>NC_073342.2:0-2677500 GCF_027580225.2 Misgurnus anguillicaudatus | reverse complement strand
TAAAAAGGAATGTGTGGGAGTTGGAATATATATTCCAGAATTTAAAATCCATGTTTCCAAAAGACTATCTGATCGGTTATCAGTATATACAGCAGAAATAGTAGCAGCCATTATTGCACTACAGTGGGTGGAAGAGGTCAGACCTGATAGGGTGGTTCTGTGCTCAGATGCTTTGGCCATAATTAAAAGTATTCAGTCATTAACATCAATCAGAGAGGACTTACTATTAGAACTTTTTAACAGTTTATATAGATTACAAAGGGGTGGCATAGATGTTCAGTTTTGTTGGGTGCCAGCGCATGAAGGGGTTAAAGGGAACGAGGTGGCAGATAAACTGGCTAAAGAGGCACTACTAGAGGTAATTACAGTAACAATTCCATTAGGAAAAGGTGAAGGTAAAGCTGTGGTTAAGAAGAAAGGCCTTGAAATATGGCAGAAATGGTGGGAGGAAGACAGGAAAGGTAGAAGATATTACAAAATACAAAAAAGTGTCAGTATAAAGAATCACATGGAAACGACTAGGCGTGAGGAAATAGTTATAACACGATTAAGAGTGGATCACACAGGATTGAATGGTACATTATTTTTAATGTAAGACGCAAGAGAGACGCAAGAGAGAGTGGAGTGGCAACACTGTTATCGGAGCTCCGTCGAGTTCATCATCCAAATCCTATTTTCTTACTATCTTGTTACTATCTATATAATATAACTTACTAGTTCATCTTAGGAATACTTTAGCGTGACGATTATTCAACAGTATTTATAACTAAATCGATTTATCACTGGTAAACACTTAGTGTTAGCATATAGCCCGCTAGCTTCAACAAACGTGCCGGCTGAAGTTTGTTTACCGTTTCCTCACTGTTTGTTCACTGTAAATCTGCCTTCCTTTTCGATCTAATGGCGGACTCATCCGAGGTATGTTTTTCAGACCTTTCCTCACCAGAGCGGGAAGCTGTGGAGGAGTTGTGTCCCGGCATTAGCACCAGGCGGTACAGCATGCCTCACATCACCCTGGCTCCTGACACCCGAAGACGTACGAGGCAGCCAGCGAGCGAGCACCGGTCTCGATGCAGCTTCACGGACCGCGTTCAGGCGAACAGAGACGCCATCGCCCAAAATGAAAACGGTAAGACTCCGCTTGTCATTGTAACCTGCACTGTTTGCCACATGTACAGTTTAGCTTCTTCCGTCAGCACAGAGGGGTTTACATGTGTTAAGTGTATTGAAGTAGTAAGGCTGACGGAGAAGGTTGCAGAACTAGAAGCGCACATCCGAACGCTCGTTGAGGACAGTAAGACCGCTAATGCTAATGTTAGTGTTTCAAACACTGTTTCGGGTGCGCCTACGGCAACGCGTAGTACACATAGCTCGGTTCCGGCAACTGATTTAACACGGCCGACTAACTGGGTGACTGTCAGGCGGCGTAGTCATATTCGATGCCCATCGAAGTCCCCCCTAGTAGTTTCTAACAGATTCGACATTCTAAACAATACACCGGCTGAGACATCTGTTAAAGGTGCCCTTGTTATTGGAGACTCGATACTTAAGAACGTGAACATTGAGGCACCAGCCACCATAGTTGACTGTATACCGGGAGCCAGATCGTCTGACATTAGATCCAAACTTAAAGTACTGGCTAATGCTAAGCGTAAGTTTTCTAAAATTGTTATTCATGCCGGCGAAAATGACACCAGACTCCGCCAGTCAGAGATCACCAAAGATACTATTAAAGAGGTGTGTGAAATTGCAAAAACAATGTCAGATAATGTAATTTGCTCTGGTCCCCTCCCCGCCTACCGGGGTGATGAAACTTATAGCAGATTAGTGTCTCTTCACCACTGGATGTCAAAATGGTGCCCTCAGCATAACGTAGGGTTTATAGATAATTGGAAACACTTCAGGGGGAGACCTGACCTCCTAAAGAGAGATGGCCTTCATCCGTCATCGGAAGGAAATGCTATACTCTCTAGAAATCTGACCAATACTCTAAATTCTAATACAGTTTGACTACCCAGGGCCCAGGTCAGGAAACAGATAGATCGGCCTACCCGTCCATCTGTTAGTAGCTCTGACATGTCAAGATCACATATATCCCAGAACTTAGAGTCTATCTTACCAGAGTATCAACACATTTCAACTGTGTGCGTTCCTCGAACAAACGAATACAGAGCACCGTTTACCTCGTCTCGTACAAATCTTACTAACATAAAATTAGAAAACAATACGTTTACAGATGAACCTCGAATGTTAAAATTCGGCCTTCTTAACATTAGATCGCTTACCAATAAAGAACCTATTGTCAATGAAATAATTACTGACCAAAACTTAGATGCACTCTCTTTAACAGAAACCTGGCTTAAAGCAGACGATTACATTAGTTTAAACGAATCCACCCCACAAGACTACTATTATAAACATGAACCGCGTTTAAAGGGGAGAGGGGGTGGTGTAGCTACAATATACAAAAATGTTTTTAAAGTAAACCATAAATCCAGACTAAAATTTAATTCATTTGAAATAATGCTATTAAATATGGAAATAACTGATCGTAACCATAAACAGCTCTCTTTTGTCCTTGCTACAATCTATAGACCTCCGGGCCATCATGTAGATTTTCTTAAAGAAATATCAAATTTCCTGTCTGACCTCGTAGTCACTGTAGATAAAGCTCTTATCGTTGGTGACTTTAATATACATGTTGATAACCCAACAGATACATTAGGATTAGCATTTATGGATGTTCTAAATTCTCTCAATATTAGACAAAACGTGACAGGGCCCATGCATACTCATAGGCACACATTAGACTTAATTCTGTCACTCGGGCTCAATATTAATGAAATCGAGATATTACCTCAGAGCGATGCAGTTTCAGACCATTGCCTTGTCTCATACACGGTACTTCTAGATATGATCACTCGATCCACAATACGCTACCGACTAGCCAGAACAATAATTTCCACCACTAAAGATAACTTTATTAGCACTCTTCCAGACCTGTCCCAAATGAAACATGTAGCAGATAACCCTGAAGATCTAGATATTGTAATAGAAAACCTGAACAGTATTTGTTCTAACACATTGGATGCCGTAGCTCCAATTCGAAAAAAGAGAATCAAAGAAAAAACGCCAGCTCCATGGTATGATCATCACACAGCAGCACTCAAAAAGGCAACTAGGAAAATGGAAAGAACTTCTAGAAGCACAAAGTTAGAGGTATGGCGTGCAGCATGGAAAGAGAGTGTTAAACACTACAGACAGGATATAAAAATCGCCAGATCTACGTATCTCAGCAATCTTATTAAAGAAAATCATAATAACCCTCGCTTCCTCTTTAGCACAGTTGAGAAACTGACTAGAAATAAAGAACAAACAGAACCCACTAATACACTCCCACAGAATAGTAACGACTTCATGAACTTCTTTACTAAGAAAATTATGATTATTAGGGAAAACATTGTAGGTACCCAAGCAGCCACCACTCTACCCAGTAATACATTTAATGCTTGCCTACCATACGAACATCTTGAGTCATTTAAACCTACTACAATAGATGAGCTATCTAAATTAGTAGCGTCATCCAAATCATCGTCCTGTATATTGGACCCTGTTCCCACAAAATTACTCAAAGAGGTATTCCCTATAGTGTCTAACCCAGTACTAAATGTCTTTAACTCATCATTAGAATTAGGCTACGTTCCTACAGCTTTCAAACTAGCAGTTATTAGACCGCTCATTAAAAAACCAAACCTTGACCAGGGAGATCTAAATAACTTTAGACCAATCTCAAATCTCCCTTTTCTTTCCAAAATATTAGAAAAGGTAGTGGCAAGCCAGCTACGCACATTCTTAGCAAATAATAGTACGTATGAAAAGTTCCAATCAGGATTCAGGCCCCACCATAGCACAGAGACAGCGCTGCTTAGAGTTACAAATGACCTTCTCCTAACATCCGACCGTGGTGAAATATCACTCCTTATATTATTAGACCTTAGTGCAGCCTTTGACACAATAGATCACACAATCTTACTTAATAGGCTAGAAAACTATGTTGGCATCAGTGGTCAGGCGCTAGCTTGGTTCAGATCGTATCTAACCAATCGCTATCACTTTGTTTATGTAAATGAGGAGGAGTCCCATCACTCCCTGGTTAAATACGGTGTACCGCAGGGATCAGTTTTAGGTCCTATCCTGTTCTCGTTATATATGTTACCTCTGGGAGATATTATCAGAAATCATAACATACAGTTTCACTGCTATGCAGATGACACACAGCTTTACATCTCCTCGCATCCTAGCGAAACACAAAATTTTTCTAAGCTATCAGACTGCATCAGCGATATAAGTGACTGGATGTCACATAATTTTCTTATGCTAAACTCCAATAAGACAGAGATACTTGTTATCGAACCGAATCGCTACAAATATAATATGACAGATTACAAGTTGCCCATAAATGGCTGCACTGTGGTGCCAACCTCCACGGTTAAGAATTAAGGTGTGATGTTCGACAGCAGTTTATCCTTCGACAGCCATATCTCCAATGTCTGCCGCACAGCATTCTTCCACCTTAGAAATATCTCAAAAATACGCCATATGTTGTCTGCATCAGATGCAGAGAAGCTTATCCACGCTTTTATGACCTCTTGAATAGACTATTGTAACTCGTTACTTGGAGGATGCCATGCAAAACAGGTCAACAAGCTTCAGCTAGTTCAAAACGCTTCTGCAAGAGTTCTTACTCGAACTAAGAAGTATGACCGCATAATCTCCTTCCGTTTCAATGTGTATATATATACCTCCCAAGGGTTTTTTCCTCCTATGACTTTTTTTACTTCCCCGGCTAAAATTCCGGGGTTTTTTTCTCCTAGGGGGTTTTTCAACCCGGGGAGGCAGCCTTTTTGGGCTTAACTTCTATACGTTACATTAGTAATACGTTTGTTTATAATGTTGATTTATAGCCGTAGCAAATTTAACTGCTTGTGCTATCGTTTATTATGTTGTGCTATCTGTCGATTTTCTGTGCTTTTCACTGCATCTATTATGTAAAGCTGCTTTGATACAATTACCAAATTGTGAAGAGCGCTATATAAATAAAATTGAATTGAATTGAATTGAATTAATGGTGAAAAGGAATAGTGAGAACTGTGAAAATTGTGGGGTTAAAGAAAATGTTGAACATGTATTATTGTATTGTACATTGAATGAGGTGGAAAGACAGATTTTTAAAGATAAGGTTCAGGAGGTAGGACGGGAATGGAATCTGGTAGGGATACTGGGATCCGAAGGAGAGGGAATTAGAATGATTAGGAAGGCACTATTTATCTTTTTAAAAAACTCAGGATTGTGGAGTAGGATCTAAAATGAAATGATAAACACTCCAGTACAGTAGGTGGCGGCATGCACCTAAACGTTGTTTGCAGTCCGCCATTAAATAAGAGAAGAAGAAGAAGAAGATGGGACAGGTGAATCAGGCAGGACAGACGAATCAGATGAAGCGAGCGAGTCAGATGAATCAGGCGAGTCAGATGAATTAGATGAATCAGGCGGGTCAGGCGAATCAGGCAGATCAGACGAAACAGATGAGTCGGGCAGATCAGATGAGTCGGGCAGATCAGATGAGTCGGGCAGATCAGATGAGTCGGGCAGATCAGATGAGTCGGGCAGATCAGATGAGTCGGGCAGATCAGATGAGTCGGGCAGATCAGATGAGTCGGGCAGATCAGATGAGTCAGATGAATCGAGTGGTTCAGGTTCAGGGTCTTGAGGAACATAGGGAACAGCAGAGCAGAAGGCAGACCAAACGCACCACAGGGCTATGGCAAATTCAGAGATTAAACAGTCAATGAGGCATACCTCTGTGGCTGTTGATTCAGGCATGGGGGCCATCTTCACGATAGGTGCAGGATGTACAATAGCTTTCATCGGTGCAGGTGAGGTGGTGACGATGGCCCTCTGAAGCACAGGTGCAGGAATGGTGACAGCTCTCTCGAGAACAGGTGCAGGTGCAGAGACAGGCAGGATGGCGGCCATCTTGGGAACAGGCAGGGTGGCGGCCATTTTAGGGACAGGCAGGATGGCGGCCATTTTGTGAGCTGGCATGGTGGCGGCCATTTTAGGGACAGGCAGGGTGGCGGCCATTTTGGGAGCAGGCATAGTGGCGGCCATTTTGGGAGCAGGCATGGTGGCGGCCATTTTGTGAACAGACATGGACAGAACAGGCATGACTTGGCTTTGTGTGTTGTGAATAGCCTCTGAAGGTGTATCCGCAACACCCACAGTGAAGGGGGAACCACACAACAGCAACGCAAAGTCAATATATTGCTCCAGAGACCAGACAGACATATCACGTGGCAAACACAAGCGCAACCATTCATCTAAAGCATTATAAAAAATCGGTTTCAAAGTGTCCTCATCATAATGCACTCGATTAGACAATTCCAGAAAGTCACTCACGTAATCCTCGATGGCACGGTGGTTTTGGGGTAGTGCAAGCAGGGCAAAAACAGGTTTCATGGTGCTGGTGGGAGATTACAATCCTTTGCTGGATTCCGGTAATGGCTGATTATTCTGTAACAGGTTGTGCTTTAAAGAAAGCGATGAGAAGGGGAATCCATGTGCAAAAGGTGTTTATTGTGTAAAATCCCAATAAGGGCCAGCAAACAAATCCAGTAGGGCAAATCCAAAGCATAAATCCAAATAAAGGGTAGGGTGCAGGGCAGGCAGAATAACAATCAAAATCCAGAAACAGGCACAGGTCAAAACAGGAACAGATAACAGATCAAACAGGATAAACAGACTAGGTATTGGCGATGTAATAATCAGCCCGGAACAGGTGAACAGGAAGTGACTTATATACAAAATAGACAGGAAGTGTGAACTGAAACATGGCATGATGAATATCAAAATAAAAGTCAGAACAGAGCAGGGTATCAAAATAAAAGTCCAAAATACAAAAATACACAGAATACAAGAACAACACAGAACAAAACCTTACACCCAACTGTAAAAAATGTTTGTTGTTGTTTGTTTTCGTTTTATTTAATTATACAAGACCAGAAAACCTTGATAAAATGCTGCACTCTGATAATAAAATATTCGTTAATAACTCCGTGTGACTCCGGTCACAGATGATCTTTTAATTACAAGTTGAACAGCAAGCTATTGTCAATGAATATAAAATAAATAAGTAAATAGATAAAAAAAGAAAATGTAACATTTTAAAAGCAAAATATAAACCGAAGATTACTATGACATGAATTGCAATTAACATAAAAATAAAGTAAGTAAATAACAACTGAAACGTTTGAATTAAATCTTTCTAATTACCTTATTGTTTAAAATCATGTTGCTTGTTTTGAACTAAGTCAAAACTGAGTTTTAAATAATAAAGCATACTATTATTTGAAACTTTAAACGAATATCTGGTTATTTATTTAGTTAGATGAAGATTAATGAGAAAGTTTTTTTAAACAATTCGTTATGTTCTCTCAAACGCTATATGGACATAGATAATAATGCGCTCAGCAAGTTTGTTGTAGGCTAATGCTCATTATGCTTTTTTAAATTCTTGTCAAAACAGATGTTTTTGAACTACTGTTAAGTGTAAGTGTATAACAGTGCGCGCACTTGCGTGTCTCTGCGTTGCGTTTCGGATCTGTCAGTCAGCGCGAGTCTTTTCGGTCTTAATAGCTTTTTAACATAAATCAGTTCCCAAACTTTATCTCCCTTAATATCTCTTTAAACATCAAGCAAGTCCTGCATTTTATTTTCAAATTCTTGCATGTTATTAAAACGAAACCATAATGTGGATGTATGAGTAGTATTAATCATTTTACTCTCAGAAAACGTAAAAATAACGATCATTTTAGATGTTTAATTACTAGAGTATTCAAATCGCTAGACGAGGGATTAATGTAGGCTTATTTTTTCGGAAAACCTCCCACGTCCCACTCAAACACGTCTTCTGTGCAAGTTGAAAAAGTTTAACTCAAGAAGAGAATGCGCATGATGCTAAAATACCCACTAAACACAGGACGTCGAATAGACGTGCAGATCGTGTCTATATTGGGTCCATGACCAATTCTGGACATCTATTCGAGGTCCAAACTAGGTCCACTATTTGGACGTCCAACCGTGACCCTACTTGGACGTCATATTTACGGGCAACATTTGACGTTTAAACTGGGTAATTTTTTGGACGTCATTTGGACGTCTATGACAGGCCTATGTCTTTATTACATGATTAGGCCTATAAAATTTTTTTTATTTACAAATATCAGCATTATTGTACCAACATGATTAATACTTATGAATAGTCTATATTATTTTATACAGTACTGTTTTTTCTGCTTTCTTTATTTATATACAAATTCATTTAAATGTACAATTAAAAATCTGTAATTAAATGTGTAGTTCGTTATATTAAAATATATGACCATACTAACAATTTAACATGAAAATATAATTAGCATATAGCCGTGTGGCTGAGTGGTTAGACTTGCTTGTGACACAGAGATCGGTGGTTCGAAACCCACGGCTGGCAGGAAATGACTGAAGTGTTCGGTGTTGCAATGGATGGGTGAAGTGCAGAGACAATCATTTCTTTTCGCTTTTTCCATGTCTTTTTTCCTTACACGGAGGTCCTACAGATGTAAACATTTAGACGTGCAGAAAAAGACGTCGCCTGCCGTTACAAAACAACCCCTTTTATGTACCGAATTCGGACGTCCAAAAATTACATGAAAAAGACATCTTTCTGACGTCACTTTGCGGGTAAATCCCACAAGTAATGTTGATTGAGGAACGCATTTTTGGTTTCTACACAGACAGCATGATGTTGGACTTAACAGTAGTGCAGTAAGGTATAGCCTTCATTTACAAGTACAGGTATATAAAATGGCCAATTTATGTAATTTAATGAATTCACATGTTCCCAAGTTTGAATAGGATATCATTTTTATATGTCTTTATTTAATTATATCTTATATTATTGTATCAGTACACTAGAAATTTGTAAGATGATTTTTGCATTTACATAAAATAAAGAGAACTGCAATTAAAACCAATAATTTTTCTTCTTAATATGTCAGTGTTCCTGTTACCTAAGCATAGAATAATTAAAAACACTTTAATAGGCCAAGGCATCAGAACCGAAACCGAACCGTAAACCGTGAACAAGAACCGAAATATCACAATGTATGATTTCTTAACTATTTATTAGTATGATACAGCTGCAAATAAGTATTTGAAAACCTGAGAAAGTCGATGTTAATAATGGTACAGTAGCCTTTGTTTGCAATTACAGAGGTCAAACATTTCCTGTAGTTCCCTTTCAGTCGGTCACTACGACGTCACGTCGTGACCGACGAATTGGGAACTCGCTTAGAGGGACCAACTCGCTTAGAGGGACCAATCTGCTTCGATAACTACTAAAACGCCAATGAACTGAGATATTTGCATAATGCTGGCGCCGCCCCGCCAGGTGCGTATACAAGCAGCAGGTGCAAATATGGAAATTTGCTTTTTCGCTTCGAAAGCCGGCAGTATCTGCTACTGAGAAGCTACTCTGCTCTGTTTGCGATTGATTGCTGAAGTTGGTTGGACTAGCAGTACCACAGCGGACGCCTCGCAGTATTCCACGACATCTTTTTTGTTTTGAGTTTAGTGTGTGCGTTGCCTTTCCCTGTGCGCATCATCAACTGAGCATCTGAGTGAATTTCCCTAAAAGAGTGATACGGAGAGCTTTGTGCCTTGTTAAAGGCAGCCACTCTCTCGTATATTCGGAGATCAGAGTCCTTTTAAGGATGGCTTTTCGTCCGTGTGATCTTGGGTGCGGAAAGTACATGGGTCCGAAGGACGGTCACGAGCGTTGTGCGGAGGCAGCGTTTGCTGAGGGTGAGTGTTCTCACTGCGAGAGCATGTCCCTTGTGGATTTGCGGAGACGGTTGTCTTTCCTCTGGGAGGGTCGCGATGCAGCTGTGTCCAGCCACCGCTCCCTCCTGGATGGACCGCCCAACCCTCCCCTCCCGTGCTTGCAGACAGCCGACCGGTTTAACGGGCGCTGCCCACCAGGCATGCGGAGAGGCTGCTTCAGCCCTGCACGCAATGGCGTTGCTGCAGGTTCACCAAGCGAAGGCCTTGAGGGATCTGCACGAGGGAGGACACGACTCGCCTGTCCTCTCGGAGCCCCGGGCTGCCACTGATTTGGCTCTCCGCACTACAAAGGTGACAGCGGAGGCGATTGGTCGTGCCATGTCCACGCTGGTGGTCCAGGAACGCCACTTATGGCTATGTCTTGCGGACATGTCGGATGCAGAGAAGAACAAGTTCTTAGACGCTCCAGTGTCCCAGACTGGCCTCTTCGGTGAGTCGGTGGAGTCTTTTGCCCAGCAGTTCTCCGCCGCCCAGAAGCAGACGGAAGCGATCGCTCAGATCATGACCCGCCGCAAGCAACCTGCATCTCGCCCCCCAGCGCTGGCTGGATTTGCGCGTACTGAACAAATCTCTTTAGAAGAGATCTTTCAGGATGATAACACCGAAGCAAATATTCAATTCAATTCGCCCCCAAGACTGGTTTGCAGCTAGCCTGACTACATCAGACTTCGTACTTCCGCTAAATTTCATTACGCTTCTGTACTCAGTCTGAGATACCTCCCATTCAAACCGTTTTCCTCCGGTCTCAAAACGTCCGTCCAATCAACGAACAGAGGGCGGGCTGAGAGCCGTGACGTAGACGCTAAACGCCGAATCACGGTTGTAGTTTGTTGTGGACATGGAGATGCAGAAAGCTATTTGCTCTGTTGTGGAGAACCGGCACTTGCCAACTTAAACCCGAACAAGAAAAGTGTTTGTTAAACATTTGAATGGAGATTATGTTGTTGCCCTACTCCCGACAAGTTTTTGGAAAAGTTTAATTTATCAACTTTACCGATCGTCAGCGAGAAACTGTGTGCAGCACAGCTTGACGTGCACAACGATCGAGAAATCATGGAAGGGAATTATATTGTTCACAGTTAATGGTGGAGGACGCGTGGGCAAGCATTCTTTGGTGACATTCCTGATTAACCAGAAAATAAGGTAGGAAGATTTAATTTACATATGGTTATGGTTGTCTGGTGGAAGAGTTTGAGAGGAGAGAGGGGCGTTCCTCCCGTTAGACGTGAGTGTAAAGCCACCGTAAGGATAGTGTTCAACTAGCTCTGGCACGATTTACTTAACATAATCTGCAAAAGTCGTTCATAGCCATGTTAACTCAGGTATTTCGCTCGATGGGTTTATACGTGTATTTTACAGCAGAGATTCGATGCGGCTGATCCGGCGCATAAAGCACATCATATCCAAATGTTATGTGTGATTGGCTTACGTTTAGACCAATGATTTTAAACTTCAGACAAGCCCCTCCCACGAGAAGGAAAACGATTGTCAATTATGCCCAGCCAGACTCTGTCTATGAAGCGAAGCAAAATAGCAGAGGATGGTATTACCAGGCTAGTTTGCAGCAATAGACCTAAAAGACGCATACTTTCAAGTGTCCATTCTCCCTTGTCACAGGCCGTTTCTACGCTTTGCGTTCGAGGGGCGGGCATATCAGTACAAAGTTTTGCCATTCGGGCTGTCACTCTCTCCCCATGTGTTCACGAAAGTAGTGGAAGCGGCGTTAAAGCCCCTGAGAGAGAGCGGTGTTCGCATATTGGCTTACCTCGACGATTGGCTTATAATAGCGCATTCTCTGTGGACGCTTTGTGAGAACAGAGACTTAACGCTTCGGCACCTCGCCCGTTTGGGTCTTCGGGTCAACTGGGAAAAGAGCAAACTCTGCCCCACGCAGAGGATCTCTTTTCTCGGGATGGAACTGGACTCTATCAATTTATCAGCCCGTTTGACAGAAGAGTGCGTCCAGTCAATTCTGACTTGCCTCGGTTCAGTTTGGGGGAAGAATGCGGTCCCGCTGAAACAATTTCAAAAGCTCCTGGGGCATATGGCAGCAGCCGCGGCTGTGACACCGCTCTGGCTGCTCCATATGAGACCGCTTCAGTGTTGGCTTCACGATCGAGTCCCAAGAAGAGTGTGACGCGCCGGCATCCATCGTGTAACCATTACACCTGCGTGTCGCCTAACATTCCCCCGTGGTCAGACCCCGCGTTTCTCAGGGCCGGTGTGTCCATAAGACAGGTCTCCTGGCATGCTGTTGTTCACACATATGCGTCCGACACGGGCTGGGGAGCCACGTATGACGGGCTTGCAGCTTCAGGGGTGTGGACAGCACCCCAGCTGCACTGGCATATCAATTGCCTTCCAGAGTTAATGCTCCTCTCGTCAGCCCCTCCCTGGCGGATTCCCCTGAGGAAGGACCTTCTTTCTCAAGGAGAGGGCACATTATGGCACCCCCCCCGACTTGTGGGATCTCCATGTATGGTCGTTGAGCGCGCGCAAGGTTTAGGTGATTTAAGCAGTATCTAACACCATCGCCGCGGCACGAGCACCGTCCAAGACGGGTTTATGCGCTTAAATGGAACCTTTTCGTCACCTGGTGCTCTTCGCAACGCGAGGACCCCCGAGAATGCCCCATTAATATTGTGCTTTCATATCTTCAACACCACTTGGAGTGTAGGCTGTCACCCTTCACCATTAAAGTTGATATCGCCGCTATATCTGCTCATCACTTACTTATCAAAGGGAGATAAGCCAGCAGGACTTAGTGATTAGGTTTTTGAGAGGCGCTCGTAGGCTGAACCCCTCGCGCCCTCCCTCTATTCCTCCCTGGGACCTGTCCATGGTGCTATCCATGGGACCTGTCCATGGGCCATGTTAGTAGTTGAATTCTTACTGATTGTATGGGTTGGACAGGTGTCTTTATGCAGCTAACGACTTCAAACAGGTGCATCTAATTTAGGATAATAAATGGAGGTGGACATTTTAAAGGCAGACTAACAGATCTTCGAGGGTCAGAATTCTAGCTGATAGACAGGTGTTCAAATACTTATTTGCAGCTGTATCATACAAATAAATAGTTAAATAATTGGTTTCTGGATTTTTTTTTTTTAGATTATGTCTCTCACAGTGGACAGTTTATATACATTATAGTATATCTAAATTTAGTGTTATCAGTAATATTTACCTATCAGTTATGTATGTAGGCCTATGTAGTACTTCTGTGGACAATATATGCTAATAGCTGTTTATGACTTTCTTACAGGTCTGCATCCCTCTCAGCTGTTACAGTACTACACTGCACACATCACAAAACCATGAAATGGAAATATTTACACTTTGTTATTAAAGTTATATGGCAGGCATGTGATGTTCACTTGTATCTTCACAAACTGTTTTCCGAACTGACACAAAGTTGACACTCCCTTGCATATTGCCTTCAAAAAAGTGTTTTACAAGTGAATGTGTGGGTAAAATGATTTTTACATCTTTTTGTAGCTAATTGTAGCAAAGATCCAGTACTTTTTTGTTTGTGAACAAATGTTTAGTATGTGTTCCTTAGCCTTATTTTAGCAACTTTTAATATATATATATATATTTTTACTAACTGTGCAACTAGCTAACAAGTGAGGTGCCATCAGTATCCAAGCCAATCAAGAAGTTTGTTATACACAATGCATTCACTGCTGTATCCAGTGGACTACAACTACCCAGCAGCTGCTCTCCAGAAGGCTTGTCGACACTGTCTCCTATGGACAGAGTAAAAATGCTGCTTTTTATCAGGTCTGACATGCTGCCACTACTGACACCAGTTCAGCACATATTTAAAGGCCCCATAGGGGGACACACTGTTGTTAGGCTGTTAGGATGCGTACAAGGCTAGGATGGTCCTTCCAAGGTCAGATGAGTCCCATGCAGACCTTATGGGGAAATCAGTAGTGTCTTCACATTTTGGCAGTTCCAACCTGTAATGATCTGATCCAGCATATGGAAAGACTATGGCAGGTTGACACTCTCCCATATAACACCAAGATGGTTACAAGGTCCAAACAGGACAAAGAGGCTTACACCTTGCTGCAGAATGCCACCATCATGGTGGATGGTGTACAATGATATGCTACACCATTGCTGAGACAAACCCCTCTAAGCTTACTCCATGCACAAACAGCTGTTCTTCCCAGTTTATGCCATACTTATTGCAGACTGGCATGGGATCCTGAGAAGGCTTGAGTTTACTGCAGTGAAATCAGTAAGCTGGTCAGCTGTTTATGGGGCTAAGATAACTGCAGAGGAAGTGAGCCAAAGTGAGGAATCTTGGTTCATTTTGTACAACAAAGTGCAACACAATGGTAAAGACAGAATTGTCTTCAAATGCTCCTTCCAACATTAGGGGCAGTATTTAAATGGTCATCTGCTGCCAGGGCCAACTTTGGGACCATCCTTACTAGGTGTCCTTCTGAGATTCCACCAGCACACTGTTGCTATCAGTGGGGACATCAAAGGTATGTTCCACTAAGTTTGTTTGGTGCCTGGGGACAAATCTGTACTGCATTTACTTTTGAGAGACATGTGCAGGGATATATATGATATATAGGAGTGGCAGGTGCTTTTTTTGGCACCACTGTCAGCCCTTCTTGCGCAATTCATGCCTTTCAACACCATGTCCAAGGACACAAAATGATATGGACAACTTAGTGGAAATTGTGGAACATGCATTCTATGTTGATAACTGCCTTCACAGTGTACCATCTTCAAGTAGGGATGTAACGATTCAATCACGATTCAATCGCGGTCCTCATTAAAAATGCCTGTCTGAAATCGATTCTGAATCGCAAGGCTGCGATTCTTTGTTTTATGCACAGCTTGTGCCTGTATTACGGCATTTGGTCAGTAGGAAGTCCTTATCAATCTAAAATCATTATGAGTCGGAGTCGTTTATAACGTGCATTTAAAAAGCAACACTCGTTAAACAAAATCATTCAAAATATTCTTTATTATCATGAAAATACCTGAAACTATTTGAAGAACAGCGTATAAATATTCCTGTGTAGACATTTCCTGGAATAGCGTTTGTAATGCCACTTCTTGTGTGGCACAAAGGGAGTTTCTGCATGAGAGCGCCCCCTGGCGTTCGGATGTGCCGGGATTTCACCGTAATTCATTCAAATTCATTCACTGAGAAAACGCGCATTTGCACGATTAATCGTTACACCCCTATCTACAAGTGAGGTTAAAGAAATAGTGAATGGGCTGCGCCAGCTCCTGTCAGAAAGGGGCTTCGAGATTAGACAGTGGGCATGCAATGTGCCAACGTAATTCAACACCTAACTCCAGAGGCCAGGTCAGCAAATAGCAAGTGCTGGTTAGCACAAAGCAGTACCGACCTTTAGGAACTCACTCTTGGTCTACGGTGGAATTGCAAAAGTGACATTTTGATGTACAATTTACGTTCTGTGTAGACTGTTGAGCATACCATGAGGAACATGTATAAAACTTTGGCGATTCAGTTTGACCTTTTGGGATTCATTATCCCATCACTACAAAGGCCAAAGTTATTATCCAAGACCTCTGGAAGCACAACTTTGCTTGGGATGAAAACTCCCAACTCTTATGAAGCACCAGTTCCCTTAAACATACACCCCAGCCTCTGGTGACAACCCTTCTGCCACCCAAGAGCTTCATGTGTTTAATGATGCATCAGAAGGGGCATACGGTTTGGTGGCATACTTACACACCACAGACCATCAAGGTCAGGTTATTCTTACTTTTATTCTTAGCCAGGTCTAAAGGAGCACCTCAAAAATGCCTTTCTATGCCTCGGCTGGAGCTGTGTGCCTACCTTTCTGGTGCCCAGTTGGCAAAGGTGCCCCAAACCAAGTTGACCATACCTATCCACAAAGCCACTTTCTGGTCTGACTCTACCACTGTTTTGTACTGGTTGACAACCGAATCTTGCCACTACAAAGTGTTTGTAGATGGGGGATGTGTACCATGACCTCACATTGGCCCTCATTTATCAAAAGTGCGTACACCAAATTTCCAGCGTACACCTGGCTTACACCCAAAACCACGGTGACTTTGAGATTGATGAATATGGACATTGGCGTACGGCACGCTCAAATCCTACGCCAACTCAGGAGGTAGTGTACATGTACTCATGTTTTGAGTTGGTGCATAAATTCTAAACACCACAAAACACACTGACAAACTAAAAGATATGATATATTATGACCCATTGTAAAAAAGCAACAACATAGTAATTATAAACTTGGTGACTTTACCAAAGCATTTGATTTGTAGGCATATGCATTCCTTTAGTTGCGAGCCTGTGTCCTTTACCTGACATTTCAGGGTGAGGCCCGGCAGGTGCGCACGGACTGGGTTCAGTAATGAAAGGCTTTCAATGACCAAAAAAAGGAGACTGACAAAATATTAAATATGACATTCTTCTTCTTTTAAAAATTATTAATAATAATACAAATAATAATAATAACAACATTCTTATTCTAAGTAACAATAAGCATCATTAATAATAAAATCAAAATAAGAATAAGAATAAGAATATTACAAATTGTCATGCAATAATTAATGTAAATGAATGGTACTCCACATCATCATCACTATTGTACACCCCAATACATGTGACGTGATACGAAATTATTGTTTCCAAACACGTGCTGTAAAATAATGCATTGTGATAGGTCATTTGCTTATCCAAACAGCTAATTACAGATTTCCACCGTACACAATTTGTCAATGATGGCTGACCTGGCACTTTTAGAAGAGGCATATGCGCCCTTGAGAAGGGAAAGAGTATTTCAGGATAGGCAAGATCTTCTGAATGAATCAGATGAATGGCTGATGAGCAGATTCCGTCTTCCAGGGCATCTTCTCCTGGAGCTGTGCAATAACCTGGAGCCCTACCTCAAGGGCCTTACCTGTTCCAGTCCAGTTTCTCTCCACACTGGGGTTCTTGGCCACTGGAACCTTTCAACGGGAGATTGCTGACAGATCTGGCATATCCCAACCCACCAAGAGCCGCATGCAGTCATCCATGCTGGCTGCCATCAGGACCACACTACATCCAATTCCCATAAGACAATGCCCAGCAAAGAAAGATTAAAAGGGGGTTTTATGAGATTGCTGGGATTCTAAATGTCATAGGTGCAGTTGACTGTATGGCGCATACATCAACCGCAAAATTTATCATTCAGTCAATGTGCAAATTATTTGTGATGCCAGACTCTGCCTATTAAATGTGGTGGCACAATGGCTTGGAGAAACCCACAATGCCTTCATTTTTGAGCACATCAGCGTGCACAGACGGCGGCAGGAGGGCGCATTGCGGGGTCATGGTTATCTTGTTCTAGGTGAGTACTAAGAGCAATTTATTTTGCAAATTATATTCATTTCCTAACCTCTCTTTTCCCCTTTAGGTGACAGGGGTTATCCTCTTTTAAACTTTTTGATCACCCCTGTGCCAAACACTGTGACGCATCAGGAGCGCAACTTCAACCACGCGCACGGATGAACACGAGCCACTGTGGAGTGCTGCGTGGGGCTGAATGTGTTATCAACATGTCAGTTTATTATAAGAAAAAAAGACTTTAACAGTCAATGGGTTTACAGCTGGGGAAACTGGATGGATTTTTAGACTGGTTTAGTGTTAATCAACATCTAACTCGGGGCCAAAAGTTACTCAACTGTTAATTAAAATTAAATAAACTGTTTACAATCTTCAATCCGTGGCTAACACATGCATTGAAGGAGAAAAAAATATCCACTCTTTCAATAGCTATTATCTGACAACTATAAATAACATTACCATGTGTAATTTAATGGTGTAAATGTTTTTAATTAATACACATTTAAGATGACCATGAATTAACTCTAATTTGCATAGTCATTGAAATAAAAACTTATTTTATGCATATAATACAAGCAGTGTCTAAAAATGAAAATAAGCTTTTACTTAATTATTATTACAAGACCATCATGTAGCCTAATATTAGACACCCAAACCAAAGTGAAGAAAATTATCTTTAATTTGCAAGTCTGAACTGAACATCAACGCAGACATGATTTTCCTCACAAAAGTTTAAGATCATATACATCTTGAACGTAGATATATAAATTAACACAGAGAAGGAAAGTTTAACACTATGAACCACAAGCAAACATGCTGAAAGCTAAAACCATCAGGATATAATTACGGGCTTATTTTATTGCATTTGGAGCCTTACCTCCAGATAAACTAATAAACTGGACTGATGTTTTAAATGTTGTTTACTCACATGTGCGTTGTTAACTCTCCGGATTTTATATTGCAGCAGCTCGTTCACTTCACATGGTTTGTTTACAGTGTCGCGTGAGCAGCTACACTGCAGGTTCGACTTCATTTGGCGCTAAGCAGACTCTTTGGTGATGTCAAAGTACCGCGAGAACGATTCAAAGCAGATTTCTCCATGTGATAAATGCAATCGCTCTCGCGGTACTTTGCTGTCACTCGCATGTGGGTTCTTCTGGTGCCACACCAGTCTGCTCCCCAGTCACTGTGGCGCCGCTATGGTAATTTGATTTCATACGCGAATCGGATCGCGCAGTTCGGCAGGAATTCAAACACACCAAAATATAGCCTAATATATATGCAGTTCAACCCGCTAAAATAGCAAGTGTAGCATGCTACTGGTCAGTGCTTTACATCTGAATTATGACTAAAAGTTTGAAATGTCAGAAAACCAAGCTGTTACGCATCCTCAAGCTATTTTAGTGGGTATACGGAAATCCTTGACAATTTCTAGTGGGTATACGGCGTATACCTGCGTATCACGTAGACAACACCACTGCTCTAACCTCAATGATTTGCAGGATTATGGAACGTATGGTAATGAGCAGGCTGGTTTATGTTATTGAGAGATGGGATATTTTCTCCCCTTACCAAAGTGGTTTCAGAAAAGGTAGAAACACTATGGATTCTGTGATTCTGTTAAATAGAACTATTTAAGTCAGTGTGGGAAGTGCATATTCTAATATTTATTCAATAAGGAATGGAACTCTTCAAGAAAGTGTCAGTAGTCCTATTTTGTTTAACTTGATGATAAATCACATCTTTTCTCAGATAGAACCTGGGATAGGGAAATCCTTATATGCTGATGATGCTGCAATATGGAAAAGAGGTAGGAATGTTAAGTTTGTACATTGCTGTCAATCTGATAAAAAACTGGACAAATAAATGAGGTTTTAAGCTCTCTTTTGTGGCACTAATTGGAGCAGCTATAGATTATGGTAGCATGGTGTATAGTTCTGCCTCAAAAACTCAACTTTATAAGGTTGAGGCAATTCAGAGTCATTTAGGATATGTTGTGGAGCAATCAGATCATCATCATCACTTAATGTTGAGACGGGGTAATGCCACTAGGAATGAGAAGGGGTACGTTAAGAATAAGATACTGGGCAAACATAAAAGGTTAGTCTGAAAACCATCCAGTTAAGAATGTTTTAAGTGAATGTTGGGAATATAGCTGGAAAAAACTAACAAGTTTTGGATGGTTTGTTAATGAGGAGGCTAGAGATATGGGGATTAGTGTTTTTAATATTACTTCCTGTGTGGTTCTGACAGCAATTCCTCCTTGTTTTTTCCCATGCCCTCTATTGATATGCAGTTACAAAAAAATATATATAATGAGGAGAATATCCTGGATAGCATAACAGTACAAGATTGCATAGATCATGTGTATAGTATAGTGCCATTCGGATACTGATGGCTCAAAAGATCCAGATTCTGGTACAACATCTGCAGCAGTATTTATACCTCAATTTAAAGTCAACATTTTGAAAAGAACATCAGATCACATCTCAGTATTAACATCAGAATTAATAGCAATTATATTAGCATTGCAGTGGGTTAAAGAAGTTCAGCCAATCAGATGTGTTATATGCACAGACTCTATCTGCAATTGAAAGTCTAGCAAGTGGTATTGCTACAGCTAGACAGGACTTAATTTATGAAATACTACAAAGTTTATTTAGAACCAGAGAATTTGGAATCAGTATTCTTTTCCTTTGTATACCAGCTCATATGGAGGTTGCAGGAAATGAAGAGGTGGATAGTTTAGCCAAATAGGACATAACATTTCCAGAAGTTGATATTAAAATTGCATTGAGTAAGACTGAGATAAAAACTATAATAGCTAAGGAAATTAGGAAGAAATTGCAGAATGAGTGGGGCAGTGGAAATAAGGGTCAACATTTATATAACATTCAAAGAACAGTTGATTTAGAAAGAAGAAGCACTGGAAATAGAAATGCTTTTGTTTACTAAATCAAAGTATGGTCAGAATTGGGGAAACCACATACTGGGTATTGTGAAAAATATGGAAACAGTTGTACATGTATTACAAAAATGTGAGGCTTATGCAAGAGAAAGATTTAAATTTTTTCAAGCATTAAGAGAGATGGAAATGGAAGTATTTTCTATCCAAGCATTATTAGGTAATGGCCCAAAGCAGTATATGAAGTAATATTAAATTTTATTCTTCGTCGCACTACTATGGACACTTCTTGGATAATTCAAATGACTTTTGTTGTATGCCAGTCCTTCTCAATTATCTTCTGTCACGCCCCCCCTAGGAAGAGGTAAACATTTCGTGCCCCCCAACTCTCCGCCGCGACTGTAAATAGTATAATTTGTCTATAAAATTACACATCTGCAAAACATTGTATCCTTATTAACATTGAGAAAACACAAAAAAAAGAAATATCGATCAACTTACAACAAAGAATAACTTTATTAACATTGTTTTTTAGTCTGTAACAAAAAAGACTTAAAATGCATCAATTTGCCTGATATAAAAAAATAAATCCTTATTTAAAGTATAATATTTTTTATCATTTGATACTGAAAAATTTAATTAAATATAATCAATAAATAATAATAAAAAACACAAGCGGCTTATCAGCGTGATTTGGGTGTAATATCTTTAAAAATCACTTCCTGAAAAAGTATTTTCCCCGGGGTCTCGCGCGCCTCCCCTGGGGGTCCCGCCCCACTATTTGAGAAGCACTGTTGTATGCAGTCCCCACTGGTCCCACCCAGCCATCCTTCATCCTCACTGGTCCCACCCTGCCTCCCTCCGCCTCTCTCATTGTCAGTTTTGAACTCAGCCACTCATCATCTGGCTTCTGATTAAACCCCAGCTCACCCTCAGTGTGTCGGCAACGTCGGGTCAGTTGAACTGGGGCGTAACCATCTGCCAGCTGTCTCAGAGGCAGTTTCCATGTCTCCACCCGCAGCCTCTGAGACCCAGCCTCAGTCCTCAGTCCTCTGACCCATCAGCTTCACCTCGAGTCAAGACTCCCTCACCTCCACCATGGCTCGTCGCCCTACCAGCTCCACCAGGCTTCCTCATCCCTCCGGCTCAGCCTTGATCGGTTATCGTCCCATCCTCCTCTCTGGACTACACTCAATTCAATTCAATTTTATTTATATAGCGCTTTTCACAATTGTTAATTGTTGCAAAGCAGCTTTACATGAGTAGATGTAAAGGAGAACACAGAAAATCAATAGATAATATAAGAAGTATTCTGATAGTAGTTCTTTAATATATGAGGGCGCTAGGCCATTTAAGGCTTTGTAGGTGATTAGAAATATTTTGAATTGTATGCGGTATTTAACTGGTAGCCAATGTAAAGATTCCAAAATTGGACTAATGTGGTCATACTTTTTAGATCGAGTAAGCACTCTTGCGGCGGCGTTTTGAACAAGCCTAGGGAGGGGGGGTACTGTAAGGGTATTCCCTTAGTTGCCTTCATTTGCCCTCATGTTTAGTTGTCTGCACCTGTTAATTGTGTCATCATCATCATAGTGTTTTCACCTGTGTTCTCCTGTATTCATCTGTGTATTTATACCCCTGCCTTAGTTCAGTCCTCTCCTCCAGTCTGGCCCTGTCTCCTTGTGTCTTTACAAAGGCCTTTATAAAGGCTTGGGTCCTTTAAAGAAGCAGGGCATTTGCATCTTTAACTATCTGTCTATGATGGCCTGATTCTAGCTGACTCGTGGAAGTGTCATGCGACCACAGGTGCTGCGGCACCTTGGCCATTTGGGGCTTTAGGTCAATTAAGAGAAGAGCAAGCTCTTAGTTTAAAGTTGGTCTCTCAGAAGAGAGAGCTTGCTCAGTGCTTGCATGTATAGGTACCTTCATCTGAAAGTCTGTAGTTCCAATTTCAGAGGCTCCTGGCTCACATGGCATCCTCAGCAGTTTTAGTGGTGTCACTCAGACACCACTGGTGTGGTGTCACACACAATCGATTCAAGGCGGGGTCAAATATGCCGTTTTCCATTGTATAGTACCCCTCGGTTTGGGTCGGCTTACTTTTGGGGGCTTTTTCCCTGGTTACAGTACGTAGTACCCAATACTTTTATATTACCACCTTGGTTGGGATTCCAAGCGAGCTGATACTAAAACGTGATGTGAAAATACTGAGGATCACTGATTGGTCTGAAAGAATCGTCACTACCAGCGTCATAGCTATAATGCAAAATTTGCTTTACCTTCATGCTTGCACTGTCTCGAACAAACCTGTAGTCATCAGTGCTTTGTTGTAAGTTACCAAACACCCTTTTAGCGATAAAAAATATCCACAGGTTGAGAATCAGGAAAACCACACCAGTGTTTTCAAGGCTCGCGGTTTGTGGTGGCACATATGTACGGCATTTTTGCAACCTAAATGAGGCTCAGCCAAGTGTGTCGACTTTATGCTACAAGTGTTTGTACAAAAACTGTCATGTGAGATAGAGGTAATGATAAACATGATGTGCAAACATCTATTTGTGTTAGTCAGTTTTGATTTTGTGGCCGAGTGAGAAATAAATGTATTTATGGGAATGTACAATGACGCTCTCACTTAATGTCACAGCAGTAGGCAGTGCAAAAATAATGACACGCCTATAATCCCTTTCCCTCTGAAGTGTTACTGAACTCGATGGAAAAGCTAAACAAGCCAAAGTGAAGTGAGCTGGCACGACCTGACCCAAACCAAACCGTGGGGTACTATGCAATGAAAAAGCACCAATAGTAACGTCTCGGTTACGGATGTAACCCTCGTTCCCTGAAGGAGGGAACGGAGACGTCACGTCGTGACCGACGAATTGGGAACTCGCTTAGAGAGACCAATCTGCTTCGAGTACTACTAAAACGCCAATGAACTTGGCATTGAGATATTTGCATAATGCTGGCACCACCCCGCCAGGTGCTATATAAGCAGCAGGTGCAAATATGGAAAATTAGCTTCTTTTCGCTGAGAGCCGGGAGAATGTGACCGGCCGACAGCAGGGAGCAGCACCTGTGGCGACGGGACGTGACGTCTCCGTTCCCTTCTTCAGGGAACGAGGGTTACATCCGTAACCGAGACGTTCCCTTTCAGTCGGTCACTACGACGTCACGTCGTGACCGACGAATTGGGAATCCCTACCAAAACGCCACTAGGGGCTGACCTCTTCTAGTGTCTGCAAAAAACCCTCCAAATCCCCCTAAGGGAATGGAGAAATAGGATAAGGCAGAAAGGCCGGCCACTAGATGTTCCTTTAACCCCACAGAAGTGCCAGCGACTGGGAAGCGCCCTACCAGAGTGGGATAGGAAAGCTGCGGAAGCCACCGCCCCTCTTAAGGGCTAATGGTGGACTAGAAAACAGTAATAAAGGACAGCCGTGGCTGTGTAAGCAAAGCAGTGCTCTGCTAAGGGAAACGTGGGCTGGTAGGATTAACCCCACGGAAAAATACTCACAAAGGAACCCGGTGGGACACAATGTGGAGCCTGAGCCAAACACGTAGGTTCACGAGAATACAGCTAGTGAAAGGCTGACAGCCAATGCTCCACAACAAAGGCTGCCAAGGCAGCGGAGGAACAGCAATTCAAACCATTACGCATTTTTGCTCTGATGGCCTTCCATACTGAAAACTCAATTTGGAGCCTCAGTTGGAGGCTGCAAGCCGACTTGCGAGTCTGCTCTCCATGCCCTCCCTGGTGAGGAAAGAACACGAGAGGATACAGGCTCGATACGAACATTGTAAAATCTAATGAACGTATTAGGTGTCGCCCAACCAGCAGCTCTACAGATGTCTGTTAGCGAGGAACCACGAGCAAGAGCCCAAGATGAGGCAACACTCCATGTGGAGTGCGCTCTCAAATTAAAGGGGCAAGGAATACCCTGAAGATTATAAGCCAGGGCGATAGTATCAACTATCCAATGAAACATCCTCTGCTTAGTGACAGCTTTTCCTTTCTGCTGGCCACCATAACAAACAAAGAGCTGGTCTGAGGTCCTGAGGCTTTGCGTGCGAACCACGTAGAGTCGCAGTGCGCGTACGGGGCACAACAAAGCCATGGTTGGGTCTGCGTCCTCCGAGGGCAGCGCTTGCAAGCTCACCACCTGATCTCGGAAGGGAGTGGTGGGAACTTTGGGCACGTAGCCTGGTCTGGGTCTCAGAGAGACAGCAGGTCCAAACTAAAGGCACGAATCGTCAACAGAGAATGCATGTAAATCCACTACTCTCTTCATGGAGGCCAATGCTAGCAGGGTCAGAGTTTTCATTGATAAAAAACTTCAGACTCGCAGACTGCAAAGGCTCAAATGGGAGACCTGAAGGCTTCAGCACCATGGACAGGTCTCAGGAGGAAAGAGGAAGGGCGCGAGGGGTTTAGCCTGCGAGCGACTCTTAAAATGTAGTAACTAAATCATGCTGGCCAACTGATCTGCCGTTGATAAGTGAGTGATGAGCAGAAATAGCGGCGATATCAACTTTAATGGCGGAGGGACAGCCTACCATCTAACCTATGTTGAAGATCTAAAAGCACAATGTTAATGGGCATTCTCTGGGGTCCTCGCGTTGCGAAGAACACCAGGTGACGAAAAAGGTTTCATTAAGCGCGTAAGCCCGTCTTGTGGACGGTGCTCAAACCGCGTCGATGTTGTTAAATACCGCTTGCGATAAATCACCTAAACCTTGCGCGCGCTCAACAACCATACATGGAGATCCCACAGGTTGGGGCGCGAGTGCCAATGTGCCCCTTCCTTGAGAAAGTCCTTCCTCAGGGGAATCCGCCAGGGAGGGCTGTCGCGAGGAGCATTAACTATGAAAACCAATTGTTGGTCGTCCAGTACGGACGATTAATAAAAGGCTTTCCTCGTCCTGCCTGACTTTGCACAGTGTCTGTGCAATTATGCTCACTGGAAGGAATGCGTGCTTGCGCATCCCCCGCGGCCAGCTGTGTGCCCACGTATCCACGCCGAGGCTGCCCTCGGTTAGTGAATAAAATAGGTGACAGTGGGTATCGTCCGGTGACGCAAACAGATCTATCTACGCACGACCGAACTTCTTCCAAGTTAGCTGGACCGCTGGGGGTGGAGTCGCCATTCGCTGGGGGCACAGCTCGGGAAGCGCATCTGCCGCTGTATTGAGCAATCCCGGGATGTAAATGGCACGAAGGGACCTCAGATGCTTCTGACTTAGGGCTGAACGATTTGACCTAAAATCAAAACCTCGGTTAATTTAACATTTGATATCGGTTACGATTAATAAGCGATTATTATTATTTTTTGCCTCATAGTTCGCTGGCAAGGATTGTATTGTAAATATGCTCAGATATTAAAGGTGGGATATATTTTTCTATTGAAGGGGCATTTGATTTTATCTTTGTGATTTTAAAACAATTAAGTGAAGAGGAAAGTATTTTGTGTGAAGGTTATTTATTTAACATTTTTTGACTTCAACTGAAATCAAAGCACACATTGCTTGAAATGAAAACAGTCACATTTTAGTTTACTGTATACTGCAAGCAGGGGCGCCGTAAGGGGGGGGGGGAGTTAGGACGATTTTAAGGGCCCATGAACTTTTGAGGGCCCCAGCCAAGGACTGTGCCGCAAACGCAACCCCCTTAAGCTGAGCCCTTTTAGCTCTGCCCCCGTCTTTACTCTGCGTGTTAACGCTGTCTTCAATCCACGGTCTCACAGTGCGCGTGAACTTCACAAGAGAGCAAGGTGTGTTTATTTACTGCTATTTGCTATGATATCTGCATATGTGCGCATCCTTACTATAAATGCAGTTTACACAATGTGACGCTGGAGCAATACAATGCAGTTTTCTTTCCGCTGTAAAGTCTTCGCTCTGTTCACCTCAGTTTAAAAATAAACAAGGTGATTTACATTCCCTGTTTTATGTTATGATTCTAACGCGAAGTCAGCCCTTATAAGCTGTTTTAATTAACGTAGCCCGTATAAGCTAATTAACATAAACTAGAAATGTGATCGGTTACACACTTCAATGTTTTGCAACGCAATATGTAAGGATTTTTATGCAGTCGTGAATCGAGTTGATTGTGATAAAACTGAAATGCAACTAAGGCTAAACTAGTCCAGTTATGTATATTAAAGCTTTTCACCTTGCAACAGCTTTAAGAAATCAATGGAAATCTATGTTGTAATCTGCTATAGTTGTCATTCATTTCATTTTAGAGTCCCGTTGATTAAAAAACAGTCTGAAGAATCATTTAATAACAGTATAGCTGTTTTCTCAAGTTCACAGTTTCAATCATCTGTCGTTATTTTTGCTTTACTGAAGCTGCTGGTGTGTGAAACTTGTTCTTTACCTTATAAATAATGCTAATAATTATAATACAAGCTTTGGTCAAGCATTTTTGACCCAGTCTTATTTGAGGCATAATGTAAATGTATAGAAAAGATGCATTGTTGTTGTTTGCCATTTTTAAATGTTACAATGTCATTGGTGTGTGTAACAGGTCAAGTATACAGTATGTCACTGAGACTGCCTGTGAAAATCAGACTAAAGTCTCAAATCTTATTTTGAGATAAAAAGCATCACAGTTTGATTTCAAGCATTAATTTATATGATTCCAATCGCTGACGTGACATTACTCAGTCAATATTAAAGAAATCAAGTTTATATTTTTACAAAATGTTCTTTACATTATGTAGGATGAATTTATGTGGAAAACAGCAAATCACAAACAAATACTTGAGCTGGGTTTTCACAGGTATGTTCACATTTATCTTTAATCTTCAAGAACATTGCATTTTCTCTGAATATTTGATTAATGTACTGTATTTTTCAATTAAATTTACATTGCACAATAAGTTATCTTAGCTGCAGACATTGTAGGTGTCTATAAATACTGATAATTGTGGTCATAACAATAGCTAAATAAATAGTTCTGTATTATTAAATTACAGACAAAGATTTTGAATAGCTACAGTAGGTTGGATTGTATGTTTGGTGCGAAATGGGTATTGTGGGGGCCTGACCCCCTATTCTTTCATAGGGCCCAAAATTGCTAGCGGCGCCCCTGGGATTAAAAACCGAAATAACCGACATAATAAAATAGGGTCGGTTAACGTTTCTGAATTTGGGTTTTGGTTATTTTTCGATTAATCGTGCAGCCCTATTCTGACTCCAAAGGAGGAGATGACGAGCGAGATGCGACAGGTGACGAGAGCGCAAAACCGCCTTAACGGTAAATAACGCAACAGTCGCAATGTTATCGGTGTCGACTAATACATTCTTCCCTCGCATCTCCATAGCGGAGCGTACAAGTCCCAGATATGCAGCGCACCGCTCGCGGCAGTTGGGGTGCTATGCACACCCCTGAGACTGCAAGCCCGTCATACGTGGCTGATCATCCCGTGCTTAGGGCATCGCATGCTACAGAATGCCAGGAGACCCGACTCAGGGGCATATCTTGCTATCAGAAATGCTGGGTCTGACCACGGGGTAAAATAGAAATGACACGCAGGTGTAATGGTTACACAGTGTATGCTGTTGCGCCACGCTCTCCTCGAGACTCGATCGTAAAACCAATGCTGAAGCGGTCTCATATGAAGCAGCTCAAGCAGTGTCACAGCCGCAGCATGCTGCCATATGTCCGGGAGGTTCTGAAATTGTTTCAGAGGGACTGCATACTTCCCTCGAATTAAACCGAGGCAAGTCAGAACTGACTGGTTGCGCGCTCTTGTAAAACACGCCAATTAGTCGATCGAGTCTATTTCCATACTGAGAAAAAGGATCCTCTGCACGGGGCAAAGTTGCTCTTTCCCAGTCGACCTGATGACTTAAACGAGCGAGATGCCGAAGCATTAACTCTCTGTGTTCGTGCACGTCTGCCAAGAACGGGCTATTATAAGTCAATGTAAATAAAAGCAGAATGCGAACAACGCTCTCTCTCTGAGATTTTAATGCCGTGACTAGCACTTTCATGGAGACACGGAGAGAGAGAGACAGCTCGAATGGTATACTTAGTATTAATATGCCCACGCCACAACGCAGAGCGAAAAAACAGTCTAAGGCGAGGGAAGATGGACACATAAAGTACACGTCTTACAGGTCTAAAGCTGCAAACCGATCTCAATATTGAAATACGAGCCTCTGCGTTATCATCCTAAAGGATCACCTTTGTAGAGCCGGTGCGTAAATCAAATCGATCGTAACCCGCCGCGTATTTTGGGTACTATGAGATAAAGGCTGGAAAAACCCTATCATCATCATCTCGGTAAGAGGGACCGGCTCGATATATCCTTCACCAGCAGGACATCGACTTTTGCATGCAGTACATGTGCATTGGACACTTTCACTATAGTGAAACGAAAGCCCGAGAATTTTGGGGTGTGCCGGTATTAGTATTTCGTAACCGAGGCGGATCGTGCGTAAAACACAACGAAACGGGCTGAGAACTGAAACCAAGCACCCAGGCACCGTACGAGGAGAATTAACGACACTACCGAAGTACCCGCGGTGGGGCAGCGAAGCGAGACAGATGAGACTGCCGGTGCATCTACTGAGACAGCATAAACATCTACAGTATGTGTGTGTGACACTGACCTGAGCCAGCTGAGGGTGACGGTCGTCTGGTCTCCTCTGCGGAGAGCGCAGACTCCGATGAGGGTGCTGGTGGTCCGTTCTCCTCAGTGGAGGGCTCGGACTCCTCAGGACACCCGCTGGCGATAGAGAAGAGGTAGGGTGAGCTGGTGTGTGCCCGCTCACGGCTCTCTCGATCCTCCGGAGACCTGGAGAGGGAAAAGGAATGCACTCTTATGTGTGGTTAAGTGGGTACCGGCTAAACAGCCGGTGGAACACATGCAAACCAAGAATTTTCCACCCGACCCTCTACCGGGAGAAGGAGTGAATCACCGTCTCCTGAAGAGTGATCCTTTGCCAATCCGGGTCGCCCATTACTGGCCACTTAAACTCCCGATTTTCACGGGAAGCGGCTAAGCAGGCGGGGCGACCGATCGGGAAAGAAAGGCACAGGAGGAGAGGACCGAGAGGCCCGAGCAGCTCTGAAATACCAATCACGTGGGCGGTACGGTTCGGGCGGAGAGGGGTTAACCTCTCCAACTCTACCGTTTCCGCCGCTAGAGCGGGCACGGCCGCCATCTCCGGAACGACTCTGCCTCGGAGGAAAAAATGGACACCCCTCTGATGCTGCAGAAGTGAATGGGACCAGAAGGAGGTCTAATGGATTCGGCAGAAATCGTAGAACACGACTCTGCAGTCTCCACCGGAGCCTCAACCGGCAGAGTATGAACAGGCTGGTAGGTGGAGAGCGCATCCTCCGTCCTACTCAGCGTAGTGATGCGAAGAGCGTCCTGCGAACGCTTGACAGCCGCACCATGGCGGCGTCAGCACTGCAAAGGCGCGGACAGCATTCCCGTAGAAACGTCAGTCGTCTCTGCAATCCAAGAGGGTTATGCTCTCACAGAGAGAACAAAAACTCTACACGAACGCAGCCTCGGAGTGCTTGATGCCCAAGCACGAAGACAGTGCTCGTGACCGTCACTGGAACCCTTATACCACTCGCATCCAAGATCGCACGGACGAAAAGCAATCCTGAAAAGGACGCTGATCTCCGAACATACGAGAGAGTGGCTGTCTTTAAAAAGAAACAGAGCTCTCACGTATCACTCTTTAGGGAAATCACTCTTTAGGTGCTCAGCTGATGATGCGCACAGGGAAAGGCAACGCACACACTAAACTCAAAACAAAAAATATGCAGAGCAGTGGAATACTGCGAGCGTCCGCTGTGTTAGTACTGCTTGTCAATCAACTTCAGCAACCGTTCCCAGAAGAGCAGAGAGTATCTTCTCAGTAGCAGATACTCCCGGCTTTCGAAGCGAAAAAGCTAATTTTCCATATTTGCACCTGCTGCTTATATAGCACCTGGCGGGGCGGCGCCAGCATTATGCAAATATCTCAATGCCAAGTTCATTGGCGTTTTAGTAGTACTCGAAGCAGATTGGTCTCTCTAAGCGAGTTCCCAATTCGTCGGTCACGACGTGACGTCGTAGTGACCGACTGAAAGGGAACTTAATATTAGAGCACGACGATATGCATTTTCTTGGGCCGATGCCAATACAGATATTAGGGAGTAAAAAAAGACCGATAACGATATATCGGCTGATTTTCATTGTCTATATTATAGTACTGTACACTTATACTTCAGTATATCATACTACAGCACTGTACATAGAATACACCATGCATAATTTTCCTTTTGCAAGGATCACTCACAAATGTGGTGATCAAACACTTAAAATTACGTGATAAAGATATGTAATATGTGTTTAACAATTTAACAATAAACTTTATTATCCAAAATGTGTCTGATATCAGTGCACAAAACTGTAAACTTGACTTAAATAAATAATTAATAATTTTAAAACTCAAACTGAACAAAATACATATATTACTTCACTGGCAGTTTTGACGAGAATGATGCATTATTGGACTTAAACTGAAAAGGGACACTTATGAAGTTAATTAGCTTTACAGTAAGTAATGTACCTCACAAATTAATTAGCAACATACCATTAAAAAGACAATGCTTGACTGACAACACATTGATGTAGGCTAATGTTTAATCTAGTGCACAACATTTTTATAACACAAACCCACAGTGTTTGGCGCAGACTTGAGACTTTTATAAAACGAAGCGTCTTAAAGTTGCGTGAGCTTATTTAACCAATTTCTCTGAAATGAGCATGTTCAGTAACAACACAAGCAGCTGTAATCTTACATACTGCAATATGTGCGCGACTGCGCGTCAGTTAAAACGTGTTAGTTCTCCATCTCACGCCATTTCTCCCGCTTGCTTTTTAACAACTCGCAAATGGACAAAAGAGACGGATTAAAAACACCAAGTGTAAACGGGAATGTGTCTCTCTGGTCCACTTATAATCCAATCCACCAAAGCGTGTTTTAATACCAGGTGTAAATGTTGTGAAGATAATGCGTGACTGCCGCCACCTGAACTAAGAGACTGACTGAAGTGAAGGGGGTTGGCTGGTGTCATTACACAGTGACCTGGGTCACCAGTACCAAGACAGTACAACGCGCTCTGCTGGACAAACAAGTACTTGCATCATTCAAAAGCATTTCTTTGTTCTGTGAAAAACGTTCATATCGGCTGCATATCTGCGGCTTATACGCCGATACAGATGTATCTGTGACATGCTCATATCGGCCGATAAAATCGGCAAACCGATAAATCGGTCGGGCTCTACTTAATATCACTGCAAAATGTATCCAAATATTAAAAAGCAGCCAAAACACAATTTAGATTAAAACACCTCTTTTTTATAGACACAACTTTTCCCTGTCTGACTGAAGCACTAGTGGTTGGTGGAAGAAAAGAGAAACAAGAGAAACAACTTAATGAACATTAATGTTCCAGAGCCCTCCTAAAGCAAACACTGATCACCATAATGGTGACTATCATTTTAACAAAACACCAATATTAACTTTTATTCTCAATAGTGTACATATATGAAATAAATAAATTGGTTTGTAATAACTGAAGATGGAGATGTTTGGTGTTTAATTTTCCTCTAGTGATATATTGACAGATGTAATGTCGTCATCTGTTATTTGTCATTTTTATAATCACAATAATTACGAGTGTAAAAGTGATGTTGAGTACTCAAGTAATTATTAATAGTATATCACTTTTACTTGAGTAGTTCAACTTGAGTAAAGTTTTAGGAAACTGTACAGACCCCTGGTTACTCACCAACAAGCAGTGGGGAACCTTCAGGGCCTTCTACGCCTTCAGAGAAGGCCTAAAAAAATTAATAAAAATATTTTTTATAATAATACTAATAAATAATAAAGTATTCAATAAAAATATGTTTTTACATGTTTAAATTTATATTTAATTTAATTTAATACATGTAATATATTTTCTCTCATCTATGTTCTAACGTTAAGCTTACTGTCAGGTTCATATCCAATCAGAATCGTCTGTCTCTATTAAGGCCCGGTAAACTGGCTCATTCATTGGTTAGGACTTCAAGAATCCCAAGGAAGGCCAAGCTATGTGTTTTGGTGTGGAGAGTGACGGGCAAATCGACCAATCACGCTTTGATTTCAAGTGGGCGGGTAAAAAACAAAGCATTGTAAGCCTTCATGAAGTCCTAATCATGCAACAAGCTGGATGCGAGCTGCCGTAAAACACCAAAGAAGAAGAAGTCCTAATCATAGACCGTCTAATGGCCCGAATCTCTGCGGTGAGAGTGGTTGAGGTAAATGGCAGAAAACGTGATTGACGTTGTGGCTAGTTTGATAGGGCTGAGGTAAAAACGAAATTACTTAAGCGGGTACTCGTGAAGAGCACAGCCGAGAGATGCGCGTGCAGCTGAGCTGCGCATATCAGACGTGAACACGAGAAAAATAATGGGTTTAATTCACTGATCTATATAAATGACTGGATTGCGCATGACGTCACAACTCTGAAGCCACCGCGCCGCCATGTTGGTATACCCAAACATTCCATTACATCAATGGACGCGATCAGATTTTAATGATAAAACATCACTTTACTAGTCTTCGTTTTTATATCTGAAGTTACCCTATGCATTATTACAACACAAACGTCCTAAGCATGTACATAGTTATTTACTGAAAGTTGTACATTTTAGTTTTTAATCAGTTATTATACATTCATCTTCATTACAGTATCATATCTTCAGACATACCGCAGCATATTTAGTATTAATGACAAACGTGCTCATTCTGAAATCTAAATAAATAATCATACTTTGTACCGTATGTGCATGCAATAATTTGCTGGTTTTATGTTATCTAAACTTACAAGTTACCTAAACTTATTTAGAGAAATAACGCTGACCGTGTAGCTGAATGTCAAAAAAAACTTTATTTATACCCGTGTCATTAACAGAACACAACAGACACACTCACCTTAACGTTTTTTTATAAATCCATTTTCCTGCCCGATTAAAACATAAACATTGCAAATAACACCAGAATTAACAGTTAAGTTACGTACACATATCCTAAAAATAATCTTGCGTGACTGATACGCTGTAAAGCGGGTGAATTTAAAACATGATTTTGAATGGAAGTCAATGACGCCGTCTGCCGGTTGGGTATACCAAGATGGCGGCTCGAACTCTGCGCTGGCTTCACCTCACGCTGTTACATAAGCGTTCTATGCGCAATCCAGTTATTTATATAGATCAGTGGTTTAATTATACTTTCACTTCCTGACAGTTTTACTTGAGGATAGTAATGACTGCAGGCGACGCCGAATTACATACAATATAATTACCTAACTAAATCTCAGAGAATGCAAAAACATTCACCGGGGCTCGGGCTAGGGATTTTGCGAGCCCGCAAAATATAACAGTTATAAGCCACAAGGAGGTGCACTGAGAACGCAGGGTGCTATATTTCCCCTTATGAAAAAAGACTAACAAGCTATCCTACAGGTAAATATATATTTACAAAAAACAAAAATTAAATGCAAATTTACAGAGCAGCAGAGTCTGTATTTGTGTTTATCAGTTAGATTAAAGTAATTCTAAACTTTAAAACTGCATTTAAAGGCAAACGATGCCTATTCTGTAATTTAACTTTGCGTGCTCAGAATTTTTACACGTTCACTGTATGATTTAACGAAATACGAACAGTATTATATTCTGAATTTTAAAATTTATGAAAAACAAACTACTCTCAATTTATTTTGGTGTTTTTTCCCCCATGCTCACTTGTCTCCATTTTCCTGTTTTTAAGAATTAAAGCGGTGTAGTAAGTAGAACCTATCCATTAAATTTGTGACTTTCATTTATTGCGCCATGCGTAATTGCGCATGGAGAGGCATTTGCACTTCATTGCATATTTTGAAGGCCCAGCTGAAGTACTCACGGTTCGCCACTGCCAACAAGATACATTGTAACTGAACTCATGTATTAATAAACAAGAGAAAATAGATGATTAAAAAAAGAGGAAAAAGGGAACATTTCAAAATGGTATTATTTTTAGTGTGGTTGTCTAGCTAGATATCATTTGTGAACAATCAGCATGACATGTTTTGCCTTGCAACACAGACGTTGTGCATTGATAAGGCACAACACAAACACAAAAAAATGTTCTCTAAAGTAGTGTACACCAACATACCTCCAGTCCGGCTTACACATCTACACTGAACAGGGGCGTGCACAGACCTTTTGAGAGGCATGTGCTGAAACTGAAAAAGGGCACCCCCTCATAATAATCGTCTTAAAAGCTTTATATTTATTCACTATTAAAGATTGAAAAATTCACTATTAATGAATGAAAAATGTCATTTTACGATAGCTTGGCATTATACAGCGCAAAGGATATCTGGCCTTTTAAGTTGGCTTTAACTATTTGCCTCCTGTGTGGTTGTATGTATTAGGCCTATTTGTAGTCATGTGTTTGTGAACTGCTCTTGTGTACTCCCTCTTATTTAATTGTGTAATATATTAATTTTCATTTTATCCTCTCGTTGCATATATAAAGTTCAATAAAAAATATGTTTGAAGGAAAAAAGCTATTCTGTTTGGTTTTATGAGCTAATTTGTATTATTTGGTTAACATATTTATGTATGCACTCTTAGAAAGGGTGTGTTAATTTTTTACACATCTTTGTGCGTTAAGCTTTTAACACATTATGTGTACTTTTAACCCATTATGTGTCATTTTGTGTTGAGTTTGTGTTAAAATATAACACAAGTTGTGTTATAAGTAACAAAATGTGTTGTCTCAATAATAACACATTGATGTGTGGATTCTGGGACAACGCATTTAATGTGTTGTCCCAGAATCAACACTAATGTGTTGTTTTTAACACATTTGTTCTAAGAGTGTGCCACTGAGAAGAGGGGGAAATAGGAGATTAAAGATCAAAATAGGAGATTATTCTACACTGTAGCAAAACCATTAGCATATCCAACATGTATCTGCCTACCTGGCAAAAACTGTACCGAGGACCAGGGGCCTTGGTCTTTTAAGGGTGCACTAAGCACAGCGGTTGTTCTCTCTCATGCACTACACTTTCCTGATAAGGAACACTGTGCCATACACGGTACACCCCCTTCCTTGCACGTGAGGCTGCATAAACGTCATTGTAACTTTGAAGCATTAAATCTTCAAAATATACGGTCATGCAGCACATCGTTGGAAAGCTTAGACTTTCGGGATTTCATTAAGCAGACACACAAAGTATAATATGATTTTTAGCAGTCATAAAACTGTAATCTAGTTGTTAGTTACCTGAACCGGGCGGCGCCGATTTAGGATATTTACTTACCTTCAAAATCTTCCCTTTATCCGCTTCGGTGAAATTGTCCAAAACAAGTTGTTTATAAATCACCAAAAGTCCAAGGAAATGGAATCAAGTTTCAAGTTTGTGTTTATTTATATAGCACGTTTAAACACAGCAACCAGGGCTGACCAAAGTGCTGAACAATATAGACAATAAAAGAAAAACAGAAATAAAAAGCAAGTCAAAAGCAAGCAATCACATTGAGTTAAAAGCTAAAGAGAAAAAACATGTTTTCAGAGAGGATTTAAAAGCATTTAAAGATTGAGCTGTTCTAATGTAAATGGGGAGATTGTTCCACTGCCTAGGCCCAGCAACTGCAAAAGATCTATCTCCTCTTTTCTTTAACCGTGCCCTAGGGGCAAACAGAAGTCCCTGATCACCAGACCTCAGGTTTCGTGAGGGATTATGAGGACGGAGAAGGTCGGACAGATACGTCGGTGCCAGATTGTGAATAGATTTAAAAACAAATACAAGAATTTTAAACTCAATTCTAAAATGCACCGGTAACCAGTGCAATGATTTTAGGATCGGTGAAACATGATCAAACTTACGTTTTCTTTTGCGGAACTTTGCAGCAGCATTCTGTACTAATTGAAGACGGGCAATAGAATGTTTGGATATGCCATAGTAAAGGGAGTTGCAATAATCCAACCTCGATGTAATGAGCGCATGAACAGTGATCTCTAAGTTTTTCTCAGAGAGAGAGGATCTGACCTTAGAGAGAAGACATAGCTGGAAAAAAACAGGAGCTAATCAGCGCATTTATTTGTTTATCAAATTTGAGATTGTGTTCCCAGAGAACACCTAAATTCTTAACGCAAGAAGAACTTGGGAGAAGATAGTCCAAATCAATGCCACTGCAATTAAAATTATCATGGGGACCAAAGACAATAACCGATTCATTTGAAAATAGGAAATTTTGAGAGAACCACACTTTTACTTCCTCTAGGCATGCGAAAAGAGAATTAACAGCCGAGTCTTTGTTGCGTTTTAGAGGAAAATAAATTTGAGTATCATCTGCATAACAGTGAAATGATACACCATGTTTTCTGAAAACGGAGCCGAGAGGAAGTAAATATAGAGAGAAGAGAATAGGAGCTAGAATAGATCCCTGCGGCACTCCACAAGAGAGTTGGATTGGCGAGGAAGAAGAATTACAGAGTATAAAGTGTAGCAATAAGCTACCCAGTCTCCGTGGCGTGACTTATAGTGCTGCTATATCGCTATATCAAACATCACTGTGATCAGATGTTTTCTTTCTATTTTTTACCCCGCTGTCATATTTGTTGTGTGTTTATGTTATTGAGAGGAAAGCGCGCAGCACATATTTATAACGTGTTGTTATTCAAAATACGTTTCCCACTTGCTTGCAAAAAAAGTTCTCAAAGTGATCATGGCTGAAAACTGCTCGGGAATATGTTTCTCATTATAACGCAACATTCAACTGCTTTAATAGTTTTTAAATAGTTATCAGGCTTACTTATAATTTTACTGTTTTTAACATAACATGCAATAGATAAAATACACCACATAAAGTAGTATACATGTCTAACTATACACAGTAGTATTTTTTTACATTTCTGATTGGGCGGGCCAGCTATCAATAGCTCCGCGCCTGGCCTCAAGAAGAAAAATAAGACTAATAGGGATGATAAAAGAATAGTCTGTTCCATGTACTCACCGGTAGCTAGAGCTATTGAAGGTGCCATCAAACAACACTGGCACATTCTGGATGACCCCACACTAGGATCGTGTTCTCAAAATCCTCCTCGAGTGGTTTTTAAAAAACCACCTAATCTACGAAATAGACTAATACGAGCGGATCTACCTTTAATAAAAACTCCTCATTTTTTTAATACTATTCCTGCAGAGAGGTATGGGTCCGACTTCCCCGCTACTGGAACACAAAGTCTCCGCTCTCGGGTTTTGGTCGAGAACAACTCGCAGTGAGGACAGCCGACGGGGTTGGATACTGCTGTCTGAGCATGTTTAGCACCCAAGCAGGAGATGCAGAGGCTGTGTGAATCTTTTGCCAAAATCCACATACGCACACGGATGAGGAGGATGTTTTCCTCTGGGGCTCTCCGGCTCTTTTGCGGTGGCCATGATGTCTACACTCTCTTGATGCACATGCCCACCGTGCATCGTTTTCTCGGAGGCACTGTGTAGCGGTAAAAAAACGTGCGAGGGCCCGCAATCGCTACTTGCAGCTATATTTATTAGGGCCCGAGCACAGAGGAGCAGGCCAGAATGGCCTGCACCGAAAGGTGCGAAGCCCTATTGTTTTTGCTCGGATTATTAGGGCCCGAGCACACCAGGGTGTGAGGACCCTATTGTTTTTGCTCCGTTTATTATTATTATTATTTTTCTTCTTCTTCTTCTTCTTCTTCTTCTTCTTCTTCTTCTTCTTCTTCTTCTCCGAAATGGATCGCATTTTTGAGGGCCTAAACATACCCGAAAACTCATGAAAATTTGCACACGCGTCAGAAGTGGCGAAAATTTACATGTAGTATAGGCGTCAGAAGTGGGCGTGTAGAAATGGCTCGATAGCGCCACCTGCAAAATTTCAAGAGAACAGCCCCCCACTACGAAAAACGTAGAGATACGAAATTTGGTAGGATCATCTAGCACCCCAAGAACTACAAAAAAGTCTCTTGGAGCTAAGCTCTAAACCTCACACGTAGTCGGCCATTTTGAATTTTCTCTGTCATTTTTTGACATTTCCAAGCGTCGTACTTTAACGAACTCCTCCTAGCGATTTAATCCGATCATTATCATATTTGGTCAGTCTCATCTAAAGGCCTTTGCGATGCTAAATTGCGAAGATCTTGAGTTTTCGTTGGAGGGTGTGTCCGTGGCGGCCTGACAAAGTTCGGAATTTTCGCCATGAAACAGGAAGTTGTTATAACTAAGGCATACGATGTCAAATCTGCCCCACGCTTCACATGTTTGATAAGGGTCTTGAACTGAACACATTTCAATGCCAATATTCAGCTTCAGTCATAGCGCCACCTAGAGGCAGCAGGAAATGCCATGTTTTATGCTGTGATTTACTCTTAGAGATTTCATCAAATCATCATCATATTTGATCAGACTGATGTTAAGCCCTTTGCGGTGATAAATAGCGAAGATCTTGACTTTTCGTTGAAGGGCGTGTATGTGGCAGCCTGGCAAAGTGTGATATTTCGCCATGAAACAGGAATCTGTTGTAATTAAGGCATACATTATCCAATCTGCCCCCGACTTCATACGTTTGATAAGGGTCCCGGCCTGAACACGTCAATATAACAATAATCAGGTACAGTCATAGCGCCACCTGCTGCACAAAGGCGGTGTGGCACATCAATTTTCCTTTGAATATCCACCTATATTTACCCACTTTAATTCATATCCCTTTGGTTCACTGCTTTACTAATGCCATAGGGTAGCAGTGCACATGCGTGCGAGGGCCCTTCCATCGCTGCTTGCAGCTTTAATTAGGGCCCGAGCACCGAGGAGCAGGCCAGAATGGCCTGCACCGTGGGTGCAAAGCCCTATTGTTTTTGCTTCGTTTATTATTATTATTATTATTATTATTATTTTACGAAATTAATCGCATTTTTGAAGGCCTAAACATGCTCTAAAACTCATGAAATTTTGCACACGCGTCAGAAGTGGTGAAAATTTACATGTGGTATAGGCGTCAGAAGTGGGCGTGTAGAAATGGCTCGATAGCGCCACCTGCAAAATTTCAAGAGAACAGCCCCCCCGCTACGAAAAACGTACAGATACGAATTTTGGTAGGCTCATCTATCACCCCAAGACCTACAAAAAAGTCTCTTGGAACTAAGCTCTAAACCCCACAGGAAGTCAGCCATTTTGAATTTTCTCTGTCATTTTTTTACATTTCCAAGCGTCGTACTTTAACGAACTCCTCCTAGAGATTTAATCCGATCATCATCATATTTGGTCAATCTCATCTAAAGGCCTTTGCGATGTTAAATTGCGGAGATCTTGACTTTTCGTTGGAGGGTGTGTCCGTGGCGGCCTGACAAAGTTAGGCATTTTCGCGATGAAACAGGAAGTTGTTATAACTCAGGCATACAATGTCCAGTCTGCCCCACGCTTCACTTGTTTGATAAGAGTCTTGGCCTGAACACATTTCAATGCCAATATTCAGCTTCAGTCATAGCGCCACCTAGAGGTAGCAGGAAATGCCATGTTTTACGCTGTGATTTACTGCTCATATAGATTTGATCAAATCATCATCATATTTGGTCAGACTGATGTTAAGCCCTTTGCAGTGATAAATTGCAAAGATCTTGACTTTTCGTTGAAGGGCGTGTCCGTGGCGGCCTGGCAAAGTGTGATATTTCGCCATGATACAGGAAGCTGTTGTAATTCAGGCATACATTATCCGATCTGCCCCCTACTTCACACGTTTGATAAGGGTCCCGGCCTGAACACGTCAATATAACAATAATCAGGTAGTCATAGCGCCACCTGCTGCACACAGGCGGTGTGGCACATCAATTTTCCTTTGAATATCCACCTATATTTACCCACTTTAATTCATATCCCCCTGATTCACTGCTTTACTAATGCCATAGGGTGGCGGTGCACATGCGTGCGAGGGCCCTACCATCGCTGCTTGCAGCTTTAATTATTATTTATTCTTCTTCTTCTCCAAAGTGAATCGCATTTTTGAGGGGCGAAACATGCTCGAAAACTCATGAAATTTTGCACACATGTCAGGAGTGGCGAAAATTTACATGTGGCATAGGCGCCAGAAGTGGGCGTGTAGAAATGGCTCGATAGCGCCACCTGCAAAATTTCAAGAGAACAGCCCCCCCGCTACGAAAAACGTACAGATACGAAATTTGGTAGGATCATCTATCACCCCAAGACCTACAAAAAAGTCTCTTGGAGCGAAGCTCTAAACCCAACAGGAAGTCCGCCATTTTGAATTTTTGCCTTGATTTTTGTGCAAATTTGGTCATTTCCAGCCTTCATACTTTAACGAACTCCTCCTACAGATTTAATCCGATCATCGTCATATTTGGTCAATCTCATCTAAAGGCCTTTGTGATGTTAAATTGCGGAGATCTTGACTTTTCGTCAGAGGGTGTGTCCGTGGCGGCCTGACAAATTTCGGCATTTTCGCCATAAAACAGGAAGTGGCTCTAACTCAGGCATACAATGTCCAATCTGCCCCACGCTTCATACGTTTGATAAGGGTCTTGGCCTGAACACATTTCAATGCCAATATTCAACTTCACTCATAGCGCCACCTAGAGGTAGGAGGAAATACCATGTTTTATGCTCTGATTTACTGCTCTTAGAGATTTAATCAAATCATCATCATATTTGGTCTGACTGATGTTAAGCCCTTTTCCTTGATAAATTGCGAAGATCTTGACTTTTCGTTGAAGGGCGTGTCCGTGGCGGCCTGGCAAAGTGTGATGTTTCGCCATGAAACAGGAAGTTGTTATAACTCAGGCATACAATGTCCGATCTTCCCCTGACTTCACACGTTTGATAAGGGTCCAGGCCTGAACACATCAACATGGCATAATTCAGTAACACTCATAGCGCCACCTAGAGGCAGCAGGAAATACCATGTTTTACGCTGTGATTTACTGCTCTTAGATATTTAACCATATCAACATCATATTTCACCAGTGTAATCTCAAGACCTTGTGTGATGATAAAAAGCAACGACCTTGACTTTTCATTAAAGGGCGTGTCCGTGGCGGCCTTGCAAAGTATCGGTAAATGAATCGCATTTTTGACAGGCTAAACAAGCCCAAAAAGTCATAAAACGTTGCACACATGTCAGAAGTGGCGAAAATTTACATGTGGCATAGGCGCCAGAAGTGGGCGTGTAGAAATGGCTCGATAGCGCCACCTGCAAAATTTCAAGCGAACAGCCCCCCTGCTACAAAAAATGTACAGATACGAAATTTGGTAGGATCATCTATCACCCCAAGACCTACAAAAAAGTCTCTTGGAGCGAAGCTCTAAACCCCACAGGAAGTCAGCCATTTTGAATTTTTGCCTTGTTTTTTGTGCAAATTTGGTCATTTCCAGGCTTCATACTGCAAGAAACTCCTCCTACAGATTTAATCCGATCATCGTCATATTTGGTCGGTCTTATCTAAAGGCCTTTGCGATGCTAAATTGCAGAGATCTTGACTTTTCGTTGGAGGGTGTGTCCGTGGAGGGCTGCCAAATTTCTGCGTTTTCGCCATGAAACAGGAAGTGGCTCTAACTCAGGTATACAATGTCCAATCTGCCCCACGCTTCACATGTTTGATTAGGGTCTTGGCCTGAACACATTTCAATGCCAATATTCAGCTTCAGTCATAGCGCCATCTAGAGGTAGCAGGAAATACCATGTTTTACACTATGATTTACTGCTCTTAGAGATTTAATCAAATCATCATCATATTTGGTTAGATTGATGTAAAGCCCTCTGCGGTGATAAATTGTGAATATCTTGACTTTTCGTTGAAGGGCGTGTCCGTGGCGGCCTGGCAAAGTGTGATGTTTCGCCATGAAACAGGAAGCTGTTGTAATTCAGACATACATTGTTCGATCTGCCCCAGACTTCACATGTTTGATAAGGTTCTTGGCCTGAACACATTTCAATGCCAATATTCAGCTTCAGTCATAGCACCACCTGCTGCACACAGGCGGTGTGGCACATCAGTTTCCCTTTGAATATCCACCTGTAATTACCCACTTTAATTCATATCCCCCTGGTTCACTGCTTTACTAATGCCATAGGGTAGCGGTGCACATGCGTGCGAGGGCCCTTCCATCGCTGCTTGCAGCTTTAATTATTTTTATTTTTATTATTATTATTATTATTATTATTTTTTTTTAACATTTTTGGGCACTTTGGGTGCCTAAACATACTCGAAAACTCTTGAAATTTGGCACAGACGTCAGAGTCGTCGGCCATCAGGTCTGGGCAAAGGCTGAAACACGGGCGTGGCAGGGGGGCTCTGTAGCGCCCCCTGTAATGCAAAAACAAACATTGGGGCACAGATCAGGCAAACATGTACGCACATGTACGAAAGTTGGTACGCATATAGATCTCATCGACCTGAACAACTTTCGCACTCTAACATTTTAGCTCCGCCCAACAGGAAGTCGGCCATTTTGGATTGTTTAAAAAATGCATGCAGTGAACTTTTAAATACTCCTCCTAGAGGATTCATGCAAATGACACCAAACATTGTGAACATGATGTCGAGACATTGGACTTGCTAAATTGCGAAGGGATTTTTGATATCTCGAACGGTTCTGCCATGGCGAAGCGACAAAGTCATGGCGAAATCAGAGAAACAGGAAGTGTCTTATATCTAAGGCAAAAAATGTCTTATTGTGAAGACACGCATGGTGTTTGTTCGTCTGAAGATTCCGATCGCATTGATGTGCCTATTGTGACTCATGGGTATAGCGCCACCACCAGACGCCAGGAAGTATGTCATTCACAAAAGTGGATTTTTTTTACAGTTCCATGTGATGTTCTTTTAAATACTCCTTCTAGGATATTCATGCGATTGACACCAAAAGTGGTCAACATAATGCCGAGACATTGTAGATGATAAATTGCGAAGGGATTTTTGATATCTCGAATGTTGTTCCTATGGCAACACGTCAAACCTTACTTTCATTTTAAAGGCTTATTTAAGCATTACAGTTGCATGCAGTGAACTTTTAAATACTCCTTCTAGGTAAATAATGTTACTGACACCAGAAGTGGTCAACATGATGCGGAGACATTGTAGATGTTAAATTGCGAAGGGATTTTTGATATCTCGAACGCTGTTCCCATGGCAACGTGTCAAACTTTACTTTCATTTTTACACATATTTAAGACTGACAGTTACATGCTGTGAACTTTTGAATACTCCTCGTATGGGATTCATGGGATTGACACCAAAAGTGGTCAACATCATGCTGAGACATTGTAGATGCTAAATTGCAAAGGAATTTTTGACATCTCGAACGCTGTTTCCATGGCAACGCGTCAAACTTTACTTTTATTTCAGGCATAAGGCTCTTGGCGTGCTTAGATTAAATTTAAATTTGGCACACACATCAGAATTAAGTGTTGACAAAAACGTCAGATAAAGGCGTGTCTATTTAGTGGCTCACTAGCGCTCGCGTTTGTCTAAAATGTGGGGTTTCTTTTACCTACAGTACCTAAATGGATCAATAGCAGCATGAAATAGTCCACTGATATTTACCCACTTGATGCACATGCCCACCGTGCATCGTTTTCTCTGAGGCACCGTGTAGCGGTAAAAAAACGTGCGAGGGCCCGCCATTGCTGCTTGCAGCTATATTTTTTTTATTATTATTTTTTTTTTTAACACTTTTGGGCATTTTGGGTGCCTTAACATACTCGAAAACTCTTGAAATTTGGCACAGACGTTAGAGTCGTCCATCATTGCGAACAGACAAAGGCTGGAACACGGGCGTGGCACGGGGGCTCTGTAGCGCCCCCTGTAATGAAAAAAAAAAACATTGATGCACAGATCGTGCAAACATGTATGCACATGTACGAGAGTTGGTACACATATAGATCTCATCGACCCGAACAGCTTTCGCCCTCTAACATTTTGGCTCCGCCCAACAGGAAGTCCGCCATTTTGGATTGTTTAAAAAATGCATGCGTTGAACTTTTAAATACTCCTCCTAGAGGATGAATGCGATTGACACCAAAAGTGGTGAACATGATGTCGAGACATTGTACTTGCTAAATTGCGAAGGGATTTTTGATATCTCGAACGGTTCCGCCATGGCGAGGCGATGAATTCATGGCGAAATCAGAGAAACAGGAAGTGTCTAATATCTAAGGCAAAAAATATCTTATTGTGATGCCATGCGGGATGTTTGTTCGTCTAAAGATTCCGATCGCATCGATGTGCCTATTGTCACTCCGGGTATAGCGCCACCACCAGGCGCCAGGAAGTGTGTCAGTCACAAAGGTGATTTTTTTTCACAGTTCCATGCGATGTTCTTTTAAATACTCCTTCTAGGATTTTCATGCGATTGTTACCAAAAGTGGTCAACATGATGCCGAGACATTGTAGATGATAAATTGCGAAGGGATTTTTGATATCTCAAAAGCTGTTCCCATGGCAACGTGTCAAACTTTACTTTCATTTTTACACATATTTAAGGCTGACAGTTACATGCTGTGAACCTTTAAATACTCCTCGTATGCGTTTCATGCGATTGACACGAGAAGTGGTCAACATGATTCCGAGACATTGTAGATGATAAATTGCGAAGGAATTTTTGAAATCTCGAACGCTGTTCCCATGGCAACGCGTCAAACGTTACTTTAATTTCAGGCATGTTTAAGGCTCTTGGCGTGCTTAGTTGAACTTTAAATTTGGCACACACATGAGAGTTTTCGACTGTTAAGTGTTGACAAAAACGTCAGATAAAGGCGTGTCTATTTAGTGGCTGACTAGCACCCCCGTTTGTCTAAAATATGGGGTTTCTTTTACCTACAGTACCTAAATGGGTCAGTAGCAACATGAAATAGTCCACTGATATTTACCCACTTGATGCACATGCCCACCGTGCATCGTTTTCTCGGAGGCACCGTGTAGCGGTAAAAAAACGTGCAGGGGCCCGCCATTGCTGCTTGCAGCTATATTTATTTTTTATTTATTTATTTTTTTTCAACACTTTTGGGATTTTTGGGGGCCTTAACATACTCGAAAACTCTTGAAATTTGGCACAGACATCAGAGTCTTCCGTGATCGCCGAAAGCCAAAGGCTGGAACACGGGCGTGGCACGGGGGCTCTGTAGCGCCCCCTGTAATGCAAAAACAAACAGGAGTTCGCAGATCGGGCAAACATGTACGCACATGTACGGAAGTTGGTACACACATAGATCTCATCGACCTGAACAACTTTCCCACTCTAACCTATTAGCTCCGCCCAACAGGAAGTCGGCCATTTTTGATTTTTTTAAAAATGCATGCGGTGAACTTTTGAATACTCCTCCGAGGGAATACATGGGATTGACACCAAACGTGGTGATCATGATGTCGAGACATTGTACTTGCTAAATTGCGAAGGTATTTTTGATATCTCTAACGGTTCTGACATGGCAAGGCGACAAAGTTGTGGCGAAATCAGAGAAACAGGAAGTGTCTAATATCTAAGGCAAAAAATGTCTTATAGTGATGACACGCGGGGTGTTTGTTCGTCTGAATATTCCGATCGCATCGATGTGCCTATTGTGACTCCCGGGTATAGCGCCACCACCAGGCGCCAGGAAGTGTTGCAGTCACAAAGGTTGATTTTTTTGACAGTTCCATGTGATGTTCTTTTAAATACTCCTCCTAGAATGTTTATGCGATTGACACCAAAAGTGGTAAACATGATGAAGAGACATTGTAGATGATAAATTGCGAAGGGATTTTTGATATCTCGAATGTTGTTCCCATGGCAACGCGTCAAACTTTACTTTCATTTTAAAGGCATAATTAAGCCCTTCAGTTGCATGCAGTGAACTTTTCAATACTCCTTCTAGGATGTTCATGCGATTGACACCAAACATGGTGATCATGATGCCGAGACATTGTAGATGATAAATTGCGAAAGGAATTTTGAAATCTCAAACGGTGTTCCCATGGCAACGTTTCAAACTTTGCTTTCATTTTCCGGCATATTTAAGGCTGACAGTTACATGCAGTGAACTTTTCAATACTCCTTCTAGGATATTCATGCAATTGACACCAAACGTGGTCAACATGATGTTGAGACATTGGAGATGATAAAATGCGAAGGGATTTTTGACATCTCGAATGCTGTTGCCATGGCAACGCATCAAAGTTTACTATTATTTCAGGAATATGTAAGCCTCTTGGCATGCTTAGATTAACTTCAAATTTGGCACACACATCAGAGTTGTCAACTGTTAAGTGTTGACAAACAGGTCAGACATAGCTGTCCCTCTTAAGTCGCTCACTAGCGCCCCCGTTTGTCCAAAATGTGGGGTTTCTTTTACCTACAGTCCCCAAATGGGTAGGTAACAACATAAATAGTCCACCGATATTTACCCACTTGATGCACATGCCCACCGTGCATCGTTTTCTCGGAGGCACCGTGTAGCGGTAAAAACCGTGCAAGGGCCCGCCATCGCTGCTTGCAGCTATATTTTTTTTATTAGGGCCCGAGCACCGAGGAGCAGGCCAGAATGGCCTGCACCGAAAGGTGCGAAGCCCTATTGGTTTTGCTCAAATTTATTATTTTTTAGGGCCCGAGCACCGAGGAGCAGGCCAGAATGGCCTGCACCGAAGGTGCGAAGCCCTATTGTTTTTGCTCGAATTTATTATTATTATTATTTATTTTTTTTTTTTATTATTTTTATTTTTTTAACACTTTTGGACTTTTTGGGGGCCTTAACATACTCGAAAACTCTTGAAATTTGGCAAAGACGTCAGAGTCGTCCGTCATCGCAGAAATCCAAAGGCTGGAACACGGGCGTGGCACGGGGGCTCTGTAGCGCCCCTGTAATGCAAAAAAAAACATTGATGCACAGATCGTGCAAATATGTACGCACATGTACGAGAGTTGGTACGCATATAGATCTAGTCGACCCGAACAACTTTCGCCCTCTAATATTTAAGCTCCGCCCAACAGGAAGTCAGCTATTTTGGATTGTTTAAAAAATGCATGCGTTGAAGTTTTGAATACTCCTCCTAGAGGATGCATGCGATTGACACCAAAAGTGGTGAACATGATGTAGAGACATTGTACTTGCTAAATTGCGAAGGGATTTTTGATATCTCGAACGGTTCTGCCATGGCGAGCCGACAAAGTCGTGGCGAAATCAGAGAAACAGGAAGTGTCTAATATCTAAGGCAAAAAATGTCTTATTGTAATGACACGCGGGGTGTTTGTTCATCTGAAGATTCCGATCGCATCGATGTGCCTATTGTGACTCCCGGGTATAGCGCCACCACCAGGCGCCAGGAAGTGTGTCAGTCACAAAGCTGGATTTTTTTTAAAGTTCCATGCAATGTTCTTTTAAATACTCCTTCTAGGATTTTCATGCGATTGACACCAAAAGTGGTCACCATGATGCCGAGACATTGTAGATGATAAATTGCGAAGGGATTTTTGATATCTCAAACGCTGTTTCCATGGCAACCTGTCAAACTTTACTTTCATTTTAAAGGCATATTTAAGCCTTTCAGTTGCATACAGATAACTTTTAAATACTCCTTCTAGGATTTTCATGCGATTGACACGAGAAGTGGTCAACATGATGCCGAGACATTGTAGATGATAAATTGCGAAGGAATTTTTGACATCTCGAACGCTGTTCCCATGGCAACGTGTCAAACTTTACTTTAATTTCAGGCATGTTTAAGGCTCTTGGCGTGCTTAGTTGAACTTTAAATTTGGCACCCACATCAGAGTTTTCGGCTGTTAAGTGGTGACAAAAAGGTCAGACATAGGCGTGTCTCTTAAGTGGCTCACTAGTGCCCCTGTTTGTCTAAAATGTGGGGTTTCTTTTACCTACAGTCCCCAAATGGCTCAGAAACAACATTAAATAGCCCACTGATATTTTATCCACTTGATGCCCTTGCCCACCGTGCATCGTTTTCTCGGACGCACCGTGTAGCGGTAAAAAAACGTGCGAGGGCCCGCCATTGCTGCTTGCAGCTATATTTAGGGCCCGAGCACCGAGGAGCAGGCCAGAATGGCCTGCACTGAAAGGTGCGAAGCCCTATTGTTTTTGCTCGAATTTATTATTATTTTTTTTTTTTTTTTTTTTTTTTTATTTTTAACTTTTTTTTAACACTTTTGGGCATTTTGGGTGCCTTAACATACTCGAAAACTCTTGAAATTTGGCACAGACGTTAGAGTCGTCCGTCATTGCGAACAGACAAAGGCTGGAACACAGGCGTGGCACAGGGGCTCTGTAGCGCCCCCTGTAATGAAAAAAAAAAACATTGATGCACAGATCGTGCAAACATGTACGCACATGTACGAGAGTTGGTACACATATAGATCTCATCGACCCGAACAACTTTCGCCCTCTAACATTTTGGCTCCGCCCAACAGGAAGTCCGCCATTTTGGATTGTTTAAAAAATGCATGCAGTGAACTTTTGAATACTCCTCCTAGGGGATTCATGCAAATGACACCAAACGTGGTGATCATGATGTCAAGACAGTGGACTTGCTAAATTGCGAAGGGATTTTTGATATCTCGAACGGTGTTGCCATGGCGAAGCGGCAAAGTCATGGCGAAATCAGAGAAACAGGTAGTGTCTAATATCTAAGGCAAAAAATGTCTTATAGTGATGACACGCGAGGTGTTTGTTCGTCTAAAGATTCCGATCGCATCGATGTGCCTATTGTGAGTCTCGGGTATAGCGCCACCACCAGGCGCCAGGAAGTGTTGCAGTCTCAAAGGTTGATTTTTTGAAAGTTCCATGTGATGTTCTTTTAAATACTCCTCCTAGAATGTTTTTGCGATTGACACCAAAAGTGGTCAACATGATGCCAAGACATAGTAGATGATAAATTGCGAAGGGATTTTTGATATCTCGAACATTGTTCCCATGGCAACGCGTCAAACTTTACTTTCATTTTAAAGGCATATTTAAGCCCTTCAGTTGCATGCAGTGAACTTTTCAATACTCCTTCTAGGATATTCATGCGATTGACACCAAAAGTGGTCAACATGATGCTGAGACATTGTAGATGATAAATTGCGAAGGGATTTTTGATATCTCGAATGTTGTTCCTATGGCAACGCGACAAATTTTACTTTCATTTTAAAGGCTTATTTAAGCATTACAGTTGCATGCGATGTTCTTTTAAATACTCCTTCTAGGTAAATAATGTTATTGACACCAGAAGTGGTCAACATGATGCTGAGACATTGTAGATGCTAAATTGCGAAGGAATTTTTGACATCTCGAACGCTGTTCCCATGGCAACACGTCAAACTTTACTTTTATTTCAGGTATATTTAAGGCTCTTGGCGTGCTTAGATTAAATTTATATTTGGCACACACATCAGAGTTGTCGGCTGTTAAGTGTTGACAAAAACGTCAGATAAAGGCGTGTCTATTTAGTGTCTCACTAGCGCCCCCATTTGTCTAAAATGTGGGGTTTCTTTTACCTACAGTACCTAAATGGATCAGTAGCAACATGAAATAGTCCACTGATATTTACCCACTTGATGCACATGCCCACCGTGCATCGTTTTCTCGGAGGCACCGTGTAGCGGTAAAAAAACGTGCGAGGGCCCGCCATCGCTGCTTGCAGCTATATTTAGGGCCCGAGCACCGAGGAGCAGGCCAGAATGGCCTGCACCGAAAGGTGCGAAGCCCTATTGTTTTTGCTCGGATTATTAGGGCCCGAGCACACCGGGGTGCGAGGACCCTATTGTTTTTGCTCGGTTTATTATTATTATTATTATTATTAGGGCCCGAGCACACCAGGGTGTGAGGACCCTATTGTTTTTGCTCCGTTTATTATTAGGGCCCGAGCACACAAGTGTGAGGACCCTATTGTTTTTGCTCCGTTTATTATTATTATTATTTTTCTTCTTCTTCTTCTTCTTCTTCTTCTTCTTCTTCTTCTTCTCCGAAATGGATCGCATTTTTGAGGGCCTAAACATACCCAAAAACTCATGAAAATTTGCACACGCGTCAGAAGTGGCGAAAATTTACATGTAATGTAGGCGTCAGAAGTGGGTGTGTAGAAATGGCTCGATAGCGCCACCTGCAAAATTTCAAGAGAACAGCCCCCCCACTACGAAAAACGTACAGATACGAAATTTGGTAGGATCATGTATCACCCCAAGACCTACAAAAAAGTCTCTTGGAGCGAATCTCTAAACCCCACAGGAAGTCGGCCATTTTGAATTTTTTCTGTCATTTTTTGACATTTCCAAGCGTCGTACTTTAACGAACTCCTCCTAGCGATTTAATCTGATCATTATCATATTTGGTCAGTCTCATCTAAAGGCTTTTGCGATGCTAAATTGCGGAGATCTTGACTTTTCGTGGGAGGGTGTGTCCGTGGCGGCCTGACAAAGTTCGACATTTTCGCCATGAAACAGGAAGTTGTTATAACTCAGGCATACAATGTCCAATCTGCCCCACACTTCACATGTTTGATAAGGGTCTTGACCTGAACACATTTTGATGCCAATATTCAGCTTCAGTCATAGCGCCACCTACAGGTAGCAGGAAATGCCATGTTTTACGCTGTGATTTACTGCTCTTAGAGATTTAATCAAATAATTATCATATTTGGTCAGACTAATCTTAAGCCCTTTGCCGTGATAAATTGCGAAGATCTTGACTTTTTGTTAAAGGGCGTGTCCGTGGCAGCCTGGCAAAGTGTGATATTTCGCCATGAAACAGGAAGCTGTTGTAATTCAGACATACATTTTCCGATCTGCCCCCGACTTCACAAGTTTGATAAGGATCCCGGCCTGAACACGTCAATATAACAATAATCAGGTACAGTCGTAGCGCCACCTGCTGCACACAGGCGGTGTGGCACATTTTTTGTCCTTTGAATATCCACCTATATTTACCCACTTTAATTCATATCCCCCTGGTTCACTGCTTTACTAATGCCATAGGGTGGCGGTGCACATGCGTGCGAGGGCCCTTCCATCGCTGCTTGCAGCTTTAATTATTTTTATTATTATTGTTTTTTTTTTTATTTTTTTCAACACTTTTGGACTTTTTGAGTGCCTTAACATACTCGAAAACTCTTGAAATTTGGCACAGACGTCAGAGTCGTCCGTCATCGCAGAAATCCAAAGGCTGGAACACGGGCGTGGCACGGGGGCTCTGTAGCGCCCCCTGTAATTCAAAAACAAACATTGGGGCACAGATCGGGCAAAAATGTACGCACATGTACGAGAGTTGGTACACATATAGATCTCATCGACCCGAACAACTTTCGCCCTCTAACATTTAAGCTCCGCCCAACAGGAAGTCGGTTATTTTGGATTCTTTAAAAAATGCATGCGGTGAACTTTTGAATACTCCTTCTAGGGGATTCATGGGATTGACACCAAACGTGGTGATCATGATGTCGAGACATTGTACTTGCTAAATTGCGAAGGGATTTTTGATATCTCGAACGGTTCTGCCATGGCGAAGCGACAAAGTCATGGCGAAATCAGAGAAACAGGAAGTGTCTAATATCTAAGGCAAAAAATGTCTTATTGTGATGACATGCGGGGTGTTTGTTCGTCTGAAGATTCTGATCGCATCGATGTGCCTATTGTGAGTCTCGGGTATAGCGCCACCACCAGGCGCCAGGAAGTGTGTCAGTCACGAAGCTGGATTTTTTTGACAGTTCCATGCAATGTTCTTTTAAATACTCCTTCTAGGATTTTCATGCGATTGACACGAGAAGTGGTCAACATGATGCAGAGGCATAGTAGATGATAAATTGCGAAGGGATTTTTGATATCTCGAACGCTGTTCCCATGGCAACGCGTCAAACTTTACTTTCATTTTAAAGGCATATTTAAGCCTTACAGTTGCATGCAGTGAACTTTTAAATACTCCTTCTAGAATATTCATGCGATTGACTCCAGAAGTGGTCAACATAATGCTGAGACATTGTAGATGATAAATTGCGAAGGGATTTTTGATATCTCGAACGCTGTTCCCATGGCAATGCTGCAAACTTTACTTTTATTTCAGGCATATTTAGGGCTCTTGGCATGCTTAGATTAACCTAAAAGTTGGCACACACATCAGAGTTGTCGGCTGTTAAGTGTGCACAAAAAGGTCAGATATAGGCGTGTCTTATGAGTGGCTCACTAGTGCCCCCGTTTGTCTAAAATGTGGGGTTTCTTTTACCTAAAGTCCCCAAATGGCTCAGTAACAACATCAAATATCCCACTGAAATTTACCCACTTGATGCCCTTGCCCACCGTGCATCGTTTTCTCGGACGCACCGTGTAGCGGTAAAAAAACGTGCGAGGGCCCGCCATTGCTGCTTGCAGCTATATTTTTTATTTATTTTTTTTATTTTATTTTTTATTTTTATTTTTTTTAACACTTTTGGGCATTTTGGGTGCCTTAACATACTCGAAAACTCTTGAAATTTGGCACAGACGTCAGAGTCGTCCATAATCGCAGAAATCCAAAGGCTGGAACACGGGCGTGGCACGGGGGCTCTGTAGCGCCCCCTGTAATTCAAAAACAAACATTGATGCACAGATCGCGCAAATATGTACGCACATGTACGAGAGTTGGTACACATATAGATCTCATCGACCCGAACAACTTTCATACTCTAACATATTAGCTCCGCCCAACAGGAAGTCGGCCATTTTGGATTGTTTAAAAAATGCATGCGTTGAACTTTTGAATACTCCTCCTAGAGGATGCATGCGATTGACACCAAAAGTGGTGAACATGATGTCGAGACATTGGACTTGCTAAATTGCGAAGGGATTTTTGATATCTCGAACGGTTCTGCCATGGCGAGCCGACAAAGTTGTGGCGAAATCAGAGAAACAGGAAGTGTCTAATATCTAAGGCAAAAAATGTCTTATTGTAATGACACGCGGGGTGTTTGTTCGTCTGAAGATTCCGATCGCATCGATGTGCCTATTGTGACTCCCGGGTATAGCGCCACCAGCAGGCGCCAGGAAGTGTGTCAGTCACAAAGCTGGATTTTTTTGAAAGTTCCATGCAATGTTCTTTTAAATACTCCTCCCAAGATTTTCATGCGATTGACACCAAAAGTGGTCACCATGATGCCGAGACATTGTAGATGATAAATTGCGAAGGGATTTTTGATATCTCAAACGCTGTTCCCATGGCAACGCGTCAAACTTTACTTTCATTTTAAAGGCATATTTAAGCCTTTCAGATCCATACAGTTAACTTTTAAATACTCCTTCTAGGATTTTCATGCGCTTTACACAAGAAGTGGTCAACATGATGCCGAGACATTGTAGATGATAAATTGCGAAGGGATTTTTGATATCTCAAACGCTGTTCCCATGGCAACCTGTCAAACTTTACTTTCATTTTAAAGGCATATTTAAGCCTTTCAGATCCATGCAGTTAACTTTTAAATACTCCTTCTAGGATTTTCATGCGCTTTACACAAGAAGTGGTCAAGATGATGCCGAGACATTGTAGATGATAAATTGCGAAGGAATTTTTGACATCTCGAAGGCTGTTCCCATGGCAATGCGTCAAACTTTACTTTAATTTCACGCATGTTTAAGGCTCTTGGCGTGCTTAGTTGAACTTTAAATTTGGCACACACATCAGAGTTTTCGGCTGTTAAGTGTTGACAAAAAGGTCAGACACAGGCGTGTCTCTTAAGTGGCTCACTAGTGCCCCTGTTTGTCTAAAATGTGGGGTTTCTTTTACCTACAGTCCCCAAATTGCTCAGAAACAACATTAAATAGCCCACTGATATTTTACCCACTTGATGCCCTTGCCCACCGTGCATCGTTTTCTCGGACGCACCGTGTAGCGGTACAAAAACGTGCAAGGGCCCGCCATTGCTTCTTGCAGCTATATTTAGGGCCCGAGCACCGAGGAGCAGGCCAGAATGGCCTGCACCGAGGAGCAGGCCAGAATGGCCTGCACCGAAAGGTGCGAAGCCCTATTGTTTTTGCTCGGATTATTATTAGGGCCCGAGCACCGAGGAGCAGGCCAGAATGGCCTGCACCGAAAGGTGCGAAGCCCTATTGTTTTTGCTCGGATTTATTTATTTTTTTTTTTTATTATTATTTTTATTTTTTTTAACACTTTTGGGCATTTTGGGTGCCTAAACATTCTCGAAAACTCTTGAAATTTGGCACAGACGTCAAAGTCGTCCGTCATTGCGAACGGGCAAAGGCTGGAACACGGGCGTGGCACAGGGGCTCTGTAGCGCCCCCTGTAATGCAAAAAAAAACATTGGTGCACAGATCGTGCAAACATGTACGCACATGTACGAGAGTTGGTACGCATATAGATCTCATCGACCCGAACAACTTTCGCCCTCTAACATTTTAGCTCCGCCCAACAGGAAGTCGGCCATTTTGGATTGTTTAAAAAATGCATGCGGTGAACTTTTAAATACTCCTTCTAGGGGATTCATGGGATTGACACCAAACGTGGTGATCATGATGTCAAGACATTGTACTTGCTAAATTGCGAAGGGATTTTTGATATCTCGAATGGTTCTGCCATGGCGAGGCGACAAAGTCATGGCGAATTTAGAGAAACAGGAAGTGTCTAATATCTAAGCCAAAAAATGTCTTATTGTGATGCCACGCGGGGTGTTTGTTCGTCTGGAGATTCCGATCGCATTGATGTGCCTATTGTGACTCCCGGGTATAGCGCCACCACCAGGGGCCAGGAAGTGTGTTTGTCATGAACTTTTAAATACTTCTCCTAGGGAATTCATACGATTGACACCAAACGTGGTGAAGATGATGCTGAGACATTGCACTTGCTAAATTGCGAAGGGATTTTTGATATCTCGAACGGTGTTGCCATGGCGAGGCGACAAATTTATGGCGAATTCAGAGAAACAGGAAGTGTCTAATATCTAAAGCAAAAAATGTCTTATTGGGATGAAACGCAGTGTGTATGTTCGGCCAACGATTCCGATCGCATCGATGTGCCTATTGTGAGTTTCGGGTATAGCGCCACCAACAGGCAACAGGAAGTGTGGCAGTCACAAAAGGTGAATTTTTGACAGTTGCATGTGGTAAACTTTTAAATACTCCTCCTAGGATTTTCATGCAATTGACACCAAAAGTGGTCAACATGATGCTGAGGCATGGTAGATGATAAATTGCGAAGGGATTTTTGATATCTCGAATGCTGCTCTCATGGCAACACGTCAAACTTTACTTTCATTTTCAGGCATATTTAAGCACTTGGCATGCACTTTGGGTGCCTTTACATGCTCGAAAACACCGGGAATTTGGCACAGACCTCAAAGTCGTCGGCCATTAGGACCGGGCAAATGCTGGAACACGGGCGTGGCAGTAGGGCTCTGTAGCGCCCCCTGTAATGCAAAAAAAATATTGGTGCACAAATCGGGCAAACATGTACGCACATGTACTAGAGTTCGTACGTATATAGATCCCATCGACCCGAACAACTTTCACAATCAAACCTATTAACTCCGCCCAACAGGAAGTCGTCCATTTTGGATGGTTTCAAAAATGCATACGATGAACTTTTGAATACTCCTTCTAGGGGATTCATGCAAATGACACCAAACGTGGTGATCATGATGTCAAGACAGTGGACTTGCTAAATTGCGAAGGGATTTTTGATATCTCGAACGGTGTTGCCATGGCGAAGCGGCAAAGTCATGGCGAAATCAGAGAAACAGGAAGTGTCTAATATCTAAGGCAAAAAATGTCTTATAGTGATGACACGCGAGGTGTTTGTTCGTCTGAAGATTCCGATCGCATCGATGTGCCTATTGTGAGTCTCGGGTATAGCGCCACTACCAGGCGCCAGGAAGTGTTGCAGTCTCAAAGGTTGATTTTTTGACAGTTCCATGTGATGTTCTTTTAAATACTCCTCCTAGAATGTTTATGCAATTGACACCAAAAGTGGTCAACATGATGCCAAGACATAGTAGATGATAAATTGCGAAGGGATTTTTGATATCTCGAACGTTGTTCCCATGGCAACGCGTCAAACTTTACTTTCATTTTAAAGGCATATTTAAGCCCTTCAGTTGCATGCAGTGAACTTTTCAATACTCCTTCTAGGATATTCATGTGATTGACACCAAATGTGGTCAACATGATGCTAAGACATTGGAGATGATAAATTGCGAAGGGATTTTTGACATCTCGAACGCTGTTGCCATGGCAATGCATCAAAATTTAATATTATTTCAGGAATATTTAAGCCTCTTGGCATGCTTAGATTAACTTCAAATTTGGCACACACATCAGAGTTGTCAACTGTTAAGTGTTGACAAACAGGTCAGACATAGGTGTGCCTCTTAAGTTGCTCACTAGTGCCCCCGTTTGTCCAAAATGTGGGGTTTCTTTTACCTACAGTCCCTAATTGGGTCAGTAACAACATAAATAGTCCACCGATATTTACCCACTTGATGCACTTGCCCACCGTGCATCGTTTTCTCGGAAGCACCGTGTAGCGGTAAAAAAACGTGCGAGGGCCCGCCATCGCTGCTTGCAGCTATATTTAGGGCCCGAGCACCGAGGAGCAGGCCAGAATGGCCTGCACCGAAAGGTGCGAAGCCCTATTGTTTTTGCTCGGATTATTCTTTTTATTATTTTTTTTTTTTTTTTTTTTTTTCAACACTTTTGGACAATTTGGGGGCCTTAACATACTAGAAAAATCTTTAAATTTGGCACAGACATCAGATTCGTACGTGATCGCCGAAAGCCAAAGGCTGGAACACGGGCGTGGCACGGGGGCTCTGTAGCGCCCCCTGTAATGCAAAAACAAACAGGAGTGCACAGATCGGGCAAACATGTACGCATATTTACGAAAGTTGGTACGCATATAGATCTCATCGACCCGAACAACTTTCGCCCTCTAACATTTTAGCTCCGCCCAACAGGAAGTCCGCCATTTTGGATTGTTTAAAAAATGCATGCGGTGAACTTTTGAATACTCCTCCTAGGGGATTCATGCAAATGACACCAAATGTGGTGATCATGATGTCAAGACATTGGACTTGCTAAATTGCGAAGGGATTTTTGATATCTCGAACGGTGTTGCCATGGCGAAGCGGCAAAGTCATGGTGAAATCAGAGAAACAGGAAGTGTCTAATATCTAAGGCAAAAAATGTCTTATAGTGATGACACGCGGGGTGTTTGTTCGTCTGAAGATTCCGATCGCATCGATGTGCCTATTGTAAGTCTCGGGTATAGCGCCACCACCAGGCGCCAGGAAGTGTTGCAGTCACAAAGGTTGATTTTTTTGACAGTTCCATGTGATGTTCTTTTAAATACTCGTCCTAGAATGTTTATGCGATTGACACCAAAAGTGGTCAACATGATGCCAAGACATAGTAGATGATAAATTGCGAAGGGATTTTTGATATCTCAAACGTTGTTCCCATGACAACGCGTCAAACTTTACTTTCATTTTAAAGGCATATTTAAGCCCATGCAGTGAACTTTTCAATACTCCTTCTAGGATATTCATGCGATTGACACCAAACGTGGTCAACATGATGCCGAGACATTGGAGATGATAAAAAAGTGAAGGGATTTTTGATATCTCAAACGCTGTTCCCATGGCAACGCGTCAAACTTTTTACTTTCATTTTAAAGGCTTATTTAAGCCTGACAGTCGCATGCAATGTTCTTTTTAATACTCCTTCTAGGGAAATAATGCAATTCACACCAGAAGTTGTCAACATGATGCTGAGACATTGTAGACGCTAAATTGCGAAGGAATTTTTGACATCTCTAACGCTGTTCCCATGGCAACGTGTCAAACTTTACTTTTATGTCAGGCATATTTAAGGCTCTTGGTGTGCTTAGATTAACTTTAAATTTGGCACACACATCAGATTTGTCGGCTGTTAAGTGTTGACAAAAACGTCAGATAAAGGCGTGTCTATTTAGTGGCTCACTAGCGCCCCCGTTTGTCTAAAATGTGGGGTTTCTTTTACCTACAGTACCTAAATGGGTCAGTAGCAGCATGATATTTACCCACTTGATGCACTTGCCCACCGTGCATCGTTTTCTCGGAGGCACCGTGTAGCGGTAAACAAACGTGCGAGGGCCCGCCATCGCTGCTTGCAGCTATATTTTTTATTATTTTTTTTATTTATTTTTTATTTTTTTCAACACTTTTGGGCATTTTGGGGGCCTTAACATACTCTAAAACTCTTGAAATTTGGCACCGACATCAGAGTCGTCCGTGATCGCCGAAAGCCAAAGGCCGGAACACGGGCGTGGCACGGGGGCTCTGTAGCGCCCCCTGTAATGCAAAAACAAACAGGAGTGTGCAGATCGTGCAAATATGTACGCACATGTACGAGAGTTGGTACGCATATAGATCTCATCGACCCGAACCACTTTCGCCCTCTAACATTTAAGCTCCGCCCAACAGGAAGTCAGTTATTTTGGATTGTTTAAAAAATGCATGCGTTGAACTTTTGAATACTCCTCCTAGAGGATGCATGCAATTGACACCAAAAGTGGTGAACATGATGTCGAGACATTGGACTTGCTAAATTGCGAAGAGATTTTTGATATCTCGAACGGTTCTGCCATGGCGAGGCGACAAAGTTGTGGCGAAATCAGAGAAACAGGAAGTGTCTAATATCTAAGGCAAAAAATGTCTTATTGTAATGACACGCGGGGTGTTTGTTCGTCTGAAGATTCCGATCGCATCGATGTGCCTATTGTGACTCCCGGGTATAGCGCCACCAGCAGGCACCAGGAAGTGTGTCAGTCACAAAGCTGGATTTTTTTGAAAGTTCCATGCAATGTTCTTTTAAATACTCCTCCTAGGATTTTCATGCGATTGACACCAAAAGTGGTCACCATGATGCCGAGACATTGTAGATGATAAATTGAGAAGGGATTTTTCATATCTCAAACGCTGTTCCCATGGCAACGCATCAAACTTTACTTTCATTTTAAAGGCATATTTAAGCCTTTCAGTTGCATACAGTTAACTTTTAAATACTCCTTCTAGGATTTTCATGCGATTGACACGAGAAGTGGTCAAGATGATGCCGAGACATTGTAGATGATAAATTGCGAAGGAATTTTTGACATCTCGAACGCTGTTCCCATGGCAATGCGTCAAACTTTACTTTAATTTCAGGCATGTTTAAGGCTCTTGGCGTGCTTAGTTGAACTTTAAATTTGGCACACACATCAGAGTTTTCGGCTGTTAAGTGTTGACAAGAAGGTCAGACATAGGCGTGTCTCTTAAGTGGCTCACTAGTGCCCCTGTTTGTCTAAAATGTGGGGTTTCTTTTACCTACAGTCCCCAAATGGCTCAGAAACAACATTAAATAGCCCACTGATATTTTATCCACTTGATGCCCTTGCCCACCGTGCATCGTTTTCTCGGACACACCGTGTAGCGGTAAAAAACGTGCGAGGGCCCGCCATTGCTGCTTGCAGCTATATTTAGGGCCCGAGCACCGAGGAGCAGGCCAGAATGGCCTGCACCGTGGGTGCAAAGCCCTATTGTTTTTGCTCGGTTTATTATTATTATTATTATTATTCCGTTTCTTCTCCAAAGTGAATCGCATTTTTGAGGGGCGAAACATGCTCGAAAACTCATGAAATTCTGCACACACGTCAGAAGTGGCGAAAATTTACATGTGGTATAGGCGCCAGAAGCGGGCGTGTAGAAATGGCTCGATAGCGCCACCTGCAAAATTTCAAAAGAACAGCCCCTCCACTACGAAAAACGTACAGATACGAAATTTGGTAGGATCATGTATCACCCCAAAACCTACAAAAAAGTCTCTTGGAGCGAAGCTCTAAACGCCACAGGAAGTCGGCCATTTTGATTTTTCGCTGTGATTTCTGTGCAAATTTTGTCATTTCCAGCCTTCGTACTTTAACGAACTCCTCCTAGAGATTTTATTAGATCGTCATCATATTTGGTCAATCTCATCTAAAGTCCTTTGCGATGTTAAATTGCGGAGCTTTTGACTTTTCGTTGGAGGGTGTGTCTGTGGCGGCCTGACAAAGTTCAGCTTTTTCGCCATGAAACAGGAAGTTGTTATAACTAAGGCATACAATGTCCAATCTGCCCCACACTTCACATGTTTGATAAGTGTTCTGGCCTGAACACATTTCAATGCCAATATTCAGCTTCAGTCATAGCGCCACCTAGAGGTAGCAGGAAATGTCATGTTTTACGCCGTGATTTACTGCTCTTAGAGATTTAATAAAATCATCATTATATTTGGTCAGACTGATTTTAAGCCCTTTGCGATGATAAATTGCGAAGATCTTGACTTTTCGTTGAAGGGCGTGTCCGTGGCAGCCTAGCAAAATGTGATGTTTCACCATGAAACAGGAAGCTGTTGTAATTCAGGCATACATTGTTTGATCTGCTCCAGACTTCACACGTTTGATAAGGGTCCCGGCCTGAACACATCAATATAACAATAATCAGGTACCGTCATAGCGCCACCTGCTGCACACAGGCGGTGTGGCACATCAATTTTTCTTTGAATATCCACCTATATTTACCCACTTTAATTCATATCCCCCTGGTTCACTTCTTTACTTATGCCATAGGGTGGCGGTGCACATGCGTGCGAGGGCCCTTTCATCGCTGCTTGCAGCTTTATTATTATTATTATTTTCCGAAATGAATCGCATTTTTGAAGGCCTAACCATGCTCAAAAACTCATGAAATTTTGCACACGCGTCAGAAGTGGTGAAAATTTACATGTGGTATAGGCGTCAGAAGTGGGCATGTAGAAATGGCTCGATAGCGCCACCTGCAAAATTTCAAAAGAACATCCCCCCCACTACGAAAAACGTACAGATACGAAATTTGGTAGGATCATCTAACACCCCAAGACCTACAAAAAAGTCTCTTGGAACTAAGCTCTAAACCCCACAGGAAGTCAGCCATTTTGAATTTTCTCTGTCATTTTTTGACATTTCCAAGCGTCATACTTTAACGAACTCCTCCCAGAGATTTAATCCGACCATCATCATATTTGGTCAGTATCATCTATAGGCCTTTGCGATGCTAAATTGCGGAGCTTTTGATTTTTCGTTGGAGGGTGTGTCCGTGGCGGCCTGACAAATTTCAGCGTTTTCGCCATGAAACAGGAAGTTGTTCTAACTCAGGCATACAATGTCCAATCTGCCCCACGCTTCACATGTTTGATAAGGGTCTTGGCCTGAACACATTTCAATGCCAATATTTAGCTTCAGTCATAGCGCCACCTAGAGCTAGCAGGAAATGCCATGTTTTACGCTGTGATAGACTGCTCGTAGAGATTTAATCCAATCATCATCATATTTGGTCAGACTGTTCTTAAGCCCTTTGCAATGATAAATTGCGAAGATCTTGACTTTTCGTTGAAGGGCGTGTCCGTGGCAGCCTGGCAAAATGTGATATTTCGCCATGAAACAGGAAGGTGTTGTAATTCAGGCATACATTATCCGATCTGCCCCCGACTTCACAAGTTTTATAAGTGTCCCGGCCTGAACACGTCAATATAACAATACTCAGGTACAGTTATAGCGCCACCTGCTGCACACAGGCGGTGTGGCACATTTTTGTCCTTTGAATATCCACCTATATTTACCCACTTTAATTCATATCCCCCTGGTTCACTGCTTAACTAATGCCATAGGGTAGCGGTGCACATTCGTGCGAGGGCCCTTCCATCGCTGCTTGCAGCTTTAATTTTTATTATTTTTTTTTTATTATTTTTTTTTATTATTATTTTTAACACTTTTGGGAATTTTGAGTGCCTTAACATACTCGAAAACTCTTGAAATTTGGCACAGATGTCAGAGTCGTCCGTCATCGCAGAAAACCAAAGGCTGGAACACGGGCGTGGCAGGGGGGCTCTGTAGCGCCCCCTGTAATGCAAAAACAAACATTGGGGCACAGATCGGACAAACATGCACGCACATGTATGAAAGTTGGTACGCATATAGATCTCATCGACCCGAACAACTTTCGTACTCTAACATATTAGCTCCGCCCAACAGGAAGTCGGCCATTTTGGATTGTTTAAAAAGTGCATGCGGTGAACTTTTAAATACTCCTCCTAGTGGATTAATGGGATTGACACCAAACGTGGTGATCAGGATGTCAAGACATTGTACTTGCTAAATTGCGAAGGGATTTTTGATATCTCGAACGGTTCTGCCATAGCGAGGCGACAAATTCATGGCGAAATCAGAGAAACAGGAAGTGTCTAATATCTAAGGCAAAAAATGTCTTATTGTGATGACACGCGGGGTGTTTGTTCGTCTGAAGATTCCGATCGCATCGATGTGCCTATTGTGACTCCCGGGTATAGCGCCACCACCAGGCACCAGGAAGTGTTGCAGTCATAAAGGTTGATTTTTTTGACTGTTCCATCCAATGTTCTTTTAAATACTCCTTCTAGGATATTCATGCGATTGACACCAAAAGTGGTCAACATGATACTGAGACATTGTAGATAATAAATTGCGAAGGGATTTTTGATATCTTGAAGGCTGTTCCCATGGCAACGCGTCAAACTTTACTTTCATTTTAAAGGCATATTTAAGCCCTTCAGTTGCATGCAATGAACTTTTCAATACTTCTTCTAGGATATTCATGCGATTGACACCAAACATGGTGATCATGATGCCGAGACATTGTAGATGATAAATTGCGAAGGGAATTTTGACATCTCGAACGCTGTTGCCATGGCAACGCATCAAAGTTTACAATTATTTCAGGAATATGTAAGCCTCTTGGCATGCTTAGATTAACTTCAAATTTGGCACACACATCAGAGTTGTCAACTGTTAAGTGTTGACAAACAGGTCAGACATAGGTGTGCCTCTTAAGTCGCTCACTAGTGCCCCCGTTTGTCCAAAATGTGGGGTTTCTTTTACCTACAGTCCCCAAATGGGTCAGTAACAACATAAATAGTCCACCGATATTTACCCACTTGATGCACTTGCCCACCGTGCATAGTTTTCTCGGAGGCACCGTGTAGCGGTAAAAAAACGTGCGAGGGCCCGCCATCGCTGCTTGCAGCTATATTTAGGGCCCGAGCACCGAGGAGCAGGCCAGAATGGCCTGCACCGAAAGGTGCGAAGCCCTATTGGTTTTGCTCGAATTTATTAGGGCCCGAGCACCGAGGAGCAGGCCAGAATGGCCTGCACCGAAAGGTGCGAAGCCCTATTGATTTTGCTCGGATTATTTAGGGCCCGAGCACCGAGGAGCAGGCCAGAATGGCCTGCACCGAAAGGTGCGAAGCCCTATTGTTTTTGCTCGGATTATTCTTTTTATTTTTATTTATTTATTTATTTTTTTTTCAACACTTTTGGACATTTTGGGGGCCTTAACATACTCGAAAACTCTTGAAATTTGGCACAGACATCAGAGTCGTCCGTGATCGCCGAAAGCCAAAGGCTGGAACACGGGCGTGGCACGGGGGCTCTGTAGCGCCCCCTGTAATGCAAAAACAAACAGGAGTGCACAGATCGGGCAAACATGTACGCATATTTACGAAAGTTGGTACGCATATAGATCTCATCGACCCGAACAACTTTCGCCCTCTAACATTTTAGCTCCGCCCAACAGGAAGTCCGCCATTTTGGATTGTTTAAAAAATGCATGCGGTGAACTTTTGAATACTCCTCCTAGGGGATTCATGCAAATGACACCAAATGTGGTGATCATGATGTCAAGACATTGGACTTGCTAAATTGCGAAGGGATTTTTGATATCTCGAACGGTGTTGCCATGGCGAAGCGGCAAAGTCATGGTGAAATCAGAGAAACAGGAAGTGTCTAATATCTAAGGCAAAAAATGTCTTATAGTGATGACACGCGGGGTGTTTGTTCGTCTGAAGATTCCGATCGCATCGATGTGCCTATTGTAAGTCTCGGGTATAGCGCCACCACCAGGCGCCAGGAAGTGTTGCAGTCACAAAGGTTGATTTTTTTGACAGTTCCATGTGATGTTCTTTTAAATACTCGTCCTAGAATGTTTATGCGATTGACACCAAAAGTGGTCAACATGATGCCAAGACATAGTAGATGATAAATTGCGAAGGGATTTTTGATATCTCAAACGTTGTTCCCCCGACAACGCGTCAAACTTTACTTTCATTTTAAAGGCATATTTAAGCCCATGCAGTGAACTTTTCAATACTCCTTCTAGGATATTCATGCGATTGACACCAAACGTGGTCAACATGATGCCGAGACATTGGAGATGATAAAAAAGTGAAGGGATTTTTGATATCTCAAACGCTGTTCCCATGGCAACGCGTCAAACTTTTTACTTTCATTTTAAAGGTTTATTTAAGCCTGACAGTCGCATGCAATGTTCTTTTTAATACTCCTTCTAGGGAAATAATGCAATTCACACCAGAAGTTGTCAACATGATGCTGAGACATTGTAGACGCTAAATTGCGAAGGAATTTTTGACATCTCTAACGCTGTTCCCATGGCAACGTGTCAAACTTTACTTTTATGTCAGGCATATTTAAGGCTCTTGGTGTGCTTAGATTAACTTTAAATTTGGCACACACATCAGATTTGTCGGCTGTTAAGTGTTGACAAAAACGTCAGATAAAGGCGTGTCTATTTAGTGGCTCACTAGCGCCCCCGTTTGTCTAAAATGTGGGGTTTCTTTTACCTACAGTACCTAAATGGTTCAGTAGCAGCATGATATTTACCCACTTGATGCACTTGCCCACCGTGCATCGTTTTCTCGGAGACACCGTGTAGCGGTAAACAAACGTGCGAGGGCCCGCCATCGCTGCTTGCAGCTATATTATTTTTATTTTTTTTTTTTATTTTTTTTTTTTATTAATTTTTTCAACACTTTTGGGAATTTTGAGTGCCTTAACATACTCGAAAACTCTTGAAATTTGGCACAGACGTCAGAGTCGTCCGTCATCGCAGAAAACCAAAGGCTGGAACACGGGCGTGGCAGGGGGGCTCTGTAGCGCCCCCTGTAATGAAAAAAAAACATTGGTGCACAGATCGGACAAACATGTACGCACATGTACGAAAGCTGGTACGCATATAGATCTTATTGACCCGAACAACTTTCGTACTCTAACATATTAGCTCCGCCCAACAGGAAGTCGGCCATTTTGGATTGTTTAAAAAATGCATGCGGTGAACTTTTAAATACTCCTCCTAGTGGATTAATGGGATTGACACCAAACGTGGTGATCATGAAGCTGAGACATTGTACTTGCTAAATTGCGAAGGGATTTTTGATATCTCGAACGGTTTTGTCATGGCGAGGCGACAAATTCATGGTGAAATCAGAGAAACAGGAAGTGTCTAATATCTAAGGCAAAAAATGTCTTATTGTGATGACACGCGGGGTGTTTGTTCGTCTGAAGATTCCGATCGCATCGATGTGCCTATTGTGACTCCCGGGTATAGCGCCACCAGCAGGCACCAGGAAGTGTGTCAGTCACAAAGCTGGATTTTTTTGAAAGTTCCATGCAATGTTCTTTTAAATACTCCTCCTAGGATTTTCATGCGATTGACACCAAAAGTGGTCACCATGATGCCGAGACATTGTAGATGATAAATTGAGAAGGGATTTTTCATATCTCAAACGCTGTTCCCATGGCAACGCATCAAACTTTACTTTCATTTTAAAGGCATATTTAAGCCTTTCAGTTGCATACAGTTAACTTTTAAATACTCCTTCTAGGATTTTCATGCGATTGACACGAGAAGTGGTCAAGATGATGCCGAGACATTGTAGATGATAAATTGCGAAGGAATTTTTGACATCTCGAACGCTGTTCCCATGGCAATGCGTCAAACTTTACTTTAATTTCAGGCATGTTTAAGGCTCTTGGCGTGCTTAGTTGAACTTTAAATTTGGCACACACATCAGAGTTTTCGGCTGTTAAGTGTTGACAAGAAGGTCAGACATAGGCGTGTCTCTTAAGTGGCTCACTAGTGCCCCTGTTTGTCTAAAATGTGGGGTTTCTTTTACCTACAGTCCCCAAATGGCTCAGAAACAACATTAAATAGCCCACTGATATTTTATCCACTTGATGCCCTTGCCCACCGTGCATCGTTTTCTCGGACACACCGTGTAGCGGTAAAAAACGTGCGAGGGCCCGCCATTGCTGCTTGCAGCTATATTTAGGGCCCGAGCACCGAGGAGCAGGCCAGAATGGCCTGCACCGTGGGTGCAAAGCCCTATTGTTTTTGCTCGGTTTATTATTATTATTATTATTATTCCGTTTCTTCTCCAAAGTGAATCGCATTTTTGAGGGGCGAAACATGCTCGAAAACTCATGAAATTCTGCACACACGTCAGAAGTGGCGAAAATTTACATGTGGTATAGGCGCCAGAAGCGGGCGTGTAGAAATGGCTCGATAGCGCCACCTGCAAAATTTCAAAAGAACAGCCCCTCCACTACGAAAAACGTACAGATACGAAATTTGGTAGGATCATGTATCACCCCAAAACCTACAAAAAAGTCTCTTGGAGCGAAGCTCTAAACGCCACAGGAAGTCGGCCATTTTGATTTTTCGCTGTGATTTCTGTGCAAATTTTGTCATTTCCAGCCTTCGTACTTTAACGAACTCCTCCTAGAGATTTTATTAGATCGTCATCATATTTGGTCAATCTCATCTAAAGTCCTTTGCGATGTTAAATTGCGGAGCTTTTGACTTTTCGTTGGAGGGTGTGTCTGTGGCGGCCTGACAAAGTTCAGCTTTTTCGCCATGAAACAGGAAGTTGTTATAACTAAGGCATACAATGTCCAATCTGCCCCACACTTCACATGTTTGATAAGTGTTCTGGCCTGAACACATTTCAATGCCAATATTCAGCTTCAGTCATAGCGCCACCTAGAGGTAGCAGGAAATGTCATGTTTTACGCCGTGATTTACTGCTCTTAGAGATTTAATAAAATCATCATTATATTTGGTCAGACTGATTTTAAGCCCTTTGCGATGATAAATTGCGAAGATCTTGACTTTTCGTTGAAGGGCGTGTCCGTGGCAGCCTAGCAAAATGTGATGTTTCACCATGAAACAGGAAGCTGTTGTAATTCAGGCATACATTGTTTGATCTGCTCCAGACTTCACACGTTTGATAAGGGTCCCGGCCTGAACACATCAATATAACAATAATCAGGTACCGTCATAGCGCCACCTGCTGCACACAGGCGGTGTGGCACATCAATTTTTCTTTGAATATCCACCTATATTTACCCACTTTAATTCATATCCCCCTGGTTCACTTCTTTACTTATGCCATAGGGTGGCGGTGCACATGCGTGCGAGGGCCCTTTCATCGCTGCTTGCAGCTTTATTATTATTATTATTTTCCGAAATGAATCGCATTTTTGAAGGCCTAACCATGCTCAAAAACTCATGAAATTTTGCACACGCGTCAGAAGTGGTGAAAATTTACATGTGGTATAGGCGTCAGAAGTGGGCATGTAGAAATGGCTCGATAGCGCCACCTGCAAAATTTCAAAAGAACATCCCCCCCACTACGAAAAACGTACAGATACGAAATTTGGTAGGATCATCTAACACCCCAAGACCTACAAAAAAGTCTCTTGGAACTAAGCTCTAAACCCCACAGGAAGTCAGCCATTTTGAATTTTCTCTGTCATTTTTTGACATTTCCAAGCGTCATACTTTAACGAACTCCTCCCAGAGATTTAATCCGACCATCATCATATTTGGTCAGTATCATCTATAGGCCTTTGCGATGCTAAATTGCGGAGCTTTTGATTTTTCGTTGGAGGGTGTGTCCGTGGCGGCCTGACAAATTTCAGCGTTTTCGCCATGAAACAGGAAGTTGTTCTAACTCAGGCATACAATGTCCAATCTGCCCCACGCTTCACATGTTTGATAAGGGTCTTGGCCTGAACACATTTCAATGCCAATATTTAGCTTCAGTCATAGCGCCACCTAGAGCTAGCAGGAAATGCCATGTTTTACGCTGTGATAGACTGCTCGTAGAGATTTAATCCAATCATCATCATATTTGGTCAGACTGTTCTTAAGCCCTTTGCAATGATAAATTGCGAAGATCTTGACTTTTCGTTGAAGGGCGTGTCCGTGGCAGCCTGGCAAAATGTGATATTTCGCCATGAAACAGGAAGGTGTTGTAATTCAGGCATACATTATCCGATCTGCCCCCGACTTCACAAGTTTTATAAGTGTCCCGGCCTGAACACGTCAATATAACAATACTCAGGTACAGTTATAGCGCCACCTGCTGCACACAGGCGGTGTGGCACATTTTTGTCCTTTGAATATCCACCTATATTTACCCACTTTAATTCATATCCCCCTGGTTCACTGCTTAACTAATGCCATAGGGTAGCGGTGCACATTCGTGCGAGGGCCCTTCCATCGCTGCTTGCAGCTTTAATTTTTATTATTTTTTTTTTATTATTTTTTTTTATTATTATTTTTAACACTTTTGGGAATTTTGAGTGCCTTAACATACTCGAAAACTCTTGAAATTTGGCACAGATGTCAGAGTCGTCCGTCATCGCAGAAAACCAAAGGCTGGAACACGGGCGTGGCAGGGGGGCTCTGTAGCGCCCCCTGTAATGCAAAAACAAACATTGGGGCACAGATCGGACAAACATGCACGCACATGTATGAAAGTTGGTACGCATATAGATCTCATCGACCCGAACAACTTTCGTACTCTAACATATTAGCTCCGCCCAACAGGAAGTCGGCCATTTTGGATTGTTTAAAAAGTGCATGCGGTGAACTTTTAAATACTCCTCCTAGTGGATTAATGGGATTGACACCAAACGTGGTGATCAGGATGTCAAGACATTGTACTTGCTAAATTGCGAAGGGATTTTTGATATCTCGAACGGTTCTGCCATAGCGAGGCGACAAATTCATGGCGAAATCAGAGAAACAGGAAGTGTCTAATATCTAAGGCAAAAAATGTCTTATTGTGATGACACGCGGGGTGTTTGTTCGTCTGAAGATTCCGATCGCATCGATGTGCCTATTGTGACTCCCGGGTATAGCGCCACCACCAGGCACCAGGAAGTGTTGCAGTCATAAAGGTTGATTTTTTTGACTGTTCCATCCAATGTTCTTTTAAATACTCCTTCTAGGATATTCATGCGATTGACACCAAAAGTGGTCATCATGATACTGAGACATTGTAGATAATAAATTGCGAAGGGATTTTTGATATCTTGAAGGCTGTTCCCATGGCAACGCGTCAAACTTTACTTTCATTTTAAAGGCATATTTAAGCCCTTCAGTTGCATGCAATGAACTTTTCAATACTTCTTCTAGGATATTCATGCGATTGACACCAAACATGGTGATCATGATGCCGAGACATTGTAGATGATAAATTGCGAAGGGAATTTTGACATCTCGAACGCTGTTGCCATGGCAACGCATCAAAGTTTACAATTATTTCAGGAATATGTAAGCCTCTTGGCATGCTTAGATTAACTTCAAATTTGGCACACACATCAGAGTTGTCAACTGTTAAGTGTTGACAAACAGGTCAGACATAGGTGTGCCTCTTAAGTCGCTCACTAGTGCCCCCGTTTGTCCAAAATGTGGGGTTTCTTTTACCTACAGTCCCCAAATGGGTCAGTAACAACATAAATAGTCCACCGATATTTACCCACTTGATGCACTTGCCCACCGTGCATAGTTTTCTCGGAGGCACCGTGTAGCGGTAAAAAAACGTGCGAGGGCCCGCCATCGCTGCTTGCAGCTATATTTAGGGCCCGAGCACCGAGGAGCAGGCCAGAATGGCCTGCACCGAAAGGTGCGAAGCCCTATTGGTTTTGCTCGAATTTATTAGGGCCCGAGCACCGAGGAGCAGGCCAGAATGGCCTGCACCGAAAGGTGCGAAGCCCTATTGATTTTGCTCGGATTATTTAGGGCCCGAGCACCGAGGAGCAGGCCAGAATGGCCTGCACCGAAAGGTGCGAAGCCCTATTGTTTTTGCTCGGATTATTAGGGCCCGAGCACCGAGGAGCAGGCCAGAATGGCCTGCACCGTGGGTGCAAAGCCCTATTGTTTTTGCTTCGTTTATTATTATTATTATTATTATTATTATTATTATTATTATATTCCGAAATGAATCGCATTTTTGAAGGCCTAAACATACCCGAAAACTCATGAAAATTTGCACACGCGTCAAAAGTGGCGAAAATTTACATGTAGTATAGGCGTCAGAAGTGGGCGTGTAGAAATGGCTCGATAGCGCCACCTGCAAAATTTCAAGAGAACAGCCCCCCCACTACGAAAAACATACAGATACGAAATTTGGTAGGATCATCAAGCACCCCAAGACCTACAAAAAAGTCTCTTGGAGCTAAGATCTAAACGCCACAGGAAGTCGGCCATTTTGAATTTTCTCTGTCATTTTTTGACATTTCTAAGCGTCGTACTTTAACGAACTCCTCCTAGCGATTTAATCCGATCATTATCATATTTGGTCAGTCTCATCTAAAGGCCTTTGCGATGCTAAATTGCAGAGATCTTGACTTTTCGTTGGAGGGTGTGTCCGTGACGGCCTGACAAAGTTCAGCATTTTCGCCATGAAACAGGAAGTTGTTCTATCTCAGGCATACAATGTCCAATCTGCCCCACGCTTCACATGTTTGATAAGAGTCTTGACCTGAACACATTTTGATGCCAATATTCAGCTTCAGTCATAGCGCCACCTAGAGGTAGCAGGAAATGCCTTGTTTTACGCTGTGATTTACTGCTCTTAGAGATTTAATCAAATAATCATCATATTTGGTCAGACTGATGTTAAGCCCTTTGCCGTGATAAATTGCGAAGATCTTGACTTTTCGTTAAAGGGCGTGTCCGTGGCAGCCTGGCAAAGTGTGATATTTCGCCATGAAACAGGAAGCTGTTGTAATTCAGACATACATTTTCCGATCTGCCCCCGACTTCACAAGTTTGATAAGGATCCCGGCCTGAACACGACAATATAACAATAATCAGGTACAGTCGTAGCGCCACCTGCTGCACACAAGCGGTGTGGCACATCAGTTTCCCTTTGAATATCCACCTATATTTACCCACTTTAATTCATATCCCCCTGGTTCACTGCTTTACTAATGCCATAGGGTAGCGGTGCACATGCGTGCGAGGGCCCTTCCATCGCTGCTTGCAGCTTTAATTTTTTTTATTTTTATTTTTTTTTTTTTATTTTTTTCAACACTTTTGGACATTTTGGGGGCCTTAACATACTCGAAAACTCTTGAAATTTGGCACAGACATCAGAGTCGTCCGTGATCGCCGAAAGCCAAAGGCTGGAACACGGGCGTGGCACGGGGGCTCTGTAGCGCCCCCTGTAATGCAAAAACAAACAGGAGTGCACAGATCGGGCAAACATGTACGCATATTTACGAAAGTTGGTACGCATATAGATCTCATCGACCCGAACAACTTTCGCCCTCTAACATTTTAGCTCCGCCCAACAGGAAGTCCGCCATTTTGGATTGTTTAAAAAATGCATGCGGTGAACTTTTGAATACTCCTCCTAGGGGATTCATGCAAATGACACCAAATGTGGTGATCATGATGTCAAGACATTGGACTTGCTAAATTGCGAAGGGATTTTTGATATCTCGAACGGTGTTGCCATGGCGAAGCGGCAAAGTCATGGTGAAATCAGAGAAACAGGAAGTGTCTAATATCTAAGGCAAAAAATGTCTTATAGTGATGACACGCGGGGTGTTTGTTCGTCTGAAGATTCCGATCGCATCGATGTGCCTATTGTAAGTCTCGGGTATAGCGCCACCACCAGGCGCCAGGAAGTGTTGCAGTCACAAAGGTTGATTTTTTTGACAGTTCCATGTGATGTTCTTTTAAATACTCGTCCTAGAATGTTTATGCGATTGACACCAAAAGTGGTCAACATGATGCCAAGACATAGTAGATGATAAATTGCGAAGGGATTTTTGATATCTCAAACGTTGTTCCCCCGACAACGCGTCAAACTTTACTTTCATTTTAAAGGCATATTTAAGCCCATGCAGTGAACTTTTCAATACTCCTTCTAGGATATTCATGCGATTGACACCAAACGTGGTCAACATGATGCCGAGACATTGGAGATGATAAAAAAGTGAAGGGATTTTTGATATCTCAAACGCTGTTCCCATGGCAACGCGTCAAACTTTTTACTTTCATTTTAAAGGTTTATTTAAGCCTGACAGTCGCATGCAATGTTCTTTTTAATACTCCTTCTAGGGAAATAATGCAATTCACACCAGAAGTTGTCAACATGATGCTGAGACATTGTAGACGCTAAATTGCGAAGGAATTTTTGACATCTCTAACGCTGTTCCCATGGCAACGTGTCAAACTTTACTTTTATGTCAGGCATATTTAAGGCTCTTGGTGTGCTTAGATTAACTTTAAATTTGGCACACACATCAGATTTGTCGGCTGTTAAGTGTTGACAAAAACGTCAGATAAAGGCGTGTCTATTTAGTGGCTCACTAGCGCCCCCGTTTGTCTAAAATGTGGGGTTTCTTTTACCTACAGTACCTAAATGGTTCAGTAGCAGCATGATATTTACCCACTTGATGCACTTGCCCACCGTGCATCGTTTTCTCGGAGACACCGTGTAGCGGTAAACAAACGTGCGAGGGCCCGCCATCGCTGCTTGCAGCTATATTATTTTTATTATTTTTTTTTATTTTTTTTTTTTATTATTTTTTTCAACACTTTTGGGAATTTTGAGTGCCTTAACATACTCGAAAACTCTTGAAATTTGGCACAGACGTCAGAGTCGTCCGTCATCGCAGAAAACCAAAGGCTGGAACACGGGCGTGGCAGGGGGGCTCTGTAGCGCCCCCTGTAATGAAAAAAAAACATTGGTGCACAGATCGGACAAACATGTACGCACATGTACGAAAGCTGGTACGCATATAGATCTTATTGACCCGAACAACTTTCGTACTCTAACATATTAGCTCCGCCCAACAGGAAGTCGGCCATTTTGGATTGTTTAAAAAATGCATGCGGTGAACTTTTAAATACTCCTCCTAGTGGATTAATGGGATTGACACCAAACGTGGTGATCATGAAGCTGAGACATTGTACTTGCTAAATTGCGAAGGGATTTTTGATATCTCGAACGGTTTTGTCATGGCGAGGCGACAAATTCATGGTGAAATCAGAGAAACAGGAAGTGTCTAATATCTAAGGCAAAAAATGTCTTATTGTGATGACACGCGGGGTGTTTGTTCGTCTGAAGATTCCGATCGCATCGATGTGCCTATTGTGACTCCCGGGTATAGCGCCACCAGCAGGCACCAGGAAGTGTGTCAGTCACAAAGCTGGATTTTTTTGAAAGTTCCATGCAATGTTCTTTTAAATACTCCTCCTAGGATTTTCATGCGATTGACACCAAAAGTGGTCACCATGATGCCGAGACATTGTAGATGATAAATTGAGAAGGGATTTTTCATATCTCAAACGCTGTTCCCATGGCAACGCATCAAACTTTACTTTCATTTTAAAGGCATATTTAAGCCTTTCAGTTGCATACAGTTAACTTTTAAATACTCCTTCTAGGATTTTCATGCGATTGACACGAGAAGTGGTCAAGATGATGCCGAGACATTGTAGATGATAAATTGCGAAGGAATTTTTGACATCTCGAACGCTGTTCCCATGGCAATGCGTCAAACTTTACTTTAATTTCAGGCATGTTTAAGGCTCTTGGCGTGCTTAGTTGAACTTTAAATTTGGCACACACATCAGAGTTTTCGGCTGTTAAGTGTTGACAAGAAGGTCAGACATAGGCGTGTCTCTTAAGTGGCTCACTAGTGCCCCTGTTTGTCTAAAATGTGGGGTTTCTTTTACCTACAGTCCCCAAATGGCTCAGAAACAACATTAAATAGCCCACTGATATTTTATCCACTTGATGCCCTTGCCCACCGTGCATCGTTTTCTCGGACACACCGTGTAGCGGTAAAAAACGTGCGAGGGCCCGCCATTGCTGCTTGCAGCTATATTTAGGGCCCGAGCACCGAGGAGCAGGCCAGAATGGCCTGCACCGTGGGTGCAAAGCCCTATTGTTTTTGCTCGGTTTATTAGGGGTCAAGCCCAGAATGGGCGAAGACCCCTATTGTATCTGTTAGTTTTCTTATTATAATAATTATTATTCTGCTTCTTCTTCTTCTTCTTCTTCCGCCATTGCGGTCTATGGCAGCCCATAGAACCGTACGTAGGAAAGTTATGAAATTTGGCACACTGATAAAGGACAGTCCAATGTGTCCCCATAGCAAATTTGGAGTCTCTATGTCTAACCCGCTAGCGCCACCAACAGTCCAAAGTTGCACTTACGTTTTTGCTTATAACTTCTGACCCGTACGTCCTAGAAATGAAATTCTTGTTTCCTCTGATTCCTTGGCTCAAGACAATTCGACTGGACCCTATGACGTCATTTTCCGTCATGAAAATTTTTCCGCCATTTTGAATTATTCGTAAAACCTACTTTTGCGAACTCGTCCTAGAGCTTTTGCCCGATTTCCACGAAAATCGTTATGTAGCATCTACAGACCCTCACGGCAAAAAGTTATGGAATTCATGTCAATTCGTCAATCCGTTTCCGTAAACCGCGTCAACGAATTTTACGTAGAGCCCAAAAAAACGGATTTGAGGCTGTATCTTCGGCAAACTTAAGCCTATTGACACTATACTTGGTACTTGTGATGCCAGTCAGGAACTACGGGTGCCTGCAGAGTTTCGTCACAGCGCCACCTAGTGGTCAGACTTATGCTTTACACGCCTATAACTTTGGCTCCGATTGACGTATTTTCACGGGACTTGTTTCTTTGGAGTTCTGAATAGTTGCCGAGTCCAACGATACCAAACATGCCAGAATTCGCCTTACGGTTAACCCTGCGCAGCAAAATAGCGCTTAAAAAACACGCGTGAATATCTCCGCGAGCGTTTTTCCGATCGACTCGAAAACACCATAGGAAGAAACTAACCTTACCTTCTGAACAAAAAGTTCTATTGACGTTATATTAAAATTTTCATCAGAAATGGCCAAAAATTGCAAAAAACGAAAAATTACCTTCAAATTTTGTGTTTTTTACACATAAATGGTTGTAACTTTGTAACGAAAAGGGATTTTTTCACCAGATTTGATACGCTGATGCATGAGCACATTCTGAGGCTACACAAAAAAATTGTATGCTTGCACCACTAGATGGCCTTATAATTGAACAAAACCTTTGATAACAAGCCAGCCTTATGGTCATACAACTGTTTCTTAACTAAACTAAAGTGTATAGTCATAAAACTAGCTAGATGTAACACAATCATGACTTGATGTTGCATGCACAATTTTGTCTTTGCGCCACCTACTGGTTTTAAGAGAGAATATTGTATTTTTGCCTTAAACTACTGCAACAACACATCTAAAACCATGAGTCATTATAGATTATTCCCTTCATGGCTTTGACTATAATCACTGGTGGTTGCCAATTCACTCCCTAGCAACCATTGAGAATACCTTATCAACCGTTTTTGCAAGAGCTATATCTCTGCATCAGAACATCGTAGAGACACGAGGATGGTCTATTTTGACTAATTAAACTTGTTGTAACATGATGTGACCCATGTTTTGCCACTGAAAACACCACTCGCATGTCCTTCAGTGCTCTAATGTTCCATGATTGTCAACAACAGAAGGACGATTGCAGTAGACAACAACTTAGAATATGTTTGTTGATAACTTTTTTGTTTTTATCTAAAATTATTAGGTTTACCTAGGTTCTTCAATCTATTTATCCAATTTCAATTTTACATCCTTTGTGCCCTTTTCGGCTTGACCCCGGCATTGCTGCTTGCAGCTATATTTATTATTATTATTATTATTCCGTTTCTTCTCCAAAGTGAATCGCATTTTTGAGGGGCGAAACATGCTCGAAAACTCATGAAATTCTGCACACACGTCAGAAGTGGCGAAAATTTACATGTGGTATAGGCGCCAGAAGCGGGCGTGTAGAAATGGCTCGATAGCGCCACCTGCAAAATTTCAAAAGAACAGCCCCTCCACTACGAAAAACGTACAGATACGAAATTTGGTAGGATCATGTATCACCCCAAAACCTACAAAAAAGTCTCTTGGAGCGAAGCTCTAAACGCCACAGGAAGTCGGCCATTTTGATTTTTCGCTGTGATTTCTGTGCAAATTTTGTCATTTCCAGCCTTCGTACTTTAACGAACTCCTCCTAGAGATTTTATTAGATCGTCATCATATTTGGTCAATCTCATCTAAAGTCCTTTGCGATGTTAAATTGCGGAGCTTTTGACTTTTCGTTGGAGGGTGTGTCTGTGGCGGCCTGACAAAGTTCAGCTTTTTCGCCATGAAACAGGAAGTTGTTATAACTAAGGCATACAATGTCCAATCTGCCCCACACTTCACATGTTTGATAAGTGTTCTGGCCTGAACACATTTCAATGCCAATATTCAGCTTCAGTCATAGCGCCACCTAGAGGTAGCAGGAAATGTCATGTTTTACGCCGTGATTTACTGCTCTTAGAGATTTAATAAAATCATCATTATATTTGGTCAGACTGATTTTAAGCCCTTTGCGATGATAAATTGCGAAGATCTTGACTTTTCGTTGAAGGGCGTGTCCATGGCAGCCTAGCAAAATGTGATGTTTCACCATGAAACAGGAAGCTGTTGTAATTCAGGCATACATTGTTTGATCTGCTCCAGACTTCACACGTTTGATAAGGGTCCCGGCCTGAACACATCAATATAACAATAATCAGGTACCGTCATAGCGCCACCTGCTGCACACAGGCGGTGTGGCACATCAATTTTTCTTTGAATATCCACCTATATTTACCCACTTTAATTCATATCCCCCTGGTTCACTTCTTTACTTATGCCATAGGGTGGCGGTGCACATGCGTGCGAGGGCCCTTTCATCGCTGCTTGCAGCTTTATTATTATTATTATTTTCCGAAATGAATCGCATTTTTGAAGGCCTAACCATGCTCAAAAACTCATGAAATTTTGCACACGCGTCAGAAGTGGTGAAAATTTACATGTGGTATAGGCGTCAGAAGTGGGCATGTAGAAATGGCTCGATAGCGCCACCTGCAAAATTTCAAAAGAACATCCCCCCCACTACGAAAAACGTACAGATACGAAATTTGGTAGGATCATCTAACACCCCAAGACCTACAAAAAAGTCTCTTGGAACTAAGCTCTAAACCCCACAGGAAGTCAGCCATTTTGAATTTTCTCTGTCATTTTTTGACATTTCCAAGCGTCATACTTTAACGAACTCCTCCCAGAGATTTAATCCGACCATCATCATATTTGGTCAGTATCATCTATAGGCCTTTGCGATGCTAAATTGCGGAGCTTTTGATTTTTCGTTGGAGGGTGTGTCCGTGGCGGCCTGACAAATTTCAGCGTTTTCGCCATGAAACAGGAAGTTGTTCTAACTCAGGCATACAATGTCCAATCTGCCCCACGCTTCACATGTTTGATAAGGGTCTTGGCCTGAACACATTTCAATGCCAATATTTAGCTTCAGTCATAGCGCCACCTAGAGCTAGCAGGAAATGCCATGTTTTACGCTGTGATAGACTGCTCGTAGAGATTTAATCCAATCATCATCATATTTGGTCAGACTGTTCTTAAGCCCTTTGCAATGATAAATTGCGAAGATCTTGACTTTTCGTTGAAGGGCGTGTCCGTGGCAGCCTGGCAAAATGTGATATTTCGCCATGAAACAGGAAGGTGTTGTAATTCAGGCATACATTATCCGATCTGCCCCCGACTTCACAAGTTTTATAAGTGTCCCGGCCTGAACACGTCAATATAACAATACTCAGGTACAGTTATAGCGCCACCTGCTGCACACAGGCGGTGTGGCACATTTTTGTCCTTTGAATATCCACCTATATTTACCCACTTTAATTCATATCCCCCTGGTTCACTGCTTAACTAATGCCATAGGGTAGCGGTGCACATTCGTGCGAGGGCCCTTCCATCGCTGCTTGCAGCTTTAATTTTTATTATTTTTTTTTTATTATTTTTTTTTATTATTATTTTTAACACTTTTGGGAATTTTGAGTGCCTTAACATACTCGAAAACTCTTGAAATTTGGCACAGATGTCAGAGTCGTCCGTCATCGCAGAAAACCAAAGGCTGGAACACGGGCGTGGCAGGGGGGCTCTGTAGCGCCCCCTGTAATGCAAAAACAAACATTGGGGCACAGATCGGACAAACATGCACGCACATGTATGAAAGTTGGTACGCATATAGATCTCATCGACCCGAACAACTTTCGTACTCTAACATATTAGCTCCGCCCAACAGGAAGTCGGCCATTTTGGATTGTTTAAAAAGTGCATGCGGTGAACTTTTAAATACTCCTCCTAGTGGATTAATGGGATTGACACCAAACGTGGTGATCAGGATGTCAAGACATTGTACTTGCTAAATTGCGAAGGGATTTTTGATATCTCGAACGGTTCTGCCATAGCGAGGCGACAAATTCATGGCGAAATCAGAGAAACAGGAAGTGTCTAATATCTAAGGCAAAAAATGTCTTATTGTGATGACACGCGGGGTGTTTGTTCGTCTGAAGATTCCGATCGCATCGATGTGCCTATTGTGACTCCCGGGTATAGCGCCACCACCAGGCACCAGGAAGTGTTGCAGTCATAAAGGTTGATTTTTTTGACTGTTCCATCCAATGTTCTTTTAAATACTCCTTCTAGGATATTCATGCGATTGACACCAAAAGTGGTCATCATGATACTGAGACATTGTAGATAATAAATTGCGAAGGGATTTTTGATATCTTGAAGGCTGTTCCCATGGCAACGCGTCAAACTTTACTTTCATTTTAAAGGCATATTTAAGCCCTTCAGTTGCATGCAATGAACTTTTCAATACTTCTTCTAGGATATTCATGCGATTGACACCAAACATGGTGATCATGATGCCGAGACATTGTAGATGATAAATTGCGAAGGGAATTTTGACATCTCGAACGCTGTTGCCATGGCAACGCATCAAAGTTTACAATTATTTCAGGAATATGTAAGCCTCTTGGCATGCTTAGATTAACTTCAAATTTGGCACACACATCAGAGTTGTCAACTGTTAAGTGTTGACAAACAGGTCAGACATAGGTGTGCCTCTTAAGTCGCTCACTAGTGCCCCCGTTTGTCCAAAATGTGGGGTTTCTTTTACCTACAGTCCCCAAATGGGTCAGTAACAACATAAATAGTCCACCGATATTTACCCACTTGATGCACTTGCCCACCGTGCATAGTTTTCTCGGAGGCACCGTGTAGCGGTAAAAAAACGTGCGAGGGCCCGCCATCGCTGCTTGCAGCTATATTTAGGGCCCGAGCACCGAGGAGCAGGCCAGAATGGCCTGCACCGAAAGGTGCGAAGCCCTATTGGTTTTGCTCGAATTTATTAGGGCCCGAGCACCGAGGAGCAGGCCAGAATGGCCTGCACCGAAAGGTGCGAAGCCCTATTGATTTTGCTCGGATTATTTAGGGCCCGAGCACCGAGGAGCAGGCCAGAATGGCCTGCACCGAAAGGTGCGAAGCCCTATTGTTTTTGCTCGGATTATTCTTTTTATTTTTATTTATTTATTTTTTTTTTTTTCAACACTTTTGGACATTTTGGGGGCCTTAACATACTCGAAAACTCTTGAAATTTGGCACAGACATCAGAGTCGTCCGTGATCGCCGAAAGCCAAAGGCTGGAACACGGGCGTGGCACGGGGGCTCTGTAGCGCCCCCTGTAATGCAAAAACAAACAGGAGTGCACAGATCGGGCAAACATGTACGCATATTTACGAAAGTTGGTACGCATATAGATCTCATCGACCCGAACAACTTTCGCCCTCTAACATTTTAGCTCCGCCCAACAGGAAGTCCGCCATTTTGGATTGTTTAAAAAATGCATGCGGTGAACTTTTGAATACTCCTCCTAGGGGATTCATGCAAATGACACCAAATGTGGTGATCATGATGTCAAGACATTGGACTTGCTAAATTGCGAAGGGATTTTTGATATCTCGAACGGTGTTGCCATGGCGAAGCGGCAAAGTCATGGTGAAATCAGAGAAACAGGAAGTGTCTAATATCTAAGGCAAAAAATGTCTTATAGTGATGACACGCGGGGTGTTTGTTCGTCTGAAGATTCCGATCGCATCGATGTGCCTATTGTAAGTCTCGGGTATAGCGCCACCACCAGGCGCCAGGAAGTGTTGCAGTCACAAAGGTTGATTTTTTTGACAGTTCCATGTGATGTTCTTTTAAATACTCGTCCTAGAATGTTTATGCGATTGACACCAAAAGTGGTCAACATGATGCCAAGACATAGTAGATGATAAATTGCGAAGGGATTTTTGATATCTCAAACGTTGTTCCCCCGACAACGCGTCAAACTTTACTTTCATTTTAAAGGCATATTTAAGCCCATGCAGTGAACTTTTCAATACTCCTTCTAGGATATTCATGCGATTGACACCAAACGTGGTCAACATGATGCCGAGACATTGGAGATGATAAAAAAGTGAAGGGATTTTTGATATCTCAAACGCTGTTCCCATGGCAACGCGTCAAACTTTTTACTTTCATTTTAAAGGTTTATTTAAGCCTGACAGTCGCATGCAATGTTCTTTTTAATACTCCTTCTAGGGAAATAATGCAATTCACACCAGAAGTTGTCAACATGATGCTGAGACATTGTAGACGCTAAATTGCGAAGGAATTTTTGACATCTCTAACGCTGTTCCCATGGCAACGTGTCAAACTTTACTTTTATGTCAGGCATATTTAAGGCTCTTGGTGTGCTTAGATTAACTTTAAATTTGGCACACACATCAGATTTGTCGGCTGTTAAGTGTTGACAAAAACGTCAGATAAAGGCGTGTCTATTTAGTGGCTCACTAGCGCCCCCGTTTGTCTAAAATGTGGGGTTTCTTTTACCTACAGTACCTAAATGGTTCAGTAGCAGCATGATATTTACCCACTTGATGCACTTGCCCACCGTGCATCGTTTTCTCGGAGACACCGTGTAGCGGTAAACAAACGTGCGAGGGCCCGCCATCGCTGCTTGCAGCTATATTATTTTTATTATTTTTTTTTATTTTTTTTTTTTATTATTTTTTTCAACACTTTTGGGAATTTTGAGTGCCTTAACATACTCGAAAACTCTTGAAATTTGGCACAGACGTCAGAGTCGTCCGTCATCGCAGAAAACCAAAGGCTGGAACACGGGCGTGGCAGGGGGGCTCTGTAGCGCCCCCTGTAATGAAAAAAAAACATTGGTGCACAGATCGGACAAACATGTACGCACATGTACGAAAGCTGGTACGCATATAGATCTTATTGACCCGAACAACTTTCGTACTCTAACATATTAGCTCCGCCCAACAGGAAGTCGGCCATTTTGGATTGTTTAAAAAATGCATGCGGTGAACTTTTAAATACTCCTCCTAGTGGATTAATGGGATTGACACCAAACGTGGTGATCATGAAGCTGAGACATTGTACTTGCTAAATTGCGAAGGGATTTTTGATATCTCGAACGGTTTTGTCATGGCGAGGCGACAAATTCATGGTGAAATCAGAGAAACAGGAAGTGTCTAATATCTAAGGCAAAAAATGTCTTATTGTGATGACACGCGGGGTGTTTGTTCGTCTGAAGATTCCGATCGCATCGATGTGCCTATTGTGACTCCCGGGTATAGCGCCACCAGCAGGCACCAGGAAGTGTGTCAGTCACAAAGCTGGATTTTTTTGAAAGTTCCATGCAATGTTCTTTTAAATACTCCTCCTAGGATTTTCATGCGATTGACACCAAAAGTGGTCACCATGATGCCGAGACATTGTAGATGATAAATTGAGAAGGGATTTTTCATATCTCAAACGCTGTTCCCATGGCAACGCATCAAACTTTACTTTCATTTTAAAGGCATATTTAAGCCTTTCAGTTGCATACAGTTAACTTTTAAATACTCCTTCTAGGATTTTCATGCGATTGACACGAGAAGTGGTCAAGATGATGCCGAGACATTGTAGATGATAAATTGCGAAGGAATTTTTGACATCTCGAACGCTGTTCCCATGGCAATGCGTCAAACTTTACTTTAATTTCAGGCATGTTTAAGGCTCTTGGCGTGCTTAGTTGAACTTTAAATTTGGCACACACATCAGAGTTTTCGGCTGTTAAGTGTTGACAAGAAGGTCAGACATAGGCGTGTCTCTTAAGTGGCTCACTAGTGCCCCTGTTTGTCTAAAATGTGGGGTTTCTTTTACCTACAGTCCCCAAATGGCTCAGAAACAACATTAAATAGCCCACTGATATTTTATCCACTTGATGCCCTTGCCCACCGTGCATCGTTTTCTCGGACACACCGTGTAGCGGTAAAAAACGTGCGAGGGCCCGCCATTGCTGCTTGCAGCTATATTTAGGGCCCGAGCACCGAGGAGCAGGCCAGAATGGCCTGCACCGTGGGTGCAAAGCCCTATTGTTTTTGCTCCGTTTATTATTATTATTATTATTCCGCTTCTTCTGCAAAGTGAATGGCATTTTTGAGGGGCAAAACATGCTCGAAAACTCATGAAATTCTGCACACACGTCAGAAGTGGCGAAAATTTACATGTGGTATAGGCGCCAGAAGCGGGCGTGTAGAAATGGCTCGATAGCGCCACCTGCAAAATTTCAAAAGAACAGCCCCTCCACTACGAAAAACGTACAGATACGAAATTTGGTAGGATCATGTATCACCCCAAAACCTACAAAAAAGTCTCTTGGAGCGAAGCTCTAAACGCCACAGGAAGTCGGCCATTTTGATTTTTCGCTGTGATTTCTGTGCAAATTTTGTCATTTCCAGCCTTCGTACTTTAACGAACTCCTCCTAGAGATTTTATTAGATCGTCATCATATTTGGTCAATCTCATCTAAAGTCCTTTGCGATGTTAAATTGCGGAGCTTTTGACTTTTCGTTGGAGGGTGTGTCTGTGGCGGCCTGACAAAGTTCAGCTTTTTCGCCATGAAACAGGAAGTTGTTATAACTAAGGCATACAATGTCCAATCTGCCCCACACTTCACATGTTTGATAAGTGTTCTGGCCTGAACACATTTCAATGCCAATATTCAGCTTCAGTCATAGCGCCACCTAGAGGTAGCAGGAAATGTCATGTTTTACGCCGTGATTTACTGCTCTTAGAGATTTAATAAAATCATCATTATATTTGGTCAGACTGATTTTAAGCCCTTTGCGATGATAAATTGCGAAGATCTTGACTTTTCGTTGAAGGGCGTGTCCGTGGCAGCCTAGCAAAATGTGATGTTTCACCATGAAACAGGAAGCTGTTGTAATTCAGGCATACATTGTTTGATCTGCTCCAGACTTCACACGTTTGATAAGGGCCCCGGCCTGAACGTGTCTATATAATAATAATCAGGTACAGTCATAGCGCCACCTGCTGCTCACAGGCGGTGTGGCACATACATTTTTCTTTGAATATCCACCTATATTTACCCACTTTAATTCATATCCCCCTGGTTCACTTCTTTACTTATGCCATAGGGTGGCGGTGCACATGCGTGCGAGGGCCCTTTCATCGCTGCTTGCAGCTTTATTATTATTATTATTTTCCGAAATGAATCGCATTTTTGAAGGCCTAACCATGCTCAAAAACTCATGAAATTTTGCACACGCGTCAGAAGTGGTGAAAATTTACATGTGGTATAGGCGTCAGAAGTGGGCATGTAGAAATGGCTCGATAGCGCCACCTGCAAAATTTCAAAAGAACATCCCCCCCACTACGAAAAACGTACAGATACGAAATTTGGTAGGATCATCTAACACCCCAAGACCTACAAAAAAGTCTCTTGGAACTAAGCTCTAAACCCCACAGGAAGTCAGCCATTTTGAATTTTCTCTGTCATTTTTTGACATTTCCAAGCGTCATACTTTAACGAACTCCTCCCAGAGATTTAATCCGACCATCATCATATTTGGTCAGTATCATCTATAGGCCTTTGCGATGCTAAATTGCGGAGCTTTTGATTTTTCGTTGGAGGGTGTGTCCGTGGCGGCCTGACAAATTTCAGCGTTTTCGCCATGAAACAGGAAGTTGTTCTAACTCAGGCATACAATGTCCAATCTGCCCCACGCTTCACATGTTTGATAAGGGTCTTGGCCTGAACACATTTCAATGCCAATATTTAGCTTCAGTCATAGCGCCACCTAGAGCTAGCAGGAAATGCCATGTTTTACGCTGTGATAGACTGCTCGTAGAGATTTAATCCAATCATCATCATATTTGGTCAGACTGTTCTTAAGCCCTTTGCAATGATAAATTGCGAAGATCTTGACTTTTCGTTGAAGGGCGTGTCCGTGGCAGCCTGGCAAAATGTGATATTTCGCCATGAAACAGGAAGGTGTTGTAATTCAGGCATACATTATCCGATCTGCCCCCGACTTCACAAGTTTTATAAGTGTCCCGGCCTGAACACGTCAATATAACAATACTCAGGTACAGTTATAGCGCCACCTGCTGCACACAGGCGGTGTGGCACATTTTTGTCCTTTGAATATCCACCTATATTTACCCACTTTAATTCATATCCCCCTGGTTCACTGCTTAACTAATGCCATAGGGTAGCGGTGCACATTCGTGCGAGGGCCCTTCCATCGCTGCTTGCAGCTTTAATTTTTATTATTTTTTTTTTATTATTTTTTTTTATTATTATTTTTAACACTTTTGGGAATTTTGAGTGCCTTAACATACTCGAAAACTCTTGAAATTTGGCACAGATGTCAGAGTCGTCCGTCATCGCAGAAAACCAAAGGCTGGAACACGGGCGTGGCAGGGGGGCTCTGTAGCGCCCCCTGTAATGCAAAAACAAACATTGGGGCACAGATCGGACAAACATGCACGCACATGTATGAAAGTTGGTACGCATATAGATCTCATCGACCCGAACAACTTTCGTACTCTAACATATTAGCTCCGCCCAACAGGAAGTCGGCCATTTTGGATTGTTTAAAAAGTGCATGCGGTGAACTTTTAAATACTCCTCCTAGTGGATTAATGGGATTGACACCAAACGTGGTGATCAGGATGTCAAGACATTGTACTTGCTAAATTGCGAAGGGATTTTTGATATCTCGAACGGTTCTGCCATAGCGAGGCGACAAATTCATGGCGAAATCAGAGAAACAGGAAGTGTCTAATATCTAAGGCAAAAAATGTCTTATTGTGATGACACGCGGGGTGTTTGTTCGTCTGAAGATTCCGATCGCATCGATGTGCCTATTGTGACTCCCGGGTATAGCGCCACCACCAGGCACCAGGAAGTGTTGCAGTCATAAAGGTTGATTTTTTTGACTGTTCCATCCAATGTTCTTTTAAATACTCCTTCTAGGATATTCATGCGATTGACACCAAAAGTGGTCATCATGATACTGAGACATTGTAGATAATAAATTGCGAAGGGATTTTTGATATCTTGAAGGCTGTTCCCATGGCAACGCGTCAAACTTTACTTTCATTTTAAAGGCATATTTAAGCCCTTCAGTTGCATGCAATGAACTTTTCAATACTTCTTCTAGGATATTCATGCGATTGACACCAAACATGGTGATCATGATGCCGAGACATTGTAGATGATAAATTGCGAAGGGAATTTTGACATCTCGAACGCTGTTGCCATGGCAACGCATCAAAGTTTACAATTATTTCAGGAATATGTAAGCCTCTTGGCATGCTTAGATTAACTTCAAATTTGGCACACACATCAGAGTTGTCAACTGTTAAGTGTTGACAAACAGGTCAGACATAGGTGTGCCTCTTAAGTCGCTCACTAGTGCCCCCGTTTGTCCAAAATGTGGGGTTTCTTTTACCTACAGTCCCCAAATGGGTCAGTAACAACATAAATAGTCCACCGATATTTACCCACTTGATGCACTTGCCCACCGTGCATAGTTTTCTCGGAGGCACCGTGTAGCGGTAAAAAAACGTGCGAGGGCCCGCCATCGCTGCTTGCAGCTATATTTAGGGCCCGAGCACCGAGGAGCAGGCCAGAATGGCCTGCACCGAAAGGTGCGAAGCCCTATTGGTTTTGCTCGAATTTATTAGGGCCCGAGCACCGAGGAGCAGGCCAGAATGGCCTGCACCGAAAGGTGCGAAGCCCTATTGATTTTGCTCGGATTATTAGGGCCCGAGCACCGAGGAGCAGGCCAGAATGGCCTGCACCGAAAGGTGCGAAGCCCTATTGGTTTTGCTCGAATTTATTGTTTTTTTTTTTTTTTTTTTTTTTTTTTTTTTTTTTTTTATTTTTTTTAACACTTTTGGGGATTTTGGGTGCCTTAACATACTCGAAAACTCTTGAAATTTGGCACAGACGTCAGAGTCGTCCGTCATTGCAGAAAACCAAAGGCTGGATAACGGGCGTGGCACAGGGGCTCTGTAGCGCCCCCTGTAATGCAGAAGAAACCATTGATGCACAGATCGGGCAAAAATGTACGCACATGTACGAGAATTGGTACGCTTATAGATCTCATCAACCCGAACAACTTTCGCCCTCTAACATTTAAGCTCCGCCCAACAGGAAGTCGGCTATTTTGCATTGTTTAAAAAATGCATGCGGTGAACTTTTAAATACTCCTCCTAGGGGATTCATGCGAATGACACCAAACGTGGTGATCATGATGTCGAGACATTGTGCTTGCTAAATTGCGAAGGGATTTTTGATATCTCGAACGGTCCTGCCATGGCGAGGCGACAAAGTTGTGGCGAAATCAGAGAAACATGAAGTGTCTAATATCTAAGGCAAAAATTTTTTTATTGTTATGCCAAGCGGAGCGTTTGTTCGTCTGAAGATTCCGATCGCATCGATGTGCCTATTGTGAGTCTCAGGTATAGCGCCACCACCAGGCGCCAGGAAGTGTGTCAGTCATGAACTTTTAAATACTTCTCCTAGGGAATTCATACGATTGACACCAAACGTGGTGAACATGATGCTGAGACATTGGACTTGATAAATTGCGAAGGGATTTTTGATATCTCGAACGGTGTTGCCGTGGCGAGGCGACAAATTTATGGCGAATTCAGAGAAACAGGAAGTGTCTAATATCTAAAGCAAAAAAATGTCTTATCGGGATGAAACGCAGTGTGTATGTTCGGCCAAGGATTCCGATCGCATTGATGTGCCTATTGTGAGTCTCGGGTATAGCGCCACCAACAGGCACCAGGAAGTGTGGCAGTCACAAAAGGTGGATTTTTTGACAGTTCCATGCAATGTTCTTTTAAATACTCCTCCTAGAATTTTCATGCGATTGACACCGAAAGTGGTCAACATGATGCTGAGACATTGGACTTGATAAATTGCGAAGGGATTTTTGATATCTCGAACGGTGTTGCCATGGCGAAGCGGCGAAATCAGAGAAACAGGAAGTGTCTAATATCTAAGGCAAAAAATGTCTTATAGTGATGACACGCGGGGTGTTTGTTCGACTGAAGATTCCGATCGCATCGATGTGCCTATTGTGAGTCTCGGGTATAGCGCCACCACCAGACGCCAGGAAGTGTTGCAGTCACAAAGGTTGATTTTTTTGACAGTTCCATGTGATGTTCTTTTAAATACTCCTCCTAGAATGTTTATGCGATTGACACCAAAAGTGGTCAACGTGATGCCAAGACATAGTAGATGATAAATTGCGAAGGGATTTTTGATATCTCGAAGGCTGTTCCCATGGCAACCTGTCAAACTTTACGTTCATTTTAAAGGCATAGTTAAGCCTTTCAGTTGCATACAGTTAACTTTTAAATACTCCTTCTAGGATTTTCATGCGATTGACACGAGAAGTAGTCAACATGATGCCGAGACATTGTAGATGATAAATTGCGAAGGAATTTTTGACATTTCGAACGCTGTTCCCATGGCAACGCGTCAAACTTTACTTTAATTTCAGGCATGTTTAAGGCTCTTGGCGTGCTTAGTTGAACTTTAAATTTGGCACACACATCAGAGTTTTCGGCTGTTAAGTGTTGACAAAAAGGTCAGACATAGGCGTGTCTCTTAAGTGGCTCACTAGTCCCTCTGTTTGTCTAAAATGTGGGGTTTCTTTTACCTACAGTCCCCAAATGGCTCAGAAACAACATTAAATAGCCCACTGATATTTTACCCACTTGATGCCCTTGCCCACTGTGCATCGTTTTCTCGGACGCACTGTGTAGCGGTAAAAATACGTGCGAGGGCCCGCCATTGCTGCTTGCAGCTATATTTAGGGCCCGAGCACCGAGGAGCAGGCCAGAATGGCCTGCACCGAAAGGTGCGAAGCCCTATTGGTTTTGCTCGAATTTATTGTTTTTTTTTTTTTTTTTTTTTTTTTTTTTTTTTATTTTTAATTTTTTTAACACTTTTGGGGATTTTGGGTGCCTTAACATACTCGAAAACTCTTGAAATTTGGCACAGACGTCAGAGTCGTCCGTCATTGCAGAAAACCAAAGGCTGGACAACGGGCGTGGGACAGGGGCTCTGTAGCGCCCCCTGTAATGCAGAAGAAACCATTGATGCACAGATCGGGCAAAAATGTACGCACATGTACGAGAATTGGTACGCTTATAGATCTCATCAACCCGAACAACTTTCGCCCTCTAACATTTAAGCTCCGCCCAACAGGAAGTCGGCTATTTTGCATTGTTTAAAAAATGCATGCGGTGAACTTTTAAATACTCCTCCTAGGGGATTCATGCGAATGACACCAAACGTGGTGATCATGATGTCGAGACATTGTACTTGCTAAATTGCGAAGGGATTTTTGATATCTCGAACGGTCCTGCCATGGCGAGGCGACAAAGTTGTGGCGAAATCAGCGAAACATGAAGTGTCTAATATCTAAGGCAAAAAAATTCTTATTGTTATGCCAAGCGGAGCGTTTGTTCGTCTGAAGATTCCGATCGCATCGATGTGCCTATTGTGAGTCTCAGGTATAGCGCCACCACCAGGCGCCAGGAAGTGTGTCAGTCATGAACTTTTAAATACTTCTCCTAGGGAATTCATACGATTGACACCAAACGTGGTGAACATGATGCTGAGACATTGGACTTGATAAATTGCGAAGGGATTTTTGATATCTCGAACGGTGTTGCCATGGCGAGGCGACAAATTTATGGCGAATTCAGAGAAACAGGAAGTGTCTAATATCTAAAGCAAAAAAATGTCTTATCGGGATGAAACGCAGTGTGTATGTTCGGCCAAGGATTCCGATCGCATCGATGTGCCTATTGTGAGTCTCGGGTATAGCGCCACCAACAGGCACCAGGAAGTGTGGCAGTCACAAAAGGTGGATTTTTTGACAGTTCCATGCAATGTTCTTTTAAATACTCCTCCTAGGATTTTCATGCGATTGACACCAAAAGTGGTCAACATGATGCTGAGACATTGGACTTGATAAATTGCGAAGGGATTTTTGATATCTCGAACGGTGTTGCCATGGCGAAGCGGCGAAGTCATGGCGAAATCAGAGAAACAGGAAGTGTCTAATATCTAAGGCAAAAAATGTCTTATAGTGATGACACGCGGGGTGTTTGTTCGACTGAAGATTCCGATCGCATCGATGTGCCTATTGTGAGTCTCGGGTATAGCGCCACCACCAGACGCCAGGAAGTGTTGCAGTCACAAAGGTTGATTTTTTTGACAGTTCCATGTGATGTTCTTTTAAATACTCCTCCTAGAATGTTTATGCGATTGACACCAAAAGTGGTCAACGTGATGCCAAGACATAGTAGATGATAAATTGCGAAGGGATTTTTGATATCTCGAACGTTGTTCCCATGACAACGCGTCAAACTTTACTTTCATTTTAAAGGCAAATTTAAGCCCTTCAGTTGCATGCAGTGAACTTTTCAATACTCCTTCTAGGATATTCATGCGATTGACACCAAACGTGGTCAACATGATGCTGAGACATTGGACCTGCTAAATTGCGAAGGGATTTTTGATATCTCGAACGGTGTTGCCATGGCGAGGCGACAAATTCATGGCGAATTCAGAGAAACAGGAAGTGTCTAATATCTAAAGCAAAAAATGTCTTATTGGGATAAAAACGCAGTGTGTATGTTCGGCCAAGGATTCCGATCGCATCGATGTGCCTATTGTGAGTCTCGGGTATAGCGCCACCAACAGGCACCAGGAAGTGTGGCAGTCACAAAAGATGGATTTTTTGACAGTTGCATGCGGTGTACTTTTAAATACTCCTCCTAGGATTTTCATGCGATTGACACCAAAAGTGGTCAACATGATGTTGAGACATTGTAGATGATAAATTGCGAAGGGATTTTTGATATCTTGAACGCTGTTCCCATGGCAACGCCCCAAACTTTACTTTTATTTCAGGCATATTTAGGGCTCTTGGCATGCTTAGATTAACTTTAAAGTTGGCACACACATCAGAGTTGTCGGCTGTTAAGTGTGGACAAAAAGGTCAGACATAGGCGTGTCTCTTAAGTCGCTCACTAGTGCCCCCGTTTGTCTAAAATGTGGGGTTTCTTTTACCTACAGTCCCCAAATGGGTCAGTAACAACATAAAATAGTCCAGTGATATTTACCCACTTGATGCACTTGCCCACCGTGCATCGTTTTCTCGGAGGCACCGTGTAGCGGTAAATAAACGTGCGAGGGCCCGCCATCGCTGCTTGCAGCTATATTTTTATTTATTTTTTTTTTTTTCAACACTTGTGCTAATTTGGGAGCCTTAACATACTCGAAAAGTCTTGAAATTTGGCACACACGTCAGAGTCGCGTGCCACTAGGCTCATGCAAAGGCTGGAATACGGGCGTGGCAAGGGAGCTCTGTAGCGCCCCCTGTAATTCAAAAACCAACATTGGGGCACAGATCGGGCAAAAATGTACGCACATGTACGAGAGTTGGTACACATATAGATCTCATCGACCCGAACAACTTTCGCCCTCTAACATTTAAGCTCCGCCCAACAGGAAGTCGGCTATTTCGGATTGTTTAAAAAATGCATGCGGTGAACTTTTGAATACTCCTTCTAGGGGATTCATGGGATTGACACCAAACGTGGTGATCATGATGTCGAGACATTGTACTTGCTAAATTGCGAAGGGATTTTTGATATCTCGAACGGTTCTGCCATGGCGAAGCGACAAAGTCATGGCGAAATCAGAGAAACAGGAAGTGTCTAATATCTAAGGCAAAAAATGTCTTATTGTGATGACACGCGGAGTGTTTGTTCGTCTGAAGATTCCGATCGCATCGATGTGCCTATTGTGAGTCTCGGGTATAGCGCCACCACCAGGCGCCAGGAAGTGTGTCAGTCACAAAGGTGGATTTTTTTGACAGTTCCATCCGATGTTCTTTTAAATACTCCTTCTAGGATATTCATTCGATTGACACCAAAAGTGGTCAACATGATGCTGAGACATTGTAGATGATAAATTGCGAAGGGATTTTTGATATCTCGAATGCTGTTCCCATGGCAACGTGTCAAACTTTACTTTCATTTTAAAGGCATATTGAAGCCTTTCAGTTCCATGCAGTGAACTTTTAAATACTCCTTCTAGAATATTCATTCGATTGACACCAGAAGTGGTCAACATGATGCTGAGACATTGGAGATGCTAAATTGCGAAGGAATTTTTGACATCTCGAACGCTGTTCCCATGGCAACGCGTCAAACTTTACTTTTATTTAAGGCTTTTTTAAGGCTCTTGGCGTGTTTGGATTAACTTTAAATTTGGCACACACATCAGAGTTGTTGGCAGTTAAGTGTTGACAAAAAGGTCAGATAAAGGCGTGTCTATTTAGTGGCTGACTAGCCCCCCCCCCCCCCCCGTTTGTCTAAAATGTGGGGTTTCTTTTACCTACAGTCCCCAAATGGGTCAGTAACAACATTAAATAGCCCACTGATATTTACCCACTTGAGGCCCTTGCCCACCGTGCATCGTTTTCTCGGACGCACCGTGTAGCGGAAAAATAACGTGCGAGGGCCCGCCATCGCTGCTTGCAGCTATATTTATTTTTATTATTTTTTTTTATTTTTTTTTTTATTATTTTTTTCAACACTTTTGGGAATTTTGAGTGCCTTAACATACTCGAAAACTCTTGAAATTTGGCACAGACGTCAGAGTCGTCCGTCATCGCAGAAAACCAAAGGCTGGAACACGGGCGTGGCAGGGGGGCTCTGTAGCGCCCCCTGTAATGAAAAAAAAAACATTGGTGCACAGATCGGACAAACATGTACGCACATGTACGAAAGCTGGTACGCATATAGATCTTATTGACCCGAACAACTTTCGTACTCTAACATATTAGCTCCGCCCAACAGGAAGTCGGCCATTTTGGATTGTTTAAAAAATGCATGCGGTGAACTTTTAAATACTCCTCCTAGTGGATTAATGGGATTGACACCAAACGTGGTGATCATGAAGCTGAGACATTGTACTTGCTAAATTGCGAAGGGATTTTTGATATCTCGAACGGTTTTGTCATGGCGAGGCGACAAATTCATGGTGAAATCAGAGAAACAGGAAGTGTCTAATATCTAAGGCAAAAAATGTCTTATTGTGATGACACGCGGGGTGTTTGTTCGTCTGAAGATTCCGATCGCATCAATGTGCCTATTGTGACTCCCGGGTATAGCGCCACCACCAGGCGCCAGGAAGTGTGACAGTCACAAAGGTGGATTTTTTTGACAGGCGCATGCGATGTTCTTTTAAATACTCCTCCTAGAATGTTTATGCGATTGACACCAAAAGTGGTCAACATGATGCGAAGACATTGTAGATGATAAATTGCGAAGGGATTTTTGATATCTCGAACGTTGTTCCCATGGCAACGTGTCAAACTTTACTTTCATTTTAAAGGCATATTTAAGCCCTTCAGTTGCATCCAGTGAACTTTTCAATACTCCTTCAAGAATATTCATGCGATTGACACCAAACATGATGACCATGATGCCGAGACATTGTAGATGATAAATTGCGAAGGGAATTTTGATATCTCAAACGGTGTTCCCATGGCAACGTGTCAAACTTTGCTTTCATTTTCCGGCATATTTAAGGCTTACAGTTACATGCAGTGAACTTTTCAATACTCCTTCTAGGACATTCATGCGATTGACACCAAACGTGGTCAACATGATGCCGAGACATTGGAGATGATAAAATGCGAAGGGATTTTTGACATTTCGAACGCTGTCGCCATGGCAACGGATCAAAGTTTACTATTATTTCAGGAATATTTAAGCCTCTTGGCATGCTTAGATTAACTTCAAATTTGGCACACACATCAGAGTTGTCAACTGTTAAGTGTTGACAAACAGGTCAGACATAGGCGTGTCTCTTAAGTCGCTCACTAGCGCCCCCGTTTGTCCAAAATGTGGGGTTTCTTTTACCTACAGTCCCCAAATGGGTCAGTAACAACATAAATAGTCCACCGATATTTACCCATTTGATGCACTTGCCCACCGTGCATCGTTTTCTCTGAGGCACCGTGTAGCGGTAAAAATACGTGCGAGGGCCCGCCATCGCTGCTTGCAGCTATATTTTAATTATTATTAGGGCCCGAGCACCGAGGAGCAGGCCAGAATGGCCTGCACCGAAAGGTGCGAAGCCCTATTGTTTTTGCTCGGATTATTATTTTTATTATTTTTTTTTTTATTTTTTTTTTACGTTTCGGGGCAATTTGGGGGCCTTAACATACTCAAAAACTCTTGAAATTTTGCACAGACGTCAGAGTCGTTGGCCATCAGGTCCGGGCAAAGGCCGGACCACGGGCGTGGCACGGGGGCTCTGTAGCGCCCCCTGTAATGCAAAAACAAACAGTAGTGCACAGATCGGGCAAAAATGTACGTACATGTACGAAAGTTGGTACACATATAGATCTCATCGACCCGAACAACTTTCGCACTCTAACCTATTAGCTCCGCCCAACAGGAAGTCAGCCATTTTGGATTGTTTAAAAAATGCATGCGGTGAACTTTTGAATACTCCTCCGAGGGGATACATGGGATTGACACCAAATGTGGTGATCATGATGTCGAGACATTGTATTTGCTTAATTGCGAAGGGATTTTTGATATCTCGAACGGTTCTGCCATGGCGAAGCGACAAAGTCATGGCGAAATCAGAGAAACAGGAAGTGTCTAATATCTAAGGCAAAAAAATTCTTATTCTGATGACATGCGGTGTGTTTGTTCGTCTGAAGATTCCGATCGCATCGATGTGCCTATTGTGAGTCTCAGGCGCCAGGAAGTGTCTCAGTTACAAAGCTGGATTTTTTTGACAGCTCTATCCGATGTTCTTTTAAATACTCCTTCTAGGATATTCATGCGATTGACACCAAAAGTGGTCAACATGATGCTGAGTCATTGTAGATGATAAATTGCGAAGGGATTTTTGATATCTCGAATGTTGTTCCTATGGCAACGCAACAAATTTTACTTTCATTTTAAAGGCATATTTAAGCCTTAAAGTTGCATGCAGTGAACTTTGAAATACTCCTCCAAGGATTTTCATGCGATTGGCACCAAAAGTGGTCAACATGATGCTGAGACATTGTAGATGCTAAATTGCGAAGGGATTTTTGATACCTCGAACGCTGTTCCCATGGCAACGCCCCAAACTTTACTTTTATTTCAGGCATATTTAGGGCTCTTGGCATGCTTAGATTAACCTAAAAGTTGGCACACACATCAGAGTTGTCGGCTGTTAAGTGTTGACAAAAAGGTCAGATAAAGGCGTGTCTCTTAAGTGGCTCACTAGCGCCCCGTTTGTCTAAAATGTGGGGTTTCTTTTACCTACAGTCCCCAAATGGGTCAGTGACAACATAAAATAGTCCACTGATATTTACCCAATTGATGCACTTGCCCACCGTGCATCGTTTTCTCGGACGCACCGTGTAGCGGTAAATAAACGTGCGAGGGCCCGCCATTGCTGCTTGCAGCTATATTTAGGGCCCGAGCACCGAGGAGCAGGCCAGAATGGCCTGCACCGAAAGGTGCGAAGCCCTATTGTTTTTGCTCGGATTATTCTTTTTATTTTATTAGGGCCCGAGCACCGAGGAGCAGGCCAGAATGGCCTGCACCGAAAGGTGCGAAGCCCTATTGTTTTTGCTCGAATTTATTATTTTTTTTTTTATTTTTATTTTTTTTTTATTTTTATTTTTTTTAACACTTTTGGGCATTTTGGGTGCCTTAACATACTCGAAAACTCTTGAAATTTGGCACAGACGTTAGAGTCATCCGTCATTGCGAACAGACAAAGGCTGGAACACGGGCGTGGCACGGGGGCTCTGTAGCGCCCCCTGTAATGAAAAAAAAAAACATTGATGCACAGATCGTGCAAACATGTACGCACATATACGAGAGTTGGTACGCATATAGATCTCATCGACCCGAACAACTTTCGCCCTCTAACATTTTAGCTCCGCCCAACAGGAAGTCGGCTATTTTGGATTGTTTAAAAAATGCATACGGTGAACTTTTAAATACTCCTCCCAGGGGATTCATGGGATTGACACCAAACGTGGTGATCATGATGTCGAGACATTGGACTTGCTAAATTGCGAAGGGATTTTTGATATCTCGAACGGTTCTGCCATGGCGAGGCGACAAAGTTGTGGCGAAATCAGAGAAACAGGAAGTGTCTAATATCTAAGGCAAAAAATGTCTTATTGTAATGACACGCGGGGTGTTTGTTCGTCTGAAGATTCCGATCGCATCGATGTGCCTATTGTGACTCCCGGGTATAGCGCCACCACCAGGCGCCAGGAAGTGTGTCAGTCACAAAGCTGGATTTTTTTTAAAGTTCCATGCAATGTTCTTTTAAATACTCCTTCTAGGATTTTCATGCGATTGACACCAAAAGTGGTCAACATGATGCCGAGACATTGTAGATGATAAATTGCGAAGGGATTTTTGATATCTCAAACGCTGTTCCCATGGCAACCTGTCAAACTTTACTTTCATTTTAAAGGCATATTTAAGCCTTTCAGTTTCATGCAGTTAACTTTTAAAGACTCCTTCTAGGATTTTCATGCAATTGACATGAGAAGTGGTCAACATGATGCCGAGACATTGTAGATGATAAATTGCGAAGGTTTTTGATATCTCAAACGTTGTTCCCATGACAACGCGTCAAACTTTACTTTCATTTTAAAGGCATATTTAAGCCCATGCAGTGAACTTTTCAATGCTCCTTCTAGGATATTCATGCGATTGACACCAAACGTGGTCAACATGATGCCGAGACATTGGAGATGATAAATAGTGAAGGGATTTTTGATATCTCAAACGCTGTTCCCATGGCAACGCGTTAAACTTTTTACTTTCATTTTAAAGGCTTATTTAAGCCTGACAGTCGCATGCAATGTTCTTTTTAATACTCCTTCTAGGGAAATAATGCAATTCACACCAGAAGTTGTCAACATGATGCTGAGACATTGTAGACGCTAAATTGCGAAGGAATTTTTGACATCTCTAACGCTGTTCCCATGGCAACGTGTCAAACTTTACTTTTATGTCAGGCATATTTAAGGCTCTTGGTGTGCTTAGATTAACTTTAAATTTGGCACACACATCAGATTTGTCGGCTGTTAAGTGTTGACAAAAACGTCAGATAAAGGCGTGTCTATTTAGTGGCTCACTAGCGCCCCCGTTTGTCTAAAATGTGGGGTTTCTTTTACCTACAGTACCTAAATGGGTCAGTAGCAGCATGATATTTACCCACTTGATGCACTTGCCCACCGTGCATCGTTTTCTCGGAGGCACCGTGTAGCGGTAAACAAACGTGCGAGGGCCCGCCATCGCTGCTTGCAGCTATATTTTTTTTTATTTTTTATTTTTTTCAACACTTTTGGACATTTTGGGGGCCTTAACATACTCGAAAACTCTTGAAATTTGGCACAGACATCAGAGTCGTCCGTGATCGCCGAAAGCCAAAGGCTGGAACACGGGCGTGGCACGGGGGCTCTGTAGCGCCCCCTGTAATGCAAAAACAAACAGGAGTGCACAGATCGGGCAAACATGTACGCATATTTACGAAAGTTGGTACGCATATAGATCTCATCGACCCGAACAACTTTCGCCCTCTAACATTTTAGCTCCGCCCAACAGGAAGTCCGCCAATTTGGATTGTTTAAAAAATGCATGCGGTGAACTTTTGAATACTCCTCCTAGGGGATTCATGCAAATGACACCAAATGTGGTGATCATGATGTCAAGACATTGGACTTGCTAAATTGCGAAGGGATTTTTGATATCTCGAACGGTGTTGCCATGGCGAAGCGGCAAAGTCATGGTGAAATCAGAGAAACAGGAAGTGTCTAATATCTAAGGCAAAAAATGTCTTATAGTGATGACACGCGGGGTGTTTGTTCGTCTGAAGATTCCGATCGCATCGATGTGCCTATTGTAAGTCTCGGGTATAGCGCCACCACCAGGCGCCAGGAAGTGTTGCAGTCACAAAGGTTGATTTTTTTGACAGTTCCATGTGATGTTCTTTTAAATACTCGTCCTAGAATGTTTATGCGATTGACACCAAAAGTGGTCAACATGATGCCGAGACATAGTAGATGATAAATTGCGAAGGGATTTTTGATATCTCAAACGTTGTTCCCATGACAACGCGTCAAACTTTACTTTCATTTTAAAGGCATATTTAAGCCCATGCAGTGAACTTTTCAATACTCCTTCTAGGATATTCATGCGATTGACACCAAACGTGGTCAACATGATGCCGAGACATTGGAGATGATAAAAAAGTGAAGGGATTTTTGATATCTCAAACGCTGTTCCCATGGCAACGCGTCAAACTTTTTACTTTCATTTTAAAGGCTTATTTAAGCCTGACAGTCGCATGCAATGTTCTTTTTAATACTCCTTCTAGGGAAATAATGCAATTCACACCAGAAGTTGTCAACATGATGCTGAGACATTGTAGACGCTAAATTGCGAAGGAATTTTTGACATCTCTAACGCTGTTCCCATGGCAACGTGTCAAACTTTACTTTTATTTCAGGCATATTTAAGGCTCTTGGTGTGCTTAGATTAACTTTAAATTTGGCACACACATCAGATTTGTCGGCTGTTAAGTGTTGACAAAAACGTCAGATAAAGGCGTGTCTATTTAGTGGCTCACTAGCGCCCCCGTTTGTCTAAAATGTGGGGTTTCTTTTACCTACAGTACCTAAATGGGTCAGTAGCAGCATGATATTTACCCACTTGATGCACTTGCCCACCGTGCATCGTTTTCTCGGAGGCACCGTGTAGCGGTAAACAAACGTGCGAGGGCCCGCCATCGCTGCTTGCAGCTATATTTAGGGCCCGAGCACCGAGGAGCAGGCCAGAATGGCCTGCACCGAAAGGTGCGAAGCCCTATTGTTTTTGCTCGGATTTATTCTTTTTTTTTTTTTTTTTTTTTTATTATTTTTATTTTTTTTAACACTTTTGGGCATTTTGGGTGCCTTAACATACTCGAAAACTCTTGAAATTTGGCACAGACGTCAGAGTCGTCCGTCATTGCGAACGGGCAAAGGCTGGAATACGGGCGTGGCACGGGGGCTCTGTAGCGCCCCCTGTAATGCAAAAACAAACAGGAGTGCGCAGATCGGGCAAACATGTACGCACATTTACGAAAGTTGGTACACATATAGATCTCATCGACCCGAACAACTTTCGCCCTCTAACATTTTAGCTCCGCCCAACAGGAAGTCCGCCATTTTGGATTGTTTAAAAAATGCATGCCGTGAACTTTTGAATACTCCTCCTAGAGGATTCATGCAAATGACACCAAACGTGGTGATCATGATGTCAAGACATTGGACTTGCTAAATTGCGAAGGGATTTTTGATATCTCGAACCGTGTTGCCATGGCGAAGCGGCAAAGTCATGGTGAAATCAGAGAAACAGGAAGTGTCTAATATCTATGGCAAAAAATATCTTATTGTGATGACACATGGGGTGTTTGTTCGTCTGAAGATTCCGATCGCATCGATGCGCCTATTGTGACTCCCGGGTATAGCGCCACCACCAGGCGGCAGGAAGTGTGTCATTTACAAAGCTGGATTTTTTTGACAGTTCCAGGCAATGTTCTTTTAAGTACTCCTTCTAGAAAAATCATGCAATTGACACCAAAAGTGGTCAACATGATGCTGAGGCATAGTAGATGATAAATTGCGAAGGGATTTTTGATATCTCGAACGCTGTTCCCATGGCAACCTGTCAAACTTTACTTTCATTTTAAAGGCATATTTAAGCCTTACAGTTTCATGCAGTGAACTTTTAAATACTCCTTCTAGGATATTCATGCGATTGACACCAAAAGTGGTCAACATGATGCTGAGACATTGTAGATGATAAATTGCGAAGGGATTTTTGATATCTCGAATGTTGTTCCTATGGCAACGCGACAAATTTTACTTTCATTTTAAATGCTTATTTAAGCATTACAGTTGCATGCGATGTTTTTTTAAATACTCTTTCTAGGTAAATAATGTTATTGACACCAGAAGTGGTCAACATGATGCTGAGACATTGTAGATGCTAAATTGCGAAGGATTTTTGACATCTCGAACGCTGTTCCCATGGCAACACGTCAAACTTTACTTTTATTTCAGGCATATTTAAGGCTCTTGGCGTGCTTAGATTTAATTTAAATTTGGCACACACATCAGAGTTGTCGGCTGTTAAGTGTTGACAAAAAGGTCAGATAAAGGTGTATCTATTTAGTGTCTCACTAGCGCCCCTGTTTGTCTAAAATGTGGGGTTTCTTTTACCTACAGTACCTAAATGGATCAGTAGCAACATGAAATAGTCCACTGATATTAACCCACTTGATGCCCTTGCCCACCGTGCATCGTTTTTTCGGAGGCACCGTGTAGCGGTAAAAAAACGTGCGAGGGCCCGCCATCGCTGCTTGCAGCTATATTTAGGGCCCGAGCACCGAGGAGCAGGCCAGAATGGCCTGCACCGAAAGGTGCGAAGCCCTATTGTTTTTGCTCGGATTATTCTTTTTATTTTTATTTTTTTTTTTTTTTTTTCAACACTTTTGGACATTTTGGGGGCCTTAACATACTCGAAAACTCTTGAAATTTGGCACAGACATCAGAGTCGTCCGTGATCGCCGAAAGCCAAAGGCTGGAACACGGGCGTGGCACGGGGGCTCTGTAGCGCCCCCTGTAATGCAAAAACAAACAGGAGTGCACAGATCGGGCAAACATGTACGCATATTTACGAAAGTTGGTACGCATATAGATCTCATCGACCCGAACAACTTTCGCCCTCTAACATTTTAGCTCCGCCCAACAGGAAGTCTGCCATTTTGGATTGTTTAAAAAATGCATGCGGTGAACTTTTGAATACTCCTCCTAAGGGATTTTATGCAAATGACACCAAATGTGGTGATCATGATGTCAAGACATTGGACTTGCTAAATTGCGAAGGGATTTTTGATATCTCGAACGGTGTTGCCATGGCGAAGCGGCAAAGTCATGGTGAAATCAGAGAAACAGGAAGTGTCTAATATCTAAGGCAAAAAATGTCTTATAGTGATGACACGCGGGGTGTTTGTTCGTCTGAAGATTCCGATCGCATCGATGTGCCTATTGTAAGTCTCGGGTATAGCGCCACCACCAGGCGCCAGGAAGTGTTGCAGTCACAAAGGTTGATTTTTTTGACAGTTCCATGTGATGTTCTTTTAAATACTCGTCCTAGAATGTTTATGCGATTGACACCAAAAGTGGTCAACATGATGCCAAGACATAGTAGATGATAAATTGCGAAGGGATTTTTGATATCTCAAACGTTGTTCCCATGACAACGCGTCAAACTTTACTTTCATTTTAAAGGCATATTTAAGCCCATGCAGTGAACTTTTCAATACTCCTTCTAGGATATTCATGCGATTGACACCAAACGTGGTCAACATGATGCCGAGACATTGGAGATGATAAAAAAGTGAAGGGATTTTTGATATCTCAAACGCTGTTCCCATGGCAACGCGTCAAACTTTTTACTTTCATTTTAAAGGCTTATTTAAGCCTGACAGTCGCATGCAATGTTCTTTTTAATACTCCTTCTAGGGAAATAATGCAATTCACACCAGAAGTTGTCAACATGATGCTGAGACATTGTAGACGCTAAATTGCGAAGGAATTTTTGACATCTCTAACGCTGTTCCCATGGCAACGTGTCAAACTTTACTTTTATGTCAGGCATATTTAAGGCTCTTGGTGTGCTTAGATTAACTTTAAATTTGGCACACACATCAGATTTGTCGGCTGTTAAGTGTTGACAAAAACGTCAGATAAAGGCGTGTCTATTTAGTGGCTCACTAGTGCCCCCGTTTGTCTAAAATGTGGGGTTTCTTTTACCTACAGTACCTAAATGGGTCAGTAGCAGCATGATATTTACCCACTTGATGCACTTGCCCACCGTGCATCGTTTTCTCGGAGGCACCGTGTAGCGGTAAACAAACGTGCGAGGGCCCGCCATCGCTGCTTGCAGCTATATTTTTTATTATTATTATTATTTTTTTAACACTTTTGGGCACTTTGGGTGCCTAAACATACTCGAAAAGTCTTGAAATTTGGCACAGACGTCAGAGTCGTCGGCCATCAGGTCCGGGCAAAGGCTGGACCACGGGCGTGGCAAGGGAGCTCTGTAGCGCCCCCTGTAATGCAAAAACAAACATTGGGGCACAGATCGGGCAAAAATGTACGCACATGTACGAGAGTTGGTACGCATATAGATCTCATCGACCCGAACAACTTTCGCCCTCTAACATTTAAGCTCCGCCCAACAGGAAGTCAGCTATTTTGGATTGTTTAAAAAATGCATGCATTGAACTTTTGAATACTCCTCCTAGAGGATGCATGCGATTGACACCAAAAGTGGTGATCATGATGTCGAGACATTGGACTTGCTAAATTGCGAAGGGATTTTTGATATCTCAAACGGTTCTGCCATGGCGAAGCGACAAATTTATGGCGAAATCAGGGAAACAGGAAGTGTCTAATATCTAAGGCAAAAAATGTCTTATTGTGATGCCATGCGGGGTGTTTGTTCGTCTGAAGATTCTGATCGCATCGATGTGCCTATTGTGACTCCCGGGTATAGCGCCACCACCAGGCGCCAGGAAGTGTGTCAGTCACAAAGCTGGATTTTTTTTAGGGTTCCATCCAATGTTCTTTTAAATACTCCTTCTAGAATATTCATGCAAGTGACACCAAAAGTGGTCAACATGATGCTGAGACATTGTAGATGATAAATTGCGAAGGGATTTTTGATATCTCGAACGCTGTTCCCATGGCAACACGTCAAACTTTACTTTCATTTTAAAGGCATATTTAAGCCTTTCAGTTGCATGCAGTGAACTTTTAAATACTCCTTCTAGGGAAATAATGTGATTGACACCAGAAGTGGTCAACATGATGCTGAGATATTGTAGATGCTAAATTGCGAAGGGATTTTTGATATCTCAAACTGTGTTGCCATGGCAACGTGTCAAACTTTACTTTCATTTTTACACATATTTAAGACTGACATTTACATGCTGTGAACCTTTAAATACTCCTCGTATAGGATCCATGCGATTGACACCAGAAGTGGTCAACATGATGCTGAGACATTGTGGACGCTAAATTGCGAAGGAATTTTTGACATCTCGAACGCTATTCCCATGGCAACGCGTCAAACTTTACTTTTATTTCTGGCATAAGGCTCTTGGCGTGGGTAGATTAACTTTAAATTTGTCACTCACATCAGAGTTGTCGGCTGTTAAGTGTTGACAAAAACGTCAGATAAAGGCGTGTCTATTTAGTGGCTCACTAGCGCCCGCGTTTGTCTAAAATGTGGGGTTTCTTTTACGTACAGTACCTAAATGGGTCAGTAACAACATGAAATAGTCCACTGATATTTACCCACTGGATACACATGCCCACCGTGCATCGTTTTCTCGGAGCCACTGTGTAGCGGTAAAAAAACGTGCGAGGGCCCGCCATCGCTGCTTGCAGCTATATTTATTATTATTATTATTATTTATTCTTCTTCTTCTCCAAAGTGAATCGCATTTTTGAGGGGTGAAACATGCTCGAAAACTCATGAAATTTTGCGAACATGTCAGAAGTGGCGAAAATTTACATGTGGCATAGGCGCCAGAAGTGGGCGTGTAGAAATGGCTCGATAGCGCCACCTGCAAAATTTCAAGAGAACAGCCCCCCCACTACAAAAAACGTACAGATAAGAAATTTGGTAGGATCATCTATCAACCCAAGACCTACAAAAAAGTCTTTTGGAGCGAAGCTCTAAACCCCACAGGAAGTCGGCCATTTTGAATTTTCACTGTGATTTCTGAGCAAATTTTGCCATTTCCAGGCTTCGTACTTTAACGAACTCCCCCTACAGATTTAATCCGATCATCATCATATTTGGTCAGTCTTATCTAAAGGCCTTTGCAATGTTAAATTGCGGAGATCTTGACTTTTCGTTGGAGGGTGTGTCCGTGGCAGCCTGCCAAATTTCGTCGTTTTCGCCATGAAACAGGAAGTGGCTCTAACTCAGTCATACAATGTCCAATCTGCCCCACACTTCACATGTTTGATAAGGGTCTTGACCTGAACACATTTCAATGCCAATATTCACCTTCAGTCATAGCGCCACCTAGAGGTAGCAGGAATTGCCATGTTTTACGCTGTGAATTACTGCTCTTAGAGATTTAATCAAATCATCATCATATTTGGTCAGACTGATGTTAAGCCCTTTGCGGTGATAAATTACGAAGATCTTGACTTTTCGTTGAAGGGCGTGTCCGTGGCGGCCTGACAAAGTGTGATGTTTTGACATGAAACAGGAAGCTGTTGTCATTCAGGCATACATTGTTCGATCTGCCCCAGACTTCACACCTTTGTTAAGGGTCCCGGGCTGAACACGTCAATATAACAATAATCAGGTACAGTCATAGCGCCACCTACTGCACACAGGCGTTGTGGCACATCAATTTTCCTTTGAATATCCACCTATATTTACCCACTTTAATTCATATCCCCCTGGTTCACTGCTTTTCTAATGCCATAGGGTAGCGGTGCACATGCGTGCGAGGGCCCTTCCATCGCTGCTTGCAGCTTTAATTAGGGCCCGAGCACCAAGGAGCAGGCCAGAATGGCCTGCACCGAAAGGTGCGAAGCCCTATTGTTTTTGCTCGAATTTATTATTATTAGGGCCCGAGCACCGAGGAGCAGGCCAGAATGGCCTGCACCGTAGGTGCGAAGCCCTATTGTTTTTGCTCGGATTTTTTTTTTTTTTTTTTTTTTTTTTTTTTTTTACGTTTCAGGGCAATTTGGGGGCCTTAACATACTCAAAAACTCTTGAAAATTGGCAGAGATGTCAGAGTCGTCGGCCATTAGGACCCGGCAAAGGCTGGAACTCGGGCGTGGCAAGGGAGCTCTGTAGCGCCCCCTGTAATGCAAAAACAAACATTGGGGCACAGATCGGGCAAAAATGTACGCACATGTACGAGAGTTGGTATGCATATAGATCTCATCGACCCGAACAACTTTCACCCTCTAACATTTTAGCTCCGCCCAACAGGAAGTCGGCTATTTTGGATTGTTTAAAAAATGCATATGGTGAACTTTTAAATACTCCTCCCAGGGGATTCATGGGATTGACACCAAACGTGGTGATCATGATGTCGAGACATTGGACTTGCTAAATTGCGAAGGGATTTTTGATATCTCGAACGGTTCTGCCATGGCGAGGCGACAAAGTTGTGGCGAAATCAGAGAAACAGGAAGTGTCTAATATCTAAGGCAAAAAATGTCTTATTGTAATGACACGCGGGGTGTTTGTTCGTCTGAAGATTCCGATCGCATCGATGTGCCTATTGTGACTCCCGGGTATAGCGCCACCACCAGGCGCCAGGAAGTGTGTCAGTCACAAAGCTGGATTTTTTTTAAAGTTCCATGCAATGTTCTTTTAAATACTCCTCCTAGGATTTTCATGTGATTGACACCAAAAGTGGTCAACATGATGCCGAGACATTGTAGATGATAAATTGCGAAGGGATTTTTGATATCTCAAACGCTGTTCCCATGGCAACGCGTCAAACTTTACTTTCATTTTAAAGGCATATTTAAGCCTTTCAGTTTCATGCAGTTAACTTTTAAATACTCCTTCTAGGATTTCATGCGATTGACACGAGAAGTGGTCAACATGATACCGAGACATTGTAGATGATAAATTGCGAAGGGATTTTTGATATCTCAAACGCTGTTCCCATGGCAACCTGTCAAACTTTACTTTCATTTTTACGGCATATTTAAACCTTACTGCTGCATGCGGTAAACTTTTAAATACTCCTCCTGAGGAAATAATATGATTGACACCAGAAGTGGTCAACATGATGCCGAGACATTGTAGATGATAAATTGCGGAGGAATTTTTGACATCTCGAACGCTGTTCCCATGGCAACAAGTCAAACTTTACTTTAATTTCAGGCATGTTTAAGGCTCTTGGCGTGCTTAGTTGAACTTTAAATTTGGCACACACATCAGAGATTTCGGCTGTAAAGTGTTGACAAAAACTACAGTGTAGCGGTAAAAAAACGTGCGAGGGCCCACCATCGCTGCTTGCAGCTATATTTATTAGGGCCCGAGCACCGAGGAGCAGGCCAGAATGGCCTGCACTGAAAGGTGCGAAGCCCTATTGTTTTTGCTCGGATTATTATTAGGGCCCGAGCACCGAGGAGCAGGCCAGAATGGCCTGCACCGAAAGGTGCGAAGCCCTATTGTTTTTGCTCGGATTATTATTAGGGCCCGAGCACCGAGGAGCAGGCCAGAATGGCCTGCACCGAAAGGTGCGAAGCCCTATTGTTTTTCTTAGGATTTATTATTAGGGCCCGAGCACCGAGGAGCAGGCCAGAATGGCCTGCACCGAAAGGTGCGAAGCCCTATTGTTTTTGCTCGAATTTATTATTTTTTTTTATTTATTTTTTTTTATTTTTTAGGGCCCGAGCACCGAGGAGCAGGCCAGAATGGCCTGCACCGAAAGGTGCGAAGCCCTATTGTTTTTGCTCGAATTTATTATTATTTTTTTTTTTATTATTATTTTTATTTTTTTTAACACTTTTGGGCATTTTGGGTGCCTAAACATACTCGAAAACTCTTGAAATTTGGCACAGACGTCAAAGTCGTCCGTCATTGCGAACGGGCAAAGGCTGGAACACGGGCGTGGCACGGGGGCTCTGTAGCGCCCCCTGTAATGCAAAAAAAACCATTGGTGCACAGATCGGGCAAACATGTACGCACATGTACGAGAGTTGGTACGCATATAGATCTCATCGACCCGAACAACTGTCGCCCTCTAACATTTTAGCTCCGCCCAACAGGAAGTCGGCCATTTTGGATTGTTCAAAAAATGCATGCGGTGAACTTTTAAATACTCCTTCTAGGGGATTCATGGGATTGACACCAAACGTGGTGATCATGATGTCAAGACATTGTACTTGCTAAATTGCGAAGGGATTTTTGATATCTCGAACGGTTCTGCCATGGCGAGGCGACAAAGTCATGGCGAATTTAGAGAAACAGGAAGTGTCTAATATCTAAGCCAAAAAATGTCTTATTGTGATGCCACGCGGGGTGTTTGTTCGTCTGAAGATTCCGATCGCATCGATGTGCCTATTGTGACTCCCGGGTTTAGCGCCACCACCAGGGGCCAGGAAGTGTGTTTGTCATGAACTTTTAAATACTTCTCCTAGGGAATTCATACGATTGACACCAAACGTGGTGAAGATGATGCTGAGACATTGGATTTGCTAATTTGCGAACAGAATTTTTGATATCTCAAACGCTGTTTCCATGGTGAGGCGAAAATTTATGGCGAAATCAGAGAAACAGGAAGTGTCTAATATCTAAAGCAAAAAATGTCTTATTGGGATGAAACGCAGTGTGTATGTTCGGCCAACGATTCCGATCGCATCGATGTGCCTATTGTGAGTTTCGGGTATAGCGCCACCAACAGGCAACAGGAAGTGTGGCAGTCACAAAAGGTGGATTTTTTGACAGTTGCATGCGGTAAACTTTTAAATACTCCTCCTAGGATTTTCATGCGATTGACACCAAAAGTGGTCAACATGATGCTGAGGCATTGTAGATGATAAATTGCGAAGGGATTTTTGATATCTCGAATGCTGCTCCCATGGCAACACGTCAAACTTTACTTTCATTTTCAGGCATATTTAAGCACTTGGCATGCACTTTGGGTGCCTTTACATGCTCGAAAACACCGGGAATTTGGCACAGACCTCAAAGTCGTCGGCCATTAGGAGTGGGCAAACACTGGAACACGGGCGTGGCAGTAGGGCTCTGTAGCGCCCCCTGTAATGCAAAAAAAATATTGGTGCACAAATCGGGCAAACATGTACGCACATGTACGAGAGTTCGTACGTATATAGATCTCATCGACCCGAACAACTTTCACAATCAAACCTATTAACTCCGCCCAACAGGAAGTCGGCCATTTTGGATGGTTTCAAAAATGCATACGATGAACTTTTGAATACTCCTTCTAGGGGATTCATGCAAATGACACCAAACGTGGTGATCATGATGTCAAGACAGTGGACTTGCTAAATTGCGAAGGGATTTTTGATATCTCGAACGGTTCTGCCATGGCGAAGCGACAAATTCATGGCAAAATCAAAGAAACAGGAAGTGTGTAATATCTTAGCCAAAGAATGTCTTATTGTGATGACATGTGGGTTGTTTGTTCGTCTGAAGATTCCGATCGCATCGATGTGCCTATTGTGAGTCTCGGGTATAGCGCCACCACCAGGCACCAGGAAGTGTGTCAGTCACAAAGGTGGATTTTTTTGACAGTTCCATGCGATGTTCTTTTAAATACTCCTCCTAGGATTTTCATGCGATTGACACCAAAAGTGGTCAACATGATGCTGAGGCATGGTAGATGATAAATTGCGAAGGAATTTTTGACATCTCGAACGCTGTTGCCATGGCAACGCTTCAAACTTTACTTTAATTTCAGGCATGTTTAAGGCTCTTTGCATGCTTAGATTAACTTTAAATTTGGCACACACATGAGAGTTGTCGGCTGTTAAGTGTTGACAAAAAGGTCAGATAAAGGCGTGTCTATTTAGTGGCTCACTAGCGCCCCCGTTTGTCTAAAATGTGGGGTTTCTTTTACCTACAGTACCCAAATTGGTCAGTAGCAACATGAAATAGTCCACTGATATTAACCCACTTGATGCACGTGCCCACTTTGCATCGTTTTCTCGGAGGCACCGTGTAGCGGTAAAAAAAAACGTGCGAGGGCCCGCCATTGCTGCTTGCAGCTATATTTAGGGCCCGAGCACCGAGGAGCAGGCCAGAATGGCCTGCACCGAAAGGTGCGAAGCCCTATTGTTTTTGCTCGGATTATTCTTTTTATTTTTATTTATTTTTTTTATTTTTTTTTCAACACTTTTGGACATTTTGGGGGCCTTAACATACTCGAAAACTCTTGAAATTTGGCACAGACATCAGAGTCGTCCGTGATCGCCGAAAGCCAAAGGCTGGAACACGGGCGTGGCACGGGGGCTCTGTAGCGCCCCCTGTAATGCAAAAACAAACAGGAGTGCACAGATCGGGCAAACAGTTGGTACGCATATAGATCTCATCGACCCGAACAACTTTCGCCCTCTAACATTTTAGCTCCGCCCAACAGGAAGTCCGCCATTTTGGATTGTTTAAAAAATGCATGCGGTGAACTTTTGAATACTCCTCCTAGGGGATTCATGCAAATGACACCAAATGTGGTGATCATGATGTCAAGACATTGGACTTGCTAAATTGCGAAGGGATTTTTGATATCTCGAACGGTGTTGCCATGGCGAAGCGGCAAAGTCATGGTGAAATCAGAGAAACAGGAAGTGTCTAATATCTAAGGCAAAAAATGTCTTATAGTGATGACACGCGGGGTGTTTGTTCGTCTGAAGATTCCGATCGCATCGATGTGCCTATTGTAAGTCTCGGGTAGAGCGCCACCACCAGGCGCCAGGAAGTGTTGCAGTCACAAAGGTTGATTTTTTTGACAGTTCCATGTGATGTTCTTTTAAATACTCGTCCTAGAATGTTTATGCGATTGACACCAAAAGTGGTCAACATGATGCCAAGACATAGTAGATGATAAATTGCGAAGGGATTTTTGATATCTCAAACGTTGTTCCCCCGACAACGCGTCAAACTTTACTTTCATTTTAAAGGCATATTTAAGCCCATGCAGTGAACTTTTCAATACTCCTTCTAGGATATTCATGCGATTGACACCAAACGTGGTCAACATGATGCCGAGACATTGGAGATGATAAAAAAGTGAAGGGATTTTTGATATCTCAAATGCTGTTCCCATGGCAACGCGTCAAACTTTTTACTTTCATTTTAAAGGCTTATTTAAGCCTGACAGTCGCATGCAATGTTCTTTTTAATACTCCTTCTAGGGAAATAATGCAATTCACACCAGAAGTTGTCAACATGATGCTGAGACATTGTAGACGCTAAATTGCGAAGGAATTTTTGACATCTCTAACGCTGTTCCCATGGCAACGTGTCAAACTTTACTTTTATGTCAGGCATATTTAAGGCTCTTGGTGTGCTTAGATTAACTTTAAATTTGGCACACACATCAGATTTGTCGGCTGTTAAGTGTTGACAAAAACGTCAGATAAAGGCGTGTCTATTTAGTGGCTCACTAGCGCCCCCGTTTGTCTAAAATGTGGGGTTTCTTTTACCTACAGTACCTAAATGGTTCAGTAGCAGCATGATATTTACCCACTTGATGCACTTGCCCACCGTGCATCGTTTTCTCGGAGACACCGTGTAGCGGTAAACAAACGTGCGAGGGCCCGCCATCGCTGCTTGCAGCTATATTTTTTTATTATTTTTATTTTTTTTAACACTTTTGGGCATTTTGGGTGCCTTAACATACTCGAAAACTCTTGAAATTTGGCACAGACGTTAGAGTCGTCCGTCATTGCGAACAGACAAAGGCTGGAACACGGGCGTGGCACGGGGGCTCTGTAGCGCCCCCTGTAATGCAAAAACAAACAGTAGTGCACAGATCGGGCAAACATGTACGCACATTTACGAAAGTCGGAACCAATATAGATCTCATCGACCCGAACAACTTTCGCCCTCTAACATTTTAGCTCCGCCCAACAGGAAGTCCACCATTTTGGATTGTTTAAAAAATGCATGCGGTGAACTTTTGAATACTCCTCCTAGGGGATTCAAGCAAATGACACCAAACGTGGGGATCATGATGTCAAGACCTTGGACTTGCTAAATTGCGAAGGGATTTTTGATATCTCGAACGGTTTTGCCATGGCGAGCCGACAAAGTTGTGGCGAAATCAGAGAAACAGGAAGTGTCTAATATCTAAGGCAAAAAATGTCTTATTGTAATGACACGCGGGGTGTTGGTTCGTCTGAAGATTCCGATCGCATCGATGTGCCTATTGTGACTCCCGGGTATAGCGCCACCAGCAGGCGCCAGGAAGTGTGTCAGTCACAAAGCTGGATTTTTTTGAAAGTTCCATGCAATGTTCTTTTAAATACTCCTCCTAGGATTTTCATGCGATTGACACCAAAAGTGGTCACGATGATGCCGAGACATTGTAGATGATAAATTGCGAAGGGATTTTTGATATCTCAAACGCTGTTCCCATGGCAACGCGTCAAACTTTACTTTCATTTTAAAGGCATATTTAAGCCTTTCAGTTCCATACAGTTAACTTTTAAATACTCCTTCTAGGATTTTCATGCGATTTACACGAGAAGTGGTCAACATGATGCCGAGACATTGTAGATGATAAATTGCGAAGGGATTTTTGATATCTCGAACCCTGTTGCCATGGCAATGCATCAAAATTTACTTTCATTTTTACACATATTTAAGGCTGACAGTTACATGCTGTGAACCTTTAAATACTCCTCGTATGGGATTCATGCGATTTGACACCAGAAGTGGTCAACATGATGCCGTGACATTGTAGATGATAAATTGCGAAGAAATTTTTGACATCTCGAACGCCGTTCCCATGGCAACGCATCAAACTTTACTTTAATTTCAGGCATGTTTAAGGCTCTTGGCGTGCTTAGTTGAACTTTAAATTTGGCACACACATCAGAGTTTTCAGCTGTTAAGTGTTGAAAAAAAAGGTCAGATATAGGTGGTCTCTTAAGTGGATCACTAGTGCCCCTGTTTGTCTAAAATGTGGGGTTTCTTTTGCCTACAGTCCCCAAATGGCTCAGAAACAACATTAAATAGCCCACTGATATTTACCCACTTGATGCACTTGCCCACCGTGCATCGTTTTCTCGGAGGCACCGTGTAGCGGTAAATAAACGTGCGAGGGCCCGCCATCGCTGCTTGCAGCTATATTTATTTTTTTTTTTTTATTATTATTTTTATTTTTTTTAACACTTTTGGCCATTTTGGGTGCCTAAACATACTCGAAAACTCTTGAAATTTGGCACAGACGTCAAAGTCGTCCGTCATTGCGAACGGGCAAAGGCTGGAACACGGGCGTGGCACAGGGGCTCTGTAGCGCCCCCTGTAATGCAAAAAAAAACATTGGTGCACAGATCGGGAAAACATGTACGCACATGTACGAGAGTTGGTAAGCATATAGATCTCATGAACCCGAACAACTTTCGCCCTCTAACATTTTTGCTCCGCCCAACAGGAAGTCTGCCATTTTGGATTGTTTAAAAAATGCATGCGGTGAACTTTTAAATACTCATTCTAGGGGATTCATGGGATTGACACCAAACGTGGTGATCATGATGTCAAGACATTGTACTTGCTAAATTGCGAAGGGATTTTTGATATCTCGAACGGTTCTGCCATGGCGAGGTGACAAAGTCATGGCGAATTTAGAGAAACAGGAAGTGTCTAATATCTAAGCCAAAAAATGTCTTATTGTGATGCCATGCGGGGTGTTTGTTCGTCTGATGATTCCGATCGCATCGATGTGCCTATTGTGACTCCCGGGTATAGCGCCACCACCAGGCGCCAGGAAGTGTGTCAGTCATGAACTTTTAAATACTTCTCCTAGGGAATTCATACGATTGACACCAAACGTGGTGAAGATGATGCTGAGACATTGGACTTGTTAAATTGCGAAGGGATTTTTGATATCTCGAACGGTGTTGCCATGGGGAGGCGACAAATTTATGGCGAATTCAGAGAAACAGGAAGTGTCTAATATCTAAAGCAAAAAATGTCTTATTGGGATGAAACGCAGTGTGTATGTTCGGCCAAGGATTCCGATCGCATCGATGTGCCTATTGTAAGTCTCGGGTATAGCGCCACCACCAGGCGCCAGGAAGTGTGACAGTCACAAAAGGTGGATTTTTTGACAGTTGCATGCGGTGAACTTTTAAATACTCCTCCTAGGATTTTCATGCGATTGACACCAAAAGTGGTCAACATAATGCTGAGACATTGTAGATGATAAATTGCGAAGGGATTTTTGATATCTCGAATGCTGCTCCATTGGCAACACGTCAAATTTTACTTTCATTTTCAGGCATATTAAAGCACTTGGCATGCACTTTGGGTGCCTTAACATGCTCAAAAACACCGGGAATTTGGCAAAGACCTCAAAGTCGTCGGCCATTAGGACCGGGCAAACGCTGGAACACGGGCGTGGCAGTAGGGCTCTGTAGCGCCCCCTATAATGCAAAAAAATTATTGGTGCACAAATCGGGCAAACATGTACGCACATGTACGAGAGTTGGTACGTATATAGATCCCATCGACACGAACAACTTTCACAATCAAACCTATTAGCTCTGCCCAACAGGAAGTCGGACATTTTGGATGGTTTCAAAAATGCATACGGTGAACTTTTGAATACTCCTTCTAGGGGATTCATGGGATTGACACCAAACGTGGTGAACATGATGTCGAAACATTGTTCTTGCTAAATTGTGAAGGGATTTTTAATATCTCGAACGGTTCTGTCATGGCGAGGCGACAAATTCATGGCGAAATCAGAGAAACAGGAAGTGTCTAATATCTAAGGTAAAAAATATTTTATTGTGATTCCATGCGGGGTGTTTGTTCGTCTGAAGATTCTGATCGCATCGATGTGCCTATTGTGAGTCTCGGGTATAGCGCCACCACCAGGCGCCAGGAAGTGTTGCAGTCACAAAGGTTGATTTTTTTGACAGTTCCATGTGATATTCTTTTAAATACTCCTCCTAGAATGTTTATGCGATTGACACTAAAAGTGGTCAACATGATGCAGAGACATTGTAGATGCTAAATTGCGAAGGAATTTTTGACATCTCAAACGCTGTTGCCATGGCAACGCTTCAAACTTTACTCTAATTTCAGGCATATTTAAGGCTCTTGGCGTGCTTAGATTAACTTTAAATTTGGCAAACACATGAGAGTTGTCGGCTGTTAAGTGTGGACAAAAGGTCAGACATAGGCGTGTCTCTTAAGTGGCTCACTAGCGCCCCCGTTTGTTTAAAATGTGGGGTTTCTTTAACCTACAGTCCCCAAATGGGTCAGTAACAACATAAAATAGTCCACTAATATTTACCCACTTGATGCACTTGCCCACCGTGCATCGTTTTCTCTGAGGCACTGTGTAGCGGTAAATTAAAGTGCGATGGCCCGCCATCGCTGCTTGCAGCTATATATTTTTTTTTTTAATTTTTTTTTTTTTTTCAACACTTTTGGACATTTTGGGGGCCTTAACATACTCGAAAACTCTTGAAATTTGGCACAGACATCAGAGTCGTCCGTGATCGCCGAAAGCCAAAGGCTGGAACACGGGCGTGGCACGGGGGCTCTGTAGCGCCCCCTGTAATGCAAAAACCTATAGATGTGCCTATTGTAAGTCTCGGGTATAGCGCCACCACCAGGCGCCAGGAAGTGTTGCAGTCACAAAGGTTGATTTTTTTCACAGTTCCATGTGATGTTCTTTTAAATACTCGTCCTAGAATGTTTATGCGATTGACACCAAAAGTGGTCAACATGATGCCAAGACATAGTAGACGATAAATTGCGAAGGGATTTTTGATATTTCAAACGTTGTTCCCATGACAACGCGTCAAACTTTACTTTCATTTTAAAGGCATATTTAAGCCCTTCAGTTGCATGCAGTGAACTTTTCAATACTCCTTCTAGGATATTCATGCGATTGACACCAAACGTGGTCAACATGATGCTGAGACATTGGAGATGATAAATTGCGAAGGGATTTTTGACATCTCGAACGCTGTTGCCATGGCAACGCATCAAAATTTACTATTATTTCAGGAATATTTAAGCCTCTTGGCATGCTTAGATTAACTTCAAATTTGGCACACACATCAGCGTTGTCAACTGTTAAGTGTTGACAAACAGGTCAGACATAGGTGTGCCTCTTAAGTCGCTCACTAGCGCCCCCCGTTTGTCCAAAATGTGGGGTTTCTTTTACCTACAGTCCCCAATTGGGTCAGTAACAACATAAATAGTCCACCGATATTTACCCACTTGATGCACTTGCCCACCGTGCATCGTTTTCTCTGAGGCACCGTGTAGCGGTAAAATTACGTGCGAGGGCCCGCCATTGCTGCTTGCAGCTATATATATATATTTTTTTTTTTTTTACGTTTCGGGGCAATTTGGGGGCCTTAACATACTCAAAAACTCTTGAAATTTTGCACAGACGTCAGAGTCATCGGCCATCAGGTCCGGGCAAAGGCCGGACCACGGGTGTGGCAAGGGAGCTCTGTAGCGCCCCCTGTAATTCAAAAACAAACATTGGGGCACAGATCGGGCAAAAATGTATCCACATGTACGAGAGTTGGTACACATATAGAACTCATCGACCCGAACAACTTTCGCACTTAAACCTATTAGCTCCGCCCAACAGGAAGTCGGCCATTTTTGATTGTTTCAAAAACGCATGTGATGAACTTTTAAATACTCCTCCTAGGGGATTTATGCGATTGACACCAAACACGGTGAACATGATGTCGAGACATTGTACTTGCTAAATTGTGAAGGGATTTTTGATATCTCGAACGGTTCTGCCATGGCGAAGCGACAAATTCATGGCGAAATCAGAGAAACAGGAAGTGTCTAATATCTAAGGCAAAAAATGTCTTATTGTAATGATACGCAGGACTTTTGTTCGTCTGAAGATTCCTAACGCATCGATGTGCCTATTGTGAGTCTCAGGTATAGCGCCACCACCAGGCGCCAGGAAGTGTGTCAGTCACAAAGGTAGATTTTTTTGACAGTTCCATGCAAAGTTCTTTTAAATACTCCTCCTAGGATTTTCATGCGATTGACACCAAAAGTGGTCAACATGATGTTGAGGCATTGTAGATGATAAATTGCGAAGGGATTTTTGATATCTCAAATGCTGCTCCCATGGTAACACGTCAAACTTTACATTCATTGTCAGGCATATTTAAGCACTTGGCATGCACTTTGGGTGCCTTAACAGGCTCGAAAACACCGGGAATTTGGCACAGACCTCAAAATCGTCGGCCATTAGGACCGGGCAAATGCTGGAACACGGGCGTGGCAGTAGGGCTCTGTAGCGCCCCCTGTAATGCAAAATTTTTTATTGGTGCACAAATCAGGCAAACATGTACGCACATGTACGAGAGTTGGTACGTATATAGATCCCATCGACCCGAACAACTTTCACAATCAAACCTATTAGCTCCGCCCAACAGGAAGTCGGCCATTTTGGATTGTTTAAAAAATGCATGCAGTGAACTTTTAAATACTCCTCCTAGTGGATTAATGGGATTGACACCAAACGTGGTGATCATGATGTCGAGACATTGTACTTCCTAAATATTGAAGGGATTTTGTGATATCTTTAACTGTTATGCCATGGCAAGTCGACAAATTCATGGCGAATTCAGATAAACAGGAAGTGTCTAATATCTAATGTAAAAAATGTCTTATTGTGATGACACACCGGGTGTTTGTTCGTCTGAAGATTCTGAATGCATCGATGTGCCTATTGTGAGTCTCGGGTATAGCGCCACCACCAGGCGCCAGGAAGTGTTGCAGTCACAAAGGTTGATTTTTTTGACAGTTCCATGTGATGTTCTTTTAAATACTCCTCCTAGAATGTTAATGCGATTGACACCAGAAGTGGTCAAGATGATGCCGAGACATTGTAGATGATAAATTGCGAAGGAATTTTTGACATCTCGAACGCTGTTCCCATGGCAATGCGTCAAACTTTACTTTAATTTCAGGCATGTTTAAGGCTCTTGGCGTGGTTAGTTGAACTTTAAATTTGGCACACACATCAGAGTTTTCGGCTGTTAAGTGTTGACAAAAAGGTCAGACATAGGCGTGTCTCTTAAGTGGCTCACTAGTGCCCCTGTTTGTCTAAAATGTGGGGTTTCTTTTACCTACAGTCCCCAAATGGCTCAGAAACAACATTAAATAGCCCACTGATATTTTACCCACTTGATGCCCTTGCACGCCGTGCATCGTTTTCTCGGACGCACCGTGTAGCGGTAAAAAAACGTGCGAGGGCCCGCCATTGCTGCTTGCAGCTATATTTTATAATTTTTTAACACTTTTGGGCATTTTGGGTGCCTAAACATACTCGAAAACTCTTGAAATTTGGCACAGACGTCAAAGTCGTCCGTCATTGCAAACCGGTAAAGGCTGGAACATGGGGGGTGCCAGGGAGCTCTGCAGCGCCCCCTGTAATGCAAAATAAAACATTGGTGCACAGATCGGGCAAACATGTAGGCTCATGTACGAAAGTTGGTACACATATAGATCTTATCGACCCGAACAACTTTCGCGCTCTAAACTATTAGCTCCGCCCAACAGGAAGTCGGCCATTTTGGATTGTTTAAAAAATGCATGCGGAGAACTTTTAAATACTCCTCCTAGGGGATTCATGCGATTGACACCAAACGTGGTGATCATGATGCCGAGACATTGGACTTGCTAAATTGCGAAGGGATTTCTGATATCTCGAACGGTTCTGCCATGGCGAGGCGACAAATTCATGGCCAATTCAGAAAAACAGGAAGTGTCTAATATCTAAAGCAAAAAATGTCATATTGGGATGAAACGCAGTGTGTATGTTCGCCCAAGGATTCTGATCGCATAGATGTGCCTATTGTAAGTCTCGGGTATTGCGCCACCAACAGGCACCAGGAAGTGTGGCAGTCACAAAAGGTGGATTTTTTGACAGTTCCATCCAATGTTCTTTTAAATACTCCTTCTAGAATATTCATGCAAGTGACACCAAAAGTGCGCAACATGATGCTGAGGCATTGTAGATGATAAATTGCGAAGGGATTTTTGATATCTCGATTGCTGCTCCCATGGCAACACGTCAAACTTTACTTTCATTTTCAGACATATTTAAGCACTTTGCATGCACTTTGGGTGCCTTAACATGCTCGAAAACACCGGGAATTTTGCACAGACCTCAAAGTTGTCGGCCATTAGGCCCGTGAAAATGCTGGAACACGGGCGTGGCAGTAGGGCTCTGTAGCGCCCCCTGTAATGCAAAAAAAATATTGGTGCACAAATCGGGCAAACATGTACGCACATGTATGAGAGTTGGTACGTATATAGATCCCATCGACCCGAACAACTTTCACAATCAAACCTATTAGCTCCGCCCAACAGGAAGTTGGCCATTTTGGATGGTTTCAAAAATGCATACATGGAACTTTTGAATACTCCTTCTAGGGGATTCATGCGATTGACACCAAAAGTGGTCAGCATGATGCTGAGACATTGTTGATGCTAAATTGCGAAGGAATTTTTGATATCTCGAATGCTTGTTGCCATGGCAACACTTCAAACTTTACTTTAATTTCAGGCATATTTAAAGCTCTTTGCGTGCTTAGATTGACTTTAAATTTGGCACACACATCAGAGTTGTTGGTTGTTAAGTGTTGATAAAAAGGTCAGATAAAGGCGTGTCTATTAAGTGGCTCACTAGCGCCCCGTTTGTCTAAAATATGGGGTTTCTTTTATCTACAGTACCCAAATTGGTCAGTAGCAACATGAAATAGTCCACTGATGTTAACCAACTTGATGCACGTGCCCACTTTGCATCATTTTCTCGGACGCACCGTGTAGCGGTAAAATAACGTGCGAGGGCCCGCCATTGCTGCTTGCAGCTATATTATTAGGGCCCGAGCACCGAGGAGCAGGCCAGAATGGCCTGCACCGAAAGGTGCGAAGCCCTATTGTTTTTGCTCGAATTTATTATTTTTTTTTATTTTATTTTTTTCAACACTTGTGCTAATTTGGGAGCCTTAACATACTCAAAAAGTCTTGAAATTTGGCACACACGTCAGAGTCGCGTGCCACTAGGCTCATGCAAAGGCTGGAATACGGGCGTGGCAAGGGAGCTCTGTAGCGCCCCCTGTAATTCAAAAACAAACATTGGGGCACAGATCGGGCAAAAATGTACGCACATGTACGAGAGTTGGTACACATATAGATCTCATCGACCCGAACAACTTTCGCCCTCTAACATTTAAGCTCCGCCCAACAGGAAGTCGGCTATTTCGGATTGTTTAAAAAATGCATGCGGTGAACTTTTGAATACTCCTTCTAGGGGATTCATGGGATTGACACCAAACGTGGTGATCATGATGTCGAGACATTGTACTTGCTAAATTGCGAAGGGATTTTTGATATCTCGAACGGTTCTGCCATGGCGAAGCGACAAAGTCATGGCGAAATCAGAGAAACAGGAAGTGTCTAATATCTAAGGCAAAAAATGTCTTATTGTGATGACACGTGGGGCGTTTGTTCGTCTGAAGATTCCGATCGCATTGATGTGCCTATTGTGAGTCTCGGGTATAGCGCCACCACCAGGCGCCAGGAAGTGTGTCAGTCACAAAGGTGGATTTTTTTGACAGTTCCATCCGATGTTCTTTTAAATACTCCTTCTAGGATATTCATTCGATTGACACCAAAAGTGGTCAACATGATGCTGAGACATTGTAGATGATAAATTGCGAAGGGATTTTTGATATCTCGAATGCTGTTCCCATGGCAACGTGTCAAACTTTACTTTTATTTAAGACTTTTTTAAGGCTCTTGGCGTGTTTGGATTAACTTTAAATTTGGCACACACATCAGAGTTGTTGGCAGTTAAGTGTTGACAAAAAGGTCAGATAAAGGCGTGTCTATTTAGTGGCTGACTAGCCCCCCCCCCCCCGTTTGTCTAAAATGTGGGGTTTCTTTTACCTACAGTCCCCAAATGGGTCAGTAACAACATTAAATAGCCCACTGATATTTACCCACTTGAGGCCCTTGCCCACCGTGCATCGTTTTCTCGGACGCACCGTGTAGCGGAAAAATAACGTGCGAGGGCCCGCCATCGCTGCTTGCAGCTATATTTATTATTATTATTTTTCTTTTTCTTCTCCGACTTCAGCAGGACTTTAGAGGGCCTAAACAAACTCGAAAACTCATAAAATTTTGCACAGATGTCAAGAGTGATGAAAATTTACATGTGGTGTAGGCTTTAGAATTAGGCGTGGGAAAATGGCTCTATAGCGCCACCTACAAATTTTCAACAAAGCAGCCCTCGGACTGTGTTTGACGTACAATTATGAAATTCGGTACACTTCTGTAGTATGACAAGACCTACAAAAAAGTCTCTTGGAGCGAAGCCGTAAACCAAACAGGAAGTCAGCTATTCTGAGTTATTTTTGTGATTTGGGCGCAGTTTTTGTCATTTCCAGGCGTCATACTTTAACTAACTCCTCCTACAGTTTTCGTCGGATCATCTTCATATTTGGTAAGTGTCATCTTAAGGCCTTTGTGATGCTAAATTGCGAAGGACTTGACTCTACGTAAAAATTTGTGTCGGTTCTGGCCCGACAAAGTTTGATGTTTTCCAATGAAACAGGAAGTTGCTGGAACTCATGCACACAATGTCCGATCTGTCCCAAATTTCACATGATTGCTAAGAGTCCTGACCTGAACACATCTACATAACAATTTTCATTTATAGCCATAGCACCACCAGCTGGCAACCTGAAGGAACATGTTTTAGCGCCACTTTCAAATATTGAATGAAGCAGCCCTTGGACTGTGTTTAACTTACATGTACGGATTTCGGTATGCTCATGTATTATTACAAGCCCTACAAAAAAGTCTCTTGGAGCAACGCCCTACACCAAACAGGAAGTCAGCTATTTTGAATTATTTCTCAGATTTTGGTTCAGTTTTTCTCATTTCCAGCAGTCATACTTTAACTAACTCCTCCTACAGTTTTCGTCGGATCATCATCATATTTGGCGAGTCTCATCTTAAGGCCTTTGTACGGAGCCCTTCTGGTCACCCCCTGGAAAAAAGAAAACAATCCGTGATCACGGTTTTGTAATTCGTCCCCTCAGTTTATAAACCGTACTCACGGATTATTAAACTGTTCCCTCAGTTTTACAAACCGTGCACTCGGATTAATAAACCGTACGCACGAGTTAACAATCCGTGCTCTTAGATTTGTAAACCGTACCATCAGTTTTTGCAATCCGTACCCACGAATTTATAAACCGTGCGCACGCTTGTGCAATCTGTTCTCACAGTTTTGCTAACTGGATTTGTAGCCCCTCCCTCATTTTAGAAATCGCTATTCATTCTTATTCATTCTTTCCAAGTTTCCTATTAATGTTTGATATTTTCAGAAATTAATAAAGTTTAAACCGTGTTAAGCTGTTTTATATGTTCCTAACTGGAAACGTGCTTTAATATTTACGAAATATTTTAATCGGATGCTACAGTAAACAGATATCTTTGTGTAAAATTAACATGTTATTTAGATTTATTCATCAAATAAAATAAGTATTTAACTAACAAATGATTTCTACATATCCTATATATTTTAATCAATATACTTAGGCTTGCTATATATTTTTATTTTTAATTGCTCATTTCAAATTCATATTTTATGTATTTAACATCAACTTATTAGGTAAGATTAAAAGATTATTAAGAGCTGCACAATTATAAACATATAAGTTTTATATACCTATAATTCTTAATTATTGTAAATCAATATTATTTGCATTTAACATCAATTTCATGCCAAACTTTTATTATGATTTACTTAATTTTTGGTGAAACATTTTTACATTATGTTTATTATCTGAGCTAATGTAAGCAAAAAAGTAGTTAGAAATTAAGTAGATCACATGTTAATTTAAGGATCAATGAGAAAATAATCATCAAAGGAAACTTCTGGGATGACAAACATCTGAGAAACTCTTTAAAAAATCCAGATAAATTTGGAGTTTATTAATATTTAAACTTAAAATTTGTACTTTGTTAATTAAATATTGTCTTTGTCCTTGCGTAAAGTTTTTTATCTGAATACTTGAAGTTATACTGTTATATTAACTGGGTAACAGCTTTCTGTGCAAATACTGCTAGAATAATCGTGACTATTTGTATTGTACGTATTTATTTAGGTCACCAAAGTGTTAAAATAGCTGTGCTCTTTGAAATGTGTGTAAAAGAATCAATTTCTGGTCATATTTTTAATGCACAATGAGCGGGTATATGAGCCACACTCTGTAAAACATTTACTATGATTTATTCAAGTTTTGGTAAAACATTTTATACTTACAAATACTGAGTAAATTTGAAAGCTTTAAATCTGGTATTAACAATAATTAAATTGATTTCCTATTAAAAATAAAATTGAGTAAAAATGAGTAATTGCAAATGTTAAGTAGATGTAGCTGTTTTTTATTAATTTTATTTAAATAAAAAATGAGTTGAATTTACTTAATGTAAAGTGAATTTATTTCATACCATCCTTTATGAACGATGAACAAAGCAATTGTACACAATTATTTTATTGAACATTTATTTACACATGACATAACTCTACAGTCATCATGAAACTCCAAAAATGCCAAACAGTACATGTTACAAATACAATGAGCTGAATAAACTCTGAGAGGTTGCAGAATCATTTCTTAATTCCAGACAGGTGGATCAGCAGAATCCTGCACCTATATTGTAAATGTAATTACTCATACTCCACACTTACCAGGATTTTTGAGGAGATTCGGAGATGTTCATTGTCTGCAAAAGACGCAATTTCATCTGCTGCTGAATAAAACCCGTTTGCTTTGTTGATTTTTAAATTAACACGTGATCTACTTTGTTTGCCTATATTTACTCAAATAATAGGCTACAATGTAAAAATGTTTGATTGTCGATGTTATGTTGATGTTAAATACATAAAATATGAATTTTAAATGAGCAATTATTATTATAAGTTTTAAAACGTGTAAATATTTAAGTTTGAAATTCTCAAATATATTGATAATCAGATATAATAATATTGATTTACAATAATTAAGAATTAAATTTATATAAAATGTATATGTATATAATTGTGCAGCTCTTAATAATTTTTTAATCTTACCTAATAAGCTGATGTTAAATACATAAAATATGAATTTGAAATGAGCAATTAAAAACGAAAATATATAGCAAGCCTAAGTGTGGCATTCTCAAATATATTGATTAAAATATTAAGGATATGTAGAAATCATTTGTTAGTTAAATATTTATTTTATTTGATGAATAAATCTAAATAACATATGTTAATTTTACACAAAGATATCTGTTTACTGTAGCATCCGATTAAAATATTTCGTAAATATTAAAGCACGTTTCCAGTTAGGAATGTATAAAACAGCTTAACACGGTTTAAACTTTATTAATTTCCGAAAATATCAAACATTAATAGCAAACTTGGAAAGAATGAATAAGAATGAATAACGATTTCTAAAATGAGGGAGGGGCTACAAATCCAGTTAGCAAAACTGTGAGAACAGATTGCAAAAGCGTGCGCACGGTTTATAAATTCGTGGGTACGGATTGCAAAAACTGAGGGTACGGATTACAAATCTAAGAGCACGGATTGTTAACTCGTGCGTACGGTTTATTAATCCGAGCGCACGGTTTGTAAAACTGAGGGAACAGTTTAATAATCCGTGAGTACGGTTTATAAACTGAGGGGACGAATTACAAAACCGTGATCACGGATTGTTTTCTTTTATCCAGGGGGTGACCAGAGGGGCTCCGTACCTTTGTGATGCTAAGTTGCGAAGAATTTGATTCTATATTAAAATTTGTGTCTGTTTCGGCCAGCCAAAGTTTGATGTTTCACTATGAAACAAGTTGCTGGAACTCAGGCATACAGTGTCCGATCTGTCCCAAACTTCACATGATTGCTAAGAGTCCTGACCTGAACACATCTACATGTCAATAGTCACTTATGGTTATAGCGCCACCAGCTGGCAACAGGAAGTGACATGTTTACAATGATTATGCAATGTCTGATCTGTCCCAAACTTCACATGATTAATAAGAGTCCTGAACTGAACACATCTACATGTCAATAGTCACTTATGGTTATAGCGCCACCAGCTGGCAACAGGAAGTGACATGTTTACACTGATTATGCAATGTCCGATCTTTCCCTATCTTCACATGATTAATAAGAGTCCTGGACAGAACACATCTACATGTCAATAGTCACTTATGGTTATAGCGCCACCAGCTCGCAACAGGAAGTGACATGTTTACAATGATTTTGCAATGTCTGATCTTTCCCAAACTTCACATGATTAATAAGAGTCCTGGACTGAACACATCTACATGTCAATAGTCACTTATGGTCATAGCGCCACCAGCTGGCAACAGGAAGTGACATGTTTACAATGATTATGTTATGTCTGATCTGTCCCTAACTTCACATGATTAATACGAGTCCTGGACTGAACACATCTACATGTCAAAAGTCACCAGTGTTGGGCAAGTTACTGAAAATTAGTTATTAGTTACAGTTACTAGTTACTTCTTTTAAAAGTAACTGAATTACTCTACCAGTTACTGTATATCAAAAGTAATTAGTTACTTATAAAAGTAACTTTTAAGTTACTTTTATGTCTGCTTTATAAATGTAAATATGAACAGTACTGAACAGTCAAACAGTAAAATGATATGGATGGGCTATTTTACACGTAAGACTCTAATATATCACATACTGTAGGAGCCTATTTTGCTTTAGATTCAACCTTTGAATATTTTTGTTAGAAATTATCTTAATATGTAAACTTAGTTTATTTATGCATATCATTTAGACCATTTAGACAAATGTTCTGCATGTTTTCAAAAATATATAATGTGTTAAAATTGTGTAGTGTCTCTTTAAAAATTTGGAGACAATTGTGTCAACATGTCATATTTTCTAAATTAAATTATACTTTTTCTGATTTCATATTTATTTTAATAAGTTACAAACGTCTCCGCTGTGTCCTGCTGACAGGCGCGATGCGCGTGCAGCAGTTGAGGGAAATTATGGGTCTTCCGAAGGTTAGACCGTCTCATTTCAGTTCTCTTCGCGAACTTCTGAGCGCCTCGAAAGGCCGAGTGCTCACCTTTTATCGCATGCTTAGTAGGGTGCAGCCCTTGAATTGGAACACAGCTTGTGAAGCTTGCCGCAGGGACTGCACTTTTTGGTCATATATTGTTTGTTTTCTGTTGGATTTAAATGATACACAGGATTAAAGGAAGATATTTAATCAGAAAACGGAGTAGGCTCCGTGGATTGTTTTGTCGGACGGACACAGAGCGCGTGGATTGTTTTGTCAGACGGACACAGAGCGAGTGGATTGTTTGTTCGGATACGGAGAGACTGAAACTAAAACTAAAAGCGAGCTCATACATACTATGGAGTTTTAACACGGGTGTACAGCGCAGTGTGAATATTTTATTGGAAACAACAATCGCGGATCGTTCTCTTCCATGAAGCTGATGTAAACATCTAAGAATATATGAACATTTCTTAGATTTATTACCTTTGTGGACTACAAATGCAAGTTGATGTCATACTGCGATTGCTTGGTGAAGATAATTTACAAACATGAGACCGGATGGATTATGACTTGCGCACAATTTTTAAACAAAGGTATGCTGTCCCGTTTAGATTTTTCATGTTCATTCTATATGCACTGTCAGCTATGATGAAGTGTAATGAATCATTGCGCCGCCAACTACAGTCCTGCGACGTCAGATATGTCTTGTCTATTTTTTACAAAATAGAGTAACGCGAGTAAAGAACTCATTTAAATTTCAGTAATTGTAATTGCGTTACTTGATTAACAAAATACTTCGTTACATGCTCGCTACTGCTAAAAGTAGTGGAGTTACAGTAACGCGTTACTGATAGTCACTGATGGTCATAGCGCCACCAGCTGGTAACAGGAAGTAACATGTTTACAATGATAATGCAATGTCGGATTTGTCCCAAACTTCAAATGATTGATAAGAGTCCTGGACTGAACACATCTACGTGCCAATATTTACATGTAGTCACTCATACTCACACACACTCGCTCTCTCACTCTCTCTCTCTCTCTCTCTCTCTCTCTCTCTCTCTCTCTCTCTCTCTCTCTCTCTCTCATGCTATCTTACACGATGCTACCAATGGTTCACCTATGTTTACATGCTTAAATGCCTATTTACTACTGTTCCCTTTAATTCTTATGCCACGGCGTGGCGGTGTCATGTGTGCGAGGGCCCTTCCATCACTGCTTGCAGTTTTAATTGATAAAATATTGCGTTTGAGACGTTACCTTGCGGGCTCCGTCTGTAAACCGTTGAGCAATAGTTCCCAAAGTCTGCTGAGGACAGCTTCCGAAATCTTCACGGGGAAGAGAACGAGAATGACGAAATGGCAGGTAGTTGCGGTTTATATTCAGGGAGGCGGGACTCCCTGATCGCTGCAGCGGTTGGTCTGCTACGTTTGGCAGACGTGGTGTTATTGGTGCTTCCGCGATCGGCCACGCCTGAGGCAGTCCCATAGTGAGATACCGAACAAAATGTTTGAAAGAGAACCATATTAAAGTTGAAATAATTGTATCTCAAAACATATGCCATCTCGATCAAAAATTCTGTCAGGGGAATAATGTCACCCCGTGTGGAGAGAAAATGTTTCAAGGCATTGAGTCCTCCCTCATGTGAAATGTTCGTATACAAACTGGTAATGTCTAAAGTTAATAATAAAGACATGTGCGGTAGATCATGTATCTCAGAGATCTTATTGATGAAATCAGTAGAGTCCCTAATGTAAGCAGGTAAAGCCTGTACATAGGGTTTAATGAAAAAATCAACATATTGAGATAAAGGTGCTAATAAGGAATTTGTCTGGGGGATCTACTAGTCTTTTATGGATCTTCGGCAGAGTATAAAACACAGGTCTAATATTTGTACTTAAAACAAGAGAAAAATACTAATATGAAAGTCATTTTTGCAGTGTTTCTTATTCAATTAATTGAACAATTTCTGTAGCCTAAATCTAATTTTCAAAAAAAAAAATTTATACAATGCACAGAGACATACCTCAACAAAAATGACTTCTAAGGTACTACTTCAGCTGATTTCATAGCATTGCAAACATGAAGAACAGAAGGAATAATGCAATGGTAAACATATTTAGCCTACACAAAACAAATGCTCAGTACCATACTGTGATCAGTTCACTTCTTTGGTTTATTACTTTAGTTTAACATAAGTAGTAAGTACCTTAACCCAGTGGTTTTCAAACTGGGGGCCGGGGCCCCCAGGGGGGCCGCAAGATGGTGCCAGGGGGGCCCCAGTTTTATGACATTTTATACAATACATTCATTTATCATGAATTCTGTGTAATTAAACCTAAAAAAATAAGGCTACTAACCAAAAGCACTACTTTTTTGTATAATTTAATTGTTTTTTTATTAAAATGTTGAGTTTAAGAACAGTTTTTTGTCACAAATTTTCTTTGGGGGGATGCGAAGGAATGCACCGTACTCAAGGGGGGCCGCACGCTGAAAAAGTTTGGGAACCACTGCCTTAACCCACGATAGCTTTAACTGTTTTCATATCTTATGATAACTTGATTGATGATAATGACGCTTTCTCATGTGTCTCATAGTAAATTCTTCATTGCTAAATCAGTGGCGCGCACAAGTAATCAGTAGCTCGCGGCCCCCTCTGCTGGTGAAAATAATCATTACATGATTGCTCCGGTCTGGTACTACAAACGCTATGTTGATCGGATTTTTCAGTGTATTTGCTGGTTGTTTTGGACGTGCTGTAAAACGGGGACATTTCCGGGGACAGCTCCAGTCGGGGACAGAACACCAAAAACGGGACTCTCCCCGGAAAACGGGGACGTCTGGTCACCTTATTGTATTAATCACAGCATCTGGTGTCAGTGGTGTTAGGATATGTTGCTGCTCTTAGGGCAGGAAAACTGTGCTGTATTATTCTCAACGTCTGGTGTCGTTGGTGTTAGGTTATTTTGTTGCTCTTAGGGCAGGAAAACTGTGCTGTATTAATCTGAATGTCTGGTGTCAGTGGCGTTAGGTTATGTTGCTGCTCTTAGGGCAGGAAAACTGTGCTGTATTAATTTGAATGTCTGGTGTCGGTGGCGTTAGGTTATGTTGCTGCTCTTAGGGCAGGAAAACTGTGCTGTATTAATCTGAATGTCTGGTGTTGGTGGCGTTAGGTTATGTTTCTGCTCTTAGGGCAGGGAAACTGTGCTGTATTAATCTGAATGTCTGGTGTCAGTGGCGTTAGGTTATATTGCTGCTCTTAGGGCAGAAAAACTGTGCTGTATTAATCTCAACATCTGGTGTCGGTGGTGTTAGGTTATGTTGCTGCTCTTAGGGCAGGAAAACTGTGCTGTATTAATCTCAAGGTCTGGTGTCAGTGGCGTTAGATTATGTTGCTGCTCTTAGGGCAGGAAACATCTGGTGTTGGTGGTGTTAGGTTATGTTGCTGCTCTTAGGGCAGGAAATGTCTGGTGTCGGTGGCGTTAGATTATGTTGCTGCTCTTAGGGCAGGAAACGTCTGGTGTCGGTGGCGTTAGGTTATGTTGCTGCTCTTATGGCAGGAAACATCTGGTGTCAGTGGTGTTTGGTTATGTTGCTGCTCTTAGGGCAGGAAACGTCTCGGTTACCGACGAATTGGGAACCCGCTTAGAGAGACCAATCTGCTTTGTTTACTACTAAAATGCCCATGAACTTGGCATTGAGGTATTTGCATAATGCCGGTGCCGCCCCGCCAGGTGCGTATATAAGCCGCACGTGCAAATAGGGAAATTAGCTTCATTTCGCTGAGAAAGCCGGAAAGTGTGACCGGCCGTAAACAGCAGGGAGCAGCACCTGTGGCGACGGGACGTCTCCGTTCCCTTCCTTCAGGGAACGAGGGTTACATCCGTAACCGTGACGTTCCTTTCAGTCGAAAGTGAAAGCCGACAATATCTGCTACTGAGAAGCTACTCTCTGCTCTTCTGGGAATGGTTGCTGAAGTTGGTTTGACAAGCAGTACCACAGCGGACGCCGCAGCTCCACTGCTCTTCTTTATTATTTTGAGTTTCAATGTGTGCGCTGCCTCTCCCTGTGCGCATCATCAGCTGAGCACCTATAGAGTGATTTCCCTGAAAGATACCTCAATGCCAAGTTCATTGGCGTTTTAGTAGTAAACGAAGCAGATTGGTCTCTGTAAGCGAGTTCCCAATTCGTCGGTCACGACCAGTGTTGGGTGTAACTAGTTACTAAGTAATTAGTTACTGTAATGTAATTACTTTTCTCTTGAAAAAGTAAAGTAAGGGATAATTACTTTTTCTTGTAATCTCAGTGTTTCCCACAGATCTGAAATTTACTTGTGGTGGTAGCTCACGAAAAGGGCAATCATTATATCCACCGACAAAAAAAGGTCTACTATACATGTGACAAAGAACTAATAATGTGTGACACAACACAATAATTTGATTTATTAAACATTAATATTAATTTCACATTATAGTTCATTAATCTAACCACCCCAAACTTTCTTTGCCATAAACAAAGCTGACACTGTTTGTTAAAGCACCACGAAAACACTTTATGTTTTTGCACTGATATATGAAGCAATTTGATGACCCCTTTTATCAAACTCAATTATATACAATACTATGTACAGTATATTAATAGTGTCACGGTCTTGTCAGACATCTGTGCTACATGTAGGTCTGAGTGCATCTGACAGGACCGTGGCAGTATCATGTTCTGTGTGGGGACAGGTGGGATCACATTCTGTGTGTGGCTTCCACATGTTCCCGGTGTCTTGTTGTTGTCATGGTCTTGCCTGACCTTGGTTATTATCCAGAGGGCAAGACCAGGGCAGCATTGTGTTTACGTGGGAATACGTGTGGGTTTCACATCACGTATGTGTGACACGTGTTCCCAGTGTCTTGTCACTTTTACCCTTCTCCCTTATGTACTCGTGTCTTACGTGATTAATTATGTTCACCTGTTCCCCATTGATGTGCTGTCTATATAATGCCCTCTCGTCCTCTGTTGTGTGCGCGATCGTTGTTGTATATTCCATGTTCCTGTGCTTCATTTTGAGACTTGTTCCTGTTGTTCCTGTTTTAGTTTGTGTTTGATCACAGTGTTTTGTTATCCTCCGTTTTACCCCCACGTGGGTGTTTTTGTTCAGTTTAAATAAATTCAGAGTTTATTTTTGTATTTCTAGTCTGCGTTTGGGTTCTTATTTCGTTTTCCATTTTCGGTGTATATGCACCGTGACAGAACGATCGCGCCAAACAGAACCCAGCGGACTTGAAATATGAAGTGTGCATCCGACCCAGAGTGGTGGTCATCGATTGCCGACCAGACGCTCTCAGGAAGTGGTCCGTTCCCACCGCAGAGGGGTCTTCCCCTCAGGGAGTATGCCCGGGCGGTGGAAAAGAGTAGGGGGTGTTACCCGGAGGTTCTCGCCAGCGCTTACCTGGTGGCTGGGATGGACGAGCCTCCGCCGTTTCAGGAGCGAGAGAAATTAATCCAGCTGCCCTATTGGGACTTGGTGGACTGTCTCGGCCACCGACAGCAGTCCCAGCGGCCAACCGAGACGGCCGAACCCCGTTCACCCGCCTCCAAGCTGGAGGGCTTTCTCTCGGGAGCAATCAAGCTGGGTAAGCCGGCTCCCGTTTCCCCTGCGCTGGAGACTACTTCCACGGCCAGTCTCCGTCCGGCACTCCCTGCCTCTAGTCGAAGGAAGAAGAGGACAAAGAGGGCTTCGGAACCGGTGCAGCCGGAGACTCGTCACCCGCCGGTGCAGCCGGAGACACGTCACCCGCCGGTGCAACCAGGGACACGTCAGCCGCCGGCGCAGCCACCTGCGCAGTCGCATGCGCAGCCCGATCCCGGACCGCGTCATCCCTCAGTAGTTCAGCAGAACTTTGGGACTCATTTTCCTTATCTTGGACATTTTGTTTCCCCTATTATTGCCCCACCACCCCTTCATCATGTTTTATTTTTGTTAAACCATCCTAACCCGTTTATTACTTATGTTTGTCTCCCATTAATGTTTGTTGTTGTGATTTCGTGGTTGTCTTCTGTTGTGCAGTCTTTCGTTCCTCGTGTTTAATGTTTTTGTTTGTTGTTGTTTGTGACGTCTTGTATCCGTCTTTTAAGAGGGGGGTACTGTCACGGTCTTGTCAGACATCTGTGCTAGATGTAGGTCTGAGTGCATCTGACAGGACCGTGGCAGTATCATGTTCTGTGTGGGGACAGGTGGGATCACATTCTGTGTGTGGCTTCCACATGTTCCCGGTGTCTTGTTGTTGTCATGGTCTTGCCTGACCTTGGTTATTATCCAGAGGGCAAGACCAGGGCAGCATTGTGTTTACGTGGGAATACGTGTGGGTTTCACATCACGTATGTGTGACACGTGTTCCCAGTGTCTTGTCACTTTTACCCTACTCCCTTATGTACTCGTGTCTTACGTGATTAATTATGTTAACCTGTTCCCCATTGATGTGCTGTCTATATAATGCCCTCTCGTCCTCTGTTGTGTGCGCGATCGTTGTTGTATATTCCATGTTCCTGTGCTTCATGTTGAGACTTGTTCCTGTTGTTCCTGTTTTAGTTTGTGTTTGATCACAGTGTTTTGTTATCCTCCGTTTTACCCCCACGTGGGTGTTTTTGTTCAGTTTAAATAAATTCAGAGTTTATTTTTGTATTTCTAGTCTGCGTTTGGGTTCTTATTTAGTTTTCCATTTTCGGTGTATATGCACCGTGACAAATAGACAGTGCAGGTCTATAGATTATAAATGTGACTGATGTTATAATGTTAATAATTTCTATTAGTTAGGCACTTTTACTGCTTCTGCTTTCTATTTCTCTTTTGCCGATTAAAAAAGCTTAATCCACTCATTATTTCAGATTTAAAAGTCTACTTGCTGTCCCGATGACAGACTTTACATTACAGCTTTGCGTTTTTTATATCCTGAGTCAGCTAGAGCTTTGCTCATTCAGTATTAGCACTGCTTTTTGCTACAATCTCTGTGCAAACTGTTTAGATTTTAGTAAAGATATGGTCTATTAATTGTAAGATTATAAAAAAATGGGATAAAAAAAAAATGAAGCGGCGCGTGGTCGTGACAAGAGCCAGCTGTTATCGCCAAAGAAACCGGAGGCACGCTGAAACAGCACTCGAGCTTTGCGCTAGCGGCCGTTCTCCGATCGACTCTGGTTTTACACACAATATTAATCAGACTTGGGACCCGAAGTAATGAACTAGGACCGACCCGGACCCGACTGACCATTTAAAATATAAACCCGGAACCGTACGGGTCCCGCGTCCTCAGTGAAGAAAGACCTCTAATGGTAAAACTCTGCTCAAGTTCAGAAACATGAAAGGATACAATGTGACACTGAGGTTGCTTCGCGTCGCACCCAATTCATTGAGAAACGGAGAGCACGTGAACGGACACTCAATGGGAGAGACACAACGTGCTTGCACGCAAAATGAAGCCAACTTGGATGCTATAAACACATATGCACATAAGCATATGCGACCATTTTGGTCGCAGTGTAGTTCCCTGGCTGCTCAGTTACCTCAGTATGTGCTGCAGTTGTTCCAGTTTGCCGCACTGGATGATGAGTTTAAGACGCGTGCATCATCTTCACGGTCACCCGGCCCCCACCTTTCTATCTCTCTCTCTCTCTCTCTCTCTCTCTCTCTCTCCAAAACACGGGTCATCCAGTCGAGTTCAGAAAATACGGAAATTCATAAAGTGATTTTTTTTTACCTGGGTGGGTCGCAATTTACCTGGGCGCACCACCCAAGTAGAGCCTATGTATGGGAAACACTGAATCTAATTACAGTTACTTCTGATGTAACTAAATACTATAATACAATAGTGGATTTAACATGGTTTTAGTTCTCATTATAAACTGGTTGATTATTAGCATTGATATTAATGAGATGTTGGCTGTTTATTAATACTTAATATCACATATTAATGCCTAACCTTATTCTACATCCTTAACCCTCCCCATTTCTACCAGTTCTTAAAATTAACAACTTCTTTATTTATAATAAGCAGTAGTTGGAGTATACTGAGGCAAAAGTAGTTAAAAGTTAGTTAACAGAGAGAATTGGACCCTAAAGTGGGACCAGAATAATTGATGTACTTTTATATATAATTTTTTCGAGCCATTTCAATTCTTGTATCATGTACTAATAGGATTTAGAAAGTAATTAGTAAGTAATTAAATACTTTTTGGAGAGAGTAATTTGTAAAGTAATCTAATTACATGATTGAAGATGTAATTAGTAACTAGTAATTAATTACTTTTTTTGAGTAACTTACCCAACACTGGTCACGACGTGACGTCGTAGTGACCGACTGAAAGGGAACGTCTGGTGTCGGTGGTGTTAGATTATGTTGCTGCTCTTAGGGCAGGAAAACTGTGCTGTATTAATCTCAGTGTGTGGTGTCGGTGGCGTTAGGTTATGTTGCTGCTCTTAGGGCAGGAAAACTGTGTTGTATAAATCTAGCAGTAGCAAAGTACATGAAGCACTCAGGGTTCATCGGAGTTGGAGTGAACCCTGAACAAAGTCAGTCTAAACATTTTATACAGTTTGAAATCTGTTTCCCCACCCCTAATGCTAATGCTGTACCCTTTGAGATGTAAAGCAAGAATACCCATGTAAATGGCCACCCTCACTCTTTGTACTCATTTCCAAATGCTGCACCCTATGACATATGAATACAGATGCAAATGGCTCAATTCCTTACAGTTACCATGGAGTACTTGATCAAATGGTCAAATTGATCTGATTAGGTTACAGTGCTCACCCAAGGGATTGAATGATGTGTAAACAGATGTTTCTAATTATCATAGATCCACCTTTGACCTGTGTTGGTTCTCGAAGTCTCACTTTTGCTCCCATACTATAATTAACCCTTAAGAGTTCCTAGGGACATTTTGTGGCATTTTGATTTTTAAACCATCTTGACTGTGATGATTGAATATTGCCCACACTTGCTAAAGGATAATCATTTTTGATACATTTTAGAATTTTGGTTTCAGTTTTTTAAATAAGCTTAAAATGGCTAAGCTACGCAAAAACCGACTAATGTGTTCCTAATGACAAAAAAAATGCCCCATTGAAAACCATTATAACTACCATTTTTGACCCCCCATTTATCTTAAACTAATACATACCTTTATGTCAATACATCATTTTGAACAACTGGCCTTGAAGTTTTAATTTTTATACTTGTCCACCAGGTGGCGCTACTTTTTACCATTTCATGCATTCATCAAAATGTAACAATTTTTGCTGTTTTCTGCGGACCGCATAGCTGCTGAAAAAATAAACCTTTAATGTTGAAAATTGGTGTGTGTAAAAAAGTGTGTCTGAGTGGTAAGGGGGTGGGGGTGATGTCGGGGTGGAGTCGGTGTTGAGTGGGGCAGGGGGGCATATTCAACATATCCAAATTCTTCTCTCTTTGAAGGGCACATTCTGCGTTATAAACTAATTCAGTAATAAAAACGATGAGAGGCCAGAACCGAAACAAAATCAATGTTCATTTTGTTTCTCGCTCATGTTGTTTATGCAAGTACACTGCTATAAGTATGAACAGTATAGCAGAAGTAGTAAAAATGGCAAGGCATTACAGCACACATAAGGCTCCTGAAATAATCATGCACTTCAATAGCGAGGATGGCTCCTCATCTTCCTTCGAGGATTCTGAGGTCGACACGGAGGCCTCAGAGGTAGAGGTAGACCAGCTGGAGTCTAATTCATTAGAGGGATCTTCAGAAGACTTTTCAGAAGGTGAGAGCGGAGAGGAGATGGATGAAGTGGCGGCAGGATGGACGTCAAATATTGAAAAATCTTCTGGTCTCCCACAAACATGGAGACGCTCCGCTACTTCCCAGCAGTCAGAGATTTGATCCCACACACTATGCCACTGCCCGAATCATTGCCCTGCACTTCAAGCTTTTCACTGATGCTGATGCATGAAATCCTGCAGCATATTGGGGCCATGACAAACCTACATGGAAGACAGTCACAGACTGGAGAAATTTTGAGACAGAGAAACTGCAGGCTTATGTGGGGCTGCTCATTCTGACCGTTGTTTACAGATAAAAAATGAATCAGCCCTCAGTCTCTGGAGTGAGAAATCAGGACAGGTCACTATCCGGGATATGATGTCCCACAAAAGGTTTCACGACATCATCAGAACACTGTGGTTCGATTAATGTTAACATATTGGCATTTAAAGGGTTAAAATTAGTTGACATGTATGTTTCAGTAAGAAGTAGTAAAAGTAAAAGACTGAATCGTTCAAAGTGTAAAAAAATATTGACATATGATATTTTTAGAGCAATTTTAAGTAAGGTGTCATTTTGTGGCCTTAGGAACACTTAAGTTTTTTATAAAATCTGACCTTGTTCAAAAAATAACAATGCATGAAAATCAATGTTGCTAGCAATCTTTGACCCATCTCAGGGTATAATAATAATAATAATCACATGGTGGTTCAAATGTGTTTTTTAGAAAATATTTAGTTGTTAATGTAAACAAACATGCATATAAAGGGTTAAAATTTCCACAAATTATATTAATATTTAGTATGTATGTTTCAGGCAGAAGTAGTTCTAAAAGACTGTATTGTTTAAAATGAAAAAAAAAAAATACATTGACGTATGATATTTTTAGAGCAGTTTTTGGGAAGGTGTCATTTTGTGGCCTTAGGAACACTTAAGGAAGTTTTTTAAAGGAACTCTTGAGGGTTAAGATAATATACATTTAGGTTATATTATCAGTGTATTGCTTGGACTGAGATACCTCTATAATAATCAAGCCTTTGAGGAGGATGAGCTTGTTTTAGCACCAAAGCTAGAGTGGAATCTGTTTAGAGGCAGTCTGTAATTCTTACAGTGGCACTAGGTTATGTTGCTGCTCTTAGGGCAGAAAAACTGTGCTGTATTAATCTCAACGTCTGATGTGGTGTTATGTTATTGCTCTTAGCTGCCAAAGACAAACTTCTGTAATTGTTAATTAGCAATGTACAAATTATAGTACAAACTTTTAACACCTGTGTTACAGTTTTTTACGATTGCTTAAGCACAATTTTGTAAACAGGGCCCGGTTTGTCAAAACACTACACACAATTAACACAACCCTACACCAAAGTAGCACAACATTTCAGATCATTTGCAAAATGGAACACTTTTGTCAAAACTATACACGACTTTCTAAAAACAATATTTTGTTACCATAAGAAACACACACATTTCATAAGACTTCAATCTTTTTGAGCCAGTTACACACTGCTGTTGCTAACCTAAAACACTTTTAGCAAGTCTATGTTTGGTAGTCAGCAAACCAGTTTTGGAGTGGAGCTACACAATGAAAGCTCACGTTGTGCCATACTACAACATACCGGTTTCTTTGGTCTACATCATTCATACACTCTGATGGTATGAGAATGTTGTGGAGTCTTTCTAGAAATGTGAGAATATGGGCTGTGTTGTATCAAGGTTGGCATGACGGTGGAGGACACCATCCATATTGGAGATGGCAGCACACATTGTGATCTTCCCACCACGTTAGCCAGGAACATCTATAATGGCTCTGTGGCCAATGACGTTCTTGTGGTCTTTTCTAGTGCTTACATCCTGATTGAAGTGTTAACAATTTACCATTCAGGTGTTTGGGCAGGTTGCACATATATTGGCCATTTAGCTCGTGTAGTGTCATTTTGAATGGTAGTGTTTTGAAAAGGCAAACATGTGACTTTATGTCAGATTGTTGTGTCTTGTGCAGAGAACCGTGTTCAGTGCATTTAAAAAGTGCCATTGTGAATTGCAAAATGTGTGTAAAGCAGGAAATGTGTTTAGACTTTTGGAGACTTGAGAAGAGGTGTTGCTCTCTGTTTCAGTTTAAATAGTTGTGCTTTTCATGTCATTTTAGTGTGTTAACAATTGGAAAAAACTGTAATGTCCCAGGGCAAAGTGAAAGTATTTCACAGCATGCGGTTCTCCTCCATCATGCCAAAATGGGCCCTTAGAACACACCTCACATTCTCTCATTTTTGGACCCATTGCAATATGGGAATGCTGGTGGTCAGCACCAAAACCCAATTTGCTGGTATGCTGGTTTTCCAGCAGGGATGACCGTAGTATTTTCTTTACAATATTGTCAGTTTTTTAGATTATGTTTGTTGTTGTTGTTATTTACTGTAATTGTAACATGTACTCTATACAGTATTTTATATTTGTCTGTTGTTTGCTGAGCTAACAGTGTTATGCACACTACTGTAGTAGCATGAAAACTGGGACATGTTTTGTTGTGATTCTCCATGTTGACTGATTTGGGTATGGAGAGAAATCAATTATATTTATAGTTGCACTTTGTCTTTGTACTTCATTTGTAGTACTCTAATCAATAAGAATTAGACTTGCTAAAAGTGTTTTAGGTTAGCAGCAGCAGTGTGTAACTGGTTCAAAAAAAATTAATTCTTGTGAAATGTGTGTGTTTCTTATGGTAACAAAATATTGTTTTTATAAAGTTGTGTATAGTTTTGACAAAAGTGTTCCATTTTGCAAATGATCTGAAATGTTGTGCTACTTTGGTGAAGGGTTGTGTTAATTGTGTGTAGTGTTTTGACAAACCGGGTCCTGTTTTCAAAATTGTGCTTAAGCAATCGTAAAAAACTGTAAGTAATTAAAACACCGTTTTCAATTGATCTTAAAACAGGCAGTTGTTGATTTTATAAACACATTTATTCAAATTAAACAATGAAAACTTTCATTTATTTATCTTTAAATATATTTTTACTAGGGCTGTCAAAAATAGCGCGTTAACGACGTTAATTAGTTGTTTGTTGTTAATTACGTCAATTTTTTTAACGCATTTCACGCATGCGCAGTGTGACAAATTATTCAGGTCAGGAAAGTCATGGAAGTAGTTGGGAGCTAGAGGCGAGATGGAGCAAGGTGAGCAAAGTGGGCCTATTGACGGATTCAAATATAAAAAGAATGATGATGGTACAGTTAACAAGTACAAGGTTATTTGCAAGATTTGTAACAAGGAGTTTCAATTTCACCGGAGCTGTTCAAGCTTGAAGTACCATGTCAACGCCAAACATGCATTTGCTGGGCCGTCAGGTTCAGCAAGTGGTTTGCGCCAGACCACGCTGAATGTTCGCAGGCCATTAACAAAATCAACCTCAGTTAATTTGACCAACACAATAGCAAAATGGATTGCAAAGGATTGTAGACCCATTAGCATTGTAGAAGACGCAGGTTTCCTTGAGGTTTTGCAAGTGGCGTCTCAAGACTCATACTATAAGCCACCGTCAAGAGCCACAGTTATGACGAAAATCCACGAGCTCTATGAAAATGAGAAAGAAAAAAGGAAAGCGGTCTTGGCTCAAGTAAATCATATCGCCCTGACAGGAGACCATTGGACATCAGTAAGTAACAACAACTACCTCGGAGTAACTGCACATTTCATCAGTGACACGTGGGAACTGAAGTCTTTTGCGCTGACTATATTAAAAACTGAGGAGCGTTATTTTGCGGAGGCTTGTAAAGAACAGTTCCTGTCTGTTGCACGTAAGTGGGACATCGAGGGCAAGACGACAACCATTGGGACTGACAGTGCACGTAACATGGTTGCCGCAATTCGACTTACACGCTATGAACACATGAGCTGTGTCGCTCACATGGTGCAGAGAAGTGTCACAGTGAGTCTTGCTGACAGCGGCTTTGTAAATGCTTTGGCCAAGGCTCGCAAAGTTGTCGGTCATTTTAAGCAAAGCCCAGCAAATGCTACGGAGCTTCAAGCACAACAAGTCAGCCTGGGAAAGAAGCAAGAGCCATTGATCCAGGACGTTCCAACACGTTGGAATTCGACGCTGGAAATGGTCAAGCGCTTGAGCAGAAATAAAGAGGCTGTCATCGCAGCCCTGGACAATCAGGAGCATAAACTCGTTTTGCCGACCGCAGCAGAGTGGGATAAACTGCAGAGGCTGGAGGCACTTCTAGAGCCATGCAGGTAAATCAGTCACTTATCAAATAACACTGCTGTGATTATTTTCTGGAATGAATTAAACCAAGTCAAATATCAATAACATGTATGCATGTATGTAGTGTTCATTTCGTCAGAAATATGTTCGAAAAAGACGAGACGAAAATGTTTTGCATAAAATAAAAACTAAGATAAAATCTCTCTTAATTTTCGTCTACAATCGTCTCTGCTTTTTCATCAGCTGTTGCACTTTTAAAATATTCAGAACGAGTTCGGATCCCGCTTATTACATTGCTACCTACCAAATAAATCAATAATTTGACACAAAATTATGATTTAAAAAGGAGTTTATTGATTTAAAACGATTGTATTGCTTCCGCTTAAGAAAATAGTGCGCTCCGTCTCTACGGTTAGAATTCTGTGTGTTCATGGCAACGCTCTGTTTTTCATGGCGACGGTGTGTTATAGTTAGCAGCGGTCTGTTATCAAGAAACTAACAAAAAAAGATATGTAAATGACTAAATATGACTAAAACTAACAAGGACATTTGGCACAAGACTAAGACTTAATTAAAAATAGGTGGTGAAATTAACACTATGTGGGTAAAAATAATAATAATAATAATAATAATGATGATATGTTGATAACCACTGTTCTAATAATACACTGTCTCTGTGTGCATGTGTGTGTAGGTATGTAACTGAGCTCCTGGGTGGAGAGGCCTATGTCTCCTGTTCTGTGGTACTACCTTCTCTCTGCCACTTGCGTCTCAAGATGGAAGCCTGTGAGGAGGACCCTGCATATGTGGTGAGATTCAAGACCAAGTTCAAGGAGGACCTAGCATCCCGCCAAGAACAGCTCAACAATGCATGGCTCCAGATTGCTACAGTTTTGGATCCTCGTTTCAAAGACTTGAAATGCCTGCCCAAGACAGACAGGGAAGCGGTGTGGACCACACTTGAAGGGATGCTGCAACAAGAATCACCCAGAAAGTCTTCACAGACACATGATGATGGGCCACCCAGGAAGAAAATCAGCCTTCTGCAAATGTGCTCAGATTCAGAATCAGAAGATGAAGAGGTCCAACCTGCCATACAGAGGTACAGAGCAGAGCCCACCATTACATTGGAGGGCTGCCCCTTGAAGTGGTGGGCATCTCATTCAGGAGCCCATGAGAAGCTGGCCTCACTAGCTCACAAATATCTAGCCACTCCTGCAACCACCGTTCCCTGTGAACGACTTTTCTCAGTTGCAGGTCACATTGTGAACAAGAAAAGGTCAGCTTTACTTTCAGAAAATGTGAAAAAGTTAGTTTGCCTCAGCAACTGGCTGAAAGATGATAAAGCTCAGTAGATTTGAAAGGTGATGTTCAAACAAGAAGACCAGTTTCAGTGTAACATGTTATAGTAGTTAGCAACTGGATTTTTGAGCAACTGGTTTAAAGAATGGAGGAAAAGGTAAAAGATTGTTCTTTGGTTTGATTTAAAAGTTTTATTGAACATGTTTTGTTCCACATAAAAACGCAACAGATGACTCAAATTGTGCAAAAATGTTGTAGGCCACTGTTATGTGGTTATGTGTTAGGCTACATTTATTGCTTTCTGTTCAATTGAATACTGTAAATTGTACATCCTGGTAAATAGGAATGCCAAAGAGGAAGCGATGGGACATTACAAAGACAAATATTATGGTGTGTAGTATGTTTCAGCTTGATTTAAACCACCATTATTTGGCTGTGTTAATAAACTGACATAATATGAGAATTTTGTATGTGTGTCCTGTTATTTATCTTTTGGTGCATTTTAGAAAAAATGGTTATGATTCAGGTGTAATTGCAAATAGTGATTAATCCTGATTAATCCACTGAAAATTCTGATTAATTTGATTAAAAATTTTAATCATTTGACAGCCCTAATTTTTACATGACAATATGCGAAAACAACAACATATAAACATAACATATTTAAAATAATCAAAACCTTTCCGCGTCTGCTTTATTAATCTCCATTCTAAAATAAAACATTTCAAAAAATTATCAGGAAATAATCGTGAAAGGCTGTTCTTTCTTTATAGCTTTAATTAGGATCTAGAAGATAAAATTACCCGAAAGTGTTGTCATTGTTAAATAGTAAATTACGGATGTGCGTCTTTACTTCAAGGTCGTGATTCTACATAACAACATCCGTTTGACCTCGCAACGCCAAGAAGAAGAAAGGCGTGGAACACATGCTTATAAGGTATGTAGTAATAATGCATTTAAATAATAAACTGTTTGGTGTGGGATCATTTAAATAATGATTTAAATAGTCTTGTGTAAGATTCTAGAAAGATATAGTGGCTTACTTTTTTAAAACGATCAGTTTTATGGTTGATATTTGTATTGCACTTTTTTAAAAAAAATGTTGCCCCCATTTTTCATTTCATGAGCTGAACTTAAATATTTTCTATGTCCCCAAAAGGCCTATTTCTTTCAAATATTATTCACAAATCTGTCTAAATCTGTGCTAGTGTTGCGTTTATAATTGTGGTTAGTGTGTGTGTAAGGCTCTGCCTATGAAAACATATCTAAAGTCTTTTTTGTGATTTACTGTTTTCTACATAAAATCATCCTAAACAATGAAAAGAACATTTTGTAAAAATATCTTATCTTTAATATTGGCTGAGTAAGATTCTTTGTATAAACCCTCAGTCTGTTAATTTTGTCTCCAGCCTGTCAAGATCTTCAGCAGATGTTTGAGAAAAAAGATCATCCTCTTCGTCACTCTTCATCCGTATTTGGGGTAACAAACACCTGCTTCCCACAAGAGACTGTACCGCTGAAGTCAGGTGGTTAGTCTTTATTTGCATTCATCCTAGAACCGTCAAGACTGCCTTTTTGCAGCTGCAATAGCAAAGATAAATGAATTAGGAGTGTAGCTTTTAAAATGCTTTTACTATTAAATGCATTATTTTGATTTATTTAAACTTAAGAATCAAATAGGTGTGTAGTTTAGGTAAAATTCTTATAACTGCATTTGTCTGTTTTACAACAGATGTAACTAAGTATAAATTTACTGTTTTTTTTTATGTTGGATGGATCATCAGACCTGCACCTTGAACATGTTGGTAAGGTAACACTTCATCTGAGTAAATGATGATGCTTTTTTATAAGAACTTTTTATAAATAAATATTATTATTGTTTTTTTTAGGTAACTTACTCTGTATTTGTTCACGGTGGTCACCCCAGGGTCTCAGGACTCAAAACGAGTGCTCTATGGATTGAACAGAAAATGGAGTATAAACAAGTGTTAAGTTATGTCTTCAAATGCCACTAATAATGTGTTTCTGTTTTCTTTCTCATTATGCTAACACACGCTCTTTTACCCCTCATGTTAGGTGGATCAACACTCCAACCATCTGCATTAGGGACTGAATAAAGGATGCCCTCTGTAGATGGGAATGTTAGATCAGGTAATTTGCATTTGATATATTTTTAAAGACACACACTAATGCAGCTTGTACACCGCCAGCGACTAGCAACACAATCGCGTTCATTCCAATGGAAGCTTTGCCCCATTCAGCAACATGAGCAACTGTGACCATCGACAACAGGAAGTGGGCATGTCCAGCTATGCCACAACGTTGAGGAAAGTTCAACTTGATGAAGGACTTTTGGGAGCAACTACCAATGAGAGTGAAGCAGTGAAGTTCATGTCATCACTCTTTTGTCATTTACTGAGAGGATTGTTACTCATTTGTTTGTAGTTTTTACTAGGACAACCAGAATTGGGAACGCCTTCTGATAAACTCATTAAAAGAAATGGCTGACACACAGTGACTAGGTTGTTGGCGGTGTGAATGCAGCATAAGGCCTTAAACTGTCTGTGGCAAATATTTTAGCACCCAAAATAAATAGGGGTGCTGCTTTTAAAGGAAAACACCACAGTTTTTCAATATTTTACTATGTTCTTACCTCAACTTAGATAAATTAATGCATCCCTATCTTTTATCAATGCATGCACTTAATATTTGTACAGCGCGTCGTGAATGTGTTAGCATTTAGCCTAGCCCCATTCATTCCTCAGAGCGCAGTAACATCATCACTCCTGACTACTTCCCCTCTTTTGAGTTTGAGGGAGAGGTGGAGTATTCAGGAGTGATGATGTTACTGTGCGCCGAGGTCGAAGTGCTGCAAACTTAGTGCTCTTTTGCCATACAATATAGTTTTCATTTTTAACCGCGGAAAAATTGCCACGTTTTATTTTGTGCCACCATACTTACTCGTGTAACTACTTATGTAACAGTCTTTAAATAGGGAAAACATGAAAGGGTTTGGTGGCTTCTAAATTCATCCCTGTTTGGATCCTAAGGAATTCACAACGCACTGTACAAAGATTAAGTGCACGCATTGAAAAAAGATGGGTATGTATTAATTCGTCCAAGGTAAAAACATAGTAACATCTTGGAAAGCGGTGGTGTTTTCCATTTAAAGGGATAGTTCACGCAAAAATGAAAATAATGTAATTAATGACTCACCCTCATGTTGTTCCAAACCTGTAAGACCTCCGTTCAACCTCGGAACACAGGGTAAGACGTTCTAGATTCAGTCCGAGAGCTCTCCGACCCTCCAAAAAATGCATGCGCTGTACACCGTCCAATTTCCAGAAAGTCAATTAAAACATCATCAAAGTAGTTCATGTGACATCAGTGGCTCAGTTAGAATTTGTTGAAGCTTCATTAATACATTTTGGTCCAAAAATAACGATTTATTCAGCATTGTCTTCTCTTCCGGGTCTGTTGCGAATGCGCGTGCACAGTGGCGCTGCTGAAGTGTTATCCTCAGAAATGTTTGCGAAGATTATTTTGTTTACAGCGTCTCCCTCAGACTGTAAACGAAAAAAAAAGCTTGGGTGCACCAGATAACACGCCAGCAGCGTCGTACGGCAGCAGTGTCATGCACACGGTTCACAACAGACCTGAAAGAGAAGACAATGCCGAATAAAGTAGTTATTTTTGGACCTAAATGTATTTTTGATGCTTCAACAAATTCTAACTGACCCACTGATCTCACATGAACTACTTTGATGATGTTTTTATTACCTAACTGGACATGAACAGCACACCGCACGTACATCTCTAACGGAGGGTCAGCAAGCTCTCAGACCACATCCAAAACATCCCAAACTGTGTTTCCGAAGATGAACGGAGGACTTTAGGGTATTATTTAAATCAACTAAAAGAAAAACAATCCTTAAATGGTTACTAAAATTGAGGTCAGATTTTTGAAAACTTACTGTCTTGATGGTCATCCAAAGTTCTCGGTACAGAAAATCTGTTTTGTATGGATCAGAGTTAGACATTGTCATGTATTATATAACAATGTAATAGCAAGTGTTATGTTGTTTTTGAAAATGCTGTGAAAATGAAAAAAAGCTATTTGTTTATCCACTATGCTATCAAATGCTCTTTTACCTTGCATGTTAGGCGGATCAACATTCCATCCATCTGCATTAGGATCTACCTTAGAGACACTCACTGGAGCTGTAAAGGGAAGCAGGTAAGTTGCACAACCCATCAAGCCTTTGTGGGGAACAAGGTTTCTTGTAGAATTCTTAGACTAGCAATTTTTGTGTGAGAACTTTAACATGATAGAAATTGTTAAACTACAAATATGGTCAACCATGAAGCCATCTGAGTCTATATTGTCTGAGAGAAATTCTTACTCAAGAATCTGCATATTGCTATAGATATGCAGAGTACTTATCTTGAAACAGTCGTAAAATATTAATGTTTTTTGTTTTGTAGGTCACTTACTTTGCATTCGTCCTTGGTGGTCACCCCAGGGTCTCTAGAGTGAAAATTACTCAATCTATGGATTAAACAGAAAATGTAGTTTTATGAGTGGTATGTTGTCTTTAAATGCCATTAAAAATGTGTTTCTGTTTTCTGTCTCATATAAAAAAATACTCTTTAACCTGCCCACTGGACCCTTGATTTTTTACATTTACAAATAAACACACTAAGTCCTAGGCTTGGACCTGCCTTAGGTTTTAGCATCCAAATTAACTAGGGGTGCTGATTTTTAAAGGAACACGCCCACATTTTGGGAATTTAGCTTATTCACAGTATCCCCCAGAGTTAGATAAGTCCATACATACCATTCTCATATCCGTGCATGCTGTAACTCTGTCTGATGCAGCCCCCGCTAGCTTAGCTTAGAACAAAAGACTGGTAGTGAATTTGACTATACAAATCACAAAACATAATAGGAAAATGTTTGCGTTATTTTGTCATGTTTGGAAGCCGTATGCTAGATGGAGCCATTCACTTCCAGTCTTTGTGCTAAGCTAAGCTAGCAGGGGGCGGCATCAGACAGAGTTACAGCATGCACAGGGATGAGAAAGGTATGTATGGACTAATCTAACTCTGGGGGATACGGTGAATAAGCTAAATTCCCAAAATGTGGGCGTGTTCTTTAAGGATTTAGGGGTATTTTTGAAGTTAAATGAAGCCGTTTTACCTTTTAAACTGTCTCTTTTATAAGGACTTACTGAATTTCTTTTTTCAGCAATTTGGGACATTCTTCCAGTTGTCGGCAACTTTGTGAAAAAGGCTGGAAACTAAAATGCAGGTACTGTTTCATTCTTTTGTTTTTTACAGCTATGAAAAATAATGTGTTATTAATTGTACTGTCTATTAATTAATGATTTTATACAGTGTAACTGATTCTGCTTACCTGACTCATGCAGAATTCTGGCCTGGTGTTTGGTCCGTGCTGTCTTTGGCTCTTGCATCTCCATCATCCTGACCCTCTTTAGCAGCCTGTCCATGTATTTATTTTGGAGGCCACCATGAGCACCCATCTGCATAATATGACTTTGTTACTCAGTTGTCCATGCTCCTACAAATTCTACATTTTTTGTAAAGCTGCAACAAGTTGAAACCCTATAATTATTAACATTTGATTTTGAATTGTGTAATTCAAATACATGAATAAGTAACAAAAGCAGAAATATATTAAGACATTACCTTTTTGTGGCTTGTTTACTGATCTATAAATCTTTTTGCATTCTCATAATTGATCATCATAACTTGGTATACAGTGGATGTGTGGCTGTAGATAACTTTCTGAAGTCAATTTAAAAAGGCAAAAGTTAATAAATGCTAAATTGGTCAAATATACATTGTTGTATTTTCACCATTTTGAGCTTATTTAGGCATTTCATAACTTGAGGGAAATTTATGTATACTGATGTTTCAAATCAAATATTAATTTATTAATGAAAGCTAATCATTTTATAAAAATTTTTATAACAATATTTATTTATATAATATAAATTTAATACATTTATTTCGTTACACCTACATCACTGAGCGCAAGGGAGTGCAGCCAACAAATACATTAAGGTGTGTTTGACTTAACACCGAGATGCGCAGACAGCACGTGGTATGACATCAAAGTACCGCGAGAGTTTGGGAAAGCCCCGGAAAAGGTTTGAACTCGCGGTACTTGATGTCACGATCGGTTTGTGTGTAGATCAGCATGAAGTCAAACACATCTGAGAGATGTGTAGGCTGCCTGCACTCAACGTTGCGATCATTCAATAGAGTGTAACCTCAATCGGTTTTTGCAGCTTCTGGGTGTCGTGTAGAACGATCACAGAATGATTTTTTGTTATTTTCCAACTCGATTTTTAACTCCGTAAACTAGTAGGATGTTCCAACGGGTGAAGCAACAGTGCTGACGGCAGTTTCAGTGTCATGGTAAGTTAATATGTTATGCATGCATGTAAGTTAGTCGATCTACAGAATTATCGTCTTATATTAATGTTCTATACGCGATTAAAAGCTTATTAACGTTTATCAATGCAATGCTATTCAGGCCGCTGCAAAGTCCCGAAGCCACGTTGTAACGTTTACTTACATGTTACGCACTGGTGGGGATAAACCTGGAATGACAAGCGCTATATACTTAGCAAGATTTTGACGATCAAACTGACAGAAAAACTAACTTAAAGCCGACTATTAAACCAAAAACATACTATTACAACGTGAAGAGTAACGTAATGTGTGCAAATTTTATTATTTACAGGTTATAAATAATGTTATTTGCGACAAAAAAGTTGAGGGTACTCGAGCAAATAACGGTCTTCTGGTAAATATTGTGGTCACGTGATGGCCTTGCGACATATAAGTCGTTTCCGGTCGTTTCTCAAACGCACAGCTGCGTCCTTTTAAATTATTTTTTATATATATATTTTTTTAAACAATAAGAAATACAAGTTCAGTCAGGGGGCACACCATACACATACAAAACAAAAACAAATAAGGCTGCGTCCTAGAATGCTGCATGTCTCGGCTGCCACGTGTTGGACTTTAAGGCGTCCAATGCATGTTCATAATTTGAGAAAGACACAAATATCTAAATTGAATATTTATTGATCAGATATGAAAAAGTTACAGCATGCTGAGCCGTCTCAAGCCATAACAGCAGGATTCGACGGACTACCCGCTCAGGACAAAAACATGAGTATTTATCGTCATTCTTTCTTCTTAGAATCTCCACCCACAAAGGCCGTTCCCCTCGTCAATCTGACTCCATCACCACACCCAGTTTTAGCCTGTAGGCGAAGATAAACACACACAGACAAAAAAAAAACTGTTCTCCACTCAACCCTGAGATCCATGCAGTCCGTCACCTCCTCCCTAGTACTCCTCCACTTCACATATGATTGACCTCACATAGCATATTATAATGCTTTCTTAAAAACAAATCATTAATAAAACATTCATTTATTCATACAAAAAACATAAGCTGTAAAATGAAAGTGATTATTATGTAAAACACATTTCAATATCATGACATCATTTCATTATTCGTAAAATTGGTTATATGAATAAGGCACACATTAACTTCTTTAGATAGATAAACACATATTACATCTTTTACTGCAATACTACTTCTAAGCAAACACTTTAATCATTATTAAAACCATCTGTTAGGGAAGAATACACACACAAAGGACAAGTACCAGAGATTCTGTCCTTCAAGGTTGAGCTACCATGCCCCCATTAGGTTATTCTGTATGCAACCTTCATTTCATTGGTTAATACTCATTTATCAAAGACAACATCTTATATTTATTACATCAATTATTCACTGATTAATACTGATTAAGTAAGAAATACATTGCATATTTTATCCTGTGAATATTAAAGCATTAGTTAATACATGGTTGTCTGTTTGCTTTTCCTCCTCTGGTCTCTTTCTTATCTTGACAATTTCCAGACAAACATTCCTAGCTAATCCTTCTTGCAGTTTTACACACACACCCAAGCTGGTAGCTTTCCACTCTCAAACTCAAACACCTCATTTTTACGTAATAACTCAATGCATATATGAAACACACAGTGTTTGTAGAATAAAATGATTAATTAAAGAAATATAAAATGGAACAAAATCAATTTCCACAGTCCTTATTTGGACATCTTTGTAACTTTAACACTTTTAGCAATCATCATGAAATGTAGGCAGTAGAGATGCGCGGTTGGCGGTTACAGCCGCGGACTCCGCGGATAAACCGCGGATCGGGCGGATGACGTGACGAAAAATAATATTTTAATTAAATTCGGGCGGGTGGCGGATCGACTGCTTGTTATTAGCTGTGTCCTTCAAAGCATGCGACTTTAAAAGATGAGCACTCTGTCTTTCAAGGTGGCAGGCTCAGAAGTTCGCGAAGAGAACTGAAATGAGACGGTCTAGCCTTCTGAGGACCCATAATTTGGGTCACCTGTTGCACGCGCCCCCAGTAGCGCCCATCGCGCCTGTCAGCAATAAACAGCGGAGACATTTCTGACTTATTAAAATAAATATGTAATCAGAAAAATATGAATTTATTTTAGAAAATATGACACATTGATGTAGATTAAACTATTCAACAACACTATATCAAATAATCAACCTTAGAAATATACGCAACATAAACCGAATAATATTAACACAAAAAATAACTTATTATACTAAAAGAGTGACAAGAAAAAGTTTTCTAAATACACTTTTATTTAATAAAGGTTTTAATTGTTTGGGATAGCCTCTGCTGTTAAGGATCCATTCGTTCTATCATTAACAGCGCGGAGAAATGAGGACACATTTTGACACAGCTCTTATCAACGCCGGCGAAGGAGGTACGTGGCAAACTCAAAAAAAATGAGAATTAAAAACAAAGGAAATAAAAGTTCAGAAAAGGGTTGCCTGGAATAAGTTTTACAAAGTGGTAAATCAGGATGATACCAGTGCAGACTATGTAATTTGTGCGTTTAATTTAGGCTATTTATTTATTTATTTTTGTCCCATGTCATGTGCGCCGATCGGAGACTGGTCTTTATGATTTAAAAAGAAAGCATTCAAGTGAACAGTACTAAACGAACTTGAAGCAAAAATAAATTTCGGCAAATGCAAACTTCAATCAAACATAGTAAGAGGTGAAGTATAGCTTTAGCCTACAGAAATGCTTATTGCATTAATTTTTAAATGTTTGCGAGGTCCGTGCACGTCCTCCGCTAGCAACACAGAAATTGCTGAAATAAAGTTTATTGTTTTTATTAATTTATATTCACAAAACTTATCAACAAAACATCGATTAAAATTAAGAGACAAATTATCTGAAACGAAATTCATTTTAAAGTAGAAAACAAAACTTAAATTAAACTCGAAAATAATGTCTGACCCATTACAATTCTCCCTTCATATTGGCCTTTACAACGCCCTATATGGCGTTTAAAATTACAGTCTATCTTTCGTAATAAGCTAACTAAATTTAAACAAAACATAAACACATTACAGCAATATTCAAACCCAACAATACTCAAACATAAATATAAAATAGACATTATATATGATGATACATGTTAAAACAATCCGATATAGCGTGTATAATAGCTGGTTGGTAGATGTTTACTATTTTTGTCAAAACCTCCGTTGCAAACCTCCATTTACCTGAATAAAATAATTTTTACTTTGAAAATGATGCGCTGTCACGTTAACATCAGCTGTTCGTTTACATAAGACTCCATCTACATTTACACTCAGCGCAACGTCTGAGTTCTCAAACTAAAACAGGGTCTGCAGCGTTGATGAACAAATCCGTTTATGAGGGTCGAAAACGGTGATGTAGTGTAGATGAAAGGCGTAAACGTAGCAAAAGTAATGCATTTTAGAGGATAAACGCATTAATGTAAACATAGCCTGAGTTCACTGCTTATATTCTAGGGCTTTCTAGTCTCGCGGCTGTCATCCAACCAGTCATCAGCAGCGGCTGTCATCAGCAGCGCCTTGCATCGCCCAGTCAGCGGATGGCGGGCGGGTGCGGTTTTGAAAACTGGTCAGAAACTTTGGTGCGGATGGATGGCGGACGGATGATGAGTTTTGTGATGCGGTTGCGGATGAAATAATAGCCCATCCGCGCATCTCTAGTAGGCAGTAAATATGTAAAACATAATTATTCAACAACACAACAATACTCCATTGTTCATGAATTGGTTAAATGCATTCATTAGTTAAACATACTAATTTTCACTTTCTCTAAATATAACATAGTTATAAAGCAAACAACTTGTTTATTGAAACCATCTGTTCTGTGTGTTTTCCCTTCAGGGCTTTTTCTATAGCCCCCCGGCTCCCACACACACACATCAGCCACCCCCTCCTTGGTAACTTTCCACACACACAGACAACTTTCTTGTACTCAGCACAGAAATCACAATACACATGAATTAAGATTATAAACAGCACGATTAGTAAAACAAAATCAAATCCCACACACGTCATCACGCATCGCCGAAGGACTTCTCAATCTGCTTGTTTTCTCTTTTGTTGTTTGAATTAAATTACAAAAGGTTCAACTGTCCATGTTGTAAAGACCGTTGATACATGACTTTTATTCACTGTACTACAGTATTGGATTTTTTTGGTGATGCATTGCTAATTTTCAACTTCTCTCTTTAAAGTTTTCATGCCATGACCACTGGGGCGGAAACCATTATGACATTGCCTTGGACATCAAACTAAACCATCTCATTCTGGCTTTTGAGGTGGACTCACCTCGAAATCTCAGAAGGACAGGTCTAAGATGGACGCAGCAGGAGAAAGTCATGGGTTCTGCTGCTAAGGTTGTCATAAAGTATGCTTTTTTCCATTTGTTGCATTTGGCAATATTATCAAAAGACATAAATTCTGAAAGAAATAAGATAATTTTCAAAGCATTAACATGAATATGAAAGCATTAAGTCATTAATGACCATCTTTTATTATTGTTTATTTACAGCGTCTTTTATTCTGCTTACCTGACTCATGCAGAATTCTGGCTTGATGTTTGGTCCACCTGTTAGCTGGCTCTGGTGCTTGGTAGTCTTCTCAAACCTCTGAATCAAGACCACCATGAGAGGCCTTCTGAAGACCATCATTACGCTTCAGATCCAGTTGTCTTTACTATGAGGTAAATCTTTTTTAACTGCAGCATTGAGCGTTATGTGCGCTGTTAATGGCACTGAACGCCTTGCATTTTTGCCCCCTACTGCAACATGCGTTTTTGAAGGAGCGCTAAGAGCAGAAAAGCACCTTTACGTCATTTGTGTCTTTCCATTGTCCAATTGAATATGGGGAGAGGCAGGCCTTCCGTTGTAGGACCGATGTTTACAGTTATTTGAAACAAACATACTTCAGTTACTTACCGTCTCCTGTGTGTTTATGCACCTCTCACCTTCGATCAAAGTCAGTGCAAGCATCCTCTTTTTAAAGTTTCTGCTTATATGACAGTTGAGAGCAAAAGAGCGCTCACGCTTCAACATTTGATTGACAGGACAGCTGCCTCGGTGGTTGCCTAGCAATATAAAAAGCTGCGCTGCACTGCACTGCTTTTTATAAAGTGACTAAATAAAGGTGCACCTTGTGTTTCCACGTCTTTAAAACGCATTTGGTGTGATTGGCCCCCAACAAGGTTTTTTTCTGCCACATTTTATTTTTTAAGCTTTTGCCTTGATATTGTATTTTACATTGGTAAATGCCTATGGACATTGGCTACTAGCGTTCTGCATGTGTAAAGGCACATCGATGCGAACAACGACGCAATTGTGTAAATGAAAAGTGGCGCATAGCCTACTGTGTAGAGGCATTGGGGTAGGTCTGACAAAATCAGTCTTAATGACAACTGCATCAGTCTTCAATGATGGTTTAACTTTTACACAGATAAACACTCACTTTGTCTATCCAGACCTCAAGGTTAGAGTTCGGACAGATTCAGATAGGTGGTTTTGTTCATTTTCTAAGTGTTTTGTTGATATTTTAGTCCTAATTGATTATGACAGATTTGTTACAGCCTTATCTGTCAAAATGACAGCCAATAAGAAAATTTAATTCAACCTCTGGCTGTAAAGCAGATTTTGAACCAGTCTTTGTCAATTGTGTCACTAGCCTACCACAATCCCTGTGCACCAGCTATGGAAAGTGCAGACCAAACTTCTACCTCCACCTGTGAGTCTCTTCCCACATGTAGTAAAGTAATGAATGCGGTCTCACAAATGAAAGGTTTTTTAGGGTACATTGTTTTAATTACCAAATGATTTCTCGGATGAATTGGATAAAAATACATTATTTTATTTTTCATTTATGAAAACTGGTTGCTGCATGAACTCAAGCACATTTATTTCAAACACATCAACGCAACGTCATTGCTATAAACCAATGCAGCTATTTTGGATAAAAGATAATGCGCCTCAGGTCACACAAATCAAACACGAAGAGTTGTCATACACAGTGTGTACAGTCAGTCATTCAAATTGGATATACACAAAAATCAGACTTAAACTGACAGTGTAAACATAGTCTATGAGATAAAACAAAAATGTTTAAATGTAAGCCTTGCTAAATACCTTATTACCCATAGTTATCCTCTTTATACTATGGTCACTTGCTTTTGTTTATTTTGCAGTACAAAATAGGACAGGACAGATAAGAAAAAAACATTATTTGTATTAATTATTTTATCTAGGGGTCAATAGATCTAGTTCAATCAACACCCTCACCATGCTCTCCCAGCTTTAGGTGCTTAGACCTGTTTTTCTAATCAAACAATACAAGGGCAGATGTTTCGGCGTTATTGCCTTCATGGCATGAAAGATTAAAATCTGCATTTAAACCCAAAGGGGATATGATCTTTAAATAAAATTGCATTGTCATTTTCTTGATTACAACCATAATACTGAACAACAACATTTAAGGTCCCGTTTTTCCTGTGTTTTTGAAGATTTGATTGTGTTTACAGTGCGCAATATGTGTACATGTTTCACATGCGGTATTTTTCACACAATCTACTTATCTATACGGTGCTTTCACTGTCCTAAAAACGGGCTGATGTCTTCTTTGTCCTATGAAGTCCCTCCTTCAGAAATACGTAACGAGTTCTGATTGTGTAGCTTGTTTAGTGTGTTGTGATTCAATAGCAGCTTATCTTAGCCAGGACGGAGTTTAGTCAAACACACTTGCTTTGACGTCATTCAACCGGGAAGTAGAGGGCTGTAGTACAAACCGGCCGTTCGCTGTATTGAAAAGGGGAATTCTGTTAAAGAAAATACATCGCCTGGCTGGCAGTGAACTTTGAGCTTTATCATTTACAGGTATTATTTATGCTATTACAGCAACATTAAACACTAACTAAAGTTTGAAAAATGGGATCAAGAAAAACGTGACCTTTAATGTTTAAGTATTGAGAAAGAATGAATTCTTACTGTGGTGGAGATATTGAAAACTCTTAAAAAGAGGGGCATTTTGGGTGTTTTATTAACTTCCATTATTATTATTTAGGGTGTTTTCACACCTAGTTCATTTGAGCCCTCCAAACGCTCTCAGATCAGTTTAGGGTGTATATGTGAACAAACCAAGTGATCTCAGACCCCCTTAAAAGGACCCATAAGTGAACCGAACTCAGACCACGTCAGGAGGTGGTCTGAGTACGGTTCGCTTTTGGGTTCTTTTGTGGTTCGATTTCTTTTTGATATGTGAAATCAATGAGGTCCCGGTCCGCTTTGCGTGTCGTTTGGACATTGTATCAAAATCAACTGCTGCACAGAAAGCTGGGGTCTGATTTCTTATGAAGTTGTGATGTGAACAAGAAAAGGTCTGAGATCACTTCAGTTCTGAAGAGGACCAAAAAAAGAACTGGGTCCTCTTTTGAGTCCACTATATTGTGAACACCAAAAGGACTGAGGCCACATTCAGCTAGTTCCTTTTCTGGTTCACTTTAAGTGAACTGGGTTTGGTTCTTTTAAAATGAACTATATGTGAAAACACCCTTACATAACCTAACCTAAACATAATTTAGGTTAAGGTGTGTTGCACCGTAATGATGCAACAACAGTTTGGCCAAATTAATAATTAACAATGACAATGATTTAGAAAAAATATACCATAAAATATTTGGTATTGCAAATAAACTTATATTTACTTTACATTATGAAATATTATGAAAATAAAATGACTCCACTGAAAGAGAACAAATGTGTTTTACACCATTAAAAAATGTATATTTAAAAATATTTTAGTGGGTCTAGAATAGATTACACTTGTCTAATAGGTTTTGAAATGAGAAGTTTGGAAACCCCAGCTTTACACAATACTAGTCTCAATTAAAGTTAATGTTAAGTTGTAATATAACTGAAATAAATAGCATTTGCAATTGACAGACATTAAATTAAACTGATGGCAGATGAGGTGTGGGGATGATGCTGGGCCAGAGTTGAATCTGTGCATCTTAGTAGATCAGGTTGGTTCATCCTTAAGTGCTGCATTAAAAAGAGAAAGGATCTAAAAAGAAAAGAAATTAAATATTTCTCCCAAATCAACATTGGACTATCAACACCAAATTAATAATAATAATGCAATTACATGCAAAGAAACCTGTCAACCGTCAATCTATAACAGATACTACACACCTGTGTCCAATACATCAAGATTCTCACAACATTTTAGGACTAGCTTATTACCACAGTTCTGGCTATTCTTCATATTCTGTGTGGTGGTTAGTTTGCAACAGTGACAAAAATGAACTTTTCATTAACATTACCATTTGTTCACTTAAGCTGACTTCCAAGAGCACAGTTATCTAACACAATCTACTGTAAGTGTTTTTTAACATTAAATATAGATTAATTTTTTTGACAGAGATACAAAGGACAAATGTCTCTGCTTGCTGCCTTCATCCGTGTGACCAATCAATGGTTGTGTTAAAAACATGATAATCAGGTGGTGACAATTAGGTGAAATATTGTGCAGTGTTACAGACAACTCGGATTTCTGATGTTATGTCATTAAATATCCTACCTCCGACCTCAATGCATTCCAGTCAATCACGTATCACATTTGCGTGTTTACCACATAATGAGACGCCAGGAGAAGTTTGTGCTCTTGTGCCAATGGTTACTGAATAATTTAACATTCATGTTCATCTATATTACGTGCTGTTTAAAGTTTGTTTGCGGTTCATGTAAGGCTGTGAAAGGCTAGCCACCACCTTGTCTGCAATGTCAAATCATGCATCTCGTTGAGGTCGGTGTTGATCGATCTGCTCCAAGTTGAGAGGTTGGATACTCCACTTTGTTTCCTGTTCCAGACTTCTTACGGGTTTAAGGTCAATAATATCCAACATCCAAGTTGTCTCGAACACAGCATTAGTTCACAGACTCCAGTTCAGTTCTATCTGTAACAAAAGAACACAATGAGAACATCATCACATCAGACAAAGTATTTCATTTATATAAATTGCACCCAAAGAAAAACCAAAATATTAAAAACATGAAAGATCAAAATCTTCATTTAAACCCAAAGGGGACTAGCCTGGTAATACCATTCTCTGCTACTTTGATTGAGCGAAGTACAAAGTCTGATGTAGTCAGGCTAAAAGGGGACATGGTCTTTAATCATAAATATAGATTTTTATTCGTATTCGCAGGTGCAAGAACTGGGCGATGTTTCATTCAAAGCTAACCTGACTGACATATTCTAACCTATCAATCTGTCAACATGTAACGGGGTGTCTTAGGTGAGGATTGAACCCGGGTCTCCTATACTCAAAGTGACTGTTCTTACTCACAGAGCTAACTCCCCACTGGTGAATCCAAGAGCAGAGATAGCAAAACAGCACAGAGACCTGGATCTTGATTAAACTGATAATTTTACTGAATGAAAAAGTACAACAAAATAAAGGAAGCCGTGCTTCCAAAAAACAGGGAAAAGAAAACAGACACAAGTGTCAAAAACATAAGCTTACAAGAGTAGCATACAGACTGGCAACTGGTAACAAAAACTCAAGACTGAACAAAGAAGGCATGGCAAAACTTCACTTATATAGAACAAAAACAGGTGTAACACATCAGGCATAATTACTAAGTGTCATAGAAAAGTGCCATCTGCTGGCCAGGAGGAAGCTAACAGTCCAAAGATGAGAATCTTACAGAAGCCCCCCTTCTAAGAACGGCTCCTGACGTTCCCTTGAAGGCCTTGGTGGGTACGGTGAAAAGTTGAAATGAGTGTTGGGTCCAGAATGTCTTTAGCAGGTACCCATGAGCGCTCTTCTGGGCCATAGCCCTCCCAGTCAACCAGGTACTGTACTCTTCCCCGTACTGTGCGAGAGTCCATCAGCCGACGGACAGTATAGGCTGGTTTTCCATTGATGATTTGAGCAGCTGGGGCAGGTTTGCAAGCTGGGGACAGAGAAGAACAAACAAAAGGCTTTAACCGAGAGACATGAAATGTTGGATGGATTCTCATTGATCTGGGCAGAAGCAACCGGTAAGATACTGGGTTTATCTTCCTGAGGATCTTAAAAGGACCAATATAGCGTGGAGCCAGCTTGCGAGATTCCACCCGCAGGGGGAGATCTTTGGTTGCCAGCCACACCCTTTGGCCAGGACGAAGCATAGGCCCCAACCTCCGGTGTCGGTTTGCCTGCCTCTGTTGTTGAGAGGCCTTCTGTAAAGCTGTCCGGGCCTTCTGCCAAACCCGACGACATCGACGAACCAATTGAGCAGCGGCAGGAACACACACCTCCGGCTCCTGTCCAGGGAACAACAGCGGAGGGAAGCCGTACTGGCATTCAAAAGGGGACATGCCTAGGGAAGAGTGGTAGAGAGTATTATGTGCAAATTCAGCCCAGACTAATCGAGAGCTCCAGGTGGTCTGATTTTCTGCCACTAAACATCTAAGAGTCTTCTCTATCTCCTGATTCACTCTCTCTGTCTGCCCATTAGACTGGGGGTGAAAACCAGAAGAGAGGCTGATGTCAGACCCAATGAGACGGCCAAATGCCTTCCAGAACCGGGATGTAAATTGAGACCCTCTATCAGAGACCATATCTTGTGGGAAGCCATGTATCCTGAACACATGATGCATAAGGTGCTCTGCAGTCTGGCTTGCTGTGGGAAGTTTGGGTAAAGGCAAGAGGTGACATGCTTTTGAAAATCTGTCCACCACCACCAGAATTACTGTATTACCTTGTGATTTGGGCAAACCTGTTACAAAGTCCATAGATATGTGCGACCAGGGATGTTTGGGGATAGGCAAAGGGTGCAGTAGTCCTAGGGGGTGGGCTCTGGGTTCCTTGTTCTGGGCGCATATAGTACAAGCGGCAACAAAATCCCGAACATCTCTTTGCAACTTGGGCCACCAAAATCTCCTTTGGATGAGTCTGCAAGTTCTGGTGGCCCCAGGATGACCAGAGGGGAGGGAAGCATGTGCCCACTGCAATACATCAGAACGTAATCGGTTAGGTACAAAGAGACGTCCTGGTGGACCATTACCTGGATCTGGCTGCTGCCGATGGGCCTTTTTGATGGCAGCTTCAATGCCCCACTGGATAGCTGCTACTATTCTGGAGGTGTGTAGTATGGGTTCCGGTCTGGACTCCTGCTCTGGGATATCAAATTGCCTTGAAAGTGCATCTGGTTTCAAATTCTTGGAACCTGGGCGGTAAGAAAGAACAAAGTCAAACCGATTAAAAAACAGAGCCCAGCGAGCTTGGCGGGAATTTAATCTCTTGGCTTCCCGAATGTAAGTAAGGTTTCTGTGGTCTGTCCAGATGAGGAAAGGATGCTTGGCCCCCTCCAACCAATGCCTCCACTCCTCCAGTGCAACCTTAACTGCCAACAGCTCCCGATTTCCGATATCATAATTCCTCTCTGCTGCAGACAGTCGACGAGACAGAAAAGCACATGGGTGAAGTTTGTTGTCAGACCTGGCTCTCTGGGACAAGACTGCTCCTACCCCTATGTCAGAAGCATCCACCTCAACCACAAATGGCAACTCTGGGTCTGGGAGAGTTAAGATGGGAGCAGATTTAAAGAGTTGTTTCAACTTGTTGAAAACCTGGTTGGCCTCTTCTGTCCATCTGAATGGCTGAGCAGACTTCTTGGTGAGAGCGGAGAGAGGTTCTGCAACAGAGCTGAAATTTCTAATGAACTTTCTATAAAAATTGGCAAAGCCAAGAAAGCGTTGTACCTGCTTTACAGAGCTGGGCTGAGACCATTCCCGTACTGCCTTGACCTTGCCAGGATCCATCTGAAGATTCCCCTTGGACACAATGAAGCCGAGAAATGGGACTGAGGAAACATGAAACTCACTTTTCTCCAACTTGACGAAGAGGCTGTGTTTAAGTAGCTGGGACAAGACCTGTCGAACATGTTGAACGTGTTCCTGGTAGTTTTTAGAGAAAATAAGGATATCGTCAAGATAGACAAAAACAAACTTGTCCAGCATCTCTCGTAGTACATCATTGATTAGAGCCTGGAAAACAGCCAAAGGGCATTACCTTGTACTCATAGTGACCAGTGGGAGTGTTGAATGCGGTCTTCCATTCGTCACCCTCTCTTACTCTGACCAGATGGTAAGCGTTTTGCAGATCCAATTTAGTGAAAATTGTGGCACCTTGTAGAAGCTCGAAAGCAGTGGTCAACAGAGGCAGAGGGTAGCGATTTTTGATTGTGATGCGGTTAAGACCCCTGTAGTCAATGCAGGGCCTGAGGTCGCCATCTTTTTTCTCAACAAAAAAAACCCTGCCCCAGCTGGTGAGGTTAAAGGACGAATGAAACCATTATCCAAAGTCTCCTTAAGATACTTCTCCATAGCAACCCTCTCAGGAGCAGAGAGGGAGTACAGCCTACCCCTTGGAGGGCATGCCCCTGGGACCAAGTCTATAACACAATCAAATGGTCTGTGAGGAGGAAGGGAGGTAGCTCGGGACTTGCTGAAGACCTCTCTGAGATCAGCATATTCAGGAGGAACTTGGGACACTTCAGGGAGGGACCCAGAGGGTGCACTTATAGTCTTTACGATAAGAACCTTGGGTGTTTCCGCTGTCTGAAGGACTAGAGATGACTTGAGGGGAAAACTTTGAGACTTAGCATTATCAGACTTGACCTGAGATACAGGTAGTCCTTGAGTAAAAGGTATGTTATGGTTGAGGGAGGCAGGCCACCTGGAGAGTGTTGACAAAGGTCCTGGAAATGCCTTCAGAAACTCGGGAGAATGACAAAAGGAGAAATTAGAGACACAACAATTAATTCCCCAGCTCTTAACAATACCCCTGGCCCAATCTATATGTGGATTGTGACAGGATAGCCATGGAAATCCAAGAACTAGGGGAAGCTCTGGTGATTGGATCAGAAAAAATTGCATTAACTCCTTATGGCCCCCAATTTCAAACTGAAGAAAAGGAGTACAGTGACTAACCTGACCTGAGCCAAGTGGTCTGCCATCAAGAGCAGTGATGGTTAGAGTCTTCTGGAGAACCAAGGATGGAATACCCAAACGTCTGGATACGTCTAGATCCAAAAAATTCCCAGCAGCCCCAGAATTAATGAATGCTCCCAGCTGATGATGTTGATTGTCTCTGAGGATGGTGGCTTGGATAGTAACTCCAGAGGTAGCAGGATGGGGATGACTTCTATTCTCGTTCCAGCTCCCCCTTTCCTGGACGAGAGCTGGCTTTTCCCGACAATTCAGGACAGCTGGATCGGAAATGGCCAGACTTGCCACAGTACAGACAGCGTCGCTCCCTCATTCGTCGATCTCTTTCCGTCTGGGTTAATCTAGTTCTACCCAGCTGCATGGGTTCTTCCAAATCACAGGGCCTACAAAGTGGTTCAACAGTATTGGAGAATTCTGGAGGGTGACGTGGCCCAGGATCTCGGCATCGTTCTGGCCGACGATCTCGGAGACGATGATCTACTCGGATTGCCATATCGATCAGGGATTCCAAGTCCGGTGCCGGGTCCCTAAATGCCAGCTCATCCTTAAGTTGTGGAGACAAAGCTTGGTGGAATGCTGCCCTCAAAGCACGTTGGTCCCATCCACTTTCAGACGCAAGAGTACGAAACTCTATGGTGAACTCAGCCACACTCCGATTGCCCTGACAGAGTTGAAGTAAACGATAATCCACATCACCTATGCTGGCAGGGTGGTGGAAAACCCTCTTCATTTCAACAATGAAATCTCTGCTGTTGGCTGAAAGTGGAGACTGTTGGTCCCACAGAGCTGAGGCCCAGTCTAAGGCCTTGCCGGTGAGAAGTGTAATCATGTAGGCCACTTTGCTGCGCTCTGTAGGAAAGCTTCCAGGTTGTAGTTCAAATACTAGGGTGCACTGTGTAATAAACCCACGGCACTTTTGGGGATTCCCATCAAATCGTTCTGGTGCTGGCAATTTGGGTTCTGACAGGGGAGATAACACTGCTCGAGGGGGATCTTCAGGTGGCTGAGGGTCTTGGGGTGGAGGAACAGAAGGCTGAAGACTTAAACGTTGAAGAATTTCAGAAAGGATCTGCTCATGTTCCTGGATGGCTGCAGCTTGCCCAGAGAGGGCAGAGAGAATGCGGTCCACATTTGAAGATGGTGGAGTCTCCTCTGCTGGATTCATGTTGATGGTTCAGTCTTGCTGTAACGGGGTGTCTTAGGTGAGGATTGAACCCGGGTCTCCTATACTCAAAGTGACTGTTCTTACTCACAGAGCTAGAGATAGCAAAACAGCACAGAGACCTGGATCTTGATTAAACTGATAATTTTACTGAATGAAAAAGTACAACAAAATAAAGGAAGCTGTGCTTCCAAAAAACAGGGAAAAGAAAACAGACACAAGGGTCAAAAACATAAGCTTACAAGAGTAGCATACAGACTGGCAACTGGTAACAAAAACTCAAGACTGAACAAAGAAGGCATGGCAAAACTTCACTTATATAGAACAAAAACAGGTGTAACACATCAGGCTTAATTACTAAGTGTCATAGAAAAGTGCCATCTGCTGGCCAGGAGGAAGCTAACAGTCCAAAGATGAGAATCTTACACAACAACAGAGACAGAGAAGCACGCAAATGACTAAACTTCTGGTAGATTTTACAGTTAACCAACTTATCATTCATGATGATATCATCACCTTTAACTTACAATTAACTGCTAATTAATATTTAGTAAAGTAGTTATTATGTTTAAGTATTGGTAGGAATTGGGTAGAATTAAGGGGTTGTGTACACCAAAACTTTTGAACGCTGCTGAAAACGCCTGGACAACGCCGAATGCCAGCTGTTTTTCAGCTGAGTGCCAGCTTTCTTCAGCTAAGCGCTTTGGTAGCACTGATACGTCAGCTGTGAGACGGTTGGTTGCTGTGATACTTGTCACGCCCCTCCTCCACTGTGATTGGACAGCCGCGTGAGAACTGACATTGACGAGCTGAGCTTTTCTTCCAAAGTTGAAAATTTTCAACTCTCGGTGCTCAGCGCTGAGCGCGGAAAAACCGCTGGGCGCCGGTTTTCAGCGTGAAGAAAACCGCTAGCTGCTGGCTTATTTGAAAAACGCCAAGCTTCCATTGGAAACTTTTGAAAACATGCGCCGGCCGCAGGCGTAAAAGCGTTGGTGTGCACGCCCCCTAAGGATGTAGAATAAGGTTTTGCAAAATCATGCATTAAAGGCGGAGTCCAGGATGTTTGAAAAACGCGTTGGAAAAGGAGACGGGCCGACTACCAAAACACACTTATAGCCAATCAAATCAAATCAAATGCCGGGTTGCGTATGTGTGGGGCGGGTCTATCAACAGAAGGTCCAGATTCTATTGGGGTAGGGGCGTGTTTGTTTAGGTGATTTCAAATATCAACATTGGCTTTCAAACATCATGGACTTCGCCTTTAATATGTGTTTTAAGTAAAAGTCAATATCTGAGTAATATTAATGTTAATAAACAACTAATTGCCATCATTTTTATTAACCTTACAAATTATTTAAACTGATACAAACTTATACATAAAAAAATTATTTTAAATTCCACTATTATTAAATCTACTATAACATCAGAAGTAACTGTAATTAAATTAGTAGCAAAATAAGAGTAATCCCTTACTTTACGTTTTCAAGGGAAATATAATTAAATTAGAGTAACTTATTATTTGGTTATTAGTTACACCAATACTGATTATAACACAATTACTATTAGATCAAGCAGATTAAGATCTTAACAGAATTTTCGGTAACTCTTTATTTTACGGTGTCTTTATTACACATGTTACAAGTAATTATTATAGTAATAACAGTTAATTATGCATAATTACATGCAACTAATCCTAAACCAAACCCTATCCCTAACCCTACAGTAAGTACATGTTGTTGATGATTATTACTTGGTACTTAAATATATAATTACAATGTAACAGTGACGCCTTAAAATAAAGTGTAACCGAATTTTCTTATATCAAGAGTAGGGTGGGGGGGTTACAGAGGTGAGATGTGGTTATGTTTATGGCTGTGTACACACAAACTATCAACAAAAACTGCAAAAGAATTTTTTTAAAACTACCTGAACTTGTTTAAGGTTTTAACAAAAGAGTAAAGGATTTTCCAAATTAATTTAGGGAAATTGGAATTTGGTTCAGAGTACAGGGTAAGTATTTCTGCAAATTACAATCTTAGAACGAATGTGTTAAAAACAACACATTAGTGTTGATTGTGGGACGACACACTAAATGCGTTGTCCCAGAATTCACCCATCACTGTGTTAATATTGAAACAACACATTTTGTGTTACTTTTAACACAACATGTGTTATATTTTAACACAAAATCAACACAAAATGACACATGTGTTAAAATTACACATAATGTGTTAAAAGCTTAACGCACAAAGATGTGTAAAAAGCTATTTCTAAAAAAAATAGTTATCTTGTTTTGAAACCAAACTCTTCAGATATTCTTTTTTTTGTAGATTGACAACTCTGTCGAAGATGTCATGGGAGTTGAACAAATGACAGAAGATGTCCTGAAACTTGATGAAGTTCTTCAGACTGCTTACACACACTCATCGGGTGCAAAACAAAATGAAAAGTAACAAACAGAAAACACAGAAATTTAAATTCTCTGTGGGTGACAGGGTATGGAGGTTCAATGTTCGAAGTCAGCAGAGAAAATTGGATCCAAATTTTTTAGGTCCATATACAATTAAAAACATTGAAGGGAAGAGTGCTGATGTTGTAGATGAGACAGGGGTAATTTTCCCAAAAATAAACATTGATCACCTGAGATTGCATACTGAGAAGACACCACGCATTCCTCATAAGAGTGTGTCTGGAAAGTACACAGCTGCAACTGCATCACAAAACACCTGTTCAACTGGTGTATCACAAGCCATTGCATCTGTGCCACAATCACCCACCATTTCTAAAGTGGCTGCACCATACCTGTCAAGTTTTAGATTTGAAAATAAGGGACATTTTCCAGCACCCACCGCCAGCAGTCCTACCAACCCAACAAGCTCCAGTATCCCTTACATTTTAAGACTGGTGCTATAGCCTAAATGACAACACAAAATGGTATATATCAGGGGTGTAAAACTCATTTTACGCTGACTGAGGGCCGGATAGTAAATAACGCCACAATGTGAGGGCCGGATAATATTTATTAAACCTTAGTGTGCTGAAATTGTGTAAAAATTAACTAGACAAACTAATTTAATAGCAAGAAAACTAGTGAAACACACAGCTCTGTGAAAACTACATTTCAAAAGCTACACTCATACTGTACATACTATACACACAAATTTGCATCTGTACAAAACTCATTGGCCTTAGGTTGAAAAGCCTAAATTTAACTTCTTTTGCGTTATACCTTAATGCCAAATTTATTTATAACCCATTCACTTTTCTTTGTAATGAGAACAGTCATTTAAAAAATGAAAATGCTAGATTGGGCAGTGTCCCACACCAAAAAGGGCACTAAGGTGGGTGGTACTATTAGTATGGTTTTAATAAAGTATTATAAATATGATGTGTTATATTACTAGCATCAACTTAGACAAGTAATTATAATGGGAAATATAACAACAAGAATTAAAGTGTGACAATAAATATTCAATATGATTTACCTGCTGGCTTGATGGAGCTTTGAATCCATGTTTGCAATGTTGAACTGCCTTTAGAAGCAGCCTCCCTTTCCGTTCTCTGTCTTTATTTTGTGAAGGCATTTTTTGTTTTTTGTATTTTTGCCTACAAAGTGTGCCAACAACAGCAAATTTATAGGCCTAATTTGTTTTTACATATTTATAAGATTAAAACCCTACTCTTAACCTAAAAAATCATGACAAACTATATATCACTGGAAAGCTCTCAGAATGTAGTTTTCATATTACAAGGTCATCTGTTGATATTAAAATAATAGTGACAGTTTTCGTGTTACATGCTCCCCCATAGGAATGCATATTAATTATTATATATTCATAAAACTATATCCTATTATAAATCTTCAAACATGTTGACAAACTATATATTGTTGGAAAGCTCTAGTAATGTAGTTTTCATATTTCAAAACCTTTTTGCAGTAATAATAATGCAGTGATAGTAATTGAATAATTTGTGACAAGTGTATGCTGCAAACTGTTGACACCTAGTGGCCGTTGTTGGTAAAACCACTAAAAGTGTGACACACACCTCATTTTTTGTGATTTTAACTTGAAATTTGGATCAGAACTACTTGAGACTTATGGCTTCATGTTTGCATTATTACTTTTGTGAAACATTTACATTTTTATACTTTTATTTATAAAAATAATATGTTATGGAATTATTTTTATTTATTAAAACAAATGTAAACTGCTATACAATTTAATTATTTAATATGTTATATGTTTAAGTGTCTTCTTTAAAGTAAGACCACGATTAGGCTTCTAGACCAAAAAATGCCAGAGTTATATTAATTTGAAGATATATATCACAATTTTACCCCCCCCCACTCTAAAGGTATTTGCGCCACCTAAGGGGTTAAATGATAAATGAAACTTATTTGTTTTCGTGTCTTTATCTGACACTTTAAAATGCTTTTACCAACATGTTTGCTGCATTTGTACGCCTCTCACTCTGCACTATTACTATTTGATTGCGTAAAGTCCTCATTGTTCAGTAAAATTTATTAAGCATTTTCCCTTTTTTTGTTGCTATTTTCGGCCGAATATTTTCAGTGGCCAAATATATTTTCAGTTGCCGAACATTCAGTGCATCCCTAGCTATAACAATGCATTTTATCATGAAATGATCAGCCCTATGCCCTAAAAATCCCTTCAAAGACTTATTATCTGCTGTAAAAGCTTTGTAAAGCTGTTCTGTATATCATCTAATTTTTAAATCTGACATTACATCAGAAAAGCCAATTGCTTAATAAAAACATGCAAGTCCTCGTACTTTGGCAGCATGGAAAAATCTTAAGCTTATGAAAGCGTATTTTTGTGCATCTGTTCATATAGTTTTATTTACATTATTGCAATTGAGATCTATAGGATGTAATATTTAACACCGTTATCCTGACTGAGAAAGATCAGAAATATTTGTGTGGCATTATTATATTATGTATAGACCATTTCAAGAGACGTAAACAACACTGGTCCAGAAGCACTTCCTGTTTCCGTTTTTTTAACACTAGATAAACGTTGGGATAAAATAAACCAACAGAACATATAAACCTGAATTAACTGAAGTTAAACAAACATCTTAAAGATAATAATACATGTGAAATAAAAAAATAACTGTCACAAACTGTAACCGGAAGTGTTTCTGGACCAGTGTTGTTTACATCATTTGAACTGGTCTATACATGATTAAATTGACATTTGGATTACTTGATTAATTGTTTAACAGCGAGTTTCACTTTCATAGCTAGACAAGCTTCTGTAATGGCAAAAAAATACACTGGACACAAATGTTTTGGGTCTTTTTCACTTTAATAACATTTATATAACATTACATTCAAATGATTCTGGTTTGTTTTATTGCAAAAATATTCTCGGTTTGCTTAAAAAATAATAATAATCAGCAGTATTACACTGTAAAAAGTAATACCTAGATCTAACTTATAAAAATTAAGGCAAGTGGCTGCATTTGATGTTTTAAGTTGAGTCAACTTGTAGTCTTTTTAGTATAATAAACACTGTAATATTACTTTATACAAACGCAACAAAATTAAGTTGAGTTAACTAATAGTTCTAGTATTACTTAGTTTAATTTACTTTTCTTGGTACAGGTAACTTTATTATGGTTTGTTGTTGTTTCCATAAACATTGATTTAGACTTTACCTTTCTGTGAGATGAGGGCACGAATTGTTTATTCAATCAACTGGCCCACCCAGTTTAGTTTTGGGCAGCTGTAAAGCGTGACATACTTCAGTATGCAGTCTATGCACAAGCACCAGTCTTCTGAACAATGGTAACTACAAAACTCAAAGATGAAACAAAAACTCTTCTAAATATCGAAGATAAATTAACATTAAACACATAAAAAGTCTTTCTTTTTAGTTAAAAACACAAAATACCGTTTAAATTAAATTTTCACTGTCCAAATGCAGTCCCATGCAAAGCATGCTGGGAACTACAAGTCTACTGCCTAGTTAGCTATGTTTATTAAAATCATTCGTGTAGTTTCAACACAAAATTATTAAGTTCATTTCCTTCTTAATTTAAGTGGATTATACATGATAAAATGAAGCTGAATTTACTCAATGTGTTCATTTAGAATGACTCAACTTATTCATCTTTTTATGTTATTTTAACTCAAATTTTGATTAAAAAACAAGAATTTTTAATACAGTTTACTCGTTTTATCTTTGTTAAATCTACTAAGGCACCGGAACACTTTTTACAGTATATGAGAATGAAACTTTTATGTACTTTTGGAGACGTTTCCATCCACTTTGGGGTGCTTTTAGTCTTAATTTGGCCACAACTTTCTCAGTGTTTCAGCAAATGGAATGATTTTTGGTGACAAATCTTATATTGACACATATTTTGGGAATATGCTTTTAAAAACTTAACAATGCACCGTAGGCAAATTCATTACCCTTTCATGTTTTTCGGAAGTAAAACATCAACTAACTTAAACTTTTGTAAAAATGTATCAAATAAATATTTTTTCAAATGTTTTTGCATAAATTTGTTAATAAACCTCAGCACTGATTAAAACTACCAAATTCTTACAAAAAGAACTCTTAATTGCCAAGTTCATGTCACTGATTTGGGGGGGAAAAAATCTGTTTTTGCCCCATTGACTTCAATTATAACAACATTTTTTTTTTAATTGCAAAGCCATGACACCATATAATCATGCATTCTTGATTGTTGGTGGTTTTCCCTATTGGGTAGAGGTAAAATGTGTCATTTTTACTGTTGATCACCAGGTGGCACCATTAATCCTTTAGATTTTTTTATTGGATTAGCCTACTAAAAACTTACTGATTACTGCTTTTTGAGACCTTGTTTTGTTTTTGTACTTTGTCTTTTTAGCATTTTGAAATTGTTGCTAAAGTATCTGTAGGTATGGTCTCAATGTCCATTATTTCATGTTTCAAAGTGAAATGCTTGCTGTGCCACAAAAAGCTGATATACAGCAATAATACTTCTTCCATGCTCCTTTTTACCACCAGTCCCATAAGCACTACACAGCACTAAATCTATATTTTTATACAAACTTAAACAAAAAAGTAACTATTCTCATCCCACCCCAGACTACTTTCCCATACACACTGTACTAAACAAAGTCTTACTTTTTTTTAGTTCATACTGTCATTCTTCAAACTGTGTGTCAATAAATTATAATTAATGAATTAATTGTAGACACGTCAAGAAAATTTGCATGGAAAAATAGGCATTTTTTTATTTAATAACCAGACAATTAAATAATTCTGCTTAGGTCATTGCATAAAATATTTTTATTTAGTTGCTATTTCTTTTAACAGTAGCTAGGTGTCACTAGGGAGCAACGCTAAATAAAGCTTTGGGTGACGCAATGGGCTGCGAAGTGTCAGTTCCTGCTCGTTTTCAGTTTTAAGGGTTTGGAGTTGCGGGATGTAAAGAGAGTGTTCAAGTAGGATTTAAGTTGCTTGTAAAAAATAAAAAGTAAAGCTTTGAACCCTGACATTTACATTAATGTAAGAAATAAAATAAAAAAACTTGTGCGAAAATCTGCATACAAAAATACAGAAATCCTTCCAGAACAGATTTGTAGAAGAGCATTCTCCAGAAGAGATGAGAAGTAGATTCATCTTCAGCACAACAAAAACATAAAGAATCAATATTAGGAAACATTCTTCCATGGACTATTAACAAATTAGCCAGTAGTACACAATGTAAGGAAGAGATGCAAATAACAGTTTAATTATCCTGTTCCTACCAGAAGAGTTGAATTTAAAAAAAAAAAACTGATAATGATTGTATCAAAAGGATGAGCAACTTACACAGAAATTTGGGATTTAGCTCAGTCTCTGAGAATTGCTTAATAAGGAATGATATCCATCACTATAGCCTACTGCCCTACAAAGCCAAAGCGCATTTGACACATTTGGTCAAAATTGAGTTAAGGGTTGAAATGGACTGGTGTAAAAGACTTTAAGGGCATTTTCTCGGTTTCAGTGTTTGAGTAGTTACTGCACTTAGCCTTTGTAGGGCAGTATATCAAAATCTCGTGGAGAGACAGGAATGTTATATTTGTTCAGAATATGAATACAAATGTCAATCAGCATTGATTAATTGAGAGACCAACATAAAATGATTACTCACCCAATCTGGGAAAAACAATTACTTTTTTTATAAAGAATATCACAATTATCCCAAATGAAGTACTGGTGAAGACTAAAATTGTGTTTATAAATTAGGTGCCAGGTCAAAAGTGCTTATTTATGAAAATTATTTTTAAGGGGCAATTTATTTATGTTGTAATTACATAACAATAAGAAAGGGAGGCCTCCCACTTTATGTATTGCTGTTTCTTGTGTTGCTCTACTTGCTTTTATTGTTACCTCATTTGTAAGTCGCTTTAGACAAAAAGGTCTGCTAAATGACTAAACTGTAAATTAAAAGTTTGACAGCCGTCTATCCTTCGATAGTCATGTTTACAACGTCTACCACATTACATTCTTTCATCTTAGAAATATCTCAAAAATACGCCATATGCTTTCTGCATCAGATGCGTCCATAGAATTACCATTAGAATACAATCCTTTTGCTACTTACCCCCCAAGCTCTGGAATGATTTACCCAATCAATTTAAGTCTAAACTAAAGAAAAGAAGAAATATTTCTTTAACAAAGCATTCACATAATTTGTTTGGTAAATCTACTTATCCTGCAATAGTTAGCTTGTCCGGAACCAAGCACACATTCATCCACTACTGTATACTGTATGACACTTGCATTATATGTGAGTGGCCCCTACGCTAGTAGGATTTTGTTTCTCTTTCCCTCGACCCCAAGGTTACCTGAGACTAACAGACCCAGTTCCTGCTTCCGTGAAGCTCCTCAACTTATGTCCTCCCATCTGCTAGTGATCTGCTGGTGCCCAGCCGATGTGTGACCAGTGACCACCGACCGCTTCTTTTCAACTTTAATATAATTATTATAAATGTAATTCCCATAAAGTTTTTATAATACAGTATTCAATATTTATTTACATTTGTTGCTCAGAAACTGCTTAGCTGCGCACAAGTTCAAGATTATTTGCGATTTATAAATTCCACATCTTTAAGAAAGGGGTATACGTGCGTTTTCTGCGCGTAGGTTCAGTTTATGAATCACACGTAGGCATTTTTTTATAAATGATCGTAAGATCAAATATAGGATGGTTTCTACAAAGCATTTTATAAATGAGGCCCTTGGACTGAAATTTTGATCCAGTCCTTTTTTAATCATAAGTAATAATCTGTGATAGGATTGTCTGTCCTATAGAGTCAACTTGATGTTTTCCGTTAAGCAGTGTTTCCATTTCATGAGTTTAAGAGAACACAACAATTGTTGCTTCCAGGAAAGCTGACATCAATTGAAATGAAAGTTGTAGCTCCTGGGGACACAGCTGTGGCTCCTTTATTTAGTTTATTATATTACTTGTGGTTTATAGCACAAACACGGGAATGTTTTCATTATCTCTGTGTTTTCTTTATTGACAGAAGATGTTGATCTGGGTTATGCGTCAATGAAGGCTAGTTATTGAAATCATTTTAATGCATCTTTAATTTTTGAATGAACAGAGTTACATTTAAAAACATTTCAGATGTGTACATAGTTTTTTTTTTTTTTGCATTTTTATCATTTGCTATAACATATAACAACTAATGACTGATGGATTTTAATACAGCGACACATACAACATCACCAATTCAAAGCTTAAGCATTTAAATGGATTTCTTCACTCAGATTTTACATGCTGGCTACATTGCAAGGTATCTTCAGACACATGGTTGTGGAACCAAGGAGTAAAAATGTTTATCTCTGGAAGATCCGCTTCTGGGAACGTGGCAGAGAAAGCCTTCTCGTGTGTTGAAAAGTTTCCCTACAACGCCACCGCTCTTCGTACTAATGGATGATAAAAAAAATCACAACATTTACCATATCTTCCATCTCAATACCTTCATTTCTAAATTTATTTGTATGTTATTTGAGATCAAATCATATTTTCTGTTCCATATTAAAGGCTAATTTTAATATGAATTATACCACAGGTCTGTTGCATGCTGCATTCTGATTGGCTGAGAAATGTTCTATGGGTGTTGATTATTTTTCTGTAAATTGCACACCTAACTTTTCAAATGTCTTAAAAATAGGCACCAGAGCAATGTTTGTGGTAACCGTGGTATAAGAGGAATAATTGACTCCGGTCCTTTGAATTATTTGAAAATAATTCGCGTCGTGCCGCATTACCACCTTGGTGTGCATTATTTTCTTATAATTCAATGGCCCGTCGTCAATTATTCCTTACATAATGTTAATATCCTTGGATTCCCTTTTTTCACGTTTTGCATACCCCATACCAAAGAGCACCTAACTATTTTTTTCTAAATTAATTTCTTCAGCTATTTCTGAGCACTTTGGATTTTTTCTGATTTCTGTTTTTTATTTAATTAAAGTTTTAGCCCTTACCTGCATACATAGTAATTGACTCCCGGAAACCTCTTCGACTGATCATACGAAACCATGTTTGATTGAGCCCCGTCTACCCATTTCCAACCACGTCCTTGACAGGGATCAATCAGAACCTGCATTAACAAAATACATTGTTTATTATATTTATTTTTCACATATTAGCCTTTAAGTAAACTCATCAAAACTATTAAATAACTAATAAATGTCAGAGATGGCAGTTCACATTCTGGACTCTTATTGGCTGATTTTTTTCTCATAAATTATTCCACGCTATTCAAAACATTTTGGTAACACTTTACAATGAGACTGTTTTTGTTAACAGAAAGTTTATGCATTAACTAACATGAACGAACAATGTGTTTTTCAGAATTTATTAATTCTTGTTAATTAGTTAGTTGAATACAGTTATTCATGTTAGTTCATGATGCATTAACTAATGTTAAGCATATATCAGTAAATGCTAAAACTAACTTGAATTAAGATTAATAAATGCTGTAGTATTGTTCATTGTAAAGCAGTGGTTCTCAAACTGGGGTCCGGGGCCCCCAGGGGGGCCGCGAGATGGTGCCAGGGGGCCCCAGTTTTATGACATTTTATAAAATACATTAATATCATGAATTCTGTGTAATTAAACCTAAGAAAAATAAGGCTACTAACCAGCAGCACTACTTTGTATAACTACATATGTTTTGTTTAATTAAAAAATAAATTTTAGAACAGTTTTTGTCATAAATTTTCTTTGGGGGGCCACGAAGGAATGCAACGTACACAAGGGGGGCCGAATGCGGAAAAAGTTTGAGAACCACTGTTGTAAAGTATTGTTCATTAGTAGTTCTTGTTAGATAATGCATTAACTTTCTGTTGACAAAAACAATCTTATTTTGAAGTGTTAACTTTTTTTGACAAATCCATGAAAAAGTTTTTGTTTTTAGCACATGTTGCTTATAAAACTGACTCAGATGGAGAGGTTTTTTATATTATGGAAAGCATTCCTCTCAAGTGACCCTAAACCTATGACAAATATTATGTGTTAGGGTTAATATGTGTAAGGGTACTATATGTTTTTTTCTTTTTTTATTATGTATTGTTTATTATTTACACGTTATATGCATTGGTTTAATGTATTGTAATGAGTTACCTGATAGCTGATAGCCCAATTAACTCTCCAGTCATACTCAAACATGCAGTATTGATCCTTTACATATCCACTGTGCCATCCTCCATCAGGTCCAATGGCTTTGCACACAGCTAACTGGGTAACAGAACGAACAGCATCTGTAAACCAATGGAATAAACAAATCTATTGGTTTGACAGAATTCTCATCTGAGCATTTAATGATGTGTAATGAAAAAATACAGCGAGGAAAAGAAGTATTTGAACACCCTGCTATTTTGCAAGTTCTTCCACTTAGAAATCATGGAGGGGTCTGAAATTGTCATCGTAGGTGCATGTCCACTGTAAAGCTATGTTTATGCTCGCCGCGTCCGCACGAGCGCATTGGTGCGCGCAGCAAAAATGACATCAACGCGGAGCGGGCGGTCGCACGCGTTGGGTGCGCGAGACCCCATTTCGCTTGGCTCTGTGCACTGCATTTTTTGTAACTTTCCGCGCGGCTCCGTATCCGAAAATGACCGAACTCGAGGCGATTCTGTCCGAGCAGGCAAGCCTGTGACGTATCTCTTTGATCAATCCAAGCAAAACAATGTATATATTTATCTGACACTCTGGAAGTAAAGTATGAAAACTTTGCAGTTTAAAACACAAATTATTTTACATGATTCAGAATGTTTGGCTTATATTTGTATTGAATGAACCACTGGACAAGGAATAAAATACAAATCTTAAGATGTCTGTACTGTTTGTTTAATAAAAACTTTAATGAAATGATAATGTTTAATAAAGACATATTTAAAAGATTGTTGTTTTATTCATGTTGTCATATTTATATATATCAAACTCTAATGTTAAAAGCACCAGCGTTGTTCCAGCTGACGACTTCTTCTATCCTCTTCTTTGTGTCTGTTTTTGACTTTATTGCTCGTGTCGCCCCCTGGTGGTTAAAAAAATAGTGCAACAGCGAGCGCGTCAACTATAAACGCCTCGTCCGTTTGGTGAGACGCGCGCGCGATCCGCGGAGGCTTGCGTTGCAGACCAAAGCGCGACCATAAACAAGGCTTAAGAGACATAATCTAAATAAAAAAATCAAGAAATCACAATGTATGATTTTTTAACAATTTATTTGTATGATACAGCTTCAAATAAGTATTTGAACACCTGAGAAAATCAATGTGAGCACACTCTCTAAAATGGCCCAGATCCTTCAACATCGGACCGAGACCGAGACCATGGATGAAAAATGGCAGAGCATTAAAGAGGCAATTACATCAACATGTCAGGAAGTGCTAGGTAACAAGAAGCAGGGGCAAAAAGAATGGATCTCAGTGGGGACCTTAGAAAAGATCCAGGAGAGGACAAGGAAGAAGGCTGAAATAAACAACAGCTGTACACGTACTAGAAAAGCCAAGGCCCAAGAGCAGTATTCAGAAGTAAATAGAATAATTAAGCGGAGTATAAGGGCAGACAAGAGAAATTACATGGAGACACTGGCAGTAGAGGCAGAAGATGCGGCTCAAAATGGTAACATGAGAGAGCTGTATACCAACATCAAAAAGCTCTCAGGTAAATTCAGCCAACCAGAGAGGCCAGTTAGGGACATAGAAGGAAAAGCTATTCCAGGAATAGAACAACAAAAGCATAGATGGGCAGAGCATTTCGAGGATCTCTTGAACAGACCTTCTCCATCGAGCCCAGTAAATATCCAGCCAGCCAGATGTGACCTTCCTATCGTTTGTGATGTTCCATCAAAGGAAGAAAGGTATAAGGCCATCAAGCAATTGAGAAACGGGAAGTCAGCTGGCCCAGACACCATTCCTGCAGAAGTTTTTAAAGTGGACGAAGTGACCACTGTGGAAATGCTCTATCCTCTATCCCAAAACATCTGGGAAGAGGAAGACATCCCAAAAGAGTGGAAGGAGGGCTATCTAATCAAGCTCCCAAAGAAGGGTGACCTTAGTTCCTGCTCAAACTACAGGGGGACAACACTGCTGTCAACCACAGGCAAGATATTTAATAGATATTTAAAAGATGCGGTTGACCCACATCTCCGAGACCAACAAGCTGACTTCAGGAAAAGTAGATCCTGCACTGACCAGATAAAAACCCGGCGGATTATCCTGGAACAGTCCTTAGAGTGGAACTCACCTCTCTATGTCAATTTTTTTGAGAAAGCATTTGACAGTGTGGATAGGGAGACCATCTGGAGTCTGTTGAGACACTATGGGATACCAGCAAAGATCACTAACATCATCAGGGACTCATATGAAGGAATGACATGCAGAGTGGTACATGGCCAGCAGCTTACCGATGCCTTCCAAGTGCGAACAGGGGTTAGACAAGGATGCCTGTTGTCGACCTTCCTTTTCCTGTTGGCAATAGATTGGATAATGAAGACCTCAACTGCCCAGAGGAGGAATGGCATCCAATGGACACCGTGGACACAATTGGATGACCTCGACTTTGCTGATGACCTGGCACTCCTTTCCCACACCCAGCAACAAATGCATGAGAAGACAAATATCATTGCAACTCATTCAGCAAGCCTTGGACTCATTATACACAAAGGGAAGAGCAAGATCCTTAAAGTAAACAACAACAACAACATGGCCCCCATTAGGAGAAGCACTAGAGCAGGGGTGGGCATTAAGGGCCACAGTCCTGCAGAGTTTAGCTTCAACCTTAATCAAACACACCTGAATGTCATTTCCAAACAGTCCTGAAGACTTCAATTAGATTTTTCAGCTGTGTTTGATTAGGATTGGAGCCAAACTCTGCAGCACTGCGGCCCTCAGGACCACGAATTGCCCACCCTGCACTAGAGGAAGTGGAAAGCTTCACCTATCTTGGCAGCGTTGTCGACAAGCTGGGAGGGACAGATGCGGATATGAAGGTGCGGATTGGAAAGGCAAGGGCAGCTTTCCACCAACTGATGCCTATGCCCAAAGTTGGGTGGTAGGCGTAAGTAAGTTTGTAAAATAATATGAATATTTCTACCACAACCGCATAGATTACCCTTAAAAGGCCTTTATTTATACCCCTGAAGCTGTTTGGTTTACTTTTGTGAGGGAAGGATGCACAATCTTTGGCTTTGAAGGAGATGGACTCCATATTCATACATTTTAAAAATTAGAAAGTCTAAGACATTTTCTAAAAAAAGATTTTCTAAAACACAAATGAGATTGTCTGAAAAAGAATGGAAAGATGCATCCAACGTAAATCTCTTTTCTTAGACTACAAAAAACACACAGATTGTAAGCAACAGTTTACTTCATGGGATTGGTGATGTAGAGAAGACTGACATTATCATAATTCCTCCCGCTTCGGACTCAGCCTGTAAATTAACTCCTGTTAGCATTGCATTGTGAATCTTTCAAACATGCTAAGGAGGGTCACATTTCCGGCTGACGTCAGAGGTATTCGGGCCAATAACGATGATTTAACAGGATGAAATATAAATTAACCATATGTGCTTACACATGGCTTTATTTTAATGTGTTTGTGTGTATTTCAATCTGCCCAGATGATAGAATTGAGTATGAATAATGCCATTACGTAAGAACATAAAATATTTTCATATTTTTTGAATCAGTTCTTTGAAACAAACTGTCCAAAGAACCAGTTCATGGAAATAAATCAGACTTCCTATCTAAGCTAACTGTAAATAATACTTAATAGAAACAAAAGCTGATCATGGCTGAGCATAATTAAAGTAAGGAAAAATGTAATGTAAATGGTTTAGAATCATGGCAGAAAAATGTAATGTAAATGGTTTAGAATCATGGCATTTACACTCACCTAAAGGATTATTAGGAACATCCATTCAATTTCTCATTAATGTCCATTAATTATCTAATCAACCAATCACATGGCAGTTGCTTCAATACATTTAGGGGTGTGGTCCCGGTCAAGACAATCTTCTGAACTCCAAACTGAATGTCAGAATGGGAAAGAAAGGTGATTTAAGCAATATTGAGCGTGGCATGGTTGTTGGTGCCAGAGGGGCCGGTCTAAGTATTTCACAATCTGCTCAGTTTCTGGGATTTTCATGCACAACCATTTCTAGGGTTTACAAAGAATAGTGTGAAAAGTGAAAAACATCCAGTATGCGGCAGTCCTGTGGGCGAAAATGCCTTGTTGATGCTAGAGGTCAGAGGAGAATGAGCCGACTGATTCAAGCTGATAGAAGAGCAACTTTGACTGAAATACCAACTCATTACAACGGAGGTATGCAGCAAAGCATTTGTGAAGCCACAACACGCACAACCTTAAGGCGGATGGGCTACAACAGCAGAAGACCCCACTGGGCACCACTCATCTCCACTACAAATAGAAAAAAGAGGCTACAATTTGCACAAGCTCACCAAAATTGGACAGTTGAAGACTGGAAAAATGTTGCCTGGTCGATGAGTCTTGATTTCTGTTGAGACATACAGATGGTATGACTGCCTACCTGAGCATTGTTTCTGACAATGTCCATCGCTTTATGACCACTATGTAACCATCCTATGATGGCTACGTCCAGCAGGATAATGCAGCTATCACAAAGCTCGAATCATTTCAAATTGGTTTCTTGAACATGAAAATGATTTCACTGTACTAAAATGGCCCCCACAGTCACCAGATCTCAACCCAATAGAGCATCTTTGGGATGTGGTGGAACAGGAGCTTCGTGCCCTGGATCTGCATCCCACAAATCTCCATCAACTGCAAGATGCTGTCCTATCAATATGGGCCAATATTTCTAAAGAAAGCTTTCAGCACCTTGTTGAATCAATGTCACGTAGAATTAAGGCAGTTCTGAAGGCGAAAGGGGGTCAAACACAGTATTAGCATGATGTTCCTAATAATACTTTTGGTGAGTGTATATTTATGTCACGGCCAGGGGCTGAACAGAGCTAAAGCCAGCAGCCTCTTTGTCTTCTCTCAACGAAGTGCGTGAAGGCGGGGGTTAATCTGACAAGACACACAGCAATACACCGCAACCCACAGCAATATACAACACCACGTCAAAAATAAAGGTTTCCACAGCACAAAGACTCACCCACCACTCCAAGTGTACGAAAAAGACGCCCGTCTTCCTTCACTTCGCTTAGTTCAGATTTGGCGATGGAAATATGCGGCCCAGCTAGTGGTGTCGTTGTTGTGTCTGCTTCGGTAAGTATTTCCTTGGCTCACCCACCACGCTCTGTTGGGGGTAGGGCCGTCCTACTTCTCCTGGAGGGAGTTAAAATAAGCCAGGTTAATACCCAGGATACTTTCAGCTAGATCTAGGTACTCACAGCGATGCCGTCTTAAATCCCCTTTTTTCACTTCGTCTCAATCCGTCATGTGTTCGTTCTCCTCACAACCTTTAAGGTTCGCAATGACTTCACAATCAACAGTTCCAGCCCAAAAGGTCTGGTGCAGTGCTCCTTTAACTCTCTCTCACAGCTCCGTCCTCTTTTGCCTCTCTTGGCTGCCGTACTCTCTCCTCTCGCTCTAAGCGCTCTGTGGATCAACGGCGCCCTCCGGCTCCTCCGAGGACGGAGCGTGTGATTTGGGTCTGCCCTAGGCAGTAGGGGAGCTCGTGCCCGAAACAACTCTCCTCCTGTGTGCTGCTACAGCTCCATTTATGTGGCCCGTCCTCATCTCTTCCTCTAATCAGAGCTGCTACATAAATTGGCTGCACCTGTGGCTCGTTTCTTCCTGATTTGTGTTGCCAGGGAGACTGGGAAGTGAAAGGTGCTTTTAAAAATTCTGTCCGGGCGGAACCTCTCCTCTCCCTTTTTGGTTCCGCCCTAAGTCACCCTGTGACATTTACAGTGTAAATCATACACGCCCATGAGTTGGTTCTCATCTTAAGCAAATGCTCTACTCTTCAGCACAAGGTGACTTTTACAACAACAACAAAACAGAAACTTTTTCAAATACGAACAGAGCAAAAAATACTAAACATAAGTAAGTCTCCCTCTTTTCTCATCTTGATTAAAAGTGCATAAAATAACACTTTACTTCAACTCATTATTCAGTATTATCTAAAAGCATGCTGGGAACCATGCCTGTCAACATTTGGATTTAAAAATAAGGGAAATTTCCCAAACCCTAACAATCCCCCCATTTTCATTACTACGCAAGGGAATGGTAGACTGCAAAAATGACTTTCTTACTTAGTATTTTTGTCTTGTTTTGAGTACAAATATATAACAATTCTTAAATCAAGATTTTTTATGATGAGCAAAATGATCTAAGAAAATAAGTCTAGATTTTAGACAAAAATATAAAATTTAAGTAAATTGGTGCTTAAAGCAAGAAAAAAATGCCAACGGGGTATGAAAAAAGACCCCACTTCCCCAGTCTTCATACGCCATTGGCAGACTATTTTGCTTGTTTTAATCTTAAAACCATGCCAATCAAACCTTTTTTAAACTGACTATCATTCATTCAAACAAATTTGTTTTTTAACACATGTGATATGCTAGATACCACTTACCATATTTTCCAGACTTAAGTTGCTCCGAAGTATAAGTCACATCAATCAAAAATGCGTTATGAAGACGAAAAAAACATATATACACATTGCATTTATTTAGAAAATGATTTCACAAAATCCAAACCAAAGAACAGACATTTAATCTGGAAAGGCAAGCTATTCAACTAAACAATGGCACACAGAACAGCAGGCTGAATAGATGTCCGTATGTTAACGTAACATTATTGTCACAGGTCGGAGCGGACCACAGATGTCGTGAGTCACGCCCCTTCCTAGTTTCCACCTCGAGGAGGTCCCAAGAACACCCCAATGACCAGACACACGAGAGAAAGTAAGTAAATATTAAAACAAGCTTTATTAAATTATTTAAAAAGGGTATAGGGGAAGGGGGAAAGGGAGGCTAAAATCCAACTCTCCGAGCGGAGGGTAGCAGTCCCGAGTCGCTATGGACTCCGTCGCGGGAGATCTCAGGTGGGACCTTCACTCTCCTTTACTCTGGTGATGCGACGACAATCAGCTCATTCACACTATGTCCCTTTGTTCTGTCTTACAGGGAGACTAATCCAGGGCCCTCGCCGTTCCTGGACATAAAGGACACAGATGGTAAGTGTCAAGAAGTTTAGTGCAAGATGGATACCTGCTGTTACTCGTGGTGAGCTCCGAGGCGGCCACGCGGGTTGAACTCCTGTCCGTCCAGATGCAGGTGGAGCTGCACGATGGCTGTCAGGCTCAGACTGAAACCGTACTGGTAAGTGTACGGAGGGTGTCTGCTGTTCTTGTATCCTGAGTGACAAGTCGACTTGCAGATAGACACTTCACAGGGATCCGCTCAATCTGCACGAGAACATACAGGTAAATATAACAGGACTGGGCACGGATGGTAGACGGAGGGGCCACGGGATCTTCACTTGGGGCACAGGTAGGTATGCAATACGGTAAGTATATAGGGAAGGCAACTGGGGCTCCTTCGGGCATACAAGCAGGTGTACAACACAATGTGCTAACTTTAGCTTCGGGCGTGAGGTAAGTTCATCCAAGATAACTGGGGCTTCACTTGGGCATACAGGCAGGTGTACAACACAATATGCTGGCTTTAACTTCGGACATAAGGTAAGTAGATCAAAGGTAACTGGGCTTCACTTGGGCCTACAGGCGGGTGGACAACACAATCTGCTGGCTTTAGCTTTGGGCATAAGGTATGTACATCAAAGGTAACTGGGGCTTTACTTGGGCATACAGGCGGGTGTACAACACAATATGCTGGCTTTAGGTTCGGGCTTAAGGTAAGTACATCAAAGGTAACTGGGGCTTCACTTGGGCATACAGGCGGGTGTGCAACACAAAACAGGCTAACTTTTGGCGGTGGGCTTACGGTGAATATACAAGGAAACAGGAAGTGGATGTAACTCACAGACCTTTGAGGAAATGGACGTCAGGCGTTCTTTTTCTGAGGCTTCAACAAACTGCTGATAGAGATGCGGATCGAAAGCTGCTGCTGCGTTGGGCCGAACACGGCCTCCGCTGGTGTCACACACAGGTAGTTCAGGTAAGATGTTTCGCCCGGAGTGTGCTACACTGGGTGGATCGAACGCTTCCCTCTCCTCTCTTCCAACCGACAGGGCAAGAGATCTAGACAGGGGAGAACCTTTGAAGATACTCCACAGCAGGTAATAATACACACACAGCTGATTTCCTCCTACAGCAGCCAACTTCTCACCGTTAATGTTTCCCACTATATCCACACTGTTCTTACTTGGAGTTGTTTCCCACCACCGTCACGTGGGGAAGAAGGGTCAGGATGTCACCAACGGCATATAATTGGGGATGTTCTCTTCGCCAGCCTCAGTACTCACTTCCTTCGCAGGATTTCGCCTGGCCTGAAAGGTGGTTGTTGATGACACAGACACAGCACAACACTGCAATTTTCAAGTGTATACACTCACAGCAAAGGACAAAGACTCACCCACTGCACTCCACACACTCTTGGTGGATTTAGGGTCGAAACCCCGTCTGACTGGGGACTCGTCCTGGAAATCGTGGAGACACTGATGCATCGAATAATCAGATTTAAACGTCGCCGCCACGACACCCCAACGTCTTCTCTCGCTCACTGGTCCCGGCTCACCCACAATCCTCCTCCACAGTGGGGCCGCTCACATACTATGCCACAAACTCACAAAAGGGCTTACAGATAGTTCACTCTAGATGATTATACTGCTGTACAATGGTTTAGGGTACTCACACCGTTACTAAGACGAGGTCTCTTTTCCCTCTTCTTTCCAGCTCCTGGATAATTCCCCTGCTGCCACGTGACTTATCAAAACGGCCTCCTTCGGCAGTACTTCCGGTGAGTCTTCCTTTTTTATTAACCACTCAGAATTTGTTACACATGTCCATAGAGTGTTTCACAGTTAAATAGAGATCTCAATATACTCAGCCCAGTCTCCGTTTCTGACAAAATCCTTAGTCTTTCTTCGCCCAGCCAACAATATCCTCCGCCTTCTGTCCACTGCACTCGCCCAAACACTCCACTCGCCGTATCGGCTAGAATAAACTGCCCCATCCGAAGTTTCTAAGGCTCTCTTTATACTCCTCCTCCTCTTCACACTGCCCAATCCGCGATCGCCATGCTCATCTATCCACCTGCGATCAATGAAGCCCTGATTTCCTTTCCCGGAGTTCCCGGAAGTAACCGGTGTTTGGGGATTACGGTCCGGGTGGAACCAATCTCCGTCACTTTTAGTTCCGCCCTTAAAAAGTCACTCTGTGACATTATCAGTTATTTACACAATAACATACTGAACATACCTGAAAGCAGTGTTGTGCCTGAACGAGTTCACTGAATGAAAGTTCATGAACTCGTTCATATTTTGGGCGAACGTGAACTGAACGTACTGTATTAATGCCTGATGAACATTACTGTGAACTCGTTCATTCCGGTGTTTGTGAACGGCACGCTCTCAGTTTAACGTCGTTCATTAGGGTGCCAGATTTCTATAGAGTCTTCCAGGCAAAAACCCGGCTAAAACACACTGTAAACAGGCCTTAATGTGTAACGGAAAAAACACCCAATCTGGCAACACCAGCGTTTCACGGCTGCATGCGTCATCAAAGCAAAAAGCAGCATGGAGGTGACTGACTCTGGACGCTGCTAAAATCCCTGCCACTCACATAGTTTAACATTAAATAACATCATATTTGTCCCAAATTGTTAACGATTAACATAGGCTGCTAACGCATATTCTGGATCTTAAAATAGACTCATACTTAGCTCACTTTATTTAATGTGCATGTGCAGTGTGCTATACCTGTGAGTTTTCCTACCCAAGACGCCGCGCAGCGCTTCTCGCCTGGTGTGCGAGCCCCTTGAAGTACCCGGCTAGCCTTTCAAGGTATGTGCAAACGAGTACAAAAATTAAAAAACAGTCAATGCTAATGTAAACCCGTGTCGGATAAGGATTTAAAGTTGGATATGAAATTGAAATCTGACGCATTTAGCTTCAGTGTTAAAACAGCCGCATCGAATCTCTGCTGTAAAATACACGTATGATGTGAAAACAAACCCATCGAGCGAAATACCAGAGTTAACATGGCTATGAACGACTTTTGCAGATTATGTAAAGTAAATCGGGCCAAAGCTAGTTGAACACTATCCTTACGATGGCTTTCCACTTACGTCTAATGGGAGGAAAGCCCCTCTCTCCTCTCAAACTCTTCCACCAGACAACCATAACCATATGTAAATTAAATCTTCCTACCTTATTTTCTGGTTAATCAGGAATGTCACGTTTGCCCACGCGTCCTCCACCATTAACTGTGAACAATATAATGCCCTTCCATGATTTCTCGATCGTTGTGCACGTCAAGCTGTGCTGCACACAGTTTCTCGCTGACGATCGGTAAAGTTGATAAATTTAACTTTTCCAAAAACTTGTCGGGAGTAGGGCAACAACATAATCTCCATTCAAAATGTTTAACAAACACTTTTCTTGTTCGGGTTTAAGTTGGCAAGTGCCGGTTCTCCACAACAGAGCAAATAGCTTTCTGTATCTCCATGTCCACAACAAACTACAACCGTGATTCGGCGTTTAGCGTCTACGTCACGGCTCTCAGCCCGCCCTCTGTTCGTTGATTGGACGGTCGTTTTGAGACCGGTGGAAAACGGTTTGAATGGGAGGTATCTCAGACTGAGTACAGAAGCGTAATGAAATTTAGCGGAAGTACGAAGTCTGACGTAGTCAGGCTAATGGCAAGGTTAAATAAATACAAATCTTACAGACATACATGATTTGTATACATTTTATTTCTGTGGTAAGAAGACTTGAAATGACTCGAAACTAATATGGTAGGACCAGAGCCGGCCTTAAGCATCTGGTGGCCCGTTTCAATAACTAATACGGGGCCCTAAACATAAGCATAATAGAGCAAAAAGCAAGGATTCCTGTTGGTTTGCATCAATGGTATATTATTTTATAACGTGCACTTTCAGCTTCAAGAACAGGCAGCTCAACAGAAATGATCTTATTTAATTAACTATACAATTATATTTGGAATAAGCCTCGCCCTTACCTTTCATGGACGCTAACTTCTTTGCTTAATTGATTTGCGCAGTATATTTTCAGCTGTCTGGGGTGACTTAAAAAAAAAAAAACATCTCAAACATCCCCTCAACTTGAATTATTTAACAAAAGCAAAGAAGAAAAAGTGTCTGACTGACACTGAACCGAACTTATAAATAACGATGGGCTCCGCGTTTTTTCAGTGTTTTCTGTGTTTGAGTGCTAAGAAAGCCCTGATAAGTTCATCTTTGTCCAGCGATTTTGTCACCTCGTGCTCAATTGAAATCTGAACGAGAGCTGACGGCATATGTTCAATAGGCAGTTTACATACTGTGATGCGGGAGCAAAACAAAAAAAGATTTCCAAGCCACAGTAAAAAAATCAACCTCGTTTATCTAAAGTTCTTGGTCATTATGTTCATTTAATGGAACATTGTGTGGATGTTGCGTTAGAGGAAAATGCAGTCATGCACAAAATATATTAAAGGCAGTCAGTAAATGCAAACAGATATGTTATACACATATTTTTAATACAATTAAATACTGCATTAAGGTTAGTATAAAATCTAATAATATTATTAAAGAAAAAAACATTGAAATCAGCCCCTAAAATAATGTATTATTAAAAACCTTGAATCGCACTTGCACAGCCAAGCCTGAGAGAGAGCATGGTCGAATTCAAAACTGTGTTTTTGCGCCCTTGAAGGGCACTTCGGGAAAGGAACGCCGCCTAAACTCACTCCAGATAAAATGAAAATGACGTTGCTTTCATTGCTCTATTCTCCAAAGGCTATTTTAGCGGTCACAGTCACACAATGAGACACAATTGCGCAACTCTCTGCACAGCTCTGATCTTCGAAGGGAATTAAAAGGGCATAGGGATGAGTACTTCCAATTGGTATTCTCTCCATTTGTGACGGAAAATTTGTCGGAATGAATGCGCACGGGCTAACTACGACAGGTAACACATTTAAGAAATGTCGGTTTTCACAAAAATAAGGCTATTAAGCTCTCGTCTAGTGATCCCGATGCTAAAGAATAATTAAACCTCTAGAATTATCCACATGTGCACGTTTTCTGATAGTTTTTATGAAGCACTGTGATGCTGCTGTAAACGATTCTACATTGATTTATAATAATGAAAGAATTTACTTTTAAAAATAATTTAAATAACATATAATAAATATTAATGCAGTTCTACAGTTTTATTGTAGACTAAATAAAATACATTCATTTCATATTAATAATCCGATTTCTATCGTAGGCTAAAACGCGTATGAACGTCCGACAAAACAAAGAGCAGAAACTAATTGTTTTAAAATGAAAGATGTGATTGCTTAACATCCACTGGCACTGACACTGTGACCTCCCCTATGCTGGAATCATAGCCCCCGTTCAAACATTCTTGCGCCGGGCTGGCCGGGGCCCTCCTTGGAGGGTGGGGCCCGTTTCAATTGAAACGGTTGAAACATAGCTAAGGCCGCCTCTGGGTAGGACTTGGACTCGACTTGAGACTCGTTGGCTTTGACTTGTGACTCGACTTGGGACTTGCCTCATCTTTGACTCGACTTGACTCGGGATTCGGGTGCAAAGACTTGAGACTTACTTGTGACTTGCATAACAATGACTTTGTCCCACCTCTGCAATTAACTGTATAGCAATAATCATGCATCAATTGTTTTTGGAGTGATATGCAATATTTACTTTTTACTTTCGGTACTTAAGTACGTTTTAAATTGAATACTTTTGTACTTTTACTAAAGTGATGTTTGAAGGGAGGACTTTTTACTTTTACTGGAGTAATTTTTTTATTTAGATATATATATAGTTTTACTCGAGTATAACTTTTGAGTACTTTTACCACCCCTGACCTTTAAGGTGATTTGTGTGATTTTCAATCCGTGGGGGATAGGGATTTTACCATAAAAATTACTGCTTAAAGATGTAATGATCAGAGATCATACTTTTATGAAATAATGCCACATTATAGAATCAGCCTAATGTAAAAATAGTGAAAGCGTTTGCTTACTGTTGGGTACTCCTGATGTCAGAGTCCACTGGAGATCCTGGTTCCTGCAGCCCTGGTATGGGTCACCTTTCCATGGGCTCACACAGGTACAGCTCCTTGCATGATTGGCCGAGGAGCATTTGGCATTTACTCCGCAGGGTCTAACCAGGCATGCGTCACGACATGTGCCAAGAGTGCAAACGCAGACCTCATTGTGCTTACAAACTCTGTCTGCTGTGCAGCTGTTACAATGGGGCGGTGTGAATGATGGACAGGGAAGCTTCGAGCATCTGTAGTCAGAGGACAGACGGGGAGATTGGAAGCCCCATCCAGGAAAGCAGGAGACCTTGCAGACAGTGGCTCCATTTTCAGTTTTGCACTCGACTCGCCCGTTCCCTGGCTCAGTGTAGCACACAGGCAGGTCACTCCACCGCCTTCCAGAGCAAAGCACAGTCGATGGGAAAGGCTTGTAGTTTCCATGACACTTAAGTTTCATCTTCTGCTGGTGCGTGCTGTGATACGGCTTCTTGCAGTAGTTGTTCTGAAGTTCCACAGCCTGCAACTGGCCGCATCCGTTGTTGTTGTAGAGACTCCACTGGTCAAATACAAATTCCTGGAATGAAGCCTCCACAAAATCAACGTTTTCTGACTTCTCAGTGATTAGTAAATATCTTGACCAAGCCAAAACGGCTTCCTTTTCCATGGCAAACATAAAGCGCACAAAATAATCAATCCGGTCAATGTAGTCTTTTGAACATTGTACTGAATCACCAGACTGGGTTGTTGAATCCTGGTCGAGGGATTTACGAAAAACATCCAAAATGTTGTATTTATCTCCAAATCCAGTGCCCATCATCATGTGATTAAACTCTGTGAGATAAAATATGAATGTGTTTCCTCCTGTGAAATGAGCTCCAACTTCAGATTCGTATTGACGTTGAGTGATGGTGCTGTTCCGAAGTCGAGAATGAAGCCTGTTAATGTAACGAAACTTCTGAATTATATTGCTATATTTCACAAATATGTTTGTCCACTGAATATCATGTCGGACAGACTCAACAATTTCTTTTGTGTACTCCTTCAATTCCTTAACACTAAAGTAAATTGCTGTCAGATCGGGGACTGGTTTAAAGATGATACCGTTCATTTGATTTTCGATTGCTGTGTAGTCAATAAAATATTGGATGCTTTCCTCACAACCTGGACCGCTGAACATCTTATGGCACTTACAGAATCCCTGTGTGGTGTCCTTGATGGATTTACATTCTCCATGGACACATGTAACCTTTGAGCATGTAAGCGTCCCTGCAGTACCCCTACTCTTGAGGAAGATATTAAAATTTCTTAGGTGAGGTATATGTAGACAACTCAGCTCTATGTCTGGCACATATGTCTGTACATAATCTGATGTTTTTTTAACAGCATGAAGAAACTGTATGTTGTCCACTACTTTAGCACCAAACCTTTGGAGCATCTCTTCTTTCAAAATGGCACACAGAGGGGGAGATATTTTTTTTAATTCGGTCTCTATACTAGATTTGATCTGCTCTTTAAGTCTTTTACCAACAGAAGAGCCCTTTTCTTGGTAAATGACATGAACTACTGCCTTCTCTTGCACAGGGAGGTCAATGGACTTTCCAAAGGTAAACTCATTTTCAGCATCCTTTGAGTGGGCGATCACTATCCATCTGTACCAGTGGAACTTCTGCTCCAAATGATCTTTAATATCTGAGATTAGCGTTTTAGTATCAGAGAATCTTTCGGTCGTGAATTTTACAACATCATTTTGAGCCCATTTCTCAAAGTCATCAACACACTCGATCAGGGCATCCTTTATGGCTGCTAAAACATCAGACAGCTGTTCGACTGCTTCTTTCGCCTTTGCTTCAGCATCATAGCCTTTTAATATGTAGTAATATATATTTAACTGTAGTCCTGAAACCATCAGACTGGTGTAGTAGCTGGAGTATTGCACCAGAGTATTAAAATCGCCATTTGATTTTTCGATGACTAGCTGCAACAGATTCTTATTCAGACTGACAGGACTGTTCTCAGTGATATATCTGTATAAATTAGCAACACTGCTTTCAGTGCTTGTGTGTTCATAAAAACTAGTAAAGCGCTCAGCCAGCCTGGTCTTCTGCTCCTGTGTGGAAGCTGTGGGAACTTTTTCAATCAATTCTTTCAGCTTGGCCCAGGAGTTTCTGATTGCATTCTCATCCTTACTGTAGGTGCTTGCATAGTCTGTCCATTTCATTTCTGTTTGAAGGGTAGAAATTTGAAGGGAGACTGAATCAAGTTTGCGGTTGACTTCAGCAAATTGTTCTTTCATGAAAATAAGCGTTGGATCTTGTTTTGGAATGAATGCAAATATGAAACTAATTAATGCTCCAATAAAACCAAAACTTGCAGCAAATTTTCCAACAGCATCAAAAACTTTGAGGACTTTCTGGATGGTATCTGTTGCCGCCTTTGTCTCTGTGAGTGCTTTAGCTGCTTTATCAAGACCACTGAGAGCTTCTTTAGACAATGTTATGCCACGCTCCACTTGATTGACTTGTTTTAGGCTGATGTCAGCTGTGCTGAAACATCCGTATAAAAGGAGGTAAAGAATAGTAATGAGAGTCTTTACAGTAGCCATGACAGCTTAACCTAGTAAAAGAGAAAACATAGAATGCATTAAAGGAAAACAGTGATGTTGATAAATGTACATGTGTTCCCATGTGTAACTTAATATGCTCATGGCTTGTGCAGTTCAGCCTACATACAGTAAGCAACATCAGCAGACTGCACGCTTCGGATTGAAAAACTTTTGCATTGTTTACAAACGGACGCGATCTCACGTAATGGCGGATTTCACTGTTGCATGCTGTAACAGTGTTAAACACAGTTATTCACTTATATCCTTCATGGCAACTTTCAGTAAGCCTGAACTGCTGTATCTTTTAAGTGTGTGCTGTAATATGATTCCATGTTTACATGCTTATTTACAAACAAATCCGCGTGACCTCCCGTAGCCTAATGGCAGATATCTGTTACATGATGTACAGTGTTAGACACAGTTATTCACTTTCGTATCCTTCATGGCAACTTTGAGTAATGCTGCACTGCGGGATTTGCGTTAAAATGATTCCATATTGTTTACATGCAAGGTAATTCCATACATTGCACTTTGCACGCGACACCATTTGAATGAGCACTGCACTACACGGAGACGCGAGCTCGCGCACATGCGATTTGTTTTTAAAGTTCATACGCGCTTACAGAAAACCGTTTAACAGAAGCTAGACGATAAGGGGATGGGCATCTGAAAACAGTCATCTGAAACAGCTTTTTATATAACTAATTGCTGCAGATGTTTATCTGAGATTAAGTTTATGTACAAGATAGTTTATATGAATGTAGTATCAGTGATATTTACCCATCAGTTATATATGTAAGGGTATTTCTGTGGACAATCTATGCTAACAGCTGTTTATAACTCTCTTAGAGGTCTGCATCTCTCTCATCAGTACAAAACTATGAATTGGAAAAACACTTTTTGGACATAAAGTAAAGTTATATGGTAACATGAGCCACATGAAGTTTACAGCTCTGTTGTGTATCAGTTTCTTAGTTTATACAACGTTTTTGAATAGGGTTTGTTTCCATTTCTATTTGATTATATTGTTAACTTAATAAACCTCAAACAAACATGTATACATTTGTCCTCACATTCTTTACTGTAGTTCACTCTCAGATTCCTGCCTAAAGGCTCATTATGCAGCTCATTATGCGAGCCTTTGTTTGCTAGCTGTCAATCAATCCTTCTCGCATACGGCCCCTCTAAACAAAAACTGTCTTACAATTTCTAAATCTATACATTGTTTTATGTGAATAAGTAGGCAGGGTGATTTTCACATCATTTTAAAGAAAAAACTCTAAACTACTAGATTATGTTTAGGAAAGTCTTGTTAAAACATGTTTAGTATGGGTTTTGTGGACTTATATCATTGACTTAAAAATTTTGCTTTTTTAAAAACCACGCATAAACCTTTTTCTCTCAAAAATACAAACATGTACAGTATTGTTCAAAATAATAGCAGTACAATGTGACTAACCAGAATAATCAAGGTTTTTAGTATATTTTTTATTGCTACGTGGCAAACAAGTTACCAGTAGGTTCAGTAGATTCTCAGAAAACAAATGAGACCCAGCATTCATGATATGCACGCTCTTAAGGCTGTGCAATTGGGCAATTAGTTGAATTAGTTGAAAGGGGTGTGTTAGAAAAAATAGCAGTGTGGCATTCAATCACTGAGGTCATCAATTTTGTGAAGAAACAGGTGTGAATCAGGTGGCCCCTATTTAAGGATGAAGCCAACACTTGTTGAACATGCATTTGAAAGCTGAGGAAAATGGGTCGTTCAAGACATTGTTCAGAAGAACAGCGTACTTTGATTAAAAAGTTGATTGGAGAGGGGAAAACCTATAAAGAGGTGCAAAAAATGATAGGCTGTTCAGCTAAAATGATCTCCAATGCCTTAAAATGGAGAGCAAAACCAGAGAGACGTGGACGAAAACGGAAGACAACCATCAAAATGGATAGAAGAACAACCAGAATGGCAAAGGCTCAGCCAATGATCACCTCCAGGATAATCAAAGACAGTCTGGAGTTACCTGTAAGTACTGTGACAGTTAGAAGACGTCTGTGTGAAGCTAATCTATTTTCAAGAATCCCCCGCAAAGTCCCTCTGTTAAAAAAAAGGCATGTGCAGAAGAGGTTACAATTTGCCAAAGAACACATCGACTGGCCTAAAGAGAAATGGAGGAACATTTTGTGGACTGATGAGAGTAAAATTGTTCTTTTTGGGTCCAAGGGCCACAGGCAGTTTGTGAGACGACCCCCAAACTCTGAATTCAAGCCACAGTACACAGTGAAGACAGTGAAGCATGGAGGTGCAAGCATCATGATATGGGCATGTTTCTCCTACTATGGTGTTGGGCCTATTTATCGCATACCAGGGATCATGGATCAGTTTGCATGTGTTAAAATACTTGAAGAGGTCATGTTGCCCTATGCTGAAGAGGACATGCCCTTGAAATGGTTGTTTCAACAAGACAATGACCCAAAACACACTAGTAAATGGGCAAAGTCTTGGTTCCAAACCAACAAAATTAATGTTATGGAGTGGCCAGCCCAATCTCCAGACCTTAATCCAATTGAGAACTTGTGGGGTGATATCAAAAATGCTGTTTCTGAAGCAAAACCAAGAAATGTGAATGAATTGTGGAATGTTGTTAAAGAATCATGGAGTGGAATAACAGCTGAGAGGTGCCACAAGTTGGTTGACTCCATGCCACACAGATGTCAAGCAGTTTTAAAAAACTGTGGTCATACAACTAAATATTAGTTTAGTGATTCACAGGATTGCTAAATCCCAGAAAAAAAATGTTTGTACAAAATAGTTTTGAGTTTGTACTGTCAAAGGTAGACACTGCTATTTTTTTGAACACACCCTTTTCAACTAATTGCCCAATTGCACAGCCTTAAGAGCGTGCATATCATGAATGCTGGGTCTCATTTGTTTTCTGAGAATCTACTGAACCTACTGGTAACTTGTTTGCCACGTAGCAATAAAAAATATACTAAAAACCTTGATTATTCTGGTTAGTCACATTGTACTGCTATTATTTTGAACAAGACTGTACATACATGTAGCTCATATAATATTTTAGCCTAGTTTGTGCTGAATTCAGTGGTATGAGACACTTGCCATTATTATGTTTTAAAGCAACTGAAAAAAGACCAAATGTAAGAGCATGTCAGAACCTCTGAGAGTGTCCCAAAATGGTCAGATCCCAGAGGGTTAAAAGTCACATAATCTTGTTCAACCAATGTACAAAAGGTTTCTAATGAATGATTTCGATTTTTAGGTGGAATAAATGTAGATTTAGCATGGAAGGCTCGAGAGTTAGTTGATGGGTTACTTGGACAAATATCAGAAAGTAAATGCGTAAAAAAATTTCATCACAGACTCCAACTGAATATTACTCATACATTTTTTTTAAGTCGTTACGTCCTAAACAATTTTTGAAAATCAACATAAATCATTACAATATGTAGTAGAAACAAGATAAACCTTTTTCTAGGGCTTATGCACAGTCAGATGTTAAATATTTACTAGAAATGTTCACCACATTATTACAATTCAGTGATTGAGGAGTTTGTGACGAGTTCCATATTGGTGATCTCTTCTTACACCGTTTGCAGTCTTTCTTTTTCCACATTTTCTGGAATTTTGAACGAGAATTTTATTGAACTGTCTTTAAAAAAAGACAATGAAGAAGAGCCCAGACAGCGTTGTTTAAAATCACTATTATTACTGGATGTAAGAGGTTCTGAGTCAACTCTTCTAAGGACAGCAATAACCACAAGCAAAAACATACAAATCAGACTATAGAGCAACATTCAGCTGTACAGGGAAAGCAAACAGGTTGAGAAAGAGATTTAGGCCTAGTCCACACGGACACGGGTATTTTTATAAACGTGAGTTTTTTCACGCGGTTCGTCCACACGAAACCGCAGTATCAGGGCACTGAAACCGAGCATATTTGAAAACCCCGGCCGTGGTGAGCTTTTTATGAAACTCCGGTTACAGTGGTGTCGTGTAGAGAGTAAAACCGGGGGTTTTGCCTTGCGACGTCAGAGTGTGCGCCGTTATCCACTGTGTTTGACGTCAAGATTGTGCGCTGCTGACTGCTTTGTTGATGATTCTGTGCAATGGCGGTCGTATCTTGCTAATAATAACTGTTCTAACATGTATACAGATAGATGCTCAGTTATCTCACTAAATTGCGGAACACGATTTGGGTTATATCCCCGCCTGCTGGTGTGGCATGCTCTTGACAGCACTCAGCACTTGATAGCGTGCTTTTGCTTTATGGTGTGGATGGATATTTAATTTAAACCGAGCATGTGTGGACGGGATTTTTTTTTAGGGAAAACTCGTATACCCGTGTCCGTTTGGACTAGGCCTTAGAATCACATTTAGATCAGTGCAACAGATGAACAGTTTAAACAATGACAAACAAAACGTAAAGTTTTTTTTTAGATTCAAAGACTTTACCGCATGTTTGGATGATAAACTTTATACATGTGTCTGGACATTGAGGAAGAGAAGCTTTTACCTTTAACACTAACGTTACCTAAGAAGAAGAACAATGGAAAACGCACTGGAGGAGGATATATTCTTGAAGGATATGAAGAGTTTGGTTCCAAAACGCAATAAATCCTTTTTGACAAATTTCGGTAAAAACGTGTTTTCTATACCAAGAAAGGGACAAGATGAAAACCACTATTTTCTGTTAAAAACTTTCACATAGCATCTTTTGGTTATAAAAACATAAAAAATTCAAATCCATAACTTGATTTTCAAAGATTTATTATAAAAATGAATTCTTTTTTCCACAAAATGCAATAAATCCATGACAAGTTTTTTTTCCAAAATGCTAATTCAAAAATCTATTCAATCATTGTATAAATCTGCATTCATCTTTGTCATTTTATATTCATTTAGTTGACTAGTGCTATACACTGATTAAAAAAATAAACATTAATGGCATTAATCAAAAAACGTACTTTGTCATATCAAGATCACTGTCATTGCTGTGGTTATACTTGATGTCGCCGCTTAACATTTTTCACAGCGATCAGCTGTAAAATGTTTTGGTCCTGCTCGATTTTCATTGACTTTGAGTAAAATAATGGAAAGTTTTTTATAAGATCCCCTATAGGGTCAATGTTTGTTAGCATCACAGAAACTTGATGCTGTCCGGAGAACAAGCACCCGTCTCCGGAGTGCCTCTCGCGTAATTATTAGATGTTGATGGCTTACATTTATTTCCCATCACAGAAAACCATCACACGTTTATCAATGCCATTAAAGTATTGTTTTGTTTTTGTTTGTTTGTTTGTTGTTTACTCAACGCGCCGCCATTGTTGTTTTCATTGTGTGAAATGGTGCGCTGTAATTTGTGGAGCGGATTTATTGCATTCTGTAGAAAAGGAGGAGTGGCGTTTATCGCGTTTTGGGATGACAAAATAACACGGCGGATATTAAGAATTAAAATTAAGTAAAATTAAGAATTTAGTTTTAAATACTGACCTGATATAATACTGATTTTTGCAGTAACAATTTTTTTTTTCAAAAATGCTGTTTATCGCGTTTTGGAATCAAACTCTTCATATATTCTTTATATTTGCTATCATGTAATATGCTTATGGCTTGTGCAGTTCAGCATACATAAGCGATCTCAGCAGACTGCAATGCTTCGGATTGAGAAACTTTCCCATTGTTTACAAACGAGGACGCGTGAACTCAAGTAATGGCGGATAACTGTTACATGCCGTACAGTGTTAAACACAGTAATTCACTTTCGTATTGTTCATGGCAACTTTCAGTAAGGCACCACTGCAGGATCTTTTAAGTGTGTGCTGTTATATGATTCCATATATTGTTTTACAAACGAAGACATGTGACTTACGTAATGGCGGATAACTGTTACATGCCGCACAGTGTTAGACACAGTTATTTACTTTCGTATCCTTCATGGCAACTTTCAGTAAGGCTGCACTGCAGGATCTTTTAAGTGTGTGCTGTAATATGATTTCATATATTGTTTACATGCAATGCAATTCCATACTTTGCGCTTTACACGCGACATCGTTTTTTAGGAGAGCCACGTTGTTTTCGCAGAGACGCGAGTACTCGCGCACATTGACGACATATGCAATGTGTTTTTAAAGTTCATACGTGCTTACAGAAACGCGTTAAAAACAGAAACAAGACGATCAGTCGATGGGCATTTGAAAACCGCTTTTGATATAACTAATTACTGCAGATGTTTATCTAAGATGTTCTGAATTTAGTTTATGTACGTGATAGTTTATCTGAATGTAGTGCAATCAGTAATATTTACCCATCAGTTATGCATGTAAGATTATGTGGTATTTCTGTGGACAATTGACGCTAACAGCTGTTTATAACTCTCTTACAGGTCTGCATCCCTCTAATCAGTACAAAACTATGAAGTGGAAAAACATATTCACACTTTTTGGATATAAAGTTATATGGTAACATGAGCTGCATGAAGTTTACAGCTCATAGTAGAGCTCTGTTGTGTATCAACTTAGAATAAGTTGACGTAGTTCTAAAAATACTTCCAGTCAGTTAAGGATTATCACAATAAAGTGTTAGTAGAAAATAAACCAGACAGTCTATCAATACTCTAATGACTGACAAGAAGTTACAAAGTTACTTGCAGTTAGTAAAATGCAGGGGTGGCGCTGTGGCGGGGCTTCCCGAGCCTATTGCCCCATCAAAAATTTGCATAGCAGATGCACAGCACCCTCAAGGATTTCCTAGTGATTTTCCAGTTATTCGTTATTTGCCAGGATCACTCTCAGCGCCACAAAAAAAAAAATCATCAAAATATAAAGAATATTAATACAGTTAAAATGTAACACATACGTATTAAGTGTTCAAGTGGGAAGGGTCACAGGTATGGTGCCACAGTAAAGGCGCATGCATCAGTGTTTATATTAAGTTGATCATCAATGACAACCTAATGTATGGAGCGCTGTTTAATAGTAAAAAAAGGTTACGGGCTTCAAGGTCCGGGTATCATTCGTTCATTTGTTTTTGCTTTCACATTTAAAAACGAAAAAACGAGAAAACAACTCCTTTTTTCTTTTTTTCGTTTTTTTAGAAAAACGAAAAAACAAAATTATGACTTGATTTTTAGTTTTCCCGTTCTTGCACGGACATCAGAAAAACCACTTGATATTTCGATTGTGTCCAGTGGGTGGTGCTAAATCTGATTGGCAGGATATGCGTTCATTATTTTTCAAAAGTTTTTCCAACAATGTATTTGTTAGCTTGTAAAATTATTGTCTATATATGCATGCTATTTGTCAACCAATTATTTGGCTTCACTGATTAAAAAAAAAATATTAAAATAGCCCAAATGTAAACATGTTCATGCTTAGTTGTTATCATAAAAATTTAAATGATACATTTATTCTTTATTTTAGATTTTTATTTACTTAAATTCTTATGAATAATATAGATTTTATAGTGTCTTTTTGTTATTTATGGACTGTATGCACATACAGGATTTAGGGGACAGGACTATGGAGGATGGGGGCTTAAGTTTATGCTTGGGCCATACTTACACTACAAACATCATGATGGAGTAGCACAAATTACACAAAATGTTAGTATTTAAATATGATTACTAGAACAAGTAATATGCAACATGCCTTTAGTCAAAGTTTGGTGGTAGGCTAATACATCGTCATTATAATGCAATATAATTCAGAATGTGCTCACTCGGTTAAGAGAAGATCAAAACTCTAATAAAGTCAAGACAAAAACTATATATATATATATATATATATATATATATATATATATATATATATATATATATATATTTAATTGTCATAGCTATCTGTCCTCTTATGTCAGATTCTTAAATTTGGTCAACAAATTTAATCAGAATGTAAAGACACGGTGTATGGCTATTATGACCAAATAAAAGGAAGTCAGTATCAATAAAATAAATTTTTGGATTGACACAGGCTGTATAGATATGGCATGCGGATTTACACAGCAAATTATAATTGCATAAATTATGTTAAGAGATGAATGTTTTAATGTAAAAATTTAAATGTAGAAATATAAAAAGATTGGGAAAAAAGTATACTTTTTACTCTGAAACTAACACCGTCAGTAGGTGGCGGAAAACCTCTCTTATCTAAACACCTACTGAAATGGACTGTAGCCGACTGTGGGTAGCCTCCTGGAACCATTTGATTGATTGATTGATTGATTGATTCTTTATTTGTCATTCTCATGTTGTACATAAAAACGAAATTGTGTTTCACACATCCACCGTTCAATAATAATTCAGTGCATTAATAACTAATAAAAGAGCACACTTTAAATATAAATATCCTAAAATACACTAAAAGAAGGCTAAATAAATAAATAATCTATTTTCAGTTCAAATCACATTCTCTGGTTAAGCAGTCTAATGGCTGTGGGAAAAAAAACTGTTTAGTAGCCTGCTGGTTCTTGCTCTGATACTTCTGTATCTTTTACCAGACTGAAGGAGTATGAACATGTCATGTGAAAAGTGAGTGAAGTCTTTAATAATGCTGTTTGCTCTCATTTTACAGCGTTCTGTGTAGATATCTTCTATACGTGGCAGTGGAGCACCAATGATTTTTTCAGCAGTTCTCACAATCCTGTTCAGTTTATGTCTTTCTTCTCCCGTACTGTTTCCGAACCAGCAACAGATGCAATATGTGAGAATGCTCTCTTTGGTGCCTCTATAGAACATGGTCAAGGCTGGAATAGGGAGATCCACCTTCTTCAGTCTACGGAGAGAATGAAGATGCTGTTGTGCCCTCTTGACTATAGCTGTTGTATTTTCACTGGAGGTTAACTCATCAGTCAGAAGCCCAGGAACTTGACACTGTGTACTATGTCCACCTCAGAACCACTGATGTTCAATGGGAGATGGTGCCGATTACTAGTCTTCCTAAAGTCAACAACCATCTCCTTCGTTTTTTCAGTATTCAGGATGAGGTTATGTGTTTTACACCATACTGTCAACTGCTCCCCCTTCTCTCTATAAGCCGACTCATCATTGTCAGTAATGAGGCCAACAACTGTGGTGTCGTCAGCGAATTTTAAAATGTGATTGGTGGTAAAACTAGCAGAACAGTCATGTGTCAACAACGTAAACAGTAAAGGGCTAAGTACACACCCTTGTGGTGATCCTGTGCTCACTGTGGTTGTCTTGGATATTTTATTACCTATTCTGACTGTCTGCCGTCTCTCCGTCAAAAAGTCCAAAATCCATCTGCACATGCCAAGATCCACTCCAAGTGATAACAACTTTTCAATAAGTTGTTGTGGCAAAATTGTATTAAAAGCGGAGCTAAAATCAATGAATAAAATTCTTGCGTAAGTGTTCCTGTTTTCCAGATGTGTCAAACTGACGCCGGTTTCACACCGCATGCGTGAGCAGCGCGTATGCGTAGCATCAGCAGCGCGTGAAGAGCGTTGCTGCGCGTGGCCATTGTGCTTTCATACCGGCTGCGTTTGCAGCGCATACTGTGCAGTTTAATAACAGTATAAAAATCTCAAAATCTCTTCACATTACTTTATTGTACATGCATTAATGAGCAAAACCTCTTCAAGACGTTTTTTGACGGTCATTGTTATTTATAAAACTGTGATTTGTTAAACCCACATTGTTTTCGTGCTGTTCTGGTCCGTGTAATGACAGATATAGACACAATACATAATTATAGACATAAAAAGCCCATGGCACATTATTAAATCTGTTTCTCTGAAGTTTTACAATAAAATAAAAAAATCACTCAGTGATTGACAGCATAAAGCAGTCGATCGTGTTTCCCTTCAACAGTTTAAGCATAGATTTATAGATGTATGTCTCTATTTCTCTGAAGATCATAGATGAGGAGTCATTTAGTGCTGGGCAGACAGTGAATGACAGCGCAGTCTTCTGGTGTTTTTAAATATTTCATTGCTTTCTTTTAAATTGCTCAAAGTCATGACTGTTTTAAACACACTTGGCGTCACATTTATTATTTTATGGTTAAATTACACTTTTTCGCGTCAATCCACGACCATTTAAAGCATAAACAATGCACTGTCACTTTAATTGAGCGTGAGCAGCGCAGCAAAAATAGACCCGACGCCGAAATGATCACAGCACTGCTGCTTCAGCGACGCTCCTGCCACGCGAGCACGCGCTGCTCACGCGTGCGGTGTACATGCTTTAACTTGTTAATATGGGCACCGAAAAAAAACACGCGCCGCTTACGCGCTGCTCACGCTTGCGGTGTGAAACCGGCGTGAGGTGAAGCAGTGTAGATAGAGCATTTCTGATTTACTCTTCTGATTCTGTCAAAACGCAGCGGATCTGCAGTTTATTCTGTTTTCTTGGACAGAGCAAAATCAGAATGTAGCCTTTAAACGTTACTCAGTAACTTTATTGAACTGTTGTATAAAATGTGCACTTTTGCTGGTGTGATAATTTGCATATCATAGGCTCTTGTTATAAATATATAAAACTGGAACTCATTAGGTCTAAATGTTTTTTTTTTTCATTTTGATGACATGTATGCCTATTCCTATTTAACGGAGAGTATGGAGATAGTGCTTAAAACTCTCTCGAGAGCACATAATTTAGTGAACAAATTTATAGAAATGATCATTCTCTGTAAAGCAATGAGACACGATAATATGAAAAATTAAGACTTTTCTAAATGTCTGTTTTTTTTTACTTAAAGCTTAATTGAAGCGGTTTAAAGTAGCCGATCGCAATGGAGTTAATGGATCAGCACACGTGCTTTCTTTGAGAAGTAAAGATAAATATCAGGTTGAAAATAAAACATAATAAAATAATAAAAAATAAAATTGTCGTAAATAAGTGTGCACTGTACGTATGCTCTCCACTGTGCACGCACTCTTTTTGAGCGAAGTGAAAGAACACAAACTCTGTTCTTGTTTTTATACACATTTTGTTTCAATATTCCTGTTTCATTCATGAAGATCAGCACTCAGATTGCATCTAGGAGTTGCATCTGCCTATGAGTAGCAAATATTTAACAGATGAAAAGAATTGAAAAGACGAAGCCTCTACAGTGAATGGAGTGCCATCTGTCATGAGCGTGTCTGCGTGTTTGAAACACAAAGCTATAAAGAACTATATGAATAAGTATTTTCTTCACTTAACAAAGACTTAAGGCTAAATTTTTATGTAGGCTATTTAAGGAATGATAAGAAGTTTATTAGTCTTTATCATCTAATCATAGACAAACTGTAAAAATATAATAGTTCTAATTTTATTAGGCCAAATGACAAAAACAAACCCGAGTACCGATAGCCTTTATAACCTGTAAGATGACAAAAAAATAATGTGATGTACCAGGACATTAAATAACGTAGCCCATTTAAAGTTTAGCCTAATATAAAGAGACGTTCTTACAATGCGGGTTTATATAAGAAAAATGGGTTGGAAAAACACTAACAAGTATTTAAACTCATTGGTTTTTATATTCTGGTTTCATCTGCTTACCTGTAAATATGCTTTTTTTAAGGTTTGTACTGAACTTTCCGTTTGTACTGAACTTTTGTTTTTTTTTTATATCTTAATGCCTTATGGCTGCGCCGCGTAATACATCATTGCCTTTATGTTTTATTATGCGAAACACTTAAAGGCAGGGTAGGCAGGAATTATCTAAAAAACTTTTTTACAAATTTGTTTAAACTGTCTTTATATACAAATACATAATTAAAATGTAAGTACTCTGAAAAAGAGAGTATAAAACTCAAGTGTCTGTAGACCTCTCACAGCTAATTATTTCCATTCGGGACGAAACAAATGATTAGCTTGCGCGAATATCACTCTCTCTCGCTACCATGGCACCACCCGTTGCTATGGGATCTGCCCAGACATGCGCACACCCGATTGATTTGAATGTGCACGAGGCACTCTAGAAAGAGCACAAGCATGGCAGAGAAAGTGAATTCAGAACTCACAGAAAGTGAATTCAGAAGTCACAGTACCTGCATATCCAGTCAGCGAAGGCAAACAAGGCAAAAAGGGAATAAACGAAGCAATCAAACGAGAGTAAATATCACGTGGGTTTTCCAAGAGTCGACGATGCGACGTAGCGGTATTGTCTGCGGAGTGTAGTCCTCATTAGAGTCAACAATGCTTTCATCACGGAAACTCTTCCATGCAAAACACTGGCTTAATAGTGAGTACTAGAAGGCATCCTATCTGTTTATATTCCTAGTGATAAAGTTGGGTGTATTATTACATGTTACATTGTGACATGATGTTATTACATGCACCGCGCTCCTTCCTCTCCGCTTGTCTTAGGTAAATCCTTCTCCCAGCAAAGCTGTCGGTGTCGCGCGTTCATGTGTTTTGGGGGCGTGGCTTTGGAAGAAACCCAGAAGGGAGGGGGTGGAGTGAATGGAAAATGAGTTGTGTTTAAAACAGTGGTGAGAGGTCTACAGACACTCTCTTTTTCAGAGTACTTACATTTTACTTATGTATTGATATATAAAGACAGTTTAAACTAATTTGTAAAAAAGTTTTTTTTAGATAATTCCTGCCTATCCTGCCTTTAACGCGAAACTTTTATATGCTGGGCTAGTCTACTTGCCAACAGCAACATATTCTCTATAAGGTATGTAATATTGCAGTCTTAAGGCCGGGGTATACCTTTTTTCCGCGTCCGGCTCGCGCGCGCACGCGTCCGCAGCTTTTCGAGTATACTCCCCGCGGCTACACGCGGATGGCCGCGTTCGACACTATACGCAATACAAATGATTTCTTATTCAAATTATTAGTCTAACAGGCTGTTAGGGCAGCACTGATTTGGCGACATTTACAGTACATTAAAACATTAGGATAGGTGAAGAAAAGTAACTGATCCACCATTGCAAACACAGTTTAGAACAAACAACAAGACAACAAAGAACAGGAATCAAACAAACATGCTCCAGGGCTTTCTGTTCTTGGAAGAAGTAAAAGTTAAAGAAGAAAAACGATAGTGTGTGTGCAAATGCTGTCTATTTCCTTTGTATAATTGTTTATAGTGGAGTGCCCTGTCTAAATATTTTCACGCGCATGCGCTGTTGTATGCGGACTGTATGCGCACTGTCCGCGCGGTCTCAAATTTTGGTCTTGATGACGAAAATGACGTCATGCGGACGGCGCGTGTACGGGGACGTCCCTAGTATACTTTCGGCTTTAAGAACCTTTGAAGAACCATTTTTCTTAAGAGTGTACTCCACTTTCATAAAACAAAAATCTGAATAATTTACTCACCCCTATGTAATCCAAGATGTTTATGTCTTTCTTTGTTCAGTTGAGAAGAACTTAAGTTTTTTGAGAAAAACATTCCAGGATTTTTCTTACGTTTATCTAGTGGCGGATCCAGAATTTTTTTGTTGGGAGTACTAAAGGGGGGCTTAAAAGTTCAGAGGAGGGGCTAAAAATATAATTAAATAGCTTTAGTTTTGAATGCCAAGGCAGCTGCAGGTATCAAAACAATATGCTGTTTTATCAGTTGTATTAAACATGTCTTATTTGTATTAGTCAGATAACTTTTTTAATGCCAGTTATGATACTGCTAGATCTATTGATTGTCATTCATAAACTCATAAACAGAAAAGAAAAAGTGCAGGTTACATCTATTTACTCGATGGTAATGGTTCTATATAGAACCATAGCTTACCGAATAACCCTTTTTTTTTGCTGAAATGGTTCTTTGTCTTGACAAAAAGGTTCTTCAGTTCCCGCCTTTTTTATTTTAAATTTAGTCAGTTATTTTCAGGCTGATTATTTTCACCTGTAAAAGCCCTGAATCATCAGTCCTGCTGAACCACCTACAGACTAACAACACAAACAGGTAAAAGAGTAAAATAATCATAATTTACTGTTAAAAACATTTTAAAAACTAAAGTTATGTGTGATCTTATTAGGGCCCGAGCACACCGGGGTGTGAGGACCCTATTGTTCTTCAACGAGTTATTATTATTTTTCTTATTTTTCTTCTCCGATTTAAGCGGGACTTTAGAGGGCCTAAACATGTTCGAAAACTCATGAAATTTTGCACAGATGTCAAGAGTGATGAAAATGTACATGTGGTGTAGGCTTTGGAATTAGGCGTGGGAAAATGGCTCTATAGCGCCACCTAAAAATTTTCAACAAAGCAGCCCTCGGATTGTGTTTAACATACAATTACGAAATTAGGTACGCTTCTGTAGCATGACAATACCTACAAAAAAGTCCAAACAGGAAGTCAGGTATTCAGAGTTTTTTTTTTGTGATTTGGGCGCAGTTTTTGTCATTTCCAGGCGTCATACTTTAACTAACTCCTCCTACAGTTTTCGTCGGATCATCTTCATATTTGCCGAGTGTCATCTTAAGGCCTTTGTGATGCTAAATTACGAAGGATTTGACTCTACGTAAAAATTTGTGTCGGTTCTGGCCTGACAAATTTTTATGTTTTCCCATGAAACAGGAAGTTGCTGGAACTCATGCATACAATGTCCGATCTGTCCCAAATTTCACATGATTGCTAAGAGTCCTGACCTGAACACATCTACATACCCATTTTCATTTATAGTCATAGCGCCACCAGCTGACAACCTGAAGGGACATGTTTTAGCGCCACTTTCAAATATTCAATGAAGCAGCCCTTAGACTGTGTAATACCTCGCTGTCATTTGTAATTAGCAGGAAATATGGCACATTATATTACACTTTTAAATGGTTCCCCTATGTTTACATGCTTAAATGCCTATTAACTAATGTTCCCTTTAATTCTTATGCCACGGCGTGGCAGTGTCATGTGTGCGAGGGCCCTTCCATCACTGCTTGGAGTTTTAATTGTACTTTATTTCTTTTATAACAGGTGAGCTTTATACTGTTAGCTTCATTCCCTTTATAGCAGGTAAGCTTCATACTGTTTTAAATTATGGGTCTCTGCTTTAACAATGACTTAGGATAATTATTAAAGGGTTAAAAAGCATATACATGTATACTGTACATTACGTTTATGAAAAGAATGTGGTACAACATGTGTTTAGTTTTTTTTTTATTGATATTTCAGAGTTTTCCTATGTGAGGTAATCTTGTTGGGAATGAAGGCAGTGCGTATGACCACTTGATATTACGTTCTGTTTTAAATGTATGCATGTTATTTTGATGTATGCATGTTATTTTGATGTATGCATGTTTTTTTCAATGCTGACATTAAAATAATAGTTATTTACTGTTTAAACATTTTGGAGAATGTGTGTGTGAGATCTTGTGGCACATTTACTTGTAATAGCAGAATTACTTATTTTTGTTAAGACTATCTGTTGTAGGTGGATCATGAGTGAAGCTCTGCACGTCCGCCATTGACTTTATAACAGTGGTTTATGTGAATTCAATTTATAAATAAATCTCTCGCCAACCATTCACCTATTTACAGACAAACAGGTAGCTTGACCAGAACTATATTAAAACTTCTGTTAAATCATGTTTTACATACAGTATGTAAGCAAACTCCAGGCTATTAACTTGTTTTGTCTCTATGTCTTATCCACATCTCCAACAGATCCAAATCTTGTTCGGCCTGATGCTCAACCTTGTATGATGATAACCACTACAAGGTAATGGAAATCTGTGATTATCACAGCATGGGTCTTAAGGTCAACATGACAATAGCAGACCATCTCTTATCTTACTCTTATCTGACTAAATGTTCAACTTCATTGCCACAAAACAAAGAACATTGGATGGAGTATTGGATTATGTACAATGATTCAGCAAACTAAATAATATGGACTTTTTTTGGCGAGATTCTACAAAGATTGACACAATCCTATTGACTTATTGTATTATTAAGATACCATTCATTTGTATTCTATGCCATCTATCTGTTTGTGCTAAAATGTATATATCTAAATGTAATGTCATAAAATGTTAATATTCAGTATTTATTATCATTTGCATGTTTTGATGTTGCATGTGTCATGATTTTATTGATTTCATGTAACTGTTGTCTATTTAGAATGATTGTCTTTGCCAAATTTATTGTTTAATTATTTAATACTGAACAAGTTATTTAACATCCATATCTTATTTGAGTAGTGATTTGTTATATTTGCATAATAATTCATATATCTATTTTGATGTATAATTTTAATGCACATATTTATTATTGTGTAATGAAAAAGTGAAAATAAAAAGTATTTTCTGATGTCTTGCAGTTCTGTTTTTAAACTGTTAAACCTTATAAAGTGCTATAAATAAAAAACAAAACAAAAATATAAACAAAAATAATCCTCCTGAGTGCTGTTAAATTAATGGTTCTTTATAGCACCACTGAAGTTCTATGTAGCACTTTTCAAGGCAAGGTTCTATACAGAACCATCTAAAAAAGGGTCTATATAGTACCAAAAAGGTGCCGCTATTGTTACAAGCTGAAGAACCCTTATTTAGTACTATATAGAACCATTTTTCTTAAGAGTGTATGTAAACATATGACCTCAACTGGTATAAAATGTTCAAAGTACATTATGTATATTAGCAATATTAACAAAAAAATAACTATAGGATGACTGAATCAATGACACATCAATTTAAGCCATTTTAAGAAATGAATGAAGTCATAACTGTTAAAGCACCTAAACATAGTGTTATGCAGCTGAAGGAGTATTTGGTCTAGTGAATATATTACATGTTCTAATATATACAACACAATAGTATTGAAAATCTGATTAATTCGAAACTTTGACCTAGTTTACAAAAACACTGGTCTGTCGTGTCTTTTGTTCACTGTTATACAAAGAAAAATAATTAATAAATACAGTAGTAGGAACAAATAAAACTCACCATGAAAGAGGATCATACAGCAGATGAAGAAGAGAGCACACAGCAGGTCTTTTATACTGCAGCCAATAAATCACATGACCACAGGAGGGACCACACAACAGGAAGGGTTTAAGAAAAAAAACTTCATAAAAGGACATACTGTACATGTTCTCTCCGAAAAAAATACCACAAAATTCACCACCATTGAAATGTATAAAATTTACCATTTAATCCAGGGAGTTAAAAAGTACACATATGTACCTAAAGAGTCTCCCTAAATATATATATATTGGTATAAAATGCATGCATGTGTACATATTAGGATCATATTAGGAAAGGGGTCTGCCCCAGTAACAGATATTTTCTTTTCATTTTGAGAGTATGCAAAAATCAAACAAAAAAAGACCCTTTAGTTAATGCACTATAGGGTTTAAAGTGACACACAAAAAAATGTATTCCATTTTTATTTCTAAAAAATTAACTTCCTGTTACAACATCTACATTAACTGTTTTTGTTAAAGGGAAAGAAATTACTTAAGATTACGAATACTACTGAATTCAGTTAACCAAAAATACCAAGGTTTTACTAATGCTTAACTATTAACAGGGCCAAATGGAATCTGCTGCCTTTTTTACTTTATCCATAGACATTTTTTGAAAAAGTCTGCAGAATGATTTTAAATGTTTAAAAAGGTCTTAGAGAATATAAGCTGTAAATATTACAAAAGTGAATTTAAAATAGTAACTTTTTTAAGACTTACAATAAAAGTAAATACACCAAACCAATGAGTCCAATGAATTAAACTGAGCAAACATGAACATAGAATAGAAGTTTATAGTGTTAAATATTATAATAGAATAAAAAACTAGCGTTAATACATTTTTATTATGAATTGAGCACTTATAAAGATAATTTTGATCATTGTTGCAACGCAATGTAAACTTACCAGTCACTGTATCTAAACAAGTTTAAAGTCTGGGTTTTTTTTGATGGTACTCTTTCATTTAAAGCACACATAAATAGTGTTGTTCGCTCTGCTTATTTTCATTTACGTAATATCAATCGTCTACGTCCAGCTCTTTCAGTAAAAAGGACAGCGATGCCTTAGTAACATCTAGTATTGATTTTTGTAATAGTCTCTTGTATGGTTTGCCTTCAAAATTACTTAACAAATTACAATTAGTTCAGAATTTAGCTGCTTGAATCATTAGCAGAACTCCCCTAGCTGAACATATCACACCTATACTACAGCACTTGCACTGGCTCCCGGTAAATTATCGTATTCAGTTTAAAATTCTTCTTTTTACTTATAAAGCACTTAATAACCTTGCTCCGACATACTTATCTGACCTTTTTCATATTTATACACCTTCACGGACTCTAAGATCATCATCGTCACTTACACTCGCTCTCCCTAGAACTTGCACTACTTCTATGGGGTCCCGGGCTTTTAGTAATGCAGCTCCTTACCTACAGGAAGTGTTCAGTAAGCCTCATGCTGCTTCTCTTCCTCCGCATCGTCCCTATGACTGTGCTATAGAGTTAATGTCAGGTAAGTCTCTATAAGTTATATCCGCTTTTTGCTCCAAAAAGGGAGGCTATGGAAAAATATATATCTGATTCTCTAGCAACAGGGTTCATCTACCGTTCCGGGGGCTGGGTTCTTTTTTGTGGGGAAGAAGGATGGATCTCTGTGACCTTGTATTGCTTACCGGGGACTGAACAGCATCATGGTAAAGAATACTTATCCTTTGCCGCTGATGTCTTCAGCTTTCGAGAGGTTGCAGGAAGCGTCAGTCTTCACGAAATTGGACATAAATGCTTATCATTTGGTCCGCATCAGGGAGGGGGATGAATGGAAAACTGCTTTTAACATCCCTAGATGGCATTTTGAATATTTGATCATGCCGTTCGGATTATCTAACTCGCCAGCAGTTTTCCAGGCACTAGTCAATGATGTGCTGCAGTTCATATATGTCTACCTGTATGACATATTGATTTTTTCTTCATCTCTCCAGGAAAATGTGCAGCACGTCAGACGAATACTTCAGAGGTTGCTAGAGAATGGGCTTTTTGTCAAGGTGGAGAAATGCACTTTCCACGCACAGTCTGTTCCTTTTTTGGGGTAGACAGAGGGAGTGCGTATGGATCCTAAGAGGGTTAAGGCTGTGGTAAATTGGCCAAGTCCAGATTCCTGTAAGGCCCTACAGAGGTTTCTGGGATTCGCCAATTTTTACCAAAGTTTTTTTTGCAATTTCAGCCAACTGGCTGTGCCCCTGAACGCCTTGACCTCCCCCCCGAACCACGTTCAGGTGGTCAGACACAGGCGAGGCTGTGTTTGCCAAACTGAAAGGTTGCTTTGTTTTAGCCCCCATCTTGATTGCCTCTGATTCATCACGTCATTTCGTGGTGGAGGTCGATGCGTCAGAGGTGGGGGTAGGTGCAGTGTTATCGCAACTTTCTCTTTCAGTTGATAAGATGCCCCCTTACGCGTTTTTGTCACATCGTTTATCTCTCACTGAACGTAATTATGATATTGGTAATAGAGAGTTATTGGCTGTCAAGTTAGCACTGGAGGAATGGGGCCACCGGTTGGAAGGATCAGGGGTACCTTTTATCGTCTGGACCGATCACAAGAACTTGGAATATATTAGAACTGCTAAAAAGACTGAACTCCAGGCAGACTCGGTGAGCCCTTTTTTCGGTCGTTTTGATTTTACTCTCTTGTATGGTCCGGGTTACAAAAACATCATTTTCTTTATCACACATTTTTGGTTGTTCCGAACGCCCATCTACTCCCAAGTGCATTTTACAGGAGAATTTATTTATCTCCACACTCACATGGGAGGTCGAATCGAAGGTCAAAACGGCCTTTGAAGGGGTAACGCCTCAGCAGGATTGCCCACCGAATCGGTTATTTGTGCCAGAGGGATTACGGTCCAGCGCCATCCAGTGGGGTCATTGTTCCAATGTGGCTTGTCATCTCGGAGTAAGTCGAACCAAATTTTTGGTCAAGCAACAATTTTGGTGGCCGCTTATGACTCGTGACACTCACAGTTTTGTTTTGGCTTGCTCGGTTTGTGCCACTGGTAAAACTTCCAATCGACCACCCGATGGGTAACTTCAACCGCTGCCTGTCCCTTCAAGACCCTGGTCCCACATTGCGCTAGATTTTATTACCGCCCTCCCAGGGCAACATGGTATTCTTAATCGTGGTGGACCGATTCTCGAAGGCGGCTCATTTTATTCCTTAGCCCAAATTACCTTCAGCCAAGGAGACAGCGTTGACCGTCGTTGACCCCGTATTTTGCTTACATGGCCTCCCGACAGATGTGGTTTCCAACAGGTGACCCCAATTTGTGTCCAAATTTTGGCGAGAGTTTTGTAGATTATTGGGGGCGACTGTCAGTCTGTCCTTAGGGTTTCACCCCCGGAGCAATGGCCAAACCGAGAGAGACAACCAAGAGAGTGTTGCAATGCCTGGTTTCCAAGAAACCTTCAACCTGGAGCCACCAACTCTATATGGTGGAGTGTGCCCAAAATACATTACCAGTGTCATCTACGGGCCTATCTCCGTTTTAGTGTAGTATAGGTTACCAGCCTCCAATTTTTCCCAGTGTGGAATCCAAAGTCGCAGTCCCCTCAGCTCACGCCTTCGTCCAGAGGTGTCACCTCACATGGACTAGAGCTTGTGAGACTGTGCCCACCCCTCCCTTACAAAACAAAAATATATTGCAGTATATTGGAAAATATAATTTAATATATTAGGCAACATATTCCCATATATGGGATTTAATATTTATATTTTCCAATATATTGTATATGCATAAAGCATACATGTAGGCTATATGTGATACAATATATATTGCAATTAAGAACAAAAAGGCGCAATATTTTTACATGTAATAGTTTGTCTTTATATGCTTTAATATATTGCAATATATGCATAGGCCGTGTGTGTGTGCCTGGTAATTATTAGGAATATTTAGGAGTATTTTTGTGACCTTGTGGGGACATTTTGACGTCCCCATGAGGAAAGAAGCTTATAAATCAAACAGAATGATGTTTCTTGAAAATGTGAAGTAGCAGAAAGTTCTCTGTGATGGTTGGGGTTAGGGAATGGGTTAGGGGAAGGGAATAGAATATACAGTTTGTACAGTATAAAAACCATTACGTCTATGGAATGTCCCCACAAAACATGGAAACCAGTGTGTGTGTGTGTGTGTGTGTGTGTGTGTGTGTGTGTGTGTTTTATACTTTCCGAATAAACAATCATAGCATATGCATGAACATGCATGGCATAGAAAATAAAGAAAATAGTGAAGACAGAATTACACAAATAACAGTTTTATTGAGTTGCAGAGACCTTCCTTTTCAATCAGAATCTGTCCATTTCTACTTTTGTGAGTACTCTACTCATCACCGACTGCTTCAACCAGAATACGCGCGAGGAGATGACAGGATGCGTAAGAGACACCAGCAAGAAGGAGGCTGACCTATGATCCTGACCCACACTCCTAATCAGTAGGTGGCGGTAATGCACCTAAAAGTTGTAGAATCTGTGAGCTAAGACACCAGGTGAAGTGCAAAAGCATGGTTATATAAGTCATTTAAATCAGTGAAGAACCAAGATGGACTCCAGAATAACGGACTGTTCTTTTGGCAATTTATTTCTTTGCTTTTTCACGGTTCCCAAATGTCCTTGAAAGTTTGTTTATTATTTATTTATTAATTATTGTCTGTGCATTTTGTTTATAGATATTGTCTTTATATTGTATAACACCACTGCTGAAAGTTTGAAATAGACATTGGTAATTTAAATTGCTTTAATTAATATTTTGTATATTTTTGTTTAATGGCACCTTTTAAAGTGTAATTTATGTAAATGAATGCAACACATTTATGTAATGTTATCTAAAGCCAATCACATTTCCTTTGTCTGACCATATGCAAAACTTGTGTAGCTCTGTACCTCAAATTGGGTTTAGTATCTGTGCCTGATTAAAAGAAAATAAAGGTGGCTTTTAATAGATTACCCATTAGTATGTGTTAATATATGATGTAAATGTTTGAATATTGCAGGTTGCATATTTAAGTATTCATATATTTTAGATGTAACATGGACATATACTGTATATATATGTTCATGCATTGTATGTGCATGTTCTCATATATGTACACATATTGTGCATACATTTACAATATATATGTACATAATAGGGATGTCCCGATCCGATCACGTGATCGGAAATCGGCCCCGATCACATGGTTTCAGACTCGATCGGAATCGGACGTTACCTTCCGATCAGGACTCGGATACATATGCAGTGTTTAAATTGGGCCAGGACCTCCGGGGCTAACATGCCGAGGGCTCGCTCTGCGCCAGTGTACGCGCTGCGCTGGTGCGTGTGAATTGACGCAAATAATGAATTGTTTTCATTCATAGGCTTCACACACTCGTGCATGCGGTGCATCCACGACAAAACCGTGTTTTTACCGCACATTTAAACGACGCGTCGATCGTTTTTGTCACTATGTGCTCAGTTATTTTTACATAAGTATGCAGCTCCGTGTCTCACTAAGAACCTCAAGAACGCGCATGAGGATCACATTGTAGAGATGAGAGATAGAGGTAAGAATGGTGCACACGTCGAAAAAACTTAGAAGTCTAGAAAAAAAGTATTAAAGTATGTTTAGCCATGTCAATCATCTTATTACAATATGTTAACTAGATAACTGGATACAACTTTCTGTATAGTTTAATAAAATAATGTATTTTGATTATACAAATCAATTACGACCTAACTATAGTGATTGTTTAACTAGCTGCTGACCAGCTTAGGGAATCTTTATGGCTAATTTATAAAACATAGCCTATTGCTGAATCAGTATGTTGTTTTTCATGTTAATTGACTCTTTTTGGGTAGCTTATCTTATGCCTAGAATTAGTCAAGGAGGTTGAGTCTTATAACTTCCTTCAAAGTTTGATCAATAGTGCCTAATGTGCACTAGTGGTGTGTCGTTCATGAACGATTTGTTCATTTCGAACGAATCTTTAATATGACTCGGGACTACCGGGTTGTCTCAGAGAGTGATTCGTTCATTTTGTGTTGACAGCACATGCGCATTGCGCAACATATGGGTTCTGAATCTGAAACAGAAATTATTAGTTCATCATTCTCTTGAGTCTCGAGTTTGGGACAGGTTTGAGTCTTTTGTTCTTCCTGTCAGTCCCATAGAGGCTATGCTACAAGTACCGGAAAGAGAAATGATTAGTTCACCGTTCGAGTTCGGTCGGGTCCGAGTCTTTCGTTCTTCAATAAGATGGAACTTTTATTTTTCAAATAATGTTTTTGCACATATTTTGTATTTTAATTACTAAATATAAAACAATATAGGATACATTCAGACGCAATCAATAATACGAATCTAATGTTGTATTTAATGCGATATACCAGCGGTCACGTGACATAAGGTCTCGGACCCGGCCGAACCCGAACTCAAGACTTGAATGAACTAATCATTTATTTTTCCGGTACTGACAGCATAGCCTCTATGGGACTGACAGGAAGAACAAAAGACTCGGAACCGAAAGATGAACTAATCATTTATCTTTCCGGTCCTGAAAGCATAGCCTCTATGAGGCTGACAGGAAGAACGAAAGACTCGAACCCGTCCCGAACTCGAGAGAGAATTATGAACTAATCATTTCTCTTTCCGGCCCGAATATATCACACGGCACAGCATGGACGAACACAAAGAGTCAGTAAGACAGTGACGAGTTGACAACTAACATCTGTAGACACGAGAGGAGGCGTACAAATGTGATAAATATGAAGTTCAGTTTCTTATAATTTGGCTTTGGCTGCATTACCCTGACTTGTACACGAGGACTGACTTAGGAGGTAAGCTAATCATTTATATCTCTTGTGCAGGTTTCAGAGCTTGTGTCAAATAATGAAATAAGGATTTTTATTTCTCATAACTTGTTAGAAATGTCATAATTGTTTGCATAAGTGGTTATTTTGGGGTAATTTGTGAAATTATAGGTAATCATATTTTAATTGAACGAAAAGAACGAAATGACTCAAAAAAAGATTTGTTCATTTTGATGAACGAGATTCAAAGATCCGAATCAGAAAAATGATCCGAACTTCCCATCACTAATGTGCACCAAATGCATATAGGGTGTCAGACTCATAGATGTGCATAATTTAAAGTTCAGGTTTTAAAGTTTGGGTCAACCTGTGGCACAGCTTTAAGCTGAAAGTTATAAAATCCTTTCAGAGGTACAAAATGTCATTGAAAGACACCAGTGGCTTTGCTGTCATCAGGATTAAACATGTTACCCCTCAAACCCTCCCTCCTAACAGAGCATCCCCACAAAACAAACCCCAATTTAAAGGGCGTTTTGCAGGTAAAATTTTTCAACGAATTTGTGCAATTTGCTTGTTGATAATAAACATTTAAACTGTTATCCATTGTATTTTATGTTGTTGGGTATCACAAAACCCGAAAAAGTATGAAAAAGTACAGCAATTTGCAATGATTCTCCTTTCCCTCACAACGCACTGTATGACGTCACGGTGGGGAGAGAATTGACCAAAGCCGCCTTGAGAGCATTGAGAATGACTATAGAAAGACGAGTAAAGTACAGTTCTGATAGCGCAGATTATAGATAGATAGATAGATAGATAGATAGATAGATAGATAGATAGATAGATAGATAGATAGATAGATAGATAGATAGATAGATAGATAGACAGACAGATAGACAGACAGATAGATAGATAGATAGATAGATAGACAGATAGACAGACAGATAGATAGACAGACAGATGGATAGGCTCGTATAGAGAGATAGGAAGACAGACAGACAGACAGATAGCATAAAGTTAGCATAACTTCGTGTAGAAAGTAAACAAAAATTAACATACTCGTGCATGCTGGCTTGAGGAGGTCCATGATCCTGCCTGAAATGGGTGTAACTTTATGCGATCTTCAGCACAAACGGTTTTGGCAGCATGTCTCTAATCCTGGAAGGTGAGTGAAGCACGTCACGTCTGTTCGCGGGGACCAGCGACCCAAACGCACTCACTTTCTTACAGCCAGTAGCGGAATGGCAATCGAGAGAGTCGGGACTTTCCCGGGCCGATCTGATAATAGTTATACATTTCGAGTTATATTAGCAACACCGTCTGGCGGCGTGATGTGCGCCGGTTCCCGCAGCCCGCTGGTCAAACTGTGCAGGCAGCCTCTCTGCTCAATAAAGTATATAAAAGTGCTCAACCTGTTCGGCAGGTCCAAACATGTACAGGATTTATAAAAATACGGTGATCAATGAGCGGTTCCTCCTCAAATGGCTTAGCCTGTCGTGATGTAAAAAGCCGCCGAACGCCTGTTTATTACAGTATGTATGCGGTCGGATCTGAGTGTGCTGCAGCTGCTGACTGCTGCTGCGTAAATGATCGTGTGATTTGTTATAAACGCATAAACAATATAACAAAGCATTCTTTTATTTCACAAAACAATATATTTGAGATATTATTTGATAGACTAGTAAGTGTGGATTAAGGATGTTTAAAAATCTCTAGCCTGGTGGTCAGGACATGAATGGATCAAATCAGCAGATTTGCGAAGTTTTATTTATCTCCACATATATCATAAATAATAATTAGCAAGGTAACTTTGCAGTATAACACATTATATATTTCCTACGATGTATATATGATTTCCAAATTATATAAATAAGTATTAATCAGCAATAAATGTCTCATCTATCTCTATTGCTCTGGCTGAGTCTTTCTCGACTTCTCCCCAACGTGACGTCATCGCAGAATTGCGTTAAAAAAAACGTTAATACCAAAAACGTAAAAAAAGTGGTCTTTAAGACCATTTTTGAGACATTTTAAAAATTATACACATATCTTGAGTGATTTATGTACCCATTAATCGACAGTGGTGGTTAACCTGCAACATACACTTTAAAGGCGGAGTCCACGATGTTTGAAAAACGCGTTGGAAAAGCAGACGGGCCGACTACCAAAACACACTTATAGCCAATCAAATCAAATCAAATGCCGGTTTGCGTATGTGTGGGGCGGGTCTATCAACAGAAGGTCCAGATTCTATTGGGGTAGGGGCGTGTTTGTTTAGGTGATTTCAAATATCAACATTGGCTTTCAAACATCATGGACTCCGCCTTTAACCTCTGAACATATATACTATATCCTCATTATTTTTTTAGCATCTATAGTTATGCACTGGCACAGAGCTAGACCTTTTTGACTCCACACAGAAACAGCAACGCATGCGGCATGACATAAGGAACATCCGGAATCTGTTTTTTCGCTCTTAATTCTTTTTTTATGTATTATAGAAGGATCGGATCGGGACTCGGTATCGGCAGATACTCAAAATCAAATGACTCGGACTCAAGGGCAAAAAAACCTGATCGGGACATCCCTAGTACATATATTTCCCTATAATTTTACATATATTTAAAATGTATTCCACAATATCAAACACATAACTAAACATATTTCATGTATATATTTCCATATATTTTTTACATGTATTTGAAATATATTCCTTAGCCACGCACAACACTTATTAGAATCCAAAAACACTATCTTACACTTAGTCATCTCTTTGACTTAGGCAGTTTTTTGATACAAACAAAATTGCAGAATGTGGGGGAACAGGGGGCGATTCATCATTTTACTGTTTGCATTTCTACGCTCACATAGAAACCTTAGATAAGGATTTTTTGACAAAATAAAATAAACTTTTAACCAGAAAATAACATAATGTGTGTGTTAACATAGGACAGGACAGGGTTTGGATTAAGCCAGGACTAGGCCTTAGTTATATCAGGATGTTTATGTGGTTTTTACAAGTATACTTTAAAAAATATATTATTGCTGAAGCCCCCCTATAATAGGCCTAGTTACGCCCCTGTGGGGGAAGACAGATGTCCAGAAGTGATGTTTTAGCTCTTCTGTTTGTTTCGTTTACATCTGGTAAGAGTTTTATATTTCTTAAATTTTTTGGACACTAAATGTAATTTCAGTCAATCAAAGGGATTATAAACTGGCAAGATATGAGAACAATAGCATGATGATACAACTGTGATAGGCCTCATTAGCAACAACGAGGACTCCTATTCACCTTATTTTTCACGAGAACAAGGGCGGCGCCATTGCGCTCATTTTGTCAACATACTTCCGGCCGCATAGATGATGAGCAGCTGAGGCAGTGGCTGAAGGCGACGCGTTAAATTTAAAAAGCTCACTCAAGCGCCTTTATGTTTGTTTCTTACCAATTTTAACGGATGGGAAGCCAACTGAGGAACACCCGTATCCAAAGTTATGGTTCGACTACGATGTTCCGGTAACTTTAAACCACGCCGGGTGGTGAAAAGGTGGCCAGTTTCAGGTAAGCTATCTTAGCTAAATGTGGTCATTCGCCTAACGTTTTGTGAAGTCCGTTCTACGAATACACTTAAGATCAGTAACGTTAGTTTATAAAATGCAACTATTTTTAATGATTTGAATTGCCCACCTATATTTTTATTTTTACGATACTACAACGAGATATTATAGTACATTACATTTTTACAGTAGCTCACGTGATTCCTACAAGTTACTGAGATTTCAGATGTTAGGAAGTCAGTTCATTTCTCATTCAGATATTGAAAATGAAATTGAATTGAATTGAATGACCTATTAAACGACAAATTATTTAATACTAAAGTTAAAGGTTGTGTGTATAATGTTACTGTCTCTTTTTAATGCATCTCTCTCTTACACACTGTTCTGTTTAAGTATGGGTGCCATTTATATATTAATTCTCATGATGCAAGTTTATTTTAATACTAACATAAAAATGTTTATGCTTATATTGTTTTCACAGATGCATTGATGTGTAGTGATGCAGTGGACAACTGTGAGGATGTTACAATCAACATGTTCCTAAACTGTGATGCAGAAACACAATGGGAGGATCCATCCGTCTCTGACCACAACTACACTTTAAAATCACAACTCAACCTGAAGCAACCTACATCTGATATAGGAAAACAATGGTGCAGTTTCCCTGACAGGGCTTATGCTGGTCCCAGGCTAAAATGCATATTTGAGCTACAATAATTTAAAAACACCTTTTACTGACATACCTCAACATATGAGTGCCATTGTTTTGTCACAAGATGTGCACCAGTCTTGTTTTTTTGTAGGGTTTGTTTTTAAAAACTAAAATGTCCTAATATAATTAAGGCCTAGTCCTGTAAACCCTGTCCGAGAAACTGCTTCAATGTGTTGAGCTGGCACAAATGTACATATCTCTGCTGAGAAACAACCATCTTTGTCAGCTTTACAGAGGGTTGGTATTGCATCCATTACACAGCCACCAAGCACTTTATGACTCTGATAAAGCTGCGTCTTAATTTATTGCAGGGTGGTCTTGCTAAAAAGTTAGCTGTTTCTTAGTCCATAGTTATTTTTAAAAACATTTACAATGTGGCCTAATGTTACCTGTTGTAAAGTTACATAAGTTACAAACCTTCATATCGTCGCTGCCTGATGAAACTCACGTATGTCCAAAACGGTAACTTTTCAGAAAGTGAAAAAAACACCGTATATCAAAAGCAGTTGAATGTAGCGTTGTCATACTTGGTACGGCATCTTTACATGTAACCATATTCTTGGCAGTGTAATGATATAATCCACATTTGACCAAAATTGAGTTTAAATGGACATGCGTGCATATTTTACAGTAACTTTGATCGATACGCGTTCTTCCGATCATTAATTAGAATGGCCAAAGTCACGTTTCGTATTGACAGATGAATACGCTCAGTTTATTAAATAGCCTACGTCTTGGTTAAATACGCTTACTTTATTTAATATTAATTATAAGTGTATTAAATGTCTCTTGCAAACCATTAAGGGACAATGAATCAATACACTGACATGGTAATGCTACACAACAGGGGCGTCAGTTTGTGTTGAAAAGTGGTGGGGACAAAAGATCTTATAAAAACATTACTGCAGGACGGGAAAAATATTGAATAACGCGCATCAAAAATGGGCATAGCGTAGGCCAGTCAACAACAAGAAAATACTCAGCATAAATTTATAAACCCTCAACAATGTCGAATGCACACATCACACATGTAACAGTCCCTGCAACACCAGCTCAACCGAACAATGGCAAAGCACCATACCGTAGAAAACAGCAGCGCGTTTAATAAATGATTACAATGAATTTCATTACATATGTACAAGAAAACACACCATAAGCATACAACACAACATATGTGACACTAGACCACAAAACCAGTCTTAAGCATCGCTCGATTTTTCAGAACATTTTAACCAAATGCTTTCAAAAAGTGGTGGGGACATCCCCAGCGTAAATATCACCAATGCTAGACAGATACTTTGTTTGCACAGTCCTACCGTAATTAAGTAACTCCTAGATGTTAGTCTGGCGTCCGGGGGAAACGTTTAAGTTACCTCGAAGGAAAGTCATTGTCATGTTTATTCGGCTATATCCAGTGCTGAGGTTCGATGAAACTTTACGAGACCGGCGAGATGCTTCACAGGCGGAAGATATGCGGCGTGATTGACAGCTTTGACACCAAACGGGTACGTGAAAATCAGATGACATGATTTCACAAGTTTTCATTGGCTATTTAGGTATGTGACGCATACTGTATATGGAAATGAACCTGGACATTCAATCTGTCGAAAAATCTCAAAATCGGCAAAATGAACATACGTGAGTTTCATCGGACAGCGACGATATGTGATCAGATGTCATGCAGTGATATTAAACCTTTACAATGTGATCAGATGTTGTGCAATTTTATTAAACATTTTGGGCTCTATCTTACACCCGGCGCAATGCGGCGCAATGCGGCGCAATGCAGCGCAATGCGCGACGCTAGTGCCTTTCGCTAGTTTCCACCCTAATTTTCACGTTTAGCACCGCGTTGTTTAATTAGCAAATGGATTTGCGCCCCCTTTTGCGGCTATGGGCGTTCTGGTCTGAAAATGAGGTGTGTTCAGGCGCATTGTTGGCGCGTTGCTATTTTGAGGCAACTAAAGTCTAAAGTCAATGGCGCAATGTGTTTTATGTTATTTAAAGAGCGCATTAGTAAAATGCGCCTATAAACGGGAGGACAACGCGGGTTTGCTTATCACAAAGTACATGAATGCGCAGCAGCACAAAAATGCTTTTAAATATGAAAGATTAAAGGATTGAATGTAAAAGATTATTATTGAGTCTCTTGGACATAAATGAGGACTGATTATGAGACGTTAGAAGGCGCAAAGAGCCGCTTCACCTGCATCCTGTTAAGTAAATAAATGCTTTGCTTTGAACAAATGCGTCTGTTTTTAAATGGTTTTTTTATGCTACCTCACGGATTTATTGTATATGATGTACCTGTGGATATGGTGAGATGAGAAACATTTTTAAGTAATGCTTACAAAAACTCTTTGCTAAAAAAACGCTGTCCAAAGTGCTGAAACGTGGGGAGAGCCGTTTGTAAATTCTTTATCTCCTGTTTTTTACAAATAAAGTATTTTTAGAGTACAAACCTTATCTTAGATACTTGTAAATTATGTTTTGATGATATTGGATAGCCATACATTTAAAGCAATTACAAGCCGGCTTTTTACTTCCATGACTAAAAGAAAACGGGTTTTAAAGGTTTTAATAAAAAAATAACAATTTCAATACAAGTGAAAAACAACACAATTATTTAACATTAACCTTAAACTTCTACCTCCGCTTAGTTTTTCAGTTTACAAAGTCCGTCATCTAAATAGGGATTAGACATAGCGCCAGCGCAACTTGCTTTTAAAGGGAATGAGAGCTGTGACTCTCATTGGTTTACTGCACGTTACGCCCAAAATACTCCCATTACAATAGGACCTACCCTTTTCGACCATGCGCTCGGCGCAAAAACCATTTTTCCGTCGTTAAATTAGCAAAAGTGGATTCGGACACGCCCATTTAGACGTTGCGCTGTGCGCTTTAGACAATGCGCTTAGATCGTTAAACTAGGGCCCTTTCAGTGTGATCAGATGTCATGCAGTTATATTAAACATGTACTATGTGATCAGATGTTGTGCAGTTATATTGAACATTTACAGTGTGATCAGATGTCATGCAGTTATATTAAACATTTACAATGTGATCAGATGTTGTGCAGTTGTATTAAACATTTACAATGTGATCAGATGTTACCGGCCATATGCAGCTAAACCTTTACAATGATCAGATATTATCTGTAAGGGATTTCTTAGGCTATGTTTACATTAATGCGTTTATCCTTTAAAACGCGTTACTTTTGCTATGTTTACGCCTTTCATCTACACTACATCACCGTTTTCGACCCTCATAAACGGATTTGTTCGCAAACGCTGCAGATCCTGTTTTAGTTTGAGAACCCAGACGTTGCTCTGAGTGTAAATGAACGTAGACGGAGTCTTATGTAAATGAACAGCTGATGTTAACGTGACAGCGCATCATTTTCAAAGTAAAAATTATTTTATTCAGGTAAATGGAGGTTTGCAACGGAGGTTTTACCAAAAATAGTAAACATCTACCAACCAGCTATTATAAACGCTATTGTATCCTTATATAGATAATGTCTATTTTATATTTATGTTTGAGTATTTTTGGGTTTGAATATTGTTGTAATGTGTTTATGTTTTGTTTAAATTTAGTTAGCTTATTACGAAAGATAGACTGTAATTTACAAGCCATATAGGGCGTTGTAAAGGCCAATATGAAGGGAGAATTGTAATGGGTCAGACATTATTTTCGAGTTTAATTTAAGTTTTGTTTTGTACTTTAAAATGAATTTCGTTTCATATAATTTGTCTCTTAATTGTAATCGATGTTTTGTTGATAAGTTTTGTGAATATAAATTAATAAAAACAATAAACTCAACGTCATTAATATTTAATGCTCGTTTAGCCGCTTGCGCTTTTAGCTATTTCTGTGTTGCTAGCGGAGGACGTGCACAGACCTCGCACACTTTTAAAAACTAATGCAATAAGCATTTCTGTAGGCTAAAGCTATACTTCACCTCTTACTATGTTTGATTGAAGTTTGCATTTGCTTAATTTTATTTTTGCTTCAAGTTCGTTTAGTACTGTTCACTTGAATGCTTACTTTTGCTTTTTAAATCATAAAACCTTTCTGTTTAGTTATAAAATAATCATATTAATATGTTGTAGGGGGGAGCTAGAACTGTAAGATTTCCCAAACACATTTTTATAAGTTCAAAAATAGTGTCTGTTGTAGTTGCCAGCAAAGGACCCAGGTATGATTTTTTGTCAATATCACACACCCCTAGCCTGCATAAATGCGCAAAGGTAAGCTATTATTAGAGTAATAAGTTATTTTACACTTTTATGCGCATGCCCAGTTACGTGATTGGTCATGTTTCATGCGTTTATGGTGGTGTATAGTGTGGATGAAGATTCTTTTTAAAATGCCAGTATAAACGAGGATCGTTTTTATTGTATTTTAAAATTCCGTTTTAAAACGCAAATGCTGTAATATAAACAGGGCCTTAAACCATAGCTTTGTAGATTCCGCTTAAAAGGATTTAAGTCTCCTGATTTTTACATGAAATAGTTATTGGACTGGTTAAGGTGCACATTTGCTTTAAAAAAAGACGAAATCACTGTGTAAATATTGGTAGGCATAAGTAGTTTAATTATATTCATTGCTGCTCCATCAACTCCTTCTGACAAGACGAGGTAATTAAATATGTCCCATAGGTTACTTGCCACGTCCGCTTCATATCATCTAACCACATGACGATTGATGGGACATTATAAGACTATTCGAGCGTCGTATGAAGTTTTAACCGTGCTCCTAATTTAAAACATTTACAGCAGTAGCGATATTTGTCATTTCGCTAAAGTTATAGTGAACAACAAACAATCTTTTACCATCAAACTAGCTACAGAATGCACTGTGCCATATTAGCAGCGGAAGTCGGTTGACAAAATGTGGAAGAGCGAAGAATTAAAAAGGGGCGTGGCGGTGAATTGGCAGAAGGTGAGAGACCTGACTGCATGGTGTCACTATAACAACCTTTTCCTGAATGTCAACAAAACTAAGGAGATCATCATTGATTTCAGGAAGAATTTGTGCATTCATAAACCACTCTGCTTGGATGACTTACCTGTTGAGATATTTGACAATTTCGGTTACTGTGCATACAGATCACTTTCTCTTTATCATGGTCTCTTAATACAACCTGCATCCTCAAGAAAGCCCAGCAGAGACTATTCTTTTGAGGAGACTCAAAAGCTTTGGGGTGGGTACAACACCTCTCATGAACTTTTATAGATGCACCATTGAAAGCATACGGACTACAGTATGGTTAGGCAATCTGTCCAACCGTGATCTCAAACTCTTATCAAGGACAGTTCGGTCAGCTTCCAAAATTATTGGGGCTGACCTTCCTCTACTAAAAAAACATTTACCCTGTACGTTACAAGAGCAGAACAGAGTCTATCATTAAGTGCAAATAGATTTGTTTTAGAAATTAAACATTTTGACTAGACATAAGAAGTATTTGGTAAGATTTAGATTTGTTTGGGTAACACTTTAAAATAAGGTTCATTAGTTAACTACATTAATGAACATTAACTAATAATGAACTGCACTTATACAGCATTTGTTTATCTTAGTTAATTTAAATTTTCACATTTAGTAATACTTTATTAAAATCTTGTTAATATTAGTTGATGCACTGTGAACTAACGTGAACAAACAATGAACAGCTTTATTTCTATTAAGTAACATTTACAAATATTAATAAATACTGTCACAAATGTATTACCCATTGTAAGTTCATGTTAGTTAATACATAAACTAATTTTTTATAAATTAACCTTATTGTAAAGTGTTACTTTTTTGCAGTGAACATATGAACGGTGTTAAAATATTCAACAGCACTTTATGTTCTGCTGTATTGTCAGGAAATTAAGTGGAGTTAGAGGATTTAGATGAGAGTAGACCTGAGAAAGAAGGTAATGATGTAGACATGGGGCAACAGATAGAAGAGGAAACAGCCAGTAAAGCCTCCAGAGCTGAATCAGATCCTGATTTATCGTCAAATAGTGAAATTGATGACACTGTATTGGATGAGGACTATAGACCAAAAAAAAGATTACAGCCCAGATAATGATAGTGATACAGACACAGCTCAACACAGTGCAGGAGATGCAGGAGCTGTACTTGAAAGTGCTGCTGTTCAATATCATAGGCACCCAAGGCCAGATACGTGGAAGCGAGAGGTGATAAAAGAGAAGCGTCTTAAGGGGGAGAGTTGCAAGAATAAAATGGGACAGGAAAGACCACCAAAGATCATGGGCCCACCCTGCACATCACAGCACTGCGCAAAGTCGGAGAGACGAAGTTGTGATATATTTGGTTGTATTTAGGAGAGTAAAACAACTTTTGTTATGTTATTAGGGGTCAAGCCCAGAATGGGCGAGACCCCTATTGGGATTGTTAGTTTTCTTCTTATTATTATTATCTATTATTCCTCTTCTTCCGCCATTGCGTCTATGGCAAGTGTCTATGTCAAACCCAATAGCGCCACCAACAGTCCAAATTTTCACTTACATTTTTGGTTATAACTGCGGATCCGTACGTCATAGAAACGCAATGTTTCTTCTGATTCCTTGGCTCATGCCGATTCGATTGCACCATATGTCTTCATTACCGTTATGCTAATTATTTCGATATTTTGAATTGTTTGTAAAACCTACTTTTTCGAACTCGTCCTAGAGCTTTTGTCCAATTTGCGTAAAGAATGAGTGTGTAGCATCTAGAGACACTCATGGCAAAAAGTTATGGAATTCGTGTTGATTCGCCAATCCGTTTCCGTATACCGCGTCAATGAGTTTTACGTAGAGCGCGAAAAAATGGATTTGAGGCTGTATCTTCGCCAAAGTTAAGCGTATTCACACGACACTTGGTAGTTTTGATGGCAGTCACGACCTGAGGGTGCGTGCACAGTTTCGTCACAGCACCACCTAGTGTTCACGAGATTTGAAAAATGGCTATTTTTGCTTATAACTACTGCAAACTTGAGTTTAAAATTATATAAGTGCTATTGTTAGATTCCTTGAGGCATGCCAAGTCAAACGATACCAAAAGGTTTTCGGTCGGCCATTTTGGTGGTCGGCCATTTTGAATTTAAACTTTTTTTGTAGGAAAGTTATGAAATTTGGCACACTCAAAGAGGACATTCCAAATAGTCCCCACACCAAAATTGGAGTGTCTATGTCAAACCCGATAGCGCCACCAACCGTCCAAATTTTTACTTACATTTTTGGTTATAACTGCTGACCATAGACTGTAAAAAAGATGGACGACGCGACGTCGCCTCCCACCATTGTAATGAATTGAAGCCAAAAATGTCCGAACACGGCCGTCGCCATGTTACGTAAAAACGTCAGTTTGGAGCCAAGGCATACGCAGAAGGAATCGTCCGTGAAGCCAGAGGCGGAGCCGCGGTATCAAACTCGCGCGGCCAATTCAACCACTCCAATCATAACGACACGCCCCGTTTCTATAGCATTAAATTACAAGCTAGAATGAAACTTATCACAAAAATGAACACTTGAACATATATCAGCGTGATAACAACTACTTGAAAGGACCAAAACCATCTTTCGAAAACTTTTATTGGAAGTGTAAATATTTTTTTTATTTAGAGCATAGTCCCATTCATTTGAATGGAGAGGGCGGGGTTATGACTTGTACTGCAGCCAGCCACCAGGGGGCGATCAAAGAGCCAGAGGCTTCACTTTTCAAGGCTTATGAGGCACACCCGCTGCTGACCTGTACATCATAGAAATACAATTCTTGTTTCTTCTGATTCCTTGGCTCATGCCAATTCAATTGCACCATATGACATCATTTCTGTCATGCTAATTATTTTATAAAATAAAATATTTTGAATTGTTTGTAAAACCTACTTTTTCGAACTCGTCCTGGACCTTTTGTCCAATTTGCGTAAATAATTGGTGTGTAGCATCTAGAGACACTCATGGCAAAAAGTTATGGAATTTGTGTCGATTCGCCAATCCGTTTCCCTATACTGCGTCAATGAATTTTACGCAGAGTGCGAACAAACGAATTCGAGGCTGTATCTTTGGCAAAGTTAAACATATTCACACAAGATTTTGTAGTTTTGATTGCAGTTATGACCTGAGGGTGCGTGCACAGTTTCGGTACAGTGCCACCTAGTGTGAGCACGCTGATGAGCACGCCGAAATGGATTTGAGGCTATATCTTCGCAAAAGTTTTGCATATTGGCAGTGGTTCAGGGGTTAGTGTAGGTTGTCTACAAATATGAAGGTTGGTGGTTCAAACCCCAGCTCCACCTGACCATGTGTCAAGATGTCCATGAGCAAGACACCTATTCCCAGCTGTTATATGTCATAACAGTCATTAACTGATGGTGCATGGAACGGTTTGTCATAGGGCCACCTTGTGGTCACAAGATTTGAAAAGTGACTTTTTTTTTGCTTATAACTACTGCAAAATTCATGAAAGTGCTGTTGTTAGATTCCTTGAGGCATGCCGAGTCAAACGATATCAAAACGTTTTCAGTCGGCCATTTTCAATAACAAAGCATACCAACTTTTTCAAAACTCCTCCTACAGCGTTCGTTTGATTGGCTTGGATTTGGTACACACAATCTAGACTCTAGACAAAAAGTTATTGTCAGTTGTTGTATAGCACATCAACAAATATGTTTTGTGTGTGTGTGTTGGTAGTGGTTCAGTGGTTAGTGTAGGTTGTCTCCAGATCGGAAGGTTGGTGGTTCAAACCCCAACTCCACCTGACCAAGTGTTGAGGTGTCCATGAGTGAAACATCCAACCCCAAATGCTCCCGATGAGCTGGATGGCTCTTTTGTGGCTGACAATGTATGAATAGGTGAATGTTTCACAACTTGTAAATGGCTGAATCCCAAACCGCCTACTTCCATACTATATAGTATGTAAAAAGCGCTACTTTGCGTACTATATAGTATGGAAGTAGGCGGTTTGGGATTCAGCCTATGTCATGAACTGAGGGTGTATGGAATGTTTTGTTATAGCGCCACCTAGTTCATCATGACATTTTTTGAAAGCCCTTGTAAACTTTTCAGTGACCCCTAGTGGTTAAGAGTTTTGAGGCTTTATCTCCAGATTGCTTTATCGTATGTACACCAAATTTGGATTTGTCATCACAATCATGACCTGAGGCACCATCTATTGTTTCGGTGCAGTGCCCCTAGTGGTCAAGTCATTTGAGGCTATATTTCAACATTGCTTAAACATATGTATATCAAATTTGGTGGGTGTCATCACAATCATGACCCGAGGCATCATCTATTGTTTCGGTGCAGTGCCACCTAGTGGTCAAGTCATTTGAGGCCATATCTCCACATCGCTTAATCGTATGTACACCAAATTTGGTGGGTGTCATCACAATCATGACCTGAGGCACCATCTATTGTTTCAGTGCAGTGCCCCCTAGTGATCAAGTCATTTGAGGCTATATCTCAACATTGCTTAATCGTATTTGTATATCAAATTTGGTGGGTGTCATCACAATCATGACCTGAGGCATCATCTATTGTTTCGGTGCAGTGCCATCTAGTGGTTAAGTCATTTGAGGCCATATCTCCACATCGCTTAATCGTATGTACACCAAATTTGGTGGGTGTCATCACAATCATGACCTGAGGCACCATCTATTGTTTCGGTGCAGTGCCCCCAGTGGTCAAGTCATTTGAGACTATATCTCAACATTGCTTAATTGTATGTATATCAAATTTGGTGGGTGTCATCACAATCATGACCTGAGGCACCATCTATTGTTTCGGTGCAGTGCCCCCTAGTGGTCAAGTAATTTGAGGCTATATCTCAACATTGCTTAATCATATGTATATCAAATTTGGTGGGTGTCATCACAATCATGACCCGAGGCGCCATCTATTGTTTCAGTGCAGTGCCCCCTAGTGGTCAAGTCATTTGAGGCTATAATGCTTAATCGTACATACACCAAATTTGGTGGGTGTCTTCACAAACGTGACCTGAGGCACCATCTATTGTTTCAGTGCAGTGCCCCCTAGTGGTCAAGTCATTTGAGGCTATATCTCAACATTGCTTAATCATATGTATATCAAATGTGGTGGGTGTCATCACAAACATGACCTGAGGCAAAACCCATTGTTTCTGCACAGCACTCAAGATTTGAAAAATGGCTATTTTTGCCTTAATCTACTGAAAACTTCTTAAATCTTAAATCATGACGGTCATCACCAATACTTCATTCTGTGCCCTTTTTAGCTTGACCCCGGCATCGCTGCTTTGCAGCTATTTTGTTTGCATTTATATTTAAGTCATGGCATATTCTGCCTAAGTCACTTTTTATATTCTAGGCAATTGATGATGGATCTTTTTCTTTTTGCATACTTGTTCCCACATCTGGTTGAATGTACTGTTATAATATCAATAAAAAATAACAATGTGATATCTAAATATTGTGTTTTTTCGTGTTTTCCAAAAACATTGAAATATGACTTCATATATGAAATACGAGTCATATATGAATTATGCTATGAGGCTAACGATATATTTCATTCCATATATTTTTTTACATATATTTGAAATATATTCTACCATATAGTAAACATACATGTGACACTATTTCTGTACTGTACATATATTGTTAATACATTTTTGCATATAAATCGGAATACAATATTGCAGATATTTATAAATATAAGTGACCAGTCACAGAAAGTAGTGACACAAGTCGGATCTGGGGCATTTTGAGTTATTCACAGATTCTGAAAGTGGAGTTTCTAATGTACTATGATTTGGAGAAGTTGTGGCCATTTGAAACATTCAAAAAAGAGAACGCCGATGTCATGGTCTTGTCAGACATCTGTGTTAGATTTAGGTCTGGATGCGTCTGACGGGACCATGGCAGTATTATGTTTTGTGTGGGGGCATGTGGATTCACATTGTATGTGTGTGTGGCTTCCACATGTTCCCAGTGTCCTGTTGCTGTCGTGATCTTGCCAGACCTTAGTATAGGTTCAAGTCTATGTTCTGAGGGCAAGGTCAGGGCAGCATTGTGGTTTGTGTGGGAACACATGTTTTTCACATTATGTATCTGTGTCACGTGTTCCCAGTGTCTCGTCACTGAAGACTACTCCCGGGGCCAGTCTCGGTCCTGCACTCCCGGCGTCTAAACGGAGGAGGAGGAGGACGAAGAGGACCTCGGAACCGGCGCAACCGGAGACACGTCACACGCCGGTGCAGCCGGAGACACGTCACACGCCGGTGCAGCCGGAGACACGTCACACGCCGGTGCAGCCGGAGACACGTCACACGCCGGTGCAGCCGGAGACACGTCACACGCCGGTGCAGCCGGAGACACGTCACACGCCGGTGCAGCCGGAGACACGTCACACGCCGGTGCAGCCGGAGACACGTCACAAGCCGGTGCAGCCGGAGACACGTCACACGCCGGTGCAGCCGGAGACACGTCACACGCCGGCGCAGCCGCCTGCGCAACCGCGGACACGTCAGCCGCCGGCGCAGCCGCATGCACAGCCGCATGCGCAGCCGCAGGCGCAACCAGGACCACGTCACCCCTCTGCATCTTTTCCTTTGAACTTTGGGACTCAGTTGGACATTTCGTTCCCCCTATTATTGCCCCACCACCCCTTCATGATGTTCTGTTTTTGTTAAACCACCCCAACCCATTTGTCACCTATGTTTGTCTCCCATTGTTGTTTATTGTAATGTTGTCATGGGTGTTGTCTATTGTACAGTCTTTCGTTCCTCGTGTTTGATGTGTTTTTGTTTTCATGGCGTCTAGTATCCGCCTTTTAAGACGGGGGTACTGTCATGGTCTTGTCAGACATCTGTGTTAGATTTAGGTCTGGATGCGTCTGACGGGACCATGGCAGTATTATGTTTTGTGTGGGGGCATGTGGATTCACATTGTATGTGTGTGTGGCTTCCACATGTTCCCAGTGTCCTGTTGCTGTCATGATCTTGCCAGACCTTAGTATAGGTTCAAATCTATGTTCTGAGGGCAAGGTCAGGGCAGCATTGTGGTTTGTGTGGGAACACGTGTTTTTCACATTATGTATCTGTGTCACGTGTTCCCAGTGTCTCGTCACTTTTACCCTGCTCCCTTATGTACTCGTGTCTTACGTAATTAATTATGTTCACCTGTTCCCCATTGATGTGGTGTCTTTATTATGCCCTCGTGTTCTCTGTGTTGTGCGCGTTCGTTGTGAAAACTCAGTGTTCATGTGCTTCGTGTGTTTTGATACCTGTTCTTGTTACTCCCGTGTTCCTGTTTGTGTTTCATCACAGTTTTCAGTTTATCCTTTGTTTTACCCCCACGTGGGTGTTTCTGTTTTGTTGTTAATAAATACATAGTTATATTTTTGTACATCCTTGCGTTTGGGTTCGTCTTTTAGTTTTCCAGTATTCTGTGTAATCCCGCCGTGACAGCCGAGAAAATAGAGAAAGAAAGATATACTTTTCCCTGCCGGGAGAGACAGTAGGGCTCATTTACATCTCATTTAGCTAAGCCATACTCCCTGTAAAGCCGTTTTGAGATACAGATGTTCTAGCATCATATTTAGTATTTTGTGAAAGAAGTCCGGGTGACAACATTCAAAAATAAACAGGACTTTTTACCTTTGTGGGGATCACAAGTCAAATCCAGTCTGTTTCAGATGTGTTAATCATCCAATGACCATTTTTGTCCAAAAATGCGTATTATCCAGGAAATATAGATATATAGTCTATTGTTTACATCGGATTTCGCATGACCGTCTGGTAATAGAATATAATATACAATCTGAGGACTATTTACATCGTAACATGTAAGGGTATATGAGATTACACTCCTGTAATTTACGTTCCGTTAAACACATGAACCCGTCTTCAAAGTTTGTATTTAAAATAGGGCGGTAGTAAAATAGGTAATCCAAACAGCGCTGTCTAAAATGTGAAGTCCTTTAGAGATGTTACTAATAGCTCACTCGTTCCTCCATCAGCCAATGACTTCATTGAAAATATTGATAGACAAAACATGTAGCCAATTATATAAAGAATTCAATGATCTCTGTGTAACTTATATGTGTTTGACTTCATGCTGCGCTACAAGAGATGACAGACAGATGACGTCAAAGTACTTTGACGTCATCCGACTGCGGCACCGCATAAAGTCAGTAGGTGTGTTCGAGATCATCCGGCTCTGCGCAGACCGATCGGCGAGGTTTGCCGCTTGCAGTCGAGGGAGGATCTGAAGACGAAGCCGTGTTTCCTTGTTTTTAATCGTGAATGAAGTGAATTAGATGCTGAATTTGATAAAAACAAATCTTTTAATAAAAAGTTGCAACCAGAAACATTTTATATTGAATATTTTAATTGCTGCTTATACTGTATACCTGAAAATAACGGAAAACAAGCCTATATTATTAAAATACCAATACAGTTTGTTATTTTCATTTTTATTTTATTACACGACACAATATAACATATTTATGCATATTAACGTGTTTTTTTCCTGTTTTAAAACATGAATTTATAATGTTTATTAGTGGAACTTAAAGGTTGGATTAAACTAGAAACGCACGTGATCGTTGTCATCGGTAAGGGGACCAATCATGTAAAGCTGTGTCATCATCACAACTCCGTGCAGCCGCTCTGGAGAAGCTGCACCGGCTGAGCTAGCCGGCTACTCTCGAAACGCTCTCGCGGTACTTAAAAACCATATGACACAGTCACGTGCCTGCAGTGCCAGCTGAAGTGGGAAAAATTACTAACCGGAATGCACTGCTTCAAGTCAGGTTGGTCTGAACACACCTAGTGACACGAATGACGTACGACGCGGCTGACTGTTATCTGTTCCGCCCCTCCAGCTTCTTTTATTTTTCTTTTGTGCACCCGAGCTTCATTTACAGTCTGGGGAGACGCACGCAATAAAAAAAAAAAAACTAGCAAACATGTCTGAGGAACAGGAGCGTCACTACAGTCATGCGGTTCACAACAAAACTGAAAGAGAAGACCGAATAAAGTCATAATTCTTGCTATTTTTGGACCAAAATGTATTTTCGATGCTTCAACACATTCAAGCTGACCCACTGATGTCACATGGACTACTTTAATGATGTTTTTATTACCTTTCTGGAAATGGAAACTGTACATAGATTTTCAATGGAGGAGACATAAAGCTCTCGGACTAAATCTAACATTAAAACATCTTAAACTGTCTTCCGAAGATGAACGGAGGTCTTCTTCGGTTTAGAACGACATACGGGTGAGTTATTAATGACATTATTTTCATTTTTGGGTGACCTATCCCTTTTCAGGAGCAACGCTGTTCCCTTTGGGGGTGGGGGCGAAAACACAAGCCACTTATACAGTATTTAAATACACACAGACAATGACGCCCCCTAGCCTGGTCCAAACAGACTCTCGTACATTAGGCTCGTACATTAGGCTTGTTAGACTCCATGCGGCACCGCAAAAACCCACAGCCGGATGACCCCAAAGCACCGCGAGAACGATTCAAGAAATCATATTTCGTCTCGCTCCCACGATACCTTGACGTCATCTGGCTGTCGATTCTTGCGGCGCCGCATGAAGCCGAACAAGCCCATTCATTTCATTTATACAGAAGAGTCTGGCCACGCTCCATTGCAAAGCGTTACTTCCGTTAAGGAGGGTCCTCTGTTGAAGTTTAAAACTATTGGATCTGCCCAGAGTCACTCAGGATCTGCCATAGGTGATCGCTTACGTGTGGTCGTGATGTATGTCATGCGCCGAAACCAGCCGGAAACAACAAGTCCGAATAATCAGACCAACAAAACTTAGCAAACCTGGTTCTTGCTCCGGCTTTAACTTCTGTATATTCGGCAGTTTTGCAACAAGGGACCAAATAGCTTTTCTCACGTCTTTCTCCGCTGCCATTACTGAACTACAACTCAAACTGATGCACGACCTCAACGTCATCGTTCTTAGCCACCCCCATTTTTGCAGGTGAAAACGAAACTCTACACAGCAGTCCCAGACGTAGTACTGAAGTGAAATGAAAATTAAGCGGAAGCACGTAGGAGGGAGGAGCCAGGCTAGACGCCCCCCGCTGCACGCAAGAATCTCCGGAAAAACAAGTTGATTTCAACCACAAAATGTACAAAAACTGCTATCTCAAACATGGAGAGGCTTCTTTGTGATCTCAACTAACAGATTCTGCAATAAAACGAAAATCACAAATTTTGAAAAAAAAAACTTGTGACGGTCACATATTGCATATATATTTTTAGATATATAAACACATATATTATATTCATGTGCAATATATTGAAAGCGGCAATAATTTCTATATTTTGCTATATACTACATAAATATAGAATATATGTACCATCAATATATTATTCTATGTATTGCCAATATATAATATATGTAAAAATGGAAAGGAAAATAATATATTACAATATATTTTCCTTTCGTAAGGGCTGATTAATTGCCAACACAAGTAACAAAGTAACAAGATACATCGTAACTGAACTCATGTATTAATGAGCAAGAGAAAATACAGTAGATGATTAAAAAGAGGAAGAAGGTTACATTTCAACACAGTATCATTTTTGTGTGGTTATCTAGCTAGATATCGTTTGTGAACTATCAGCATGACTTGCTTTGCATTGCAACACAGACTTTGTGCACGGATAAGGCATAACACAAACACTGAAAAGTGTTTTTTCTAATTAAAGTAGTGTACACCAACATACGGACTACCGGCACATCCGGGAACTTGACTGTAAATTTCGTCACCGCCCCTTTTCGGGGGATAAAAAAGCAGCGCTTCCATTGGCTTCCATTTAAAATAGCGGAACAAAGCAACGCAGGCAGGCGTAAATAACTTATGAAATCACTCAGAATAAACATGTCGAGTATTTATCTGTCCATCCTGCCTGCCATAGAGCCCGAAAGATACATTAACACATTTAATTTGGTAAATATAAAAACATGTCCCTTTCATTCTCACAGCGTCAAATTTTGTGTAACAACGCCATCCAGTGATTGCTGGAAATATCGCTAAGCCAGTTAGTTGTATGGCTGGACGGAAAAGTGCACTCATTACTCTAAATATAAAGACATAATAAATAAATACGAAGTAACTTTAAAATACGAAGTAAAATCATTCACTTGCTTCCCTGTTGACTCGATGAGGTACGAGTAAATGTCCAGGTAAGACCCCTCTGGCCAATAGGGAGCGTTGTTACACAAATTTGATGCTGGGAGAATGAGGGAGACATGTTTTTGTGTTGACCGGATTGAATGTGTTGATTTGTCTTTCGCGCTCTATGGCAGGCAGGGGTGAAAGGATGGTTACTCGGCATGTTTGGTCTGAGTGATTTCATGCGTTGTTTGCGCCTGCCGGCTGTGTACGAAGGTTGCTTTGTTCCGCTGTTTTGAATGGAAGCCAATGGAACGTCTTGTGTGATTTCCCCCAAAAGTGGGCGTGAACCTGTTCAGAGACATTCTATGATGTTGCGCCGGTTGTGCGTATACCTCCAGTCTGGCTTACACATCTACACTGAAAAAGTTGGATTATTTAAAATAAGCCAATGAACCCAATGAGTTTCAATGGTCATGAATATTGATGTGATTCACACCTGAGGAGATAAAGACCCAACCCCTAATGGCTCAATGAGGAATGTTGTGCTAGGAGAATGAATTTGAGAGAAAAGGTTTTGCTAGTAGTTTAATAACAACATGGTTTACAATATAATCAAAATATAAATAATAAGTAGCCTGCACAATTTTTGTACACAATTTAACAGATAGCCTAACTTTGTGCTATTTTGGAAAACAATTCCTGAACAATTGTACACACTCCAAGTGTATACTTTGTCCCGAGAGTTTACAAACTCAATATGATGACAACAGACACAAGTAAACGTTGCCCAGCCTAAGTGTATTATACAAGACAAAAGTTTACAGTAATATTAACAGCAATACGAAATAAATATCATGAATAATGTTTATGATGTGCGTGAAAGTTTAAAGGCAACCTGATCTCACAAAATACGTGAAATAGTCACGCATTATTTTGCTCAGTTTTGCGTAACATTGTCACGTATTTCCACCATATTACGTTCCCCTGACAAGACTTTCTTTTCCGTGACAGTTTCACGTATTGGTTACTCAACTGTTTTTCCTATTTTTTTACAATTGTCACTTCGGTTTGGGGTTAGAACAATTTTCTGTTACATAAAATGACATCCTTACCCAAACCCAACTCTAACCCTAACTTCAGGCGACGATTGTTTAAAAAGCATACGAAAATTTTTTATAAACCAGTACATTAAGTGACATCCTAACATAAACAGTAAATCTAACCCCAAACCGAAGCGACAACTGTTTAAAAATAGGAAAAACAGCTGAGCAACCAACACGCGAAACCGTCACGGAAAAGAAAGTCATGTCAGGCGCACGTAATATGGTGGAAATACGTGACAATGTCACGCAAAACTGAGCAAAATAATGCGTGACTATTTCACGGAATTTTGTGAGATCAGGTAGCAACAAGTCTATTTACAAGTTCAGGAGCAGTATCCAAAAGTTGGTGTGTATATCCTCTAATGTAAATAATCCATATTAAAGCTGCAAGCAACGATTAAAGGGCCCCGTACCCATGGCCACAGTCAGCCGATGGCCACAGGAAAGCAGCGAACAGGAATATGGCAATGGTATTTTGATGTGCCACACCTGCTGTTGGCAGCAGGTGGCGTAATATCTAAAACTAAAAAGTGCACATAAATTCCTTCAGTCCTAAAGTCTTAATAAACATTAATTAAAGCACAGATTAAACACTGTGGGCCGTTTTCCCATACAGGGATTAGACTAAACAAAAAAAAACTTGCACTGACATATCTTAAAATACATCAGTACTCTTCGTTTTACCTCAAAATGCACAGAAGTAATGTTTTTAGTAAGGCGTGTTTGTTAAAATGAGTTATATTTCCTACTTTTTGTCATTTGGCTGTTTTTTTGTGAGAACTTGAAGGTGCAACATAGTAAAAAAAAATTAATGAGCATGCATCTCTTTTAGCTCCAGTTTTCCTGACTTCACTTTGAGATATGGGCAGTCAACATAGCTTTTAACATTCGGGCATTTCATCTCAATCAGCCAAAACTCCTTAGCTCATACCAGTTAGTACATGAACATTGGTCTCTGTTAGCACATTCAAATTTGTACGCTCTGTGCCAGGTGACCTCCAGGCTCCTATGGTGTAGCCGTTGTGGTTCAGTACAGACAAACATGAAATTGGATAGTTTATTTGGAATTTTTATTGTTTATTTTTATTATTCATATATTGTTCATTTATACTTGTATTTGTCATTTGCTATTTTACTCTAAAGTGTTTTAATGATTGCTTAACTGTAACTGTAACTGTCTACTCTAGTAAACATCCTGTGCCTCTGTAAAATAGCAAGTGCATAAAAAAGTGCATACCCAGGTCAGCAGAAGTCCAAGAGAGCAGTAAAATGTCAGTTTTTTTGGGTGTTCACAAAGGAGCAAGTATGTGTGTTTACAAAAGAAGAAGTATGTGTGTTTACAAAAGAGGAACTATGTGAGTTCACACAAGAAGAAGTATGAAATGTTCTGCAGAGAGAGTTGACTTTTTCACCTTTAAATACTGAGACAACCTACAAGGGCTTTGGGCAGGGCATGATTTGAGCCAGAACACGCCGGAACATGTTTCGGCACTTCTGACGTTGGATCCGGTAGGCCTACCTTTTTTTATTGATCTGGTACCTCCTATGTCACTATGGAAAATGGTGTTCGTACCCGTGATAGGGCGAACTTACGCTCTATATATGAGCCACGCAATGCTTGTGCCGTTATTTTAGGAAACCATGGTTAAGTGAGTAACCTAAACGTTCCCTTTCAATACGGTTCACTTCGCATTGCATCAGTTGCTGACGCTATGGGGGAACATCATCCCATCACGCCGTGCTTATACAACGGTTTAAAGTGCCCTACTGAAGAGACGCCGAAAGGGGGCCGATTATCAGTCTATACACGGCTTCATGCTGAAGCCAGTGTAAACGCACCATAATGACACTTATACAGGTAAAGCCTTTGATGCACAGCTGCATCATGTGGTAATATACAAGCCAGCGAGTTCCCAGATGTGTGTACATGTAAATAGAAAGTATGACGGTGAGTTTCAATAAGGGGGGGCGTACGCCAGAGAGAAAACCGTGACAATACATCTAGATTGCCACTGTTTAGTAACTGGCATATCTAGTGAGTGATCTGCGACGTTCATGAACAGCTTATCTGACTACTATATGTGGCAGAACGGTTCATGTAACGTGAGAGTATACAGATAACATATAGTGTGCACCCAGGTGAGCCCTCGAGCGCACCGGGGATGCATATAGATAACATGATAGTGCACAGGCCGGCGAGCTTCTTGAGCGAACTGTAAATGTGTACTGATAATAAAATTGCGTGTACACAGGTTAACCCTCGAGTGCCCCATGAATGCATATAGATAAATCGCAGTGCATAGTTTCTAGACAACACAATAGTGTGCACACAGGTGAGCCCTCGAGGGCACCGGGGGCGCGTATAGATAACACATGGTGCACAGGCCGGCGAGTTTCTTGAGCACGCCATAAATGTGTACTGATAATAAAATTGCGTGTACACGGGTGAACCCTTGAGTGCACCGTGAACAGTGTTGGCAACGTTACTTTAAAAAGTAATTAGTTATAGTTACTAGTTACTTCTCAAAAATAGTAACTGAGTTAGTAATTGCGTTACATCATTAAAAAAGTAACTAGTTACCAGGGAATGTAACTATTGCATTACTTTAAAAAGATCAAATATTTCAAAAAACTTGGATGCCCCAAATATTAAATTTGTTAAATTAATGACTTGGACACTAAAGAGAAACCACTAATTGTGTTGCAGCATGTGATGATGTGAGGTGCTTTATCAGAATTACAGACGTGGAGAGACTCTTTCTTACTCGGCATAAGTTGCACGTTACATAAACATTCTTGCCTTTCTAACATAACATTCTTGAATAAAAGTAGTGCTTATTATACTTTGTGTTTGCGACCAATACCTTTGAGCTCGTTGTACTTGCCGTCGCTCTGTCGTTTCGGGTGTGTGGGACTTGGGCGGTTGCATGCGAGGACCGGGCTGCCTGTGAGTGGCTAGCAGCAACATCCACTGCTCGTCGAGAAAAGAGAGCGATACATGCTCCCGCATCAGTCTCCAGCCACTCACAGGCAGCCTGGTCCTCGCATGCAGTCCGTGGATGGCAAGGACCAGCCGGCCGTGTCACAAATGTCTAAAAATGAAAACCTCAAAGCCCATGCCCATGGTAAAGCTGTTCCACACGTAGTGTAGGCTTTAAACCCGAGTGAGCATCGCTTGTTAAGGGAGGTGATAACTTCAACGACCCATAGATAGCCTGATAGGCATGCTTAGTGAGTGATCTGCAAAGCTTAGTAACAGGTGATCTGCCTTGATATATGGCAGAACGGTTTGTGTAAACTCACAGAGCTCTGACGGGGCAGAGTGTTTTTTTTTTTTCTTTTTTAATGATGGTTGTCCGCCGTCCGCCAAAGAGAGGGCGAGAGAATCTGCCATTTGTATTTTGTGCGGCAGTGCTTGGACAGGTCCCATCGGGACTGAGCGCTGTGCTTTGGGCACCGTCGGCATCTGAGAGATGACAGGTTTGTGTTTTTAACAGAATGGCCGGCTATAAAAGCGTGATTCGCTGTTATCGCCGCCACATAGATTTTTAGCGTAGAGGGCGAGAGCCGCCGTGCATCGAGCTCTTATAGTGAGTAGAAATGTGCTCTACGCCACAATTCGCGGGGTCTAGACTTTTCGTCGTAAACCACACATAGATAAACTATTTTTGTGCATAAGGGCACTTTGTGTCGGGGTTCTAGCTGCAGCGTCTTTCGGATCCACTGATATAAACCAGTCATCTGGCCGAAAAACGTCATAATCCGCTTGGCTGTTAGCCTTTTGAATGGCCGTCCGCAGAGAGCGCTCTTCAAAATGCTTGGAACTATGAATGGTCTGAGGCTGCCGTCTTTCTTAAGAAGAGAAAATAACGACCGTAACACCCTGCTCGCTTACACTGTCAGTACCGTCTCCATCGTGCTTATTGATAATATGAGCGTACCTCGTCTCTGAACATGATCATCTGACACCCTGGTGTAGAAATGCGGTAAAACTGGGGTGATGTGCGTGCCAATTTCAGTGAGAAACTGTCTGAATTATTGTTTAGAATCCAATCCGGTGTCCCGGGGATGGATTGCCAAACATGGGTTTGACGGCAAGCGTCGATACAATTATGGATGGCGGGCCGTGTGTGCGTATATTGACCGCTTTGCCGGTAAGGCATAAATGCATTTTAAGACACAGCCATGGGGTGTCAATTCACGCTAAGGTATAGTGAGCACGGGAATTGCTCTTTGAGAGGAATTCAAAACGGTTCGCCATTACAGTGAGGTCGCATAACCGACAATATTAACGTGTATGATCCTGGGTAAACAGAGCACACAAAAATACTTCAGGGTAGTCCAGCCGAGGCGCAACTTAACCCTGTTTCTCCCAGACAGTCTGTTCTCTGCTGCCGCCGCGGCAAATGAGGCCAGAGGCATCACTTATACCTGCACAGCTGGCCATGGCATGGGCAGCCGTTTAGGCTGTGATCTGACTGTCAGCTAGATGGCGTATTATATAGGGCTGAGCCCCACCTCTATTTTCCATATTACAGTTTTTTTTACAGATGCTAGGACACATTTCTCCATTCTTAGGTCACTTTTGCAAAACTCTTCACACAGTGAGCACAACAGAAGTCTTTGTGGGATAAACTGAGGATCAATTATCATTGCTTGGCATAAAATGCATTCAATGACTACATCTCTCAAATTTCATGAATTCTTTTTTTCACTCAGATACAACAACTGCCAAAACTCTTTATACATACAGGCCAATTTGCACATGCTTACCTGTACATACTGTTTTCAAAACTGTTAAACTTATGTTCAAAACAATAACATAATACAAAACTGAATAAGACAGCAATTTGCTACATTTCTACAGTAATATTTTAATGAAATATATTTTAAATCTGAAAAATAAATTCTATAAAACAATTGGCCAAATGGAGAAGACCGAGTAGATTAGCATTACTATTGTATCTGTATCATTGGATGGTGTGTATACAAATTCTTGTATTTTAAAATTACTCGGTGCAAAAATAAAAATAAACAACGTAAAATATTGAAGAATTCTGCATCATGTCTGATTCATTCCAGTAACATATATTGCAGTGAATTATAAACAGAGAAAACATTGTATAATGCTACATGTTGTTAGTGTTTTTAGGTCATTGTTTTGTGAGTGACAAAGTGTGTTTGTCGACTGTCAACCTTTGCTAGTGTTTTGGAAGAATGAGTTGATTTGAGGCCTGAATAAAGTGTTTTGGTAGTTCTAGTGCATTTTGAATATGAAATGAACTGCTTTGCCAAGTTAAAATTTGGTTAGGAACACTGTGTGAAGAGTTTTGCAAAAGTGACCTAAGTATTGAGAAATGTGTCCTAGCATCTGTAAAAAACTGTAAAGGCTATTTGCCATTGCAGTTATGAAATCCAATGGCATTATTCAAAAAGGCGTTGGGATTCTGGTAAGAGTTTTCTCCACAGCATTCACTACTGATGCAAAGTTTACGATATCATAACTGCAGATGTTTTTTTCTGCATCTAATTCACTTCTAACAGATTTGATAGATAATGTTAGGTTGTTAATGCCTAGCGAATGCTTGCTTATCTATTCAAATTTGGCAGTGTTTTTGGCTTGTATTAGTCATCATTTGTAAAAGTGATTGCTTTATTTATATGGCTAGTTTGTTTGCTCACAAAAATACTAGTAGTGTTTTTTACAGGATGTCGTTTTTTTATATTGCTATCATAAAAGGGTCATGATCTACGTGGTTCCTTACCTAATGTAATAAGGTCTCAGGCTTAATTTTACAACTGAAAAAGGGCATGTGATTTTGCACCAGTATTGGGTTTCGACCCATATACAAACGAATTACATTCCAAGAGGATTACTGCAGTAATAAGTTTTGTAAACTAATACTTGAAAAAAGTCCCTTTACACTCAAAAAGCATTAAAACTTTTTATTATTTAACAATTTTTTCTGTCAATACAAGCAATTTCACATTTATACAGATACTTTCAAATTGCCTTAAAAATGGAAACAAACATTTAAAAGCTGAGCAGTTTTTTATAGCCAAACTGTTTTAAACGTCTGACTATATTAACATACCTACTAAAACCTGTTCCATAAGTACTAATTTAATTACAGCAAAATCCTGCTTAAGATAAAATAAATCTGCAATCATTTAAAAAAAGAATTAAAAACAACTCTGAACAAACAAGTATTTACTTTCATTCAGACAATTTTAGTTGGAAATCAAGAACACTACATTGACCCACAAAATGCCTAATGTACTAAAACAATAAAAAATTAAAAATCTTTGGTCTTTGTTACAACAGAAAATCTGTTGAGAATAAATACTTTAAGTAAGGGATAAGTACAGGCAGCAGGTTATTATCGCAGAATCCCCGACAGTGTGTTAAGGGGTTTATTTCACGATAACAACCTGCTGCCTGTACATTATCCTGCTTATTACACAGCTGTTTACCTCATAAGTAAGGTATTGAGCATTACATATTGATTAGAAATATTTTATTTGCTAATTTTTAATAAATGCAGACCTTCCTCAAAGAAAACCTGTTTACTTTCGGTTTTTAGATAAGACAATACGTTTAAATGTCACGGACACACAGTATATGACATTATATTTACAAATGATACCAAATAATATGTTATTAAAAGACATATTTATATTTATTTTTGTGTAATAAACTGTATCTGTCAAAATTATTTGCAGCTGTGTGTTATTAGTTTCAGGTGGTTGTTATCTTGGAATAACAAACCTTGGAATGTTGTGAATCAGAATCAAGCATTTTAAAGTGCAGTGCAATAAGTGCAGGGTGCGATTTGTGAAAAAAATCAGATGGGGTATTTCAAATATTTATGAACGTAAATTATGAACCACAGGCTTATATTGATTATAGGGTATTAAGCTATATCTTGTAACGGTTTTAATAAAATATGTTTCGAAATTTAACCACGTCGGAGCTCATGGTGTAGTGGGCAGCGATCCAACATGTGGTGCTTTCGCACTTTCGGCGACCCGAGATCGATTCCCGGCTCGTGGTCATTAGCCGATCCCATACCCCTCTCTCCTCCCTGTACTTTCCTGTCCACTCCTTAATCACTGTCAAATAAAGGCAAAAAAATAACTAAAGAAATATAACCAGTCCTACTTGCACCCGTCCTGAGCAAAATTTCAAACCCCTCTGGTCTAGCATGGAAGTCAGACGCTCTTACAAGTAGGCTAAAGGCCATGAGCTCTAATGTTTGTTGCTAAAGCACTTCTTGAGGTTGGGGAGTGAGGCTTACTTTTACTGACTAGCTGGCCTCTGTTACAGAAACTTCACAGAATCTGAACTGTACATGCCAGAATGCATTCCTTCTTTATGCTTTGCACCAGACATGCAAAAACACTTGTTTATAATCATAATATTTAATAGAAAAAAATGCAATGCAACTTACTCTCAATACAACAATAAATAGGCTATATATGCCTACTTGGACAAGACATCAGACTAAGAAAACTAGTCTGTTAATTACAGACTTTTGAACTCTCTTTTGCTTTCCCGTGTCATCCTGCAAATTCCCTTTGATTCTAATGACGGTAGTTTCTGCTGTCTCAATCTCAATAGTAATATTTCTTAGATTTGTTTTGTGACGGACCTGTTAAATATGATATGCTGCTTGGAATCCATTTCATTCATTATTTGGCTGTTTTCGCGCTGAAATAGACTACGAGTGGTTGGCAATATTTGGAAAATCTATGCCTGAATTCACGCTATCACCTAACGTTATTGTCACAGGAGACATTTTATTTTACTGTAGTTTGCATGGCATCGTTTTTACTTATAAACAGAAAGAAAGATCATTTAATATATGGCCGTTTGATGACCATTAATCATATGGGATACATTTTGTCCCCACCGGAAATAAAATCAAATTAACAGGAGGTAGGGGTATAAAGACCAGAGGGGGATAATCCCTGCATCCCCCCAGCAAATCGCACCCTGAATAAATGCATACACTGTGGTATGTAACAGGCATTAAATGAAAAATAATTGTGTCTGATCATCATAAATTTGTTACTTCCAAGAAAGATTTTTAACACAATCTCTTAATAATTATTTACTTTAGCTGCTAGAGATCACTAAAGAACAACAGCTGTGCAGCTTGATGATGCTGCTGAAGAGCGTAAAACAACGGGAGTTGTGGTCTTCACCTTCAGTGTCTATAGGAATTGATCTGACAAAACTTTCAAATTATGCATGACATACTGAAATAGTTGTATAACTGTTACATTATAATATAATATCATGTGACTTGATAGAAACCACAACAAAGCTGCGCGCTAGACTTAAAAAATAATTGTTGGATTTACGTTATTAAATTATAGACACATGATTGAAATAAGTTTTCTTAAAATAAACTCAACATGTTACCTCTGTGGATGCATGTTAATTTTAAGATAACTCATGTTGAACCAGTGTCTATAATTGAATTACATCAACACACGCACGCAGACACATGGACGCACAAACACCTATGGTTTCTATGGCAGCAAAAGCAAAACTAAGCATAACCTAGATATGACACTAAAAACAAGCAACTCCTACTTGCTTTAAAAAAAAAAAACAGTAAATTGATGACATTTGGGATAATCTAAGTGAGTAGTTTAACACTCCTAGTAGTTTTTGGATATTTAATGCAAACATTTTACATATTGTGCCTATGATGGGTCATAAAGTCAGTGTGTGTGAAAAGTAGTGGTTAAAGGACTTATGTCAGGTTTTTCTAGTATGGATCTAATCAGGTAGCCATTAGCTATGAGTAGCTTTCACTCTCATTCCAAGAAGTCATCCATTGTTTCTTCTTTAGAGAATCTGTCCTCTTTCGCTGCCATATGATCTCTTCTCTCTTTATTCACACTTGGTTACACTATCATCATACTTGGCACGTTCGAAAAATCCACACTGTTTGGAAATAAAGACAATTAATATATAAATCATGCTAACATTCCTCAAAAACTCAAAAGCTAAGATTTACAGGATAAAATCACAAACAAAGATGCATAACAATATGTAGTGATGTTTGCAGCGTATGTAGCAAGCCTAGCATGATATTAAAAAAATAAACAATCAGTAAAGACATTTACTGTACATTCAATGAAGACAAGAAGCTGGCTGAGAAAAGGTTTATGTTAGGAGAGAGAGCAGGGGCAAAAGTACAATTTTTCAGAATTTTTTTTTTAAAGATAATATTTTAGACAGAGATATATTTTGCTGTGGTCAGTAACTCACAAGTGTGGTCTTTCAATACCAGGTGGAATTTTGATTAAATGTAAAATTAATTCAGTACAATTTCACTTTGAACATAAGTAGCGCTTTGTTACTTTTGACCACGTCAGCTGTTGTGTTCTTTTTATTTTTTGTCTCGTTTTTATTACATATACCAGACTTGTAAATATGTAACTGCAAACATATTTTGTCTTTTTCTTTGCAAAAAAAATATTCAATTACATTTTCATTGTAAATTTCGACTCTCAAAAGCAACAGGACAGTACAAACTAAATTTTTTGAAAATAAAAAAATGTCAACAGTTTAAACACTATGAAAATGAAATGAAATTAAATGAGCATCATATAAATTCTCAAAATAATGCAAAAATATTATCAGCGGGACAGAAGTAACAAGTGTTAATTTCTTCTCGACAGGAACTCCTGACATTTAAACCCAATTTACTTTTATTTTGAAAAACTCTGAGATAATAACTGCGTTATTAGAAAAAAATGGCTGCATCAATAATTTACTTTTCATGCTTGAAAAAAGCTTTCGAACCTACGCGAGGGAAATAGCGTGATATTTGTCACCTCTGTCAGGGGTTACGTGCTAAAGATGCTGTCATAGTTTGTAATGCAAATGTTGTCAGGGCTCGGAGAAAATCACTTTGTTACTTTCGTCCTGCATTACTTTTGCCCCGGTTCTTCCCTATATGTGCAAAAAGCAAAAAAAAAAGATAATGAAAAACCCAAGGAGCCAGAAGAAATCAAGCTACATCTAAAGGCTTCAAAGAGCTTAGCAGTCAGACTTTGGCTCTGTCTCAATCACCTCCCAAAGTCATGAATCAGTATATCGTGTATGCAGATTCAGGCACTGGTAAAGACTCTAGCTCACTTTACATTGGAACGCTGTTCACTTATTTTCCTATGACGCGACTGCTTGAGCATGTTATGATAATTCACAGCTGTTATTCATCAACAACCGGCAGAACCAACATCTCTCTGACTTTATTTTTAAACATGTTAAAAGTATATTATGAAAAATACTTAATATATAATATTCTCTATTCAATCAAATGTAAATTTGGAGGAGTATTAAATTTAAATATTAAGTAGATTGTGGTCCCTTTCCTGTCTAGCGATGTGTGTTTATATTTAAACTAAAACAAATATTTGTCTTTATTAAAGATCGGTCACGTTTCATGAGCTTTATTAAGTTGGCTTGTGCGATTACTGGTTGGAGAGCTTCAGAAAAGGTCACGTGATTTCCACTGGTTTTTGCATTGCACTGTGGGAATTTTTAGGAATCACAAATAAAGAGTTTTTTTTTAAATCTCGTTTTTTGATTTGTGCATTCCAATTAATATCAGACGGCAGTGGTTTTGTTTTGATTCAAGGGTACATAATAAAAAAATACAGCTAAGTAGCACAATAAAACACAAAAAAACATGATAACAGCAATAAACATGTTTTGACAAAATTATAAAAACGGACTTATCTCGTTTTGGAACCAAACTCTTGAAAAGTTTCAGTGCAGTGGAAGGATTTAGCGATTAAGACAGCCCTTAAAATCGCAGACTTCCTGATAAGTGCCCTGACTACTGAAAAAAGGGAGCTGATTGAGTCGTTTACACCTGAAGCTGCTAAAGTCTGTAAACCTTTTTACATGATTTGTTTGCTTTTCTTGTAGCATTCTGATTATGTCTGAGCATAGCTTAGAAAATGCCAAAATGCCATTTCAACCATTACCACAGATCTAGGCACTGACAGAAAGTATGTGCTTCAGTTTCAAGTGGGTTAGCAATCCAACTAACCCACTTTAAATGCTCCAAGCATGCAAATTATTTTGATCTGTAAGTTTTTTTTACCCTAAGAGAGAGGTAGGGAGGTCTCTCTCTAGGCATCTGAAGTCAGTTTCTCTTTATCGGGTGCATTATCTGGGTCTTTGTTGTTTTTGCCGAAAAACCCACACTAAAAAGGGAAAAAGATTTAGTTTCCAATACTTGGTCATGTTAAAAAAATAAAATTTTGTACAACAAATGTTGAAGGGTAGTCGTAAACATAGGTCTAGGTGGTGAAAGATAGATAGATTATATTTAATGTTTAGTCATGTGATCATACCTTCCAGAGCAGAAAGACCAGAAGACCCAGTAAGAGGAGTCCTAGTAAAATGGCCACCAGTATGACCCACCAGGGCAGACCACCATACTGTGCTGATTTACGTTCCGGAAACACAGTAACACGAACCTGAAACATGATGCGTTTACAACATGAAAACATGTTTACTTGCAATTTAATCAAACATAAATTTAAAATGGTCAATAAGCAGCATGAGACTTTTATAAAAGGAAAAACATTCCAATTAAATTAAGAAGTATTCTGCATTGGAATGCTGACTTTCGTTATGAGATATATTTACTCATTGAAACCTTTCATTTTCAGTCAATGAAATCTCATTAACGAGAAATATATAGTGAATTGAGGGTGATTGGGAGGGACAATGTTTGAATTTCTGGTTCTTGTAAGTTTTTTGTCATTTTGACTTGAATTACTCAATTAAAAAAAACAATTAATGGTGTTTGTGTAAAACTCACCACACAACCCAGCCAACACACACAAAGGAGTGTGAACCTGGGCTGATATGCGGATCCCACATGGGTTCCCCAACTGGGACCCAGCTAATTCTGTCCCCAGTTTTCATGGTGGCCCCACATTTGCCCGGATGGGCTGATGATGGGTCCTTGATGGGCTCTGGCTGCATAATGATTAATCGCGACTAATCGTTGCAGAATAAAAGTTTTTGTTTACATGATATAAGTGTGTGTACTGTGTACAATAATATGTATATATAAATACACACACATGCATGTATATATTTAAGAAATATTTACATGTGTATATACATTTTTATATTTATATATAATTAATATTATATATAAATACCTTACATATAAATATATATTTTTCTTAAAGTTATACATAAATGTGTGTGTATTTATATATACATAATTATTATACACAGTACACACACTTATATAATGTAAACAAAAACTTTTACTCTGCAAACGATTAGTCGCGATTAATTGATATGCAGCCCAGGGAACCAGCTAGTTCTTATGTAATAAAAATCCTTGCTTAATAAAGTAAAGCATGAAGAATACAAGTGTCAAGGTCCTCTTCTGTAACCCATGTAGACAAGCACCTGTAGGCACAAGATGCAAGCTACCTGGTTAACCCATATGGGCCCTATATGGAGCCCATCATCAGCCTGTCTGAGCTAACACATGGTGGGGCCACCATGGGAAACTGAGGACAAAACCAGCTGGGTCCCCTGAAGCCGGTACTCACCGGTACCCAGTTTTTGCATTGTACTAGCAGTATCTAAGAGGCTGTTTACACTTGGCATTAACATGCGTTTTCGTCGATCGGATCACAAGTGGACGACGTTAATGCCAGGTGTAAACGGTGTTCAAAACGTTTTGAGCTCGTCCACTTTCGACCACTTTCAACCACATCCAGAGGTAGTCGAAACCACTTTCGATCGGATCGCTTTGGAGCTGCGGAACGCACATGTGATTGAATGCGTTCGAACAGCCACACGCGACCGCCTTCTCTCCGCCCATTTATCTAATCTGAGGTATTAAACACAAGTTTTACGTCTTTTTTGACTTCTGGCGTGAACGTTCGGTGAACAGCGCTATTTTTAGCCTTTCATTGATAAAACTAAAGCGGAGGATCTCCGTTTTGAAAGCGTGTGAAAGTTGCGCGATCCTATTTCATCAATTGCGCTGAAAATTCAAAGAAAGCTCTTACATACTCATGTACAAAACACTGTGCAGCATGTTTACTTGCTAAACAAGCAGTGCACTCCGACATTATATTAGTTTGCGTCCATATAAACTCATAATTACTCCCGCTCGGGTTTGAATGACAGCAGAGAGACTCGCCCACCGTCTCACAGACCACCCCCTCATAGTATTCAGCACAGAAGCGGTCGAAAGTGGACAAAAGAAACGGATTTAAATACCAGGTGTAAACGTAATGTGTCTCTCTCGTCCACTTGTGATCCGATCGATGAAAACACATCTTAATTCCAAGTGTAAACAGCCCCCAAGATGCACAAGGGAGTACTGGAACTTTTCACCCATTTCAATCACTGAAGTGAAGTATGATTTAATTCCTACTTGGCGCCTCATAAAAATCAGCTGAAAATATCAAACATGTTTTGATTTCCTACTGGATGAAATTATAAAAGGAAAAAAAAGAAAAATCTGACAAAATGGCTCAGACTTTTTGCAACAGTTGTTGAGTCGTCCAGTAACTGTTGTGTAGTGTAGCCAAGCTTACCTGTGTAGCTTCGTTCTTCAGCTGTACATTTGTAGCTAAAGACTTAAACTCCAGTGATGCCTTGACAATGATATCAATGTAGTTCAGCTCTGCATAGTCCTGTAGGAAACAATATTACTTAATAGCAAATGTTCACTTAATGACTGGCAGTGATTGGTCAATACTGTACTGACCATTTTATGACTTACAAAATATACATTTCTAATATCAATAATTTTAACTCGGCAATAAGAAAGTGCTCACCTCCAGGAAGGTACCGTTCCAAAGATAAGCTCTCAGGCTAACAACAGCATTACTGTCCATTCCCATTAGAGGGCATTTAAATGATATACAGTTTGCCCCATCACCACAGGACTACGGACACAAAAAGCAAATGTTTAGAAACAAGAGGCTGACTATCAATGGAAATATCTGCTCTTGTAATCAAGAGAACTGTATTCATCATAATAGGAAGATTTTACCAAAACGGTGAATTTCCTCTTGTCGGTAAAAGCAGAAGTTGTTCCTTCTTTTGCTGGAGTCCCCCCCGCAATTTCACGCTTAGCTCGAGAAGGTTCCTAAATAACCGTGAAGCATGCATACAATCAAATGATTACTCTATATGTTTATTTACAAGATATAAACAAAACACCTGATTTCACTGTAGTTAGGATAGGAGGAGCTCAGATGCAAAAGCTGCTAAACGCCACCTCCGACAAAAAAGAGATGATATTAAGCGGATGCTTCAAATCCCTGCCTGAGGTCGTTCAGAAATGCCGCTTTGTTGGCAGAATCCATTAAGAGTCTAATAAAAAGATTAATTTACAAGAAAACATGTCCGACGCACTTAGAGGGTTTTGCATCTCAGCTCTTAAAATATTTAGGCTACCTTCAGTCCAAGAGGGTTGACCTCATTTTGATTGGAGCAGCTGAAACTCTCTAAGCCGGTTGATGTCATCTTCATGAGGTAAAGTAGATACTTATCTTGAATATTATGCTTAGGCCATTGAATAATCATAGATGCAGTGCCAAATGATTTAAGAGGTCTGCCCAAGTTTGTAACCTGTCAGTCAAATAAGTAACAGGATCAATACATCATCAGGCAACTGCCTCTAAATGTTACCATATGTAAAGTAATTGAAATGCAACATAAAAATGCAATTTATCCAATAGATTGCTTGTACTGGCAAGGTTTGTGTTAGAAAATCTACAGTAACAGTTACCCTGAATTCAAAGTCGACTGGACTGCCAACATCAGTTGCCAACTTCATGGCACTTTCTCCTTTAACGTCTCCAGAAAAGAAAACCTGAGATGGCTTAGCTACCCTGTAGATGACATATGATGACGGTGTAGGAATATATTACAAACGTTGTACTGATAATGCAGCTTTCTTGCATAATAACATTTACAACATTAATACGTGACACGCTTACCCTGAGAGGGACAACATAAGCTGGATCTTAACTATGGCTTTGGCTTTTACCGCTGGCAACTGCTTCTGATTACTTGTCCTACAATTAAAAAATATAAAAATAAATACATAAATGTCACCATTGAAAATTACATTCAAATTCACTTCAATTGCGCTTTTCAAAATGTTGCATTGTTGCACAGCAGCTTTCCACAGCAGAAAATACATTTAAGAATAAACAGAAGAAACATACGAAAAGCAGTACTGTATAGAAATAAGGAAAAATAATAAATAATAACCAAACATGTTCATGCACTTTCTTTGTTTACCTTTTAAGCTATGACACTACTCACGTTTGTAGATTAAGGTCAATTTCGATTTCCGTTGTATCTAAAGAAATCCCCCCCATGCTCAGAATGATGTAAAAAGTTGTCTGAAAGAATATAAAATCAACACTGAAAAATCTCTTTTATATAGCTTAAATTACAAAGTTATAGATATTTTGTAGTTGAAAATATACTTTAAATATTCACCTCAGCATCTCTTTTGAAAGGATTTCCAAGCCCACATTCAGCTTGTGACCCATTCTGATTGGCATGACAGGTGATCTGTTTATCCTGTACAGATTTAAATGCATTAAAACCAGATTTGATAACCAACTAGATGAGAACAATGTTTGTGAAGCAGTGGTTCTCAAACTGGGGGTCGCAAGATGGTGCTAGGGGGGCCTCAGTTTTATGACATTTTATAAAATACATTAATTTATCATGAATTCTGTTTAATTAAACCCAAAAAATAAGGCTACTAACCAACAGCACTACTTTGTATAATTTAATGTGTTTTGTTTAATTCAAATTTTAAGTTTTAGAACTGTTTTTTTGTCAAAAATTTCCTTTGGGGAGGCCGCAAAGAAATTTGCCGTACACAAGGGGTGCTGCACGCTGAAAAAGTTTGAGAACCACTGGTCTAAAGGACCGTTCACATTATAACGATAACTAAATTTGCATCCACATCACCGGACGATAAGGATAAATTTATGCTAATTCACACATGCGGGTGACACTTACGCAAATCACTTGCCTTTAATGGCATTAACTAATATTGCATATTTCTTGTAAACTGAATATGTAAATATGCGATTCTTGATGCATTTACACAGCGAGTAACCAGCAGATGGCCTTAAACTCTGTGTTTTGCGTAACTCTAAAGTGAATCTTTGTCTAATCTAATTTATCTTACCTTTTGGTGTAGTCAGTATGGTAGGGAACAAGCATTACGTAGTCAATTTCACAGCAACTTCATCTGTGCTGGATACCTGAGGTAATTTTATGTTATAAACCTCAGCAATGAACATTTCCACTATCATTTCAAGTGCGCATGCACTTGTTCATTGTATCTTTATCATTATAGATGTGGTGTGAACTCCGCAATTTTCTTTAATATGAAACAATTTTTAAAACTATATTTTTATAGTTATAGTTATTGTTATAATGTGAACGGGCCTTAAAGTTAGATAGATTTTGAACAGGCCATTTCTGACACACATATTTAGACAGACATCTAATAGCTGGACTTACACCGGACTTAGTGTTAACATCATAATAAGAAAGTGATTTAGGGAAAGAGCCAGTAAGCTGTGCTTCATAAGCGGCATCACCCTTATTGGACACTGTGATCTCCAGGGCAATTTCTTTCTGATCACTTAGAGAAATGACAGGAACTCCATTTTCCCTGAGAGAAAAAGAAAAAGAAAAAAAATCTAATTTTCTTTTCATTGGCAGACACGTTGACCCATATGAACGAGATTACTCAGTTTTTAACATTTTTTTTCAAAACATGTTTATTATTATGTTATTATTTTATTTTATGGTGCTACTAAGCTGTATTTTTTAAGTTATGAAGGTTTAAATCAAAACAAACCAACTGCAGTTGAATTGATATTAATTGGAATGCACAACCAAAAAAACGAGATTTCTGAAAAACTTAAATAATCTCGTTTTGCAACGAAACTCTTCATATACTTTTTTATCAGGATGTTTGTTCCCTGGGTTCGAACCCATGACTTTTTGTGCTGCTAATGCAATGTGCTGAGCTATGCAAGAGTTTTTTTAGGTCACATTTATCCAATAAAAAAGTGCAGGTATTGAATTAAGAAATGAATTTAACCGCAAATGACACAGTTAATGGAACTTCAAGCAAATATACTTCAAACGAATTAAAGAAAAACTCACTCAGGCAATGGATGATAGATCATATCTTTGTTTAGTTCCGGGCTGTAGAATTTATATTTTAATTGCAGGTCACTTTGACAATCATGGTTAGAACCACATCCTTCCTTAACAAACTGAACCTGAAAACCCAAAGAGATTTAGCCAGTTCACACAGCAGCCATCTTGGAAATGTCCAAATGCAGTTATGTACAGATCCTATTAATGGAAAGACTGACATCTCTACAAATATTCGTCAGGATGACAATTACCAAAAATGTTTTCTCTTTCAACTAAAAGGCAGATCTACCATTTCTACAGCCTTCCATATTGTTAAACTTATGTTCCCTCATCTTCCCCTTTGTAATGTGTCTAGTTAACAAGGTGCAGGTACCTTGGTAACAGTTGTGGGGTCTTGGTAAGAGTCCAGTATAGGAAGCAGGTTGGGGAGAGCATTCTGTCTCTTTCGGCGTGATGTTGGGTTCAGAATCGCCACTGACACTTCAATAGGGATGCCTCTTAGCTTATCAACGATGTTTTCCTGTGTATATAAGGTACTTGCATTATTAGTACAGCCCTTACATAGTACACTGTTGTGTTATATTTCCTTATATAATTAAGACTTCAGTTCTGCCCTTACACTGGAATCTTATTGTATGATATGTGACCCTGGAACACAAAACCCAGTTGTAACTTGCACAGGTATATTTGTTAAAAAAAGCCAAAAATTTAAATAATCTGTTTTCTTTTATGCCAAAAAATCATTAGTACATTATGTAAAGATCATGTTCCATGAAGATATTTTGTACATTTCCTAACATAAATATCAAAACTTTTTTGTGAGTGGAAGCAGCAAAATTGTGAACACAATTGGCCAGAAACTCGCTTACAAACTTGCTATTGTTTCCCATTCAAGTTTTTATGTAAAAGCCCATGTGTTCAGTCAACATTTTCATTACAGCGGTAAGCCAGTAAAGAGTGCACTAACAAACCTTTTCCTTAGTAATGCTTCTAGAGACTTTACTTGGACTTTGACCTTTAAATCCGATTTTGTTATCATTTAGATTTTTTTTACCATCAGATTCAGGATTTTCAAATTGTTGTATCTCAGACAAATACGGTCCTATCCTAACCAACAGTATCAACTTAAAGCATATTTATTTAGCTTATGATGTATAAATGTAAATAAAAAAATACCCTTGCAATTGGTTTTGTGGTCCAGGGTCACAAAGATTAAATAAAATGTAGATATAAAACCACTAGGTGACAGTACTTTACACCACATTAAATGAATATTACAAACCTTTTCTACTTCTTACCATCAGGGGTTAGTTTGTGGGAAGGGGGTGGTAACACCCTATATTCAATTTAACCCCCCCCCCCAATTGTTTAACATAAAAACCACAGTAGAATAGATCAAATATGAAAAATCTGACAAAATACCCCCCTCCACCAATGTGCCGCACTTTTACCAACACAAAGCCATTTAAGAACTTTCCAGTAACACCAGTTTGGATTATCATTCTTTTGGATTGTATATACACACACCAGTGGACACTGCACATTCAGGGTCCTATTTTAACAGTCTAAGCGCATTGTCTAAAGCGCACCTCGCATGGTCTAAATGGGCGTGTCCGAACCCACTTTTGCTAATTTAACGACGGGAAAAATAGTTTATTCGCCAAGTACACGACCTAAAAGGGTTGTTCCTATTTTCACAATTGGTGTGTTTTGGCCGCAACGTGCAACAAACCAATACGAGTCTCAGCCCTCATCCCCCTCAAAAGCAAGCCGCGCCTGTGCCATGGCTAATCTAGAAAGCGGAATTTTTTATAAACTGAAAAACTAAGCGGAGGAAGAAGACCACCAGTTAAGGATTAATGTTAAAAATAGTGTTGTTTTTATTTGTATTATTATAATTTTTTTATTAAAACCTTTAGAAGCAGTTTTCTTTCAGTCATGGAAGTAAAAATAGCAGGCTTTTAATTGCTGAAACGTTGAAACGTTTACAAACGTGCGGAGAGCCGTTTCAGCACTCGGACAGTGCCATGTTTTTTTTTTTTTTAAGGCATTACTTAAAAATGTTTCACACCATATCCAGAGGTACAAATTCATCATATACAATAAATATGTGTGGTAGCATTAAAAAAACATTTAAAAATAGATAGAAAGGTCAATTTTTTAATAGGAAAAATATCAAAACTCTTTGGTTATTTTTTAGCGCGATGCTAATGGTCTAATCAGATTCAATGGATTATGCTAAGCTATGCTAAAAGTGGTACCGCCATACCTGGAGATCAGCTGAATGGATTCCAAAACGGTAAAAATCAAATGTTTAACTCTAGGGGAGCTGGAAAATGAGCATATTTTTTTTTTTAAGTGGAGTGTCACTTTAATTTTAACATGCAAACGAAGCAATATGGTGTGCTCTGACAAGAAAATAAAGATAACAGACAAGATTTGATTCGAGTGAAAAACATTTATTAACACAACTTCACTTATTTCTTTACTTTGATATATTTTTCACAAATCTTTCCGACTGTCTTTTGGCCTGCACAAATCTTACAAGGGTGCCAGTTTTCTTTGCTTAACAATGTGCCTTTTTCTTGCAACATGTTTGACCTCAAGCCTTTTTTGCAGCACTTGTAGATGGCTGGCAGTCAACTTCAGATTGAAAGACGATTGCAACAAGGGGTCATGAAAGATGGACATGGCAGCTTTTACAGCTTGGCACAGGCCTGGATATTTTCCTGTTTCAAAAATAAAAAAGACCCAACATCATCCCCCTAAATGAAAGTTAGCTGGGTCTGGTCCACACTAGAAAATCCTTATGAGTGTCAGCATCAGGTGGCAACATCTGATATGGCTCAATATGATACTTGAGGAAATAGTAAAGGTGTGTCATCAGTTATGCTGTACGGGATTAACGTTGAGGCAGACACTGCATTTAGTAGCAGGCAGAAAAGTATAAACACCTCTGCATTAGCACTTCGCTGAAATTTAGGCACAGGCACCCTAACCTGTTTTCTCATTGCATCAGGTCCCTTTGAAGCAAAAGCACTTTGGTTTGGGACTGTAAGGACAATGGCTGTAGTCATTATAGTGCACACTTTTTGCCTGTGCACTTCGGCTTGGCAGTGTGCCAAGAGGGCATGAGAGCCCTTGTTTCTGTAGTTTACTTCTTTTAAACAGAGGCTGCATTTTGCATTGTCTATTTTTTTAAATACCGTGACAGTGGGAAACTGTCCCACTGCTGGACTCCCTTCACCTCTGTCATGGTCTAAAGCTTTAGCAGGACCAGCTCCTTCTGCACCTCAGCCCTTTCGCTGTGCTACATAAATACCCTCTCTTCCTCTGTTAGCTTTCTCATTCTGCAAAATAATTGTCAAGATATCAGCTGACATTAGAACTCCTTTTTCATTATAAATGAATAATAATGTACCAGAGCCAGTGTTTTGGTTTGTAAATACTCCTGCACGCTTGCTGTTGGAAAACACTAGAGACATCCTCAATGACAGCTACTGCACATCAACTAGCATGATATATAATCATGATAAAACTTTAGCGAACACTTTAAACAGCCAAAACAAAACTTTGAAAAAAATTCTCTACTTCTAATAAATAAGCAATCAACACACTTCAACACGAAACCACTGTCAACATGATCAGTCATTAAAACACAATGAGGTGTTCGCTGTAGAGGTTAGCCTTAAACTATGTGTGCACAGTCATTCTGTACTGGCATTTTAATAACTTAGACATTAGCTTACCTGCTAACAAGCTCCATCAAAAGATTTGATGATGTAACGTTAGGGAAAATGTATCACGAAACACTTATTAACCACATTTGGCAAGTTAACATTACTGTCGCAATTAGCTAGCTAAAGCCAAGTTTTTTAAAAGCAAATGGTTGACTGCAAACTTACCTCAGAATCACAGCGATTCAAGTCGTCTTCATCCATGGAAAAGATGACGATGTTCAGTTGTTATCTTAACTGATTGACCAATAGTCCAAAAATGACGACAATTCTGTTGTCTTTATTCAGATTGACATAAAGCATGGGTCTCCCGTGTTGTTTCCACCTGTCCAGCATATTTTAGTTCCAACCCTACTCCAACACACCTTTGTCTAATGTTTAGGTAACCTTAAGCAGGTTCAAGTGTGTTCGATTGGTGTTGGAACCGAAATCTGCAGGACAGGTGCCCTCCAGGAACAATGTTGGAGACCCATGGCCTAAAGGGCACATGTGCTGTGCCAAAGATGTTCTGCTTAAGAGATAAAGTATTGTCAGAGTACAAATCTTTTTATTATTTTTATGAGATAACAACGATGGCTATCCATACATTTACATTACTTGCTAATTTTACTTGCATGACTGAAAGAAAACGACTTTTAAAGGTTTTACTACATAAAAAAATGACAAATGAAAACAACAAAATTTTTGTAACATCAATCTTAAACTGTTGGTCCTCTTCCTCCGGTCAGCTCTTCATTTGACAAATTCCACCATCTAAATAGGGAATCGGCATGGCGTCAGCGCAACTGGCTTTCAAAGGGGATGAGAGCCGAGACTCTCATTGGTCCACTGCACGTTTCGTCCAAAACACACGCATTACTCATTGCAAAACAACCCTTTTAGACAATTTTTCCCGTTGTTAAATTAGCAAGAGTGGAATCGGAAACGCCCGTCTAGATCGTGTGCTTTATACAATGCGCTTAGATCGTTAAAATAGTGCCCTCAATGTCTATGTACACAGTTTTTCCCCAGACTGGTGAATCATAGAGACTCTGCCTCTCTAAGATACTTTTATACCCAGTCATGTTATTGACCTGCTGCCAATAAACCAATAAAGTAGCTGTAAAATGTAGCCTAGGTTTTTCGACACGTGTTGCAGCCATCAACCATATTTTATGACCATATTTTTATCTTAAATTGGTACACTTCCTTAGTGTACATTCAGAATGTTTCCTATGACTAATTGAGAATAAAATATGGGTTTATGAGATTTGCAGATTGCATTTGTATTCCACAAACAAAAAAGTCAGGATTTGAGGATAATACATTTTCCATGACTTTTCACAACCCATTTTTTATTGATTTAATCTCAGATGTTTTAAGTTATTACTTACTTTAAATATTGCTCAGTAGTGGCTTTAAATGGAAAGCTGTACCTGCAGTTTGAGTCTTCTCGTAACACAGTTTTCTGTGCCCTGACCCTTGAGTTCTACAGTTCCTGTGCTTTCAAACTCAGAGTCGGTGGGTGATCGGTCGGTGAAGATGACTCTGGAAGGAAGATTAAGTGTCTTTCTTTCAGATTCAGCTTTCATAGTGTAGGCCACCTCTAAAAGAAGCAAATAAAGAACACACTGATACAAAGCACAAAAAAGTTTGCATTTGTTTACTGAGAGTTAAACAAACAATCAATCGTGCAGAAAACAAAGACGACGTCTACTTACTTATAGTAGGATTGTAGTTTTTTGGGTTGACTGAAAATTTGAAGCAAGCCTTTACTTCAAAACTAGAAAACAATAAATGTAAATGAGAGGGAGATTTGCTGGGCATTTGAAAACATGTCTGACAAGGACTTTACTATGGTTTTCTCACCATATAGTGTTTCCACAGTTTTTCTGTGTGAGGTCCAGCTCTTTGGGTGTGGTTGTTACAGTCTTCTCCATGCTGATAACTGACCTCGCCCTATAGTGTAAGATTCATTATTAATGCATTCATAATCCAACCAATACATTTTGTTTTTCTACAGTAGCATTTTCAAATAAGGTATAAGATTTTTTTATTGTCTTATTTATTTATTTATTGTATAATAATAATTGTTGGCATTATTTTATTTTATTTTTATTAAAAAATGTACATACTAGTTACATAAGGAATTTTCAAGGGGTCACGAATTGAGAAACCCAATTTTTGCTTAATCTTTTAACATAAAAGAGGTGAAAATGCATCCTTTTCAATGTGTTCGACTTCTGTTTATGCCTAACATAGGAAAACCTGGATGAATACCAGACTGGGTCATTAAGACGCAATTTATTGGGATGATTTTTACTGCGGAATCGTCTTTATTTAAGACACTGTTGGATACAGACTTTTCAGAGAGACTGAAAATGAAAGATTATGCAGTGACGATTACACTGGACTTTATAGCAACACTCACATGTAGGTAACAATCTTTTTTATTATGTTTACCATTTTGCTCTATCCACTATAGACTGTTTACTACATACAGAGTATCGATCACTTATCTATATAAATGACTGAATTGCGCATGACATCCCAATACTGAAGCCATCGCGTCACCATATTGCTGTGCCCAAACATTCAATTAAATTAATAAAACGTCTCACCAGTCTCCGTTTTGTATATGAAGTTGCCCTGTTAATTTTTTACAAATGTAAATGATTTCTATATATCCCTTGTGTGATGAATCTTGATACGCTGTAAACCGAACGAATTTAAAACATGACTTTGAATTTAACTCAATGATGCCCTCGGTCGGTTAGGCATACAAATATGGCCGCTTGGTGGCTTCATCTCTTGCGGTTACTTTAGCGCTCTATGCACAATCCAGTTATTTATATAGATGGTATCGATACAATTTAAACCAAAATGACATACATGTATATTTGTTTACGGATAAGTGTTTCAACTGCCATTAGAAATAACTTTCTGTTGCGTGTTTGGTTAAACACTGATAAATTGTAATAATTACCTCACAAATACATAGGAAAAAAATAAAAAAAATGAATAATCACGCTCACTGAAGTATTCTTCGTATTTAAGACGCAGATTTGTGGAAATAGGGGAGATGCAAAACTGTAAAACCGCCAATTATAGCGGTGGGCATTTAATTTTGAGTGTGACATGCCTTTTTAAACCTATTTAAAAGAAAGGATAAAAACCAGGACAGAAGCCTATTAAACATTGCTGTCTGATGTGTTATGTCCGTAGCACAAAATAGCCACAGAATCATTTCACAATGGCAAAGAGCAATTAAAAAAATCATAATAGGTTGTGTATTAATATGATCATACCTGTACACAAAAACTGAATCAGAGAGGGATCCTACAGCCAGATCAGGATATTGGTTTCTGTCCAAATCTAAGTTGCCGGCAAGAGAGTAGCCAAAGAGTTTTACATTGTGATCTTTTCCTTCAAGTTCCTAAAAAATAAAGTAATGAATGTAAATGAATGAATGATTGAATAGTAAAGGAAAAATTAAAGAAAAGAAAGGAAGTGAATAAACTCTGAAAAATGCTGGGTTAAATATTTTTTAACCCAGCGTTGGGTCAAAAAGGGACGAACCCAACCCAATGGGTTGTAATTTAACCTATACTGGGTTATTTCAGCCCAAAATGCTGGGTTGTTTTAACCCATTTTTGGGTAAAATATAAACTTGGGTTAATTTAAATCACTGATTGGGTTTATTCCTTTTTGACCCGTTGCTGAGTAAATAACCTAGCAACTCTTTGAGTGTATATGTCTGAACCTGGGCTCTTTTGAGTCCTTTAGGTGAGCCGTGGAAGATAGTTACACTTCCAGCTCCATTGCTGTCATACGGAGCACCAACAGCAACATCTGAAAAACAGCAGGATCACACTGAAAAAAACTACAGCAAAGTTATCATTAGCACTGTGTGATTATCAATCGAACTTGAAAGAGAACAGTGTGCTTCCTTAAAGTCCCTTTATAGTAAATCTTAAAATTCGTTTCTAAACACTTGTTAAAAATGTATTGCTGAAACACGCCACAAAGACTGTAAACTATGTAGTACTGAATTGCAGAGTTAGATGGTTAAATACATTTTCACCATATCTGAGTTCAAGATTTTTAGGAGTGCCTAAAACAGCGACTCGATGATGCACTTGAGCCACTGCTCATGACCCCGCCCCTAACACAATTGCGAGCATCCATTCAGGTTGTAGCTGGATTTGAAAGTTGAGAAAGACGGCAGATTTCTCGCGAGTGGCCGTGGTTTCAGTGCCGACAGCGGACACGCCCCCACCGCTTAAGAGCAGAGAAAGCTCTCGAATTCGAATTTGGCTGGGTGGTTAATAACACATTAAAGGAACACGCCCACATTTTGGGAATTTAGCTTATTCACCGTATTCCCCAGAGTTAGATAAGTCCATACATACCTCTCTCATCTCCATGCGTGCTGTAACTCTGTCTGACGCAGCCCCCGCTAGCTTAGCTTAGCACAAAGACTGGAAGGTGAATGCTGTACACAGGGTGAATGCTGTACACAGCTATTCAACAAGGGGTAGTACCACTGATTTTGTTTTATGCAAATTTAAAAGTTGTAAGGGCAAGGGCTCTTTTATGTATTCAGCAGCAGTCATATGGAATGCGTTACCAGCAGCCTTAAAGTTAACAGACAATATTAATCATTTTAAGTCAACCCTAAAGAACTGGCTGAGTAGTAGACAGCAGTAGTGTTATAAGGGTTACGTGTATTGTATGTTTCTTATATGTCTGGGGATGTTTTGTCTACGTTTTATGGTTTTATTTTTTATTTTTTTGTTTTGTTTTAAACATTCGCATATTCAAAATATATAATAACTTTTACTTTAGGATATGCTTATACCATATTCCTACATTTATAAACATTCACACGCACTATTCAAGTGCATACATTTTGAAGGACCACAATGGAAATAAGCCAATGGCTTTATTGTGTCTATCCTTTTGACTGATAATTGTACAAAGCCATTTTATGTATTTATTTATTTATTTATTCTTTGTACAATATATATATTATGTCAATAAAGATTTTCAATCAATCAATCAAGTGGGTGGCTTTAGCTAGCATACTGCTCCCAATAAGTGACAAAATAACGCGATCATTTTCCTATTTATGTGTTGTGATTTGTATAGTCAAACCGTGCACAAACAACAAGGTGATACGAGACACAGCGATCCCCCAACAGCATACACACCGAGAACTACACTCTCTGAAGACGAAGCACCGCCGCACGGGCGGAGCGACCCGCACAATTCTGACCGAACTCTCTGCTCCTCACCAGGGGCTTCTCGTGTGCTGCGAGCAGATCACTCCACCCATGCGGCAGTGCTTCGTCTTCAGAGAATATAGTTTGACGGTTACACGGTTTGACTATACAAATCACAACACATAAATAGGAAAATGATCGCGTTATTTTGTCACTTATTGGGAGCAGTATGCTAGCTAAAGCCACCCACTTCCAGTCTTTGTGCTAAGCTAAGCTAGCGGGGGCTGCGTCAGACAGAGTTACAGCACGCACGGAGATGAGAGAGGTATGTATGGACTTATCTAACTCTGGGGGATACGGTGAATAAGCTAAATTCCCAAAATGTGGGCGTGTTCCTTTAACACAGAACACATATTTAATATCGGACTTTACAGAGACAAAATAAATGTGTTTTTAAAGACTAGTAAATATAGTGGCGTCCAAAAGCACAAGACTTGGGATTGAAAATCTAAATATTAACCACAAATAATGAGGATTTTAGCATTTTGAGAAATCGAATATTGAAGCAAACATTCTCAAATCATGCTAATGGGGAGTAGCTTGGGCACATGGTGTTTTTAAAAAAACAGAAATAATAAATACTAGGACATATTTGAATGTGTCAGTATCAGTATTCTTCTGTTTATGCACTCAGCTCATACCTTGATAGCCATCCTGATTTACATCGCCCATGTTTTCCACAGCCAAACCAAACATGGAATTGGCAGCTCCATCAAATCTTTTGGGTATTATTTTGTCCCAAGCTCCTTCTTTATTAATGTATTCATAGATGGCCCCACCGATATGGCCATCTTTAATGAAGTACTGAGGTGCTCCGACTACAATGTCCTGCCACCCGTTTTAGAGAATGATAATTATACATTCAAAGCCAACACATGGTAGTACTGACCACAGCATATGATACTCGATACTTGTCCAGCAAATGTCAGATTCAAATAGCTTTATTGGCATGATAAAAAAGGTTTTTTAAAGGCATTTATACCACGGTTCTGTTGAATGCCCCATTCTGATTGGTTAAGAAACGCTACATGGATGTTGATTATTTTTCTATAAACCGCACACCTAACTAATGTCTTAAAAACAGGCACCAGAGCAATGCCTGTGGCAACCGAGGTACAAGCGGAACAATTGACTCCGGTCCTTTAAATTATTTAAAATTATGCACACCCGCAGTGTAACGGCACTCTGCGATTACCACCTTGAGTGTGCATGATTTTCGAATAATTCAACGGCCTGTCGTCAATTATTTCTTATGTATGAATTGGTCTATAATAAATAAATGTACTACATAAGATAATTATAAATACAGTATCCTGTCATTTTGTGCAATACTATACATTGCTTTAATATGTCACTAATGAGTGTTAACTTTGTAATAACATTCAAATAAAATCTATTTTATACGTAAGGAATAATTAACAACGGGCCATTGAATTATAAGAAAATAATGCACACCCAAGGTGCAATGCGGCATTTTTAAATAATTCAAAGGACCGGAGTCAACCACTCCTCCCCTACCACGGCCACCACAAACATTGCTCCGGTGCCTATCTTCAATACATTTGACAAGTTAGGTGTGCGGTTATCAGAAATGAATGCAACATTTCTCATCCAATCAGAACACAGCATTCAACAGACCCGTGGTACAAATGAGTATAATATATGTGAAGTTACAAGCTATACAATTTGAATGCTCCCGTCTAGTGGATCTTACCCGTCTCCATTGATGTCAAGCACTGCGAGGTCATAGCCAAATGAAGAGGCAAGACCTTCACCTTCTAGGATGTACTCAGGTGACAACAGTGATGTTTTATCTGCTTCCTTTTTCAGTAGTACAACTGCTCCACTGAGATTGGCTCTTGGAGCCCCAGCAACTATAGTCAGCTGACCCCTCTTAGTCAACATTTTTCCAGAGTCCAAAGAGTAACCTATAACAGACACAATACATCCAATCGGAAAACAGATAAACAATGTAGACAAAATGTAGACAAATTGTAGATTTGGTGGTGACCAACACAATGACAGTATGACAGGTTACACACTTTCATTGTTTAAAGTTAACATGCAGGAAATCCCACTAACTTAAACCCCATTCACACAGACCTTTGGTCCCAGAAAATACCCGTAAAATTGCCAGACAAGCGTCTGTGTGAACACAGACATGTCCCGTATATCTTCTGAGATCTTTGCCGGAAAGAGGACCTAGTAAGATACACGGAAAACCCTCTGTGTGAACAAGAAGCCGAAACAATGCCGTAATGGGCGTGTTGTAGTGAGGACGTGAGCGTCATCACAACAAAAGTTATGGTTCAGCTCTTTAAAACGAGAGATTTACATGCAGATCAACATTCACAACGAGAAATGTCACAAACTAAAGCAGTTATCAGAAATGATAAATGAGACGCATAAACAATAACGCATGAAGTTGGTTCAACTTTTTTAAATGAGCCATTTACATGCAATACAAGATTTATGACGAGAAATGACAGCTAACTGGACTTACGTAGATATCAGGTAAGTTAGCTTGTCACTTACTGGGCTGAAACTGAGTTTATTTAGCAGCATAAATGAATATCACATCACATGCTTATTTGAGCTTATAATAGACAAAAATGCCCACACGTCATCCTAACAAGATATATCGTTCAGCTCCTCAAAACGGGGGTTTTAAATGCATATTAACAATCACGATGAGAAATGTCTGAAACTGTATTAAAGCAGAAATCAGGGAGCTCATCAAATATCTACACTGAAGCTGAGATCATTCACCAGCATAGAACGGCGCGTCACATGCTCCTTTATAGTCTTATCATAAACAAAAATGCATGCGAGTGGTTTCTGGAGAGAAAAATAATAAATAATATTCAAACTTCAGATGCTGCTTAGAAGATAGAGCAGGACTTTCAACGGGTCACGTGTCTTTCCGGGAGCTTGCAGATGCCGGCAAATCATTGGCAGTGTGAATGAACAAAAATCAAACAATCCCGGAAAAATCCAGGATGCATTTTCCTTGTGTTTTCCGGAATGTCTGTGTGAAAAGGGCTAAAAATAGCTATTTGACTGTCGATCACTAACATCCCTCCATGGAAACCTGAAGTAAAGGTGACTGATTCACAAACTGATCATGGTAGTTACTTGACAAACATGCTAGTCATGAACAGCATGCCTACAAATGTACAAACAAGATCTGTACCAAATATAGCACAGAGCGAAATAAACATAAAAAAAACTATATAAAAGTTTAAACCAACTATACTGAAAACAAAATCACATATTTCCCTCACTAGACATCAACATAAAAAACAAGTCAAATGAAGGCCTGAGGATTGAGGGAAATTAGGTTTTCGGATAACCTGGATGATGAATTGAATGATGGACTCACCTAAATAGCTGCTGGCAGGAGCAGGCACCAACTCAGCGTCGAATCGGTCCGCATCACCAACCTCGTATGGGCCATCATCATAAACGTCTTGATCTAACAGAGAGCTGTTCTTTTGCTCAAGCCGTACCAGTCCTGACAACCCCAAGTGAGTGGAGGAGAAAAGGATTGTAAAATATAGGATGGAGAAAAGAATGAGTAAAAAAGTGTACAAAAAGAAATGGAAGGTGTAAAATGAGTCAGATGAGTATACAAGAATCTATGTAGAAATGAGTATGCAGAAATGTGACCCAGTGATTATGGGTTAGTTTTGACAGTAATGTGGCAAGACAAAAACATCTGATTTACTGCTGGATTTTCAGTGAACATTTAATATTATCCTTACATCATTATTTTGAACATAATTAAACAAAAACTTAAAAGAACCTGCATGTCTGACAGAATCATATTTAATCTACTTCAAAACACTCACACATGCAAGCACTATAACTCTATACTGTCCTTCAATACCTTTCCAGTTGTAAGCTCCTGGTGCTCCAAACACCAGATAGTGATAGTCCCTTGTGAAAGTGGCAGACAGACCCTGCTGACACACACCAAAGCGTTCATGTCCTCTGTTTCTACCATTGCAGAACATCCAGTCACCTCCATCTTCAGCTGCATTGTCATTAACCGTCAGGTCTTGACTTAGTACATAGCAGCGACCTGTGATGTCACGCAGTTCTTGAGTTGTATTCACAAATAAGCGCCGCTGGTAGCGATGTGCACAGACCTGAAGTCCAATGAGATGAAAAATTAGTGTATGGTAAGTATCATAAATTAAAAAACAAATCTAACAAAAATGGGCATATCTAAGTGGCACAAGTGGGTGCTTCCATCACAAAAAAGTGGTAGTGGAAAAAAAGTGACCTGATTTGTCAAGTATGGTAAAACACACTCAAAATGTGACTTCTGCATTTAACCCATCTCAGTAAATACAGAGCTTGCAAAATGTTTAAATCCCTGGTAGCCCTTAGGGCAGGCACTCTTAAATTTTTTGTAGTCGAAATGAATGCAAGTAGCCCGAAATTAAAAAAATATTATTTTTAACGTAAAATATTGATAATTCCCGGATTTCCATACAAGCCAACTGTTCATGGACATCTCCACACTGGATCTACTTAACATTCAATAGTGATTTAACTCACAGTTTAAATCATAAAGGGGTGGTTTCCCGGACAGAGATTAGCTTAAGCCAGGACTAGGCCTAGGTTTAATTAGGAAATATAACTAGAGTTAACAAACATGCCTTACTAAAAACATTACCGGTGTGCATTTTGGGGCAACACAAAGGGCACTGATGTATTTTAAGATATGTCAGTGCAAGTTGTTTTCAGTTTGAACAGCTCTTAAATTTATTGTCTAGGACTAGTCTAATCCCTGTCCATGAAACTGCCCCATAATGTTTTTCCAGTCATAAGTTGGACCATTTTCCGATCAGACCAATATAGGGCATAAAAAAATAAGTTTGGTTCTGGTTGGTTGTCAGTTTAGTTCATGGGTCGGTAGGGAATTTATTTTATTTGATTTTTTTCCAGTGGCAGCAAGGGATAGATAGGAAATGGTTAAATATTTAAATTGAATAGTGGATATTTGAGGTGACTTTGGCTATATTGCTCGTTTGTCTCGTGCAGTGCCACGTCTTCACGGGTTATCTCTTTTTAATGGTGTGTGCGTGTGTGTGTGTGTGTGTGTACCTGGTAATTATCACGTTGTGGGGACCAAATGTCCCCACAAAGATAGGAATACCAGTGTTTTTGTGACATTGTGGGGACATTTTGATGTCCCCACGAGGAAAAAAGCTTATAAATCAAACAGAATGATGTTTCTTAAAAATGTGAAGTAGCAGAAGGGTTTCTGTGATGGTTGGGGTTAGGGAATGGGGCGGGTAAGGGGAATAGAATATACAGTTTCTACAGAATAAAATGCATTACGTCTATGGAATGTCCCCACAAAACATGGAAACCAGAATGTGTGTGTGGGAGAGAGAGAGAGAGAGAGAGAGAGAGAGAGAGAGAGTAAATGCAGCTGAACGAATACACTGATTTTAAGTAAAAAAATAAATAAATAACGAAACGCAATATGTGGAGGCCGGTGTTGAATCTGTCTAACTAGAATTAGTCTAACTTATGTGTGGGAAACACTGTATGATATGAAAAATATCTTACGTGCGCCTGTGGCTAAAGTATAAAAGTGGAACTCTATAACAAATGTCATAATCAGGGCTTGACATTAACTTTTTTGCTCACCAGCCAAAGTGGCTAGTTGTTTTTCAAAGTTACTAGCCACTTAGCATTTTCACTGGCCAAATTTTTGTTGCTGGTAAAATACATTTTATATGATTAAACTTGACTTTGGCATCCTAAAATGACTTTAATTCGAGCAAATTTACTTGCTAAATTAGATGCAGACTGAATTTCAAATGCAGTCTGACTACCCAAATTAAGACAACATTAGCTGGTATATAGCTGGTATATCAGTATATATCATATCATATATTTAGGTGCATGAAAAACATGCTAGTAAGTAAGGCATAAATAGATAAACTTTGAATGAATATATTAAAAGTAGAGCAGGTGTGTAGAAGAAACACTAATTCTAAACTGAAAAGACAAACACAAAACCCATCGACAACCACTTTAAATATTTATTAACAACAGCAGTAAATACTGTCAAGAAATGTACATTAATTTTACTGTCAGCTAGTTTATGCAGATGTATTTTATAAGCTTGATCATGGTTTCTGTTAAAAGTGATTTAAGACTTTTAATGACAAATGTTGGGAGGGCATTATTGTAACATTAAAATGATGCGCAAACCTCTCAGCTGGCGGGTTTCATTTGATTTCGTGTGCATTCAGGTATGCGCTCAATTTCTCTCCGCTCTTGCCCTGAGAGTGTGCACGCAATTTATATCTCTTCAATCACTTTCATGCAATTGTTTTATCTTTTCCGAAATGTGTATGCGCTCAGACTGCGTCCTCTTGTGCATTCGCAAGTCCATCAGCTCTCGCGAGTTCTCTGGAAGGTGAAGCATTGGTCCGCAAAGCCCCGCTGATCGCGTGCACTTCACTCAACAAACGCTCTCAGTGCGTTGCGCTGGGTGCAGAGTGCTCATGGGAGTTGTAGTTTCCCAGTGTCGCATTGCGTATTGTTTATCATTTTGCATAACTTTTAACTCTTTCCCCGCCATTGACGAGATATCTTGTCAATCAAGATAAAACGCTTCCCCGCCAATGACGAGTATTTCCGTCTTTCCGCAATACCGCTATTATCCACCAGGTTGCACCCTTCCGCAACTTTTTAGACCCGGAAGTATTGCCCTATGGCAAGCTGCTGCATGTCCGTGTCTGTTTTAAAGATCGCTTTGAATGGGATCTCTATGAAAAGTCCGTCACAAAAATGGAATTATCTCAGCTTTTTGCTCAAAATGTGGTGTTTTTGCAGAAACCTACCCATATTCAAAAGCTGATTACAAAAAAACTACTGAAGGTAGGATGAAACGATTTTTTTTTTTAAAGCAGAGGGTCTGTTCTTTCATTTGGTATGTTTATATATTTGAAGAAGAACATTTTCTGGAAGGCATTAAACTTTTGTGAAAATCATGAAAAATGCTGGCTGGCGAAAGAGTTAAGAAAACTACAATTAAAAAATTATACCCGCCACGGCCGAAAACTACCCGCATTTGGCGGGTGTTAATGTCAAGCCCTGGTCATAATACCATAAATTCAAATATTATAATTCACTTACTGTCAGAAAAAATGAGCCTGGGTTTGTGCTCTCTGGAAGAGAAAAGCCCACTTGCATATCGTTGTTCAGCTCGTTTTTTTTGGTCTGTAAGTTACAACTTTCAGCGGGGGCAAAAGATTAGGTTGCTGTGCACGAAACAGCATCTCGAATGCACACCAAAAGTTTAAAAGTTTTAAAGGTTTTACCTTCTGTATATTCGGCAGTTTTGCAACAACGAACTGAATAGATTTTCTCACGTTTTTCTCCACTACAACTCAAACTGACGCACAACCTCAACGTCATCGTTCTTAGCCACCCCCATCTGTTCGCTGATTGGTCCTGCAGATTTTTTCAGGAGAAAACAAAACTCTACAGAGCAGTCCCAGACGTTGTACTGAAGCGAAATGAAAATTAAGCGGAAGCACGTAGGATGGCGGAGCCAGGCTATAATTTGGCAGGGTCGTCGGAAACCGGAACCAAACAAAAAAAAAATGTATGCCTAGGCTACTGTCGCTTCCAGTTGTAACCATAGATATGTATAAAGGCTAGATGTGTTACGGTGGAGTCTCTAACATCATCACCTGGCGGCCATCTTACCACAGGCAGATCACTTACTCGTAGCATTAAGTTTTAATGGTGCAGGTACTTTTAAATGACATTAACTTGCTCGATTTTCTACCAATTTTCAAACGGTTTGGTTTCTTACAAACGTTATTAACGTTGCTATAATTCTGGATGCTTTAACGTGTTTCATGATTTTGTTTTTTGTATGAGTATGCAGTGTCATAGGTACATTAAGCAAGTAATGGTCATTTAAAAGTACCTGCACCATTAAAATTCAATGCTACGGGTGAGCGAGCTGCCTGTGGTAAGATGGTCGCCAAAGGCGGACGTTCCACTCAATTGGCCAGCAGCGCAGGGCGAGACATCTAGCCTTTATACATATCTATGGTTGAAACAGCATAGCTACAGCATCTTCTTTATCAACTTCTCCACATTTCTCTTGGTCTTGTCATGCTAAAATCCTCCTAGCTTCATGCTAAATCATGTTAATGTCACGGAAGCATCATGCTAGCTTAAAAATACATTTTCCAAACTGTTTGCTTACCTTACCCCAATTTGCAATGATAAGCTCAATAATAATGATTTATAATTTGACCTGCTGGGTCAGATTTTGCGGGAAATGTAACTTTTAACTTTTTGCTGGATTACGCCATGTCAGTAAACAGAATGTAGTCAGAAACTCTGCTACGGTTTTGCATGTGTGTGCTGCTGCAGATGAAGCATCTGTAACTTGTTCAACAGTTGCTAAGACTTTGACGACTATGACGTTTTATTGCTTTGAGATTTAATTCTCATACATTTTTTTGTTTGTTCATGAAAATGTTTTTGTTTGTTTTCACACATTGTTGTGATTATTTAAATGAAATGTTTTACCTGGCAGTAAATATTAATACAAATAGCACATATTTAAAAGTAATTATTTAATGAATATATCTTTCAAAAACTGAAAATTTTTCATAAGAAAGAAACACAATAAGGTGTCTAAAAAACTAAGGTCATATTAGTACTGGACCACATGGCTGTAGTGGCTGCAAAAAAAATTAATTCCTTACAGATCCTTAAAAATAGCATACTTTACTTCCCTAAATTTGGAATTGTTGTTTTGGAAATGTTTGTTTTACTTGGCAGTTAATACTGCTTCATAGTTTTGCAGCATTTCTTTAAATGTTGTTTTTTTTCAATGTTATTGAATGGCTTTGCAATGTATTGGGTTACACTGTCAGTTAAGAAGCGCCATCAGATATGGTCTCATTTAGACATGTGCTGCAGCTAGGCCTGGGGCGGTAACCGGATTACCGCCATACCGCGGTCACGTGAACCATGCCGCGGGTCTAAGCTCCGCACCGTCATAACCACAAAAAAAAAAAACTTGAAACATTGGCCTGCACTTGTGTGTATATGTGGGGATGTTATACACGCAGCTTGTTAACAACCGCAACTTGTTAACTGAATATTAAATGATATGATTTTAATATTAAATTGTCATTGAGGAGAAATACAGGTGACGTTGTCTGTCACTCGTTTAAAGTAATACAAACATTTTATCTAATTTGAACGTGCAAACAGCCGCATCAGATCAACAACAGAATCAGGTTTCATACATTATCAAATTTTCACGCAACATAAAGAGCACGCGATCAGTCCGAGGATTAATATCCAAAGAGGTTAGATTGTCTCTTTTTCATCTAGCCTACAACAGTGGCCATTTCTAAAGCAGGACACATTTCAAAAAGTTTTGCTTTTGCGTCTTCTTTCTCTGTTTGTGAAAAAAGACAGATGTTTATGGTAAGGGTCGAGGAAAGAAGCGGTCTGCCCGAGCACGCGAGACAGAGGCGGACTGCCCGGGTGCGCGCGAGACAGACGCGGACTGCCCGGGTGCGCGTGAGACAGACGTGGACTGCCCGGGTGCGCGCGAGAAAGACGGACCGCGTCATCTTGCACACACACACGCGTCTCCATATAGCTTCCCAGCTATACTCAAGCACGGACACATATGCACTTCAAGTGATTTCTCATACAAATGGTTATTTTACCAGACCGTCAGGACAGCAATAATTTGCGTCATTTACAGGCTATTCACAAATTAAGGATAGAAAAGTGGCGAAATGGCTGTCGGCACGTGTGGACACGCATAATGCGTTAACATTTTTTTTAACTGATAATATTAATTGTTCAAGTTTTTGAATGTTGAAATTAAAGAAATGTGGAAGGAAATAATATTCACTTTACATGTTCCTTAAGTAATTTGCACATGTTTTGTATTGAAGATAAATAAATTATGCATGTTATTTAACTCGTTGTCTTGCCAATAAACCGCAAAACCGCGGGAATTTGTTGATTACCGACCGCGGTAAAAAAAAAACGGCCCACCCCTAGCTGCAGCTCCCCCTTGTGTTCTTTAAAGAGATGTGCAATCATTGCGGTGATCTGAGTTAATATCAGCAAGGATTTTTAATATCTCTGATTAAATATTGATGTAGAGAGAGCTTTATCCTCTGAACAGGAAAGACATCAGCAATGTGATGTGATGTAAGTTGAAACATTTACTTTTTTATTTAGTCAGAACAAATGCAGCAGAAAATTTTGGGGATATATGACTTTTAGAATGCACTTTTAACTCTCATGTCGATGTTTTAAATTAAGTTAAGCAATTTCAGCTTGTTTTCATGCATTGCTGTAAGTAATAAAAACAATTTAAAATTGCTTAACCTATTCTGATAAGTTTAAGTTTAGTAAAAATGTAAAAGAATAATTTCTGTGACTTGCAAAGCCAATCTGATTCAACTTAAACATGTAGGGCAGTTAAGAAGTTTAACAGTGTAGATCATTATCATCTTCTCAAAAGAGTTTCTTCATTAAAAAATACAAAATAACTTTTTCTATAATATTTGCACCACCAAAATATTACATAGATGATAGTAAGAGGCATAACGGATGACATCTAGCTTATTTATAGTAACATGGTCCAACAAAAACACACAGACATGCAGTAGACTATTACCAATATCTTTCCTCCAGGTCCCTGGCTCTGTACAGTAACTCCCATCCATTGGTTCTGCTTATTTTCTTTATTCAAGTCTTCTACATACAAAATAAAGGATCTCACTTAACACAAAATATAACACAGTACCTCACACTTATTTCAAATATTTCAATTGTTGCATGCTTTTACATGTATTTATGTGTTTTACCCTCATTGTCAAATATTACACGATGGCATGAAGAGCTTGCAGAATTGATGTCACAGTTGTACAGGCCACCTGTTATCTGTGACTTCTGTTTGTGCAATGCTTTAGCTCTGGGGGCACCAACCAGCAAACTGTAAACAAACAAAAAGACATAAATATAATTATCTTGTACCAGGATTAGTCCCTTTTTTGTGCTGAATTTCTAAGACATAAAACAATTGTTCACGGTTGTTTTTCTCAACTGTCCCTGGAATGCTCTTTTACAACTTAACTTAGTCCACCATTCATACTGTTTTTGTGAACACATGTTACATTTGAGTAGCAGTAAAAGCTCAGAAAGTGTCATTCAAATATCTTTTTTTTCTACAATTGAGTCTTTACAAAGATTGAACAATGCATATTCAACAGCTCACAATGAAAAAACCCATTGTTTGACATCAGGGAATGTTCAGTAAAGCTAACAGTCATTATAGTAGTAGGGGAAAGACTTTATTCAATCCACTCTTTTAACTACAAAACTAAAGAGATCTTTTCTCTTCTGAATAAAAAAAACATAGGCCACAGAAGACTTAAAGGAATAGTCTACCCTTTTGCCATATTAAACTATGTTATTACCTCAACTTAGATGAGTTAATACATATCTATCTTTTTTCAATGCGTGCACTGTACAGTGCGTTGTGAATGTGTTAGCATTTAGCCTAGCCCCATTCATTCCTATGGTACCAAACAGGAAAGCCACCAAACACTTCCGTGTTTTCCCTATTTAAAGACTGTTACATGAGGAGTTATACCAGTAAGTATGGTGCCATAAAATAAAACTTTTTTTTGGTACCATAGGAATGAATGGGGCTAGGCTAAATGCTAACACATTCACAATGCGCTGTACAGTGCACGCATTGAAAAAAGATAGGTATGTATTAATTCGTCTAGGTTGAGGTAATAACATAGTTAAATATGGCAAAAGGGTAGACTATTCCTGTAGGATATCCACAACACAAAAACTGTATCATTGGTCTGACTTTGGTTGGTGGTAACAGACAAACGGCTATAACTGCAAACATGCCTACATTTCCCACAATACTCTCACCAGACTGCTGAAGGACAAAATCAGTTTGCTTCCACAATTAAGGGGTTAAAAATATCAATTTCTCATTGCTAATTTTCTTTTTTCTTCATCTTTCATGTAAAGCTTATTTAAAACCATACAACTTTGTTTTTTATTTTAAATCAAATATTGCTGTCAAGCAATATCATCACTCATTGCTAGTGTATTTAATTTACTATTGGTTAATCAATACAATCATTTGCTTGAAAATAGTTCAGCATACACTGGTGCCTAATCGAGAGTTAAGAAGACTGCAGTCCACAAAAAGGCCATCACATTTTCCAAACTGACAAAGACAGCGCTGTTTTTGTTCAAGGGCAACACAAACTTTCCTTTGTGTTGGGCAAAAATAGCCATATAAGCCTTGCTATTCATTGCACACATTTTCAAGAGCAGGAGCATTTCTGATAAAAATGCCCGTTATTACATAGCAAAGAAATCAGAGTCATGCAGAATTACACAATACAGTATCAGGAAAATATTATCAAAAAATCATGCTGCACTACTTCTTGTCCAGGCCCTGCACCAGCACACATTCACTCCTTCTTAACCATTAGCTAGGCATTCTGGGATAAGTGATCTTGACTAGCCAAGTATGTCACATCATAGTCTCAACAATAAGGACAATAAGTTCCCTTTCTGTTTATCACTCAATGTTAATTAATTACAACTCCAGCAAATAATGAAAATGACCCCCCGAGTCAATTACCATCAAGCCATCCTCAATGTACATGATTATCTTTTTCCAGTTACAGGTATATTAAGAAGCACCTATTGCCAGATTCACAATTTTACATTTCCTTTGGTGTGTAAGTGTGTGTTAGTACATGTTAACGATATGCAAACAGTACAAACCCCAAAGTTAACGATGATGCAAGTTATCGTCTCCAACGTAAATCTCTTTTCTTGGACTACAACAAATACATGGATTGTAGGCAACAGTTTACTTCCTGGGCTTGGTGATGTAGAAAAGATTGACATTATCATAATTCCCCCTGCTTCGGACTCCTAACTCCTGTTAGCATTGCATTGTGAGCGAATCTTTCAAACGTGGTAAGGAGCGTCACATTTCCGTCTGACGTCAGAGGCATTCGGGCCAATCATAACGTACAGATTAGCTGGGCCATATCGCAAATGCCGCTCCATCTGAAAGCAGCTGCTGGCAATTTACTTCATCAGTAAAGCTGGTTCCTTGATTAGAAACACGCACGAGAATCCCCCGATATATATCGCCCAGCCCTACTTTGGGCTATGCCTGTAAGAAACCCTATCAACACTATCAAACAACAGTAGAAAAACACGCGTAGCCTACAAAGATCTGAATGAAATATGCCAAATATGCAAACACTGTCAATAAAGTATTTGCAAATACTCTCTGTTACTCAGCATGAATGCTAAGCACGTTTGTAGGAATCTGCAAGTAGTTGTTATGTTGCAAGATCTGGGTTTTCTGAGGAGGTTAGGAGTGTCATGGATCACATTACAAACTGACAGCTGCTGAATTACAGCTCCAGATGTGCTTCAAAGATTTCACAGACCTCAGGCTATAGGGAAAAAGCATATGGGCATAAAACAGACATTTTTGGGTAGATGTATAGTTATCTAAAATTACATAAATTTAACATCTCTATGTGTTAATAGTAGGGCAGTAACGATTAATTGTGTGTCCCATTAAAAATGCCTGTCTGAAATCATGTGTTTCATGCACTGCTTGTGCGTGTACTACGGCATTTGGTCAGTAGGAAGTCCTTATCAATCTAAAATCATTATGAGGCGGAGTTGTTTATAACGTGCATTTAAAAAAGCAACACTCATTAAACAAAAATCATTCAAAATATTTTTATTATCATGAAAATACTTGAAACAATTTGAAGAACAGCGATATAAATATTTCTGTAGACATTTCCTGGAATAGCGTTTGTAATGCTACTTCTTTTGTGGCACAAATGAAGTTTCTGCACGAGAGCGCCCCTTGGCTTTGGGATGTGCCGGGATTTCACCGTAATTCATTAAAATTCATTCATTGAGAAAACGCGCATTTGCACGATTAATCGTCACTGCCTTAGTTAAGAGAGCGCTTAACTTCCTATTTTTCTCAAAACAATTGCATCCTAATGATGAAAGTGTGCTTGGGCATGGATTGATCAAAGTACATTTTACATCTTGTAAACAGGGTCACAATAGGGGCTCTTTGCTGCACATCAATTAGATTACAGGGTCTGCTTGAATGTCTCCAATTTTTTTATAATAATATTATTAATGAAACATTTTTTTATATTCAAAATGTTTGCTCATAGAGCACGGAGCGAGCTATTATAGCTTAAAGGAACACGGCCAGTTTTTGGGACTTTAGCTTATATCACTCCGCTTTGTGCTAAGCAAGGCTAGCGGTGGGTGCGTAAGACTGAGTTACGGCATGCACAAAGATGAAAAGGGTATGTATGGGCTTATCTAACTCTGGGGGATATGGTTAATAAGTCCTTATAAGCTGACTCAAGATATAAAAACACATAGTTAAATGAACTAAATCATAGTTCATATTTCAAAATTTTGAACTAGTTCACAGTTCCAAAAATGAACTAATTTCTTTTTTCCCATTTTTTTTTTTATTATTGCCATTATAGCCCATATAGAACCACAGACAGCAATTATTTTATCAGTTTTAACACTGAAGCTAAATGCGTCACCTCCGTGCTGGTTTTTGTTTTGATGACGCATGCAGCGACAAGACACTGCTGGCTGGTGTTGCCAGATTGGGTGTTTTGTCCATTACACATTAAGGCCTGTTCATGGTGCGTTTTAGTGTGGTTTTCGCCTGGAAGACTCTATAGAAATCTGGCACCCTATTGAACGACATGAAACTGGGAGAGTGTGTGTTCACAAACACCAGAATAAACGAGTTCACAGTAACGTTCATCAGGCAGTAATACAGTAAGTTCAGTTCATGTTTGCCCAAAATATGAACGAGTTCATGAACTTTCGTTCAATTAACTCGTTCAGGCACAACACTGGAAACATAAACCATTATAACACCGCTCACATTAATAATCTCTAGACCTGCACTGTCTATCATTAATATACTATAGTATACAATTTATTTTATTCAATAGATTCAATAATAGACAGTATTTCTAAACCTCTCACAATGTTAAGAAATTCTTTCAAATGTGTTATCTTCACAAGCCTTGCTTCATATCAGTGCAAAAACCGTAAAGTGTTTTTATAGTGCTTTGACAAACAGTGTCCAAAGGCCAAGAGAGTTTGAGGTGATTGGATTTATAAACTATAATGTGAAATTAATAAATGTCCAATAAATCAAATTATACCATTGGGGCTGTTGAATGCTTTATTCTGATTGGTTAGGAAATGTTCCATGGGTGTTGATTCAGACTGAAATGCAACACAAGCAAGAGCTGAGAAGATGATATGACAAAGCTAATTACTGAAATAATAGTCAAAGTCTTAATGTTGCCTATTAATGTTGTTTTGAATTCTTGTGCTTTCATGGCCATGTTTTGAAGTTTTTTGCTAGCACGTCTCTTAGTTTAAGTTCACTTCTATTTTGTGCAGACATACGAATGTTGTACTAATATCCTCAGATGTGTATGTTTATCTAATCTGACTAATCATCAAACATAGAAAGCTCTTCTTATTATTATAAAGTAATTCATTAATAATCCAGCAGTGTTGCTTGTCAAATGAGACGAGCTGTAAGACGCATCCTGTACCAGCTTATTCTTACTGACCCAGAGGTTCAGCCTGAGCTACATGTCTACTCCTACAGAGGAAGCTTAGAGAATCACAGGAAAGAAAAGTTTGCCAAATTCCATTCTGACTGGACCCACTGCCCACTGGGATATGACATTAAAATTAAACTGAGATCAACAAACCCTAGATTAGCTATACACTCTGCTTAATTTTATCCTTGTTGGAACAACCCAACCTATTACCTGCTGGCTTGCTGCAGCTTTGAATCCATGTTTGCAATGTTGAACTGCCATAGCACCCTCCCTTTTCTTCTTTTTTATTTATTTATTTATTTATTTATTTTTTGTCTACAAAGTGTGCCAAAAACAGCTTTTGGTGTTATTTGGTAATATTTATAGAAGATCTGATTGGGTATATTACTTTGATAAGATAAGATTTGTAATTCTAAGAATAGGATTATTTTGTTATTTGCTTGCTAAGTTGTTAGCACTTTTAGAAGGTAGAGAGCAAATAATTATAGACAGAAATACAAAAACAAACTAGCAAATTACTAATTCAGTGGATCAACAGTGGAGTAGGGATGTCCTGATACCACTTTTTTCATTTCCAATTCGATACGAAAAGGCGATACCTGCCAATACTACTGTAATTTTCTTGAACAAATTAAAATTGCCACACACACAAAATGTTAAATGTGTTTAGTGATTTCTGCCACATCTAGTATCATTTTATTTGTAAAACCAAAAATTTACAATTTACAAGAACATTAGTAATTATTAATCATGGCAGTGTTTAGGAGAACATATAATAGGTATGTTTGATCAAATAAGTATGCTAAATATATGAAGAGTTTGGTTCCAAAACGCAATAAATCCATTTTGACAAATTTCGGTAAAACATAGAAAGTGACAAGATGAAAACCACAATTTTCTGTTACAAACTTTCAAATAGCATCTTTAGTTTATAAAAACATAAAAAATTCAAATCAATAACTTGATTTTCAAAGATTTATTATAAAAACAAATTATTTTTTCCACAAAATGCAATAAATCCAGACAATGCTATAAATCTATTCAATCAATGTATAAATGTGCATTCATCTTTGTCATGTTTTATTCATTAAGTTGACTAGTGGTATACACTGATTAAAAAAATAAACATTAATGGCATTAATCAAAACACTTACTTTGTCCCTGTTCTGCTCGATTTTCGTTGATCGAGTAAAATAATGGAAAGTTTTTCATAAGATCCACTGGGGGTCAATGTGTTAGCATGAGAGAAGCTTGATGCTGTCGGGAGAACAAGCACCCGTCTCCCGAGTGCCTCTCGTGTAAATTATGAGATGTTAATGGCTTACATTTATTTCCCGTCACAGAAAACCATCACAGGTTTATCAATGCAATTAAAGTATTATTTTGTTTTTGTTGATCACGAAGTACAAAGTAGATGAGGAAAACTAGGATTCCGTGTACTCAACGCGCCGCCATTGTTTGTTTATATTGCGTGGAATGGTGCGCTGTAATTTGTGGAGCGGATTTATTGCATTCAGTAGAAAAGGAGGAGTGGCGTTTATTGCGTTTTGGGAAAAAAAGGGAAAAAAGATGACAGAATAACACGGCGGATATTGGATTTTGCATAAAATTAACAATTTACTTTTAAATACTGACCTGATATAATACTGATATTGGCAGTAACTCATTTTTTTCAAAAGTGGCGTTTATAGCGTTTTGGAACCAAACTCTTCATATTTTCCTTAATTGCTTAAAACTGTCATAGTAAAAAGGCTTTAGTGTGCACATGGTTATTTTGGGAATTATGCGGTTGACCGGACCTTTTATGCACATCCCTGTCAGGCATCAGGAGGACAGAACCAAAGCGCAGACAGCAAAAGACACATTTATTAGCAAACAAAAATAGGAAAACTAAACATAAACAAGATACTTAACACTAGACACATCAAACCCTAAACTTGAATATAAACTAGACAATAAACATGACAATAAACTTCACTTGACTTGAACTTGACAATAGAGCAGCAAACTTCTCACATGAAAGGTACAAAACGAACGAGCACAGGGCAGCAAACACAAGGGTATTAAAGCTGTAGTCTATGATGTTGAAAATCGATCGAGAAAGCCTGAGACGGTTAGTACGTTATAAAAAACTCATCCTGCCCCTCTGTGCTACCTGATCCCTCCTAACGGGAAATGACCTGAACAACGTCACTCAGTCAAGCTGTGATCACCGGTAGTAAACATCGGAACAGAGATTTACTGAGCAGTAAACACATAAAGCCTCGAAGGAATGAACACTTACAATTATGACTGATTGACGTTATTTACTTTCACAACAACGTTTGGCATACGTTTCCCCTCCTGAGCCTCGTTTACACTGGTCAAAAGTGCTACCTAGCGCACATTAATTGCACAATAATTATTAGTTAGTATTGCTAAGGTTTTGAGTTATTGTTATAGCAGCACACAGCACATCTTGTTTAAATTCCGATCAGCTCGAACAGAAACCCGCTAGGCCTATTGAAATTCAAGGTGGAATTTCAAGTGGAGCGGGGATTAGATGAGAGCAGTCGACCAATGTAAGCTGTCCGGCCAGACAGCTTACATTGGTCAACTTCTCTGCCGCTGTACACCCAATAGAGTGAATGGATTTTTTAAATTCTTTTTCTCTTCATATTGTTAGGATTTTACTGTAGAACCATATCCTGCATCTAAACGAGGTTATTAATAATGAACAATCTTTGAAATTGTAGACCATAGCTTTAAATAAGGGAGCAAATCAAGAGGGGAACAGGTGACATGAATCAAACAATGGGATGATTAATGAGGAAATGAGGGGTGGGGTCAGGAGACAAGACAAAAAGCACATGGCTTGAATAAACAAAGCCTAAGCTTTCACACAAAACATAGGCCTTTCATGATCCTGCCTCAAGACTTATAATAAAACAAGGACAAGAAGGCAGAATCATGACACATCCCAGGTGCAGATTTTATTAGCCTAAACCATCCTGTACACCAGTGGTTCTCAAACTTTTTCAGCGTGCGGCCCCCCTTGTGTACAGTGCATTTTTTTGCGGCCCCCCGAAAGAAAATTTATCACAAAGACAGTTCTAAAATGTAATATTTTAATTAAACAAAACATATTAAATTATACCTAGTAGTGCTGTTGGTTAGTTGGCTTATTATTTTTTAGGTTTAATTACACAGAATTCTTGATAAATGAATGTATTTTATAAAATGTCATAAAACTGGGGCCCCCCCTGGCACCATCTCGCGGCCCCCAGTTTGAGAACCACTGCAATAGAAAGTTCATAACTGTTAAAACACAAAGAGAATAGATGCATCATGTGCAAGAGAAAATGTAAAGAACCATGTATAAAAATGCTATAATACCTGTTGGAATTTCAAAGAACTGCTGATTGTTAAATATTGTGAAATAAAAATTGTTATATTAGTAAAAGGAACTTTCTGAAAATGTAACCTATACAAAGGTTGAAAAAATTGGCAAAACAATTGGAAAACACGAATGTTCGGTTCTTCGGCTAACTGTTTCAGTTTATTTCGCTTCGGCCAAGAATTTTGCTCTCCGTGCATCCCTAATAGACCTATTGCGTGTGTGTAAACAGAGCTCTGCAGTAGCCATGTAAAGTGTTAGGGGCTGATCACACCAAACGCGTTTATGGCAGTTGCAGGCGCCTTTTTTGAATGATTTTCTATGGGCAGAGAGCGATATGCGCACTGTTTATGCGCACCGACCGCCTTGAGTTTTTTGCTTTGCTTTTGGCCACAGAACATGCTTTTGAAGGAGCTGATATTTAAAATATATCATTATAGTGACTTAAATGACATTATAGTGAAACATAGAAACAATTAGTGAAACTAAATAAACATTGATTCTGCATATTTATATATTATCTTAACCCATTTACTCCTAAAACGCCTAAAACCTATGTTATTCTAGGATAAACACCCTTATCTCCTGAGGGTTTTCAGAAAAAATACGAAGAATTGTCAATGTCTACCAAAACGTAATATATTTAGCATCTCCAATGTCTTGACATCATGTTCACCATGTTTGGTGTCAATCGCATGAATCCCATAGGAGGAGTTCAGGGCATTCAAATGCCCAAAAATCTGCATAAAATCCAAAATGGCCGACTTCTTGTTGGGCGGAGCTAATGACTGTAAATTTGAAAGTTATTTGTTTTGTTGAGAGCAATGTACTTACCATATTTCAGGATTGTAGGTAAAACTAATTACACATTTTAGATGAAAGGGGGCGCTAGAGAGCTGATACAGAGCCACGCCTGTGTCTGAGCTTTAGCCCACGCTTAACGGCCGACAATGCTGATGTGTGTTGTCTGCCGTGTGTTATTTGTGTTATTTTAAGCATGCCAAGGGCCTTAAAAATGGTTCTATGGTGCAGATTGAACACGCTAAAGTTTTTTTTTTGCTTACCGGTAGATGTCACGTGACAGACGCAGTCGTTCCGTTACTCATCACTATGACAACACAACAAGCTTCGTCGTCAGGATTGAGGTGATGATGACAGTAGCGAAGTGGCAAGCGGGAGAGTCGGGACTTTTCCCCGTGGGTCGGTAGTGTTTTGAGGCCGCTGATAATAGCCGGCTTTCAGTCTGTTGTCATGCATGCACTCCCGCCACACATTGTATTTCTTGCGCAGAAACACTATTTATCATATTTTATATGCTGCAGCGCCCAAAATGTATCTGGCCGCAATGCTCTCTTTCTCTATCAAGCCCGTCTTCCCTAGAGTTCTAGTCGAGCGAGCCAATACAAAAAAAAGAAAGAGGCTACACAATAGCCAATCAGAAAATAGCACTGTTGTATCTGGGTAAGATTTCACGCAACAACCAATGAAAAAACATATCCTTGTTTGCTTTATTTATACTGCCAATAATTTAAGACTGTTGTTATTACACGAACTAATTTGTTAAACACATTGAAATTAAAAATAAAACGTAATGTGTGGTAACCTCCTGCTGTCATGCTGGAACAATTAAAATAAAAGCCTGTCTCTTATAGACGCCTGTCTCTTTTAGATGCCTGGTGTGACGACAGGTTTGGAAAAATAAAAGGCCGGGCTATTATTTGAAGTTTAACGGTAGACTACATATTTCATAAAGTCTTATTACAGAATATTAGCAATTATAAAGTTTTCTATTATATTATGTTAATCGTAAATTGTTGTAATATGCTTATGACTTGCGAATGTAATGCTCAGTTAACTAAAATAAACCAGGCTTGATGACCCTCAATTTCCACCGACTGCGGAGCGGCTGCAGATCGGCTGCGCTGCGTTACGGCTCCGCACTCCGCCGTCCGTCAATACCCACCGGTTCCGTATTTGTTGCAGAGCGGCTGCGTGCTGAATTTACGAGGACCCGTGAGTTCTCGCAAATTCACATGAAGATCGCACGATATCTAGTTCTGTCTACGCCCATTATGACGTTGAATTATGACGTTATTACAAACCAGCCCAGATCCCAACACGAGATCTCGTGAATTCAGGTATGATCACGCGATAAATTCATGGCTCCGCCCTGCGGAGCTGTCCGGCATCCGTCAAAAATAGAAGCTCTGCGTATTTGTGCCGGAGGGCTGCGGATGGCTGGAGCTGTGACGGATTCGGAACGCAGTCAGTGGAAATACACACATTGACTTGAATGGAAACCGATTGACTCCGCCGCCGTTCCGCAGCGGATCCGCAGCCTTTCCGCAGTCGGTGGAAATTGAGGGTGACGCAATCGCATTGTCTGTTGATCAGTGTCAGAGGTGTCTCAGCAGATTAAACCCTCACTCTGAGTTTATCTTTGCATGTTCTTGCTCAATAATAACAGTTGCTACATAATTTCTATTATAAAGAATTGGACAAATATTAAAGATTTAAATGGATTTAAACGTTGTTTGGTTAAAATTAAGCATCTAAAGTTTAGATTCTAAAGTGAAAGTAACAGAAGCGGGTACGTTAGTGCTCCCTGCAGGCATTTGTTATAGTACATATACATTCTGCTTTTTATTACAAAGGCTATGTTTTGATACTTTACTTGAACAAATTATTATTGCATCGTCATTATTATGTAATTTTAAAGGTTATTGCTAACTTGGGTCTATTTTTATTATTAAAAATATCAAAATACTTCATTATCAATTAGCAAAATAATTGTTAGGGACAGTCCTAGATTAGTTTAAACATTCAACATAATGTGATTTCAGTTTACCAATCATTTATTTTATCATTGAGGATTTCTTAAAAAAAATCAAAAATCTCGTCTCGTTCTCGTGAACCCAAATCTTGTGTCTCGTCTCGTCTCATAGATTAAGTGTCTCATCACACCTTTACCATCAGACTTAACAAAATCAGTCATTTGTGCATTTAAATGTAAATACATCAATGTGGGGCATTTCGAAAGTAAAAATAAGTCACTAGATTTATGAGGAATTTTATGTTCTTATAAACAGTGCTGCTCTCTATTAGTAAACTATTTGGTTGTAAATGAATGGTGATAATATGACACACAAAAATTGTAGAATAATTAGTGGGAGCATTTAATACAGATTTATTGTTGATTACTAAACTCCACAGCAACCTTTGCTCCCTAAAAAAGTGGATACTGTAACATGCATAGTGGGTTTGGCAAAGCATCTGTCACATTCAGAGCCCCGCGCTTCACACAAGCAGGCCAAACAGATCCACGCACATGCTTTTGTGTTTGTCTTGATGAGCAGCTCATGCTGTTGATGACAAAGTTCTGCGAGAGCAGAGTAGCCTAACGTTACTCCGTATTCTTTCGAAAGACTCTCGCGGACCATCGTTACAAGGTCCTCACAGCACTTAAAACAAACCTTGTGCCTGCAGATCAAGCCTGGCCGCAGTGCTGGTGGTCTGACTGACTGATTGTAATGCATTAATGATTAAAGAATTAATCACATGGGTTAATGCTGACAGCTCTAGTTTTAACATTAAATGAAGTTTTAAATGTAGGTTTGAGCTCCTTTCGAGGACAGCAAACCAAGATTATTTAACATTTAATATTAAGACTTATGCTGCGCTCCAGGCAGGTTTTTGAGCCAGTAAATCGGGACTTCAAAACCACGACTCAAAATTGAGATTACATCGATCTAGTACGAGTTCACGAGTGGGAAGTCACGGGTTTGACTGTAGTTCAAGTGCACTTATATGGGTAGAAGGTTGGTAAAACAGGTTACAAATTGCCTGGAACGTGGCATTAAAGGGATAGTTAAAATGAAAATCTGTCATCATTTACTCATCCACATGTTGTTTAAAACCTGTTTGAATTTCAAAAGAAGATATTTTAAGAAATAATAATAAACACACAGCAGATAGTGACCATTGACTTCCATAGTAGGAACAAAATATTTTGGAAGTATTTTGACAAATGACGGTAAGCACACAATTGACGGTACCCATTAAATTCCATCCTATTTTTTATTCCTACTATGGAAGTCAAGGGTCACTATCTTCTGTGTGTTTACCATCATTTCTCAAAATATCTTCTTTTGTGTTTTTGTGTAATTTTAATTTTAAAGTGAACTATCCCTTTAATAGGCTGGCGAACTTGTGAATTTACATAACATTCACTGATTCCTCCGTACCATTAGGTGAGAGCTCGCGTACCACACTTTGAGAACCACTGCCCTAGAGTACATACATGTATGTAAAGTTTTAACTCAAATTTCAATAAACTATTTTTTCACAGGCTTGCAGAAAATGGTTTATGATTTACTGGGTTGATCTTTTTCACATTTTTAGGTTGATAGAACCACTGGAGACCCAACTATTAAACTTGTCTTGAACAAGGAAAAGTCAGATTTTCATGATATGTCCCCTTTAACATTCGGGAAGGAGGTTAATGAGTTGAATCAGAGGCTCATTCAAGCTCTAACTGGTGCGCACGTTTTGCTATGCTTTCTGGGTTGAAAAACATGATTCCTGGAAACAGTGTGCAATGGGTTTGAGATACATTTTCTCTTGTTTGGTGGGCGGGTGTGTCAAAAATGTCAGCCCAATCAGCAGCAACATGTATAAAACCATGTGGTATTAAAGGGATAGTTCGGCCAAAAATGATATTAAGCCCATGATTTACTCACCCCCAAGCTGTCCGAGATGCATATGTCCAACGTTTTCACATTTTCATGTATTTTAGAATTAAAAGCATTACCGGAAGCAAGTTATTTTCGTTTATAAAGTTTTAAATGTGGATTTTTCTACAACAAAACTGCACGGATTACCCTCAGAAGGCCTTTGTTTATCATCATGGAGCCGTGTTGGTTTATTTTTTGGAAGATATATGCACATTTTTTTGACTTTAATGACGTGGACCCCATAACTTCACATTTGATTAACTGAAATATCTAAAACATTTTCTAAAATAACTGACAATGTGTTCGTCTGAAAAATGATGGACATATGCATCTCAGACAGCTTCGGGGTGAGCAAATCATGGGCTCCATATCAATTTTGGCCGAACTATCCCCTTAAAGAGACAGCTCACACAATGGGTCCAAGTTGAAATGTTCTCTTATTCTGGACGGCAAGGGCAGTGACTATAACATTAAGCATATTTTGCAGAATTAAAAGTATATTAAAAATATATTTATACTGATTTCATCAGGCTCTGGAAAGAACACAAAGAATGGCCTTCTTAGCTGCTGTATGTGCAACTTATCAGAACAGGGTATTCAAATCACAACCATCTGTTACTGTTTACAAAACGTTGTGTAAACTTTTTTTGGGCTGAATGTAGCACAGGTGTTTTATAGGGAGGACATTTAAAATTGGGAGAGGGCAGACTGCAGTTGGGAAACACTGCTTTATAGCAATCAGAATCACGAACAATATTTTATTACGGTGATTTGGAAACCATTTTTGTGATAGAATTAATTCATTTGAATTAATTTCTTTGTTAATCTAGAATCAAGGTGCCTTTTTCCTTTTTTTTTTTTTTTGCTTAAAATGACAATGTGTAGTTTTTAAGTATTTTATTAGTCAAAATGAATGTCTTTATTCATAAATATGTCCTCATTGGTGTCAAATGAAGCACTAGCCTACCGCAACCCGTTTCCACAATGGGTTTTTATTCAGAACACGTGAACCAGCTAAAACAGACAAGGAGATCAGTGAGTACATAATGGCTACAACTAGTTGCAAAACGCATTTGGAAAATCGAGGCGCTGGAGAGCACTATTCGTTTGAATGCAAAATACAATTTCACCACTAGACGGGGGAAAATCCTAAATACTGTCCCGTTAACGTTATTCATTAAAATATGAATGAAGCCAGTAAACACTTCAGTTCTTTGATCATTCAGTACCACAAAACTCACCCAAAAACAATAACTAAGGTATTAAAGTGAAGAATCCAATAACAAATAAGTTAATGACCACATTTACATGCACCCTCATAATGCAATTATAATGGGAATTAATATTTTGGCAATATTGCGATTATACATTCCCTTAACTAAACACAATACTACGACAAAAATAATGCAATTAAGCTCCTAATCATAGCAAGTATAATTTCATTAAATCAGGTGCGACTCACTGCTTTTAACCGCAGTACGCGATCATGTAAACACTTTAAACGCATCTACAACTGAAGTGTGTTATTGTCACGCACCTTAAGCACGAACTTGACATTAGGATGTTTTCCCTGAACTTGACTTGCCTACATTCAGAAACAACTCAAAAAACACCACAGCAGCGTATAAAACCATTACAGGCACTGTCAAAATATTTCTGTCTTCATCATGGCACCAATTGAACAAAATGTGTCCATAAGAACGTGTTTGTCATTTAAGTACATTAAAACAGTGGACAGTATATGTGAGTTCATCATTTGTGCTCTGCATTGAGCTATGAGCTAATAACAAACACAGGCGTGAAGAGGTTACTGTAGCTTCCAATCATGTAAACATCTTACTGACATTAACTTCTTACTCTCCTTACGCATTATGATGGTGCATTAAAACGCAGTCATTGTTTGTGTGTAGGTTAACACATTGCTGTTAAGATTCATTATCAAGATGTATTTCTGTAGTGAGCACACACAAGAATACACTTTTTAGGCAAGTTCCCCACACAAAGGAATTGCAGGAACCTGCCAAGGTGTTAGACAAACACAAACTGCTTATGTTAGCAAGTCGGAGCTCCTTCCTGCCAGCTATGACAGGCCAAAGAATGTAACATCAGTACAACATGCACACCCTGCCCTACCCTGCCCTACCCTTCCCTGCAGTTATGTGAATCACCTCTGCATATACACACACCTGTAGGACATATGTTCTTGATAAACCCATTTGTTGTGCTCCAGCACAGCCAGCCTAGCCCCAGACCACGGATATGAGTCAGAGGAACTTTCAGTAACAAAAAATGTGACTCTCATACACTGGGTGTGGATTGAAATGTGTGTTAAATATAGTCGATCCCTCGCCATCATAAATCCATAAAAATAAAATGCTGGTATAAAAAAAATGAATAATGTCAGATAAGAGAGGTTGGGAAAAGTGGCGTTTCCAATATATTTAGTTTGTCTACTTTTCCTTACACCTGTAAAAAGTGCAAATTTGAATTTAACTGTATATTTCTAATCATTCTGTCAGAAGTCTCCTAAATAGTTCAGAAAATACTTCCATACTCTCTGCAGGATTAACATGAGCTCAGTGGTGGCTTGTTTTAGGAATGATAAACAGGCTTCTGCACACATTATTTCACGTGTGTGTTAGAAACAAAAAATTAAGTGTTACCATAGCAAGGGTGTGTTTTATTGTAAAACAACAGAGCACATCAAACTAAACTCTGACAATTTTCAATGCATTAATATGGTTTTCTGAAACGCGCTACATTCTGTTTGCTTTAAACAACCCCAAGGACCCCGCCTACAAACTAACATTGCCAAAAGAACGGAGAAAAAAATAAAAGGGTGAAATATGCTGCATGAAACCTAAATATGCACACAACGTTTATTACCACAGACCAAGAGGCAAGTAACGAGCACAGCACACTGTGAATAAAGTTAACTTGTATTGACACAAACCTTTGCTTGAATGCGGTTGTCATTCTTATGGACTCTGACGCTGCGCATTGCATAACAGATAAAATGCATCTAATAAAATGCATTAAGCTCAAATGCTTGCATGTGGCCGTCTGTGCAATCACAAAATAGAACCAGTGGGTAGTTGAAGGTCACCTTAAAGCGCATACTGTATGTCTCTCTTCAGGTCTCATACTTAAAACTTAGTAGTAAGCAAGCAACAAACATGCAGTATGACACGCGGTGTACGTTGCAAAAGATCGACCACCCAAACGACATATCGTTGTTTGTTTTACTGTTAAAACGAAACAATTCTGCCCTCCTAAACAGAATGAAATGTTTGCTTACATTCGTTTATCAGCAGGTACGAGTTGTCGGTGCATGCCGAGGGAAAACCCGAACAAGCTGTTGGGTTCTCCCGTTTTCCTGATAACATTTTCCTCGTCCAGGTTGAATGCAGAGATCAAAGTCCATCCTATGAAGCTGAGAAGCGGCAAGCTTAAAGTCCTGTACGATCCCATTACGGTGCTGAGTTCGGGTTTTGTTTTTGAGATTAAAATACAGTTAAAGTTCTTCGGGTGGGTTTGTGGATGTTTATAAGGGAGGAACTTTACTCGCTGCGTCCCTCCCTCCTCCACCCGTCTCCACCCTCAGCCGTGCCTCTACCTGCTCAGCCTCTGGCTTTCATCTTTACTGTTCTGCGTTTTTCTGCTTTTTTGAACGTGACAAAGAATTTGACGCAATTACTGCATTACATGATTTTAGTCAATCTAGCAATAAAAATGATTTACTCAATTATGCCGTTATAGCGAAATGTGTCGTTTAAACAGTTTCTCATAATAACGAGATATTATGTCGTTAAAAAGATACGTTTTCCATAGAGAATCGTACTTCACGACGCGTAGTTTTATTTAAGGCAATAAAATCTGGATAGTACGAAGACATAATTATATAGGCTAGAGAAGAAAAATGTAAAGTGTGCATTACAAGGACAACAGAATGCCAACGAGCAACGGTGTTTGGATAGAATTAGTCCATTTTCTTTAAAAAATCCAGATAATTTACTCACCATGTCATCCAAAATGTTGATGTCTTTCTTTGTTCAGTCGAGAAGCAAATATGTTTTTTGAGGAAAACATTCCAGGATTTTTCTCATTTTAATGGACTTTAATGGACCCCAACACTTAACATTTAACTCAACACTTAACAGTTTTTTCCAACGGAGTCCCAAAGGACTCCAAACGATCCCAAACGAGGCATAAGGGTCTTATCTAGCGAAACGATTGTCATTTTTGGCAAGAAAAATAAAAAAATATATACTTTTAAACCACAACTTCTCGTCTATCTCCGGTCCTGTGATGCGGCAGCGGGACCTCACGCAAAACGTCATCACGTCAAGAGGTCACGGATAACATATCGAAACTACGCCCCAGTGTTTACAAGTGTGGAGAAAGAGGACCGTTCCGACGTTGCATGTAGAATGATACTAATTAATGTCTTTGTGTCAGTTTATTGTTTAAAATCGTTCGCTAATGTGCAATTCATATATGTAACACGTGACCTTTCAACGTCACTATGCAATTATGTGAGGTCGCGCCGGCTCGTCACAGGACTGTAGATAGACGAGAAGTTGTGGTTTAAAAGTATATATTTTTTTCTTGTCAAAAATGACAATCGTTTCGCTAGATAAGACCCTTATGCCTTGTTTGGGATCGATTAGAGCCCTTTGAAACTCCGTTGGAAAAAACTGTTAAGTGTTGAGTTAAGTGTTAAGTGTTGGGGTTCATTAAAGTCCATTAAAATGAGAAAAATCCTGGAATGTTTTCCTCAAAAAACATAATTTCGTCTCGACTGAACAAAGAAAGACATCAACATTTTGGATGACATGGTGGTGAGTAAATTATCTGAATTTTTTTAAAGAAAATGGACTAACCATTTAACGATAGAGACTGGTGGTAGTAAATTATAGAAAGCTTTCATATATCTGGAGATGGTAAACTATCTTGCTTCTGGACTGGGTCCATATAAATCTCTAGAAACTCACAAACTGTTTTACAAACAGTATACTTGCAAAGTTAAGGTGTGTCAGGGTGTGGAGATGGATAGAACCCAAGTGCAGACAGCTCGTAACTAAAATACGTTTATTAAAACATAAATTCCCTCGAGGGGGCAAACAATGACAAAACATAGAAAATAATCATGACTAGACCAACAAGACACATCTCACGATACACAATGAACCAGCACAAGACATCAGACACAATGGCATTAAACAGGGAAAACTAAAGGAACAATAACAGACAGCTGAAGGGAATTAACTAATCATGAATAATTAAAAAGGAAACAAGAGGGTGGGGTCAAGACTGAAGACAGGAGAGAGCACAAGGCACGCATACACAACACAGGTCCCGTCACTCTCCACACAGACAGAAGACAAGTATATGGGGATGTCATGACCCTGTCAAAATGAACTAGACATTAAAACAAAACAAGATTCTGACAGGATCCTGACAAGGTGGTTACCACTTCTCTATTTTTTCTTAATTAAACGTAAAAAAATAGCTAAATATTTCTTGAGTTATGAACAATGGGCTTAATCAGTTGCATAATTTTTAGGGACCATTCTCATCTTCACTACAAAACATATGTAATAACATTATTTCCTGATTTATGGAAATTATTATAAATACTTTTTACTTATTTTTGTAATTCATATTTTATGTTCTATGATTTATGTCATCAGCAGTCACTGTATTGTACTGTATGTGTCTAGGACAAATTTCCTATGGGACAATAAATTCTACTACTACTCAGGTAGGGTGCAGTGAGAGTGTATAAAAAGCGGATAAAAGCAGAATGAAAAAAACACCTCTCTGTGCAATGACCTGATTTGAAGGGTGTGATTAAAGAAATATTTAATCTAAGAAATATATAATATGTATGGATTTTACACTATAGCCTTACTGAAGTGTTCCACTGTATTAAAAAGATATACAGGTATACAGTACATTATGTAATATTTTGCTCACGAAATTCTCCTTTTTCAAGAAATAAAAATGTGTCCTTTAATCTGTTCTTCTTCCTTTATTTCTTTACGCCATTCCAGCATCTATGGCTATATTCATGACGAGAACAAGTTAATCCATACACAAGTTTTATTCAGACAAGTTGATCCATACACAGGTTGGGGGATGGACAATTTGGCATCTCCACTCTGCCTAACTTGCATGTTTTTGGCCTGTGGAAGGAAACCGGAGTACCCAGTGTAAACCCATGCTAACACACGGAGAACATAGAAACTCCACACAGAAAGGCCACCTGCCCTAGTCGGGGCTTGAGCCGGAGACCTTCTTGCTGTGAGGCAACAGTGCCTTTATTCTGTTCAATTCATATATAAAAAGCTACAGAAGCAATTTAATAAATGCCCCACCCAGACAACAGACTGCAGGGCGGATCCACACTGGAGATACAGCAGAGCTACTGTAAGCCCTGAAGTTTATTGCTGGGGTCGGATTACACTTTGACAACAAATCCAGCTTCCAGAATCAAAATCCAACATTTCAGATGTTGCAGTTTTTATCCGTTCCCGTCAGTTTTGTATTGAAGTGTCGATTAATCAAACAGCGTGAGAAAATGTCATTTAAATGATAATGAGAAAATATGTTGTTTTAACCACATAATATGTGGTTATAACTTATAACAACATACTGACCCTTATAAAAGAAAATTATGATGCTGTTCTTAAGAATTATGTAGAATTATACAGAATCAGATGTCACTTCACTCATTCCCCGCCTTTTTTTTAATGTTGCCCCCAGCAAGTTTTACAAAAAGCCTTCCAGGAAAATGTTCTTCTGTAAATATATAAACATACAAATTTATCAAATGAAAGAACAGACCCTCTGTCTTTCAAACAAACAAGCAAACAAAACTGTGAAAAAACGTCACATCCAATCTTCATTTGTTCTCTTTTCATAACCTCTTAAATATGGGTAGGTTTCTTCAAAAATACCTAATTTTGAGCAAAAAGCTGAAATGATTGCATTTTTGTAAATAAATTTAGTTAGCAATACGCAACCCGGCAATATGCAACCCGGCAAGGATGTCGGTTAGTAGACACGCTCCTTACTGCTGATTGGCTAAGTGTGTTTTGGTAGTCGGCCCGTCTCCTTTTCCAAAGAGTTTTTCAAACATCGTGGACTCCGCCTTTAACTGAGAATGCCCCAAGTTTAAAGCAACACTAAAGAGTTTTTGCTCTTTGCTCCCCCTACAGGTTGGAAGCGGAATTGTCCATTACCACTGTCGTAAATAATTTAGCCTACTTTTCTTTTCTTCGCCTCCTCCGAAATGAAACCTTTTCTTTGCAGGCTCCGCCATGATGACAATTGAAAAGCTGCATGAACGCTAGGTAATTTTATTTTTCCTTTATGTACCTGTCGAGTATGCTCCACCCACAGGCTGCAGGATGCTCCACTGCCGTAAAACAAGTTTTTGTAGTTTTCACTCAAACTACAGGACCGTGACCCAACGGTTGGAAACTTCTTTAGTGAGGTTTTGGTCGATAGAGGACTGCAAAGCGAATGTGAACGTGCCGTTCACCCTGTTTCGAGTGGATGAACGACAGAAACTTTTTTAGAAACGTTATTTTAAGGTAAAAATAAACTCTTTGGTGTTGCTTTAAACTATATGCATTCACTCTCCCAAAAATGTCCTTATGTGGCTCAATAGGAATATAACAAGATTATTATACAGAAACATCCTCATTTATTTCCCCAGTGTTTGATAAACTTCTTTTTAGTATACTTTGAGCATCATAGGATGTTGTCTGAAAATTTATAACTGTCATTTTTCTTTTTAATGATCATTTAAATAAAATTCCAAAATATTTTTTCCCATATGTCATGTTTAGATGTGTGACTTTAAAAATAAGAGTAAAATTTATTTTTAATGTAATACACATCAAAACCATATTTACGAATGTATTCTTATTTGGTTGTTGTTTGCAGGAGTGGGAGGATGATATGTCGAAGCGGATGCAATGATAATGAAGGCAGGACGAAGTCCAAAGGTAGGTATCTCAGGTTGAGTCTAGCGTCTAACAGTGAGTGCGTTTACATGCACAGTCTTACGCCGATTATGCTTAATAAACTGATAACACGTGGGGTCATGTAAATGCGTAAATCGGTTTTCTTTAATCGGGGAAAGCCCATAACTGGCGTAAGCAAAAACTGATCGTCACAGGTAGTTTTTTGCTCATTACGCCGATTTCGCGTGGCATGTAAACACCTTAACCGGCTTTCTCACGGTTTTGTCCATGTGCGCATGTCTCCGCGTATGAAAGATAAACGTCACACGCGGAAGTAAGCGCAAAGTAACGCATAAAAGTCTCCGCTCGACTTAAGCAGTTGGCAGAGAAACTGTTAAAATAGCAGCTCACGTTACATTTACAGGTTCTGCAGACACGACAAGAGATGCAACATTACAGCTTAAGACAGATATGCCGTTGACTTTTTGAACGACTATTGTGTACGATAGGTGGTGACGTCACTGCCTGCGAGAAAACTGATAATTCTGCAAGTCCCATGTGAACGCAGTTGTCTGCATAGCCGGCTTATTGATTTGCATGTAAACTTTTCTGTAATAAGCAGATTTTTGATAGTTATCCGCTTATGCTGTGCATGTAAACGTACTCATTGACGAGACCAGACAGAGAGTGAATGGGAGAATGCAGTATATATATAGTGAGATGATGGGGCACAGGTGATGAGGGTTAATACTCTGGTGAGTGTGAACGAGGGGGAGGAGTGAACGATGAGGATATGGTGCTGGTGATGGAGTCCTGACAGTTGTCACATTACTTGAAATAATCACTCCGGTGATAGTAACACAGTGCAACAGTACATCAAAAGACAGTATTAAACATTATTATACATCAAAAGACATGTTATTATTCATGCTGTACTCTCTAAAATATCTCATTCATTTGTTTGTACTTTTTGACAGTTAAAACTAAAGTATAAAAGTAGTCACCTTAACATCTCAAATCATCACTTATGTTATTGTTACTTTTGTTTCACTGTTGTTACCATTTCTCATTTATGTCAAATACAGTATGCACCAGTGACATCTTTATAAGAATAAAGTAGCCATTTTAATACACATGTGATTTGACATGTGGTGGTATCACTCTGTTCTTATCCTTTTCATGAGCTCCATGATAAAACTGGAAGAGTGGCACAACATAAATCCCCCAAACAGACCTTTTATATAATATAAAGCTTGTAACTTTGGAAAGGATTATTTATAAACTGATTTTTTATAAATTACTGTATTACACTGCCTATGAGCAAGGCACTAAATACTGTATTTTAATCAAATCAATAAAAATCTTAATGTGCAGTAAAATATGCTAGGACCTTTCAAATGTCTTGGACTTGAATGGTGTTGCCATGCCAGTGAATGAGACAACCACAGATGATAAGGTGTGCTTGTATGATTCATTGACCTGCCATACACCCTTTGAAAGAGGACACACTTCTGTTCTTTAAACAGGTAAGCACATGGCTGTTCTGATGTCAGTGTTCTGAAATGCAATGCCTGAGGCTGGAACTAAGTGTTCAGAGATATTAGGTGTGGCTGGATTAAAGTTTGCAATCATAGCTTCCCCCATAGCTTTAACCTCTTTGCTTTCTTTCACTCTCCACCCCCTTCAGCGCAATACAAGCCCTCCATTGTAGTTCACTTTCAGTCTCTTCTCTTTGTCTGTCAGGGACATAAGTGGTCACTGTTTCTGCACAGCAGCAGAATCTCAAAAATCTATCCAGAGAGCAAAATCTTGATCAACGTGGTTGCTTTAAATCATTCATATTCCTGGAATAGTGGATTCTGTCAGCTATTCTGTCTTAGAGGTGGGGTCAGAGCTGTTAATGGAGATATTTGTAAAGTTTAGGCCTACTGTATTTTCTCAGCAGTGGCACATCTGAACAGTATTTATTTTAAATGCCCATAATTTAAACACACATACCTACTTAGTAAGTGTAGACGAGAAGATACATTTCACTCTTTTGTCACCCAGCATCCATGAAACCATGAAAACACATCTTAATACCAAGTGTAAACATCCCCTAGAGGTCTTCACGGGTCCACTTATGGCACTGTTCCATTGCATAGTACCCATAAACTGTAAAAAAGATGGACGTATTGTCCGTGATGTCACCCATGGGTTTCTGATAATCGTTTTTGAAGCTTAAAGTAGGCAGAGCCTGCAGCTACAGTCCCCCACCCAGAGACCCGCATTCTCTGACCCCTATTTTTTTGAGATAGCGCCTCCTATCAAATTTGATCGGATAAACATTTGAAGAAACGTGAGTATTGTCAATTTTATTAAGCGAGTCATACTTATTCAAATTCTTTTTAAAAGCAACACTAAAGAGTTTTTTTACCTTAAAATAAAGTTTCCAACAAATTTCAGTCGTTCATCCACTCGAAACAGGGTGAACGGCACTTTCACATTTGCTTTGCAGCCCTCTATCGGCCAAAACCGCACTAAAGAAGTTCCCAACCGTCGGGTCGTGGTCCTGTAGTTCGAGTGAAAACTACAAAAACTTGCTTTACGGCGGACCTACAATCCAATCAGAGCCAGCTTTGCTGCAGTAGGCTAAATTATTTACGACAGTGGTAATGGAAAATTCCGCTTCCAACCTGTAGGGGGAGCAAAGAGCAAAAACTTTTTAGTGTTGCTTTAATCAAACTACTTTAGCTCATCGATACACCAACATATGAATAATACATTTAATATTTGTAAAGATAGATTGTAACAAAATTTGAGACATTAATGTATGTTTTTTCGCCTTTTCCCCTAAAAATATTTATAGCTAAAAGATTTCGGTCCAAACGGACGTTACCTTTTATGTCTTTCAAACTTAAGCGTAATTTGAATGCCCACCGCGCAGCTAGTCCATGCAGACACCATACGTCATCAGCGTGTTCACGTGCGCTCACCTCCTGTAAACAGGGAGAATGGCAAATTTTTCAGTTGAATTGACAACCTACACAGGAGGCACAGCAAGTCTGGATCAGCAAGAGCAAAAACCCAAATTAACATCGGTAACTTTACTGCTTTACCACGACATGCAAACAGCTGCAGGAGGCAAAAAGGGTTGTTGGTCTGAAAGGGTTGTTGCACTGTTTATTTTGGTAAGGTAGGTACACGATATATTGAGATAGATTCAGATATTCTACTTTGATGAAACATTGTGTTGCTTATGAAATTTGTGTTCGTTTACGGATTAGTGTAACGATATAGTTACTACGTCTACACAACCGAAAGTGTGCTTAAACTAATTCTGATGTAAACCAGTTGTTTATGTTGGTTATTTTGGTAATGTACTGTAAAAATTTCTCAGTGGTGAATGAGACATGAGATGTGACCGTTTGATTTGTGCGTGTATGTGTTTTGAAAGAGGCGTGACTTTGGATGGCGATTTGACTGGAGGGTGGGATCATGATTTAATTGCTAGACGGGCCGGCTACCGTTAGCATTTTTCAAAATGTGATACCCTTAGGGTTGCCACCCATGTCTGATAAAAAACCTGGACATATCGATGACCTGACCAATTGGTTTGCTCACAAGCCACCCCCCCCCCCCCATAGCATAATATTTCTATAGGCCTATGCCATTATTGGCAACACTTTACAATTCTCTTTTTTTTTCAATTCTTATTTGTTAACTAACCGTGAGCAGTACATTTGTTACTGTATTTGTTAATCTTTGATAACGTTAGTAAATAAAAATAAAGCTGTTCATGGTTTTTTCATGTTAGTTCACAGTGCATTAACTAATGTTAACAAGATTTAAATAAATGTATTATTAACATTAACAAAGATAAAAAATTGCTTTATGCTATAAGTGCAGTTTATTATTAGTTCATGTGTTAAAGGGACACAAGGCAAGTCTGAGTATTATTTCTCTACTAGCTCCCCCTAGTGTCTGGGAGTACATGCTTTCTATATCTGAGACTTTACGAGACTGAAGGACACCGGGTCGGATACAGCGAACTTGCAAGTGGGGTATTCTTCCTACAGACGGTAGGGGTGGGCGAGAGAGTCTTCATTCGTCATGTAATGAGTCATTTAACCATATACAGACTTACGAAGATGATTTATTAACATAAAAATGCTGCCTTGTGTCTCTTTAACTAATGAACCTTATTGTAAAGTGTTACGCAATTATTTTTTCATTATGTTAAAATATGTAAATCAGGTTTACAATTTATTAAAGCTGCTTATACTATTTATGTAAACTGTTTTTATTTATATTCCATTGCAACTTTAAACAGGTCTAAATAGCAACTAGCAAATATGCACATGAAATTAAACTTGTTGAACTCACTTCAACATGTATTTTACAATCATTTAACCCGCCATGGGAAAAGCTGAAGTCACTGTTACAAACTCTACACAATGCAAGATTTTAACTCTTTTAAGACAGGGATACACTTTTGTGTAGTCTGGTGTAAAATGTGTCTTATATTTTCGCTTTTGGGGCATTCTCCCTCTGCCATGGTGCTCCTGTTTCTAGATACACTGATTAATATGATTTGGGAGAAGAGATAAAAGCCCACCCACACTGACAATTGATTGGTTGATTTACCGAAACAGGCCAATCAGGATGCTCTCTGTTTTACATGTGCTTAATGAGGCACACACACACACAAGCTGTGTCCCAATTCAAGGGCTGCGACCTTATAAGCATGGGACCTTAAAGATGAGCACTCGGTCTTTCAAGGTGGCAGCCTCAGAAGTTCTCGAAGAGAACTGAAATGAGACAGTCTAACCTTCGGACGACCCATAATTGGGGTCACCTGCTGCGCCTGTCAGCAGGACATAGCGGAAACGTTTCTGACTTATTAAAATAAATATGAAATCAGAAAAATATTAATTTAGTTTAGAAAATATGACACGTTGATGTAGATTAAACTATTCAACAGTATATTCAATTAAATTAATCAACCTTAGAAATATATGCATCATAAAAATAATAATATTAACACAAAACATAACTTATAATACTAAAACAGTGACAAACTTTTTTTTGATAAATACACACTTTTATTTAATGAAGGTTTTAATTGTTTATTTTATAATATCCAGCCGCCGTTGCAGGAGCGCAATGAATCTTGGGATAGCCTCGGCTGTTAAGGATCCATTCGTTCTATCCTTAACATCGCGGAGAAATGAGGACGCATTTTGAAGCTTCATTCTAAGCATCCTTTGAATTGGGACGTCCTTACCAGCCTCAAGTCGCGCTGCTGTGACGCAATCGGTCTTAAAATACGTCCTTAGAAAGTCGCAGCCCCTGAATTGGGACACAGCTACAGACGCAAGGGCTGCGTCCGAAACCGCATACTGTATAGTAGGTACTGAATTAGATGAAGTACCTACTTACTTGGCGTTGAAACAGTAGGTACTGTATAGTATGAATCCTGGTAGTATGAATGAGATTCGGACGTACTACATCCGCCATGTTGTTACATCACGTGACATACGTCCTCATCACGTCAGCTGTGTCCCAATTCAAGGGCTGCGACCTTCTAAGGACGTATTTTAAGACCGATTGCGTCACAGCAGCGCGACTTGAGGCTGGTAAGGACGTCCCAATTCAAAGGATGCTTATAATGAAGCCTCAAAATGCGTCCTCATTTCTCCGTGATGTTAAGGATAGAACGAATGGATCCTTAACAGCCGAGGATATTCCAAGATTCATTGCGCGCCTGCAACGGCTGCATATAACGGCTGGATATTCTAAAATAAACAATTAAAACCTTTATTAAAAAAAGTGTATTTTTCAGAAAACATTTTTTCTTGTCACTGTTTTAGTATTATAAGTTATGTTTTGTGTTAATATTATTATTTTTATTATGCATATATTTCTAATGTTGATTAATTTAATATACTGTTGAATAGTTTAATCTACATCAACGTGTCATATTTTCTAAACTAAATTAATATTTTTCTGATTTCATATTTATTTTAATAAGTCAGAAACGTTTCCGGTATGTCCTGTTGACAGGCGCGTGCAGCAGGTGACGCCAATTATGGGTCTTCCGAAGGTTAGACCGTCTCATTTCAGTTCTCTTAGCGAACTTCTGAGGCTGCCACCTTGAAAGACCGAGTGCTCATCTTTAAGGTCCCATGCTTATTGTTGGAGAAAATGTATTTTCTTATTACATATTATGTATTTCTTATTACATATTTGAATGTTTTATGTTACCATTTATGAATGTATAATCCTTGGTTAGATTTATGAATGTATTAGAATCATATTGTCTTACTAGCTACTCAGAGAAAACCTGCCAAGGTGAAAAAGTACGTAGAATGTTCTTTTGTTATCATATGACCTTTGGTAACTGCATCATCAAACTGCATCATCAAGTTACTATCTGTTTTTGGTAAAATGTAGTCAATACTATTTTTCTAGACTTAGCAAAATGTGTGATGTTGTTACAATTGTGAAAGTCTGTGAGGTTCGACCTTGAACCGAGTGAACCAGTGATTAAATCCTAAATAAAAACAGTCCGCAGAGAGGCTCAAGTCGAGAGACAGTTGAGATGTTTCCTGATGAAACGTCTCAATCTGGGTTCTCCCTGCAGAATATTGTAACCTCATTCGTGGTCTGAGTTTGTCTTGTTTTTGTTAAGGTTCGTAAATATTTTAAACCTGACACTTATAAGGTCGCAGCCCTTGAATTGGGACACAGCTGTCGTGTCATTTCAGCGCGAAAACAGCCGCGTGCCTCTTCTTCTTCGTTGGATAACTCCTCGTCCGGGGCATCATGGGATAGTGAAGCATCCATCGTATGCACACTGCAAAGTCTAACCGGAAGTAGTCGCATACTGTTTTTCGAATACTATGTATTCGGACATACTACTCGCCTTGCCTACTGCTTTTCGCAGCAAAGGTCTCCCTCTCTGCCGTGCGCGCGCTACATTTCATATTCACATAGCTTTTCGAAAACCGGGACATTCAGTGTCCCGGGAGAGTTGATAAATTTCCCGGGACCTTCAACGTTGGACTTTTTGTAGACAAGCCATTTTAAAAATTTGATTAAAATTAGTTGACATTAAAGTAGATCAATTAAATACATTAAGGGGTGGTTTCCCGGACCGGGATTAGACTAGTCCTAGACTAAAACAAATATAAGAGCTGCCCAAACTGAAAACAACTTCAACTTAAAATACATCAGTGGCCATTGTTTTGCCTCAAAATGTATACATGTAATGTTTTTAAAGCTGGGCGTACACGGTGCGAATTCTGACGGCCGGAACGTCGTGAGCAAATGTACGGCCCCTCGGTCAATGCGGTTAATGTCTTAAAGTAAAAGTGAGCCCGCAGCATTTGTGCTCCTGTAACTGTACAAAATAAATGCCATACAGAAGGCATTGCATATTAATATATGGCATTTTCTCAGTAGGCCTATGTAAATTAATACATAGCAATACAAGTATGAAAACAATAATCATTATTTAAATAAAGTTTCAGAGATAGCCAACATTTTTAGTCATTTAAATATTCTCATCATTTCAGAACAAGCTAAGGCTACCATAACAACTTACATTGGGCTATATCATGTGTTCCTTTGTTCGAAAATATGTATAAAAAAAAGACAGAACAAAAACGTTTAAGCTCACTTGTTAAAGCAGAAGCTCCATAATAATGTGGAAAAGGTTGTCTCCGCGTATGATCATCATGTTTAATGTACTCTCTTGTTCGTTGACAATTTATGTTGCATTTATTATACGTGTAAAGTGTAAAACAATAAATGATATAGCTATTAAACATGGACATTCCGTTGCTTTTTATTCTCTGTCGCGACAGCCCTTTTAATATCCATTCATTTATGAAACTGTACTACAGCGATTTTGGCAAGGCTTGGATTACACAAAAATTGCGACATTCTTTGTCCATCCTGTACTGTTTAAACCAGTGGTCTCTGCACGGAGTCTAACAATTTTTTATATTTATTTATTACATATTTTAGTTGGCTTATTTTATGTTTAGATGGTAAATAATGATAAAACATATTAACAAGTAAAGAAAAATCAACAAGTAAAACAAAAAAGTTTTAATATCAAAAAGTAGCCCTCTGCATTGTGGTAGCCCTTAGCCTATAAGCAGAACAGCGGTATAGCCTAAAACAACTACACTCTCTCCTGTTTCCGCACACATCCAAAGCTGTGATCGGACATCACAAAAACACGTATGACAGGTTTTTCAGGCAAAGAAGCTGATCAATAGGTCGTCACTGAAAGGATATTTGTCATGATGTCCGGTCACCGGAGTGTGTGCGTACGCGAAACATAGCCAGCTATAGACTTGTCGTCCAGATTTGAGGTAGCAGTGCCCCATTGTCTTTCTTCTTCTGTGTTTTGTCACATTCTGAATGGTCAACTTCAAGTGCTTTGCCAGATCGTCTCGTTCACCCGCACCAACACTACGAATTTATACCGACAGCTCCCGAACTTTTTTGACATGTTTAAAAATTATGGGGAGGTCGTAAGGTGCTCGTAACCTGCTCGGCTCGGCTCGTAATTTCTCTCACACGGTACGAGCCACGACCATACGAGCATGAACGATTTGCTCCCGAGAAAAAAAATCGAATGCGAGCCCCTACGACAGCAAAAATCGCACCGTGTACAGCACGCCCGCCTTAATAAGGTAGTTTGATCAAACTAGTTATATTTTCTAATTAAACTAAGGCTTAGTCCCGGCTTTAAGTAATCTCTGTTCGGGAAACCACCCCAAAGTGTGTTATTATCAAAGAATGTCATCATTAATTATTTAATCAGATTTACCGTTTGACCTTTTTTTAATTACCAAACCTTTTCTCCTAAAACTATAAGTTAAATTAATTCATGCAGGAGTAATTATTTTACTTTATATAATTTATGTAGGCTACTTAAATTGAGTTCTTAAAAAAGTAAGTATTAAAATTAATCAATATAAATTTAACTGTAAATTTAAAAGTTGTTGCCAGCCATTTACAACTCATACAATTGACTAATAATCAAATTTACTATGCCTTTACTATTTATTAACATGTGAGCTAGAATGTGTCATATTTGTAGTTTTCTTTTTCATACAAAATCATCCTTATCTAAAAGTACATTTTTCTCAGACATTTTCCTCACTCTGAGTCCTCCTGAATTAACAGAGTACAACACCTAGGTTCTAGGCCTGGCAAACTCGATTCCTTTTAAGGATCCGGGTTATTGTGAGTCACTCACTAAAGTGATCCGGGTCGAGTCACTTGAGTCAGTATTGCTACATTGCCAAGGAAACTCAGTACAGACCCACTTGTAACCGGCTGATCCACGCAACTTGAGATTCTCAGAGCTGGAAACATTGGAATGGAATGGAATGGAATGGAATGGAATGGAGCTTTTATTTGTCATTGTACAAGTACAACGAAATTACAGCCATCAACCTGTCCATACATACAATACATAAAAAAACAATGGGGGGTAGACAGAACAGGTTGACAGAGCATTGAGAAGAAGTACAGCATTTACATGAGGGAGGGTAGGTTAAAAAAAACAAACCCCCAGACTATGCTCCAAAAGGAGTACAGTTTGGGAACAGGGAAAAAACACCTCAGCAACATAAGCACATAGTCAGTACATCTTACAACATGAACAACACACAACTTGCAACACGATAGGGGGGAATGGGGGTTGGAGATAGCCCAGCGCAGGCAAGCAGCCATCCGGTCCTGCAGCCATGTTCGGCGCTGGTCTCAGACCCGTCTGTCCGGCTGGGGGGTACAAAGCTGCAAAGGCGAGGGATTTGGGTACTGGGTGGGTTTGGGCAGACTGGCAGACCATGGACATGAGACTCGCTCTACAGATTCACTAACCGGCTGATTTGCGTGGATCAGCCGGAGCCGGTTAGTAGATCTATAGAGCGACTGAAGTCTCCTCAAAAGCAAATCCACAACAAAAGCCTTTCACTTCTGAAATAACATGCTTATAGGTTTTAGGTTTGGTGTGTATGGTCGAGCATTTAAAAAATAAGCCTAATTACAATACCATAATAATATAGAGAAAATATAGAAAAAAAAACTGTGTCCTGCTTATGTAGCCCCCAGAGCCGGAGAGACAGTTGACACAGATCAGCCGGTTACGGATCAGCTGGTTACAGATCAGCCGGTTACGGATCAGCCGGTTACGAGTTGAGAGATTCTCGAGTCAGAGCATATTTGCATGTCTCTTGAGTCCGCATTGTTTCCGGCTCTGAGTGAGAATCTCGGGTCAGTTCACGGCTCGCGTGGATCCACAGGTCTCTGGAGTTTGCAATGTTTCCGACTCTGAGTGAGAATCTCGGGTCAATTCACGGCTCGCACGGATCCGCAGGTCTCTCGAGTTTGCAATGTTTCCGGCTCTGAGTGAGTATCTTGGGTCAGTTCTCGTGCAGATCAGCCGGTTATGAGTGGATCTGTAGTGCAAGCGAAGTCTCATCAATAATGTTGAAAGAAGTTTGTGTGTGTGGTGGCGCTGTTTATGGTTTTACATTGAATTGTAGGAGGACTCAACTGATCCGGGTTAATGACACTAGAGACTCGCGACTCATGAGTTAATTTAAAGATCCGGGTTAAAGATCCGAGTGAGTCACGACTCAAACAGGTCTACTAGGTTCTGTGCTAAGAGACTGAAACAAAACAACCCTGCCAGTTCTGAGTCTCAAACCCTGAATAGAGAGACATTAAACCCCTGGGGTCCAAAAACGCGGCGCCGTGTTTTGACGTGTTTTCTCCTTATCATGGCAGAATCAAAATACTCCATCATTAATAATCATCCACTTACGTGTTTGACATTATTTAAAACTGTGAAGGGTCTTCTTTAATTTGTGTACATTTACAACAACAGATCTTTGTGTTTTTGTCAAATAAAGAAAATAAACAGGTTACGCATTTAGACATTTCTGTCTCCGCCAGCTGTCTCTAAAAAAACATGTTGCAAAAATCAATTGAAACTCCGCGAATACTCGTCACACAAACATAATACACATATCCAAAGAAAGCCTGAAATGTCTACTTTTAAACAATAATAGCTATAATTGAAAACCAATATTGCCTGTTAATATAATCTTCATTGAAGTAAAGAGAGTACAGTTTTTCCTGACTGAGCTCATCATCTCTAATGCGGTCACGCCCACAGGCGGTACCCGCCGTTCACATGGTAATGAACAGACGAACAGTTCAAACAATGACAAACAAAGCGTAGAGTTTTATCAGATTTAAAGACTTGACCGCATGTTTAGATGATAAACTTTATACACACACGTGAGGAATATCTTCATTTATGTCTGGACATTGAGGAAGAGAAGTGTTTATCTTTTATGTTACCTAATGCTGGGTACACACCAGAAGATTTTTTACATCTTATAAGATTTTAAAAATGTGATGGACCACAAACTTGAGGATTAAAAAATCCTAGATTTATCCGTTTTGCTCCTATAGTGTGTGGTGTGCCATTATGTGTTAAAGACAGCACACCACACACAAACAGATTTTTAATCAGAGTCTCGACTGTGAACACAGGAAATCCCACAAAATCTCGCAAGACTTCAAAACAAGCATAGCGGACGATATGCAGGAAGACATTTCAATGATAGTGCTTGGAATAATTTTTACAAGACACGTTGTATAAACATTCGTGCTGTTGCCACAAATCAACAAGCTGATACTCCAACTCTACTCTCCACATCAACTTCACTTTGGCCGTTTCTCAATCCGAAGGCTGTAGCCTGCTGAGGTCACATATGCAGGCTGCATACGTCATGAAACCTGGTTTATTCAAGTTAACTGAGCATTACATTCACAAGTCATAAGTTTATTAAAACAATATACAATGAACAACGAATAATATCCAATTTTATATATTCTGAAATAAGACAGTCTTGATGACGTATATACAGCCTGGAAATGCGACCTACGGATTGAGAAGCGGCCTTTGTGCTGCACCATGACTGCTTCCGTCTTCCCTGATTGGATATGGTTTCGTTTCACGTGATAATCTCAATAGCGTGCTCGCGTTTGTCCTCGGGATTCCCCACACACATCAGGATTTGTGATCGTAAATATTCAACATGTTGAATATTTACGATTCGCGATCGGCGCGGCTCCGACGTTCTTCCGAGCAGGTTTGGACACTCTTAACACACCTCACATGAAGGGACAATCTGATAAGATAATCTGTGAAACCTTCGCGATACTTGGGACATAGCTAGGATTGTCGGAAGGGGGAAAATCGGCCCAAAATCAGCTGGATTATCTTTTGGTGTGTACCCGGTGTAGCAGCCAAATTTTATTGCTGCTATTGAGATGCTATGTCTTCTTTATTACACTAGGTGTCGCTGTGTATCTGTAAATCCATCAGGTATATAGATAGGGAACATATTGTTGAGGTCAAGGTGTTAACCCGGAAGGACAAAGGGTTTTTGACCGTTCTACCGTATGGATGTGTTTGTCATGCTGTTTTAATGTTTTGGAATAAATGGATTGCACTCTAAAGCAAGGACAACGCTTGGGCTCTTCTTAACGGTAAATAAAGTTTAACGCGTCAACCAACTCATTCCGGGAATAACATCGTAGAAGATTAACAACGGGTAGATCTTCTACAACACCCGGCTTAAGAAGAAGAACAATGGAAGACGCACTGGAGGAGGATATATTCCTCAAGTAAGTTGTTTATCCTTATTTATATTTGCTATCAGTGGCGGAGCGGCCATCGGGAGAGTCAAGACATTTCCTGGTGGGCCGGTAGTGTTTTGAGGCTGCAAGGGTCGGTCTGATAATAGTTATACATTGCGAGTTATAGCAACCCCGGCTTGATGTGCGGCCGCTTCCCGCTGGTCAAACTGTGCAGCCTCTTTGCTCAACATAAAAGTGCTCAACCTGTTCGACAGGTCCAACTATGTTTAGGATTTTTAAAAATATAGGGGGATCATTGAACCGCGCTCCCCAAATGGCATAGCCTATCGGCCTCTGATGTAAAAAGCCGCACCGCCGAATGCCTGTTTATTGGAGTACATATGCGGCCGGATTGATCCATCAAGCAGATAGACTATTTGATAGTAAGTGTGGATTAAGGATGTTTAAAATCTCTAGTTTGGTGGTCAGTACATGAATGGATCAAATTAGTGTTGGGCGATATGCCCTATTTTGAGATCGTCCTATCGTCAGCCTGTGAGATCGGCGATACACGATAGTATCGGGGGGTGGGGCAGTAGTTTACCATTTTTTATTTGTTATTTTTTTTACTCATTGTAACAAGTCACTTGATGGGTGGACAAAAACAACAAGAGCAACACCGTCATGACCGCAACCTTCTTAAAACTGATGCCATTAATGCGAGCGCGTCATTAAAACCCTAACAATGATTACTTAATAACTGTAAAAACATGCATCTGCGCACACACACACACACATGCGCGCACATACAAACAATTCAATGCATTTGTTTAGTGCTGTTGCAGAAGGCTACATGTGTCAAGCAGTTGTGCTCTCAGATGAGCCATTTTAAACGCATCGGTCCGGTGGAACGCCAATATTTTAAACACAATCATATATTAAACACGAGGGATGTATTGCTACAACTCCTTGAAATGCATATCATAAACAGGATTAATAACTAGTGATCTGACTTCGGACAGAGCGCAGCTCTCTGCACGTACGCTATCGTCTATCGGCACAACCCTAGATCAAATCAGCACATTTGCAAATGTTTGTCTCCATATGGCTATATAATAAATAAAAATAAGAAGGATAACTTTGCAGTATCACATTATATATTTCCTACTGTGTGATTTTCATATTACATATAACAGCATAATGAAATGAATAAAAAGACAAGGAAGTAGGATTGGCATGTAAATTGTATTATTATTACCGGAAAAACAGCAAAATAACTGAAATAAACTCTGAGGTAAATGCGCCAAACACGTTAAAATAAATGAGCAATAGCAGTGGAAAAAAACATTATTATCTCTCAAAACTTTATATGACAAAAATGATATTTAAAGGAAAAATTCGTACAGTTTTTCAAAGATGTAAAGAAAGTATTCCATATTATGAGCATGTTCATCTCTGGTCTCGCTCTGTTATGTAATAGCTGATTGACAGGTGCGCATCTCCGTCTTTCAAACAGGTATCATTTTGTATAGTTACTCATTTAGGAAAATTATCCATGATTTGATGATTTTATTGTTATTATTATGAAAATTATTTTTTTTTTGCAGATTGATTACGATTTGTATTACCGTAGTTTTACTACAAATACAAGAACTTTATTTTTTTTTACCACGGAGGGCCGGTGGTATACGAAATTTCCCGGTAGATTTTTTGGTCCCACTCCCCCCCTGTTTGCTATCATGTAATATGCTTATGGATTGTGCAGTTCAGCCTACATAAGCGACCTCAGCAGACTGCATGCTTCGATTTGAAAACTTTCGCATTGTTTACATGGCAGATAACTGTTACATGCCGTACAGTACAATTGATTAAACACAGTAATCAATTTTTGTGTCCTTCATGGCAACTTTGAGTAAGGCTGCACTGCAGGATCTTTTAAGTGTGTGCTGTAATATGATTATATATATTGCTTACATGCAACGCAATTCCATACAATGTGCTTTACATACAACGGGTTTTTATAAAACTAATTACTGTAGATGTTTATTTGAGATGTTCTGAGTTTAGTTTGTGTACATGATAGTTTATCTGAATGTAGTGCTATCACTGATATTTACCCATCAGTTATTTATCTAAGCTTATGTGGTATTTCTGTGGACAATATATGCTAACAGCTGTTTATAACAGGTCTGCATCCCTCTCATCAGTACAAAACTATGAAGTGGAAAAACATATTCACACTTTTTGGACAAAGATATATGGCATGGGTCTTCAACCGGGGGTCCGCGGCCCCCAGGGGGTCTGCAACGGAACTGCAGGGGGTCCGCCCAAATGATGTTTGACCACAAGCTATTTTTTGCTAAAAACGTAATATGTACATAAAACGTTACATGTCCCCTTTAAGTTGTGCACGTGCGTGGCCGCGAAGGTGCGCGTTCAGTTAAGCAAGCGGACCAAAATTAAATATCTGAAGATTATAAATGTACACTCAGGAAGCAGCAGTAGCGACAGAAAAGGCATCATAAAACAGGTCAATCTTATACTGTAGGCATGTGTGTCTTTCTTTCAGAAAGTTATTTTAGAATCAGTGCGACATTGTCTCATCTAAGTTATATTTCTGAACTTGGACGGCTGTTTCACGCGGTTCAGATTTAAAGCGCTAACTCAACAGGCAAATGACACCACACCGCTTCTGCTTTATAAACTTTGACAAAACTATCGCTCGCATTTAAAAATGAATGAAACGCGCACCGTGATGGTGCTTTGTGCAAGATTCATAGTCAGGTTGAAATCCGTCTCTCAAAAAGTTGCCCCAAAGAGATGCACTCAATGCATGTTTTCTCCTCAGTCTGATATGAAGCTATACAGAAAATAAACCTGCGTTACTCAAACTCGAGACAATGACTATACACGAGAAAGGCAACAAACCTCTTAATAATAAAGTAGCACAACCTCTATCCCCACCAGAATAGAGAGTCTTTGTGCCATTCACCATGATCAGTCATCTTTATAAACTGAAAGCCCAGGTTCAGGTAAATTCACAGTAAAATGAAAATATATTACACTACAAATACCTTAAAATAATATTATATTATTATTATTATATTCATATTCATATTATTATTATTATTATTATTTTAATATAAAAACTAAATCTACTTTAACAAAAAAATTATGCATGTACAACAACAGCATAATAGTGCCAATGTGTACTGTCTTAGTATGGCTGTGTAACAATATGGTTCTATTTATAAAACAGTTCCAGTCCTTGATTCTGATTGGTCAATAGTTGTACTTTACTCCACTTTAGTTGTACTTTACTCCACTTTGCGTTGTGCCTAATAAAAGGCAGCCTCTCGTACCTTACTGATTACTTAAATATCAGTTTTACACATTTGGTATCAGGGGGTCCCTGCTCCATGCCTCTCTCATCTAAGGGGTCCCTGACCTAAAAAACGTCGAAGACCCCTGATATATGGTAACATGAGCCACATGAAGTTTATCAGTTTCTTAGTTTATACAAGTTAAGTTTTTGAATAGAGTTTGTTTCCAAATAAACTGAAAATGTCCCACTGACCGTCACTTCTATTTTGATTATATTACTAATTTCTTAATAACACAACAAACAAACATGTATATGAAAAGTTTCGTTGCAAAACAAGATAACCACCGTTTTTTTTAATTGTTCAGAAATCTCGTTTTTTGGTTGTGCATTCCAATTAATTTCAATTCAACTGCAGTTGGTTTGTTTTGATTTAAACCTTCATAACTTAAAAAATACAGCTAAGTAGCAACATAAAACAAAATAATAACATGATAACATAATATTAAACATGTTTTGACAAAAATTGATTTATCTCGTTTTGCAACGAAACTCTTCATATATTCCTTTTGTCCTCTACATTCTTTACTGTAGTTCCCTCTCACATTCCTGCCTAAAGGCTAATTATGCAGCTCATTATGCGAGTCTTTTGATGCTCAGCTGTCAATCAATTCTTCTCGCATACGGCCCCTCTAAACAAAAAAGGGGTTTTACACTGCGCTTAACCCTGGGTTATCTTCATTCTAAACCCCGCTTTTAACCCTGGGTTAAGGAGCGTTTCACACCTGTAATTTGAAAGCGGTGTTAGCACCGCTTTTTACCCAGGGTTATGAAACCCTGCTCTGGAGCATTTGTGGTGTTAACCCCGCATTGTGGTGCCAAACGCATGCAGTGTGAAACGAAGCAGGGTTAGAATGTTATGACCCTAATTAAACACAGCTGAAGTAGCTAATCAAGGCTTGATAATTACAGACAGGTGTGTTGAAACTGGGTTGGAGACTCCTGACCCAGGGTTTAGGAATGCACAGTGTGAAACGTCAAATTATGAATACCCAGGGTTATCTCTTAACCCCTGGTTAAGTTTGAACAGTGTGAAACATGAAAAAATAACCCAGGATTCCGTTAACCCTGGGTTTAGAATAACCCAGGGTTAACAATTTCAGGTGTGAAAAGCCCTACTGTGTCTTACAATTTCTAAATCAATATATTGTTTTAATTGTATGAGTAAGCAGAATAATTTTCACATAATTTTAAAGAAAAAACTCTAGACTACTAGATTCTGTTTAGAAAAGTCTTGTTAAAACATGTTTAGTATGGGTTTTGTGGACTTATATCAGTAACTTAAAAAATTGCTTTTTTAAAAACCATGCATAAACATCTTTCTGTCAAAAATACAAACATGTACATACATTGTGCTCATATAATATGGTAGCCCAGTTTGTGCTTAACGCAGTGTTATGAGACACCTGCCATTATTATGTTTTACAGCAACTGGAAAAAGACCAAATGTAAGAGCATGTCAGAACCTCTGCCAGTGTCCCAAAATGGTCGGACCCCAGAGGGTTAACACCTAAGCTCTGATTTTCTAGCCTGCGTGTTAGATATTGCAACAGGGCAAACCACATCGTTCTGAGTCTTCAGCCATGTGCTAAGAGACTGAAACAGAGTACCCAACTTCTGAATCTCTCCTTGAGATTTTACAACTCCTTATTCTAAGTTTGGCAATAGAGACTGAACCAGATCGTCCACAAGTTCTGAGTTTCTGGCCTGCGCATTTAGAGACTAAGCGTATCACACCACACTCCAAGCCTCACATCCAGAAAGGCAATCACAGACGTCACCAACAAAGTAAAGCTCAGAAAAGCAAACCTTCACTTTAAGGGACCCTCATCTGCATGTTCCAGATTGTTAAGGACCTTATGCACCGGCTACAAGAACCGCATCTAAGTGTTCCAGATCACAAGGCTCTTCTCAGTGTCAGAGATCAGCATTTTCACAGCACTTCGTGTTTAAGGCTGTTGAACTGAACCTGGCTCCTGAACCAATCCGTGAGAATGCCACAGAAAAGACAGTCCGTAGCAGAGCCACGGAAAAATGCGGAGATCCGTGGGAATGCCTCGGAAAAATGAGCAAAAAATTCCGTGACTATCCCACGGAACTTTGTGAGATCATGTTGCTCTTTCCCATTGCAGCCCAGAAAAGCCTGACACCTGGCAGATGTGCCACCACCGTACTGTTCATTGGACTGCACCGAATGTAAATATTACATAACAAAACCTTCTTCCTTTCTATTTTCTATTTTTGCATTTTAGTTTGGTTTCTATCTTTTTCTTTTAATATTTTAGTATCATTTAGTAGTGTTTTTAGTTGACCCTCTCTCTGACTCTGAAACACTAATGTACCATCCAGCAATAATATAGTTCTGTATACGGTACTTATTTTGTATATGGTTGGGATGATGGATTTAAATTTAGGTCCAGCACAGTCAACATTTTTGTGGGGGTTTAGGGTAAAGGGAGACAGATTTATTACTGAAGCAGGGGCTTTGGAAGATGGAGTTTGTGAAATAACACATCACGGTCACTGCTGCCAGAGACACTTACTATTTAGTGTGCATGCATGAGCGTGCAGCAGCTTTTTATCAGACTTTAAACATCCTGGATGAAATACGAAGGAGAACAGTCAGAGGATGTAGAGGTGGAAGAAAACATTATGATGGAAAAGTCAAGAGTTTAACCTCTTGAAAAGCACCCCCACTCCAACCCAAACCATGAAAATACCTACTTTCACTAAAAGGTGTCAGTAAACGGGAGAGCAGAACCCAAGTGCAGGCAGGAGTTTCTCAAGACTTTTATTAAATAATGAAAACCGGAAACAAATGCCCACGTTGGGGCAAACCAAACAGGAAACTATAACACAAGACAGATTAAAACACTAGACTTGACTAAAAACTAGAAAATAAACATGACCATAAACTGTCAGGGTAAGAAAGACAAACACAGATCCAATTGCAGGTGTTAATATTTATTAAGCACAATAAGGAGAGAGAGGGGAGAATGCTGAGAGAGATCCACTGCTTGGTGACAGGGTGAAAGTTCCACTGCTAAATAGCAGGATGAGTTCTGCTGCTTGGTGACAGGTTGAAAATTCTGCCGTGCAAAACCCGCTGCTAGAGTCTAGATGAGATGTTCGCTGTACATAGACAGGGTGAAGTTTCCGCTGCACAAAGACAGGGTGAAGATTCCATAATGCTATGATAAGACGTGACCTCCGCTGGATGTAGACTGAGAAAGGCTCCATTGTACGTAGACAGGGTGATGTTTCCGCTGTACAATGACAGGGTGATGAGTCCACTGTACGAAGACAGGGTGCGATGAAGACAGCAAAGCAGTCTGAAGTGTATCAGTAATACGCCGCCGATGGTCAGCATACACAGCTGGACAGCGACAATACTGAAGAGGCGGAGAGGTAGTCTGAAGCAGCGAGTGCCTGTGGTGAAGTAATCCTGAGGGCAGAGAACACACAAAGAGCACGACAGGCAGCACGGAATAACACATCAGAGTGCACACATGATAAAATAAACTCAGAAAACTAGAACTAGATAAAGAAACAAAAACTGGACAGGACAGGAATGGCGAAGCACTGAACATAACAAACTCGCAGGGAAACTGAGGGAGGAAGAGAACTAAATAGCAAACTGTAGGAGAGAAAATTGACAACAGGTGCGGGTGCAGGTGAGAGTAATGAGCGGAAGGAGGAGCACCCGAGTGACAGACGCGGACGTGAAAGCTGTCAAAACACAAAACACACAGACACATGACAAAACGCAAAGCAAAGTGGTTGATCACACCGAGATTGTGACAATAAAGTACACTTAACTAAGACTTGGCAATGCATATACTTGTTACATGAAAGATACAAAACGAACGAGGACAGGACAGCAAACTGAAGGGTTTTAAATAAGGGAGCAAATCAAAGGGGAACAGGTGACGCGAATCAAACAATAATGGGATGATTAACGAGGAAACAAGGGGCCGGGGTCAGGAGACGAGACAGAAAGCACATGCCTAGAATAAACAAAGCCAGTGCTTTCACACAAAACATAGGCCTGTCATGATCCTGCCTAACCCTAACCCTGACTTATAATAAAACAAGGACAAGAGGGCAGAATCATGACAAAAAGGGTTGTTTTTACTAAACCATTTAGAGCAGGGGTCTCAAACTGGCTTGGGGCCATTTCTGAGATTGACATTTCATCGAAGGGCCGCAGAGCTATTTTAACGTTAAAAAAGTACAGTTCTATAAATGTATTGTTTAAATTCTATTATTTAACGTATAATACTTGAAAATATATAAGCAGTGGTTTTAATATACATTATTTTATAAAAGTAAATCTTTTCTTAACCTTATCTTAAATAACTAAGGCTGATTAAAACCTAACAAACTACAAACTACATTTCTGAATTCATTTATGAACTGTAATACTATTATTACATTTTTTACCACCAGAAAGTGTTTCTGTTTTGATTTATCTATTGTTTTCAGTCATAGTATCAACTTCATTATGTGCCATCTTTGTTATTTCAACAGTTTTAATAAACTTGCTATTATATGTGGAAAAATATTAATAGGTGAAAGTGATCCTAAAACTTTTGAATGGGTAGTCAATGTCTTTTTCTTATCTGTAGTTTAAAATGTGTTGCATTACATCTACCGCTCTGTCTTCCTATGTGGTGTCTCCATTATGCTGAGTTTACACCAACAGCGGTTGAGGCGTGAAGCGCGAGTGATTTCAATGTTAAGTCAATGTGAAGATGCGTTGATGCTCGTCTGGAGGTCTCGCGGCGTGGATGAGGCGTTTGGCGCGGTGCGGAAGACGCGTTTCCGCCCTATTCGCGCGTCTAGTTCACATGAATTGAGCGCCTGGCGCGGTACGCGCAAGTGGTGCTTTTTGTGCATTTTGTGTTTGACGCGAATTGCCGGCTGACGCCCGAGTTGAAAAATTTGAACTTTGGCAGAATTTTGCGCCGCATTAACCAATCAAGAGCCTGCTTGCTGCTGCGGCAGCAGCCTCGCCCGGAGTCACTCATTCAACATGAAGGAACGCTTGATATTGTCCGTGAGCAGTCACCCGGAGCTATACGACACAAGTTCTTATTTCTATAGAGACAGGAATAAAAAGGACCTCGCTTGGAAGTGTGTCAGTGAGGACATTGGGCGACTGGTAAGTTGTAATACACATTTCACTTTTGAGTCACATGACGATTATCGACCCATGCCGTTTATTTTCCCCCTTTAGTAAGGTTACCAAATACAAACTGGTAACTCTCTCAATAAATGCACAATCAACATCAGTCATCTTGCAAACAGACAACTGCATAGCACTTGCCCCTCCCACAAGAAGCAGAGTTTGCCTCTGACGCACGTCAAATGCTTGCTTTTTCGCGCATCTACTTCGCTTAACACGCGCGAATGCATTCAAGCTGTTCAAGCGGCAAACTAGGCATGGTAGACACAATTTTGACGTCTGAAACGCGGTTGGTGTAAACGCAGCATTAGAAGCTTGGTGTGAGCTAACCCTGTTGCAGCTCTTCTCTGAGTGACAGCAGAGTATCCACCTGGAAGTAACAAATCTTCTCTGGACAAACACTACAAAGTCCCGAACAGATTAACTGATCGAATAGTAACAATGATATAATTGACGCAAGGTTCAGATGAGGAAATAAAATCCAATCACGCATTCCTTTATACTCGTCATCACAGAGTGCGCGGCTCATGGCTGCGTAGCAACGAAAGCGCGACCTGACGCCACAGAGCGCAACCCCCTGAGCATTATGGAAAGTAAGACACGCCTTGTTTTAAACACGCATTGTTAGACGCAACATGTAAGCAAACTCTTAATTGTTTAAATCTTTTTGCGGGCCAGATTATGGTATATTGTTGAAAGGTGACGTGGGCCGCAGAGAAGGGGGAGGGCGGGCCGCAAATGGCCCCCGGGCCGGGAGTTTGAGACCAATGATTTAGAGTATACGCACATGGTATCATTAGAGAGAAGACACTTTGAGCTTCATTTATCAGGTTTTAAAATTATTTTAAGTTAACAATTAAAAAAGTTAGTAAAGGCTAAAGTACACTGGAATAATTTTTTTGCATAACATGATAAATATGTGTGTGAAACCTAGAAATGCAATGATCCCAAAGCAACAAGTCTAAAGAAGTTATGTTTCACATTGGTCAATAGGCCAAAAAATGAGGTTTTTGTAAGACTAGTGCCTTTTCTAAGTGCCAGTAAGCCCCAAAATAAAAGTCTTTGTTTATGCATACACGTTCATTCTTATTATTATTTATCCTTATGTTAGCATATAAAATGCAGTTTCCACACCAGGTAAAGATTGTTGGATTCATTATCTAATTGCCTACACATTCCTTCTATCAATATTTTCCATAAAGTCATTGGAGGAACGAGTGAGTCAAATGACGTCACTATTTTTGACAGCGCTGTTTGGATATTATGTATTATACTCCTGCCTACCTTTTAAACACAAAGTTTGAACGCAGGTTTACGTGTTTACTAGAACCTAAAGTGTAATCTCATATACAGTGTTACGACGTAAATAGTCCTCAGATTGTATATTATATTCTATTACAAGACGTTCATGCGAAATCTGATGTAAACAACAGACAATATATCTATATTTCATGGATTTTACGCATTTGTGGACAAAAATGGTCATTGGATGTAAGAGGGTTTTCATGGGTTAACAGCGTATAAGGAGAAGGCAAGGAAATACAAACTGTTTCTCCCATCTCTTATTATGGGTAATGTGAGATTGCTGGAAAAAAATGGATGAACTAACAGTGACTTCAATCAAGTGTCCCTTACGAAAACACTTCCCACCTTCATTCACTATGTGGATTGTTACATCATAGGTACTAGGACCCAAACTTTATGTACTCAAATGTTAAAGGTGCCTACAGCTCTTCAGTCCTTCTCCCACTAGAAAGGTCAGATCATAATCTGATTCATCTCCTTCTGATATATAAGTTAATGCTGCTTTGCAGGAGTGCTTTGAGTCTATTAATGGGAGGTGCTTTGTGAGTCACAGGGTGAGGACATCAATCAACTGACTGATCATCTTACAGAATATGTGACCCGTTCTGGCGAAATGAGTCGGAAGTTGCAAAGTTCCATTTTAAGATATGGGACGAAAATGTGGAAAAACAATGAAATTATCAAAAACATTTTTGTAGCTAATTTCAAAGAACAGACATTCAAAAATAATCTCCCAAAGGTTCGAAGTCCAAATAATTGAGTAAAGGTATTTAAATGACTGTTAAAGTTCAAAATGTTTTACTAAATTCGATGGAAATGAACATTGCTTTTCTCAAATCCTCTCCTCACCTCGGAGCATTATCCGGGTATCCCCTGAAACATCACTATCTCTCCAAATTTTGTGTTACACGTTGTATATAGAGCCAATCAGAAATCTACGTAAACGCTGATCATTTGTCAATGGGAAGCCCACACCTGTGCCATATAAAAAGACTTGTTTAATGTTAAAATTAGTACAGATGATAAAATATGTCAGCAGACACTACCTTATGTGTACATTTATTTCTGCAATCAAGTCATCAGCATGCAAAATGTTCTTAATCTTGATTTTCTAAAAGTGATGGATTGTCCAAATTATTATGCACATGCTGTTTTTGTTAAACAGTACGTTTACATATTGTATTTTAATCTCAATAGTTATATGACAGTGTGCATGTTATTATGTTTAAATACATAATTTGACAATTAAAATGTCAAAAGATACTTTAATACTTTAAAAATACGCAAATGATGCTTTCCCAAATTATTATGCAAAATGCAGTGTGTTAAAATTATCCACAAAACAGATATCTGTCAAATGTGCTGCATGGACAGATAATTTAAAAAACATTGTAAATCCAATAATGTATTTAAGACAGGTTACATAATAATATACGAGTATATTTTTACATGATTTTAACTCTCCCACTCATTAAACCTGCAAGTCCATAGTCCATGTCTTCATTTCACTTAAAGATGCTAGTATTCCATCTCAAGAATTGATGTGTGAATATGAATTATAGTGCTGTCCACCTCACACATCTTTCATATAATGATGCTCCACAGACCGTTTATAGGACTAAGGTAAAAGGATGATGTGGTAATTCCTTATTTTTTCTTATTTTATGCCCATATGAATTAAAATAGTCAGTGGGGCTTTTTGCAGCATGCTATAGTGTATTATCCTGCATGAAAGTAAATTAATTTCAGAAGACATGATTCCTTTTTTTAGGTACTCTATATATCTTCCAGATGTCCTTTTTGCCCCCTCAAGGGACCTACCATCTTACTTCCCAATATTCCAGTCCAAACCAGCCTTGTTTGAACATGGTGGCTATTCACCAACAATCCAGAATATACTATTCAGTGTATTGTGGCATGTCGATTAATAAAACTGTTTGAAAACTTCATGAAGCTCACAGCAAATGTAGTATTTTTGGAAGCTTCAGTTTGGGGGTGGGGTTGAAATCCACTTTTATGCACTGAAGGATCCCATATTGAGGGCTTCTTGGTATTACAGAGACACCAGCATGTTTGCTTCTTAGCAGGTGGCATTTTTATTGTTGCCTTTTCCTAAATTTTTCCTTAAAAAATTCTTCATATGGTCAAATCCTGTACATAAATCTTATAATAATTCAATGATTTCTGTTTAGTTCCATCAATTTTAAATTGTTATAGGAAATAAATAGCTTTTTTAAGATAATGCACACTTTTTTGCATTAAATACTGTATATGCACAAAGTAGTAGTTAAGTGTTTGCAGTTTCATGGTAATTTTTTGTGAGTTTCATTCTTTTTTGCATCAGTGATTCTGTGATCAATCCCGTGGTCTGTTTAAGAATGCCGCGAATGTGCGCTTATCCTAGCTAGCTACACCTGGATTGACATAGGCGCACGTTCTCATTCTGGCTTAGCAATCGTGCAACAGACTAAGCCAGGATGGGCTGATTAAACTAGGTCAAGCTGGGCCTTTTCTGTTATCCTGGCTTTCTTAATTCTACTTTTGTGCAATACCCCCCTGTGCTGATTCGGTTTGTTCAAACCTGTACCTGTGTTATTTGAAGTCAAGAGTATTTGTCAAGTTTATGGTTCTATTGTTTATATCCAAGTCTTGTTCCTGTCTTTGTTTAGTCAAGTCCTGGGGGGTATTGCACAAAAATAGAATTAAGAAAGCCAGGATAACAGAAAAGGCCCAGCTTGACCTAGTTTAATCAGCCCATCCTGGCTAAGTCTGTTGCACGATTGATAAAATTCATCATGAAACTGCAAACACTTAACTACTACTTTGTGTATCTACAGTATTTGATGCAAAAAGTGTGCATTATCTTAAAAAAAGCTATTTATTGCCTATAACAATTTATATTTGGTGGAACTAAACTGAAATCATTGAATTATTATAAGATTTATGTACAGAATTTGACCATATGAAAAAAAAATTAAGGAAAAAATTATGAAAATGCCACCTGCTAAGAAGCAAACATGCTGGTGTCTCTGTAATACCAAGAAGCCCTCAATATGGGATCCTTCAGTACATAAAAGTGGATTTCAACCCCACAAACTAAAGCTTCCAAAAATACTACATTTGCTGTGAGTGTCATGAAGTTTTTAATTTTCAATTTTATTAATCAACATGCCATAATACACTGAATAGTATATTCTGTATTGTTGGTGAATAACCACCATGTTCAAACAATGCTGGTTTGGACTGGAATATTGGGAAGTAAGATAGCAGGTCCCTTGAGGGGGGCAAAAGGACATCTGGAAGATATCTAGAGTACCTTAAAAATGGGAAACAACGGAATCATGTCTTCTAAAATTAATTTACTTTCATCTAGGATAATACACTATAGCATGCTGCAAAAAAGCCCCACTGACTATTTTAATTCATATGGGCATAAAATAAGAAAAAATAAGGTATTACCACATCATCTTTTGACCTTAGACCTATAAACAGTCCGTGGAGCATCATTATATGAAAGATGTGTGAGGTGGACAGCACTATAATTCATATTCAAACATCAACTCTGGGATGCAATACTATAGCATATTCAAGTGAAATAAAGACAGAAACTATAGCTTCAAGTTTAATGAATGGGAGAGTTAAAGTCTTGTCAAAAATATGCTGATATATTATTATGTAACTTGTGTTAAATACGTTATTTGATTTACATTTTTTATTATTATTATCTGTCCATGCAGCACATTAGACAGATATCTGTTTTGTGGATCATTTTAACACACTGAATTTTGATAAAGTGCATTTTGCATAATAATTTTGAAAAGCATAATTTGCATATTTTTAAAGTATCTTTTGAGATTTTAAATATGTGAAATTATGTATTTAAATAGAATAACATGCACACTGTCATATAACTATTGAGATTAAAATACAATTTGTAAACTTACTGACTTTATTTAAAAAAAAAAAACAAAAAAAATAGCATGTGCATAATAATTTGGACCATCCATTACTTTCAGAAAATCAAGATTAAGAACATTCTGCATGCTGGTGACTTGATTGCAGAAATAAATCTACACATAAGGTAGTGTCTGCTGACATATTTTATCGTCTGTACTAAGTTTAACATTAAACAAGTCTCATGTATCTGTCACAGGGGTGGGTGCAATTAACACAGTCTCACCCCATGTCGTCAATATTTGACGACACTTGACCATTCGTCAATATGTGACGCGGAGGGTATACCTTTCGCGTCATTTTTTGACGAACTAGGGACTTCAATACTATTACGTCCGTTGCATTCTCTTCTCCTATTTTCTTACCATTTTCGCGTCGGTTTAGGGTTAGATTACGCAAAATTAAACAGTGAACGCGAAATTAAACAGTGTACGCGAAATTACACAGTTGTCACCTGGCGTTGGGGTTAGAAACAGTTGTCACCTGGCGTTGGGGTTAGAGTTAGGTTTGGGTAGGGATGTCATTATGTAAATCTAACCCTAAACCGACGCGAAAATGGTAAGAAAATAGGAGAAGAGAATGCAACGGACGTAATAGTATTGAAGTCCCCAGTTCGTCAAAAAATGACGCGAAAGGTATACCCTCCGCGTCACATATTGACGAATGGTCAAGTGTCGTCAAATATTGACGACATGGGGTGAGACTGGTAACACTGCATCCAATGACAATAGGGAAAGCTGTAACACAAAAGAATGCCTGTTTTACTGTCTGTGACTGCCCTAATGTAACTAAGTAATCTGTTCCTGTTACTTGAATTCTTGTTGAAGTGATTTCAGTGCTAGACTGACATTTCTTACATCACATGAGAATCTGTACCTCTCAATCAAGTATTTCTTATATCTTAATGCTAGTCTACATAAGTGCTTAATTGAAACCGCCTTTCAACTTCATCAGCCATTTCTTATCTCAACAACTGCATTAATAAATGTATTCATCAAACCCCTGACAGAAGTCTTAATAATAACACTAAATAAATGACAGTATATCTAGTATTTTTATGCAAGACCATGAAGTGACTAAAACACATGAATATCTAGGATTCAGAGAAACTAGCCGAATAATCTGAAATGGTATAGTCTGCTATACTATTCTGTGGATGTTTTATGAGTCTGTAGTGTCTAGCTTAAATTTTTATGCAGTGGTCTGTTGGTGAATTAGTATGAAGGTGGCGGACAGAAATAAACTGGACAAATTCATTAGAAGGGCTGGCTCTGTACTTGGTATGGAGCTGAACTCTGTTCATGTTGTGGCTGAGAGAAAAATACTGTCAAAACTAAATTCAATTCTGAACAATCCTTTTCACCCACTACATAGGGTGCTGGCCGACCAGAGAAGTACATTTAGTCAGAGACTGATCAGATCACTGCTTAGTATTTTACTGAGCGTTTTACAAGATCCTTTATACCTGTGGCCATTAGGCTGTTTAACTCCTCTTTGTACGTGCTGGGACAATTCACTATTGAAGTAAATTAAAGCAATAAACCCCAAGAAGCAGTGGGTTACCAGTGCATTTTATAACAGCTAAGGGGCGTTGTTAGGCACGACGCGAAGCTAAGGGGCCTCGTGCCTAACAACGCCCCTTAGCTGTTATAAAATGCACTGGTAACCCAACGCTTTGAGGGGTTCATTGCGTTTATAAAACGGTTACTTCATATGCATAACGTTAGCGGGATTTGATAAAATAAAACACAAATAAGTTGTAATTATATTAGTATAAATATTACTCTTCCGCCAAACAAAGTAGTTCCTCAGAATCAAGTGTGGCTGCAACAGAGCGCAGTTCACAAACAACAGAGACGCAGCAAAGGCACAATGAAAATATGATTAAAGACTGTCGTGTTTATATTATAAATCAACATTCATCTAATTTATACATTAACATTTATATCGTGCAACTGTTGAAGTGATGATCAAATATGCTTGGAAGCATGCTTAACTTTTTCCCCGTCACTGCGTTTTTTTTTTTAAGTTGCCACCCAGTTTTAGTTGAATGCCTTACAGAAAAATTATCTTCTTTAAATAAACATAAAATATCAAATGAAAGAACAGTCCATTCGCTTTCCAACAACATCAAAAAACGTTTCATCCTACCTTCATTTGTTGTCTTATCAGTTATCACCTCTCAAATTTTCAGCTAAATGCGGAGATAATTCCATTTTTGTGAAGAACTTTGTAAGAGATCAGATTCAGAGCCTGATAAAAACACACGTCATGGTAAATCCACCACAACGCTGTTGTGTCGAGTGAATGCCTCAGTGTTTAAGTTGGGTAAGATTGCCATCTTGTGGATAATAGCGGAAATATCAATAAGACAAAAAAAACTTCAGAGAACGTTTTCTCTTTATTGACGAAATGTTTTATTTATTGACATATATCTGGATATCGCCATAAGTGTGCAAAGGTAGAAAAATTTAAATATGATTAAAGACTGGTGTTTATTTTCATAAATCAGTACGCAGCAAAGTGGCGCAGTGATACTTGTGATGCGGTCTGAACCGTGGGTTTACCGGGGTATTTTATCACGGCTTAGAACGCGTTTCAACCAATCAGAATGAAGAACCAGAACGAGCCGTTTTATAATACCTTTTTTATATGGGAAAAGTTATATATTTTTTTTTTTTATTTCTTATCTATTAATTTTTAAAATCATTGATGGGCAATTATGTTTTTATTTCTTTTTTCTTTAATTTCTTTCTTTTCTATAATTGTAACATTAAGGCAATTTCCCCCTGGGATTAATAAAGTTCTTTGAATTAAATTAATCACTAGGATTAATCTTAGCCTGGTTGTTAGCCTGCTCTGGAGCAGGCTAGCTGCAAAGAGTAAATCTCCATAGTAACTTAATTTTGATTAATTAAGCCTCCCTTCATGCAACCGAGTCAGGGCTAAATTCAGCCAGGATAAATGGAAAATCCCAGCTTAATCCCTTATCTTGCTTTTGTGCAATACCCCTCTGGAATGCAAACACAAGGGCATTAAATAAGGGGGCAAATCAGGAGGGGAACAGGTGACATGCATCAAACAATAATGGGAAGATAAACGAGGGACGGGGTCAGGAGACAAGACAGAAAGCACATGGCTTGAATAAACAAAGCCAGTGCTTTCACACAAAACATGGGCCTGTCATGATCCTGCATCAAGACTAATAATAATATAAGGACAAGAGGGCAGAATCATGACAGTTGTTTTTTCTACATTTAAGGGGAACATTTTCTTTACCGCAACGTATCCATGACTGAATTTGGGTTCTTTGACATGGAAATATTTATAATATATATTTTTTTTAAATAAGGGTCAGTGCATGTTATACTATAAACATTTACAGTAAAGAAACGTGGTATTTAGTGATAATTGGTATATGTAGAGAAAATAATAAGGAATATAAATGTCCAAGAAACATTTTCTTATCCTCCGCAACAATTTTCAATCATTGTTTAAGCCCTCAATGAACTAACATTAAAAAAAATTGTTGGAAGGGACATAATTGACTGTGACACACAAGATGGCTGCCAGGTAAGCAGTTCTTATTTTTTCTCTCCGGATAAAAGTTGAAATTTTGTTTTTCATAATACCTAGACAACTTTTTAGTTCTCATTACCGAAACACGAGTTTGTAAATGCATATATTTAATGTAATATCATGTTCCGGTAATGATAATTTTTGATAATGATAATGTAAAAAAATTAAATAATTCTATAGGAAATATTTTTTAAATCTTCTAAAAATAATGGTTATAGTAAGTTCAGACCTTAATCTTATATATTTCGTGAGAATCACCCAGGTATATACCCCCTAGTCTCATGGATTGTGGATTACCTTACTGACCAACCCCTGTACGTCCGCATACAGAACTGTGTGTGATACTGTGATCTCCAGTACTGGTGCTCCTCAGGAGACAGTTCTTCCTCCCTTTCTCTTCACCCCTGTATACATCATACATTTGCCATCTTCAGAAGTTCTCTGACGATTCTGTGGCTTTTGGATGTATTCAAGGTGGTGATGATTGTTTCAATTTCCCTCTGGGATTAATAAAGTTTTTTTAATTGAATGAATTTAATAACAGTCTAAAATCTTTTCATTTGACACAAATCATTCTGCTTTTTAATAATTGATTTAACACATACAGTTTTTATAAGTAAATTACAAGTACAATTCTGTTATTAGATTGTATGTGCTAATTAATAAGTACTGTCAATTTACCAGTAATATAAGTTATAAGATTGTACATGTATATTCTGTAACAATGCCATTTATAATCCATTAATACACCATGTTTCATTTGCTTGTACTTTGTATTTATGGTATTATTGCTTTGCTCTAATGACAAACTGTGAATATCACTATAGAAATAAACATGAATTTAACTTTTTTCCAATTTATAATTGTTTTAAAAACACATTTTAATGTATTACAATTGAATTGAATTCTTGAATTTGATGTTTTTTTAACAGAGTTTGTACTAATTTACGAAAATAAAAACATGAAGTTTATTAGAAAGTTCATGGAACACTACACACTTAAGACTAATTTAAAATTTAAAAACAACCCATTTACCTTTCATTTGACTTTTTTAAAGTTTAAATCACAATTTTTTGACCTAATGTTATTCCTTCACAAAACACACACGAATAGCAACAAATCCTCTATTGGTGGAATCACCCAGAAGTGAAAGAAGAAAGGGTGGTTATATGTAATGGAGTTGATTGGGAAGAACATAATTGACATAATTGGCAATAAATCATCTTTTGACAGACAGTTTCCTTCATTTCTCTCTCCTGCAGATCTTCAAAATTCACATAGACTGAGAATTTACCAAAGTTTACATCAAGCCAAGCGATGATACTGCTGGTGTCTGACCCACAAGTTGAGCCTGCAACAATGCCACACAGGAGAGACTCGTTAAGAGAGAAAGAGGAGGACAGCAAAGGAAAGGCATGTTTTTTACAAAGAATGCTTTATACCATCAGGCTAAACCAAAGTGCTGTAAATAGTGTAAAACCACATAAAATAAAACAGAATTAATAAGCACCTTGTGAATGAAAACATATTTTATAAGCACAAAAACAAGAGAAAATATAGCTCACTAATTCTTGAGAGTCGGGACAAAACATGTCCCATTTAGAAAAGTCTAATTTATAGCAAAAATTAAGAAATTCATCATGATTGACATAATTACAAAGTTAAATCTAAAGGAATTGTATATACATATTTGATTTTTAGAATAAACTTTTTTATTTTTGGGGGGATTTTTTTTTTAAATGTGTGGTCTGTGGTTAGAAGGTCCATGTTATTGCACTTGTCCTCAGCAAGAGGTCACAATATTAATCATCAAAAAAACTTAAAAAAAAGCTCTACAATTATGAAAACATATATATCCAATAAAAAATAAGGGGTATAAATATTAAAAACAATGCATGAAGTGAACATCAAACAATATTTTCCATAAAAATCTACCTATTAAAGTTGTGTCCTCAGTTTCTGTCAACTCCGTCAGATTTTTTTTATAAAGCTATTTAAATCAGGAAATTCAGGTCAGCTATATCCTTGAGGACCTCTTTTCATCTCCCTGCCTGTGGTGAATGCAGCACTACCACACATTCTCTGTTATGTTTACATTTTTTATATATTTTAGACAAACAATGTAAATATTCCTATGGTCACAGCTGCACCATGTCAACACCATCTTTCTGTTAAGATACTTTTTTTAAACCATAGTGGATTGAATTTAAGCATTTTAGTGAGGTTATTGGGACAGCTACCAACTGAGGAAAAAGTACATAGCTGCAGTGTACAATAAATGTTTTGGAGGGAAAATACATGCCCTTATGTCAACTCCGTCAGACGTCAACTCCGTCAGGTTCTATGTCTGACGGAGTTGACCTGTAAGCTGATGGAGTTGACAAATCCACCAATAACCTCTTAATGTGCGATTATAATATTATTTGTGAATATAGTGAAGGATTAAACCGTTATTTCAGGGTTTTATTTACACTTAAATGCACATATAGCATGCATTACATTATTTAACCATACGCATCTGACTTGTAAAGAATGGGCAGGCAGTGGTCTGCTTGTTATTGTTTAACATGTAACTTGGCACATATTCAACAAGGTACTGGAAACATTCCTAAGAGTTTTTGGTCCATATTGACATGATAACATCACGCAGTTGTTGCATATTTGTCAGCTGCACATCCAGGGCACAAAGCTCCCGTTCCACCACATCCCAAAAATACTCTAGTGGATTGAGATATTGTGACTGTGGAGGCCATTTGAGCACACTCATTGACGAACTCATTGTCATGTTTAAGAAACCAGTCTGAGATGATTTGCGCTTTATGACATGGCACGTTATCCTGCTGGAAGTAGCCATCAGAGGATGGGTACACTGTGGTCATAAAGGGATGAACATGGTCAGAAACAATACAAAATGCTCAATTGGTACTAATGGGCCCAAAGTGTGCCAAGAAAATATCCCCCACACCATTACACCACCACCACCAGCCTGAACCGTTGATACAAGGCAGGATGGATCCATGCTTTCATGTTGTTGATGCCAAATTCTGACTCTACCATCTGAATGTTGCAGCAGAAATCAAGACTCATCAGACCAGGCAACGTTTTCCAATCTTCTATTGTCCAATTTTGGTGAGCTTGTGTGAGTTTTAGCCTTAGTTTCCTGTTCTTAGCTGTCAGGAGTGGCACTCAGTGTGGTCTTCTGCTTCTGCAGCCCATCTGCCTCAAGGTTCGACGTGTTGTGCGTTCAGAGATGCTCGCTCTTCTGCATACCTCGGTTGTAGCAAGTGGTTATTTGAGTAACTGTTTCCTTTCTATTAGCTCGAACCCTGCTGGGCATTCTTTTCTGACCTTTGGCATCAACAAGGCATTTGCGCCCACAAAACTGCCACTCACTGGATATTTTCTCTTTTTTGGACCATTCTCTGTAAACCCTTGAGATGGTTGTGTGTGAAATTCCCAGTAGATCAGCAGTTTCTGAAATACTCAGACCAGCCCGTCTGGCACCAACAACCATGCCACATTCAAAGTCACTTAAATTACCTTTCTTACCCATTCTGATGCTCGGTTTGAACTGCAGCAGATCGTCTTGATCATGTCTACATGCCTAAATGCATTGAGTTGCTGCCATGTGATTGGCTGATTAGAAATTTGCATTAACGCACAGTTGGACAGGTGTATCTAATAAAGTGGCCGGTGAGTGTGTATATATATATGTATATATATGATGCAGGGCAATCATACATCCAACACACCCAAACACACACATGTGAAATGAAAACAGAGGCGGAGGAGGGCCCCTGGTTTCCCTTATTGTTCTTATTTTGATAGTAGGAAACGGTGTATGTGCAATATCTTTATCATAGTTTGCTTTACAGTAAGTTCAATACTCTAATAACAATGAGTAGTTTTAGTAGTAGTGTTTGAAGAGCACATCTGTTCAATAATCAGCAATGCACACATATTTTTTGTCAACACCATCAGTTTTTTGTCAACACCGTCAGATCTTCCAACAGCGTTGGATGTATTTTTTTGTTAATCTTTTGGGGAAAATATATTCTTTCTTCAGTTTATGTTGTTTTTGTAATAAAGGACCATCTGATCTACCATCTCTTATGTTTTATTTATTTAAGGAAATTGTTTTTACAATATTGAAGTTAAAATCAATGTTTGAAAATGCTAATAGAAATCTGAGTTTTCAGAATAGTGTGGAATCACAACCTAAGTTTATATATTGTATTTTTTTTACATATCAGAGTAACTAAACACTATTACAATATACTTGAGAACATTAGATTCTGGTTGGATTGAAAGAATTAAAATTTTATACTTTTTAGTGTGTCTGATGGAGTTGACACAAATCCAGTTCTGAAGGGAAACATGTTTATTTTTTAAAAATGTGTTTTTATTTAGAACCTGTTCCTTTACATGGTTAAATAGCTAAGACCTTTCTCTGCAGAAACATATAACTTTAATTGATATAATGTGTATTTTAAAAAACAGTTTTTTAAAACCTGTTTTGTCCCGACTCTCAAGAATCAGTGAGCTCCAAGCTGTAATTTCCAAATGAGTTTGGAAAAGCACGTCTCAGTTATGTATGTAACCATGGTTACCTGAGAAAAGGGAATGAGACGTTAGCTGTGTCCCAATTCAAGGGCTGCGACCTTTTAAGCATGGGACCTTAAAGATGAGCACTCGGTCTTTCAATGTGGCAGCCTCAGAAGTTCGCAAAGAGAACTGAAATGAGACGGTCTAATCTTCGGACAACCCATAATTGGCGTCACCTGCTGCACGCGCCTGTCAGCAGGACATAGCGGAAACGTTTCTGACTTATTAAAATAAATATGAAATCAGAAAAATATTATTTTAGTTTAGAAAATATGACACGTTGATGTAGATTAAACTATTCAACAGAATATTAAATTAATCAACCTTAGAAATATATGCATCATAAAAATAATAATATTAACACAAAACATAACTTATAATACTAAAACAGTGAGAAACTTTTTTTTTTATAAATACACACTTTTATTTAATGAAGGTTTTAATTGTTTATTTTAGAATATCCAGCCGTTATATGCAGCCGTTGCAGGCGCGCAATGAACCTTGGGATATCCTCGGCTGTTAAGGATCCATTCGTTCTATCCTTAACATCGCGGAGAAATGAGGACGCATTTTGAGGCTTCATTCTAAGCATCCTTTGAATTGGGACGTCCTTACCAGCCTCAAGTCGCGCTGCTGTGACGCAATCGGTCTTAAAATACGTCCTTAGAAGGTCGCAGCCTTTGAACTGGGACACAGCTGTTGTGTCGTAAAATTACACATTGGGAACACACCAGCAGCGTATGTTCATTTGAAATCTTTGTACTACCATTTCATGTCCTTTTACAGATGCGGAGGGATGGCGTAAAGATTGATAGCGGAACCGGAAAGTATAAAAGGAAAGTGAAAACAGATCATGCCAGCTTAAAAACATGAAACAAGCGCTATAGGCACTTTTTGAGTTATGTCAAAAATACTTAACATCTTGTTTCCTTTTTTAGGGAACCATGATTACATATTTAAAAAGGGAAGGGAACTCTGCGATGCATCATGAAATGACACTTTTGGGATGCCCACTATGATATAATGTAATGTGTCTGTCCTGTAATAAAAGTTACCATACACCAATTCAAGACATAAGAACATGGAAATCAGGTAAGGAATGAAGGTCTAAACTGTAAAAACTCATGAACCTCATTACAAAGATACCCTGACAAGAGGGCCTGAGATGAAACCATACTCCTGGTTAAATGTGCCCTAATTAGAAGAAGAGCCAAAACAAATGAATAACTGATCTTAATAACCTCACCACTAGATGCCGCTAAAATTCACATCCTGCACCTTTAAATCAAATATTTGCATAGCTAAGACAGAAAATACACCAGCATCTAACAATACCTTCAAAAAAGTTCATCTTAAAAAAATAAGCATTTATGAGATAACAGCAACGTCTTTAAGGAACTGTTTTAATTGGTAGACATAGGGCCTTATTTATAAAGCGTGTGTACGCACAGATTTGATTGTGAAGTATGCGTATGCAAAAATCCACGGCAAAGTCCATATTTATGAAAACTGTCTTTGATGTGGAAAAGTGCTTAGCACCACGTCAGTGTCTGCTTGTCTGATTGCTGCAGGTTTTTGGACATAAAAGCCATTCTTGCTGCTTGAAAAAGTTTGAACATTGACAGGTGCTCTTTTACATGTCAGTGACATTAATTAGGCATCGTTTAAAGGACATCTGTAAATGTTTAGCTGCGCACAATTTCAAGCTCATTTGCCATTTACAGATTTCAAGTCTGAAAGTGAAGCGTATGCGTGTGTTCTATGTGTACATTTGTTTTATGAATCACAGATGCGCACTTTTGAAACATGATCATAAGATCAAATTTAGGTGACGTTTAAGACATTTTTTATGCAGCATTTAAGAAATGAGACCCATAGTCCGCTACAAAAGCAAATAAAAGAACCAATCAACTAAATCAGAATATAGTTTTTTCCAAAACATTTTGTTAGACTATGACACTGAATGATATGCAAATTTAGCCTGGAGTACATGTGCCAGCCAAAATAACCTGAACATTATGGATTCACATAATAATTTTTTAATTGCACATTCTCAAAAAATGATGGCATTTGCAACCATTTTGCTCACTGTCCAGTCCTTGTGCCCTGCATAGGATTTTCTTTACTACATTTTATTGTGTGGAAATTTCACTTTCAGTGTTTTTCTTGAAATTTGCACTGTTGAAGCTGACTGATACTCGCGAACAGAAGGCGCATGACACAATCACTTCATGTCTTGTAAAAATCTAAAGTTATAAAGCCACATAGAGGTTTAGAGGAGAAATGCACATGACGCATGATGACGCTATTATGCATGGCAGCAAAAAACACATTCTGGTTGAGTACCATCTGTAGACTCACCCGATCTGTAGCTCTGTTTTAGATAGCCCACCAGAACAAGTGTAAGCTCCTGCTGTCTCTGCAGTGACATCTGATCAAAGACGCTGCTAAGACCCTCAACGCTAGATTGGAAATGTAAAATGAAAGGGTAAGATAGATGCCTATTTTGCCTGCTATAAGTGACTAAAACATCTTGAGATGGGGCAAAATGATTTTATTGACAAAATAAATGCATTAAAGTACATGGCCAACAATGCGAGCATACTACGTACATTGCGTGGAATGTGATGCAGTTGCTGTAGGATGTTGCTGTTTGGAGCATCTCTGCAGTTATACTGGGCAGGAGAGGAATCAGTTTCACCGTGAACCAGGAAACCCAGTCTTCTCTCAAGAACTGTGTAAAATGGAGACTGATGATGGCAAAGGTCCGATTCATCATGATGTCCCTTACCACCGGATGAATTGCCAAAGCCTTAAGGAAATGAACAAACACAAAAGAACATCAACAAGACCTGGTACAAATTCCTTCAGCCCTCCTGAATTTTCTGCCGCACCATTTGGATTGATCAATCGGATGCAGACTTGTACATGTTTGCATAGACTTCTATTACAATGTCATGCTTTCCCAAGATCAAAGATTGAACATACCTGCGAATTCTGGGTGAGACCTGCCAGGAAAACATTCACGTTCTGGAAAGCATTGCCATTTTCTAGATGGTCAAATACCATGGTGATCATGTCTAGGTTGTTTAGTGCTCCTGAGTCCACCGTCAGCTTAGCAACTTGGGAAGCACTCAGAGAGTCCAGTGCCTCAAACTAATGGATAAAAACAAACGAAAGGTTGCAGTCTGAGCAAGAACACGAGGATACAGTCAGAAATAATTGTGCAGCAAATCAAAGCCTTACATTGGAAAAGTTCGGATTGAGCAGTAGAAGATCTTGGAATGCCACGTGGACTGAGAATTTACCAAAGTTCACATCAAGCCAGGCGCTTAGACTGCTGGTGTCTGACCCGCAGGTTGAGCCTGCAACAATGCCACGCAGGGGAGACTCATTGAGGGAAAAACAGCAATCATGACAAGCAAAGCACAGTAATGCCTTTTAACACAAAAGAAGCAATTCAAAAAAGCAAAAATGGAGGCCGGGAAAAAGTTGAATCAACTACACTTACCCGATCCACCGATGTGTTTCAGATAATCCACAAGAACAAGTGTGAGCTCCTGCTGTCTCTCCAGTGACATCTGTCCAAAGACGCTGCTAAGACCCTCAACGCTGCATTGAAAATGTGAAATGAAAAGGTATGATAGATCCCTATCTTGCCTTCTTTAAGTGATTGACTAAAACATCCTGAGACAGGGCACACTGATTTTATTGACATTGGAACAATAAGTGCATTAAAGTAAATGGCCATCATTGTTAGCATACTACGTACATTGCCTGGAATGCAATACAATTGCGGTCTGATGTTGCTGTCTGGAGCATCTCTGCATTTATGCTGGGCAGGAGAGGAATCAGTTTCACCGTGAACCAGGAAACCCAGTCTTCCCTCAAGAACTGTGTAAAATGGAGACTGATGATGGCAAAGGTCCGATTCATCATGAAGTCCCTCACCACCGGGTGGATTTCCAAAGCCTTGAGGAAATGACCAAACACAAAAGAACATCAACAGACCTGGTACAAATTCCTTTAGCCCCCCTGAATTTTCTGCCACGTCACTTGTATCGATCAAACGAATGCAGGCTTGTGCATACTTCCATGCATGCTCTTCTATTACAATGACATGCTTACCCAGGATCAAAGAGCGGACATACCTGTGAATTCTTGGCGAGACCTGCCAGGAAATCATTCACGTTCTGGAACGCATCGCCATTTTTTAGATGGTCAAATACCATGGTGATCATGTCTGGGTTGTGCAGTGCTCCAGAGTTCACCGTAAGTTGAGCAACTTGGGACGCACTCAAAAGGTCCAGTGCTTCAAACTGATGAGGGAAAAACAAACGAAAGGTTGCAGACTAAGCATGGACACCAGGATACAGTCACAGAATAAATTGTGCAGCACATCAAGGACTTACCTTGGAAAAGTTCGCATTGAGCAGTAGCAGATCTTGGAATGCCACGTAGACCGAGAATTTACCAAAGTTCACATCAAGCCAGGCTCTGAGACTGCTGGTATCTGACCCGCAGGTTGAGCCTGCAACAATGCAACGCAGGGGAGACTCATTAAGAGAGAAACAACAATCATGACAGGCAAAGCACAGTAATGCCTTTAAGCCACAAGACGCAATTCAAACAAACATAAATGGAGGCCGGGAAAAAGTTCAATCAACTACACTTACCTGATTCACTGGTGTGTTTCAGATGATCCACCAGAACAATTGTGAGCTCCTGCTGTCTCTCCAGTGACATCTGGTGAATGATGCTGCTAAGACCCTCAACACTTCATTGGAAATGTAAAATTTAAAGGTAAGATATATGTCTATTTTGCCTGCTTTAAGCGAGTGACTAAAACATCTTGAGACAGGACACCATGGTTTTATTGACAATGGCATAATAAGTGCATTAAAGTACATGGCCAGCAAGGTTAACATACTACTTACATTGCATAGAATGCAATGCAGTCGCCGTCTGATGTTGCTGTCTGGAGCATCTCTGCAGTCATGCTGGGCAGGAGAGGAATCAGTTTCACCGTGAACCAAGAAACCCAGTCTTCTCTCAAGAACTCTGTAAAATGAAGACTGATGATGGCAAAGGTCCGATTCATCATGATGTCCCTCACCACCGGATGGATTTCCAAAGCCTTGAGGAAATAACCAAACACAAAAGAACATCAACAGACCTGGTACAAATTTCTTCAGCCCTCCTGAATTTTCTGCCATGCCATTTGGATCAATCAAACAGATGCAGATTGTACGCTTGCATGCTCTTCTATTACAATAACATTCTTTCCCAAGATCAAAGATTGAACATACCTGCGAATTCTGGGTGAGTCCTGCCAGGAAATCATTCACGTTCTGGAATGCATTACCATTTTCTAGATGGTCAAATACCATGGTGATCATGTGTGGGTTGTTCAGTCCTCCATAGTCCACCATCACCTTAGCAACTTGTGAAGCGTTCAGAGAGTCCAGTGCCTCAAACTAATAAGGGAAAACAAAAAAAAAGTTTGCAGACTGAGCATAAACACCAGAAAACAGTCATAGAACAAATTGTGCAGCAAATTAAGGTCTTACATTGAAAAAGTTTGCATTGAGCAGTAGCAGATCTTGGTATGCAATGTAGACTGAGAATTTACCAAAGTTTACATCAAGCCAGGCACTGAGACTGCTGGTGTCTGACCCGCAAGTTGAGCCTACAACAATACCAGGCAGGGGAGACTCATTGAGAAAGAAACAGCAATCATGACAAGCAAAGCACAGTAATGCCTTTTAACACAAAAGAAGCAATTCAAACAAGCAAAATTGGAGATTGGGAAAAAGTTGAATCAACTAGACTTACCCGATCTGCCGGGGTGTTTCAGATGATCCACCAGAACAAGTGTGAGCTCCTGCTGTCTCTCCAGAGACATCTGGTCAAAGACGCTGCTAAGACCCTCAACGCTACATTAGAAATGTAAAATTAAAAAGTAATATAGATGCCTATTTTGCCTGCTTTAAATGGCTGACTAAAACAGCTTGAGACCAGCCATCATGTTTTTATTGACAATGGCACAATAAGTGCATTAATGTACATGTCCTGCAATATCAGAGTACTACATACATTGTGTGGAATGCGATGCAGTCGCTGTAGGATGTTGCTGTCTGGAGCATCTCTGCAGTTATGCTGGGCAGGACTGGAATCAGTTTCACCGTAAACCAGGAAATCCAGTCTACTCTCACGTACTCTGTAAAATGGAGACTGATGATGGCAAAGGTCCGATTCATCATGATGTCTCTCACCACCGGATGGATTTTCAAAGCCTTGAGGAAATGACCAAACACAAAAGAACATCAACAGACGTGGTACAAATTCCTTTAACCTTCCTGAATTTTCTACCACGTTACTTGTATCAATCAAACGGATGCAGACTTGTGCATACTTGCATGCATGCTCTTCTATTACAATGACATGTTTTCCCAAGATCAAAGACAGAACATACTTGCGGATTCTGGGTGAGACCTGCCAGGAAATCATTCACGTTTTGGAACGCATCGCCATTTTCTAGATGGTCAAATACCATGGTGATCATGTCTGGGTTGTTCAGTGCTTCAGAGTTCACCGTAAAATGAGCAACTTGGGAAGCGCTCAGAAAGTCCAGTGCCTCAAACTGATGGGGGAAAAACAAACGAAAGGTTGCAGACTGAGAATGGACACCAGGATACAGTCACAGAACAAATTGTGCAGCACATCAAGGCCTTACATTGGAAAAGTTTGCATTGAGCAGTAGCAGATCTTGGAATGCCACGTAGACTGAGAATTTACCAAAGTTTACATCAAGCCAGTCTCTGAGACTGCTGGTGTCTGACCCACAGGTTGAGCCTGCAACAATGTCATGCAGGAGATACTCATTGAGAGAAAAACAGCAATCATGACAGGCAAAGCACAATAATGCCTTTAAGGCACAAGAAGCAATTCAAACAAACATAAATCGAGGCCGGAAAAAAGTTCAATCAACTAGACTTACCCGATCCACCAGTGTGTTTTAGATGATCCACCAGAACAATTGTGAGTTCCTGCTGTCTCTTCAGTGACATCTCATCAATGACACGGCTAAGACCCTCAACGCTACATTGGAAATGTAAAATTAAAAGGTAAGATAGATGCCAATTTGCCTGCTTTAAGTGACTGACTAAAACATCTTGAGACAGGGCACCTAATGGGACAGTAAGTACATTAAAGTACATGGCCAACAATGTGAGCATACTACGTACATTGCGTGGAATGCGATGCAGTCGCCGTAGGATGTTGCTTTCTGGAACATCTCTGCAGTTATGCTGGGCAAGAGGGGAATCAATTGCCCGTTGAACCAGGAAACCCACTCTTCTCTCAAGAACTCAGTAAAATGGAGACTGATGATGGCAAAGGTCCGATTCATCATCATGTCCCTCACCACTGGATGGATTTTCAAAGCCTTGAGGAAATGACCAAACACAAAAGAACATCAACAGACCTGGTACAAATTCCTTCAGCCCTCCTGAATTTTCGGCCGCAACATTTGTATCGAAAAAAACCCAAATGCAGACTTGTACATGTTTGCATGCTCTTCTATTACAATGACATGCTTACCCAAGATCAAAGAAAGAACATACCTGTGAATTCTGGGTGAAACCTGCCAGGAAATCATTCACGTTCTGGAATGCATCGCCATTTTCTAGATTGTCAAATACCATGGTGATCATGTCTGGGTTGTTCAGTGCTCCAGAGTCCACTGTCAGCTCAGCAACTTGGGAAGCGCTCAGAGAGTCTAGTGCATTAAACTAATGGGGAGAAACAAACAAAAGGTTGCAGACTGAGCATGGACATGAGGATACAGTCACAGAAATAATTGTGCAGCAAATCAAGGCCTTACATTGGAAAAGTTCGCATTGAGCAGTAGAAGATCTTGGAATGCCACATAGACTGAGAATTTACCAAAGTTCACATCAAGCCAGGCGCTGAGACTGCTGGTGTCTGACCCACAGGTTGAGCCTGCAACAATGCCACACAGGGGAGACTCATTGAGAGAGAAACAGCAATCATGACAAGCAAAGCACAGTAATGCCTTTTAACGCAAAAGAAGCAATTCAAAAAAGCAAAAATGGAGGCCAGGAAAAAGTTGAATCAACTACACCTACCTGGTCTGTCGGTGTGTTTCAGATGATCCACCAGTACAAGTGTAAGCTCCTGCTGTCTCTCCAGTGATATCTGGTCAAAGATGGTGCTAAGACCCTCAACGCTACATTGGAAATGTAAAATTAAAAGGTAAGATAAATGCCAATTTTGCCTGCTTTAAATGACTGACTAAAACAGATTGCGACCAGGCATCATGTTTTTACTGACAATGGCACAATAAGTGCATTAGAGTACATGGCCAGCAATGTTAACGTACTACGTACATTGCGTGGTATGCGATGCAGTTGTTGTCTGATGTTGCTCTCTGGAGCATCTCTGCAGTTATGCTGGGCAGGAGAGGAATCAGTTTCACTGTGAACCAGGAAACCCAGTCTACTCTCAAGAACTGTGTAAAATGGAGACTGATGATGGCAAAGGTCCGATTCATCATGACGTCCCTCACCACCGGATGAATTTCCAAAGCCTTGAGGAAATGACCAAACACAAAAGAACATCAACAGTCCTGGTAAAAATTCCTTTAACCCTCCTGAATTTTCTGCCGAATCATTTGTATCGATCAAACGAATGCATACTTGTGCATACTTGCATGCATGCTCTTCTATTACAATGACATGCTTACCAAAGATCAAAGAATGAACATACCTGTGAATTCTGTGCGAGAGCTGCCAGGAAATTTTTCACGTTCTGGAACGCATCACCATTTTCTAGATGGTCAAATACCATGGTGATCATGTCTGGGTTGTTCAGTGCTCCAGAGTTCAAAGTCAGCTCAGCAACTTGGGAAGCGCTCAGAGAGTCCAGTTCTTCAAACTGATGGGGGGAAAAAATGAAAGGATGCGGATTGAGCATAGACATCAGGAAACAGTCACAGAACAAATTGTGCAGCAAATCAAGGCCTTACATGCCAAAAGTTCGCATTTAGCAGTAGCAGATCTTGGAATGCCACGTAAACTGAGAATTTACCAAAGTTCACATCAAGCCAGGCGTTGAGACTGCTGATGTCTGACCCGCAGGTTGAGCCTGCAACAATGCCACGCAGGGGAGACTCATTGAGAGAAATACAGCAATCATGACAAGCAGAGCACAGTTATGCCAAAAGAAGCAATTCAAACAAGCAAAAATGGAGGCCGGGAAAAAGTTGAATCAACTGGACTTACCCGATCCACTAGTGTGTTTCAGATGATCCACCAGAACAAATGTGAGCTCCTGCTGTCTCTCCAGTGACATCCGGTCATAGACGCGGCTAAGACCCTCAACGCTACATTGGAAATGTAAAATAAAAAGGTAAGATAGATGCCTATTTTGCCTGCTTTAAACGAGTGACTAAAACATCTTGAGACAGGGCTCCATGAATTTATTGACAATGGCACAATAAGTGCATTAAAGTACATGGCCAACAATGTTAGCGTACTACATACATTGCATGGAATGCAATGCAGTCGCCGTCTGATGTTGCTGTCTGGAGCATCTCTGCAGTTATGCTGGGCAGGAGAGGAACCAGTTTCACCGTGAACCAGGAAACCCAGTCTACTCTCAAGAACTCAGTAAAATGGAGACTGATGATGACAAAGGTCTGATTCATCATGATGTCCCTCACCACCGGATGGATTTCCAAAGGCTTGAGGAAATGACCAAACACAAAAGAACATCAACAGACCCGGTAAAAATTCCTTCAGCCCTCCTGAATTTTATGCCACGTCATTTGTATCAATCAAACGAATGCAGACATGTGCATAGTTGCATGCATGCTGCTCTATTACAATAACATGCTTACCCAAAATCAAAAATTTAACATACCTCCGAATTCTGGGAGAGACCTGCCAGGAAATCATTCACGTTCTGAAACGCATCACCATTTTCTAGATGGTCAAATACCATCGTGATCATGTCTGGGTTGTTCAGTGCTCCAGAGTTTACCGTAAGTTGAGCAACTTGGGAAGCGCTCAGAAGGTCCAGTGCCTCAAACTAATGGGGGAAAAACAAACGAAAGGTTGCAGACTGAGCATGGACATCAGGATACAGTCACAGAATAAATTGTGCAGCACATCAATGACTTACATTGGAGAAGTTCGCATTGAGCAGTAGCAGATCTTGGAATGCCACGTAGACTGAGAATTTACCAAAGTTCACATCAAGCCAGGCTCTGAGACTGCTGGTGTCTGACTCACAGGTTGAGCCTGAAACAATGCCATGCAGGAAAGACTCATTGAGAGATAAACAGCAATCATCACAGGCAAAGCACAGTAATGCCTTGAAGGCACAAGAAGCAATTCAAACAAACATAAATCGAGCCGGGAAAAGTGTTCAATCAACTAGACTTACCCGATCCGCTGGTGTGTTTCAGATGGTCCACCAGAACAATTGTGAGCTCCTGCTGTCTCTCCAGTGACATCTGGTCAAAGACGCTGCTAAGACCCTCAACGCTACATTGGAAATGTAAAATTAAAAGGTAAAATAGATGCCAATTTTGCCTGCTTTAAGTGACTGACTAAAACATTGTAGACAGGGCACCTTACTGGGCAATAAGTGCATTAAAGTACATGTGAGCATACTACGTACATTGCCTGGAATGTGATGCAGTCACTGTAGGATGTTGCTGTCTGCAGCATCTCTGCAGTTATGCTGGGCAAGAGAGGAATCATTTTCAGGGTGAACCAGGAAACCCATTCTCCTCTCAAGAACTCTGTAAAATGGAGAGAGATGATGGCAAAGGTCCGAGTCATCATGATGTCCCTCACCACCGGATGGATTTCCAAAGTCTTGAGGAAATGACCAAACACAAAAGAACATCAACAGACCCGGTACAAATTCCTTCAGCCCTCCTCAATTTTCTGCACCGCAATTTGGATAGATGAAAATGGATGCAGACTTGTACATGTTTGCATGCTGTTCTATTACAATGTCATGCGTTCCCAAGATCAAAGATAGAACATACCAGCGAATTCTGGGTGAGATCTGCCAGGAAATAGTTTATGTTCTGGAAGGCATCGCCATTTTCTAAATGGTCAAATACCATGGTGATCATGTTTGGGTTGTTCAGTGCTCCAGAGTCCACCGTCAGCTTAGCAACTTCTGAAGCGCTCAGAGAGTCTAGTGCCTCAAACTAATGGGGAGCAACAAACCAAAGGTTGCAAACTAAGCATGGACACCAGGATACAGTCACAGAACAAATTGTGCAGCACATCAAGGCCTTACATTGAAAAAGTTCTTATTGAGCAATAGCAGATCTTGGAATGCCACGTAGACTGAGAATTTACCAAAGTTCACTTCAAACCAGGCTCTGAGACTGCTGGTGTCTGATCCACAGGTTGAGCCTGCAACAATGCCACGCAGAAAATACTCATTAGTAGAGAAACAGCAATCATGACAGGTAAAGCACAGAAATGTCTTTAAGGCACAAGAAGCAATTCAAACAAACATTAATCGAGACCGGGAAAAAGTGGAATCAACTAGACTTACCCGATTCAGTGGTGTGTTTCAGATGATCCACCAGAACAATTGTGAGCTCCTGTTGTCTCTCCAGTGACATCTTTTCATAGACACTGCTAAGACCCTCAACGCTACATTGGAAATGTAAAATAAAAAGGTAAGATAGATGCCTATTTTGCCTGCATAAAATGACTGACTAAAACATCTTGAGACAGGGCACCATGATTTTATTGACAATGGCCCAATAAGTACACTAAAGTACATGGCCAGCAATGGTAGCGTACTACGTACATTCCGTGGAATGCAATGCAGTCGCCGTCTGATGTTGCTTTCTGAAGCATCTCTGCAGTTATGCTGGGCAGGAGAGGAATCAGTTTTACCGTGAACCAGGAAACCCAGTCTACTCTCAAGAATTGTGTAAAATGGAGACTGATGATGGCAAAGGTCCGATTCATCATGATGTCCCTCACCACCGGATGGATTTCCAAAGTCTTGAGGAAATGACCAAATACAAAAGAATATCAACAGACCCGGTACAAATTTCTTCAGCCCTCCTGAATTTTGTGCCACTACATTTGTATCTATCAAACGAATGCAGACTTGTGCATAGTTGCATGCATGCAGTTTTATTACAATTTCATGCTTACCCAAGATCAAAGATTGAACATACCTGCGAATTCTGTGCGAGACCTGTCAGGAAATCATTCACGTTCTGGAACGCATCAATATTTTCTAGATGGTCAAATACCATGGTGATCATGTCTGGGTTGTTCAGTGCTCCAGAGTTCACCGTAAGTTGAGCAACTTGGAAAGCACTCAAAAGGTCCAGTGCCTCAAACTGATGGGGAAAACAAACGAAAGGTTGCAGACTGAGCATAGACCCCAGGATACAGTCACATAATAAATTGTGCAGCACATCAAGGCCTTACATTGGAAAAGTTCGCATTGAACAGTAGCAGATCTTGGAATGCCACGTAGACTGAGAATTTACCAAAGTTCACATCAAGCCAGGCTCTGAGACTGCTGGTGTCTGACCCACAGGTTGAGCCTGCAACAATGCCATGCAGGAGAGACTCATTAATAGAGAAACCGCAATCATGACAGGCAAAGCACATTAATGCCTTTAAGGCACAAGAAGCAAATCAAACAAACATAAATCGAGGCCGGGAAAAAGTTGAATCAACTAGACTTACCCGATCCGCCTGTGTTTTTCAGATGGTCCACCAGAACAATTGTGAGCTCCTGCTGTCTCTCCAGTGACATCTGGTTAAAGACGCTGCTAAGACCCTCAACGCTACATTGGATTTGTAAAATTAAAAGGTAAGATAGATGCCTAATTTGCCAACTTTAAGTGACTTACTAAAACATCTTGAGAGAGCGCACCTAAAGGGACAATAAGTGCATTAAAGTACATGGCCAACAACGTGAGCATACTACGTACATTGTGTGGAATGCGATGCAGTCGCCGTAGGATGTTGCTTTCTGGAGCATCTCTGCAGTTATGCTGGGCAAGAGAGGAATCATTTTCACGGTGAACCAGGAAACCCAGTCTCCTCCCAAGAACTCTGTAAAATGGAGACTGATGATGGCAAAGGTCTGATTCATCATGATGTCCCTCACCACTGGATGGATTTTCAAAGCCTTAAGGAAATGACCAAACAAAAAAGAACATTAACAGTTTCTGTACAAATTCCTTCAGCACTCCTGAATTTTCGACTGCGCCATTTGGATCGATCAAACAGATGCAGACTTGTACATGTTTGCATGCTCTTCTATTACAATGACATGCTTTCCCAATATCAAATAAAGAATATACCTGTGAATTCTGGGTGAGACCTGCCAGATAATCATTCACGTTCTGGAACGCGTCACCATTTTCTAGATGGTCAAATACCATGGTGATCATTTCTGGGTTGTTCAGTGCTCCAGAGTCCACCGTCAGCTTAGCAACTTGGGAAGCACTCAGAGAGTCCAGTGCCTCAAACTAATGGTAAAAACCAACGAAAGGTTGCAGAGTGAGCATGGACACGAGAAAAGAGTCACAGAACAAATTGTGCAGCAAATTAAGGCCTTACATTGGAAAAGTTCGCATTGACCAGTAGCAGATTTTGGAATGCCACGTAGACTGAGAATTTACCAAAGTTCACATCAAGCCAGGCGCTGAGACTGCTGGTGTCTGACCCGCAGGTTGAGCCTGCAATAATGCCACACAGGGGAGACTCATTGAGAGAGAAACAGCAATCATGACAAACAAAGCACAGTAATGCCTTTTAATGCAATAGAAGCAATTTAATTAAGAAAAAATGGCTGGGAAAAAGTTGAATCAACTAGACTTACCTGATCTGCCGGAGCGTTTCAGATGATCCACCAGAACAAGTGTGAGCTCCTGTTGTCTCTCCAGTGACATCTGGTCAAAGACGTTGTTAAGACCCTCAACGCTACATTGGAAATAGAAATTAAAAAGGTAAGAGAGATGCCTATTTTGTCTGTTTTAAATGGCTGACTAAAACAGCTTGAGACCAGCCATTATGTTTTTATTGACAATGGCACAATAAGTGCACTAAAGTACATGACCAGCAATTTTAGCGTAGTACGTACATTGCGTGGAATGCGATGCAGTCGCCAACTGATGTTGCTGTCTGGAGCATCTCTGCAGTTATGCTGGGCAGGAGAGGAATCAGTTTCACTGTGAACCAGGAAACCCAGTCTTCCCTCAAGAACTGTGTAAAATGGAGACGGATGATGGCAAAGGTCCGATTCATCATGATGTCCCTCACCACGGGATGGATTTCCAAAGCCTTGAGGAAATGCCGAACACAAAAGAACATCAACAGACCTGGTACAAATTCCTGCAGCCCTCCTCAATTTTTTGCCACGTCACTTGTATCGATCAAACGAATGCAGACGTGTGCCTGCTTGCATGCTCTTTTATTACAATGACATCCTTACTCAAGATCAAAGATTGAACATACCTGTGAATTCTGGGCGAGACCTGACAAGAAATCATTCACGTTTTGGAACGCATTGCCATTTTCCAGATGGTCAAATACCATGGTGACCATGCCTGGGTTGTTCAGCGCCCCAGAATTCACCGTAAGTTGAGCAACTTGGGAAGCGCTCAGAAGGTCCAGTGCCTCAAACTGATGGCGGAAAAACAAACAAAAGTTTGTAGACTGAGCATGGACACCAGAAAACAGTCACAGAATAAATTGTGCAACCCATCAATGACTTACATTGGAAAAGTTTGCATTGAGCAGTAGCAGATCTTGGAATGCCACGTAGACTGAAAAATTACCAAAGTTCACATCAAGCCAGGCTCTCAGACTGCTGGTGTCTGACCCACAGGTTGAGCCTGCAACAATGCCATGTAGAAAAGACTTATTGAGAGAGAAACAGCAATCATGACAGGCAAAGCACAGTAATGCCTTTAAGGCACAAGAAGCAATTCAAACAAACATAAATCGAGGCCGAGAAGAAGTTGAATCAACTAGACTTACCCGATCTGCCGGCGTGTTTCAGATGATCCGTCAGAACAATTGTGAGTTCCTGCTGTCTCTCCAGTGACATCTGGTCAATGACGCTGCTAAGACCCTCAACGCTACATTGGAAATATAAAAATTAAAAGGTAAGATACATGCCAATATTGCCTGCTTTACGTGACTGACTAAAACATCCTGAGAGAGCGCACCTAATGGGACAATAATTACATTAAAATACAAGACCAACAATGTGAGTATACTACGTACATTGCGTGGAATGTGATGCAGTCGCCGTAGGATGTTGCTGTCTGGAGCATCTCTGCAGTTATGCTGGGCAAGAGAGGAATCAGTTTCACCTTGAACCAGGAAACCCAGTCTTCTCTCAAGAACTCTGTAAAATGGAGACTGATGATGGAAAAGGTCCGATTCATCATGATGTCCCTCACCACTGGATGGATTTCCAAAACCTTGTGGAAATGACCAAACACAAAAGAACATCAACTGACCCGGTACAAATTCCTTCAGCCCTCCTGAATTTTCTGCTGCGCCATTTGGATCGATCAAACGGATGCAGACTTGTACATGTTTGCATGCTCTTCTATTACAATTACATGCTTTTCCAAGATAAAAAAAGCCATACCTGCGAATTCTGGGTGAGACCTGTCAAGAAATCATTCATGTTCTGGAACGCATTGCCATTTTCTAGATGGTCAAATACCATGGTGATCATGTCTGGGTTGGTCAGTGCTCCAGAGTCCACCGTCACCTTAGCAACTTGGGAAGCACTCAGAGAGTCCAGTGCCTCAAACTAATATGGAGAAACAAACGAAAGGTTGCAGACTGAGCATGGACATGAGGATACAGTCAAAAAAATAATTGTGCAGCAAATCAAGGCCTTACCTTGGAAAAGTTTGCATTGAGCAATAGCAGATCTTGGAATGCCACGTAGACTGAGAATTTACCAAAGTTTACATCCAGCCAGGCGCTGAGACTGCTGGTGTCTGACCCGCAGGTTGAGCCTGCAACAATGCCATGCAGGGGAGAATCATTGAGAAAAATACAGCAATCATGACAAGCAAAGCACAGTTATGCCTTTTAACGCAAAATAACCAATTTAAACAAGCAAAAATGGAGATCGGGAAAAAGTTGAATCAACTAGACTTACCCGATTCGTCTGTGTGTTTCAGATGATCCACAAGAATAAGAGTGAGCTCCTGCTGTCTCTCCAGTGACATCTGGTCAAAGATGCTGCTAAGACCCTCAACACTACATTGGAAATGTTAAATAAAAAGTAAGGTATATGCCTATTTTGCCTGCTTTAAATGACTGACTAAAACATCTTGAGAAGTACATGGCCAACAATGTTAGAGTACTACGTACATTGCGTGGAATGCAATGCAGTCACCGTCTGATGTTGCTCTCTGGAGCATCTCTGCAGTTATGCTGGGCAGAAGAGGAATCAGTTTCACCGTGAACCAAGAAACCCAGTCTTCCCTCAAGAACTGTGTAAAATGTAGACTGATGATGGCAAATGTCCGATTCATCAGGATGTCCCTCACCACCGGATGGATTTCCAAAGTCTTGAGGAAATTACCAAACACAAAAGAACATCAACAGACCTGGTAAAAACTCATTTAACCCTCCTGAATTTTCTGCCACATCACATGTATCTATCAAACGAATGCAGACTTGTGCATACTTGCATGCCTGCTCTTCGATTATAATGACATGTTTACCTAAGATCAAAGATTGAACACACCTGCGAATTCTTGGTGAGACCTGCCAGGAAATCGTTCACGTTTTGAAACGCATTGCCATTTTCTAGATGGTCAAATACCATGGTGATCATGTCTGGGTTATTCAGTGCTCCAGAGTTCACCGTAAGTTGAGCAACTTGGGAAGCGCTCAGAAGGTCCAGTGCCTCAAACTGATGGGGGAAAAACAAACAAAAGTTTGCAGACTGAGCATGGACACCAGGATACAGTCACAGAATAAATTGTGCAATCGATCAATGACTTACATTGGAAAAGTTCGCATTGAGCAGTAGCAGATCTTGGAATGCCACGTAGACCGAGAATTTACCAAAGTTCACATCAAGCCAGGCTCTGAGACTGCTAGTGTCTGACCCACAGGTTGAGCCTGCAACATTGCCACATAGAGGAGACTCATTGGGAGAGAAACAGCAATCATGACAGGCAAAGCACAGTCATGCCTTTAAGGCACAAAAAGCAATTCAAACCAACATAAATCAAGGCGGGGAAAGTGTTTAATCAATCTGACTTACCCGATCCACTGATCTGTTTCAGTTGATCCACCAGAACAAGTGTGAGCTCCTGCTGTCTCTCCAGTGACATCTGGTCACAGACGCTGCTAAGACCCTCAACGCTACATAACAAATGTAAAATAAAAAGGTAAGACAGATGCCTATTTTGCCTGCATTAAGTGAGTGACTAAAACATCTTGAGACAAGACACCATGATTTTATTTACAATGGCACAATAAGTGCATTAAATTACATGGCCAACAATGTGAGCATACTACGTACATTGCATGGAAAGCGATGCAGTCGCCGTAGGATGTTGCTGTCTGGAGCATCTCTGGAGTTATGCTGGGCAGGAGAAGAATCAGTTTCACGGTGAACCAGGAAACCCAGTCTTCTCTCAAGAACTCTGTAAAATGGAGACTGATGATGGCAAAGGTCCGATTCATCATGATGTCCCTTACCACCGGATGGATTTCCAAAGCCTTGAAGAAATGACCAAACACAAAAGAACATCAACAGACCCGATCAAAATTCCTTTAGGTCTCCTGAATTTTCTGCCACGCGATTTAGATCGAATGCAGACGTGTACGTTTGCATGCTGTTCTATTACAATGTCATGCTTTTCCAAGATCAAAGATAGAACATACCTGTGAATTCTGGGTGAGACCTGCCAGGAAATCATTCACGTACTGGAATGCATCGCCATTTTCTAGATGGTCAAATACCATTGTGATCATGTCTGGGTTGTTCAGTCCTCCAGATTCCACCAACAGTTTAGCAACTTGGGAAGCACCCAGAGAGTCCAGTGCCTCAAACTAATGGGGAAAAACAAACGAAAGGTTGCTGACTGATCATGGACACCAGGATGCAGTCATTGAACAAATTGTGCAGCAAATCAAGGCCTTACATTGAAAAAGTTTGCATTGAGCAGTAGCAGATCTTGGAATGCAACGTAGACTGAGAATTTACCAAAGTTCACATCAAGCCAGGCACTGAGACTGCTGGTGTCTGACCCGCAAGTTGAGCCTACAACAATGCCACGCAGGGGAGACTCATTGAGAGAGAAACAGTAATCATGACAAGCAAAGCACAGTAATGCTTTTTACGCAAAATAAACAATTCAAACAAGCAAAAATGTAGACCTGGAAAAAGTTCAATCAACTAGACTTACCAGATCTGCCGGGGTGTTTCAGATGATCCACCAAAACAAGTGTGAGCTCCTGCTGTCTCTCCAGTGACATCTGGTCAATGACGCTGCTAATACCCTCAACGCTATATTGGAAATGTAAAATTAAAAAGTAAGATAGAGGCCAATTTTGCCTGGTTTAAATGGCTGATTAAAGTAGCATGAGACCAGCCATCATGTTTTTATTGACAATGGAACAATAAGTGCCTTAAAGTACATGGTCACAAATGTAAGCGTAATACGTACATTGTGTGGAATGTGATGCAGTCGCTGTCTGATGTTGCTGTCTGGAGCATCTCTGCAGTTATGCTGGGCAGGAGAGGAATCAGTTTCTCCGTGAACCAGGAAACCCAGTCTACTCTCAAGAACTGTGTAAAATGGAGACTGATGATGGCAAAGGTCCGATTCATCATGATGTTCCTCACCACCGGATGGATTTCCAAAGCCTTGAGGAAATGCCAGACACAAAAGAACATCAACAGACCTGGTACAAATTCCTTTAACCATTCTGAATTTTATGCCACGTCACTTGTATCGATCAAACAGATGCAGACTTGTGCATGCTTGCGTGCATGATATTCTATAACAATGACATGCTTACCCAAGAACAAAGATTGAACATACTTGCGAATTCTGGGTGAGACCTGCTAGGAAATCATTCACGTTTTGGAATGCATCGCCATTTTCTAGACGGTCAAATACCATGGTGATCATGTCTGGGTTGTTCAGTGCTCCAGATTTGACCGTAAGTTGAACAGCTTGGAAAGCACTCAGAAAGTCCAGTGCCTCAAACTGATGGGGGAAAAACAAACAAAAGGTTGCAGACTGAGAATGGACACCAGGACAGAGTCACAGAAAAAATTGTGCAGCACATCAAGACCTTACATTGGAAAAGTTCGCATTGAGCAGTAGCAGATCTTGGAATGCCACGTAGACTGAGAATTTACCAAAGTTCACATCAAGCCAGGCTCTGAGACTGCTGGTGTCTGACCCACAGGTTGAGCCTGCAACAATGCCATGCAGGAGAGACTCATTGAGAGAGAAACAGCAATCATGACACGCAAAGCACAGTTATGCCTTTAAGGCACAAGAAGCAATTCAAACAAACAAATTGAGGCCGGGAAAAAGTTCAATCAAATAGACTTACCTGATCCTGTGGTGTGTTTCAGATGATCCACCAGAACAATTGTATGTTCCTGCTGTCTCTCCAGTGACATTTGTTCAAAAACGCTGCTAAGACCCTCAACGCTACATTGGAAATGTAAAATTGAAAGGTAAGATAGAGGACAATTTTGCCTGCTTTAAGTGACTGACTAAAACACCTTGAGACAAGGCACCTAACGGGACAATAAATGCATTATAGTACATGGCCAACAATGTGAGCATACTACGTACATTGCGTGGAATGCGTTGCAATCACCGTAGGATGTTGCTGTCTGGAGCATCTCTGCAGTTATGCTGGGCAAGAGAGGAATCAGTTTCTCCGTGAACCAGGAAACCCAGTCTTCTCTCAAGAACTCTGTAAAATGGAGAGTGATGATGGAAAAGGTCCTATTCATCATGATGTTCCTCACCACTGGATGGATTTCCAAAACCTTGAGGAAATAACCAAACAAAAAAGAACATCAACTGACCCTGTACAAATTCCTTCAGCCCTCCTGAATTTTCTGTTGCGCCATTTGGATCGATCAAACGGATGCAGACTTGTACATGTTTGCATGCTCTTCTATTACAATGTCATGATTTCCCAAGGTCAAAGAAAGAACATACCTGCAAATTCTGGGTGAGACCTGCCAGGAAATCATTCACATTCTGGAACGCATCACCATTTTCTAGATGGTCAAATACCATGGTGATCATGTCTGGGTTGTTCAGTGCTCCAGAGTCCACTGTCAGCTTACCAACTTGGGAAGCGCTCAGAGAGTCCAGTGCTTCAAACTAATTGGAAGAAACGAAAGGTTGCAGACTGAGCATGGACATGAGAATAGCGTCACTAAAATAATTATGCAGCAAATTAAAGCCTTACATTGGAAAAGTTCGCATTGAGCAGTAGCAGATCTTGGAAAGCCACGTAGACTGAGAATTTACCAATGTTCAAATCAAGCCAGGCGCTGAGACTACTGGTGTCTGACCCGCAGGTTGAGCCTGCAACAATGCCACGCAGGGGAGACTCGTTGAGAGAGAAACAGCAATCATGACAAGCAAAGCATAGTAATGCCTTTTAACGCAAAATAAGCTATTTAAACAAGCAACAATAAAGAGACCAGGAAAAAGTTTAATCAACTAGACTTACCCGACCCGCCGGTGTGTTTCAGATGATCCACCAGCACAAGTGTGAGCTCCTGCTGTCTCTTCAGTGACATCTGGTCAAAGACGCTGCTAAGACCCTCAACGCTACATTGGAAATGTAAAGTAAAAAGGTAAGGTAGATGCCTACTTTGCCTTTTAAATGACTAACTAAAACAGCTAACGACGAGGCATCATGTTTTACTGACAATGGCACAATAAGTGCATTAAAGTACATGGCCAGTAATTTAAGCGTATTACGTACATTGTGTGGAAAGCGAAGCAGTCGCCAACTGAAGTTGATGTCTGAAGCATCTCTGCAGTTATGCTGGGCAAGAGAGGAATCAGTTTCACCGTGAACCAGGAAACCCAGTCTTCTCTCAAGAACTCTGTAAAATGGAGACTGATGATGGCAAAGGTCCGATTCATCATGACGTCCCTCACCACCGGATGGATTTCCAAAGCCTTGAGGAAATGGCAAACACGAAAGAACATCAACAGACCCGGTACAAATTCCTTCAGCCCTCCTGAATTTTCTGCCATGTAATTTATATCCATTAAACGAATGCAGACTTGTGCATACTTGCATGCCTGCTATTCAATTACAATGACATGCTTACCTAAGATCAAATATTGAACATACCTGTGAATTCTGGGCGAGACCTGCCACGAAATCATTCACGTTCTGGAACGCATCGTCATTTTCTAGATGGTCAAATACCATGGTGATCATGTCTGGGTTGTTCAGTGCTCCAGAGTTCATCGTAAGTTGAGCAACTTGGGAAGTGCTCAGAAAGTCCATTGCCTCAAACTGATGGGGGAAAAACAAACGAAAGGTTTCGAATTGAGCATGGACACCAGGAAACAGTCACCGAACAAATTGTTCAGCAAATCAAGGCCTTACATTGAAAAAGTTCGCATTGAGCAGTAGCAGATCTTGGAATGCCACGTAGACTGAGAATTTACCAAAGTTCATATCAAGCCAGGTGCTGAGGCTGCTGATGTCTGACCCGCAGGTTGAGCCTGCAACAATGCCATGCAGGTTAGACTCATTAAAAGAGAAACAGCAATCATGACAACACAGCACAGTAATGCCTTTTAATGCAAAGGAAGCATTTCAAACAAGCAAAATTGGAGGCCAGGAAAAAGATTAATCAATTAGACTTACCCGATCTTCCAGGGTGTTTAAGATGATCCACCAGAACAAGTGTGAGCTCCTGCTGTCTCTCCAGTGACATCTGGTCAAAGACGCTGCTAAGACCTTCAACGCTACATTGGAAATGTAAAATAAAAAGGTAAGATAGATGTCAGTTTTGCCTGCTTTAAGTGATTGACTAAAACATCTTGAGACAGGGCACCATGATTTTAATGACAATGGACCAATTAGTCCATTAAAGTACATGGCCAGCAATGTTAGCATACTACGTACATTGCGTGGAATGCAATGCAGTCGCCATATGATGTTGCTGTCTGGAGCATCTCTGCATTTATGCTGGGCAGGAGAGGAATCAGTTTCACAGTGAACCAGGAAACCCAGTCTACTCTCAAGAACTGTGTAAAATGGAGACTGATGATGGCAAATGTCCGATTCATCATGATGTCCCTCACCACCGGATGGATTTCCAAAGCCTTGAGGAAATGACCAAACACAAAAAAACATCAACAGACCGGTACAAATTCCTTCAGCCCTCCTGAATTTTCTGCTGCATTGTCTGTATCAACAAACAAATGCAGACTTGTGCATACTTGCATGCATGCTGTTCTATTACAATGACATGCTTACCTAAGAACAAATATTGAACATACCTGTGAATTCTGGGTGAGACCTGCCAGAAAATTATTCACGTTCTGGAACGCATTGGCATTTTCTAGATGGTCAAATACCATGGTGATCATGTCTGGGTTGTTCAGTGCTCCAGAGTTCACTGTAAGTTGTGCAACTTGGGAAGCACTCAGAAGGTCCAGTGCCTCAAACTGATGGGGGAAAACAAATGAAGGTTGCAGACTGAGCATGGACACCAGAATACAGTCACAGAATAAACTGTGCAGCACATCAAGGGCTTACATTGGAAAAGTTTGCATTGAGCAGTAGCAGATCTTGGAATGCCACGTAGACTGAGAATTTACCAAAGTTCACATCAAGCCAGGCTCTGAGACTGCTGGTGTCTGACCCGCAGGTTGACCCTGCAACAGTGCCACGCAGGAGTGATTCATTGAGAGAGAAACAGCAATCATGACAGGCACAGTCATGCCTTTAAGGCACAAGAAGCAATTCAAACAAACTTAAATCAAGATCCAGGAAAAAGTTCAATCAACTAGACTAACCCGATCCACCTGTGTGTTTCAGATGGTCCACCAGAACAAATGAGAGATCCTGCTGTTTCTCCAGTGACATCTGGTCAAAGATGCTGCTAAGACCCTCAACGCTACATTGGAAGTGTAAAATTAAAAGGTTAGACAGATGCCAATTTTGCCTGCTTTAAGTGAATGACTACAACACCTCGAGACAAGGCAACAAACAGGGCAATAAGTGCATTAAAGTACATGGCCAAAAATGTGAGCATACTACGTACATTGCCTGGAATGCGTTGCAGTCGCTGTAGGATGTTGCTGTCTGGAGCATCTCTGCAGTTATGCTGGGCAAGAGAGGAATCAGTTTCACGGTGAACCAGGAAACCCAGTCCCCTCTCAAGATCTCTGTAAAATGGAGACTGATGATGGCAAAGGTCCGATTCATCATGATGTCCCTCACCACTGGATGGATTTCCAAAACCTTGAGAAAATGACCAAACACAAAAGAAAATCAACACACCCGGTACAAATCGTTCAGCCCTCCTAAATTTTATGCCTTGCTATTTGGATCGATCAAACGGGTGCAGCCTGGAACATGTTTGCATGCTCTTTTATAACAATTACATGTTTTGCCAAGATCAAAGAAAGAACATACCTGCGAATTCTGGGTGAGACCTGCCAGGAAATCATTCATGTTCTGGAACGCATCGCCATTTTCTAGATGGTCAAATACCATGGTGATCATGTCTGGGTTGTTCAGTGCTCCAGAGTCCACCGTCAGCTTAGCAACTTGGGAAGCGCTAAGAAAGTCAAGTGTCTCAAACTAATGGGGAGAAACAAACGAAAGGTTGCAGGCTGAGCATGGACACAAGGATACAGTCACAAAAAAATTGTTCACGAAATCAAGACCTTACATTCACAAAGTTCACATTGAGCAGTAGCAGATCTTGGAATGCCACGTAGACTGAGAATTTACCAAAGTTCACATCAAGCCAGGCTCTGAGACTGCTGGTGTCGGACCCACAGGTTGAGCCTGCAACAATGCCACGTAGGAAAGACTCATTAACAGAAAAACAGCAATCATGACAGGTAAAGCACAGTAATGCCTTTAAGGCACAAGAAGCAATTCAAACAAACATATATCGAGACGGGGAAAGTGTTCAATCAACTAGACTTACCTGATCTGCCGGTGTGTTTCAGATGATCCACCAGAACAAGTGTGAGCTCCTGCTGTCTCTCCAGTGACATCTGGTCAAAGACACTGCTAAGACCCCCAACACTACATTGGAAATGTATAATTAAAAGGTAAGGTAGATGCCAATTTTGCCTGCTTTAAGTGACTGACTAAAACATCTTGAGACAGGGCACCATGAATTTATTGACAATGGCACAATACGTGCATTAAAGTACATGGCAAGAAATGTTAAAGTACTACGTACATTGTGCGGAATGCAATGCAGTCGCCGTCTGATGTTGCTGTCTGGAGCATCTCAGCAGTTATGCTGGGAAGGAGAGGAATCAGTTTTACCGTGAACCAGGAAACCCAGTCTACTCTCAAGAAATGTGTAAAATGGAGACTAATAATGGCAAAGGTCCGATTCATCATGATGTCCCTCACCACTGGATGGATTTCCAAAGCCTTAAGGAAATGACCAAACACAAAAGAACATCAACAGACCCTGTACAAATTCCTTCAGGTCTCCTGAATTTTCTGCCATGTCATTTGTATCGATTAAACTGATCAAACTGATTGTGCATACTTGCATGCATGCTGTTCTATTACAATGACAGGCTTACCCAAGGTCAAAGATTAAACATACCTGGGAATTCTGGGCGAGACCTGCCAGGAAATCATTTACGTTCTGGAACGCATCTGCATTTTCTAGATAGTCAAAAACCATTGTGATCATGTGTGGGTTGTTCAGTGCTCCAGAGTTCACCGTAAGTTGAGCAACTTGGGAAGCGCTCAGAAGGTCCAGTGCCTCAAACTGATGCGGGAAAAACAAACGAAAGGTTGCAGACTGAGCATGGACACTAGGACAGAGTCACAGAATAAATTGTGCAGCACATCAACGACTTACATTGGAAAAGTTCGCATTGAGCAGTAGCAGATCTTGGAATGCCACGTAGACTGAGAATTTACCAAAGTTCATATCAAGCCAGGCTCTGAGACTGCTGGTGTCTAACCCACAGGTTGAGCCTGCAACAATGCCACGCAGGAGAGACTCATTGAGAGAGAAACAGCACTCATGTCAGGCAAAGCACAGTAATGGCTTTAAGGTACAAGAAGCAATTCAAATAAACGTAAATCAAGGCAGGGAAAAAGTTCAAGCAATTAGACTAACCCGATCCACTAGTTTGTTTCCGATGGTCCACCAGAACAATTGTGAGCTCCTGCTGTCTCTCCAGTGACATCTGGTCAAAGACGCTGCTAAGACCCTCAATGCTACATTGGAAATGTAAAATTAAAAGGTAAGAAAGATCCAAAATTTGCCTGCTTTAAATTAATGACTAAAACATCTTGAGACAGGGTGCCTAATGGGACAATAAGTGCATTAAAGTACATGGCCAACAATGTGAGCATACTACGTACATTGCCTGGAATGCAATGCAGTCGTCGTAGGATGTTGCTTTCTGAAGCATCTCTGCAGTTATGCTGGGCAAGAGAGGAATCAGATTTACGGTGAACCAGGAAACCCAGTCTCCTCTCATAAACTTTGTAAAATGGAGACTGACAATGGCAAAGGTACGATTCATCATGGTGTCCCTCACCACCGGATGGATTTCCAAAGTCTTGAGGAAATGACCAAACACAAATTAACATCAACAGACCCTGTACAAATTCCTTCAGCCCTCCTGAATTTTCTGCCGCACCATTTGGATCGATCAAACAGATGCAGACTTGTACATGTTTACATGCTCTTCTATAATGACATGCTTTCCCAAGATCAAAGAAAGAACACACCTGCGAATTCTGTGTGAGACCTGCCAGGAAATCATTCACGTTCTGAAACGCATTGCCATTTTCTAGATGGTCAAATACCATGGTGATCATGTCTGGATTGTTCAGTGCTCCAGAGTCCACCGTCAGCTTAACAACTTGGGAAGCACTCAGAGAGTCTAGTGCCTCAAACTAATGGGAAAAACAAACGAAAGATTGCAGACTGAGCATGGACACCAGGATACAGTCACAGAAAAAATTGTGCACCAAATCAAGGCCTTACATTGAAAAAGTTTGCATTGAGCAGTAGCAGATCTTGGAATGCCACGTAGACTGAGAATTTACCAAAGTTTACATCAAGCCAGGCGCTTAGACTGCTGGTGTCTGACCCGCAGGTTGAGCCTGCAACAATGCCATGCAGGGGAGACTCATTGAGAGAGAAACAGCAATCATGACAAGCAAAGCACAATAATGCCTTTTAATGCAAAATAAGCAATTCAAATAAGCAAAAAATGGATGCAGGGAAAAAGTTGAATCAACTAGACTTACCTGATCTGCTGGGGTGTTTCAGATGATCCACCAGAACAAGTGTGAGCTCCTGTTGTCTCTCCAGTGACATCTGGTCAAAGACTATGCTAAGACCCTCAACGCTACATTGGAAATGTAAAATTTAAAGGTAAGATAGATGCCTATTTTGCCTGCTTTAAATGACTGACTGAAACAGCTTGAATCCTGGCATCATGTTTTTATCGACAATGGCATATAAAATAAATTAATGCATACATTGCGTGGAATGCGATGCAGTCGCCATCTGATGTTGCTGTCTGGAGCATCTCTGCAGTTATGCTGGGCAGGAGAGGAATCAGTTTCAATGTGAACCAGGAAACCCAGTCAACTCTCAAGAACTGTGTAAAATGGAGACGGATGATGGCAAAGGTCCGATTCATCATGACATCCCTCACCACCGGATGGATTTCCAAAGCCTTGAGGAAATGCAGAACACAAAAGAACATTAACAGACCTGGTACAAGTACCTTTAGTCCTCCTGAATTTTCTTCCACATCACTTGTATCGAACAAACGGATGCAGACTTGTGCATGGTTGCATGCATGCACTTCTATTATAATGAGATTCTCGCCCAAGATCAAAGATTGAACATACCTGCGAATTCTGGGTGAGACCTGCCAGGAAATCATTCACGTTTTGAAATGCATTGCCATTTTCTAGATGGTCAAATACCATGGTGATCATGTGTGGGTTGTTCAGTGCTCCAGAGTTCACCGTAAGTTGAACAACTTGGGAAGCGCTCAGAAGGTCCAGTGCCTCAAACTGATGGGGGAAAAACATACAAAAGGTTGCAGACTTGGCATGGACACCAGGATACAGTCACAGAACAAATTGTGCAGCACATGAACGACTTACATTGGAAAAGTTTCCATTGAGCAGTAGCAGATCTTGGAATGCCACGTAGACTGAGAATTTACCAAAGTTCATATCAAGCCAGACTCTGAGACTGCTAGTGTCTGACCCACAGGCTGAGCCTGCAACAATACCACGCAGAATAAACTCATTGAGAGAGAAACAGCAATCATGACAGGCAAAGCACAGTAATGCCTTTAAGGCGAAAGAAGCAATTCAAACAAACTTTAATCGAGGCCGGGGAAAAAGTTCACTCAACTAGACTTACCCGATCCGCCACTGTGTTTCAGATGATCCACCAGAATAATTGTGAGTTCCTGCTGTCTCTCCAGTGACATCTGGTCAATGACGCTGCTAAGACCCTCAACGCTTCATTGGAAATGTAAAATTAAAAGTTAAGATAGATTCCAATTTTGACTAAAAACATCTTGAGATAGGGCACCTAACGGGACAAAAACTGCATTAAAATACATGGCCAACAATGTGAGCATACTACATACATTGTATGAAATGCGATGCAGTCGCTATAGGATGTAGCTGTCTGGAGCATCTCTGCAGTTATGCTGGGCAAGAGAGGAATCAGTTTTACGGTGAACCAGGAAACCCAGTCTCCTCTTAAGAACTCTGTAAAATGGAGACTGATGATGGAAAAAGTCCGATTCATCATCATGCCCCTTACTACTGGATGGATTTCCAAAGCCTTGAGGAAATAACCAAACAAAAAAGAACATCAACAGACCGGGTACAAATTCCTTCAGCCCTATTGAAATTTCTGCCGCGCCATTTGGATGAATCAAACAGATGCAGACTTTCACATGTTTGCATGCTCTTCTATTACAATGACATGTTTTCCCAAGAAAAAAAAAGAACATACCTGAGAAATCTGCGTGAGACCTGCCAAGAAATCATTCATGTTCTCGAACGCATCGCCATTTTCTAGATGGTCAAATACCATGGTGATTATGTCTGGGTTGTTCAGGGCTCCAGAGTCCACCGTCAGCTTAGCAACTTGGGAAGCGCTCAGAGAGTCCAGTGCCTCAAACTAATGGGGAGAAACAAACGGAAGGTTACAGACTGAGCATGGACACCAGGATACAGTCACAAAAATAATTGTGCAGTACATCAAGGCCTTACCTTGGAAAAGTTTACATTGAGCAGTAGCAGATCTTGGAATGCCACGTATACTGAGAATTTACCAAAGTTCTCATCAAGCCAGGCTCTGAGACTGCTGGTGTCTGACCCACAGGTTGAGCCTACAACAATGCCATGCAGGGGAGACTCATTGTGAGAGAAACAGCAATCATGACAAGCAAAGCACAATAATGCCTTTTTACGCAAAAAAAGCAATTTAAACAAGCAAAATTGGAGGCTGGGAAAAACTGAATCACCTAGACTTACCTGATTCGCCGGTGTGTTTCAGATGATCCACCATAACAAGTGTGACCTCCTGCTGTCTCTCCAGTGATATCTGGTCAAAGACGCTGCTAAGACCCTGAACGCTACATTGGAAATGTAAAATAAAAAGGTAAGATAAATGCCTATTTTGCCTGCTTTAAATGACTGACTAAAACCTCTTGAAAGAGGGCACCATGATTTTAATGACAATGGCACAATAAGTGCATTTAAGCACATGACCAGCAATGTTAGAGTACTACGTACATTGCGTGGAATGCAATGCAGTCGCTGTCTGCTGTTGCTGTCTGGAGCATCTCTGCAGTTATGCTGGGCAGGAGAGGAATCAGTTTCACCGTGAACCAGGAAATCCAGTCTACTCTCAAGAACTGTGTAAAATGGAGACTGATGATGGCAAAGGTCCGATTCATCATGATGTCCCTCACCACCGGATGGATTTCCAAAGCCTTAAGGAAATGACCAATCACAAAAGAACATGAACAGACCTGGTACAAATTCCTTTAGCTCTCCTGAATTTTCTGTCACATCATTTGTATCTATCAAACTAATGTAGACTTGTGCATACTTGCATGTATGCTCTTCTAGGGATGTAACGGTATTATACATGTTGTGGTATTGCGGTATCAAATTTTCCCGGTAGAGCTGTGGTCAAATGATTCAGTAAAACATTAGGTCTTCCGGGCAACACGTGTAGTTTTTTTCCAAGTGGAGCAAGTGGAGGGATGCGGGAACTATAATTCCCATAATCCCATGTGTGCCACTCTGATGCCTCTCTACAAGTGGAGCGACAATGGCGGAAGCAAAAGAAACGCAAATTTTAAATCTGATGTGTGGAAAAAGTTAGCGTTCGCTGTGACAAGGTACGAGAAAGGACAAAATGTGATGGACATACAAAACGAGTGTGAGTAAATCCGTGAATGAGGAGAGTGTGTATGCGGTTTCTCAATTAGAAAGCAGCCTCCTTAGGTAGCATATGCAGGCTGCATCTGTCATTACACGCTTGGTGTATTTAAGTTAACCGAGTTTTACATCCGCAAGTCATAAGCGTGTTACAACAATATACGATTAAATAAGAATAATAGTCAACTTGAAAAATTTTAATATTCTAAAAATAAGATGATCTTCATGACGTATGCAGCCTACAAATGCAACCTATGGAGGCTGCAGACTTCCGATTGGGAAATGCACCCCTGTATCTAGGTCCAGCTACAATAAGTAAGCTGCTATTTTTATTTTTACTGGGTTGTTTTTGTTTTCAGGAATTGACCCATCTTAAAACCCATCATCTTTTCTTGATTCTACAATCACAACTGTTGCTTTCATAGGAGTACCAAGCATTAGCATTAATAATAATAATAATAATAATAATAATAAACTAGGTCAATTGAGGAAGTGACTCAATTATTAAAACCTGACTTATTAGGGGTTGTTTAAAGTTGACAAACTAAACTGAAACTTTATTATTTATTTTATTACATGGTCTAACTATTTTTGTCCTTTTTATGAAAATTGAAAACACTACACTACACTTTGTGCATTGTAATGTTCAGTCTTGTTTAAGAAACACTTATGGCAGTTTTTCCAAGTCTTCATTAGTTTTTTCCTTCTTGTAAATGTTTCAATAATTACCGTACCGTAGGCATCATATGGAAATACTACAGCACTGTGAATTTTTGATACCATTACATCCCTATGCTCTTCTATTACAATGACATGATTTCCTAAGATCAAAGATTGAACATACCTGCGAATTCTGGGCGAGACCTGCCAGGAAATCATTCATGTTCTGGAAGGCATCAGCATTTTCTAGATGATCAAATACCCTGGTGATCATGTCTGGGTTGTTCAGTGCTCCAGAGTTCACCGTAAGTTGAGCAACTTGGGAAGCGCTCAGAAGGTCTAGTGCCTCAAACTAATGGGGGAAAAACAAACGAAAGGTTGCAGACTGAGCATGGACATCAAGATACAGTCACAGAATAAATTGTGCAGCACATCAAGGACTTACATTGGAAAAGTTTGCATTAAGCAGTATCAGATCTTGGAATGCCACGTAGACTGAGAATTTACCAAAGTTCACATCAAGCCATGCTCTGAGACTGCTGGTGTCTGACCCACAGGTTGAGCCTGCAACAATTATGCCATGCAGAGGAGACTCATTGAGAGAGAAACAGCAATCATGACAGGCAAAGCACAGTAATGCCTTTAAGGCATAAGAAGCAATTCAAACAAACATAAATCGAGGCTGGGAAAGTGTTCAATCAACTAGACTAACCCGATCCACTGGTGTGTTTCAAATGATCCACCAGAACAAGTGTGAGCTCTTGCTGTCTCTCCAGTGACATCTGGTCAAAGACGCTGCTAAGACCCTCAACGCTACATTAAAAGTGTAAAATAAAATGGTAAGACAGATGCCTATTTTGCCTGCGTTAAATGAGTGACTAAAACTTCTTGAGACAGGGCACCATGATTTTATTTGTAATGGCATAGTAAGTGGATTTAAGTACATTGCCAACAATTTGAGCGTACTACGTACATTGTGTGGAAAGTGATGCAGTCGCCATATGATGTTGCTGTCTGGAGCATCTCTGCAGTTATGCTGGGCATGAGAGGAATCAGTTTCACGGTGAACCAGGAAACCCAGTCTCCTCTCAAGAACTCAGTAAAATGGAGACGGATGATGGCAAAGGTCCGATTCATCATGATGTCCCTCACCACTGGATGGATTTCCAAAACCTTGAGGAAATGACCAAACACAAAAGAACATCAACAGACCCTGTACAAATTTCTTCAGCCCTCCTGAATTTTCTGCCGCGCCATTTGGATCGATCAAACGGATGCAGATTTGTATGTTTGCATGCTCTTCTATTACAAGTCATGCCTTCCCAAGATCAAAGAGAGAACATACCTGTGAAATCTGGGTGAGACCTGCCAGGAAATCATTCACGTTCTGGACTGCATCGCCATTATCTAGATGGTCAAATACCATGGTGATCTTGTCTGGGTCGTTCAGTCCTCCAGAGTCCACCGTCAGCTTAGCAACTTGGGAAGCGCTCAGAGGGTCCAGTGCCTCAACCTAATGGGGAAAACAAATGAAAGGTTGCAGACTGAGCATGGACACCAGGATACAGTCATAGAACAAGTTGGGCAGCAAATCAAGGCCTTACATTGAAAAAGTTTGCATTGAGCAGTAGCAGATTTTGGAATGCCACGTAGACTGAGAATTTACCAAAGTTCACATCAAGCCAGGCACTGAGACTACTGGTGTCTGTCCCGCAGGTTGAACCTACAACAATGCCACACAGGGAAAACTCATTGAGAAAGAAACAGCAATCATGACAAGCTAAGTACAGTATTGCCTTTTAACGCAAAAGAAGCAATTTAAAGCAACAATGGAGGCTGGAAAAAAGTTGAATCAACTAGACTTACTTGATCTGCCGGGGTGTTTCAGATGATCCACCAGAACAAGTGTGAGCTCCTGCTGTCTCTCCAGTGACATCTGGTCAAAGACTATGCTAAGACCCTCAACGCTACATTGGAAATGTAAAATAAAAAGGTAAGATAAATGCCTATTTTGCCTGCTTTAAATGGCGGACTAAAGCAGCTTGAGACCAGGCTTCATGTTTTTATTGACAATGGCACAATGAGTCCATTAAAGAACATGGCCACCATTGTTAGCGTATTACGTACATTGTGTGGAATGCGAGGCAGTCGCCATCTGATGTTGCTGTCTGGAGCATCTCTGCAGTTATGCTGGGCAGGAGAGGAATCAGTTTCACTGTGAACCAGGAAACCCAGTCTACTCTCAAGAACTGTGTAAAATGGAGACTGATGATGGCAAAGGTTCGAATCATCATGACGTCCCTCACCACCGGATGGATTTCCAAAGTCTTGAGGAAATGCCAAACACAAAAGAACATCAACAGACCTGGTACAAACTCCTTTAACCCTCCTGAATTTTCTGCCACGTCACGTATCGATCAAACAGATGCAGACTTGTGCATGCTTGCATGCATGCTCTTCTATTACAATGGCATGCTTAACCAAGATCAAAGATTGAACATACCTGTGAATTCTGGGTGAGACCTGCCAGGAAATCATTCACATTTTGGAACGCATTGCCATTTTCTAGATGGTCAAATACCATGGTGATCATGTCTGGGTTGTTCAGGGCTTCAGAGTTCACCGTAAGTTGAGCCACTTGAGAAGCGCTCAGAAGGTCTAGTGCCTCAAACTGATGAGGGAAAAACAAATGAAAGGTTTCAGACTGAGCATGGACCCCAGGATACTGTCACAGAATAAATTGTGCAGCACATCAAAGGACTTACATTGGAAAAGTTTGCATTGAGCAGTAGCAGATCTTGGAATACCACGTAGACTGAGAATTTACCAAAGTTCATATCAAGCCAGGCTCTAAGACTGCTGGTGTCTGACCCACAGGTTGAGCCTGCAACAATGCCATGCAGGAGAGACTCATTGAGAGAAAAACAGCAAACATGACAGGCAAAGCACAGTAATGCCTTTAAGGCACAAGAAGCAATTCAAACATAAATCGAGGCCAGGAAAAGGTTCAGTCAACTAGACTTACCCGATCCGCCGGTGTGTTTCAGATGATCCACCAGAACAATTGTGAGCTCCTGCTGTCTCTCCAGTGACATCTGGTCAAAGACGCTGCTAAGACCCTCAACGCTACATTGGAAATGTAAATTAAAAAGGTAAGATAGATGCCTATTTTGCCTGCTTTAAGTGACTGACTAAAACATCTTTAGACAGGGCACCTAACAGGACAATGAGTGCATTAAAGTACATGGCCAACAAGTTGAGCATACTACGTACATTGCGTGGAATGTGATGCAGTCACCGTAGGTTGTAGCTGTCTGGAGCATCTCTGCAGTTATGCTGGGCAAGAGAGGAATCAGTTGCACGGTGAACCAGGAAACCCAGTCTTCTCTCAAGAACTCTGTCAAATGGAGACTGATGATGGCAAAGGTCCGATTCATCATCATGTCCCTCACCACTGGATGGATTTCCAAAGCCTTGAGGAAATGACCAAACACAAAAGAACATAAACAGACACGGTACAAATTCCTTCAGCCCTCCTGTATTTTCGGTTGCGCCATTTCTATCGATCAAACAGATGCAGACTCTTACATGTTTGCATGCTCTTCTATTACAATGACATGCTTTCCCAAGATAAAAGAAAGAACATACCTGCGAATTCTGGGTGAGACCTGCCAGGAAACCATTCACGTTCTGCAATGCATCGCCATTTTCTAGATAGTCAAATACCATGGTGATCATGTATGGGTTGTTCAGTGCTCCAGAGTCCACTGTCAGTTTAGCAACTTGGGAAGCGCTCAAAGAGTCCAGTTCCTCAAACTAATGGGGAGAATCAAACGAAAGGTTGCAGACTGAGCATGGAAATGAGGATAGTCACAGAAATAATTGTGCAGCAAATTAAAGCCTTACATTGGAGAAGTTCGTATTGAGCAGTAGAAGATCTTGGAATGCCACGTAGACTGAGTATTTACCAAAATTCACATCAAGCCAGGCACTAAGACTGCTGGTGTCTGACCCGCAGGTTGAGCCTGCAACAATTTCACACAGGGGAGACTCATTGAGAGAGAAACAGCAATCATGAAAAGCAAAGCACAGTAATGGCTTTTAACACAAAAGAAACAATTTAAACAAGCAAAAATGGAGGCCAGGAAAAAGTTGAATCAACTAGATTTACCTGATTCGCTCATGTGTTTCAGATGATCCACCAGAACAAGTGTGAGCTCCTGCTGTCTCTCCAGTGACATCTGGTCAAAGACGCTGCTAAGACCCTCAACGCTACAATGGAAATGTAAATTAAAACGATAAGTGCATTAAAGTACATGGCCAGCAATGTTAGAGTACTACGTACATTGCGTGGAATGCGATGCAGTTGCCGTCTGATGTTGCTCTCTGGAGCATCTCTGCAGTTATGCTGGGCAGGAGAGGAATCAGTTTCACTGTGAACCAGGAAATCCAGTCTCCTCTCAAGAACTCTGTAAAATGGAGACTGATGATGGCAAAGGTCTGATTCATCATGATGTCCCTCACCACGGGATGGATTTCCAAAACCTTGAGGAAATGCAGAACACAAAAGAACATCAACAGACCTGGTACAAATACCTTAAACCCTCCTGGATTTTCTGCCATGTCATTTGTATCGATCAAACGAATGCAGACTTGTGCATACTTGCATGCATGCTCTTCTATTACAATGACATGCTTACCCAAGATCAAAGAATAAACATACCTGCGAATTCTGTTCTAGAGCTGCCAGGAATTCATTCACGTTCTGAAACGCATCGCCATTTTCTAGATGGTCAAGTACCATGGTGATCATGTCTGGGTTGTTCAAGGCTCCAGAGTCCATTGTAAGTTGAGCAACTTGGGAAGTGCTCAGAAGGTGCAGTTCCTCAAACTGATGGGGGAAAACAAACGAAAGGTGGCGAATTGAGCATGGACACGAGAAAAGAGTCACAGAACATATTGTGCAGCAAATCAAGGCCTTACATTGAAAAAGTTCTCATTGAGCAGTAGCAGATCTTGGAATGCTACGTAGACTGAGAATCTACCAAAGTTCACATCAAGCCAAGCGCTGAGACTGCTGGTGTCTGACCCACAGGTTGAGCCTGCAACAAGGCCACGCAGGGGAGACTCATTGAGAGAGAAACAGCAATCATGACAAGCAAAGTACAGTTATGTCTTATAACGCAAATGAAACAATTCAAACAAGCAAAAATGGAGGCTGGGAAAAAGTTGAATCAACTAGACTTACCCGATGCACTAATGTGTTTCAGATGATCCACTAGAACAAGTGTGAGCTCCTGCTGTCTCTCCAGTGACATCTGGTCAAAGACGCTGCTAAGACCCTCAATGCTACATTGGAAATGTAGAATATAAAGGTAAGATAGATGCTTATTTTGCCTACTTTAAGTGACTGACTAAAACATCTTGAGACAGGGCACTATGATTTATTGACAAAGTGCATTAAAGTACATGGCCAACAATGTTAGCTTGCTACGTACATTGCGTGAAATGCGATGCAGTCACCGTCTGATGTTGCTGTTTGGAGCATCTCTGCAGTTATGCTGGACAGGACAGGAATCAGTTTCACTGTGAACCAGGAAACCCAGTCTACTCTCAAGAACTCTGTAAAATGGAGACTGATGATTGAAAAGGTCCGATTCATCATGATGTCCCTCACCAGCAGATGGATTTCCAAAGCCTTGAGGAAATGACCAAACACAAAAGAACATCAACAGACCTGGTAAAAATTCCCTCAGCCCTCCTGAATTTTCTGCCGCATCATTTGTATCGATGAAACGAATGCAGACTTGTGCATACTTGCATGCATGCTGTTCTATTACAATGACATGCTTACCCAAGATCAAACATTGAACATACCTGCGAATTCTGGGTGAGACCTGCCAGGAAATCATTTACATTCTGAAACGCCTCAGCATTTTCTAGATGGTCAAATACCATGGTGATCATATCTGGGTTGTTCAGTGCTCCAGAGTTCACCGTAAGTTGAGCAACTTGGGAAGCGCTGAGAAGGTCCAGTGCCTCAAACTGATGGGGGAAAACAAACTAAAGGTTGCAGACTGAGCATGGACACCAGGATAGAGTCACAGAATAAATTGTGCAGAACATCAATTACTTACATTGGAGAAGTTTGCATTTAGCAGTAGCAGATCTTGGAATTCCACATAGACTGAGTATTTACCAAAGTTCACATCAAGCCAGGCTCTGAGACTGCTGGTATCTGACCCACAAGTTGAGCCTGCAACAATGCCACGCAGGTGAGACTCATTGAGAGAGAAACAGCAATCATGACAGGCAAAGCACAGTAATGCCTTTAAGGCATAAGAAGCAATTCAAACAAACATAAATCGAGGCCGGGAAAAAGTTCAACTAAGACTAACCCGATCCACCAGTGTGTTTCAGATGGTCCACCAGAACAATTGTGAGCTGCTGCTGTCTCTCCAGCGACATCTGGTCAAAGACACTGCTAAGACCCTCAACGCTACATTGGAAATATAAAATTAAAAGGTAAGATGGATGCCAATTTTGCCTGCTTTAAGTGACTGACTAAAACATCTTGAGACAGGGCATCTAACAAGGCAATAAGTGCATTAAAGTACATGGCCAACAATGTGTGCATACTTACATAGCCTGGAATGCAATGCAGTCGCTATAGGATGTTGCTCTCTGGAGCATCTCTGCAGTTATGCTGGGCAGGAGTGGAATCATTTTCAAGGTGAACCAGGAAACCCAGTCTTCCCTCAAGAACTGTGTAAAATGTAGAGTGATGATGGCAAATGTCCGATTCATCATGATGTCCCTCACCACTGGATGGATTTCCAAAGCCTTAAGGAAATGACCAAACACAAAAGAACATTAACAGACCCGGTACAAATTCCTTCAGCCCTGCTGAATTTTCTGGCGCGCCATTTGGATCGATCAAACGAATGCAGACTTGTACATGTTTGCATGCTCTTCTATTACAATGACATGCTTTCTCAAGTTCAAAGAAAAAAACATACCTGTGAATTCTGGGTGAGACTTGCCAGGAAATCATTCACATTCTGAAACGCATTGCCATTTTCTAGATGGTCAAATACCATGGTCATCATGTCTGGGTTGTTCAGTGCTCCAGAGTCCACCGTCAGCTTAGCAACTTGGGAAGCGCTAAGAGAGTCAATTGCCTCAAACTAATGAGGAGAAACAAATGAAAGGTTGCAGACTGAGCATGCATACCTGGAAACAGTCACAGAGCAAATTTTGCAGCAAATCAAGGCCTTACATTGATAAAGTTCACATTGAGCAGTAGCAGATCTTGGAATGCCACGTAGACTGAGAATTTACCAAAGTTCACATCAAGCCAGGCTCTAAGACTGCTGGTGTCTGATCCACAGGTAGAGCCTGCAACAATGCCACGCAGAAGAGACTCATTGAGAACGAAACAGCAATCATGACAGTCAAAGCACAGTAATGCCTTTAAGGCACAAGATGCAATTCAAACAAACATAAATGGAGGCCAGGAAAAAGTTGAATCAACTAGACTAACCCGATCCGCCAGTGTGTTTCAGATGGTCCACCAGAACAACTGTGAACTTCTGCTGTCTCTGCAGGGACATCCGGTCAAAGACTCTGCTAAGACCCTCAACGCTACATTGGAAATGTAAAATAAAAAGGTACGATAGATGCCTATTTTGCCTGCTTTAAATGACTCAACAAAACATCTTGAGACAGGGCACCACGATTTTATTGACAATGGCAAAATAAGTGCATTAAAGTACATGGCCAGCAATGTTAGCCTACTACCTACATTGTGTGGAATGCAATGCAGTCACCGTCTGATGTTGCTGTCTTGAGCATCTCTGCAGTTATGCTGGGCAGGAGAGGAATCAGTTTTACAGTGAACCAGGAAACCCAGTCTACTCTCAAGAACTGTGTAAAATGGAGACTGATGATGGTAAAGGTCCGATTCATCATGATATCCCTCACCACTGGATGGATTTCCAAAGCCTTGAGAAATTGACCAAACACAAAAGAACATCAACAGACCCGGTACAAATTCCTCCAGCCCTCCTGAATTTTCTGCTGCGTCATTTGTATCGATCAAACAAATGCAGACTTGTGCATACTTGCATGGATGCTGTTCTATTACAATTTCATGCTTAACCAAGATCAAAGATTGAACATACCTGTGAATTCTGGGTGAGTCCTGCCAGGAAATCATTCACGTTCTGAAACGCATCAACATTTTCTAGACGGTCAAATACCATGGTGATCATGTCTGGGTTGTTCAGTGCTCCAGAGTTCACTGTAAGTTGAGCAACTTGAGAAGCGCTCAGAAGGTCCAGTGCCTCAAACTGATGAGGGAAAAAACAAACGAAAGGTTTCAGACTGACCATGGACCCCAGGATACATTCACAGAATAAATTGTGCAGCACATCAAAGGACTTACATTGGAAAAGTTCGCATTGAGCAGTAGCAGATCTTGGAATGCCACGTAGACTGAGAATTTACCAAAGTTCACATCAAGCCAGGCTCTGAGACTGCTGGTGTCTAACCCACAGGTTGAGCCTGCAACAATGCCACGCAGGTGAGACTCATTGAGAGGGAAACAGCAATCATGTCAGGCAAAGCACAGTAATGCCTTTAAGGCACAAGAAGCAATTCATACAAACATAAATCGAGGCCGGGAAAAAATTCAATCAACTAGACTTACCCGATCCACCGGTGTGTTTCAGATGATCCACCAGAACAATTGTGAGTTCCTGCTGTCTCTCCAGTGACATCTGGTCAAAGACGCTGCTAAGACCCTCAACGCTACATTGGAAATGTAAATTAAAAAGGTAAGATAAATGCCTATTTTGCCTGCTTTAAGTGACTGACTAAAACATCTTGAGACAGGGCACCTAACGGGACAATGAGTGCATTAAAGTACATGGCCAACAATTTGAGCATACTACGTACATTGCGTGGAATGCGATGCAGTCACTGTAGGTTGTAGCTGTCTGGAGCATCTCTGCAGTTATGCTGGGCAAGAGAGGAATCATTTTCACGGTGAACCAGGAAACCCAGTCTCCTTTCAAGAACTCTGTAAAATGGAGACTGATGATGGCAAAGGTCCGATTCATCATGATGTCCCTCACCACTGGATGGATTTCCAAAGCCTTGAGGAAATGACCAAACACAAAAGAACATCAACAGACCCTTTACAAATTCCTTCAGCCCTTCTGAATTTTCTGCCGCACCATTTGGATCGATCAAACGGATGCAGACTTGTACATGTTTGCATGCTCTTCTATTACAATGACATGCTTTCCCAAGATCAAAGAAAGAACATACCTGCGAATTCTGTGTGAGACCTTCCAGGAAATCATTCATGTTCTGAAACGCATCGCCATTTTCTAGATGGTCAAATACCATGGTGATCATGTCTGGATTGTTCAGTGCTCCAGAGTCCACCGTCAGCTTAACAACTTGGGAAGCACTCAGAGTGTCCAGTGCCTCAAACTAATTGTAAAAACAAACAAAAGTTTGCAGACTGAGCATGGACACCAGGATACAGTCATAGAACAAATTGTACAGCAAATTAAGGCCTTACACTGAAAAAGTTTGCATTGAGCAGTAGCAGATCTTGGAATGCCACGTAGACTGAGAATTTACCAAAGTTCACATCAAGCCAGGCTTTGAGACTGCTGGTGTCTGATCCACAGGTTGAGCCTGCAACAATGCCACACAGGAAAGACTCATTAACAGAGAAACAGCAATCATGACAGGTAATGCACAGTAATGTCTTTAAGGCACAAGAAGCAATTCAAACAAACATAATTGGAGACCAGAAAAAAGTAAAATCAACTAGAGTTACCTGATCCGCCGGTGTGTTTCAGATGATCCACCAGAACAAATGTGAGCTCCTGCTGTCTCTCCCATGACATCTGGTCAAAGACACTGCTAATACCCTCAACGCTATATTGGAAATGTAAAATAAAAGGTAAGATAGATGCCTATTTTGCCTGCTTAAGTGACTGACTAAAACAGCTTGAGACCAGGCATCATGTTTTATTGACAATGGCACTGTAAGTGCATTAAAGTACATTGTGTGGAATGTGATGCAGTTGCCATCTAATGTTGCTGTCTGGAGCATCTCTGCAGTTATGCTGGGCAGGAGAGGAATCAGTTTCACCGTGAACCAGGAAACCCAGTCTTCCCTCAAGAACTGTGTAAAATGGAGACTGATGATGGCAAAGGTCCGATTCATCATGATGTCCCTCACCACCGGATGGATTTCCAAAGCCTTGAGGAAACAAATAGCAAATAGCATTTGTTTTACCTTAGTTATGAACTTGCAGATTTACCATGAATTTAAAAAGATTTGGTTGGTTCTTTCTAAAGTCAATTCTTTAGTTTTGGTTATATTTGGTTACATTGCAATTTGTAGCTTTTACGCTCCACACCAGTCCACAAAGCTTCTGAAAAGGGTTTATATTTTCGATCTCTTGTCAACCCTCAAAACATTCAAGCACAGCAGAGTCATCTAAAATTATGCAGGTAGCAACATCTCTGTGGTCTTCATAATGTGAGAAATCAGCGCTACTGTTCTATAGTGATTAACCCTTGTGCATTGTTCAAATTCACTACCCTTTCGTGTTGTTCGTTGATGAAAACATCCACTAAATTAAACTGCTGTAAAATATATCAGATGAATATTTTTTTGCATAAATCTGTTAATCAACCTCAGTTCTGATCAAAACGACCAAATTTTCACAAAATGTCCATGATTTTTAATCTTTAATTGGCAAGTTCATAATTTATGTCACACATTTGTGGGAAAATAAACAAAATGATTTTCAATATAAAAAGTGATTGTGGACTGTATTTTTTACCTTTTTTTTTTACCTTTTTCACCATCTTGTGCATGTCAAAGATTATTATAAACTTTGGCTTTGATGCATTTTTACCTTTTACTTTTTTTATTTTTTCTCTCCCTTATTTTCTATATTTGCCCCATTGACTTTTAACAACATTATACTGACATATAATAATATCGACATTATAACACCATTATTTATTTGAGTGCAAAGCCATGACATCATATAATCATTCTTGATTGTTGGTGGTTTTTCCTTTTGCAAAGAAGTAAAATTTGTCATTTTTACTGTTAATCGCCATGTGTCACCATTAACCCTTTGTAGACCTGTGCAAAAAACAAAGCTTAATTTCTGTTTTGTACATTGAGTTATATGGAGTATAACAGCATATTATTATTATGTGTGTGTGTGTGTGTGTGTGTGTGTGTGTGTAGGGTTAGGATTAGGGTTAGTATTAAGGAGAGAGCACCTTCTTCGAACACCAGTTGCTGCTGCACTGGTAATAGAGATTCAGGGTGTACTCACACTATCCAAACCAAACTGCGCTCGGCGCGTTTGACCCCCAAAGCCTGGTTCGTTTAACTAGTTTGATCGCTCTGTACCGTGCCCGGCCAGGTTGCAGAGGTGGGCTAGAGTGTGGTTTATTTGGGCTCAGGAGCGGAAGGCTATGTTGTGAGCGCAATCGCGCCTGAGCCTGATTCAAAAAGGTGAAGACGTCAATTGCACGACCACTCACCTTCATATGCCTTCTTAAAAACCTTCTGATGTGCGCGGCAGGGTTACATGAATGTCGGAGATGCACACGTGCGAGATCAACTAAGCATTATGATGACATGTGAGAGGGCTGTCTGTAATCGCGCACCAAACGACTCCAAATAAAAAACACAGACTTAATATTAAGATGTGTTCCAGTGTTAAGAGAGCGGTTTACTTCCTGTTTTTTTTTTCAAAACAATCACAACTTAATGACGAAAGCGCACCCGGGCTCGGATCGATAAAAGTACAGTGTGAGCGCGTGCATGTGGGGGTGTAGGGATGTGTGACAATCGCGCTGGGGCGTGGTTTGGTTTGGATAATGTGGGTGCACCCTCAGTCTCCTGCAGCTGTGCCTCCAGACACAAATTCACAGACACCAGCATACATCAGCAGCTCAGAAGTGAAGAGGGGAACATGCAAGTGTTGCACAGAACAAAAAACTCAGCACTTGCATCTGATGTGGTGGACACACTTGCACAGAGCACCAAGTGATACGCTGCAAGTCCTGCTGGAAAGACTGAACACACACATGTGCACACACACTGGTTTCCATGTTTTGTGGGGACATTCCATAGACATAACAACACGGAAGGGCTGTAAATTTGCCCACGGTGTATTGTTGAGGGGTTTTTTTTATTTAAAAGCATTTTCTCAAAATATGTGTCAAAATAAGATTTGTCACCAAAAATCATTCCATTTGCTGAAATAAAGAGAAAGTTGTGGCTAAATTAAGACCCCATCGTGTATGTAAACATCCCAACAACACACAAGGGTTAAGGACAGGGGGCACACCTTCCATGAAACTGGAAATAGACAATATATTTTCCAGTCGAACAGGCCTGATTAATAGAAGATAAGGCCTATAACTCTATCCACAGTGTTTAACCTGCTAACCAATCATCACACTGGTTATTGTGCTATCCCAAATGAACTTAAAAGTAAATGAAATAGAGAGCAGGAAAATAAACTTAAAGATACCTAAAACATTACAAAAATGAAACAAAACATAGATTTGGTTAATGTCAATTCTGTGCTTGACCCCAAACTAAATCATGGACAACTGATAAAATGGAATCTAGTAAGTTCTTAGTTAAGTTTTTAATTGTCTGAATAGGACTTTGGTGTAATGGACTTACGCCAGTTTGAGTTAGTGTCCAGAAAAACTCATCAACATTCTGGAAAGCATCACCCTCCTCTAGATGGTCAAAAATCAAGTTAATCATATTTATGTTTTTCAGTGCTCCCGACGTCTGAGTCAACTCAGCTACTTGAGATGGTGTCAGCAATCTAAATGAATTAAACTGCAGAGAGTAAAAGTTAACTGCAGGCATCAATTTTTTATATATAATTTCATCTCAGTGAAACAATCATATTGTTTATATTATTTACCTCAGTAAAATAGCTGTTGAGCATTTGCAGGTTTCTGAGCGAAGCATATCTAAAAAACATCCCTAAGTTCTTTTGTAGCCATTCACTGTTTTCTGTGTTGTTTGAAAAACACCCAGGATCTGAAATAAAATGTCATCCATGACATTCAATTTTCCATAATAAAAAATGACCCTCAATTCATGTGGCTGTTAATGTGTCTGAGTACCTGTGGTATCTGCTCTGGACAGGTAAGGGTAAATTAGATGAGTGAAGATCACTTTCTGTTGGTTGTCTGTAATCAGTGTTTCCTCTTCGCTAAGATCTCTGACACTATTAGTTCAAAAAATAATATTTGTATTAGCTTTCACAAAATTGGTAAACCAACAACTGAATTAAGAATTTACTCCTGCTGCAGGACTGCAAAACTTAATGACTTAATGTCAGAGCTGACGCTATGGGGAACGCCTACAGGGTGACAGCGTCTGAGTATGCATATCAAATTCGACCAATGGTTTGGTGTGACGTCATAGACAGAAGCCAGAGAGCATAAATACGGCAGAAAGGAATGCCCACTTTATCTGCCATAAGCCGAAGCGGGTATTCAGGCACGCCGGAAGTATGGCCAGGAAGACGCAGCGTCTTGTTCCCTTCTCAGGGAACAAGGGTTACATACGTCTTTGACGCTGCGTCCCAGCTGACGCTATGGGGAACGTTATACCCAATCCACCAGACTACAAGTGCCTGTCTGTGTGTAGAAAGCACAACTGAGACCAAAGCACACGATTACCAGGAATAGAGTTAAGATCCAACTCAAAAGTGTACAAAAGTGAGCGGTGAGGACTTGCCTGCCGCATCACAGATATCTGGATCGAGGCCCGTGCCCACAGGGTCTTATATGCTGCCATACCTCGAGTTGAATGCACTCTGATGGTTAAAGGAAAGGGCCGTCAGGAGGCTTTATAAGCACATGGGATAGCCTCGGCTATCCATCTTCTTAAAGGCTGCTTGGTGGCCGGGAACCCAGTCTGGGCCAAACCGAAGCATTTAAATAACTGCTCTGTTCTCCAGAACCTGGCAGGACTATGCACATACATGCATGCACTAAGCATAGCAAATTAAGTGCCCGCTGGCTAAATCCTTGAAAGGTGAAGGCTTGAAAGCCTGCAATATTATGGGGCGTGAAATATTATTCCAAACCTTAGACACGTAACCTTCACCATGCCTGGAGCGAACTCGAGGCAGGTGAGTGAAACAGAGAGAGCCAATAAAACTCCTACCCTCTAAAGGGAGGTAAAAGCTAGGAGAAATATAGTTTCCAGAGTAAGAAACTTTCTGAAATGGTATCAATGGCTCAAATGGTGCCCCTGATAAGTCCTCCAGGACCACACACAGATCCCACACAGGGATCCTAAAATGACTTGCAGGCTTTAGCCTCCGAGTGCCACACAGGAAATGCATGAATAGATGGTCTCTACTTAATGAGGGACCGACCACTAAGGTATGAAAGACAGATATAACTGCCACATAAGCCTTAATGGTCAAAGGTGACAGCCCTGCTGCAAACTGCTCCTATAGAAACTCCAGAACTGTACCAAGGGGCAGTTAACTGGGTCATATAAGTGCTCTTGGCACCATGTAAAGAATGTCTTTCTTTAAATGCGTATAATTTCCTGGTGGAGGAAGCACTGGAAGTAAAATAGTCTGCACAACCTCAGTTAAGAGACCCGTTTATATGAGTCTGTACAACTTAGAGGCGAGACCCAAAAACTCTAGGCAGGGGTAAAACACAGTGCCCCTTGCCTGAGACTATCGATCCCTCCAGATCAGCCCCTGAAATGGGGAGCCGTCTAGGAGGGAGACCAGGTTCGAAAACCACAATCGGGTCGGCCAACACAGGGCTATGAGCAACAGCTGTGCCTGTGGACCCTCTCCAGAACTCCCAGGAGCTGAGCAATTGGGGAAAAACACACTGGAGGCCCTCAGACCCTTCCTGTGTCATGGCAACCAGTCCAAGTGGGACTGGGTGAAAGAGAGAAAACCAAAGAGTACAATGTGAATTCTCCTGAATTACAAACAGGTCAGCTTTCGCTTGGCCGAACCTGATTTGCTCCCCCACGTGTGGGTGGAGTCTTCATTCCCCAAGCTCAACGCCTGCCTCAGCAGAACGTCTGCTCCATGTAGACTTACATAGGTTTTGACCTTATGGTCTTCCATAGCCACTTCCCGGGCTTAGAAGGATGCATCTATCGTAAGCCTGATGTGACGACCCTGAGTTTTGGCCTTCATGGGAAAGGAACCATGGTTTCTTCCATAATACTAAGGCACAAAGTATTTGCGTGTGACCTTGATCATGAGAAACAGGTTGCCCCTCAGGCAACCCCATGGTTAAAAGATGGATTCTATACGAGCAGGAGACAACCGTGCCTGCAGTCGTTAAAAACCATACCACGCCCAGAAAATAAGTCCTCTGTGCCGGAGAAGTATACTTTTCCTTGCATTTAGTTGATGGGACATTTTTTGGTCCTTCTGGCTTTCCTTAACTGATCCCAGCTAGAAAGAGATGCTTCTGTCATTAACGTTATGCGGCGACAGACCGCTCCTAACTTCGGGCCTGTAAACAAATACCCAACATTTTTTCCATATTCTTAGGGCACAAAGACATGTGCTCGTAACCCTGAACATGTGAAAAAGCCAACACTGGCCTTTTTGAGAAAGGAACCGTGGTTTCTGCCATAATACTAAGGCACAAAGCATTCGCTTGTGACCTTGATTATGCAAAACGGGTTGCCCCTTAGGGAACCCCATGGTTAAAGGATGGATTCTATACAATCAAGGAGCAAGGTGTCAATGGTCGTCTTTTAGACAACTATCAAGTCAGCAGTCATCCCCATGATTGTGTAACCTACAGAACTAGAATGAGAGACCATTTAAAGGTCTTTGCAGGTGTTTTGAGTTAATTAGCTTATTAGAGTGTGGCAGTAGGTGTTTTCATTATTGAACCATTTCACAATATCCTAATTTTCAGAGACACTGAATTTGGGATTTTCCTTAGTAGTCAGTTATAATCATAAAAATAAAATAAACATTTGAAATATTTCAGTCTGTGTGTAATGAATGAATATAATATACAAGTTTCATTTTTGAATGGAATTAGTGAAATAAATCAACTTTTTGAATGCATTCTAATTATATGACCTGCACCTGTATTAATGCCATTGTTTTGTCTCAAGATGCACACCAGTATTTTTTGTAAGGTATGTTTGTAAAATCTACTTTTCTTTTTCAGTCCTGGATTAATCTAAACCCTTTCTGGAAAACCACCACATAAGGTTGGGCTTTGTGACTTACACACCCAAATCAGAAAAAAAACACATGAAGAAATTTATTTCATGTCTCTTCATCCAGTATATTAAGGAAAACACATCAAAACGTTTCACAAATTCACGGGAGATTGTGTTCTGACAGTGAGACCAAAAGCACAGATTGCTTGGCCTTATGTAACTATGTTAAAACAACACTAAAGAGTTTTTGCTCCCCCTACAGGTTGGAAGTGGAATTGTCCATTACCACTGTCGTAAATAATTTAGCCTACTGCAGCAAAGCTGGCTCTGTTGGATTGTATGTCTGCCATAAAGCAAGTTTTTGTAGCTTTCACTCGAACTACAGGATCGCAACCCGACGGTTGGAAACTTCTTTAGTGCGGTTTTGGCCGATAGAGGGCTGCAAAGCGAATGTGAAAGTGCCGTTCACCCTGTTTCGAGCAGAGTATGTGAGCGGAGTGGAAAGAATTTGCGCTCCGCGCTCAAAGCATTTCATAATAACTCCGTTCAAGCTCCGCTCTGGGTGTACAATATTCCGCTCCTCGCTCCCTCCCCACGCCCTCCTTATTAATGCCTCGCTCCGCGTTCGCTTCATTGTAAATTTTAATTCTCTTTTGAAACATCACCAACCTCGTTGGCTCGTTAAAATATCAGAGTCCACTGCAGTTCTGTAGCAGAATGCGCAATTAATTGTCCAACTCTAATAAAGCATATGGCATAAGCGTGTCACGGACCGCGCTGTAGCAAGGTAAATGCCGGAAATTATTTACAAATTTAAATGGCTTTTTCTTTTATTCTGTGTTGGTGGTTTAGGTTGTTAAAGCTGTATTAATGTCATGACTCTGGTTTTATTGATTGCTGTATTTTGGTTTCTCTGTGTTTTGTTTTGACAGCTTCACACGTGCTCGTCTCACTCACGGGTGTAATCATTGTGATCGTTTTCACCTGCGTCACTCACAGCTGCAGTTCATTTGATGGCCATTAAGTATTTAATCCCTGTGTGTTTAGTGTGTCGTTGCAAGTTTGTCTTTGTATGTTCTCGCCGGTTTCTAGCGCTGCTAGATTCTTGTCTTGTCCTGTCGAGTTTTTGCCAGTTATTCTTGTCAGTTTTTATTTTTCCCCTGTAAGTCTGTGCTCTCTGCTACCCGTAGATTTTGGAAACCAGTCACCGAGATCATCTGCTGTTCTCCGCGCTCTCTCTCGCTGCATTAAAGACTGCTTTCTCCATCTGCGAGCAGAGGATTCTCGCCGCGGCTTTGCCGCTGTCCAGCAGGGCAGTCCCGCGCCTCTGGAGCTGTCCAGCTTCTCCTGTCAGCTCTCAGCACCACTAACGCTCTCTTTCTCTCTGCCCACCTCAGGATCATCTCGCTCGCCTGCCGAGCTGGCGTTGTGCCCTAGTGAGCTGTGGATCTCTCTCGCTGTGTCGTGTGTTCTCTTTCCTCTCTCCCACCGTTCGCCTGAGTGTGGCAGTAGCCCGGACGTGTGTGGTCTTTCTCTCAAGCCCAGTGTGTGTGGTCTCTGTTTTTGCCGTCTGCCTCGGAGTGGCCTTTGCGCCCAGACGTGCTACTGACATTATTATTATTATTATTGAAATAAATATTTCTGTTAATCTGCTCTGGGATCTCTCTGTGTGTTTCTCATCGCAACAATTAATACCGACCTTTAGATTTTCTTTCCAAGTGTAAGCAGAAAACTTGTGTTTTCTTGACACGTGCCTTTTAAGATTACACTTTTGATGTTGTAACCACCTCCCCGCACTCGCGTTCTTCTTTGCCATCATTACCTTTTAAAATACATTTGTATTTTGCCCCCATTGCACTGTAGTATTTCAGAAACTCTTTATTTCTGTCTTTCTTTAACTGTGCTTATTAATAACTTGTGAATTCGTCCATCATATAATGCAAAGGCGGAAATCGTGAGGGGGGTCAGTAAAATATAATTAAAAACATAATAAATAACATGATATTATATTAATTTTGTGAAGTTAAACAATACAAAACAAATGCAATTGGGGCCAAAATATATGTTTAGAAACATTTTTAGTGTCCCTCCCTTGTCTCACAGTGTTTTTGGTTCTTGCTCGTGACTGAGCGAGAGAAAATCAAGACGCTCCGACATTCAAAAAATACGCTCCTCGCTCCTGGCAAAATCATCCCACTCCACTCCTTGCTCCGCTCCCACTCCGCACCGCTCACATACTCTGGTTTCGAGTGCATGAACGACTGAAACTTTTTGCATTAATGAGCTGTGTTACAAGTAACCCTGCGTTAGTTTGTGTCCCACTCTGCCCTAATTTATATGTTAATGCCTCCTCAGGACTAGTTACATTTTAATGTCACCCTGGTTGAATATTTTTTTATCTCAGTTTCTAAACTGATTAAATGATTTTTATATGATCTTCACATTTGAAAATAACATGCAACCAAATGCTCAAACTTGACTGAACATTATCGTTCTGTGCTGATATAACACCAAAACAGCACTGACAAGTTTTATCATTTCTATCACTCTGACACCAATAAACAAATAAAACGTTACTGTACTATGATGAATATGTCAACCCAAAATGCATATAATCGTTTAGAAAATTCACTAATTTAATCGTTTACTACCAAAATGTCATCTATTGACAACCCTCATTTATATGCCTTATCTGATAGATAGTTTACATGAAAATTCCACATACATCATCTGGAAGGTTTCACATGTGAAGTTTTTCTGGCTCAGTTGTATCAGATACTCCTCGTTTATATATGGCAGAACCGGCAGAAACTTCAAATACAGCCAGATCTCAACAAACTGTACGTTGTGAATAGTATCTTCATTGAGATTCTCCAAAAAAGCAAAGAAAGCAGCCACATCGACATTTGTTTTTGGGTCCTGGAAAAAGAGAAACACTATGTCATATTATTTTTAGTGACTCAAAGCAGTCTTCTGTCCAGTGTGTCCTAACCTCTATTCTTATGGCTTTGTTCATACAAGCATCACGTAAAATGTTGTAACATAGTGATAGCTGCCCATTGCTCCAGGTGTTTGTGTGTGTGTGTGTGTGTGTGTTCACGACTTGCAGTGCATGTGTTCACTACTCACTGGGATGGGTTAAATGCAGAGGTCACATTTCGAGGATACCATAATTGTCAATCATGTCACTTTTACTTCTTAACTATCAATTATTAAATATGAAGAAGTCCTGGAAAACTATACTGCCCATTGACGGTTCATGCTAGCTAATTGCATTAACTAATGTTAACAAATCTATCCTTATTGTAACGTGTTACTTGTCGTTCCTTCTCGTTCCAGCAATGACCTGCTGTTAAAAGTATTGTATTTGTTAAAAGGGCCTAACATCTAAGTGACTTGTGTTTATGCATTCCATGAGAGATATTAACCATTTCAGCTGAGAGATCCATTGCTGATTTGAGGATTTGTCTGAATTGCACTTGTAGATGCTCTAGTGTAGTTCTGGAGATATGCATTTCACCTGTCAAGGTACAAAGGGCCAGATTGCTCATTCTTTCTGCAGTGCTGATCACCTTAGAAAGGGAAAATCAATTGAAATTACTCAAATGTACAGACAAACACATATAGACCTTTTGTGAGTAGACGTCACAGTTACGCAATGTGGTGTCAGAAAAACAGTTTTACACACAAGTGAAACGAGCAAGATAACTCAGTAGAAAATGTCTTGTGCTGTTAAATGTTAAAATGGGAATACCAAAAAAAGATGGCCTTCATTTTTATAGAATACCATCATTGAAGACACTATTTGAAGATAATTGTAAGTGTTTACGGTTGTAATAAGCCCTTAAGCGGACCGACTGTAGTAATGAAATCATCTGAAAATCTTTAAATAATTAAAGGGCTTGACCTCACTTAATAACCTGTACATTGACAGCAAATTTGCATCATTCGATCAACTGAAAGAAAAATATAATCTTTCTAATTCTCATTTCTTTCGGTATTTACAGGTTAGGCATTACACTCAATCAGAAATTGCAGATTTTCAAAATCTACCCCTGGAGCATGACATTTATGATATTTGTAAGAGCCCTCCTTTCTCCAAGCATCTCATATCGAAAATTGTTTGTCTATTTGATGACTGTATAACTGTGAGAACTAGGGACACTTGGAAAGAAGAGCTAGGTATGGAATTACCTGAATCTATGTGGGACACCTGCTTGTCTAATATCCATTCCTGCTCTATAAACAGCAGACACCAACTAATTCAATTTAAGATTGTCCATCGTTTGCACTATTCCAAAGTCAGACTACATAGAATATTTCCATCAGTTTCCCCAGTGTGTGACAGATGTAATATGTCAGAGGGAACACTTTCCCATGCTTTTTGGTTTTGCTCTTCACTGACAAACTTTTGGTTTAAAATATTTGACTGGTATTCTAAAGCATATCAGAGGCCCCTTCAGCCTGAACCCGGACTTGCTATTTTCGGCTGTTCACAGTCAACAAGGGCAATTCCAACTACAATGCGGCAACCATTGGAACTAGGATTGCTAGTTGCAACACTCTCAGAAATAAAGGTACGAAAGTTGTCACTGGGACAGTACCCTTTCAAAAAGGTACATCTTTGTACCCAAAGAGTGCATATTAGTACTTTGAACTGACAAAATGTACCTTTAAAGGTACATATTTGTACCTAAATGGTACATATTAGGACCTTTTTTAAAGGGTACTGCCCCAGTGACAGCTTCGTACCTTTATTTTTGACAGTGAAGAGACTGATATTGAAGGAATGGAAGTCCCCCTCTCCTCCCTTCTTTAAGGTATGGATAGTTGATATGCTATCCATAATCCAAATGGAAAGACTTCGCATTACTCAAATGGACATGTTTTCACGTTCTTGGGATCCATTTCTAACTCATTTTGAAAAAACAAAACTGTAGCAACTAATTGTGTTCTTCTATCAATAACTTTTCCTTCTACTGCTGTACCAAATGTGACTGTAATAACTGGCAATTGCTGCATCTGAGCCCTGTTTTGTTTTGTTTGTTTGTTTTTTGTTAAAATTGAAAATGTAAATAAATAAAATATTAAAAAATCTTTAAATAATAAGAACAGAAAATAATTAGAGAAGATGTCCGGTAATCTGTTGAAGTCTGTTCCCTCTATGTGTTTCTTATAGTGTTTTCATCACGTTACGTTTATAATTTATTTAGAATGATTAAAGATTTGAATGGGTTATACTAAAACCACTTTCTGCCACCATTTGTGCTCCGCCCACAAAAAACGCCATCTCTGTATGCAAACACGCAAATGGTCGATTAGGTGCACACAGGCCTGGCGCCAGGATGGCATAACTTGGGGGGGGGGGCATTTAATCCCATGGTGGGCTCCACACTAATATACCTTATGGTGACTGACTTCCTGGGGCCCGTTTCAGAAAGAAGGTTAAGTGAAATCTCTGAGTATGTTAACCATGAAATAAGGAAAACTCTGGGTTTCTGTTTCAGAATGGGAGGTATGTTAAACCTGAGACAGCAGGGTAAGTCAACCCTGTTTCAGAAGGAGAGGTAACTCAGTATAGAGGGTATGCATTGACGTCACTTTTCCACGTGACCACGTGAGAGCTCGCCCGTTGAGTGGCCAAGTGTGCAACAAAATGGCTGGTTTTCATAGGGGCCAGTAAAACTGACTATTATCAGCTTAATTTAAATGTAATTGTACTTGATAGCAGAGGTGGACAATACTTAGTTCCATTAGTTACATTTTCCAAGCATCTTTGCTTTATTAGGGTTTGTATTGGGAAATATTTTACTTCACAACAGCATAGAATCATACTGTGTATTCTTTAATAGTGCATATTAAAATTTATTTAATACCTAATTACATTCAAATTGTGTACATTTACTAAATGTAAAAGTACGTTAATGTACTTAAATATTAAATGTAAAACAAACACGTGTATTTATGAAATGTAATAGAATAAAAATTATGATAATATGCTTTGGAATGTAAAGAAAAACACGGATAAAATACAAATACTTGAAAAATACTTTTAAGTAGAAAGTAAAACCTCTGCTTGATAGTGACCCTAGCAACTTATCAACCCACCTGTGGTCAGTGGACATTGGCATGAATGATCTATTTACTTCTGCTTTCAGGGTTTTTTGTCAGTCTGTAAAACGATAGCTCAGAAATCTTGTTAATCTGTTAGTACAGTCTATCGCACAACGCGTTTTCACCGTATATTCGCCGATGTCACGCTGTACTTAAATGCTGCCGCTCTGTCTTTTGCCACTCAGTGGGCGTAACCGCAGTCCCTCTTGCCGACGGTGACGTCATGTGCATACCCTCTATACTCAGTGTTTGTTTCCAGGGTAACTTACTCTGTGAACCTAACCTTGTCAAGAGCAGGTTTTATTCTGTAAACTCAATTCGCGTTCTACGGGACAGCATACCAGTACAAAGTTCTGCCTTTCAGATTATCTCTGGCACCACGCACATTTACCAAATGTGCGAATGCGGCTCTCGGCCCTCTCAGACAGAGCGGCATCCGCATATTGAATTACCTCGACGATTGGCTTATTCTAGCCCAGTCAGAGAGAGAAATTATTGCGCACAAGACCGTTGTACTCCAGCATTTGGAGAATTTAGGGTTCAAAATCAACCTCCAGAAGAGTTTGCTTACCCCCACCCAGCGAATCGCGTTCTTAAGCATGACGCTCGACTCGTTAAAGATGCGGGCATGGCATACACAGGAACACGCGCTCACGGTCAGACGCGAGGCAGCATCGTTCAAAGCGGGTTCACATCTCCCTCTCAAACGACACAGCCGGAGCTATGGAATCTACACGCTTGGTTTCTGAACGGCAACCGTCACGCCTTTCAGGACGAGTGTTAAATACTCTATCAGAAGCTAGGGCCCCATCTACCAGGCGCCTTTACGCTCAAAGTGGTCTATTTTTTCTGATTGGTGCACGACGAAAAACTTAAACCCAAACACCTGTGAAGTGGAGCATATTCTCTCCTTTCTACAGGAAATGCTGGACAACGGTTGCGCGCCCTCGACTCTTAAAGCATATGTGGCGGCAATAATGGCGAATCACGCCCTTATCGCCGGTCACACCGTGGGAAAACATGACCTTGTCATTAAATTTCTCAGAGGCGCTCGCAGGCTAAACCCACCGCGACCTAACACGGTCCCGTCTTGGAATCTGTCCACGGTTCTGAAAGCGCTGCGTGGTCCCCCTTTCGAGCCCCTCGAGCAGGCTGACCTGCGCGCTCTCTCGTTTAAAACCGCTCTCCTCCTGGCGTTGGCATCGGTTAAACGAGTGGGCGATTTACACGCGTTTTCAATTGACCCGTCGTGTCTGGAATTCGGTCCTAACGATAGCAAAATGATTCTTAGACCGAGAGCGGGATAGATTCCTAAAGTTTTGACCACGCCATATAGAGTTCAGGTGGTTTCACTTCTCGCCCTCCCACCGGTGGACGGCGAACAAACCCCGAACACGCTTTGCCCCGTCAGAGCGCTAAGAATATACACGGACCGTTCTGCCTCATACCGCAAGTCAGATCAGCTGTTTGTAAGCTTCGCGCAACACTCTTTAGGTATGCCGCTCACTAAACAGAGGCTATCTAAATGGATCGTCGAAGCCATTGCTTTAGCTTACGCCTCCCTGAATGAACATTGTCCTGTCGGTTTGAAAGCTCACTCCACCCGTGGTATAGCTTCATCGTGGGCTTGGTCTACGGGGATTTCTATTTTTGACATTTGTAATGCGACCGGCTGGTCCTCGCCGTCTACGTTTGTCAGATTTTATAGCCTGGATGTCCGTGCCTTACAAGCACAGGTCTTATCGGCTTAATGTTCCACGCCCCGCGCGGGCTCAAACGTCATTGGTCTGTATTTTCTACAGATGTTAACCAATAGGCTTCAGTCATGGAGTAAACTGGAGTTTCCCCCCATAGCGTCAGCTAACTGATGCAATGCTTCGTTCCCGTTATTTCAGGGAACCGGGGTTACGTGAGTAACCTAAGCGTTTCTGGTAGTCTCCTCCCATTTTTTTAATGAGTAGCGGTGTTTAGCTACCTTGTTAGTTCATTTAGTACATTCATTTAGTGTGTACATTTGTATTATGTTCACTGTAAAACAGTGTTTTAGCTGTCTTTAAGTTATAATCAAATTGCCAGTGCAAGTCATTTTAACTTACTACTTTATTTATTTTATACTAAATTTTCAACAAAAATGTTAAACAGTAAGTTAAAATGACTTGTTAAAGAGAATATGATATATTAGGTGAAGAAATGTCTAAGTGACTAAAATGTCATGTGCTTTTATAGAGGATCCTGTAGATGATGTTGTATTCATGTGTAGGAAGTTACATTTATGTTGCGAGAGGATTTTGAGACCCTGAGTTGATTTTTGTCATATCCACGCATTTATGTGAGCAGTATTATTATTTTTGCAGTCACTTTAGATATTTAAAGGTCATGTTCTTTCTGATCCCATTTTTAAACCCTAGTTAGTGTGTAATGTTCATCTCAGAATAAGTCAACTCAGCGTTCAAGTTTTAACTCATGATTGGTTGAACCTCCTACTGAAACAGGCTACAGGTTCTTTCATTTATTTATTCACATATTTATTACGCCTACGTATAGGCTTATTATTGCAGGAATTATACACATTCGACTTTCACTATTACATTGATAAACAATCTTAATAAGCCTGATATCAAGAATTATAACCAAGTTATCTCTTACCTAATCTAAGGCAAATTGCTTCACCTTACAAATTAAAAACATAAGTGACTAAAACAGGTTGAAGCACTGAATTAACAGGAAATAAAAAAGCAGATTCCTTTAAATGATAAGTCACATGTTTGAGGCTCTGCTTTTTTATTATAGGAGGCGTTAATGTGCAGAAAAATATAATTAGGGTTATTATAATGCCACGCAGCAGTCCCACATAAAAAAAAGAAGAAAAACTGTGGTTACTTTATGAAAAGTAATTCCTGGTTGATCACTATCTATGATCCTGGATGGCTTGTTGTCCTTTCTGCTGCTCATCTGACTCCTCACCTGCCCCTTATCTTTGGATTGTTCCCAGTTCTAACTGGACTCCCCCAATAGTGAACTGGACTGACTCAAGCTCATCTTCTGCCCTGCTGCAGTTGTTAGCCCCAGACAGCAGCCATGATGTTGAGTTTCATTAATAAAGTCTGATTTATCATCACAGTTTGCTTTGATGATGATATTAACAGCAAAATTACCAAGCTCGTGTTAGTTGCATTTAAGAAACAAACGTTTAAAACCTCGCAGGCTGAAACATCAAAGAAACGCCACCTAGGTCATTGAATTCCACTGCGCAAAGTGCGCATTTCTGTGGACTCGCTTTTAATTACAGCCTGAAGCCATTTGCATTGGACAAATTCAGTTATAAATTCAGTTATACAGTTTTTTAATGAAGCTGTTATATCAAATTATATGACTGAATTTAGCTATACAATAATGCTTTAATTTATGCCTGTTTAGAAAACTGGGGATGCACAATCCATTCTTTCTGGGGGACCATACCCATACCATACCGTGGCACAGAGCCTGGGTACACATTATTCTTTCATTGTCTACTTAAGGGAAGTTACTGACAGATGTATGATTGAACAATATGTGACTTTACCTCTGAGGCTTCCCAATTCATCTCCACTGACTTGCACATTTCCACTGAAACATTTGCTGTCCTGTTTGGATGCAAGAAAAATTCCAGCTTTAAAACAGAGTATTTGTGTAAAAGGATGCATTTAAAAAATATATGACAATACCGACCTGTTCTCAGAATTGGCCTGCACAGATTCTGCTGAAAAACAGACATGACAGAATGACAGAAATTACTTGCATTCTTGTGCAGTGATTTTCGCAGTAGACTTATGTATCACTGTATTTCATAGCAGTTAATCAGCTACAAATTTCATTGTGATCATAAAATAAATGATTCTTACCATAGAAACCAGTTGTGGCATTCTTAAAAATGACAACAAAAACAATTTAAAATCTACATCCAGAAATAGCAATAATATTTAAGTATTAAAATGAACTATTAATAAACTTAAGCATTTACTGTACTGTACCTCTCCATTCGATGCTGAAGCCAAGCAACCTGGAGGATAGAGACAAATAATTTTTGTTTAGCACTACTTTAAAACTGTTTTAACAATTTGCACAATAAGAAGCCTTGTTTCGAGTGATGTTTGGGTATGTATGTATGTGTACATGTATATTATTATTTGATTTTTATCTCCATTCTTGTTTTCACTTCTTTTAATTGCTAATTTCTGATTTACTGTAAAGCACTTTGGATCAACTACAGTTGTGTTTAACTAAATTCGTGCTATATAAATAAACTTTGACTTGACATGTAAGCATAATACAACAGAAAACTCAGAAGATCCTTTTTGAAGGGAACTCTACGCTGCATCATGAAATGCCATAAGTGTTCACGCATCTGAATAAACTGTGAAACTAGTCTGTCTTATAGGCAACAAGAGATGATGTCACGAGTGCAACAGACAGCGGAAGGCAAAAAAGAAGCTCAAACAGTGCATGTCAGCTTCTGTCATTCAGCAGTGCTCTGTGTAAAAAAAATTCTGTTTTTCAAGCTGTCATGAAAATATATTCTCTTAGTCAGTTAGCTTTAAATAGTTTAATGGCTATTGAGAGTTTAGTGAGAGTCTATGGAAGTAAAACAATGACATGAGTGTTATGACCTTCAGTCATTTGTTTTATTTCTGTGCTGCCCTCTTGTGTCTTCTCTCTGTACTTGACATTTGTTTTCAGGAAGACGGTTCCTGGAGTTAATGTGATGAAGGCTGTGATTGGTTATTATCTCCACCTGTTCCAGATTAAAGGACTGCCTGGATCACTGATTGCGGCCTTTGGTGCCATTGTGATTACCTTGTTTGCGATGTGCTTTTGTATTGCTCATTCTTAATGTCCTCTACGTATTAATCCAATTTGTTACTTGTTTAGTGTCATAGCAGAGAGAAAGGATTGTATGTTTGTGTACAGAGTGTGTTGAGCCTGTGATTTTGTTTTATTTTGTTTATTATTTGATAGATTTATTTGTGCTTGATCCATGCCTGTTATTGACTACAATTACAGACTAACAAGATTTTGACTTGTTAGCCACTTTTATTAAAGGGGACAGAGAATGAAAAACCATTTTTCCTTGTCTTTGTTGAATAATGGTAGTCTACCCACATTCACAAACATACAAAAAGTGCTAAACATCTCAGTCTCATAGAAATTCCTCTTTTAGAAATGTCAGCCAGAAAACGGCCCAATCTGATAAACTGATGCTTATGACATCACAGGCATCCATCTGCCCCTCCACTTTAAACTAATTGGCTACATTTTTTGAGTGGCAGCAAAGTAAGCCATTCAGTAATGAGATTGCAAGTTAAGCCAGTAGGGGGAGCCAAATAGGTGCAAAACCACTTGTTTAAAATCCCCACCCTAATAGAGTTATCTGAGAGAGGTTTTTAGGAAGCTTCTAAGGCATTACAGACCCAAACAAAAAAAATTGTCTACATGTCACATCAGAGAACAAGGATAAATCCGAATCCCGATCCGATACTTCTATAATACATAAAAAAAGAATAAAGAAGAGCGAAAAACAGATCCAGGATGTTCCTTATGTCATGCATTGCTGTTTCTGTGTGAAGTCAAAAGAGTCTAACTCTGTGCCAGCGCATAACTATAGATGTGTTATAAAATAATGAGAATATATATAGTATATGTATAGGGGTTAAATTGGGATTTGTTTTGTGGGGAGGCTCTGATGGGAGGGAGGGTTTGAGGGGTAACATGTTTAATCCTGATGACAGCAAAGCCCCTGGTGTGTTTCAATTACATTTTGGACCTCTGATATGATTTTAAGTTTCAGTTTTAAAGCTGTGCCACATGTTGACCCAAACTTTAAAACCTGAACTTTAAATTATGAAAATCTATGAGTCTGACACCCTATATGCATTTGGTGCACATGTCATTATGCACAATTTATCAAACTTTGAAAGAAGTTATAAGAATCAACCTCATTGACTAATTCTAGGCATAAGACAGGCTACCCAAAAAGACTCAATTAACAAGAAACACAACATACTGATTCAGCAACATGTCTTATAAAATATCCTTAGAGATTCCCTAAGCTGTTCAGCAGTTAGTTAAAAAATACCTATGGTTAACTTATAATCAAAATACATAATGTTATTAAACTATACAATAAGTTGTATCCAGTTATCTAGTTAACATATTGTAATGAGATGAGTGACATGGTTGTACATACTTTAATACTTTGTTTCTAGACTTCTATTAAGTTTTTTCGACGTGGGCACAATTCTTACCTCTCTCTCTATCTCTCATCTCTACAGTATCCTGCGCGAATGTGCATTATTGAGGTTCTGAGTGAGACGTGGAGCTGCGTCTGAGCACATGGTGACAAAACCGATCAACGCGTCGTTTAAGTGAGCGGTAAAAACCCGGTTTTGTCGTAGGTTCTCTGCACGCATGAGTGTGAAGCCTATGAATGAAAACACGTCAATAGGCTTGTTCGACTTCATGCGGCGCCGCAACAATCGACAGCTGGGTGACGTCAAACTACCGCAAGAGTGATCCGCGAAATCATATGGAGGAGTTTTTAAATCGCTCTCGCGAAACCTCTGAGGTCCTCCGGCTGCCGGTTCTTGTGGCGCCGCATGAAGTCGAACAAGTCTATTCTCTTCTCGTCAGTTCACACGCACCAGCGCAGCGCGTACACTGGCACGGAGCAGAGCGAGACCTTGACGCCGGATTAAACCCTGCATATGTATCCGAGTCCTGATCGGGAGGTAACGTTTTCCGATTACGTGATCGGATCGGGACATCCCTAGTGCCTACTGGTATGTGGTGGATTCTAATGAAATCCTATTGGAATTATACCCAAAACACAATACAAAAAGTAATTTGGTAGTTTTAATCAAATAGTTTAATAAAGAAATCTAATTCTAATTCACTAATTCATTGTTTTTTCAACAGGGATGGTATTTGCAGTGAAACGTCTTGGTTAGGTTTATAACCACGGTTCTCTGATGGAGGGAACGAGACTGTGTCGATGACGACAGTATGAGGTGTGCTCTTGAGAGCCAATCTGGTCTGACTTGTGTGTAAAATGAAATTTCCTGAATGGTATTTGCATATGTGTATAAAAGGAGACGAGATGCGTCTGAGGAGCTCCATGAGGCTCAGCGGAATGAGCAGTGTTGTGGCATGGAGGACACACGTCTCGTTCCCTCCATCAGGGAACCGTGGTTACATGTGTAACTGAGACGTTCCCTTTCCGTCGTTCACTCAACATTGTGTCAGTTGCAGACACGGGGGGCCTGTCCAATGCCCCAACACTGCATGCCAGTTGCACAATGCACTCCAACCTAGATTCGAGGCATCGGTTGTAAACACTGTATGCCTAGAACCCCGTCCTATAGGCACTCCTGCCATGAGGAATGAAAGGTCTTTCCAGGGGTTGAGGGTGCGTCTGCCATGAAGTGTCAGAAGGACACGATGGGTGCCGGTGTGCCACGGCTCTCTGGGGACTCGGGAGAACAGCCAATGTTGAAGCGGTCTCATGTGCATTAACCCGAGGGGAATAACCACCGACGAGGATGCCATGTGCCCCAGGAGCCCTTTGAAAAAGTTTGAGCGGGACCGCTGTGCTGCGTCTGACAGATTTCAGAGCATGATCATCAGTGAGACAACACAGAGTCCAACCTGATACAGAGAAAAGAGATGCTCTGCACAGGGGAGAACTTGGTCTTTTTCCAAGAAAGCAAACTTCGGCATTTACCATCTGCACAAGTAAAGCCAGATATGTCTCTCTTGGACCACAAAAGTGGACATCACTCGACTCAGAGGGCGCACTGTCACATTCATCACTGAATGGCAAGGTCAATGACAGCGTGCAGTTCCTGCCACATCACTGAGTCTGACCTACCCTCGTACAGATGTTTCAAATGCCTTGGTCTAATGCAGGATGACCATGGCGTGCAGGGCGGAGGCAGCTTACCCGTAGCCATGCAAGCATTCGACACAGGTGCCGAAAAACTAACAGGCTTTGGAAGGGAGACTTGGTCGATCCCGTCAGATGGCAGCCGTATGCAGGCACGTATGCACCGCGATAGCATGCTCATCTGGGTACCCCGCCATGCCATCAAGGGAGGTGAGGGCAACCGAACTCATAACCCCAAATGGCACCGAACCGTACCTTCCGAGATTTGTAAATTCCCTGTGGTGTTCAGAAGGAAACGGTAGTGGAACGGGGTGTGGCTAAATGCCATGGCCGGCACCCAAAACCATTCTTTAATCACGTACAAATCTCTCCATGGACTTGCACCTCAGTAACTTATTGATCTACGTCATACAACCAAGCACCGTCCTTGCGGTCCTCTGAAAGTCTCTAAGTCCTGGCTACAGACGTTTGGTGATAGAAGTTTCTGTGCGGGTGCTCCATCACTCTGGAACAAGCTTCCTGGTGCCATTTGCTCTGCCTCCTCTCTTACAACATTCAAAAAGCAGCTAAAAACACACTTCTTCACTGAGGCCTATGGGATTTAGCTCCACCACCCCCCCTCCTCTCATCTTCCCTTGCTGTTTTGTTAAGCATCCTTTTGAAAGGCGCTATATAAATTAAAGTTATTATTATTATTAAGCTGAGAACACTTCAGCAAAAACAGTGCATACACTGCAGCCCAATACTCTCAGCTGCCGAAACACACATGGCTGCTATCTGAGTGCTGGGTTCACCCAGGGCTCAACCGCTGAAAAACAGGGGCTCCATAGGCTCCGGTACTGCAACAGATGACTCATCCTCCACTGTGCCCAGAACAGTGGCAGTGAATTCACCCGAAGACAAAAACTCTGCCTCCTATTCTAAACTGACAGGTGAAAACAAGGGTAGCGGGGGGAAAGGGTTGCAGGTAACAACCGGCAACAAGTCGCTTGCACTCACCCCGTATCACCCGCGCCGCTCGCAGACTGACAGAGACTAAATTAACAGCTGAACCGCCAGCGTGGGAAGCAGACACGGTTGTGACCGCAATGTTTTAAATAAACACGCTCTCGCAATGAGAACGTATCAGGTTACAAACGCAGCCTCAGCAACCTGGCATCCCAGAGAGCTGAGAGAGCCAATGTGCCTGTCAGCGGGGGAGAGAAATCTTCCGCTCCAAGAAGCACAGAAATGAAAAACCCGTCCTTAAAAGGACGTTCATTCTGTGCCGAATTGCTTTTTTTAGACCATGCTCTGACAATCTGCTGAAGCTCCCAGGGGACGTTTCAAGACAAATCCGCTGTTACGCCATCACGCCAACAGTAAACTTCTTCGTATTTACTGGAAGATAAATCACACCAGCAAGCTCCGAAGAACAAGAGAGAATGAATGGATGTATCTCATCTTCTTTTATACACGTAAGTGTGGGTGGAGACTGGTATGCAAATACCATTTGCGCAATTTCATTGGCGTTTTACACACAAGTCAGATCAGATTGGCTTTCAAGAGCACACGCCATACTGTCGTCATCGACACAACGTCGAGTGAACGACAGAAGGAGAACCACAGTATACACATGTGTAATTTTCTCTCTATAGCAACCATACTCCAATTAAGCTATTTAAAGTATTGTAAAACCACAGTAACCAAAAGGTTGCTTTAGAGGCATAAGGTTTGCGACAATAAAACAATGCACTGACATGAAGGAAATTTACTTTTTACTCTTTACTTTTTACTCTTAACAATACCTTAATACTTTTAAAAACACATATGTCTGTACTTTTACTTAAGTAAACATCTGTCTTTACAACTTCACTTGTAGCTGAGTAATATTTGACCAGCAGTATGTACTCAAGTAAGGAAGTTGTGTACTTAGTCCACCTTTGCTCAAAAGTAATACATTGTGGGGCATTCATTCACCTGGTTCAGATGTTCTTGTTTCTATTTCTGGAATTCCCTGCATAGTTACTGGGGGCATGACAATCTGGTTATTTTGCTTACCTTTCCAAGTTTTTAAAAAAATGATCCAATCCCCAAGAGGAATTTCAACAAACTTGTTTTACTGCCTCTGAATGAGTCATATTACATACAGTATGACAAACATTCAGATGTCATATGATAATATCAAATATATTCACACACTTCTGTTTTAAAGGCAATTTAACAAAAAGTTTCTGATAATAATAATTTATTATATACTTTAATTTGAACACAGGATGTTTAACCACCAGGGTTCGACTATGGCGCAGGTTCCAAAACCTCTTCTTTATTTATTTACTTTTGCAAAGAGACTTAAAATACTTTGGTGAATTCGGTCATACCAATACAACTGATACATTGTTTGAAATGATGTTCCGGAGCCGGACGCGGACGCGGAAAAAAAGTATACCCGGGCCTTAAGAAGGTACAAATAGACTCAGCAGTCTTACCTCATTATGTTGTCAGTTAGCAGCATCCCCCCACCACCCCTTCTCCACACATTTTAGTCCTAAAACACACTTACATACGGGGGGAGTACTCTGGGTTCGGGCTGAGCTCGGAGCCCTCCCTCCGGACAGCACGCCAAATATGCATTAAACTTTACCCTCCAAATTATGTAAGTGTGAACTCGTGAAACTGTGGAAGGTCTATCTTTTATTTGTGTATACTCAAAATAACAACTAAACTTTGTACTTTTTAAAATGTACAGGGTTACTAAAACAGGCTAAAGAAAGTCTCAAATATGTTATGTTAACTGTGAGTTTGGGCGAGCCTCAGACACCCCTATACAAATGGAAAAAAATTACTTTCACTTTAGAAAAAAGATTGTAGTGTATTCTAAAAGACGGGATATGTGTCAGGCCAGAGCCGGCTCTAGCCCTTTGGTTGCCCTAGGCGAGATTGAGTTTTGCGCCCCCCCAAAAACAAATTGTGGTTTTTGAGGCACAAATCAGATCATATAAAAAAGAAGAAAGCTGCACATTAAGTAAGGTCTTAAATTAGCATTCGTTACAGAAATCAAATCAAATGAATAATAACACTGTCTTTATTGTATAAATTAATTATAATAATTAAATAAATATTGATCTTAAAGGTGCCAAAGATTGCATTGTAATAATCTGTTAAATTGTTCACTGATATCTACATATAAGGTAAGTGGCTGTATTAAGGGCAAAAAATATTGATTTTAAATGTCCATTTACAACCCTAGGATTTGCCTGTAGAATGAAATGGTCTAGTATTACCTTATTTGAAAGGGTCATGAATAATAATGTTAAGCTTTGCTCTAATTGGCTGTTTGACAGAGCAGCTTTTTCAGTAGCTCTGTGTGTGTAAACAGACCTTATGTTTGAGCCTGTATTAGGCTACGTTTACACACAACACCACCAAGTCTGCGTGCCTGCGTTCAACCCTCTTCCTTGTTCTCCCAGGTCTCGTCCAAAGCCGTCTGGTTTGCCTCTGACGAATTGGCGCATCAACAATTTAATGGAGGTTATTAATGCACCTTCTCTGATCAGTAATACTAACTGTGAATATTTCGTACAACTGCTGGAAAGACTTGTATATTTATGACAGCTGCTATGGCAACTTAAAGATCCGACATATGGAAATAATCCGACATGTTTATTTTTATGAACTGGCGTATGCCTGTGACGTAAACGCATATGCGACGAGAGCCACCGTGAGCAGACTTTTGCTGTTTACCCTTTTTTTGAACGCGAGGGTAGATTGTTTTTAAGATTTCCAATCTGGAGGGTGGTTTCACTTTTTTAAGCTCCAAAAACGGCATCTCCATGTAAACTAAAGGCTCATCCGATAAAATATTTTTACGTTCTTTAAATAATCAATAATCAATTGTTTGGAGATTGTTAGTGGACATTTCTGAGTGGTGAATCTATGTAACTATAAATGTAACTCTAACACCAATAGTAGCAGAGATGGGGGACTCAAGTCATATATACAAATATAAAAAAGACTCTAATTCACTTTGACTTGACATTCATGTCTTAAGACTGGACTCAGTCTTGAGTTAAATGACTCAAAAGAACTTGTTTTTTTGTTTAATAAATAGACTCGAAATAACTTGTTTTGTTTAATAAATATATGTTTTTAAATGCACCGCAAGGGTGCAACCCTTACCATGTGACGCAGCAGGCAAGCAGAGGGAGAGAGCGCATTAACTACTAAACCATAACAGTCATGATGGAACTTGAAGGCACTACACCAAAAATAGTTAAGTTCAGGTACCAGAATTTTGTGCATGACTAAGCTAAGAAGAGAAGAACGAACAGCAGCATGCAAGGCCTGCAAGACGAAGATATGTGATCCAACCAGCACCACTTCGAATTTTATTTGACACTTCAAATCCCACAAAAAACCCAAAAAGTTACAAAGTCTGTCCCATTGTTTTCAACGATTAGGTTAAGGTTAACATCTCTTAGCCATAGAAGTGAATAAAAAATAATAAACCAAGGCACTCGAATATTATTGAAAAAAATAAAAGTCTTTATTTCATCATGGGTTTAATATTTTAACTAGCTGCTTGTCATGTACAGCTTGATCTGGGGTGCGTTTCCCAGAAGCATCGTTGCTAACCTGTTACCAACTTAGTTGGTGGCAATGGGAAATTGCATTGCAACCAACAAATAGTTTTTATAATTTCTGCCATGTTTGAGGCATATTGAAATAGTTGTATTTAAACACTGTTCATGCTTTTATGTTGACCTAATTTTAGTTACATTTACATATTAAGCGTTGTGGTTTTAATTTTGATTTATTTTTAGATTTTTATTGTATTTACAACTCACCTGTATATTGACACCTTTTAAATAGAAATGCATATAATAATTTTTGTTACAAATAAAACTCTCATAGTCCATAATAACTACTGTAGATTTATCTTTGTTTAATATATAATTTTTTTTGAACATTGTATTTATTGGGTTTTTTCCTCAAAAAAATAAAATAAAATAAAATAATAATAATACAAAGTACAAAATGAATACTTCTTTCCATATCACAACCCAATATAACACCCCAGACCTCCCTCCCACAGTGCCACTGAGAAACCATAAACAAATTAAACATGAAAAAGGAATTTAAAGTCGCATGAGGTTTAAGTATTTTGTCCTGCTATTGTTATACCCATATATGAAAGAAAACTGCCCCAGTATTTTACAAACAGGTCTTGACGTTTCTTCAAACAAAATGTTATTTTTTCAAGAGGTACATATGATGATACTTCTGTAGTCCACATAAAAGTAGTAGGTGGTTTAGAGTCCTTCCACCTCAATGTTACGCATTTTATTTCTGCTAAAAGAGCTAACAAACCTCAGATTTATCCCCTTGTGTTCATCCAGTAATGAAGTGTCCCCTAATAGGGGAAGCCTGGGCTCCCCGGGCATATTAGTACTGACAACTGTGCCAATGATCTCTAAGACTCCTTCCCAGTATATCTCTAGGCATGGGCGAGGCTAGCCCCTTTTTAGGGGTGCTTCAGCACCCCTAAAAAGGAGCTCAGCACCCCTAAAACTTGGGGCAAGAAATTTAATTATTCTAAAATGTTCGTTCTTCTTTGACCAGGTTAAATAATGTCCAAAACATACTCCGTAGTTTGTGGTTTAAAATATATAATAAGGTAGAAAATGAAAACCTCCCCGCTTAGCAAATGGTGTCATCCTGTTCTACTTCTCTGTACCTGCATCGCTTAGCCCGTCCGTCATTCAGCGTGAAACACACGCAGAGTGAGAATCAGATAGTGTTGTGATGCAACTTTTTTGTTCAAATCTTACAAAATGTTTACGTTATGTTTATAATGAGCGAGTACACCACGAATCAATCTTTCAAGTCTTGTTTTTGTCTTATAATGAATCACCATGGTACACGTATAATAAGTGTTTATTTTCGGATTATTTAAGTCCGGCGGGTACCCGCGCGCTGCGGAGTAGCACAGTACCTGGGTGACTCGTTCATAGACTTAAACGGAGAGAAGTAGGGCCGGTTACAATGTTCTTCCGCAAGACGCATGCAGTGCGTCTCAGTGGGTAGTTGCATACGTGTGTCTCCGTTGTTAAAGTTTATTGTATGATTTATCGTTAATTTGAGACTTATTTTAACAATCGGGAGTCATGTAAACATGACATCACGTGCGTCTTTTCTGGTCAGTCGTCATGAAAACATGGCGTTTGGAACAGAGTGAAAACAAACTACATATCACTGTATACCACCAGTAGGCTACCGGTAAGTTATGTGTGAAATCACTAACTGTCTGACTATCAAACTAGACAATAAATATTTTTTTAGTTTGTCACATGTAGACTAATATGAAGGTGATAACGTCTTTAACCCTTAGTGCAGGAGTCACAAGTGTTTTGTTTTAGACATATAGTAATGGTTCAATTAAAGGACTGTTAAAAGAAAAGCTGCAAATTAACAAACTATTAATAAACCTACCATATGTTGTAGGCATACAAGTTATAAATTAGGAGATTTGTCATTTCGACAAAGGCAAACAATACACTGTATATTCACATAAAGCCATACCCACACTGCTGGTGTAGCCCACCTTTTGTCCTGAGACTTTAATATGGCATTAATGGCAAAAATGTGCTAGCTCACCAGTAATTAGAAATAAAAAGGTTGGCAAAAAATGCATCTGAAAACTCACCAGATTGATGCTTTAAAATATGTAATTTTAAAAAAATTCTAAGGGGGAGCATGCTCCCGGACCCTAGGGGTAATATTCTTCTCATCTTTTTCACCCCTGACCCATTTTCATGCCTGAAAGGTCTCCAAAAAATCTTTATTTTGGAGTTAGTTGAACCAATGTTAAAATGAAAGCTATTTTACAATATACATATTATTGGTTTCTGTAGGAAAAAAGAGCGGGTGGTGGCAGCGGAGCTCATTGGGTGCTCAGCACCCCTAAAGCTCTAACCCTAGAATCGCCTCTGTCTCTAGGTCAGGGCAAGACCACAACATGTGTAAAAGTGTCCCTCTCTGCACTTTACATCTGGGACATAGCTCCGAGTAGGTACTTTTAAAGGTGTGTAGTCTTACTGGGGTATAATAGACTCTGTGTATTACATTAAATTGAATGAGTTTATGCCGGCTATTGATAGATAAAGTCTAAGCTTTCTCGCATATGATTTCCCATTCATTTTCATTGAATGAGCACTCCAAGTCTTTCTCCCATTTAGATTTAACATTGCAAAGATCACCAGCCATCAAATGGGATAGCTTACCATAGATAAATGATACAAGACCCTTAGGGTTGCTTTTACGAGATAAAATGTCCTCCAGGGGGGAGAGGGAGAGATTGGATAAGCGACCACCTTGCTGAGTTTGAATGTCGTGTCTAACTTGTAGATATTTAAAGAAAGATTTTGAAGGGAGATAAAAAAACTGTTGTAGCTGCTCGAAAGACTGGATTAGAGGTCAATTTCTTTAAGGATTTCAGAGGGATAAAAGGTGTTGCAGCAAGAATTATACCCTGCTTCCTCTAATTGTCGCTAAGCCGGAGGAGAGGCGCATTCTGATCTCCAAATCCAAATTGAGCGCAGCTGAGCTGCACAGTAATAAAAATAAAAATTGGGCAACTTTTGTCCTCCATTCCGAAATGTCATAAATAATGAATTTAGCTTGACCCGTGGGACTTTTCCTTTCCATAGGAACCTCGAGATAATTCTATTAAGGTCTTTAAAAAAAACTTTGGCAAAACAGGGGGAAGTGCCTGAAACAAATATAAAAACTTTGGTAGTATAGTCATTTTGAATTTACCCGGCCAATTAATGAAATAGGGAGAGATTTCCACCTATCTAAATCCCCTTACTCTTTTAAGTAAAGGAACATAGTTTAAGTTATATAACTGAGATAGATCTCTGGATATTTGTAGTCCTAGTAATATATAAATTTAGTTAAAACATCAAACATTTTTATGACTTGCCAGTGACTTGCATGTCCCAAGCTGCGACTTGACGTGACGTGAATTGCTTGACATAAAGCAGTGACTTGACTCTCACAAAAATTGACTCGGACTTGCTTGAGACTTAAAGGTTAAGACTTGAGACTTACTTGTGACTTGCACATGTGACTTACTCCCACCTCTGAATAGTAGAACTTCAGCCTAAACGCTAGCATATAGCATTAACTAGCATATAGCTCTAACTCAGCACTTACAACTTGGTTTTTACCATTGTAACAACAATTGTACTTAATTTAATGTGTAATTTAATGTTGGGGTGGGATTAGTTTGGCCTGTTTTTCAGCGGCCTTTTGTATGCATGAGGTTTACATAAGAAGGAGGAAACAATCGTGTTTGAGATTTACGATATGTAATTACCATGTACAGAACTCTTATTATTCATCTATGCCTAGATAAATACAGGTTTACATTCTACGGCACCTTTAAGTAAAATGAATTTATTTAATTTAGTGACTTTCAATGGTGGGTTTTATAATGTATTGCTGACTTTCAATGGCAGGATGTTTATTTATTTGTTTGTTTCTGTTACTCACCCCAGAGGAGAACAACTATGATAAGAAGTCTGTTGGATTTTGTTTCCATTGTTCCTGCGGTTAACATGTCCGTAGCATCATTTAATCTAGAATGAATCATCATATATAGTAAAACCAATAAAGAGTTTAAGTTTCAATAGACATTGGTCATGTCAAGCAACATCAAGCATTTGAAACAAGTTTAAAAAAGCATTTGAAACAACTGTTTAATAAAGATTTGATCCCTGATTAATTGAGAGACTACCTGAAAGGTTTGTGGTTCGAATGTAACAGTGCAGGACAATATCGCCGTAAACTGAAAAAAAAAATACAAAAACAGTGTTAGGATAAACATACACAACAGTACACAATATTAAACCAAGAACAAGGGAACACAAAGGCCTATGTATACACAGGAGTAACCAATCATTAATAAATTACCAGGGCAACAGATAAATAGTGGGTGTCATGAGGCAAAACAGCAACTAGTGATGGGTCGTTTATGAACGATTCGTTCATTATTAATATGACTCGGGAGTAAAGAGTCATCTCAGAGAGTGATTCCTTAATTTTGAGTTGACTGCGCATGTGAAACCTCTATTGGTCCTGTGCTGAAAAGAGAATTGATTAGTTCATCTTTTGAGTCTTCGGGTCAGAGTCGCTTATTCCTTGAAACTTCTGTTATTGTTTCTGTCAGTCTCTCTTGATTATTCTTGGGGATATGTGTTGCCCATGTGTGCGTGTGTTAAATGTTTAATAAAACTTTTGATGGCATGATATTTAAACAATAAACAACAATTATGTGTACAGTGTTTATGTCTAGTCCATCAATGCTGTTATAAAGGCAGGTTACACAGACATCTCTATCAGTAAAGGGCGTTTCACACGTTACGCGGCAAGCGGCGGAATCACCGCGCAGCTACAGCTTTTCTCCTGTAATGGAAGCATTTTGTGCATCATTTAGTGGAAATAAATTATGTTCATCTTTAACAGCGCCTGCCATGAATAGTCGTGTCTATAAAAGGAACAGGATTTTGGGTGCACGAGCAAGGGGTGTGGACCAACTCCGCTTCACCTCTGTAACCGCCCCCGTTTTTCTGCTTTCTGCACGTCTCCTATTGAAAAAGAACTAAACACTTGCGGTTGCCGCGTACAATGTGAAACACCCATAAGTCAACAATATGGAATTTTTCCCATACTTTTGTATTATATCATATTTTTCTTAAAATCGAATGGTCATCAAACAGGTATATTTGCTTTATTCATGTGACAGATTATTATAAGAAAATACTTCAGCGAATGTTTTTATTGTATCAATCAAAGGACAAAAGCGATTCTCAAGCGGTCATATAACAATGCATGGCGTGTTCAGCCACCTTTGGTGAGATTGTATACACAAAGATCGTATAAATTATAATGACCTAATTAGGGCTGTACAAAAATATCGATACAGCTAACTATCGTGATAGTTACCGTGTAGAAGATAGACCAGTAAGACCCACAAAGTCAAATGTCAAGCTACTCTATGAGTACTGTAAGAGTAAAAAAACTAATTGGTTTAAAAGGAAGCTTTGCATTACATGACAAAAGACAGAACGACTCGAACCCAAAGACTCGAGAAATGAACTAATTATATGTTTCCGGACTGTATACACAGCCTGTAGGGGATGTGACAGAAGCACGTCTTGTGCAGGTTTCAGAGCTTATGTGGACGTCAAGAAATAATGAAATAAGCGTTTCTGTTTCTCATAATTTGTACTTTTACATCTATTTCTTAAAAATGTACTCATTGTTTGCATAAGTTGTCTCTTTTTGTTTGTGAAACGTAATCCTGTTTAAATAAACAAAAAGAATGAAATAACTCTGAAAAAAAAATCTTTCATTTTAAGGAGTTTTTTTACTATAAGAGTTAAAAACACCGCACTGTAAAAAAATGTCTGCTATATATTTTTTTTGTTTAATCAATTTAGATTTACAAGTCATTTCAACTTACTATTATTTATCTTAACTTGATATGAGTTGTTATAACTTATAAAATATAGTTGAAATATGTCAACTTCATTTTATGAGTAGCAGCAACTCGTCTCTTGTTAAGATAAATCATAGTAAGTTAATGTTACTTGTAAATATAAGTTCAAAAGCAGTTGACAAAAAAAATCAATGCAAAATGTAGTGACAGAACAATATTTCAAAATATAAATATAAACACGTACATATACAAACAAATTCATATAAACTCATAAATGTATATTAAAGGTCACATATTGTCAAAACTGAAATTTTGTGGCTTTTTTCATGATAACTGGTCTAGGGACTATGTAAGTACCATTTAAGTTTCAAAACAGTCATTTAGGAGTCAAATGCACACCACCTGCTTGAGGTAGATGTTAGTTAAACCGGTTCGTTTGTACTTTCGTAAAATCGCTATGTGACAAATTCACAGTCACCGCCCTCAGTATCCACCCCGAGCACTGTCCATCATCCACCATCCCACCCCTTTTTTGCCAAACAAACCCATAAGGAATATCACACCATGTGAGAAAATGCTGTTCAATCGATGGATGTCAGGAAACTAAATCATCGCACAGGCTTCTGAAAACATTTACGAGCACAATGGCTAATGTTCATCTATTCAGAAATTCCTCAACAATTAGTTCGACTTTAGCCGTCTGTTCAAAACATTTTTTAGAAGTGACTGCTTCAGTGTGGCAGTTCAATGCTGGTTTCTCCAAAAATCTACTCATCAAATATGTTTCACCCCTTACTTTGTTGGGTCCGACCTCAAATCCACAACCCGTAAACACATTTTAAGTAGGGCTGCACGATAAATTGCACATATAGAGCTTGTTTTTTGGTACTTAAACTGCACATATATATTCTTAAGGACATCATAACCTAAAATAAAACTCTAGAAAGCTTAGAAATATGTGACCTTTAAACTAAGTAATCTCTGCTCTCTATAGATGGTTTCATTGGACGCGCGCGCATGGCGCAGTTACGTGCCTGGCCCAAAGTTGACCTCCAGTCTGTACCTGTTTATCAGTCTGGCTAGCAACTAAACTGAACAAATACCTTGTGGAAAATAAAAAAATTGGTTTAATAGGTGAAAAATTAGTACACATCCATAGTGTACATAAAGTGCTTTATTTTCGCACACTCATTTTGTAATTAATATACTAAAAATTCAACTTTAGTACTTCTTAAGATGTTCTTAAGATCATCTAAGTCTACTTCACTGTGCTATTTTGAGACACCATAAATATGAACTAAAATGTGCTAAAATTGTATTTAAAAAATATATTTAGGTACCACTTGTAGTAAACTTAAACCCATCCTTGTATGAAAGTTGAGTTCAAGTTTAATACAAGTGTTAACTGAATACATTTTTTTAATACAGAGATAGTATGTTAAAAGTGCATTTTAGTTTATATTCATGGTGTCTCATAATAGCACAAATAAGTGCACTTAGATAATCTTAAGAACATCTTAAGAAGTACTAAAGATTAATTTTTAGCATATTAAGTACAAAATTAGTTTGTGACTTTAAGTACACTAGGGAAGTGTACTACTTTTTCACCTGGGAAAGAGGAGAAGAGACAGTGACCGGATTTGGAAGAAACGGCTAGAATTCAATGATCTCCTGTCTATAAGAATCCTATCACTAAAATCCAATTAACCATAATTCTTGATTTTGGTAGAAATTCTTCTTTCAATTACATTTTAAAGAATACAAACAAAACCCCTGAATATCATATAATGACAACGTAATTAGGCTAATTATATTTATAACACAATGAGAAGAATATTACCTGTAATTTGCAGTGTGTGTTTGTGTAAGCTGTTGTCTTCTCACTGTTAGTCAGGTATAGAGTCTGGCCTGCAGGCAACATTGCTTAAATATTCATTTGGACCCGTGTCACGCCCAACAGGGTGCAGGTGCAAATCAATTCCTTTCACTTTCCTAGAGATTCATCGAGAAATCATAAATGGCACATATAAACTTCCATTATCTCTTGTAGTTTGGCAGAATGGTGCTAGCAATGATTTGATTCCCAGGGAATGCACCACAATCATTAAATATATGGTATAAAAACACTAAAAGTCAATCTGTATAAAAGCTTCTGCCAATTGCATATATAAAACAATCAGGACACATGAGATCGCTGGACTCTTCAACAGACAGAGGCCCATTGAGTTTGTCAAACACTTACTCAATTCAATGAAAAAGCATCTTGTCAAGGTCATTTATGAGTGAAAGTTTCCGATTTCATTGCAGAGGGATTCATATAACATAAGGTGCGTCCAATATTTTAGCAGTCATAAAACTGTAATTCAATTCAACTTCAATTCAAATACTTCAACACAGACAACAAGAAAAATTATGAGATATAAAATACTTCTACCATATGGTATTATTTCAAATGTATTTTTCTCTTATTACACAGCGCTCTGGAATGCTTGATTCTGATTGGTCAGTAGTGTCATTCAGAGGTATTTTAATCCCAAACAACAACCACCTCAAATAAATACTGTACCACTAAGAGATGCTGTTTATTTACTTAAAAATAAATTCCATAGAAATATGAATCAATTACAACATATATTTAATTAATTCACAAATGATTCAGAGGAGTAACAACACTGGAACTTTATTTCTCTCATAAATCATGTTAAGAACACAAAAACCATAATCTGATGCAGAAATTTGGTGACACAAAGATCTCATACTGTACAGGCAGTGCTATGGTGCAAAGTCACTCTATGCATTCCTAAAGCACTCACACCTCGTTCAACCCATCAGCTTACTGAAACTGGCTCTGACACCTGAATTTCCTGAAGGGTTTAATTTAAAAACTTTGCACAATATGTGATGTGTTAGCTGCACTGCAAAGCATGACAAGTTCAAAGTACTCTACTTAAAGTTTGTGGAAATTACCTAAAAACATTAAACCAGTTTTTGTTATTCTATTATACCAGTCCTAGAATAAAATAAATGTAAGAGCTGTCCAAACTGAAAACAATTTGCACTGAAATATCTTAAAATACATCAGTGCCATTTGTTTTGCCTTAAAATGCACGCCAGTAATGTTTTTATTAAGGCATGTTTGTTAAATCTAGTTATATTTCCTATATAAACTAAGGCCTAGCCCTGGCTTAAGCTAATCCCTGTCGGGAAACCACCCCTATATTTTATTGTATTTAATATTAAAGTACAATACACTTAAACTCTTACTACTGTTTTATCTTAAGTAGTGTTTACCATTGTTTTTTTTGTTTACAACACATATCTGACCTACAGTCTAAGCAAAAGCACTACACTTCTGAACAATGGCAAACACATAAGTAAAAAATACTGAGTACTGAGTCTTTCTCTTTACTGAAAACCACATGAAAATATCACTTAATTTTAAAAAAATGCTCTCGTAATGGGAACTGGAAATCCTCTTTAACCAGTTTAATGTTAAACTGAAGTACATATGCATTGCCAGACTTTCTTAGCTTAACTGGCAGATTGAATGCCATAAACCTCATCACAACCACCAACAGTTTGAAAATATTTGCAGTGTTTGTTAAAATGAGGCTGTGGTATTGAAATGACTCCATTTGGAAGTTACCCATAAAATTGTTGAGTTCTTTGACAGATTTAATTTGATTTTGTGCAAATCAAAGCGGTGAAATTGTTGAAAACACATAAAACTTTTGAGTGGAATAAACTTTTTTTACTGGTTTGAGTTCAGTTCGCTCATTTAAAATGAGTACCTTGTATTCTTCGGGTGTACAGTTGTGTGCCAACATATGACAGTAAGGCAGGATTTTGCTATGACTCAGATGGCAAAAACTCATCCATCCATCAATCTTTCTTCTGACACGTGTCATCCATCTGCAGTTTTAAAAAAAACTTCTGCTGTCCTTTCACAAATGCAACCTTGACAACTTTAATCTTTAAAGGAACTGTAAGTAGGCTTTTAAGTGTTGTATTAATCATTATAAAACGGTTAGTTCCAATCCTTGATTCTGATTGGTCAATAGGTGTGCTTTATTCGCAATAAAACACTCCTATGACCGCTTCACCCAACGGTTCTATTTAATATCACTGCGCCCTTAGCAACACCCTTAGCAACACATAAACATATAATGAGACAAAGTCTGAGAACAGTTTGTTGTTTTTATTTGAACTTTCATGTTGTTTTTCACAGTCAGGGACTATTTTTTCTAGCGGAAGGAATGCTTTTATTAATTTAACTTCATGAAAGTTGCACTAATATATTTTTTACTTTAATATTGTGTGGTAACCGTTTTATAAAAGCAATAAGGTACTCGAGGCAAGTGCTGTATCGTGAATAATTAACGGCTGAAGGGGTTGCAGGCACTCCGCTTCGCGTCGTGCCTAACAACGCCCTTCAGCCGTTACTTATTCACGATACAGCACAGCCTCTCGTACCTTATTGCTTACAAATACATGTCTTTATTCATAAATATGTCCTCATTGGTGTCAAATGACCTCTGCCAGTGATCTGACTTTTCTTTGTAAGCTTAGAATTTCTTCTCTTTACTTACATTGAACGGGTAAGTCCAAGAAGGCTTCCAGGACAAAAAGCACTAGCCTACCAACTCGTCTCAACAACGCGTTTTCGTTCAGAACACGTGAACCAGCGGGAACGGACAAGGAGATCAGTGATTATATAACGGCTACCATAGTTGCAACACGCATTTGGAAAAGTGAGGCGGTAGAGAGCACTATTCGTTTGAATGCAAAATACAATTTCACCACTAGATGGGGGTAAATCCTACTTACTGTCTCTTTAAACAGAATGAAATTATTTAATGCTATTTAATGTGCAGTAATACAGCAGATACAAATGCAGTGGTTCATGCATGTTCAGAGAATCACTGTGAGTGTACACACCATGTGTGTAATGGAGGACATGGCATGAACTTTATGAACTGAAGAGATTATAATCCTGCTGTATAATCAGTGCACCTCCAGGACACGGCTCTATACACTGCTCCAGAACGCTGTGTATATAACGCAGTGTGTCATTCCACTAATGCTTACAGAAACACTAACCGGTATTTCATAAAACAGGATTCCTAGAAACATTCTCTAAAGCCTCAAACATTCCCTCAGGCCATCTTCAGCTTTAGTATTGCTCTGCTGTTTGTAAAGGGCACAAGATCTTTTCAACAATACATTTTTTGTGGTTTATAAAATATTACAGGGACATGCGTTAATAAAGCCAAAAATCTATTTTTGTTATTTATAGGCTACTGTTACTACCAACAGAATACATGTGCCATGACTCAGCCTGACTCATACACGTCATCTTGTCACTTTGATTGAGTTATATCTGTCATTTATAGTTCATGTTCATCAAAGACTGCGTGAATGTAATTTAATTATCTCATGAACTTCCACTTTGATTCAGTGTGACTTTAGTGTGCACTGAGCAGCGTAATAAACCTCACACTTTATGATGACATAAGGGTCGGTGACATGACATGCATATTTTTGTTTCTGGGGGCATTATGTACTATAAAATAATTTGATACATTTATTATGTCACTTTATTTTATAAAACTTATTTAGTTTAAATACATTTAAGTAGTTTTTAAACAATAAGTATTATTATATCTCTTTTTGTTTTGGTATCTGGGCATCTGTCCAAAACAGCAGTTTAGGATAACTCTTTAAATGGTGTTTCAATTATATTATTTTAAATACTTTGGATTATTTTATGTTTGAAACCTTTCCTGTGAACAAATGTCACAAATATCAGTAGTTGCTTATAATGTTAGGATAATTTAAAAAGTTTTCCCCAGCAATTTGGATGTTCTCATATGTCAATGTAGTAACTGCAACCATGGTCATTTTATTAAGAAGTTAACAAGTATAAATAGTAATCATGATATTACTTAATCTATTGAACCCCCGGTGCTCTTTTTAGTGAAATGAAACGTTTGAGATTTCTCTTAAATACAGTAAAAGTAACCACTTTATAGACTGATACACTTTTTGTGTAAGTATAACATGTGCCAGGCACAGACAGCAGATCCAGATGCAGAACAGAACCACGGTGGGCATAGACAACAAACAAACAAACAAACAGGTTATTTATACAAGACAAGAACAAATGACAGAACAATCAATTATTGTGGGAACAAACAAGGGAGTGGCTGGAGTTTAAATTAAACAGCATGACAACAAACAAGGGGTGGAGCAACACAGGAACAAGAGGAAACAAGGCACACCAAAACCTGGGAACCACAGGACATAATTGTGACATACAGTAGGGTAGTCCTTACAAAATAAATGGTGTACTATCATTACCCCCAGCCCAAAATGACCAAAAAAGACATAAGTCAGTATATTTGTTTGTTTCAGTAACATTTTATAATCAGAGCTAATCCTCCCTTTACACAGAGTACGCAAGCTGCGTAGGGCCCCAAACCACTAGGGGGCCCCCTGGCTCTTAACTTTATCCGGCGCTGCACAGACCAGATTGCGAGTGACATCATTGTGCCCTATCATCACTGAAAGGGTAAAATATTGTAAAATTAGGATTCAGTTCTTATGTTACCATATAAATTGAATTCTTTGCATTTTTAATCTGTTTTCGATCTTATTGGTTTAACCATAAACAACCTAATGAATACACCTCTTAATCTCTAGCCAACTTACCTCACAAAATACAGATTCCATGTTTTCAACCTCTGTTAGATATATCCCTTCTTAATGATGTTTATAAGTGTGGAAGACTGACTTAATATTAAGAAAATCATGATAACCCATTAGTAATTATTTAAGTATTACCACGCTGCTCTTAAGGAATTACTTAAAATTTTGACTAGGGGTGCACCGAAATTTCGGTCGCCGAAAATTTCGGCCGAAAATGGCATTATCGGTTTCGGGCCGAAATAAAAAATCCAGCCGAAAATGTAAACCGAAAATGAATGTCAACCGCGCCCCTTTCATCTGTGCGCTAGCGCTTGGGTTTCACTCAGCCTCACGGTGATCAGTCGTCTCACACCCCTCCCCTTCGTGCTCAAGCAGGTTTCACTCAGGGTCCAGCTGTTTGCACGGGTCTGCAAAGATTAAGAATGTCTTGATGTGTAAACTTTAGAGAGAGTCGCGCTATGTGTCTCTTACTGTAATCCATTAACGTACATTTGGCGAATAAAGCAATGAAACACAACGTAACGTTTTTATGTGGAGCGACTGTTGCGCTGTTTGGGATTCACCATCAGTCTCTGTATATGCATGCGTTTAAGTGCCCTTAAAGCCGAAAGTATACTAGGGACGTCCGCGTATGCGCGCCATCATTTTCGTCTTCAGGAGGGTCTGCGGCCGGCCGCGCGGACCGTCCGCGTGCAGCCCAAAATTTGAGATCGCACGGACAGTTCGCGTACAGTCCGCGTACAACATCGCATGCGCGTGAAAATATTTAGAAAGGAGTCAAAGGACACTCCACTACAAACAATTATACAAAGGAAATAGACAGCATTTGCACACATACTATCGTTTTTCTTTAATTTTATTTCATCCATAAACAGAAAGCTGTGGAGCATGTTTGTTACCGTATTGTTTGATTCTTGTTCTTTGTTGTCTTCTTGTTTGTTCTAAACTGTGTTTGCAATGGTGGATCGGTTTCTTTTCTTCACCTATCCTAATGTTTTAATGTACTGTAAATGTCTCCAAATCAGTGCTGTGCTGCACTAGAGTAATAATTTGAATAGAGACGCGTTTAAAAAAAAACAAGCAAACATAATTTCTCTCTGTTATTGACAGGGCACATATAAACAAAATTCTCTCCACAGTATTCTTTTTCTAATAAAAACATTTGTTTATGTCTTAAGTGTATGTATAGATTACAGTCAGATTAACCTACTTCAGTCTGTGTCATTAATGTTGATCAAACAACCCATGACAAAGAGACAAATAGCTCTAAAAAATAATAATATATTTTAATTTATTGTGTTATGATTAATTTAATTTGATTTCTGTACCTAATGCTAATTCCAGACCTTATTAATGTACAACTTTGTTCTCTTTTATAAATGTTTGCAATTTCTTTATTGTTTATTAGATTTTTCCCCACCTGCTTTTTGCTGATCCGAAAAAATAATCTGATTTTGCCTCAAAAACTGTAATGTGATCCGAACTGTGAGTTTTTCTCATCCGTCACACACCCCTAGTAAAGTTAGCACACAGTGATAGCCATAAATGCAATTGTACTAATAATTGGCATAATAATTTATTTCGGTGTTTCGGTTTCGGTTTTTCGGCCTTGGTTTCCTTTTTTCGGTTTTCGGTTTCGGCCAAGAATTTTCATTTCGGTGCATCACTAATTTTGACCATTATTTTAAAGTGAAAATCATTGTAATTTATTATTAGTTACTCAGGACTTAAGACATAAATCTTAAGAAATTACTTAAAATTTTGATCATTATTTTAATGTGAAAATCATTGTAACGTATTAGTAATTACTCAGGACTTAAAGCTGTAGTCTACGATGTTGAAAATCGGTCGAGAAAGCCTGACACGGTTAGTAAGTTTTAAAAAACTCATCCCGCCCCTCTGTGCTACCTGATCCCTCACTGTAAAAAATTTATATTTTAAAAAATTGTGGAAACTGAAAGTTAAGTATTGACTCAACATATTGCTTTCAAAAAAATCTCCCCAAACAAAAATATGCATTGTGGTAATTAAAACATAAAGAATTGGCTTAAAACAAAAATGTATATTCACAGAACATAGTTCAGCCAGAAAAGCGTATGGGAATGCACCTGAATTTAATTGGCTTCAGTGTGGATGCGTGGGAGTTGATGATCGACATTTTCTACAATAAAGTTATGGTAAGTATTTAAATATTTACATTAAGTCATTTTTAAGTATTTTTAAAGTCATTTTCTAGTTAAACTGAGTGAAAATCTGAATAATTACAGCATACAAACAAAAGCATATGATGTTTTCTCCTCAGTGTAACGCACCAAGCAACGCTTCATTTAGTGAGGAAATGGCAAGGTCACTACAACTTTCACAGTGAGTATATTATATTTGTATTTCTTATATAACATATATGTATGAAAACTGTTAGCTTTTTCAAGATTTAGGTGCGTTTTTTTATTAAGAGCCGCTGCGCCGCGCACACACGTGCACACATAGACATGAAAGGCTGCCTGCAACCCGCACCTTTCTAGAGAGAAATTGTTGTGTTTTTTAAATAAATGAATATATTACGAGTGTTTTGCAAGAATAAATAGTTTTATAGTTTTACGATTTTACCTTGGGTGTCTCCTTACAGCATGTGTTCTCTTGTTCTGTGGGCATCCGTGCACAGTTACCACAAGTACACCTTTTGGAACAAAATGTAAGCCAAATTTAGATTTACAACTTATTGTATCAGTACAAAAAATGTCTTTGTATTCGTTGATATAAAAAATAATTACCATTCTGACACGTCCTGTTGTAAACGCGTTTGAGGAGGTGGTCTGTTCTCTACTGTCTGCGCCGATTCCGAGTAGTCTCCATCATTTACTTATCGGTTTTTCTATTGATATTGTGTGTATTACCAAGGCACAGCGTGGCTACGGCATATATGACACTAGTTAACTGTGGTTGGCCCGGCTGAGCGTCACTCAGAAAACAACAGGCCAATCAGCAGAGAGGCTCATGAATATTAATTAGACGGGCCAAAACCAGGTGTTCTGAACAGAGCTCATGAAAGAGGAGCTGGAAAAAATATAGAGACCCTGTTTTTGGGTACTTTTACTGCAAATATTTATTCTTAAGGACATAATAACCTAAAATATAACCCTAAAAGGGGTACGTGACCTTTAAAATAGTGTCAGAATTCTGCCATATCCTTGTTTGTATTTAGATCTAGTCAGCATGGCAAGGTTCTGACTAGGGATGGGAATCGAGAACCGGTTCTACTTAAGAACCGGTTCCCAGTGAATCGATTCCTTTAAACCGTAAGCATGCCTGCTTAACGATTCCGCTGATCGGTTCCGCTCGTTGCAAATGTGTCATGACGTCACACACACCCTGTGTTGTTTTGGTTTAGAACGCAGCAAACATTGCATCGAGGCAGAACGATCCAAAGTTTGGATATATTTTGTGGTGGGCAGAGCGAGGCTTTGCGAAACACTGAAACAGTTGAATCAGTAACTTAAATTTCAAGCGAACATACGACAATACGGTCGCGTTGCAGGACTGTCGCGTGTTTGATACACTATTACACAACAACACCAGTGAGTCAAGCACCAGCGGAGCTAACGGGACGCCATCTGTTATTAATGCAGAAGGTAATGTGTTAATGTGAGCGCCATTTCATTATGTAAACTTTTACTATACGGATAATATCCGGGGTCATTGTCCGTCAAATTGCTGACGGCCAGAGTCTGGCTGCTCTCACACTGGCTCAGAGGCTGCAGAAAGTATCTCTCGTGCACCTCTAGCTACTCCGTTTACAGAGGCAGGGAGGAATAAAATGACCGAGGCGAGGATAAACACATTTCACCGAGCAGTAGAGGCGGACACTACTTAAGTACATTTTCAAGTATTTGTATTTTATCAGTGTTTTGTATTTTTTTTGAAAACATACATTCCAAAGCATATTATCATAATTTTAACTCCACTACATTTCATAATTTTAAGTTTTTGGTTTATATTTAATATTTAAGCACATTAAAAATCTAGTAATTTTTTTTACTTTTACTTAAGTAAAAAGTACTTTTACTCAAGAAAAGTAAAAGTACACAATTTTTATGTAATTATGTATTCAATCAATTTTAATAAGCAATATAAATACACAGTATGATTCTATGCTTTAGAATGTAGTGAACATTTTTTAGTAAAGTAATTTTTTCCCAAGACAACACTCTGATAAAGCACAGATGCTTGGAAAATGAAACTAAAATACTCAAGTAGTGTCCACCTCTGCCGAGCAGTGACTAAGTTTGTGGTAAAGGGTTTGCATCCGTTTGCCACAGTAGATGCATCTGCATTTCGGTAGGTTAATTTGCTGTATTTTGTCCAGCATCATATCTTTTCAAAAGAAAACAACAAATGCATGCATGACCAAAAGTTGCATGTTTAATGTCAGTCTAGTTCTGTTTTATTAATTCCTAGTCCTATGACATATTTACTGGTTGAGAAACACTGCCCTAGGCTATAGGTCCCTGGACTTTACTTTAAGAAGTAGCTCACCTACTTTTAAGTTTGTTCTGAGGTTGCTACACATAATGTGTGTATACTCTATTCTGTGTCTTCTGAACAGATATCAAAGCGAGTTAATACAAAGATACAAATTTGTACTTATTCCCTCACCCAATGAGAATCAATAAGAGAATCGATAAGGAATCGGATCGATAAGCAACATCGATAATGGAATCGGAATCGTTAAATTCTTATCAATGCCCATCCCTAGTTCTGACAGTACAATGTTTCATGTGGGAGATGCGTGGTTTTTGTATTGATTTATTCTGACCACGCATTTCCCGGGTCTCGTCACTTTTTCCCCAATCCGATACTTGTAATTATTTCCAGGTGTATGTCATTTACTTTCTCCCTATTTAAGAGTCCTTGTGTGTGGTGTTCAGTACGGGTTCGTCTGTTGTTCAAGCAAGTCGTTGTCTTCAGTTTGTTCCAGTTCCAGTTAAGTTAAGTTAAGTGTAGTGAGTTTTGGTTAATGTTTAGTGTTTTGGTATATATGTTATGTTTAGTGTAGTTCTGAGTCTTTATCTGTTTGTTTGCCCCCTTGTGGGTTTTTGTTTTCTGTTTTGTTCTTAATAAATTATTTGTTGCATTTTTGTATCCGTGTCTGCGTTTGGGTTCATCCTCCAGTCCAAATCCTGACAGTACGAACCCGTCAATACTGAACCTAGTGGACCGGTATGGATATTTCTCAGTCCACCCAGCGAGCCCCCAGGCCCATTTATTGTTCGGTCTCCGCCAGAAGGGGGCCGACATCAAGACGTTCGCCTTCTAATTCCTTGAGGCAGCGGGGGGTTCCGGTTTTAACGAGGCAGAATTAAAGACTGTGTTGAACGGCTGCCTCGACGAACCCCTCAACCTCAGCGAGATGAGGTTGCTTAGACCCCTGGGCTTTCCGGACATGGTAAATTTTTTTGATGAATCGACCTGAGCCCAGGGTCTCAGCCAAAGCCGCTGACCCAGCTCCTTTGCCTCCTGTCCCGAGGGGTCCCATCATGGGATCAATAAGGCTGGGGAGTTCTGTTGCCCCCTCTCCGACCCCAGGGGGCTCTCTCTTACCTGTCTCAACCAGAGCTTCTCATTCTGTCCCGCTTTTCCCCATCATGGAGGGTAGGGCCATGGGGGTTGTGGCCCTAAGCAACCCGAGACCCTCCTCTCCTACCCTAGAAAGCGCCACCTGTCTCCCTCTGTGGGAAACGTGAGAGGAGGGTTTCGTGGGAGTCCCCATCCGAGGGGTCCTCATTGGAGTTTGCGGCTCCCACCACGGTGCTCCCCTCTCCTGCAACGGCTTCTGCGCCTCGCCCGAGGAGAAAGAAGAAGAGGAGGGGGCTGATGTCACTGCCTTGTCCATCTTCTCTCACCGGTCAACCAGCGCAGCTCCAGCCGTCGGCTCAGCCGGCACAGCCTCTGCCACAGCCAGCGCACCCAGAGCAGCCGCCAGAGCAGTCGCCAGCTCACCCAGAGCCGTCTGCGCAACCCACGCAGCCACAGCCGTTGGGACCCAGAACCCATATCCCTTGTCTGTCTCTCGTGTCTCATGTTTAGTGTCCCCCCTGAAGGCGTCTAGTATCCGCTCCTGAAGGGGGGGCTACTGTCAGAATCTTGCCAGATCATTGTTTGTATTTAGATCTAGTCAGCATGGCAGGGTTCTGACAGTACAATGTTTCATGTAGGAGATGCGTGGTTTTTAAATTGATTTATTCTGACCACGCATTTCCCTGGTCTCGTCACTTTTTCCCCGATCCCTTACTTGTAAATATTTCCAGGTGTATGTCATTTACTTTCTCCCTATTTAAGAGTCCTTGTGTGTGTTGTTCAGTACAGGTTCGTCTGTTGTTCCTTGTTGTTCAAGCAAGTCGTTGTCTTCAGTTTGTTCCAGTTCCAGTTAAGTGTAGTGTGATTTGGTTAATGTTTAGTGTTTTGGTTTGTATGTTATGTTTAGTGTAGTTCTGAGTCTTAGGGCCCTATTTTAACGATCTAAGCGCATTGTCTAAAGCGCACAGCGCAACGTCTAAATGGCCGTGTCCGAATCCACTTTTGCTAATTTAACGACGGGAAAAATGGTTTGTGCACCGAGCGCATGGTCGAAAAGGGTTGGTCCTATTGTAATGGGAGTATTTTGGGCGTAACGTGCAGTAAACCAATGAGAGTCACAGCTCTCATCCCCTTTAAAAGCAAGTTGCGTTGGCACGACGGATGACGGACTTTGTAAACTGAAAAACTAAGTGGAGGAAGAAGATCCCCAGTTTAAGATTAATGTTAAATAATTGTGTTGTTTTACACTTGTATTGAAATTGCATTTTTCACTTGTTATTTTTAATGAAAACCCTTTAAAAATCTATTTCTTTTAGTCATGGAAGTAAAAAAGTAGGCTTGTAGTTGCCTTAAATGTATGGCTATCCAATATCATCAAAAAAATAATTTACAAGTATGTAAGAAAAGGTTTGTACTCTAAAAATACTTTATTTGTAACAAACAAGAGATAAAGAATTTACAAACAGCTCTCCGCACGTTCGTTTCAGCACTTCACACGTTTTTTTTAAGCAAAGAGTTTTTTTAAGCATGACTTAAAAATGTTTCTCATCTCACCATATCCACAGGTACAGAGTCATCATATACAATAAATTCGTGAGGTAGCATTTAAAAAAAACATTTAAAAACAGATGCATTTGTTCAAAGCAAAGCATTTATTTACTTACCAGGCTACAGGTGAAGCAGCTCTTTGCGCCTTCTAACGTCTCATAATTAGTCCTCATTTTTGTCCAAGAGACTCAATAATAATCTTTTACATTCAATCCTTTAATCTTTCATATTTAAAAGCGTTTTTGTGCTGCTGCGCATTCATGTACTATGTGATAAGCAAACCCGCGTTGTCCTCCCGTTTATAGGCGCATATTACTAATGCGCTCTTTAAATTACAAAAAAACATATTGCGCCATTGACTTTAGACTTTAGACCATGTTTTTGTTGGTCAATGGCGTAGTCTATTTTAGTTGGGGGCGCAAATGCATTTGCTATTTAAACAACGCAGTGCTAAACATGAAAATTAGGGTGGAAACTAGCGAAAGACACTTGCGTCGCGCATTGCGCTGCATTGCGCCGGGTTTAAGATAGAGCACTTAGTGTTTGATCTGTTTGTTTGCCCCCTCGTGGGTTTTTGTTTTCTGTTTTGTTCTTAATAAATTATTTTTTGCATTTTCGTATCCGTGTTTGCGTTTGGGTTCATCCTTCAGTCCAAATCCTGACAAATAGATCATTAAAATAGAGCCCAAAGAGTCATTTGTTATTGTCAGCACATGAATATGTTTTTTGTTGTTGTTTTTGCTTGATATGCTGTTTTATATTTTTAAATATTTTAATGTGTGCATGAGATTTGCTTTAGAGGCCTTTAGAGGAGCACAGAAGTAGGCTTACATGACAATTTCTTCAGACTGAAGGGCAATATTATAACAAAGTATTTTGTGAAAAACATACATGTATAACTGATTTTAAAGTATTTTGTAATGCGTTCTGTATTGATCTACATCCGCTGGTGTATCATACTCTACTGTTATTATGTGAAAATGAAGAGAATACCAACATGGCTTTTGGATTAAAATGAAGTCAGACTTGTTTGTATGTACTGAAACATCCCATGAACTGTGTTTATAAATATCTGTACTGTTGTTATATACTGGGAGTGTGCTTTTAGTTGTCACAGATGTTAATATGTTAATTTTATAAAAACTTAAATGCAACCAACATTGAGGACAATTTTCTGTCATATACAATGGCAGATGACATTTAAAAAAGATCCTTAAACGGTTTTATAATCAGAATGATAGATGATACTGATGTATTGTTAGATTTTAAAAACTGTTTGAAAATAAAGTAGGGGTAACCCCGAATAGTCAAAGATTCGATGCATCAATAGGAGAAGCCTGATTCGACTACCAATCTCACAGTCGAATCGTTGCAGATGTGTTATGAAATGAGGATCCTTTAATTTTGGCCGTATATGGGTGCACTGTTGTGACGGTTGGAATGAGGCAAAAGCAGGCTGAGGATCCAAATGCAGTGTTAGAGAGTATTTAATGAATAAAAAGTGGTAACAAAAACATGGCAGATAAACACAGGAGATAAACACAGGAGTATGTCCAACATTGACTGACAAACAGGAAATGAACTAACAGGGTATATATGTATGACAAGAACCAATCACAAGGCAGAGACAATGAATCACTAAAGCCCTATTCGGACGGGATTAGTTTTACAGGGGTAGATGGCGTAATGTAATTTTACCACAGGACGTCGGTAATATTAATGGTCAATTCGGACGGGATTAGAAATCTCAGTAAAACATTCAGAAGTGGGAGGGGTAACTCCTTTGCGCAGCGCGTCACCTCTCGTCTTCACGTGCACGTTACCTTGCCTCTTGATATCAGATGTGCAAACAACATGAAACAGACAAGGAAAACGCGAAACACTGTGATTAATTTCAGTTTGGGGAGAACGTCAGTTTCGTAAACAGTTCCGCGAATCTGAGAAGTGAATTTGACTTTTTTTTTTAAAGTTTGTGTCGTGTTTTATTCAGAAACTGACCTGCCACTGACTTGTTTCCCGTCTAGAACGCAAGTAAATGCTTCTTTAAGCGCTTCTATATTTAAAAGAAACCCGCAAATTGAAAGGAAATGACGCGATTTACGTGGATATTTACAGCTGGTCTATTCGCACTGGATTAGTATTACCTGAGGTAATTTCTCCGGACCTTTTTACAGAAGGTAAAAGACGCCGTAATCTTTACTGACATTGTCCGTAATGATTACTGACATAGAGCATTCGGACTGGACTAAAATCACAGAGAAGCTCTGATAAAAACTTGCTTTACCCCACCTCCCATGTAAAACTAATCCCGTCCGAATAGTACTTGAGACAACAAACAAGAGGTAATGAGTGAAACAATGAATGTCCATGGTAACAAACAAGGGGGCGGAGCTACACTAATCAACACAAGGAGAATGGCATACATGAACACAACTCAAACACAGGTTGCACAAAGACATATGAATACACCAAAACACAAATGAACACAGGGACACAGGGGAACCACGTTACATAGCCCCCCCTCAAAGGGACGGCTTCCAGACGCCCCCCAGAAAACCCCAAAGTCCAACAGTCTAGGTGGGCGGTGGCATGGAGGTGGACCCAGGGGAGGGATGGTGGGCCAGGGCCATGAAAGCCCAGGGGCAAGGGCCAAGGCAGAGCCGGCGGGACAGGTAGCCAGGGCGGAGCAAGTGGCCAGGGAGAAGCCGGCAGAACTGGCAACCAGGGCGGAGCCGACAGAGCAGGAGCCCAGGGAGGAGCCGGCAGAGCAGGAGCCCAGGGCGGAGCCGGCAGAGCAGGAGCCCAGGGCGGAGCCGACAGAGCAGGAGCCCAGGGCGCAGCCGGCAGAGCAGGAGCCCAGGGAGGAGCCGGCAGAGGCCAGAGAGGGACTGGATACCAGGGTGGTGCTGGTGGTATCAGGAACCTGGGTAAAAGAGAACAACAGAGAGAGGCCCTCTGGGCCAGGTTAGACAGGGCAGAAAGTTCACATTTAGTCATCTTGGACCAGACAGTGAGGGCAAGGAGCTTGGGGACAGCCATCTTGGGACAGGTAGAGAGTTCAGTACTGGCCATAGTCTTAGTGACAATAACGAGTCTCTGGGGCATCGCGATGGCCACACTAGCTGACCAATGTGGCTCAGATGACTCAGTGGGCTCAGATGACTCAGTGGGCTCAGATGACTCAGTGGGCTCAGATGACTCAGGAGACTCAGGACACTCACTCGGCTCAGGGGAATCAGAAGATTCAGAGGAAAACACAGGGATGCCGGCCGCCCGAACCGACATCATGGGGGTATCCGCCAAACTGGAAACCAATCGACCAAACCAGGCCTCAACTGGATATACAGGTGTGGTAACAGTCTCGTGTACTGGCTCGGATATAGCGGCAGCCATCTTGTACACAGGCTCGGGAACGAGTATAGATGTGGTGGTACTCTTGGTGAAGGGTGTGCTTCGGATAGCCCTCCTGGAGCCTAGACCTGGTTTGACCATCAAAGTGGGCTCTACAATGGCCATCTTAGAAGCAGGAGTCGGCATGCTTCCCGGGCCAGCCACCGTAGGCGCAGCACACACAGGCATCCACGACCGGCCTGGCTCCCCAGCCTGCAGAGCCTGATGCCTACTGCCCCCCCCCCGAAAAATTGTTTAGGCGAAGAGTCTGCCACTGCCTCGCCCACAGTGGAGGAAGACCCGCTTAGTGAGCGTGCGTACGCCACAAACTGTTCAAACGACCCTCGAGGACCATTACAGGTGAGAATGTCTTTATGTGGTTGTGATAATCCATGACAGAAAAAATCTATCAACATACAATCGGGAAGGTGAGTGGTGTTAGAAATGTCCAATAATGATTGAAGATGGTCCTCGAGGGACTGATTACCCTGGCGTAGGCGGACCAAAGCAACTGCTGGATCCATGTGTTGGTCAGTCAATCTGTGACGGTTGGAATGAGGCAAAAGCAGGCTGAGGACCCAAATGCAGTTTTAGAGAGTATTTAATGAATAAAAAGTGGTAACAAAAACATGGCAGATAAACACAGGAGTACATCCAACATTGACTGACAAACAGGAAATGAACTAACAGGGTATATATGTATGACAAGAACCAATCACAAGGCAGAGACAATGAATCACTAAGACAACAAACAAGAGGTAATGAGTGAAACAATGAATGTCCATTGTAACAAACAAGGGGGCGGAGCTACACTAATCAACACAGGGAGAATGGCATACATGAACACAACTCAAACACAGGTTGCACAAAGACATATGAATACACCAAAACACAAATGAACACAGGGACACAGGGGAACCACGTTACAACTGTGCACAACTATGATTTCACATATAACAGCTTTCTCCCAATATATTAATATACAGCATATTATTATAATTCTGCAAATAATATGTAAAGTATCAGCTTTCAATAAATATTTTTAAAATGCGTTAATAAATCCAGCAACCCCTGTGACCGGGCTACACGTCCATAAGAGTTTCCTATGTTAATAAACCATTGCCTCTTTGTTTCTACATTTAAAAGAAAAAGCTGGCAATTCTGGCTATACTTTCATTCTTTTAATAATTTCTTCATTTTATTTTATTTTATATATAAATCACTCTGGGTTATCTGATGTATCTATTTGTGTTTTGTTTTCGTGCACTTGAGGCATTTTGCACATTTTTTCTGTACTTTATTTTACTAAAACAAATGTATTTATTATAAACGTAAATTCCGATCTAATTTAAGTCTGTACATTTTGGATTGCTTTTTGTTGTATAGATTTTGCACTATTGCGTGCTGGCCATGCTTGCGCATGCAATTTAGCCGAACGTGCTAGGTGCTCTGCGTCTCATATTTAGAAGTTCATCAAACTAAACATTAAAAAACGGATGTTTTCGACGGGTATAAGTTTTTAAAATGTATTTAAAACATATGGTTATCTTGTCAAAAGTTAAACTACAAAACAGGTAAGCCGTTTCTTTAAATTTCCGTGAAGAAACGGAAAATATCTGCACCGAACCTATATTTATGCCTGACACGTCTGTCTTTCTTGTAATTTAATATTATGGTTGGTGTTCACTTTTAAATGATAGAAAAGAGATTCCTGAAATAAATAATATCAGTGAATGGAGATGATCAAAGTGAAAGCAAGCAGGTATTTCTGTGCTAAATAATAACGCGTACAGGGGCGAAAATTTCATCTAAATGTTGGGGGGGGACAATAAACATAAAATTTTTCAAGAACAATTTTTGAAGGGGACACCAATAATACAGGCAAAATTGTACTTGCAAGGAAATGTGTACAGATAGAAAACGGACGCAAATGTAATTTTAATATACATGAATGCAGAGGTGGAAAGAGTAATACAATATTCCACTTAAGTAAAAGTAAAGTTAATAATATTTTACTTAAGTAAAAGTAAAGTTACTGGTCTAAAAAAAATACTCATGTAAAAGTAAAAAGTCATTTAAATTTTACTCAGAGTAAAAAGTTACTTTTTTACAGTGGGGAGAGGTGTCTAGTATAGTTCAAAAAGGACAAGGAAATATAAATCTCAAACTAGTTGTTTTTTATTGTAGGAACATCTTTACAATAAAAGTACAATAACAAAAAGTTAATAAAATAAAAAGCTTATTTATAACTAAGAAATAGGAATTATTTAATGATTTTTACAGGTGAGTTATGCACTTTTGAAGCAAAAATAATATGATTCAGCAGCTAGTAAATACAATCACTGGTTGTAATTGATGTATTGCTGGTAACATACATTATTTTATTAATAAAGTTTAAATGAGCATATCATGAGATGAGTGCCATAATACTTTTATCCTTTACACGTTTATTGTATAGCTTCCCTGACCTGTGTACCCGATGTCTTTCAATCTCTCTCTCTCTCTCGCTCTCTCTCTCTGCAATGTCTAATGACCTGCGCATTCCCGAGGACGTTCTTAAGTTGTTTGACTTGACGCGAAGCTGCTCGACCTCGAAGAATTATGCGCATGTATTAAAAACGCGTCGTGCAAATTAGCGGTAACCTGGTCGGCAATGCAAGAGCCTGAATGAAACCATCGCTTCGCGTCAATGGCCAGGTGTTTCTTTCATAAGAATTTAATTGAGGGTCTGCATTAGCCCGCGCCTGTCTCGTCCTTCTCCATGGCTCTTTTTGCGCGTTCCCCCGCCCATCAATCAATCATCCGTGGCACTTCTTGCTTTTTTATTTTATTTTTTTCTCAGTAACGGATATGATTTAAAATGTAGCGAAGTAGCCTACTATATTTAAACAAAACATACTTAAGTAAAAGTAAAGGTACACATTTTAAAAACTACTCAAAAAAGTAAAAGTACACACAAAAAAACCCAATTACAGCAACTTGAGTAAATGTAATTTGTTACATTCAGCTCTGCCTCACCTCTGCATGAATGCACAAAAATGTTTTCTTGTTCATTTATCTGCTTCTGTTCTCATAAAACGAAATATGTTCATGTTTATATGTCCAAATAGACCAGTTTTAAAACATGTGAGGATAAACTGATAAGTGGTGGGAACGTTGGTTTGTAGGTATATAGCTGATTAACGCGTCGGCTCCATACACTTCTCAACCACCCTACTGTGTGGCTCTGGCAGTGGACCAAACCACTGTGAGGCAAGGGAGGGGGGAATCCAAATGTTTACAATGTTTTTTGTTGTTGCTCCATTTGCATTTGTATTGTTTTACTTCTTACACTATTTTAAGTATTATAAATCATTAAATTATTTTCAATACACATATTTTAATGATATTTTAGGGGGGGACAACCCTCAGATAGGGGGGGTCCTGTCCCCCCGCCCCCCCAGGATTTCCGCCTATGACCGCGTAGTGTCTATAAAATCATTAATTTCAGTGTTTTTATGAATTGTATATAAAGCTAAGTTTTTATAATTTGCAGTAACAATCACAAATTATTTGTCATTTCTCATTTGTCGTTTTTTTCATGACTGCTTTGACGCGCTTAATCTCCAAATCAAAACACTGAATTAGCCGAGGTTTCCAAGGCAGGATCACCTTTGTTATATTTTTAGGTTTAGTTATCAAAATGTTTTTTGTGTGATGTTCTGTAGATCGTGGCTTTTAAAATGATGTGAAAATCATTCTGCCTACTCATTCACATAAAACAATATATGGTAACACTTTATTTTACGGTGTCTTTGTTACACATGATACATGTAATTATTAATGTAATAACAGTTAATTACGCATAATTACATGCAACTAACCCTAAACCAAACCCTAATCCTAACCCCAACCCTATAGTAAGTACATGTTATTAATGATTATTACTTAGTACTTAAATGTATAATAAGACTGTAACAGTGACACCGTAAAATAAAGTGTGACCCAATATATTGATTTAGAAATTATAAGACACTTTTTGTTTAGAGGGGCCCTATGCGAGAAGGATTGATTGACACCTGAGCAAACAAAAAATAGCATAATGAGCTGCATAATCAGCCTTTAGGCAGGAATGTGAGAGGGAACTACAGTAAAGAAAATGAGGACAAAAGAAATGTATACATGTTTGTTTGTGGTTAATTAAGAAGTTAACAATATAATCAAAATAGAAATGAAGGTCAGTGGGACATTTTTAGTTTATTTGGAAACAAACGCTATTCAAAAACTTAACTTGTATAAACTATACACAACAGAGCTGTACACTTCATGTGGCTCATGCTACCATATAACTTATATGGTTATGTTTTTCGGGTGATTCTCTGAATTGGGTGCCCTTTAAGTCCCCCAAACTTACTTCAAAGATTTTTAATTAAAGGAAATCACAAAATGCATTTTAACGCAATCAATTAATAGAACCAGGTGCCTTTGCATTATAATGCAACAAAAAATGCTTTTATTTTATTTTAATTTATAGATATGGGTTGCCGAAGTAGTAGACAACAAGCATACTTGCATGTCCCCCACTAACCATCATTACATTTTCATTGAATATCAAACACATAAAAACTGCAATTAATGCAAAATAGTTACTGCTAATTTAATCATACGTGGGTTTACTTTAACTAAAATATACATATGTATATAAAAATGCATTAATTATATATGAAATTGCAATATTTATACACGTCCTCCAGTTTGTTTTCAACCCAGTCACGCCATACTATTTACCCCCGTATAAAAATAACGGATCAATCCCTGTGGCATCACACCCAGAAAGTGATATCACACAAGTCTTTTGAAGAACATGCTGCAAAGAAAGGCAAGTGTCAGAATCTTTTCTTACATTTATTTCATGTTTTTCACTGTCAGATTAAGATTGTCAGGCTCAACATTTCAACTCTGTTGTATTACTAAATGATAGTAAACAACGGTTTAAGAAATTAAATAAATGTTTTTGCAAAACATTAAACTTGTATGATTTCCTAAATGCCATGTGATGCTACTGTCTTAGTTAAGTACGGAGTTACAGCTACTGGTAGGCAAAAACTTCAACCCCGTCACATTCAACCCCGTCACATTTTTATTATAACAGGGTTGAATCGTTGTGACGGGGTTTAAAATTTGACACTTTTTAGTAGAGTACTCAATTGTAGACTTGTTATATTGTTATGTGACCTGTTAGAAATAATCGATTATGGTATTTTATGTTCAATAAAACCAAATTGAAAGATCGATTGATGTTTTTGATCAATTAATCCTTAATTCTTTTGATTTAATGTTAAATACTTATTAAAATGTTTGTTTGTTTTTGCCAACTTTAATAAAATACAATTTTATTGAATGTGATATCATTAATTTTACAGGTAAGAAATCCATGCTATATTAAATGATGATCATCACTTCAACCCTGTTATCATTTTCAACCCCGTTATGCTGAGTTCAACCCTGTTATTGTCACGGATTTGCCAGGTCCTTCCACACACACCTCTCATCATCACAGATCACAATCACCTGAGTACTAATCAGCTGCACCTGTCACCTCTCATCAAGCCTTCCCTTTATATACCACTCACAAACACACAGTCATCGTCCGGTCTCGTCACAACAACATTATGTCTTTGTGATTACCAGACTCTCTAATCTCTATATCTTTGCAGAACTTCTCCTGAGTCCCTTCATCATCGTCATCATCATCTTCCGGATTATCTCTTCCCCAGTGTGTCTGTGTGTCTGTGATTCCCCTCTGAAGACCAACAACATTCATCTCTACATCTGCATATTCTATGATTCAATAAACTCTGTTACATTTTATATATATCAGTCTCCGTAGTCTTCTGTCAGTGACAGAAGACCGGACCAAACCAACTAACACCATGTCTCAACAGGATGCTTTCCAGAACCTGGTGGATACATTACGCAACGAACTACTACAGACACACCAGACCACTGTTACTCCTCAGGCTACCGTAAATACAGTTCCCATGGCCCATCCAAGCCCATATTCTGGTGAAGCGAGTGAGTGCAAAGGATTTCTATTACAATGTGAACTTATCTTTGAGATGCAACCTAACCGTTTCCCTACAGACAGCAGTAAGATCGCTTTCATCATGTCTCTACTTACCGGAAAAGCGTTACACTGGGCAGTCTCCATCCGAGAACAAAATGGATCCGTTCTCCAATCCTACCGAGCCTTTAGTGAACACTTTCGTGAAGTCTTTGGATTTCCTGTAGGTGATAACTCCATTTGTGATGAACTGTACAATATAAAACAAGGTAACGATTCGGCAGCAGAGTTTTCATTACGTTTTCGCACACTAGCGGCAGCTAGTGGTTGGGATGAACGAGCCCTCATCACTACTTATCGTAATGGATTAAAAGCTAATCTTCGACTACAACTGGCTGCATTTGATGACAGTATTGGTCTAGAACGATTTATTCAAAGAGCGATCAGAACTGAAAATCGTATGCTTGCCTGTAATCCTTCTCAATTTGTACTCTACCGCTCACCAGAACCGTCCCCTCCAGAACCAGAACCCATGCAGTTGGATTCCACCCGCATCCCACTGTCAGAGAGACAACGTCGGATTAAAGAAGGGTTATGCTTATACTGTGCAAATAAAGGACATCTCATCTCTGATTGTCCCATCCGTCCACCTCGGGCGTTGGTGAGTACTGTCCAACCAGAAAAGCATATTTATACACCTCTTACCACAAAGGTGAAATTATCCTATCGTAACGTCTCCATTATAGTATCTGCACTCCTTGATTCAGGGTCGGCTGGGAACTTCATCTCTTCCCAGTTATGTAGACAGTACCACATCAAGAAGGAATCCATCGAGCAAAAATTAAAGGTGCAGTCAATCACCGGAAAACCTCTCAACCGCTCTGATATCCGTCAACGATCTGGAGAAATCACTCTGACAGTGGGACTCTTACATCAGGAAAGGATAAAATTTCTGGTCCTGGAGAATTCCACCGCGGATGTGATTCTTGGACGCCCATGGTTGATGGAACACCATCCGGAGCTCTCTTGGGATACAGGAGAAATTAAACGCTGGAGCAATCAATGTTTCCCAAGATGTTTCCCAAATCTTCCAAAACCTCTTCATCCTCGTGAAAAACTCCAGGTATGCAGTACTTCCATTGAAAGTCCTAACGAAAATGTTTCTGTATCCATTCCTTCAGAATACAAGGAATTTGAAGATGTCTTTTGTCCCAAGAGAGCTTCCAAACTACCACCTCACCGGCCATGGGACTGTGCGATTGACCTCCTCCCGGGTGAACCAGTACCAAAAGGTAAAATTTATTCATTATCCATACCAGAACAGGAAGCCATGGAAAAATACATTACGGAGGCTTTAGAACAAGGGTACATACAACCGTCCAACTCCCCTGCTGCTTCTCCATTTTTCTTTGTCACCAAGAAGGACGGCGGTCTCCGACCCTGTATTGACTATCGAGGCCTAAACAACATCACTCGGAAATTTCGCTACCCTCTTCCTCTCGTCCCTACAGCACTAGAACAGCTCCGAGGGGCAACCATTTTCACCAAACTCGATCTCAGAAGTGCCTATAATCTGATCAGGATCCGAGCCGGTGATGAATGGAAGACCGCTTTTGTGACCCCTACTGGTCACTGGGAATATTTATTGATGCCATATGGCCTAGTAAACGCTCCCTCTGTGTTTCAAGACTTCATGCATACCATTTTTAGAGATATTCTTCATCGGTTCGTAATTGTCTATATTGATGATATTCTGATCTATTCCAGTGACCCCAGAACTCATCTACAACATGTCAAGGAAGTACTACAGAGACTTCGCCAACACTCCCTCTTCGTCAAAGCAGAGAAATGCGAATTCCATCAACCACAGATACAATTCCTGGGATATGATGTCTCATCTAATGGAATGAAGTATGTACCCTTGCAACATCGGACACCTCTCATCACCAAAGCTCACAACTCCGTAGGTACTGGTCATCCGGGCGCTCAACAAACCCTCTCGCTGCTAAAACATCGCTTCTGGTGGTCTAATATGGCAGAAGACATCAGAAGGTTCGTGAGGGGGTGTAAGGAATGTGCTATGGCCAAAACTCCAAGGCATCTACCCCATGGTAAACTACGTCCTCTTCCTGTCCCTCGTCGCCCATGGTCACATGTAGGTGTGGATTTCGCCACCAATCTCCCTCCTTCTCAAGGTAATACCTGTATTTTTGTGGTGGTAGATCGCTTTTCAAAGATGTTACGACTAATACCTCTCAAAGGTTTACCTACAGCTATGGAATCTGCAGAACTCCTTTTCCAGCATGTGTTCAGATATTTTGGCCTCCCAGAAGACATCGTCTCAGACAGAGGGCCTCAATTTATATCTCGAGTCTGGAAAGAATTCTTCAAGCTGTTAGAGGTAACTGTGAGTCTCTCCTCAGGTTATCACCCCCAAACGAATGGTCAAACGGAACGCAAGATTCAGGAAGTGGGTCGCTTCCTCCGAACCTTCTGCCATAACCACCAGGACTCTTGGAGCCAGTTTTTACCCTGGGCCGAGTATGCACAAAATTCCCTCCACCAGCATGCTACGGGTCTTACACCATTCCAGTGTGTACTCGGTTATCAACCGCCCATGTTCCCCTGGACTGGAGAACCCTGCGACGTACCATCACTGCAGCACTGGTTCCAAGAGAGCGAGAGGGTCTGGGACTCGGCTCATCATCATCTCCAATCCGCCATTCGCCGTCATCAACAGCATGCAGATACCAGAAGGGCCTCTACACCGAACTTTCAAGTTGGTGACAAGGTTTGGTTATCCACGCAAAACATCCGTCTCAGGTTACCCTGCAAAAAGCTGAGTCCCAGGTACATTGGCCCATTTACCATCATCAAGGAGGTCAATCCGGTAGCCTTTCAACTCCGTCTCCCAGCACACTACCGTATTCACCCTGTTTTCCATGTTTCTCAATTGAAACCATTTCACTCACCTGTCACTTCTGTTCCTCCCACAGGACCTGGTGAAGAAGCCCCCCCTCTTGATGAAGATGAGACCATCTATACCGTCAGGCAGCTCTTGGACTCCAGACGACGAGGTGGGCGGCTTGAATACCTGGTGGACTGGGAGGGATATGGACCAGAAGAAAGATCCTGGGTTCCTCGTGATGACATTCTTGACCCAGAACTCCTCAGTGATTACCATCAAGCACATCCAGACAAACCTGCTCCCAGACCCAGAGGCCGTCCTCCTCGGCGTCCTAAAGCTCAAGGGTCCTCAGGAGCGGACCCTCAGGGGGGGGGTACTGTCACGGATTTGCCAGGTCCTTCCACACACACCTCTCATCATCACAGATCACAATCACCTGAGTACTAATCAGCTGCACCTGTCACCTCTCATCAAGCCTTCCCTTTATATACCACTCACAAACACACAGTCATCGTCCGGTCTCGTCACAACAACATTATGTCTTTGTGATTACCAGACTCTCTAATCTCTATATCTTTGCAGAACTTCTCCTGAGTCCCTTCATCATCGTCATCATCATCTTCCGGATTATCTCTTCCCCAGTGTGTCTGTGTGTCTGTGATTCCCCTCTGAAGACCAACAACATTCATCTCTACATCTGCATATTCTATGATTCAATAAACTCTGTTACATTTTATATATATCAGTCTCCGTAGTCTTCTGTCAGTGACAGTTATTTGATAGTTTTTATTAATATTTTGGTGATAAAACGACAAATTAGGTCAAAGTTTGTTTTGCTGTGTGCAGAATTTACAGGACAGTCTGAAAAAATATGAAAGCCTGAATTCTAATGTTAACGCATATTTTGTGATAAGATATGAAGACCAATGTTAGATACAGTTTTCATGACCTGATTTGGTATTCAAATGGTGAGCATTAAAAAAAAAATTCTACATGCAATAAATGATATCAAACAAGGGACATCTCATTGAAAAGCTTCTACAAGAATTTACTTGAAAATCTTTTTAAATCATATTTAAACAGGGTCCAAGTCCAAGTGGAAAAAAACACTAAATATTGATTAGAATTTCATGCCTGAGGTGGGAAAATGTATTTTCTTAAAGGTTTGACTAATCCACTATCACATGAAATGAACAAAAATATAACTATTTAACGTATATATTTAAAAAAAAGTATGACCCAAAAGGCACCCAATTCAGAGAATCACCCTTTCCACTTCATTGTTTTGTACTGACGAGAGGGATGCAGACCTATAAGAGAATTATAAATAGCTGTTAGCATCAAATGTCCACAGAAATACCACATAAGCTTACATACATAACTGATGGGTAAATATCACTAATAGCACTACATTCAGACAAACTATCATGTATGTGTTCTGAATTTATTTTATGTACATTATTATGGGGTCAGATAGCTATCTTTATTATGAGAGCGCACACACAATATAAGCAAGCACAGGGACAGTCGAAAGCGTAAAAACATTGCTTGCTTATGTTGTGTGTGCACTCTCATAATAAAGGTAGCTATCTGACACCATAATCATGTACACTGGCATGTAAACTAAATTCAGAACATCTCAGATAAACATCTGCAGTGATTAGTTATATAAAAGGCTGTTTTTAAATGACTGTTTTCATTTTAAAAACACATCACATATGGTGTCATCCATGTGCACGAATACTCGCATCTCCGCGTAAACAATGCTGCGCTCATAAAAACGCACGCAAGTAAAGTGCAATGTATGGATTTCCGTTGCATGTAAACAATATTTGGAATCATATTACAGCTAGGGTTGTGACAATTAATCGGGCAAATGCGCGTTTTCTCAATGAATGAATTTAAATGAATTACTGTGAAATGCCGCTACATTCAAAAGCCAGAGGGCACTTTCGTGCTGAAACTCCATTTGTGCCATAGAAGAAGTATCATTACAAACACTATTCCAGGAAATATCTAGAGGCATATTTATATCGCTGTTCTTCAGATTGTTTCAGGTATTTTCATGATAATAGAGAATATTTTAAATGATTGTGTTTGACGAGTGTTGCTTTTTAAATGCACGTTATAAAAGAGTCTGTAAGATTCCACCCATCGGCCCAACGAAGGTATCCAATGGCGTGGTGAAGGGATCACGTGTTCTTGCTGTCCGTAGCGCTTCTAGAAGAATAACTCCATTTATTCGATTTCAAATGTATTTCTTTGACCTCTGTGGTTAAATTATAATCTGACTCCAATTTATAAAATATCAATATTATTCTGATGCTGATCACAATTTATATTCACTATTATTATATTTTAATTCTCTTAAATATTTAGAATGAATTGCATTCACATAGAGAATATAATGTATCTCTGTAGGTGCTTAAGGCATTTCTCCTTCTAACTTAAAGTCAGAGGTTTATGTCACGGACCGAATTTCTCAAACACCGTCACTTCCGGGTATCCCCGGGAAACGCCCAAATCAAGCGAAATCAACTGCAGGTGTACAAACGACGTGGCGATTGCTGAGTGGGTGGTTCGTATGAGTGAAAGGAGCATCAAAGGAGCATTGGAGATACAGGAAGAAGCGCAAGCTGTTGTGTTGTTGTGTTGGTAAGAAACGCTGCATGTGAAGTGGAGGGGCTGGAATACGAGTGTGGGAGAATACAGGCTGAAACTCTTGTGGATTCGCTTTGCGAACGGAAGGACAGGAAAACGAAGATCCTAAACAGGGGTGAGAAAAGTGACATGGGAGGAAGTTATACTTACCAAGTGTGTGTGCTTCATTGAAGGTCTGGGTGAAGCGAAAACACTGCTGGGCATCTGGTGAGTCGTCTAAGGGAGAGGAACGGAGAGGAGGAAAGGTTAACGACACGGAGACAGTGAGTACAGAGTAGAGTGATTGTTTACGACGGATACAAGTAACAGTATTGGAGTGTTATCTGCTGTTTAGCGGCCCCACCGTGTATGTGGAAACGGTTGGGCGAGCCGAAGTCTGGGAGATCGAGCTGGTGTTGTGTTGCGAAACTACCACAACTGGGTAGGACATCACTCGGTCCAGTGAACTCAAGTCTCCTCCAGGGCGGATCTCGGCCAGTTGAAGAGTACGGACCTTATTAAATCACTGAAGTGTGTGTCGTGCAGTGTGTGATTCTGTCTTTGATGTGTGTGCACCTGAAGCTTTGCAGCGTTGTGCCGTGTCTCTTGTCGTCTGTACTCGCCCCAGGTCAAGAAGGCCTCTGTGGAAACGAGCGTGAGCTGCTGAGGCGGTGGACACCAAATTCTCTAACTGCCCGCTATAACCCCAGCCCAGAGGAAGTGGATCACGTACGTCGAGTGAGGTACTGTGAGAACATTGTGGGAAAAATCATATCGCCAGAGGGGACGTGGTGAGTATTGTATGAAAACTTGATTGCTGTGTGTGTGGCGGTGTGAGCTGAGCTGTCCACCCCACTGTCTAGATCTTCGCCTGCCCACAGGAGGAAGGGAAGAGGACGTGCCAGTCCAGGAGGGCAAAAGTGCGGTAGCTGCTCCACCCGAATTCGGCCACTGAGGTGCCATTGGCCATACTTGGCCCCACAAGCCACAGCCGGACGCTGGTAATTACTCCCCCCTATCCTCGCTCTGGACCGAAGCCAAGAGGTGACGTATGGTTTTCCAGTGTTATTGATACTTACCCACATGTCGAGCTAAAGCTATACCCACCCTGTGAAACTCATAAGCCCCGAGTACAGAGCCTGTGAACATTGATGATACTTACCCACATGTCGAGCTAAAGCTATACCCACCCTGTGAAGCTCGTAAGTCCCGTGTACAGAGCCTGTGAATGTTGACGATACTTACCCACACATCGAGCTAAAGCTATACCCACCCTGTGAAACTCGTAAGTCCCGTGTACAGAGCCTGTGAATGTTGATGATACTTACCCCCACGTTGAGCTAAAGCTATACCCACCCTGTGAAACTCGTAAGCCCCGAAGACAGAGCCTGTGAATGTTGATGATACTTACCTGCACGTCGAGTTAAAGCTATACCTACCCTGTGAAACTCGTAAGCCCCGAGTTCAGAGCCTGTGAACGTTGATGATCCTTACCCACACGTTGAGTTAAAGCTATACCCACCCTGGAAACTCGCAAGCCTAGAGACAGAGCCTGTGACTGTATTGATCCTTACCTACACGTCGAGCCCAGGTTATACTTACCTTATGCGCCTTGTAAATCCGGAGTGAAGAGTCCATAAGGCCATTTATGATCCATCTGCCAAGCTAAGTCCCAGTTAACTTACCTCTGTCACTTACCTGCACTCACAGGAGCCATTGCAGTAGAGGAGCTGGGCCCCATTGGGGTGCTTTTGGGACCTCCTCGAGGTGGAACTTAGGAAGGGGCGTGACTCACAAAGTCTGTGGTCCGCTCCGACCTGTGACATTTATCCAAAGACACTATAAAATATGAGGATCCATCTATGTTGCGATTGAGTCATTATTACCTCCAATCTACAACGGTGGGTATTAACTCCAATCATATTTTCAGTCGAGGTCATTCCTAATCTACCCCTCTCCGGTATATTTATAAAATTGAATAACTTAAAATGTGTTCGTCTGAAAAATGATGGACATATGCATCTCTGATGGCTTAGGGGTAAGTAAATCACGAGTTTATTATTATAAACATGGCAAACTCAGCCTGGATTCATGAAGATTTTAACAGAGGTGAAAAGATTATTCAAAAACTGCCTGGTTCAACACATTATCTCTAGTCTAGTGGTTAGAGCACTAACTCTCCCATTGAGGATATCTGGGTTCGAATCCCTCAAGGTACAATGGCCTTCTCCATTGACAAGTAGGGAATTACTTTGCCCTGATAGAGTTTGTTGGCAGCTTCTAGGAGTAGGTTGATCATTATATCACTGTTCGTATTGCTCCTGAAGCAGTCTTCATAGCTGATATGGGCTTAAGTTTTCTGCTGGACACTTGTTATTAAATTTAAGAAAGAGTCCTGGACAAACTATTAGCATAAAATACAGCAGATGCTAAGAGTCTCTATGGGTTTTGAAAGATGCAATCAAATCTATTTTAAATCTGATAGTTTGTGGGTTTCCTGATGAAATGTTTCTTTTCCCTTCCCAAAGCGAGTAGATTAATCCTTTATTCACTGTTCCTATGGCTACTGAAGCAGCCTCCTTCTGATGTGGGCTTAAGGTTTCTGCTGAACAGTTGTGATGAAATTTAAGATAGAGTCCCAAAACATTTAGTGCTTTCAAGCGAAATGTATTAATGTATGTGTCAACCTGTGTGGGTGTGACTCTGACTGTACTAGCCAGCCTACAGTTTGATCGTATACAGCAATACACAGGACCAGTTTTTGGCTGCCCAGTTTCAACACATTCTCTGTAGGCTAGGGGTTCGAGCACTAACTGTCCCACCTGGAGACCTGGGTTTGAATCTCTCAAGGTGCAATGGCCTTCTCCTTTGACAAGTGGGCACTTACTTTGCCTTGATAGAGTTTGTGGGCAGGTTCTAGCCTGCAAACTCTCTTTTCCCTTCACAAAAGGAGTAGGTTGATCATTATATCACTGTTCTTATAGCTCCTGAAGCAGTCTTCATAGCTGATGTGGGCTTAAAGTTTCTGCTGGACATTTGTTATTATATTTAAGAAAGAGTCCTGGACATACTATTAGCATACAATACAGCAGATGATAAGAGTCTCTATGGGTTTTGAAAGAAGCAATCAAATCTGCAATCAATCTAGCCAGCCTACAGTTTGATCGTATACAGCAATACACAGGACCAGTTTTTGGCTGCCCAGTTTCAACACATTCTCTGTAGGCTAGGGGTTAGAGCACTAACTCTCCCACCGGGAGACCCGGGTTTGAATCCCTCAAGGTGCAATGGCTTTCTCCATTGACAAGTGGGCACTTACTTTGCCTTGATAGAGTTTGTGGGAATCTTCTAGTCTGCATACCATTTTTTACCTTCACAAAAGGAGTAGGTTGATCATTATATCACTGTTCTTATGGCTCCTGAAGCATTCTTCATAGCTGATGTGGGCTTAAGGTTTCTGCTGGACATTTGTTATTAAATTTAAGAAAAAGTCCTGGACAAACTATTAGCATACAATACAGCAGATGCTAAGAGTCTCTATGGGTTTTGAAAGAAGCTATCAAATCTATTTTAAATCTGATAGTTTGTGGGTTTCCTGATTGAATTTTTTCTTTTCCCTTCCCAAAACGAGACGATTAATCCTTTATTCATTGTACTGAAGCAGCCTCCTTTCTGATGTGGGCTTAAGGTTTCTGCTGAACAGTTGTGATTAAATTTAAGATATAGCCACAAACTTTAAGTGGCCTTCTCCATTGACAAGTAGGCACTGTCTCTGCTCTGATAGAGTATGTGGGCAGCTTCTAGCCTACGTATTCTTATAGCTGATGTGGGCTTAAGGTTTCTGCTGGACATTTGTCATTAAATTTAAGAAAGAGTCCTGGACATACTATTAGTATACAATACAGCAGATTCCAACAGTCTCTTTGGGTTTTAAAAAAAGCAATCAAATCTTCCTTAGATCTGATAGTTTGTGGGTTTCTTGCTTGGAATCTTTCTTTTCCCTTCTCAAAGCGAGTAGATTGATGCTTTTTTCACTGTTCCTATGGATACTGAAGCATTCTTCTTTTCTGATGTGGGCTTAAGGCTTCTGCTTTAAGATAGAGTTCCAAAACATTTAGTGCTTTCAAGCAAAATGTATTTATGTATGTGTCAACCTGTGTGGGTGTGACTCTGACTGTACTAGCCAGCCTACAGTTTGATCGTATACAGCAATACACAGGACCAGTTTTTGGCTTACCGGTTTCATAACGTTCTTTGTAGTCTAGTGGTTAGAGCACTAACTCTCCCATCGGGTAGAACTGGGTTCAAATCCCTCAAGGTACAGTGGCCTTCTCCATTGAAAGGTAGGCAATTACTAACCCCTGATAGAGTTTGTAAGAAGCTTCTAGCCTGCAAATTCTCTTTTATCTTCACAAAAGGAGTAGGTTGATCATTATATCACTGTTCGTATGGCTCCTGAAGCAGTCTTCATAGCTGATGTGGGCTTAAGGTTTCTGCTGGACATTTGTTATTAATTTTAAGAAAGAGCCCTGGACATACTATTAGCATACAATACAGCAGATGCTAAGAGTCTCTATGGGTTTTGAAAGAAGCAATCAAATCTGCAATCAAACTAGCCAGCCTACAGTTTGATCATATACAGCAATACATAGGACCAGTTTTTGGCTGCCTGGTTTTAACACATTCTCTTTAGTCTAGTGGGTAGAGCACTAACTCTATCTCTAACTCTAACTAACTGCAATGCCCGCTTAAAACAAAAACAGCAGCACATGAAGTTGAACAGGTGGTTGCCGAAAGTGAAGTGGACAATGTAGATCAAAGTAAAGAGACAGATTTAGACAATGAAATTGAAGTGGAGCAGGGTGCAAACAATACATCGAATAATCAGGAACAAAGTGATCCTACTGAACATTTAAAACAGAAGGGATTGAGTGAAATGGAAAAGAAAAAAATTGTGATGGATAGAATAAAAGGAGTAAAAGTGAAGAGGCAGGATCTAGTGAAGTGAAGAAATGTCATTTTGAGGGTTCTGATGAAGCTGATGCTGATGTAGATATTGATGAAAACCCAGTCGATAATATCTCTCAAATTTCTGAAAGTACAGATATGACTGAAGCTGATGATGATGTAATGTCAGACATTCCCTCTAATTATGATGAGGAACAGCAGTAAAAGAGATTAATGATTTTCTTGATGTAACCTTTGGAAGAAAAGCTGAAGTTAAGGAATTTTTTTCCTGATGTTAAAAAGTTTTTGGCTTCTGTGATAAAGATACAAAGCACTGATAGTTATGAGGAGTTAAGTAGAAGAAAAAGATTTCGATTGAAAAAATGGTTACAAATCTTAGGAAAGAAAATATGTGTGAGAAACTTATATAGATTAATGAAGGAACAACGAGGGGTGAACTATCTGTCTCTTTTTGTCTTATCTTTCCTTTCTCTTTCCTTTCTGTCCTTTTTCTTCATGGAGAGCTTTATAATAGGATCCATTAACATCAATGGGGGAAGAGATGGCAGGAAAAGAGCAAGTCTAAATGAATATAATTGATGTAACATTTGTACAGGAAACACATAGTGATATGAAAAATGAAATAGAATGGAGAATGGGGTGGAGAAGTGATTTGTTTATGAGTCATGGTACAAATGTTAGTGGAGGAGTTGCCATTTTATTTTCAAAGTCAAATAATATAACTGATGTGTTTGTTAATGAAATAGAAAAAGGAAGGACTTTAGCTGTAAAAGCAACTATAAACGGTTTTGTGTTTCTTTTTATTAATATGTATGCACCAAATACTGGACCAGTGAGGATACACATTTTTAAAAAGTTAAATGAGTTTTTAAAACAAAATTGTGATGGAGATGTTTGGTTGGTTGTAGGGGGGATTGGAATTGTACAGATAATTTCATTTTAGATAGAAATGGAGAGGAACCCCATCCCTCATCTGCAAGGTTTTTAAATAATGTTATTAATACTTCTAATTTAGTTGATGTATGGAGACTACAACACTCTACAGTTAAACAGTACGCATGGGTAAAGTGTTCTCATGATCATATTAGTTCTGCAAGGTTAGACAGATTTTATATTAATAAGAACAAAAGTAATAGAATTTTAAAATCTACAATTTGTCCAAATGGGTTCTCTGATCATCATTTATGTATAATTGAAATGAATGTAAAGAAGTCACAAAGTCACAGCTATTATTGGCATTTTAATGTGAATTTGCTACAGGATGTGCTTTTTTGTGAAAAATTTTAATTATTTTGGACTGAGCGGAAAAAAAACAAAAAATAATTATGATGATATTGTTCAGTGGTGGGATATAGGAAAAGCACAAATTAGAATTTTCTGTCAAAATTATAAATATAATACAAATAGTAAGATAAAAAAAATGTGTTTGAATTGGAGAAAGAGATCAAACTAATTGAACAAGAGTTAAGGGTTGGAGATGATGTAACAGTTGGGAAGCTGGAAGAAAAGAAAAAAGCTTTAGCCTCGTTGTTTCATGAGAAAGCAAAATGAGCTTTAATTAGATCTCACTTTACTTTTTTTAAAGATATGGATGCACCAAGTTCATTCTTCTTTAATCTAGAGCAGAAACAAAAGGAAAAAAAAGATGATGCTGCATTTGAAGGATGTAAATGGAAATGTGATTTCAAATCCCAATGAAATGAAAAAAATGCTTTGGAATTTTATACTGACTTATTTGGAGAAGGACAATGTGATGTTGAATGTATGGAGGAGATACATAAAGACTTAGTGAGACTCTCTAATAAACAGGGTAAACACCTCGACTCTGGTCTCCAACCAAATGAACTGTCTGAAGCTGTAAAAAGTCTTTCAATGGGAAAAGCACCTGGTCTAGATGGACTCCTGTCTGAATTTTATAAACAATTCTGGACATTATTGAAATATGATTTTTATGAAGTGTTTAAGTATTGTTATCAAAAGAAGGAATTACAAACTAGTTGTATAAGAGCCGTTTTACCCAAAAAAGTTGATCTGGGTATGTTGAAAGATTGGAGGCCCGTAGCGGTTTTATGCACAGACTATAACATTATGGCAAAGTGTCTTTCTAATAGACTAAAACCAGTATTAGAAAGTACTGTCAATGAATATCAAACATTTTGTATCCCTAACAGAACAATAATGGACAATCTGTTCCTCATAAGAGATATAATTGATATTGCATTTTTGCGATTGACCAGGGAAAAGCGTTTGATAGAGTTGGCCATCTTTATCTATTTAAAACGCTTGAAGCTTTTGGGTTTGGTAAAAATTTTATTTCATGGATACAAACAAGGATGCTTCTGCAATGTTGAAAGTGGGGGGCGGTCTTCTATTCCAATGTTGAGAGGAATTAGACAGGCATGCCCTTTATCAGGGATGTTGTATACTTTGGCCATTGAACCCTTACTTTGTAATTTAAAGAAAACATTACAGGGTTTCCTTGTTGAAAGACCTATTAAGTTTGTTGCATATGCTGACGATGTAACAATTTTTATTAAGGATGAGAGAGATGTGTCTGTTTTAAAAGAATCTCTAAAGATATATGAAAATGCATCTACTGCAAGAGTTAATTGGGAAAAGTGTGAGGGGTTTTACTGTGACAAAGCATAGATAAAAATTTGCCCATGCTCCCAGGTGGTGTTAAGTGGAGTAAAGAAGGGTTGAAATAATTAGGGGTTTACCTAGGGACAGAAGTTTTTAAGATGAAAAATTGGGAAGATTGGTTGAAAAGATGTGTAGACGGTTGTCAAAGTGGTCATGGGTGCTACCACAGCTATCTTATAGGGGAAGAGTTTTAGTTACAAATAATTTAGCAGCATCGGCACTGTGGCATAAAATGAATGTCCTGCATCCGCCAGATGATATTGTTCAAAAATTACAAAAAAAGTTACGTGTTTTTTTGGACTGGACAACACTGGGCCAAAGCGGCTATCCTTTTTTTTTACCTGTTAATGAAGGTGGACAAGGATTAATTCAGGATGCAGGCAGCACAAAAGTTAATGTACTCAAATAATTGCTGGACTGACACTGCAAATACCCTGTTACACAAAGTGGATATTTTTAAATATGATCTACAGTTGTTTTTAATCAAATTGACAGAAATGGACTTGAGAGATACATTTACTTTTTATAGAACAATGTTGAGAACATGGACTTCAATTTTTCAAGTGAACAGAGAGTTGTCCCAGTCTGAGTCCTGGATCAATCAAGAGCCTCTTTTTAATAATCCTTTAATTCAAGCAAAGGTGCTGAACTCCAAAAGTCTCCAGAATGCAATGGCAAGAGCTGGATGTACAATAATAATGGAATTAAAAATGAATGAATGGAAAAGCCTAGATGAAATGAGTAATCTGACTGGGATTAAGTCTGTCAGATTTATGAAACGTAATGGATGAGATTTTGACATTTCTTCCGTCTGCTTATCGTCAAAAATCAAGAGAAGAGCACCTGAATGAAGCAGAGATGGATATAAAAGAGGACAATTTTCCAGAACTTAATTTTTCACTTTTGGTGGATGAAGAACCACAAGAGCATTCTATTCTCACTTTTAAAACTCCAGAATTACCCAGCTTTAAAGAAATCTCAAAGAAAGCGTTGTATGTGACGTGTGTCAAAGTCACTTACCAATCTGTTTTGAAGAACTGTAAAGAAACAAAATGGTCGGACGTGTTGGGGCAAAACTCTTCTCCTAGAAGGTGTTGGAGGTCTTTATATAAAACCCCTATTGAAAAACGAACTGCTGACTTACAGTGGAGAATAATACATTGGGCGATAGCGACAAATAGACATGTTGTACACATCGATCCCACTGTTGAAAAGAAATGTCCATTTTGTAATTCAGATGAATCAATAGATCATCTTTTTTTATTCTGTTTTAGATTTTTTTCACAATTTCTCAACTGCCGCAGCAGTGATGTCTCCACTGCTCCTGTAGGAGCCATGTTTCTCCACCGCCGCAGCGGTGCTGTTTTCTCTACTCCCGCAGGAGCCCTGCTTTTTACAATTTCCACCCAGATAGCAGACGGACTCGGCCCGAATGTGGCCTCATGATGGCACTGCTGGCGTGCTGCCGGCAACGGCATGCAACATGTCAGCCAAGTATGGGCCAGTTGTGGGGGGAGGTATGTGGCCCAGATCAGTGTAGTGATTGTGGCCCAGATCAGTCTAGTGATTGTAAGCCACATTTGAAATACTGTGTTTTATAATAAATTATACGAATTGAAGGATTTTCAGGCTTAATCTTAATCTTAATGTTAATTTAACCTTTATTAAATAAAATGTTAGTTTTGTATTAAAAGAAGCTAATATTGGACAATAATGTTTGTCTTCATTTTAATCACATAAACATGCCTTCAGATCATGGGTCAAGATTATTTTGTTCAAATGACCCTGAACTTCCAGATTTTTTCTGAATTTATAAGTTTTGATAACGTTGCTTTGAGAAGCACAATGGATCGATTCGATTTAAACTTGCTTTTGCGCAATTTTCATTGTAGCCGGAGTTTATTCCTGCTGAAGATTTCTGACTTCAATGACTAAGTAAAACTATCATTGTGTAAAATTAGATGTTAGATACAGTACTGTAGAAATACACGATATGTTTCACTGTGCTTTTGCCTGCGGAAGTGTTAAAAAAGATCAAATCATTGTGTCAGTTAACCTTCACGTTACGTTTAGGATGCACAGTTTATTTATGCAGTGCAACAAGACTCTACACACGAATGACATCAAAGTACTGAGAGATCATGGGCAGGATTCTGATTTCAAATCGCTCTCCCGGTATTTTAACGTCATCTGTTTGCCAGTTCCTGCAACGCAGCATTAGGGCCGATTCACACCGGCTGCCGCCACGCAACTGACATGCAACAGATACGCCACGCAGCCGGTGTGAATCGGCCCTTACTTCGAACACCTTGTCAGAAATGATTGAGATGGCCAATCAAATTAAAAAATGCGAGTGCCACTGGCCAATCACATAACAGAAGACGAGCTTTCCTGTTAACGCAAGCCGAGCGGCGGCCAATCAAATTAACCAATAGGCGGGGTTAGGGGTCAGGAGTAGCAGTTACGCCGCCTCAAACAATCATAACGGACACAGATTTCCAAGGCAGAAGGATGAAAGATAACTAGTAAGTACCTAAACTTAAATATTTAAACTTTTTCAATCATAAAAATGTTTTTGTTGTCTAACAAACGTATAAAGGGATGCAAACGTTTACGTGATTCATGTGTAATGCAATGCGTTATATTGTCTGTGTGACATAAATTGATATTAAATTAGCTGTTTTCTATAAGGTAAAGAATTACTGTGATCATCTTATAATGAAGTAATCGAACTTGATTATCTGGTCTTCCTGATGTTAGAACATTTATTTAAAAAATAATAATATTTGAAAATGTATTTCTGTAATGTTTAATTTTATTTTTTTGTGAAAGTGTATCAGGTCTGTGTTCATCAAGACATGAAGACTCTGAAGTGGGACAAAAGAAGGATGATGGGGTGTATATTCCAATAGATACATTAAGGTAAATTAAATATTGAGGCTCATCTTTCTGTTTATATATCAAAAGATTGCTCTATATGGCTAAATAGTCACATTGTGATTTCAGTAAAGGCTGATAAATACAGAGGGCTGGACAGTGGTTTCATTGATTAAAGGGGCGGTGAATTTGTTGATTTTATTGTTTTATACTGTTGTCTGATGTCTACTTATGATGTTCGCATGGTTTTTACATTCAAAAACATCAAAAGCAATAAGTAATATGCTATTTTGTTACATGGATTAGTGGCTGTCTTGAGAAATGGTTCGTTTGAAGGGGCGTGCCGCATTGAAGACCTGAACGTAAACACCCACTGCTATGATTGGACAGCTTCGTTCCCCGTCATTACATGTAGGGAAATGTTTTAAAAACATTAATGTGATAAAAATAGCAGCCGAACACAAATATGTTTGAGACACAAAAGATTCTGGGTGCTAAACATGATACACATAAATGACAATACGTATATTAAAGTAGAAACAAAACTCGACGTGACTAAATTACCGTATAAAACACAGTAAGCGTGCATCCGAATCTAAACTGCGGCTAATAAATCCTTATCAATAACTTTGCATATTTCTATTGTGCTTGTGAGGTTGCTTTTACATTCACGTAATGTTAAATACCACAGTTATATGATAAAAAATAAGCTTTGTTGAGTGTTTGACCTTTCAAACGCAACTTGCCTAAATTACCGTATACAACACAGTAAACGGGCATCAGAATCTAAACTGCGGCTGATAAATCCTTCCTTATAACTAACTTTGTATATTTCTACCTTTAAATTACAGTCGTATTGTTAAGTGTTGTACCCTTATTAATCGTTTAATGTTTTTAGTAAATTAAAGCAGTCAAACAAACGTGTTTAGACACGGATGTTACAACAGGACATATCAAGCAATCTCTTTTAACAAAGCAATAGAGAAACGCAGTAACTTAAATAAAGTAAAATGTCTTACTGTGAATTATACTGCTGTGTCATTGTTGTCAGATCCAATATAAGTGGTGCTTCTGAGTCTCTCTGCAAATCCAGCATCGACTTCTTTACAAATGAATCCATGTACACAACGTTAACAACACTCCCCACATGAGCTGGAACTTCTTCAAAAGCAAACTTTATCCACGCATATTGCTAATGTTATGTTTCAAGCCTCCGAATTGAAGTATTTAGCTTCTGTGTTGTTCCCACGCGGTTCTTCCACAACCGAAAATGCGTTTCCATGGTATCATAACAGATCACCGCGTCAAAATAAAAGTCTCTCAGAAAAAAATGTATTTAAAAGTCATTTTGGTTACATTTGTCAATCTTTAAAGACATGTTTACTCGTTAAGACACACGTGTGTCACGCGAAGCTGTGGGCGGGGCTACAAAAGTAGACTTGTCCTTTTGGTTATGGGGAGGTGTTTCAATTCTACTTTGACGTCATAGATTTCCGAATTTTTCACTGGAGTGTTTAGCTGGCTTGGTGCCAAAAACTGTTATATTTCAGTAGCACGGACGTTTTCATTTCTGAAACTTGCAGGATGTTAAGTTAAGTATGATGACCTCTTATATAACAAATTATCAAGTTAAAATTGAGTTTTTGATTCACCGCTCCTTTAAGTGAGTAAGAACTGACAATAGCCTAACATTACTTTAGTTACCCGAATTGCATTGTTGAATACAAAGAAAAATGGTAAAAAATACAAATATTTTGAATATATGGAATACTGTGAAATTATTTTCTGTTAATCATCTGCTGTGTTTGCTTCAGGTAAAGTGTGAAGACCTTTGTGAAAACCTTAGACGTCGTGCAGTATATGGTTCTTCTCATAAATTGTTGTTTACTCACTCCTCTTTCATTTATATTGATTTGACTTAATTTTCTTGGTAAATAATAATGGGGATATTCCTAATATAATATATTTTAAGTACATGCTTAGAACATATCTCATTTCCTCATTTGCTTTGTATCTAAATGAAAAGTACCTCTTTAAGGGTCTAAGCTATATTTAATTTTATTTAGACATTCAGCGCAGACATTTTCATCCAAAGCAACTTGAGGAAGAAAACAAGCAGTTCATCCTAAAAGGTTCATCTTCTAATTTTCTATCTAATTGTCTCTTTTGAAGTATATTTTTATGCTTTTAATTACTTTATTATATGGCTTTTGCTTCATAACAATTATTGATTTGCATCTGTTTTCTTTTATGTAACAGTGGGCTGCTGTAATGTTTACATCTATGGAAAGAGGAGCTGAGAAGAAAAGAGAGGCTGGAAAGCAGTACTTCTTGTTGAGGACAATCCTGAAACACTTTCTCATACACATAGATTATTATTAGTGTTTTTTTATAGTGTTTATTTTTTTCATTTTCATTTTTATTAATTGTATTGTTTAAATTTTTCGTTTTATTTGAAATTACCTAAGTTAGATTCATGCTAATACTTGGACCTTGTATCTTTGCTGGCTAGCTGTAAAGTTGGTTTCTAATTAACTAACTTTTAAGTTCAGTTTGGTTTAAACTTGTATTTACCCATGGTAATTCATTTAAAGGCAGAGTGCACAATGTTTGAAAAACGCTTTGGAAAAGGAGACCGGCCGACTACCATAACACACTTATAGCCAATCAGCAGTAAGGAGCGTGTCTACTAACCGACATCCTTGCCGGGTTGCGTATGTGTGGGGCGGGTCTTTTAAAAGAAGGTCCAGATTCTTTTGGCGTAGGCGTGTGTTTGTTTAGGTGATTTCAAATATCAACATTGGCTTTCAAACATTGTGCACTCCGCCTTTAAATTTCAATTCATGCTAATATATTAATTTCAATGAAAACTTTGTGTATTTGTCTATAGCTGGTAATTTGGCAAACTACATTTCACACATCAATGTAACTGTCACAAAGGGTTTATTTATTTATTTTTTATATCAGTTTGTTCTAAACTTTTGTTTGTTTACTAAGGATGAAATTGCTTTGTAATTTAAGTTGTTGGTGTTAGATTCATGCCAATAATGTATTTGAACAAACTAGTATTTTTGTTTATTGCTGGCAGTTTATACTAGAAGAGTTTTAACACATACAATGGCCCATGTGTGGCCCTTGTCTGTAATTCAGAACTGGGCCACGCTAGGGCCGTCATTCTTCGTTGTATGTGGGCCGAGGCAAAACTGGTTGTGTGGGCCGGAGCTGGGCCGGAACAAAATTGCTATCTGGGCAACTGTCACAGCAGGGATGTTTTCTATGATCCCGCAGGAGCCCCGTTACCTCCCACTTTACATTCAACAATTTTTTGGGGGGACACACACAGTTCCCGGCTGCTGTCCGATGCTAGTTTGCGATCTTTTGGGGGATTGTTCTGGGTTTCGGGCCTAAGGCGTGTGAACTCGTGAAACAGAGTGCGTAAAATCTATTTAAGTGGAGAAATCTTGCTTCTGCGTGAGACTCTCTTTACTTCAGGAAAAGCAGTCTTCATCCAAAACATCACCAGAGAGGCAACGTTTCTAAGCTCAAGGAAATGTAGCTACGTCTACGTAACATGCTGAAGTGACTCTTGAACTGCATGAGAAAAAGCACATTTGACAAAATGTGACCCTGCCCGTGAAAACCCAGCTAAAACTCTTTTGTGATTTGCACCTTTCTACATAAAACCGTCCAACATACATAAAGGGTGTCATGTGAAAACATCACAGAGGATCGGAGTCAATGCGATGTCAAGTACCGGAATCAAACTTTGACGCTTTTAATCTCGGGACTAAAAGCATCAAAACAAACAAACACACAGAACAAACTTCTCTTTTGCAACAAATTCGTAAGTCTCTCAAAAGACTGGCAAAACTTGCCAAAGCTGACTGTATTTCAAGTCATCCTGGCCGGGTATTGGGTAAAGTTTTCAACCAGCAATGACCAGGCCTCGGATAAACCTCATAGGCTTCGATATTGCCTCTGCGAAAGAATGATGGCAAAGGTCGTGACCTCTCCTGTGCACATACCCGAATGCTGGATGACAGGGTGGTATTCAAGCTTTAAACTGAAATTATACTTCAATTACTGCTTTGCTGCATGTTTTGCCTTTTCAGCAGGTGAGAGATCTGCACAAAAAGTTTGTTCATTATTCGCTTTCTACTTAGAAAAGCAAAATTGCAAATACACGTTTGAATAATTTAAGGAAAACAATCCAGGGGAGAGAATTGTGGGAATCCTGAAAACAAAAAGGGTGCAGCCATAGTCCTTGACCTCTCAGAAAATGTCTCGGGTCAGGATAAACTTGATTAGCGACAATCTACAACAGTTGTAAACAAAGACAAACAGTTGTTTGATGGGGTGGCAGTGGTTGAGTGGTTCATGTAGGTTGTCTACAAATCGAAAGGTTGGTTATTCCATATCGCGCTGCTGAACCACCACCACCAAGTGTCGAGGTGTCCTTGAGCAAGACACCTAACCCCAGTTGCTCCCGACGAGCTGGATGGCGCCTTGCATGGCTGACACTGCTGTCGTTGTAAGAATGTGTGAGTGAAAGGGTGAATGTGAGGCAAAATTGTAAAGTGCTTTGCATGGCCATTGGTCTATGAAAGTGCTATATATATATGCAGTCCATTAACAAGTGTTGCTGAGAAAATCACATGTATGTGATATACTAATCTGTATTTTCAGATATGAAATTAATATTTAGCTCACTAGCTTTAGGACACTACATAAACAGTTAGCAGTAACTATGACTGAGATTATTTTAGTAGCAGCCACGATCTTAGTGCAGCTGCTCTGCCCTCCGGTGTCTGATGGTCAAACATAAAATATTCCCTTTGGATATATCTAACTGGCATTTTTTGTCTCATCAATTTATTTATCTTTATTATTCATATGAAGTCTGTTATTTGTTATCCTTTTAACTGGTGGTAATTTAGTTTCATAACTTAAATCACATTTTTATATAATCTTAACACTGTAATAAATTACTGTGCCTTACTTTAACTGGATGTTTATCTTATGTTTATTTCAAGTTGTACAATCGTTTTGTAGTATTAAAATAAAAGTTTTATAATAAAATGAATAAATAAATGTTTCTTATCATACTTCATTTTGTAATAAATACATTAAAGCTAATCAGCGTATTATTCATGTGTTGCCTTAACCACATATTAGAGTTTTTGCATTTGATATATTTAGTTAAAAATGCATTAAATTAAGAATAGCCAGGACTGCACGTATTGGTTAGACTTTTTATTTTTAAGGCTTTAAAATGTAACAGTTTTGTTTAATTTTGTGTAATATTCTAAATATCATGAACATTTCATGTCCTAAATAAGTAAAAGAATAGACTGAATACTCATTAGTATGAGTAAGAAACGCCAATGTGTGCAATTTTAATATTAAGGAATAATGCACGCGCATTTTGGCAACGGAAGTATGGCAAGAATCAGCAGTGAAGCAACACAGATGGAGAAAGTTATTTTAAAAAGTTGACTTTATTAACTTTTTCAACACAGCTACCAGATCCATGTACTATAGTGGAGTGGATAGAATACGTTAGCAGAAGGCCAAAAATAAAGTTAAGAAACTTTGATAAACTTTCTGAGTTGCTTACACGTTATAACCACTGGGGAATAACACCACTTCCATTGCCATAATGTGCGCGCAGGCTATTTGATCACCTGAGTTGTAAAAGAGTCTATACAAATCATTAATAAAGCTTTCTGAATTGTTGGCATATTAATTATTATTTATAAACGTTAAGTCATTTTGCTAACTAATAACTTAGGAATTATTTACAACTGCATTAACAAAACATAAATAAAATGTTTGCATATGATTTATTACCTATTTATGAACAAGTACTCATGATTTGTAAATGATTAGTTCATTATTAGCTATTCATCTATAAAAAAAACTTCATAAACAAAACATTAATAAAATGTTAGCATATAATTTACTAATCATTGATGAATTTAGTTCATTATCCTAGACAGCAGACGACTCTGGGCCGGATCCGCTCCGGATCTGTGCCGAAGTCAACAGCTCTGGCGCTGATCCGGTGCGGATCCGGGCCAGAGTCGTCTGCTGTCTGAGTAACTAATAACTTATAAATGTTTTACAACAGAACATTATTATAAAGTGTTACCATTTATTTTTTGTCACTAGTCAACTAAATTAATATAACATGGCAAAGATAAATGCATGATTCAATAGATTTAAAGCATTTAAAAAATAATAATACAGTTTTATAATAAACCTTTGAAAATCAAATTATGGATTTGAATGTTCAATGTTATTAGAACCTAAAGACGCTATGTGAAAGTTTATAATAAATAATGGTTTTCATCTTGTCACTTTCTTGGTATAGAAAACACATTTTTACCGAAATCAGTCAAAATGGATTTGTTGCATTCTGTATTTCTTCATATATATTTTTGTGTTTGTTTGTGCGTGCGTGTGTGTGTGTGTCTTTCAGATTTTATTCACAGTAGTACAAAACTTTCCATTATTAAACTATTTTATTAAATAATAATTCCTTGTAATGCTCCTACCTCACCAGCAGATGGCTGTACTATCAAACTCTTAGCTGATTCCCTGGTGAGTGTCTACTGGAAACATTACAATAAGACAATATTTTTGGAAGTCTGTTAAATATTTATTACATCCCATGCTTATTTGGAAGATGATTACATTTTAGTTAAATAAATGACCCAAATGTAGATGCAGATGCAGATATCAGTGGGTTCAAATGACAAGTAAATTTAGTCAATGGAGCACTTAGTGGCTATAGAATGACGTCATAGTAAATCTTTAGACTTTATCGGTGTGCCAGAGTCATGGGACAGAGCTGATTGGCTGGCTGGAGCCTGTCTGTCTGACGATTGGATGATAGGAGATAATTAAACTCCTACACATATCATACAGCACTTCTCGTAGTGAATATATAGGTGTTGGACATTGTAGTTTCACACAGTTAAACCAAGTTGTCAAGTTCACTGAATCTTTATTTTTATTGAACAGGAAGTCGTATACACTCAAGGTGAGGTAAGACTCTCAAATACACAGAGCTACTTTAATTAGGCATTGTTAGTGTATGTCTAGATTACAACATCTATCAATCTTTTGTTGGCTTGATGTGTGAATTTTGAAATGTAGACTGATATTTATCTTTGCTGACTTTAGGGCACTCAGGTACTGAGAGGAATAGCATTTTTGGGGGCCATTTTTTAAAAAGAGGAACAATCACATTTAAAGTGGTACCTTTCTGTTACAGGTTACAATGGTCATGTTGAAGGTCTCTTCCTTCCTTGTCGTTTATGCCATAGTTGTGTGCCAGATGTACAGCTCACATGCTGCCCCAGCGAGGTACAGCTTTCTCGTTTGTCAAAGAAATCAGCTAATAGATAATGTGTTACGCTTATTTGTATCTCACATAAAAAAAAACAGAAGGGAGGTCTTTCTGTTTTTTTTTTTTTGGGTAACATGTGTTTATATTTCTCTTCAGACCTGCTACAGAATCTCTGACAGACCGACTTGCACTCATGGACTATGAAGCGCGCCGATTATTGAGCGCTATAGTCAAAAATGTTGTTCAGACGACAGTAGAGGACCTGGAGCCAACCAATGATGAAAACAGGTAAAGATTTAGCATTCTTTCAATGGTTTTGCTGTAATTTAGGATTGTAATATGAAGTGCTGTTTTAAAGACGGGAAACATTGTTACCTTCCCATTTTAACAACCAAATCCCGTGTTTCGCTGCACAATAGTTAAAGTAAATCCTAGTGGAGTTATTATAGTCAGGAGGTACGTTTCTGAATCTACATAGATCTGCTAAATTCTCTTTGCACGTCAAACCCCCCCACACACCCCAACCCCGGCTTATGATGTCCCTTATAATGCAATGTCCTAACAGCATGTAAAAATTTATCTGGAAATGGAAAGAAAGCCAGTGAACCCCCGATAATTTTGTTTCTTAGTTTCACATCTCTGAATGATTTAAGGAGGAGATGCATAGCATGTTGTATTTAATACGAATATCAAAGTAAAGCATGGATGTGTTTTTCTACCTGCATGTAGTTAAAAAGCACCAGAGAGATACTAAGGGTTGGGTGGGATGCTGCATGTCTGTGATGATGCTCCTGTGCATGTTTGTTTCTCCTGACAGCCAGGGCAGATTCCTGTCCAAGCGTTGCTCCAATCTCAGCACCTGCGTGCTGGGCAAACTCTCCCAGGAGCTGCACAAATTACAAACGTTCCCGCAGACGGACGTGGGAGCCGGTACACCCGGCAAGAAACGCAGCCTGCTTGAAGGCAATCAGTTTACCAGCTATGAAGAAACATTTAACAGCATTTAACTTTAATGCTTTTATGCCTCACCCCCCTGTATTATACTTTACCAACTTGTTGCATGTGTATTCTGCCTGCTTGACTGATCACACACAAATGCCTGGTTGCATTGATCTTTTCTTCCTTTCTTTCAGCAGAGACAGGCATGATTGAAAACTTAAATCTTAAATTTCTTCTATACAGTACCTCATTAATATAAATGGCAAATTCAGGGGTAAAAGTTGATGCATTATACCTCTGGAATAACTGAATATATGTATGATAAAAGTAACACTTACTGAAAATAATCACAATCATTGTTTGTTTCATGTGCTCTTTCAGTTCAATAAATTTATTTTTATATCAGAAACTCTCTGATATATATATCGTTTATTTCTAAATCAATTACATTTATTGGATATTCATTAAAATGGGTATACTTCTGTGTTATTAATGACTCATCAAAACATCAAGAATTCTACAGGTAAGACTTCTTTATAAGATAACATATGTGAACATAATGTTTTTTATGTTTAATTATAAGGTGATATTTTAACGTTACAGTTTTTTACAGATATTTGTTTTTTACACAGTATTTTAATAAAGTAACATAATGATGACTGATGCAAAATCAAACATTATCAGGGGCTCTCCTACAGATGTTTTTCTTTGTTTTTCCTAAAGCAGTGTTACGGCACAGAAGCGTGCATGTAATACGGCCACATGTGTGACACATCGTCTGGCAGATTTTCTCAGTCGCTCCGCTGGAATGGCCAATAGCAACTTCATTCCAACCAATGTGGGCTCTAAAGCATTTGGCCGTCGGAGGCGAAACATTCAACTCTAGTCATGCAAGGTATATGTGATATGTTAATTTGTCCTGTATTACTGTGATCCTGCTGCATGTCAAGTGAGCATGCGAGTCATTTTAAGATTCAGACAATCATTTCTGATCTGGTGTCTTTCTTTTCTGTTTTAGCTGTGATTTTGAGGCCAACACAATATTACATTCAATCCAAGATGAACTACAGAATCCTTTTCACCATTTCAGTTGAAATAATTTGTAATTCTCAGCAATGACAAATTTTAATGCTTCTCAGATCTCTCTTGGGTTTATTGTTTGTTTGTTTTTTTACAAACAACACTGAATTGTAAAATTGCACTTATGCACTTATGTTATGTTTCCCTATGTACTGACTGACCATATACAAATACAGAGGAATTATAGATTTTTACATAAAATAAATCAGATTATTAAAGACATCAGTGTTTATTCTCCATCACTGTGGAAAGACCCCTGATGCTGACTATGTATTGTGCCTTTACATGAAAAAACATGTTGTATAGTTTATGCTGAAAAGAGTTTAAAAATAAATGTAAGACAGTGATGTGACTTTTGAGATTAAATGTATTTTAGATAAAGTTGGGTGTATTCAATCTATATATGTGTCAGAGGGACAAATTTTCATTGATTTAAGAACATTCATATTTGTAAAGCTGAAAGATAGACTCAAAGTAGAGGCAACAAGGCTTTTTTTTAGACTAAACAGAATAAGTTTTAAAGTCAAATCATGTGTAGATGGTCTGTGCTATCACTGAAATCAGGTTCAGGTTTGTGACCTCCCTATTAACATTTAAATGAACCATTAGCCTCTTGAACAAGACCCGGTATTTAACAAGGTTCATAAAATTGACATGAGTGATATTAGACCTCATGATGATATTTTATCAGTTTGCATAAGGCTGCACTGTGCGGTATCCTAAAATTCTTATAAAAAAAGTGTCCAAAAAAAAGTGTAAAGATATTGCAATACATTACAAAAATATTACAACAACACCATTAAGCATATTGTTGTCTATTATTAGCATTTAAGTAGTCTTAGGGTCCTAATTGAATGATCTAAGGGCATTGTCTAAAGTGCACAGTCTAAACGGGCGTTTCCGAATCCACTTTTGCTAATTAAACAGCGGTAAAAATGGTTTGTGCAGCAAACGCAGATTCTAAAAGCGTTGTTCTTTTTTCATAATGAGTGATGGTTGTGTTTTGGGCATAACGTGCAATAAACCAATGCTGATTCCCTATTAAGATGGCAGAATTTGTAAACTGAAAAGCTAAAGGAAGAAAACCAGCAGTTTAAGATTGATGTTAAAAAATTGCATTGTTTTAATTTGTATTGAACTTTATATTTTTTTGTATTAAAACCTTTAAAAGTAATTTTATTTTTAGTCGTGCAAGTAAATAAAGCATGCTTTTAATTGCTAAATGTATGGACAGCCTACATGATGTGTAATCTCAAAGAATAATTTACAAATATGCCAGAAAAGGTTTGTACTATAAAAGTACTTTATTTGTAAACAAAAACAGGAGATAAAGACGTTTCAGCACTCGGACAGTGCCGTGAGTTCTCATCTCATATCGCCAAGTCATCATATACAATAAATCCGTATTGCAGCATTAAAAAAATATAAATGCAATATTTGCATTTGTTTAAAGCATAACATTTAATTACTTACCAGGCTACAGGTGAAGGAGCTCTTTACGCCTTCTAATGTCTCATAATCAGTCCTCATTTATGTCCAAGAGACTCAATAATAATCTTTTACATTTTAAACCTTTAATTTTTCATATTTTAAAACGTTTGTGTGCTTCTGCGCATCCATGTGTGTGATAACACATGTTGTCGTCCCTTTATACATGCTCATTAAATAACAAGAATAGTGTCTGACAAGTTGATCCATGGATGGTCACACATGGTGACCATGGGCGCAAAATTGGGTGCAAATGCATTTGCTATTTAAACAACGTGGTGCTAAACGGGAAAATTATAATTGCATCGGACTCAAACTAGCAAAAGACAATTGCACGCATTGCGCTGCATTAATGATAGGGCCCTTAGTGTTTCTGTCTTGATTTCCAGAATTAAACATCAAAAAATTATTGTCACGGTCTTGTCAGACATCTGTGCTAGATGCAGGTCTGAGTGCATCTGACAGGACCGTGGCAGTATCGTGTTCTGTGTGGGGACATGTGGAATCACATTCTGTATGTGGCTTCCACATGTTCCCGGTGTCTTGTTGCTGTCGTGATCTTGCCAGACCTTAGTATAGGTTCAGGTCTGTGTTAGAGGGCAAGACCATGGCAGCATTGTGTGTACGTGGGAACACGTGTGTTTCACATCATGTCTGTGTAACACGTGTTCCCAGTGTTTTGTGGCTGTCATGGTCTTGCCTGACTTTGGTTATAGTCCAGGTCGGATGTTGGCAAGATTATGGCAGCATTGTTTATGTGGGAACACGTGTGTTTTTACATCATGTATGTGTGACACGTGTTCCCAGTGTCTTGTCACTTTTACCCTACTCCCTTATGTAATCGTGTCTTAAGTGATTAATTATGTTCACCTGTTCCCCATTGATGTGCTGTCTATTTAAGGCCCTCGTGTTCTCTGTGTGGTGTGCGTGCGTTGTTATAGATCCTGTGTTCATGTACTCCGTTATCTGTTCCTGTGATTCTCATGTTCTGATTTGTGTTCCAGCACAGTGTTATTATTTCATATTCTGTTTTACCCCCACGTGGGTTTGTTTTGTAATATTTATTAAACTCATAGTTATTTTCGTATATCTGGTCTGCGTTTGGGTTCTCTTTTTGTTTTCACTATCCGGTGTTAAACCGAACGTGACAATTATAACATTTACTTGTTAGGCAAAATGACCCAAGATTTGTTTTCGGGAAAAAGTAAAAATATTTAATATACATTTTCTAACCCCAGTAGCAGATATTTTTACTTGTTTCAAGCATAAACTTATGATCTTTTATTTGTTTGATTTGTATCACTTGATTATGATCAGACATCCAAAAGTTTCACCTCACTTGGACTTGCTTTCAATTGTCTCAAATGGAAGGGCAAAGCTTTAAAAAAAAGGCTAGCAGCTGGCCGTTTTTGTCAGTGTGCCAAGAATGGAATGGAATTTGACTCAGCTCGTAAATGTCACTTTTAACTTAGCTGCCCAATCACAGTGGAGGAGGGGTGGGACAAAAACAGATCCAACCAAACGGCCCATCATACAACAACTGATACAAAATACAGAAGTAGCATAGCGACCAATGCGTTCAGCTGAAGAAACAGTTGGTGTAGGCCTAGCTTTTATTAGCCACGTTAAAACTGGTTGACAGTAAATAAAGTGCAATAAATCTGCTTTTTTGACACAGGAAAAAAGTATTGAACACGTTAAGAAAAAGCTTGTCACCAAGGCAAGGAACCAGCTAAAATCCATAAGTATTTAGAAAGTAATTATATTTCCTATTTGTGCAAATTATTATCAACTGGGTTAGTAAATTGATGAGCTATAAAAAATATTTTGTTACCAAGGTGTCATACAAGAAACATCTCATGACAGGTAAAAGCAAAGACCATTCTCGAGACCTTTGCGAAACATATTGATAGAATCGGATACAGATGTATTTTAAAACTTCTGAATCATCCTGCAAGCACAATTGGGGCCATTATCTGCAAGTGGAAGCAGCATCCCTCTCTCATCCACCAGCCACGCAGAGGAGCGCCTCGTCATGGCCTCTATGCACGCCCCCTCCCCTGCAAGACTCCATTACTCTATTATTAAGAAAAGGCATGTTTAAATTTTGCTGCAACTCATTTGGACAAACCTATAAAATACTGGGAAAATGTACTCTGGTCAGACGAGAACAAAATTTAACTTTTTGGCTGTCATTCTAAACACCATGTTTGGAGAAGAAAAATAAAAAATATTCATGTGAATAACCTCATTGGAAATACATGTACTAAAAAACATTTTAACACGTTCCATACTTATTTTCCCCCTGATTTAAGAATTTCTACTCAAAATCAAGACAAAAATACTAGGTAAGAAATTCATTTTTTGAAATAATGAATTGTGTGTGATATCTCCTTGATTATCATTCTAAAAAACGTATTGTAAATGTATTTTTATTTGCCCCTGGCCTTCAATAAAAATGCTTAAGTATACTAAATGAACAGTTTTTGTATCAATTTTCAGCCTGTCCACTAGTCTTTGTTTGCCATTAATTATTTTGTAAGGAGTTACTTAATAGATAGCAGTTTTATAAGAGAAGTTACAGGCATTTTTTGCTACAGGCAAGATTAATTTATAATGGTCATAATAGATTTGAAGTAATGGAGCAACAGGATAAAAGATAATCTAGGTTTACTGTAAAATTGAAACCTGGATCAAAATGACAGTTAGGGTTAGGGCAGGGGTGTCCAAAGTCGGTCCAGGAGGGCCTGTGTCCTGCAGAGTTTAGCAAAAACTTACCTCAACACAACTGCCTCAAACTATCTAGTCTGCCTAGTAAGACCTTGCTTAGCTGGATCTGTGGCCGGTTGCATAAAACTTAAAGACTAGTCTTTAAAGTTAGTCATGAATTTTTTTCTTCAAGACTGATCATAACTGTTTTAAGTATGTTACATAGAAAGGTAGATTGGTCTAATATAAATCCAAATAATAAGACTGATTAGCCCTAACTAATTGCTAATTAGTCAGACTCATTCTTAAGACGCAGTTAATGTCACGGCTATGTTTATGCAACTGGCCGCAGGTGTGTTTGATTAGGGTTGGAATAAAACTCTGCAGAGACACTGGCCCTCCAGGAGCAGGAGTGGACACCCCTGGGTTAGCAGCTGGTAAATGAGTAAATGAAAGAATTCAAGATTAGAAGACAAGGTTGTTTTAGGGCGTTTTCACATCTGTAATTCGGTTCATTTGGTCCGGACGAAAAGCACAAAATGATACATTGTAACTTTTTTAGCAGTTTTGGTTCCATTTCACACCACACTGATTGCTCTGTTCTGCACCAATTGAAACAAACCAAAATTCTGTCATGTGATAAGATCAACATCACTCATTGGCCACATGTATTTGAACATATTTCCTAAACGGCTTCACGATTTGTCAGAATCAACGTGCGGGAAATTCCAACGGAACCCCCGGAAGTAAACAAAAGAAGGATAATACAGCAGACACCATGGACAGACGGCTGCGCGCTGTAATTATGTCTCTGTGGTTGTTATACATAGTTTGTATACAGCACTCTAGAAAAACTGTTCATTTTCAGAATGAATCGCGGATGCGGCTTGAAAACAACAGTTTAATGCACTACAAACGGCGAAGACAAAAAAATTCAAGGGCTCCGCCCGCACCTCCTCGCAACTCCAGGTATGTCCGCGATTTGTCATTGTGCTAATATTGCTAATAGAAACGGTCAACAAACACTTCCTCATCCGATAATGCACTGCACAGGTTGCACAGTTGACTACGGCAGCTGGTTTAGTCCAAAATGCGCAGTACTATTGTCAGGGTGTGGTGGTGGATAGAACCCAAACGCAAACAGCTCGTAACTTAAAGACGTTTATTAAATCATAAAAACCCTCGAGGGGGCAAACAATGACAATGACTACAAAATAAACACGACAAGACAAAGCGCACACACGACATGGTACAATTGAATACACAATGAACCGGCACGAGACATAAGACACAATGGCTTTAAATAGGGAAAACTAAACTAGGGAACAATGACAAACAGGTGAAGGGAATAAACCAATCATGAATAATTAACAAGGAAACGAGGGGGCAGGGTCAAGACTTAAGACAGGAGAGCATGCGGTACACAAAACATAAACACAGACCACATGACTCTCCACACAAAACAAGACAACAGTGAGGGCTGCCATGACCCTGTCACATGAGACACATAAAAGACATAAAGGGCTGACAGGACCATGACAACTTTTGCAGTTAGGTCGGTTCGATCTAGGATCGTGTTCTCACCACAAACGAACCGCTCTAGAGTTCTTTGAAAGCATACCGAGACCACCTCTGCAAGCTGGTCTCGGTCCGCTTGTTTGGTCCGCTTTTGGAGCGCACCAGAGTTCGATTGCTGCATTCTCACCTGCCCAAACGAACTGCACCAACTGAGCAATCAAACTCTGGTACGATTCAATCGAACTAAACAAGGCAGGTGTGAAAACCCCCTTAGTAGATCGTCAAATGTTTTTATTTTGAATCAGCCCTTTAAATTACCGATGTATGTAGGTAGTGTTTTTTTTAATACAAAAACTACATTTCCTTTTCCTGCATAAACGGTTTATTTCCTTTTTGAATGACAACCTCAACATTTTTGCTGTTTAATTACACCGGCAAACTTATCATGGAGGACAAAATAAATCGCATATGAAAGTTTCAATCTAAGTATTTGAATTTAAGTGGTGACACAACTCAAATTAAAATTAAAGAGGGATCAACAAAATCTAGATTAGCTTTAAACTCTGTTTAATTTATTCCTTGTTAGTGCAGTCCACCCTGTATGTTCTAAACCTGTATATGTTTATTTGTTCTACACACCCCTGGTAAAATTGCAGTTTTTTCATGTCAGAACCTGTTCGGCAAATAACAATAGGAATAATTTTGAGGAAAAAAATACAATAACCTAATCAAATATGAATTAGTATATATCTGTCATAAATTAAAATGTGTAATTAACCCTTAATAAAGTGTAACTGGTCCTAAAAGATTTTTTCTGACGTCAGTTTGTTAACATACCACTAAAAAAGCCATGGGCTGCAGAGCGTTTACTCAGCAGGTACAGGAGCTCATTGTTGAAAAATATAAGGCCTAGTCCACACGGACACGGGTATTTTTATAACCGTGAGTTTTTTCACACGGTTCGGCCATTCGCCCACACGAAACCGCAGTATCAGGGGACTGAAACCGAGCATATTTGAAAACCCCCGGCCAGGGTGAGTGGTGTCGTGTAGAGAGTAAAACCGGGGGTTTTGCCTTGCGACGTCAGAGTGTGCGTCGTTATCCACTGTGTTTGACGTCAAGATTGTGCGCCGCGACTGCTTTGTCGATGATTCTGTGCAATGGCGGACGTATCTTGCTAATAATAACTGTGCTGACAGGGCTTCTAACATGTATACAGATAGATGCTCAGTTATCTCACTATATAACGGAATACGATTTGGGTTATATCCCCGCCTGCTGGTGTGGCATGCTCTTGACAGCGCTTGATTGCTTGCTTTTGCTTTATCGCGTGGATGGATATGTAATTTAAACCGAGCATGTGTGGACGGGATTTTTTTTAGGGAAAACTCTGGTTATAAATCTACCCGTGTCCGTGTGGACTAGGCCTAAATCAGGAGAGGGTTACAAAACATTTCCAAGATATTGAATATACAATGGAACACTGTAAAAACAATAATCAACAAGTTGAAAGAAAATATGGCACACCATTGACATTACTAAGACCAGGACGTCTGCCTAAAGTTGATGAGAAGACCAGGGGAAAATTGGTAAGGAAAGCTGCCACGAAGCCTTCAGTAATATAAAAAATTGCAACAATATCTGGCAATTACTGGCTGCTTCCTACATGTGAATTCTTCATGATTTGTCTATGAGACCTTTTTTAACCAAAAAGCACACAAGTGCACCATCAAAAGTTTACAAAATATATAAATCTCCCAAAACCATGTGGTTTGGGAGATTTATTACACTTTGGCTGTAATAAAAAAAGATTTGTTTGGTGTAAAAAATCACAGCACATTACCAAAAGAACACAATGCCTACAGTAAAGCATGAAGATGGCAGCATCAGGCTTTGTGACTGCTTTTCTTCAGCTGTAACTGGGGCTTTAATCTGGGTGGATAGAATAATGAATAGCTACAAATGCAAGTCAATTTTAGCTCAAAACCTTAAGGCTTCTGTCAAATGACTTAAGATGAAGAGGAATTTCAGCTTTCAGCATGTCAACGACACGAAGCACAAGTCCACTTAACAAAGGAATGCCTTCACCAAAACAAGATCATGATTTTGGAATGGCCCAGCCAGAGTTCAGATCTAAATCCCATTGAAAATCTATGGGGTGATTTGAAGAAGGCTGTTGCACAGGAGACAGTTAGATGGCTTTTGCAAGGAAAAATGGCAAAATATTGCAAAGTCAAGATGTGTGAAACTGATTGACACTTACCCATTAAGATTGCATGCTGTGATAAAATCTAAAGGAGCTTCCAATAAGTATTAGTTTAGGGGTGTGCACAGTCAGGAGCTAATCACACCAAACCCATTTTAAATGCTTGGAAACGCAAGGCGTGCACAACTTTTTATATTGCTAGGCAACCACTGAGTCAGCTGTCTTGTCAATTAAATATTGAAGTGTGAGTGCTATTTTGCAGTTGCCATATAGCAGAAACTTTAAAAAGAGGACACTTACTCTGACCTTGTTTGAGGGTGAGAGGTCAACAAACACAGGAGACAGTGAGTGGAGTCCGGTTGATCCAAACAACTGTAAACTTCCGTCACCACAATGGAAGGCCCGCCTCTCCCCTCATTCGATTGGACAATGGAAACACGCAAATGACGTCGGGCGCTTTTCCACTCTGAGCGGTCCTTCAAAAGCGTGTACTGAGGCCAGCGGCATAACGCTCACTGCCCATAGAAAATAATTTTAAAAAGGCGCCTGCAGCTGCCATAAACACTTTTGGTGTGATCAGCCCCTTATGCGCCATTTAGTACCGCGTTGTTGGCAGAATCTGCTAATTGCCACATCGACATTGTGTTAAAAAAATAAATTAGAAGATGAATTAGCCATTCAACCTTTAGTTCCTTGTGAGTACTTGGACATGAATATAACCCGTATGTGGCAGTCACATAGATCACAGCGCCACCCAGTGCTTTAAGTGGCCCAAAAGAGGTGCCGGTACTCTATTTTTTTTTTTTTTTTTTTTTTTTTGCTGACTCGACATATTGAAGGGGTTTTATATATAGCAGTCAACAGACAACCTTGTAAAAATAATAAATCCTTTTATAAGTTTGTGGATTTGCTTGAGCTAGAAATAGCTACTGAACATAAATAAAATGTGCAAAAGGATTTTGAAAAAATACCATTACAAAGAGCTCTGTAGAGCTTGTGAACATAAATAAAATGTGCAAAAGGTAGATATGTGAGTAAAATTTTCAGCATGCTTAAATGCTAAAACTATTTTTTTCTGTAGAAAGAGCTTGAAAAAAAAACTTTAAAATCACACCAAGACCATTGCTGCGTCCGAAACAGCCTACTACTTACTATATAGTACGCGAAAAGCAGTAGGCGAGGCGAGTAGTATGTCCGAATACATAGTATTCGAAAAACAGTATGCGAAAAGTACCCGGATGACCTACTACTTCCGGCTAGATTTTGCAGTGTGCATACGATGGACGCTTCACTATCCCATGATGCCCCGGGAGAGGAGTTACCAACGAAGAAGACGAGGCATGCGGTTGTTTTCGCGCTGAAATGACATGACGTGATGACGACGTATATCACGTGATGTAGCAACATGGCGGATGTAGTACGTCCGAATCTCATTCATACTACCAGGATTCATACTATACAGTACCTACTGTTTTAACGCTAAGTAAGTAGGTACTTCATCTAATTCAGTACCTACTATACAGTATGCGGTTTCGGACGCAGCCCATGTCTATGGGTTCAAGAATAACAAAATACTGGCCATTTGAAACTCGAAAGTCATTTATTTTGTCCCATTGTTTTCCATTTTGCGGGTGGTAAAACTACTGTGCACGTCGTTCAAATTCATTGAAAGTTCGTTTACTTGTAGTTTAGCAATTAAACTAAATGTATATTACAATTTCAAGAATGTTTTCTGCACATCGCCTGAGGAAATCCGAAGTTGCGTCAAGGGGAACCAAACTGACAGTCGCGACAGCGGAGATTATCACGTACTTACAAGGCTTGCGTCTGACCTGCAGGCTTGGTGGGATGTCAGCCAGCGAGTCCTCTGATTCTGACCTTGTTCTTTTACTACTCAGAGTCTAAAACAAGGAGGGCATATTAAGTGTTCATTGTATTTTCATTTTAACCGAGCAGCTATGGTTGCGCGTTTCACACACAAACACACACCTCTCTAGTCCAGAGCACGTTGACACTGACATACCGACGCATGCGCTTTTAACTTGTAAACGCAAAGGTGTATGGGTAATGTAGTCTCTGCTCTCGGTGGGACGAATTAGGAAGCGTACATTAATGGCGCTCTGAAAAGCCGCAGCGCAGCCAAAGGATTAAATGAAACCTCTGATTTTTAAACAGATGTTCAAATAAGCGTTCCGGTACGCTAAAAGCACGTTCTGGGCGCACGGAGAGGTGGTGGTACGCTCAAGAGCTATTTTTGGAAGTGGCGGTACTGAGTACCGGGGCGTTCCGGCCCACTTAAAGCACTGGCGCCACCTAATGTGTAGTTTAGTTTTTTTAATTTTTGACTTTCATCATTTGCAATGTTTCTAGTTGCATCTTTAGTCATTTTGCAATTGTTTACTATGTCTTGTCCAAATATATTTTTTAAAGTCAAACTTGTTAAATTACAAAGAAATGACAAAAGAAACATTTCATTGCCATTAAAGTTACTGAAATTACTGAACCTAAACAATAAAAAAGCCTAGAAAACATGTCAGACGCACGCATCTGAACTCTTCATTTGTAATCAAGCAGGAAACAGAAGCACCATTGACTTCCATAGTAGGAAAAATATTACTATGGAAGTCGATGGTGCTACAAACATTGCTCAAAATATCTTCCTTTGTGTTTAGCAGAACAAAAAAAATGAGGGTGAGGGCAAACTATCCCTTTAATCCATGTGTTCATTTGAACACAATATAAAAAATAAGCGGCTTTAGTGCAAAGAAGGTTAGAGCGTTATTTTCTTTTCTTCACTGGTGTCATACTTTTGTTCTTGTGGTGCATGGCAACGTGCTCTACTGCATGTTGGCATATCACAGAGCACATTATATAACCAGAAATTATAGCTATTATTTCAATGAAATGTATTTTCACTAGTTGTTTTTACTGTCTTTCCATGGTCTCCATGCAATCCATTTGGGTGAACTCAGCTGTGGAGACTGAACTCTTGCGGTATTTGCATGGAAACTTTGCATGGAAGATTGTGGTGGACTTGAAATCAGGGATATGTTTTTCTTCTCAAAGTCACTAAGGAGAGAGCCCTTAATAGTGAGCAGCTGTTTGTCATTTACTCATTTCAGATCAAAATAAAATCTTACAGAGTGAGTAAGGAACTAACAACACAAGTATTAGACATTTGCCCTTACGTAACTTAAGTATAAAAGAATAAATGTCTATGCATTTCTTAGTATTCTCTTTGTTTTTGACTGGGAATTATAATTATCAACGTCTAAATGAACATCAAATGTGCTTTAGGCCTGATGAATGCCAGTGAAGTGATGCATTCCTCAGCAAGTGAAACCTCCATGTGCTGACTTTTGTTTTCATAGGTTTTTTTCCATTGCTAAGTTTTCCACAGAGTAGCTCAGGCGAAATCAGATACCCTGAACGTTTAATGGTAAAAGTCTAGGAATAACCTAACCCAGACAGCTCCTCCCAAAATCTCCCCTCTTTGGAGATTTTATAAAAAAAAACCACGCCTGTCACATAAAAAAGACACAATTTCTTTTCCCATCGCAGCTCTGCCTTCTGGCTTCCCTAACTGTTTTTCCCGGCGTCTGCTACCTCTCTCATTCCTCCTCGATTCCACATCTGGATTCCAGGCCCACATTTATTTATGTGACTCGAGTTGTTTTTGAGGGAGTTTAAAGTTTTCTACCATGTACTGTTGGCAGCTGGGCTGGATCTGATGAAGTCTACAATTACTTTTTACCAAAGCAGGTCACACTGAAATTACATGTTTGACCACAGAATGTCTTGAAAAGCACAATCCTGCTGCTCATATGCTAGACAGAAATAGACATGGTTTTTAGTGTCTGCTTGGACTTTAGCCCAGCTGAAACTATGCTGTTTGACTGATGAAGAGATGTGGGCTCTGCTCATTTTAAACTAAAGCAGCATCCAGTGAGTTTCAGATCTTCAGTTAGTGTTGTGGAGTGGAGATCTCTCAGGACAAAATGTGACTATTTAATGAATGGAAGGCACGAACTTTAAGAAACTGACAGAGAATTTACTGTGGTAAGTTTTGTACAGCATGCATTCAATTTAAAAAGCAAGCTTTTTACTCTGTGTGGACTTCAAAGGTGTCATAACTCCTAAAAGTAATGTATTTGAAGAAGTGCTGAAGTTCATTTGATTGTAACTGAAATCCATACTAACATTGCCAGTTTGAGGCAAAAACAGTTGTCTGTCTCATGTCTAGTTTATGGCACCATTGAGAATCAGTATGACTTCTGTTTATTATTTGATGACATTAGTAAAGATTCACAGATGAGCTGAATTCATGCATGTTGTCCTTCTGACTGCTGTTGTGCATCTGATAGATGTAAATGTTCGAAATTTAGACGACGACTAATGACAGAACTGATAAAGTCTGGCCATTTAAATAACAGAAAAGATCAAAACTCTGTCTGTGGGTTTAAAGGGCTTGGGGATAAAGTTACTAACTTCAGTCCATACTGAAAGACTCTTTGTGTCTTAAGTCAAAATCACTCATAGTCAGCATTTTTCTCACAGGAAATCCTCATTAATTCAGTTTTTTTGCAGCTTTAAACATTGTCCTCATAAAGATTTTAAAGTATATAGTATTTAGTGCAAACATTGTACAATCAGCTTCATGCATGGAAACTTTGATCTGTTTGGATGCATACAAATGTTTTATGTAAATCAGTAAGTCTTGCACGAGCTTGTGTTCTGTGTATTATTGAAAATATGTATTGAAATAATCTGATTGGCAAGCAGATAGTTAATGAATGAATGAATGAATTAATGATCTTTGGGGGCTCACCAGTATACAACTGTAGCAACTTAAACATGACATTGAATAAAACAAACTGTGATTGGTTACATGTTTACATATCAGTTAGGTGGTCTTTTCCTATGTAAGTGGGCATTTATAAAAGCTGATACTGAGCCCAGACATTTGTCATTTATTAAAAGATCTGGCTACCAGTGGCCGCTCGTGACTTCTTTTCTGAGGAGGCACAAATTCCAAACTCGTCAAAACATTGTTATGTGTGTGGATCGTAGATGTCAAAATATGTGTTCCATGTGTCATGATGTGAGCCTATGTGCATTATGTCAAAGTATGCTACAGACGCTTTTTAAGGGATTATGATAAAAAAGACACTGGCGTTTGCCAGATACTCACTTAATCTCATGTGTAATCAGAGTTTAGTGTTAAAGATTTTACTTTAACACTTTTTACATTTCCTTTGGTGTATAACAGCGTATTAGTACATGTTAAATATCTGCAAAAGGTACAAACCCCAAGGTAAATAATTGTAGGCAACAGTTTATTTTCTGGACCTGTTGACCTGGACAAGACCGACATTATCATAATTTAAGTAGGCACAAAATCAAATGTTGCCATTTTGTAAGATGGTAAAAAATGAGAACTATATTGTATTGTGGAAAAACACTTCGTTTGCAGCACTTCGACCTCAGAAGTTTGAGCAAGAATGGGTGTAGTCAGGAGTGATGATGTTACTGTGCGCCAAGGTCAAAGTGCTACAAACTAAGTGCTCTTCTGCCATACAATATAGTTCTTATTTTTTTCCCCCTAACAAATCGCCATGTTTTGTTTTGTGCCACCATGATTGCTTGTGTGGCTGCACATGTAACAGTCTTTAGGTAGGGAAAAAATGGAGGTGTTTGCTGGCTTCTAAATTCATCCCTGTTGGGATCCCTTAGGAATGAATGGAGCTAAGCTAAATGCTAACACATTCACAACATGCTGTGCAAAGATTAAAGGAACAGTATGTAAGAAATTTATATAAATTAATCATAAAATGGCCCTGATATGTCACTAGACATTAAAAAAATAATTTTTATTTCAAATACTTATATCACTGACAACAGTGGTCTGGCCAGGATATTGTCATTTAAAAAGTGGTGTTGCGGCTAGGGTTGCCAACTTTCAGAAATGGAAATAAGGAACGGGGGGGGGGGTTGCCTGACATGCCCCCACGGAAGAGAATTTTGAAAAAAATAACCCCTGAAATAAAGACTTCTGGTGAAAATAGTGGAAACTAATTTATACATTTAGATAAATATATTTCATACAACTTCTTAGGCCTAAATATTTAATGAATAGCAAAGTATGCCTAATAAGTATACAAGACTGAACCACATAGATGTGAAATATAAAGGCTATCATGATCATTTTACCAACACCATGGTTTTATTTAAGTTTATAATACGCCCTCTTCAAAGACCCCACCCCTTTTTAAACCTTGAGCTATCTAAATCCATAATTATTTAATAAGAAACCCATCAGAAATGATTGACACATTATGAGACGGGAGGGAGCGGGACACAGGATCAGAGGGAGAGCACTGGAGAAATATATATGTGGATATATATGTTAGGCTAATCCTGTACTATCTCTTTTAATTATAATCACTTTCTTATCAACTATATTTGAGTTTTAAAAATCCACATAATTACATACCATATGAGCCTCTGGAGACGACTGTTGGACAAAGAACCTTGACATTGCTCCATCCTGTGCCCGCAGCCTCTCGCTCCTCTTGTGATTATCTCCTCATGAGTGCTGCTTAATATCACACACTCTGCCGTGACAAACAGAAAAAACGCGACGGCATATGATACAATTGGCCTTGTATTCATTGTCCCTCACGCATTTCAGCCAAGGGTAGTCATTTTCCCATTCAATTCTATATTTTTATTCTCGTTTCTTTTTCGCCGGCTGCTCGGATGCAGTCATTTTTACATTTCCCGCTGTTGTCACTTGTCGTCATCGTTGCTATGATACGTGACATCACAATGACTGAAACGACCAATTAAAAGGGCATTCCCTGATGGGGCTGCAAGAGGGAGAAATTACCGCACCGTCAGGGTTTTCTTATACAAATGACGCGGTCTTCATTCATGGCTGACATATTATAAGCTATGTGTCTGTCATGTATTTGCACTAAATTAATTTTCATAAAATACGGAACAAACTGCGTCCCGTATCAGTTCAATACGGAACAAGAATTTTATGTGTCAAATACGGGACGATTCCGTATTATACGGAACGGTTGGCAACCCTAGTTGCGGCCCTTAACTGATGTTTATGTTGTCATTTTGTGTATTGGACACCAGTTGTGTGATTGCAGTACCAGTTTTAGCCACAAGTTTTGTTTTTGTAATACCAGTTTTGGCCACAATCCTACATACTGTTCCTTTAAGTGCAAGCACTGAATAAAGAGAGGTATGTTTTAATTAATCTATGTTGAAGTAAGAACATAGTAAAATATTGAAAAACTGTGGTGTTTTCCTTTAAAAGTGATTTGAAAGCATACAGCAGCATTTTGCACTCTCATATATTATTTTTATAAAGTATTATACTAAGTTTTTTTTCTTCATCTTCTCCATTTAAGATACACAATGACTGTATGGTTAAATGTTGATTTAATGCCAGTCAGCTGTATGGGAGATCCAGCAGTTATTACTATTAATAATAACAATAGAATTATGTATACTTAAAATAACTGTGTAAGTAGTAAAACAAATGCACACAAAAGCACTTTTAGCTCATCTTAACACACAAGTCAGTGATTTTCAAAGAATGTTCTTTACTTTATGTAGGAGAATTTCATATGCAGTAAATCACACACACAAAAACTTTAGTATGTTATCACAAAGTGGGTCACATAATAGTTTATTCTGCGGTTAGGAAAAGATGAGCGTTATTTCAGACAACCAAAGATAACTTTTCTTTGGGTAGGCATTTTGTCCAAGCCCATTTGAGTGCATCCTGGAGTCATGCGGTTTTCGCCTGTGTCTAAGTTGATGGCACTTCTAATACCCAGCTGCATTCGTAGGACGTCCTCCTTGATAATCTGCAGATAAGCATTCGAGTGTCAGCTGCCGAATGGTGACGATCTTTGAAGTTTAACAGGAATGACATAAGGCTGATGTCCATCTAAACTTGCCTTGCCTACCTAGTAAGAGAAATAACTTGAGAAGAAGAGGTAGTTCTGAATGCATATCAGTTTTACATCCACTATTCTTATAATGTTGTCCCCTCTGTTTAGTGGCTCTTCATTATTTCCCTCCACAGAAACTTTTAAGTTCTCCTTCCAATCACAGCACTTGCGATCCGTGTAGAACTGACTATGTAGATCTCTATGCCGTAGGCCAGTGGTTTTCAAACAGATGCTGGATAACGGAGGTTCAGAACATAACATTAGGAATACATGGCTAAAGTTTGTTTTTGAAGAAGTTCCACCTCGCGTGGGGAGTGTTTGTTTACTTTGTGTACCGCGGATTCATTTGTAAAGAAGTCGATGCTGGATTTGCATAGAGACTGTGATTAAAAGCATCCCTAATATTGTATCTGACAAAAATGACACAGCAGTATACACAGAAAGTATAACATTTAACTTTATTTAAGTTACTATTACTGTGTTTCACTATTGCTTTGTTAGAAGAGATCGCTTGATATGTCCTGTTGTAATATCCGTGTCTAAACACGTATGTTTGACTGTTTAATTTACTAAAAACATTAAACGATTAATAAAGGTACACCACTTAACAATACGATTGTAATTTAATGGTAAAAAAATATTCAAATTTAGTGATAAGGAAGGACTTACCAGCCGCAATTTAGATTTTGATGCCCACTTACTGTGTTGTATACGGTAATTTAGGCAAGTTGCGTTGGAAAGGTCAATAGCTTTTTTTATCATATAACTGTGGTATGTAACGTTACGTGTATGTAAGAGCAACCTCACAAGCACAATAGAAATATGCAAAGTTATTGATAAGGATTTATCAGCCGCAGTTTAGATTCTGATGCGCGCTTAATGTGTTGTATACGGTAATTTAGTCACGTTGAGTTTAAAGTTTTGTTTCTACTTTACTATATTGTCATTTATATGTATCATCTTTAGCACCCAGAATCTTTTGTGGATCAAACATATATGTGTTCGGCTGCTATTTTTACACATGAATGTTTTTAAAACAGGTCCCCACATGTAATGACGGGAATGAAGCTGTCCAATCATAGCAGTGGGCGTTTACGTCCAGGTCTTCAATGCGGCTCGCCCCTTCAAACGAACCATTTCTCCAGAAAGCCACTAATCTATGTTACAAAATAGACTATTACTTATTGCTTTTGATGTTTTTGAATGTAAAAACCATGCGAACATCATAAGTAGACATCAGACAACAGTATAAAACAATAAAATCGACAAATTCATCACCCCTTTTAAATTCATTTTTTGATTCACTGCCCCTTTAAACAAGGGTTTGAACAAAGTGATAGTGGGATAGTCACAGAATTTTTTGCTAATTTTTCCGTGGCATTCTCATTCGTGGTTACTCAACTGCTTTTTCCTATTTTCAAACCATTGTCGCTTCGGTTTAGGGTTAGATTTGGTGTTTGCGTATTGGTTTATAAAAATTGTTCTGATTTATTCTTTTACATTTTCTAAACGTTAAACAATTGTCGCCTGGCGTTGGGGTTAGAGTTGGGTTTGGGTAAGGATGTCATTTTATGTAAATCTAACCCTAAACCGAAGCGACAATGGTAAGAAAATAGGACAATGGTAAGAAAAAGTGGTTGATGTTTACAGAGTATGTGGACAGCATGTGGACTAGAGAGTCTTGTTGCATATCATGTATTATTAAAGAGATTCTAAAGGTGTTTAGCAGCCGGCATCCCTTCTACTAGAACTCTTTGTCATTTCATGGACACAGGTGGCTATAGATCCAAATCCTCCAAAAAGCTTCAAAGACTGAGCTCTTAACTAGAATTTAAATATGATGTCATTTGTTTTGACCCTCTTCTCAGCTCTTTATCAAGGTTTTTAAGAAATCGAGTAATGTAAATGGTGACAATGGATTGTTTCCATCATAAAAAGGTATAGTCTATCTATCTATCTATCTATCTATCTATCTATCTATCTATCTATCTATCTATCTATCTATCTATCTATCTATCTATCTATCTATCTATCTATCTATCTATCTATCTATCTATCTATCTATCTATCTATCGCTCTATCTTAATTTGTGGTGTTTTTAAGACAAATGCATTCCATGATGTGAGCTAATATGTATGTATTGAGAATATTTGCTGTAGTTTTTATGTATTGTTCAGTTGGTTTATGTGTTAGCGGGTTGGTTACACACTTTGATGTGTGTGCGTGTGTTTAGTGTTATAGACAGGCAGGGTCTCTTTAAACAGTAATCTGATCTCAGTGAGTAATCTGATCTCAGTTTGTCATCTGTCAGTGGATTTCACAGAGAAACTCTTCTGTGTATGTATTGCAGTAGTTGTTCTGTTGGTTGCCTTTTATATTGAATGTAGCTGCTTGTATTTGTTAAAAAACAATTTGAGTATGATGGACCCTATATGATATGCAATATGTCATGCATTATTATTTTTCTTGTTGGGTATACAGCAGTGGGGCTCGTAATTCGTAATTCAAAAGAAGTGTTTGGAGTGTCATGTGTGTTTGCTTGCGTTTTCAAAATATGTGTTTGTTGCATCATGTAAACCATGTGCATCACGTGTTTTGTCAAAATAAGTTTATGATAAAAGAGACGCTCACATTCACAAAATACATGCAAGACACTCCCTTAACAGTAAACTCTGATTACGCATGCAAGAAATGTCTAGTCACTATGATTCAACCTGCTCACTGTTTTGTTGTCCCATTAGTTTTTGCTTTCCTGATGAAATGATCAGGAGATTATGTCCTGCCATATGCAAATTTACTCCTCTATAAAAAAAGAACTGGATTGTGCTGAACATGAGATATTGAGCTGCCCAAACCTTCTCTTGAAACGGTGCCTAACCAGTCATCTGAAGACTTTCTATATTTACCTACAACACCAATTTCCTGAGCATATAAGATTATTTTCCATAGTCATGAATTTGCTTATTAAACACTGAGTTACATTCATTACTGTAGTAAATATTAGATCAGAGGATGGTTGAGACACCTTATCAATTACAGATGACACAAGTGTTCGTTCTAAAATCTGAATAAAGATTTATGCTTTAACTATACACATATAATAAAAAAAGTATTTTATATTTACTTTTTACATTTTGTGTTTGATCATACAATATCTATAAGTGATTTAACCGTTTGCTTAATGACATGTATCAAGATTCGGGTGATTTTATGTCAGGGCAGTCCAGTCAATTATATAGATCTGGGTTGTTGATTCCTTGATCCTGGAGGGCCACTGTCCTGCAGAGTTTAGCTCCAACCCTAATTAAACACACCTGAAAAACCATCAGTCTTCAGGATTAGTTGGAAATGAAATGCAGGTGTGTTTGATTAGCATTGGAACTAAACTCTGCAGGACAGTGCGCACTCCGGAACCCAGTATTCCCCACCCCTGATATAGATGGTCCAAACAATGGATCCCAGTGGTCCAAAATATCTACAAGTGAGAGTTCTTACTGAGTTCATTTATGCCTGCAGCTGAACATTATTCAGAGGGCTGAGCTGATGTGATTGGTTTTTAAAGAGGAATTCTTCAGTTGATTGGTTTGTTGGCTCATGGCGGCCACCCTGTTTTTCATCCTCTGATAGAAACATCCTGATTTGTGTGTTATAATTAAATTATTCCAATAGAATTGCTGTCGGCGCACTGTATGTTGTGACTTGGTGTGTTAATATGTGAATATCTTATTTTATAGGTGTTATGTTGAAGTGGAAAGGACACAGAAAGAATGGCGACCCCTCAGACTTCCAGACAAAGCAGCTACTCTTCAATCTCTCCAAAGATGTAAGTAAAAATGTCCATAAATGCTCAATTAGAAGTAAAGTAAGGACAAAACAAGAGGTCTACAACAAAATTAGGTGATTTTATAAAAATCTAAGTCCCACAGTACTGAATTTAAACTATAATAAGATATGCTGATGTGTGACATAATAAAGGGACAGGATCAGCTTTCAGATCCGATTCATAAGGACATATTATAGGACTTTTGAAGCTGAGATCAGCTTGCAGAAGAGCAGCTTTACCTGTAGTCTGGTAAGCTGATTGTTTCGCTTTAAAAAATGCAAATATTGCATTTATTTTTAAATGTTTTTAAATGCTACCCCATGGATTTATTTTATTGAATGAATTGGTACCTATGAATATGGTAAGATGAGAACTATTTTATTTTTATAATGAGGAAGCAGTCAGAGATGAATTCATATGCAGTCGTTTATTAAAATCCAAACAAGCAAACAAATCCAAATCAACAGGCAAGTAGCATAAACATGAATCAGGAACAGGTAGTACACAAAAAGGCCAATCCAAACAGTAGAACAAAGGGATAATCCAAAAATCGTAGCGTGGCGTTTAATTATCAAAACGCTCACGGCACTGTCCCAGTGCCAAAACGGCTCTACACATGTTTGTTAATTCTTTATCTCCTGTTACAAATATAAAGTGTTTTAACTTATGCAAATCATTTTTTGCATATTTGAAAATTTATTCTTATAAAAACCTTTACAGTGATCATGCATCATACTTTATCAGCTTATTTTACTTAAAACTCCATGACTAAAATAATGACTTAAGACCAAAGCTTTAATTACACAAATAACCTTTTCAATAAATAAAACACAACTCAATTTTTTTTACCATTAATCTTAAACTGGTGATCTTCTTCCTCTGCTTACAGTTTTTCCTCTTAAAAAATCCACCTTGTAAATAGGCAATTCGCCATGGTGTGAGCGCAACTGGTTTTAAAAAGGGGATTGGAGATGAGGCTCTCATTGGTTTATTGCATGTTACTCCCAAGACACACCCATTACTCAATACGAGAATAGGAACAACCCTTTTAGATCCTGTGCCAGGCACACAAACCATTTTTACCATCGTTAAACTAGCAAAAGTGGATTTGTACACGCCCTAAGTGCACTTGTGCAGTGTGCTTTAGACCATGCACTTAGATCAGTAGAATAGGGCCCATTATCTGATCGTTTATCTGTTGTTCAGACTGGGTAAGTAGTAAACATAAAAACATGACATAAAATACAACTCATGATTATTAATACGGTGACCTGGGCGACCAAATCTCTATGATTGGTACAGCCCCTTTGAACAGATGACACATCCTTTTCTTCAGTCATGGGAGCTATTTTTAAACTCAGTGGACATGACGTCAGACTGTATTCAAAAGAAACACAAATAATAAACATGGATAAAAGCACACATAATTTTTCTCAACTTGTTTTGTGTTATTCTTTGTCCATTTTCACTCTGTGAGTGTTGTTATTCAGTTCACTCTATATTTTCTGAGCTTTAACTTCTTGAAAAACCATAAAAAGGTAAACAATACATTAGTTAATTTACTTGATAATAAATGTATTTATATTATGCTTTTACGCTCTTAAAATGGCATAACAATGCAAAATCTGATGGTATGAGACTATGAGTGGTTAACAATGAATTTATAATGGTGTGCCCCTATAAATAGATATGCGAGATATTGATGTATTTATTTACCAGTACTAAATAAATAAATAAAAATTAATTTAAAAAATGATAAAATCACAAATACAATATATACAAAATATATAAGAATAACCTCAGCAATTGAAATAACTTGATTTGATAATATAGGATTCACAGTGGTGAGATTGTGTTGCTCATTTGAATATTAAAGGAAGAAATGTTATTGACCAGGTTATCTTCTTTGTACAAAAGGTCTTTGTTTCCACTTTGCTTTAACAGTTTAATTTGACATGGAAAATCCAAGTAAATAATGAAATGTATTCATTAGAAAAATCTCAGGCATTTGATTTGTTCCCCATAGTACATTTATGTGTGAATATGTAGCTATAAAGACAGCAGCCTGTATGACTCACGGCGCTCCATTAGACAGCAGGTGGATATTTAGTGTGAAGTGAGCGTAATGTTTTCTGTTGTTCACTTATCTTCATGCTAACACTGAATCATTGTGACTTGAGTTTCCTGTCCACCCCTGATGAACAATTAGTATTGCACACTCCAACAGTTTGAACAGGTGCTTCTCTGTGCACCACTGAACTTTCCATCTATTTACACTCTCTCTCTCACACACACACACACACACACACACACACACACACACACACACACAATTTTCTGATTAAATAACATGCTTGCAAAGAGCACAGTTTAATTTCCCAGTGATATCACTCTGACCCAATATGTTAAGAAGACTTAGAGTATACTGTGATGTAAATCAGAATAACTTTAGGATGTACATAAATAATACAAGAGATTGTAGTGAAAGCTCGTCTAAAACAATCTCAGTTTGACCATCAAATGAAGATGATGCATATGGAGAAACGTCTGAATTAGTTTCGCATGTTCATGGAGCAGAAAAACTCTTTCTAGTCTGAAAGATGCTCTATTTTCATGAATCTGACAACCGACTTTTGGATAGCAACGTGTATTATCTGACAAGATCAGCTGAATAATTGATGTGTTTTTGGATGGAAACATGTGCTAATCGGTTAGGATGAGTTTGTGGGTGTATTTTATTCATTCTCTATAAGTTTGTGATTTCCACATTATGACATATACGACTGGGGAAAAGGGGGAAACAAACAATTTGGGACAAGAAGAAAAGATGTGAATTTTAAACGTTTATGTTGTGAAGTGTTTGAGTTGTAAAGACGTGAAACATTTTAGAATAAATTCTGTTCTCTAAACTGCTGTTTGTCAGCATCTGAGTAGCATCTGAACAGTCAAATCTGAGGCATTGCATCCTTTTTTACTTGTTTTTTTTTCTCTGTAATAATTCACCTGTGAATGTGTCTTTCTTTCGCTCGGGAGTGTTTACTCTGTAAATGATTCCCATCCCAGCACATGCAATGATTCTGACCTGACTGTGCACAGGAATAAAAGCAGACTGTCAATGGATGTGGATGTGTAAATATTTGTTCTGGAGTGCAGCTTTTCCTCCACAGTCAGGAAAATAAAGCTATTTTCATGATGATTCATTCACGAGAGATCTTCCTCACATATAATGCCTCTTCAGATTATTTGTCCAGAATCACTTGTTCAGAAAACCCACAAACATAGACAAACAATTCTCTTAGGAAAAACATGCCATATTACCTATGTAATGTTTTCAACAACCAACACATTTGTTTTAGGAAACACTGTAATAAAAGCAACATAATAACTTAAAAACCAAGAGTCAAACTATTCAGCTAAAGGAACCACTGATCATAACCATTATAACCAAACATTTTTAATAAAACATCTAAATCTCTGGTATGTTTAAAAACAAACAAACAAAAAACTGTACACTCTTAGAAAGGATGTGTTATTTATTTTTTTACACATCTTTTTGTGTTAAGGTTTTAACACATTATGTGTAATTTTAACACATTTAGTATGTTGTCCCAGAATCAACACTAATGTGTTGTTTTTAACACATCCATTCTAAGAGTGTAGACAAATGACAAAAAAATAAAATATGTCATTCTGGTTCATAATAAGAGAGATATTTTCAGTTGAATTGATCTAAGGTAGTGGCTGGAAGTTTCTCTTTCATTCTGTGACTCTGCTTGTCATCATCAGGTGTCTTTAATAATCAAATAATCATCACACTGTTAATCGCTTAAGTATCTAATTAACTTTGCACACTGAGTCCAAAATTTGACAAGACTGGAGCCTGAGAAAGAAGAGACAGAAACATGAAGAGGCAAACTAGAAGATAAAAATAAATATGACCTCCGAGTGTTTCATCCATCACAAAAAAAATGGATTGGGTTAAAATTTATTTTTTTGCATCCGTAACTAGCATTTGATTGAGTTCAGAGCCACCATCCAAAATCCAGAATAGTGTCTGACAAGTTGATCCACTTCATCCTGCAACACAAAGTATGACAAACAAAATGCGTAACACAAAGAGATGAAATATAAAAAGACAGATTGAAAGTGAAAGTGACATGATTTTCAAGTATTATATTCCATACCTGAAATGTGACCTCTGCATTCCATTTTAATTTGATTTTATCTATATAATGCTTTTAACAATTGTCCATCATACCAAAGCAGCTTCAAATGAAATAGAAACAAAGAAAACACAGAAAAGCAAAGAACAACAAAGCGTGTGGAGGGATTTTTGGGGGGATTTTACGTGGAATGGTCGTCTAATGCTATAGAAATTACACATTTTTATTGAACAGATAAGCAATAATATTTGCAGAGAATAAATAATAATAATAATCTAAATGAATTTCATAAAATAAAAGTTTTTCAAAGAATATCATTTTATATATGATAAGGGTCTGTTATATACACTACAGAGATCTGCAATAAAAAACTGCCTTTTTTTAATTGGCTTCTAAACATAAGTGATGATTCATGATGAGGTCTAATACTGTTATTCACACATGACCACAATAATAATCCCTGTAACCCCTGTCTATTAGGTTAGGTATACTGAGGACCATTAACATACAACACAACTGACAGGACCTCAGTTATGAGAGAATAAAACATGTGCTTGTTTATAATATATCAGCTTATTTAGAACAATATCTTATTTTCTAACCCTTTTTAAATAATCCTTTATAAGCTCTGAAACACCTTTCATGTTGTGTTATAGAAAAGTATTTATTATTTTTCTTATTTGTAAAACATTACCCTTCAAAGATTTTCCTTATCAGGTGCTACAATAAGTGTGTTTGAATATAATTCTTTTAGTTGCTTTCGAATCAATACTTAGAAATTTGCCTGCATCCCCAGATATTATCACGCGTACCTTCACACTGACTTCTGTCGAGTGTTTTCATTTGGTAAATAACAGTAAATGATCATTTGTGTTGGTGCAGCCGGATGCACGTCATAGAGGTGGACTCGGTCCAGCGCTGGATGGAGGACTTACGGCACATGACAGAGGTGGAGTGCATGTGTGTTCTGCAATCAAAACCCATTGGCGTGGATGAAGACGCACCAGGTGAGCTCATTGTATCCGGTCCGGGTGCTGTGAGTGAGCATGTCACACGTGATAACTTACAGATGCTGCTGAAGAGGGCGCTGGTGGTCAGCACTGAGCTGGGGAAGATGTTCCAGCGTTTGGAGAGAGGACGTTGGCAGAGGGTCCACAGTACCGCTGTCAGAGTCAACTGTCACGTGCGCTCTCTCATCCAAGAATACAGCGCCGCCAGAAATGCTCCACCTGAAATGCAGAAGGTACAGAAGAAGAGAAATCTCTCAAAATTGACTCACCCACATGCCCTCATGTAAATACTTATTTCTTTAGCTTGAATAAGATTTTTATAAAAATAGGCAAAATCTTGAACTGCATTTAATATGAAGCTCTAAGAATCACAGTGACGCCTGATGGGTATGATTTTAGTATAAGGCTGTGATATGACAACATATAACATAATACTGGGTCTCTGAATGAATGACCTCATCTATGGCTGCTGCAGATAGGTCTTCTGACATAAATGCGGTGCAGGTTCAACCTAAGATTTAGCTTTTTGGTAAGCTTATACTTATTACTTTTAACCTGGTACATAGATATACATTACTTGAAAATGGACAAAAGCATGGACATGGGCAACTTTTTTTTAATCCAAATATTAAACTGCAAAACTAAATGATCATTTGAGTGTTTGATTATCTGTCTGTGCATCTCTTTGTCAGTATGAGAAGTCTTTGCTGGAAAAGTGCATGGAGCTCAACGTCATTACTGAGAGGTAATGGTTTCAACCAACATCTGCATGTCAGCTCTTATGATTTCACAACATTTTGTGTCTTCTTTCTCCTTGTCCTATCATCCCAAAGCACCTCACATCCTCCCATGTAATGGTGTACTATTTCATAAGGTCTTTTAGACTATTACTTTATACTATTGTATCTTACATCATCTGATACAGGAATGCAACATTCATAGAAAATTAGCAGTAATACCATGAAATGTACATTAAGCATTACCTACTGATAAAAAGTGGACAGTTTGATTATTACAATAAAAGTGTTTTTAACAAAATGCAGACATCCCAAGTCTCCCAGAAGTTCCTCATGTAAAACAGAAAGCATCCTGATTGGCCTATTCAGGTAAATCAACCAATCAATTGTCAGTGTGGGCGGGCATTTATCTCTTCTCCCGAACCGAATTAATCAGTGTATCTAGAAACAGGAGCACCATGGCAGAGGGAGAATGCCCCAAAAAGCGAAAATATAGACCCTTTTACTGTTTGTACACAATGATGACGTGGCAACGTATGTGCGCGCATTTTGGCAACGGATGTATGGCAAAAATCAGCAGTGAAGCAACACAGAGAGAGAAAGTTATTTTAACATTTTGATATAAAGTGGCTAGATACATATACACGTATATTAGTTCTGTCAGGAATTGGTCACAACGAGAACCCACACGCGGAGACAAAGATAAAAATTATAATTTATTAAATTCAAAACAGAAAACAAAACGCACGATGGGGCAAACAACATGAAACAAAACTAGAATACAAACGACTAACTAGACTTAACTTGACACTAACTATACACTAAACTAGACTAGGCATTGGTAGATAAACAAGGCCTACAAGTAGTTGGACAAACGCACGAGTAAAGAACATCAAACACAAAGACCTTAAATAGGGACAAAATAAATTACAGACACCTGAAACAAATCACAAGTAAGGGATCGGGGAAAAAGTGACAAGACCCGGGAAATGCGTGGTCAGAATAAATCAATACTAAAACCACGCATCTCCCACATAAAACATGGTACTGCCAGAACCCTGTCACAAGACCAGATAAATACAAAGACAAGATTCTGACAGGATCCTGACAAGTATATTATATTAGTGCAACCAAACGCAGCAACCAGACATTTTGATTCTGGGACACCATTTTAATAAACTTTCTGAGTTGCTAACACGTTAGAAACACTGGGGAACAACATCACTTCCGTTGCCAAAATGCCAAAATTCTCAAGTTTTATCAAGTTAACAAATTGATTAAATTTATGTTAAAATTTGATTAGAAATAATGCAAAACCACATGTGTTAAACATTTTAAAGCAGGACAAATTTGTTGTTGTTGTGGATGTAGTAACTTATTTAAAGCACCACCTTTTTGGGATAACACAATATAACGGTTTTGCTTTCTTCAATGAGTAAAATTTAAAAGACAGGACACAAAAAACCCTAACCATAAATAACTAGATAACAGAATTGTTTTATTGTTTTTTAATTTTAACTGGGTATTAAGAGAAATCCCCCACTTACTGAACCAATATACAGTATAAAGTTATCTAGACTATGGATATATTCATATGTACTGCAATACCTTTTTAGAGGCTACCTTTTCCATACAAGTCATTTCATGATTTGAAAACTAAGTATAGAGGACTTACAAGATACAGGCAGTTTACTTTAGGTAAAGGCAGCTGTGTTGCTGTTTGACTGTAAATACAAACTTTATTTAACTTGACCATTTTGATAGTCAGCTCCCCACGTGATGCTCACAGGCATTCAAAGTGTCTGAACAGAGTCAGCAGCAACGCTCAAGTTTGTTCTGTCCTGAAATTACATTGATACACAGAACAAAGCAAATGCATTATTTCAAAATACCTGCATCATGTGTTGGACTGTCTTTGCATTCCGCTTTTGCTAAGCAGGAAACAAAGGACGTGATAGTCGTTTCAGCGTCACTTAAAGTCAGTCAGCTGCAGAGATTTGAATGCTGTTCATCTGGGCTTCTTCAATAAGAAACCCAAACTCCACTGACGTATAAATGGAGAAACAATCTTGACTCAGCCGATAGGGTCAGTTCTCCTCTGATACATTACAGCTGCAATCCGTAACTTTTTGATAAAAAAAAGGAGACCTTATAATGAATTATAAAACTGTCATCGGGAAATATGCGCTGTAGCTTCTTGCATTTTGGAGCACACGTCAGGAAACTGAGGAACCATCCTCTTCCAGCTTACAGTGGCACTACGTCACACCATCTGACATTATGCCACACCATCCCACACCAGCTTTCATCTCATCCATTCCCGAACGTTCTCACACCATATTAAAACATGTTTTAATGTGATATACCACCTCACACCCAACTGCAGCATCTCACACTATCATACTCAATTTTATACATAGCATTGTACAATTTCAATTTTCTCCAACTCTCATTTCCTCTTTAGATGTCTTCATACTGAGGATGAATACTTCCTGAGATCCATGAAGGAGGCCATTCATGAGATCCTGACTGACCTCAGCGATTCTTTTAGTCACATGATTGATATGGCACTGGCCAATGAAATACAGGTACAGACCTAACCTCATTTTAAAGATTTATTGTTGTTCCTTTGACAACAAAAGCTTGGGTATTGGCAAATGAAAATTTACAAAACAAAGTAAAAAGGCCACTTCACAAGGCCTTTCACTCTAAACTAAAATTATGAACGCACTATTGCACTATTGAATCTGTTATTTGTTTCTTTTATTCATAATACATCTCATTTGTTATTTTTGTTTTGGCAAAGGTAAAAAGTTAATTTCTTTAACTTAGAAAATCTATTTGGTATATTTATTTAATCGATTGGAAGAGGCCATGAGGATTATCAATTCTAGGGGACTAATTGAGACACCAAAAGTGTTCAAAAACAGCGTTTGTGCCACTTAATGTGTGAGTGTGTGACCATCCGTTCTGTTTTTCCATTCACAGATATGTGAGTGACTGTGTGGCTCAAGTGGTTCACGCCTCATTCACTTATTCTTAAAATCAGCAGGAGCAGAATGATACGTAAACAATGCAAAATGGTAAAGCGGTTACTGTGTCAATTCTAGTAGAATATCTCATGGCTATTAATTAGATTCGAGAACCAGAAAGAACTGTTGTATGAAGGACAATATCCATGCTGTAAAGTGTCTGAGGCCCCATGCAGCTCGAATGGAAGAACCACGCACTGTCAGTGTCCTCCACAGCTGCTAATCATCATCTTTTTTGGCCATTTGTGGGTAGGGGCAGTGGAGAAGTGGGTATACTCTTAGTTTATGCCCCTAGTAGAAGTGGGTATACTCTTAATGTATGCCCCCAGTAGAAGTGGGTATACCCCATGCCATTAAATAAAGAGGTGGGTATACTCCGTATACCTGCGTATACCCTGCACTACACCACTGGGTAGGGGCACCTGCTGGATAAAAACCAACATCTTCTCAAGCATTCTATCAGTGGCATTATCATGTGCACGTCAGAGTTGAAGACCTGAAGTATTGAAGGCCATGATCCTGAACCATGAGATCCCATTCACTGAATTTATTTATTTTTCTAAAGCGTTTCGGCAAGCATTTGTTGTTGTCATTGGAGCTGTAGCCTGACTCTAAATAGAGTGTTAAAGTCATTGGGCGCTATGGTGGATCAGTTCTGTGGACACTGTAAAGATCTCTATGTTTATTGTTCCAGGATCCTGTTTATGTTGGCAGAAGGTGTTGTCTGATGATGTGATCTCTAATAAACTATACATTCCATGAGTCTTTAATGAAGGGATTGCCATTGTTTTCATGTTATAATCTCTTTAAAATCTCCACAGTCTGCTCTATGGCCACCAAATCAGTTCGCTCAGTTGTCCCAAGGTGCAGGGGAGTTGGGTCACATAGGTGCCTGTAATACCATATTGCTTTAGTGAGTTGCTTGGATGCGTTTTGGGAGACAAGGCTCAAATGTGAAGCACACCAGCCACAATAGGCAGACTGACTTTCGCTCCGCACAACATTTATAAATCAGACCTATGATGGTTAAATAAAAACCTATTGAAACTTACACTAAAATGTATATAAACTTTTACAATTTAACTGAGATCAGCCACAAATCTGAATTGTTGTTTTATTTGCTTTTCCCCTCAGATTCTGATCAGACAGATTGAAGAGTCTGATAATGTTCTTACCATCAGCACTGCCATCAGTAATCTGCTGTCTTTAACTCAGGATGGACCACAGCTTTGCAGCATCATTGCTAAAGTAAGACATCATCTTTAGTGAACACACACACACACACACACATTGTGCCACTAGGGAAACCAAGCGTATTTGGGACACCTGCCCAAACTCCTTTAATCTCTTTACTTCCCTTCTGAATGAATGTAACTGGACTTTTAGCTATGGTTGACCATGTAGACACAAATTGGAAGGTTCTGTTGGGTATCTGATGTAAATGGTGAAATATTTCACTTTAAAGAGCAGCTAATATGAGCACAAAAAAAGTTTATATATGTATCTACCACAATACTGTTGTTTGAATTAAAGTTCAAAAAACACATTATTTTTCTCATAATAGATATTTGCAACATCTCTCTCTAAAACGCTTGTGTCTCTTCAAAGCCCCACCCCCACACATGCCAAGTATACTCTGATTGGTCAGGGGTTCTAAATGTTTGTGATTGGTCAATCGTTGAAGTCCATTACTATAATCAGGTTTCAGCGCATGTAGATAATAATAAAAAAAATTCTTTGTAAACTGCCTCTAGGATGGCATTTGTATTTGCCTTACCAGTTTGAGCCTGAATCAGATTTAGAGAGTTTGAAGGAGGATTTGAGCAGTATGCTTCACAATGGTAATTCTGTAACCACCTTACACTTTAGATGTGTTGTAATGGCCGCAGCAACGGGGTCACGAAAATTCGGACCTCTGTAATTTTTCCACATTCAGAAAATAAAGGTAAAACCCCTGAATAAATAATCAGTATTTTAAAACTCTTCATTTAAGTGTCTGCATATATTTTTTTAGTGTCTGTAATGTCTGATCGTGGCCACTTGTATATTTTCGGTGAAGCTCTGCTGTGTACTGAAGAAAACTGGACTAGTTTTCTGTCACATAACCTGTTACTCTCTTTCACTGTGTAAAAGCATGATGGCAAACCGTGGTGCAGAATTGCTTTATAATGTTAAACATATACAGTCGATGTCCAGACACCAAACATCTGCACTAAAATAAAATACCATACACGCGTTCACACTACATTTATCCGAGTGTTGCGCTTGGGTATTTAACACAACGTGCATATAGATTCGCGCCTACTTTCGTTGTACAACGTCAAGTTTATTATGAAAGTAAGCAAATATTTTTTTGCAAAGGCGGCGCAGTGAATACATTTTTTTTTGTTACTTCCATTTAATAGGCAGTCTATTTATAAATAAGTATGAATGTATGTATAAACATGCCTGTATGAAATATGGATCCAGAAAGATCATCATCTACCAATTCAGCACCATTCCCAAGGACAGCAGCTTCTAACATCATAAGGAAGAAAGGTTTTAAAGTCTTCATAGTACGCTATGTTCAATTAAAAACAATGTTATTGAGAAACGCAGCCCTGAGTATAAATGTAACAGTTGTTATGAGGTTTTAGGTAGCTCCCCACTAAACACAGGACGTCGAATAGACGTGCAGATCGTGTCTATATTGGGTCCGTCGGTCCATGACCAATTCTGGACATCTATTCGACGTCCAAACTAGGTCCACTATTTGGACGTCCAACCATGACCCTACTTGGACGTCATATTTACGGGCAACATTTGACGTTTAAACTGGGTAATTTTTTGGACGTCATTTGGACGTCATATTTACGGGCAACATTTGACGTTTGAACTGGGTAATTCTTTGGAGGTCATTTGGACGTCTATGACAGTCTGTATTACATGATTAGGCCTATAAATTTTTTTTTATTTACAAATATCAGCATTATTGTACCAACATGATTAATACTTACGAATAGTCTATATTATTTTATACAGTACTGTGTTTTCTGCTTTCTTTATTTATATACAAATTCATCTAAATGTCCAATTAAAAATCTGTAATTAAATGTGTAGTTCGTTATATTACAATATATGATTCGGACGTCCAAAAATTCCATGAAAAAGACGTCATTCTGACGTCACTTTGCGCAGTGGGTCTGTCTCTACAAATAATAATGTATACTAGTTGTGATCCTAAAGTGCAAGGTTTCAACAAAGTAGGAACAGATCCATCCTTTAGGAGCAAACGTTGTACAAATCCAGCCCTCTCCATGCATGGTTTAGGAAGCAGTCATCACAAAAATGACGATAGCAGAAATATAGTTTCCACTATTTTATCACTTACTCTGCGTACTGTACAATATTATTTTACCCTCACATTAAAAAACAGCGTCTTCTAGACATACTGAAATCAATAACTCTGCAATACCTTTGGCAAACAGACTTGGGCTATTTAACAAATCAAGTCTCCTTGGCAACAGTAAGGGGGCGGGTATAAGCAGCTAGTGGGCGGGCATTATTCAAATGAACACGTCCACGTTATCAGGATCTTGGAAATAACTGTAGAACTACATCTCAGGCGTTTACTGTAGTAGGCCTACATTAAAAATACCTTTGGTTAAAGGGAATATCTTCCTTTAAATTAGACTGTGAGCTTTATAACTCTTGTATGCTCAAACTGCTACATTATACTGTAAGTGTTTAAATGAACATAGACCCAACTGCCCGCAGGTCATCCCAACAAGATTTATCGTTCAGCTCCTCAAAACGGGGGTTTTAAATGCATATTAACAATCACAATGAGAAATGTCTGAAAACTGAGAGAAATAATAAATAATTGGCAAACTTAAGACGCTACATAGAAGATAGGGCAGGACTTTCAACAGGTCACGTGTCTTTCCGGGACCTTGCAGATGCCGGCAAATCATTTGACAGTGTGAATGAACAAAAAATCAAATGATCCCGGAAAAATCCAGGATGCATTTTCCGTGTATTTTCCAGAAAGTCTATTTGAAAAAGTCTTTAGTGTGGTTTCAGGGATGAGTCTTTGTCTGGATCTGGGCTTTGAGATGTCAACTCTTGGTCTGGATTTATATTTATATTTATATATACAACAATGTTGCCCCAAATCAACTATAATTCCTTGGACAATTTAATTCTTCATTTAAAAAAAATCAAAATAATCTCTTTGTGTACCATGTAAAATTTCTGTAAACCTGCAAATGATGCACACTGTAAAAAACAATTATTAATTTATTAATCTCTTATGAACTTGAACTATTTTATTTTTAAAAGAAAAAATATAGCTTGTTTCTTTTACTGGATAAGAAAGTCACATACAGTATGTTGACCCCATGATTAGATGAACATTTGTACTCGAGGGGTATACGAGGGGTTGTTTTTTTAATAGCGTAGTTTATTCTTTTATTTTTACATTTGTACAGAATAATTGTCTGGCAATATAATTATTGATTCTTTTTAACTAATACAATGTAGTTCATAATGTACTAAACATCACATGTTAAAGTGTGTATTCTGTGGAAAAGATTCAAAACCTCTAAAAAGATGCAAAGTATAGGTCTGCATTAAGCACAAATAAACAATTAAGGAGATTTTTACAGTTGAATTGGTCACCAGGAGGGTCCTGACCTTCGTGAAGGTTTTTTGTTATGTGCTGGAAAAGACTGATGGTCCAGTTTGAATCCATAGTGTTTATCAGATACACCTTGATGTGTATCAAGTCAACTATCTGAAACTGCAATCATTACATCATGAGCTGTAATGAGTTTTTGTTTATATTTTTTTTTAAATAACCCATGTCCATTAATGCAACAACAGTCTATAAGGTGTGTGCGTGCGTGTTTATAATCAAATCAGTTTAGTCTCTTCTTTTTTTACCGTCTCTCTGCCACATATTATTAAAATACCTGTCATCACTTGTACATCTTATTCTCTGTATGCTTCTCAATATCTAAAATGCTCTATTTTATTACATTGTAGTTGTTTAATCACACTTTAACACATTTTCATTTTGAAATCTCTCGTATTTATAAAACGTATCTAAAAATACTTCAACAAAATAAAGTATCACACTTACCAAGTAGCAGGGGAGAAAAAAGTTCATAAAAAACTGAACAGAATAACATCCTCTAAATTTCCTTAATCACCAGTTGCACAGAAAAAAATATTTAAATATTTAAGCCCTCTATCCAAGGCTCAAAAAGAAGACTTTAATATTCCCCACTCCCTTTCATAGAGCCTTAGACAGCTTCTACTCCTAAAGAGGCATTTTAAACCATTTTGTGAATGACTGAATTCACAAACTGAATCTGTTTTGTCTCAAATAATACATTTGCCCAATTACTATATGTTTAGGGGGGCACGTTGTATCATCTAGGTTGTCATTGCTCCTTAATGCCCCTGCCCTTGACAACAGGCCTGAGTAATCATACTTTTACAAAAACTGTTGTTAGTAAACACAAAGGTGAGATTTATTGACATTTCCCAGTGTAAATTATAAAACGAAGGTAGATTTTTAAACCCAAAGAATAAACTGTGTTCTCAAGACACTGTAGTTTTAATAAAAATAGTGTGATGTTATAAACCCTGACTTCATTCTATATTTAACTCTGTGTTTATTATGGGACTGTAAAAGGCACAGGAAGTTTTAAACGCTAAACATTGACGTCACTGAAGTAGCCAGAAACAGAAAAGAGACGGCTGTTTTAGGATGATGGCCACTTCCTGGAGTTTAGATATGGGAAAGTCAGAGCTGATGTGACTCTATGTGTTTAGAAGGGTTTGGAGATGATGAATACCCTGTCGTTTAAGGCTCTCCAGCATGGCATCGTGTGGCCCCGGACCGACGCCTGCCGTGTTGTCCATATAATTAAGCTTATTCACATAATGACAGTGGTTACCTCGTCTTGCAGTCATTTTCCCTCTAGTGCCTCACCAATTTGTGTCATTCACAGATCTGGGCTGAAATATCTTGATCTTATTAGGGATTTTGTGTAAATAGCACACATGTTATGTTTAATGTATCCATTCACATACTCTCTCAGCATAAACTTGGAGTCTGTCTCGTGTACGTTTGAAAGCTTTCTCTGGAGGTCACATTTATTATTAAAGTGATTGTTTGTTTTATTTACAGGAGGGTGCGGTTGTGGCCCTGTTGAAGATATGCAGACAGGACTGTTTCAGTACTCTCTATGCTAATGCATTGAGAACCGTGGCATCTATCTGTTGTGTTGAAGAGGGTATCGAACAGCTGGAGAAGGTATCAGTTTCCCAACTTACATATAAAATCATCCAGATGTGTTTGTAAAGGCTGAGCGATTGGGGAATACAAAGGAGAGTTTCTGATCCCAGAGTGCATTAATGGTTTCATCCATTCAAATATTTTTTCACAAATACTAATGAGGCTGTTTCATTTGATTATATTTTTAGAACATAACAATACTTTCATAATAATATGAAATAACATTAAAATCTTTGTAAATGTGGAGGAATGACTGATATAAACATGTTGCAGACTGAGAAGATCATGTTTACGTGTATACCACACTTCTTTTCCAAGTACGTAAAACAAATAATATATACAAATAAATAAATAAATATAAAATACAATAAAATTTATATAAATAAATAAAAGATAATATTTCATGGAGGTTGATTGTCAATCATCAAAGATTTTGACCAAACACTCTCTATATTATGTTTATTTCTTTAAGATTCACGTGACCTAAAGGAGAATGAGATTCCTGCTCTTTGTGTTTTTATATTAGAGTTTATTTTGGTATTTTGTGTTGTGGTGCTTATTCTAATGTGCTGTATGTCATATCTTGTGTAACACCGCCACCATATGGTGAAATAATAAAACTGACAGCTGTAGATAAAATGTGTTATATAACCTTATGCTCCTTAACATGGAAACATTCAGAAATCAAGACCCTTGACCAACAGTAAGTTCACCACAGACTTAATTTCCAAGCATTTCTGTCTGGATCAAGCAAATTATACTCAGAAGGTTTTGCATTTTTAGATACATTTTGCAAACCTACAGACAACTTTCTTTCACTTGCAATTGCACATGCAATTTTGCGATAACGCCATGTATTCTTGCATGCATTATTTAATAAGAATCTTTGTTTTGTACATCGTACACTGCAAAGATATTGTGGGAGAACCTCAGAATCACATTTAAAATCACAAATATTTTTGTGAGTGCAGGCTCTTGCATAGCAAATGTGAATTTTAATTGTTAATGTGTGATACAAAAAAGGTGGCATACATCCTGTTATCCTGTGTGATCTAATGGGCTTTGTCACAGTAAAAATTTTTCTCTTAACTGTGCGGCTTGTATATATGCATTGATATAGGATGGCTAGAGGAAGGATAATGGATGGATGAACTCTTAGAACATATTAAAACAACACATCAGTGTTAGTTTAGGGACAACACACTAAATGCCTTGTCCCTGATTTCAAACATCTGTGTTATTATTAGAGTGTTACTTTTAACACAACTTGTGTTTTATTTTAACACAAAATGACACATAATGTGTTCATAGCATAACAAAAAAAGTGAAAACAATTAACGCATCTCTTCTTAGAGTGTGGATAAGTGGATACCTATCTATTAAAGACAGATGTACAAACAATATCCACATCTAGTATATAGATATACAACCCTAGATAGATGAAGCCATGAAGACTTTTCAATAGCTTTTATAAATGTGCCTTACTGGTGTGCATCTTGGGATAAAAGAATGGCACTGATATAAGATATTTCAGTACAAGTTGTATTCAGTTAATAACATTCAGAGTAAAAACATGCTTTTTAATCTAGGGCTAGACTTAAGCTTTGTCCCTGACCTAAAATATTAAAACATAAGGTGTATAACTTTTTTGCCTGGCAATATTGAAAATAACTTGCATTTCTGTTTTGCCACGTAGTTGCACTTGACAGACATTTATCTCACTGATTTTGTAGTTTTTGGGGAAAATTGTTGTGAACAGCATGATTGTTACATAATAAATAAATTTGAAACTTGATGAGGCAGTTTCCCAGACAGGCTTTAGATTAATCCAGGACTAGGCATTTTAGAACATTTAAGTTGTTTTTACAAACATACCTTAGAAAAAAAACCTACTTACTGATGTGCATTTTCATTTGCAAAACAATGGCACTGATGTATGTTAAGATACACCAGTACAAGATGTTTTGAAATTAAGCCATGCATTTTACTGTAGTCTGGGACTACACTCTAAAGAATAATGCTAAATAGCAATAAAAGCTCATAATAATAGAGGAACCATTTTGTGTGCTATATAGCACCAATAAAGCACTTATGAAGAACCATCCAGGGGTGATATAGCACCACTATAGCACCAGATATGGTTCTATATAGCACAATATGGTGCTACATAGGTGCTAACTGGCACTTAAAATAGTTCCCCTATGATTACAAGCCAGTGAACCACTTTTAGTGCTATTTAGTACTGTTTGTTTTTAGAGTGTAGGATAAACCCTGTTTGGGAAACTGCCCGATAAGTCACTTTCACTTTGCAAGTGTTTGTTTAAGTCAAATGCGCAAAACTATGTAACAATCTAAGTCAACTAAATCTATAAGTACGACCTCATAAACAATAGCTAAATCCAATTCAATCAGGTGTGTTTTTGATGTTTACATGCAGGTGGATGGAATCTTGTGTCTGGCAGATATCTTAACAGATGATGGATGTGCAGAGGCGACTCGGGCTGAAGCCGCTGCGGTGATGGCACAGATCACCTCTCCTCAACACACATCCACACAACATCTCGCCAGCTTCCTGGAGAGCATGCAGGACATCGTCACAGCCCTCATAAGTCAGTTCAAAGTGTCATGCTTATGTTTATTTACATCTGAAGCTGCCCATCAGTGATGAAATGAGCCCTAATGATGTGCAGTTAGTTTATGTAATATAATAAACATCCATATGCAAGACAACACACCACTATGGAGCGTGCATGCGTTTAAAAGTAAGTGTGTCCCTGTAGGTCAGCTGATGAGTTCGCTTATTATGAATTATAACTGCATCATCTGCTTTTTTGTTATCTTTTTTATGTTTGGGAGAACCTTATGACTTTCGTGTTAAAATTGTATCTTATGAAACCCTATACTAATGTTTATATTTTAAACTTAGTTTTTGGTGGATGTGTGTGCAGATCTGTGTGAGACTGCCTCCTGCGGTGAAGTATTTCTGCTGGCCTCGGCAGCTCTGGCAAACATCACATTCTTTGACAGCATGGCTTGTGAAATCCTCCTGCAGCTCAACGCCATTCACATTCTGTTACAGGCCTGCAGAGACCGCCAACGAGTGGACACACCATACTCCAAAGACCAGGTACATTACATTACACTACAGCGCATATATATTAAAGACATATTAATAACAAAATAACACAGTGCTTCAATCCCCTTAGGTTGTGACAGTCCTTGCTAATTTGTCTGTTTTGGAGCAGTGCACTGCAGAGGTGCTTCAAGAGAAGGGTTTGTCAACAAATTGTTTTTTTTTTTTGTAATTCTGTTGTTTAATAAATCAGTTCTACTGTACCAGTTTGAGGTCAATTGGAGAGGTTCCAAAAATTCTTAGACCACCCAAATTAAAGGCACAATATGTAAGAAATATTCAAAAGCCACTAACTGTGTTATATATTTTGTTGACATGTGTACTTACATTATCTCAAATGTTTCCAACAATGTTTGAACTTCAAATTTTATCCAGTGTGTCACATGTTTCCTGTCAGTGGTGTCATGTTTGCATTACCCTCAGTTATTTCTATCCCCTAACTATTACTGTTTTAGTGTGTGAGACACTACAACTACTGCATCACTCCCACGATACTTTGCAGAAGTATACACAAGTTGTAGCATCTAACATGCCACTCTGTTAGCTTATTTTATAATGTTATGGTTATAAAACTTTATTTCATTATGTCATCCATGAACATGATGAGTGAATCCTATTAAATCTATCGGCAGTGGAAGTGAACACAGCGGCTCCAATCATTGGATGCTCCTTTACAGCATCATCAAGCTACTTATTTGTTGCTGTTATTTTGTGACCTCTAGTGGCAAAAATTACATGTTATGCCAAGGTCCAGAGTTTTCCTTTGTTTCGCAGTAATTTAAGTAATGAAATGCAAGTGTTTTATATTTGCTAAACTTGTTAAATGTTCAGATCAACTAAATGCAGTGTCCAATCTCTGTGTTGTGATCATTTTAATGTAGGAATTGAGCAGCTGCTGTTGTTGCTAAATGAAAAGCCGTCGTCCACCAGTCCATCTGAGATTGCTGCATGTGAGCGGGTTCAACAGAAAGCTGCTGTCACGCTGGCACGTCTCAGCAGAGATCCGCTTGTTGCTCAGACTGCCATACAGCTGATGGGTATAAGAATCATTGAGAACACTACAATGCAATAAAAATATATTAGACTGTATGCCACTATAATTTGGTGTGTGCCTATAAGGAACTGAAATGTTTAGATGCTTGTCATTTAAACACCAGTCACTCTAAAAAAATCCTGAATTCAGAAATGGTAAAAATGTCTCAGTTACTCAGTAACTGTGACCACGGTTCCCTGATGGAGGGAACGAGACGTTGTGTCGATGATGATAGTGGGTGTGTGCTCTTGAGAGCCAATCCAGTCTGACGGCATTGAACCATTCATTCGATTATATATGAGGAGCTTGATACGGCTCGCCTCAGCGGAGTGGGACAGTGCTGTGGCACAGGGGATACATTCCCTTTCTGTCGTGCACTTGACGTTGTGTCAACGATAAATGAGGCAATGCAGTTCATTGGGGGAAGGCGTACTTCCTCAGATGATATGGCCAGGTATGTGCTAAGGTGTGCATGCTGAGGGAACCTCATGCAATGGGTGTTGTCCGGAGAAGCAAACAGGTCTACAGGTCTGTGAAAATGTGTCGGCTGCACAATTGAGGTTGCCTGGGATATACGAGTCTCTGTTGCCCCACAACAAGAGGTGCCGGGCGAGTTGCGACATCCGCCGTGAGCATGTGCCACCCTGATGCTTTATATACGCTATCGCTGCGGTACTGTCTGACCGGACCAGCACATGCTTGATGCATAATCGCTTCAACACGAACAGGACAGCCAGCAATTCTAGGCAGTTGATATGCCATTGCAGGCAAAGGCCCGTCCATTCAAGGCGTCTGTAATGACCACTAAAAAACGACGGGTGCCCGTGTGCAATGCCCACCAGGGGAGTCGGGCAAAGGAGGAACAATCTGCTTCGTAGTGCTGGGGGGGTCATGGCTGGAGGGTGGAGCAAGGGGGGAAAGCAAGCATTCATCCACCACAGCTTGACTTACCTGAGAAGGTGTCACTGGAGGAGAAAGACAAAGCTGTCGACCATTGGGTGTCTGAGAGTCGTGTAATGGTCTGGAGGGCCAGGCCCAATGGACAAATTTTCCTGCCCGGGCTGAGGCCATCAGGGCCACTTGGAAGCCTTAAGAGCATCCTTCTTGGTCGCCTGACGATCTTCTCTCTTAAGCAGGAGGCTGAGATTCTAAATTTTTTTTTAACTGGAGAAAAAGAGCAAACAAATGGTACATGGCCTTCTCCTTTTATACACGCAAGCATGGGCGGAGATGCATTCACGCAATTAGCATTCACGCAATTTCATTGGCATTTTATATACATGTCGGACTGGATTGGCTCTTAGGAGCACACCCCTGCTGTCGTCATCGACACAACATCGAGTGGATGACAGAAAGGGAACTGTGATTTAACTTTGCAATTCAGTCCTACATAGTTGTAATAAATCCCCACTGAAGGCAAGGAGAATTGAAGGAGATCCCAATTGCAGTTTATAAATCCAGAAGTTAGCAGACAAATATAAACATATCCATAAACTTGGCATGGCATATCATGGCATAAAGAACATGAACTCACCAACAGTAGAAACTTAACAACATTAAAATTTGACAAAAGACAATGGAAACATGAGGGCTATATAAACAAACAAGGAACCAATCAAAACATAACACATTAGCAGGCCCAAACGGAATCCATTTCGGTGGGTGCTGTTCGAGCCCTGGAGCGACCACGGGATCGGCGCGGCTATGTGCATGTTTATTTTATCACTTTCATCTGTGAAACAACACACGGTTCAAGTGAGGAACCCTTTTGAGGTTATAATGTCTGCACAGTGCTGAAAACACATGTTGCTATACTGGTAGTGCAGATTGATACTTTTTCGCAACCTTGACCAAGAGAGAACATCTTACCTCATTGTTCCACCCCCAAGCCAGCGGGTCATCACTGATATCGGTTTATAGCGCACTAACTGTTGAGTCTTATGTCCGTTTGCTTTCACGCGAACTTGAAAATATGTCGCTGGGCGAGACTGTACTTTATATTTTTCATAGTTTGTGAAGTGCACGGTATCACGAGTCGCACTGTACCGTCAACAGCCCTAGAATCCACACTTTTGACTCTTAGACATGTTTAACACAAGTATACAAAGCTTACCTCAGCAACGCGAGTGTTTTCTGTGGTGAGCTGAGTTAATTTTAGTTGCGCAAGTGACTATAAACAGTGGCTCAAGGTAATTAATATTCATGAGGTAAGACATGAACCGCTTTTAGAACCGAAACTTACGAATTACCTGCGATTCCTTTTAAAAAACGGAACCGGTTCTGAATAAAAACCGGTTATCGGTTCCCAACACTAGTCAGCACTCAGCACATGATAATTTTAAATCTGTTTACAAGACGAATGCTTTTATCATGTTTCATATAAAGTTTACATTGCATTGTTAAAATTATGAAGTTAACTTAATACGTGTTAAATTCATAATGAGAATGTATTAACACAAGCTTTTTATCCTGCTGTAATATACACTCCCTGAGAAAAGTCTTGTCGCTTGTGTACAAATTGACCTGAAGTGGCGCTAAAATATTTTTCTAATCAAGATTTGTTTTCAAGAAATGGCTCATTTTAATCCCAACAGCTTTTGTAATAATGTTTCAGTGCAAAATGAAACTGTCAAAAAGTATTTTGATATTCACGGCTCGGTAAAGCCCATTGAGTCAGTTTTTTCAAAGACATAAGTGATGTCGCCTTGTCATATAAGCTTCATCTGTGACTAATAATGGATCAATTAGGTCTCAGGTGTGTATAAAAAGAACGGTACACCAGACCTTCACATCAACTGCAACTAAACCTCTGCAAACATGCCTAAGATTCACCCTGAGACTAAAGTTTTGATTATCAAAAGGCTGAAGACCAGATCCACTGCTGATGTGGCAGACACCTTCAATGTGTCTCAACGTCAAGTACAGAGGATAAAAAAGAATTGAAGAGACTGGAGACGTTTTTGACACGCCCGGGTCAGGCAGACCCCGCACAAAAACAGCTGCTCGAGAGGACCGTTTGTTGGCTCAAAAATCGAATGCCAGCCCATTTTCCACGTCAGCAGAGCTCCACAAGACCTGGTCACCTGAAGTCCCTGTGTCAACCAGAACAGTTTGTTGGATTTTGTCTCGAAATGGCCTCCATGGTCATAGCCAGCACTAAACAAAAGACTATTTGGCAAAAAAACTGTTGGCCATTTGCCAAGGCCCACTGCCTGCTAAAAGGATGGACGCTGGAAAAGCAGACGGTTGGTTTTTCAGATGAATCTTCTGTTGAATTACACCACAGTTGCCTCAAATATTGCAGGAAACCTGCTGGAGCCTGCATGGATTCGAGACTCACCCAGAAAACAGTTTGGTGGCGGAAAAATCATAGTCTGGTTACATCCAGTATGGGGGTGTCAGAGAGATCTGCAGGGTGAAAGGCAACATCAATAGTCTAAAATACTAAGAAATCTTAGCTACCTCTTATATTCCCAACCATAAAAGAGGCCAAATTCTGCTGCAGGATGGTGCTCCATCGCATACTTCCATCTCCACATCAAAGATCTTCAAGGCAACGAAGATCAAGATGCTCCAGGATTGGCCAGCCCAGTCACCAGACATGAACATCACTGAGCATATGTGGGGTAGGATGAAAGAGGAAGCATGGAAGACAAAACCAAAGAATATTGATGAACTCCGGAAGGGAAGCAAGACTGCTTCCTTTGCTAATCCTGATGACTTCATCGATACATTGTATGAATCCTTGACCTTTCTGTCTTGAATAAATTATAAATCTTTTTTCAGTGAAACTAATTTATTTCAGTGTATTAAACATCATTTGGGAGGGTTTTAGCTTTTCATATGAGCTATTTCTAACACCAATTGATTAATTAAAAGTCAGGTTAATAGCAGGTGTTTCTACAAAATAGATAAGCGACAAGACTTTTGTCAGGGAGTGTAGGCTAACACTATAAACAATAATATATGTTTTTTATATACAAAATATAATTATATTTTGACATGCACATTACCTGGTTCATGTGGGTCCAGTTTAATTTAAAGGACTCATTGGTTTGGTGTATTCAGAGCCGGCGCCAGACCATAACTAACAGGGGGGCACTCGGCTTCCAACGGGGGGCACGCAATAGCAACAATAACTTGCAAAAGCAAGACATTAAAACAACAAATACAGCAACCACACACTCATACAACTAGTACAGACTGTCGGCGCATTTCCCGTAAAAAGTGCAAAAGACCACAAACTATGCACAAAACTATTGAACTTCGACCGTGGCGTGAGCGCAAGCTGAGCTCCGCTGCGCTCGCGCTTGGCTCGACGCAACAACAAACCGCCCTCGCGCGGCGCAAGCCATTGAAATGAATGGGTTTCATAGCACAGCGCACACCACGTCCTAGCTTTAAAAAAGCCGCTTTACCATAATCATGTCGTAATGCTGTTAATGGTCTATAGCCACACTTCACATTTAAGCTTACGTAATTTAAAACAACGCTAACTTGCCTTTAAAATAGCTGAAGACGGCGTGTAAGAACATTAAACTTCCTTAAAACAGTGTCCTGTAGATTTGTAAATTCCACCTCGACCTCTAATCTCTGAGTTTGAGCCCGTCTGTGTTTGCATGAAGATGAAGCAGGCGGTACTGGTTCGTTCTAAATGTTCTAATATCCATATTTTACACGATCCATAAAATGCCGCGAAAAAAAAACGTTGCTAGTATCAAGTCACAAATATGCTAAAGACGTAAAACGGGTGAGACGCGGCAATACATCCAATCAGAGAAACTGGTCTATTTTAATTAAAGAAAACATATATCAACTATATTTTCCTCATTTCCTCAGATAGCTATCTGATTGGTTACAATTTTTTACAATCACTTTGCTACTATTTTCAGAACACTGATGTGTGGTTTCATCAACCAGAAGTATTTACACTTGTCCAGTATCGTCTGAAATGCGTCCCAGACCACCTCCTGAAGTGGTTTGAGCGAACAGATTTAAATCCGTCTCTGAAACATTTCGGAGGGCATTTACACCTAGTCTTTTTATGATCAGATAGCTATCCGATCAGAGAAAACGCATGAAGTAACTTAGATGTTGAAGAGATTGGATTTAGTGGACAACAAAGCAAATGGTCTGCAGGTCTGAAAACACCTCTACTGTTTTTTATTTTTTTTTGTAGATTATACGAACCAAAAATGTAAAAAAATAAAATTGTGACCTTATTTCCTCAGCTGTTCCTCGTCTCATCGAGCTGTGTCGGTCGCCAGCAGAAAGAAACAACAGTGACTCTGTGCTTGTGGCCTGTCTGGTAATAAATGATCTTAAAGGTGGGGTAAACAATTTTTTGAAAAACGCTGTGGAAAAGTGTGTTGGGCTGAGTACTAAACACACTTGTATCCAATCAGCATTAAGAGGCGTATCTGCAAATTATGTGGAGGATAGTGCGCTCAGTTCGATCAAACCTCTACAGGTTCTAGCAAATACTGGTGATAAAACTCAGACAAGCATGGAGACTTATTGCGCTACTGCAATTTCTGTGCAGTAGGCGTGTTTATTTTTGTGATTTGAAATATCAACAACGTTTTCCTGAAAATGCTTACCCTACCTTTAAACATGTAATTTCTGTTTGTTCTGTATGTGTGCACTTTAAATATATGTTTACCTTTGTATGATTTAAAAATGAAATCTTTGTGTAGATTATGTAACAAAGTTAAAGGAGTATAAACACTTTGTATTAAATATGATTTATAAATGACGTGTTGTAAATACATCATTATATTAACTGCTGTGTGCAGGCTGCTCTGAGGAGACTTGCGGTTGAATGTCCAGACAGTATAGGACCTACTGACCATCAACAACTCATCAAACCCAGACTGGTTGATTCCTTTCTGCTGTGCTCTAACATGGAGGAAAGTTTTGTCTGAGAGCTTCTGGGATCTGATGTTGGCCACCAAAATAAAGACTTTTAGTGTATTTATAAATTACCAAGTAAACTTGATTTGACATGTTTTTATACAAATCCATCCACATTTGGTACAAACACTACATGAATCGTGCATGATTGACGTACAGATGAGGCTTTGCTTTTTAATGCTGAAATAATTCAGAATTATTTTATTGTCTTAAGTGTCAAATTAGCATGACTAAAGCAAAAGTCTAGATAGTAACTGGATTTCTGTTTGACAGATTAATCATAATGACTGGTTTAACAGAAAACCAGTGTGACTTTTAACTTGTTATAATTTTATATAATGCTTAAGGGAAATGTGCCGCATACTGTATGCACTTGAAAGTGCAAACGGGAAGAAATAAAAAAAATTATTGATATAAAAAGCATTAAAGGGACAGTAAGTAGAATTTACCCCCATCTAGTGTTGAAATTGTATTTTGCATTCAAATGAATAGTGCTCTCTAGCGCCTCACTTTTCCAAATGCGTGTTGCAACTACGGTAGCCGTTATGAACTCACCAATCTCCTTGTCCATTTCAGCTGGTTCATGTGTTCTGAATAAAAATCCCTTACTGTCCCTTTAAAATACATAAACATAGGCATTAGTATGTGGCGTTGATTTTTCTTTTTTATATTACATACAATAAAAACAATTAGGAGTCAAACTGTTGTATTCATGAGTGATATTAGTTTTTCTCAGTCCCTTTGGAGCATTTCTCAGATCAGGAATTAATCTTTCAAAACACTTTGTTCAACCTCCACATCATCAAGTCAGCTGTGCAAAACATACAGGTATAAGCATATTCTCATTGATTATGTACAATTGTCTGCTGTTTGCTACATTTTCAATTGCTTATGTCATTTTCATCAAAATATATTATGCTGTTTCTGTTTTGATAGTCTAACACCATAAAACATTTAGAAATTAGTTACAGTTTTTCTCGGTCGCTTTGGTGCATTTCTCACATCACTATTTACATTTGCACAACAGTTAGTTCAACCTCCACAACATTTAGTAATTTGTGCACATCATAGTAGCAGTTTCTCATTCCTTCGAACAAATCGCAAATGCTTTTGGACATGCATCAATTGCTTTCATACAATTCTCTGCTGTTTTATAACATTATCATTTGCTTATGTCATGTCAGTCAAAATTAACTATACTTGTGAATTCTGAATAGTCATTCCATATAAAACTAAGACCCAGCTAGAAATAAAAAGTTCTAAGAACGTTCCCTGAAAGTTCCCGAATGTTCCCAAAAACATTCTGCCAACGTTAAAAGCGGACAGTTTTTTTAAGTTCTAGGAACGTTTCTGTTGTCTGAACGTTAGAGTAATGTTACATTTTACCATTTTTAAACGTTATGACAATGTCATATTTTAATGTTCACACAATGTTTAAAACAACAACTGTTTATTATATTGACTTGTTTAATTGTTATGTAAATGATAGAGAAACATTGCATTTTATTATTTTATAAAACATTATTTCTGTATGTAGTAAATATATTGCTGTAGAAAACACAATTCACTTACTAGGTTTAGATGTTGATGTTTGTTTCATTTTAAGTCACCCTTATTGTGATTAGTGTTTGTTTTAGTTGGTCTCTTGGCTCTTGACTTTTTGCTTGCTAGTTTTTTCCTGGTTGTGTTAATGCACCACATTTGCCGTGAACATGCCAAGTTAATAGTGCTATTCTGCAGTTGCTGGCACACAATGGCAAAGATCACCACCCAATTCATTCACCAATCAAAACTTTATTTTCTGTCAAAAATGTAAATGAAATCCAGCACTTTCACAGCAGTTTGTCATTAAGGAGTTTTAGAAACTTTGGACAAAAAAAATCCGCTGTATAACTGGAATGCACAAACATCAAGAATCAGACTATGAATCTCAATCATGGTGACAATGAAATGATAAACTTCATGCTGCAATGCATGCTGGGTATTAACAAATTACAAACCTCATTCAGGACTCCCAGCATGCACTGCAGCATGGATAAATAAGGATTTTTTTAACAATTTTAATTGTCACCATGGTCGAGACTCACAGTCCGACTCCCGATGCCTGGGCATCCCAACCATACAGCGGACACCTCCTGTCCAAAGCCTCTAAAACTCCCCAATGACAAACCGCTGTGAAAGCACTGGATCTCATTTACATTTTTGACAATAACTTTTGGTTAATGAATTAGGCGATGATCCTCACCATTATGTACCAAGCACCACAGAACCACACTATCAACTTTTCATAACAAATGTGGTGCATCAACACAAAGTCAACACAACCAGGAAAACACCAGCAAGCAATGAGTCAAGGGCCAAAAGCCCAACCAAAACAAACACCAATCACAACAAGGGTGACTCCAAATGAAACAAAACATCAACATCCAAACCTAATAAGTGAATTGAGTTTTCTACAGCAATACACCTACTGAACATTCAGAAACAATGCTCCACAAAATAACAAAATGCAATGTCTCTCCACCATCCACACAACAACTAAACAAGTCAATACAATAAACAGCTGTTGTTCCAAACACTGTGCGAACATCAAAACATGACATTGTCATAACGTTTTAAAATGGTAAAATGTAACATTACGCCAACGATCAGACAACAGAACCGTTCCTAGAACTTAAAAAAAAAAACGGACACTTTTAACGTTGGCAAAATGTTTTTGGGAACATTTGGGAACTTTCAGGGAACGTTCTTAGAACTTTTTATTTCTAGATGGGGAGTCCTCATTTTGATTGCTTGAGTCATTACATATAAAAATGTTGAACTAGTTGTCAAAATTATTTTTTTAAATGTGCATGAATGATTACAGTACTATGTCTGTTGTATGTTCAGTTCCAATATGTACTGCAATATTGTTTACAGTTGTGCACAGCTCTACCCAAAGGGACTTTATGTTTGTTGTAAATAAGGGTGTAATTTTCTTTTGCACAATGCTGTGAACAAATTAGAATTGCAAAGAGCATATGCAGTAAAAATGTGAAACATACATATTCAGTGTCTTGTACTCAGTTACCTCACTAAATACAGTAATGTGTAACTTTACTGTATCTTTCAAATAGCTGTGCAAATAGTATAGTGCTGTCTTGAGCATTTTCAGGTAGTGTCACCAAGATGTGACTTTTTTGCCTTGAAAAACATGGTAACACTTTATTTTACGACCCGCAAAGCACCGCGCAACTAAACCGAATTTACAGCGTACCTATTTGTACCAACAGAGTACCTCTACAGTACGTACTTGTAGGTATAAGGGAATAATATTTTAAGTTTGGGGTAATAAGGGGGTAAGAATATGAAAAATTATAAATTATTTATACTCTAAGTATTTTATAACTACAGGGTACCTATTGTAATATTACGGGGTATGTATGACTTAGTCAAGTCTATGAGGAAATTATGTTTTATTTTTTTATTTTATTTTATTGTGAATTTTCATATTGACTACTGAATGTTGTATACAGTCGATGACTACGAGCCACATCGGCAAATAAATATAACAGCACATCACTTTTATTTTAGTAGCCTATATTACTTGCTTTTAATAACAAAAGTCCAGCTGATTTAATGTGGTTATCTTTTTTTTTTAAGGTAAGTACAATAAAAATAGCAACTTATTCCCTTTTTACCAGGAAACTCTCACATTTGCGGACATATTTGAAGTGGTGCTTTGCAATTTATTTACTTTTATTTCAAATGACACAATAATGACCACAAAGCAGCACGCTATTTGTTTATTTTTAATAGGTGTTATCATTGGTAAAATAAAATTTGCAACATGTGCAAACAAGTATTTTAGCCAAATATAATTTATGCAATGGCAAACCAAAATGAAACAACAGCAGATATCAGCTCCTGCTAAAGCCAAAGACAACTACAGGCGTAGGCTACTGCCCAGGTGTAGAGCGCGCGGCCGTCTACAGGAGGTTTGCTGGAACGCGATCCTGAGGTGAAATTTCTTTAAGAGGTTTTAAAAACTTTCTACACTGTGGAGTACAGCTGCGAGTGATGTAAGCAGGATCCGCATGCTGGATAAGGTGACTGGTTTTGTTAATACATGACTAAAGCATTTCAAACAATGTTTTTTCAGAAAGTTGCCAGCTAACTGTAGCAGGTTAGCTAGCACATACGTTAGCCTAAAGTTATTAACTGGCTCAAAAAACTCTGTTTCTGTCAAGGCACAGTGAAGAAATGTTTACTTAAGGCTTTCATTTATGTTTTTTATATGTAATGCAGAACAGCATTTGTGAGACGAAATCAACTCATCATCCGAGTGGACAAGAAGACCAACAGAGGAAGCCGCAAAAACAACGAAAAATTGTCATGACTTTATTTGAAATAAAAGTTATGTGATAATAAACATTAAGTGTTGACTTAATTAGTGTTTTAAAGATGTTTTGAAAGAAGTTTTAAAATAAAAATAACAATATTCTGTATGTTTATGGTATTTACCCTATAACATTTATAACAAGAGGTGAACAAAGCACCACTTTAGTTTACAGCCCGCAAATATGAGAGTTACCTGGTACATACACAGTACAAGCGGGGAATAAGCCCCACTTTAATTTACAGCCCGCAAATATAAGAGTTACCTGGTTACTCCTGTATACATATACAGATCAAAGAGGTACAAGTTGCTATTATTTTTATTGTGTGTTATATTTTATTTGCCGACGTGGCTTGTAGACATCAACTGTAGGGTATACAAAACACTTCATCAGGTAAGTAGCAAATATGAAAAAAAAAAACATATTACACATAGATCATATTACCCATAGACATAAGTCATTCATACCACGTAATATTACAATAGGTACCCTGTATGAAATACTTAAGAGAATAATTTTCCATATATTCTTACCCCCTTATTACCCCAAACTTAAAATATTATTCCCTTATACCTACAAGTACGTACTGTAGAGGTACTCTGTTGTTACAAATAGGTACGCTGTAAATTCGGTTTAATTACGCGGTACTTTGCAGGTCGTAAAATAAAGTGTTACCAAAAACATTTATAAAGTAAACTGTCATAATGAAAACACGACTAAGCCATTTGACTAACTTGTTCATAAACAATGATGTCAGTACTTTTCATTTTGATGACACTGACACTTTCATTGAGATGAATACTTGCTTTTGAGGACTGACCTATCAATTTTGAGCAAGTGACATGCTTTTGCAGGTTATCAACTAGGTTTTGCAGTTTGTACTAATTGTTTTGAGAACTGCATTAACTGTTGTGCAGATGTGAATGGTGGTGTGGGAGGTGCACCAAAGCGACTGAGAAAACCGGAAAACCACGTGTTTTAAAAGTATATTGTTTTTATTAACACGGAGGTACAAGAAAATTACGGAGGTACAAGAAAATTAAAACAATAGGAATTAAGACACCAATGACATAACAGTAAGAAAAAAAACCAATACAATAAAATCTAAGCAAAGTGTTTAATAAACAAGGCAAAATAAAGTAATTGTGTAGTGCACAAATCAAACAAACCAAAAATATAAATGGTTAATGTATTAAGGGCGGAGTGCACAATGTTTGAAAGCCAATGTTGATATTTGAAATCACCTAAACAAACACGCCCCTACCCCAATAGAATCTGGACCTTCTTTTAAAAGACCCACCCCACACATACGCAACCTGGCAAGGATGTCGGTTAGTAGACACGTTCCTTACTGCTGATTGGCTATAAGTGTGTTTTGGTAGTCGGCCCGTCTTCTTTTCCAAAGCGTTTTTCAAACATTGTGCACTCCGCCTTTAAGGACACCAACAAAAAACAAAAGTCAAAATACAGTAAAAACAAGTGTTAAATAAGTAATAAAAAGTAAAAATGTAAAGTGCACAAATCAAAACAAACCAACCAAAAAGAAAAGGTAGTGAATCAACCGCAAATGAAAAGTGTAAATGTGCAGTGTAATAAATTTAAGAAATCAAACATAACTGGCTAAAAATACAAAAAAATAAAGAAACATAGAACAATAAAAATAGAACAATGAAATAGAACAATGAAAACAAAAACAATAGCAAAAGACAAAATAAAAGCAACAATTACAATAACAGATTAAAAAAATCTATAATACAGTAGTAGGTTAAAATGTTAAACAAAGCAGTAATGGACAAAGTAAATGTGAAACCCAAAATAAAGGCTGGTTATAAGCATAGATATGTATATAAAGGCTAGATGGCTCGTCCGCGCTGCTGGCCAATTGAGTGCAACGTCCGCATTTTGGCGGCCATCTTACGACAGGGCGCTTGCTCACTCGTAGCATTGAGTTTTAATGATGCAGGTACTTTTAAATGACCATAACTTGCTTAATTTTTTACCGATTTTCAAACGGTTTGGTTTGTTATAAACGTCAAAGATGTGATGTGATGTGATGTGTACCTATGACACTGCATACCTATACTAAAAATAAAAAATAAATTCATGAAACATGTTAAAGCATCCAGAATTATAGCCACGTTAATAACGTTTGTAAAAACCCAAACCGTTTGAAAATCGGTCGAAAATTGAGCAAGTTATGGTCATTTAAAAGTACCTGCACCATTAAACTCAATGCTACGAGTGAGCGAGCGCCCTGTCGTAAGATGGCCGCCGGGTGATGCTGTTAGGGACTCCGCCTTGAGCCATCTAGCCTTTATATACATATCTATGGTTATAAGACACAAACTAAAAATGTATTGTCAGATGAGAAAAAAGTAACAAAGCTGCAAAAATAAAATGAGTATAATAGGTTTAACCAACAACAGATCAAGACACAATAATAGCAGACATAAAATAATAAGTGTAACAGGAATTAAAATCTAAGCTATAAAATATGTTGCCCACAGCGCCGCCACTGGCCGGGGGGGCTGAATCGATTCATAGGATTTGATGAATCGATATTGAATTGAGAAACAAATAATTGCAATGCATTGATGAATCGATATTTTTACCCAGCCCTAGCACCCACAGACAGCTCATTGAGATTCACCAGCATGTTTACAGATGTAAGAAAAGTTACAGTACTGTAAGGTTATTGTTTGACAGATCATAATTTAGTAAAACGTTGCAGTGCTACTTTATATTTTCAACTGAAGTCTACTTCTAAAAGTTTTGTAACACTACACTGTAACACACACTCCCGACACTCACAATCTTAATGCACTCGTGCTCTGAATAAAGATAATTAATATAAGACAGTAACTTTTGAAACGGTCCTGTGGCTGGCTTAGTTACCTAGCATTTACATTTGGCTAGCATACTATCGTTAGCATTACACCACAAAAACAATAAAATAATATATTACAAATGGTCTGTGACTATGTCTTACCTTTGCAGTAAAAAGAAAGCCAGCTCAGGATCTGTTTTCATACTCAGCGCTGACCGGAGCTCCCTCCAAGAATCAAATGCCAATCCGATGTTTACTCTTGTCTTTGCTCCGACGCTGGTCACGCTCTATTTTGGCTGCACTAGATAAGGATTTTTTTTAATTAGAGTAATATCATTTACTTGGCATAGCTGGCGGGTAAGAGTATTGAATGTCTAAAAGATGGTTACATTTAAAAAAAATATTTTTTATTTTACTGTTTTTGTGGCATTTTACTGCAGTTTGTCCCTCCTGTCAAGTGTTTAAAAAAAAACAGTTTGACGTAAATAAATGTGTTAATATCTATGAAGATCTGAATTAGACAAAAGATTGCAACATTATGAGGTGATTTCCCAGACACGGATTAGACTAGTCCTAGACTAAAATAAATGTAAGAGCTGTGCAAACTGAAAACAACGTGCACTGCCATATCTTAAAATACATCAGTGCCCTTTGTTTTGCCTCAAAATGCACACAAGTAATGTTTTTACAGTTTTTTTTATTCGCTTTGGTACTATTTTCACAAGTATGTGGTAAAACTTCACAACTGTTAGTACAAAACTCAAGGCAGATCATCAAATAGTCAGTTTTTTCAAACATTTAATCACATGTTCAATTGACTTAGTACAACACACAAAATGATACATTCACTTTTTCACCACACTTAATCATTGTGTCATCAAAGAAATATCTTTCATTTGAAGTAATTGTCTTTCACAAGGCAATGCTCACAATACTTTTGAAATGCTTCTCATCTCATTTGTGTAAATACATTTGACCAGCACTAAATCCAACTGATCTTAATGGTTAATCACTGAACCATTTGGTAAACCTATATATTTTCATTACAGCAATATACAGTATATGGATTTTGAGAACTACAAAAATAAAACCTGTGTTTGTACGAACATATAAATTATGTCTAACCACACATGATAAAATACTCTTTATTGCTAATTGATTTTACATAGTGGTAACCACAACTGGTCATTACAGTAGATATACTGTAAAAGTGGGGGTGTAAACACTGGCAATTTATTTCAACATGAAGCACAATAGATAGCAAGGAATAAAAAGATCTTGTGGACAAGGGATCCGTCAGAGAGGTGGGCATGGGGACCCACAGAGAGGTCAAAGAGGTGGACAAAAATCTACGGCCAAAGACAGGCTCGATCCAAATTACTGTAATGTAATGTAATGTGTGCACTAAATTTTATGTTTTCATTCAGTTACATCATAGAAAGTATACCTATGTTACAATTATATCTGAAAAAAACTACTGTAATTTGCTCAAATGATTGTAGAGGATGTCTTCATTGATCCTTCACTTGATTACACATATATTTTGGAAATGATAGATTATGTAAGTAATGTAAGTGTAGTGCCTAATGTGAAACTGTGTACAGCAATATGTATTTTTTAGTACTGTAGCATATTAATTTCAGCACTATTAAGGCTGATTTGAAACATTTATCTTGCATTGTTTACTGTTGGATGAAGTGATTGTTAAAAGTACTAAACTGAAAGAAGATCATACTGTTGTGTTTCGGTGATTAAACCAAATGTTCTCATTACATATTACAATAATCTTGTATTTGAAACAATGACTATGTGGACTGAAAACATGTGCAGCTCACTGACAGCATTACATCAGGTTTTGAAAGAATGACTAGCTGCATTACAAGTGTGATCAGTTTGGATTTTTGTACTAAGAGTTTTGAAAATGTACACCTTACTTGTGAAAATAGTACCAAAGCGAATAAAAAAAACTGTAGTAAGGCATGTTTGTTAAAACTGTTATATTTCCTAATTAAACTAAGGCCTAGTTCTGACTTAAACTAATCCCTGTTTGGGAAATCACCCCTTTGCTATTATTTAGTCTGCTGGACATTATTGTGAAAAAGGTTAAGTTATAACTATAAACTCAATCAAAATTTCTATTTTCATTTTTGAATATTCAGAGTATGTAAAATGTGTGTGTGTGTGTGTGTGTGTGTGTGTGTGTGTGTGTGTGTGTGTGTGTGTGTGTGTCTGTGTGTGTGTGTGTGTCTGTGTGTGTGTCTGCGTGTGTCTGTGTGTGTGTCTGTGTGTGTGTGTGTGTGTGTGTCTGCGTGTGTCTGTGTGTGTGTCTGTGTGTGTGTGTGTGTGTGTGTGTGTGTGTGTGTGTGTGTGTGTGTGTGTGTGTGTGTGTGTGTGTGTGTGTGTGTGTGTGTGTGTGCGTACGCTAACAATTATAAACATCAAACAGTTCTCAGAAAAAATAAATAAATTACACAGTACACTTCTATTGGTTACAGTTTGTAGTGGTTAAATGATTCTTTGTGATGCAATACATTAAGATTCTTAATATAGTCACAGAAAAAATAGAGTTACTTAGTAACAGTAACCGGATTGACTGACCTGACTCTTCTTATCTGTTTCACATCAAACATTGAGACATTTTTCTTTGGATTTACCATTTTATTTAAAACTAGGGTTAATAAGTAAGCAATGAAGATGCCCAACAGAACATTGCACTCTGATAAACCCACTGCCTTGCTGAGTCACTGAGGACTTTGGGGGGGGGGGGGGTCTGGGGTCCTTTAAGTCTAAACCTAGAGAAAAACACCCACCTGACACTGTCATCTTTCTTCTGCTTTAGATCTGAGCGGTGTCTCTATTTGTATACAATAAAAATGGAAATTGTCAAAAGCAATGCAAGTGATGCAATATTACATTTAGATGTCTGTGTTGATAAGCTGTCACCTCGGCCTGGGATAACAGAACTTCTTAAAAAACTAAGACCACAGTGGAAACCAGAAGATATTCAGATCAAGGCAAGTTGGCAATTAAATGGATGAATAGCAATATGTTATCTGCTTAAAGCAAGAATTGTAAAAAGAACACTTTATAATTATAATATATGTTATTCTTGTGTGTGTTATTGCTTATTCTTGGCTCTTAAGGCACAATCTTGAATGCTTCCTAATCTGTCATTCTCTCTGGATAAAAGCTAAATGAATAAATGTAAACATCAGGTAACCAACAATGACTAAACTAGTCACAGTAAAGCTGAACAGAAATGTCCTTCACAATAATTGATTCATTAATGAATACAGTGGTCAGATGTAATTTCAGTTTTGGAAATTGTCTAAATATTTTAGCTTTAAAGATAAAACAGACACTTGCATATTCATAAGCATAACAGTTAACAATGACACTTCAAGTAAACTGCTTACTGCAGAGATATATTGTAATAGTCACACCGTTTAATATTTACAGTTTTTTAATAAGTTACTCTACCAGTTTTGTAGTTAAGGCAACCTGAACTGAGGTCAAACCAGACCAGACGGATAGTTCACCCAAAAATGACATTTCTGTCATTATATCCTCATGTTGTACTAAACCTGTATGAGTTTCTTTATTCGTCGAACACAAAAGAAAAAGTCAATAAAATAATATTACAGTCATGGCATGATGTTACACTGTGGGATCTCAGTTGTCACACTGTACAACAATAAAGACTAATCACACATTATGTCTGCAGCAAACACACCAGTTAATTCTAACTAGGATGTTTTACTGAGTGTAACTTTATAAATATATACTGCATTTACTTTATAATGATGCCAATAGTCAATTGAGATCTTACAGCTTGCTTCTCAGTGTTGTGATTCTTAGACTTGATCGCCAAGAACTGCAAAGTGTTACACAGATGTAACTTATAGCTTCAATCTTTATTTTCTTTACTTTATTACGTGTCATATTTACATCCTGAATTTATACTTGGAATGCACCTTGCAGACCTTCTGTCTGCGTTTTCTGAAAAGAACACGCAAGTTTAATGTGTTACATTTAATGAGTGAGACTTTTTCCATGAATTACAATAATAATTTTAGTGCAGTATGAGTACTTTGGCTGATGTCAGGTTGCAAAACTGTCCCGTATTAGCCGGGACATCTCGTATTTTGGGTTTATTTAATTTGTCCCATACGTGACCAAGTTTTTTTACTTTTGCGTTTATCTAACCAGTGACTGATACAACAGGCTTGTTCGTTGTTGGCTTAAAACAATACAATGTACAGTATTCACACAAAATCATACCCAACAGGCCACCTTTTGTTCCATCTTTTAGATTGACAAACAACATCGAGCATTACAACATTAACACTTCCTAAAAAGCATAATGATAAGCTTACATTGTTTACATTTTGCATTTTTTATTCAGATTTTTACCTTTAAAGGAATCAGTACATTTAACATTCTTTTACTTAATCTTACAGTTGAATTTACATGTTTTAATGGTTGTTTCTGTATTGGTTGTATTTCTTAACATATTAGATATGCTGCTATGCAGAATGACTAGTTGTTACACTATTTTCATGAATTACAATGCAATCTACCTTGTATTCAGGGTTCCCACTCTTTTTCAGGGATACATTTTAAGGACGTTCCTCAACTTTTCAGGACCTTTTAAATATCATTAAAGCAAGCTCTATTTGGACCGGATATATTTTACAAATAACATGCACACAGTAAAGTCCCTGTCAAAGACCCTGCATCATCCAGCAGGGCAGCATCACTAAACTGAAAAAAAAGATTCATTGAATTTAATACATTTTTTTAAGGTAAGTGGTTGCAATCAATTTATTAAAGCTACATTTAAACAAACGTTTTATATTTTATTTTACTTTATTAATCTTTTTTTGTTTTAATGTAGCTTAAATAAATTGATAGCAACCATGTACATTAAAAAATTGATTAAATTCAATGAATATTTTTTTCAGTGTATGGCGTAGAAAGAAATTAACAACGTAAAGCCTGCTACAGACAATGAAATTTCAAATATCTTAATTTAAGCCCTCAACGAAGCCTTCAAGGCAATGCTGCCTGGAAGGCACTTCCCGTGTCCCGAGCGTTTCAGCCAATCACAGCACTGGTGATAGATATCGAGCCTTCCGCCAGCTTCTGGCAGTTCGAGCTCACCATTGGTCAGGTGAGTAGCGCAAATATGGTAAGATAGGAATGTGACTGTTTTTGAATTCAGCTCGAAATGTTTTGAGCGTTTAAGTGACGTGTTTCTGCATTTTCACATGTCCGTGGCCCCACTTTCTTTTACGTGCCAGTTTCAGTATTGGTTACTCAATTTTTTTCCTTATTTCAAGCCATTGTTGCATTGGATTGGGGTTAGATTTGTGGTTTTCGTCTGATTTTTAAACTGTTTTCGCGTGGGTTTGGCATAATGCGGACGTCATTTTAAGCATTGGTTATATGTTTATTTGTCAGAATTTTAAACTGTTTTCGCTTGGGGTTAGAGTTGGGTTAGGATGTCATTTTATGTAACAGAAAGTTGTTCTAATCCCAAGGGACAATTGTAAGATAATAAGAAAAAAATTGAGTAACCAATACGTGAAACTGGCACAAAAAAGAAAGTCGTGCCACGGAAACGTGAAAACGTAGAAACACGTCACTTAAACGCTCAAAACATTTTGAGCTGAATTCAAATACAGTCACATTCCTATCTGACAATATCTGCACTTCTCACCTGACCAACGGTGAGCTCGAACTGCCAGAAGCTGGCAGAAGGCTCAATATCTAGCACCAGTGCTGTGATTGGCTGAAATGCTCGGGGGGACGGGGAGTGCCTTCCAGGCAGCGCTGCCTTAAAGGCTTCATTGAGGGCTTAAAACACCAACGAGTCAGGAGGTCACCTCCTGCTGAAAAACGGTGCTAATTAGCAAATCCAGGTGATTGGAACAAAATACTGGAGAGGAATTTTACTCATGGCACATTTTACACATCTGTCCGCAACAACCCCGAAAAACAGACCAGAAATGGCTTCAACCCGATGTGCGTTTGGACTCAGGAACGAGTCCGGCTCTATCGTTTTGCTGTTGCGGTCCTGTTCCGTTACAGCATCCAGTGGCTATCTGGGACTGCATTACATAGATCTAATAAACATAGACATGTACAGTATGTAGACTGTATAATGATGACACCTAAATCGTTTCTACGCCCCAAGTCAGTAAATGTCATCAGGGTGCACTGGTTGTAAACACAGTCATTGGCAGCGGAGGACCATCGTATAGACGTAGGACCAACAGTTAGAACCACATATATTGCCAAGACTGTTTCACAATGGTCATTTTAGGTCAGGATAGCCTAAAATCATAGTAGGCCCTACTTCAACTTGGCATTCCTAAACAGAGCGCTTTCTGCTAACGAACAAACTCTAAGGGGCGGTTTCCCGGACAGGGATTAGACTAGTCCTAGACTAAAACGTTTTTAAGAGCTGTCCAAACTGAAAACAACTTGCACTGACATATCTTAAAATACATCATTGCTCTTTGTTTTGCCTCAAAATGCACACAGGTAATGTTTTTAGTAAGGCATGTTTGTTAAAACTAGTTATATTTCCTAATTAAACTAAGGCCTAGTCCTGGATTAAGCTAATCCTTGCCGGGAAACTGCCCCTAAATGTTATTGCTTGTTACTTAAAGGGGCCATGGATTTGTCGATTTTATTGTTTTATACTGTTGTCTGAGGTCTACTTATGATGTTCGCGTGGTTTTTACATTCAAAAACAACAAAAGCAATAAGTAATAGGCCAGTGGCGGTTCTAGACAAATTTCACTAGGGGGGCCAATGTTTTACCAGAGGGGCACATAAAAAAATGGCAAGAAATTATAGATTATAGGGGTGGTTACAGGAATAAGTTTAAGACAGGACTAGGCCTTAGTTTAATTAGGAAATATAACAAGTTTTAACAAACATGCCTTACTAAATACATTACTTGTGTGCATTTTGAAGCAAAACAAAGGGCACTGGTGTATTTTAAGATATGGCATTGCAAGTTGTTTTCAGTTTGGGCAGCTCTTACATTTATTTTAGTCTAGGAGTCTAATCCCTTTCCGGGAAACTGTAAAGTAAAATAACGTTTACGGGGCAATCATATAAATATTTATTTAATACAAGTGAGTGAGTGCAGGTGCAAAAGGGGAGCTTGGCTCTTTTCTAAAGCCCCCCAACCGAAAATCATGCGTGCATACTTAATAAACTTTATGAAATGCAAACTTTTATACAGACAAACGTTTGTTTTAGTTTAGATATAAACACACAATGCTAGACAGTTAGGGACCACAATCTAATCAGTATTTAAAATAATATTTATTTTAAATTGTAAACATTTTTATATGTAAGATTTAATTAAATTCCTACAATTTTATGCATGTATATGTAAGAGCATAATTACAGCGCTTTGTACAATGTGTAAACTTTAAAAAGTTAGCGAGATGTTGGTTTTGCCGGTTGTTGATGAGTAACAGCTGTGAATGATCACAACGCGCTTATGCAGCCACGTCACCGTAGAACAAGTGAACAGTGTCCCAATGTCAAGTCAGCTAGAGTCCTTACCAGTGCCCAAACCTCCATACACATTCTCAACATCGGGAGATTGGGAACAAATTCGAGACACACGCCGAGCAGCAGCCGCAGCCGGCTACAGTGGTTGGGTGCGGCGCACTAATTTGCCAGTGTAGAACGTTGCGTCGCATTAGTTACGCTCTTGGCGCTCGCGTGTAAAATCAAAATAAATTTATACTTTTTATTTGGTCAGCACGGGGTGGCCACAGGGGTGGCCAGGGACTTGTCTACAGAGGCACGGTCCACCCTTGGCCTCTGTGTAGAACCGCCACTGTAATAGGCTATTTTGTAACATGGATTAGTGGCTCTCTGGAAAAATGGTTCGTTTGAAGGGGCGGGCCGCATTGAAGACCTGGACGTAAACACCCACTGCTATGATTGGACAGCTTCATTCCCTGTCATTACATGTGGGGAAATGTTTTAAAAACATTAATGTGTAAAAATAGCAGCCGAACACATATGTTTGAGCCACAAAAGATTCTGGGTGCTAAAGATGACACATAAATGACAATCCAGAAACAAAACTTTAAACTCGACGTGACTAAATTACCGCATACAACACAGTAAGCGCGCATCAGAATCTAAAAACGCTCCTGGTAATACATAAATTAAAGTTAAACATTACATTTAATATTACATTTTATTCATTTTTAATGTAATTAACTCTTTCGCCGCCCGCATTTTTCATGATTTTCACAAAAGTTGAATGCCTTCCAGAAAATGCTCCTTTTTAAAAACAAAAAGCTGAGATAATTACATTTTTGTAAAGGACTTCTGATAGAGATCAGATGCAGAGCGATCTTTAAAACATACACGGACATACAGCTGTTTGCCCTAGGGCAATACTTCCGGGTTTTATAAGTTATATTCTGTATATTATAAGTCATTACATATAAAGTAAAAAAGAGTTCAAATGAATAGTCTATCCTTTTTCCATATTAAACTGTTAAGCGTCGCCGTCCCGAATACGGGACACCTACGTTTGCATTAGTATTGTTGATGTCAATTTTAATCTATCACTACAAACTATATATTGTTGGAAAGGTCTAAGCCTCCAGAATAGACATTTCAACAGTATTTTATAAAATAAATTATGTACGGAGAGTAATTAATTCATTTATGAAGAGAGTGTGCCTCAAAACATTTATTTTCTGCTAAATGTCAATGTCCCACCAGCAGGACGCCTACATTACTTCAATGTTTGCATATGAATTCTTATCTAATCATGACAAACTGTATATTGTTTGAAAGCTCCAAGAGTGTAGACTTAACTCAATAGGGTGGGGTGACGCTCAATTAAACTATGTTATTACCTTAACTAAGAAGAGTTGACACATAGCCTTCCTCAAGTGGTACCCGGGAATGAAGGGGGCTCAGCTAAAGGCTATCAAAGTTTCGCCGCGCGCCACAGCAATGAAGTCTACACACTAAGATGATAGAGGTATGTATCAACTCTTCTTAGTCAAGGCAATAACATAGTTTAATATGGATAAAGGATAGACTATTCCTTTAAATAAATCTAGACAATTCTAATAAAGGCTAAACCCTGTTGGCACAGTTTTCTTTTCTCATGAAAAATATGGATAATGGAATGGCATTTTTAATTTTCGAATTATTATTTTTCAGAAACGAATATTCAAACATTTATGCACATCCTTAGTTCAAACTAGGTAACAGACCTGTTAATTAACAAAACATCAAATGAACATGGTAGTTTTTATATTTTCTTTGCCCTGCCCTTCTGTATATCCTTACTGTTTATTTGTGTGTCCATCCTTTGTGTGTCCATCCTTTTTGTTAAGTTTGAGCAACAGTTGGTTTTCAAAGTTAGCAGAGTACATCCTTGCTCAGTGAATTTCAGTCCAGCACTGTTAAAAAGATGCTCACAGACAGGAAGGCCATGTTTGAAGTTTGAAAGAAAAGATTTTTGATGCATTTTGTTTGGAACACAGGCAATGTACCCATCTAGATCCCCTGTATCACCTGGACTTCATTGAACAGAAGAAATCTTTTTCATCTTATTAATGTTGCTCCACTGCTGCCTCTGCCATCTCGTCAAGGTGTTGTCTCACATAGACTAGACCTATTAAATGTCAACAAACAACAATGCATATTGAATATTTATGACAATTAACGTTTTGATTAATGTGAAAAAAGAGTTGATCATAATGCAGAAACCGCATGAGAAAGACTCATTTGGCTGTACCTACAACACTGTGTTAAGTAGTAACAAAGTATACAAACTGGGATAAATAATTACAAACTGATTACACTATGATATAAAATTATGAAATCATACCTGCTTCTACGATATCAACCCAGTTTCAGTCTAGGTGATCTTGAACTTTGGCAGAAGGATGTTGCAGCAATCAGTTTAGGGTCTTGCATCATCCCACCAAATTGCTTTTGGACACCATCCTGAACTGCTCTGATAAGGGGCAGACAAGTGGCTGCTGGTCAATGGGGGGCCGCCCCCCTAAAGTTGGCCACAAAAGAAAGCTACTTTATATATATATAATGCAAATTAATACAAAATAAAATAATTTAGTTGTACTATTTAACAGTTAGTCATGTTATCATTTATTTAAATAAATTTAAAATAAAAACTGAGTTTGTTGTGTGTGTGTCTAGGGCACAACCCAAGCTAGTGTCTATGAAGGTCAGTAAATGTGGTAAAAGCATGTGACTGAGGCTGAGCTAAATGGCTGGTTTTAGATCCGCCTTGCGGTGCAGAACTGTGCACCCCAAACCCTCCCACTTATGTTGTAATCAAATTAATATTGTTTTTTATGTCTTTGACCTCATGTGATTAGATCGTTTTTGAGTGATTGAGTCTCATAACCGGGTTGTAGACTGCTAGATACAGTACTGATCAGTGGAAGCAAGTGAAATATCTTCAGATGAAAGAAAATATGATTTCATCCTTAAAAAATCACCCTTTACAAGGCGTTCAGTTGAAGAATAAATAAAGGATTAAGGAGCTTGGACCCGATTGAGCAGCAGGAAGTGATCGTGGTCGAGCTTACACTGTGCTTTTCCAGCACAAACGGAGTTGGCTAACGTTAGCTAGATGCTATGGAAGTCATGACTTTTTTTCCTGTTTGCTGTTTCAAAGTCTGCTTGATAGACTGTGCAAAAGTTTGTGGCACATTTGAGCTGCCTTTGCGTGGACATGATGTTCAGATAATTCGATAATCATCTGTGGCTTGGTCAACTTTATTGCAACATACTGGTCTGTGATTAGGAGACTTTACTGTGTGTGTGTGTGTGTGTGTGTGTGTGTGTGTGTGTGTGTGTGTGTGTGTGTGTGCGTGTCAGATGTGTTATCCAAAGTGTAATGGAAGAGCGTGAGATCAATCTCCATAACAAAAGTAAAACTGTAATAAGACATCGTCTATCTGAGGTTAAGACACAAGATGTAATCACAAGAGTCTGCTTTAATCTGTCTTCATGCGTTTATTACACAAGATGGTTTCAGATGAGTTTAGTTCAATTCAGGTTTTTACACATTTGTTGATATTTTAATCGCAGTAGTATTTTGTGATTTCATTTGTTCATATTTGCCTGTTTAGCACATAGTTTGCGTAATTTAGCGCCTCCGCTGTCACGGTGAGAAAAAAGCATTAATTGATCTGCTTTAAGTGATATTTAACATGTAAAGTGAAGTGATGAATGGTCTCTGTTCATCTGTTCTCTTCAAAAAATAAATAAACACATTTGAACTTGTATGCTGATCTTGTAAGTTCATGATAAAAATGAAAACAATTATTATCATTGAGACATATAGTAATTAAAGGATAATAATTGACTGTCTGTTGTAGTTCTTAACACTTTTCACCTTATTCTATTATGACAATAAATGTCATCAAGAGCGCCTGCCAAGACATAAAATGCATGTGACCCTGTCAATCTATGGCAAGCAAGTGTGGTCTTCTTCAACTGACTGGCAGCTCCATCATTTCTGGTTTGAAGAATGAAATGACCTTGCATTGAGGATTTAGTGTAAATAATAGTTCTTTAAAAAGAGGTTGTTAAACCAAAGAAATCGATAAAGATCCTTACAAATAGAGTTAATCATGAGCTTGTCGACCTTTGCCTGTGGCCCGTGGAGGAGTGGGACAATAATTCAGACTGGGAATTTGACTTAATCCCAGGCCACCTTTGCTGCTGCCTTCACCACCACCCTGTAATTCTGCTGACTTGCTATCTTATAGGCTAATATTATTTGTTTTGATTGTCAGATATAGCCAAAGAGCCAGTACGTTGCCGGCGTTAGGCCATGTGGTGGCATCATTGCACTGCGATTGCCCGATTTGTAGATTTTGAGAGGTCTGTCCATCATTAGCCTACCATGTCTAGCTGAGCACACTACACAGATAGCAGGAAGGAGAACGACTGTCAGGCTGTTGTTTATGCTTATGTTATGACCTTTGTGCCTGTTTTTTGGAATACTGTTTTTTTTAATTACCCTTTTGTCTTGTTTGCCTGGTTGGATTGTCTATCAGGTTTTTTTGGGATCACTGCCTGTTTTAATTGATAACTCTTTGCCTGTTTAAATAAACTTTTGCATTTGGCACTAAAACCACATATCATGGGTCTTCAACCAGGGTCTTCAACCCCAGAACAGTGTTATAATCATGTTTTATTTTCCCCATGTCTTGTGCTTTTATTTTGAAGTCTAATCCGGTTCCGTTTGTTTCTGTGCTATTTGTTATTTGTTATTTGTCACCATGGACAGTCATTGTTTGCACGCAAATCTCATTTGTTGCCATAGTATTTCATTGGTTAATTGTTCCATTCTCTGATACAGTATAACCCTAGTTGTCTTTTGTCAGTTCTTGAATGTTTTATTCCTGGTTTCCTGTTCCTTGTGGTTTATCTGTATGGATTACTATGACATTTATGTTAAATGCTAAGTTATGTTAAAAAAGGGTGTGCTTGGTAACTGGATGTGGCTTGGACAATGTGGAGGAGGTCATTCATTAAAGGTAGGGTAACAGATTTGACCCTGAAACATTTTTAGTTATGCTGGTTAAAAGTTTCCTCACATCCTAATAGCAATCACTGTGTTAAGTTGTTTAAATGTATTTGTAGAAATTTATGTCATCTGTGAAAGGCGTAGGACCAAAAAATTTTCAACCAATCATAGATTTCCAAATGGACGTTTCCTTTTTTGTCCCTCATACGTAAGCGTAATTTTAATGCCCACCACGCAAGCTAGTCCACGCAGACACCATACGTCATCGGCACGTTCACTTGCGATCACCTCCTGTCTGTAAACAGCGAGAACAGCAAACTTTTCTGCTGAATTGACAACCTACACAGGAGCAACAAAACGAAAGACATCTTTTATAACAACAACAGCAAAAACTGCCTGGATTAGCAAAGAGCAAAAACACAAATTAACATTGGCAACTTTACTGCTTTACCACAAGATGCGAACAGCTGCAGGAGGGTCTGAAAGGGTCGTTGCACTGTTTATTTTGGTAAGGTAGATACGCGATATGTTTGTTTTCAGATGGATTCAGATATTCTACTTTGATGAAACATTATGTTGCTTATGAAAGTTGTGTTTGTTTACGGATTAGCGTTACAATATAGTTACTACATCTACACAACCGAAAGTGTGCTTTAACTAATTCTGATGTAAACCAGTTGTTTATGTTGTTTTTGTTTTAAATGTTATTCACTTTGTACTGCAAAGTTTTCTCATTGGTGAATGAGACATGAGATGTGACCGTCTGATCTGTGCGTGTTCATGTGTTTTAAAAGAGGCGTGACTTTGGATAGCGATTTGACTGGAGGGTGGGGTCGTGATTTCATTGCTAGGTGGCTACCGTTAGCATTTTTCAAAATGTAAAACCTTACCTTTAAATGTTGTGATTTTTGAAGAATATTCTCACGCATGAAACAATGATGCTGGAGTACAAAAAAACAGTTTAGAAAGCTTCTCCATGGTTTGGCTTCACTTATACAAGAAATAAAACCGTCAAGTTTCTAACCTGTCAACGGCGGACTGGGCTATCAAAGCAGTCGTGAGTCATTGTAGACTTGTAACTTTGAAGATCATTAGCATGTACTAACACTTACAGACCAAAAGAAATGTAAAACTAGAAAAAAGAAATAGGGGCTGTTCAAGACATAAGTATATATTTAATAATTTCCTTGTTCTTCTTTCTTGTAAAGCTGCTCTGAAGCAGTGAAACATTGAAAAAGCACTGAACAAATACATAGAGTATGTTTATGATGATACACACCAGTGTGGGACATACTAAATTTGTACATTTAAAAAACTTTAATTGAGAAGTTAATAAACGCAATTCACAATCCGCACATTGTATTGGAATCAACTCACGCATATAAAGTTGCATCCCTGACAGTGTGCTGAAAGTTTGGTCTTTACAAGTGCAGTGTGTAGTAGTTGAACCTGCCTGGATTTCACAGACAAGGTCACACATTTGACTAAGCACATTTTAATTAACATTAACGCTATGTTATGGGCTACATTTCTGGGAACCATGGCCACTTTGATTGGCAAAGGACTGGCCAAGAGGCTATATGACTGGGAACAGAGTATAGGAATGTAAAGCAACCAATCATGCTTCAAATTGAGCTGCATAATGTTTAGGGGTTGTTTACTAATCTAATGTTTAATAACAGGCTAGTCTGCAACCAGTAAATCATTCATTAACCATCGTCTTTAAAGTTTATAAGAACAACAATAGGGAATCAGTCTCCTAAAAATGTTAATTACAAAACACCTTAACAAATTGGTGGAAATCATAAAATCATATGTAGACTTTGTTCAGAAAATTTCAAACAATCTAAAACTAACAAACACTGATTATTTTGTGGTCACGACTCTTTACCCACATGGAATCGTCATTTCATTTTTGCCCATATAAGCGGCTGATATCTGCTTCTCGTTTAGGTATTTCACTTGATTTTTTTATAATAGTCCTGCTTGACTAGTTTACTCTGTTTTTCTGAGACATGCTGTCTGATAGGATACCTGATTCTCATGTGGAGATGGAAGGCTTTGCACTTCACAGGATGAACAGAAACCAAGCAAGTACGAGTAAGAAGCAAGGTGGAGGTGTCTGTCTGTATGTGAACAGTCACTGGTGTCATACCCAACATGTTACAGTAAAAGAAAAAGTTTGTAACCCGAATATTGAGCTCTTTGCAGTGAGTTGTAGAGCTTATTACCTACCCACGGAGTTCTCCCATGGTATTGTCATGGTGGTGTATATCCCCCTATCAGGTAATGGGAAGTGTGCCACTGAGACAATTTCGAGAATCACGCATTACTTACAGCGCTCCTCTCCAGATGCGCTGGTTATTCTGAAGGGGGACTTTAATCACAAATGGTGACGTGTCCTTGGAGGGGTGACAATATTATTGACTTGTTTTTATGAACGTTATGAATGGTTATGTTGCTACAATTCTTCCTTCGCTGGGTAAATCAAACCATAACCTGATAAATTTGACTTACAACTATTCACCAGTGATACAGGTATGTAAACAGCTGATTACGTCAAAGTCTGTGCGCATCTGGTCAGATGATGCTTGTGAAACACTAAAGGGGTGCTCGGAATGCACTGACTGGTCTGTGTTTTTTGACGGAGACAGTGATTTGGACAGTATCTCTGATAAAGTGACTTGTTATATTAATTATTGTGTTGAATCTGTAATTCCGTGTACACAAATCAAAATCTTTCTCAATAACAAGCCATGGGTCACCAGAGAAGTTAAAGCTGCTATTAATAAGAAGAAAGTTGCCATTTATAGTGATGATAAAGAAAGGATTAATGATGCCCAGAGAGAGTTGAAAGTTATTATCAGACAGGGCAAACAAAAATATAAGGAAAGTGTTAAAAATAAAATGTCCAGTTACAACACTCGAGGGCTATGGAATGGTATGAGGTGTATTACTAGATATGGGACTAGCAATCCCAGTTTATGTCATTTGGGTATACAGACTAACGATGCCAGTACTTTTTTTGCCAGGTTTGATGAGTACAATTTCTTTTCTGTACATGAGAATGTCCTCTCTAATCTTAGGCAGAGCAGTTCTAAGGACTGTACTTGAGCTATTAATCTTAACACTAATGAGGTCCATCAGCAGTTAAGGCGTATCAAACCAAATAAGGCAGAAGGCCCTGATGGTGTCCATCCTCGTACCCTAAAAGTGTGTGCTGATCAGCTATGCTCTGACCTTTATTCACTGTTTTCTTTGTCTCGAAAATACCGGTTATGTGGAAAACATCTTGCCTTATTCCTATTCCCAAAAAAGGTGTCAATAGTCTTGCTGATTTGAGTCCTATAGTTCTGACATCACACATTATGAAGTTTTGTTTTGAGAGGGTTGTACTTGACCATTTGACTAGACACGTGTCTGTTTTTTCAGGATCCCTTGCAATTTGCATATAGGAAGGATGTGGGGGTAGTAGGCCTGTAGCGACATCAAAATTACGCCAACGTCATATTTTTGCATCAACGCTTCGACACAGCTCGCCACACGCACGTGTGAGCCCAAAACATTAAACATTTAATTTCAGGCCCAAAAAATGAATGATCACATTCGTCTAATCTTTCATAACGATTCGCTAGCTGCCCGTCCCATAAGCAGGCTGTCAAAAAACGCGTCTGTGGAGGCAGCCTGGGCTCTGAGATCTGCACACAAAAACAATTGGTTTCACCAACCACTCAAAACCAAAATAAAGTGTTCCAACCAATCACCGACAGAGGGTGGCTGTTGTTAGGTAGAAAAAAAGCCAGTGTCAAAACCTTAGAACAGCAACCCCATGTCGGTGCTTGGAATGTCTTTAAAATTATGTAAGTGAAGTCGTACATTGCTAATAGTACATGATTTCAGTGTATATAGGCTGGAAGTGTGTATAGTAATTTTCTTTGTGGACTGAATAAAGTTTAAGATTGGCATGTGTTTTTTACCTAGGCTTTCACTGAGGGTATCACCAACCAGTTAATGGGCTGCTATGTGGGCTCTTTGACAGAAGGTCCTGTTATACTGGTGAGAGTTTTTGGACAGATGACTGAGCTGTTTTTGGACAGAGAAAAGGAAATGGAAATGTTCAGAGTGCTACACAAAAATGGTTGTGGCCCTAGGCTGTACTGCAGTTTTACCAATGGGATCTGCTATGAGTTTGTCAGAGGAGTTGTGCTGGATGACATATTACTCAAACGGCCATCTGTTTACAGGTCTGCTAACACACAGCTTTCACATACTGTACTGCATGGTTCCCCAAATCTTACCATGGAGTGCCAGAGCACTGCAGAGTTTAGCTCCAACCCTGATCAAACACACCTGAGCAAACTAAACATTCGCTGCGTCCAAAAACTCAAGGCAGTGACTCGTTGCCTCGCTGCCTCATGAGGAAATGACTTCGGAGGTATGAAGGCAGCTCAGAAAAAGACTTTCGGACACACTTCAAAGGCAGCGTGTTTGAAATTTAAACAGAGAGCGCCTTTGTGATAACTAATTACACATTTGAAAACTACAATACTAATTTCTCACTAGAAATGCAATTAAAATGTGTAAAAAGTGAAAATCTACCTTTATTTACACTAAATTGGGGGTCCAGTCACATCCTTGGCCGCCATTTTATTTTTTCGAACTCGACCGGGCTCGACCAATCACATTCTTAATGTACGTCTACGCATAGGTATCTCAGGAGACAGGAAGTAAACCAAACATTGAATTCGGTCATGCCTTGATGCCTTCCTGCCTTGGAAAGCTGCCTCAGAAGGCAGCAATTTAGAGTTTTCGGACGCAGCCAAGGTCTTCATGATCACTAGACATTCACAGGTGGGTAAGTTTGATTAGGGTTGGACCTAAAATCTGTAGTGCTCCTGCCCTCCAGGGTATTATTTGGGGAACCCTGCTGGACTGTAATGCATGTCAATTGTACTTTAATCAGGGATTTTAAATTTTTGTATTTGACATTCCGCCTCTGACTTTTCAAAGCATCCTTTAAAAATTAAGTTAAAGAAAACATTCTCTGTTAAAAAGCTTATGAAATAACAATCTGTTTTATTGACAATTTTATTGACAAAATTTTGTGGTACACACAAAACTTTTAAATATGGACACACACTGCAACTTTTGACTGCATGTCACTGATTTGTCTTAGAATCAAAATGCAAAACTTGTCTAGTAATGTAGTATGTGCTCTGTACTATTTCAGGTATTATTGAATATGGTTGATTGCAGGGATATTTGAACTATTTTTAAACCAAACTGCAGCTTTTTGATCCTTAAGCGTCTCATGCAACACACTTAAATTACTTTCACTGCAGACTGATTGCAGCAGAAATGGGGAAAATCCATGCAATAAAGGATGGAGAGCTTGAAAACAGTTCACCAATGACACCAGTTCTGTGGTCTAGATTATCCAACTTCCTGATCCTGGCTCAGAGTTCTGATGCTCCAGTACAGTCAAGGTATGAGAACTTTTAGCCTTATGCCATTATTTTTTAGCCTTATAGCCTTATTTTTACCTTATGCCATACTCTAAGCAGTGCCTTGATGTGCACCTCCCTAAAAACGTAATCACGCATCAGTTCTAGTTGGGATGCAACAGCTGTGATTGGTCGGCTAGAACCCCTTCCTCAGAATTCTTTTTATATTTGCTAATGGCTCAATGGTTATAGCTCCTTGAGGAAAAGTGATTTGTGAGGAAAATATAGATTTGCAAGGCTCACTTCATTCTATTAACTTTATAGTGGTTAATAATTTTCAGTTTTTTTTCTATAGCAATTGATCTACAATTGAATCTGAATTCTACTGAAAGCTAAACAGGAAAAAGCTTAACAGTAGGGCTGAATGATTAAATGCTTTATACTAAAATCATAAAAGAGTCTGTAAAACACAAAGGTTCTAAAAGATAACTAAAAAACAGGACCTTTAATGTGTGAAATAATTTTGGAGTTCTGATGTTTTTCAAAGGCAAGTGCTATGTAAAACCTGACAAACATCTGTGTCGACCTCACACTTGGCTAATGCCGAGTTCAGACTGTATGATTTTCAAACTAGTCGGGTCACCTGTGGTTTCACACTGCGTGATTATCTGGGGAAGGGTTCAGTCGCTGCTGTTTCAGACTGCATGATGGATTGGCGACAGGGGTTTTCATACTGCATGACTTTACCGTAAGAAGAATCGCCGATAACTTTTCCCGGACCACAAACTACGTCTCACAACCAAACGCACGCGAGAAGTGACGCAAAGGAACCAAAGCGAGGTCACGCGTGCAAGACCGGAGTTCTCACGTGAGACTGGGATTATTATTAAAAATGGTCACCCGCAAGAAATTTACCATATAAATTGCATGTGCGCTCATTTGCAGCAGAAAGAAGAAGAAATAAAAATTATGAAGGAGGAAATGTTTTGAGAGACTCCTCCCCGAACTTCCAGCTATCCTGTATGTTGCTCTCTCATTGGATGTAGGTCATCGCCGATGTTATTGTCAGTCAAAACACATTTCACACGGCATGATTTTGAATCGCCGACCGGTCCAGATATTTAGCATGCCAAATATCTCACGGGTGTCGGCGACTCGTCGGCGATCCTCTCAGAACGCATCTTTTATAATTCACACTGTGTGATTGTCACTTGCGTGCACGAGCAACGATTTGCCTGTGATTTCGGGCATTTGTCGGCGATTTCTCAAAACCTGTCGGCGAGTCAAAATCAGGGCTAAAATCATGCAGTCTGAACTCGGCATAAAAGTCCCACTAGTGAACACACCACTTCACAACCACCACAACTGACAGCCAACTTTACGACACCATAACTGGTTACCTGGCTAAAGATATGGTGTCAATTTGCATAACTAAAGTACCTAAAGTAACTCACAATTGAAAAAAAAATCTACCTCAGGAGTAGAGCTGGCGAAAAAAATCGTCTGTGATTCTCCGATTCTCATGCGTGTCTCATTGGTAAAGCCGGTTCGGTGATTAGTAGTAAACCGCTATCACCTGCTTTCAGATGGAGCTGCATTTACGGCACAGAGCCGTATTTCACCGAAAGCTAGGCAAAATCGCGTTCATAATCGTGAAAGATCGTCTTGGTGATTGTCAACTTCTTGGTGAAATACAGCTCTGTCTATGCTGCTCCATTTGAAAGCAGGTGATGGTGATTTAGTACCAATCACAGAACCGGCTTCACTGATAAGACGCGCATGAGAATCGCAGGCAATGTTTTTTGCCAGCTCTACTCAGGAGCCATTTAACTTCACAGATTTCTTTAAATTCCAACACTGTTAAACTGTCGTATTCGTCATGTCTCTGGATTAGTCAGTGAATACAAGGTGCAACAAGTTGTTGTTTTTTTTAACACAGATGCCAGGGGAGAGCGCAAACGCAGTCCCCCACTTTCAGAAATGTTGCAGTTGAGATTCCCAAATTTGGGGAATTTGCAAGGGTCCGCACAACCGGGGGCAATGGCTTATGGGTTGAAATTAGACTCAAAATAATTAACAAATACCTACACATTTATCTGTGAACTTGATGCACGTTACAAATGTATTTTACTATCCATGAGCAAATGTCTTCCCTGCTGAAAAAACAGCATACCAGCAAGACCAGCATATGTTGTGTTTTGGTGCTTGTTTGCAAGTGAACACCAGCTAAACCAGCACCAGCAGTAGCACCAGCTAAACCAGCACCAAACCAGCATTAGCACCAGCATACCATGCTGGTCATACCAGCAACACCAGCATACAGTTGAAAGAAAAAGTATGTGAACCCTTTGGGCTTACTTTGAATTCTTCATAAATTGGTCATAAAATGTGTTCTGATCTTCATCTAAGTCACAACAATAGAGAAACACAGTCTGCTTAAGTTAATACCGCACAAGCATTATACGTTTTCATGTTTTTATTGAACACAACATGTAAACATTCATAGTGCAGGGTGAAAAAAGTATGTGAACCTTTGGGTTTAATAACTGGTTGACCCTCCTTTGGCAGCAATAACCTCAACCAAACGTTTCCTATAGTTGCAGATCAGACCTGCACAACGGTCAGGAGAAATTTTGGACCATTCCTCTTTACAAAAGTGTTTCAGTTCAGCAATATTCTTGGGATGTCTGGTGTGAATCGCTCTCTTGAGGTCATGCCACAGCATCTTAATCGGGTTGAGGTCAGGACTCTGACTGGGCCACTCCAGAAGGCGTATTTTCTTCTGTTGAAGCCATTCTGTCGTTGATTTACTTCTATGCTTTGGGTCGTTGTCCTGTTGCATCGTCCATCCTCTGTTAAGCTTCAGTTGGCGGACAGATGATCTTAAGTTTTCCTGCAAAATGTCTTGATAAACTTTGGAATTCATTTTTCCATTGATGACAGTAATCCATTCAGGGCCTGAGGCAGAAAAGCAGCCCCAAACCATGATGCCCCCTCCACCATATTTCACAATTGGGATGAGGTTTTGATGTTGGTGTGCTGTGCCTTTTGTTCTCCACACATAGCGTTGTGTGTTCTTTCCAAACAACTCAATTTTGGTTTCATCTGTCCACAGAATGTTTTGCCAGTAGTGCTGTGGAACATCCAGGTGCTCTTTTGCAAACTTCAAACGTGCTGCAATGTTTTTTTTTTTGGACAGCAGTGGCTTCCTCCGTGGTGTCTTCCCATGAAGTCCATTCTTGTTTAATGTTTTCCTTATTGTAGATTTGTCAACAAAAATGTTAGCATGTGCCAGAGATTTCTGTAAGTCTTTAGCTGACACTCTAGGATTCTTCTTCACCTCATTGAGCATTCTGCGCTGTGCCTTGCAGTCATCATTACAGGACTACCACGCATGGGGAGTGTAGCAACAGTGCTGAACTTTCTCCATTTGAAGACAATCTGTCTTGCCGTGGACACATGGACATCAAGGCTTTTAGATATACTTTTGTAACCCTTTCCAGCTTTATGTAAGTCAACAATTCTTGATCGTAGGTCTTCTGAGACCTCTTTTGTGCGAGGCATGGTTCACATCAGACAATGCTTCTTCAGAACAGCAAACTCAAAACTAGTGTGTGTTTTTTATTGGACAGGGCAGCTTTAATCAACACATCTAATCTCATCACATTGATTGGACCCCAGGTTGGTTGACTCCTTGCTCCAATTAGTCATTAGCCTAGGGTTACGACTTATTTAATGCTTTTTTACTTCATCTATACTGTTTTTTTACAGACTTTAATGTAAAATATACATGTACATTTATTTGTATGTATTTCTGATTGTTTGGCAATTCAGATTGTAGACAAATTTAAGTATTTAGTTTTAACTCCGGGTTGTCCGTTTTTGGCCACCGGCTCGCGTGTTATTTAGACGTGCTTCGCCGCCGCCCGCATCAGCGCATCATGAGAGCTTTGTAAGCTTCCTGCTATATAGTCTACTTTATTTTGTTAATAACGAGACAGACACAAAGAAAGAAATGGAACGGAGAACATTTATTATATGTCGTGCTCTTTCGAAAATGAACCGGATAACTGCACATGGCCGTTTAAAAGCAAACAATAATAGCCCCGTCTTTGTGTTGTTAAATTAAGCTCGTAACTTTGCACAGTCAGCAATAAGGTATCGAGCCAGTTTACATTATTTGTAAAATAATGTTAAATTCAAATACTCTTGTTAGATCCGTCTGTTGTTTTTACCGGATAACCACCGCGGAGCAGAGGTTCTCCGCAGCCTGGCATTATTGTAGTCAGACGAACAGGCTTTCACCGGAGCAGGTAGACTAAATTTGGTTGTCTTTCTTCACGAAACATGTCAAACTAAACATATTCATATGCCGACCGAGCAGTCTGATATGTTGTCTATGTTTTTTCGTTCGCTCCGGGTTCTTCCTTGGTGTATAGAGTCTGTTTACATGATGATAGCGTAGCTATACTTTGTCAAGTCCTCAACTTTAAACTTCACTTGGGTTTGGGTATTATATTTGGTATGATATAATTTCTGTAAGATCAAACAGTACTGAATTCGTACTAACGACCGACTTGAAACTATTTGACTCAGACTTCGCTCTGCGCGGGTTTTAACACCATTTTTCTGTAGGCTATTTTTTTAAGAAAAATTATAAATCTATTTTTTTTACAATGTTTTCAACTTAAAAATACATACATACATATATAAAGAATATAAGCTTAGTTTGTTGTGGATATTTCCTAATTATAAGCCTTTTGTGAAATTGTGACAAAATGAAAAATACAAAACACGTATGTCTTAATTAGCGTAATTTAAATAAACAAATATTCGAATATTCTGTTTTTATGAGTTTAAATATTCGAATATTAAATTACTGGAAAATGCCCATCCCTACTTTCAGCACCATGGACAGGTCCCAAGGAGGAATAGAGGGAGGGCGACATCAACTTTAATGGTGGAGGGGGACAGCCTACCATCTAACCGGTGTTGATGGTTTGTAAGCACGACATTAATAGGCATTCTCGGGGGTCTTCGCATTGCGAAGAGCACCAATCGACCAAAAGGTTCCATTTAAGTGCGTATGCGTGTCTAGTAGACGGCGCTCGCGCTGCGGCGATGGTGTAAGATACCGCTTGTGATAAATCACCTAAACCTTGTGCGCGCTCAACGACTATACATGGAGATCCCACAGGTCGGGGCGCGGGTGCCATAATGTGCCCCCTCCTTGAGAAAGAAGGTCCTTCCTCAGGGGAATTCGTCAGGGAGGGGCTGTCGCGAGGAGCATCAGTTCTGGAAACCAATTCCTGGTCGTCCAGAATGCGTATTTGCAAATCCCCCACGGCCAGCGCAATGCCATGTGAATGGCACAAAGGGACCTCAGATGCTTCTGACTCCAAAGGAGGAGATGACGGGTGAGATGCGACAGGTGAAGAGAGCGCCAACCGCATTGACGGTTGATATACGCAACAGTCGCAGTATTGTCGGTGCGAACTAACACATCCTTCCCTCTTAGCTCTGTAGCGAACCGTACAAGTCCCAGATATACAGCCCACAACTCGCGGCAGTTGATGTGCCAGTGCAGCTGGGGTGCTGTCCACACCCCCGAGGCTGCAAGCCCATCGTATGTGGCTTCCCACCCCGTGTCGGATGCATCTTTGTGTACAACAGCATTCCAAGAGACCTGTTTCATGGGAACATCTGCTCTCAGAAACGCGGGGTCTGACCACGAGGTGAATGTTAGATGACACGCAGGTGTAATGGTTACACGGTGAATGCCAGCGCGCCACGCTCTCCTCGGGACTCGATCGTGAAGCCAACGCTGAAGCGGTCTCATATGGAGCAGCCCGAGCAGTGTCACAGCCACGGCTGCTGCCATATGTCCCAGAAGCTTCTGAAATTGTTTCAGAGGGACCGCGTTCTTCCCTCGAAATGAACCGAGGCAAGTCAGAATCAACTGGACGCGCACTTCTGTTAAACGCGCCAATAAATTGATCGAGTCCAGTTCCATGCCGAGAAAAGAGATCCTCTGCGTGGGGCAGAGTTTGCTCTTTTCCCAGTTGACCCGAAGACCCAAACGGGTGAGATGCCGAAGCGGTAAGTCTCTGTGTTCGCACAGCGTCCGCAGAGAATGCGCTATTATATATCGTTGAGGTAAGCCAATATGCGAACACCGCTCTCTCTCAGGGGTTTTAACGCCGCTTCCCCTACTTTTGTGAACACACGAAATGTGCACACGAACAGCCCGGATGGTAGTACTTTGTATTGGTATGCCCGCCCCTCGAACTCAAAGCGAAGAAACGGCCTGTGGTGAGGGAGAATGGACACATGAAAGTACACGTCTTTCAGGTCTATAGCTGCAAACCAATCTTGGGGGCGTATTGACTGAAATATCAGTTTCGGGGTTAACATTCTGAAGGATCGTTTTTGGAGAGTCCGGTTCAGAACACGCAAATCCAAGATCGGTCGTAACCCACCGGCCTTTTTGGGAACTATGAAATATGGGCTGTAAAAGCCTGAGCTCATGCACGGAAAGCGCAGACTCCGGGAAGCACCCACTGGCGATAGAAGAGGAGGGTGAGCTGGTGTGTGTCCGCTCACGGCTCTCTCAATCCTCAGGAGACCTGGTGAGGGAAGAGGAATGCAGTCTTAGTGTGGTCTGTGGGTACCGGTTGGACAGCCGGTGGAACAGCAGAATGAAACCAAGGATTTTCCACCCGGCCCTTTTCCAGGGGAAGGAGCAGTGTGTTCACCATCTCCCGAAGAGTGATCCCATCCGATTCCAGGTCCGAAGGAGGGCATGCTCTCGCAGTGAAAACATGAACCCTCCACAAATGCTCATATATTAAGGTCAACATATGAGGTCACCGCACACTCACTGTGAGCTCATACTACTTACTACACATATAGCTCACACTGTGAATTATCATGGTATGAGAATGGTGTGAAGTCACTGTGATCTCGTGTGATCTCACGTGTTGACTGGGAATGCAATTATAATGTTTTTAATGCTACCGTTTTAAGAATGTTACATACACAATAGTAACGTTTTCAATGCTAAGGTGTGTTGAACGTTCCACTAACAATACAATAATAACGTTTCTAATGCTAACATTTTAAGGACATTTATTAATTGCAGATAACGTTGGGGAAAAGTTCTATTAATGTTATTGAAAGAACATTTTTGGATAAATTTTAATAAAACCTTTAGAGAATGTTAGCCAAAGTTATGGGAACGTTCCCTGTTGGCTGGTATCAGACTAGACCTCAATAGTTGGGTCCTGGCATGAACTGGAGAGGTGTGTGAGGCAGCCATCTTGTGAAGTGGCTCAGGTGTGGCAGCCATCTTGTGAAATGGCTGAGGTGCGGCAGCCATTCTGTGTATAGGCTCGAGTGCGGTAGCCATCTTGAGATCAGGTGCAAGTATGGTGACGGCCCTCTTCATAACAGGTGTGGACGTGGCAATGGCCATCTTGGTAACAGGTGCAGATATGGCCGTATCCATTTTAAAGACAGGGGCTGGCATTGTGACAGCCATCTTGGGCACAGATACGGGTAAGGCGGCAGCCATCTTGGGAACAGAGACAGGCAAAGGGTGCTTCTCAATTCTTATTTGTGCATCATCGTTTCCTTTCCTGTGTTCCTTTCCTCGCGTCTTAGCTCCACCCTCATAGGATGCAAGCGAGGACGGAGGAGATAGGTTTAACAAACGTAGCATGAACATTCTTTGGTTTACCAGACATGACCTGAATGTTTTCAGTTTGGTAGTTACTATGGGATTACGGTACTCTTCATCAACAGCACCCACAGTGAAGGGAGAGCCACATAACCACAAAGCATGGTCTATGTACAAAGTGGTGTATTGAGTGGCATTAAACGGGAAATGATGCGATTAAGTCCACAATAAAAAAAAATGTCTTTCAGAAAAGAGTCTTTAAAGTCTACCTGATGCTGTACTTCACAGAATTCCTCCACATAACTCTCAATAGACCGGTTTCCTTGGTGTAGGGATGGCTGCCGCGAAACTGACGTTTCGACACTATGTCAATATCCCAAAGCGTAGATGTTTTCGAAACACTGCTCCAAAATGTGATTCGAAACACCAAAGTCACGAGATTATGGCTAAACGAAGATTATTGACACTTGTGTCAATCAAACAACAGTTTGTCACTCTCTTCTAAAATCTTGCCAAAACTGCTGTATGTAAAAACATTTAAAGGACCGCTAGGTGTCACTGTAGAGGCAGTTTCAGATTGAGGTTTCGTAGCCTCGAAACATACGGCACAATTGATTTAACTGTTTTAGTGTTTCATGAAGCCTCGCTCTGCCCCCCACTACCTTGGCGAAGACGAACCAGTAGATCTGCAGGATTCATGTTGCAAGTAGGAATAACAATCCTCCGTTGGATCTGGTTAAGGCTAAGTATTCTGTAACAACAGCTGTTTACACAAAGCGAGAGACAAATCCAAATGCAGAAGATAGTTTGCTAAAATATCCCAAAAGGGCAGGCAAACACATCCAAACCAGGTAATCCAAAAGCGTAATCCAAATACCAGGCAAGGGGTCAAAACCATGAACATGAATACAAGATAACAGGAAACAATGAAATAGACCGCTTGGTAACGCAACTGATAAAACAACAATATTTCACCATAAGACATGGTGACTGAACAGGGGTGTATTCCAGAAAGCCGGTTATATGACTTACCAAGGTAAGTTTAGGAGTAAGTCAACTGATAACCTCTGCTTTCAGTTCCAAAAACGGAGGTAACTTTCGGGTTATGTAAGTAACCATAGCAACTGACTCTGAAGATAACCTGCTCCGGAGCAGGTTATGTTGCAGGGTAAGTTCATTTTAGGTAATGAAACAAGGCTCCAGAGGATGTCTGCGCATGCGTGTACTTATGATGAGCGTGGAGTGGGCATGGAAGCATAATTTGACAATGTGGCAATGTTACAGTAAATGGGTATAACAAAAAGAAACACATGATACCCATCATAATTACTGAGGGACAGAAGTTACCCCTGCCTGCAGTCTCTGCCTGCAGGCATGTGCATTTAACCTGACCCACAGAATGACACAGATGAAGCACATGATTTAACACTGACTCACAGAGTGACACAGGTGAAGCACAGACTTCATTAGGTGACACCCACTGAATCACAGACATGGAATAGTGGTCATAGATTTCCTATTATCAGTAAGAATCATGTACATAATGAAATAAAATTATAAATATATATTTCATAGTATCATATTTATTTCTATAACATCCACTTCAGACCCTTAGCCCCCTCTCTACATTTGATCCTCAAATTGGAGATACCAAATTGTCCCTCCCCCAACTTGTGTTTGAATGAACTTGTCTAAATAAAACTTGTGTATGGATTACCTGGTTCTCGCCATGAATATAGCTGTAGATGCTGGAATGGCGTTAAGAAATAAAGGAAGAAGAAAAAGACTCGTGAAATCTGTGATCCATTGACAATTACTTTATTTTGTTACCGTGGGCACACATTAACTCTGGGTTACTTTCAGCGGGTTGATTGAACTAACTCTTGGAACCGACATAACCTTAGTAAGCAGGTTTGGGGTTGATCAACCCAAAGTTCAGGGTTAATCTGATGGTAAGTTAACCCTGCTTTTTGGAATACACCCCAGGCTTTAAACACGACAAACAGGAAGTGAACAGTGAAGTGTGACATGATATGATTTCAAAATAAAAGACCCAAACAATAGAACACATGACAAAACCATTACGCATATGCTCAACTAAATCTATAATCAGCCATACCCATTTTAAAATAAAACAAAGTCTGTGAATTGCAGTTTAGCTATTGTGTTTAAAATTCCTGTCTTTCTTAGATCCAGTGTCCATCTGGAGGCACCAAACATAAAAATCATCATCAAAGAGATAGAGGAGCTAAAGAGTCATCTTAACCACATTGACTCCCCAGTCGTGTTGTGCCATAATGACCTCCTGACTAAAAATATAATCTACAACTCTGAAGAAGGTGACTGCTAAAACATGTATTACAGTAATAAAAATGTTTGAAATTCTGCAATACAATTCTGTTTTCTGTGACAGTATTATAAAACAATCTAAAACACATAAATAATCTTAATATGCATATGAGAAATTGAAAAGCGTTTTTTTTTTTTTGTTGTTATTGGTGTTTTTATTTCTGTAAAGTAAAAATGCTTGCTGTTAAATAAGACAAAATCTATGTCAACCAAGTTATTTTTGTCTAACTATAGGCACAGTAAAATTCATTGACTACGAGTATGCCGATTTTAATTACCAAGCTTATGACATTGGAAACCATTTCAATGAATTTGCAGGTACATTTTCTGTATACAAATATCTTAACATAAATACAGAAATTTATCTGAGATTTAAATTAAATCAATGCCAAATTGCCAGCTAATTGATGCTATTAACTGTCAATTTCATTTTGTAGGTATCAATAATGTTGACTCCAGCCTATACCCTAGTTGTGAGCTTCAGTTTGATTGGCTTACTGCTTACTTGGAGAGTTTTAAGCAGTGCAGTGGTATGGAGTCGTCTGTCACTAAGAAAGAGGTCAAAGAACTTTACATAAAAGTCTGCAAGTTCTCTTTGGTGAGTATTTCTATACTGCATAATAGATTCAGTTATTTTCTGTTGCAATGTCATTGCAGGTATGTGCGTTGTCTAAAAGTAATAAGGGCTCTTGCCTCAAAGACAGAGTGCTTACTAGAAAACCAAGCTGGACAAATTTTAGAATTAGTTGATAGTTTTTAGAGCTAGAATTTGGTCCCTTTTAACTTATGAGTGTGAATTGTTTTTGAGTATTATTGGCTACAGAACACAGGAACTTGAATTCATTCAACTGAAATATAGCAATTTATCAAAACTGTTATGATTAATCTGCGGTGATAATTTGTAGTGATTTTATTTGGAAGTAGTGAAGGCAGAGGAAAGTTAGAACAGGATATTTCAAATAAAAAAACAGAAAACAAAATATGCCATTCTCAGGGGTGGAAAGTAAGTTTCTCAATATGTGTTCGTTCTTCAGCGATCTTGCCTCCTTGTGTGCTCGCTCTACGTCATAATTAACTGTCGAAGTTCAATTCCAATTCTCAAGAATGAAAATACCCTATTGTGTTCTTGATATCGAGGATGCATCGAGTGCAGACTTGCCACTGAAACCGCATTACGCCCCAGAAGTCATTGCGGCAAAACAATGGCGGAGGAAGGAAGTGCTACGCACATCTTGGAAACATTTGGAAACATTTTTTTGAATACATAAAAATGCAAAATTTGATATTTAAATGTATGTTTTATTGGCATAGAACAACTTGTCTTAATTGAGTTTCTTATTTTAGATTATATTATTATTTCTTGACAAGGTACTGTATCTGAAATATTTACGTATTTGCCATTTCAAAATGACAAAATAAAAAAATAAAATAATAAACGGTATATAATAATTCAATTCAATTCAATATTATTTATATTGCGCTTTTCACAAGTGTTAATTGTTGCAAAGCAGCTTTACATGAGAAGATGTAGAGGAGAACACAGAAAATCAATAGATAATATAAGAAGTAGAGATAGCGGTTAAACCGTACAAGCGAGCATATTAATAATGTAACGTATACAGTAAAGTGCTTAGTTAAGACAAAGTTGGCTGACTCTCCCTGGGACGAAAAAACCCCCTAGGAAAAAAAACCCAATGGGAAAAACTCCTAGAAGGACAAAAACCCTTGGGAGGAATTAATATATATATATATATATATATATAGATACGGTAGGGATAGGAGGCGGGTAAGCGAATTAAACTGGTTTAGCCGGTGGTCGTTGGTCGGGCATCAGCTGGTCATCACGTTGAAGGACAGCCAGTGGATCAGTGATGCGATGATCTTCACAGCAACAGGAACTGGGTCTGTTTGTCTCATTGTCCTCGTGGTGGAGGACGAGACAGGGAGAGAAAAACAGAATTTCTATTAGCGTAGGGGCCGTTCGCATGTAATGCAAGTGTCAAACATTATAGTGGTTCAAGTCAGCTCGGTTCCAGACAAGCTAACTATTGCGGCAATAGTATATTACCCATATGAGGTATGTGAGTGCTTTGTTCTAGACAAACTAACTACTGCGGGAAAAGTACATTTACTTGACATTTTATGTGAATGCTTTGTTAAAGAAGAATGTCTTAAGTTTAGATTTAAATTGATCGACTGTGTCTGATACTCGAACATTATTTGGTAAATCATTCCAGAGCTTAGGGGCTAAGTAGGAAAAGGATCTACCACCTTTAGACACTTTTGATATTCTAGGGATAATTAAGTGACCAGAATTTTGTGAGCGCAGTTTACGTGATGGATTGTATTCTGATAGTAGTTCTTTAATATACGAGGGCGCTAGGCCATTTAAGGCTTTGTAGGTGATTAGTAATATTTTAAATTGTATGCGATATTTAACTGGTAGCCAATGTAAAGATCCCAGAATTGGACTGATGTGGTCATACTTTTTAGATCGAGTAAGCACTCTTGCGGCTGCGTTTTGAACCAGCTGTAGCTTGTTTACCTGATTTGCATGGCATCCCCCGAGTAACGAGTTACAATAGTCTATTCTAGAGGTCATAAAAGCATGGATAAGCTTTTCTGCGTCTGATGCAGACAGCATATGCCGTATTTTTGAGATATTTCTAAGATGGAAGAATGCTGTGCGGCAGACGTTGGCGATGTGACTATCGAAAGATAGATTGCTGTCGAACATTACGCCTAAATTCTTAACCGTGGAAGATGGCACCACCGTGCAGCCATCTATGGGCAACTTGAAATCTGACATATTATGTTTGTAGCGATTCGGTTCAATAATAAGTATCTCTGTCTTATTGGAGTTTAGCATAAGAAAGTTATGTGCCATCCAGTCCCTAATATCACTAATGCAGTCTATTAGCTTAGAAAACTGGTGGGTTTCGCTAGGATGTGACGAGATGTAAAGCTGGGTATCATCCGCATAGCAGTGAAAACTTATGTTATGTTTCCTGATAATGTCTCCTAGAGGTAACATATATAACGAGAATAGGATAGGGCCTAGAACTGATCCCTGAGGTACGCCGTATTTAACGGGGGAGTGATATGACTCTTCCTCATTTACATAAACAAAGTGATATCGATTGGTTAGATACGATCTGAACCAGGCTAACGCCTGACCACTGATGCCAACATAGTTTTCTAGTCTATTGAGTAAGATTGTGTGATCTATTGTGTCAAAGGCTGCACTAAGGTCTAGTAATATAAGGATTGAGATTTCACCACGATCGGATGTTAATAGGAGGTCATTTGTAACTCTAAGCAGCGCTGTCTCTGTGCTATGGTGGGGCCTGAATCCTGATTGGAACTTTTCATATGTATTATTATTTTCTATGAATGTGCGTAGCTGGCTTGCCACTACTTTTTCTAATATTTTAGAAAGAAAAGGTAGATTTGAGATTGGTCTAAAGTTATTAAGATCTCCCTGGTCAAGGTTTGTTTTTTTAATGAGCGGTCTAATAGACCCCTTCACGGTTCACGTCACAGGCTGTTCCCACTGCGCATGTTGGTGTCAGAAAAGTCATTACAGCTGATTGAGTTGCGTATTATTCGGTATCGTCAAAAATGCCTACTTACGCCGTGGGCTGTGAAAATCGCACGAGGTCTTCCGTTAAGTTTTCGCGATTCATGCAGAATCTCAAAAACAAAAAATACAACATCTGCGTCTGCAAGCAATTAACGTGCAGACTGAGACAATACAAAGATCAAAGAGGCTTGTGTTTGAAGTGCTCACTTCATTTGAGGTAAGTCATCATTTTTCAGCACTGTTAGATTAAATTATAAATCCTAAATGGTATGAACAGTTCGACCCCGTGCTGCGCGCGCACCCGATAATCATTCAATGTTTACAAACCTTGAAGGGGTCTATAACTGCTAGTTTGAAAGCTGTTGGAACGGATCCTAATTCTAGAGATGAGTTAAAGATATTAAGTACCGTGTCTGACACTACATGAAATACCTCTTTTAGTAATTTTGTGGGAACGGGGTCTAGTATACAGGACGATGATTTGGATGACGTTACTAGTTTAGAGAGCTCTTCTATTGTAGTAGGATTAAATGACTCAAGATGTTCGTTTAGTAATCTAGTGAAATTATTCTATACCTTATAATTCCAAGGGGACGACATGTATGTTAATGGACTATACAGTATGAGACAGATTTGCTCGACTCTCTCTAAAGTTTACACATCAAGACTTCTGATCTTTGAAGGGCTGTGATGATCATGTCTGGACCGGACACATTTAACCGCATGTATGTGCGGACAGACAACTGCTCACTTTAGCGCCTTTTGCGGTTAAATACATCCACACCGCATACATTTTGCTTCAGACAAACACGTGCAGGTCGTGGTTTCTGTTTGCGTCATCACAACATTTCGGCCGTATTGTTTCAGTGATAAAAGTCTTTCGGCCGAAAACCGAAAATGCTCTTTTGGGCCATTTTCGGCTAAAATTTTTCGGTGGCCGAATATTCGGAGCATCCCTAAAAATTATGTTACCATTATACTACAACTATACTAACATAGTCTATTAGTTTTTATTTGTAGTAAAACAACAGTAACCAAATTTACTATTGTCTCATGCGTAATCAGAGTTTACTGTTAAGGGAGTATCTTGCGTGTATTTAGGGAATGTGAGCGTCTCTTTTATCATAAACGGTTTTGACGCGTGTGCAGAAGGCCCATTTTTTTTGACAAAACACGTGATGCACACAGGATCTCTCCACACGCATGACACATATTTTGGAAAAGGGAACCACACACGTGACAATCCGAACACTTATTTTGAATTAGCGCATCCTCGGAAGAGCAGTCACGAGCCGCCACTGAAGGTAATACAAATCGTAATCAATCTGCCAAAATTTTTTTCATTTTTCTAAGGAGAACTATACAAAATGATCTGTTTGAAAAACGGGAAAGCGCACCTGTCAATCAGCACTATTATAACAAAGCAAGGCCAGAGACGAACATGCTCAGTAACGGGAGTAATATGGAATAATGTGTGGATCTTTGAATGACTGTAAGAATACATTTTTTTTAAAGCAAAGGGTTTGTTCTTTTATTTGATATATTGTCTGTTTTTATATTTAAAGAAGATTTTTTGGAAGACATTAAAATTTTGTGAAAATTATAATAAAATGCTGGCGTTGGCTGGCAACTTTTTTAATGGTGACAGGGAAAGAGTAAAAGTTTGACAAATATGCAAAAACATCTGGAGGGGGCCAACACTTTTTCACACCACTGTATATTTTATGTTATAAACAAATAACATATATAAGAATATAACATAAGGCTATGTAATTTTCACAGGTGGCTCATTTCTTCTGGTGTCTATGGGCTCTGCTGCAAGCTAAACATTCTACTATTGACTTTGACTTTCAGAGGTGGGTTACATGACTTTTTGAATTTAAACAACACAAGGTAAACTGTGGTAGAATAAAGTCCTTTCATGCCGACTTCAATTATCAATTATTGACTTTGCGAGGAATGCGTTGGCGAGCCATGAAAGACTATGCAGCCAAATTTAAAGAAATCAACACACACACACAAAATTTTGTGGAAAATTAGATGAAATGTAACAGCACAACATTAGCAATGTTCGTGTTTAGATGAAAAATAAGTTCCTTGCCCTAAAAGTCCTTTTTACACTACTATACCTCCGTCCTGAGGGTAGAATTGTGAACAGTCCATGAATGGTGGGGTCCTTAAGAATACAGCTAGCTCTCCTGTGGACTCTGTGATGGTAAATGGTCCTGGTGATCTTCTTGGCAGCAGTCCATCACAGAAGTGTTGCCATACCACATGGTTATGCAGCTGTTCAAAATAAATATACACAAAGTACAATGATTTTCAGAGACCAGAAGTAAGTAGATTATTATGTTGTAAGGGTCTTGTTTTGTTTTGTTTCTTACTAACTTAAAGTGAATTCTTTTTCAAGGGCAAATGATGTGACGCTTGTCAAAACATGTATTTAGCCCATCGTGTGTGGCTCATCATGTCAAAATATGATGACAAAGAGCATACAAAGAGCAGCTGGGGAAATTGTATCAAAGTTGAGGATGTGCGCAGCTCACTTCAATCACTCTGTACATGTCAAGCAATGTCTGAGGGTCATACAAGGGTCATACAAGATAATCTTGTTCCATAAAAGTTTATGCAGGGGAACAGGGAAAAAAATGTATGCTTAACTGCAGATCTGGTCGAGATACTGGGCCCCACTGAAGAGGTCACCCTTACAGTAAGCAAAGCAGATGAATCTTGCAGCTGGTTCATGTGTTCTGAATGAAAACGCATTGTGGAAACGCGTTGGTAGGCTGCTTTTTGTCCCTCTCTGCTATTATAGTTTATCAATACGGCGGAACAATATGGATGCCTCCTTGGACTTACCCGTCCAATGTAAGTAAAGAGGAGAAATTCTAAGCTTACAAAAAAAAGTCAGATCTCTGGCAGAGGTCATTTGACACCAACGAGGACATATTTATGAATAAAGACATTGATTTTGATTAATAAAACACTTCCTACACAAATCCTACTTACAGTCCCTTTAAAGAAAAAATCTTAGCCCAATTCTATGCTTCTCTAAACTGCACATGACAGAGCCACGGAGGCATTTACCTCCAGTTGTTATGAGATTAACAAAAAAGTTGCCACCACTAATATGGCAGCACTGTTGACCCACAATCCAGCATCAAACACGTGGTCTAGTTATTCAACTTCAACGGTCTGCCTGCACATATATCAACAATTCAATCGAGTAGTAGGTTGCAGTCAAAAATGGGTTAAAAATTGTGTGATGTGTCTATTGTGTGAGTAGGATTTGTTTCATACAAGATCTGGCAACTGAAAAACCTTGGAATAATATATTGATGTGATTATTCATATAACAAGGTAGTACATTTTAAATTACGGGAGTTTTCTGTGATAAATAACAAAACGGGAGGGGGCAGGAGATAGGTGTGAAATACGGGCGACTCCTGGGAAAAAGGGGAGTGTTGACAGGAATGGTGCCCTCTCCACCCTAGTCCATGCCATACCCTGAGCTACCAGAACCTCCCTGGTTCACAGTTACATCTGCTCCTCCTTGATCATCTTGTTCCCCCATTGTTTTTTCTCCTGGCCCACTGTCCTAGCCCACCAGTCCCACCCGTGGGCACTGTTATGTTAGACTTTGATTGTTGTTGTTTTGATGGGTCCCAGGAACAACTCGTAAATGTAAATATAAAATTGTTGTTTCTCTTCATGTGCTTTAATTTTTAAATACTTCATAGTTATGTTTGTCTATTGTTTCCCTGATCCCATGTATGATGTTCTGATTTGCTGCTTTTTCTCATGTGCTATTTTATGTTTTATTCTGCAGCTGCCAAACAAACAATAGTCCCTTTCACACATACAGTCTTTACTGGTAATTTACTGGTAAATTGCAGTTAACAGGTCATGTGTGAACAGAACCTTTCCGGTAAATCAGTGCTCCCAATTTACCAGTAAGACAGGTTGTAAGATTAACGGTAATTTACCGGTAAGCGCTGTGTGTGAACGAAAAATATAGCATTACCGGCATTTAGAACGGACGACGTCAGACCGCGCTGACAGATCGGGCCAATCAGAAAGTCTTTTATACAGGTGACGCGGTTTCCCCCAGACTGTTGACGGACGTTTCCACACACATATTGCTTAAAAGTCGAGCACACCTGAAGTTAACATCCACATTTCTTCACCAAAGTTGTTTAAAACAGCTTACCATCTAATTGCCGACGTCCTTAGCACACCATCTGTGAAGCCTAATGTGCAAACGCGCAGGTTCCGTTTGACGCCGCCTAACGCAATGTTGTTTGGTCACGAGCAACTTCGCGACCGTTTGCCACAGATGTGAAAACAACAAAATACGGACCGTGGATATTAAGTCATAACCCGCCGTTTACAAATACGACACGGACGGAGCTCGCCGGCCGCGCGCCACAGGTAACTTCCGCTTTCTCTCCGAGTTTACCGGTATTTTGATACTGATGTGTGAATGATGTCTTACTGGTAAAAAGACGGAACGTCACTGCATGTGTGAACAGCACATTTTTGTATTTACTGGTAAATTCATTCTGGTAAATTCATGGTAATTTACCAGAATTACTGTGTGAAAGAGGCTATTGTCTGCACTACTATGATTAGAGAAAGGGAGTATTTTTTAGATTTGTTGTTTAACTAACTATTGTGTAACAGTTTTACTTAATTACATTAGTCAAAACCTTTCAAAAACGTTTTTGAATTTTGAACAATACCCGTTCTTGTCTTAAGTCTGATCTAAACTTTTTTGATCCATATTAAATATTGACTAGTGTATATAGGGGTCATTCTACAGAAAAGGTGGAATTCAGGTGATGGAAATCTGCTTAAATGAACTTCTTTCAACATACCCAAAACTTCTTTTATAGCATTAATTAGCTTGTCAAATCTATGAATCCGCAAAACGGGGAGCTTAAGCTATTTTTAACTTTTTAATAAATTTTAATAAAGAATCCATGAGTCATTTATTTGTCATTGGTGTTACCTGTGATTTAAACAACATTAATGTTGATACTAAATATTTTTTCTCATTACAGCTTGTGTTTTTAGTTAAAGGTTGAGTAGAGGAAGGATAACAGCAAGAAAAATAATTTATTATTAATATTTGTTTAATTAAATTCTTCAACTTTACCCAGCATTGTATGAAATTATTTGATTCTCAGTTTGACTTTTGTCTTTAAAACCAACAAAAACAAAAATATTAAACCAAAAAGGCTTTGACACAAAGAATGAAATATCAACAATGTCTTACATCCCATATCAACAACAAATACATTCATAACACCAAAACTTGGTTTAGCACCAATGACATAATATAAGACCAATGACACAATGTAACACCAATGACAAAATTAGAATATAATAATAGATAATGAATATGATAAAACTTACAAACTTTCATAATATTTTCCATCTTGTTTTGTTTTTATGCTTTTAGTTAAAGGAATAGTGCTTAGAAAGTACTCATTAGAGAAGTAACACCAATTACAGTAACACCAATTACGGTAACACCAATGACAATTTACAGAAAAAAACTAATATTTTAACAAAATGGCTGCCATTAGCCATGTGCTATTTCTTCAGAGATGTAACAATCACATACTTCTTTAGTATAATGTATTTTTATGTTAAGATCTTAACACTCCCAGCTATAAAAAAAAGAGTAACACTAATGACATCCAAAAAATCTTAAAACCTCATAATTCTTAGATATATCATGATAGTTTAGACAAATAAGGTAAGACATCTCACAAACCTTTTGCCTTCCTCCACTGCACTTCTTCCACTGACCTCTTGAACCATGAAAAACTTCAAAGAGCTGATGCATTGTTTTTAAAATAAAAAAGTGCTTTGGCATAAATTTGGTGGACAAATATTTATTTGATATTACTAATATTAGTTGTGTATTTTTTACCCTTTCAGTGTTGTAGTAAATTCATACAGGGTTAAAGGTAAATGTAAATTAGATTTGTTTTATAAAAAACATGGTTTTAAATAATAAGTACACAGTTCAACTTCAATGTTTGATCAAAGGGACAGGGCAATTTTTCAGAACCAGACATTTAAAAAAGTTGAAAAAACAGAAATTTAAATAAATAAACTCTCTCATTATTTTAAGGACAGTCTATATTTATTAAATATATATCATTATGGGATTATTGGGTCAAATTAAATGATTAAGGGGTCTGCAAAAGCAAGGGACAAGCATTTCCACCTTTTTTGTAGAATGACCCATAGGGTAGATCCCTGAAGTATACTTGTGGGGTTAGAAAGGTGAAAGTATGGATTTCAAGAGAGCATTGTGGTGATATTTTGTAAATCAGGACCATTATTATAATATTGATAGAATTTAGCTTTACTCAAAAAAACAAAACAATGATGGTTTGCTCAGGCATACACACGTTGTCACGGTTACGCACCTGGACTGAAGCTAACTTCCAGGCTATGTTTGTATTGGCTAGGGGCTACACTGACCTCTACAACAAATACATTGTTGAAAATAACTCAGTGTGGTAGTTGATATTTTGAACTAAAGTAATTTACTTGTTATTTATTTAGCTTGTTGTCAGAAACAATCTGCCTTTATTTTGCCAAGTGGTTTATGTCCATAGGGCAACATTATGCTGACCCTGGGACAATATTTCAACCAACCAATCAGATTTCAGAAACAAGTTTACAGTTTGTTTCAAGTTTGACCTTGCAACCAGGATTAGCTGCTTCTAGACCATTGTTTTAGAAGATCAGATTCACTTAAATCATTCAAAAAAATAATTTGTTAAATAATTGTATAGTTTCATAAAGCATCAAACAGAGTGCCTTGTTTTCATTTTCTTAGTTTACTTGTTTAGTGCAGGTCACATTTATTTATGTTTTATTCTTTATTTTTTTTCTCTCCTAAAGGTATGCTATGGCTAGATTCAACTACTACTTTGAGAAGAAGCAGGAGTTCTTTGGAATGACACTTCAGTAATTTTTCTGCATGGAGACAAAAGACAAGCTGCTAAATAGGCCTATGCATGGATAAAAAAAACGAATAAAGGTGGAATACGTAGAATTTTTACCACTAGATGGCGCCAAAACAAAATGACATCAAATGACATTGTTTAATGACGCTCTGAAGCAGTGTGGAATTATGGGATGGCCATCAATCAGACGTGAACGAGAAATCATGCTGATGGATAAAGTAATCAAGTCTTATAAATGTTGCGTTTGATGACATTGTTTATTTCATTATGTAAGTTTATATGTGATGTTCAAAACGAAATTGTTAGTCATAGATGTTACAGTATTAGTCCAAATTCGATGGTTAACACAGCACAGAATAAGTTTCAACTCACAATCTACAATGATTTTTCACATAATGTATTGACAGTACAAATCTTATTGTGAAGTGTCTTTAAATATCCATTTATATTGCTTTACAATACCTCTCGATGTGCATATTGTCCGCGAGAAGACGCACTGATTACAGTCTACACACTAATGTTGTGATCAGTATAATAGCATACGTTTTTGAAGGGTTGCTAATCAACAACTCACCCATCGCGTAAAACACAAGCAGGATCGGAATCTCTGTCTAGTTAAATGTTGTCGCAAAGCTCTCTCCATCTAGATAATGCAACACCAAATTGATCCTCATACTTTCTCTTGTTTTGTTCCAAACTCTTCTTGGGTCGTTTGGTTGGCCCGTACGCTTACGGGAGCTGTCTTTGCTGACACAATCAGCGGCAGTCCATAAGCAAGCGCGTAGCCCGACAGGCGCTAACGCATAGTTTCGCATTTGTCCACGACACTGGCTGCGTCCGAAAACTCAAGGCAGTGACTTGTTGCCTCGCTGCTTCATGAGGCAATGACTTCGGAGGCATGAAGACAGCTCAGAGAACGGCTTTCGGTAGCGTGTTTGAAATATTAACAGAGCGCCTTTGTGATAACTAATCACATATTTGAAAACTATAATAATAATTTCTCGCTAGAAATGCAATTAAAATGTGTAAAAAGTGAAAATATACGTTTATTTACACTAAATTTGTGCTCCAGTCGCTTCCTTTGCCGCCATTTTATTTTTTCGAACTCGACCACTGTTGTCATGTGGTTTTTACGTCAGTAAAGGCGGTGACAAAGGTTCACATGGACAATAATGTCATTGACAGGAGACTGCACTGCCCCGTGTCAATGTTTTGAATGGCAATTTTCTCACGATTTACAAGAAGTTGAAAACATTACAGATATTGATAGTAATCAGCTGGACAAAATATATAACACTGGCCTAGTGGTTTTTGGACATTTTACTGGAAATATCTTACAAATTGCTCCTTTAACTTCCAAAAGATAAAATGGATTTAAAATGCCTTTAAAAAAATCCAGGCATTATTTGAAATATTAAATTTTGAACTAAAACAAAACCCATCAGTATAATTTGAATTAGATTTCTTTTAAAATTGTAGAAATACATGATACAGGAAATGGGCAAAAGAGATTATGCGAAAATATAAGATGAAGAGGAATAATGTAAGAGTTCTCCAAAAATAAAAATTTATTATATGTACATTCTGACTGTTCAAATGTATGTACTATAAGGCTTATTTTCAACAACGCAAATATGCACATTTCAATTTAAATTAATCTGAATATTTCTTATGTATAACAAAACATGTAACACCTGAAGATAACTCAATAAAGGATCAGGGGTCTCATTTATAAAACTGTGCCTAGGATCCTTACTAAAAGTCTACATACACACAAGCCAAAAATAGCGTACTCAAAAAAAGATTCAGATTTATAAAACCATCCGTACGCACACCTGCAACCAATGTTCCTTTTATAAATCACAGATCACCTAAAAGTGTGAATCTGCCTCATATCCCGCCCTATACGCTCCCATTTTTAACCATAAATAGTCAATCCAAATCACCTCCTGAATGCTGATTCTCATATTAATGAGACTGGCATCCAATTGTTAGTCCGTTAGCTAAATGCGCCCAACCAATAAACGCAAGCCATTGTTGTAATCGTCCAGCATTACACACGGGGGTTACCGCAGAATTTATATATTTTTATTCAATTATATCATACACCTTGCCAAAATCACAGCATAAATGATGATAAGGTATCACTAAAATAAAATAGATATGTGTTTTCTGCTCTTTTTGTGCACGTGTTGTCTGATATATGCGGGCTGTTCTCCAGCAGCACGAGCGTTCTCCTCTGCTCTACAAAGAGCAGACATATAAAAAAATGAATCATTTAAATTTAAAAACATAAATCAATTACCTTTTACCTAACAGACTTGCACTAACTTGAACACATTCTGCCGTCAAGTTTTTTAGCCCTGTTTTGTGCATACACACGCTTTATAAATGAGGCCCCAGATGTGTGCAGTGTTAATTTTGACAGCAGCTTTTTTATTAGTTTTAGTCTTTTTAATAAAATGCAATTTAGTTTGTCACATTTTAGTTTTAGTTTTAGTCTAGTTTTAGTCAACTAAATGCCATGAAATTTTTATGTGTTTAAATGTAATTTAGTTAAAGTGTAATTAAATTTGTCATGCTGACAAATATGTAAATGCTGTGATATAAATATTCTTATTTATCCTGAAAAATCATAACCTTAATATTTCAGAAAACCCAGTTATTAGAGTCCAGTACGTTGTAAAAGTTTAATAGGTTGTATTCAGATTGATTAGGACACTTAGCATTCATCTCAATGCCTGAATTTACCCTCCATTGTTTAAACACAGAGACAGTGGATACTGGACTATGAATGACATTATCAGTTTATTCAGTTCATTAAAGCTCTCATTCTGATTTAATTGACTTGTTTACTGAATGGTGTGTTTGTTCAGTACATTCATCCAAGGCTCACACTTGAATACTATCAGTTTGTGCACTGCGCTCCTGGCCAATGAGGCAGAGACTGCAGTGAACAAGAAATATGAGATAATGCATATTAATAATGTTAAAGTTGTTCACCAGTGTTGGGAAAGTTACTTCCAAAGTATAATACATTATATATTACAAATTACTGTCATTTGAAAGTAATTAGTTACATACAATATTACTGTCTCTGAACTGTAATGAGTTACACTACTTTTGCGTTACTTTTGAGTTACTTTCATCAAAATAACAGAAGTATGAGTAGGCATTATAAAATGTTAAAATGTAGTTTATTGCTGCTTATAAATCTAGAAGTTATGTGTTGGCCCTTGAGCTTTGAATAGGCACAGTGAAGACTTATGGCAAAATACAGTAACAATCACTGTCAGAATCATAAACATAGATAAATGATCGGGTACAAGTCTGGTAAATTATGGTACACATAACAAACACAATAGAGCTGACTCCACTATAATGCAACCTATAGCCTAATAACATGGCAAGACACGCAACCTCTTTTCATTTCTTTTCTTTAATTCACTTTTAATTCAGATTCACAGCACAAACCTGGCATGCACTGGGTTGACACAACTTATCAAAAAGTGCTATTGGAGGATCAGGCCTCAAGGAATACAGCTCATTTCAGTACAATATAAGGATTACATGTAGACTAACACATAAAACACAGACAAACAGAGGAACACTGCTTTTTGCCAAACAACAAATATAGGCAAAGGCTGGTAAAAACTTTGAACAGTGATGTTTAAATTTACCATTTAGATAACCATGATTAAGTCTACACTAATGTTACGTTGTAGTTTAGGTTGCTGTTTGTAATAAAACTGTAGATAGCACAGGAGTAGCCTAGCAATCTATTATGTATATGGACTGTAACCATGGCAACATTAAGCTTACCTTGTCATTGCTGCTGTTGATATGGACTTAATTGGCAAGATTTCTAAAAGTCTCTTTACTTCTGAGGTTCAAGCAGCACAGGAGACCGATGGAAACTTTCTGTTGCTTTTACTTAGTGCTCTCATTCGCAGATTTATGCGTGTGCGGCACTACCGGACCTGATTGCGACCACTTTAGTCAATGTTTATACAGCCACGGACTTCCAGATTCGGCTCTTTTTAAGAAACGCATCTATATTTGACACGCATCGCGTCCAAATCGCAGTTCAATTCAAAATTAAAGGGACACCATGAAACTTTTTGGCCACTAGGGGGTGCTAGACACGTATTTTTCACTTCTAGCGCCCCTAGAGCCCACAAGCGCCCGAGCACTGTCGCAAAGGAAAGGAACTGGCCAACCTTAAAACTAAACTAAAAACTAAACATTTAAAATGCTAAACGATCAACATTTTGAGACAACAGGGAGAAACGCAGTCATGTTACAACTTTCTGATGAGGAACTCATCGTGGCAGAAGCCATTTCTCAATCTGAAGGTTGCAGCCTCCGGATGTCGTATTTCTAAGCTGTATACGTCATCAAGACTGTCTTATTTCACAATATTAACAATTACAAAGTTGACTATTATACTTAGTTAATCGTAAATTGTTGCAGTATGCTTATGACTTGCGAATGTAATGCTCAGTTTACCTTAATAACCCAGGCTTGATGACGTGTGCAGCCTGCATATTTGACCTCCGGAGGCTGCAGCCTTCCAATTCAGGAACGACCAGACGTATTTCCTTGCCTTTTTCCAAACAAATATTGTTGCATCCTCTCTCTCTCTCACTCGCCACCAGGATTTTCCGCAATGGCGCTCGTTATTCCTCTTTTTTGTGTGAAAATCGCTCCAAATCCAAGTAAACCGATGCGTTTAGGTCTGCCGCTTTGTAATACGTCACGCGAGTGACAGCGGAACGCAGCAAATGAGGAAGAGAGAAGAGAGAAACGCTCGGATCTGATTGGTGAATGAATAGGGTTTGGTTTTACACTGTGAGCAAGTTTGAGTGCTATAGCATCCTGGATTGTAATGTAAATATCATAGACACAGTAAAAGAAAGGTAAATACGTGAACACAGCATCTGAATACAGGGAACTATATGCAATATAATCGCCGTAATTTATAAAGAACATCGCATTTATGTATGAATCAACAGTTTATATAAAAAATTGCCTTAAAGGGGAATCGAACCCGTGTCGCCCGTGTCATAGGTCCGTGACACTAAAGACTGTGCCACAGAGTCACATAATAGAAACTGCTCTCTAAACTCCTTAAGTAGCCTCCAGCAAAATTCACGTTAAAAACAAATTGTGTGGAGGAAGTGACGTATGCCGTAAAGCAGTCGAATTTTGTAGTTTTTTTTGTGCTCTGGTTACTACCAGAAACCCTAAGTTTTAAAATACGAGTAAAAGTGATACAGACCCCGTCAGGCTATGGTAGACATGTCATTCAACCTATTTAAAGTCGATGTACTATCACAAGGGTCTTGAAAATTTATTATGAAGGTTGAAAAATTACATGGTGTCACTTTAAAGTAAAAATGAAAAAAAAAACCATCACTCGATCACTAGACTCTGCTACACTTACCTGAACTAGAGGTCGACCGATACTGGATTTTGCCAATAACGATAACCAAGATGGGCACTAACTGCCGATAACCAATAAATTAACCGATGACCATTTACTGAATTCAAACACTCATAACTCATTCACTGAGCTCAAACATAACACAACAAAGTTGTGTTGAACTTTATTACCAAATTAGAATAAAGAATTGACAAAATAATTTGTACTTTTAAGTAAAAAGTAAATATGAATCAACCTTAGAGTAAGCAACCAAAAAAAAAATACTAAACCAAAGTAACACACCACAGAACAATAAAAACAGATTCAGACAATATAAACAGATAGCATGAACTGTTGAAAAAAATTACAAATTAAATTGTCAGTACGCAATTTTTTGTTTGTTTATCAAAACTTAGATATGATAGTTGTGATAGAAGTTTATTATAAAACTACAGCAGGCTATGTCTGTGTAACTATACTGCGCTGTGTAGAGAGATCATAAACCTCGCACTGTTCAGGGGTGCGTTCTCCGAAACTACCTTAACGCTACGTCTTTCTTAAGTTGTACCTTAAGCTGTACCTTATCGCTAATACGTGTTTCCCGAAACCTTCTTAGTTACGTATACCTTCTGTAAGTCATATGTTCGTAAGGTTGGTCTGGAGCACTCTTAGCTATACCTTATCGCTGCTGACGGTTCATACCGCTAGTGGCCACCACTAGAAAAAGCTTTTTTACATCGCAGTTTAATTAAACATAGAACATTTTATTTGAACATTTAATATAACATCTGATTTAGTATTAAAATTACATTTTTACTTAAAAATTTCACACATAAAATACTTAAGTTGTTATAGCCTACACACAGTTTATGGAAGTGTTTTCATTAATAAAGTTTCCAATCACTAATGCAGTGGTCTCAAACTCCCGGCCCGCGGGCCATTAGCGGCCCGCCCTCCCCCTATCTGCGGCCCGCGTCACCTTTCAAAAATATAATATAATCTGGCCCGCAGAAAGATTTTTATTCACTTTGTTTTATATTCGTTTGATTTTTGATTTAAACGTTCAAGTGTTCGTTTACATGTCGCGTCTAACAACGCGTTAATAACGAGTCAAAGCATTACTTTCCAAAGTGCTCGGGAGCGGAAGTTGCGCTCCGTGGTGTGGTTAGCGTCACCCGTTGCTACGCAGCCATGAACCGAGCGCTCCGTGATGTCGAGGATAACGGAATGCGTGATCGGATTTTAATTCCTCAACTGAACATCGCGTCAATCATATCATTGTAACCATGCTATCAGTTAATCTGGTTGGGACTTTGTAGTGTTTGTCCAGAGAAGATTTGTTACTCCCGGGTGTATATCAGCTGTTACTCAGAAAAGATTGAGCTGCGGTGGGATTCACATCAACAAGTAACAGCTTCTAATGGAGACACCGGATGGAGGCAGAGCCATACGTAATGCAACACATTTTAAACTACAGATAAGAAAAGAGCCATCAAAGTGCCCAGGTTAAGAAAAGATAAAAGATGAGGAGAAATGTACAGAAGATAAAAGTATGTATACTGCTATATCCCAGCTAACAAATTTAGGTTCTAAAAACGTTTTCCAAACGTTCTATTTTGGTTGTGGGAACGTTGTTTTGGAACGTTATTTAAACGTTAAAATGTCCAGTTTTCTTGTCGTGATTATAACGTTATTTAAAGGTTCTAAAAACGTTCTATATAACGTTTTCCTAACTATATTTTCACCCATTATACAACGTTCTTAGAACATTTATTTATAACGTTCTTAAAACGTTAAAATGTCCAGTTTTCTTGTCGTGATTATAACGTTATTTAAAGGTTCTAAAAACGTTCCATATAACGTTTTCCTACCTTTATTTTCACCCATTATAGAACGTTCTTAAAACATTTATTTATAACGTTCTTAAAACGTTAAAATGTCCAGTTTTCTTGTCGTGATTATAACGTTATTTAAAGGTTCTAAAAACGTTCCATATAACGTTTTCCTAACTTTATTTTCACCCATTATAGAACGTTCTTAAAACATTTATTTATAACGTTCTTAAAACGTTAAAATGTCCAGTTTTCTTGTCGTGATTAGAACGTTATTTAAAGGTTCTAAAAACGTTTCATACAACGTTTTCCTAACTTTATTCTCACCCATAAAACAACGTTCTTAGAACATTTATTTTTAACATTCTTAAAACGTTAAATTGACCAGTTTTCTTTTCGTGATTAGAACGTTATTTAAAGGTTCTAAAAACGTTTCATATAACGTTTTCCTAACTTTTTTCTCATCCATAATACATCGTTCTTAGAACATTTATTTTTAACATTCTTAAAACGTCAAAATGTCCAGTTTTCTTGTCATGATTAGAACGTTATTTAAAGGTTACAAAAACATTTTTCACAACATTCACATACTGTATAACATTCTTTTAATGGTTATTTTTAAATTATATCAACAATATAGTTATCATTTTAAACATTTGTGTTCAAAGGTTATAAAAAGTTTCTTACAATATTTTCAAAACTTTATTTTCACAAATATAATATTCTTTAAACATTAATTTTTATAATCCAAAACAATACAATATCCAGCTTTCTTACTTTCCATTATTTAAAGGTTACAAAACATTTTTGAGCATTTCACCAACTTTATGTCTTAGTACAATATCCTTGCAAAAATGTTTAACAAACATCAATTTAATTCAATTCAATTATATTTATACAGTGCTTTTCACAATAGTTCATCATACCAAATCATCTGTACATGTAATAGAATATAAGACGACACAGAAAAGCAAAGAACCTCAAAGTTTTAAATACAGTTAAGGATGGAGTATTTGAGGTTACATGGAGTTATTTCTTATATAAATAATATAATAAGAATTACTCCATACCAAGCTAAATTATGAACATACAGTAATAGAACAGTGATAGAACAGTGTATGTAATATACTCCAACTCCAAACTATATACCAGTATTAACATAATTTTCTAAAGACGTTATAAGGTTAATATCAGCAGTTTCCTAGTAAGCAAGCCACACAGAAACATTGGTCAAGGGGGATACTTCTTCAGGGAGACAGGAATAAAAACCCAGTGAGAAAACCAGGCTTAGCCAGGAGGTGCAGTTCCCATCTTACATGTTACAGCTGTAGTGTGGTGCAGTTTGTAACCGAGGAAAGAGACCCTGTTATTAATTTCAGCTACAACATATGTTACAGTAATGTAGTATAGAATTTAGTATATACTATGCTATATAATACTAACACATATAAATATAAATATATACATATATACATATAAACATATATATATTCAGGCGTCACAGTTCGGTACAATGGAGGTAAAAGCAAAATAAAAAAGTGAGGTATGCAGAAGAGCATCTCTAAACCCACAACACGCCGAACCTTGAGGTGGATGGGCTACAGCAGCAGAAGACCACACCGGGTGTCACTCCTGACAGTAAAGAATAGGAAAACGAGGCTACAATTCGCACAAGCTCACCAAAATTGGACAAAAGAAGATTGGAAAAACATTTCCTGCTCTGATGAGTCTCGATTTCTGCTGCGACATTCTGATGGTAGGGTCAGAATTTGGCGTCAACAACATGAGAATGTGGATCCATCCTGCCTTGTATCAATGTTCAAGCTGCTGGTGCTGGTGTAATGGTGTGGGGGATATTCTCTTGGCACGCTTTGGGCCCATTAGTACCAATTGAGCATCGTGTCAATGCCACAGCCTACCTGAGCATTGATTCTGACCATGTACATCCCTTTATGACCACAGTGTACCCATCTTCGGATGTCTACTTCCGGCAGAATAAATAATCTCAGACTGGTTTCTTGAACATGACAGTGAGTTCACTGTACTTAAATGGCCTCCACAGTCACCAGATCTCAACCCAATAGAGCACCTTTGGGATGTGGTGGAACTGGAGATTCGCTTCATGGATGTGTAGCCAACGTGTCTACAGCAACTGCATGATGGTATCATGTGAATATGGACCAAAACCTCTGAGGAATTTTTCCAGTACCTCGTTGAATCTATGCCACGAAGGATTAAGGCAGTTCTGAAGGCAAAAGGGGGTCCAACCCGGTACTAGTAAGCTGTACCTAATAAGGTGGCCGGTGAGTATATGTGAGCAGTCATCAATTTAGCAGCATGAGGATGGGCATCAGGCGGATGAATGGTGGGATGAGCATCCCTCCAAATTGGAATTGGACCTGTCCGTCTCAGATTTCCTCGGTGAACGAGGATGAGACAGGGAAACAGAAACAAGGTGCAATTAGTAAAGAGGCCCATCACATGTAGTGTTAAAGGCATTCATACAGTATAATAGATGCGGCATAAGTATGTATAGGAGATGAAGTAGGTAAATGCTTGGTTAAAGAGATAAGTCTTAGGCGGGGCAATAGTTTACTCTTTTATTTGTTCATTTTTTACTCATTTATTAAAAGTCACTTGATTTGTGGACAAAAAAGAAGCTGATTTAGAAGGCAACACTGTCATGACCACAACCTTCTTAAAACTGATGCTAATAATCGGAGCGCGCCATTAAAGGGACACTTCACCCATTTGCATTAAGCTTTGTATAGTCAGAATATGACTTACCCTTGTTCCTCGATGTGGAACATACTTTAAGGTGTCTGCAATGAAGGCGCAACCAGGTTCGACTTTTTGTGAAATGCAGAATAGATCATTTAATAACACAATATAGCTTGAGTAAAAGTGTGATTATAGCTTTTTATAGAAAATGTTTATTCTGTTTCTCGAATCTGACTGGCTGAGAGTCTTTTCCAACCGCCAGAGATATTCCACCAGTACCATCCCGTGAACTGCTTTACCATTTCTATCATTTGCCACTGGTCATTTTAAAATTAGTAATGGAGGCTTGAAGCCGTACAATTACATATTTGCGATTGGATAATGCAGCCACCAGAGCAGACTGTCTAGGACAGTGTTTCCCAACCCTGGTCCCCGGGCACACCCCCGCAGAAAGCTCCAGACGTCCCCCCACCCAAAACACCTGATTCGACTTTCTTTTCTTTCTTTCTTTTTTAACGGCATACCAGCTTCAAAGGCTATATTCATGGCGAGAATACAGTATAATTAAATCAAAGGAAGATTAAAATAGATGTTTCAAATTTATTTCCTCTAAAAATCTTAAAACCATGCTTGGGCTCACTTGATTAAAAACCTTTTCAAAACTATCAACAGAGTAAAAACGATTTCTCAGAGGAGTAAATGTAATACAGTCTAAAAGGATATGTTTAATGGACAATGGATTTTGACAAGATGAACAATTTGGATGGTTTTACCCGATTCGACTCATCAGCCTCCTTCTAAAATGGTAAACATGTGCCCCTAACAAGCTGATGAGTTAAATCAGGTGTGTTAAATAAGGAGACATCCAAAGCCCCCTGGGAGGGCGCGCCCGAGGACCAGGGCTGGGAAACACTGGTCTAGGACTAGCCTTAAGTCCTGTCTGTGAAAACAGGGTTTGTGTGTAAATTCATGTCAGACACTTAAAACAAGTGCGAAAGTACTAGGATAAACAAGTGCATACAGAATAGTATTTTTTGTGTCACGCTCTTCCCTCTTTCTTGTCACATGCAATAAAAACTCATCCGTATCAGGAATCCATAGCAGAAGCAAGTAGTTTGGCACTAATGAGTCAAACTAATGTTTAATATTGCTCTAGTAGTTGTGTGATTTGGCTTTATATCAGCGTGCTGAGATAGTGTGTAAAACAAACTGGTATAGAATGATATAAAATGATGCGCTGTCATTTGTACAACTGTAACAATAGAAGAGAATGGGGTTGGCGTTTACTAATGATGATATGTTTGTTATCGTTTACTTTAGTACTTATGCTTGTTTTTTAATTGTCTTTGACATGTATAAATACACAGTTTCCCAGACAGGGCCCATCCAGAATAGTCCCAGACCAAATAAGTCCCAGACTAAAATGCATGTTTGAGCTGCCTTAAAGGTGTAGCGGAGGATTTTCTAAAATTTTTGAAAAGAACCGACTTCTTCACTTTTAAAAAAAATGCAATTGCGAAACACTCCTGATTGACAACTAGGAGGACCAATAGTCTTGATGATCCACCCGGAAAAAGAAAATCCTCTGCAATACCTTTAATTTAAAAACATCTTGCACTGATATATTTTAACATGTTTTGTCTTAAGATTCACCCCAGTACTGGTTTTTGTAAGGTATGTTTGTAAAAAACTACTAATATCCTAATTAGAGCTGGGCATAGATTAATCTAGATTAATCACATGCAAAATAAAAGTTATTTTTTGCATAATATATGAGTTTGTGCTGTGTGTAATAATTATGTTTAAATAAATACACACACATTCATATATGTATTTAAGAAACATTTACAAGTGTATATACAGTCTTGTTCAAAATAATAGCAGTACAATGTGACTAACCAGAATAATCAAGGTTTTTAGTATATTTTTTTATTGCTACGTGGCAAACAAGTTACCAGTAGGTTCAGTAGATTCTCAGAAAACAAATGAGACCCAGCATTCATGATATGCACGCTCTTAAGGCTGTGCAATTGGGCAAGTAGTTGAATTAGTTGAAAGGGGTGTGTTCAAAAAAATAGCAGTGTGGCATTCAATCACTAAAGGTCATCAATTTTGTGAAGAAACAGGTGTGAATCAGGTGGCCCCTATTTAAGGATGAAGCCAACACTTGTTGAACATGCATTTGAAAGCTGAGGAAAATGGGTCGTTCAAGACATTGTTCAGAAGAACAGTGTACTTTGATTAAAAAGGTGATTGGAGAGGGTAAAACCTATAAAGAGGTGCAAAAAATGATAGGCTGTTCAGCTAAAATGATCTCCAATGCCTTAAAATGGAGAGCAAAACCAGAGAGACGTGGAAGAAAACGGAAGACAACCATCAAAATGGATAGAAGAATAACCAGAATGGCAAAGGCTCAGCCAATGATCACCTCCAGGATGATCAAAGACAGTCTGGAGTTACCTGTAAGTACTGTGACAGTTAGAAGACGTCTGTGTGAAGCTAATCTATTTTCAAGAATCCCCCGCAAAGTCCCTCTATTATAAAAAAGGCATGTGCAGAAGAGGTTACAATTTGCCAAAAAAAACATCAACTGGCCTAAAGAGAAATGGAGGAACATTTTGTGGACTGATGAGAGTAAAATTGTTCTTTTTGGGTCCAAGGGCCACAGGCAGTTTGTGAGACGACCCCCAAACTCTGAATTCAAGCCACAGTACACAGTGAAGACAGTGAAGCATGGAGGTGCAAGCATCATGATATGGGCATGTTTCTCCTACTATGGTGTTGGGCCTATTTATCGCATACCAGGGATCATGGATCAGTTTGCATATGTTAAAATACTTAAAGAGGTCATGTTGCCCTATGCTGAAGAGGACATGCCCTTGAAATGGTTGTTTCAACAAGACAATGACCCAAAACACACTAGTAAACGGGCAAAGTCTTGGTTCCAAACCAAAATAATTAATGTTATGGAGTGGCCAGCCCAATCTCCAGACCTTAATCCAATTGACAACTTGTGGGGTGATATCAAAAATGCTGTTTCTGAAGCAATACCAAGTAATGTGAATGAATTTTGGAATGTTGTTAAAGAATCATGGAGTGGAATAACAGCTGAGAGGTGCCACAAGTTGGTTGACTCCATGCCACACAGATGTCAAGCAGTTTTAAAAAACTGTGGTCATACAACTAAATATTAGTTTAGTGATTCACAGGATTACAGGAAAAAAAATGTTTGTACAAAATAGTTTTGAGTTTGTACAGTCAAAGGTAGACACTGCTATTTTTTTGAACACACCCCCCTCAACCAAAACCCCAATTGCACAGCCCCAAGAGCGCGCACACCACGAATGCTGGGTCTTGTTTGTTTTCTGAGAATCTACTGAACCTACTGGTAACTTGTTTGCCACGTAGCAATAAAAAAATATACTAAAAACCTTGATTATTCTGGTTAGTCACATTGTACTGCTATTATTTTGAACAAGACTGTATATTTATTTATATTTTTATATATTCTATATTATATATAAATAAAAAAATTATATATAAATAAAACATTTCTTAAATGTACATACATGTATGTGTGTGTGTTTACATATACATAATATTTACACACAGCACAAACTCATATTTTGCAAAAAATTACTTTTATTTTGTATGAGATTAATCCAGATTAATCCATGCCCAGCTCCAATCCTAATATAACTAAGGCCTAATATAATATCCTAATATAACTGGATTAATCCAAACCCTGTCCAGGAAACTGCCCCAAAGTGTTTAAATAGTGTTTCTGCAGGTGAATGTTGTGCCAGATTTTTCCTGTCACAAATATTTGATCGACTGCTCAAATCATTAGATTAGCCTTTCCTACTAATTCTAAAAGCCGATCAGAAACAGAAATAATGGTTGCATACGTAAGAAATAATTGATGACGGGCAGCTGGATTATTCAAAATAATGCACACTCAAGGTGGTAATGCGGCACGTCACGAAGCTTAGTGTGCATTATTTTTAAATAACTCAAAGGATCAGAGTCAATTATTCCTCTTATACCACGGTTACAAAAGACATTGCTTGGGTGGTTACATTTGACAGGTCAGGTGTGCATTTATCGAAAAATAATGCATACCTGTGAAACATTTGTTAATCAGAAGCATTCAACAGCCATGTGGTATAATTGATTATAACATTACATTGACGCATTCGGCAAACGCTATTATCTTAAGCGACTTACAGTGCATTACAAGGTATTATGTATTTTTTCAGTATGTGTTCTTAGAGTTTCGAACCAATGACCTTTTGCATTGCTAATGCAATGCTCTACCTCTGAGCTTTACAGAAACATAAAAAAAAAAGTTTGTTAAATGAACTTGTATAGGAGTTATTCGATCTACGTCATCAATGTTCGCGGCGGCCATATTGTTGACATAGAACTGTCAGTCTGTCAATTGACAAGCGAGGCAGCGTGGGTATTATGCATGGTATTATCGATGTAATTTTTTAAAACTGCGCGATGGTGTGTGGTGTAATACACGGCTGTTCTAACAACAGCAAAAAGAACCCCGGAATTAGTTTTTATGCGATACAGACTGTCAGAAAACATGAAAGGAAGGAGACAGAGGAGTTGAACCAGAGAAGGAGAGACTCCCAACAGCAAAGTCTGTCCCCATCATTTTACCACAGGTAACGTTAGGGATATATGCCTCACAGCAAAGTCTGTCCCCATCATTTAATCACATATGGTTAGCTGTAAGCAGTGGCTGAAACTGCTCTTTCAAATAAGCTGCCATAAATTGAGACAGTTATTAAATTAGGATTAATGACTTTATGAACATAGGTCTGGCATTGATACTAGGTAGGGAATTAAGGGTCGTTCACATTATAACGATAACTATGAAAAATATAGTTTTGAAAATCGTTTTATATTAAAGCAACACCAAAGAGTTTTGGCTCTTTGCTCCCCCTACAGGTTAGAAGCGTAATTGTCCATTACCCACTGTCATAAATACTGAGGCATAGCTGGCTCTGATTGGATTGTAGGTCTGCCGTAAAGCAAGTTTTTGTAGTATTCACTCGGACTACAGGACCGCTACCCGACGGTTGGAAACTTCTTTAGTGCGGTTTTGGCCGATAGAGGGCTGCAAAGCGAATGTGAAAGTGCTGTTCACCCTGTTTAGAGTGGATGAACGACTGAAACTGTTTTGGAAGTGTTATTTTAAGGTAAAAAAAACTCTTTGGTGTTGCTTTAAAGAGAATAGCGGAGCTCCCACCAAAACTATAACAATGCAGATACAATGAATTGAACTTCAAGTGCACGAGCACTTAAAATGACAGTGAAGCTCATTGAGGTCTATAACATTAGATTACCTGCAGTTGCTGTGAAAATTGACGTAATGTTTTTTAATCTATTACATTAACTAACTGTTATGCCAAAAGGTAAGAGATTACACAAACTATTATATTCACTGTTTAGAGTTATGCGAAACGCAGCGTGTTGAGGACATACAAGCAATATTAAAGGCAAGTGATTTGCGCGAGTGCCGTGAGCGAATTAGCATAAACGTATTGTTTGGTGATGTGGACGATAATATAGTTATCGTTATAATGTGAACGGCCCTTCAGTGCTTGTATGATGTATGCGGATACTGTATGAACGATATAGTTATAAATATCCAGATAAGTTACGCCTGGCAATAAGGACGGATCTTTACTTAAGGCTATTGGGTCTATTTGATATGGTTCCACACCAATCAAGCTTATCTTCTCTTAATACTGACGAGATGAAGCCATTAGGCTACTGCTCCCCTCAACTCAAATCTACGTGCGGCTAGGGGCAGGACAGATGTCATGTCAACAAGATGGCCGCGGTTAGCTACTTCCAGTGTTTGCGAATAAGCCCTATACCGGGAGTGCAGAATTACTAGGCAAGTTGTATTTTTGAGGATTACTTTTGTTATTGTACAACTACAGTGCTCCTGGTCAACTCAAAACGTCAACAAACCCCCAAACCGGAACACTTAAAGGAGCACCTCACCCACAGAAACATTAATCTTCATTGAAAGTGTCTCATATTTGTAGTCAAAATGTAACATACATTTCGAATTTGGTGCCAATTTGACTGAGAAAAGGGCTGTTTGTAGTCTCACCCGCTCAACAAAGATATTGGACTTCCTTCTTTCAATGATGCAAAATGATGATTTTTACATCATTGAAAGAAGGAAGTGCAACACTGAAATATATATTTCTCCTGTTTCAGCAGCAACTGAGGAAATTATGCACGACCATTCAAAAACATGACTAGGGTTCTAACTATACAAAGATTAATGCAAATGGGCGAAGTGTCCCCTTAAGTAGTAAAAGTGAAACTTTGGCCTTCCCAAGATAACATTTCCATGTACATCACCACCAGGCAACCACTAGTGTGCAGAACCATCAGGCAACTAAATGAAAAACAAAGATTCCACCATCTCACTTGTTTTTTTTCACCTGTTAAAGTGAGAATTATAAACAAACTCTACATTTACAAAAAAAATTAATTAAACAATAAAAAATATATAAACTCAGTGTCCAATACAGCCACCCTTCTTTTCGATAACAGTCACAATGCTTCCATTCACGGATTCAGTCAGTTTCTTGATCTGGTCTGAACCAACATTTTGTGCAGCCACAACCACAGCCCCCCAGACACTGCCCAGAGAGGCGCACTGCCCACCCCCACTGCAAACGTCCTGCCCAAGAAGGGATCAAAAGGTCCCAACAGGGTTCAAGTCAGGCGAAGAAGGGGGCCATGTAACCAGCCCTTCATCTCCAAGGCCTCCACATGCCAGTCATGCAGTGGAGCACCCCGATGCATGTGATGAAGCGCTGTCCCGCACAAAAAAGTCCTCTGGAAAGATGCAGATTTTTTTCCTGTACCACTGCTTGAAGAAAGTGTCTTCTAAAAATTGGCAGTAGGTCTGAGAGTTGTTTTTTATTTCCATTTTCAACCCAAAAAGGTCCAACAAGCTTATCTTTAATAATACTTGTCTGTGCCTGCCTGCCTGTAATGTAGAAGACACTTTCTTCAAGCAGCGGTACAGGAAAAAGTTTGCTTCTTTCAAGAAGACTGATTATTTTGCAAGACAACGCTCCATCACATACATCAAAGTACTCCACTGCATGGCTGGCCAGTAAATGCTTTAAAGATGAAAAACTAATGACATGGCCCCTTCTTCACCTGACTTAAACCCTATTGAGATATTTTGATCCCTTCTTAAGCAGGACATTTACAGTGAAGGTAAACAGTACACCTCTCTGAACAGTGTCTGGGAGGCTGTGGTTGCACAAAATATTGGTTCAGACCAGATCAAGAAACTGACTGAATCCGTGAATGGAAGGCTTGTGACTGTTATCGAAAAGAAGGGTGGCTATATTGGTCACTGAGTTTATATTTTTTTTTATTTTTTTATTGTTTTATTAATTTTTTTGTAAATGTAGAGTTTGTTTATTATTCTCACTTTAACAGGTGAAAAAAAACAAGTGAGATGGTAAAATCTTTGTTTTTCATTTAGTTGCAGGGCTCCAAACAAAAAAAATCAATTAAGGAGCCATTGGCTCTTATAGGGGAAAAAAACAGGCGCCAAATAATTTTTTTAAGAGCCAGATAACAATGCACTTACTTTTAGCAGGCATGAAAATGGTCAGGGGTGAAAAGGGTGCTCGAGGGGCGACGTGGCCTCTGATGGGGCCGGGAGGTGGGGGACTCTCCCAGAATAAATATTATGGCCTCATAAGGGGTAACTTAACTTGTTTATTCTTAAGGCATGTGATTGGCCAAGGACAAAAAATGAGGAAGGAACCCAACATCCCCCCACACCCCTGCACGCGCAGAAACAAAATGCACACCACATAACAAATGCAAAAAAATACATTATGACCATTATTTCAATTATTTAATTCTGACGGACAATATAGGTTGTAAATTTTAAATGTAAACATTTGACTAGTAGGTTATCCAAAACCATGTTTAATTAAATGGGTTAATACATGTGGAAAGCTGTAACAAGTAGCATTCCCTTACCATTTGACATCTGCAATAATTTTATTTTGCCATAATCTGACCATCAGTCACAAGGCCATACAATTTTAAGTTGGCCTTGGAATAGGGTGGACCTGAATGCCTACAGTACATGTATTTTAAAATTACTTAATTTTACAATATAGTACTGGTTAAATTAATTGCATTATGGTTTTTGAGTCATGAGTTGAATAATTTTCAGATAAGCAAAAAAGTGATGTTGGAAAATTAAATAAGAACAAATCAAGAAATTACAAACATAAAATAGAAAAGAACAAATTTACAAATAAAGTAAGATCTAACAGTATTGATTAGGTAGAGAAACAGTATCAAATTAATACAGCACTGTTTTCATTCTATAAATTAAATATAATTGATCTTTTTAAAGCTATAAAAGTGATTTTCCTTTTGTCTTCTGTAGTCTGATTTACATAACGACTCAAACATAAGCTTTTCTTATAAGATGAACTGTCCCTTTAAGAACGGAGAAGCACTGATCTTTACACTAGCTGCGTTTACATGGACATTTGTAATCCGTTTAAATGATCAATCTGAATAAAAATGCTCCATGTAAACACCTCAATCGGACTAAAAAGTGGCAATCTGATTAAAAATCTAATCCGCTTGTTAGGGGTGGTTTATACCTTTTGTAATCCGCTCAAAAGGACATGTATACACTTGACCGGATGGATAACTGAAACTGGGACGCTCTGCGCATGTGCCATCTTTTCTTTTTTTAATGGCGGTTGGCAAACCCACTGAAAGGCGCATTTCCGCCACCTGCAGGACGGGAGTGTGGAGCATGTTCACACGTGCAATGACGTAGAATTGCCGTAATGACATGTGACGCAAATATTTGAGTTTGTTTTGTTGAAGGAAGTCACAAGAAGTGATTTGTCTTGTTAATCTTGTTCCTATTATCCTTCCAGTTCCCCATAAAGTTATACAAGACAGCGTTGTCCGGTCAGTCCATGATTTATATTCTGATCCACAAACGCGTGCGTTTGGACTCGCTCTCGCGAATGGTCTCTGCAGCACTGCGTGAAGTAAAATACGCTTTTTGGGCACACGTGAATGGGTGTTTTTGCTGCTGCTTTATAATCAGCTGAGGCACAAAGCAAATCTTGAAACAGCGTGAAACTATATTTGTGCAATGTGCGCATGTCAAATGATCAAATCTGATGTAAATCTTGTGTCATATAAACACGCACATCAATCCGATCACATTATTAAGTGCTTGGTTTTTACATTGAAAAACATAAAAGCAATAAGTAATACGCTATTTTGTAACATGGATTAGTGGCTGTCTTGAGAAATGGTTCGTTTGAAGGGGCGGGCCACATTGAAGACCTGAACGTAAACACCCACTGCTATGATTGGACAGCTTCATTCCCCGTCATTACATGTAGGGAAATGTTTTAAAAGCATTAATGTGATAAAAATAACTGCCGAACACAAATATGTTTGAGCCACAAAAGATTCTGGGTGCTAAAGATTAGAGGTCGACCGATTTATCGGCCGGCCGATTAATTGGCCGATTTTTGGCATATTTTAAAAAATCGGCTTTGGCCGATTTTGCTGCAAAACTAGGCCGATTAATAGGCAGGCGCATCTGCGGGCACCTAAGCGCTGTTGTAGAACTCGTGACGCTGCCTCTTGCTGCAGGCAGCTCGCTCCCGTCTCGTGTGTGTGCAGCCATGCCTTGTTCACAAACAGCTTTACTAAATGATGGCGGATCGCGCGAATTAAGCAGCCAGTACAACAGCGCGACAGGCTTATGTCTCGCGGTGCATAGTCCGTGCAAAGATTAGGCTCATTTCATGTGATTAATGAGTGATGATGAGTTTTGTTTGCGTGACAGAGAGAGAAGAGCCGCGCGCGCATGCTTTCTGTCTCCCTGCTTTTATTACTCAAAACAAAACTGACTCGATGGCGAAAGGTCGGAAGACCAAATCATATCCACAAAGGAAATGTTTTTCGTGTTGTTACAGTAAGACTTTGTTTACAGTTTTGCGCTGCTCAGCCTGGATTAGAACACAGCGCGTCCGATTCGCGAACTGACTCCTTTGACCGGATTCGTTTGAATGAACAGTTGAAACAACAGATCTGTCCCAACACTAAACTCACAAGACGTCACTGTCAGCACAATCAGTCACTTATAGCGTCTCAGAAATGAGAATGTAAATGTGTTTAGAAAGATTTGCCCTAAATAACAGTCTCAACTAAAAACCATTTACTATGTTAACTTTATGATGAATAAATATTTTATCAGGTCTACCAAATAAGGATTTTATCATACAAAGCAATAAAAGCCATGATGAAAAACTGATCAAAGATGATGACAGCAGAGTGTCAGGTAATATCTGTGTCTGATAAATGCATGGTGCAGAGGAGGTTGTAAAACTCTTCAGAAAGACCTGTCATATATTTTTAAATACTTTGACTTAAATAGTGACATTTATGCATTTAAAATATCTGCTAATAATGATGAGAACATTTTGATTATTATGTACATATAGAAAATCGGCCAAACATATCGGCCATCGGCTGCCCCAATTTCTAAAAAATCGGCATCGGCCAGAGAAAAAGCATATCGGTCGACCTCTACTAAAGATGATACACATAAATGACAATACGTATATTTAAGTAGAAACAAAACTCGACGGGACTAAATTACCGTATAAAACACAGTAAGCGTGCATCAGAATCTAAACTGCGGCTAATAAATCCTTTTCAATAACTTTGTATATTTCTATTGTGCTTGTGAGGTTGCTTTTACATTCACGTAATGTTAAATACCACAGTTATATAATAAAAAATAAGCTTTGTTGAGTGTTTGACCTTTCAAACACAATTCGCCTAAATTACCGTATACAACACAGTAAACGGGCATCAGAATCTAAACTGCGGCTGATAAATCCTTCCTTATAACTAACTTTGTATATTTCTACCTTTAAATTACAGTCGTATTGTTAAGTGTTGTACCTTTATTAATCGTTTAATGTTTTTAGTAAATTAAAACAGTCAAACAAACGTGTTTAGACACGGATGTTACAACAGGACATATCAAGCGATCTCTTCTAACAAAGCAATAGTGAAACGCAGTAACTTAAATAAAGTAAAATGTCTTACTGTGTATTATACTGCTGTGTCATTGTTGTCAGATCCAATATAAGTGGTGCTTTTAATCACAGTCTCTCTGCAAATCCAGCATCGACTTCTTTACAAATGAATCCGTGTCCACAACGTTAACAAACGCTTCCCACACGAGCTGGAACTTCTTCAAAAGCAAACTTTATCCAAGCATATTGCTAATGTTAAGTTCCAAGCCTCCGAATTGAAGTATTTAGCTTCTGTGTTGTTCCCACGCGGTTCTTCCACAACCGAAAATGCGTTTCCATGGTATCATAACAGATCACCGCGTCAAAATAAAAGTCTCTCAGAAAAAATGTATTTAAAAGTCATTTTGGTTACATTTGTCAATCTTTAAAGACATGTTTACTCGTTGAGACACACGTGTCACGCGAAGCTGTGGGCGGGGCTACAAAAGTAGACTTGTCCTTTCGGTTATGGGGAGGTGTTTCAATTCTACTTTGACGTCATAGATTTCCGAATTCCTCACTGGAGTGTTTAGCTGGCTTGGTGCCAAAAACGGTTATATTTCAGTAGCACGGACGTTTTCAGTTCTGAAACTTGCAGGATGTTCATTTAAGTTGATGACCTCTTATATAACAAATTATCAAGTTAAAATTGAGTTTTTGATTCACCGCTCCTTTAATCGGAAGGATTTTAATCCGATGGAGGCAAAATGTGTCCATGTAAACGTAGCTACTGACACATCTGTTCAACTGCTCACTTATAAATGTCTGTTTTTATGAGTATACTTGCAGAGACTGTGGCATTACAAGATCATTTGTGCGTATCTCCTGTCAAGCCCAAAGAAATCATGTGTTTGCGTGATTTTTAAAACGCGCATTGGGCTTGAGTGTGTGCACGTATGCGCACAAAAAAACGCTCCGTTTAGCATCTTTGTCGTTCAAATAGTCTAAAATCCAGGACGTTTTGAAATGTCTTTCGGCACGGTGTTCATTGACTGATGTGGAAAGATGAATCCCTGTGTCTCTGGCGTTCTCTCCCGCGCTCGTTCTGGCACAGCTGCTGGAGCCTGCTTTTTGATAGCAGTAGCAGAGCGACGCAATCTCATTCATTTCAATGGAAACCTGGCGACTTCCGGCGACACGAGTGAAAGTGACCGTTGGCGACCGTATGCGCGTGTCCAGCGAAGCGAGAAAGTTAAGAAAAGTTTTACTTTATGCAAAGGTCGAGCGACTTTCGGGAGCGACTACCATTGAGAACAAAGCAGTGGAGTTCACGTCATCCTTCTCTCGTCAGTTACTGGCGTGGATGGTACTCATTTGTTTATGACAAGCAGATTTAGAAACGCCTCATTGAAAGAGACAAGCGACACACAGCAATAACGTCACTGGCTGTCTGAACGAGGGGTGACGTTCACACAACGCATCTCATTTCATGAAGTTAACAAAACAAATGAAGCGATAGGCTACTGGTTATAAAACATGCACATATAATGCAAATTTTACAATCAAAGGGAGTAAATTTGTATTGTCGCCAATGGCGACCTTGACAGAAATTTCACTCGGAAATAAATATATTTGGTCGCAAATGCGACCATTTTAGTCGCAGTTTGGAGCCCTGAGTTGCCCAACAATTCCGCACACCAACAGCTGCCCAACAATGGTGCACATAGAAACATTCCCTCAAGAAAGGCAAAATTCCACCCCCAGTACTTAAATGTTCAGGTTTGAGGGTTTGTTAACATTTTGAATTGACCAAGTGCACTGTAGTTGTACAATAACAAAAGTAATCCTCAAAAATACATCTTGGCTAATAACTCTGCACTCCCTGTAGAAGCAATATCAGTCGAGTTACAGAAACTTTTGAAACACTTACGAATAATCACAGTGCCAAAGGTATTTCTTTCCCTTTCGATCCATTGTATGGGGCAACTTGCAAAACCTTCCTTACAGCATCACCTGGACCATTGCTACCAAGCGGATCTGAAACAAAATAAATTATAATTTAGCACTTTGCAGGCTGCATTATTCCCATCTTAATCCCACATCACTTATAGCAGACCTCTAAAATGGTACACAATGTGTTCAATCTTGGACTTATGAAAAATTATGCAGACAACAGGTAAATACATCTTTAACAGATTTAACTAGTTATTTTACATTTTTTTAAGAATTATTCTCAGCATACCGAGCCAGACTGAATTTCATGAAACCTTCAAAGATGTTACTGGGGGAGAAAAGTAATATTACAAACATATTCAAGAGCCACATGCCATGCTGTATTTTATACTAACAATATCTATTATATAAGCAGTAACATGCCTTATACTGCTGCTGCTGCAGTATTGTGTATAGCCTACTGTGCATTGTTAACTTACATGTATAAGTTACTGCTTATACAGTATGGTTTACAGATATACTGCAAACATTGTTTACTATTCACAAACATACAGAAACAGCAACACTGTTTCTGTTACAAGTACTGCACAGTAGTACTGAACTAACTTCCACAAAGAATAAATAAAAGTAACATTATCAAAGTCCCTGTAGTGTAGATTATTTTCGATGAGAAGCGAAATAACGTTAAACATGTAAGTAAACTTGAGTTGCAAGTTCTAATCATTGCAAAAGCGTGTCAACTAAGTTACCACATTTACAAATAACGTCCACACAGCGGTTATTCATGCTTGTCGTCTGCCCTCGTCTTTGGGAAAACAAAATATTTTTATTTCAGACCAGGTATTGGTCAGTAACTTCACAGTTTGCCACTAGCCAGACCCATAAACAAACACAATCCGACACATATGATGGAAAAAAGAGTGACTGGTCAATCGATGCTAAAACGTTTAACGTTACTCACTTTATGCCATATTAGCTAGGTCATACTTTTCAAAGAAAATAAAGAAAGATAAATAATATACACACTTACCTAACGCGGTTTGGCTCTCACCGCGTGGACTGTATCTGGAACGTTTCTTCATGCGCATGCGCGGTTCGTCTTGCGCGCCAATTTGTTTTTAAAAATATACATCACAATATAAAATATTAGATTATATAAATATATCAAAATAAATATATCCAGCGCTGAAAACGGACAGTGGTGATACATATAAGCGTTATTAGACGTTTATATTACTCTACTAATTTATAACCTATTTAAGAAAGCATCTGGAAACATTAAATATTTTAAATTTCAGATTATATAGATAGATTCCATAAACAAGATGCTTCACATTTTCGTTATTTTTTAGATACTACTTTAATATTTGTATTTTTTTTTATTTCATTTACTTTGCTCCTGTAAGTGTTTATAATTTCTTTTTATAATTAAGTCAAGATTCAAAACAGTGATCCACTTTTCCCATAAATTAAAAAAAAATTAATTTAAGGATGTCCCCGTTTTTGGTGTGTTCTCCATAACCCACATAAAAGATGAAAACATTTAAAAAGGTTTTGACCCTGTTTTTAAATTTCTAGACAATAACAAATAAGATTTCAAGGATATTTTAATCATTAGGACGTCCGTACTTGTCATTTGAAAAAGCTGGTCACCTTAATTTAAGGGCAACCTATCCATCACATAAATTTCATTAAAATTCTTATGCACTTATTGGTTTTCTCCTCTGTGGCTTGATTCTTTCTAGCATCATCTGACCATGTAATGTATATGAATGATTGAGCATCTTCCATTCCAACTTAGTTTCTCGTTTTTTTCTGTACCATTTCAATCACACAATGTCTCTCTGATTGTCAAAGCTTTTGTACATGTCATGTACACAGTTCACCAAAAAAACCCTTCCTGGTTCATAGTGTACAGGACAACAGGCCTTTGCACAACTGTAGGCAATAACCTGCATGGGTTATACACACACAGGGGGCTCAACTTGGTGACATAATCTTCCAAATGTAAAGCCATGCCACATTTTTTGTCTTTTTGTCATTTTCAACAAATTGATATTAAAGTGCCAGGCAGTTTCAATATCGAAAATTACCTTTATTGCAGTGTGTCATGTAGCTGTCCATCTATGGTGTGCAAACACACAAGTTTCTAAAGTAGGGAGTTGAACCATGTTACATACATTTTCTTTTTGAATCTCTGACCTGTTGTCTATTTACATATAAAGGCAATACTTTGCATAAGACTACAGTCTTGCACGGGAGAAATGAAAACCCTGATCTGCACACAGACCCTTACACTAGTTGGTGTGTTAACATCATGTCTAACACACTGTGTTTTAAGCTGTAAGGGCAAGTTTGTGTTGTTTTCACTACCATGAAGATAAATCAAATTCAGAGGATAAAAACCCCTTTTTTGTTATTTTACTGACGATTGCTTCTCCAATCTAGGTGAGTTCAAGGCAGGATTTGCGAAACGTTTGACCCTGAAAGATGGTTCAGTACCTACTTTATTTGGACCAACAAACATCTCAGAGTGTTCTGAATGTCTAGTTAGCACTAGGCTAACGCATGTAGTTGCAACTATTATTTAATGTTAAGCTCTTGGCCTGGTACATTTATATAGGTGCTTACCTGGGGGTAAATTTTAGAGTCTATAATTGTTCTTATTACTTGGATTAATGACAAATGATGTGCAATGATCTTGTTTTTTTTATTTTATTTTAAAACAAGAGCGTTTTCTCTTAAGATTACAAGAACCTTCATCAAGTACAAATATCATCAAAAGGAAGTTTAGAAAATGCTGGATCTAGGAATGATTTCTCTTAACATAACGAGAACCTTCATCAAGTACTGTAGAAATAACCTCAAGAGGACGTTTTCAAGAACGTTGTTCTAAGAACGTTTTCTACTAAAAAAAATTCTTAACATTTTGACAACCTTCATCAAGTAGAAATAAAATCAACAGGACGTTTTGAGAACGTTGTTCTAAGAAAGTTTTCTCCTAACATTATGATAACCTTCATCGTGTAGAAATAAACTCAACATGACGTTTCGAGAACGTTGATTTAAGAACGTTTTCCCGTAACATTATGACAACCTTTATGGTTTAGAAATAACCTCAAGAGGACATTCCAAAAACGTTGCTCTAAGAACGTTTCCCGCAACATTATGACAACTTTCATCATGTAGAATTAACCTCAAGGGGACATTCCGAGAATGTTGTTCTAAGAACGTTTTTTCGTAATATTATGACAACCTTCATCATTTAGAAATAACCTCAAGAGGACGTTCCAAAAAAGTTGTTCTAAAAACGTTCCCCGTAACATTACGACAACTTTCATCATGTAGAAATAACCTCAAGGGGACATTCCGAGAATGTTGTTCTAAGAACGTTTTTCCGTAATATTATGACAACCTTCATTGTTTAGAAATTAACCTCAAGAGGATGTTCCAAAAACGTTGTTCTAAGAACGTTTCCCGTAACATTATGACAACTTTCGTCATGTAGAAATAACCTCAAGGGGACGTTCCGAGAACGTCGTTCTAAGAACGTTTTTCTTTAACATTAAGAGAACTTTTATTGTGTAGAAATAACCTCAAAAGGACGTTCCGAGAACATTGTTCTAAGAACGTTTTCCAGTAACATTAAGAGAACTTTCAATGTGAGGAAATAACCTCAAAAGGACGTTCCGAGAACATTGTTCTAAGAACGTTTTCTCGTAACATTATGACAACCTTCATCGTTTAGAAATAACCTCAAAAGGACGTTCCAAGAACGTTGTTCTAAGAACGTTTTCCCGTAACATTAAGAGAACTTTCAATGTGTAGAAATAACCTCAAAAGGACGTTCCAAGAACATTGTTCTAAGAACGTTTTCCCGTGACATTATGACAACCTTCGTCGTTTAAAAATAACCTCAAGAGGATGTTCCAAGAACGTTGTTCTAAGAACGTTTTTACGTAACATTAAGAGAACTTTCATTGTGTAGAAATAACATCAAAAGGACGTTCCGAGAACGTTGATCTAAGAACCTTTTCCAGTAACATTAAGAGAACTTTCAATGTGTGGAAATAACCTCAAAAGGACGTTCCGAGAACATTGTTCTAAGAACGTTTTTTCGTAACATTAAGAGAACTTTTATTGTGTAGAAATAACCTCAAAAGGACGTTCCGAGAACGTTGTTCTAAGAACGTTTTCCAGTAACATTAACAGAACTTTCAATGTGAGGAAATAACCTCAAAAGGACGTTCCGAGAACATTGTTCTATGAACGTTTTTTCGTAACATTAAAAGAACTTTTAATGTGTAGAAATAACCTCAAAAGGACGTTCCGAGAACGTTGTTCTAAGAACGTTTTCCCGTAACATTATGACAACATTCATCGTTTAAAATTAACCTCAAAAGGACGTTCTGAGAACATTGTTCTAAGAACGTTTTCCCGTAACATTATGACAACCTTCATCGTTTAAAAATAACCTCAAGAGGATGTTCCGAGAACGTTGTTCTAAGAACGTTTTCCCGTAACATTAAGAGAACTTTCAATGTGTAGAAATAACCTCAAAAGGACGTTCCGAGAACATTGTTCTAAGAACGTTTTCCCGTGACATTATGACAACCTTTATCGTTTAAAAATAACCTCAAAAGGACGTTCCGAGAACATTGTTCTAAGAACGTTTTCCAGTAACATTAAGAGAACTTTTATTGTGTAGAAATAACCTCAAAAGGACGTTCCGAGAACGTTGTTCTAAGAACGTTTTCCAGTAACATTAAGAGAACTTTCAATGTGAGGAAATAACCTCAAAAGGACGTTCCGAGAACGTTGTTCAAAGAACGTTTTCCAGTAACATTAAGAGAACTTTCAATGTGAGGAAATAACCTCAAAAGGACGTTCCGACAACATTGTTCAAAGAACGTTTTTCCGTAACATTAAGAGAACTTTTATTGTGTAGAAATAACCTCAAAAGGACGTTCCAAGAACGTTGTTTTAAGAATGTTTTCCAGTAACATTAAGAGAACTTTCAATGTGAGGAAATAACCTCAAAAGGACGTTCCGAGAACGTTGTTCTAAGAACGTTTTCTCACAACATTATGACAACCTTCATTGTTTAGAAATAACCTCAAGAGAACGTTCCAAGAACGTTGTTCTAAGAACGTTTTTCCGTAACATTAAGAGAACTTTCATTGTGTAGAAATAACCTCAAAAGGACGTTCCGAGGACATTGTTCTAAGAACGTTTTCCCGTAACATTAAGAGAACTTTTAATGTGTAGAAATAACCTCAAAAGGACGTTCAGAGGACGTTGTTCTCAGAACGTTTTTCCGTAACATTAAGAGAACTTTCATTGTGTAGAAATAACCTCAAAAGGACGTTCTGAGAATGTTGGTCTAAGAACGTTTTTCCGTAACATTATGACAACCTTCATCGTTTAGAAATAACCTCAAGGGAACGTTCTGAGAACGTTGTTCTAAGAACGTTTGTTCATCAACATCATAAGAACGTTATTCAACCTTTAATAACGTTATAAGAACGTTGCATAAACGTTGTGTTAAAAACGTTTTGGTCTAACCTTTAAAGAACTTTTAAAAAACGTTAGCGAATGTTGTGGGAACGTTCCCTGTTAGCTGGGATATAATGAAGTATAATATATTATGTAGCTTCCTATTTAATTACACATAGAGCAGTTTTATTGTTTTTTTCTGTCCAACTATCTTATATAACATGGACTACCCATTCAAAAGTTATGGGATCACTTTCACTTATTAATAATTTCCCACATATAATAGAAAATTAATTAAAACTGAAATAACAAAGAACATAATGTCAATACTATGACTAAAAACAATCCAAAATAAAACAGAAACACTTACTGGTGGTAATTTTTTATAATAGTTTATAAATCTATACTGGAATTAAATTTGTTAGTTTAGTGCAAGGTTATAATAGGTCTTAGTTAAGATAAGGTTAAGAAAATATTTACTTAGGCTACTTTTTAAAATTATGTATAGTAAAAAGATTAAACCACTGCTTGTATATTTTCAAGTATTATTATACATTAAATAATAGAAAGTAAACATGACATTTACAGAAATATTGTACTTTTTTGAACGTTAAAATAGCTCTGTGGCCCCCCGATGAAATGTCTGTCTTAGAAATGGCCCCAAGCCAGTTTGAGTTTGAGACCCCTGCACTAATGGTTGTTAGCTTTTTTAATTACTATCCTGAGGCACATCAGCTGGCGAACCATTTAACAGAAAAGGCTTAGGAGTCTATATAAAGAAAGATGAGTTTACACAAATTGTACAGCAATGGCAGCGAGACAGCGAGTACTTGTTTTAAATCAAAGACGGCGCCGTCCGTGGAGTCACTTAGTGTTTGTAAACTACTTTATTAGAGAACACTTTAGTCCACTGACTACCATGTCAGAAGAGACCATTGTAAAAAAATTCCGCCTGCCACGGGAGCAAATTCTGCAGCTCTTGGATCTTGTTGGCCCAGATTTGTCAAGACAAACTCGACGGAGCTACCCCCTCAGCCTCGAAATTCAGCTGCTGGCGGCTCTTCGTTTTTATGCCGTGGGGAGTTTTCTGGAGGTTGTTGGGGATGGATATGGGCTGAGTAAGACCTCAGTGTGGCTGTGCGTCCACTCGGTCACAAACGTACTGCTTCGCCAGGCCACTGATTACATACGTATGCCTTCCACAATGCACGAATGAAGAGGATGAAGAGGAGGAAGAGGAAGCAGGTTTCCAAAACCCACCTGAATTACGAGATGCCCTACACGCTGCTGGTGTGCAAACGAGGCACCAAATGATTTACTCTATTTTTGGTTAATATTTGTTCAAGCAATTTCTTTGTTTAAAATCGACCACTCAGATTCCTTATTTGTGTTTTTTTCTCTAATAAATTTAAGTTGTGCACACAGTTTGTCACCTATTTCCATGCCATTTCACTTAAATGCTGAAACCCCAATCACATTATTTTTTTACTTTAGTACTTCAAAAGGTTGTGTCACAATACCTTGGCTACCCGATGTCCTTGCGCTGTGTACCCACTATAGCATGTGCTATTTGTACTTACAATTGGCTTTGCATGCATATACATTTAAAAAAAGATACACAGCATTAACCTAGTAGTGCAAATTTATGACGTGGATACGGGTATATTATATACATGGGAAAAAGTGTCACTCATAAGTTGCTTTTTGCATGCCTAAAACACCCAACTTAAAAATAATGTAAACTTCTTACACTTTCATGAGATGGAAAAGGATATTTCATTTAAAGATGATATGCAAAACATTGATGACAACAGTTTTGCTTTTAATCGTGTTTTATTTGAAAATACTTTTGAAAGTAAATTTGAAAGGCACTCCACAGAAAACAGAAAAATTTGAAAAAGCCTGTTACTGGGTCGGCGATGGTTCACCTGTAATGTAAAAGAATAGTTAGATTAAAAACAACACGACACTCTTCCAAACATCATAAAACCTTACCTTGATCTGGGAGTATTATTGGAACGGAAATTGATGGCCTTTGAAACTGTGCCTCGGACAAAGCATACTGCTTTTCCATAATATGAAGCTTTGCCTTTTTCACCTCCAGTGTGGCTCGGGCGATGTCGTTTGCCTCTGCTCGATTCCCCGCAGAAGTTGTAGCTTCTCTTTTTCTAGCTTCACCAGCTCATCACTGCAGTCGCATCGGATTAAAGGACGCCTTCTGGAGCCGGATTGCTGGTGCTGGGCTACCTCATTCAAGGGTAGTGAAGGTGCGGACAGGTGTGGTGACACCGGTGCTGAAGAAGCGCTGTCACTGCTGGCAGGGGAAGAGGGTGTGTTGGGTCGAGGAGGTAAAGATGAAGTGCTCTGCGGCAATGTATCCACACCTGCTCTCAGATCAATCCCCCCTGAGATACCCTGTGCGTGCTAAGAGAGAACGTTATCGGAGAATGCACCCCAGATCAGACTTGGCTTGAGTTTGCACTGTGTACAATGAAAAAAAAAATTATTCATTGATTTAATTAATTTTTTAAGGTAAGTGGTTGCAATCAATTTATTTAAGCTACATTTAAACAAAAGAGATTAGTAAAGTAAAATAAAATATAAAACTTTTGTTTAAATGTAGCTTAAATGGATTGATTGCAACCACTTACCTTAAAAAGTTGATTAAATTCAATGAATCATTTTTTTAAGTGTAGAGGACAAGCAGTTTGTGCTAGGGCTGCACGTTTTCAAGTTTTTAATTAACCGTTAACCGACACCCTTAGCGGTTATTACTCGGTTAACCATATTATGCGCAAGGCAACCCAGAGATACAGACACACGAGAAATGGGTAGGTATTAATTTTTAACACCTTTAATAACTGGTTGGACCACATTTAAAACAGAATTAATTTATAGAAATAAAACGCAGTGGTAAGGACAGAGCAGCTTAAGTATGTCACTGACTTTTGCGTTCGCCGGGATGGTAGGCTGGGCGAAGGTACTCGCAGGCTCCGCGGCCGCCTCTCTATGATGCCCGGGTGTTGGCTGGGTTTGCCGCGATAGTCGGTGAAACGGTGATTGCCGGTGCTTCAGCCTCTCACCGGTTAGATCACTTGCCCAGCCCGCCACCGTCTTTCACCGTCGTTTTGATATTTTCTTGTAATTAAATCATTTAGCTTCGTTAGAGAGAGCGAACACTTATAACTGAATGTGTCTGCTGCAGGAATTCACAGCGGAGCTGAACGCGCGTCACGTCACAAAGCAGCAGGTGTCAGATTTCATTTATTTCTGTCAGAGTTTGCGAGGCGAGCTGAATGACCAGATGATAGCAGAAGCCGCGTGCTTACTCGTTTTTGTTATAATGCACATATATGATGTTTAATATAAGCCAGATAGTTTTGTTGTATTTTTTATCAAGAAAAATAATAAACCCATCATTCAAGCAGCGCTTTATGGAGGAGTAGTCGGTTGCACTGCTTGGAACTGGCGAGTTCTGCGAGAATTACCTGCGCACCTTGACTCAAGCACTTAATTAAACCAGCTGTTTATTCATAAGCACGCAAATTCATACGCGATTTAATGCAGCTTACGCAAGTGCTGCATTTAAACAATTTCGTAATTCAAAAGTGAAAGTAAAATGCGCCCGTCTGCATGCATTAACCGGTGGGAAAATTCTGTCACCGCAGCACCCCTAGGTTGGAGATGAAGTAAGCACTGCATTGCAATACTTGCATTTTGCCCTGTCATTCTCGATTTTAAAGTGCTCCCACGCTGTCCTTTTCTTTGCCCGCTTCATATTAGAAAACTGCTATTACTTGTGGACATTACAAATGTCTGGGAGCGCTTTGGCGGTCTCTGGTGGTGCAAAAATGTATTACAACTAAATTCAATGCACGCCATTGATGCCATTTAACCGAGCAAAATGTTTTACTCGGTTAAACAATTTTTAACGGTTAATCGGTTAACCATGGACACCCCTAGTTTGTGCAGACACGTATGACTTTATAAATATATAAAGAAAATGCGTATCTGTGCTGCTCGCGGTGTATAAAAAAGATACCACGCTGGCTTATGACAAAAAACAATTGCATTGTCGAGTACTGTGATTTCTCAAAATGCCTTTAAAGGGGCAATCAGTAGGATTTTAAGTGTTTTATTAATCAAAATCAATGTCCTCGTTGGTGTCAAACGACCTCTGCCAGTGATCTGACTTTTCTTTGTAAGCTTAGAATTTCTCCTCTTTACTTACATTGAACGGGTAAGTCCAAGGAGGCATCCATATTGTTCCGCCGTATTGATAAACTATAATAACAGAGAGGGACAAAAAGCACTAGCCTACCAACGCGTTTCCACAACGCGTTTTCATTCAGAACACGTGAACCAGCTGCAACGGACAAGGAGATCAGTGATTACATAACAGCTTCCGTAGTTGAAACACGCATTTGGAAAGGGGAGGAGCTACTAGTAAGCACTGTTCGTTTGAATGGAAAATACAATTCCACCACTAGATGGGGGTAGATCCTACTGAATGCCCCTTTAAAGCCCGGAATACACTGCACGATTTTTGTCCTCTTATAAGATCATTACCTTATCACACTGTGCGACATGTATCGTAGGAATGTAGACTGTACGATGATGACACGGAAGCTTCGGTGGCTGCGTCACACGTTGCGCAACGTCACCAGCATGCGCTCGTGGTAAACAAATACCGGCACGCAGGTCGTAGCAGCAAACACACTGTACGGTGATCATGCCGAATTTCTGACACTGCCAGAATACTATCGTAGGCTATCTTTGGACGCAAGACCGGGAAACCTCTCTAAGAACAGCATGCGGTAAATAACAAAATAATAAAGAAATGTATATTTCCTTAAAAGATAAAATGTGAACTATGTGATCTAAAATCCATATTTTTTTTTCCTTTTTTAATGTATTTTTTGAACCCAATGCTTTGATTCTGCATTTGCTATTGTGGGTAGAAGTAAAGACATTGCACATTCTATTATATATTATTTTTATTCAACAAATAACAAATTAAAGAAAAGGAAAACAGAGTATCTTGTGTATTTTGTTATTACATTCAACTGTTATTTTTAACAAAATGTTTATTCAGTATTACTTTAGCAGCATCACATTTGCTGTGGATAAACAGTGCTTTTCAACTGTTAAAGTAAATAAAATTGAGCCGTCATAATTTAACAGGGCTGCTTAAACTTAAAACAAAAACATCCTTTAGCTAGATTTTTAACCATAGCTAATAAAACTTAACATTAATACTACATTTTTTTATTTAAGAAGATCAGTCGATCTACGTGCTCAGGTGAAAGCCGAGTGCGGAGTCTATTTACAATTAGACCGGCAGTGGAAAAAACGTGCTTTCTGGCACGGATGTTGCAGGAATAGCCAGGTACCACTGAGCAATGATACTTAGCTTTGCATAACAAGACTCGTTGACTTTCCACCACATAAGGATCCTGGTTTACAGAGATGCATGGCTCCCTGAAGTAGTATCGATTTCGGTGTCATGTGGACAAACATCATTTGTGCCGTAATCCTCTCCGAAAAGAGTGTCGAGTGCCATTGCTGATTCTGGACTTTTTATGGGTCTGACAGGATTTGGGATTGTTTCACAAAGCTGTTTTAGATTTAATTTTACTATCTCCCGAAGCTCTGTTTCAAGAAACTTGAGATGTTTGTCTTGGATCCAAAGCTGCTGCAATGAGAGGCAAATACACTTTCTCAGCATCCTCATCAGCAGCTGCAACTATGTGCCGTTTCAGACACTTTTGGAGACTCAACACTTTGCGTGTTAAGGTGTCTGGTGATGAGGCTGTGTGTGATCGGAAAAACCATTGAAATGCAAACATGTGTCTCACATGGGTGTCCATGGTTAACCGATTAACCGTTAAAAATTGTTTAACCGAGTAAATCATTTGCTCGGTTAAATGGCATCAATAGCGTGCATTGAATTTAGTTGTAATACATTTTTGCACCACCAGAGACCACCAAAGTGCTCCCAGACATTTGTAATGTCCACAAGTAATAGCAGTTTTCTAATATGAAGCGGGCAAAGAAAAGCACAGCATGGGAGCACTTTAAAATCGAGAATGACAGAGCAAAATGCAAGTATTGCAATGCAGTACTTATATACTTCATCTACAACCTAGGGTTGCTGCGGTGACAGAATTTTCCCACCGGTTAATGCATGCAGACGTGCGCATTTTACTTTCACTTTTGAATTACGCAATTGTTTAAATGCAGCACTTGCGTAAGCTGCATTAAATCGCGTATGAATTTGCGTGCTTATGAATAAACAGCTGGTTTAATTAAGTGCTTGAGTCAATGTGTGCAGGTAATTCTCGCAGAACTCGCCAGTTCCAAGCAGTGCAACCGGCTACTCCTCCATAAAGCGCTGCTTGAATGATGGGTTTATTATTTTTCTTGTAAAACGAGTAAGCACGCAGCTTCTGCTATCGTCTGGTCATTCAGCTCGCCTCGCAAACTCTGACAGAAATAAATGAAATCTGACACCTGCTGCTTTGTGACGTGACGCGCGTTCAGCTCCGCTGTGAATTCGTGCAGCAGACACATTCAGTTATAAGTGTTCGCTCTCTCTAACGAAGCTAAATGCTTTAATTACAAGAAAATATCAAAACGACGGTGAAAGACGGTGGCGGGGTGGGCAAGTGATCTAACCGGTGAGAGGCTGAAGCACCGGCAATCACCGTTTCACCGACTATCGCGGCAAACCCAGCCAACACCCGGGCATCATAGAGAGGCGGCCGCGGAGCCTGCGAGTACCTTCGCCCAGCCTACCATCCCCGCGAACGCAAAAGTCAGTGACATACTTAAGCTGCTCTGTCCTTACCACTGCGTTTTATTTCTATAAATTAATTTTGTTTTAAATGTGGTCCAACCAGTTATTAAAGGTGTTAAAAATTAATACCTACCCATTTCTCGTGTGTCTGTATCTCTGGGTTGCCTTGCGCATAATATGGTTTACCGAGTAATAACCGCTAAGGGTGTCGGTTAACGGTTAATTAAAAACTTAAAAAAGTGCAGCCCTAGTCTCACTGCACATTGTATGTTTGGCAGAAATGGCTACTTGCAGCTATTACAGTTTTTAAAATTGCAACATTGAAGCCCTCATTGATTGCAAGCTGCAATGTGTGTCCGAAACAGGGCAATGATTCCCAAACACTTTGAGAATTTGCTAGAACCATGTTAGCAGCGTCGTGCACACATGCAATCACTTTTTCGGAGCTTGTCAGCCACCTTTCAGGTAGCTGGCAATGTTCACAGCTGTGTGCCTTTCATCGAAACTTCGTGTCTCTAGTACTGCGCTCTGCATTTCCCATTCAGATATGTAATGACAGATTACCGTTATTTATGAATCGGTGGTTAGCGAGGTCCATCCGTCTGTAGTTATAGCAACTCGCGCTGGTTTCGACAGGCTTTCCTTCAGTGAACAAGCACAATTTTTGTACAAAGCATCCATCCTTGCAGTGATTGTTTTTTGCGACGGAACAGTATATCCGGGCTCAACGTAACCCATTACATTTTTGAAACCTTCACCTTCAACAAAACTTATAGGCAGTAAATCTTTAGCTGACATTTCTGTGATTAGCTGCGTCAACTTCTCTGCCCTGCCTGTGTCGCATTTCTGTCTGAAGCCAAAATCTTTAATTGTTGTCTGACTTTTCTGTCCGGCGTCACCTGACATTTTGTGTTAAAATGTAAAATGGTAGCACATCGTACTAGTTGTCGATTGGAATTTGAGTTTGGCGCTGCACATCTTGCACTTGACCGTATTTTCGTCAAGTTTTTCAAAGTGAGACCACACATCGCTGTTAAGTTGTTTAAATGTATTTGTAGAAATTTATGTCATCTGTGAAAAGTGTAGGACCAAAAAATGTTCAACCAATCATAGATCTCGGTCCAGACGGACGTTGCCTTTTTAGTCCCTCATTCGTAAGCGTAATTTGAATGTCCACCGCGCAGCCTGTTCACCCAGACACCATACGTCATCGGCGCATTCACGTGCCCTCACCTCCCATCTGTAAACAGAGGGGGAATGGCAAACTTTTCTGCTGAAATGACAACCTGCACAGCAGCCACAAAACGAAAGACATCTTTTATACCAACAACAACAGCAAAAACTGCCTGGATCAGCAAAGAGCAAAAACCCAAATTAACATTGGTAACTTTACTGCTTTACCATGAGATGTAAACAGCTGCAGGAGGCAAAGGGTGTGAAAGGATCGTTGCACTGTTTATTTTGGGAAGGTAGGTACGTGATATGTTTATATTGAGATGGATTCAGATATTCTACTTTGATGAAACATTGTGTTGCTTATGAAATTTGTGTTCGTTTACAGATTAGCGTGACTATATAGTTACTACGTCTGCACAACTGAACATGTGCCTAAACTAATTCTGATGTAAACCAGTTGTTTATTTTGGTTATTTTGGTAATGTTATTCACTTTGTACTGCAAAGTTTTCTCACTGGTGAATGAGACATGAGATGTGACCGTCAGATCTGTGCGTGTTCATGTGTTTTGAAAGAGGCGTGACTTTGGATGGCGATTTGAATGGAGGGTGGGATCGTGATTTCATTGCTAGTCGGCTACCATTAGCATTTTTCAAAAGTAGATACCCTACCTTTAAGTGAAGTGCTTTGCAAGCGCATCTTTTTGCTTCTCTGTGTGCTGCTGCAGGTGAAGAACAGACAACGCTACTTTATATTTTGAGGTCTGTTGCCTTTTACGTGACCATGGATCATTATTTTCATGAGTTTGAGTTTTGCAAGTTAATTTTCTGCAGGAGAACAACATGCAATAAGTCAGCAGCATCTTTAGGGCAACATGTTTGACAAGCGCTATTAGTCTGGATTTCAATCTGACTATGAATCTTGCATTAAGCACCAAACCCTGTTTTTATGACGCAGAGGTAACATTTTCTGTCTCTACTGTTAATTACTGCATGGTTTGAGTCTTCATATATTTTGTTTTTGTCCAAAGGGCTAAAATGTCACTGTACACGGGACCTTCAATAAGCATACCTGGCCGCGCACGTGCACATCTTAAAGGGAACATTTGTTGTAATGTTCTGTACATATATTTTACAGTTGTAACAAAAATATGCTTGTAATTAAACAAAATTTGGCGGACCCCCTGCGGGACCCTTGGTAGAAGACCCGTTTGCTAACATGTGAGTTTTCTATTTGATGTGAACACTTGAAATTCCTTGTATAACGTATGACCAGTAGGATTCCAACAGGATATTTTCTATCATAGACACCATTTTTTCCCTCATACAACAAATGAAAACTTAGCTTAAGCATTTGGCCCACAATCTTTAGAACACACAGATATCAATCTGATCTAGCTTTGATTTGAAAATAGAGACAACTATACCATACACATACTCCATATTATACAACACTTACAAAAACAAGAGCAATATCTTTTTATTTGCTCTCAAGGACCTTAATTTACTAATTAAAAAATGTAAGTTGTTGTACTTTACAGGAGAGATACTCCATATATGCACTCCAGGATAAAGTAGCATTTACATAGACACCCAAATATTTATAAGATGGCACACATTCAATCAGTGTATTATGTACAGTCGTTTGTGTTTTATGTACTCTGGAGAACTAAAGAGAATTTTGCAGTAAATGACAAAAGAGTTTAATCTGAACTTTCTATGTTTTCCTAAGATCCAAGGTAAGGCCCGATCCCAGTCTGCTTTACAACCTTCCCGAATTGCCAAGTTGTTCTGATCAAAGGGAAAGATTAGATGTTTACCCACCTGACCAAAATTGCATCTACCCAGTAATACTGTCATTTCTACTGAATTTTTTTTACAGTGCATAGTTCAAATCATAGCTAAAGCATATTAAAACTTCACTGAGCTAACGTTACTGTGTAAAATGTGTAATATATAATGTGTACAATGTTAACTACAGATCAAAACCTATCTTCACATAGCAGTGATCCATGATCGCCATTTCCCCTCGTCTTAAGGAAATCAAAACATTTGTTATTTTTGATGAGGTATTTGTTCCAGAGTTCAGTTTAACCACTAGTTAGAACATTAAACAAGAAACCAGAGGAAACAAAACAGCTTTCTTTATCAATCAGATGGCTTTGTGTTGTTTTAAGGCGGAATGTTAAAGATCGCGACACACACATCTCTTACGTAACAAGTATCCTGTGTAATTCAACCAATCAGAGGACCACTTTGAATCTGCTGAAGTGTTTTAAGATAAGTGCTGTATGCATCAGACATTCAGCCAGTGTTTTTTCCCAGTTGCTGTACACAAGAAGATACACGCTATAATTTCATCCAGCGTGACAATATAATAGACAACCTGTTCATGCGTCTGTCCCACGCGCACGCAAGGCTCTGTTGCACAGATGCTGCAGTGGGAACTTCATTTATTTAAGTTTTTTAATTCATTATCAATTAATTCACAGACTGATTTTATCTTATCACACAAGACTTATATGTTACACTATACAGCACAGACCTTAGCCTGGTATTGTTCACTTAAGTGTGCTTTCATTGTGAATTATTTAAAAATTACTTAATTTACTCAAGTAAGCATAAAAAAAACACAAAAACACTCACCAAATTAATCAATAGTGACAGCCTTTGTAGTTCTGTTTTTCAGCTTTACCATTTAGTCTGTATTACTGTGTATTCCATTAAAAGCTATAGTTTTTAAACTTAAATTGAATATGATTGTTTTCTGGCAATCATTTTTGACAAATGTTATGTTTATTTCAGACATGATGGAAGTAAAAGAGGAACCTCAGGAAGTGAATGAAGTGGAGGAGAGACAACATGAACATCATGATGTCATCGCTGAAAAACAATCCTCCTTACAAACATCAACTAAGACAAGAGAAACCAAAAATTCTGTTATTTCACATCAGCGTGGAAAGAGATCCACTAAAAATGAACAATATATTGATGACGTTAACATTAAGGATAAAGGCAGACATCACGTGTGCCAGCAGTGTGGAAAGAGTTTTACATACACAAATAACTTCAAGAAACATGTGAAAAATCACACTAGAGAGAAACTGTACAAATGTCCCCATTGTGAAAAGAGTTTTACGAGTAGAAGTAACTTTCAGAAACATTTGAGGACTCACACTGGAGAGAAACCCTTCACCTGCTCTCACTGTGGAAAGGGTTCTACACAGAAAGGGACACTTCAGATTCATGAAAGGATTCACACCGGAGAGAAACCTTACACCTGCCCTCAGTGTGGAAAGAGTTTTAACATAAAAAGACATTTTAAGGGTCACATAACAGATCACACTGGAGTGACACCATACACCTGTCCTAAATGTGGAAAGAGTTTTATACAGAAAGGTCACCTTAAGAGTCACATAACAATTCACACTGGTCACAGACCTTTCCAGTGTGGAAAAGGTTTCACGCAAAGAGGATTCCTGAAAATTCACTTGAGGATTCATACAGGAGAGAAACCTTTCACATGTCCTCAGTGTGAAAAGAGTTTTACAACTGCGTCCAATCTTAAAATTCACCAGCGCACTCATTATGAAGAAAGCTCATTTATCTGTGATGAGTGTGGAAAAACATGTGTATCAGCAATACTCCTGGAAAAACACCAGAAACTTCATGCCGGTGATAAACCTTACATGTGTTCTGTTTGTGGAGTTTTCCAGTGATTGAATATTTGAAAAGATACAAGAAAATACATACAGCTGAGAAAACTCATGTTTGTTCTGATTGTGGGAAAACATTTTTGAGACCCGGAGCCTTGAAAACCCATCAAAGAACCCATACTAGAGAAAAACCATTTACATGTTCACATTGTGGTAAGAAGTTCTCTCATGCGTGTAACTGGCAGAGTCACGAGAGAATCCATACTGATGAGAAGCCGTATCACTGCCATCAGTGTGGAAAAAGTTTCTCCTCATCTAGTGGTCTAACGAAACATAAAAAATTAGGTTGCTGAAAATAAGCACCAAACTTCAGAAAAAAATTATTCAGTTGCAGTGTTCACTTGACACTACAAAATAAAATTGATTCCTACTTTACTCACCTTCCATCTCGCAAGTATATGATTTAATTGTGATTTTTTTATATGTTTTTTTTTTTTTACAGTTTTTGGGCATAATAGTAGAGAGTTGACAGTTGAGATCGACCGATACTGATTTTTTTAAACCGATGCCAATACCAAATATTTGGATGCTTATGTGCCCGATAACCGATATGCTGAACCGATTTTTATTTACTGTTATGCTACTGTTTTTGACACAATGATTACAACATTACTGTACTGAACAAACCTTTTTATTAATAAGAATAACTCTCTCTTTGCTTTCAAAGCAAAACAACTCTTATTTATACACAATAAATAAAGAGGTAATTTAAATAAAGTGCAAAACAAAGTGTCTTTGTTTAAACATAAATACTTCTTTAACAAGGTAAACAAACAAATTAGTAAATCACAAATATAATTCTCATTAAAACAAATCTAAAGCACCTTAAGACATAGCATTGCTATTTTATTTTTAGTGCAGTTTAATACTCCAAGTTGAGTAGAACTAGGTTGTATTGTATAACAACAGAGTATACACAATAAATTGAGAGGTAATTTAAATAAAGTGCAAAAACAAAGTGTCTTTGTTTAAACATAAATACTTCAAAAAGGTAAACAAACGGGTAAAATAAGTAAATCACAAATAAAATTCTAACCAAACATTATACAAATCTAAAGCACCTAAAGAAATAGCATAGCTATTTTAGTGCAATTTAATACTCCCAGTTGAGTAGAACTAGGTTGTAGTGTAGAAAACAAAGTCTTTCAGCATTCTGGCCTGTAAGCCTGCTTCGTTTGCTTTAATAAATGGCTCCGACTTCACTAAAGACTCGTTCACTGGGCACAGAAGAAGGTGGGGGGCAAAGGAACTTTCTTGACAGAGAAGCAAGGATGGGGAACCTTTTCTCATTTTGTTCCCACCATTCAAGTGGCTTGCCCATCCTTCTATCAATCACTGGTTCTAGGAGGTACTGCTGAAGCTCTCCTTCAAGGCTAGACCCAGTGACTTCTGAACTAGCACCAAACAGAGTGTCATACATCTCATCAATCTGGGATTTTTCTTTCCGGGGTCTTTTTGAAAGTGTGCTGCTGCTGCACTCAGCTGACTGTGTTTCTTTACCTTGTGTGGTATGTGTGATGTCTTTATCCAAGTGCTCTGTCTCCTCCTTAAACCAATTTTTTGCAGTTGACAGTGTGGTGTCAGATGAAAAGGCATGTGCCTTGTACCTTGGATCCAAAAAACAGGCAAGGACTGCACATTTCACATCCTCCACTTTTGCAAACCGTCGAGTGAGACTCTCCAGCATCTCCTGTCTCATTGTTTTAATCCCGTAAGAGGAGGGACCTTGGCTGCTGAGCAACATCTTCAGAACTTTGACAGATGGAAGAATGCATGACACTGAACTCTCATAGTGGCTCATCTCAAGAGTGATCTCCTCTACTGGAGAAAGGGTGCCAATAAGATTGCTGACAATATTCCACTGATCAGCACTCAGACTAGTGAACCCACCATGCTCCCTGGCAAAAACATTTAAAGCCCTTTTTTGCTCTTGCATCCTGATCAGCATGTGCAGGGTGGAATTCCATCGTGTTGGCACAGCCTGAATGATAGAATGTGCAGGTAGTCCAAGGTCTTGCTGGATAACTGCTAAACGCTGTTTGGCTAGAATTGAATGATTGAAATGGGTGGCACAGCTTTTCAGAATTGACAGAATATTTTGTACAGCTCTTTGTGAGTTGAGGCCATCATTAACAACAAGCTGTAACATGTGGGCACTGCAGCTCATGTCAGGCAGTTCTGCCATTCTCATTCCCTTAACAATGTTAGCCCCACTGTCCCTGAGAACAAGAACCACTCTGTTTTTGTCAATTTCCCATTCTTTCAACATGCCTAAGAACTTATGTACTCCCCAGTGTGTGATCCAGTCATTGCTTTTGTGTTTAGAATGACTTGTCTGCGAATCCATTTGTTATCAATGAAATGGCACGTGAGACTCATTAGGGCTTCAGTTGTACCGGACCAGCAATCTGTGGTAAAAGCCAGGTAATAACCTGCTTCATCAGGCTTAACAGTGCTTTAATTTTCTCAACAATCCTGTTGTGAATACTTGGGAACACCTCTGTGCGGTAAAACTTCTCACACTTTAACGTATATCTTGGTTCTGCAGTTGCTATGAATCTCTGGAAGCCTTTATTTTCAACCATCCCAAAAGGCTGATTGTCAGTAGCAATCATTTCAGTTATCATCCTGTCCAGTGTTTGTGTTCGGGCATCAGATGTCTTCCACTTCATCTGCTTTTCAAACATCATAGAAAGAAAAGCTTGAACATGGCTTGATGTATTTTCCTGTTCAGCATCTCTTTTTTTCTTTGCCTCCTCAAAGACAGTTGGGTGATGTATCCTTAGGTGGGTCCACAGGTTGGAGGTGTTTTTTGTCGTTTTAGATATTGACCCCATGCTTACATTCATTTGGCATTTTTTGTAGACTGCCACCCCTGACAACACCTGAGTAAAGTTACTCCATACTTGACTTTGGTTTTTCCTCTTTTCTGTCATCTTAAAAACAAAAACAAAAATGTTAACAGAAGTCATTCACATTTTTAGTAAAAAAAAATATTACAAAATATAAAAGTTATTAAAAGCATCAGCAGGAAACCTAATAATTACAATAGGCAAAAATAAATGTCTGTTTTTAAAGGAAGAACATAAAAAAGTGACAATTAACTGCTCAACTTTTATATAATTATATAACCAAACTACAGAATGTTTATAGACTGTTAATAGGTTAACAAAGTGAAGATTAATTTGCAGGATAACATTAATTCACTGAATAATATCACTGGAATAACAGGCTACATTGTCAGGATCAGACAGCAACAAACAAAACATCTTTTATATCATTGCATTTCTCCGCTGGTATTTTATGTCAGAATTATTCATATTTTTAATGAAATGGCTATTGACAAAGCACTGTTTATGCATTTACTTGTGCATTAACAATCAAACTGCGATAGCTTGCGGAGGTAATAAATATTTAATTAATTTCCACAGACGTTTATTTTAATGTTTTTTGCGAAATAACAGCTATATAGTATAACATAGGCTGTTTAAAACTACAGAAATCTTGTTAAGAGTTAGTTGCATGCGGTGGCTGTTCTTTAGCATGCCTGAATCAAACCGGTGAATGAACAGCAAGATATTAATTCAGCATTTCCCCCCGCACGTGTTCATTCCTACACACATTTATTACTTTTTTTTATTCATGTTAAGTTAACGTACGTCGTGACAGGATTTAATGCATCAGTTCGTCTCTATTTAGAACCAAGCTGAATAAATTACATATCATGCATTTATTTAACTCATCTGTGCATTAATGGCAGTTATGTTAAATAAAGTTGATTAATTAAGCAAATAAAGTAAATATACTTTACCTGTGCAGCACGCAATTTTCAAAATGTCCACAAGATGGCAGCGTTTATCGGATAATCCGATATTACACAACCGATACCCGATCATGGGAAGCTAGATTATGTAAGGAATAATTGATGATGGGCAGTTAAATTATTCGATATTAACGCACACCCGAGATGTTAATGCGGCACAATTAGCGTGTCCATTCAAATAATTCAAAGGACCAGAGTTTAGGACTGGAGTCAATTATACCTTTTATATCACTGTTACCACAGACAGTGCTCTGGTGGTTATTTTAAGACGTTTGACAGACTGGTGTGCATTTAACAGAAAATAACCAACACCCATGGAACAGTTCTCAACCACCCGACGCGTAGCGTAGTGCATTAAAACCCTTTAATGCATGGCTAGCTGTGGATTATCCTACTTATACCTTGGTTATTTGCCAAGTTAAAGCTGTAATTAATGTTTACAGTGTAATCTTTTAACAGACGGGTAAAATGACGGTCATTTTCTTAAGTTAAGGCTCGCACTCCGTTCGCCATTGTATTGCTCTTATTTAAATGAATTATCACATTTATTTAAATTTATTATTAAAAGAGAGAGACAGAGAAATGAGAGAAAGAGAGAGAGAGAGAGATGTGTGCTCGAGTTACCTGTGGCTGTGTGCGTCTCCTTTAAAGTTTATCCCGTCGTTGCTTAAGCACAAGAGCGTCGCCAGGGGATTTTTGAGTTTAGAGTTTAGCCCCGAATGTATTTTGAAAAGTTGACTGACAAATATTGAACCGGACAATAGCCTAGGTAAACCTTTTCAATCAAGTTGTCTTATTTCATTGTGCCTTATTTCGTTTCTGCCACTCTGTTGAATATGCAACAGGTAGGGGAGAAGCTAACGAGAGCACTATTTAGCTATCGGAATGGAACCACCGATCTCTACAACGGTAACTTGAAAAAGTATCTTTAATATTTAAATCAGATAATTTAATGCATTATTACATTAAACGTAATAATATAAAACATAACTTATAAAAACATTCCCAAAATAGCAATTTCTTCTATGGCTGTCCAGAAACAAGGGGTGGAACTACTTCCCCCCTGGCACAAATCGCCCCACTCTCCCCTATATTATGTTTTAGAAGTTCTGTATGGTACATAAATAAGGTGGTTATACAGTAAGTATAAAGTATTGTAGGTTTATTTATCACTTGATCGTTATTCCTTCGGCGCAGCAGTTTAATAATCTAATTTTGACGGTTCTGTGACATCATCAACTCACTCGGGTAATGTCTGAGTAAAACTCAGGTGCAAAAATCTACCTGAGAGGAAAGATTAAAGTTCTTATGACATTTTACTCCTGCGACCCACCGCGATTAGGTGAGTACACTTTTATATGCTACAGATCACAGATCACTCTTTGAATGATCCCTGTATTTAATATGGTCTGGGCTAAGCCCCGGATATCCTTCAATGCTGGAAACTCCTCTGCTTAAGCATATAGCTAACTTAATGATTCTTTATTTGATTTATTCAAATAATTTATGAATGACAGGCAACACTGACAGTGACAATGCAATATTTATTTAAACTAATCATGTCATTTATTTATTTATGTAAAGTGTGAAATAAAACCGGCGTCTCTAACCACGATTACTATATAAGGACACATTATATTTATTGAAAGCGATGTTTTAAAAGAGATAGACAGAGAACTGAGAGAAAGAGAGAGAGACGCACTCAAGTCTCTCTCGCTTGCTCGCTCGCTCTCTCTGCAAATGTAACCATGTTACTATAGTTACCAATGTTTATAGTAGCGGATTAATTTCTAACTGTAATCAAACTGACTGGAACTACCTGTGCATTAAACGATTTAATGCACACCTTCCAGCCAATGAGAATCGAGTATTTAAACAGACCATGGTATAATAATGGGTATAATATGAATGAAATGTCTGTGAGGTGTTGCCGTTTTAATTATTACTGGATTACATGAACTATATTGCGGGAACATTTTGAAATGTGTTTAGATATTTCAGTGATACTGTATTTGTTTGTTGAATAGAAATTATAAATCTGAGCATGATATTGAGTGTCATATGGTTTTATATGTATTTACCATGTTCATGTTACAAACTAGAATAGAATAGAATAGAAGTTTCCTTTATGAGTTATGAATGAGTTTTGTTTCTTCTGTGTGGATGTGATTTGTTCTTACTGTCTTGTAGGTAAAATTAACTGACTTTAAGTAGTTTTTATCTCACAAGCGTATATATATTAAATTAATAACAGTCTAAATGAAATCCATATCTGTTTATTACAGTTTTTACCAATTGCTTACACACGTTTTCAAAACTAAGTCTCCTTTTTTCAAAACTAAGTCTCTCTTTAGTGGAATGGATTTGACTGACGGCACCCTGACAAGTGAACAGACATACACTCACCTAAAAGATTATTAGGAACACCATACTAATACTGTGTTTGACCCCTTTTCGCCTTCAGAACTGCCTTAATTCTATGTGGCATTGACTCAACAAGGTGCTGAAAGCATTCTTTAGAAATGTTGACCCATATTGATAGGATAGCATCTTTGGGTTGAGATCTGGTGACTGTGGGGGCCACTTTAGTACAGTGAACTCATTGTCATGTTCAAGAAACCAATTTGAAATGATTCGAGCTTTGTGACATGGTGCATTATCCTGCTGGAAGTAGCCATCAGAGGATGGGTACATGGTGGTCATAAAGGAATGGACATGGTCAGAAACAATGCTCAGGTAGGCCATGGAATTTAAATGATGCCTAATTGGCACTAAGGGGCCTAAAGTGTGCCAAGAAAACCTCCCCCACACCATTACACCATTGCCTAAATGAGAAATTGAACAGGTGTTCCTAATAATGCTTTAGGTTAGTGTATGTGCTAAATTAGAGAAAAAGTGAATGAGTCCAATATCATTAGTCTTTAGAAGTGGGGGGGGGGATATGTCCCACACACATATAATGGTTCTGATGCCATGCTTAGAAATAACTACTTATTATCAGTTGTGTAAAATTCACGGGCTATATGATCATGTTTACTATTCATGATACAGGTTAACAAATTCTCTTTATTTTCCGTCAACTGAATCATTTATGTTACAAATTACCACTAAGAAAACTAATATTTTAACTCATTCAAATTTGACGGGTCATAGCTCCGAGCGAGTATTTTGTAGAAACATGTGGGTTACTACATTTGAAGAGGTTGAGGCTCTGTAAATGTTTCCTTTTTTTTAAGTTATTAAAGTTATCCGTCTTATGCTGATTTCTTGGACTACATGTTACAGTACACCTATGTTGTTAAATGATCCTGTCAGGTCAAAAACATAAACTTCAGTTAGTTATGAATCAACATTTATTAGTTATAATAACTGTATGTACACCAATGGTACAACACATTTATGTGCATGAACATAAATTTTATTTGACAAAGGAAAAAAATGTAACACTTTCCTTTTGACTTTAGTTGTCTCCCCTTTTACATAAAAAACATCAAAATAGGATAAGAGAAGAGAGTAACAGAACAGATGGGTTTAAATGTAAGACCATTGTAAGAAATGTAACCATCTGCTAATGATGGCTTTAAAATAATCAGTTAGGTAAGAAGAATAAGCATGGGTTTATATTAATATGATTCTAAATTTAACATTTCACATGAGAAATTATGTCTGTAAATTTCTTTGAGTGTGTGCACTGACACAAAGTATAATGTGAGTCACAGAAGCAGCAAAGAATGGAGAAATAAACAGTTTTACAGATACTGTAGATGTGTCTCAACACAGAATGAATATAGCATGCTTTATAATATCAAAATCAGATAATTTTATAAGTTGCTATACCAAACTTTTTTAAACATCTGGAAAATGTTTTGTGAATACAGGAAACACACACACACACACACACAAATTATATATATTTTTTCAAAATGCATATATATTTTGAGATGCATTACATAATACCCAAATATTTTTATGTATATGCTATAATAGGTAACTTTATAAAGGAAGAAAACATTCCAAACACAGATCAGATACAAGAATGAATACAAAACAAATGAGTCTGAGAAAGCTACATAAAGCTGTTTAGAATTAAAATCAAACAATATATTACCTTTCTATACATTTCACTATAGATCTAGCAGAGAGGGTTACAAAAATCACCAGTTAAATTGTCACAACAAACACCATATCCATGTTTCTACATTTGAAAATGCTACAGTACCCACAATATTCATACTAAACTGGTGCAAATGCTAAATGTCCATGCATCTTACAAAAGTAAAATGAATCCGTGGCTCAGTGACTTAGCAAACTTCTTAAATATCTCAAACAGCTGCCTGCTTAACAGATGGTCCAGATGAGCGACATCATTCAACTCAATATTATGTGGCAACTTGAACTTGTGTTTATATGGAATTCATTTTCTTGGCAAAGGATATAACACTGAAACATCAAAAAGCTGCAATGATGTAATATTATCGATACATGTATCAATGTAAAAGTATAGTTTATACTCACCTGTACCTCATGTAGAAAGGAATAAGAAAACAGATCCCGTAGCGGATTTCTATATGCCTCTAATTTATTAATCCATCTAAATTTCTCACTCATTTGAAAGAAAGAAAAAATCTGCCTAAATCTCTAAGTGGCATAGCGAGGTATGTGAAGACGTGAGGTGTGTGTGCTGATTGGTCAGACTAAAAAGAAGCGAAAAGAAGTTGCAGCATTGTTGGGCTAAGAAACAGTCAAGTGCACTGTAAAAAAACTTTGCTGCCTTGTAAATCCGAGTTGATTCAACAAAAATGTTTAAGTCATTTTAACTGACTATTATTTATCTTGTTTTATAACTACAGGTGAGTTGTTATAACTTATAAAATATAGTTGAAAAAAACTCAACTTCATGTTTTAAGTTGTAACAACTCGTCTATATTCAAGATAAATAATAGTAAGTTGACATGACTTGTAAATCTGAGTTGATTTAACAAAAAAATGTTAAGGCAGCAAAGTAATTTTTTACAGTGTGTATTATAAGAGATAAATGCTTAAAAGGTCTCTGATGAATACATACACATAGTGCTTCACATCACTATATATGCAATATCATCTCATTACTGTAATTTATCCCTTGCAGAGTAATATTTTGTTGGTTTTATGGGACCCAGTCTGTGAAAAGCCAGTTTTAAAGTCATTTTTTTGCGGTTCACTGTTTTCTACATAAAATCATCCTAAAGATTATTCTGTGAAAATATAATCTTTTAATATTGAAGTAAGATCATGAATTGAAATGACGTCAATAGATTATGAAACTTTAGACTGAATTTCACAGACAGGATCACATATGTGCAGTTCAGTTATGTGCAGTGTAAAACAAAAAGTACTCTAATTACAGTAGCCTTGGCTATTTCTATTTGAGGTAAGAAGTCATTTAAAAAGGTTGTAAACAATGATAAAAGCAGACGTCGGCAGTGAACTAGGTTAGAAAAGTGTAAATCCACACTGATTGAACAGCTCTCTGCGATTTAGTAACAGGACCTCAATACAAATGATTTCATCTGGCTGCATTAGGAATGTTTTGTAAATGAGTATATATATACTGTATATCTTATGTGCCTGAGTAATATTTCAACATCATATGATGGTCATTTAGTCCAAAATACAGTCTATGCAAACCTTGTGTATTTGCTTTAGTTAATAATACTGCACACACATACACACACAAATGGGATTCATCCAAATTTTGAATTCCAAACCACCGCAGCATCTACAAATAGTCACACAATTTATTAGCACTTCTGGATTTCAAATGGTCACGTGGCATTAACCATATGTTCATTTTATGACACAACCTCAGGCATTGCTTTGGTTGTACAAAAATAGACAGTTTCTGCTTTTAAATAAAAAAACAATGCATTGCATATTTCAGTATGTTTCAGTAAATGTCAGACAGCTCACTTTAAAAATTAGGGCTCTTTAAACACCTGATATGGTAAATATGATTATTTGTTTGAAAAGTTATTGTGCTTTTCTTTGACAGAATAAATCCCACGTTATAAAAACAGCTCTGCCAAATGTGGCTTGTGCTTTACGTTTCATCTATGTGCCATGCCATCCCTCCCTCCTATGGTATCCTAGCAACCACACATGAGCCTCCATGACAACAGTGATTCTGTTCTGAAAATAATGTTGTGCGGTTGTCACAGCGAGAGGCGGAGGAACAGGACAGGTTTTTATTGTGCCTTCATATAAAGAGCAGCTTTGCCAGGAAATTAATCTAGTAACTGAGTTAACTTTCTATTCTCATCATACCTCATATTTCACCTCTCCTCATTATATAGAAATTTGGAAGTTCACACTGTACATATTTATTAGCATTGTGAATATTTTACGTAACAGCTGCATGTGTGAGCTTGGAGCCTCACATTCTTGTTTCATCATACAACCAGATATATACTGTAGTTAAACATGTTAAAAGAAGGACAGAAACCATAGAAATAAACTATAAAACCCATCGTTTGTTCTATGTGCATGATTATAGGTTTTTTCTCTCTTGTTTTGCAAGCTGGGGTCCGTGTGCTTGAATTGAATGGTTTTTTCAAGGGTCTTCCTCAACAAGCGTGCACTCCGCATTTGAGCCATTCGTGGCTCCCAAGGTTACCTGAAACAATTATCAACAAATATAAGTGCACAGCTATGACAATATTCAACAACGCATGAGAAGCTCAGATGCAAAACCCTCTAAGTGATTCTTGTAAATTAGCATTTTTATTCACTCTTATGTTTATGTTCAGTCATTTCACTTTAATGCAAATGAAAACGTCATTGGTCACTAATCAAAAGGTGACCCAAGTTTGCATGTGATCCATGGTGGTTTCATGTTCGCTCTCCACGCACTTTGAAGACTTGATGTGGGGTTAAAGCACTGATCTATATAAATGACTGGATTGCGCATGACGTCACAACTGTGAAGCCACCGCGCCGCCATGTTGGTATACCCAAACATTCTATTAAATCAATGGACGCGATCAGATTTTAATGATAAAACATCACTTTACTAGTCTTCATTTTAATATCTGAAGTTACCCTGTACATTATTACAACACAAACATCCTAAGCATGTACATAGTTATTTACTGAAAGTTGTACATTTTAGTTTTTAATCAGTTATTATACATTCATCTTCATTACAGTATCAGATCAGCAGACAGACCACAGCATATTTAGTATTAATGACAAACAATCATACTTTGTACAGTATGTGCATGCAATAATTTGCTGGTTTTATGTTATCTAAACTTACAAGTTACCTAAACTTATTTAGAGAAATAACGCTGGCCGTGTAGCTGAATGTCAAAAAAAACTTTATTTATACCCGTGTCATTAACAGAACGCAGCAGACACACTCACATTAACGTTTTTTTACAAATCCATTTTCCTGCCTGATTTAAACATAAACATTGCAAATAACACCAGAATTAACAGTTAATTTACGTACACATATCCTAAAAATAATCTTGCGTGACTGATACGCTGTAAAGCGGGTGAATTTAAAACATGATTTTGAATGGAAGTCAATGACACCATCTGCTGGTTGGGTATACCAAGATGGCGGCTCGAACTCTGCGCTGGCTTCACCTCACGCTGTTACGTTAAGCGTTCTATGCGCAATCCAGTCATTTATATAGATCAGTGGGTTAAAGCCACTATTTCTGAATGGCCTGAATCTGGGATTAAGCAGCAGCATTTAATGAACTTTTAATATGTGCCGAAAGGCATTTTTGTAATATCATTATCTCATTTCAGACAGAAATGGTGTTTAGCAGTTTTTGCATCTGAACTCTTCACATGTAAATGATGTCTGAAGTTTTAAAGTAAAGAATCTAGGATCAAATTTAGTCCCACTTTATAATAAATTGTCTTCTATAAATATAATGTGTCCATACTTAAAATAATAACATTTGACACATTATACTTATTGTGCATATGTGTTGTTCTGGGTGGTGTTGTGTTAATTGGTGGGTTTAGGGTTAGTGACAGGGTCAAGAGTTTAACTACTCTATATTTATAAAGAAATGTATACAGCACAGCTGTTGTCTAGCATATAAATGCAGTTAAATACACCAAATATAAAGTGGGTACTTGCAAATAAAAAGTATAATTCCTTGACAAATACACAGACTAATCTATAACATTCAATATTCAATTAAGCTTTTTTTCATTCTTCTGGCATTTATGAGTACTGTAATTTCTTGCTTTTCTAATGATAAGCATTTAGATAAATTGGGTTAGTTTATAGATGTGCATCAAAAGCATGCAAGCAAGTAATAACAGTAGCAGCAGCAAAAGCAGATCTAGTTCTGTCAATAACAAATACACTGACAACCATTAACATGCTAAAACTTACACAGCTGCAGTCACAGGTTCTTATTTTTTGGTTTCAAGATATAATTTATTTACGTAGAAACGTCCCTTAAAAGTAACTGACATCATTCTGTGAGTCTCCCAATAGGGGATTATCACGCTTCCGGGTTTCGTGGGCAGGACTTGTTAACTTTGTGCATGTCCACTTCCGGCGCAGTTAGGTTAGGCATCTAACATCTTTTTGACCCAACGCCAGATACTGGAATGAAAATAATCCAACATTTTTAAGCGTGTAGACTCCAGCAGTCAGAGATCACTAAAGAAGATATTAAAGAGTTGTGTGAGCTCGCAAAAACTCAGACAATCTTATATGCTCTGGTCCCCTCCCGCCCTATCGTGCTGATGCGATATACAGTAGATTATTGTTACTTCATTGTCCCTACAATGTCCCTACTACATTGTTAAAAACTATGCACACCCGTGTAGTGATAGGGCGATATATCGGGCCGATTTTGCAAGTTGTATGCGTATCGGCCAATAAGTGGCTGCTGTGTTCGCAGATTTTTTCCGGCATTATTTACAGACAGAGTGCTGGAAATCGCAAGCGATTGCAGGTCATGCGACTAAAAACAACCAACCTTTCCATGACAACATCGAAAGCTCGGCCTAACAACTGATCATAGTTGGACAAAGCGGGTTTTTATTTCTCATCTCTATATATATATTTGTAGAAGTGTTAGAAATCAATATCATTTGCTGATAGTTCCTCGTCATTGTGGAGAGTGCAGTTCATGGTTCCATAGCACCCTCACCTGTTATTGCTATTTGTTAAATATAGTTTAAGTTCAATAAATGTTACTTTTTTAAATTGAGAATTGTAACATTTGGCATCATCATGTCATTTTTATGATGTTAATTGAGTGAGCAAAAGCAGTATCGGCTCCAAATATCGGCAGCCTGTATCGGTCTAAGGCTGATGAAAAGAAATCGGCATCGGCACTAAAAAATCCATATCGGTCGATCCCTACACCCGTGGTGTAACGGCACTCTGCTTCGCGTCATATATCACCTTGGGTGTGTGTTATTTTTGAATAATTAAACAGCCTGTCATCAATTATTCCTTACTTCATTGACTAAGTGTTTGATAGTTTACAATCTAAGGTTACAATATATTTATAAAGACAAAAAATTTCAACACAATGAAATGTTGACATTCTTTTTTTACTTTTTTAATACATGTAAAATAGTTTCATATGTGAAAAAGATAAAATAGATAGAATATAAAATTATGATTCTTTTTTTTAAATTTTGCAAATTCCTCAAGGCATATGTAAGCTTATTATCCCAACCCCATATACATATTGTAAACATGCAGGGAGGTGTTAGATATGTTAGTATGACCTGTACCTTGCAATCATCTACTAACACTGAATTTTGAGCAGCATTGACGCACTGGTTGGAGTTGTTTTCATGATGGTTTTTGAGATCATCGTAGTAAGACTGGGTCTTGTTCATCATCTCAATGTCATCTGATTTTCCATGCTGAGCATCCAGAGCATCAAGCTCTGCCTTTGACAGATGGTAGACGATGCCAGCACCATATGAGTCACCAACCACATTGACTGAGGTACGGAAACGATCCCTGTAATGAAAATAAACAGCAAGTCAAAAACTCCACTCAGCTTGAATGTATTCGTAAATTGGATAAGTAAATCTAGACTAAATAAAGATTCTGGAACTGGATTCAGAAAACCTACAAAAGCCAGTCAACGGCCACCAACAGACTGATGTCTTGAGTCGGCAATCCTACAGCTGTCAGAATGAGTAACATGGTGACGAGTCCAGCACTCGGGATACTCGCTGCTCCCACACTGGCAAGTGTTGCTGTAAGACTAAATTCAAGAGAAAAGATTGAAAGAACTTAGTTTTCATTCATATTTACATTTTAATTTATGTTTATCGGTCTAGGTGGAAGGAGTACAATGCAGATATTATGTACTGTGTTTGCTCTACTATAAGTAGCTCAAAACCAAGCAGGCAGCGGATCTTCGCCCAGACAGCAGCCGAGCCAAGCACGCTAATAGTGGGTGACTCTATTATCAGAAACATTGAAAGCAAGGCTACCCGTACATATTGTTTTCCTCAGGCAATGGTTTCTGATGTTAACAAGGAACTATGCAAGATTCTGATCAATCAACTGTCAGTCGGAGTGTCAAACTTGTGGTAAGAATTCGGAAATCCTTAAGAGGGATTTCAATGAACTTTTTGAAACACTTGGAAGACCGATCAGTCATTCATCAGTGGACCTCTCCTAGCTCGAGGAACAAATGTTTTCTCGGCTACTCAGTTTAAATACATGGCTGCAAAAAAAAACATAAAAAGAACATGTCCTCCACTTAAATAACTGGTCCTAGGTTGTTTAAGGACAATATATATTTCTTCCTTCATCATACATCAGCACAGTGTGCAAATCCCCTCCTGAATGGCTTAAATGACAATAGGATTTCACATCAGCATTGAGATGGAGATTTAGATGACAAGGATAAAACTACTGTTCACTAACACAGATCAGGATGAACCCCACCCACACACAGGCCTCACTACAGCTCGATTGTGAATCAACACCCTCTCTCCAACATCATCACTTCTGTGCTTTTCAGAGAAAATGGAGGAACTAATATTTGATGGAACAAAGCTCTCCCACTATATTGCTGGGAGTCCCCAAATATCAACCAAGAACCTATGGGCTCCACAACCACCAAAGCCTTCTGGCCCAGCTCGCCCTCCCCCTTTTGCTGAGAAAGCACTCCGACCTCTGCCTCAACATCAGGGATCACACCAGCCCTCATCTGCAAACAACACTGGTAACTGATTTGTGTTGGGTCTCCTCTACGACAGCAGTAACAATCATAAATGTTTACAGAACGAGGTGATTACCAGTCCTTTTAATACTTGCTGTGTTACTTCAAAAGATGCACCATACATTTTGTTGATAATGATCTATAGGCCTCCTAAATACACCCCAGCATTTGTTGATGATTTTACAGAACTGTTATCAATTATTTCCTCTCCTTATTGTTGGAGATTTCAATATAGACAACACAGAAAACAACAGTGCGATTGAATGTTTTAAAGAAATGTTCTAAAGGCACGGACCTAAACACAATCAGGGAATCACTCTTCATTTCACTACGTGAAATCACACGTGAATTCTACTATTCTACCATCTCAGAAATATTGTCAAAATTCAATATTTTGTCTTATGACAGGATTTAGAGAAACTCGTAAATGGAATCAGCTGCCAGAGATCACATCAGATGTGCTTCAATCTAAATTAAAACCACATCTGATTAACTGTGCATTTACTGAATAAGCACTGTGCTGCTTCACACTTACTGCACTTTTATTCCATTAATTTAATTTCTGTTAAATTTGTGTGTATCTTTTAAAATATCTTTATTTTTTTACTGTTAGTTTTATGTTGCTTCTTTTTCTTGGAAATGATTTATTTCTATTGTGGTAAAGTACAGTACTTACCCATGAGTATGAAATGTTCTACATAAAACAACTTGCCTCGCCTTTTTCAGGAAATAGCAGTTCTAAAAGGCACTCTTGTGTCAGTTGGAACCACTTTTGTTGTATGTTTTGTAAAAAGTTTGTGAATGTATAAGTGAGGTATTGGCACACTTTGCACTGACAGTTGATGAGATCGCACCATTGAAGCGGGGTGGTTTGCATCAAATACTGTTTTCTATGGTAATATCTGTACTCAAGAGGACAGAGCTCAGGTCATGAAACTGAACCAACGCTACTTTGAAATGGGGTTGCATCTATTACTAGAGGGAGTAAATAGTGGTGTCTCAGGAAATAATGTCTCAATGCCTTATAGTGTTTCTGAGCCTCTGTGAAGCACTCAGCGAAGTTCTCCATGGAACCTTGAAGACGGACAAACAGGGATACAGGAGGGTCTTTTTGTTCCTGTCCTTCAGCCACAACAACAATGTCTGAGGCTATGTAGCGTATTATGTAGCAATAGAAGCTCTCCCTGATCCCACCCTTAAACAGCAGTACTATTTTACTGCCATCATGTAATAAGGCTTCAGTGTTAAGGTGAAAAGGAGTTTCCAAGTAGTGTCAGCTAATGATATGATGATAATGATAAGGTTTGTCTTGGATGTTTAGGTCAAGAGGCTTCACATGGTTACACATTTCTATTGAGCATATCTACAGGTTCCCAGAAAATGTTTTTTTATGCTGTATTAGTACAACTGTGATGTTTTGTTAGTGTACCAGCATAAAATTAATTAAAGATTAAATATAAGTTTGTTTATAATACAGTTTATAATAAATATTCTGTCTTACCTGACAGTGACGATCTGACCAGGATCTAAGTCAATTCCATTCATCTGGGCAATAAAGATGGCAGCTACAGCCTCGTAAAGAGCCGTACCATCCATGTTAATTGTTGCTCCGACCGGAAGCACAAATCGTGTAACTCTTTTGTCTATACCAAGGTTCTCCTCAAGACAACGGAAAGTTACAGGCAGAGTGCCAGCACTATAAGAAGAAAATAGAAATTATCTTATGTATATGCTTGTAGTTTTGTCTCAATAATTAGCTTATCAGAATCTTTTTCTAATTTAAGATGTTTCAGATGAAACACAGGTATGTAATTTTCCACAGACAAATATCTGTCTTTTTCATCTTCAAAGTAAGAAGTATTTTGGTTTTGTTGAATTATTTGTTCTACAAATCTATTTTGAACTAATTGGCAACAAACAGCGGTTTGTTACTATTTACATACACCACACATACACCTCAACCCAGTATCACGAAATTACGTACCTATAATCCCTAAACTGAAGCATCAATGGTTTGAAAATAGGACAAAACAGTTGAGTAAGAAATACGTGACAGTGACATGTAAACAGAAATGCGTGACATGTTCACGCAAAAAGGCTGAAAAACGTGTCAGTATCACAGAAAAGACACACATTTACGTAACTATAGACCGTTTCATCGGACGCACGTGCGGTGACGCGATACCGTCTGGTCCGAACTTTACTTCTGGCTTCATTTTTTTAATGATCTGCTACACTGAACTCTTGAACAAATACCTCGTCGAAAATAACAAATGTTTTGGTTTCCTAGGTAATCTACCTGTTATTTATTTTGCTTGTTATATAAATAAACTATGTTTAAAGTATTTTGTTGTTATTTATTCTTAGCGGAATTTACTGTAAGTTACATGTTGACCACAAAAGCTGCTTGTGTATGTTGTTACTGCTAAAGCCGTCTATTCGTGATACAGGGTTGTACACCTATATGTTACATTAATGACATAACAAAGACACCGTAATTTACCGGTTCAGCTTTAATGAGTCAACATCCTAATTAAAAAAAAAAATGAACATTTTGTCATTCATTTCCCTACCTTCATGCCGTTTTGAATATGTACATTTTATTTACTTTATGTTTAAATAAGCACAATTTAAAGGTATTTCTATAGTACAGGCATTATAGAAATGAAATAAAGAAAGAGAGTTGATGGAAAACATAATAAAGTTAGAAAATACATAGAATACAGGGTATTATGGCAATTTTTTTCAGAGAATGTATATTAACCTTACTTGCTATGAAATAATGTATTAACAAATGTATTGATGAATATATCAGGTATAAAAAATATTTTGTAGTGTAATCTCTTCAAATAAGCCAAAATTGTCAGCACACTAAAAACATAAAAAGACCAAAAAGTCTCAGAAATATTGCTTTTTTACACATGCAAGGTGCAAAGTGTCTTAAAAACAGACCCAAGAGCAAATGTTTCAGCACATGATTTTATCAGTGCTCATTTTTTTTCTCTTACCTGGAGGCTGTGCCCAGGGCAGTGATCCAGGCCTGGAAGATACCCATGAAGAACGTGAAGGGGTTTTTCCTCACAATTGCAAAGTAGATACATGGCAGGAATATAGCACCATGGATGATCAGACCAATGATAACAGTGACCATGTACATCCCCAGCTGCCTTGCCACTACCTCCAAATCTTTAATGGAGATGATCTTTCCACAAATCAGGCAGGCAATGCCAAGGGGTGAGTACCTATAAGATTAAGCCAATCCATGTAAAGTTTACGCAAGTTTTTAGCAAGTTACTGTTAAAGATTTTAACTTACCACATGATCATGATAACCAGCTTCATCACAATCTCATTAAGAATGTTGAAGAAGTCAATCATAAGCCTGGCTTTCTCTCCCATCTTACCCATAGAAATACCAAATGCAATGAAGAATCCAATTAGACCTGGAACATATCAAAAGTCAGAGAAGTGAACTAATTAAAAAGAAGGGAAAACAACAAGGAAGTATCGGTAAATATCTCAGAAATATTTTCCCTACCCAGTACATTCATTCCACTCTTGAATTGCAGGGATTTCTTGTCTTTGAAAATGGGGGGAGCCTTGGTGGCGTTAGCGAGGTAGTCACCCATAGTGCTATTGGTGTTGTCAAAATCAGGTTGAACCTCTACCTTCTTAACAACAGTCTGGACCTGTGTATTCAAACAGCACTCAACTGTATTCAACATTTTACTGCAAGTACATTATGGGAGCATATAGCAGCATGCATCTTACCTGCTGAAAGCAAGCCTGGACCAAGTTCTCGGGAAAGAGGTTTCTGATAAGGTCAAAAAAGGCATCAAGACTGGAAACCTCATCGTTTTCGGCTCCCTCTCCCAGATTCTCCTTAAGTTTTGGGTTTCCAGGGTGAATGAGGAGCACCAGAATCACACCCAGCACAGCAGCAATGATTGTAGTAGTCATGTAATATATCATGGCTCTGGAACCCAGACGACCACTCGACTTTGCATCCAGACCCGCAAGACCTTTGTTCAGAAATTGGGGAAGATTATTTTACACCATTGTGGTTTTATATTTATAATGTCAAATATACTCGTTTACATTCACTGCCATTGTTTCTACAAGAATATACAGTTTGCCACATTTTCTCAATTCTGTTCTCAGCATAGTTTGTTATTTGGGGGTGGTTTCTCAGATAGTGATTAGTTTAAGCCAGGGCTAGGCCTTAGTTTAATTAGGACATATAACTAGTTTTAAAGCAACACTAAAGAGTTTTTGCTCTTTGCTCCCCCTACAGGTTAGAAGCGGAATTGTCAATTACCTCTGTCTTAAATACTGCAGCATAGCTGGCTCTGATTGGATTGTAGGTCTGCCGTAAAGCAAGTTTTTGTAGTTTTCACTCAAACTACAGGACCGCAACCCGATGGTTGGAAACTTCTTTAGTGCGGTTTTGGCCGATAGATGGCTGCAAAGCGAATGTGAAAGTGCCGTTCACCCTGTTTCGAGTCGATGAACGACTAAAACTTTTTTGGAAACGTTATTTTAAGGTAAAAAAATCTTTGGTGTTGCTTTAACAAACATGCTGTCAGGATCCTGTCAGAATCGTGTCTTGAATTATATCTAGTCTTTGTGACAGGGTCCTGGCAGTACAATGTTTTATGTGGGAGATGCGTGGTTTTAGTATTGATTTATTCTGACCACGCATTTCCCGGGTCTCATCACTTTTTCCTCGATCCCTTACTTGTGATTTGTTTCAGATGTTTGTAATTTATTTTGACCCTATTTAAAGTCCTTGTGTTTGATGTTCCTTACTCGTGCATTTGTCCAGTTTTGTGACCATTTATTCCTAGTCTAGTTTAGTGTCAGTTAAGGGTCAAGTCTCTAGTTTATTGTCAAGTTTAGTCTAGTCCTGTTAGTCTTTTGTATTTAAGTCTTGTTGTTTGCCCCATCATGGGTTTTTGTTTTGCTGTTTTTGTTTAATAAAGTGTTCATTGATTTTTTTACCCCCCCCCCGTCTGCACTTGGGTTCATTTTCCGCAATTCCTGACACATGCCTTACTAAAAGCATTACTTGTGTGCATTTTGAAGCAAAACAAAGGGCACTGGTATATTTTAAAATAAGTTGTTTTCAGTAGTTGTATTTAAGTCTAGGACTAGTCTTATCCCTGTCCAGGAAACCGCCCCATAGCGTTTAATTTAAAACTACAGTATTGTAACGTTGTAATGAGGTAAGCAATTTGAGAACCCAAGTGCAGTTTATTAAAACATAGACATGAACAAGAACTAAACGTAGACATGAACAAAAACATGGCATGGCATGAAAACTCACCAAACTGAAGAACATTACATTAACAAAGCTTGACAAAGACAATGGGAACATGAGGCCTATATATACAGACAAGGAACAATTCATAACATGACACATCAGGGAACATGGACACTAGAGACAAACATGACAATGAACAATATCAAAATAAACGACATGAACATGAGAACTATGACTTTAAAATAAAAGACCTGAACACAAGACACGACAGAATCCTGACAGGTATATATTACAACTAGATTTGTTTATCTGTTTAACTTCTTTATAGTTTCTGTGATTTTCAATCTTTTTATTAATGATAGTTTGTGAAGGTTTGTGTTACCTGTAATTAAGCTGGAGATGATCAAGGGAAGGATGAGCATTTTCAGCATCCTCATCAGAATATCTCCAGGGAAGGAAATGACCATGACAATGTTGTCATCGATCGGAGAAGCAATGCGCAGCAGCATGCCAAAAACAGCTCCCAAAATCACACCTATGATGGTACAGTGTCAGAGAGAATGTGTTAAAAGGATTATTTTTACTTTCATTAGTCAAATGATTAAAAGATTACAAATCATACAGCAAAAGTCTAAGGCCACCACTCAACCATTAGATTTGTTGTTTCTTTATTAGAGTCTCTTAATTTGTATGCAGTGCTAAAAATTGGTAAAAGTTTTATTTTGTGCCACCATACTTACTGGTGTAACTACTCATGTAACAGTCTTTAAATAGGCAAAACATGAAAGTGTTTGGTGGCTTCTTCTAAATGCATCCCTGTTTGGAGCCATAGGAATAAATGGGGCTAGGCCAGTGGTTCTCAATCCTGGTCCTGGAGGCCCACTGCTCTGCACATTTTGTATGTCTCTCTTATCTGATAGACAATGGGATCTCTGCTAATGAGCTGATGATTTGAATCAGCTGTGTTAAACAAGGGAGACATACAAAATGTACAGAGCAGTGCAGAACCACTGGGCTAGGCTAAATGCGAACACATTCGCAAGGTGCTGTACAAAGATTAAAAGTGCACGCAAAAAAGATAGATATGTATTAATTTGTATAAATTGAGGTAAGAACCCATAGTACAATATTGAAAAACGGTGGTGTTTTCCTTTAAGGACCTTGTACTTAATTGGCCAGCAAACTCCCCTGACCTTAACCCCATAGAAAATCTATGGGGTATTGTGAAGAGGAAGATGTGATATGCCAGACCCAACAATGCAGAAGGTGAAGCTGAAGGCCACTATCAGAGCAACCTGGGCTCTCATAACACCTGAGCAGTGCCACAGACTGATCGACTCCATGCTACGCCACATTGCCTTGTCAATGTAAAACTTCATAATTGCAGAGGATAGGTTTGGTAAAAGAAAAGGCATTGGCCTGTTGGAGGACACTCACCCAGCACAGTCAGTGTGAGCAGCAGGTTCTTGCACATCTTCTGGCAAATTGTGGCCAATTTGGAGCGCGGCCTGGTTTCTATAGGTTCTAAGTGGCTGTCGTGCATTCTCACCTCCACGTGCTTCGGCATGATGTCAGAGCTGCAGAGATAAACAGAATTACAGTAAATCAATTTATGTAATCCCTGTAGGATTAAATAAATGTAACCCTGATATCCCTGATTTGTGTTTTAAATGTAATAAGATTCCAGGTACATTTTTCCACTTTGTGTGGGAGTGTGAGTTGGTACAGAGGTTTTGGGTTGGGGTAATTCAATATGTATCACAGTTTACTTCCTCTCCAGTTCCTCTTTGTGTTGTGTGTAATGAGTATGTACAAAGACAATTGTTCGTTGTCCACTATAGAAAGAAAGTAGATGGATTTGTGCATATTACAAGCAAGACGCTCTATTGCCCTCTGTTGGAAGAGTAGGAATTGCTCTTAGCTTGGACTATGGCTGAAAAACTTAATGGGGTGGTTTCCCGGACAGGGATTAGCTTAAACCAGGACTAGGTCTCAGTTTAATTAGGAAATATAACTAGTTTGACAGACATGCCTTACTAAAAACATTACTTGTGTGCATTTTGAGGCAAAACAAAGGGCACTGATGTATTTTAAGATATGTCAGTGCAAGATGTTTTCAGTTTGGACAGCTCTCACATTTATTTTAGTCTAGGACTAGTCTAATCCCTGTCCGGGAAACCACCCCAATAACTTGTTTGGCTCTTATAAAGCTTACATATGTAATAAGAAAGAAACCCTCTGAATTTTTTGATATCTGGAGGATGTTCCTAGATTTTGTTAAAAAATTTAGATATTGAAGAAGCTTTGGATGTATGTAAGATGTGGTTTGTTTGATTTTTATTTTATTTTATTATTTATTTGTATTTTATTTATTGATTTGTTTTATTTTTTTAATCCTGCCTGGGGTAAGAGGTTGTGTGTTTTTTCTGTTTTGAATATTGTGTAAAATCTCAATAAAGACATGTTCTACAAAACAATTTAAGTTAAAGATTAATTATTTTAGGTCTGAGTTTGCACACACATACAAATTTATCTCAAAATAACAAAAATGGTACAATATGAACAGACAATGTCCTAAAATAATCTATTTATTTTATCTGACAATATACTAATATTGCAAACACAAGCTAAACTATTTAATAAGGTATCATGTACTGCAATGTGCTTTTAGAACCAAAAATCGACCTAGTCCTGGAAATCCTGTTAATGTTTTCAATAAAAATCAAAATTATTTTGGATGAGCTCTAATTTTTTGTAAAGCCAACTAATTAAAATCATTTAATTCCACTTACTAAATCTCTAATATAAATTTTCCTGGATAATTACAAAGGTCAGAAAAGCTGTTGTAAAACTGTAGAGCTCAAGTTCATTAGCAAAACTTGCTCTCATAGATATCATAGTGTTAAAGTTGGTTCATTATGTGTTATCTTATGTAATTATACATATTTTTAATTGGATGCAAGTAAATGGGTTTAGATGAATTAGCAGCATGGGCACATGTCTTTTTTTTGTAGGTCATCTCATCTGCTTAAAGAAATAAAGAAATATAAGACTAAAGGGATTTCTTGAATGCACTCTACCGTAGTGACCGAAAGTAAATGTTGGGGGGGGGGTATACAATATTTGCTTTCAACGTCCCCTCAAATTTGATTAAACCATTACAATATGAAGTGTATGGTACAAAATGCCAAAACATTTTTTGGGCAAAACAGCAAACTACAGCATATCGACAAATCTGGATTTTGTTTGAATAGACAAAAATGCATAGAAGAATAAAAAGTTCAAGGATATAAAGCATACACTGACTACAGTTTTATCTGTTGTTAACATTTCTTGATCGTTGTTGGATCAATGAGTGGATCCAAAAGTCCAAAATTGCCTCAGTCAAATTTGGTGTTCCCCAGGGATCAATTTAGATTTTTCCCCTTGCTCAGTTTCTTGGATCTCTTGGTCTTAAATTGCACTTTTATGCTGATAACACCCAGATGCTAATTATGCTAATTTTACATTTGACCCTTCAATTCAATTCAATTTTATTTATATAGTGCTTTTCACAATTGGTAATTGTTTCAAAGCAGCTTTACATTAATAGAAGCAGGGAACAACACAGAAAATTCGACAGATAGCATAACATAATACAGGTAGCATAAGCAGCAGATTTTGCTGTAGCTATGAATCAACATTATAAGCGAGCGTATTAGTAATGTAACGTATAGAAGATGGTGCAAAGTAAAGCTAAAGAAGGCTGACTCCCCGGGTTGAAAAACCCCCTAGGAGAAAACCCCCCAGACTTTTAGCCGAGGAAAAAAAGTCCTAGGAGGAAAAAACCCTTGAGATATATATATATATACACCCTCATGTCCAGAACACTGTTAAATCTTTATTTTTCATCTCAGAAATATTGCAAGACTGCACCCCATCATGTTATCTTTTTCTTTTACTTTGGCAGAATAAAGATCAATACATTTGACGCTTTCTCCAAAAATGTGTCCCTGAAAAACTATGTCTGACCCTTCTCATATTCTATATGAGGAATATAAGCTTTGTCATCAAACTGAAGACTTTGACCACCATATGCTACAGTGAACTGATTACGGAAATATTTTGTTATGTCTATGGGATTAATATATCAGAATCGGGGATCTATAGGCCTCTGGATTCTGAAGAAAAGAAGGACGAGATCATTGCACTGCAGCTGGATGTGTATTAACATACTTATGTGCTATGTGATTTGTATAATGTGGTGTCTACTGTGGTATCTTATTAATTGATGTGGATGTGCACTGATGTGAAGTAATGTTAGACAGTAAATGCTTTTGTGATGGCCATTTAATAGAAATGCCATTTAATAAACAGAAAATTGAATCGAAATGAATATTACAGCTGCTTTACTATTTAAAGGGCTGGATTATTTTGAAGGATGTGGAAGGCAGGCACTCGGTCTTCAAAGGATGCTGACTTTAAAGTCCACAAAGGATTAAATGAAATGGGACAGTGTAGCTTAGAGTGGATTTCCTAGTTTCATCATCTGTTCTCAGCCACTGCTCCTAATATCAGTGACAACAGCAGTGAACCTTCTGATACTCTGCTGTGATGCATTTAGTCATTGAATGCAGCCTTTGGAGGACACAGTCTTTAAATTGGGATGCAGCAGCTAAGATCATACAAATGTGAATGGACCTCAAAATGTCCCCACATGTTCAAAAATGTACTGCTATTTCGACATAAATTTGGTCCCCACAATGTGATGATTACCAGGTACACACCGCCCAGGCCACCTAAACTGTCTGCACCCTCTTGCTTCCGGTGCGGGCTGCACCTCCCTGACTCCCGGTGCCATGTTTACCGTCCTTATACCATTGGCAGATTTGTTTTACTTGTTTTATGCACAAAATCACTTAAATTTTATATTTTTGGTCTAAAAACTAGACTTATTTTCTTGGGTCGTTTTGCTCATCAAGGAAAAGCATCCTAATTTAAGAATTTTTTGATATTTTTACTGAAAATAAGACAAAAATACTACAATTTTTTTTCTTGAAAATCATTTTTTGCAGTGCAAGATCGGCTTAACCATCCTTTTGCTAGCTGTCTTGACATGTTAAGATCACATAAATCACAGGTTACTAAGTTTATTAGTAGTGTGGGTATGGTTTTATGTGAATATACAGTGTATTGTTTTAAGCCATATGTCAAAATGATAGCTGATCTCTTAATTAAATAAGGAGTAAACGCAAAGCGGAGTCCCGTTACACCATGGGTGTGCATTATTTTCAAGTAATTCAAAGGACCAGAGTCAATTATTAATAAGTTATTAATTATATTATTACAGACCAAAATATGGATGTGCTTTGGTTGACAAAAACCTGGCTTAAAATTACATTACATTTAAATGGAGCCACAGCACAAGATTATTATTATAGGCATGAGCCTTTTTTAAAGGGTGGTAAAATTATTCAAAGTAAGTCATAAATCTGGACTAAAATTTAATTCATTGGAAATTATGGTGCTAAATATGACATATAGACCACAACAACAATCATCAGACATTCATATTTCCAATCTTTGCCCCCCATTTTTTTCCATCTTAGAAATATTTCAAAAATGCTTCACATGCTGTCTACTCCAGATGCCGAGAAGCTTAAGAACCTCAAGAATTGACTATTGTAACTCATTACTAGGGAAATGTCATGCAAATCAAGTAAACAAGCTTCAAATTTTCATTTAAAATATTGCTAATCACATATAAAGCCTTAAATGGCCCAGCACTTCTGTACATTTGTTTTCTGATAGTTATTTACTATCCATCACGGTCATTGTGTTCGCAAAATTCTGGTCTCTTAATAATCCCTAGAATTTCAATTTTATCTAAAGGTGCTTGACCTACCTGGCCCCTAAGCTCTTGAATGACGTATCCAGCAACAGTGTTGGGGAAAGTTACTTTTAAAAGTAATGCATTACAATATTAAGTTACTCCCAAAAAAAGTAACTAATTGCTTTACTAAGTTAAAAGTAATCCTTATGTTACAGTTTAGTTACTTATGCGTTACTTTTTCTTGGCTGAGGCTTGATCTCTTTCATGCCTTGCAGGTGTTTTTATGACTGAAAAGTTCTGCATTCAGAAATAGCTTATTTCATCATAAAAATGTCGAGCTCTGGCCTGACATGTCAGATTCTGACTCAAACTTTTCCTACACAAGCGTGTACGCATGGAGTGCATAATGTAACTATGTTTAGTTTAATTTAGTACATAATTTATTTTTAATCGAATTAATTAAACTAAAAAAGTAACTTGCATTACAAATAATCCGGCCACCGCCACCAGTACGACGGTCTGTGAGAGCCGAGCTGGCCCATCTGCTATTGCTACCTCCGGACAACTTCCAAAAGTAACTAGCGCAGATATAGAGCAACAATCGTCAAGCCCTCCAAGTCAGCGGACAGCGGTTGATGACATCGGGACCGACAAGCCTGTTCAAATTGTGTTAAAACATTGCCCCCTCAGATCTGATTTGTGCCCCCTGTGTTTCATTTTTGTATTCATGGTTACAAATAAAATGTTCAACCTTTTGAGTTAAGTAATAATTTAAACTTATCCCCATATGGGATTTATAATGTTGAGTGAAGTGACATTACTGCCAGATTCAAACGTCTTTTGCGTTGGTTGGCGCTGAGTCAGACGGACGAGCTCAGCGGTGTCAATGCAGTGTTTTCAACCTCATAATGTTTATTTTAGATTTCAGACATTTAAATACACATAAGCACTGGTAAAACAATAGCCTACATTTAGTGTGTAAATTACACACCGATGTCTGTGGACGCAGCAATAAAAATCTATTCAAATAAGATAGTAATTTGCAAATAATAAATAAATATTATTTTCAAATAATAATAATTTGCCGACGTGTGTTATTCATGTCAGACAAACACAGTGGAAGCAACTATAAAGTTTACTCTATTGTTATAAAGGTTATAATGATAACTTTATTTAAACTTGCGGTTAACAGCGTTTGGTGCATTTAGCCTGCCTCAGAGTTTATTTCAGTAATATTGCTGTTATTCCGGTAATAATAATAAAATTGACATGTCAATCCTGCTTCCTTCTCTGTTTTTGAATTTCATTATGCTGCTATGTTAAGTTATATGTGGAAATGTATTGCCATATGAAACGTCCGTTGCCGTTATATAAATACCCTCGTCTATTGAAATCATATGCAGAATAATGCGTGCATCTTTGAATAATTGTAAGAATACAGTTCCTTTGAAAATAACTTTTGTCAAAGTTTTGAGAAATAATGTTAGGATATTTATTGCAGACGTTTATTGCTGTTGAATAGCCTACTCTCCTCTATAATATGGAAATCACATAGGAAATATATAATGTGGTATACTGCACAGTTACCCTGCTAATTTTAATTTATATGTGGAGATAAATAAACCTTTGCAAATCTGCTGATTTAATTAATTAATTTCCTTACCACCAAGCACCAGGCTAGAGATGTTAAACATCCTTAATCCACACTTACTGGTCTATCAAATAATATCTTATGATCTATCATCATTAGTGAGTTTCTGGTTACCTGTGCTGTGCAGTTGCGTATGGAGTGTTTTATGGACAGCTACATTTAAAAGTATGTCTTTCCAAAGCGAGATCTCAGTGTATCATTGATGGTATAACTTTAAGCCCCCTCAAAAATTTCACATGCCCCCTCAGTCATTTCATCCTGCAGCCGGGCCTGGGTTACACATGTCAAAAACAACAAATATAGAATAGGCCTATTTTATTTGTATTTTCTTTTTTGAGATGCCAGTAAAAAATTCTGTCTGGGCAAGTAAAATAACTAACTAGTTAGCAATTATTGTATTGTTCGTGCTTTCTTTTTTCTGAGCAGCCTGTATGTAGTTCAGTGTGCACTATACTATTACAAGTTTGCAACTCCTCAGGTTAATATAAGATTGCCATGGAAAACACTGTCCCTGAATCATTAAGTGAAACAACGTGTCCTGTATTTTGTGCATAAAACTGTTAAGAATGCTTTCTTACTCACTCACTTACCGGTAGCCTGCCTGTAGTTGTTATGTTATATAAATGAGTTGTTATATATAAATAAAGATCAATTGTTTGGTTGACATTACTGCTAGGGACAATTCAGTGTTCCCTGAATATTGGTAGGGACATGTCCCTAGTGTCCCTACCCAAATCGACACCCTTGCTAGAAACAACTCGCCACTTTCTTGGTGTACTTGCAGCTCTTTTAAATTCTATAATATTTTTCTTTATTTCAATTTCATGTACAGCTGTTCTGGAGCAATGAACAATTGTGAACAGTGCTAAATAAGCAAAATTTACTTGACTTGTTAAAGTTTTTGTTATAGTGTTCTTTTCTCATTTTATTGTTTTAAGAGACTATGCTTAACGTTTTGAATTAAGTTTAAAATGAAATGCACAGCAAGACATGAATTTGCAAAAAACAAGGTGCTGTTGGGTTTTTGTTTCTTCATTGCACCCATCTGTGGCCTTAAAACAATGCTGATTTTGTAAACTAATTCTTTAAATAGGATTGCTATTTTATTTCTTATTATCATATGATTATGGGGCAGTCTCACGGCCGGCGGGTTGCGACTGTGGTGCCTTTGAGCAAGGCAACTTACAATAATTGCTCGGATAGCTGCCCACTGCTTCGGGTGCATGTGCGTTCATGACTTATAGTGCCTGCAGAAGTCATGCAGAAGTCACATTTCGAGTATGTGTTGCGTGCTTGTCACTTTCACTTTTTCATTTTTGTAAGTCCTTAATTGATTCCTCATAATGATCATCAAAAATGTTTTTATGACAACAGTCTATCTTGTGATTGGACAACAGGCAGACCGAAAGCAATTCACTCACTCTCTAAAGATACTATTATAGGCTTCCTCTAGTTTAAACACACTTTCACGCCGCATTTGAGAGTAGTTATAGGTGGAATGCAGAGTGTGTTGTTTATGTAATTGGGACTTCCATGCCAAAAGAGGCCACTGAAAGGTAATGTAGAATTCATTACCTTTTTCTCTCATACTTGGCTGGGACCATGTGAAGTCCCTGGCTACTTGTCTACCGATCTGAGGGCTTTTGTCCTGCCCTCCATTCCCCCACCACCACCCCTGAGCAAAGCTTTGGGTTCAGTATGGCAGTGAGAGGGATGCAGGAGAATGCCAGCCACATTCATCCCGCTGATGTCATGAATATGCCTACCGTGGGAGAGCAGCGGATGGACTCAGAGGAGGATGAGGGCCCATTCTTCTCTTCCCCACCCACTCTCTTTTTGAATGAATGAATGAATCTTTCTGCTATGGCAGCAAACTGTGTGGCACAATGGATGATGGTTATCCTATTTTTATGCTATACCTTCCCTGAGTGAAGTTTCTCTCTGACTTTTTCTGTATCTCTCTCTCTCTCTCTCTCTCTGACAGCTTTTACAACATTTCTGCCTTGCTTGAAACACAAAGACTTCAATCTCATAATCCCCCGTTAAAGGCTAAAAATTCTACCTTAGAATTATTATTAGCCATGTGTTCAGTAATTAATAGACGGTTTCATTGGAAGCATGAACGTTGCCACGGTTATGAGCCTGGCCCGAAGTTAACTTCCAGTCTGTGCTTGTTTATCAGTCTGGCTAGTGGCTAAAATGACCTCTGGAACAAACTGACCCTTGTTGAAAATAAAGTGCTTTGGTGTCCCCAAAGACACAGACTGTGTGGAATTTGGCAGCCAGGCAAGAATTCAAGGATCTGTAGTATGCATTTATTTTATAGTAACGTTAGCTCATTGTAATGGTTAACTCTTTAATGGTAATTTACTGGTTATTTGGTGGTTTTTGTTAACAGTGCATGGCAGAAATCGGCACAAGGCGCATTTACTTCATCAGGATCTCTGAAGTGCAGCTTAAGCTATGGCCTCACCAAACAAATGTTTTAATCTTATCAGATTTTCAAAATGTGAGAGACAACAAACATGATGAAAAAAATAGACGATTTAACAAGTTTTTACCTATAGTGTGTACACTGCCGCTATGTGGTCATGACAGTGCACCACGCACCATCAGATTAACTTCACAAACAACAACAGTCTCAGCTGAGAACACAGGAAATCTGGCGAGATCTCGCAATTTTTCATGGTGAACAACTGGCATAAAGAAATGGCATTAATACAATGGACTGCTTTGTATTTATGTCCATCTCACTTTGGACTGTGCCTGTTGCGCCCATGTAGTTGTTATGGGTTTATCTTTTATCAGCTTCCTTTCTAATTGAGTATCGTTTTGTTTCACGTGATCTACAGCATGTGTGTATGTTTGTCCAAGGGGTTTCTTCACAAAACAAGATTTCTGATCAACATGTGGATTATTTGCAATTTGTGATTGGAGCGACCCAGACATGCTTCCTAGCAAATTCAGACACTCTTAACACACTGCGCACCACAGAAAAATCTGATAAGATAATTGGTTCAACTACGAAGACGATCCCTTTTCCAAAGTGGTCTCAGACCCTTTCTTGTTCACATCAGGGAACTACACTAATCTTTTCCACTGGTGGCACTTGCGCTACTAACTTTTCAGTTACTGGCGCAAAACATGATTTGGCCACACAAATTAGTTATATTAGTATATTAGTTATATATTATTATAATCATGAGGTCAAAGGAACTGCCCAAGGAGCTCAGAGACAGAATTGTGGCAAGGCATGGATCTGGCCAAGGTTACAAAATAATTTCTGCAGCACTCAAGGTTCCTAAGAGCACAGTGGCCTCCATAATCCTTAAATGAAAGAAGTTTGTGATGACCAGAACTCTTGCTAGACCAGGCCGTCCAGCCAAACTGAGCAATCATGGGAGGAGAGCCTTGGTGAGAGAGGTAAAGAAGAACCCAAAGAACACTGTGGCTGAGCTCCAGAGATTGAAGTTTTTGGCGTTAATTCTAAGCTGTATGTGTGGAGAAAACCAGGCACTGCTCATCACCTACCCAATACAATCCCAACAGTGAAACATGGTGGTGGCAGCATCATGCTATGGGGGTGTTTTTCAGCTGCAAGGACAGGACAACTGGTTGAAATTGAAGGAAATATGAATGTGAGCAAGTACAGAGATATCCTGGAAGAAAACCTCTTCCAGAGTGCTTTAGACTGGGCAGAAGGTTCACCTTCCAACAAGACAATGACCATAAGCACACAGCTTATGGTAACAAATGAGTGGCTTCAGAACAACTCTGTGACCATTTTTGATTGGTTAAGAAGTCATCACAAGCTATGCACCACTTCTTGCAGAAAAGGATGAGCTCTTCCACTGATGTCGTCCGCCCCAAACTGCCGCAACAATGCTCTAAATCTGCACCAACCCCAGCACAGTTGCAGCAGCAACCCAGAGCTGAACCAGATCTTAAACATCAGCGAGAACATGGTGGCCTGACAAGATCCCCGTCCCAGACTGAAATTGGACCCCGCACCTCCGCTAAATACCTGAAGCGTAAGGTTCAAGTAATAAAAGAGGCTTATGTCTCGCCTCCCGCAGAAAACCCCTGAAATTTTCCCTGAGATAACTGGAACGAGCATTGCGTAGCTGGCTGTGCTATAACACCAAGCATTAATAATCTAGTATGTGTTCATTTTCTGTCATAGTTTCTTCAAAATTAAGTTTTATTTGAGTGTTTTAAATAAAAATATTTTAATTTACACCCCGCCCCTTTGATTGTCATGCCCCCCGGCCCCGCAATCCCCCGCCCAACACTACCACCTTAACTAACACATTTTCTGCGGGAAACCCTGTATTGTAAATAAGTATTAAATAAAACTCAATATGAGATGTAGTGGAGTAAAAAGTATGGTATTATGCTTTAGATTGTAGATGTCAGGGGTGTGTGTGGAGAGAGACAAGCAAATCCACACAATAAATACTTTAATTATAATTAAACAAGAAACAGGTAACTGGTAGGAGCAATACACACTAAACACATGACAGGGGGTATAAACGCACAAAACTGATGATAACTAAACAAGAAACAGGTGATGATGATAAGAACCAGACAATGAAATGATAAACAGGATAATTAAATAATAAATGAACATGAGGAAAACTACCAAACAGAAACATGACTATGACAGTAGAAAAGTAAAAGAAACACACTGATAAAGTACAGATACTTAAAAAGTACTTTACACCTTGTCAGGTGCATTTAACCCTTCCCAGTAAGTTGTGCAACACACGCACTGCAAGTCATGAACAGACATACATCCGACTCTCTAACTGTGAAAATAGTATTCCAAATTCTAATATTCCAATATCCTGGTTAAAATATAAAACTGTTATTTTAGCATAGCATATATCAAGGGACCTGGATTAGATAGGGGGTGCTGGTCCATAAAAGGTTGAGAACTGCACTGTGCTTAAGGGTTTGACTGATTAAAATGATTTTAAAAACTTTCTGCCATGAGTCTTTTGGTGATGCATGCCAAGTTCCAAGCATATCAGGCAAACAGAAGTGATACAACAAACATGGAGATGCACCTGAGTAGTTGTGGAATTTCTGACCATTCCAACAAGTTCAGTATCTCTTCAGCTTAGTCTATGATTCCCAGATACCTTTGAGGCTAAAAAGACCCATAAAATACCCCCAAAATACACCATAAGTAGTACCATGAGCTGCCAGTATGAGTTAAAGTATGGACATAAGCTCTGTCACACAGCACACACACAAACAAGCAGGGCAAAAACATTATGTCCTGGATCAAGACTCAAGGCAAAAATGAATATAAATGTCAAGACAGAAGTCAAATGTTTGCTGGAGGACACACACACACACACACACACACACACACACACACACACACACACACACACACACACACACACACACACACACACACACACACACACACACACACACACACACAAAGGACACAAATGTTCCCACCAGGTAAACTATTAAAACTGAATCATAGGAGCAAATACAATACTAATTTTGTTTGAATAAGCTTTTATAAACAACAGTCAAACCAAAAAGTAGTTACTACAGTACAAATCTCTTTAAAAAAAAAGCTAAAACATCACAAGTATTTAAGCCACAATGGGGCGGTTTCCCGGACAGGGATTAGACTAGTTCTAGACTAAAATAAATGTAAGAGCTGCCCAAACTGAAAACAACTTACACTTACATATCTTAAAATACATCAGTACCCTTTGTTTTGCCTCGAAATGCACCTAAGTAATCTTTTTAGTAGGTATGTTTGTTAAAACTAGTTATATTTTCTAATTAAACTAAGGCTTAGTCCTGGCTTAAGCTAATCTTTGTCCGGGAAACCACCCCAATATCTTTGTAACTAAATTCGTATTTGCAGTGGAGGCTGGGGTGCAAAAAATTTCATGAGTTTCAGACATGAAGACAGACATGAGGCACATGTAGGGAAAGCATAATATTGCACAGATGATTTTCTGTCATATCATGTCCTACAAATAACAATTTATATCATTTATTTTATAGTGTGTGTGTTGCCAAGGAAGGGTGGTGCCCTGACGCCCTCTATTTAGTCGCTACTGCATATTTCTTACTTAGAAAATGGCAACACAAAGAAGTCTGCGTTTGATGGGGAGCGTGAGGTAAATACAAACACATGACTGACCCATATGAACCATGTGCTCTATCAGTGTGCATGGTCGCACATTCATTGTGCACGAAAACTGTAATGAGTTGGTGATTAGGGCATTGTGGGATATTATGTGAGCAGTAATGATGTGTTTACAGATCATTCTGGATGAAGGGATACCAGGCTTTCAAAAAGAGAGAGAGAGAGAGAGGTCACATCACAATTACTCACCTACATATCCCACTTCATATCTCTTTATATCTTTTTATAATTTCAGAAATATTAAAGGTTATTTTCAGCATCATGTTTATAGACAGCACCTGTGCCATGTTGTTGAATTTCACAGAATCACACAATAACACACATGAGCATAAGCGTCATGTGATGATTCACTTACTAACTTTATGCGGGTATAGTTATATTCACACTGTTTGTCTTGACTAGTTTAGAATGTAAACCCAATTACTTTCACTTGATTACTGTGCACAAATACCTTGAATTAACTCATATTTTAGGCAAAGTTGACATGAGGTAAAGTTGACATCCATTAAGAAAAGCAGTAAATCACTTTAAAACAGTGATTTTGAGATTGAACAGATTCATTTCCTCTACAAATGTGATGGTATGACAGTAAACGATTACTGTTTTTCTACAATAACACATTACTGCACTTGTATATTCTAGGGCTGGGCAAAAAAATCGGGTAGATTCAAAATCAATTCTCAAAGAGCAGAATCGATTTTTTCTTTCATATTTATTTCCGCAAACATTAACCGTAAGATTAACGTTAATCTAATTACTAGTCTTCTTCACTCTTCATTCATTCAGTGCTTAAAATGGCAGTTTCATGTGCTTCATTGACGTTGATGCCACCTTCACATAAAAAGTCAGAAGTATGGAAGAATTTTAGATTTCACAACCAAGACGACGACGATAGTGTTGTGTCTTTTTTATTTCTTTTTATTAATTACCCACTTGTAAACTGCTGTTCACTGTTCTTTTTTATTAATATAGTATTTGTATTAAATCTATATTCATTGAGTTGAATCGAGCATCGAGTATAAAAACCTACCCGAGAACCGTAATCAAAAATTGAACCGAGAATCGAAATCGAATCGATTTGATAGCTTGTGAATCGAAATCGAATCGATCTGGAACATCTGAATCGATACCCAGCCCTAGTAAATTCACACTTACTGTAGAAGTCAGCACTACTATTTTAAATCTTGACTACTAGAAATGCTTATAAAAAAGTTGAAACTGCTTATTTTGATGTGTTAAAGTAATGTGAAACCATACAGTAGGTTTTCATGATTTATTAATTTATTTATTAATTTATTTTTACACTGTATAGGGAGAACAAATAATCTTGAACAAATAATTGAATGTAAATAATATTGTTCTAGTGCCAATTGAACTATTAGTGAATAATGGCAGATTCTCTAGCTCACATTCCTCTTGCATGTGTCTCTCTCTCTTTTTCACATGCACCTCTCTCTCTCTCTCTCTCTCTCTCTCTCTCTCTCTCTCTCTCTCTCTCTCTCTCTCTCAACTTGGACCGCTATTGAAAGATCTTTCTCAAAGCAAAGCAATACGCTCCATATCAATAAAATACACACCACTGGGGCAGAGTTTTAATGCGGGGCTTTGATAAGAAAGAAGACAAAAGAGCCACAATACTAAAAGTGTGAGGGAGACAGACTTATATGTGAAGTAATATTAAAAACTGAGGTTGCAAGTATCATAATGCATTGAGATCTCAAACTGAATCTTTGACATAATAATACTAATCGGATCGTGAGACCAGTGACAATTCACAACCCTAGAGAATTTATAATGAAACTGTTAGCATTGTTGTTGTGATTTTTTATGTGTAATCGAATGTATGTTGAGTGAAGTCTTATGTGAACGATCTTTATTTTTATGTGTGTCCTGTATGATTACAAGAGACTATTCAGCACGTTTGTCTAGAGACCAAGACGAGAAGATGTCAGGATAACTGTATTTACAATGTGTTTAAAATTATTATGCACATGTAATTTTGTTTATTTATATAATACAGTCAGTAGGTTTACTCATTTTATTTTACCCTCAACCGTTATATGACAGTGTGGATGTTATTATAATGACATTAAATAGAAATGTCAAAAGATATTTTAATACTTAAATGCAAAATTTGCTGTTCCAAATTATTATGGAGAATGCACTTTCACAAAATTCAATGGGTTATAATGATCCAAAAACAAATGTGCTGCATATATGAATTAAAATAGTCAATGGTGCTTTTTGCAGCATGGGATGATGTATTATCCTTCATGAAAGTAAATTTATTTCAGAAGACATGATTCCTTTCATACCCTATAGTAAAAAGCAACTTTTAGGAACTCTACATATCTCACAGATGCCTTTTTGACACCCTCAAAGACCCTAAAGAAATCTACCATCTTTCTTCACAATATTCCTGTCCAAATCATTATTCTGCCTCTCTTTGGTTTACATGTTTGATTCTTAGCATTGGCTTTTTTATAGTATTTTCCTTAATAAGCCTTCATAAATCTTTCTGAACTGTAAATCACTCATAACTCTTTTTGTAAGATAATGCACATTATTTTGTCTTTAGAAAGATCTTTTTTTCATACCCATATTGTATGACAACTACAACTTGCTTAATAATGTGAAACAACTTTTTCAACTAGATTTCCTTTTAACTAAGATCTTCCAACCAGTGAAGATCTGCAAACTTGTAAAGAAACGTGTACCCTTTAGATAAAAAGTTATGGGAAATAAAATAAAAAGCTAGTTCTTTAAAACCTGTTTTTTTACTGAAATCTTACTGATATGTGACATGCATAATTTGAAACACAGTGTAGTATGGAGTATTTTTCTTTATATTCATTACTAACATGAGTAAATAAGGGTGTAATATGCTGATATTTAGCTTAACCAGAACTGAACACATACATCCATTTTACTGGGTACACACTAAAAATTTGTATACCAGCATAGGTTTAACTCAGTGGTGGTCAATACATTTTACACCTAGGCCTTCAGTGCTGTCCTAGATGAAATAATCCATCTCGTAATAACATCATTATGAAGTCACAACAATAGAAACACATCAACAGTTTAATTGCAGTAGAAGAAGTAAATTAGAAATTACTATATTTTACACCTCAAGGAATAACAGTCAAATTTTACTTTATTAAAAAAGACAATAAAAAATAAGACACAGCTGATATTATACAGAGACCCATTTGAAAGCTATATGAAATGAAGGCAAATTCTTTTATTTTGGTTCTTTAAAAAGCTTACCAGGTGTTTTGAAGAATCAAAAGTATAACAAATTATCTTGTTGACTTCAAAGATAATGAAAAGAGTTTTTCAAAGGTTTATATTAAAAAAGTGATATTCACAAATTTTACAAATATTCAAGGATACTTTTGCCTTCAAAATGAGTCCTGACATACATTACAGTTAGTCCTGTTTTTAAGTGGGACAGATTCAGTGGCGGCTCGGTGACAACCGAGAGACGCTAATTTAAAATAAGTGTTTGGAGTGTCATGTGTGTGGTTCCTTTTTTCAAAATATGTGTTCTGTGCATCAAGAGATTCTGTGTGCATCACGTGTTTTGTTAAAAATAAATCGTTTATGATAAAAGAGATGCCCACGTTCACAAAATACACGCAAGACACTCCCTTAAAAGTAAACTTTGATTACACATGAGTTTATGCGAGTATCTGGCAAACGCAAGCGTCTCTTTTATCATAAACCCTTTAGATGCATATGCAACAGGCACTTATTTTGACAAAACACGTGATGCACACAGGATCTCAACTCACAGAACACATATTTTGAAAAAAACGAACCACACAAATTACAGGTTATTTACATGTTGTGACGAACTTTGCATTGAGTGCCCTCGAAAAAGTGTTCCATGACTCTGCGACTGCGTTAAGATGGAGAACTTATGGATGATGTACTTATGGATAACCGATTGCTTCCGACTGCTCGTAGATCAACAACAATTTTCAAGTACTACTACAATGCTTTTGGGTAACAGCCCAAGAGTCTAAGATGATTTGTACAATTTTAAATATCAATCTACATACATTTCCAGAAAACAGTACCTTTAAAAATGATGCTAATATGTATTATTTAGGTACATATATGTACCTTTGAGATACCCATTTGTATCAGCGTGTACCTTTTGAAAAGGTACCACCCCAATGACAACTTTTGTACCTCCATGTACCTTTTTTTCTGAGAGTGTAGGCTTATGATGCTTTTAGGAAATGCAGCCCTGATGGTTTTTTTTTTACTTGTGAGTTATAATACTTTTATATCCCATATATTTCATCCTATGTGTTTCATTTTAATATGTTTATTTTACTCTATTTACTGTAAAGCAATTGTATTCTCTTTTGTTTTGTGTATCTGGATTTGTTTTGTAGTTGTCATTTGTATTTTTAAACGTGAATAGGTATAATATGTATTAGTTTAATTATTCGTGCCTACTAAAAATAACCAATATTCACAGCTGCTGTATATAGACATAAATATAGACATAGACATATAGATATTAAAATGTAGGCATTCTGTGATGGCATCCTCTCATCTCATAAAAGAACGGTTTACAACGGCTCGGCCCATCATTAAACGTGGCACATCTGTTATCTGAGTTTAGTGAAGAGCAGCATTTGATCATCTCAGCTTGAAGCCCAGAGGAGCTCATTAAATCCTCAAACCCCAACCCCCAGCATCCCATACTACACACATTCATACGGAGAGTAGGGAAACAGACTTCAGGAGAGTCTAATTAAAGAAGACTGGATATTGACAAAGCCACACTTCTGTTCGAGACAAAAAAATGCACAAAAATTTGTGGAATCAAATTAAAGATTGAGTTTTGTTTTATTTACTGATGAGTAAGAATCATTGGGACATTGAAAAAGCTAAACAATCTGCTCTGTGAATTTAACTGAATGGTGAGATTAACATAAGTCACATGCTTCTTAAAGTTATGTACAACAGAGAATCAATGTGTTGTCTTTTTGCATAAGAAACTGTAAATACTGGTTGCTGCAGAGTGGCTGAAGCATTTTACCATCAGGATAAGAATGACATTATATAAAAACACCACGCTGACTTCATCATTATTCACTGCACGTTAACTCCAATCTACTGGCATGTCAGTGAGAGAGAAAATTACATAATGTTAAGATTTCCTAAAATGTATTGCTTTAGCATTCTGGTACCAGGTATATAGGTGGTATACTACAGCCACGAAAACCACAACAAGCCATTCAATAATTTGTACCGATCGCTAGACAAACAGTCGAACGGACAGATAGAGCAAATGAATGACAATCTTAATGAACTAATGTGTGTGAGCCGAGCCAAGTTCCCCACAAAAGCCTTCTGTTTGGAACTGGCCATTCAAACACAAGCAGCTCTTGCGCCATGCCAAGTGCTGAGAAATAATGGAGCCGTTTAAAGGCTCTGTGCCTGTTCACAGGCTCTCTGAGCTGGGAAACTGTTATTGCAACCTTCACCACGGGCTTTTCATTGTTTTCTCATCTATCTTTTTTTCTCTCCGCCTTTCAAAACCAGGGCTCGCAAACAAGCGATGAACGGGATTGTTTGGTGTTCCGCTGGCCGAGGCCGGAGGTAAACACAGCACGCCTCTGTGTTCCCCCGGGCGGCGACGACCGGGCCATTTTGAAAAGGGGGAGCGAAAGAGTCAGAGATTGAGGCCCTCCGGAAGCTAATGGAGATGCTCACAGGGTGCCATTATGAGAGCTGGCATTGTGTGTGGGGCTGAGATTCCCATGTAGCCTATGTCTGTTAAGAACGAACGAGTGAGGGTGATAAAGCTTTCTGATGAAGTGAGTAACAGTTCTCCGCTCCCACACATTTTCTTACTCAAGAGTGAAATTAATGCCCCGCAATATCCGGCAGTGCACACAAAGACACCTTAAAGGCCCATTAGAGACTTTGGGAGAAATGGATGGTTTGGGAAGAGAGGGTTCATGAATCTGGGGTTTGGGAGCGGCACTTGAGAGGCTGCCAACAAGCGCCAGAGATTGCTTCCCTGTAAGCGAAAAATACAAAAAAAACTGAAACAGAAACAGACAGAGCCTATAAAACAGATAGGTCCTTGCATGTTATATGCATTTTTATCATTTCCCTTGTTTTTGCTGATCATCACTGTTCTTACACTTAACACTGTAAGCTAATTGATGATTGGACATCACAGACCTGCCTCTGATCTCTTTTACTCAAAAGATAATCATAATGCGCAATCATTAATATAAACGCTGCATTTTGACTGAATTTTTATGGGAACATTACACAGATATATGAAAAAACCTCCGGCCATAAGACTATAATGGTGCACCTGTTCAAAATGATTGGAAATCCCATTAGTCAGTGCAGCCCATGGGAATGGATTTAGCATTTCGAATGCCGATATATATCCAACAGCCAAAAGAGCAAGACACCGTCTCTACCAACTCTAATGACCAAATTCATTTACAACCCGCACAGGCCGTGGACGAGCTGGGATGGGGGAGGTGAAAGACACAGAAAGGAGTGATGAAGAGAGCAAAGAGAAAGGAGTTGGATGGCGTTTTGGCAGCACATGCTTGTTCCCAGGAGGATTACTTAGGCCTGAAACACACATATACATTGGATTTTTCTCTTTTACATCTAACAGCCCTCAAGCTGTTTAAAATGTCTATTCATTTATCCATGTTTTCAGCATCCTGCTTTTCAGTTTCTAATCAGTCTCATTCCTTTTCCCAGTATGTAAGGAAGAACGTTCTTCATCTCAAGCAATGTGTTCAAAATGCATGTGTGCAGGTTTTAATACCCACTGTACACTCTAAACAAAAGCCTACCAAAATGACCGCATCTTTACGTCCATTCATTACTCCTACAATCACTCATATAAAATAGCCTATCTTCACAGATTTAACAGACAATATCATAACCTGAATATAACCTCCTTATTCAAAACCAATGTACCCTAATTCATCTTTACAGCTGGTTTAATGGAGATGAATGCTCTGTTTCCCTGGTGATACTTTATTACATTGATCGTGACCTAACACATCTAACCCGAGGCTTAATTTCACCCCCACCACACCTGCCCGCCCTGGCTAACCTTTGACCTTCAGCTGTGATTTAAAACAACATAGGGTGGGCCTCATGGATGGGTTTTATATCTTACTACCAATGCTCCATCACCTATTGTTAAAATCAAAGAAAGTTAAAAACAGCATGCAAAATTCTGCTTCTTATTTTCAGCTAAAACCGTTCATTTGGATTTGTTGTAGTTGCACATTTGTAGATTTTTTAGGTTTGAATAAAACATTATGTATATATAACTCTATAAATAATATGAATGCACATACAGGTCCTGGAACAAAGTGTCGGATCTCTGACAGAATGAAAGTAATAAAAGCTAATTCAATAAATTAGTCAAGCAGTGATTTTAAAATAAAAGAGTTTAACATGATTCCTAAAAAATACTTACAATTTAGAAAGGTAAAAGTGCGGAATGAATCCAAAAGGATAAAATATTTTTTTCTTAAAGAACAAAGGATCGAGGTATGAATAGATTTTGTTGCCATTTTTTTCCGTTTTGCTCAATCACATATTTTATTTAATATGTTGTCAAATTCGATTTTAGCAATTAATTATCAGTCTTTCTTGTTTACATTTTTACATTTCTTTCAGATTATTTACAACCTGAAGTAAAAAATAATTGTTAAATAAAAGTATTTTTCACCAGCAGCTTTAAGCAAAACAATGTGCAGATTTGCGCGACGTTGTCTGGTAACAGGTGAATGAATTACGACACATCAAAATAACAGAAATCCTAATACAGCTCAATGAAAAATGCAGCTCCCTATTTAATATATTTAGTCAATTTTATCCAGACAAGTAAATACAAAGAAAGAAAGAAAAAAAGAAAGAAAGAAAGAAAGAAAGAAAGAGATTCCACTCAAGCAATTCAACAATCTGAAAGATCACCTCAGTATATTAATGCATTCTATTAATGGTAAATTTATTTAAATGAAGTCATAGTTGTGAAAAAACAGATATCTGTGCAGCTCTCACCTTTGTTGTCAGACCTGAAGATTCACAAACAGATAAATGTTGATGTTTTCTGCGCTCTCTGCTCTGTTTCTTTCATGCGACGCGACGCGTTGGGATCGCGCAGGAGAATAGACGCGCATTCACAGCTCTCGGTTTGGTTAATCCGGTGCACGATCGCTCTGAAGAAAGCAAGCAAGACTACCTCATTGAGAGCACACGAACTGTGTTTACAATGCCTCTGCTCCGCCTCGTACCCCCTCCTGATGTGTCCACCTGGTGCAGGATTTCAGAAACACAGGCTACTGTTAATAAACCTACAGTGTTTTACATTCATTATCTATGCACATTTTCTCTGTTTAAAAGGAACTCGGTAACACAACGCTAAATTGCTAAGATTCAGTTTGTGCTGATAAAATACTTACATCTGATTAATAAAAACACTCGACTGAAAGTGTAAAAAGTTGTGGAGAAAGAAGCATGACAGGCTACTGTACATGCATAGAATTCACTTCTACTTGTGTTTCTCATAATATTGATTCAAAGCAACTTTACAGATTTTTTTACAAAGTAGAACAGTGCATAAAAGAAGTGGGGTATTATTTGAGCAATTCAAATAAATTAATAATAAAAAAAAAACGAATACATTTCTGCTGAACATTTACATAGAGAAGACAGGTGTTTTAATACGGCTGTAAGAGGGAAGCAAAAGTTGTTGTTAGTGTAGGGTTCAGTCTTCTCTGAAATGTAATTGTCAATGTTAAAAAAAAAAAAAAATCATAATAGGTGTAGCAATTAAACAAGCTGTATAATAATAAAGATTCTGTAAGGTCTACCATATGTTTTTGATGTGCTAATGGAAGGTGCTGGGTTCTTTTGTTTTTAATGCACTGTTTTCTGTAAAATAAAGGTGGTGCTGGTAAGATAATAAAGTCGCCATGAAAATATTAATTGTTTTTTTTCCTGTGGTGATATCCAAGTAAAACCGGCAGGGCTAATTGCTAATCGCTGCAATCTTTTCCGGGACTATACCATATGACCGGAAGTAAAGAGATCGTTTTGAGGAGGGAAGGAGTTTTTGATAAAAGATAATGAGGGCACATGAATTTAAAAAAAATAATGACGCTCACAGATAAGTCATTAAAATACCAAAATATTCCTAAACAAATGACAGTTGTTCCTTTTAATTTCATGGTGACTTTAAGTAAGGGATAATGTATAGGCAGCCGGTTGTTATCGCAGAATTAAGCCCCGGACTGACAGGAAGCGGGGGGTCTTGTATCACACTGAAGAGGTTTATTTCACAATAACAACCTGCTGCCTGTACATTATCCCGCTTATTACATGGTTATTTATCTCATAAGTAAGGTAAGGTATTTTATTTGCTCATTTTTAACAAATGCAGACCTTCCATAAGAAAAACCTGTTCACTTTCAGTTTTAAGATAAGACAAAATGTTCAATTCAATTCAATTTTATTTATATAGCGCTTTTCACAATTGTTAATTGTTGCAAAGCAGCTTTACATGAGTAGATGTAAAGGAGAACACAGAAAATCAATAGATAATATAAGAAGTAGAATATAACGGCTAAGGTTAAACCGTACAAGCTAGCGCATTAATAATGTAACGTATACAGTAAAGTGCTAAGTTAAGCCAAAGTTGGCTGACTCTCCCTGGGACGAAAAAAAACGCTAGGAGAAAACCCGGTGGGAAAAACTCCTAGAAGGACAAAAACGCTTGGGAGAAATTAATATATATATATATATATATATATATATATATATATATATATATATATATATATATATATATGGGCCATTCTACCGAATTCGTGCAAATTGCTGTCCCGGAACCAAAAAACTAATTTAAAAAGCATTAATGTAGGAAAATGTTTGATAATAAAAAAATATAAGCAAATACCAATCAACACCCAAAGTAATATTTGAGGTAGCGGCAGGCTTTATATATAAAATATCATCATTTATATGGTGCTTTCAATTGAGAGGTGGTTGTCCCAAACCCCAAGGTCTGAATTTCACCATAGGAAAAAAAATATGAAATATTTTTTGTAATTTTTTTTATCATTGTTTTAAGAAGTATCATTTTGAATACTTTTGTTAATTAAAACCAAAAATATATTTATTGAATATTTTCAGTAAAAAATCATGTAAAATCATGTAAAAAAACACTGTCCCGCATTTTCACGTCACTACCGAAACATTGCATAGTTTGGTCAATAATATAATACTGCTTTAAGCCACTCCCCTCCATTTTGAACCAGAAACTTTGTCTGTGTCTCTCTCCCTTGTGGTGACATGGTGATTAGATCAGTCCCATGGTTTTGAAGTAAATGTGATCAAAAGTTTGGAAATCAGTGTGTGACATTTATGAAGGTCACTACCGATCACACGTTTTCAATGATTAATTAAGTTTTTTTTATTTTTTCTACTGGTCATTTAGGTTTTACTCATGTTTCAATGTTGAGAACTGTGCTAGTTAACTATTCAGCCGGTGGTCGTTGGTCGCGCATCGGCTAGGCATCACGTTGAAGGACAGCCAGTAGATCAGTGGTGCGATGACCTTCACAGCAACAGGAACTGGGGCTGTTTGTCTCATTGTCCTCGGGGTCGAGGACGAGACAGGGAGACAAAAACAGAGTTCTATTAGTGTAGGGGCCGTTCGCATGTAATGCAAGTGTCATACATTATAGTGATTTAAGTCAGCTCGGTTCCAGACAGGCTAACTATTGCGGCAATAGTATATTACCCATGTGAGTGCTTTGTTCTAGACAAACTAACTACTGCGTGAAAAGTACATTTACTGGACATATTTTATGTGAATGCTTTGTTAAAGAAGAATGTCTTAAGTTTAGATTTAAATTGATCAACTGTGTCTGACACTCGAACACTACCTGGCAAATCATTCCAGAGCCCAGGGGCCAAGCAGGAAAAGGATCCACCACCTTTCGACACTTTTGATATTCTAGGGATAATTAAGTGACCAGAATTTTGTGAGCGCAGTTTACGTGGTGGATTGTATTCTGATAGTAGTTCTTTAATATACGAGGGCGCTAGGCCACTTAAGGCTTTGTATGGGATTAGTAATATTTTAAATTGTATGGGATATTTAACTGGTAGCCAATGTAAAGATTCCAGAATTGGACTAATGTGGTCATACTTTTTAGATCAAGTAAGCACTCTTGCGGCGGCGTTTCGAACCAGCTGTAGCTTGTTTACCTGATTTGAATGGCATCCCCCGAGTAACGAGTTACAATAGTCTATTCTAGAGGTCATAAAAGCATGGATAAGCTTTTCTGCATCTGATGCAGACAGCATATGGCGCATTTTTGAGATATTTCTAAGATGGAAGAATGCTGTGCGGCAGACGTTGGAGATATGACTATCGAAAGATAGATTGCTGTCGAACATTACACCTAAATTCTTAACCGTGGAAGATGGCACCACCATGCAGCCATCTATGGACAACTTGTAATCTGACATATTATGTTTGTAGCGATTTGGTTCAATAATAAGTATATCAGTCTTATTGGAGTTTAGCATAAGAAAGTTATGTGCCACCCAGTCCCTAATATCACTAATGCAGTCTGTTAGCTTAGCAAACTGGTGGGTTTCACTAGGATGTGACTGTTATGATTTCCGTCTTATTGGCTGCTTTGTCTTTGTTTCACTATGTGTTGTGTTTTTGTTTTGACAGCTCCACACGTGCGCGTCTTCCACCTGGTGATCTCATTACCTCTGACTTCTCTCACCTGCGACCCGCACCTGATTCTCATTATTGTCCAATCCGGTTTGATTTAAATTCCCCTCGTTTCCTTTGTTCTTTGCAAGTTCGTCTTTGTGTGTTCCTGCCCGCTAGCTCTGTCTAGTTCTTGTCGAGTCTAGTTCTGATTGTGTCTTAGTTCTTTCAAGTTTATTTTCACCGTGCTCTCTGCTGCCTTTGCCCCGTTAGATTTCCTGTCCTGCTGTCAGTCTTCCCGATTGGTGTGGCATCTGTCAAGTCGGATACTCCCGGTCATAGGACACTCTTAGTGATTTTCTACTCCGTTCGCTGTCCAGCCGCAGTGCGCTCATGAGCGCGTAATTCTGCTGAAGACGCTGACAGCCGCAGTGCGCTCTTGCGCGTAATTCTGCTCTACTCCCTGACTACCGCCGTGCGCTGTCCAGCGCGCGCTCTGCTGAAGATTCTGACCTCCTCTCTCTTTCATTGTGCCACCAGGATCTCTCTCTGTGCCCTGTGAAGATATCATCTAGTGTTTACTGAAAGTGGATGTCCTGCTGTGTTTCCCACTTAGTGTTTTGCCGTTACACACACACACATACATTACATGAAGACATTGAGTGTTTTATTATTATACATACCCACTGATTCTGTGTCTCATTAAAGACCCTCTGCTCTGGGAATCCCGTGTTGTGTAGTTCCTAACAGTGACGAGATGTAAAGCTGGGTATCATCCGCATAGCAGTGAAAACTTATGTTATGTTTCCTGATAATGTCTCCTAGAGGTAACATATATAACGAGAATAGGATAGGGCCTAAAACTGATCCCTGTGGTACGCCGTATTTAACCGGGGAGTGATATGACTCAATAAACAAAGTGATATCGATTGGTTAGATACGATCTAAACCAGGCTAACGCCTGACCACTGATGCCAACATAGTTTTCTAGCCTATTGAGTAAGATTCTGTGATCTATTGTGTCAAAGGCTGCACTTAAGGTCTAGTAATATAAGGAGTGAAATGTCACCACGATCGGATGTTAATAGGAGGTCATTTGTAACTCTAAGCAGCGCTGTCTCTGTGCTATGGTGGGGCCTGAATCCTGATTGGAACTTTTCATATGTATTATTATTCGCTATGAATGTGCGTAGCTGGCTTGCCACTACTTTTTCTAATATTTTAGAAAGAAAAGGTAGATTTGAGATTGGTCTAAAGTTATTAAGATCTCCCTGGTCAAGGTTTGGTTTTTTAATGAGCGGTCTAATAACTGCTAGTTTGAAAGCCGTTGGAACGTATCCTAATTCTAGAGATGAGTTAAAGATGTTTAGTACCGTGTCTGACACTACATGAAATACCTCTTTTAGTAATTTTGTGGGAACGGGGTCTAGTATACAGGACGATGATTTGGATGAAGTTACTAATTTAGAGAGCTCTTCTATTGTAGTAGGTTTAAATGACTCAAAATGTTTGTATGGTAATCTAGTGGTAACTGTACTATTGGGTATAGTGGTGGCTGCTTGCGTAGTTTCTATGTTTCCCCTAACAAACATAATTTTGTTAGTAAAGAAGTTCATGAAGTCGTTACTATTGTGTTGGAGTTTACTATTGGTTTCTGTTTGTTCTTTGTTTCTAGTCAGTTTCGCAACTGTGCTAAGGAGGAAACAAGGGTTGTTATGATTTTCTTTAATAAGCGTACTGAGATAGGTAGATCTGGCGGTTTTAATAGCCTGTCTGTTGTGTTGAACACTCTCTTTCCATGCTGAACGCCATACCTCTAACTTTGTGCTTCGGTAGTTTCTCTCCATTTTACTATCTACTTTTTTAAGGGCTGCAGTGTGATGGTCATACCATGGAGCTGGCATTTATTTCTTTGATTCTCTTTTTTCGAATGGGAGCAACGGCATCCAATGTGCTAGTGCAAACGTTGTTCAGGTTATCTATTATAATATCCAGATCTTCACAGTTATCTGCTACATGTTTCATTTGAGACAGGTCTGGAAGAGTGCTAATAAAGCTATCTTTAGTGGTGGAGATTATTGTTCAGGCTAATCTGTAGCATGTTGTAGACTGAGCTGTCCTATCTAGAAGCATTGTGTATGACACAAGGCAATGGTCTGAAACGGCATCGCTCTGGGGTGATATTTCGATGTCATTAATATTGAGTCCGAGTGACAGAATTAAGTCTAATGTGTGCTTACGAGTATGCGTGGGCCCTGACACGTTTCGTTTAATACCGAGAGAATTTAGAACATCCATAAATGCACATCCTAATGCATCTTTTGGGTTATCCACATGAATATTAAAATCACCAACGCTCACTATCTGAGCTACAGTGACTGTGAGCTCAGATAGGATGTCTGCTATTTCTTTAAGAAAATCTGTGTGGTGGGCCGGAGGCCTGTATATGGTAGCTAAAATGAACGAAAGCTGTTTGTTGTTACGATCAGTTATTTCCATAAATATTTTGTTGTGTTGCGCTAATTGCTTCTATTGTTACCTCATTTGTAAGTCGCTTTGAACAAAGGGTCTGCTAAATGACTAAACGTAAATATAAATAAGACTTAATGTAAATATAAATATATAAATGACTAAATGTAAATATATTTGCTAATTGGTGCATGCCAGGGCAGTAACCACAATAGTAGGGATGGCTCCCGCGAAACTGACGTTTCGACACTGTGTCGAGATCCCGAAGCGTAAATGTTTCGAAACACTGCTCCGAAATGTGATTCGAAACACCCATGTCACGTGATGAAGTGATTCGAAAGGTGGCGTACCTGTCGAATCTGCATCGAATCTTAATATGACAGGGTAGGAAACAAATCTGACAATACATCATGCGTTTTTGGCAAGATCAAATACTATAATTTACTGAAAAGAAGTCATTTTTCCTCATATGTATGTAACACTTACAAAAAAAATGCATGCCAGCAAAAGTGTCCCTTGTGTGAGAATGTTTTCAAAGGCTGGAGAAATTATATGTAAAAAAGAAGCTGGTTGAGTTTATCAACACAGAACAATTTATATTTATGAATCAACATCTTTATATGTAAACAATGTGGCATTTTATGGCTTGATATATTTTATGAATCTCTTATTATTTATTTGGTATATCTCTATTCAATTTATTAATTAAATAGACACGAATAGCCTATAGTTATCGACAATTGTGAGCCTAAAAGCTCATGTAGTTGTCAAACAGATGTTAAAACAACAACAAAAAGCATTTTATTACGATGACATAGCGCATACATTTCCCGGGTTTGATCCTAAGATCTACGCATGAGAGTCAAGAGCACTATCCACTCTCCCATTCTATCACTTGTGGCTCAATCAAACAACATGTGGGATACAATTTGTCAGCGCTCATCTAAAATCTTGTCAAGGCTGCTTCATGTAAAGACATGCAAACGACCGCTAGGTGTCACTGTGGAGGCAGTTTCGGATTGATGTTTCGAAGCCTCGAAACATACGGCACAATTGATTAAACTGTTTCAGTGTTTCACGAAGCCTCGCTCTGCCCACCACTACACAATAGACACAGAGGGGGACATGCCCCCCCAAAAAAAATCAGAAACAGCCCAACTGTCCCAAGGTTTGATTTTTTTAATATACATACAGGGAAATAAACATACATATTCTCGAAGTAAACGCAGAACAGAAGAAACACAAGGCACAACTTTACACTTGATAATACCAGACAGTAGACAACTGAAACACAAGGGTTATTTATACACAGGTGAGATTGTGGTGGATCAATAAATTGCTATGGCAACAAAACAAGGTGGGAGTGGTTTCAATCAATATCCATGGAAACAAACAAGAGGGGTGGAGTAGAAACAACAGGGAAACAAGGAACACTAAAAACAGGGGAAACAGACAGGACTCGTAACAGAATCAATCTAAACACATTTGATTCACTTAAGATCCAGAAATAATTCTCATTAAACTCTGATATGAACTCATAATCTTTATTAATCACACATGAAACAGAACAGAAGTGACACATCTGATGATTAAATATTTTTACCCACTCCCAAAATATACATGTAACTAACACATTTATTTCACATAATTCAACAGTAAAGAAACATAAGATATTGTGTCAGGAGATTAAAATGGGAGATTAATGTAGAATATATATATATTTTTTAATATACATGAAATGATTCTTAAATGAAGTATAATGCTGTTATATGTTTATAAATTCTCCCTACAGCTAAAAAAAGAAAAGCAGACAATTAACAAAAAAAGAACAAGAAGAAAGGGATAGACACAAATCGTTTTATTCATCATCTTTTCTAATGCAGATGAAGTTGAGTTGGTGAGATTCAGGAAGGCTGATCCAGCCATGATCTCCTCCAGATTGAACTGCTCCAGATTTCACTTCATGGTCACAGTCTTCCACAGCGGTTTTGTTCCCTGGAGCCCAATTCTTATAGCACACCATCTCTCCATTCACCCAGAACCAAAGGCCAACAGCACAGGAGTGACGCAAGCCCATCCACACAGCATCAGTTGAGGCCTGATCAATCACGTCTGTCACCCAACGCTGAATCTCCTCTAAATCAACTGAAACCAGATCCAGATGATTCTCTCTGCAGTATCTCAGAGCTTCAGACCAGCTCAGACTCTTCTGAATCAATATCAGAATATCTGAACACACAACAAACACAAACTACACATCAGATTAAAAGAAACATACAGGACGAACACTCAACTGAGATCATTTTAATAATGAGAAACTTCTTTCATCAAACACACAATGAGTGTGTTTACATGCACAGTCTTGCGCCGATTATGCTTAATAAACTGATAACGTGTGGGGTCATGTAAACGCGTAAAAAGGTTTTCCTTTATCGGGGAAAGCCCATAAACGGCGTAAGCAAAAACTGATCGGCATAGGTAGTTTTTTGCTCATTACGCCGATTTCGCGCGGCATGTAAACACCTTAACCGGCTTTCTCACGGTTTTGTCCATGTGCACATGTCTCTGCGTATGAAAGATAAACGTCACATGCGGAAGTAAGCGCAAAGTAATGCATAAAAGTCTCCGCTCGACTAAAGCAGATGGCAGAGAAACTGTTAAAATAGAAGCTCATGTTACATTTACAGGTTTTGCACACACGAGAAGAGATACAACAGTATAGCTTAAGACAGATATGCCATTGACTTTTTGAACGACTATTGTGTACAATAGGTGATGACGTCACTGCCTGCAAGAAAACTGACAATTGTCTGCATAGCCGGCTTATTGATTTGCATGTAAATGCATGAAAACAGTTTTCTGTAATAAGCAGATTTTTGATAGTTATCCGCTTATTCTGTGCATGTAAACCTACTCATTGACTTTTATTACTCACCTTCATGACACACAAAGGTCAGAGAGGCATTGCATCTCAAGTCATTCCACTGACCCTGCTGATTTATTTTAACCTTTGTACAATCTTCAATACCATCATAATTATCAGGTTGACCAGGCACCCAGTATCTGAATCCAGATTCACTGTTATCTGACCACTCCCATGAGTCATTGAACAGACAAATCCAGACTTCAGATATGTTTGTGTTATTTAGGATCTTCTCAATCTGTTGATTCTCAGTCTGATTGCTCACACTGGTCAGATCAGTATGATGCTCTCTGCAGAAGGTCTGAGCTTCTTTCCATGATACTGAAGAACCATCAATGATGAATCCTTCACTGCTCTCTGTTTAAGAAAATAAAGATTGTTTAATGATTTACTTTGACTCTTGGATGTGAATCTACAAAAACTCTTGACTTGTCAAACTCTAAACACATGTAGCTTGCTGTAGTTTACAGAAGAGTGAATGTGTCAAACATGATATTTCTGTTTCTGTGATGTTTATTGTTGTCTTTTAAAGTTTACATCTGATCATGTTTTGGATCATGTTTTGTTAAAAACTTCTTAACACGCACCGGCCCGGCGGCGGGCCCTAAGGGGCGTTTTTACGTGTTTTTGTACTTTGTTTAACATCAAATATTCAATCAACAATCATAAACTTTGCATTCTTTGAAAGTTTAAACACTCCAAATTCATGTTCTGAGCTTATTTTTGCAATCAATACACTGGTGTGCAAAAGATTATGCATATAAAATTTTTTGTGGGTACTCACATGTCTTGCCATATGGTTCTGATAATTTCTGACAATTCCCAAAAACTTCAACGTACATTTCAAGGTAAGGGTCCACTCTTCAAAAAGCATCCCACGTTTTAATCCAAAACAATGAAAAATAGTGAGAAATCCAGCAATATCCTCCTTTGTTTACATCCGCGCGTCCGCTAAGTATGATCGATCATGTATATTTTCTATCAAATATCGATTTTTATCAGTGAAAATCCATCTCTTCCTGCTTCGTTAGACTGTTCAGATAAATATCCCGCCCTATTTTTCTGTTTTGTCCAATCAGAAAAGGTTTGACAACTCAAAATCTCATGCGAGCAATGATTTGCTTAGATAGATGTCCTTCAGCTCACCATAGGCTTTTGACTGGATTACACCAAAACAAAGCCAGCCAATGCATAGTGAGCAAAGCTTTGATTGACAGAGGAAGTAACCAATCATGAAACGATTACAAGGATTCAACTTACGTCAGTAAAGTGTACTTCTGCGCAAATCTACAGAAGCGCATGGAGAGAAATGCCCACGCCCTCTCCATGCGCGTTTGTTTGTTTGGGTAGCATAGCAGCCGGCTAAGCGCTCCGGAGCCGCTGAGAAACCTCTTCAAAGGTTAGATATAACATCTCCATTGTGGATCGTGGACTGCAGATGACTTTTTTGTGTTGAAAGTGTTTTGGAGAAGTCGATAAAGAGCATGATCGCGGATCAACAATGCAAGACTGGATATAAACAAAGTGCGTCGTCGAGGAGAGATGGACCGGATTATTAGCTCAGCTGCTCTCGCTTGGATAAAGTAAGTGGATTATTTTGTTGATTATTTATTTTACGTTACATTTCTTGTTTCATGTAAGCTGTTTTGATTATAAAGTAGCACTGGAGATGACTAATATACGAGTTTTACATGGTTTCGTTTTTCTGACATGTTATATAAATGCATCATATTTATAGCTAACGTTATATGAATCCAATGCACAGGATATACAAACTAAAAACTAGATAATAAGATATGTGGTGGAAAATATGAGTATTACCAGCTGATAAATATAGGTTATTTGGCAAACATAAGACATTTGTAATTATAAATAAATATATTCATGTAATGTGTGTGTGTGTTTGTGTATATGTATTATGTTCATGTATATTACATCATAGTTTCTCATACAAATAGTTGTATGTCTCTAACTTTTGACTCAAACTAAAATCCTCTCTTGCTTTGTGTGTGTGTGATGTGATGTGATGTAAAACAGGACTTCAGCTGACACAGGAGGACTGGAATCTGGAGTGCATTCATGAGCGACCACATTCAAAATAGCAAGTATTTTGTTATAATGTGCAAATGTTTTTTTCTGAAATAGTTTTTTCTATGTGCTTTGGTGGGCAGAGAAGTTCTGAATTGATATACATAATGTAATATGTAGTCCTGACTCATTTTCTTTTTATAATAATGTCATATTGTTATCATGTGTATATTTGGAGTTTCCAAGTGCACTTTTTCTGAAAGGACGCCTGGACTTTTTTGAAATAAAAGCTCACAGAAACAACATTTTTTGGAGTATCATTCTCAAATTTGAATCACAGCATGGTCAGACATTCAGTTCACCTATATGGTGTCCCCAGGTGTCTCACATGACCATTTCATACCTTTTTTGCTAAGTGAATGTTATTTAAAGAAAAACGGAAGTCATTTAATGTATATTTTACCTTGTTTTACTCTGTTTCTTTACTACTCTGAGTTGTTATGACTATTAGGCAACAATATGTCAAGTGTCTAGTTTCAAACAAGACCAGAATTATGAATATAGACCATAGGGTTTAAGAGCTGCAGATGTTTTAGTTTGGAGTTGTCGTTTTTCAGAAAATGCTCAAAAATAGAAGTGCTAGCTAACAGGTTAAGTGAAGGTTTAATGTCATTTTAGAAAGCTTCACTCACCATTGTAGCAGATGAATCTCATGTTCATATTACAGCCCCATGATGATGCCATGATCCATCTCTCATAAAAGCACAATGATCTGAACCATTTGAGTCTCCATTATACCAGTTTGCATATTTCACGGGATCACCCAGAGACCACTTCCATTTATAAACACTTAATTTATTCAGTCCAATCCAGACCTCATATGTCAGACTGTTATTCACACTCTTCGTCAGTTGATTCATGTCATTGATGTTGTTGACTGTGGCCAGATCTGTGTAGTTTTCTCTGGAGTACCTCTGAGCTTCAGTCCAGGTCTTCTCTATTTTTATATGGTGATAGCGGCGCTGAATGCATTCAGATAATAAACAGAGAGCTATGAAAGAAAGAGTTTGAGTCAAATCTCATGAGATTGTCACAAGCCGGGGGTGGCCGCAAATGTAACTAGGCCATGCCCCTGTTTAACTTCCACCTCGAGGAGGTCCCCAAAGCCAACCCAATGACCAAACAACACAAGCGTGAATAAGTAATAAAATAATCTTTTATTTAATTTAATTAAAATAACTTTAAGAAGGGCAGGGGAAAAGGGGGTATTTAAAACTAATGCTCCGATTCTGTTCTCCAGGTAGATCGTGACCCAAAACCAATAGAAGGGGAGGGGGAGAGAAGGGGGTCGGACCTGGGACTTCCACGTATTTCACAAAGGGAGGGGTGTGCCTCAGGCTTCTCCGCCTGGCTCGTGAACCCGTGGCGCCCTCCTCTTCCTCCTGGAGGCAGAACAGAATACAACAATGAATGCTGGGAAAACAACGTGTGTGTGTCTGGAACGTACCCCTAATCACGGGTATCTCTCTCTCTCTTCCCAGGTAGCTGGTCGAACACACAGAGGGGTCAAATACACAACTGGGGGTTTCTCTCACCTCTCCAGCGGACACGTCGTGCAGTAAGTATGGTAAGTATGGGCGCCGCTTCTCTCTTCCTCCGCACAGGCTGCTGGCTGGGGCACACAGAATGGTTACGTACACAATTGGGGGTTTCTCTCACCTCTCCAGCGGACACGACATACAGTAAGTATGGTAGGTATAATCTCCTCTTCTCCCTTTCTTCACACAGGCTGCTGTCTGGGACACACAGAATAGGTAAGTACACAACTGGGGGTTCCTCTCACCTCTCCAGCGGACACGACATACAGTAAGTATGGTAGGTATAATCTCCTCTTCTCTCTTTCTTCACACAGGCTGCTGGCTGGGACACACAGAATGATTAAGTACACAACTGGGGGTTTCTCTCACCTCTCCAGCGGACGCGGCATACAGTAAGTATGGTAGATATAATCTCTTCTTCTTCCCTTCTTCACACAGGCTGCTGTCTGGGACGCACAGAATAGGTAAGTACACAACTGGGGGTTCCTCTCACCTCTCCAGCAGACACGACATACAGTAAGTATGGTAGGTATAATCTCCTCTTCTCTCTTTCTTCACACAGGCTGCTGGCTGGGACACACAGAATAGGTAAGTACACAACTGGGGGTTTCTCTCACCTCTCCAGCGGACACCACATACAGTAAGTATGGAAGGTATAATCTCTTCTTCTCTAGTTCCCTTACTTTCACACGTGGCTAGTCAACGGTCAATACAGGCATACGTTTCGTTTGGGTGAGTGAGAGAAGAAAAAGGTGGACTTACAGTGACCATTGTTCCCCAACTCGCCGAAGGCCTCGAGGCAAGATGACAATGATGGTATCGAGGAACAACACCTCTTGATGGCTGCTGCTACTGCGGGGGCACAACTCACTCTGCCACACCGAGCCGAGTGCTGCCCTCTCCTTTCCACTGCGTCGGCTAGCGAGCGCTAGACAGGGGCACCCTTTTGAAGAGGCTACGGGACAGATGAGAACGACCCCGCCTCACTCCGCAAAGCACAGGTTATGAATCACAACATGCAAGCAATTGCGTATCCTTCATGTTACTCACACAGTTCGTTGTGGTCAAACGCTTCACCACCTCTCCGTCACACAACCCAAATCCACAGGAAGTCCGTCGATCTCCAGCCACAACAAGCGTCTCCACTCGGGCTCACCTACAGCATGAATTTGAAAGATGCAGCGACTGACGCCGGCAGCCTTTCCGTCTTTCTACAGTTCAGAGGATAGGGGCGGGGGTCTGGCAGATAATACACACACAGCAAAGAAAAGACACTGCACCACTTCAAGTGAAAGGTTCCACACAATATAGACTCACCACACCACACTACAAGTGAGCGCTGAGAAACCCTGTCTTCTCCTTCTTCCCCGGAATTCGATGTGGCGTTGTTTACCGACTCAGTCTACGTTCATAGGGACCATAGTCACCCAAGCTGGCTTTCTTCCGGCACTCCCACCACACTGCTCCGCGGTAGGGCCGTCCTGCTTTCACTAGACAGTCTGTCACATAACGGGTTAGCAGCCAATGTCTAAAAGTATTTATTTGTACTCATAAGCACCGTACAGTATGCTCCGTTGCCAGCCTTTCTTCCACACACAGGCTCACATCCACAGCAGCAGACGAGTTGGCGTGTACACACGCAGCACAATGTTTACACCAATAATGCCAGTAGCTCTTGTTTCCTTCGAATCATTTATTACTCACTCTGATGCCGATTTCTCTCTTTGTTTCGTTTCAGGTTTCCAGCAATATGCTTTCCTTCGTCCCACGCCAGCCCAGCCTGAAGAGTAATACACCACACAACAGCAACGCCAACACACGCCAACAAAGACTCCAGCAAAACGACTGACTCTAACTGCGTTTTTAGATGATCTCTTTATACTCCCCGGATCTGTTGTTTCCTTCAGTCACCAACCGCTACGGTTAATCAGCCGCACCTGCGACGAATTCGCTGATTTTGCGCTTGCGGGGTTTTACCGGAAGTTCCGGTGTTCGTGGTCTTCCGTCTAGACTCAATCCACTTTACAAAGGGAAACTCGACTCGCAAACAAACAGAAAATGCTTTGCAAATACAAAATCAATTTGAGTGAAAATGTAGAGGTGTTACAAATATGTACTGTGTTTTGCACAAATGTGACCATGATTTTCTCACAGATGTGCACATGATTTTCTCACAAATGTGAACATGATTTTCTCACAAATGTGACCATGATTTTCTCACAAATGTGAACATGATTTTCTCACAATTGTGAACATGATTTTCTCACAAATGTGAACATGATTTTCTCACAAATGTGAACATGATTTTCTCACAAATGTGAACATGATTTTCTCACAAATGTGTGCAATCCAAAACAGCAGATGGCACTTTTTCGACTTTGTCAGACTTTTTAAACCCCCAAAAAACCCTGGATTTTACGTTAGACACCACCCCTGCTTATTATGGCAGCAACTGAATAAAGACATATTTCCTTTGTCGGGCTTCATGTTAAAGGTACCGTTCTTTCTGTGTTTTTAAAGCTTTGATTGTGTTAACAGTGCTTAATATAACATGTGTTCATGTTTCAGGTGTACAAAACACAGTATTTTTGACACAATTTACTTATTTGTGTATACCGCTGTTTTCACGGTCCTAAAAACAGGCTGATGTCTTCTTTGTTCAAAAAGTCCCTCCTTCAAAAATGCATTAGTTCTGATTGTTTAGTTTGTTTAGTATGTTGTGATTTGACAGCAGCTTAGCTTAGCAGAGCAGTTTGAGCTTAGCTGGCGACTGAGGTATTCCTGTGGGCGGAGTTTAGTCAAAAACTCTTATATTGACGTCATTCAACTGGGAAGTAGAGGGCTGTAGTCCAAACTGGCCGTTCGCTGTAGGCTTTGAAAGGGGAATTCTGTTAAAGAAAATATATTGCCTGGCAGTGAACTTTTCAGCTTTATCAATTTGCAGGTATTATTAACTAACAGCAACATTACACACTAACTAAAGTTTGAAAAAATTGGATCAGGAAGAACGTCACCTTTAATATTATTTAATTTATTAAAAGTGTAATAATAATAATAAAATGTCTGTTATTAGTACACACAGAATTTGTTTACTATTAACAGACATTTAGGGTGGGTTGCACCAACAAGGATTAAATTAAGCAGAGTTTAGAGCTAACCTAGGGTTTGTTGATCTCAGTTTAATTTTAATTCGAGTTGTGCTGCACCACTTAAATTTAAACACAGATTAACAAATCTTAGATTAAAACTTTAAACTGTATTAAACCCTTCATCTGCTATTTATTTTGTCCGCTATGTTGTAATTACGGTGTAATTAAATAGCAATAATGTTGACGTTGTCATTTAAAAAACAAATAAACAGTTTATGCAAGCAAAGGTAATGTAATTTTTGTATTATAAATCACCTACATACACCAGTAGGCTAATCTAAAGGCCTGATTCAAATAAAAACATTTGACAATCTTTTAAAACAATTGTATTGATTAACAGATCAGGAAATATTGTGACAGGAAATATCGCAAAGCTCAGATATTGTGATATAATGAAAAAGATGTGTCGACGCATTTGTCATGAAGCGCCACCATGTGTCCGTTCATTCACTGTCCTTCGTCTGGCTGGAGCGCGCGTGACAGAGGAGAAGCACATACGAGCATCGCTGTCAGCGGTGCTGTTAATAATCTTTTTGAGCCGCCAAACACACTTTGTTGAGACGTTATAATAAACGCATCTTTGAGTTGCTCCACCATGCTCGCAGTATGTGTTTCAAATCATTTAGCCAGACATTTAATTGTAAAAAAAAACATATTTAAACCTCCTCATATGCAAGTTTAAAGTTAATCCCTCACTGAGATTTTAAACAGAGTTTAAAGTAATAGAGCAACAGGATAAAAGATAATCTAGGTTTACTGTAAAAACTTGGATCAAAATGGCAGTTTAAACCAGATTTATGTCTAATTCTTGTTGGTGCAACCAACTCTTAAACTTGGATCAAAATGGCAGTTTAAATGAAAACCTGATTATTTTTAAACAGGTTTAAAGTTTGGTGCAACATAATTATTAAATAAGCTTTGATTTAAACCAGATTTAGGCCTAATCCTTGTTGGTGCAACCCACACTTGGTATTATTAACACTTTCAATAAATTCAATGAGACCAACAGAATGAAGCCCAACAAATGAAATATGTCTTTATTCAGTTGCTGACACTGGATGATCAAGATCATGCAAGATCATGATTTCTCACAAATGTGAACACTGTGTTCACATTTGTGAGAAAACGGTGTTCACATTTGTGAGAAAACGGTGTTCACATTTTTGAGAAATCATGATCTTGCAAAGCATTTTCTGTTTGTTTGCGAGTCGAGTTACCCTTTGCAAAGCGGATTGAGTTTGTTTGCAACATGCTGGATTTGTTAACTCTTTCCCCGCCATAATCTGCAATACCGCTATTATCCACCAGGTGGGCAAACTAGAGCCCTGCACGGGCCGGAAATCTAAGCCCTGACCCGGTCCTGGCCCGAGACGCTTAAGCCTTAGCCCGGCCCTTGTCCGACAGCTTATCAGAATTCTCAGCCCGAGTCCGACCCAAGTCCGAACTTTTTAATTCTCCCCATTAGGAATCTGTGTCCGCATAGTCACTGCATTGCGTGTGTTTGTGAGTAGAAGTCTGTGCTGTCTGCTGTGAGGTTTTTATGAGAGAAGCACAAACTTTTTAATAGCCTATTTAATATGTAAACTTGAATTTGAAATAAAACTTACTGCGGAGAAGTTAATGAGATCTCTATCGTCTCTCTTGCTACGTGACGCGACAATTATTTATTATTTGAAATCCGTTTACAAGATAAATATATATACATTGTGTTGTTAAACTGATTAAAATTATCTTGCTATACGCTACATTCATTATGAGAAGCTTTTTCTTTTTACTCTTACACTGTAGACAGTAATATATGTAATTTATATAAAACTCTATGGTCGTGACAGCACATTATCCATTATCTGTTGGTTCATGTTGGTCCAGTTTAATTCAGGGTAATCCTTTAATAAAATGTATAATATAGTTATAAAATATTTTATTGTTTTGTAATATTCACAGCGCACATTCTTACACGAAATTAATACAGGGAGAAGTCTTTAATAGATTATGTCTTGGATGCTGTCTGCATAGATTATGTGCAGTATCCAAGGTTTTAATCTAGTACTCCATTTATAATTTTTCCTGGTGCGCTGAAGGTCCATATGCAACAGTTGCATTGTAAATGTGTGGCTGTGCGTAGCGGACTCATGCGATAGGTTAAACGTCTTCCTATGTTTGTTTTGCAATCATCATTGTCTGTCAAAAGGTTCTTTTAATTAAATTGAAAAATATAAAAAGATGGATAAGCCTAAATAAGCCCGAGGTCCGGCCCGCGTATCTGCTGTGACGTTAAAATTGGCCCGAAACCCGACCCGAAGGGCGTAAACAGGTCGGGCCCCGTTGGGCTGAAATACAGGGCTCTAGGGCAAACAGCATATGTCCGTGTATGTTTTAAAGATCGCTCTGCATCTGATCTATATCAAAAGTCCTTCACAAAAATGGAATTACCTCAGCTTTTTGCTCAAAATTTGGTGTTTTTGATGAAACCTACACATATTCTAGAGGTGATAAAAACAGAACACATGAAGGTAGGATGAAAGATTTTTTTGTTTGAAAGCAGAGGGTCTGTTCTTTTAATTCATAGCATTTTCTGGAAGGCATTAAACTTTTGTGAAAATCATGAAAAATGCTGGCGGTGAAAGAGTTAAATATGGCACAAAATTCACTCTATATTTAAAGTGTCTAGTTTTTTTCTGTCCACTCCCAATAAAAACAGAATGTTGTGCTTTTCGCAAAATTAAGAAAATAAACATGATGCGCGTTTTGTTCTCTCTCCCTCAGTGAAGTCCTTTCAGAAACGTGTCAGAAAAATTAACTGTAACTTAACGAATACATGTCATAGAAACAAAAGATAAATGTCTACATAATGCTTGGAATGTCAGCTTTTAAATGATATTTTAAATGAAAACATATATTGTCATTCGGTGTAAACTGTATGAGAAGGAGAAGAGGGACCGTCTCTCTCAGTGGCGGCGTTTCACGAAAACCTAGGGTATGGCAAAAATTCTTCGTACAAGAAGGCCATTCAAATAACTAATCTATGAAACCACATTATATGTGTACATACTCCACCAACCTGTACAAAATCATACTACGATTGCACGGATGTGCACTTACTGACAACAATACGGAGGCAATACAAATAAAAACAAAAATAGAAATCATGGTTGTTTAAAATGCTTTTCAAATGTTGTAATTCTTAACTAAGTGCAACTCCAGCAACAGATAAACTAAAACAAGATAATATCAAAACATACCCTTCACAAACTTGTCATGACAACCGCCAATAAACACTTATAAAAACACAATAAAGACTTTTAAATGATGTGATAGAGCACACGTATTTAACCAAATAAGACTAAAACACTAAATAAAACTCTTAGTAAAACAGGGCTAAACGCAAAAACAAGTCTTACCTTTTGTCGTCGTGCAGTTTTTATTCCACAAGTGGCCATATTCAAAAATGCGTGAAAATAATTAATACAATTCACTTCGACTGCGCTACAATTTCCCAGTGGAAGAGAACCTGTTTATTTATCCACAGAGAACAAATCATATTACTGCAGAAAAAATGTGTGCAGCATAGCGCGAGTGTGGGGGAGAACGAGTCTGTTTGAATGTTAAAACAAAAAAAGGATTTTACTAGCGAAAATAAAGATTATAACAGCAGCGTTTATCATGAGACCTCCTGCAGGGACTTCAAGCTGCGCTGCAAGAACGACAGGCTGATGACATCAAAGTTCCGCGAGGGTGAGGCGAGAAATCATCGGAAGAGTTTGCTTTCAAACAGCTCTCGCGGCACGTTGATGTCATCCGCATGTCGGTTCCTGTATTTCAGCATGAAGTCGAACACACGTGTAAATTATCCATATTAGTGATGTACCAATGTTCAGATATGTTCTACTGAAAATATTTAAAATGATCCTTAATGAGCATCATTATATCCTGTTGATTTCTGGTGTTTTGTCTGAATGCTAGGGTATGGCAACTGCCATACCCTGCCATACGCAAAGCCGCCCCTGGTCTCTCTCCTGTTACCTGTTTATCTGTAATGAGTTGAGATCGCCACACCCCCACGCCATTGAAGTGAATGAGCAGAGACATCCATATGCATAACTCGTGCCTCCTACAGTCAATGGATACACAATCCACAATCCAATCTCTCCATTCCTTGTTGTTTCATCCGAGTGCACCAAACATGACATATAAATCCTTATTTACTTGCGTATGTGTGTCAGTATCTCCAGACGCGAGTGTTTTCTTTGTTCTTCCGTCAAACAGTTCAAGCAACGCGTACATACACAACGCACTTTTTGCTATTCTTATAAAATACGCGATTGCAAACAGTACAATCCTTATTTAGTTGCGTCTAAGCGCACAGCAAGTTTATTAAACACAGGATCACTTGCATGTGCACACATACTGCTTTCATGATCAACACGTGGCGTGAGGGAGTAATGGCGGCGGCGGCTGTAAACAAACATTGATACGTTTATCACGCTTGTCCCTTGTTGTGTTTCTACTATAATGATTACAAAAACACAAATAAGAGTCCAGACAATGATAGGCAGTTCTTTTGAGCTTTTTACTGCACAAAAGTAAACCTCTCGCTGGCCAACCAAACACTAACCCTGTTTTCATTTTTATGATGGCCAAACACTTTACTATGATTACTATGGTTTTTAAGGTATACTTGTGAAATTAATAGAAAATATTTCTATATATTTCGATATATACACACACATTATATATTTTTTGTTATAAATTCCCAAGTAAACCTTTTCATGGTTTTACTACAGAGAAAGTCACATTTCTATTCCTACAAGGCTCATTATGTGGCTCATTATGCAACTCTTTTGTTTCTCAGCTGTCAATCACTGATTATTCAGGAGCTTTCCCGCCTCCACGCATAGTGCCTTTCCCAAGCAAATGTGTCGTAAATCAATATATTGTTTTATGTGAATGAGCAGGCCGGATGATTTTCACATCATTTTGAAGAAAAAAAACTATAGACTACTAGATCATGTTTTGAAAAGTCTTGGGAAAACATGTTTAGAATGAGTTTTGTGGACTTATATCAGTGACTTAAAAATTTAGCTTTTTCAAAAACCATGCATAAACATTTTTCGCTCAAAAATACAAACATGTACATACATGTTGATCATATAATATTGTAGCCCAGTTTGTGCTGAACGCAGTGTTATGAGACTTTTACCATTTATATGTTTTTAAGCAACTGAAGAAAGGACAAATGTCAGTGCATGTCAAAACTTCCCCAGGGCCCTAAAAACCCCTTAGACCCCAGAGGGTTAAAGTCTGCACTCTATGATGTCGTAAAAGTGTGGACTCCGAGGAGGACCACAAGTCCTGAGTGTGCCATTTGGGACAGGCCCATTACAGTCAACATCTTTCATCTGAAGACTCTTGTCGGGAAATTTTGCCTTCAACATGAGAATAAGGCCCTGCAAGAGTGGCCCTCTTTCAAGATTCATGTCCTTATTGAAGCATTTAAAGTGGGTGAAATAAAGTCATAACTTCAATCAGCCCTTTTTCACAACACACTAATTCTATGTGTGGGGGCAGTTAAAACCAGCTAGTAGGGGATATTACAACTTTATAAAGTTTATATTTATATACCCTTAAAGACTTAAACGAGGAAAGGATCTTTTCCCCCACCTCAGTACTTTGAGGCTCAATGTATGTGTATACTTTTTTATCTTACTCTTTTGTATGATATATTATAATACAGACATAGGAAATGTGGGCTTCAGGTAAGTATGTTGAAACTGTGGCTTTTCTAAAGTGTAGATGTTTAGTACAAGGTAGAGATCTTATTGGGTCCAAAGAAATGTACCTGACCTAAAATGATCACTTTTTACTCGAACCCAACTATTTTTTTCTTTTAAAGAAAGACCCAACCCAAGACTTGAGTCCAACCCAATCGAGTGGCAATTTTTTTTAACCCGCATGTAAATTGAACTAACGTGTGTGCAGTCTGCAGCCCCACAGCACCCTGAACAAGACAGAAAGAAACCCTGGTGGCCTCACAACCAATCTGGTACACTGCTCCATTTATTCCGTGGTCCTTAAACCAGATTTATTCTGACTTTGCATCTCAGAATTCTGACTTTGCATCTCAAAATTCTGACTTTACATCTCAGAATTGTGACTTTGTATCTCAGAATTCTGACTTTACATCTCGGAATTCTTACTTACATCTCAGAATTCTGACTAAAAAAAATTTTACAACATGGCGGAAACGTATAGAGATAGATTAATCTCTTTAATAATTCACGCAAAAAACATGATTCACACATGCGTACACACACAATTTCACATGCATGAAATCTAACTCACATACACAAAAATATATATATTCGCAAAAAAACGATGTACATACACAAAATAAAAATACATATTCATAAAATACGTTTCACAAACGAAAAAAAAACTATTCACAAATGTAGAACAGTGTATGAAAAGTTTTAAATTTTGAGTTTATCATGACTGTGAATGTACGAATCGTCTTTTTCGTGAGTGAATTGCTTTGAATTCGTAAGCTTACCATTCAACCAATCATAACCCGCCAAAAGCGCAGCATTCAAGGAGCTCAGCATTGCACACCTTTTGCGCAATCAACTGAAATGAAGCTTCACGTCATCAACCAAGCATGGCGAATGAAGTGCGGGATATACGTGTAAGTTATTACTTTATTTCATATTGTTTCATAATTTAATATCGCTAAAATAACACACATTACACTCGCTGTTTACAAGAGATTCCCGCGATTAATGTGAACGACGTTAATCGTATTGCAAGACAGACTGTCTCACCTAACAGTAAGAAGGAGAAGTGTTTTTTAAAGTTAAATCAACAACTTTGAGAGTACGTTAAGTATTCTCATCTCATGCTAAATCCTCGTCTCTGTTTCTGACCAGTTAATATTGATCTTTGTATTATTTATCTATTTAGTTAAATAGTAAACACTTACAGTATAGTCTTTATGTTATGCCATAAAGTGTTTGTTTTTGCAATGTACGTACAGAAATACGATTGTTACTGACTATAAGTAGTTTTTCAGGTCACTGCATGAGAGATCAGGGTGAGGGCGACTTGTTTCAGGCCGATGAGAAAGTCAAACAACATAAACTGAGTGTATATGAAAACACAAAAGACAGCTAAAATGCATTTTAAGCAGACGTTTTTGTGGGTTCTACATCTGTGCATATACAGGCTAAATCTGTTCATAAGTGCTTCAGTTTCATGACAGTAGCCTAGTAAATAGAGTTTACATGTGTCATATTTAGAATCAGTTTACATATAACATTGATTCTTTATTCTTGATATTGTTTAATGTCATTTATTCACAGATTGTATTAAAGGACTCTCGTCATGTAATACTGTCACAGAGCAGTGGTTCTTGTGTTGCTGGGACAGCACATTGTTGCACTACTCAGAACTTGGCATCAGTGAAGTTCACAGCTGTACTAAAAAACGGTTGAGAGCTGACACAGACCTAGAACAATGGTAATTTTTATTTAATCTACATTTTACTCTAATGTAGTATTCCAAACTTTGCTGTTATTTTTTATTAATGTTAACATGGCCACTGTGTGTTTTCTGTGTATTTTCAGAGGTTCTGTCTGCAAGACCCAAAGAAATGAGCTTGCTGATGTATTAAGGTACAACACAAAAATTTTGCAATGTAGTATTTTACACAGACACACATATATACTTCACAAATGAGATTATGAGTATGAGATCAGGCTCATTTCACTGAAAATGTTTATGTAACAGATAAATTCCATACGAGTGGTTATTACAGAATAATCCATTACAATGTACAAAACAGTCCTGTCCAGATTGAGGCTGCGGTGTGACATTCAGGACGTCAGACAATTAGAAGTATTGCAAATGTCATGTAATAAGAAGCAGTATTTGATAAAAAACTGCAAAAGATTTTACAGACTAAAATGATAGGAATTGACCTTTTTTATTTCAGGAGTACCTTTTAAAAGAGTGACACCTGTAAGCTGTCTGACCTCACAGTCCTCCAAGTAGCAGAGGCATTTAAGGACTTTGCCAGTGCTGTAGCCCCTTCGGTCACCACTATCAGGATGTCACATGTCAATTCTTTGGTGGATTTTGGCTTTGGCAGAGTTTAGTATGAAAGTGTGCTGTCATACCAGCCGCAACAACACGCAACCTTAATCGCTATCAAGATGCCCCATAACTACAACCTCTGCAACTACTTGGCTACAGCCTTGACACATCTGTTTGCTTGTTAGTTATTTATATTTACATGTTTACATTTCTGAAGTGTAGGCAGTTATTTACAGTATATTTAAATACATTACTGCATGGTAAATGTTCAAAGCCACATGTTTACATTCCTGCAGTGCATGCAACACTGAATAAAAGTTACTTACAGTATATTTACATTCATTACTGCATTGCAAATGTTTAAAGTCATTTATATTTCCATCCCTGCAGTGCAGGCAACACTGAATGAAAGTAATTAACAGTATATTTAAATACATTTCTGCATTGCAAATGTGTAAAGTCATTTATATTTCCATCCCTGCAGTGCAGGCAACACTGAATGAAAGTAATTAACAGTATATTTAAATACATTACTGCATTGCAAATGTGTAAAGTAATTTATATTTACATTCCTGCAGTGCAGGCAACACTGAATAGAAGTTAATTATATACATGTCAATATTAATTATACCTGAACAAAACTAAATGCAATACTTGGTTCACTGGATAAGGCAGCGTCCTTTCTCAGCCAGCGACGCACTTTAGATAGCCATATCAAATTATAGCACGATCAAATTATCACTTATAAAATGACTGCAGATCCTTGTATGATATGTGATGTTAAATCGTTCACGTCGAATGTTGTGAATCCATTTTCTGCGTGTTTTTCGTCCACAAAAAACATTTGGAAACTCATACAGAGTTGAACTTTGAGGAGTCCTCACATAACTGGACACAGCAATGTTCAGCTTAACTACTTTCTTTCCGCTGTAGATTTTAAACTTTCTGGAAGCCATTACTATAATGGTTAACTACATAATGCTATAAATATACTTTAGTTATAAATCGCTCTCAAATGAATTATATGAAAGCATTTTGCTGCTAGTACACTCAGATACGAAATGCGCTGGAAGATTCTTCCGGAAATACGTCAGGAGAGCCAGATTGCGCAAAAGGTGTGCATTGCTGAGCTCCTTGAGTGCTGCGCTCTTGGCGGGTTATGATTAGTTGACCGTGTGTCTCAATTCGTTCCCTAGCTCCCGAGGTCGTGAATCAGTATATCGTGTACACAGGTTCGGGCACTGGTAAGGACCCTAGCTCACTTCACATTGGGACGATGTTCACTTATTTTTCTGTCACGGCTGCTTAAGCGCGTTGTAATCACTCACAGCTGTTACTCATCAACAACCAGCAAAACCAACATCTCTCTGACCTAATTTTAAAAACAGTACATTGTGAAAAATGCTGTCATTATTCTCTTACATATCTTTGCATAAAATTGGAGGCATATAATTACATTTTAAATGTAATAAATATATTTACAATTTTAAATAAATATTATTCTTTTAAATATTGAGTAGATTGTGGTCCCTTACTGTGTAGCAATGTGTGTTTATATTTACAACTAAAACAAACGTTTGTCTTTATAAAAGTTCTGTAACATTTCATAAAGTTTATTGAGTTGGATCACGTGATGTTCGGTTGGCGAGCTTTAGAAAAGGTCACGTGATTTCCGGTTAGGGAACATAGGGATCATCGATGCTCACTGGTTTTTGCGTTGCATTGTGGGAATTTTTAGGGAACGAACGTTCCAGTGCACTGATCGGATTTTGCGATTGAGACAGCCCTTAAAATGGCCGACTCCCTGATCAGTGCCCTGACTACTGAACAAGGGAGCTGATTGAGACACACGGTAGTTGAATGGTAAGCTTGCATCTGATTGGCTAAAGAGTACGAGTGACCCACGTTGGAGAGCGCGCTGCCACCAAAGTCTCAAAAAACACACACACGAATTCAAAGCAATTCACACACAAAAAAGACGATTCGTACATTCACAGTCATGATAAACTCAAAATGTAAAACTTTTCGTACACAGTTCTACATTTGTAAATAGTTTTTTTTTTTGTTTGTGAAACGTATTTTATAAATATGTATTTTTTGTATGTAAATCGTTTTTTTTGCGAATATATATATTTTTGTGTATGTGAATTAGATTTCATGCATGTGAATTATGTTTTTTGCGTGAATTATTAATGAGATTAAGCTATCTCCATAGGAATCAGCTTTCAGATGAGATCAGACGTGTTTCCACAGTATACGCACTTTTAAATCTAGATTAAAAACACAACGGTTTAACTTTGCATTGACTGAAGAATATAAAACAGTACGAATAAAACAGTATAAAAGAATACAACAGTATGATCGGTTTAACTTTGCATTTACTGAATGATTTAAAACAGTACGAATAAAACAGTATAAAAGAATACAACAGTATGATCGGTTTAACTTTGCATTTACTGAATGATTTAAAACAGTACGAATAAAACAGTATAAAAGAATACAACAGTATGATCGGTTTAACTTTGCATTTACTGAATGATTTAAAACAGTACGAATAAAACAGTATAAAAGAATACAACAGTATGAACCTGTAGCTGGAATCAGCTTTCAAATGAGATCCGATGTGTTTCAACAGAAGACACTTTTAGATCTAGATCGGTTTAACTTTGCATTTACTGAATGATTTAAAACGGTACGAATATCGCAGTATAAAAGAATACAACAGTATGAACCTGTAGCTGGAATCAGCTTTCAAATGAGATCCGATGTGTTTCAACAGAAGATACTTTTAAACCTAGATTAAAGACACATCGGTTTAACTTTGCATTTACTGAATGATTTAAAACAGTACGAATATAACAGTATAAAATAATACAACAGTATGAACCTGTAGCTGGAATCAGCTTTCAAATGAGATCAGATGTGTTTCAACAGTAGGCACTTTTAAACATAAATTAAAAACACATCGGTTTAACTTTGCATTTACTGAATGATTTAAAACAGTACGAATAAAACAGTATAAAAGAATACAACAGTATGAACCTGTAGCTGGAATCAGCTTTCAAATGAGGTCAGATGTGTTTCAACAGAAGACACTTTTAAACCTAGATTAAAGACACATCGGTTTAACTTTGCATTTACTGAATGATTTAAAACAGTACGAATATAACAGTATAAAAGAATACAACAGTATGAACCTGTAGCTGGAATCAGCTTTCAAATGAGATCAGATGTGTTTCAACAGTAGGCACTTTTAAATCTAGATTAAAAACACATCGGTTTAATTTTGCATTTACTGAAGAATATAAAACAGTACGAATAAAACAGTATAAAAGAATACAACAGTATGATCGGTTTAACTTTGCATTTACTGAATGATTTAAAACAGTACGAATATAACAGTATAAAAGAATACAACAGTATGAACCTGTAGCTGGAATCAGCTTTCAAATGAGATCAGATGTGTTTCAACAGTAGGCACTTTTAAATCTAGATTAAAAACACATCGGTTTAATTTTGCATTTACTGAAGAATATAAAACAGTACGAATGAAACAGTATAAAAGAATACAACAGTATGATCGGTTTAACTTTGCATTTACTGAATGATTTAAAACAGTACGAATAAAACAGTATAAAAGAATACAACAGTATGAACCTGTAGCTGGAATCAGCTTTCAAATGAGGTCAGATGTGTTTCAACAGAAGACACTTTTAAACCTAGATTAAAGACACATCGGTTTAACTTTGCATTTACTGAATGATTTAAAACAGTACGAATATAACAGTATAAAAGAATACAACAGTATGAACCTGTAGCTGGAATCAGCTTTCAAATGAGATCAGATGTGTTTCAACAGTAGGCACTTTTAAATCTAGATTAAAAACACATCGGTTTAATTTTGCATTTACTGAAGAATATAAAACAGTACGAATAAAACAGTATAAAAGAATACAACAGTATGATCGGTTTAACTTTGCATTTACTGAATGATTTAAAACAGTACGAATATAACAGTATAAAAGAATACAACAGTATGAACCTGTAGCTGGAATCAGCTTTCAAATGAGATCAGATGTGTTTCAACAGTAGGCACTTTTAAATCTAGATTAAAAACACATCGGTTTAATTTTGCATTTACTGAAGAATATAAAACAGTACGAATTAAACAGTATAAAAGAATACAACAGTATGATCGGTTTAACTTTGCATTTACTGAATGATTTAAAACAGTACGAATAAAACAGTATAAAAGAATACAACAGTATGAACCTGTAGCTGGAATCAGCTTTCAAATGAGGTCAGATGTGTTTCAACAGAAGACACTTTTAAACCTAGATTAAAGACACATCGGTTTAACTTTGCATTTACTGAATGATTTAAAACAGAACGAATAAAACAGTATAAAAGAATACAACAGTATGAACCTGCAGCTGGAATCAGCTTTCAGAAGAGATCAGATGTGTTTCAACAGAAGACACTTTTAGATCTAGATTAAAAACACATCGGTTTAACTTTGCATTTACTGAATGATTTAAAACGGTACGAATATAACAGTATAAAAGAATACAACAGTATGAACCTGTAGCTGGAATCAGCTTTCAAATGAGATCAGATGTGTTTCAACAGTAGGCACTTTTAAACATAAATTAAAAACACATCGGTTTAACTTTGCATTTACTGAATGATTTAAAACAGTACGAATAAAACAGTATAAAAGAATACAACAGTATGAACCTGTAGCTGGAATTAGCTTTCAAATGAGATCAGATGTGTTTCAACAGTAGGCACTTTTAAATCTAGATTAAAAACACATCGGTTTAACTTTGCATTTACTGAATGATTTAAAACGGTACGAATATAACAGTATGAAAGAATACAACAGTATAAACCTGTAGCTGGAATCAGCTTTCAGATGAGATCAGATGTGTTTCAACAGTAGGCACTTTTAAATCTAGATTAAAAACACCATCGGTTTAACTTTGCATTTACTGAATGATTTAAAATAAAACAGTATAAAAGAATAAAACAGTATGAACCTTACCTGTTATAAAGGGAATGAAGCTTACGGTATGGTGCTTACCTGCAGAAATAAATAAAGTACAAAAAGAACACACAGAACTTCAATTTTCAACCTGTTTGTGATTACCACACAATCCGGTCACCTGGCTGTGGTCTTCATTTGGTGAACGGTTCTTCACTCATAATTGACCTATACAAGAAATAGAGAAAAATAATAAGCAATTCTGCTCTTACATTTAGATGTGCCCCAAGAACACAGACACACCGGCTCCAAAATGTTGAAACAGTACATTTCTGTTATTTTAATGTGGCAAATGTGTCAGCTTTAAAAGAATCATACATTACCTTTTAAACACGATGCGCACTGCATTAAATACCTTTACTTCCAGCATAAGCAAGCAATTTTCAAAATGCTTTAAAAGTAAATGGTGATTATTTTACTTGTTTACCTGTTTTTGACTACCAGAGAATCCTGTCACCTGGATTCCAACCTATCATTTTCAGGCTTGTAAAGCAAATAATGAAATACATTATCATTGACTTCCATAGTAGGAAAAAAATATTTTGGAAGTATCGTGATAAATGATGAAGAAAATATTTTGAAAAATGACGGTTAGCACACAGTTGATGGTACCTATTAAATTTCATCATATTTTTTTATTCCTACTATGGAAGTCAATGGTCACTATCTGCTGTGGGTTTACCATCATTCCTCAAAATATCTTCTTTTGTGTTAATCAGAAAAAACGAACGCATACAGGTTTAAAACAACAGGAGGATGAGTAAATGATGACAGAATTATCATTATTATAAATTGAAATATTTTCTTACTGCAAGTCATTTAGGTAATCAAGAAAATACTTTACCCGTTGTCTTTGCAAGTTAAACAAATACAGCTTTGCTTCCAGGTCTGTCGACGTTGCTGCGGTTTTTCGACAGCTGTAGTATGAAGGGTAGCGAATGAATGAATACATTTCACAAAAAAATCATTTTTAACTATGCAAATATCTAAAAATTCTTAAAATAAGATGCATTATTTTGATGAGCAAAATGACATAAGAAAATAAGCCTAGCCTTTCGGGAGACAAAACATAAAATTTAAGTGAATTTGGGCTTAAAACAAGCAAATAAATCTGCCAAAGGGGTTAGAAACAAATCTAGATTTAAACACCTAATTCAAGAAAAAATGTCTTAGCCCATTGGCAGATTTGTTGGCTTGTTTTAATGTACATTCATGTACAATATTTCGTTTTGTCTTGTATTTCTAAGCATTTTGTATTGCCCAACGTTGTCTAGGTTGTTTAACGGTTGTCATTTTCTTTTAAAAGCTTTATAATTTATTAGTTTGGATGATTGCCATTCCTGAGAACCGCTTACATTGTAAGTAAAAGAATCATCTAAGCATTATTTTGTTGAATGTCTCTTAGACATGTAGCTGTTTGATTGTGGTTCTATTTAATGGCCAGTCTATACTTGGGGAACGGTCAAACGTCTATTAGATTTTCACTGACAGCCCAAATTAAGCCTTGTTTTAGCCTAGACACATATTCGCGGTCTATTAGAAGTTATGTAGTCGTATAATAGCCGCTTTTTGATGACCAATCCGTTCTTGTGCCGTGGTTAGACGTCTCTTGGATTTTCCGTAAAAAGACAAACGAATCTATTTTTAACACAAAGGCCAGGGGAGAGCGCGAACGCAGTCCCCCGCTATCAGAAATTTTGCAGTCGAGATTCCCACATTTGGGGAATTCGCAAAGGGTCAGCACAACCGGAGTGCAATGGCTGAGCCTCGCCCTGGGTGAACCACCTTCATGATCATGGTATCTCCCCTGCCAGGTAAGTATGAGCAACAGCCTTTGAGGCCAGACGGCCGCATCTTCCTGTGACCGATCACATCGACGGCGCCCCCGAAGGCCGTCCGACTACCATTTCATTACTGCGTGTGACCAGGCGGAAAGGCGCACAAAGCCAGGTCTGAAACCAAATATTCTTCGAGATCTACCCATTTTCCGTTTCCAGCCCGGTTAAACCGTGCAGAGAGAAAAACGTGAAACAATTTAAATCAAATGGATTTAAATAGCGCATTTCAATATATCGTTTCGTTATTACAAAGTAACTTTACGTGGAATAGAAACAAAGAAATGTACAGAGCAATCGAGAAACAACGAAAGCATAGCAATTTTAGAACGTGGATAAATAAAAACACAAGGGCTCAATGACTTACCCGTTGTCGTTGTGAGTTAAACAAATACAGCTATGCTTCCAGATCTGCCGACGTTGCTGTGGTTCTTCGACAGCTGTAGTACAGTGAAAAAAAGTTTTAAGGTGTTGTTGCGAACATCCCAATCTGTCTCGTTCGCTTTTTCAGCTGTGTCGATGATGTTTAAGTCGTCATCGTGTCACCTCCAAAATACGAATGCATACAGGTTGAAAACAACACGAGGATGAATAAATGATGACAGAGTTATCATTATAAATTAAAATATTTTCTTACTGCAAGTCATTTAGGTAATCAAGAAAATACTTGTTGTCTTAAACAAATACAGCTATGCTTCCAGGCGTGTCGACGTTGCTGTGGTTTTTCGACAGCTGTAGTATGAAGGGTAGTGAAAAAAAAAGTTTTCAGGTGTTTTTAACATCCCAAACTGTCTCGTACGATTTCGTTGCGCCTTCAGCTGTGTCGAGGCTGTTTAATTCGTCCTGGTATCACCTCCGCAAACTGTAAGGAAAATAATTAAATACATTACAAAAACATTTCGTTATCAGCGTGTTCGTTTCCATGCAAGCTTTTCGTTAAACCAATAATGCCAACGAATACACAGCACTTTTAAAACACACGAATTAAAAAACACTCTGTCATTCACGCACAAAAGAAACAAATTCTGTTTTTTACCTAACTTATTTGTCCCCGAGAAGGGGAGCGCACCGTTCATGGAAACACTGCAATACCACGTCGATGCATGGAGTGGAAGGAGCAAGCTCCGCTTCCATTTCCGAAGGTCAAAAATCCATTTAACGTATAGTCCCCGGGTAGGAGACGTATCAGACATTAAACTGATAAGAACAGATTTTTTTCTTTCGAAAAATTTTATTGTCACACAATCATATAAAACATCTTGCCATCACTTCAAGTAAAATAAAATGCATGTTGTCACACAATCATATAACACATCTTGCCTTCACTTCAAGTAAAATAAAATAAAAGGCATGTTGTCACACAATCATATAAAACATCTTGCCATCACTTCAAGTAAAAAATGCATGTATTCGTCGTAGTTAAAACAAGTAAAAATAATAAATTATAAATCATCAAATAGTCAATTTATTTAAAAAGACACAAATAAATTTACACATAAATATTAAAAGCTCACTCTTCTGCTGTACATAAACTACAAGTGGGTACTTAAACAATCTTAAACCATCCTTTCAGCTCCCCAGAACATTTCTACACCTGGAATGTCAGGACCCAGAGGAGATCCTCTTAAACCAAGGCTCCGCTGCCCCAGCCTGATTGTTTGTGGGGGGCATCTACGGGCAGTCAGGACTCGTGGCTGAGGGGACCTCCCTGTGAAGCTCCGACCCCCACGTCCGAATGGCGACGTATGGCGTACTCCTGCAGCCTTTCTTTGGCCAGCTGTAACATGGCCTGCAGAGACACCTGTACGCGCTTCCCCACCAACAGGTTTCTGGAGGTCCATATGGCATCTTTGATGCAATTAATGGTAAGCCAGAGCCTGGTATAAGTGTCCGCTGGCATTTGGCTCTGGCCTGTTCCACCCATGACCATCCTGTAATCTGTGACCCCCCCTGCTGGCAGGTACGGGAATTGCTGGGGGCCGGCCGTTGCCCACAGGTCCCTCACAGCACTGCATTCCCAGAGTGCATGTCTCACGGTCTCAGGCATGCCGCAACTGAGCCGTGGACATATTGGATTTCTTGACATTCCCCGGGAATGCATCACGGCCCTGACCGGGAGGATCTCATGGGCTGCCATCCACGCCAGGTCCTTGTGCCTGTTCTGAAGAGCTGAATGGGACACATCGCGCCACACTTTCTTGGCCTCATCTAACATGAGCCCGCGCACTTGACTCACTTTTTCCCGTTCCTGCACAGCAGAGAGAATAGAGCGGTGATTAGTTAAAACATCTATACTTTCTTTTTCCAGGTTGTATTGTCTTAAAAAGGTTTTAATAAAAGCATAGGCTGGCGGTAAATCAAATGCAATGGGTGTTTTTAAATTAACTGTTAAAAGCTTTAAGGACCGCAAATACGACCCCATCCAGAATCTGGCCATGGCTATTGTTTTGTGGTCTTTAGATGGGGTTGTAGCATATTTTATATGTAGTGCAGTGTAGTGTGCTCCTAAAACCAGGTGGGGGTCCGGCACCCCTTTGCCTCCATGCTTAGGTGCTTGCTTCATGATCTCTCTCTTAAGCCTCTCCCATTTGGACCCCCACAGGAAATAAAAGACAGCTCGATTCAGGGCTAAAAAGAAGGATCTAGGAGGATAAAAGACTGAACACAACAATAAAATTAGTGGCAAAATCACTGCTTTTATTATTAAAACTTTCCCTTCCAATGTAAGTTGGCGAAGTCCCCAAAACCCCAGTCTCTGTGTTACTTTTGCTAAAACCTCTGACCAATTCCCACTACCTCCTCCTTTACTGTCAAACTTAATGCCCAATATTTTCAAGTCTGTCTTTTTTACAGTTAAATCCAGTCCATTTGTGTCTATAGGTTGCCAGGGGCCAAAGAATTGTGCTTGTGTTTTGTCTCTGTTTAGTTTGGCCCCTGAAGCTCTCCCAAACCAGTCAGTCACATCCATTGTCCTCTTAATAGATAGAATGTCTGTGCATAAAATGTTTATGTCGTCCATATACAGTACCGTCTTAGCCTATCTGTCCTCCTGTCCCTGGTAAGTCCAGTCCTTTGATCCAATGATCCCTTCGCAATACCTGCGCTAAAGGCTCAATACAGGCCACGTATAGGAGGGGAGATAACGGACATCCCTGACGGACACCGCAGCGAATATTTACTGCTTTGGACAAGTTCCCATTTACTACAATTCTGCTAGTTATGTCCCGATACAGCATTCCCACCCAAGCTATGAATTTCCCCGGAAAACCCATTTTTTTCAGTACTTGAAACAAGTACTGGTGCGAGACTCGGTCGAATGCCTTTTCAAAATCTAAATTTAGGACTACTAAACGAATGTTTCTGTCTCTCGCGTAACAGATGGTGTCTCTAATCAGTACTAGGCTGTCTGTGATCTTTCTCCCAGGGACTGCGCAGGCTTGGTCCGGGTGGATCAGTTCTGTTAAAACCATAGACATTCATTTCATTAATATTTTGCTAAAAAGTTTCAAATCAAAATTTAAAAGAGTTATTGGGCGCCAGTTCTTTAGGTCTGATTTGTCATTCTTTTTGTGTAGCAGTGTTACTATCCCTGTCCTAAAACTGTCCGGTAGTCTGTCACATTTGTCAAAGTCATTAAAAACAGCTAAAAGGTCTGGTGCTAAAATGTCCCAAAAAGTCTGATAAAATTCTAAAGGGAGTCCATCAACTCCTGGAGACTTTTGCCTCTTAAAATTTCTTAAAGCTTTTTCAATTTCAAAATGGGTGAAATGTTTAGTTAAAAAGGAACTGTCTTGCACTGTTTTTGTTATGTGGGATAAAACTTCTCTTGCTATGTCTCCATCAATTGTTTTCTCTCCGTACAGGTCTTCATAAAAACTTTCTACTACATTCATTATATCTTTTGTTCCTGTTAAAATTTCTCCATGGTTGTTTTTTAATTTCACTATTGCTTTGTCCCTACTAATAATTTTCTTAAAAAAGTATCTGGTGCATTTCTCACCTTCTTCCAGTTCCTTTTCTTTGCATCTTAACATAATACCTCTACTCTGGGCCTCCATCAGATCAGACATTTCCTTTTTTACTTCTTCTATTTCTTCCTTAAAATCAAACCCCATGTTAAAAAGGTTAAAATAACGCTGTAGCCTTTTTTGCAATCCCACCATACGTCGTCTTTCTTTTTCCTTTTTTCTTTTCCCTGCCTGCCTAAAAAAAATCTGTGTCTTTCGCTTTACCATTTCCCACCACTGTGCCCGTGATTCATAAAAGTCTTGAAGGGTCTGCCATTGACTATACTGCTCTCTGTATTTACTGACTATATCTTTTTCTAATAACAGAGAGCAGTTTAGCTTCCACAGACCTCTTCCTAAAGTCACACCAGAGGGAAGTGAGAGGGTGCAGGATAGCATTACGTGGTCAGAAAAAAACAGGGGGGTTAATGTAGCATCTGTGGGCGGACAATCTCTGGTAAAAATGTAATCAATCCGAGAGGCTCTGGTGACATCACCACTAAACCAGGTGAAGCCCTCCTCACTAGGATGCATTATATTAAAACACTCTATTAGGTTAAAATCTTTAATTATATTCTGTAATAAAACTGATGTTTTATCTACCCTAAAATCATCCCCTGCCCCTTTCCTGTCTTTTTTACTTAAAACACAATTAAAATCACCCGCAAAAATTAAAGGCACTCTTCCTAAAAGGTGGGATTGCAAGTCTTTTAAAAGCTCATACCTTTCATTCTTTTCTGTAAAACCATAGACATTAAGAATGTTAAAATCCCTCTCTAAAAAAGTCAGGTTTGCTAAAAGGGCCCGCCCTTCTTTCACCACGGTGCTGCCCTTCACCAAGATGTTTGGGTTATTTATCAGAATGGCCACACCGTCATTTTTATTAAAATTGGACCCACTCCATACAGATGGCCCACTAGTCCACATTTCCTCCCATTTTCTGTACGATTTGGTAAAAGGTAATGAACACTCTTGTAATATAAAAACATCTGACTTGAGGGATTTTAAAAAGGATAAAACATTCTGTGCTCTTATAGTGGCTCTCACACTCCTTACATTGATGGTTGAAATGATGAGAGCCATGAGCAGGAAGGTAAAAAGGCATGATGCTTTAAAAGACATTTTTAAAAATCTAAAAAACTGTAAAGTGGGGTTACAAAAAAATCAAAAACAAAACTTAGTTAGAATCAATAAAATTTTCAATCTCTTGTGAAACAGATTCTTCCTTTACTCCAATAGGTGAGGACTCAGGGGTTTCAATCTGTTTCTCCCTAGGGCAACTATAAGCTGCTCTAGGGGTAGATTATTTAAGCTCAATTGTTAAGAAGGAAATTTCATTTGGTGAGTTTGTTGGAAAAAGCCTGTTTAGATCTCCCGAGGATGAAGAATCTAAATCAGGTTCAAACCTTTCTCTAATGTCAAGTTCCTCTACAACGGGGGATTGGGTACCCCTTTTCCTTTTTAACTGAGCACTGGGCAACCTATCAGGGGACTGTTCCCCTCCTTGTTCATGTATTTCAATTTGGGTTTCACTTTTACTTTCATTTTCATTTTCCTTTTCATTGTTTAATACATTACCATCTTGCTGTTCCTGGTTGGCTTCTGGGCTGGCTGGGCGGAGCCCTACCACCTCACCACCTTCTCCACCAATAGCAGAGTTTGGCGGGAAATTTGAAATTTCTGGCTCCGCCCCCTCATTAACTGTCTCCTTTTCAACCGTTTTGTTTGCTTTCAGCTTGTTGGCAAACGACATGGGGCAATCTCTGTAAAGGTGGTTAAAATCCCCACAGAGATTGCACTTTCTGCCATTTGGACACTCTTCAAAAGAGTGCCCAATTTCTCTACACTTTCTACAAAATGTCTTCTGGCAAGCTTCTACCAGGTGTCCAAGTTCACCACACTTGCGGCAGAGCTTGGGCATACCCTGGTAGTGTATGTAGCCTCTGTTTTCTCCAAGAACTATCATTGATGGCAAATGTTTTAGGCCCTGGTAGCCCTGGGGGTCTTCCCATTGTTTAATGGGGACCCTCCATGAGCAATTCCAGATCCCATCCTCATCCACCACCTTCATAGCTTGGCCCTTAACAGTGCAGTATCTCCCCAACCATACACAAATATCCTCTCCACTAACGGTTTCATTAAACATCCTGACAACAACAACTTTCTGTGTGTTATCAGTCAGTTTATCCACCTTAAAAATGGAGAACTGGGTTTTAACATTTTCAAAACGTTGCCAGAAGACATTCAACAAAGCTGCATTTCTAAAACTAACATCAAAACCTTTGTTAAAAGGCAGGGTCAGAATACAGTTTAGCTCATCAGGACTAAAACCAAGCACTTTCTGAACTAACTTACGTGAAAAATCCAACCTAGACATTTCCACTGTTTTCCCATTTTGCTCTAAAAAATTAAATCGGACGCTGTGGTGCCTCCGCACGCCAGCACGAGCAGCTGACATGGCAGAGGCACCGACAGCCTAATAAAAACACAATAAAACCAACAAACAATAAAAGAAAGCACTTACCTTAAAACAGTAAAAACCCAGAGACCAGCTCTTCTTAAGCAATCTGGAATTAAAACCTGAAAAGTTAATAAACAAATAGAAAAAAAGCACAACTATACCTCCTAGCAGATACGGGGTTAATGCTATTGAAAAGCACAAACCAAAAACCTGCAAGAGGCGATCGCAGCACCGCCCTGTGGCCAGACACGGGATCTTAGCCAAAAGGCCGAGAAGCGAAGGCACTGAAGGTCTGGGTCCATTCCTCACCGTGTGCATTTCACTCTATACGTGTAAAAAACATACAAATACATAAAATACATACACAAAAAGAACATGAAGGTAAAGCTTCAGTTAATTTGCTTGCTGATTGCTTTTTGCATGCACATAAAAAACTGAACAAAACTGATATACTAAACAAAATAGGCCCTAAAATTGAGGAACACCAGTTGTATAGCTATTTTTTAAATATGAAATAAGACAATGAATTACAAATAACATTTGAATGCCTGCAGCTTGTTCATGTCCACTCCACAAACAAAACAGTGTGACCCTTCTATTTGGTTTCAAGTTTGAAAGTTTCGAACCTATGCAACACTCTTAAGACAAATGCTCCTAAAAAGTACCAAATAAGGGTTCCTCAGCATGTAACCACAGCAGAACCCGTTTTTTGGTACTATATGGAAACTTTTTATAAGGTTCTATAAAGAATCTTGCCTTGAAAAGTGCTCGCCTCAATGGTGCTATAAAAAAACATTAATTTATCAGCTGTCAGGAGTGACATTTTTGTTAATTATCCACTTTTTAATGTATAACACTTGATAAAGATTATTTATTGTCAATTCTTCACATGTTTCAAGCATACAAAGCAATCGAAATACAAGGTGCATCAGCATTCAGTTAATATGCCACCTGGAGCTGGAATCAGCTTTCAGAAGAGATCAGATGTGTTTCAACAGTAGACACTTTTAAATCTAGATGAAAAACACGACGGTTTAACTTTGCATTTACTGAATGATTTAAAACAGTACGAATAAAACAGTATAAAAGAATACAACAGTATGATCGTTTTAACTTTGCATTTACTGAATGATTTAAAACAGTACGAATAAAACAGTATAAAAGAATACAACAGTATGAACCTGTAGCTGGAATCAGCTTTCAGAAGAGATCAGATGTGTTTCAACAGTAGGCACTTTTAAATCTAGATTAAAGACAGATCGGTTTAACTTTGCATTTACTGAATGATTTAAAACAGTACGAATAAAACAGTATAAAAGAATACAACAGTATGATCGTTTTAACTTTGCATTTACTGAATGATTTAAAACAGTACGAATAAAACAGTATAAACGAATACAACAGCATGAACCTGTAGCTGGAATCAGCTTTCAGAAGAGATCAGATGTGTTTCAGCAGTAGGCACTTTTAAATCTAGATTAAAGACAGATCGGTTTAACTTTGCATTTACTGAATGATTTAAAACAGTACGAATAAAACAGTATAAAAGAATACAACAGTATGATCGTTTTAACTTTGCATTTACTGAATGATTTAAAACAGTACGAATAAAACAGTATAAAAGAATACAACAGCATGAACCTGTAGCTGGAATCAGCTTTCAGAAGAGATCAGATGTGTTTCAACAGTAGGCACTTTTAAATCTAGATTAAAGACACATCGGTTTAACTTTGCATTTACTGAATGATTTAAAACAGTACGAATGAAACAGTATAAAAGAATACAACAGTATGATCGGTTTAACTTTGCATTTACTGAATGATTTTTTAAAACAGTACGAATAAAACAGTATAAAAGAATACAACAGTATGAACCTGTAGCTGGAATCAGCTTTCAGATGAGATCAGATGTGTTTCAACAGTAGGCACTTTTAAATCTAGATTTAAAGACACATCGGTTTAACTTTGCATTTACTGAATAAACAGTACGAATGAAACAGTATAAAAGAATACAACAGTATAAACCTGTAGCTGGAATCAGCTTTCAGATGAGATCAGATGTGTTTCAACAGTAGGCACTTTTAAATCTAGATTAAAGACACAACGGTTTAACTTTGCATTTACTGAATAAACAGTACGAATTAAACAGTATAAAAGAATACAACAGTATGATCGGTTTAACTTTGCATTTACTGAATGATTTAAAACAGTACGAATAAAACAGTATAAAAGAATACAACAGTATGAACCTGTAGCTGGAATCAGCTTTCAGAGGAGGTCAGATGTGTTTCAACAGAAGAAACTTTTAGATCTAGATTAAAAACACATCGGTTTAACTTTGCATTTACTGAATGATTTAAAACGGTACGAATATAACAGTATAAAAGAATACAACAGTATGAACCTGTAGCTGGAATCAGCTTTCAAATGAGATCAGATGTGTTTCAACAGTGGGCACTTTTAAATCTAGATTAAAGACACAACGGTTTAACTTTGCATTTACTGAATAAACAGTACGAATAAAACAGTATAAAAGAATACAACAGTATGATCGGTTTAACTTTGCATTTACTGAATGATTTAAAACAGTACGAATAAAACAGTATAAAAGAATACAACAGTATGAACCTGTAGCTGGAATCAGCTTTCAAATGAGATCAGATGTGTTTCAACAGTGGGCACTTTTAAACCTAGATTATAGACACATCGATTTAACTTTGCATTTACTGAAGAATATAAAACAGTACGAATAAAAGAGTATAAAAGAATACAACAGTATGATCAGTTTAACTTTGCATTTACTGAATGATTTAAAACAGAACGAATAAAACAGTATAAAAGAATACAACAGTATGAACCTGTAGCTGGAATCAGCTTTCAAATGAGATCAGATGTGTTTCAACAGAAGACACTTTTAAATCTAGATTAAAAACACATCGGTTTAACTTTGCATTTACTTGAATGATTTAAAACAGTACGAATAAAACAGTATAAAAGAATACAACAGTATGATCGGTTTAACTTTAGATTTACTGAATGATTTAAAACAGTACGAATAAAACAGTATAAAAGAATACAACAGTATGAACCTGTATAGCTGGAATCAGCTTTCAGATGAGATCAGATGTGTTTCAACAGTAGGCACTTTTAAATCTAGATTAAAAACACCATCGGTTTAACTTTGCATTTACTGAATGATTTAAAATAAAACAGTATAAAAGAATAAAACAGTATGAACCTTACCTGTTATAAAGGGAATGAAGCTTACGGTATGGTGCTTACCTGCAGAAATAAATAAAGTACAAAAAGAACACACAGAACTTCAATTTTCAACCTGTTTGTGATTACCACACAATCCCGTCACCTGGCTGTGGTCTTCATTTGGTGAACGGTTCTTCACTCATAATTGACCTATACAAGAAATAGAGAAGAATATTAAGCAATTCTGCTCTTACATTTAGATGTGCCCCAAGAACACAGACACACCGGCTCCAAAATGTTGAAACAGTACATTTCTGTTATTTTAATGTGGCAAATGTGTCAGCTTTAAAAGAATCATACCTTACCTTTTAAACAGGATGCGCACTGCATTAAATACCTTTACTCCCAGCATAAGCAAGCAATTTTCAAAATGCTTTAAAAGTAAATGGTGATTATTTTACTTGTTTGCCTGTTTTTGACTACCATAGAATCCTGTCGCCTGGATTCCAACCTATCATTTTCAGGCTTGTAAAGCAAATAATGAAATACATTATCATTGACTTCCATAGTAGGAAAAAAAATATTTTGGAAGTATCGTGATAAATGATGAAGAAAATATTTTGAAAAATGATGGTTAGCACACAGTCGATGGTACCTATTAAATTTCATCATATTTTTGTATTCCTACTATGGAAGTCAATGGTCACTATCTGCTGTGGGTTTACCATCATTCCTCAAAATATCTTCTTTTGTGTTAATCAGAAAAAACGAACGCATACAGGTTTAAAACAACACGAGGATGAGTAAATGATGACAGAATTATCATTATTATAAATTGAAATATTTTCTTACTGCAAGTCATTTAGGTAATCAAGAAAATACTTTACCCGTTGTCTTTGCAAGTTAAACAAATACAGCTTTGCTTCCAGGTCTGTCGACGTTGCTGTGGTTTTTCGACAGCTGTAGTATGAAGGGTAGCGAATGAATGAATACATTGCACAAAAAATCCTTTTTAACTATGCAAATATCTAAAAAGTCTTAAAATAAGATGCATTATTTTGATGAGCAAAAGGACATAAGAAAATAAGCCTAGCCTTTCGGGAGAAAAAACATAAAATTTAAGTGAATTTGGGCTTAAAACAAGCAAATAAATCTGCCAAAGGGGTTAGAAACAAATCTAGATTTAAACACCTAATTCAAGAAAAATTGTCTTAGCCCATTGGCAGATTTGTTGGCTTGTTTTAATGTACATTCATGTACAATATTTCGTTTTGTCTTGTATTTCTAAGCATTTTGTACTGCCCAACGTTGTCTAGGTTGTTTAACGGTTGTCATTTTCTTTTAAAAGCTTTATAATTTATTAGTTTGGATGATTGCCATTCCTGAGAACCGCTTACATTGTAAGTAAAAGAATCATCTAAGCATTATTTTGTTGAATGTCTCTTAGACATGTAGCTGTTTGATTGTGGTTCTATTTAATGGCCAGTCTATACTTGGGGAACGGTCAAACGTCTATTAGATTTTCACTGACAGCCCAAATTAAGCCTTGTTTTAGCCTAGACACATATTCGCGGTCTATTAGAAGTTATGTAGTCGTTTAATAGCCGCTTTTTGATGACCAATGCGTTCTTGTGCCGTGGTTAGGCGTCTCTTGGATTTTCCGTAAAAAGACAAACGAATCTATTTTTAACACAAAGGCCAGGGGAGAGCGCGAACGCAGTCCCCCACTATCAGAAATTTTGCAGTCGAGATTCCCACATTTGGGGAATTCGCAAAGGGTCAGCACAACCGGAGTGCAATGGCTGAGCCTCGCCCTGGGTGAACCACCTTCATGATCATGGTATCTCCCCTGCCAGGTAAGTATGAGCAACAGCCTTTGAGGCCAGACGGCCGCATCTTCCTGTGACCGATCACATCGACGGCGCCCCCGAAGGCCGTCCGACTACCATTTCATTACTGTGTGTGACCAGGTGGAAAGGCGCACGAAGCCAGGTCTGAAACCAAATATTCTTCGAGATCTACCCATTTTCCGTTTCCAGCCCGGTTAAACCGTGCAGAGAGAAAAACGTGAAACAATTTAAATCAAATGGATTTAAATAGCGCATTTCAATATATCGTTTCGTTATTAGGGCCCGAGCACCGAGGAGCAGGCCAGAATGGCCTGCACCGAAAGGTGTGAAGCCCTATTGTTTTTGCTCGGATTATTATTAGGGCCCGAGCACCGAGGAGCAGGCCAGAATGGCCTGCACCGAAAGGTGCGAAGCCCTATTGTTTTCCTTAGGATTATTAGGGCCCGAGCACCGAGGAGCAGGCCAGAATGGCCTGCACCGAAAGGTGCGAAGCCCTATTGTTTTTGCTCGGATTATTATTTTTATTATTATTATTATTTTTTTTTTTATTTTTTTTTTACGTTTCGGGGCAATTTGGCGGCCTTAACATACTCAAAAACTCTTGAAATTTTGCACAGACATCAGAGTCGTCGGCCATCAGGTCCGGGCAAAGGCCGGAACACGGGCGTGGCAAGGGAGCTCTGTAGCGCCCCCTGTAATTCAAAAACAAACATTGGGGCACAGATCGGGCAAAAATGTACGCACATGTACGAGAGTTGGTACACATATAGAACTCATCGACCCGAACAACTTTCGCCTTTAAACCTATTAGCTCCGCCCAACAGGAAGTCGGCCATTTTTGATTGTTTCAAAAACGCATGTGCTGAACTTTTAAATACTCCTCCTAGGGGATTTACGCGATTGACACCAAACGCGGTGAACATGATGTCGAGACATTGGACTTGCTAAATTGCAAAGGGATTTTTGATATCTCGAACGGTTCTGCCATGGCGAAGCGACAAAGTCATGGCGAAATCAGAGAAACAGGAAGTGTCTAATATCAAAGGCAAAAAATGTCTTATTGTAATGACACGCAGGACGTTTGTTCGTCTGAAGATTCCGAACGCATCGATGTGCCTATTGTGAGTCTCGGGTATAGCGCCACCACCAGGCGCCAGTAAGTGTGTCAGTCACAAAGGTGGATTTTTTTGACAGTTCCATCCAATGTTCTTTTAAATACTCCTTCTAGGATTTTCATGCGATTGACACCAAAAGTGGTCAACATGATGCCGAGGCATAGTAGATGATAAATTGCGAAGGGATTTTTGATATCTCCAACGCTGTTCCCATGGCAACGCGTAAAATTTTACTTTAATTTCAGGCATGTTTAAGGCTCTTGGCGTGCTTAGATTAACCTAAAACTTGGCACACACATCAGAGTCGTCGACTGTTAAGTGTGCACAAAAAGGTCAGACATAGGCGTGTCTCTTAAGTGGCTCACCAGCGCCCCCGTTTGTCTAAAATGTGGGGTTTCTTTTACCTACAGTCCCCAAATGGGTCAATAACAACATGAAATAGCCCACTGATATTTACCCACTTGATGCACTTGCTCACCGTGCATCGTTTTCTCGGAGGCATCGTATAGCGGTAAAATAACGTGCGAGGGCCCGCCATCGCTGCTTGCAGCTATATTTATTTTTATTTTTTTATTTTTTATTTTTTTCAACACTTGACCTAATTTGGGTCCCTTAACATACTCGAAAACTCTTGAAATTTGGCACACATGTCAGAGTCCCATACCACTAGGCTCATGCAAAGGCTGAAACACGGGCGTGGCACAGGGGCTCTGTAGCGCCCCCTGTAATGCAAAAACAAACATTGGTGCACAGATTGGGCAAGCATGTACGCACATGTACGAAAGTTGGTACGCATATAGATCTCATCGACCCGAACAACTTTCGCCCTCTAACATTTTAGCTCCGCCCAACAGGAAGTCCGCCATTTTGGATTGTTTAAAAAATGCATGCGGTGAACTTTTGAATACTCCTCCTAGGGGATTCATGCAAATGACACCAAACGTGGTGATCATGATGTCAAGACATTGGACTTGCTAAATTGCGAAGGGATTTTTGATATCTCGAACGGTGTTGCCATGGCGAAGCGGCAAAGTCATGGCGAAATCAGAGAAACAGGAAGTGTCTAATATCTATGGCAAAAAATGTCTTATTGTAATGACAAGCGGGGTGTTTGTTCATCTGAAGATTCCGATCGAATCGATGCGCCTATTGTGACTCCCGGGTATAGCGCCACCACCAGGCGGCAGGAAGTGTGTCAGTTACAAAGCTGGATTTTTTTGACAGTTCCATGCAATGTTCTTTTAAATACTCCTTCTAGAAAAATCATGCAATTGACACCAAAAGTGGTCAACATGATGATGAGACATTGTAGATGATAAATTGCGAAGGGATTTTTGATATCTCGAACGCTGTTCCCATGGCAACGTGTCAAACTTTACTTTCATTTTAAAGGCATATTTAAGCCTTACAGTTTCATGCAGTGAACTTTTAAATACTCCTTCTAGGGTATTCATGCGATTGACACCAAAAGTGGTCAACATGATGCTGAGACATTGTAGATGATAAATTGCGAAGGGATTTTTGATATCTCGAATGTTGTTCCTATGGCAACGCGACAAATTTTACTTTCATTTTAAAGGCTTATTTAAGCATTACAGTTGCATGCGATGTTCTTTTAAATACTCCTTCTAGGTAAATAATGTTATTGACACCAGAAGTGGTCAACATGATGCTGAGACATTGTAGATGCTAAAATGCGAAGGAATTTTTGACATCTCGAACGCTGTTACCATGGCAACACGTCAAACTTTACTTTTATTTCAGGCATATTTAAGGCTCTTGGCGTGCTTAGATTAAATTTAAATTTTGGCAAACACATCAGAGTTGTCGGCTGTTAAGTGTTGACAAAAACGTCAGATAAAGGCGTGTCTATTTAGTGTCTCACTAGCACCCACATTTGTCTAAAATGTGGGGTTTCTTTTACCTACAGTACCTAAATGGATCAGTAGCAAAATGAAATATTCCACTGATATTTACCCACTTGATGCACATGCCCACCGTGCATCGTTTTCTCGGAGGCACCGTGTAGCGGTAAAAAAACGTGCGAGGGCCCGCCATCGCTGCTTGCAGCTATATTTAGGGCCCGAGCACCGAGGAGCAGGCCAGAATGGCCTGCACCGAAAGGTGCGAAGCCCTATTGTTTTTGCTCGAATTTATTATTAGGGCCCGAGCACCGAGGAGCAGGCCAGAATGGCCTGCACCGAAAGGTGCGAAGCCCTATTGTTTTTGCTCGGATTATTATTTTTATTATAATTATTATTTTTTTTTTTTTATTTTTTTTTTACGTTTCGGGGCAATTTGGGGGCCTTAACATACTCAAAAACTCTTGAAATTTTGCACAGACATCAGAGTCATCGGCCATCAGGTCCGGGCAAAGGCCGGACCACGGGCGTGGCAAGGGAGCTCTGTAGCGCCCCCTGTAATTCAAAAACAAACATTGGGGCACAGATCGGGCAAAAATGTACGCACATGTACGAGAGTTGGTACACATATAGAACTCATCGACCCGAACAACTTTTGCCCTTAAACCTATTAGCTCCGCCCAACAGGAAGTCGGCCATTTTTGATTGTTTCAAAAACGCATGTGATGAACTTTTAAATACTCCTCCTAGGGGATTTATGCGATTGACACCAAACGCGGTGAACATGATGTCGAGACATTGTACTTGCTAAATTGCGAAGGGATTTTTGATATCTCGAACGGTTCTGCCATGGCGAAGCGACAAAGTCATGGCGAAATCAGAGAAACAGGAAGTGTCTAATATCTAAGGCAAAAAATGTCTTATTGTAATGATACGCAGGACGTTTGTTCGTCTGAAGATTCCGAACGCATCGATGTGCCTATTGTGAGTCTTGGGTATAGCGCCACCACCAGGTGCCAGGAAGTGTGTCAGTCACAAAGGTGGATTTTTTTGACAGTTCCATCCAATGTTCTTTTAAATACTCCTTCTAGGATTTTCATGCGATTGACACCAAAAGTGGTCAACATGATGCCGAGGCATAGTAGATGATAAATTGCGAAGGGATTTTTGATATCTCCAACGCTGTCCCCATGGCAACGCGTCAAATTTTACTTTAATTTTAGGCATGTTTAAGGCTCTTGGCGTGCTTAGATTAACCTAAAACTTGGCACACACATCAGAGTTGTCGACTGTTAAGTGTGCACAAAAAGGTCAGACATAGGCGTGTCTCTTAAGAGGCTCACCAGCGCCCCCGTTTGTCTAAAATGTGGGGTTTCTTTTACCTACAGTCCCAAAATGGGTCAATAACAACATGAAATAGCCCACTGATATTTACCCACTTGATGCACTTGCTCACCATGCATCGTTTTCTCGGAGGCATCGTATAGCGGTAAAATAACGTGCGAGGGCCCGCCATCGCTGCTTGCAGCTATATTTTTTATTATTTTTTTCAACACTTTTGGGCATTTTGGGGGCCTTAACATACTCGAAAACTCTTGAAATTTGGCACAGACATCAGAGTCGTCTGTGATCGCCGAAAGCCAAAGGCTGGAACACGGGCGTGGCACGGGGGCTCTGTAGCGCCCCCTGTAATTCAAAAACAAACAGGAGTGCGCAGATCGGGCAAACATGTACGCACATGTACGAAAGTTGGTACACATATAGATCTCATCGACCTGAACAACTTTCGCACTCTAACCTATTAGCTCCGCCCAACAGGAAGTCGGCCATTTTGGATTGTTTAAAAAATGCATGCGGTGAACTTTTGAATACTCCTCTGAGGGGATTCATGGGATTGACACCAAACGTGGTGATCATGATGTCGAGACATTGTACTTGCTAAATTGCGAAGGGATTTTTGATATCTCGAACGGTTCTGCCATGGCGAGGCGACAAAGTCATGGCGAATTCAGAGAAACAGGAAGTGTCTAATATCTAAGGCAAAAAATGTCTTATAGTGATGACAGGCGGGGTGTTTGTTCGTCTGAAGATTCTGATCGCATCAATGTGCCTATTGTAAGTCTCGGGTATAGCGCCACCACCAGGCGCCAGGAATTGTTGCAGCCACAAAGGTTGATTTTTTTGACAGTTCCATGTGATGTTCTTTTAAATACTCCTCCTAGAATGTTTATGCGATTGACACCAAAAGTGGGGAACATGATGCCAAGACATTGTAGATGATAAATTGCGAAGGGATTTTTGATATCTCGAACGTTGTTCCCATGGCAACGCATCAAACTTTACTTTCATTTTAAAGGCATATTTAAGCCCTTCAGTTGCATGCAGTTAACTTTTAAATACTCCTTCTAGAATAATCATGCAATTGACACCAAAAGTGGTCAACATGATGCAGAGACATTGTAGACGATAAATTGCGAAGGGATTTTTGATATCTCCAACTCTGTTCCCATGGCAACGTGTCAAACTTTACCTTCATTTTTACACATATTTAAGACTGACAGTTACATGCTGTGAACTTTTGAATACTCCTTGTATGGGATTCATGCGATTGACACCAAAAGTGGTCAACATCATGCTGAGACATTGTAGATGCTAAATTGCGAAGGAATTTTTGACATCTTGAACGCTGTTCCCATGGCAACGCGTCAAAACTTTACTTTCATTTCAGGCATATTTAAGGCTCTTGGCGTGCTTAGATTAAATTTAAATTTGGCACACACATCAGAGTTGTCGGCTGTTAAGTGTTGACAAAAAGGTCAGACATAGGCGTGTCTCTTAAGTGGCTCACTAGTGCCCCCGTTTGTCTAAAATGTGGGGTTTCTTTTACCTACAGTCCCCAAATGGGTCAGTAACAACATTAAATAGCCCACTGATATTTACCCACTTGATGCACATGCCCACCGTGCATCGTTTTCTCGGACGCACCGTGTAGCGGTAAACAAACGTGCGAGGGCCCGCCATCGCTGCTTGCAGCTATATTTTTTTTTTTTATTTTTATTTTTTTTTTTATTTTTTTTATTTTTTTTAACACTTTTGGGCATTTTGGGTGCCTAAACATACTCGAAAACTCTTGAAATTTGGCACAGACGTCAAAGTCGTCCGTCATTGCGAACGGGCAAAGGCTGGAACACGGGCGTGGCACAGGGGCTCTGTAGCGCCCCCTGTAATGCAAAAAAAAACATTAGTGCACAGATCGGGCAAACATGTACGCACATGTTGGAGAGTTGGTACGCATATAGATCTCATCGACCCGAACAACTTTCGCCCTCTAACATTTTAGCTCCGCCCAACAGGAAGTCTGCCATTTTGGATTGTTTAAAAAATGCATGCGGTGAACTTTTAAATACTCCTTCTAGGGGATTCATGGGATTGACACCAAACGTGGTGATCATGATGTCAAGACATTGTACTTGCTAAATTGCGAAGGGATTTTTGATATCTCGAACGGTTCTGCCATGGCGAGGTGACAAAATCATGGCGAATTTAGAGAAACAGGAAGTGTCTAATATCTATGGCAAAAAATATCTTATTGTGATGCCATGCGGGGTGTTTGTTTGTCTGATGATTCCGATCGCATCGATGTGCCTATTGTGACTCCCGGGTATAGCGCCACCACCAGGCGCCAGGAAGTGTGTCAGTCATGAACTTTTAAATACTTCTCCTAGGGAATTCATACGATTGACACCAAACGTGGTGAAGATGATGCTGAGACATTGGACTTGCTAAATTGCGAAGGGATTTTTGATATCTCGAACGGTGTTGCCATGGCGAGGCGACAAATTTATGGCGAATTCAGAGAAACAGCAGGTGTCTAATATCTAAAGCAAAAAATGTCTTATTGGGATGAAAAGCAGTGTGTATGTTCGGCCAAGGATTCCGATCGCATCGATGTGCCTATTGTGAGTCTCGGGTATAGCACCACCACCAGGCGCCAGGAAGTGTGACAGTCACAAAAGGTGGATTTTTTGACAGTTGCATGCGGTTAACTTTTAAATACTCCTCCTAGGATTTTCATGCGATTGACACCAAAAGTGGTCAACATGATGCTGAGACATTGTAGATGATAAATTGCGAAGGGATTTTTGATATCTCGAATGCTGCTCCATTGGCAACACGTCAAATTTTACTTTCATTTTCAGGCATATTTAAGCACTTGGCATGCACTTTGAGTGCCTTAACATGCTCTAAAACACCGGGAATTTGGCACAGACCTCAAAGTCGTCAGCCATTAGGACGGGGCAAACGCTGGAACATGGCCGTGGCAGTAGGGCTCTGTAGTGCCCCCTATAATGCAAAAAAATTATTGGTGCACAAATCTGGCAAACATGTACGCACATGTACGAGAGTTGGTACGTATATAGATCCCATCGACACGAACAACTTTCACAATCAAACCTATTAGCTCCGCCCAACAGGAAGTCGGCCATTTTGGATGGTTTAAAAAATGCATACGGTGAACTTTTGAATACTCCTTCTAGGGGATTCATGGGATTGACACCAAACGTGGTGAACATGATGCCGAGACATTGTTCTTGCTAAATTGTGAAGGGATTTTTAATATCTCGAACGGTTCTGTCATGGCGAGGCGACAAATTCATGGCGAAATCAGAGAAACAGGAAGTGTCTAATATCTAAGGTAAAAAATATCTTATTGTGATGCCATGCAGGGTGTTTGTTCGTCTGAAGATTCTGATCGCATCGATGTGCCTATTGTGAGTCTCGGGTATAGCGCCACCACCAGGCGCCAGGAAGTGTTGCAGTCACAAAGGTTGATTTTTTTGACAGTTCCATGTGATGTTCTTTTAAATACTCCTCCTAGAATGTTTATGCGATTGACACTAAAATTGGTCAACATGATGCTGAGACATTGTAGATGCTAAATTGCGAAGGGATTTTTGATATCTCTAACGCTGTTCCCATGGCAACGCCCCAAACTTTACTTTTATATCAGGCATATTTAGGGCTCTTGGCATGCTTAGATTAACCTAAAAGTTGGCACACACATGAGAGTTTTCGGCTGTTAAGTGTTGACAAAAAGGTCAGATAAAGGCGTGTCTATTTAGTGGCTCACTAGTGCCCCCGTTTGTCTAAAATGTGGGGTTTCTTTTACCTACAGAACCCAAATAGGTCAGTAGAAACATGAAATAGTCCACTGATATTTACCCACTTGATGCACGTGTCCACTGTGCATTGTTTTCTCGGAGGCACCGTATAGCGGTAAAAAAAACGTGCGAGGGCCCGCCATCGCTGCTTGCAGCTATATTTTTTATTAGGGCCCGAGCACCGAGGAGCAGGCCAGAATGGCCTGCACCGAAAGGTGCGAAGCCCTATTGTTTTTGCTCGAATTTATTATTTTTTTTTTATTTTTTTTTATTTTTATTTTTTTTAACACTTTTGGGCATTTTGGGTGCCTTAACATACTCGAAAACTCTTGAAATTTGGCAAAGACGTCAAAGTCGTCCGTCATTGCAGAAAACCAAAGGCTGGACAACGGGCGTGGCACAGGGGCTCTGTAGCGCCCCCTGTAATGCAGAAGAAACCATTGATGCACAGATCGGGCAAAAATGTACGCACATGTACGAGAATTGGTACGCTTATAAATCTCATCAACCCGAACAACTTTCGCCCTCTAACATTTAAGCTCCACCCAACAGGAAGTCGGCTATTTTGCATTGTTTAAAAAATGCATGCGGTGAACTTTTAAATACTCCTTCTAGGGGATTCATGCGAATGACACCAAACGTGGTGATCATGATGTCGAGACATTGTACTTGCTAAATTGCGAAGGGATTTTTGATATCTCGAACGGTCCTGCCATGGCGAGGCGACAAAGTTGTGGCGAAATCAGAGAAACAGGAAGTGTCTAATATCTAAGGCAAAAAAATTCTTATTGTTATGCCAAGCGGGGCGTTTGTTCGTGTGAAGATTCCGATCGCATTGATGTGCCTATTGTGAGTCTCAGATATAGCGCCACCACCAGGCGCCAGGAAGTGTGTCAGTCATGAACTTTTAAATACTTCTCCTAGGGAATTCATACAATTGACACCAAACGTGGTGAACATGATGCTGAGACATTGGACTTGCTAAATTGCGAAGGGATTTTTGATATCTCGAACGGTGTTGCCATGGCGAGGCGACAAATTTATGGCGAATTCAGAGAAACAGGAAGTGTCTAATATCTAAAGCAAAAAATGTCTTATTGGGATAAAACGCAGTGTGTATGTTCGGCCAAGGATTCCGATCGCATCGATGTGCCTATTGTGAGTCTCGGGTATAGCGCCACCAACAGGCACCAGGAAGTGTGGCAGTCACAAAAGGTGGATTTTTTGACAGTTCCATGCGATGTTCTTTTAAATACTCCTCCTAGGATTTTTTATGCGATTGACACCAAAAGTGGTCAACATGATGCTGAGGCATAGTAGATGATAAATTGCGAAGGGATTTTTGATATCTCGAATGCTGCTCCCATGGCAACACGTCAAACTTTACTTTCATTTTCAGGGATATTTAAGCACTTGGCATGCACTTTGGGTGCCTTAACATGCTCGAAAACACCGGAAATTTGGCACAGACCTCAAAGTCGTCGGCCATTAGGTCTGGGTAAACGCTGGAACACGGGTGTGGCAGTAGGGCTCTGTAGCGCCCCCTGTAATGCAAAAAAAATATTGGTGCACAAATCGGGCAAACATGTACGCACATGTACGAAAGTGGGTACGTATATAGATCTCATCGACCCGAACAACTTTCACAATCAAACCTATTAGCTCCGCCCCACAGGAAGTCGGCCATTTTGGAGGGTTAAAAAATGCATATTGTGAACTTTTGAATACTCCTTCTAGGGGATTCATGGGATTGACACCAAACATGGTGATCATGATGTCGAGACATTGTACTTGCTAAATTGCGAAGGGATTTTTGATATCTCGAACGGTTCTGTCATGGCGAGGCGACAAATTCATGGCGAAATCAGAGAAACAGGAAGTGTCTAATATCTAAGGTAAAAAATGTCTTATTATGATGACACACAGGGTGTTTGTTCGTCTGAAGATTCTGATCGCATCGATGTGCCTATTGTGAGTCTCGGGTATAGCGCCACCACCAGGCGCCAGGAAGTGTTGCAGTCACAAAGGTTGATTTTTTTGACAGTTCCATGTGATGTTCTTTTAAATACTCCTCCTAGAATGTTTATGTGATTGACACCAAGAGTGGTCAACATGATGCTGAGACATTGTAGATGCTAAATTGCGAAGGAATTTTTGACATCTCGAACACTGTTGCCATGGCAACGCTTCAAACTTTACTTTAATTTCAGGCATGTTTAAGGCTCTTTGCATGCTTAGATTAACTTTAAATTTGGCACACACATGAGAGTTGTCGGCTGTTAAAGCTCACGTAACACATGCTGTTTCTGCATTTCTGATATGAATCTGGAGTACCCATAGAGTAGTATGACATCCTTTATATCTCCGAAGAGTCTTTAGTTGAATCAGATTTATAAAAGAAAGATTAGCTTTACCGAATCTTTCTGATAACGTACGAGAAAACGAAGAAGGAGGAGTTATAACACGGGAGGAGCGAGTACGAGTCATGCAACACTATACAACACTTTTTTAACTTATGATTCACTACATGTTCGTGTCATTTATATAATATACACGCGCCTATTTCCAACATAAGACAGAAGTCTTACTTACCACGTGTAACTCGTCATGACCCGGTTCTGAAAATCCACCGCATCAAACGCACACGCAAAACTCCGCTGCTAATCCGGATAATAAACTATATCCATTGTTTCCATGAGGCTGGATGTCTTCTCCTTACATCCAAAAACACACTTCTTGTTGTGCCATTGTTGACTTTTGAAATTAAACAAAGCTGAGTGGCGTGAAAAGCTGTTAGCAAGCTCTAGCGTCTCCCGCTGACTGACGGCTGGGCGGGGTTTTCCGGGGGAAGTTTTCCGGCGGAAGCCCATATAAAGAAGTGATACGTATCGAAAACCCCTGAAACGTCAGTTAGAACCGTAATCGAAAAAAATTAGCCGAAACTTGTACGAACCCTGGCGAAGTGCATTCGGCACAGAAATACTCTGAAACACGCCCAACTGCATTTTTGACACTTTGCCTACGTTTAGCATGAGGAAACAACTCTATAACTGTGTTAATAAGTCAGAATGCTTGAAATACCATTAAACCCCCCCTTTAAAGTGTTGACAAAAAAGTCAGATAAAGGCATGTCTATTTAGTGGCTCACTAGCGCCCCCGTTTGTCTAAAATGTGGGGTTTCTTTTACCTACAGTACCCAAATTGGTCAGTAGCAACATGAAATAGTCCACTGATATTTACCCACTTGATGCACGTGCCCACTTTGCGTCGTTTTCTCGGAGGCACCGTGTAGCGGTAAAAAAACGTGCGAAGGCCCGCCATTGCTGCTTGCAGCTATATTTATTATTATTATTATTTTTTTTTTTTTCAACACTTTTGGGCATTTTGGGGGCCTTAACATACTCGAAAACTCTTGAAATTTGGCACAGACATCAGAGTCGTCCGTGATCGCCGAAAGCCAAAGGCCGGAACACGGGCGTGGCACGGGGGCTCTGTAGCGCCCCCTGTAATGCAAAAACAAACAGGAGTGCGCAGATCGTGCAAATATGTACGCACATGTACGAGAGTTGGTACGCATATAGATCTCATCGACCCGAACAACTTTCGCCCTCTAACATTTAAGCTCCGCCCAACAGGAAGTCAGTTATTTTGGATTGTTTAAAAAATGCATGCGTTGAACTTTTGAATACTCCTCCTAGAGGATGCATGCAATTGACACCAAAAGTGGTGAACATGATGTCGAGACATTGGACTTGCTAAATTGCGAAGAGATTTTTGATATCTCGAACGGTTCTGCCATGGCGAGGCGACAAAGTTGTGGCGAAATCAGAGAAACAGGAAGTGTCTAATATCTAAGGCAAAAAATGTCTTATTGTAATGACACGCGGGGTGTTTGTTCGTCTTAAGATTCCGATCGCATCGATGTGCCTATTGTGACTCCCGGGTATAGCGCCACCAGCAGGCGCCAGGAAGTGTGTCAGTCACAAAGCTGGATTTTTTTGAAAGTTCCATGCAATGTTCTTTTAAATACTCCTCCTAGGATTTTCATGCGATTGACACCAAAAGTGGTCACCATGATGCCGAGACATTGTAGATGATAAATTGCGAAGGGATTTTTGATATCTCAAACACTGTTCCCATGGCAACGCATCAAACTTTACTTTTATTTTAAAGGCATATTTAAGCCTTTCAGTTGCATACAGTTAACTTTTAAATACTCCTTCTAGGATTTTCATGCGATTGACACGAGAAGTGGTCAAGAGGATGCCGAGACATTGTAGATGATAAATTGCGAAGGGATTTTTGATATCTCGAACGCTGTTCCCATGGCAATGCATCAAACTTTACTTTCATTTTTACACATATTTAAGGCTGACAGTTACATGCTGTGAACCTTTAAATACTCCTCGTATGGGATTCATGCGATTGACACCAGAAGTGGTCAAGATGATGCCGAGACATTGTAGATGATAAATTGCGAAGGAATTTTTGACATCTCGAACGCTGTTCCCATGGCAATGCGTCAAACTTTACTTTAATTTCAGGCATGTTTAAGGCTCTTGGCGTGCTTAGTTGAACTTTAAATTTGGCACACACATCAGAGTTTTCGGCTGTTAAGTGTTGACAAAAAGGTCAGACATAGGTGTGTCTCTTAAGTGGCTCACTAGTGCCCCTGTTTGTCTAACATGTGGGGTTTCTTTTACCTACAGTCCCCAAATGGCTCAGAAACAACATTAAATAGCCCACTGATATTTTACCCACTTGATGCCCTTGCCCACCGTGCATCGTTTTCTCTGACGCACCGTGTAGCGGTAAAAAAACGTGCGAGGGCCCGGCATTGCTGCTTGCAGCTATATTTACAAAGTAACTTTACGTGGAATAGAAACAAAGAAATGTACAGAGCAATCGAGAAACAACGAAAGCATAGCAATTTTAGAACGTGGATAAATAAAAACACAAGGGCTCAATGACTTACCCGTTGTCGTTGTGAGTTAAACAAATACAGCTATGCTTCCAGATCTGCCGACGTTGCTGTGGTTCTTCGACAGCTGTAGTACAGTGAAAAAAAAGTTTTCAGGTGTTTTGAACATCCCAATCTGTCTCGTTCGCTTTTTCAGCTGTGTCGATGATGTTTAAGTCGTCATCGTGTCACCTCCAAAATACGAATGCATACAGGTTGAAAACAACACGAGGATGAATAAATGATGACAGAGTTATCATTATAAATTAAAATATGTTCTTACTGCAAGTCATTTAGGTAATCAAGAAAATACTTTACCCGTTGTCTTAAACAAATACAGCTATGCTTCCAGGCGTGTCGACGTTGCTGTGGTTTTTCGACCGCTGTAGTATGAAGGGTAGTGGAAAAAAAAGTTTTCAGGTGTTTTTAACATCCCAAACTGTCTCGTACGATTTTCTTGCGCCTTCAGCTGTGTCGAGGCTGTTTAATTCGTCCTGGTATCACCTCCGCAAACTGTAAGGAAAATAATTAAATACATTACAAAAACATTTCGTTATCAGCGTGTTCATTTCCATGCAAGCTTTTCGTTAAACCAATAATGCCAACGAATACACAGCACTTTTAAAACACACGAATTAAAAAACACTCTGTCATTCACGCACAAAAGAAACAAATTCTGATTTTTACCTAACTTATTTGTCCCCGAGAAGGGGAGCGCACCGTTCATGGAAACACTGCAATACCACGTCGATGCATGGAGTGGAAGGAGCAAGCTCCGCTTCCATTTCCGAAGGTCAAAAATCCATTTAACGTATAGTCCCCGGGTAGGAGACGTATCAGACATTAAACTGATAAGAACAGATACTACACTTGATCTTAGCCAAAAGGCCGAGAAGCGATACCGCAATAGACGCAGCCAAAGGGCAGCCGGCGAAGGCGCTGGCTTTCGGGGTGGAGGCTAGCGGGCATTTAACTCTAATATGAAGTAGTATGTAATATGAAGGGTAGAGTGAAAAAAAAGTGTTAAAGTGTTTTAAACATCCAAATCTGTTCGTTTACTTTGTATTTTTTTCCTGTTTTCGAGTAAAAAAGAATTCTTAAATCGAGATGCATTTTCTTAAGCAAAGTGGCTTAGATTTTAAGTCTTGTTTACTGAAATAAATTCTAAAATGTAATAGGTTAAGGCCTAAATCAAGTAAAAATATATGCCAGTGGTTTAAGGGAAATAAACCTAAATTGAGTTTATTATTGCATTAAGTTGGAACAGAAATTAAGTTTATTTTTCTTACCCCACCGGCAGATATTTTTACTTGTTTTAAATATAAACCTGTTGCTTTTTAGAATTTATTTCAATTATTACAACACATAATATCTTAAGCCACTTTGCTTAACAAGTAAATGCATCTCGATTTAAGAATGGTCAGATATTTACTAGAAAACAAGACAAAAACTTCCAAACATGAATTTACAGACGGCTGGAAATTTTAAACAAAATAACTAGACATACCTATTCGGGTCTGCTCCCGTTTGCTGTGATGAAGGGGGTCTTAGTCCAAAGCACATTTTGAGGAATACTTACACATTTTACTTCTTATTTCTTTAGAATGAATTATTATTTATTTTCAATTACAAAGTATGCGATCTGATTTTCTATTTATTTATTTATTTAGCTTGTTGCACATTTGATTTGTTGCCGCATCATTCCGTGTTAATGTATTTCAATGTATTTGTTTATAAGCAAAAAGTGCGTTATTATAATTCATTATATAGCTGCGAAATATATAAAAGTATTCCCAGCAAACACAAAACGTTTTTATAACGTTTTTGTATTTGCTGGGTTGGCATCACTTTCTTTAGCTCACACAAAATTCTACCAAAAAACAGCATATCATTTTCTACTAAATAACTGCATACACTGTGGATTAAAAATGTCCGGAATGCGAACCTGGTAAAACCCAGGTAAAAAAAGCAAATAAAAAATAAACCATTTTGATTTAGCAAAAGTTTACAAATAAATGCACTCCCTGTACACAACAAGCACGTCTCGTTACCATTCATATTTTGCGTGATTTAAGTTTCGTCGCATACATTTTGGAAGGCACACGAGAAAATAAAATAAGGCTTTTAATGTATGCAGACTTCATTCTCCATTAAGGGCTTATCAATCATAATGAACGCTGTTAACTATTCTCATTGAATGGTCTAAATCCAATGCTGGTAAAGAAATCAAATGTCCATTTAAACGCAACAAGCAAACAGCTATGCTTCCAGGTCTGTCGACGTTGCTGTGGTTTTTCGACAGCTGTAATATGAAGGGTAGAGTGAAAAAAAGTGTTTAAGTGTTTTAAACATCCAAATCTGTTCGTTTACTTGCTACTTTTTTCCTGTTTTCGAGTAAAAAAAGAATTCTTAAATCGAGATGCACTCTCCCGCCAAGCAAAGTGGCTCAGATTTTAAGTCTTGTTTACAGAAATACATTCTAAAATGTAATAGGTTAAGGCCTAAATCAAGTAAAAATATATGCCAGTGGGTTAAGGGAAATAAACCTAAATTGAGTTTATTATTGAATTAAGTTGAAACTGAAATTAAGTTTATTTTTCTTACCCCGCCGGCAGATATTTTTACTTGTTTTAAATATAAACCTGTTGATTTTTGTAATTTATTTCAATTATTACAATACATAACATCTTAAGCCACTTTGCGTAACAAGTAAATGCATGTCGATTTAAGAATTGTCAGATATTTACTAGAAAACAAGACAATAACAGCAAGACAGACCTTAATTTACTTTTTTCTTCCAAACATGAATTTACAGACGGCTGGAAATTTTAAATAAAACAACTAGACATACCTATTCGGGTCTGCTCCCGTTTGCTGTGATGAACGGGGTCTTGGTCCAAAGCACATTTTGAGGAATACTTACACATTTTACTTCTTATTTCTTTAGAATTAATTATTATTTATTTTCAATTACAAAGTATGCGATCTGATTTTCTAATCGCGGTGTGTTTTATTCCTCGTTTGCTTGCATGGATTTGCTTTATTTATTTTGCTTGTTGCATTTAAATGCACATTTGATTTGTTGCCGCATTATCCTGTGTTAATGTATTTCAACGTGCTTATAAACAAAAAGTGCGTTATTATAACCAATTATATAGCTGTGAAATATATAAAAGTATTCCCAAAAACCCAGGTAAAAAAGTAAAATAAAAAATAAACCATTTTGATTTAGCAAAAGTTTACAAATAAATGCACTCCCTGTACACAACAAGCACGTCTGGTTACCATTCATGTTTTGCATGATTTAAGTCTCGTCGCATACATGTTTGCGTAAGGATTTGATATTTATTTTTTGTGGAAGTTTATTAAACTAAAAGGCTTTGTATTTTTGCTCCGTGAGCCGCTTGGACGCTGTTTAAATAGTCATCGGGAGTTAACTGTATTTTGCTGTCCTGCAGTTTTTTTCTTTCTTTACGTGTGTATATAAGTGTATGTACCATTTATATAACTATTTCCACATGTAATATCTGAGCGGTGGTTTTTGAGACTTAAACAGAAGGCGAGAGTATGTTTGTGTGTTTTGGTTTATTTTTGGTTCGTCACTGCTTTTAAGAACTATGCACTGATTTGCTGTGTGGTTTGTCCCTTCTGTTAAAAAGTGGATTTAATCTAGTCTCTCCAATTGTGGGTAAATAACCGGTGGGCCGTAAATTTTATCTTTTAAATATTTTTAAGCACTTTCTGTAAAAAATAAATTTGTACTATTTTTGGAGAGTCACGTCTCTGTCTTTAATCCCATCCGAACCAGCAGGGTCCTTTTCATATTTTTGTAACTTTTTTGTTTGTTTATTTTTTCTCTTGGGTTCAATCTATTTTCCTGTGTGAATAAATAACCCAGGTGACCTAGTCGGTTCCTTTTCATACCTTTAACCAAAGGTTACACATGCAAGCAAACGAGGAATAACACATACGATTAGATCATCACGTCACATACTTTGGAATTAATAAGAAACAATTATTCAGTCTAAAGAAATGAGAAGTAAAACGTGTATGTACTTCTTCAAATGGGCACACTTTGGACAACGACCCCCGTCATTACAGTAAAATGTTTTCCCTACTTCCGGTCAAAGCCGCCATTTTGTGAAATGGGCATATAGGAGACGCTGGCGCATGCCGCCATTGTCTCTGTTCAACAAAACAATTGTGTTTATATATAGATCTATTCGATTTTTTTTTCGATTTCAATCACCGAATACAAGGTACAACACGACGCCATCTGGCCCTTCTCTCTGGTTTATGTTTGTAAGGAAAATAGAGGGCGAAATTCCATTTCAGTCAAACATTTCTTCGTGCCACGCTGCTTTTTTTCTTTGAACGAAAAAAAAAAACCCGTGTGCTCCGCCTATACAATTCGTTTTCCTGTTTATGATTATTTTATGCTTAAAACAAGCAAATAAATCTGCCTAAAGGGTAAGAAAAAAAGTCGTGAACTTTTCCCATAAATACTATTTCAAGAAAAACTGTCCTACCCCACTGGCCGATTTTTTGCTTGTTTAAATTCACTTCGATTGCATATATAAAAATATTGTCTACAAACTAGATCACCGGGCAGATGTTTATCTTTTTAGTATCCACCGAAGACACATGCGAACCTGCATATGGGCCAAACTTTTCCACAATACACATTCGTTGTGTGCACGCGCCATTGTCTTTGTTCAACGCGACAGCGTGCTCCGCCTAAATAATTTGACCCATTTTAACATGGGTTTGTTTCTCGTTGTTGTTTTTTCTTTGAAAACAATCTATATAGCGCTCTCCACAATCGTTTTGGTGTTAGCTTTACGTGGAATAGAAACACACAAAAGTACTGAGCGAACGAGAAACATATTATAGAACGCGCAACATCATATAGATCACGGATTGGAAACCAAACTGGCAACCACGCACAAAAGAAGCAAACTCTGGTTTTAAACTCACCTTATTTGTGCCCGGAAAGCGCCCGAGTCGATGAACGGAGTGGACGGAGCAAGCCTCGCTTCCATTTCCGAAGGTCAAAAATCCATTTAAACTTGTAGTCCCCGGTGTCCACTTGTTCTTGTCCAAAAAGCCGAGAAGCGATACCGCAATGGGAGCCGGAGAAGGCGCTGGCTGTCGGGATGGAGGTTAACGGGTCAGAGGTCTGGCACTGAAGGTCTGGGTCCATTCCTCACCGTGTGCATTTCACTCTATACGTGTAAAAAACATACAAATACATAAAATACATACAGAAACAGTTATCACTTACACAAAAAGAACATGAAGGTAAAGCTTCAGTTAATTTGCTTGCTGATTGCTTTTTGCATGCACATAAAAAACTGAACAAAACTGATATACTAAACAAAATAGGCCCTAAAATTGAGGAACACCAGTTGTATAGCTATTTTTTAAATATGAAATAAGACAATAAATTACAAATAACATTTGAATGCCTGCAGCTTGTTCATGTCCACTCCACACAAAAAAAACAGTGTGACCCTTCTATTTGGTTTCAAGTTTGAAAGTTTCGAACCTATGCAACACTCTTAAGACAAATGCTCCTAAAAAGTACCAAATAAGGATTCCTCAGCATGTAACCACAGCAGAACCCGTTTTTTGGTACTATATGGAAACTTTTTATAAGGTTCTATAAAGAATCTTGCCTTGAAAAGTGCTCGCCTCAATGGTGCTATAAAAAAAACATTAATTTATCAGCTGTCAGGAGTGACATTTTTGTTACTTATCCACTTTTTAATGTATAACACTTGATAAAGATTATTTATTGTCAATTCTTCACATGTTTCAAGCATACAAAGCAATCGAAATACAAGGTGCATCAGCATTCAGTTAATATGCCACCTGGAGCTGGAATCAGCTTTCAGAAGAGATCAGATGTGTTTCAACGGTAGACACTTTTAAATCTAGATGAAAAACACGACGGTTTAACTTTGCATTTACTGAATGATTTAAAACAGTACGAATGAAACAGTATAAAAGAATACAACAGTATGAACCTGTAGCTGGAATCAGCTTTCGGATGAGATCAGATGTGTTTCAACAGTAGGCACTTTTAAACCTAGATTAAAAACACATCAGTTTAACTTTGCATTTACTGAATGATTTAAAACAGTACGAATGAAACAGTATAAAAGAATACAACAGTATGAACCTGTAGCTGGAATCAGCTTTCAAATGAGATCAGATGTGTTTCAACAGTGGGCACTTTTAAACCTAGATTAAAGACACATCGATTTAACTTTGCATTTACTGAAGAATATAAAACAGTACGAATAAAACAGTATAAAAGAATACAACAGTATGATCGGTTTAACTTTGCATTTACTGAATGATTTAAAACAGTACGAATAAAACAGTATAAAAGAATACAACAGTATGAACCTGTAGCTGGAATCAGCTTTCAGATGAGATCAGATGTGTTTCAACAGTAGGCACTTTTAAATCTAGATTTAAAGACACATCGGTTTAACTTTGCATTTACTGAAGAATTTGAAACAGTACGAATGAAACAGTATAAAAGAATACAACAGTATAAACCTGTAGCTGGAATCAGCTTTCAGATGAGATCAGATGTGTTTCAACAGTAGGCACTTTTAAATCTAGATTAAAGACACAACGGTTTAACTTTGCATTTACTGAATAAACAGTACGAATAAAACATTATAAAAGAATACAACAGTATGATCGGTTTAACTTTGCATTTACTGAATGATTTAAAACAGTACGAATGAAACAGTATAAAAGAATACAACAGTATGAACCTGTAGCTGGAATCAGCTTTCAAATGAGATCAGATGTGTTTCAACAGTGGGCACTTTTAAACCTAGATTAAAGACACATCGGTTTAACTTTGCATTTACTGAAGAATATAAAACAGTACGAATAAAAGAGTATAAAAGAATACAACAGTATGATCGGTTTAACTTTGCATTTACTGAATGATTTAAAACAGAACGAATAAAACAGTATAAAAGAATACAACAGTATGAACCTGTAGCTGGAATCAGCTTTCAAATGAGATCAGATGTGTTTCAACAGAAGACACTTTTAAATCTAGATTAAAAACACATCGGTTTAACTTTGCATTTACTGAATGATTTAAAACAGTACGAATAAAACAGTATAAAAGAATACAACAGTATGATCGGTTTAACTTTGCATTTACTGAATGATTTAAAACAGTACGAATAAAACAGTTTAAAAGAATACAACAGTATGATCGGTTTAACTTTAGATTTACTGAATGATTTAAAACAGTACGAATAAAACAGTATAAAAGAATACAACAGTATGAACCTGTAGCTGGAATCAGCTTTCAAATGAGATCAGATGTGTTTCAACAGTGGGCACTTTTAAACCTAGATTAAAGACACAAATTAGCATTTACTGAAGAATATAAAACAGTACGAATAAAAGAGTATAAAAGAATACAACAGTATGATCGGTTTAACTTTGCATTTACTGAATGATTTAAAACAGAACGAATAAAACAGTATAAAAGAATACAACAGTATGAACCTGTAGCTGGAATCAGCTTTCAAATGAGATCAGATGTGTTTCAACAGAAGACACTTTTAAATCTAGATTAAAAACACATCGGTTTAACTTTGCATTTACTGAATGATTTAAAACAGTACGAATAAAACAGTATAAAAGAATACAACAGTATGATCGGTTTAACTTTTCATTTACTGAATGATTTAAAACAGTACGAATAAAACAGTTTAAAAGAATACAACAGTATGATCGGTTTAACTTTAGATTTACTGAATGATTTAAAACAGTACGAATAAAACAGTATAAAAGAATACAACAGTATGAACCTGTATAGCTGGAATCAGCTTCAGATGAGATCAGATGTGTTTCAACAGTAGGCACTTTTAAATCTAGATTAAAAACACCATCGGTTTAACTTTGCATTTACTGAATGATTTAAAATAAAACAGTATAAAAGAATAAAACAGTATGAACCTTACCCGCCATAAAGGGAATGAAGCTTACGGTATGGTGCTTACCTGCAGAAATAAAGTACAAAAAGAACACACAGAACTTCAATTTTCAACCTGTTTGTGATTACCACACAATCCCGTCACCTGGCTGTGGTCTTCATTTGGTGAACGGTTCTTCACTCATAATTGACCTATACAAGAAATAGAAAAGAATATTAAGCAATTCTGCTATTACATTTAGATGTGCCCCAAGAACACAGACACACCGGCTCCAAAATGTTGAAACAGTACATTTCTGTTATTTTAATGTGGCAAATGTGTCAGCTTTAAAAGAACCATACCTTACCTTTTAAACAGGATGCGCACTGCAATAAATACCTTTACTCCCAGCATAAGCAAGCAATTTTCAAAATGCTTTAAAAGTAAATGGTGATTATTCAACACAGTCTCACACCCTATTCGTCACATACTGCCGTTTGGTCATGACCCCCTCACGTCCATAGCGGACGTTGAGGGTACCCCCTATTCGTCGCTTGAAAACGTAGAGGGTCGTCCTATAGATTTGAATGCAAACCCCTCATCTTTGAATTTTGACGAAATGGGTTTATCGGTTTGCCTGCGCAATATGGTTTTAGGCGATTGATTTTATGCTGCAAATGTGCATTTTGCACAAGCGTGCGGCGCATAAACGGTTACAATCATTATTGATGCGGTGACCAAACATTTTCGTGGAGCGGAAAGCCTTCTGAATCGGTGTATCACGACTTTTCTCTCTCTTTTTATATAGATATATTTGGTATACAATAAAATGACATATTTACAGGGCTGTATTTGCTGTGTGTTTAAAACATGCCTTAATTAACGTAGATATTTTATTATTTTCGATCACGCACAGTTGGTCATTCCCCCTCACGTCTATAAGCTGACGTTGAGGGTACCCCCCAATTCGTCGCTTGACAACGTAGAAGGGTCGTCCGATATTTGAATCCAAATCCCTCATCTTTGGATTTTGACGTAATGGGGGTATTCATGCCTGCGCTGCAAAGTATGTTTTAGGCGATTGATTTTATTGTTCAAATGTGTATTTTGCAGTAGCGTGCGGCTGTTAATTCATTGGTGCGGTCACTACATTTTCGTGGGGCAGAATCCCTTGTCTGAAGCGGGATCACGAATTTCTCTCTCTTTAAGTTTCTCTTTAAATATATATTGTTCTACATTAAAATGACATGTTTACAGGACTGTATATTTGCTGTATGTTTAATTAAGATATACCCAAGGCAGTTCGTGTAATTTAATCGATTCGTGTCCATGGACACGATTTTCCCCTTTTTTCGTGCCAGTCAGAACGACTTTCAATCTAATGTATTTCAATAGGAAGTATTTTTCGTGCCTGCACCACGTTTTTTTGTCCTATTATTTTTTTCGTGTTTATAAGCACGAATTTAATCTAATGTATCGCAATAGTATATACCAGGGATTGTTTTACTTTATTTGTCATTAATTGATTACACTTTAAGCGCTACTTTACTCAACATTTAATCAGGAGATGTTTATCCTATAATATTGATTTTTTTGATCGGTTTCGTGTGTCAAATACAATAATTAATACTACAGTACCCATGAGCCTTATCGACATCTACTATGGTGAAGGCACCAGCTAAAACTACATGTGGGCCCGCTGCAGATCACAATATTTTCTCAACACATGAATACTAACGTGTGCTTGATAATTCAACAATACGATGTTATGGCCATCAATTTTGATTGTTTCTACTTTGATTGTAAAAAAAATAATAAGTCAGTTTCGGACGCCTGCATTTCCCAGAATCCTCTCTGCCTTCGTTGCTATGGAATCTGAGCCAGTCCTCTTTGCTATTGGGTGATTTCTTCTTCGGTACTCGTAATTGACAGGGATTCTCTCATACGCGAAAATCATTGTCCAGGTAAGTCACGATGCTTTCGTTTAAAGTTCACTATTTGTTTAAATGTTATAATTCACGCCTTTCTTTTGGCATTACGCTGACATTGCCATAGCCGTACGAAAATTAACCATGTTTTTGTGGTAAAAGTGTAGTAACTACGGTTTGTGTATCGATTATTTGCAAAATGGTTTTACTAAACCAAACATGGTTTAACTTTTTTTTTTCAAATTCATGGTTCTTTCTTAACTTGCAACCTATCTCTATATATACTGCATCTGTTGTACCTGTCTGTCCAGCTGTGTGTTTGTCTTTCTGTCTTTGTCTGCTTTGCAATGGCCACCAGATATACCCCTCACAAACAGGATCCCCACTACCAAGAGGGGAGGCTCATGGCTCTTGAGCTGAACCATGACCACATTCTAGCTGAAGCCAAGGTTAGAGTTTTTATTTACCTGTTAGTTTATACTTAAACATAATGGATGTGTGACAACTTAAAATAAAAATGATAAATATGGAAAAGAGATGAGTGTTGAAGATTTAATACGGTATATTGTAATAGCAACTTATTTAGCAACTAACATCCTATAATGTTCCGTGGCATGTTTTAATAAGGTAATATATTTTGGAAAAGAGAGGTTTCATCCCCTGAGTTTCAGAGACTTGGAGAATCTATGCCAAGGCTCATTTAGGTGTTTCAATACTTATGCTGTGTTTCCTTTAGTTGTTGCATGTTTTTCACGTCCTGTACCTTTATTAGTCTTACAAGAAATATTCACTTCAACACACACAGAGCAGCTGTGGAGACGAAATGTTTATGCCCTAGAAGAGACCCTTCACAGACCTCTAAAAGGATCTTTGTTGGCTGGGGCAAGCCGAGGGGGAGGCAAGGAGGCTGACGCCAAGCCTCAGCTACAGGGTATATCTGAATTATTTCAGATTTGTAGGAATTTAAATGTAAATGGTGGACCAAATCAAATTACGGAATAACATTGTAATTGTATTTGAGTATTAACAGTTTAAAACATTTAAATATGACAAAACAAATAAGAAATAGAGTATAACACTTAAGTATACTATCATGTCAAGTACTTCGTTATGTCTTTACCAAACCCTTAACAGAAATACATCTGATTTCATAAACAGTTCTGTATATATGTTGAAAAAGATCATGTATGTAGTGATAGCCTAACCTGTTCTGTGTACTGTTGCAGTCACTTTTACAGGTTGAGTGCTTCCTGTCATCCAGTGTGGAGATTTCACCTAACTGTACCCTCAGCAAAACTAAATCCTCATGAGGAATTTGGTAAATCGCATTGATTAATTTGAGTTTAATTTTATTTAGTCAATAATATTAAACTTTAATTACTTAAAGTATGCTTGCTAAGAATTAATGCACAGTGCCCTGCTTTATGGTTTAAGATGCATGTTTTTGGGGGGGATTTGAGAAACCAGATAAAAACACATTTAAGAGAAAATTAAATCTAGGACCTTCTTGCTGTGAGGTGATAGTGCTAAACATTGAGCCACTAAGCAATCCTATACAAAAAAATCAAACCTAGAATCCAACTAAATCTTGAATAGTTTGGTTTAGTGTATTATTTTTATATGAGTTATTCACCTAGAATAATGTTAATTTATTTTTCTCCCTAGGTGCAGAGAGTGGTTCTGTGGGGACCGTGATGTATTACGTCACAAAAAACAGCCACTCCACAATAGGGAATGTGTAATTAATAGTTTTTTTGTAGCCATCCGTCCAACCAAATGCATCATTAAAGGGGAAGATGGATATTGCACTCAACACAAGGTATGTTCTCAAAAAAGCCCTAATTTTGATGTTTTTATGTGTCTGCAGCCAGTAACAGGTAATCTAAACTAGTGGTTTTCTTTCTTTTTGGCAGTCGGCAAGATGACATACCACTGTTGTAAACGCACAAACGTAATAATGCTTTCAGGCAAACCAATCATTTTAATTACCATCAATGGTAAAACCAATTCACAGTTTAGATTTCCATTTTAGATTTGATGTTTTTCACACTATGTTTTGATGTTTTCAATGCTGTGGCATTGTACTTTCCAGTAGAGTCAAAGTGCATTGTATAGCACATTACAATCCAAGTAGGGCATCGTGAGCAAGGCCTGTTGTGGGAGTCTAAATGGGGGTCAACTGCATGCAATTTATGTTTAGTTATTATTTATTTATTTTGTGATTTTAGATATGTTCATCATTCATCAGTTCTCACTTCCCTGGACTTCAACCTGGCTACACACATGGTATCGTTATTAATAGAAACAAAGACAGATATCTTTATATTTTTGTTCTCTGCAGACAAACAAAAAATGTTAGCTGTTGCAAAGAAATTTGGTGAGTTAGCAAATGATACTACTCGAGAAGTTAGGCAGAAGGAGTGCTATACTTGGATTATAGAAACTTATAAGATGTCTCTTAAACATTCACAATGTGCAGAATGAACTAACTGTTTTAAAATAGTATGTGGTAAATGTTTTTTTTCCAAGGGCGTTTTGACTTGCCTCAGCCACTGTATTTCTGTTAAACATGCAAACAGCAAAGGACCCCAGACCTGAAAGACCTTCTGAGGAGTGGATATTGGCCAGCTTCAATAAACAACACCACGCTTTACACACTGGACCTCCTGATCTCCTTTCAAGAACTCAAGGTCATCTCTCCAAGATTTTCCAGACAAGCCTTCGGAAAGCTGCTGGAGCATTGCACGAAGTGTGGAAGAAGAGTAAGTGTAAATGTTATCATTTTATTCAAAACTCCATAAGCAGACAATATCACAATTACTATTTCATTCTATATATCTTCCAGTTTGGATATATCAACGGCGATGCACTGCAATGCAGCTTCTTGGAGTTTTCATACGCTTCATTTGAATCAGACCAGCTCTGGTGTGGTGCTCCTTTCACCTGCCCAGCCTGAATGCTAGAATTGTTGGCTGCTTCAGCAGATCGAAACAGAAAGCTATATCGCTTTTGCCGAAACAGAAGGTGGTCTTTATTCCAGTATTTTTATTGGTTTATTTATTTACTTTAATTGATGGATTTCCTATTTTTCTTTCTTAGCTCTGGTGTTCCTGTTTTTTGTTTTCTTTTTTGAGGGGCCTTTTGTGGCTGAAGACAGTGCGGTGTCTAGATTTGTCAACACCATACAAAAAGCACTGAAAATGCAAGTTTTAATCATAACTTGACAAAATAGTTGTTACACAAAAAATCTTGTTCGGAGTTGATTTCTACTTTTGCCTACCAAGTACTCCTAAATCAAATTAGGAATAAATGCCATATACTGTATTGTATGACACCATCACTTTAATTTGATTTGTTGTGTTTGTTGTGTGTTTCATAGACTGTGGCTTGCAAATATTGGCCATACTTGAAGAAAGTTGCTAGTGTCCTTCCTGATCTTCAGGAGCTGACCTCAATGAAAACTTTTCTTAATGTTATGTATGCTTGAGCCACGCTACAACGTGTGAGGTATGTATAATATTTTTGCTTCATACGTACATGTGTAATGTACATTCATAAGAAATAGAAGTTAATGGCTTGACTACACTATTTAGATTCTTTTTGGCATAACCATTTCTTGTACAGGTTGTAAAAGCCCTTTGAGGACAAATGTGATATTGGGCTATATAAATAAAATGTATTTGAATTGAATTAGTCTTGAATTCTTAAATTAGTCTTCCACCATTTATTCACAGATTAAATGAAGTGGTAGGAACCAGGAAGGAACAGGGACAACCACCGGTGAGTGGAGCAAGTGAACAGCTACCTTTCACGTTGTGCCCGTACAACCAAATATATGTCCAAAGCAGGTGATCAGAGTGTTTGTTATATTTTTGCATACTTTTTTATTTGGAGCATCATACCCTCATTATTTTCTTTCAACGGCAGGGGTGGACATGCTTACATTGCATGCAATGGGCTGGAACCATAAAAAAGTATCTCTCTACATCAGGCACTTTCCACAATATATGTGAAAGTAAGTTTTTTTTATATATATATATATAAATGTTTTGTGTGTCTTTTAGTTGTTGTGTGCATTTTGCCTGATGTTAATTGTACAATGTACAACAATCCTGATTATTGAATAACAGACATCCAGCACGAGACTGCAAGGCTAGCAGAACTAAAAACAAAGCTACATTGCACAGATAAAGGGGCGTCACAAGGCTTTCTGATGTGAAAGAATGGGCAGCTGGTGGTAAGCGAGACCAATATTCTTCCCACTACTATCTGAATTTTTCAGTTTGATATTAAACAAGTGCCAAAGATGGTAGGCTTATCATCTATTTCTTAACCTCCTAGGACAGGGGTGTCCAAAGTCGGTCCTGGAGGGCCTGTGTCCTGCAGAGTTTAGCTAAAAGTTCCCTCAACACACCTGCCTCAAAGTATCTAGTCTGCCTAGTAAGACCTTGATTAGCTGGATCAGGTGTGTTTGATTAGGGTTGGAATAAAACTCTGCAGAGACACCGGCCCTCCAGGAGCAGGAGTGGACACCCCTGTCCTAAGACCTGGTGTGTCCACATACATGGATATCACATTTTTTGTTGTTTGCATCATAATACTTTATTCTGTGTAACTGGAACCTGGTACACAAACGTGAACAATAACACTGCTTCATTTTCAAAAAAAAAAATTTGGTTAATATATATATTGTTTTTTCCTAACCCCAAATAGCTGGAAGAAATCTAAAATGCAAGCCAAACCAAAGCTCGGGTCTTAGAAGGTTAAACAGTTGGTGACATCTCCTGCCACCATAAACAAGCCAACTTCATCTCACCATCAAATGTTATTGCACATTTATGTTGTGTTTATGTTTATTATAGTTTCTTTGCAGGAACCATACATATCAAGTAAAGTTGTTTAAACCATTAAAATGGCTTTTATATACAAATGTATCCTCTGAAATGTTTGTGTGTTGTTTAAACAGTGAATTTGCTTTCATTATCACTTCTACAGAGACATCAGAAACATCTCATGCCAGTCAAGACACCACACACAGAGAACTTCAGCAGTCAATTGAGGGGCTTTATCTTAGTGTGATGCTGCGCAAGCAAACTCTCTACTGTCAGAATGGTATAACTATTATAATTTAATAGCTTGATAAATTCTAAAAGCTAATGTATGCATCCTACTTTCCAACAACAATTACATGGAATTAGCATTTAATTCTGAATTCTGTTCTTGAAATGTCTAGTCTGTAGGATTTATGTAGCTGTAACATTTTAGCTTCCTCCCCTAAATGGATCTTTCAGTTACCTCTTTGTCAATCTAAATTGTAATTTTCGCATAAAATTCAATTGCTGCTTTCCCTTTTGCTTGTAACATTTTTTCTTGGTGAACAGTTCACAAACCCCTGTACATGTCTTTCTAGACAGCAGCAAGCTTTGCCACCGCCTTCGAAGAAAGCTGGCAGAGGACAAAAAGCTCCTTCTTCAGGAGATACAGAACTACAATGATCTTGTACTAGACTCTGCCACAAACATTGACCTAGCTGTGGTGGAGCATTCCCTCACTGGAGAGAGCAGTGTGTCTCAGATATGACCGTGGGACCTTCATGGCAGTGGTATGTCAAGAATTTATTTACAGTTTTGCTTTATAGAGTATTCTGAACAAAAGCATGCAACATAGTCAGTGTTAAAATATTCATTTAATTTATTGGTGTTTGCTTATTATGTATCAGTTTGTAAAAAGTATGCATAATGCGATTATGCAATATTGTCTCAAATTAACATATAACTGTTATTGATTCTTAGCAAACATTTCAGTCAAGAAACGATTGCATGACCAAGTGATGTTGACAATGTGACTGCAAGAGGAAAGGGGCATTGTGGTGTTGGAGATGGCACGACACTGGACATGGTTGCAGAGCCTGGCAGTGGCTCTTCAGAACAAGATGGCTGAGGAGGGTAAGTTAAATAAAAATCCTGTCAATTCAAAGTTTGAATAAAGAAGTCACCCTCAGTCTCTGAACTTGGATGGAGTAGAACGGTTATTGCTCTGTTTACCATGGACATTTGGCTTGTACATAATAAAATAGGCATTATAGTTGTTGTTCACAACAAATACGGCTTTGCTAGACTGTGATTTAGGTAGTACTAGTTTAACACAGTTAAATATTTAACACAATGCCAGTTTCTTTAACTCACAAAAGTGTTAAAGGGGTCATATTATGACATTTTTTATTGTGTAAAATAAATGTTTGGTGTCCCCAGAGTACATATGTGAAGTTTTAGCTTAAAATACCCCACAGATAATTTATTATAGCATGTGAAAATTGCCACTTTGTAAGTGCGAGCAAAAATGTGCCATTTTGGAGTGTGTGCTTTAAAGGAAACAGCCAACATCTAAACCTGGGTTAATAAAATAACACATAACACAGAGATGGTGATAGAGACAATAAAGTAAAAGATTGCAGATCTTCATCAGTGTTACTTTTTAACGCACTTTAATATTGGGACACTATATATATATATATATATATATATATATATATATATATATATATATATATATATATATATACATACATACATACATACATACATACATACATACATACATACATACATACATACATACATACATACATACATATACATATATAAATATAACCCAGCAGTGTTCGTTTAACTAGGGTTCAAGGACAACAAACACAAAAAGTTTATAAAAGTTAATTACAGTTAAAATCGAAGCATTAAAAATGAGTTTAAATAATTTAGTTTCACTAAATGATAGGCGACCAGCCCAAACGGAAGACTGAAATGTGTGGGTGGACTGTAATTGCATCTCTAACTGTACGTTCACAACGCTGATGGAGACTGTTAAAAAAACACTCTGGCTGCCCTGCAAACAACGCTATAGAAAAAGAGTAGCGGACACTCGAATACGTTCTACAGAATAATTTTCCACCTTCTGATTGGTTGCCGCCGAATGTTTTCTCTGACTTCCGGCCACATTAACGCTCTCGTCGGTGGCGGTGTGAACGTATAGTAAGGAAACTGGTATTATTAACTCTGTCAATTAACTCCAAATCTGAACAACAATTTACTCTGAATATGTTAAATTTGCTCTTTAGGTGTTCAATTCAACTCAGAAATGTTTAACACTGAAATTTTTACTGTCCAATTTTGCTGTGTACCGGTACTTAAGCACAACTATATTGAAGAAGAAAACGGTTAACCAAAAGGGCCTATCAGACATTGGCTGAAACACAAAATGCTTTTTTCTGCTTTTGGTCTTTCTGTTACCTCAGTGATCCATCATGTTGCCTCGGTTTATACAGAGTCATCTAGCCGGGTACCATTGCAACAATGCACAGAAAAATGACAGCCATTCTTGTATGTAGATTTAAATGGGTGACATTTTTTTACTCTATTGAAGTTCTTTGGCCTCAAAAAGCAAAATTAATACCAAGTTAGTTTGTCTTTAATGTAATCTCTTTTGTATTTTAGACAAGGGAAATGAAGGACTTTGCTGTCTCTTAAGAAGATCGTCAGTGGTGTCAGAAGGGTTGCAAGTCGTCCTTCAACAATACAAGACTGCATTAGGTCTTGAGGTCTCTGTCCTTCTACATGTTGAAGAAGAAGATCTGACCTCAGCAGTCCAGATACCAGCGAGGATGAAAACATAATTTAGGTATTTTATTTATTTATTTATTTGTATGTATGTTTGTTCTCAAAAATTGACCAGAGGCTATTCCATCAAAGTGGATAAAGGAAAAGATTTTTGATAAGTCTCACAAATTTAAGTGGGAGTTCTGTTCCATTACTGTGGCTTAAGCCCAGTTCAGATCAAAGATTCACAACAAGACAAAGCTGTTTTAAAAGTTAACAGGGGGAAGTTGCAGCAACATGAACTGGCTCGTCTCACCTCTACTCAAGCCAGCTTTTGGGGTTGCTGCATCACAGCTTGTCAATTTGCCAGCTGCTGGTTTTAGAAGGTTTCAACACATAGTCAGCTTGTAACAGAGTCAACTGGTCAAGTCACTATTCAACTAAGTCAACTATTGGCTGGTTCAAGTTTTGGACGAAAGAAAGTGGGGAACAATTTGTTTATTTGTTTGAGGAACAGCTGTGTCTGTTTGCCTAAAAACGTAAAATGTACTTAACTCTTCAGGGCACCTTATGTGCACGAGCACACTATATACCTATTCTGGCTCGGTTAAAGTCAACATGGACTTGTTATTGCTATATTACACTGACTTTCACTGTAGGCTCAAGCCATTTCACTGACAATGTTAATTTAAGCAAGGCTTTTTCAAGTGAGCACAGCTTTCCTTAGCTGCATTGATGGAATTTCCCCATTATTTTTACATGAAATCACATTTTTGTGTAATTAATAATGCTTTACACACCTAAAACAGCTGAACTTAACCTTCTTTTCCTACCTCTTGCTTTCCCAGATAGAAACTACACAAAGGACTGCGTTTAAGGAAATGGACTTGGGATATATCTGTGTAGTGTTAGTATGCTAACTACATTAAAATCTGTATGCATCCTATATTGTTGAAATGTTCAACCTGTGTCTAGATTATCAAGCATGTTATTTAGCACGTTGATGCTCCTTAAATATGCACAAACATCTCAAGATAGGTGCAACAATCGTATGATATTATCAGTTGTAATAATTGAACTGATGTTATATTTGGCTAGTGTATTCATAATTTGTGTATTTAAAGTTGCTAATGGGCATTGTTAGCCACATCACAAACTCAATGTTAAAACACTGCTTATTGTGCCTTATTGTGTTTATGTACTTGCATTGGTGCAGTAATATTGATGTAATGCAGTAAGGTCATTGGTGTGTTTTACAATGGCTTTGAACAAAGCTCAACCAATCAGAATAATCATTGATAATAAAGGAAAAGTTTTATAACGGGTAAGTTGATATGAAATATTGTAAGCACATTCATCAGGATGACTTTGCTGACCTTGTGACCTTTATTACCACATTTAGGCCAAAATGTGAAAACTCTACTTGATTGAGTGTATTATAGGATATAACTGTTGTGCACCATTAAAGATAAACATCATAAATTCTTTCTTAAAGATGGATAATTTGTTGGCCATGTGTCTGTCACTATCAGTTCTGTTCTTATAAGCTTATTGTACATTAAGCACTATAGTATGCAAAAGAAAAATACACTACATTTATATTTTATGATTATACTTATATTGTGTATTACTACAACTTTATTCCCCTGTTCTGCTGGTTGTTTTCAAGTGAACTTCACAGTCTAGTGTTATTAAATTCAGACTTATGGCTTGATTGACAAATTTGCATTTCATGTATTTTCACTGCTTTTATTGTGAAAGACAAAAAATAAAGTGTTTCTAAATATGAGCATATTATGTTTTTACTTGTTCATACATTGTTAGTTAAAAACAAAATGTGATTATGCGTATTTATATGGGCGATCTTGGTTAATTTGACAACAGACTGCATTATATAATAAATGCATTACTTTAAAGCAGGGGTGGGCATTCCTGGTCCTGGAGGGCTACTGTCCTGCAAAGTTTAGCGCCAACCTTAATCAAACCTTTGATTACAGCCTTTGATTAGGGTTTTTCAGGTGTGTTTGATTAAGGTTGGAGCTAAACTTTGCAGGACAGTAGCCCTCCAGGCCAGGAATGCCCACTCCTGCTTTAATGCATGCATTGGTCTCCAACAAGGTTGCCTTGTGAATTGTCAAAGCACACTACTAATAGCCTTAATTTAATTTTATTTATTAAACAGGACTATTTATTTATTACATATTTTTATATTAGCTTGGCATCTTTTATGTACGTTAACATTTTAAACTTTTATAAACCATTAACAAGTAAAATAAAATAAAAATCAAGTAAAACAAAAAAGTTTTTAGTAGACTATTTAAAAAAAGTGGCCCTGCAGAATTGTTTTATCCATTGTGGTAGCCCTTGCTCACAAAAAGGTTGGGGACCCATGCTTTAAGGCAGGGGTCAACAATCCTGCTCCTGATGGCTCGGTGTCTCTGCAGAGTTTAGCCCCAACCCTAATCAAATACACCTGAAGGGCTGGAGCTAAACTCTGCAAAGACACTAGCCCTCCAGGAGCAAGACTGGTGACCCTTCCTTTAAGGCATATATTTTACTTATCTTCAAACCGCTTGCTTTTGCTTATATTTGGTGATGTAATGATTCTAGCAGAAAGTGTTCTAGCAGTGGTAGAGCTCAAACTAGATCAGTAGGACCCACAGCTCTGCATATTTTGTATGTTTTCCTTAACTGACACACCCAGAACCCAGATCTGTTCATGGATCTCTCCCTTAATGAGCTGATGATCTAAATCAGTTTAGGGAGACATGCAAAATGTGCAGAGGAGTGGATCACCTGGGTTTCAGATCATCAGCTCTGAGATTATGGAGAGATCCATAAACAGAAATTGGTTTGTCAGTTAAGGTAGACCTAGAAATTATGCAGAGCCGTGGGTCACCTGGGACAAGATTGAAAACCACTGGTTAAGGCAGACAACATAGATCTTGGATGTCATTATCCAAATAAGGTAATAATTCAGGCCATGTCAAATAGTTTCTTTTCAAAGGGTCCTGTGAAGCTATGCATGCAAAGTCATGTCCAAGAAATTATGAGAATTGAAACTTTGTCACATGACTAAACATATTAAAGAACTCAAACTAATTTGGGCACTATTTCTACATAAAATAACTAAATAAAAATGAAGCTTTGTGTTTATTTGTGTATATAATAGGCCTTCGAAGTGCTCTCTGAAACTAGGCCAGGGACAGCTTGAATCAGTGAAAAAAAACATTTTATCATAGAGCTATACGAAATGCATCCTTGGAAAGGTCTTGACCTGGGGAGTAACATATGTGAGTGTAAAGATTCTACATGGCTCATGCTTTCTAAATTCTCACCCTTAAACCTTAACATTTTACCATTGTTGAAAGCTTATAATCCAGCAACAAGAATGTTTACAGATGTGAGACCAATAGTTATACACAGTTCTGGACCTCACTTATCACATGAGTATAGTCACTAATGGATACCATCCAAAAGTGCAGTACAAATAGCCCATAAGCAATTTTCACCCATTTAACAATTAGACTTTTAAAATCTGACAACACTAATGTTTTCCCCACGCCCTAAAACCCCTAGGAGTACCATCAGTTTTATATTACCACTTTCTTATTATGGTGAATATACCAATGTATTTAAAGACTACAATTCCCAGCAGAGACACGCCCTTGAACTTTTTACTAAGCATGCAAATCGGTGTCCATATTTGAAGTTCTTCAGACTTGAATTAGGGTTAGGGCTATAAAATGTATTTATACTATGCGTTTCAATAACCTACTACAGCTAAAACATACATTATACTATATAGCAAGGACGTCAGTTTATTGGTGATATTGTAGAGCGTTCAGCCTTCTCCAATGTGCTTATAAACTACAACATCCAGAGTAACGCGCCATAGAGCTTCGTACAAAGCGTACAAATCAGCCATAATACTTGTAGTTCTTCCGGTTTTCAGAGCGTGAATATGGTTATACGGATTTACTATTTATAAATCATCGATATTTTAGTTTAAACAGCCGAAACATAAATTATTATTTTGTATTTACATGTTCAGGTTGAAAAACACGGCAGTATGTCAGTTCATTCGGGTTAGTTTAGCTACTCTAGAACTGAATTCAAGGTCAATGTCGGCGGGTGTTACTGTACACTTCAAATAGCGATATTATATTAAACATTAAATACTTTCAAAAGGTATGTCTACTCTCCAGACAAAGGCTTTCAGTTCACAATAGTTGTTAACTAGTGACAAAAACGGTTTAATGCTAGTATATAATAGTGATCCAGATAAGTGGCCTATATTTATAAGTATTATCTCTAATTGGCATTTCAAAACCATCCACTTAAAACAACCTAAGGCAAAGTTATTTGTTCTACTTTTTCATAACCATGTCACCGTCATATTGTGTTTGGAATTAATATGATGTATGGAATAGTAAAAACAAAAAGGATTATCTTTTGCAATATTTGTGGTTCTTCACAAAGATACAGGTAAAAGAGACCAAACGCTTATTTATTGCTTATTTATTCACTAGAAGCTTAAAGAGTGATCAAACAAATGCATTATTGAGATGCACAACAAATTTAAATGATGCAGCCTTTAGCAAATTGACCACATGTAGGTGCAGAGAAATTCATGATATATAAAGGAATCCTCAATTGGAGTCTAAACACTGGTGGTGGTGGTGATGATGAAGAGGTGAATAGCAATGCTCAAGCTCCTGGTGAACACGCACTGGAAGGATACCTAGGAGCTTAAAGCAATGAGGACTGTCTGCAGATGGAAATGGGGTGAAAGAGAGTTGCATCGCTTTACCCTGAAATGACAACTGACTACAGCAGAGAGTAACATAAGATGAGAGTAAGATATGATTGGTTTTTAGGAAGTAACAACATAGAATAGCATAGTGCAGGGCTATTCAAATCTTACCCTGGAGGGCCAGAGCACTGCAGATTTTAGCTCAAACCCTGATCAAACACACCTGAGCAAGCTAATCAAGGTCTTCATGATCACTAGACAAACACAGGTGGTTAAGTTTGATTAGGGTTGGAGCTAAACTATGCAGTGCTCAGGTGAGGTGGCCTTTCTGTGTGCAGTTTACATGTTCTCCCTGTGTCAGCATGAATTTACTCCGGTTTCCTCCCAAAGGCCAAAAACATGCTAGTTAGGCAAATTGGAAATGTCAAATTGTCCCTCTCACCATGAAAATAGCCATAGATGCTGGAATGGCGTAAAGAATAAAGAAACTCCATGTGTCACATTTCTTGAATTTCTTGAACATTTCCACCTTTTACCACTACAGAAGCACAATACGACTTCAAATGCAGCACAGAAAAATGTAATAAATAGTCAGAAACCAAAATGGAATTTTAGTGTAATACAATTTTTATTTAATTATTTTAATTAATTTGGAGAGAATCCTTTGGCTGCCAGGGATGGGTCCAAATCTCATCACTAAAACAGAAGAGAAAGTGTGGAGCACAAATTATAACATGTCTTTTATAAATATAAGTTTCTTTTTTTGTCATTTGTGAAACAGTTCAGATAAGAAAATTATTGTAGCCAAATAAAAAAACAAACAAAGTTAAAGTGAATAAATAAATAAAAATAAATAAATAATGCATGCATTAATTGATAAAGCAAGCAAACAGAAGATTACATACCATACTGGACAGGGCTCCCAGTCCACCAAAATGTCTGCTTTCCCCTATTAAGGAAACAACAAAACAAAAAAAGCAAACACATGAATTTCATTTTTAGCATGATGTTTAGATTATGTTTGGCTATAGGCATTAAGTTTAAGTAACACAGTGGGTCACTGTTGATATTTACAGCATCTGATCATGGATTTTTCTGTTCCTTCTTAGCCTGCAATTTAAAAAGACTAAACACAGAAAGTATCTACATAACAATTATGATATCAATGTTATTTATTACCCACAAGGAAGTATTTAAATCCTATATTAGACTCTGCATATGGTCTATATGCATTTCTTTTATGACTGTCTAACCTTTGTGACTGTTGTAAGTAGTTAGAGAAATAAGCAATAGAACTATAACAAATAACCAGGGGTAAAATACCAATGTCAACACACTGATAAAAGCATCCATGTTTACGTACACTTACTCCTTTTAAGCTTTTTCTTATCAGGCATAAGCTTTGGTCCACCTGTAGGATAGAAGATTACAGTCCAGTCATATATCCACTAAGAAAAAACTCATTAATAAAAAAAGGACAAAATGCTTAGTTGTAATGTGTGTCTGGTACTAAACATGGGCATCAGAAACAAAAAAATGTGGGTGGGTCTAAAATATTTACTGGGGTAGATACCATTTTCTTGTATTCTGGTGCATTTTAATATTAAAAAAATGCTTTTATAACCTAAAAGCTTTGTTTAGCGTGTTGTGGAAGTGCATCATGCAAAGTAGTAAAAACAAAAACAACATGGAGTTTAATTTATAGGGACTCTAAATTAGACAAGCGAAACGGATTTGAGGAAGCAGCAACTAAAATGTGGAACGGAGTTGAATTTATTAAGGCATTACTCTAGTGCAGTTTTCTTCAACCCTGGTCCTGGAGGACCTCCTTCCAGAATGTTTTAGATGTCTCCTTAATCAACACACCTATTTTAACGTATCAGCTTGTTAGGAAGACATTCTGGAAGGAGGCTGATGAGTTGGTTCAGGTTTTTTAAATAAGGAGACATCTAAAACTTTCTGGAAGGGGATCCTCCAGGAGCAGGGTTGAAGAACACTGCTCTAGTGCAGTGGTTTTCAAACTGGGGGCCGCGAGATGGTGCCAGGGGGGCCCCAGTTTTATGTCATTTTATGAAATACATTAATTTATCATGAATTCTGTGTAATTAAACCTAAAAAAATAAGGCTACTAACCAAAAGCACTACTTTTTTGTATAATTAAATTTTTTTTTAAATAAAATGTTGAGTTTTAGAACAGTTTTTTGTCACAAATTTTCTTTGGGGGGCCGCGAAGGAATGCACCGTACACAAGGGGGGCCGCACGCTGAAAAAGTTTGGGAACCCCTGCTCTAGTGGAATAGACTTGATTGCCGGTGCCCTGACAAGTGAAAAGACTAAAGGTACATTCACATAAGCGATTTTGTCGCTCGTCTCTTCAAGAGGTCGTTTGGGGGTGTTTCTAAATCTGGTTGTCATAAACAAATGAGTAACGTCCACTCCAGTAACTGATAAGAGACGGATGACATGAACTTCACTGCTTGGCTCTCACTGGTAGTTGCTCCAGAAAATCGCTCATCACTTGCACAAAGTTAAACTGCATTCAGACTAGCAGTAGCAGTGTGACACGATTTCATTTATTTCAATGGAAGCTTGGTGACTTCTGGTGACCCGACTGACAATGGCCATTGGCTTCTGAATGGGTGTGTCAAATTTGAGACAAGGTTGAGAAAAGTTTAACTTTATACAAATGATGAGCTACTTTCTGAAGTGACTACCAATAAGAGCAAAGCAGTTGAGTTCCTGTCATCCATCTGTAGTCAGTTACTGGAGTGGACGTTAATCATTTGTTTATTACAACTAGATTTAGACACTCCCCTAACGACCTATTTGAAAGATACGAGCGCCACAGTAACAAAGTCACACGTAATATGTATGAGGCTTTAAACTTTTCTTAAATTTGTCGTTCGGCTGGACATGCCCAATCTGGTCGCCAAAGGTCACTGTCGCTCGTGTCATCGAGCTGGCATTGAAATTAATGAGATCGCGTCTCTCTGCGCTAGTCACTGCTAGTCTGAATGCAGCTATATGCACTAAGATTAAGATGCATTCTGGTCGATCGGATTACAAGTGGACTAGACTAAACACAGGTTTAAACAGTGTTCAAAACGTTTTGGGCTCATCCACTTTTGACCACATTCAGAGGTAGGCTTTTATTTTGTGAGCATGTAAAAGTTGTGCAAGCTTATTTCATCAATGGCTCTGAAATATCAGAGAAAGCTCTTACATAAACATGTACAAAACACTGTGCAGCATGTTTACTAACACCACAAGCAGCGGACTTTGACATAATATTAGTTTGCGTCAATTTAAACCCGCCAATTCTCCCGCTCACTTTTAAACGAAAGCAGAGGGACTCGCTCAGTTTCTCACAGTAATTAGGATGAAGTGGTCGAAAGTGGACAAAACAGATCAAGTCAACTCAAGGTTTATTTATATAGCACAGATTTAACACAAGTGTAGTGTGTTAATCCATCTGTAAAACAGATACATTTAAATACCACCAATAATTACTCTACAAACATTATTTACATACCTGGCTTTTTCTTTTTGCGACAGAGTGCAAGATTTGTGACTGTGGCTGACCATGTGTAGACACCTGTGGGTTTGAAGAAAGAAAATTACTCATTAACCAAATAAACCTTTAACTTCTTATTTCAAATACTGGACAATCACAACATCACTGTGCTGCAGTACATGTATAAGTGTGAAGTACATGTAGCCTATAGTTATTGTGATTTAAAGTTTTATGTTAAGTGTTTATAAACAAGGACATTAAGGATCTACTGTATATATGATACTTAACATCTTCTGTTACTGGATTTTTTAAAAAAAATAGCCTTTTGTTATGGGTGATCTATAAGCAATGTAACTGTGTTTCAGCTGGTGCAAAGAGTTTGCTTTACTTTTAAAAATGTCTATAGTGTATTGCATGTACAAAAAATGAAGCATGACCAAAATCAAATCTACTTTATGGTTGATCTGAGTGGCAAAATATTCTGGTGCGGCTGAACAGATTTATACAACGTTACATGTCATCTTGTAAATACAGATTAGTGCTGTCAATCTTCCTCTATTATTCCATTCAAAGTACATTTCATAGTTTTTTTAATATTCAAATTATCCCAATATATTGAAATGTACTTAAAATGTAGCCTAGTCACAGACCTGTAATAAGCACATCTAATCATTCAATTGTGTCTTTATGGAACAAGAAAAACTATGACCATATTTAACACCTACAGCTACAAGTATAAGTGTAATAATTGACTCCAGTCCTTTGAATTATTTGAAAATAATGTACACCTGCGTTGTAATACTTCACTTTGCATCATGCCACATTACCACCTTGAATGTGCATTATTTTTAATATTCAACTGCCCGTCATCAATTATTCCTAACGCAAAACACATATAAATAGTAATTTTGCACTTAAAAATGACAATCCACATTGTGTGTTTTTTGATGTCTTGATGACACATGACAAAGACACCTATTTTAATGTCAGAAAACCCTATAACATGATATGTTTGAGTTCATTTTCGCAACTTGATTTCATGCGTCCTGCAATGTGACCATTTCACATGCACACAATGCAATGTTGATGCTGAAAATATATCAGCCTTAACCTGAATAAAGCTCTATGGGAAAACACTGGACAACAGGTAGCGTTAAGGTAACCCATAGGTTAAGTACTTGAAACCCAGATATAAATGGCAACTCTTAAAATCTGTCTTAATTACCTTGGCCCTTCGTAGTGCTCGCCTGCTCCAGCTGCCCTTCCATAGTGTTCGCTGCCTCCACCTGTCCCTCTGTAGTAGTCGCCTGCTCCACCATGTTTGTCATCTCTTCCAGTTGTTTGCATTCTCCAGTGGGTCACAGGGTGTGAGGTGCAGTGTAACCAGCTGATCATAATGCCACTGGAATCCTGGGTCCAACCTGTGCAGGTTAAATCATAATGGATGTTTTAAAACATAAGACTTTAAAGGGATAGTTGACAAAAAAATGAAAATTCTGTTATAATTTTTGATCCTCATGTTGTTCTAAACCTTTATGAATTGTATTTCTTCTGTTAAACACACTTTGTGTTCATTAGAAAAAAGAATCCTTTAACTATGGGATTGGGCTGTACCTCTTAAGTGTTTGAATCATATGGTCTAATTTTTCCAAACCAGATTTATTGCCACTTTAGATTAGAGCTGAGGTAACGATAGACTATTGGATGTATTAGATATGTGCAAATCTATATTTGATTGATTCTATAGGACTATAACAAATACAATATATCTTTTGATCAGGAAAAAACAGAGTGCTTATATATTATCAATTCAAAGAATAACACCAAGTGTGATGTTTGTTTAAAGAAAAATGTATGCTTTATGCTTTCAAGTTAGCAGCAGCGTAAGTGTATGATGTCTCAAGCCAACATTTGATGGTTTCCTTTTTTTGTGTTATTTCTGCTAATGGTCCATCTGCATTGTAAGCTCTACATTTCATATACAAGAGTATAATGATATTCATTTTCATTTGATTCAGTAACTGAGTGACCTACAAAAGGACTTTACAAATTTAAATTGATGTGTGTCCCTACAAACAATTGTTTAAGTCAGTGTGCCTAAACATTAAAAATTATGTTGTATGTGGGCTGAAAACAAATAAAATATGGCTTCTACAAAAAAAACATTCCAAACATAATAATTCCTAAGTTAACATAGTATGTATTCAGGTATATGCTTGAACCAAGTTAACTATGGGTACCAAATCCCATCCGCTTGTTTGTCTGACATCACACAGCACCGCTTCCGGGTCCAAAAGCTCTATCAGATGCTGAGGAAACAAACAAAAATACTGATATACAATCACAATTCTAACCTCTCTCTCTAAGTGGACATCCCAGATGATCGTTCAGTCATTACAATGGTAGTGCACAGTGTGAGTTTATAAAAGCTTAGCTTAAATGCATGAAATCAATAAACTACCATGTTGTAAATGTCTGTTTAGATTTCACTCAAAATCAGTGAAGGCGTGGGCCTGGAAACGGTATCCTTACGTCACAAATTACCAAGTGGATTGAAGGCCAGTGTGCTGCCTGCAAGCTATAAATAGAAATGGCCTTAAAGGTACCCCATGCACAACTATCCATGTCTTAATTAATATTCATGATATACCGATCAATCACATAATCATAGTAGTTTGCTATCAAAATAAATGCCATAATTCTTCATCCCCAAATCTTGTGCAAATGCTTTCAAACCTCACAATACTATGCAGGTAAAAGCAGTGGACTGTAGAAATTGTTTGAGTCAGTTGTCTTATAAGTTGTTGTTTGCCAAATCTTACAGAATGGTTTGATGGAGTGCTGTTTGACTGTGTCTAAGGTTAGATAAATATTGAAATACTTCAAATGTTTTGAAAAGATCCAGTGTTGTGCTAACAAACTTTGTGGTTATTTAAAAACAAAAACCTCTCCCAACGTTTTACTGTCAATGAGTTTAGGTGTTGATGACTGAATTTCAGTTTTATGGAGTGAGCTATCCTTTCAAAGGGAACATTTCACAAGACTTGGCGTCCCCACAGTATGTATGTAAAGTTTTAGCTTAAAATACCATATAGATAATTTATTATAACATGTTAAAATAGCCACTTTGTAGGAGTGGAATCTTTTGACATCACAAGGGGAGCCAATAACCTATTTTTTCCACATGCTTGCAGAAAATGGTTTCTGTTACCGTTTTTTTTTTTTTTACATTTTCTAGGTTGATAGAAGCACTGGGGACCCAATTATAGCACTTATACATGGAAAAAGTCAGATTTTCATGAAATGTCCCCTTTAAGATTTTAATATTGATCAAATCTTTTGCCTACTCAACAAGCTGTGAACTGTGACTTTAAAAATACAGTGCATGCATCTCACCTTCACAAAGGTATTCATAAAAGGAACCGATCTTCTGAAGGTAGTCCTGGGCATAGGCGATAATCTCTCACACTTAATATTTTGCTTCTTGGTCTCCTTTTCACGAAGCAGAACTGGCTTGTATCCAGTAGCATGGAGTTTGTCAAGCTGCAATGACAACATTGTGTATTTACTGAATGGAATATTGGTTAATGTCATTCAGGATATTTTTTACTTCATGGTGAGTTTAGCTTTTGTATAACCAAGTATGTGAAAACAGGAAAGAGTAATACATTAAAAGAAAACAGCAAAAACATAAATGACATCATAAGGTTAGTAGGTTTGGCTGGTAACTATGGTAACTATTGTGCAATTGGACAGTGACAATCTACTGTATAAATTTATTCAAAATAAAGGCCAAACGTTAATCATTAAATAGGTTGCTTTGGATGGACTACAGAATCTGCATAGCAGTATGAATGCAGTCTATTTGATAATTGTCATTCAGAGAATTCCCAAGTGTCACTTATATTTTGTTGTGGTAGATAATTTAGGACTGTGATGTGTTAAAGTGAAAATGTGTTTACTGAAGAGAATTGCCACTAAAATAAAAACAATATATTAAAAGAGATATACAAGAATGTGTAAGAAATTCTACTTACTAGGGCTGCACGATAAATCGCACGTGATTGTCATGCGCATCTCTTCAGTAAAGCCGGTTCTTTGATTAGTAGTACACCAACATCACCTGCTTTGAGATGGAGCAGCATTTACTACACAAAGCCATAGTTACCTGACAACCGGGGCAATTTCGCATTAATTATCGCCTGCGATAGGTATGCGATATGGCCCAGCTTGTCAGTGAACTAGGGCTTTGTGTAGCAAACAATGGCTCTTAAAAGTGCCTTTGGGTTTATAAAATAAGCAACGTTAAATCTAAGTTGTAACAGGTGATTCGATTGACAGGATCTGCAGGGAGAACAGAAAATGTTTATTATGTAGTGTAAATTAGCTCTAATATAAGGCTTAAATAGTGTACCCCAATAGTGGGGATTCCTATTTTCTTACAAATATTATAAGACAAATATTAAAACTTTAGACTATATTAATCTCACACAATAAAGCAATGACCACTTTAAGTTACTCTAATGTTGATAACCCTGCTGAAAAAAATAGCATCAAACCAGCATGGGAATTATTGGTCTATGCTGGTTTAGCTGGTGGTCACCAGCATACCAGCACCAAAACACAACATATGCTGGTATGACCAGCATGGGATGCTGGTGCTAATGCTGGTTTAGCTGGTGCTAATGCTGGTTTAGCTGGTGTTCACCAGCAAATCAGCACCAAAACACAACATAGCTGGTCTTGCTGTTTTTTTCAGCAGGGAACTTATACTAGGTTAACGTTAGCTTCTTAATGGGACATTAATTCTCTAACACGAAACGTTAGACTTCCCTTGCGAAAATTAAACATTGTTTTACTACAGTTAAGAAATAACCATGGATTTGAAAAAGAAGTTAAACCATGTTTGGTTTAGTAAAACCATTTTGCAAATAATCGATACACACAAACCGTGGTTACTACACTTTTACCACAAAAACATGGTTAATTTTCGTACGAGTATGGCAATGTCAGCCTAATGCCAAAAGAAAGGCGTGAATTATAACATTTAAACAAATAGTGAACTTTAAACGAAAGCATCTTGACTTACCTGAACAGTGATTTACGCGTAATGAGAGAATCCCTGTCAATTACGAGTACCGAAGAAGAAATCACCCAATAGCAAAGAGGACTGGCTCAGATTCCATAGCATCGGAGGCAGAGAGGATTCTGGGAAAAGCAGGCGTCCGAAACGGGCTTATTTTTTTTCAATGAAAGTAGAAACAATCAAAATTGATGGCCATAACATCGTATTGTTGAACTATCAAGCACACGTCAGTGTTCATGTGTTGAGAAAATATTGTGATCTGCAGCGGGCCCACATGTAGTTTTAGCTGGTGCCTTCACCATAGTAGATGTCGATAAGGCTCATGGGTAGTGTAGTATTTACTCTTGTATTTGACACACGAAACCGATCGAAAAATCAATATTTCTCAGAAAAAACGGCAACATTTGGAAACGATTGCAGTAGCAAAACTCTGCAGTCTCGTAAATTAACAATTATGTACTGCTGACGATGGTTTACAATGGCGATCATCATGCAGAATATTAAACAAATAAAAAAGGATAAACATCTCCTGATTAAATGTTGAGTAAAGTAGCGCTTAAAGTGTAATAAATTAATGACAAATAAAGTAAAACAATACAGCTCCCGGGTATATACTATTGCAATACATTAGATTAAATTCGTGCTGAAAAACACGAAAAAATAATAGGACAAAAAAACGTGGTGCAGGCACGAAAAATACTTCCTATTGAAATACATTAGATTGAAAGTCGTTCTGACTAGCACGAAAAAAAGGGGAAAATCGTGTCCATGAACACGAATCAATAGATTAAATTACGTGACTATGGCACGAACTGCCGTGAGACTGGGTTGGTCGATGATGTTTAAGTCGTCATCGTGTCACCTCCAAAATACGAATGCATACAGGTTGAAAACAACACGAGGATGAATAAATGATGACAGAGTTATCATTATAAATTAAAATATGTTCTTACTGCAAGTCATTTAGGTAATCAAGAAAATACTTTACCCGTTGTCTTAAACAAATACAGCTATGCTTCCAGGCGTGTCGACGTTGCTGTGGTTTTTCGACCGCTGTAGTATGAAGGGTAGTGGAAAAAAAAGTTTTCAGGTGTTTTTAACATCCCAAACTGTCTCGTACGATTTTCTTGCGCCTTCAGCTGTGTCGAGGCTGTTTAATTCGTCCTGGTATCACCTCCGCAAACTGTAAGGAAAATAATTAAATACATTACAAAAACATTTCGTTATCAGCGTGTTCATTTCCATGCAAGCTTTTCGTTAAACCAATAATGCCAACGAATACACAGCACTTTTAAAACACACGAATTAAAAAACACTCTGTCATTCACGCACAAAAGAAACAAATTCTGATTTTTACCTAACTTATTTGTCCCCGAGAAGGGGAGCGCACCGTTCATGGAAACACTGCAATACCACGTCGATGCATGGAGTGGAAGGAGCAAGCTCCGCTTCCATTTCCGAAGGTCAAAAATCCATTTAACGTATAGTCCCCGGGTAGGAGACGTATCAGACATTAAACTGATAAGAACAGATACTACACTTGATCTTAGCCAAAAGGCCGAGAAGCGATACCGCAATAGACGCAGCCAAAGGGCAGCCGGCGAAGGCGCTGGCTTTCGGGGTGGAGGCTAGCGGGCATTTAACTCTAATATGAAGTAGTATGTAATATGAATATGTAGAGTGAAAAAAAAGTGTTAAAGTGTTTTAAACATCCAAATCTGTTCGTTTACTTTGTATTTTTTTCCTGTTTTCGAGTAAAAAAGAATTCTTAAATCGAGATGCATTTTCTTAAGCAAAGTGGCTTAGATTTTAAGTCTTGTTTACTGAAATAAATTCTAAAATGTAATAGGTTAAGGCCTAAATCAAGTAAAAATATATGCCAGTGGTTTAAGGGAAATAAACCTAAATTGAGTTTATTATTGCATTAAGTTGGAACAGAAATTAAGTTTATTTTTCTTACCCCACCGGCAGATATTTTTACTTGTTTTAAATATAAACCTGTTGCTTTTTAGAATTTATTTCAATTATTACAACACATAATATCTTAAGCCACTTTGCTTAACAAGTAAATGCATCTCGATTTAAGAATGGTCAGATATTTACTAGAAAACAAGACAAAAACTTCCAAACATGAATTTACAGACGGCTGGAAATTTTAAACAAAATAACTAGACATACCTATTCGGGTCTGCTCCCGTTTGCTGTGATGAAGGGGGTCTTAGTCCAAAGCACATTTTGAGGAATACTTACACATTTTACTTCTTATTTCTTTAGAATGAATTATTATTTATTTTCAATTACAAAGTATGCGATCTGATTTTCTATTTATTTATTTATTTAGCTTGTTGCACATTTGATTTGTTGCCGCATCATTCCGTGTTAATGTATTTCAATGTATTTGTTTATAAGCAAAAAGTGCGTTATTATAATTCATTATATAGCTGCGAAATATATAAAAGTATTCCCAGCAAACACAAAACGTTTTTATAACGTTTTTGTATTTGCTGGGTTGGCATCACTTTCTTTAGCTCACACAAAATTCTACCAAAAAACAGCATATCATTTTCTACTAAATAACTGCATACACTGTGGATTAAAAATGTCCGGAATGCGAACCTGGTAAAACCCAGGTAAAAAAAGCAAATAAAAAATAAACCATTTTGATTTAGCAAAAGTTTACAAATAAATGCACTCCCTGTACACAACAAGCACGCCTCGTTACCATTCATATTTTGCGTGATTTAAGTTTCGTCGCATACATTTTGGAATAAAATAAGGCTTTTAATGTATGCAGACTTCATTCTCCATTAAGGGCTTATCAATCATAATGAACGCTGTTAACTATTCTCATTGAATGGTCTAAATCCAATGCTGGTAAAGAAATCAAATGTCCATTTAAACGCAACAAGCAAACAGCTATGCTTCCAGGTCTGTCGACGTTGCTGTGGTTTTTCGACAGCTGTAATATGAAGGGTAGAGTGAAAAAAGTGTTTAAGTGTTTTAAACATCCAAATCTGTTCGTTTACTTGCTACTTTTTTTCTGTTTTCGAGTAAAAAAATAATTCTTAAATCGAGATGCATTTTCTTGTTAAGCAAAGTGGCTTAGATTTTAAGTCTTGTTTACTGAAATAAATTCTAAAATGTAATAGGTTAAGGCCTAAATCAAGTAAAAATATATGCCAGTGGGTTAAGGGAAATAAACCTAAATTGAGTTTATTATTGAATTAAGTTGAAACTGAAATTAAGTTTATTTTTCTTACCCCGCCGGCAGATATTTTTACTTGTTTTAAATATAAACCTGTTGATTTTTGTAATTTATTTCAATTATTACAATACATAACATCTTAAGCCACTTTGCGTAACAAGTAAATGCATGTCGATTTAAGAATTGTCAGATATTTACTAGAAAACAAGACAATAACAGCAAGACAGACCTTAATTTACTTTTTTCTTCCAAACATGAATTTACAGACGGCTGGAAATTTTAAATAAAACAACTAGACATACCTATTCGGGTCTGCTCCCGTTTGCTGTGATGAACGGGGTCTTGGTCCAAAGCACATTTTGAGGAATACTTACACATTTTACTTCTTATTTCTTTAGAATTAATTATTATTTATTTTCAATTACAAAGTATGCGATCTGATTTTCTAATCGCGGTGTGTTTTATTCCTCGTTTGCTTGCATGGATTTGCTTTATTTATTTTGCTTGTTGCATTTAAATGCACATTTGATTTGTTGCCGCATTATCCTGTGTTAATGTATTTCAACGTGCTTATAAACAAAAAGTGCGTTATTATAACCAATTATATAGCTGTGAAATATATAAAAGTATTCCCAAAAACCCAGGTAAAAAAGTAAAATAAAAAATAAACCATTTTGATTTAGCAAAAGTTTACAAATAAATGCACTCCCTGTACACAACAAGCACGTCTGGTTACCATTCATGTTTTGCATGATTTAAGTCTCGTCGCATACATGTTTGCGTAAGGATTTGATATTTATTTTTTGTGGAAGTTTATTAAACTAAAAGGCTTTGTATTTTTGCTCCGTGAGCCGCTTGGACGCTGTTTAAATAGTCATCGGGAGTTAACTGTATTTTGCTGTCCTGCAGTTTTTTTCTTTCTTTACGTGTGTATATAAGTGTATGTACCATTTATATAACTATTTCCACATGTAATATCTGAGCGGTGGTTTTTGAGACTTAAACAGAAGGCGAGAGTATGTTTGTGTGTTTTGGTTTATTTTTGGTTCGTCACTGCTTTTAAGAACTATGCACTGATTTGCTGTGTGGTTTGTCCCTTCTGTTAAAAAGTGAATTTAATCTAGTCTCTCCAATTGTGGGTAAATAACCGGTGGGCCGTAAATTTTATCTTTTAAATATTTTTAAGCACTTTCTGTAAAAAATAAATTTGTACTATTTTTGGAGAGTCACGTCTCTGTCTTTAATCCCATCCGAACCAGCAGGGTCCTTTTCATATTTTTGTAACTTTTTTGTTTGTTTATTTTTTCTCTTGGGTTCAATCTATTTTCCTGTGTGAATAAATAACCCAGGTGACCTAGTCGGTTCCTTTTCATACCTTTAACCAAAGGTTACACATGCAAGCAAACGAGGAATAACACATACGATTAGATCATCACGTCACATACTTTGGAATTAATAAGAAACAATTATTCAGTCTAAAGAAATGAGAAGTAAAACGTGTATGTACTTCTTCAAATGGGCACACTTTGGACAACGACCCCCGTCATTACAGTAAAATGTTTTCCCTACTTCCGGTCAAAGCCGCCATTTTGTGAAATGGGCATATAGGCGACGCTGGAGCATGCCGCCATTGTCTCTGTTCGACAAAACAATTGTGTTTATATATAGATCTATTCGATTTTTTTTCGATTTCAATCACCGAATACAAGGTACAACACGATGCCATCAGGCCCTTCTCTCTGGTTTATGTTTGTAAGGAAAATAGAGGGCGAAATTCCATTTCAGTCAAACATTCCTTCCGTGCCACGCTGCTTTTTTTCTTTGAACGAAAAAAAAAACCCGTGTGCTCCGCCTATACAATTCGTTTTCCTGTTTATGATTATTTTATGCTTAAAACAAGCAAATAAATCTGCCTAAAGGGTAAGAAAAAAAGTCGTGAACTTTTCCCATAAATACTATTTCAAGAAAAACTGTCCTACCCCACTGGCCGATTTTTTGCTTGTTTAAATTCACTTCGATTGCATATATAAAAATATTGTCTACAAACTAGATCACCGGGCAGATGTTTATCTTTTTAGTATCCACCGAAGACACATGCGAACCTGCATATGGGCCAAACTTTTCCACAATACACATTCGTTGTGTGCACGCGCCATTGTCTTTGTTCAACGCGACAGCGTGCTCCGCCTAAATAATTTGACCCATTTTAACATGGGTTTGTTTCTCGTTGTTGTTTTTTCTTTGAAAACAATCTATATAGCGCTCTCCACAATCGTTTTGGTGTTAGCTTTACGTGGAATAGAAACACACAAAAGTACTGAGCGAACGAGAAACATATTATAGAACGCGCAACATCATATAGATCACGGATTGGAAACCAAACTGGCAACCACGCACAAAAGAAGCAAACTCTGGTTTTAAACTCACCTTATTTGTGCCCGGAAAGCGCCCGAGTCGATGAACGGAGTGGACGGAGCAAGCCTCGCTTCCATTTCCGAAGGTCAAAAATCCATTTAAACTTGTAGTCCCCGGTGTCCACTTGTTCTTGTCCAAAAAGCCGAGAAGCGATACCGCAATGGGAGCCGGAGAAGGTGCTGGCTGTCGGGATGGAGGTTAACGGGTCAGAGGTCTGGCACTGAAGGTCTGGGTCCATTCCTCACCGTGTGCATTTCACTCTATACGTGTAAAAAACATACAAATACATAAAATACATACAGAAACAGTTATCACTTACACAAAAAGAACATGAAGGTAAAGCTTCAGTTAATTTGCTTGCTGATTGCTTTTTGCATGCACATAAAAAACTGAACAAAACTGATATACTAAACAAAATAGGCCCTAAAATTGAGGAACACCAGTTGTATAGCTATTTTTTAAATATGAAATAAGACAATAAATTACAAATAACATTTGAATGCCTGCAGCTTGTTCATGTCCACTCCACAAAAAAAAAAAACAGTGTGACCCTTCTATTTGGTTTCAAGTTTGAAAGTTTCGAACCTATGCAACACTCTTAAGACAAATGCTCCTAAAAAGTACCAAATAAGGGTTCCTCAGCATGTAACCACAGCAGAACCCGTTTTTTGGTACTATATGGAAACTTTTTATAAGGTTCTATAAAGAATCTTGCCTTGAAAAGTGCTCGCCTCAATGGTGCTATAAAAAAACATTAATTTATCAGCTGTCAGGAGTGACATTTTTGTTACTTATCCACTTTTTAATGTATAACACTTGATAAAGATTATTTATTGTCAATTCTTCACATGTTTCAAGAATACAAAGCAATCGAAATACAAGTTGCATCAGCATTCATTTAATATGCCACATGGAGCTGGAATCATCTTTCAGAAGAGATCAGATTTGTTTCAACGGTAGACACTTTTAAATCTATATGAAAAACACGACGGTTTAACTTTGCATTTACTGAATGATTTAAAACAGTACGAATGAAACAGTATAAAAGAATACAACAGTATGAACCTGTAGCTGGAATCAGCTTTCGGATGAGATCAGATGTGTTTCAACAGTAGGCACTTTTAAACCTAGATTAAAAACACATCAGTTTAACTTTGCATTTACTGAATGATTTAAAACAGTACGAATGAAACAGTATAAAAGAATACAACAGTATGAACCTGTAGCTGGAAAAAGCTTTCAAATGAGATCAGATGTGTTTCAACAGTGGGCACTTTTAAACCTAGATTAAAGACACATCGATTTAACTTTGCATTTACGGAAGAATATAAAACAGTACGAATAAAACAGTATAAAAGAATACAACAGTATGATCGGTTTAACTTTGCATTTACTGAATGATTTAAAACAGTATGAATAAAACAGTATAAAAGAATACAACAGTATGAACCTGTAGCTGGAATCAGCTTTCAGATGAGATCAGATGTGTTTCAACAGTAGGCACTTTTAAATCTAGATTTAAAGACACATCGGTTTAACTTTGCATTTACTGAAGAATTTGAAACAGTACGAATGAAACAGTATAAAAGAATACAACAGTATAAACCTGTAGCTGGAATCAGCTTTCAGATGAGATCAGATGTGTTTCAACAGTAGGCACTTTTAAATCTAGATTAAAGACACAACGGTTTAACTTTGCATTTACTGAATAAACAGTACGAATAAAACATTATAAAAGAATACAACAGTATGATCGGTTTAACTTTGCATTTACTGAATGATTTAAAACAGTACGAATGAAACAGTATAAAAGAATACAACAGTATGAACCTGTAGCTGGAATCAGCTTTCAAATGAGATCAGATGTGTTTCAACAGTGGGCACTTTTAAACCTAGATTAAAGACACATCGGTTTAACTTTGCATTTACTGAAGAATATAAAACAGTACGAATAAAAGAGTATAAAAGAATACAACAGTATGATCGGTTTAACTTTGCATTTACTGAATGATTTAAAACAGAACGAATAAAACAGTATAAAAGAATACAACAGTATGAACCTGTAGCTGGAATCAGCTTTCAAATGAGATCAGATGTGTTTCAACAGAAGACACTTTTAAATCTAGATTAAAAACACATCGGTTTAACTTTGCATTTACTGAATGATTTAAAACAGTACGAATAAAACAGTATAAAAGAATACAACAGTATGATCGGTTTAACTTTGCATTTACTGAATGATTTAAAACAGTACGAATAAAACAGTTTAAAAGAATACAACAGTATGATCGGTTTAACTTTAGATTTACTGAATGATTTAAAACAGTACGAATAAAACAGTATAAAAGAATACAACAGTATGAACCTGTAGCTGGAATCAGCTTTCAAATGAGATCAGATGGGTTTCAACAGTGGGCACTTTTAAACCTAGATTAAAGACACATCGGTTTAACTTTGCATTTACTGAAGAATATAAAACAGTACGAATAAAAGAGTATAAAAGAATACAACAGTATGATCGGTTTAACTTTGCATTTACTGAATGATTTAAAACAGAACGAATAAAACAGTATAAAAGAATACAACAGTATGAACCTGTAGCTGGAATCAGCTTTCAAATGAGATCAGATGTGTTTCAACAGAAGACACTTTTAAATCTAGATTAAAAACACATCGGTTTAACTTTGCATTTACTGAATGATTTAAAACAGTACGAATAAAACAGTATAAAAGAATACAACAGTATGATCGGTTTAACTTTGCATTTACTGAATGATTTAAAACAGTACGAATAAAACAGTTTAAAAGAATACAACAGTATGATCGGTTTAACTTTAGATTTACTGAATGATTTAAAACAGTACGAATAAAACAGTATAAAAGAATACAACAGTATGAACCTGTATAGCTGGAATCAGCTTCAGATGAGATCAGATGTGTTTCAACAGTAGGCACTTTTAAATCTAGATTAAAAACACCATCGGTTTAACTTTGCATTTACTGAATGATTTAAAATAAAACAGTATAAAAGAATAAAACAGTATGAACCTTACCCGCCATAAAGGGAATGAAGCTTACGGTATGGTGCTTACCTGCAGAAATAAAGTACAAAAAGAACACACAGAACTTCAATTTTCAACCTGTTTGTGATTACCACACAATCCCGTCACCTGGCTGTGGTCTTCATTTGGTGAACGGTTCTTCACTCATAATTGACCTATACAAGAAATAGAAAAGAATATTAAGCAATTCTGCTATTACATTTAGATGTGCCCCAAGAACACAGACACACCGGCTCCAAAATGTTGAAACAGTACATTTCTGTTATTTTAATGTGGCAAATGTGTCAGCTTTAAAAGAACCATACCTTACCTTTTAAACAGGATGCGCACTGCATTAAATACCTTTACTCCCAGCATAAGCAAGCAATTTTCAAAATGCTTTAAAAGTAAATGGTGATTATTTTACTTGTTTGCCTGTTTTTGACTACCATAGAATCCTGTCGCCTGGATTCCAACCTATCATTTTCAGGCTTGTAAAGCAAATAATGAAATACATTATCATTGACTTCCATAGTAGGAAAAAAAATATTTTGGAAGTATCGTGATAAATGATGAAGAAAATATTTTGAAAAATGATGGTTAGCACACAGTCGATGGTACCTATTAAATTTCATCATATTTTTTTATTCCTACTATGGAAGTCAATGGTCACTATCTGCTGTGGGTTTACCATCATTCCTCAAAATATCTTCTTTTGTGTTAATCAGAAAAAACGAACGCATACAGGTTTAAAACAACACGAGGATGAGTAAATGATGACAGAATTATCATTATTATAAATTGAAATATTTTCTTACTGCAAGTCATTTAGGTAATCAAGAAAATACTTTACCCGTTGTCTTTGCAAGTTAAACAAATACAGCTTTGCTTCCAGGTCTGTCGACGTTGCTGTGGTTTTTCGACAGCTGTAGTATGAAGGGTAGCGAATGAATGAATACATTGCACAAAAAATCCTTTTTAACTATGCAAATATCTAAAAAGTCTTAAAATAAGATGCATTATTTTGATGAGCAAAAGGACATAAGAAAATAAGCCTAGCCTTTCGGGAGAAAAAACATAAAATTTAAGTGAATTTGGGCTTAAAACAAGCAAATAAATCTGCCAAAGGGGTTAGAAACAAATCTAGATTTAAACACCTAATTCAAGAAAAATTGTCTTAGCCCATTGGCAGATTTGTTGGCTTGTTTTAATGTACATTCATGTACAATATTTCGTTTTGTCTTGTATTTCTAAGCATTTTGTACTGCCCAACGTTGTCTAGGTTGTTTAACGGTTGTCATTTTCTTTTAAAAGCTTTATAATTTATTAGTTTGGATGATTGCCATTCCTGAGAACCGCTTACATTGTAAGTAAAAGAATCATCTAAGCATTATTTTGTTGAATGTCTCTTAGACATGTAGCTGTTTGATTGTGGTTCTATTTAATGGCCAGTCTATACTTGGGGAACGGTCAAACGTCTATTAGATTTTCACTGACAGCCCAAATTAAGCCTTGTTTTAGCCTAGACACATATTCGCGGTCTATTAGAAGTTATGTAGTCGTTTAATAGCCGCTTTTTGATGACCAATGCGTTCTTGTGCCGTGGTTAGGCGTCTCTTGGATTTTCCGTAAAAAGACAAACGAATCTATTTTTAACACAAAGGCCGGGGGAGAGCGCGAACGCAGTCCCCCACTATCAGAAATTTTGCAGTCGAGATTCCCACATTTGGGGAATTCGCAAAGGGTCAGCACAACCGGAGTGCAATGGCTGAGCCTCGCCCTGGGTGAACCACCTTCATGATCATGGTATCTCCCCTGCCAGGTAAGTATGAGCAACAGCCTTTGAGGCCAGACGGCCGCATCTTCCTGTGACCGATCACATCGACGGCGCCCCCGAAGGCCGTCCGACTACCATTTCATTACTGTGTGTGACCAGGTGGAAAGGCGCACGAAGCCAGGTCTGAAACCAAATATTCTTCGAGATCTACCCATTTTCCGTTTCCAGCCCGGTTAAACCGTGCAGAGAGAAAAACGTGAAACAATTTAAATCAAATGGATTTAAATAGCGCATTTCAATATATCGTTTCGTTATTACAAAGTAACTTTACGTGGAATAGAAACAAAGAAATGTACAGAGCAATCGAGAAACAACGAAAGCATAGCAATTTTAGAACGTGGATAAATAAAAACACAAGGGCTCAATGACTTACCCGTTGTCGTTGTGAGTTAAACAAATACAGCTATGCTTCCAGATCTGCCGACGTTGCTGTGGTTCTTCGACAGCTGTAGTACAGTGAAAAAAAAGTTTTCAGGTGTTTTGAACATCCCAATCTGTCTCGTTCGCTTTTTCAGCTGTGTCGATGATGTTTAAGTCGTCATCGTGTCACCTCCAAAATACGAATGCATACAGGTTGAAAACAACACGAGGATGAATAAATGATGACAGAGTTATCATTATAAATTAAAATATGTTCTTACTGCAAGTCATTTAGGTAATCAAGAAAATACTTTACCCGTTGTCTTAAACAAATACAGCTATGCTTCCAGGCGTGTCGACGTTGCTGTGGTTTTTCGACCGCTGTAGTATGAAGGGTAGTGGAAAAAAAAGTTTTCAGGTGTTTTTAACATCCCAAACTGTCTCGTACGATTTTCTTGCGCCTTCAGCTGTGTCGAGGCTGTTTAATTCGTCCTGGTATCACCTCCGCAAACTGTAAGGAAAATAATTAAATACATTACAAAAACATTTCGTTATCAGCGTGTTCATTTCCATGCAAGCTTTTCGTTAAACCAATAATGCCAACGAATACACAGCACTTTTAAAACACACGAATTAAAAAACACTCTGTCATTCACGCACAAAAGAAACAAATTCTGATTTTTACCTAACTTATTTGTCCCCGAGAAGGGGAGCGCACCGTTCATGGAAACACTGCAATACCACGTCGATGCATGGAGTGGAAGGAGCAAGCTCCGCTTCCATTTCCGAAGGTCAAAAATCCATTTAACGTATAGTCCCCGGGTAGGAGACGTATCAGACATTAAACTGATAAGAACAGATACTACACTTGATCTTAGCCAAAAGGCCGAGAAGCGATACCGCAATAGACGCAGCCAAAGGGCAGCCGGCGAAGGCGCTGGCTTTCGGGGTGGAGGCTAGCGGGCATTTAACTCTAATATGAAGTAGTATGTAATATGAATATGTAGAGTGAAAAAAAAGTGTTAAAGTGTTTTAAACATCCAAATCTGTTCGTTTACTTTGTATTTTTTTCCTGTTTTCGAGTAAAAAAGAATTCTTAAATCGAGATGCATTTTCTTAAGCAAAGTGGCTTAGATTTTAAGTCTTGTTTACTGAAATAAATTCTAAAATGTAATAGGTTAAGGCCTAAATCAAGTAAAAATATATGCCAGTGGTTTAAGGGAAATAAACCTAAATTGAGTTTATTATTGCATTAAGTTGGAACAGAAATTAAGTTTATTTTTCTTACCCCACCGGCAGATATTTTTACTTGTTTTAAATATAAACCTGTTGCTTTTTAGAATTTATTTCAATTATTACAACACATAATATCTTAAGCCACTTTGCTTAACAAGTAAATGCATCTCGATTTAAGAATGGTCAGATATTTACTAGAAAACAAGACAAAAACTTCCAAACATGAATTTACAGACGGCTGGAAATTTTAAACAAAATAACTAGACATACCTATTCGGGTCTGCTCCCGTTTGCTGTGATGAAGGGGGTCTTAGTCCAAAGCACATTTTGAGGAATACTTACACATTTTACTTCTTATTTCTTTAGAATGAATTATTATTTATTTTCAATTACAAAGTATGCGATCTGATTTTCTATTTATTTATTTATTTAGCTTGTTGCACATTTGATTTGTTGCCGCATCATTCCGTGTTAATGTATTTCAATGTATTTGTTTATAAGCAAAAAGTGCGTTATTATAATTCATTATATAGCTGCGAAATATATAAAAGTATTCCCAGCAAACACAAAACGTTTTTATAACGTTTTTGTATTTGCTGGGTTGGCATCACTTTCTTTAGCTCACACAAAATTCTACCAAAAAACAGCATATCATTTTCTACTAAATAACTGCATACACTGTGGATTAAAAATGTCCGGAATGCGAACCTGGTAAAACCCAGGTAAAAAAAGCAAATAAAAAATAAACCATTTTGATTTAGCAAAAGTTTACAAATAAATGCACTCCCTGTACACAACAAGCACGTCTCGTTACCATTCATATTTTGCGTGATTTAAGTTTCGTCGCATACATTTTGGAATAAAATAAGGCTTTTAATGTATGCAGACTTCATTCTCCATTAAGGGCTTATCAATCATAATGAACGCTGTTAACTATTCTCATTGAATGGTCTAAATCCTGGTAAAGAAATCAAATGTCCATTTAAACGCAACAAGCAAACAGCTATGCTTCCAGGTCTGTCGACGTTGCTGTGGTTTTTCGACAGCTGTAATATGAAGGGTAGAGTGAAAAAAAGTGTTTAAGTGTTTTAAACATCCAAATCTGTTCGTTTACTTGCTACTTTTTTCCTGTTTTCGAGTAAAAAAATAATTCTTAAATCGAGATGCATTTTCTTGTTAAGCAAAGTGGCTTAGATTTTAAGTCTTGTTTACTGAAATAAATTCTAAAATGTAATAGGTTAAGGCCTAAATCAAGTAAAAATATATGCCAGTGGGTTAAGGGAAATAAACCTAAATTGAGTTTATTATTGAATTAAGTTGAAACTGAAATTAAGTTTATTTTTCTTACCCCGCCGGCAGATATTTTTACTTGTTTTAAATATAAACCTGTTGATTTTTGTAATTTATTTCAATTATTACAATACATAACATCTTAAGCCACTTTGCGTAACAAGTAAATGCATGTCGATTTAAGAATTGTCAGATATTTACTAGAAAACAAGACAATAACAGCAAGACAGACCTTAATTTACTTTTTTCTTCCAAACATGAATTTACAGACGGCTGGAAATTTTAAATAAAACAACTAGACATACCTATTCGGGTCTGCTCCCGTTTGCTGTGATGAACGGGGTCTTGGTCCAAAGCACATTTTGAGGAATACTTACACATTTTACTTCTTATTTCTTTAGAATTAATTATTATTTATTTTCAATTACAAAGTATGCGATCTGATTTTCTAATCGCGGTGTGTTTTATTCCTCGTTTGCTTGCATGGATTTGCTTTATTTATTTTGCTTGTTGCATTTAAATGCACATTTGATTTGTTGCCGCATTATCCTGTGTTAATGTATTTCAACGTGCTTATAAACAAAAAGTGCGTTATTATAACCAATTATATAGCTGTGAAATATATAAAAGTATTCCCAAAAACCCAGGTAACAAAGTAAAATAAAAAATAAACCATTTTGATTTAGCAAAAGTTTACAAATAAATGCACTCCCTGTACACAACAAGCACGTCTGGTTACCATTCATGTTTTGCATGATTTAAGTCTCGTCGCATACATGTTTGCGTAAGGATTTGATATTTATTTTTTGTGGAAGTTTATTAAACTAAAAGGCTTTGTATTTTTGCTCCGTGAGCCGCTTGGACGCTGTTTAAATAGTCATCGGGAGTTAACTGTATTTTGCTGTCCTGCAGTTTTTTTCTTTCTTTACGTGTGTATATAAGTGTATGTACCATTTATATAACTATTTCCACATGTAATATCTGAGCGGTGGTTTTTGAGACTTAAACAGAAGGCGAGAGTATGTTTGTGTGTTTTGGTTTATTTTTGGTTCGTCACTGCTTTTAAGAACTATGCACTGATTTGCTGTGTGGTTTGTCCCTTCTGTTAAAAAGTGGATTTAATCTAGTCTCTCCAATTGTGGGTAAATAACCGGTGGGCCGTAAATTTTATCTTTTAAATATTTTTAAGCACTTTCTGTAAAAAATAAATTTGTACTATTTTTGGAGAGTCACGTCTCTGTCTTTAATCCCATCCGAACCAGCAGGGTCCTTTTCATATTTTTGTAACTTTTTTGTTTGTTTATTTTTTCTCTTGGGTTCAATCTATTTTCCTGTGTGAATAAATAACCCAGGTGACCTAGTCGGTTCCTTTTCATACCTTTAACCAAAGGTTACACATGCAAGCAAACGAGGAATAACACATACGATTAGATCATCACGTCACATACTTTGGAATTAATAAGAAACAATTATTCAGTCTAAAGAAATGAGAAGTAAAACGTGTATGTACTTCTTCAAATGGGCACACTTTGGACAACGACCCCCGTCATTACAGTAAAATGTTTTCCCTACTTCCGGTCAAAGCCGCCATTTTGTGAAATGGGCATATAGGCGACGCTGGCGCATGCCGCCATTGTCTCTGTTCAACAAAACAATTGTGTTTATATATAGATCTATTCGATTTTTTTTTCGATTTCAATCACCGAATACAAGGTACAACACGACGCCATCTGGCCCTTCTCTCTGGTTTATGTTTGTAAGGAAAATAGAGGGCGAAATTCCATTTCAGTCAAACATTCCTTCCGTGCCACGCTGCTTTTTTTCTTTGAACGAAAAAAAAACCCGTGTGCTCCGCCTATACAATTCGTTTTCCTGTTTATGATTATTTTATGCTTAAAACAAGCAAATAAATCTGCCTAAAGGGTAAGAAAAAAAGTCGTGAACTTTTCCCATAAATACTATTTCAAGAAAAACTGTCCTACCCCACTGGCCGATTTTTTGCTTGTTTAAATTCACTTCGATTGCATATATAAAAATATTGTCTACAAACTAGATCACCGGGCAGATGTTTATCTTTTTAGTATCCACCGAAGACACATGCGAACCTGCATATGGGCCAAACTTTTCCACAATACACATTCGTTGTGTGCACGCGCCATTGTCTTTGTTCAACGCGACAGCGTGCTCCGCCTAAATAATTTGACCCATTTTAACATGGGTTTGTTTCTCGTTGTTGTTTTTTCTTTGAAAACAATCTATATAGCGCTCTCCACAATCGTTTTGGTGTTAGCTTTACGTGGAATAGAAACACACAAAAGTACTGAGCGAACGAGAAACATATTATAGAACGCGCAACATCATATAGATCACGGATTGGAAACCAAACTGGCAACCACGCACAAAAGAAGCAAACTCTGGTTTTAAACTCACCTTATTTGTGCCCGGAAAGCGCCCGAGTCGATGAACGGAGTGGACGGAGCAAGCCTCGCTTCCATTTCCGAAGGTCAAAAATCCATTTAAACTTGTAGTCCCCGGTGTCCACTTGATCTTGTCCAAAAAGCCGAGAAGCGATACCGCAATGGGAGGCGGAGAAGGCGCTGGCTGTCGGGATGGAGGTTAACGGGTCAGAGGTCTGGCACTGAAGGTCTGGGTCCATTCCTCACCGTGTGCATTTCACTCTATACGTGTAAAAAACATACAAATACATAAAATACATACAGAAACAGTTATCACTTACACAAAAAGAACATGAAGGTAAAGCTTCAGTTAATTTGCTTGCTGATTGCTTTTTGCATGCACATAAAAAACTGAACAAAACTGATATACTAAACAAAATAGGCCCTAAAATTGAGGAACACCAGTTGTATAGCTATTTTTTAAATATGAAATAAGACAATAAATTACAAATAACATTTGAATGCCTGCAGCTTGTTCATGTCCACTCCACACAAAAAAAACAGTGTGACCCTTCTATTTGGTTTCAAGTTTGAAAGTTTCGAACCTATGCAACACTCTTAAGACAAATGCTCCTAAAAAGTACCAAATAAGGATTCCTCAGCATGTAACCACAGCAGAACCCGTTTTTTGGTACTATATGGAAACTTTTTATAAGGTTCTATAAAGAATCTTGCCTTGAAAAGTGCTCGCCTCAATGGTGCTATAAAAAAAACATTAATTTATCAGCTGTCAGGAGTGACATTTTTGTTACTTATCCACTTTTTAATGTATAACACTTGATAAAGATTATTTATTGTCAATTCTTCACATGTTTCAAGCATACAAAGCAATCGAAATACAAGGTGCATCAGCATTCAGTTAATATGCCACCTGGAGCTGGAATCAGCTTTCAGAAGAGATCAGATGTGTTTCAACGGTAGACACTTTTAAATCTAGATGAAAAACACGACGGTTTAACTTTGCATTTACTGAATGATTTAAAACAGTACGAATGAAACAGTATAAAAGAATACAACAGTATGAACCTGTAGCTGGAATCAGCTTTCGGATGAGATCAGATGTGTTTCAACAGTAGGCACTTTTAAACCTAGATTAAAAACACATCAGTTTAACTTTGCATTTACTGAATGATTTAAAACAGTACGAATGAAACAGTATAAAAGAATACAACAGTATGAACCTGTAGCTGGAATCAGCTTTCAAATGAGATCAGATGTGTTTCAACAGTGGGCACTTTTAAACCTAGATTAAAGACACATCGATTTAACTTTGCATTTACTGAAGAATATAAAACAGTACGAATAAAACAGTATAAAAGAATACAACAGTATGATCGGTTTAACTTTGCATTTACTGAATGATTTAAAACAGTACGAATAAAACAGTATAAAAGAATACAACAGTATGAACCTGTAGCTGGAATCAGCTTTCAGATGAGATCAGATGTGTTTCAACAGTAGGCACTTTTAAATCTAGATTTAAAGACACATCGGTTTAACTTTGCATTTACTGAAGAATTTGAAACAGTACGAATGAAACAGTATAAAAGAATACAACAGTATAAACCTGTAGCTGGAATCAGCTTTCAGATGAGATCAGATGTGTTTCAACAGTAGGCACTTTTAAATCTAGATTAAAGACACAACGGTTTAACTTTGCATTTACTGAATAAACAGTACGAATAAAACATTATAAAAGAATACAACAGTATGATCGGTTTAACTTTGCATTTACTGAATGATTTAAAACAGTACGAATGAAACAGTATAAAAGAATACAACAGTATGAACCTGTAGCTGGAATCAGCTTTCAAATGAGATCAGATGTGTTTCAACAGTGGGCACTTTTAAACCTAGATTAAAGACACATCGGTTTAACTTTGCATTTACTGAAGAATATAAAACAGTACGAATAAAAGAGTATAAAAGAATACAACAGTATGATCGGTTTAACTTTGCATTTACTGAATGATTTAAAACAGAACGAATAAAACAGTATAAAAGAATACAACAGTATGAACCTGTAGCTGGAATCAGCTTTCAAATGAGATCAGATGTGTTTCAACAGAAGACACTTTTAAATCTAGATTAAAAACACATCGGTTTAACTTTGCATTTACTGAATGATTTAAAACAGTACGAATAAAACAGTATAAAAGAATACAACAGTATGATCGGTTTAACTTTGCATTTACTGAATGATTTAAAACAGTACGAATAAAACAGTTTAAAAGAATACAACAGTATGATCGGTTTAACTTTAGATTTACTGAATGATTTAAAACAGTACGAATAAAACAGTATAAAAGAATACAACAGTATGAACCTGTAGCTGGAATCAGCTTTCAAATGAGATCAGATGTGTTTCAACAGTGGGCACTTTTAAACCTAGATTAAAGACACAAATTAGCATTTACTGAAGAATATAAAACAGTACGAATAAAAGAGTATAAAAGAATACAACAGTATGATCGGTTTAACTTTGCATTTACTGAATGATTTAAAACAGAACGAATAAAACAGTATAAAAGAATACAACAGTATGAACCTGTAGCTGGAATCAGCTTTCAAATGAGATCAGATGTGTTTCAACAGAAGACACTTTTAAATCTAGATTAAAAACACATCGGTTTAACTTTGCATTTACTGAATGATTTAAAACAGTACGAATAAAACAGTATAAAAGAATACAACAGTATGATCGGTTTAACTTTTCATTTACTGAATGATTTAAAACAGTACGAATAAAACAGTTTAAAAGAATACAACAGTATGATCGGTTTAACTTTAGATTTACTGAATGATTTAAAACAGTACGAATAAAACAGTATAAAAGAATACAACAGTATGAACCTGTATAGCTGGAATCAGCTTCAGATGAGATCAGATGTGTTTCAACAGTAGGCACTTTTAAATCTAGATTAAAAACACCATCGGTTTAACTTTGCATTTACTGAATGATTTAAAATAAAACAGTATAAAAGAATAAAACAGTATGAACCTTACCCGCCATAAAGGGAATGAAGCTTACGGTATGGTGCTTACCTGCAGAAATAAAGTACAAAAAGAACACACAGAACTTCAATTTTCAACCTGTTTGTGATTACCACACAATCCCGTCACCTGGCTGTGGTCTTCATTTGGTGAACGGTTCTTCACTCATAATTGACCTATACAAGAAATAGAAAAGAATATTAAGCAATTCTGCTATTACATTTAGATGTGCCCCAAGAACACAGACACACCGGCTCCAAAATGTTGAAACAGTACATTTCTGTTATTTTAATGTGGCAAATGTGTCAGCTTTAAAAGAACCATACCTTACCTTTTAAACAGGATGCGCACTGCAATAAATACCTTTACTCCCAGCATAAGCAAGCAATTTTCAAAATGCTTTAAAAGTAAATGGTGATTATTCAACACAGTCTCACACCCTATTCGTCACATACTGCCGTTTGGTCATGACCCCCTCACGTCCATAGCGGACGTTGAGGGTACCCCCTATTCGTCGCTTGAAAACGTAGAGGGTCGTCCTATAGATTTGAATGCAAACCCCTCATCTTTGAATTTTGACGAAATGGGTTTATCCCAGATAGCAAAACCACACTGGGGTGGATCTGGCCCACACCTACCATGCGATCCACCCCGGATCCATCTCACGGACATGGTCCAGTGTCCAAATGCACAGCGGGCCAAAAGTGATCAGGATTTGTTTCATGGCTCTGCACCAGAGATGGGTCAGCCCTGGCCCACTCTCGTACCAAAACAGTAAAACAACACTGGGGTGGAGCTGGCCCACACATACCGTTCCATCCGCATCAGATCCGTTTAACTAACACGGTCCAGCGTCCAAACGCACATCGGCCAAGAAGTGGTCAGGATCAGTTTCACGGATCTGAACTGGAAATGGAACAGAGCTGGCCCAGTCCCGCATAGAGATGCGGCACAGATCCGCGTACCAGATCATTGCCAGCTATGCCTTATTTTTGGGATTTATGGCCTATGTGATGTTTAGTCTATCATGTGTTTAGGCTACCTTATATTTAATTACCCTACAGTCAGAAGCAATAATCATAGGCCTCCATCCACATAAAGTACACATGAAATTTTCAGAATGTATATAAGCTAACAACCATAGCACTTGTCGCTTGGTGTAGGTCTTTAGGCATTAAACACATTAAAGAACACATTATTTGTGGACATGAGCAAAAAAGAAGCATGTTTTGATTTAGGACTTTTATTTTTTTAACTATAATAACAATTTCAAAATACTTTATTATATAAAGGGATAGTTCACCCAAAAATGAATATTTAGTCATTTACTCCCTCTCATGTTTCAAACCTGTATACCTTTCTATGTTCTGCGGAACACAAAGATATTTGAAAGAATGTTTTTAAAAAAGCAGATCTCACAACCCATTACTACAATGGTAAAAAAAAATATTATGACAGTTAATGGGTTGTGAGAAATGCTTGGTTACAAACATTATTCAATCTTTGTGTTCAGCAGAAAATAAAAATGTATACAGGTTTGAAACACGTGGGTAAGGAAATTATAACAATTTAAATTTTTGTGTGAACTATCTCTAACACATTACATCTGTTTGGCTTATTTTTTGTATTCACAACCCCTAGCTCTCTTCCTGGAGCGTGCTTGAGGTGGTCTGCCATAGCTGCATCGATTTCCGAGTCTGTGGCTTTTGGGCTCCACCTCCTCACAGCATCTGAGGGAAGAGAAGAATATGTTTCTTTTTAAAATAAATACAATTAAACATTTGAGGTAAATGACATGCACTTACTTTCAAAATCTTTATGGTCTACAGCTAAAATTATATATATATAATTTTTCAGAAATCTTGTTTTTTGGTTGTTCAACTGCAGTTGGTTTGTTTTGATTTAAACCTTCATAACTTAAAAAATACAGCTAGGTAGCACCATATAACAAGATAATAACATGATAACAAAATAATAAACATGTTTTGACAAAAATGTTAAAAACGGAGTTATCTCGTTTTGCAACGAAACTCTTCATATATATAAAAAATATTGTATAAAAGATGTTATGCTTTAAATAAGTGTTAGATCAGTTGTGGGACCAACAGCATTTGTCCCCTTGCTCTTCAATACCACTGTGGTGCCCTTGAGAAAGACCCTAAACTAGGTGTGTAACTGTCAAAAAATGAACAGGACATTTCTGATAAAGACAGGTGAGCTGTGATGTCCCCTAAATACATAAATCATAGCAATAAAAATTACATCAATATACAAGAACAAGAGGTTTTTTTTAGATCAACATATTCCCCAAATTACCTTGAATAACACAATACAAAGGTCTGCCTTTAAAAGACTTCTTTTCCAGATGTCCACCAACCCTCATATTGAACTTTGCCATAAGACAATTAGACATCATTCTGTGAAAGAAATGTAAGATTACTTCACCTTAGACAAATAACCTTAATGGTCAATAAATCACAATTAACAGTAATGTGCAACATAGCAATTGCATGCAATCTACATACACTATGTTTTAAACTTTACAACTACTCATCTACCATGTAACAAGTGCTATAAACTATATCCTCATCCATAGGTTTTGGTGACAAGTAATGGCTTACACTGAAATTATGTTTTGATTTCTTGTTTGACTGTTTGAGCCACTACGAACATTAAAACTTCTGACAAGTAATGTGTGACAGATTAAATCCTGAAATGAAGTAATATAAATAGCTGGGTTAATGGTGGTAATCAACATATATTCCTGAAATATTATGCAGGATTACACAATTCAAGAGAAATACATACCTGTTCATAACATTGTTCACGCAGTCTCTGACAGAATATCCACCAACTCAGACAGTTGCTGGACCTAAATGTGAAAACAATTGAAATAATGTTATAAAAAGATAGATGGAAATATATATACATATTCTTTATATCACAACTTACACAGATCAACTTGTTATCAACATCTTTGATGTATTCATAATGCATTCATAATGCAAAATACACGTCATATAGCATTTCTTACTTCTTGCATTTGAAGCTAAGGCCATAGGTGAAGGATCAGGTAGTCTCCATCCTGTTATTTTTTCGTTGTGTTACCTCACCTGTACAAATATAGTTTATTATATGGTAGTGTAAAATATTAACAGTAAATCACTTCACAGTGTAATACTGCATTAGTTATGAAATCAGATGGCTGTACTTTTAGGTCTTAGTGGTTGAGCAATGACAGACATTATAAGCTCTGTATTTGTAACTATTAACTCAGATTCAGAGAAATGTACATGTTTATACTCTAAGCTGTGTTGTCACTAATGTAGTTTCTAGCGATGCATGATAAATATCATGCGCATCTCGTCAGTGAAGCCGGTTCCTTGATTAGTAGTAAATTGCCATCACCTGCTTTCAGATGGAGCAGCACTCACCACACAAAGCCGAGGTCAACTGACAAGCTGGGCCATATCGCATGTATCGCAGGAGATGCGTCCTCGATAATTAATGCGAAATTGCCCCAATTGTCAGTGAACTAAGGCTTTGTGTAGTAAATGCCGCTCCATCTGAAAGCAGGTGATGGCGATCATGGAACCAGCTTCACTGACGAGATGTGCAATGACAATCACATGCGATATATTGCAACCCAATATCACGCAAATACGTGACTATTTCACGTATGGACCAACGTGAAAATGTCACGTTTTGCCGGTTTTGAACGTGAGCATGTTTGTGTCACTTTCACGTTTTGGTTACTCAACTTTTTTGTCCTAATTTCTTACCATTGTCGCTTCGGGGTTAGGGTTAGATTTACATAAAATGACATCCTTACCTAAACAAACTCTAACCCCAACGTCAGGCGACAATTGGTTAAAGTTTAGAAAATATAAAAGAATAAGTCTTGTATCTTTTTTTTATAAACCAATACTTAAAGTGACAAATACTTAAAGTGACATATAACACAAGCACCAAATCTAACCCTAAACCGAAGCGAAAATGGTTTGAAAATAGGACAAAAAAGTTGAGTAACCAAAACGTGAAAGTGACACAAACAGAAAACGTGACATGCTCACGTTCAAAACCGGCAAAACGTGACATTTTCACGTTGGCCCATACGTGAAATAGTCACGTATTTGCGTGATATAGGGTTGTATATTGTGCATCCCTAGTAGAATCTGCTTAAAATAAGATGCGACTGTAAAGTTCTCACATACAATGGGATGCTCTCTGGGATTGGAGTGCCTTCTGGTACTGGGGCGACAATCCAGAATTTGGGATTGTAGACAATACTATATAGACATTAAAAACAAAAGGAGTGAAAAATGACAAGTTATTTAAGGTAAGAAAGGACACATTAATGAATGAATAACACCATAACTGTACAATTACAAAAAATCCTCTTTAGGTGTATGACAATACACAAGAAAACAATACTCTGCCTGTTTCGGTTGTCTGGAAGATGGCTGTTCATTATGTCACCCTGCAAAACAAATTACACCTTGCATGTAATTTCATTAAGTACAATAAACATACACATGCACAATGTATTTAAAAAAAAACATAGTAGTGTAAAATATTAAAATAAATCACTTTTTATATCAAAGTTTTGGGATATTATGTTGACATTCAGGCAAAACGCTGATGGAATAAATGTTTACCTATAAATGAGAATGACATTATAAAGTCAAAAGTGTATGCACTTTGGAGCCAAGCTACGTGTTTGTATAGTGTGGGAATGCACCAAAAAAATAACAAAAAGCATCAGTAGCACGTACGTCTCATAGTGTCACAGCTTATTCTAGGGTATAGATGAATCACACCATCTTGATACCGATGTTTACTGTCATGAAGTGTGCCATCACCTGTGTAAACAAAATACACCAAAACAATTTATATACATTTTTGAGTTTCATATCGAAATATATAAAAGTCCTTTTTGAAAGCATGATTCTTTTTCAAAGTAAAGCAAAGCAGTCAAAAACTTACAACTTAATGTAGGGTAGACAAAGTCAGGGGTCGGGCACGTCTCATCCAAGTGTGTTGGACACAAAACTTGATCTTTAGCACAAACAAGAAGATATGACACATTAGAACATTAACAAATATATAGACTGACTGTTTAAGCCATATCTACAGTTCGCCATACCTTCTTTTTTTATTGTTTGTGGAATGTGCAACATCTTCATTTGGTTTGTGTTGACCACCTTCAACTGTAAATAAAATGAAATTGTAATTACTGATATTAACCCCACAAATACCAACTCCTATGTGTTTAAGTGTATAAAACTGAGGCATTTACCTGGCTTTTAACAGCTTGTTTATTTTTATTTGGATTAGGTTCTGCTCTTCCTTTGTACAAAACAAAAGCAAAGGAAGTTAATCAAACACTTATGCTGAGCTTTTAATACAGAACAGTATTTAACATTTTACATGTGCAATGTGTAGGCAATCAAATCATTCCATCATGCCAAATAACTTTTCTCTTTCAGATGTTTTAATTTCTGAAAGAAATTCTCAAAGGCTACATAAATAAGCTAAAGTAATAACTTTGACTGTACCATTAAACATACTTTATACTATGGTATAACATGTGTAAGTTCAAAGTACCTTTTAGCCTATTAGCTAATTTTAGCCATACTCAGTGTGGACAATTCTGGCAATGTTTATTTTGGTTCATTTGTGTCAAACAATTAAAACTTAAGCACGTTAATCAAATAATACAAAATGTACTTGCCCAACAGTAGATTTTATATAATATATAGACAAAACTCCTTAGTAAATTCCCCCTCTCCTCGTGGTTGCATGCCGAGGATTTTTTATGTCATGATGGACTATAAATGCACCTGTAAAAGACATGCATCCAATTCACATCAGGGTATATATTGAAGTACACGTAGCTAAAAGTCAAAGTAACAATTATACATGTAACCCCATAGAACTATAGACATGTACAAATGTATCAGAATGCATTTTTATGACATGTTTTTTTTTTTTACATATTTTCACCGATTTATGCCGTCATACCGCGACTATTTTTGGCCAGGGACACGACGTTGCCGTTGGACCAATGTTTGCTGGGTAACTAGAAAAATGTATACATTTCTATTTTTCTTTTTTCATTTTATAAATGTAAACGATAAATGAAAATTCGATTTGTTTTTTCATTTTTGGTTTTTAATTTTAAAACGAATATGGAATGGACGGAAGATACCCTGATTCACAACGCGTGTCAGACGAACATTTGGAAACCCAAACAAAACAGCACACACAGTAAAAGACAGAATATAATGCATGCACATTGCACCGTGAAAGCTTTAGCCAGAAACCTTTATGCTGATATTACTCAAACAGAAGCTGCATCCTCCGCAGGTCGCATATGCAGGATGCATACAGTACGTCATCAAGCCTGCTTTATTTCAGTAAATTGAGCATTACATTCGCAAGTCATAAGCATATTACAACAATTAACTAAATATAAATACAGCTATGATTAACTAAATATAATAGTGTAAAACTTTATAATTGTTAATATTCTGTAACAAGACAGTCTTTATGACGTATGCAGTTTACAAATGCGACCTCCTATGCAGCCTTTTGTTTAAGGAACCTCCAAGAGAAAGGTTCATTTATCAAATGTTATTTTAAAGTATTAAAAACATCGTTGTTTTAGAATTTTTCGAAACGAATTGGTTGGTAATTACTTCACGATAGCTGATAGCGGGATGGGGCAAACTGTTCTAGGATTTCATTCTTATGGGGGCTTAGCCCTCAGTGATTATGTGAAGAGAGCATTGTGATGCCTTTTTGCAAATTGGGACCAGTATTATTATATTAATAAATTCATGTAGGCTACATATACATTACTCTTCTATATAGTTCCAAGCCCTTATTATTATTAACCTAATAAAAATAAATAAAAATTCTCTTGAACAGATATAAAAGGTATAAAAAGTTATTTATTACTATTATTTATTATTGTGTATCTTGAATTCAAGTTCATGTATACTATATATATTCAAAGTTTAATGAATACTAACAATTTATATGAGAATTTATATTTATACGAGTCAGACTGTACTTTTCGGTATACATTATAAATCAGTTTTACTTTCCAGATGTATCATGCATGCTTCTAGCATGCATAACCAGATTCATAAACTTACTAACAACAACCTGCAGTGATTCTAAATATGACTGTAATAAATCATACATGACCCCTTTAGTTTCTGATCAGAAAATAAAAGCTGTTATGTTTTAAAACAACATAAGGGTAAGTAAATAATGGAATGATGTTAATTTTAGGGGCTAATAATAATAACATTTATCATGACTATGAAACTGCAACAATCACTTTATCATCTCTTAACGTTACCTGTCACTGACCTCTTCAGTCTCTCCAACTCTTTCTCCACCTGTTTTCTCTCCTTTCCAGCATTTAAAAAACGTTATATATCCATCTATAAAAGCAAACAAGTCACTGAATGTTGTTTATAGTCTATCTTATTTGTGGGTTTAATTTCGTGGGTTAAACTCATATGACATATTTCTCAATTGCACATTCGATAACTTAGCATCATATTATTCACAGCTGGTATTACTGTTAACTATAAAAAGGTAAAAATATAGACCTTGTAGTATTGCAAAATGTGTCATGACAACGGCAAACTTTAAACGGCACGGCTTCAGTATGCAAAGCAGTTTTGAATTATAAACGGGGGATAACTATTATTATCTCATTTAAGACGGCAAATATCCTTATATATTTTGTAGACATGACTGCACTCATACAGGTTAGCAAACAAATTAAAACATTAGCGAAAATACCTTCTGAGCTTCCACGCTGGATATTTTATGAAACAATTCCCTCTGTGTGACCTGAAGCACAGGCGCTCGAGCTCTCCTCCACTGACGGTTACGACGCATGCGCAGAACAGCAAAGCTAATCAAATGCCTTATAAACTCGTAATTTTTTTCTAAATGTCCTGCATTCTGCGTTTTTTTTAAATAATTATCTTCGAATAAATAGTTTTTACAAATGAATAAAACTTCAGAAAAATATATTTGATAGTTTGGTAGAAATATTAAGACTAATTTTAGGGGGGCTAAGATGACGGCAGGGTGGCTGGAGCCCCACTTAAAAGGGTCTAGAACCGCCCCTGGGGCAAACTAAAACTTAAAGCAGAAACTTGCAGTCCCATAACACTATATTCACCATAATCACACCATTGCCAACTAAATATAGTATTAAAAAATCAATATACGTACCCATGTTGCCATCCATTATGTGTGCCAGTGCCGTTTTTTCCCACGATGTTCGCAATTTTTTTTCTTCCCAGGATGGCAATACAGCTTGGACCATTGCACTTGGATAGTGGACAGTTGCTAATGTATTCTTTTTAGTTATGTGGTAAATCTTCCATTTTAAGACAAGCCTATTACTTTGTTAGTGAATTAATCATTTTTGTGTAGGCTACGTGCAAGTGTTCCATTGTAAGATTTAACAAATCAGGATTTAATAACGAAATATGGCAATGGGCACCCCCACAAAAGTTTCATTTGCTCTATTCCAACGGTTTCTGGCTATAATCCGTGGTACGGATGAGGGCCAGATCAGCATAACGTCTCTCAAACGGACGGACCTCACTCACTTCGCGCGTTCGGCTCTGTTCAGTAAACCAGAGTGGAACACACAAGTTTGGAGGTGGTTTGGGTCAATATTACAGATGTGGGCCACATCAGTGAACTGACTTTCTGGAAGCTTTGGTTCTTATGTGGTAAGTGGATCTGGCCCAAATCTGCTGACTGTAGAAAAACAGCACTGAAAAGTCTAACTGGCACATCTACTGAGCCAATAGCTTAAATTCCAGCCTTAGTGTAGAAATGAAGTGGCCATGGGCACATAGTGCACCCTCATGTTTCTAAATTTGTGCCATTACAAAATACTTTTATTCTACAGCAGCCAGATAGTTGACTTCTCTGTTCAATTTATACCACCTGCTCCTTCTGCCCATATCCGTATCACAGGTTTGGGCCAAATTAGTGTTTTGTATTTTAAACGCATCTCCTGATTTCCGGTTGAGTTGCGGAAAACGGACCTGGGACAAATCTGTAAATCGATGAAAAAACAGCTTTGCTAGCAGAGCTGAAATCTTATCAGGTGCAGATCTGGCCCACAGTCAGATACCGTATGTCCGCTACAGACGGATGTAAACGCTTTCATGCGGATCCGGCCCAAGGGGAATTGCTATCTGGGTATCGGTTTGCCTGCGCAATATGGTTTTAGGCGATTGATTTTATGCTGCAAATGTGCATTTTGCACAAGCGTGCGGCGCATAAACGGTTACAATCATTATTGATGCGGTGACCAAACATTTTCGTGGAGCGGAAAGCCTTCTGAATCGGTGTATCACGACTTTTCTCTCTCTTTTTATATAGATATATTTGGTATACAATAAAATGACATATTTACAGGGCTGTATTTGCTGTGTGTTTAAAACATGCCTTAATTAACGTAGATATTTTATTATTTTCGATCACGCACAGTTGGTCATTCCCCCTCACGTCTATAAGCTGACGTTGAGGGTACCCCCCAATTCGTCGCTTGACAACGTAGAAGGGTCGTCCGATATTTGAATCCAAATCCCTCATCTTTGGATTTTGACGTAATGGGGGTATTCATGCCTGCGCTGCAAAGTATGTTTTAGGCGATTGATTTTATTGTTCAAATGTGTATTTTGCAGTAGCGTGCGGCTGTTAATTCATTGGTGCGGTCACTACATTTTCGTGGGGCAGAATCCCTTGTCTGAAGCGGGATCACGAATTTCTCTCTCTTTAAGTTTCTCTTTAAATATATATTGTTCTACATTAAAATGACATGTTTACAGGACTGTATATTTGCTGTATGTTTAATTAAGATATACCCAAGGCAGTTCGTGTAATTTAATCGATTCGTGTCCATGGACACGATTTTCCCCTTTTTTCGTGCCAGTCAGAACGACTTTCAATCTAATGTATTTCAATAGGAAGTATTTTTCGTGCCTGCACCACGTTTTTTTGTCCTATTATTTTTTTCGTGTTTATGAGCACGAATTTAATCTAATGTATCGCAATAGTATATACCAGGGATTGTTTTACTTTATTTGTCATTAATTGATTACACTTTAAGCGCTACTTTACTCAACATTTAATCAGGAGATGTTTATCCTATAATATTGATTTTTTTGATCGGTTTCGTGTGTCAAATACAAGAATTAATACTACAGTACCCATGAGCCTTATCGACATCTACTATGGTGAAGGCACCAGCTAAAACTACATGTGGGCCCGCTGCAGATCACAATATTTTCTCAACACATGAATACTAACGTGTGCTTGATAATTCAACAATACGATGTTATGGCCATCAATTTTGATTGTTTCTACTTTGATTGTAAAAAAAATAATAAGTCAGTTTCGGACGCCTGCATTTCCCAGAATCCTCTCTGCCTTCGTTGCTATGGAATCTGAGCCAGTCCTCTTTGCTATTGGGTGATTTCTTCTTCGGTACTCGTAATTGACAGGGATTCTCTCATACGCGAAAATCATTGTCCAGGTAAGTCACGATGCTTTCGTTTAAAGTTCACTATTTGTTTAAATGTTATAATTCACGCCTTTCTTTTGGCATTACGCTGACATTGCCATAGCCGTACGAAAATTAACCATGTTTTTGTGGTAAAAGTGTAGTAACTACGGTTTGTGTATCGATTATTTGCAAAATGGTTTTACTAAACCAAACATGGTTTAACTTTTTTTTTTCAAATTCATGGTTCTTTCTTAACTTGCAACCTATCTCTATATATACTGCATCTGTTGTACCTGTCTGTCCAGCTGTGTGTTTGTCTTTCTGTCTTTGTCTGCTTTGCAATGGCCACCAGATATACCCCTCACAAACAGGATCCCCACTACCAAGAGGGGAGGCTCATGGCTCTTGAGCTGAACCATGACCACATTCTAGCTGAAGCCAAGGTTAGAGTTTTTATTTACCTGTTAGTTTATACTTAAACATAATGGATGTGTGACAACTTAAAATAAAAATGATAAATATGGAAAAGAGATGAGTGTTGAAGATTTAATACGGTATATTGTAATAGCAACTTATTTAGCAACTAACATCCTATAATGTTCCGTGGCATGTTTTAATAAGGTAATATATTTTGGAAAAGAGAGGTTTCATCCCCTGAGTTTCAGAGACTTGGAGAATCTATGCCAAGGCTCATTTAGGTGTTTCAATACTTATGCTGTGTTTCCTTTAGTTGTTGCATGTTTTTCACGTCCTGTACCTTTATTAGTCTTACAAGAAATATTCACTTCAACACACACAGAGCAGCTGTGGAGACGAAATGTTTATGCCCTAGAAGAGACCCTTCACAGACCTCTAAAAGGATCTTTGTTGGCTGGGGCAAGCCGAGGGGGAGGCAAGGAGGGTGACGCCAAGCCTCAGCTACAGGGTATATCTGAATTATTTCAGATTTGTAGGAATTTAAATGTAAATGGTGGACCAAATCAAATTACGGAATAACATTGTAATTGTATTTGAGTATTAACAGTTTAAAACATTTAAATATGACAAAACAAATAAGAAATAGAGTATAACACTTAAGTATACTATCATGTCAAGTACTTCGTTATGTCTTTACCAAACCCTTAACAGAAATACATCTGATTTCATAAACAGTTCTGTATATATGTTGAAAAAGATCATGTATGTAGTGATAGCCTAACCTGTTCTGTGTACTGTTGCAGTCACTTTTACAGGTTGAGTGCTTCCTGTCATCCAGTGTGGAGATTTCACCTAACTGTACCCTCAGCAAAACTAAATCCTCATGAGGAATTTGGTAAATCGCATTGATTAATTTGAGCTTAATATTATTTAGTCAATAATAATAAAGTTTAATTACTTAAAGTATGCTTGCTAAGAATTAATGCACAGTGCCCTGCTTTATGGTTTAAGATGCATGTTTTTGGGGGGGATTTGAGAAACCAGATAAAAACACATTTAAGAGAAAATTAAATCTAGGACCTTCTTGCTGTGAGGTGATAGTGCTAAACATTGAGCCACTAAGCAATCCTATACAAAAAAATCAAACCTAGAATCCAACTAAATCTTGAATAGTTTGGTTTAGTGTATTATTTTTATATGAGTTATTCACCTAGAATAATGTTAATTTATTTTTCTCCCTAGGTGCAGAGAGTGGTTCTGTGGGGACCGTGATGTATTACGTCACAAAAAACAGCCACTCCACAATAGGGAATGTGTAATTAATAGTTTTTTTGTAGCCATCCGTCCAACCAAATGCATCATTAAAGGGGAAGATGGATATTGCACTCAACACAAGATATGTTCTCAAAAAAGCCCTAATTTTGATGTTTTTATGTGTCTGCAGCCAGTAACAGGTAATCTAAACTAGTGGTTTTCTTTCTTTTTGGCAGTCGGCAAGATGACATACCACTGTTGTAAACGCACAAACGTAATAATGCTTTCAGGCAAACCAATCATTTTAATTACCATCAATGGTAAAACCAATTCACAGTTTAGATTTCCATTTTAGATTTGATGTTTTTCACACTATGTTTTGATGTTTTCAATGCTGTGGCATTGTACTTTCCAGTAGAGTCAAAGTGCATTGTATAGCACATTACAATCCAAGTAGGGCATCGTGAGCAAGGCCTGTTGTGGGAGTCTAAACGGGGGTCAACTGCATGCAATTTATGTTTAGTTATTATTTATTTATTTTGTGATTTTAGATATGTTCATCATTCATCAGTTCTCACTTCCCTGGACTTCAACCTTGCTACACACATGGTATCGTTATTAATCGAAACAAAGACAGATATCTTTATATTTTTGTTCTCTGCAGACAAACAAAAAATGTTAGCTGTTGCAAAGCAATTTGGTGAGTTAGCAAATGATACTACTCGAGGAGTTAGGCAGAAGGAGTGCTATACTGGGATTATAGAAACTTATAAGATGTCTCTTAAACATTCACAATGTGCAGAATGAACTAACTGTTTTAAAATAGTATGTGGTAAATGTTTTTTTTCCAAGGGCGTTTTGACTTGCCTCAGCCACTGTATGTCTGTTAAACATGCAAACAGCAAAGGACCCCAGACCTGAAAGACCTTCTGAGGAGTGGATATTGGCCAGCTTCAATAAACAACACAACACTTTACACACTGGACCTCCTGATCTCCTTTCAAGAACTCAAGGTCATCTCTCCAAGATTTTCCAGACAAGCCTTCGGAAAGCTGCTGGAGCATTGCACGAAGTGTGGAAGAAGAGTAAGTGTAAATGTTATCATTTTATTCAAAACTCCATAAGCAGACAATATCACAATTACTATTTCATTCTATATATCTTCCAGTTTGGATATATCAACGGCGATGCACTGCAATGCAGCTTCTTGGAGTTTTCATACGCTTCATTTGAATCAGACCAGCTCTGGTGTGGTGCTCCTTTCACCTGCCCAGCCTGAACGCTAGAATTGTTGGCTGCTTCAGCAGATCGAAACAGAAAGCTATATCGCTTTTGCCGAAACAGAAGGTGGTCTTTATTCCAGTATTTTTATTGGTTTATTTATTTACTTTAATTGATGGATTTCCTATTTTTCTTTCTTAGCTCTGGTGTTCCTGTTTTTTGTTTTCTTTTTTGAGGGGCCTTTTGTGGCTGAAGACAGTGCGGTGTCTAGATTTGTCAACACCATACAAAAAGCACTGAAAATGCAAGTTTTAATCATAACTTGACAAAATAGTTGTTACACAAAAAATCTTGTTCGGAGTTGATTTCTACTTTTGCCTACCAAGTACTCCTAAATCAAATTAGGAATAAATGCCATATACTGTATTGTATGACACCATCACTTTAATTTGATTTGTTGTGTTTGTTGTGTGTTTCATAGACTGTGGCTTGCAAATATTGGCCATACTTGAAGAAAGTTGCTAGTGTCCTTCCTGATCTTCAGGAGCTGACCTCAATGAAACCTTTCCTTAATGTCATGCATGCTTGAGCCACGCTACAACGTGTGAGGTATGTATAATATTTTTGCTTCATACGTACATGTGTAATGTACATTCATAAGAAATAGAAGTTAATGGCTTGACTACACTATTTAGATTCTTTTTGGCATAACCATTTCTTGTACAGGTTGTAAAAGCCCTTTGAGGACAAATGTGATATTGGGCTATATAAATAAAATGTATTTGAATTGAATTAGTCTTGAATTCTTAAATTAGTCTTCCACCATTTATTCACAGATTAAATGAAGTGGTAGGAACCAGGAAGGAACAGGGACAACCACCGGTGAGTGGAGCAAGTGAACAGCTACCTTTCACGTTGTGCCCGTACAACCAAATATATGTCCAAAGCAGGTGATCAGAGTGTTTGTTATATTTTTGCATACTTTTTTATTTGGAGCATCATACCCTCATTATTTTCTTTCAACGGCAGGGGTGGACATGCTTACATTGCATGCAATGGGCTGGAACCATAAAAAAGTATCTCTCTACATCAGGCACTTTCCACAATATATGTGAACACACCTGCCTCAAAGTATCTAGTCTGCCTAGTAAGACCTTGATTAGCTGGATCAGGTGTGTTTGATTAGGGTTGGAATAAAACTCTGCAGAGACACCGGCCCTCCAGGAGCAGGAGTGGACACCCCTGTCCTAAGACCTGGTGTGTCCACATACATGGATATCACATTTTTTTGTTGTTTGCATCATAATACTTTATTCTGTGTAACTGGAACCTGGTACACAAACGTGAACAATAACACTGCTTCATTTTCAAAAAAAAAAAATTTGGTTAATATATATATTGTTTTTTCCTAACCCCAAATAGCTGGAAGAAATCTAAAATGCAAGCCAAACCAAAGCTCGGGTCTTAGAAGGTTAAACAGTTGGTGACATCTCCTGCCACCATAAACAAGCCAACTTCATCTCACCATCAAATGTTATTGCACATTTATGTTGTGTTTATGTTTATTATAGTTTCTTTGCAGGAACCATACATATCAAGTAAAGTTGTTTAAACCATTAAAATGGCTTTTATATACAAATGTATCCTCTGAAATGTTTGTGTGTTGTTTAAACAGTGAATTTGCTTTCATTATCACTTCTACAGAGACATCAGAAACATCTCATGCCAGTCAAGACACCACACACAGAGAACTTCAGCAGTCAATTGAGGGGCTTTATCTTAGTGTGATGCTGCGCAAGCAAACTCTCTACTGTCAGAATGGTATAACTATTATAATTTAATAGCTTGATAAATTCTAAAAGCTAATGTATGCATCCTACTTTCCAACAACAATTACATGGAATTAGCATTTAATTCTGAATTCTGTTCTTGAAATGTCTAGTCTGTAGGATTTATGTAGCTGTAACATTTTAGCTTCCTCCCCTAAATGGATCTTTCAGTTACCTCTTTGTCAATCTAAATTGTAATTTTCGCATAAAATTCAATTGCTGCTTTCCCTTTTGCTTGTAACATTTTTTCTTGGTGAACAGTTCACAAACCCCTGTACATGTCTTTCTAGACAGCAGCAAGCTTTGCCACCGCCTTCGAAGAAAGCTGGCAGAGGACAAAAAGCTCCTTCTTCAGGAGATACAGAACTACAATGATCTTGTACTAGACTCTGCCACAAACATTGACCTAGCTGTGGTGGAGCATTCCCTTACTGGAGAGAGCAGTGTGTCTCAGATATGACCGTGGGACCTTCATGGCAGTGGTATGTCAAGAATTTATTTACAGTTTTGCTTTATAGAGTATTCTGAACAAAAGCATGCAACATAGTCAGTGTTAAAATATTCATTTAATTTATTGGTGTTTGCTTATTATGTATCAGTTTGTAAAAAGTATGCATAATGCGATTATGCAATATTGTCTCAAATTAACATATAACTGTTATTGATTCTTAGCAAACATTTCAGTCAAGAAACGATTGCATGACCAAGTGATGTTGACAATGTGACTGCAAGAATAAAGGGGCATTGTGGTGTTGGAGATGGCACGACACTGGACATGGTTGCAGAGCCTTGCAGTGGCTCTCCAGAACAAGATGGCTGAGGAGGGTAAGTTAAATAAAAATCCTGTCAATTCAAAGTTTGAATAAAGAAGTCACCCTCAGTCTCTGAACTTGGATGGAGTAGAACGGTTATTGCTCTGTTTACCATGGACATTTGGCTTGTACATAATAAAATAGGCATTATAGTTGTTGTTCACAACAAATACGGCTTTGCTAGACTGTGATTTAGGTAGTACTAGTTTAACACAGTTAAATATTTAACACAATGCCAGTTTCTTTAACTCACAAAAGTGTTAAAGGGGTCATATTATGACATTTTTTATTGTGTAAAATAAATGTTTGGTGTCCCCAGAGTACATATGTGAAGTTTTAGCTTAAAATACCCCACAGATAATTTATTATAGCATGTGAAAATTGCCACTTTGTAAGTGCGAGCAAAAATGTGCCATTTTGGAGTGTGTGCTTTAAAGGAAACAGCCAACATCTAAACCTGGGTTAATAAAATAACACATAACACAGAGATGGTGATAGAGACAATAAAGTAAAAGATTGCAGATCTTCATCAGTGTTACTTTTTAACGCACTTTAATATTGGGACACTATATATATAAATATAACCCAGCAGTGTTCGTTTAACTAGGGTTCAAGGACAACAAACACAAAAAGTTTATAAAAGTTAATTACAGTTAAAATCGAAGCATTAAAAATGAGTTTAAATAATTTAGTTTCACTAAATGATAGGCGACCAGCCCAAACGGAAGACTGAAATGTGTGGGTGGACTGTAATTGCATCTCTAACTGTACGTTCACAACGCTGATGGAGACTGTTAAAAAAACACTCTGGCTGCCCTGCAAACAACGCTATAGAAAAAGAGTAGCGGACACTCGAATACGTTCTACAGAATAATTTTCCACCTTCTGATTGGTTGCCGCCGAATGTTTTCTCTGACTTCCGGCCACATTAACGCTCTCGTCGGTGGCGGTGTGAACGTATAGTAAGGAAACTGGTATTATTAACTCTGTCAATTAACTCCAAATCTGAACAACAATTTACTCTGAATATGTTAAATTTGCTCTTTAGGTGTTCAATTCAACTCAGAAATGTTTAACACTGAAATTTTTACTGTCCAATTTTGCTGTGTACCGGTACTTAAGCACAACTATATTGAAGAAGAAAACGGTTAACCAAAAGGGCCTATCAGACATTGGCTGAAACACAAAATGCTTTTTTCTGCTTTTGGTCTTTCTGTTACCTCAGTGATCCATCATGTTGCCTCGGTTTATACAGAGTCATCTAGCCGGGTACCATTGCAACAATGCACAGAAAAATGACAGCCATTCTTGTATGTAGATTTAAATGGGTGACATTTTTTTACTCTATTGAAGTTCTTTGGCCTCAAAAAGCAAAATTAATACCAAGTTAGTTTGTCTTTAATGTAATCTCTTTTGTATTTTAGACAAGGGAAATGAAGGACTTTGCTGTCTCTTAAGAAGATCGTCAGTGGTGTCAGAAGGGTTGCAAGTCGTCCTTCAACAATACAAGACTGCATTAGGTCTTGAGGTCTCTGTCCTTCTACATGTTGAAGAAGAAGATCTGACCTCAGCAGTCCAGATACCAGCGAGGATGAAAACATAATTTAGGTATTTTATTTATTTATTTATTTGTATGTATGTTTGTTCTCAAAAATTGACCAGAGGCTATTCCATCAAAGTGGATAAAGGAAAAGATTTTTGATAAGTCTCACAAATTTAAGTGGGAGTTCTGTTCCATTACTGTGGCTTAAGCCCAGTTCAGATCAAAGATTCACAACAAGACAAAGCTGTTTTAAAAGTTAACAGGGGGAAGTTGCAGCAACATGAACTGGCTCGTCTCACCTCTACTCAAGCCAGCTTTTGGGGTTGCTGCATCACAGCTTGTCAATTTGCCAGCTGCTGGTTTTAGAAGGTTTCAACACATAGTCAGCTTGTAACAGAGTCAACTGGTCAAGTCACTATTCAACTAAGTCAACTATTGGCTGGTTCAAGTTTTGGACGAAAGAAAGTGGGGAACAATTTGTTTATTTGTTTGAGGAACAGCTGTGTCTGTTTGCCTAAAAACGTAAAATGTACTTAACTCTTCAGGGCACCTTATGTGCACGAGCACACTATATACCTATTCTGGCTCGGTTAAAGTCAACATGGACTTGTTATTGCTATATTACACTGACTTTCACTGTAGGCTCAAGCCATTTCACTGACAATGTTAATTTAAGCAAGGCTTTTTCAAGTGAGCACAGCTTTCCTTAGCTGCATTGATGGAATTTCCCCATTATTTTTACATGAAATCACATTTTTGTGTAATTAATAATGCTTTACACACCTAAAACAGCTGAACTTAACCTTCTTTTCCTACCTCTTGCTTTCCCAGATAGAAACTGCACAAAGGACTGCGTTTAAGGAAATGGACTTGGCATATATCTGTGTAGTGTTAGTATGCTAACTACATTAAAATCTGTATGCATCCTATATTGTTAAAATGTTCAACCTGTGTCTAGATTATCAAGCATGTTATTTAGCACGTTGATGCTCCTTAAATATGCACAAACATCTCAATATAGGTGCAAGAATCGTATGATATTATCAGATGTAATAATTGAACTGATGTTATATTTGGCTAGTGTATTCATAATTTGTGTATTTAAAGTTGCTAATGGGCATTGTTAGCCACATCACAAACTCAATGTTAAAACACTGCTTATTGTGCCTTATTGTGTTTATGTACTTGCATTGGTGCAGTAATATTGATGTAATGCAGTAAGGTCATTGGTGTGTTTTACAATGGCTTTGAACAAAGCTCAACCAATCAGAATAATCATTGATAATAAAGTAAAAGTTTTATAACGGGTAAGTTGATATGAAATATTGTAAGCACATTCATCAGGATGACTTTGCTGACCTTGTGACCTTTATTACCACATTTAGGCCAAAATGTGAAAACTCTACTTGATTGAGTGTATTATAGGATATAACTGTTGTGCACCATTGAAGATAAACATCATAAATTCTTTCTTAAAGATGGATAATTTGTTGGCCATGTGTCTGTCACTATCAGTTCTGTTCTTATAAGCTTATTGTACATTAAGCACTATAGTATGCAAAAGAAAAATACACTACATTTATATTTTATGATTATACTTATATTGTGTATTACTACAACTTTATTCCCCTGTTCTGCTGGTTGTTTTCAAGTGAACTTCACAGTCTAGTGTTATTAAATTCAGACTTATGGCTTGATTGACAAATTTGCATTTCATGTATTTTCACTGCTTTTATTGTGAAAGACAAAAAATAAAGTGTTTCTAAATATGAGCATATTATGTTTTTACTTGTTCATACATTGTTAGTTAAAAACAAAATGTGATTATGCGTATTTATATGGGCGATCTTGGTTAATTTGACAACAGACTGCATTATATAATAAATGCATTACTTTAAAGCAGGGGTGGGCATTCCTGGTCCTGGAGGGCTACTGTCCTGCAAAGTTTAGCGCCAACCTTAATCAAACCTTTGATTACAGCCTTTGATTAGGGTTTTTCAGGTGTGTTTGATTAAGGTTGGAGCTAAACTTTGCAGGACAGTAGCCCTCCAGGCCAGGAATGCCCACTCCTGCTTTAATGCATGCATTGGTCTCCAACAAGGTTGCCTTGTGAATTGTCAAAGCACACTACTAATAGCCTTAATTTAATTTTATTTATTAAACAGGACTATTTATTTATTACATATTTTTATATTAGCTTGGCATCTTTTATGTACGTTAACATTTTAAACTTTTATAAACCATTAACAAGTAAAATAAAATAAAAATCAAGTAAAACAAAAAAGTTTTTAGTAGACTATTTAAAAAAAGTGGCCCTGCAGAATTGTTTTATCCATTGTGGTAGCCCTTGCTCACAAAAAGGTTGGGGACCCATGCTTTAAGGCAGGGGTCAACAATCCTGCTCCTGATGGCTCGGTGTCTCTGCAGAGTTTAGCCCCAACCCTAATCAAATACACCTGAAGGGCTGGAGCTAAACTCTGCAAAGACACTAGCCCTCCAGGAGCAAGACTGGTGACCCTTCCTTTAAGGCATATATTTTACTTATCTTCAAACCGCTTGCTTTTGCTTATATTTGGTGATGTAATGATTCTAGCAGAAAGTGTTCTAGCAGTGGTAGAGCTCAAACTAGATCAGTAGGACCCACAGCTCTGCATATTTTGTATGTTTTCCTTAACTGACACACCCAGAACCCAGATCTGTTCATGGATCTCTCCCTTAATGAGCTGATGATCTAAATCAGTTTAGGGAGACATGCAAAATGTGCAGAGGAGTGGATCACCTGGGTTTCAGATCATCAGCTCTGAGATTATGGAGAGATCCATAAACAGAAATTGGTTTGTCAGTTAAGGTAGACCTAGAAATTATGCAGAGCCGTGGGTCACCTGGGACAAGATTGAAAACCACTGGTTAAGGCAGACAACATAGATCTTGGATGTCATTATCCAAATAAGGTAATAATTCAGGCCATGTCAAATAGTTTCTTTTCAAAGGGTCCTGTGAAGCTATGCATGCAAAGTCATGTCCAAGAAATTATGAGAATTGAAACTTTGTCACATGACTAAACATATTAAAGAACTCAAACTAATTTGGGCACTATTTCTACATAAAATAACTAAATAAAAATGAAGCTTTGTGTTTATTTGTGTATATAATAGGCCTTCGAAGTGCTCTCTGAAACTAGGCCAGGGACAGCTTGAATCAGTGAAAAAAAACATTTTATCATAGAGCTATACGAAATGCATCCTTGGAAAGGTCTTGACCTGGGGAGTAACATATGTGAGTGTAAAGATTCTACATGGCTCATGCTTTCTAAATTCTCACCCTTAAACCTTAACATTTTACCATTGTTGAAAGCTTATAATCCAGCAACAAGAATGTTTACAGATGTGAGACCAATAGTTATACACAGTTCTGGACCTCACTTATCACATGAGTATAGTCACTAATGGATACCATCCAAAAGTGCAGTACAAATAGCCCATAAGCAATTTTCACCCATTTAACAATTAGACTTTTAAAATCTGACAACACTAATGTTTTCCCCACGCCCTAAAACCCCTAGGAGTACCATCAGTTTTATATTACCACTTTCTTATTATGGTGAATATACCAATGTATTTAAAGACTACAATTCCCAGCAGAGACACGCCCTTGAACTTTTTACTAAGCATGCAAATCGGTGTCCATATTTGAAGTTCTTCAGACTTGAATTAGGGTTAGGGCTATAAAATGTATTTATACTATGCGTTTCAATAACCTACTACAGCTAAAACATACATTATACTATATAGCAAGGACGTCAGTTTATTGGTGATATTGTAGAGCGTTCAGCCTTCTCCAATGTGCTTATAAACTACAACATCCAGAGTAACGCGCCATAGAGCTTCGTACAAAGCGTACAAATCAGCCATAATACTTGTAGTTCTTCCGGTTTTCAGAGCGTGAATATGGTTATACGGATTTACTATTTATAAATCATCGATATTTTAGTTTAAACAGCCGAAACATAAATTATTATTTTGTATTTACATGTTCAGGTTGAAAAACACGGCAGTATGTCAGTTCATTCGGGTTAGTTTAGCTACTCTAGAACTGAATTCAAGGTCAATGTCGGCGGGTGTTACTGTACACTTCAAATAGCGATATTATATTAAACATTAAATACTTTCAAAAGGTATGTCTACTCTCCAGACAAAGGCTTTCAGTTCACAATAGTTGTTAACTAGTGACAAAAACGGTTTAATGCTAGTATATAATAGTGATCCAGATAAGTGGCCTATATTTATAAGTATTATCTCTAATTGGCATTTCAAAACCATCCACTTAAAACAACCTAAGGCAAAGTTATTTGTTCTACTTTTTCATAACCATGTCACCGTCATATTGTGTTTGGAATTAATATGATGTATGGAATAGTAAAAACAAAAAGGATTATCTTTTGCAATATTTGTGGTTCTTCACAAAGATACAGGTAAAAGAGACCAAACGCTTATTTATTGCTTATTTATTCACTAGAAGCTTAAAGAGTGATCAAACAAATGCATTATTGAGATGCACAACAAATTTAAATGATGCAGCCTTTAGCAAATTGACCACATGTAGGTGCAGAGAAATTCATGATATATAAAGGAATCCTCAATTGGAGTCTAAACACTGGTGGTGGTGGTGATGATGAAGAGGTGAATAGCAATGCTCAAGCTCCTGGTGAACACGCACTGGAAGGATACCTAGGAGCTTAAAGCAATGAGGACTGTCTGCAGATGGAAATGGGGTGAAAGAGAGTTGCATCGCTTTACCCTGAAATGACAACTGACTACAGCAGAGAGTAACATAAGATGAGAGTAAGATATGATTGGTTTTTAGGAAGTAACAACATAGAATAGCATAGTGCAGGGCTATTCAAATCTTACCCTGGAGGGCCAGAGCACTGCAGATTTTAGCTCAAACCCTGATCAAACACACCTGAGCAAGCTAATCAAGGTCTTCATGATCACTAGACAAACACAGGTGGTTAAGTTTGATTAGGGTTGGAGCTAAACTATGCAGTGCTCAGGTGAGGTGGCCTTTCTGTGTGGAGTTTACATGTTCTCCCTGTGTCAGCATGAATTTACTCCGGTTTCCTCCCAAAGGCCAAAAACATGCTAGTTAGGCAAATTGGAAATGTCAAATTGTCCCTCTCACCATGAAAATAGCCATAGATGCTGGAATGGCGTAAAGAATAAAGAAACTCCATGTGTCACATTTCTTGAATTTCTTGAACATTTCCACCTTTTACCACTACAGAAGCACAATACGACTTCAAATGCAGCACAGAAAAATGTAATAAATAGTCAGAAACCAAAATGGAATTTTAGTGTAATACAATTTTTATTTAATTATTTTAATTAATTTGGAGAGAATCCTTTGGCTGCCAGGGATGGGTCCAAATCTCATCACTAAAACAGAAGAGAAAGTGTGGAGCACAAATTATAACATGTCTTTTATAAATATAAGTTTCTTTTTTTGTCATTTGTGAAACAGTTCAGATAAGAAAATTATTGTAGCCAAATAAAAAAACAAACAAAGTTAAAGTGAATAAATAAATAAAAATAAATAAATAATGCATGCATTAATTGATAAAGCAAGCAAACAGAAGATTACATACCATACTGGACAGGGCTCCCAGTCCACCAAAATGTCTGCTTTCCCCTATTAAGGAAACAACAAAACAAAAAAAGCAAACACATGAATTTCATTTTTAGCATGATGTTTAGATTATGTTTGGCTATAGGCATTAAGTTTAAGTAACACAGTGGGTCAATGTTGATATTTACAGCATCTGATCATGGATTTTTCTGTTCCTTCTTAGCCTGCAATTCAAAAAGACTAAACACAGAAAGTATCTACATAACAATTATGATATCAATGTTATTTATTACCCACAAGGACGTATTTAAATCCTATATTAGACTCTGCATATGGTCTATATGCATTTCTTTTATGACTGTCTAACCTTTGTGACTGTTGTAAGTAGTTAGAGAAATAAGCAATAGAACTATAACAAATAACCAGGGGTAAAATAGCAATGTCAACACACTGATAAAAGCATCAATGTTTACGTACACTTACTCCTTTTAAGCTTTTTCAGGCATAAGCTTTGGTCCACCTGTAGGATAGAAGATTACAGTCCAGTCATATATCCACTAAGAAAAAACTCATTAATAAAAAAAGGACAAAATGCTTAGTTGTAATGTGTGTCTGGTACTAAACATGGGCATCAGAAACAAAAAAATGTGGGTGGGTCTAAAATATTTACTGGGGTAGATACCATTTTCTTGTATTCTGGTGCATTTTAATATTAAAAAAATGCTTTTATAACCTAAAAGCTTTGTTTAGCGTGTTGTGGAAGTGCATCATGCAAAGTAGTAAAAACAAAAACAACATGGAGTTTAATTTATAGGGACTCTAAATTAGACAAGCGAAACGGATTTGAGGAAGCAGCAACTAAAATGTGGAACGGAGTTGAATTTATTAAGGCATTACTCTAGTGCAGTTTTCTTCAACCCTGGTCCTGGAGGACCTCCTTCCAGAATGTTTTAGATGTCTCCTTAATCAACACACCTATTTTAACGTATCAGCTTGTTAGGAAGACATTCTGGAAGGAGGCTGATGAGTTGGTTCAGGTTTTTTAAATAAGGAGACATCTAAAACTTTCTGGAAGGGGATCCTCCAGGAGCAGGGTTGAAGAACACTGCTCTAGTGCAGTGGTTTTCAAACTGGGGGCCGCGAGATGGTGCCAGGGGGGCCCCAGTTTTATGTCATTTTATGAAATACATTAATTTATCATGAATTCTGTGTAATTAAACCTAAAAAAATAAGGCTACTAACCAAAAGCACTACTTTTTTGTATAATTAAATTTTTTTTTAAATAAAATGTTGAGTTTTAGAACAGTTTTTTGTCACAAATTTTCTTTGGGGGGCCGCGAAGGAATGCACCGTACACAAGGGGGGCCGCACGCTGAAAAAGTTTGGGAACCCCTGCTCTAGTGGAATAGACTTGATTGCCGGTGCCCTGACAAGTGAAAAGACTAAAGGTACATTCACATAAGCGATTTTGTCGCTCGTCTCTTCAAGAGGTCGTTTGGGGGTGTTTCTAAATCTGGTTGTCATAAACAAATGAGTAACGTCCACTCCAGTAACTGATAAGAGACGGATGACATGAACTTCACTGCTTGGCTCTCACTGGTAGTTGCTCCAGAAAATCGCTCATCACTTGCACAAAGTTAAACTGCATTCAGACTAGCAGTAGCAGTGTGACACGATTTCATTTATTTCAATGGAAGCTTGGTGACTTCTGGTGACCCGACTGACAATGGCCATTGGCTTCTGAATGGGTGTGTCAAATTTGAGACAAGGTTGAGAAAAGTTTAACTTTATACAAATGATGAGCTACTTTCTGAAGTGACTACCAATAAGAGCAAAGCAGTTGAGTTCCTGTCATCCATCTGTAGTCAGTTACTGGAGTGGACGTTAATCATTTGTTTATTACAACTAGATTTAGACACTCCCCTAACGACCTATTTGAAAGATACGAGCGCCACAGTAACAAAGTCACACGTAATATGTATGAGGCTTTAAACTTTTCTTAAATTTGTCGTTCGGCTGGACATGCCCAATCTGGTCGCCAAAGGTCACTGTCGCTCGTGTCATCGAGCTGGCATTGAAATTAATGAGATCGCGTCTCTCTGCGCTAGTCACTGCTAGTCTGAATGCAGCTATATGCACTAAGATTAAGATGCATTCTGGTCGATCGGATTACAAGTGGACTAGACTAAACACAGGTTTAAACAGTGTTCAAAACGTTTTGGGCTCATCCACTTTTGACCACATTCAGAGGTAGGCTTTTATTTTGTGAGCATGTAAAAGTTGTGCAAGCTTATTTCATCAATGGCTCTGAAATATCAGAGAAAGCTCTTACATAAACATGTACAAAACACTGTGCAGCATGTTTACTAACACCACAAGCAGCGGACTTTGACATAATATTAGTTTGCGTCAATTTAAACCCGCCAATTCTCCCGCTCACTTTTAAACGAAAGCAGAGGGACTCGCTCAGTTTCTCACAGTAATTAGGATGAAGTGGTCGAAAGTGGACAAAACAGATCAAGTCAACTCAAGGTTTATTTATATAGCACAGATTTAACACAAGTGTAGTGTGTTAATCCATCTGTAAAACAGATACATTTAAATACCACCAATAATTACTCTACAAACATTATTTACATACCTGGCTTTTTCTTTTTGCGACAGAGTGCAAGATTTGTGACTGTGGCTGACCATGTGTAGACACCTGTGGGTTTGAAGAAAGAAAATTACTCATTAACCAAATAAACCTTTAACTTCTTATTTCAAATACTGGACAATCACAACATCACTGTGCTGCAGTACATGTATAAGTGTGAAGTACATGTAGCCTATAGTTATTGTGATTTAAAGTTTTATGTTAAGTGTTTATAAACAAGGACATTAAGGATCTACTGTATATATGATACTTAACATCTTCTGTTACTGGATTTTTTAAAAAAAATAGCCTTTTGTTATGGGTGATCTATAAGCAATGTAACTGTGTTTCAGCTGGTGCAAAGAGTTTGCTTTACTTTTAAAAATGTCTATAGTGTATTGCATGTACAAAAAATGAAGCATGACCAAAATCAAATCTACTTTATGGTTGATCTGAGTGGCAAAATATTCTGGTGCGGCTGAACAGATTTATACAACGTTACATGTCATCTTGTAAATACAGATTAGTGCTGTCAATCTTCCTCTATTATTCCATTCAAAGTACATTTCATAGTTTTTTTAATATTCAAATTATCCCAATATATTGAAATGTACTTAAAATGTAGCCTAGTCACAGACCTGTAATAAGCACATCTAATCATTCAATTGTGTCTTTATGGAACAAGAAAAACTATGACCATATTTAACACCTACAGCTACAAGTATAAGTGTAATAATTGACTCCAGTCCTTTGAATTATTTGAAAATAATGTACACCTGCGTTGTAATACTTCACTTTGCATCATGCCACATTACCACCTTGAATGTGCATTATTTTTAATATTCAACTGCCCGTCATCAATTATTCCTAACGCAAAACACATATAAATAGTAATTTTGCACTTAAAAATGACAATCCACATTGTGTGTTTTTTGATGTCTTGATGACACATGACAAAGACACCTATTTTAATGTCAGAAAACCCTATAACATGATATGTTTGAGTTCATTTTCGCAACTTGATTTCATGCGTCCTGCAATGTGACCATTTCACATGCACACAATGCAATGTTGATGCTGAAAATATATCAGCCTTAACCTGAATAAAGCTCTATGGGAAAACACTGGACAACAGGTAGCGTTAAGGTAACCCATAGGTTAAGTACTTGAAACCCAGATATAAATGGCAACTCTTAAAATCTGTCTTAATTACCTTGGCCCTTCGTAGTGCTCGCCTGCTCCAGCTGCCCTTCCATAGTGTTCGCTGCCTCCACCTGTCCCTCTGTAGTAGTCGCCTGCTCCACCATGTTTGTCATCTCTTCCAGTTGTTTGCATTCTCCAGTGGGTCACAGGGTGTGAGGTGCAGTGTAACCAGCTGATCATAATGCCACTGGAATCCTGGGTCCAACCTGTGCAGGTTAAATCATATGGATGTTTTAAAACATAAGACTTTAAAGGGATAGTTGACAAAAAAATGAAAATTCTGTTATAATTTTTGATCCTCATGTTGTTCTAAACCTTTATGAATTGTATTTCTTCTGTTAAACACACTTTGTGTTCATTAGAAAAAAGAATCCTTTAACTATGGGATTGGGCTGTACCTCTTAAGTGTTTGAATCATATGGTCTAATTTTTCCAAATCAGATTTATTGCCACTTTAGATTAGAGCTGAGGTAACGATAGACTATTGGATGTGTTAGATATGTGCAAATCTATATTTGATTGATTCTATAGGACCATAACAAATACAATATATCTTTTGATCAGGAAAAAACAGAGTGCTTATATATTATCAATTCAAAGAATAACACCAAGTGTGATGTTTGTTTAAAGAAAAATGTATGCTTTATGCTTTCAAGTTAGCAGCAGCGTAAGTGTATGATGTCTCAAGCCAACATTTGATGGTTTCCTTTTTTTGTGTTATTTCTGCTAATGGTCCATCTGCATTGTAAGCTCTACATTTCATATACAAGAGTATAATGATATTCATTTTCATTTGATTCAGTAACTGAGTGACCTACAAAAGGACTTTACAAATTTAAATTGATGTGTGTCCCTACAAACAATTGTTTAAGTCAGTGTGCCTAAACATTAAAAATTATGTTGTATGTGGGCTGAAAACAAATAAAATATGGCTTCTACAAAAAAAAACATTCCAAACATAATAATTCCTAAGTTAACATAGTATGTATTCAGGTATATGCTTGAACCAAGTTAACTATGGGTACCAAATCCCATCCGCTTGTTTGTCTGACATCACACAGCACCGCTTCCGGGTCCAAAAGCTCTATCAGATGCTGAGGAAACAAACAGAAATACTGATATACAATCACAATTCTAACCTCTCTCTCTATGTGGACATCCCAGATGATTGTTCAATCATTACAATGGTAGTGCACAGTGTGAGGTTATAAAAACTTAGCTTAAATGCATGAAATCAATAAACTACCATGTTGTAAATGTCTGTTTAGATTTCACTCAAAATCAGTGAAGGCGTGGGCCTGGAAACGGTATCCTTACGTCACAAATTACCAAGTGGATTGAAGGCCAGTGTGCTGCCTGCAAGCTATAAATAGAAATGGCCTTAAAGGTACCCCATGCACAACTACCCATGTCTTAAATAATATTCATGATATATCGATCAATCACATAATCATAGTAGTTTGCTATCAAAATAAATGCCATAATTCTTCATCCCCAAATCTTGTGCAAATGCTTTCAAACCTCACAATACTATGCAGGTAAAAGCAGTGGACTGTAGAAATTGTTTGAGTCAGTTGTCTTATAAGTTGTTGTTTGCCAAATCTTACAGAATGGTTTGATGGAGTGCTGTTTGACTGTGTCTAAGGTTAGATAAATATTGAAATACTTCAAATGTTTTGAAAAGATCCAGTGTTGTGCTAACAAACTTTGTGGTTATTTAAAAACAAAAACCTCTCCCAACGTTTTACTGTCAATGAGTTTAGGTGTTGATGACTGAATTTCAGTTTTATGGAGTGAGCTATCCTTTCAAAGGGAACATTTCACAAGACTTGGTGTCCCCACAGTATGTATGTAAAGTTTTAGCTTAAAATACCATATAGATAATTTATTATAACATGTTAAAATAGCCACTTTGTAGGAGTGGAATCTTCTGACATCACAAGGGGAGCCAATGACCTATTTTTTCCACATGCTTGCAGAAAATGGTTTGTGTTACCGTTTTTTTTTTTTTTTACATTTTCTAGGTTGATAGAAGCACTGGGGACCCAATTATAGCACTTTTACATGGAACAAGTCAGATTTTCATGAAATGTCCCCTTTAAGATTTTAATATTGATCAAATCTTTTGCCTACTCAACAAGCTGTGAACTGTGACTTTAAAAATACAGTGCATGCATCTCACCTTCACAAAGGTATTCATAAAAGGAACCGATCTTCTGAAGGTAGTCCTGGGCATAGGCGATAATCTCTCACACTTAATATTTTGCTTCTTGGTCTCCTTTTCACGAAGCAGAACTGGCTTGTATCCAGTAGCATGGAGTTTGTCAAGCTGCAATGACAACATTGTGTATTTACTGAATGGAATATTGGTTAATGTCATTCAGGATATTTTTTACTTCATGGTGAGTTTAGCTTTTGTATAACCAAGTATGTGAAAACAGGAAAGAGTAATACATTAAAAGAAAACAGCAAAAACATAAATGACATCATAAGGTTAGTAGGTTTGGCTGGTAACTATGGTAACTATTGTGCAATTGGACAGTGACAATCTACTGTATAAATTTATTCAAAATAAAGGCCAAACGTTAATCATTAAATAGGTTGCTTTGGATGGACTACAGAATCTGCATAGCAGTATGAATGCAGTCTATTTGATAATTGTCATTCAGAGAATTCCCAAGTGTCACTTATATTTTGTTGTGGTAGATAATTTAGGACTGTGATGTGTTAAAGTGAAAATGTGTTTACTGAAGAGAATTGCCACTAAAATAAAAACAATATATTAAAAGAGATATACAAGAATGTGTAAGAAATTCTACTTACTAGGGCTGCACGATAAATCGCACGTGATTGTCATGCGCATCTCGTCAGTAAAGCCGGTTCTTTGATTAGTAGTACACCAACATCACCTGCTTTGAGATGGAGCAGCATTTACTACACAAAGCAATAGTTACCCGACAACCGGGGCAACCTCGCACTAATCATCGCCTGCGATATGTATGCGATATGGCCCAGCCTGTCAGTGAACTATGGCCCCGTGCAGCAAACAATGGCTCTTAAAAGTGCCTTTGGGTTTATAAAATAAGCAACGTTAAATCTAAGTTGTAACAGGTGATTCGATTGACAGGATCTGCAGGGAGAACAGAAAATGTTTATTATGTAGTGTAAATTAGCTCTAATATAAGGCTTAAATAGTGTACCCCAATAGTGGGGATTCCTATTTTCTTACAAATATTATAAGACAAATATTAAAACTTTAGACTATATTAAGCTCACACAATAAAGCAATGACCACTTTAAGTTACTCTAATGTTGATAACCCTGCTGAAAAAAATAGCATCAAACCAGCATGGGAATCATTGGTCTATGCTGGTTTAGCTGGTGGTCACCAGCATACCAGCACCAAACCACCACATATGCTGGTATGACCAGCATGGGATGCTGGTGCTAATGCTGGTTTAGCTGGTGCTAATGCTGGTTTAGCTGGTGTTCACCAGCAAATCAGCACCAAAACACAACATAGCTGGTCTTGCCGTTTTTTTCAGCAGGGAACTTATACTAGGTTAACGTTAGCTTCTTAATGGGACATTAATTCTCTAACACGAAACGTTAGACTTCCCTTGCGAAAATTAAACATTGTTTTACTACAGTTAAGAAATAACCATGGATTTGAAAAAGAAGTTAAACCATGTTTGGTTTAGTAAAACCATTTTGCAAATAATCGATACACACAAACCGTGGTTACTACACTTTTACCACAAAAACATGGTTAATTTTCGTACGAGTATGGCAATGTCAGCCTAATGCCAAAAGAAAGGCGTGAATTATAACATTTAAACAAATAGTGAACTTTAAACGAAAGCATCTTGACTTACCTGAACAGTGATTTACGCGTAATGAGAGAATCCCTGTCAATTACGAGTACCGAAGAAGAAATCACCCAATAGCAAAGAGGACTGGCTCAGATTCCATAGCATCGGAGGCAGAGAGGATTCTGGGAAAAGCAGGCGTCCGAAACGGGCTTATTTTTTTTCAATGAAAGTAGAAACAATCAAAATTGATGGCCATAACATCGTATTGTTGAACTATCAAGCACACGTCAGTGTTCATGTGTTGAGAAAATATTGTGATCTGCAGCGGGCCCACATGTAGTTTTAGCTGGTGCCTTCACCATAGTAGATGTCGATAAGGCTCATGGGTAGTGTAGTATTTACTCTTGTATTTGACACACGAAACCGATCGAAAAATCAATATTTCTCAGAAAAAACGGCAACATTTGGAAACGATTGCAGTAGCAAAACTCTGCAGTCTCGTAAATTAACAATTATGTCTGCTGACGATGGTTTACAATGGCGATCATCATGCAGAATATTAAACAAATAAAAAAGGATAAACATCTCCTGATTAAATGTTGAGTAAAGTAGCGCTTAAAGTGTAATAAATTAATGACAAATAAAGTAAAACAATACAGCTCCCGGGTATATACTATTGCAATACATTAGATTAAATTCGTGCTGAAAAACACGAAAAAATAATAGGACAAAAAAACGTGGTGCAGGCACGAAAAATACTTCCTATTGAAATACATTAGATTGAAAGTCGTTCTGACTAGCACGAAAAAAAGGGGAAAATCGTGTCCATGAACACGAATCAATAGATTAAATTACGTGACTATGGCACGAACTGCCGTGAGACTGGGTTGGTCGATGATGTTTAAGTCGTCATCGTGTCACCTCCAAAATACGAATGCATACAGGTTGAAAACAACACGAGGATGAATAAATGATGACAGAGTTATCATTATAAATTAAAATATGTTCTTACTGCAAGTCATTTAGGTAATCAAGAAAATACTTTACCCGTTGTCTTAAACAAATACAGCTATGCTTCCAGGCGTGTCGACGTTGCTGTGGTTTTTCGACCGCTGTAGTATGAAGGGTAGTGGAAAAAAAAGTTTTCAGGTGTTTTTAACATCCCAAACTGTCTCGTACGATTTTCTTGCGCCTTCAGCTGTGTCGAGGCTGTTTAATTCGTCCTGGTATCACCTCCGCAAACTGTAAGGAAAATAATTAAATACATTACAAAAACATTTCGTTATCAGCGTGTTCATTTCCATGCAAGCTTTTCGTTAAACCAATAATGCCAACGAATACACAGCACTTTTAAAACACACGAATTAAAAAACACTCTGTCATTCACGCACAAAAGAAACAAATTCTGATTTTTACCTAACTTATTTGTCCCCGAGAAGGGGAGCGCACCGTTCATGGAAACACTGCAATACCACGTCGATGCATGGAGTGGAAGGAGCAAGCTCCGCTTCCATTTCCGAAGGTCAAAAATCCATTTAACGTATAGTCCCCGGGTAGGAGACGTATCAGACATTAAACTGATAAGAACAGATACTACACTTGATCTTAGCCAAAAGGCCGAGAAGCGATACCGCAATAGACGCAGCCAAAGGGCAGCCGGCGAAGGCGCTGGCTTTCGGGGTGGAGGCTAGCGGGCATTTAACTCTAATATGAAGTAGTATGTAATATGAATATGTAGAGTGAAAAAAAAGTGTTAAAGTGTTTTAAACATCCAAATCTGTTCGTTTACTTTGTATTTTTTTCCTGTTTTCGAGTAAAAAAGAATTCTTAAATCGAGATGCATTTTCTTAAGCAAAGTGGCTTAGATTTTAAGTCTTGTTTACTGAAATAAATTCTAAAATGTAATAGGTTAAGGCCTAAATCAAGTAAAAATATATGCCAGTGGTTTAAGGGAAATAAACCTAAATTGAGTTTATTATTGCATTAAGTTGGAACAGAAATTAAGTTTATTTTTCTTACCCCACCGGCAGATATTTTTACTTGTTTTAAATATAAACCTGTTGCTTTTTAGAATTTATTTCAATTATTACAACACATAATATCTTAAGCCACTTTGCTTAACAAGTAAATGCATCTCGATTTAAGAATGGTCAGATATTTACTAGAAAACAAGACAAAAACTTCCAAACATGAATTTACAGACGGCTGGAAATTTTAAACAAAATAACTAGACATACCTATTCGGGTCTGCTCCCGTTTGCTGTGATGAAGGGGGTCTTAGTCCAAAGCACATTTTGAGGAATACTTACACATTTTACTTCTTATTTCTTTAGAATGAATTATTATTTATTTTCAATTACAAAGTATGCGATCTGATTTTCTATTTATTTATTTATTTAGCTTGTTGCACATTTGATTTGTTGCCGCATCATTCCGTGTTAATGTATTTCAATGTATTTGTTTATAAGCAAAAAGTGCGTTATTATAATTCATTATATAGCTGCGAAATATATAAAAGTATTCCCAGCAAACACAAAACGTTTTTATAACGTTTTTGTATTTGCTGGGTTGGCATCACTTTCTTTAGCTCACACAAAATTCTACCAAAAAACAGCATATCATTTTCTACTAAATAACTGCATACACTGTGGATTAAAAATGTCCGGAATGCGAACCTGGTAAAACCCAGGTAAAAAAAGCAAATAAAAAATAAACCATTTTGATTTAGCAAAAGTTTACAAATAAATGCACTCCCTGTACACAACAAGCACGTCTCGTTACCATTCATATTTTGCGTGATTTAAGTTTCGTCGCATACATTTTGGAATAAAATAAGGCTTTTAATGTATGCAGACTTCATTCTCCATTAAGGGCTTATCAATCATAATGAACGCTGTTAACTATTCTCATTGAATGGTCTAAATCCAATGCTGGTAAAGAAATCAAATGTCCATTTAAACGCAACAAGCAAACAGCTATGCTTCCAGGTCTGTCGACGTTGCTGTGGTTTTTCGACAGCTGTAATATGAAGGGTAGAGTGAAAAAAGTGTTTAAGTGTTTTAAACATCCAAATCTGTTCGTTTACTTGCTACTTTTTTCCTGTTTTCGAGTAAAAAAATAATTCTTAAATCGAGATGCATTTTCTTGTTAAGCAAAGTGGCTTAGATTTTAAGTCTTGTTTACTGAAATAAATTCTAAAATGTAATAGGTTAAGGCCTAAATCAAGTAAAAATATATGCCAGTGGGTTAAGGGAAATAAACCTAAATTGAGATTATTATTGAATTAAGTTGAAACTGAAATTAAGTTTATTTTTCTTACCCCGCCGGCAGATATTTTTACTTGTTTTAAATATAAACCTGTTGATTTTTGTAATTTATTTCAATTATTACAATACATAACATCTTAAGCCACTTTGCGTAACAAGTAAATGCATGTCGATTTAAGAATTGTCAGATATTTACTAGAAAACAAGACAATAACAGCAAGACAGACCTTAATTTACTTTTTTCTTCCAAACATGAATTTACAGACGGCTGGAAATTTTAAATAAAACAACTAGACATACCTATTCGGGTCTGCTCCCGTTTGCTGTGATGAACGGGGTCTTGGTCCAAAGCACATTTTGAGGAATACTTACACATTTTACTTCTTATTTCTTTAGAATTAATTATTATTTATTTTCAATTACAAAGTATGCGATCTGATTTTCTAATCGCGGTGTGTTTTATTCCTCGTTTGCTTGCATGGATTTGCTTTATTTATTTTGCTTGTTGCATTTAAATGCACATTTGATTTGTTGCCGCATTATCCTGTGTTAATGTATTTCAACGTGCTTATAAACAAAAAGTGCGTTATTATAACCAATTATATAGCTGTGAAATATATAAAAGTATTCCCAAAAACCCAGGTAAAAAAGTAAAATAAAAAATAAACCATTTTGATTTAGCAAAAGTTTACAAATAAATGCACTCCCTGTACACAACAAGCACGTCTGGTTACCATTCATGTTTTGCATGATTTAAGTCTCGTCGCATACATGTTTGCGTAAGGATTTGATATTTATTTTTTGTGGAAGTTTATTAAACTAAAAGGCTTTGTATTTTTGCTCCGTGAGCCGCTTGGACGCTGTTTAAATAGTCATCGGGAGTTAACTGTATTTTGCTGTCCTGCAGTTTTTTTCTTTCTTTACGTGTGTATATAAGTGTATGTACCATTTATATAACTATTTCCACATGTAATATCTGAGCGGTGGTTTTTGAGACTTAAACAGAAGGCGAGAGTATGTTTGTGTGTTTTGGTTTATTTTTGGTTCGTCACTGCTTTTAAGAACTATGCACTGATTTGCTGTGTGGTTTGTCCCTTCTGTTAAAAAGTGAATTTAATCTAGTCTCTCCAATTGTGGGTAAATAACCGGTGGGCCGTAAATTTTATCTTTTAAATATTTTTAAGCACTTTCTGTAAAAAATAAATTTGTACTATTTTTGGAGAGTCACGTCTCTGTCTTTAATCCCATCCGAACCAGCAGGGTCCTTTTCATATTTTTGTAACTTTTTTGTTTGTTTATTTTTTCTCTTGGGTTCAATCTATTTTCCTGTGTGAATAAATAACCCAGGTGACCTAGTCGGTTCCTTTTCATACCTTTAACCAAAGGTTACACATGCAAGCAAACGAGGAATAACACATACGATTAGATCATCACGTCACATACTTTGGAATTAATAAGAAACAATTATTCAGTCTAAAGAAATGAGAAGTAAAACGTGTATGTACTTCTTCAAATGGGCACACTTTGGACAACGACCCCCGTCATTACAGTAAAATGTTTTCCCTACTTCCGGTCAAAGCCGCCATTTTGTGAAATGGGCATATAGGCGACGCTGGAGCATGCCGCCATTGTCTCTGTTCGACAAAACAATTGTGTTTATATATAGATCTATTCGATTTTTTTTCGATTTCAATCACCGAATACAAGGTACAACACGATGCCATCAGGCCCTTCTCTCTGGTTTATGTTTGTAAGGAAAATAGAGGGCGAAATTCCATTTCAGTCAAACATTCCTTCCGTGCCACGCTGCTTTTTTTCTTTGAACGAAAAAAAAAACCCGTGTGCTCCGCCTATACAATTCGTTTTCCTGTTTATGATTATTTTATGCTTAAAACAAGCAAATAAATCTGCCTAAAGGGTAAGAAAAAAAGTCGTGAACTTTTCCCATAAATACTATTTCAAGAAAAACTGTCCTACCCCACTGGCCGATTTTTTGCTTGTTTAAATTCACTTCGATTGCATATATAAAAATATTGTCTACAAACTAGATCACCGGGCAGATGTTTATCTTTTTAGTATCCACCGAAGACACATGCGAACCTGCATATGGGCCAAACTTTTCCACAATACACATTCGTTGTGTGCACGCGCCATTGTCTTTGTTCAACGCGACAGCGTGCTCCGCCTAAATAATTTGACCCATTTTAACATGGGTTTGTTTCTCGTTGTTGTTTTTTCTTTGAAAACAATCTATATAGCGCTCTCCACAATCGTTTTGGTGTTAGCTTTACGTGGAATAGAAACACACAAAAGTACTGAGCGAACGAGAAACATATTATAGAACGCGCAACATCATATAGATCACGGATTGGAAACCAAACTGGCAACCACGCACAAAAGAAGCAAACTCTGGTTTTAAACTCACCTTATTTGTGCCCGGAAAGCGCCCGAGTCGATGAACGGAGTGGACGGAGCAAGCCTCGCTTCCATTTCCGAAGGTCAAAAATCCATTTAAACTTGTAGTCCCCGGTGTCCACTTGTTCTTGTCCAAAAAGCCGAGAAGCGATACCGCAATGGGAGCCGGAGAAGGTGCTGGCTGTCGGGATGGAGGTTAACGGGTCAGAGGTCTGGCACTGAAGGTCTGGGTCCATTCCTCACCGTGTGCATTTCACTCTATACGTGTAAAAAACATACAAATACATAAAATACATACAGAAACAGTTATCACTTACACAAAAAGAACATGAAGGTAAAGCTTCAGTTAATTTGCTTGCTGATTGCTTTTTGCATGCACATAAAAAACTGAACAAAACTGATATACTAAACAAAATAGGCCCTAAAATTGAGGAACACCAGTTGTATAGCTATTTTTTAAATATGAAATAAGACAATAAATTACAAATAACATTTGAATGCCTGCAGCTTGTTCATGTCCACTCCACAAAAAAAAAAAACAGTGTGACCCTTCTATTTGGTTTCAAGTTTGAAAGTTTCGAACCTATGCAACACTCTTAAGACAAATGCTCCTAAAAAGTACCAAATAAGGGTTCCTCAGCATGTAACCACAGCAGAACCCGTTTTTTGGTACTATATGGAAACTTTTTATAAGGTTCTATAAAGAATCTTGCCTTGAAAAGTGCTCGCCTCAATGGTGCTATAAAAAAACATTAATTTATCAGCTGTCAGGAGTGACATTTTTGTTACTTATCCACTTTTTAATGTATAACACTTGATAAAGATTATTTATTGTCAATTCTTCACATGTTTCAAGCATACAAAGCAATCGAAATACAAGGTGCATCAGCATTCAGTTAATATGCCACCTGGAGCTGGAATCAGCTTTCAGAAGAGATCAGATGTGTTTCAACGGTAGACACTTTTAAATCTAGATGAAAAACACGACGGTTTAACTTTGCATTTACTGAATGATTTAAAACAGTACGAATGAAACAGTATAAAAGAATACAACAGTATGAACCTGTAGCTGGAATCAGCTTTCGGATGAGATCAGATGTGTTTCAACAGTAGGCACTTTTAAACCTAGATTAAAAACACATCAGTTTAACTTTGCATTTACTGAATGATTTAAAACAGTACGAATGAAACAGTATAAAAGAATACAACAGTATGAACCTGTAGCTGGAAAAAGCTTTCAAATGAGATCAGATGTGTTTCAACAGTGGGCACTTTTAAACCTAGATTAAAGACACATCGATTTAACTTTGCATTTACGGAAGAATATAAAACAGTACGAATAAAACAGTATAAAAGAATACAACAGTATGATCGGTTTAACTTTGCATTTACTGAATGATTTAAAACAGTATGAATAAAACAGTATAAAAGAATACAACAGTATGAACCTGTAGCTGGAATCAGCTTTCAGATGAGATCAGATGTGTTTCAACAGTAGGCACTTTTAAATCTAGATTTAAAGACACATCGGTTTAACTTTGCATTTACTGAAGAATTTGAAACAGTACGAATGAAACAGTATAAAAGAATACAACAGTATAAACCTGTAGCTGGAATCAGCTTTCAGATGAGATCAGATGTGTTTCAACAGTAGGCACTTTTAAATCTAGATTAAAGACACAACGGTTTAACTTTGCATTTACTGAATAAACAGTACGAATAAAACATTATAAAAGAATACAACAGTATGATCGGTTTAACTTTGCATTTACTGAATGATTTAAAACAGTACGAATGAAACAGTATAAAAGAATACAACAGTATGAACCTGTAGCTGGAATCAGCTTTCAAATGAGATCAGATGTGTTTCAACAGTGGGCACTTTTAAACCTAGATTAAAGACACATCGGTTTAACTTTGCATTTACTGAAGAATATAAAACAGTACGAATAAAAGAGTATAAAAGAATACAACAGTATGATCGGTTTAACTTTGCATTTACTGAATGATTTAAAACAGAACGAATAAAACAGTATAAAAGAATACAACAGTATGAACCTGTAGCTGGAATCAGCTTTCAAATGAGATCAGATGTGTTTCAACAGAAGACACTTTTAAATCTAGATTAAAAACACATCGGTTTAACTTTGCATTTACTGAATGATTTAAAACAGTACGAATAAAACAGTATAAAAGAATACAACAGTATGATCGGTTTAACTTTGCATTTACTGAATGATTTAAAACAGTACGAATAAAACAGTTTAAAAGAATACAACAGTATGATCGGTTTAACTTTAGATTTACTGAATGATTTAAAACAGTACGAATAAAACAGTATAAAAGAATACAACAGTATGAACCTGTAGCTGGAATCAGCTTTCAAATGAGATCAGATGGGTTTCAACAGTGGGCACTTTTAAACCTAGATTAAAGACACATCGGTTTAACTTTGCATTTACTGAAGAATATAAAACAGTACGAATAAAAGAGTATAAAAGAATACAACAGTATGATCGGTTTAACTTTGCATTTACTGAATGATTTAAAACAGAACGAATAAAACAGTATAAAAGAATACAACAGTATGAACCTGTAGCTGGAATCAGCTTTCAAATGAGATCAGATGTGTTTCAACAGAAGACACTTTTAAATCTAGATTAAAAACACATCGGTTTAACTTTGCATTTACTGAATGATTTAAAACAGTACGAATAAAACAGTATAAAAGAATACAACAGTATGATCGGTTTAACTTTGCATTTACTGAATGATTTAAAACAGTACGAATAAAACAGTTTAAAAGAATACAACAGTATGATCGGTTTAACTTTAGATTTACTGAATGATTTAAAACAGTACGAATAAAACAGTATAAAAGAATACAACAGTATGAACCTGTATAGCTGGAATCAGCTTCAGATGAGATCAGATGTGTTTCAACAGTAGGCACTTTTAAATCTAGATTAAAAACACCATCGGTTTAACTTTGCATTTACTGAATGATTTAAAATAAAACAGTATAAAAGAATAAAACAGTATGAACCTTACCCGCCATAAAGGGAATGAAGCTTACGGTATGGTGCTTACCTGCAGAAATAAAGTACAAAAAGAACACACAGAACTTCAATTTTCAACCTGTTTGTGATTACCACACAATCCCGTCACCTGGCTGTGGTCTTCATTTGGTGAACGGTTCTTCACTCATAATTGACCTATACAAGAAATAGAAAAGAATATTAAGCAATTCTGCTATTACATTTAGATGTGCCCCAAGAACACAGACACACCGGCTCCAAAATGTTGAAACAGTACATTTCTGTTATTTTAATGTGGCAAATGTGTCAGCTTTAAAAGAACCATACCTTACCTTTTAAACAGGATGCGCACTGCATTAAATACCTTTACTCCCAGCATAAGCAAGCAATTTTCAAAATGCTTTAAAAGTAAATGGTGATTATTTTACTTGTTTGCCTGTTTTTGACTACCATAGAATCCTGTCGCCTGGATTCCAACCTATCATTTTCAGGCTTGTAAAGCAAATAATGAAATACATTATCATTGACTTCCATAGTAGGAAAAAAAATATTTTGGAAGTATCGTGATAAATGATGAAGAAAATATTTTGAAAAATGATGGTTAGCACACAGTCGATGGTACCTATTAAATTTCATCATATTTTTTTATTCCTACTATGGAAGTCAATGGTCACTATCTGCTGTGGGTTTACCATCATTCCTCAAAATATCTTCTTTTGTGTTAATCAGAAAAAACGAACGCATACAGGTTTAAAACAACACGAGGATGAGTAAATGATGACAGAATTATCATTATTATAAATTGAAATATTTTCTTACTGCAAGTCATTTAGGTAATCAAGAAAATACTTTACCCGTTGTCTTTGCAAGTTAAACAAATACAGCTTTGCTTCCAGGTCTGTCGACGTTGCTGTGGTTTTTCGACAGCTGTAGTATGAAGGGTAGCGAATGAATGAATACATTGCACAAAAAATCCTTTTTAACTATGCAAATATCTAAAAAGTCTTAAAATAAGATGCATTATTTTGATGAGCAAAAGGACATAAGAAAATAAGCCTAGCCTTTCGGGAGAAAAAACATAAAATTTAAGTGAATTTGGGCTTAAAACAAGCAAATAAATCTGCCAAAGGGGTTAGAAACAAATCTAGATTTAAACACCTAATTCAAGAAAAATTGTCTTAGCCCATTGGCAGATTTGTTGGCTTGTTTTAATGTACATTCATGTACAATATTTCGTTTTGTCTTGTATTTCTAAGCATTTTGTACTGCCCAACGTTGTCTAGGTTGTTTAACGGTTGTCATTTTCTTTTAAAAGCTTTATAATTTATTAGTTTGGATGATTGCCATTCCTGAGAACCGCTTACATTGTAAGTAAAAGAATCATCTAAGCATTATTTTGTTGAATGTCTCTTAGACATGTAGCTGTTTGATTGTGGTTCTATTTAATGGCCAGTCTATACTTGGGGAACGGTCAAACGTCTATTAGATTTTCACTGACAGCCCAAATTAAGCCTTGTTTTAGCCTAGACACATATTCGCGGTCTATTAGAAGTTATGTAGTCGTTTAATAGCCGCTTTTTGATGACCAATGCGTTCTTGTGCCGTGGTTAGGCGTCTCTTGGATTTTCCGTAAAAAGACAAACGAATCTATTTTTAACACAAAGGCCGGGGGAGAGCGCGAACGCAGTCCCCCACTATCAGAAATTTTGCAGTCGAGATTCCCACATTTGGGGAATTCGCAAAGGGTCAGCACAACCGGAGTGCAATGGCTGAGCCTCGCCCTGGGTGAACCACCTTCATGATCATGGTATCTCCCCTGCCAGGTAAGTATGAGCAACAGCCTTTGAGGCCAGACGGCCGCATCTTCCTGTGACCGATCACATCGACGGCGCCCCCGAAGGCCGTCCGACTACCATTTCATTACTGTGTGTGACCAGGTGGAAAGGCGCACGAAGCCAGGTCTGAAACCAAATATTCTTCGAGATCTACCCATTTTCCGTTTCCAGCCCGGTTAAACCGTGCAGAGAGAAAAACGTGAAACAATTTAAATCAAATGGATTTAAATAGCGCATTTCAATATATCGTTTCGTTATTACAAAGTAACTTTACGTGGAATAGAAACAAAGAAATGTACAGAGCAATCGAGAAACAACGAAAGCATAGCAATTTTAGAACGTGGATAAATAAAAACACAAGGGCTCAATGACTTACCCGTTGTCGTTGTGAGTTAAACAAATACAGCTATGCTTCCAGATCTGCCGACGTTGCTGTGGTTCTTCGACAGCTGTAGTACAGTGAAAAAAAAGTTTTCAGGTGTTTTGAACATCCCAATCTGTCTCGTTCGCTTTTTCAGCTGTGTCGATGATGTTTAAGTCGTCATCGTGTCACCTCCAAAATACGAATGCATACAGGTTGAAAACAACACGAGGATGAATAAATGATGACAGAGTTATCATTATAAATTAAAATATGTTCTTACTGCAAGTCATTTAGGTAATCAAGAAAATACTTTACCCGTTGTCTTAAACAAATACAGCTATGCTTCCAGGCGTGTCGACGTTGCTGTGGTTTTTCGACCGCTGTAGTATGAAGGGTAGTGGAAAAAAAAGTTTTCAGGTGTTTTTAACATCCCAAACTGTCTCGTACGATTTTCTTGCGCCTTCAGCTGTGTCGAGGCTGTTTAATTCGTCCTGGTATCACCTCCGCAAACTGTAAGGAAAATAATTAAATACATTACAAAAACATTTCGTTATCAGCGTGTTCATTTCCATGCAAGCTTTTCGTTAAACCAATAATGCCAACGAATACACAGCACTTTTAAAACACACGAATTAAAAAACACTCTGTCATTCACGCACAAAAGAAACAAATTCTGATTTTTACCTAACTTATTTGTCCCCGAGAAGGGGAGCGCACCGTTCATGGAAACACTGCAATACCACGTCGATGCATGGAGTGGAAGGAGCAAGCTCCGCTTCCATTTCCGAAGGTCAAAAATCCATTTAACGTATAGTCCCCGGGTAGGAGACGTATCAGACATTAAACTGATAAGAACAGATACTACACTTGATCTTAGCCAAAAGGCCGAGAAGCGATACCGCAATAGACGCAGCCAAAGGGCAGCCGGCGAAGGCGCTGGCTTTCGGGGTGGAGGCTAGCGGGCATTTAACTCTAATATGAAGTAGTATGTAATATGAATATGTAGAGTGAAAAAAAAGTGTTAAAGTGTTTTAAACATCCAAATCTGTTCGTTTACTTTGTATTTTTTTCCTGTTTTCGAGTAAAAAAGAATTCTTAAATCGAGATGCATTTTCTTAAGCAAAGTGGCTTAGATTTTAAGTCTTGTTTACTGAAATAAATTCTAAAATGTAATAGGTTAAGGCCTAAATCAAGTAAAAATATATGCCAGTGGTTTAAGGGAAATAAACCTAAATTGAGTTTATTATTGCATTAAGTTGGAACAGAAATTAAGTTTATTTTTCTTACCCCACCGGCAGATATTTTTACTTGTTTTAAATATAAACCTGTTGCTTTTTAGAATTTATTTCAATTATTACAACACATAATATCTTAAGCCACTTTGCTTAACAAGTAAATGCATCTCGATTTAAGAATGGTCAGATATTTACTAGAAAACAAGACAAAAACTTCCAAACATGAATTTACAGACGGCTGGAAATTTTAAACAAAATAACTAGACATACCTATTCGGGTCTGCTCCCGTTTGCTGTGATGAAGGGGGTCTTAGTCCAAAGCACATTTTGAGGAATACTTACACATTTTACTTCTTATTTCTTTAGAATGAATTATTATTTATTTTCAATTACAAAGTATGCGATCTGATTTTCTATTTATTTATTTATTTAGCTTGTTGCACATTTGATTTGTTGCCGCATCATTCCGTGTTAATGTATTTCAATGTATTTGTTTATAAGCAAAAAGTGCGTTATTATAATTCATTATATAGCTGCGAAATATATAAAAGTATTCCCAGCAAACACAAAACGTTTTTATAACGTTTTTGTATTTGCTGGGTTGGCATCACTTTCTTTAGCTCACACAAAATTCTACCAAAAAACAGCATATCATTTTCTACTAAATAACTGCATACACTGTGGATTAAAAATGTCCGGAATGCGAACCTGGTAAAACCCAGGTAAAAAAAGCAAATAAAAAATAAACCATTTTGATTTAGCAAAAGTTTACAAATAAATGCACTCCCTGTACACAACAAGCACGTCTCGTTACCATTCATATTTTGCGTGATTTAAGTTTCGTCGCATACATTTTGGAATAAAATAAGGCTTTTAATGTATGCAGACTTCATTCTCCATTAAGGGCTTATCAATCATAATGAACGCTGTTAACTATTCTCATTGAATGGTCTAAATCCTGGTAAAGAAATCAAATGTCCATTTAAACGCAACAAGCAAACAGCTATGCTTCCAGGTCTGTCGACGTTGCTGTGGTTTTTCGACAGCTGTAATATGAAGGGTAGAGTGAAAAAAAGTGTTTAAGTGTTTTAAACATCCAAATCTGTTCGTTTACTTGCTACTTTTTTCCTGTTTTCGAGTAAAAAAATAATTCTTAAATCGAGATGCATTTTCTTGTTAAGCAAAGTGGCTTAGATTTTAAGTCTTGTTTACTGAAATAAATTCTAAAATGTAATAGGTTAAGGCCTAAATCAAGTAAAAATATATGCCAGTGGGTTAAGGGAAATAAACCTAAATTGAGTTTATTATTGAATTAAGTTGAAACTGAAATTAAGTTTATTTTTCTTACCCCGCCGGCAGATATTTTTACTTGTTTTAAATATAAACCTGTTGATTTTTGTAATTTATTTCAATTATTACAATACATAACATCTTAAGCCACTTTGCGTAACAAGTAAATGCATGTCGATTTAAGAATTGTCAGATATTTACTAGAAAACAAGACAATAACAGCAAGACAGACCTTAATTTACTTTTTTCTTCCAAACATGAATTTACAGACGGCTGGAAATTTTAAATAAAACAACTAGACATACCTATTCGGGTCTGCTCCCGTTTGCTGTGATGAACGGGGTCTTGGTCCAAAGCACATTTTGAGGAATACTTACACATTTTACTTCTTATTTCTTTAGAATTAATTATTATTTATTTTCAATTACAAAGTATGCGATCTGATTTTCTAATCGCGGTGTGTTTTATTCCTCGTTTGCTTGCATGGATTTGCTTTATTTATTTTGCTTGTTGCATTTAAATGCACATTTGATTTGTTGCCGCATTATCCTGTGTTAATGTATTTCAACGTGCTTATAAACAAAAAGTGCGTTATTATAACCAATTATATAGCTGTGAAATATATAAAAGTATTCCCAAAAACCCAGGTAACAAAGTAAAATAAAAAATAAACCATTTTGATTTAGCAAAAGTTTACAAATAAATGCACTCCCTGTACACAACAAGCACGTCTGGTTACCATTCATGTTTTGCATGATTTAAGTCTCGTCGCATACATGTTTGCGTAAGGATTTGATATTTATTTTTTGTGGAAGTTTATTAAACTAAAAGGCTTTGTATTTTTGCTCCGTGAGCCGCTTGGACGCTGTTTAAATAGTCATCGGGAGTTAACTGTATTTTGCTGTCCTGCAGTTTTTTTCTTTCTTTACGTGTGTATATAAGTGTATGTACCATTTATATAACTATTTCCACATGTAATATCTGAGCGGTGGTTTTTGAGACTTAAACAGAAGGCGAGAGTATGTTTGTGTGTTTTGGTTTATTTTTGGTTCGTCACTGCTTTTAAGAACTATGCACTGATTTGCTGTGTGGTTTGTCCCTTCTGTTAAAAAGTGGATTTAATCTAGTCTCTCCAATTGTGGGTAAATAACCGGTGGGCCGTAAATTTTATCTTTTAAATATTTTTAAGCACTTTCTGTAAAAAATAAATTTGTACTATTTTTGGAGAGTCACGTCTCTGTCTTTAATCCCATCCGAACCAGCAGGGTCCTTTTCATATTTTTGTAACTTTTTTGTTTGTTTATTTTTTCTCTTGGGTTCAATCTATTTTCCTGTGTGAATAAATAACCCAGGTGACCTAGTCGGTTCCTTTTCATACCTTTAACCAAAGGTTACACATGCAAGCAAACGAGGAATAACACATACGATTAGATCATCACGTCACATACTTTGGAATTAATAAGAAACAATTATTCAGTCTAAAGAAATGAGAAGTAAAACGTGTATGTACTTCTTCAAATGGGCACACTTTGGACAACGACCCCCGTCATTACAGTAAAATGTTTTCCCTACTTCCGGTCAAAGCCGCCATTTTGTGAAATGGGCATATAGGCGACGCTGGCGCATGCCGCCATTGTCTCTGTTCAACAAAACAATTGTGTTTATATATAGATCTATTCGATTTTTTTTTCGATTTCAATCACCGAATACAAGGTACAACACGACGCCATCTGGCCCTTCTCTCTGGTTTATGTTTGTAAGGAAAATAGAGGGCGAAATTCCATTTCAGTCAAACATTTCTTCGTGCCACGCTGCTTTTTTTCTTTGAACGAAAAAAAAAACCCGTGTGCTCCGCCTATACAATTCGTTTTCCTGTTTATGATTATTTTATGCTTAAAACAAGCAAATAAATCTGCCTAAAGGGTAAGAAAAAAAGTCGTGAACTTTTCCCATAAATACTATTTCAAGAAAAACTGTCCTACCCCACTGGCCGATTTTTTGCTTGTTTAAATTCACTTCGATTGCATATATAAAAATATTGTCTACAAACTAGATCACCGGGCAGATGTTTATCTTTTTAGTATCCACCGAAGACACATGCGAACCTGCATATGGGCCAAACTTTTCCACAATACACATTCGTTGTGTGCACGCGCCATTGTCTTTGTTCAACGCGACAGCGTGCTCCGCCTAAATAATTTGACCCATTTTAACATGGGTTTGTTTCTCGTTGTTGTTTTTTCTTTGAAAACAATCTATATAGCGCTCTCCACAATCGTTTTGGTGTTAGCTTTACGTGGAATAGAAACACACAAAAGTACTGAGCGAACGAGAAACATATTATAGAACGCGCAACATCATATAGATCACGGATTGGAAACCAAACTGGCAACCACGCACAAAAGAAGCAAACTCTGGTTTTAAACTCACCTTATTTGTGCCCGGAAAGCGCCCGAGTCGATGAACGGAGTGGACGGAGCAAGCCTCGCTTCCATTTCCGAAGGTCAAAAATCCATTTAAACTTGTAGTCCCCGGTGTCCACTTGTTCTTGTCCAAAAAGCCGAGAAGCGATACCGCAATGGGAGCCGGAGAAGGCGCTGGCTGTCGGGATGGAGGTTAACGGGTCAGAGGTCTGGCACTGAAGGTCTGGGTCCATTCCTCACCGTGTGCATTTCACTCTATACGTGTAAAAAACATACAAATACATAAAATACATACAGAAACAGTTATCACTTACACAAAAAGAACATGAAGGTAAAGCTTCAGTTAATTTGCTTGCTGATTGCTTTTTGCATGCACATAAAAAACTGAACAAAACTGATATACTAAACAAAATAGGCCCTAAAATTGAGGAACACCAGTTGTATAGCTATTTTTTAAATATGAAATAAGACAATAAATTACAAATAACATTTGAATGCCTGCAGCTTGTTCATGTCCACTCCACACAAAAAAAACAGTGTGACCCTTCTATTTGGTTTCAAGTTTGAAAGTTTCGAACCTATGCAACACTCTTAAGACAAATGCTCCTAAAAAGTACCAAATAAGGATTCCTCAGCATGTAACCACAGCAGAACCCGTTTTTTGGTACTATATGGAAACTTTTTATAAGGTTCTATAAAGAATCTTGCCTTGAAAAGTGCTCGCCTCAATGGTGCTATAAAAAAAACATTAATTTATCAGCTGTCAGGAGTGACATTTTTGTTACTTATCCACTTTTTAATGTATAACACTTGATAAAGATTATTTATTGTCAATTCTTCACATGTTTCAAGCATACAAAGCAATCGAAATACAAGGTGCATCAGCATTCAGTTAATATGCCACCTGGAGCTGGAATCAGCTTTCAGAAGAGATCAGATGTGTTTCAACGGTAGACACTTTTAAATCTAGATGAAAAACACGACGGTTTAACTTTGCATTTACTGAATGATTTAAAACAGTACGAATGAAACAGTATAAAAGAATACAACAGTATGAACCTGTAGCTGGAATCAGCTTTCGGATGAGATCAGATGTGTTTCAACAGTAGGCACTTTTAAACCTAGATTAAAAACACATCAGTTTAACTTTGCATTTACTGAATGATTTAAAACAGTACGAATGAAACAGTATAAAAGAATACAACAGTATGAACCTGTAGCTGGAATCAGCTTTCAAATGAGATCAGATGTGTTTCAACAGTGGGCACTTTTAAACCTAGATTAAAGACACATCGATTTAACTTTGCATTTACTGAAGAATATAAAACAGTACGAATAAAACAGTATAAAAGAATACAACAGTATGATCGGTTTAACTTTGCATTTACTGAATGATTTAAAACAGTACGAATAAAACAGTATAAAAGAATACAACAGTATGAACCTGTAGCTGGAATCAGCTTTCAGATGAGATCAGATGTGTTTCAACAGTAGGCACTTTTAAATCTAGATTTAAAGACACATCGGTTTAACTTTGCATTTACTGAAGAATTTGAAACAGTACGAATGAAACAGTATAAAAGAATACAACAGTATAAACCTGTAGCTGGAATCAGCTTTCAGATGAGATCAGATGTGTTTCAACAGTAGGCACTTTTAAATCTAGATTAAAGACACAACGGTTTAACTTTGCATTTACTGAATAAACAGTACGAATAAAACATTATAAAAGAATACAACAGTATGATCGGTTTAACTTTGCATTTACTGAATGATTTAAAACAGTACGAATGAAACAGTATAAAAGAATACAACAGTATGAACCTGTAGCTGGAATCAGCTTTCAAATGAGATCAGATGTGTTTCAACAGTGGGCACTTTTAAACCTAGATTAAAGACACATCGGTTTAACTTTGCATTTACTGAAGAATATAAAACAGTACGAATAAAAGAGTATAAAAGAATACAACAGTATGATCGGTTTAACTTTGCATTTACTGAATGATTTAAAACAGAACGAATAAAACAGTATAAAAGAATACAACAGTATGAACCTGTAGCTGGAATCAGCTTTCAAATGAGATCAGATGTGTTTCAACAGAAGACACTTTTAAATCTAGATTAAAAACACATCGGTTTAACTTTGCATTTACTGAATGATTTAAAACAGTACGAATAAAACAGTATAAAAGAATACAACAGTATGATCGGTTTAACTTTGCATTTACTGAATGATTTAAAACAGTACGAATAAAACAGTTTAAAAGAATACAACAGTATGATCGGTTTAACTTTAGATTTACTGAATGATTTGAAACAGTACGAATGAAACAGTATAAAAGAATACAACAGTATAAACCTGTAGCTGGAATCAGCTTTCAGATGAGATCAGATGTGTTTCAACAGTGGGCACTTTTAAACCTAGATTAAAGACACAAATTAGCATTTACTGAAGAATATAAAACAGTACGAATAAAAGAGTATAAAAGAATACAACAGTATGATCGGTTTAACTTTGCATTTACTGAATGATTTAAAACAGAACGAATAAAACAGTATAAAAGAATACAACAGTATGAACCTGTAGCTGGAATCAGCTTTCAAATGAGATCAGATGTGTTTCAACAGAAGACACTTTTAAATCTAGATTAAAAACACATCGGTTTAACTTTGCATTTACTGAATGATTTAAAACAGTACGAATAAAACAGTATAAAAGAATACAACAGTATGATCGGTTTAACTTTTCATTTACTGAATGATTTAAAACAGTACGAATAAAACAGTTTAAAAGAATACAACAGTATGATCGGTTTAACTTTAGATTTACTGAATGATTTAAAACAGTACGAATAAAACAGTATAAAAGAATACAACAGTATGAACCTGTATAGCTGGAATCAGCTTCAGATGAGATCAGATGTGTTTCAACAGTAGGCACTTTTAAATCTAGATTAAAAACACCATCGGTTTAACTTTGCATTTACTGAATGATTTAAAATAAAACAGTATAAAAGAATAAAACAGTATGAACCTTACCCGCCATAAAGGGAATGAAGCTTACGGTATGGTGCTTACCTGCAGAAATAAAGTACAAAAAGAACACACAGAACTTCAATTTTCAACCTGTTTGTGATTACCACACAATCCCGTCACCTGGCTGTGGTCTTCATTTGGTGAACGGTTCTTCACTCATAATTGACCTATACAAGAAATAGAAAAGAATATTAAGCAATTCTGCTATTACATTTAGATGTGCCCCAAGAACACAGACACACCGGCTCCAAAATGTTGAAACAGTACATTTCTGTTATTTTAATGTGGCAAATGTGTCAGCTTTAAAAGAACCATACCTTACCTTTTAAACAGGATGCGCACTGCAATAAATACCTTTACTCCCAGCATAAGCAAGCAATTTTCAAAATGCTTTAAAAGTAAATGGTGATTGTTGCAACACAGTCTCACACCCTATTCGTCACATACTGCCGTTTGGTCATGACCCCCTCACGTCCATAGCGGACGTTGAGGGTACCCCCTATTCGTCGCTTGAAAACGTAGAGGGTCGTCCTATAGATTTGAATGCAAACCCCTCATCTTTGAATTTTGACGAAATGGGTTTATCGGTTTGCCTGCGCAATATGGTTTTAGGCGATTGATTTTATGCTGCAAATGTGCATTTTGCACAAGCGTGCGGCGCATAAACGGTTACAATCATTATTGATGCGGTGACCAAACATTTTCGTGGAGCGGAAAGCCTTCTGAATCGGTGTATCACGACTTTTCTCTCTCTTTTTATATAGATATATTTGGTATACAATAAAATGACATATTTACAGGGCTGTATTTGCTGTGTGTTTAAAACATGCCTTAATTAACGTAGATATTTTATTATTTTCGATCACGCACAGTTGGTCATTCCCCCTCACGTCTATAAGCTGACGTTGAGGGTACCCCCCAATTCGTCGCTTGACAACGTAGAAGGGTCGTCCGATATTTGAATCCAAATCCCTCATCTTTGGATTTTGACGTAATGGGGGTATTCATGCCTGCGCTGCAAAGTATGTTTTAGGCGATTGATTTTATTGTTCAAATGTGTATTTTGCAGTAGCGTGCGGCTGTTAATTCATTGGTGCGGTCACTACATTTTCGTGGGGCAGAATCCCTTGTCTGAAGCGGGATCACGAATTTCTCTCTCTTTAAGTTTCTCTTTAAATATATATTGTTCTACATTAAAATGACATGTTTACAGGACTGTATATTTGCTGTATGTTTAATTAAGATATACCCAAGGCAGTTCGTGTAATTTAATCGATTCGTGTCCATGGACACGATTTTCCCCTTTTTTCGTGCCAGTCAGAACGACTTTCAATCTAATGTATTTCAATAGGAAGTATTTTTCGTGCCTGCACCACGTTTTTTTGTCCTATTATTTTTTTCGTGTTTATAAGCACGAATTTAATCTAATGTATCGCAATAGTATATACCAGGGATTGTTTTACTTTATTTGTCATTAATTGATTACACTTTAAGCGCTACTTTACTCAACATTTAATCAGGAGATGTTTATCCTATAATATTGATTTTTTTGATCGGTTTCGTGTGTCAAATACAATAATTAATACTACAGTACCCATGAGCCTTATCGACATCTACTATGGTGAAGGCACCAGCTAAAACTACATGTGGGCCCGCTGCAGATCACAATATTTTCTCAACACATGAATACTAACGTGTGCTTGATAATTCAACAATACGATGTTATGGCCATCAATTTTGATTGTTTCTACTTTGATTGTAAAAAAAATAATAAGTCAGTTTCGGACGCCTGCATTTCCCAGAATCCTCTCTGCCTTCGTTGCTATGGAATCTGAGCCAGTCCTCTTTGCTATTGGGTGATTTCTTCTTCGGTACTCGTAATTGACAGGGATTCTCTCATACGCGAAAATCATTGTCCAGGTAAGTCACGATGCTTTCGTTTAAAGTTCACTATTTGTTTAAATGTTATAATTCACGCCTTTCTTTTGGCATTACGCTGACATTGCCATAGCCGTACGAAAATTAACCATGTTTTTGTGGTAAAAGTGTAGTAACTACGGGTTGTGTATCGATTATTTGCAAAATGGTTTTACTAAACCAAACATGGTTTAACTTTTTTTTTTCAAATTCATTGTTCTTTCTTAACTTGCAACCTATCTCTATATATACTGCATCTGTTGTACCTGTCTGTCCAGCTGTGTGTTTGTCTTTCTGTCTTTGTCTGCTTTGCAATGGCCACCAGATATACCCCTCACAAACAGGATCCCCACTACCAAGAGGGGAGGCTCATGGCTCTTGAGCTGAACCATGACCACATTCTAGCTGAAGCCAAGGTTAGAGTTTTTATTTACCTGTTAGTTTATACTTAAACATAATGGATGTGTGACAACTTAAAATAAAAATGATAAATATGGAAAAGAGATGAGTGTTGAAGATTTAATACGGTATATTGTAATAGCAACTTATTTAGCAACTAACATCCTATAATGTTCCGTGGCATGTTTTAATAAGGTAATATATTTTGGAAAAGAGAGGTTTCATCCCCTGAGTTTCAGAGACTTGGAGAATCTATGCCAAGGCTCATTTAGGTGTTTCAATACTTATGCTGTGTTTCCTTTAGTTGTTGCATGTTTTTCACGTCCTGTACCTTTATTAGTCTTACAAGAAATATTCACTTCAACACACACAGAGCAGCTGTGGAGACGAAATGTTTATGCCCTAGAAGAGACCCTTCACAGACCTCTAAAAGGATCTTTGTTGGCTGGGGCAAGCCGAGGGGGAGGCAAGGAGGGTGACGCCAAGCCTCAGCTACAGGGAATATCTGAATTATTTCAGATTTGTAGGAATTTAAATGTAAATGGTGGACCAAATCAAATTACGGAATAACATTGTAATTGTATTTGAGTATTAACAGTTTAAAACATTTAAATATGACAAAACAAATAAGAAATAGAGTATAACACTTAAGTATACTATCATGTCAAGTACTTCGTTATGTCTTTACCAAACCCTTAACAGAAATACATCTGATTTCATAAACAGTTCTGTATATATGTTGAAAAAGATCATGTATGTAGTGATAGCCTAACCTGTTCTGTGTACTGTTGCAGTCACTTTTACAGGTTGAGTGCTTCCTGTCATCCAGTGTGGAGATTTCACCTAACTGTACCCTCAGCAAAACTAAATCCTCATGAGGAATTTGGTAAATCGCATTGATTAATTTGAGTTTAATTTTATTTAGTCAATAATATTAAACTTTAATTACTTAAAGTATGCTTGCTAAGAATTAATGCACAGTGCCCTGCTTTATGGTTTAAGATGCATGTTTTTGGGGGGGATTTGAGAAACCAGATAAAAACACATTTAAGAGAAAATTAAATCTAGGACCTTCTTGCTGTGAGGTGATAGTGCTAAACATTGAGCCACTAAGCAATCCTATACAAAAAAATCAAACCTAGAATCCAACTAAATCTTGAATAGTTTGGTTTAGTGTATTATTTTTATATGAGTTATTCACCTAGAATAATGTTAATTTATTTTTCTCCCTAGGTGCAGAGAGTGGTTCTGTGGGGACCGTGATGTATTACGTCACAAAAAACAGCCACTCCACAATAGGGAATGTGTAATTAATAGTTTTTTTGTAGCCATCCGTCCAACCAAATGCATCATTAAAGGGGAAGATGGATATTGCACTCAACACAAGGTATGTTCTCAAAAAAGCCCTAATTTTGATGTTTTTATGTGTCTGCAGCCAGTAACAGGTAATCTAAACTAGTGGTTTTCTTTCTTTTTGGCAGTCGGCAAGATGACATACCACTGTTGTAAACGCACAAACGTAATAATGCTTTCAGGCAAACCAATCATTTTAATTACCATCAATGGTAAAACCAATTCACAGTTTAGATTTCCATTTTAGATTTGATGTTTTTCACACTATGTTTTGATGTTTTCAATGCTGTGGCATTGTACTTTCCAGTAGAGTCAAAGTGCATTGTATAGCACATTACAATCCAAGTAGGGCATCGTGAGCAAGGCCTGTTGTGGGAGTCTAAATGGGGGTCAACTGCATGCAATTTATGTTTAGTTATTATTTATTTATTTTGTGATTTTAGATATGTTCATCATTCATCAGTTCTCACTTCCCTGGACTTCAACCTGGCTACACACATGGTATCGTTATTAATCGAAACAAAGACAGATATCTTTATATTTTTGTTCTCTGCAGACAAACAAAAAATGTTAGCTGTTGCAAAGCAATTTGGTGAGTTAGCAAATGATACTACTCGAGAAGTTAGGCAGAAGGAGTGCTATACTGGGATTATAGAAACTTATAAGATGTCTCTTAAACATTCACAATGTGCAGAATGAACTAACTGTTTTAAAATAGTATGTGGTAAATGTTTTTTTTCCAAGGGCGTTTTGACTTGCCTCAGCCACTGTATGTCTGTAAAACATGCAAACAGCAAAGGATCCCAGACCTGAAAGACCTTCTGAGGAGTGGATATTGGCCAGCTTCAATAAACAACACAACACTTTACACACTGGACCTCCTGATCTCCTTTCAAGAACTCAAGGTCATCTCTCCAAGATTTTCCAGACAAGCCTTCGGAAAGCTGCTGGAGCATTGCACGAAGTGTGGAAGAAGAGTAAGTGTAAATGTTATCATTTTATTCAAAACTCCATAAGCAGACAATATCACAATTACTATTTCATTCTATATATCTTCCAGTTTGGATATATCAACGGCGATGCACTGCAATGCAGCTTCTTGGAGTTTTCATACGCTTCATTTGAATCAGACCAGCTCTGGTGTGGTGCTCCTTTCACCTGCCCAGCCTGAACGCTAGAATTGTTGGCTGCTTCAGCAGATCGAAACAGAAAGCTATATCGCTTTTGCCGAAACAGAAGGTGGTCTTTATTCCAGTATTTTTATTGGTTTATTTATTTACTTTAATTGATGGATTTCCTATTTTTCTTTCTTAGCTCTGGTGTTCCTGTTTTTTGTTTTCTTTTTTGAGGGGCCTTTTGTGGCTGAAGACAGTGCGGTGTCTAGATTTGTCAACACCATACAAAAAGCACTGAAAATGCAAGTTTTAATCATAACTTGACAAAATAGTTGTTACACAAAAAATCTTGTTCGGAGTTGATTTCTACTTTTGCCTACCAAGTACTCCTAAATCAAATTAGGAATAAATGCCATATACTGTATTGTATGACACCATCACTTTAATTTGATTTGTTGTGTTTGTTGTGTGTTTCATAGACTGTGGCTTGCAAATATTGGCCATACTTGAAGAAAGTTGCTAGTGTCCTTCCTGATCTTCAGGAGCTGACCTCAATGAAACCTTTCCTTAATGTCATGCATGCTTGAGCCACGCTACAACGTGTGAGGTATGTATAATATTTTTGCTTCATACGTACATGTGTAATGTACATTCATAAGAAATAGAAGTTAATGGCTTGACTACACTATTTAGATTCTTTTTGGCATAACCATTTCTTGTACAGGTTGTAAAAGCCCTTTGAGGACAAATGTGATATTGGGCTATATAAATAAAATGTATTTGAATTGAATTAGTCTTGAATTCTTAAATTAGTCTTCCACCATTTATTCACAGATTAAATGAAGTGGTAGGAACCAGGAAGGAACAGGGACAACCACCGGTGAGTGGAGCAAGTGAACAGCTACCTTTCACGTTGTGCCCGTACAACCAAATATATGTCCAAAGCAGGTGATCAGAGTGTTTGTTATATTTTTGCATACTTTTTTATTTGGAGCATCATACCCGCATTATTTTCTTTCAACGGCAGGGGTGGACATGCTTACATTGCATGCAATGGGCTGGAACCATAAAAAAGTATCTCTCTACATCAGGCACTTTCCACAATATATGTGAAAGTAAGTTTTTTTTATATATATATATATAAATGTTTTGTGTGTCTTTTAGTTGTTGTGTGCATTTTGCCTGATGTTAATTGTACAATGTACAACAATCCTGATTATTGAATAACAGACATCCAGCACGAGACTGCAAGGCTAGCAGAACTAAAAACAAAGCTACATTGCACAGATAAAGGGGCGTCACAAGGCTTTCTGATGTGAAAGAATGGGCAGCTGGTGGTAAGCGAGACCAATATTCTTCCCACTACTATCTGAATTTTTCAGTTTGATATTAAACAAGTGCCAAAGATGGTAGGCTTATCATCTATTTCTTAACCTCCTAGGACAGGGGTGTCCAAAGTCGGTCCTGGAGGGCCTGTGTCCTGCAGAGTTTAGCTAAAAGTTCCCTCAACACACCTGCCTCAAAGTATCTAGTCTGCCTAGTAAGACCTTGATTAGCTGGATCAGGTGTGTTTGATTAGGGTTGGAATAAAACTCTGCAGAGACACCGGCCCTCCAGGAGCAGGAGTGGACACCCCTGTCCTAAGACCTGGTGTGTCCACATACATGTATATCACATTTTTTGTTGTTTGCATCATAATACTTTATTCTGTGTAACTGGAACCTGGTACACAAACGTGAACAATAACACTGCTTCATTTTCAAAAAAAAAAATTTGGTTAATATATATATTGTTTTTTCCTAACCCCAAATAGCTGGAAGAAATCTAAAATGCAAGCCAAACCAAAGCTCGGGTCTTAGAAGGTTAAACAGTTGGTGACATCTCCTGCCACCATAAACAAGCCAACTTCATCTCACCATCAAATGTTATTGCACATTTATGTTGTGTTTATGTTTATTATAGTTTCTTTGCAGGAACCATACATATCAAGTAAAGTTGTTTAAACCATTAAAATGGCTTTTATATACAAATGTATCCTCTGAAATGTTTGTGTGTTGTTTAAACAGTGAATTTGCTTTCATTATCACTTCTACAGAGACATCAGAAACATCTCATGCCAGTCAAGACACCACACACAGAGAACTTCAGCAGTCAATTGAGGGGCTTTATCTTAGTGTGATGCTGCGCAAGCAAACTCTCTACTGTCAGAATGGTATAACTATTATAATTTAATAGCTTGATAAATTCTAAAAGCTAATGTATGCATCCTACTTTCCAACAACAATTACATGGAATTAGCATTTAATTCTGAATTCTGTTCTTGAAATGTCTAGTCTGTAGGATTTATGTAGCTGTAACATTTTAGCTTCCTCCCCTAAATGGATCTTTCAGTTACCTCTTTGTCAATCTAAATTGTAATTTTCGCATAAAATTCAATTGCTGCTTTCCCTTTTGCTTGTAACATTTTTTCTTGGTGAACAGTTCACAAACCCCTGTACATGTCTTTCTAGACAGCAGCAAGCTTTGCCACCGCCTTCAAAGGAAGCTGGCAGAGGACAAAAAGCTCCTTCTTCAGGAGATACAGAACTACAATGATCTTGTACTAGACTCTGCCACAAACATTGACCTAGCTGTGGTGGAGCATTCCCTCACTGGAGAGAGCAGTGTGTCTCAGATATGACCGTGGGACCTTCATGGCAGTGGTATGTCAAGAATTTATTTACAGTTTTGCTTTATAGAGTATTCTGAACAAAAGCATGCAACATAGTCAGTGTTAAAATATTCATTTAATTTATTGGTGTTTGCTTATTATGTATCAGTTTGTAAAAAGTATGCATAATGCGATTATGCAATATTGTCTCAAATTAACATATAACTGTTATTGATTCTTAGCAAACATTTCAGTCAAGAAACGATTGCATGACCAAGTGATGTTGACAATGTGACTGCAAGAATAAAGGGGCATTGTGGTGTTGGAGATGGCACGACACTGGACATGGTTGCAGAGCCTTGCAGTGGCTCTTCAGAACAAGATGGCTGAGGAGGGTAAGTTAAATAAAAATCCTGTCAATTCAAAGTTTGAATAAAGAAGTCACCCTCAGTCTCTGAACTTGGATGGAGTAGAACGGTTATTGCTCTGTTTACCATGGACATTTGGCTTGTACATAATAAAATAGGCATTATAGTTGTTGTTCACAACAAATACGGCTTTGCTAGACTGTGATTTAGGTAGTACTAGTTTAACACAGTTAAATATTTAACACAATGCCAGTTTCTTTAACTCACAAAAGTGTTAAAGGGGTCATATTATGACATTTTTTATTGTGTAAAATAAATGTTTGGTGTCCCCAGAGTACATATGTGAAGTTTTAGCTTAAAATACCCCACAGATAATTTATTATAGCATGTGAAAATTGCCACTTTGTAAGTGCGAGCAAAAATGTGCCATTTTGGAGTGTGTGCTTTAAAGGAAACAGCCAACATCTAAACCTGGGTTAATAAAATAACACATAACACAGAGATGGTGATAGAGACAATAAAGTAAAAGATTGCAGATCTTCATCAGTGTTACTTTTTAACGCACTTTAATATTGGGACACTATATATATATATATATATATATATATATATATATATATATATATATATATATATATATATATATATATATATATATATATATATATATACATACATACATACATACATACATACATACATACATACATACATACATACATACATACATACATATACATATATAAATATAACCCAGCAGTGTTCGTTTAACTAGGGTTCAAGGACAACAAACACAAAAAGTTTATAAAAGTTAATTACAGTTAAAATCGAAGCATTAAAAATGAGTTTAAATAATTTAGTTTCACTAAATGATAGGCGACCAGCCCAAACGGAAGACTGAAATGTGTGGGTGGACTGTAATTGCATCTCTAACTGTACGTTCACAACGCTGATGGAGACTGTTAAAAAAACACTCTGGCTGCCCTGCAAACAACGCTATAGAAAAAGAGTAGCGGACACTCGAATACGTTCTACAGAATAATTTTCCACCTTCTGATTGGTTGCCGCCGAATGTTTTCTCTGACTTCCGGCCACATTAACGCTCTCGTCGGTGGCGGTGTGAACGTATAGTAAGGAAACTGGTATTATTAACTCTGTCAATTAACTCCAAATCTGAACAACAATTTACTCTGAATATGTTAAATTTGCTCTTTAGGTGTTCAATTCAACTCAGAAATGTTTAACACTGAAATTTTTACTGTCCAATTTTGCTGTGTACCGGTACTTAAGCACAACTATATTGAAGAAGAAAACGGTTAACCAAAAGGGCCTATCAGACATTGGCTGAAACACAAAATGCTTTTTTCTGCTTTTGGTCTTTCTGTTACCTCAGTGATCCATCATGTTGCCTCGGTTTATACAGAGTCATCTAGCCGGGTACCATTGCAACAATGCACAGAAAAATGACAGCCATTCTTGTATGTAGATTTAAATGGGTGACATTTTTTTACTCTATTGAAGTTCTTTGGCCTCAAAAAGCAAAATTAATACCAAGTTAGTTTGTCTTTAATGTAATCTCTTTTGTATTTTAGACAAGGGAAATGAAGGACTTTGCTGTCTCTTAAGAAGATCGTCAGTGGTGTCAGAAGGGTTGCAAGTTGTCCTTCAACAATACAAGACTGCATTAGGTCTTGAGGTCTCTGTCCTTCTACATGTTGAAGAAGAAGATCTGACCTCAGCAGTCCAGATACCAGCGAGGATGAAAACATAATTTAGGTATTTTATTTATTTATTTATTTGTATGTATGTTTGTTCTCAAAAATTGACCAGAGGCTATTCCATCAAAGTGGATAAAGGAAAAGATTTTTGATAAGTCTCACAAATTTAAGTGGGAGTTCTGTTCCATTACTGTGGCTTAAGCCCAGTTCAGATCAAAGATTCACAACAAGACAAAGCTGTTTTAAAAGTTAACAGGGGGAAGTTGCAGCAACATGAACTGGCTCGTCTCACCTCTACTCAAGCCAGCTTTTGGGGTTGCTGCATCACAGCTTGTCAATTTGCCAGCTGCTGGTTTTAGAAGGTTTCAACACATAGTCAGCTTGTAACAGAGTCAACTGGTCAAGTCACTATTCAACTAAGTCAACTATTGGCTGGTTCAAGTTTTGGACGAAAGAAAGTGGGGAACAATTTGTTTATTTGTTTGAGGAACAGCTGTGTCTGTTTGCCTAAAAACGTAAAATGTACTTAACTCTTCAGGGCACCTTATGTGCACGAGCACACTATATACCTATTCTGGCTCGGTTAAAGTCAACATGGACTTGTTATTGCTATATTACACTGACTTTCACTGTAGGCTCAAGCCATTTCACTGACAATGTTAATTTAAGCAAGGCTTTTTCAAGTGAGCACAGCTTTCCTTAGCTGCATTGATGGAATTTCCCCATTATTTTTACATGAAATCACATTTTTGTGTAATTAATAATGCTTTACACACCTAAAACAGCTGAACTTAACCTTCTTTTCCTACCTCTTGCTTTCCCAGATAGAAACTGCACAAAGGACTGCGTTTAAGGAAATGGACTTGGCATATATCTGTGTAGTGTTAGTATGCTAACTACATTAAAATCTGTATGCATCCTATATTGTTGAAATGTTCAACCTGTGTCTAGATTATCAAGCATGTTATTTAGCACGTTGATGCTCCTTAAATATGCACAAACATCTCAATATAGGTGCAACAATCGTATGATATTATCAGTTGTAATAATTGAACTGATGTTATATTTGGCTAGTGTATTCATAATTTGTGTATTTAAAGTTGCTAATGGGCATTGTTAGCCACATCACAAACTCAATGTTAAAACACTGCTTATTGTGCCTTATTGTGTTTATGTACTTGCATTGGTGCAGTAATATTGATGTAATGCAGTAAGGTCATTGGTGTGTTTTACAATGGCTTTGAACAAAGCTCAACCAATCAGAATAATCATTGATAATAAAGGAAAAGTTTTATAACGGGTAAGTTGATATGAAATATTGTAAGCACATTCATCAGGATGACTTTGCTGACCTTGTGACCTTTATTACCACATTTAGGCCAAAATGTGAAAACTCTACTTGATTGAGTGTATTATAGGATATAACTGTTGTGCACCATTGAAGATAAACATCATAAATTCTTTCTTAAAGATGGATAATTTGTTGGCCATGTGTCTGTCACTATCAGTTCTGTTCTTATAAGCTTATTGTACATTAAGCACTATAGTATGCAAAAGAAAAATACACTACATTTATATTTTATGATTATACTTATATTGTGTATTACTACAACTTTATTCCCCTGTTCTGCTGGTTGTTTTCAAGTGAACTTCACAGTCTAGTGTTATTAAATTCAGACTTATGGCTTGATTGACAAATTTGCATTTCATGTATTTTCACTGCTTTTATTGTGAAAGACAAAAAATAAAGTGTTTCTAAATATGAGCATATTATGTTTTTACTTGTTCATACATTGTTAGTTAAAAACAAAATGTGATTATGCGTATTTATATGGGCGATCTTGGTTAATTTGACAACAGACTGCATTATATAATAAATGCATTACTTTAAAGCAGGGGTGGGCATTCCTGGTCCTGGAGGGCTACTGTCCTGCAAAGTTTAGCGCCAACCTTAATCAAACCTTTGATTACAGCCTTTGATTAGGGTTTTTCAGGTGTGTTTGATTAAGGTTGGAGCTAAACTTTGCAGGACAGTAGCCCTCCAGGCCAGGAATGCCCACTCCTGCTTTAATGCATGCATTGGTCTCCAACAAGGTTGCCTTGTGAATTGTCAAAGCACACTACTAATAGCCTTAATTTAATTTTATTTATTAAACAGGACTATTTATTTATTACATATTTTTATATTAGCTTGGCATCTTTTATGTACGTTAACATTTTAAACTTTTATAAACCATTAACAAGTAAAATAAAATAAAAATCAAGTAAAACAAAAAAGTTTTTAGTAGACTATTTAAAAAAAGTGGCCCTGCAGAATTGTTTTATCCATTGTGGTAGCCCTTGCTCACAAAAAGGTTGGGGACCCATGCTTTAAGGCAGGGGTCAACAATCCTGCTCCTGATGGCTCGGTGTCTCTGCAGAGTTTAGCCCCAACCCTAATCAAATACACCTGAAGGGCTGGAGCTAAACTCTGCAAAGACACTAGCCCTCCAGGAGCAAGACTGGTGACCCTTCCTTTAAGGCATATATTTTACTTATCTTCAAACCGCTTGCTTTTGCTTATATTTGGTGATGTAATGATTCTAGCAGAAAGTGTTCTAGCAGTGGTAGAGCTCAAACTAGATCAGTAGGACCCACAGCTCTGCATATTTTGTATGTTTTCCTTAACTGACACACCCAGAACCCAGATCTGTTCATGGATCTCTCCCTTAATGAGCTGATGATCTAAATCAGTTTAGGGAGACATGCAAAATGTGCAGAGGAGTGGATCACCTGGGTTTCAGATCATCAGCTCTGAGATTATGGAGAGATCCATAAACAGAAATTGGTTTGTCAGTTAAGGTAGACCTAGAAATTATGCAGAGCCGTGGGTCACCTGGGACAAGATTGAAAACCACTGGTTAAGGCAGACAACATAGATCTTGGATGTCATTATCCAAATAAGGTAATAATTCAGGCCATGTCAAATAGTTTCTTTTCAAAGGGTCCTGTGAAGCTATGCATGCAAAGTCATGTCCAAGAAATTATGAGAATTGAAACTTTGTCACATGACTAAACATATTAAAGAACTCAAACTAATTTGGGCACTATTTCTACATAAAATAACTAAATAAAAATGAAGCTTTGTGTTTATTTGTGTATATAATAGGCCTTCGAAGTGCTCTCTGAAACTAGGCCAGGGACAGCTTGAATCAGTGAAAAAAAACATTTTATCATAGAGCTATACGAAATGCATCCTTGGAAAGGTCTTGACCTGGGGAGTAACATATGTGAGTGTAAAGATTCTACATGGCTCATGCTTTCTAAATTCTCACCCTTAAACCTTAACATTTTACCATTGTTGAAAGCTTATAATCCAGCAACAAGAATGTTTACAGATGTGAGACCAATAGTTATACACAGTTCTGGACCTCACTTATCACATGAGTATAGTCACTAATGGATACCATCCAAAAGTGCAGTACAAATAGCCCATAAGCAATTTTCACCCATTTAACAATTAGACTTTTAAAATCTGACAACACTAATGTTTTCCCCACGCCCTAAAACCCCTAGGAGTACCATCAGTTTTATATTACCACTTTCTTATTATGGTGAATATACCAATGTATTTAAAGACTACAATTCCCAGCAGAGACACGCCCTTGAACTTTTTACTAAGCATGCAAATCGGTGTCCATATTTGAAGTTCTTCAGACTTGAATTAGGGTTAGGGCTATAAAATGTATTTATACTATGCGTTTCAATAACCTACTACAGCTAAAACATACATTATACTATATAGCAAGGACGTCAGTTTATTGGTGATATTGTAGAGCGTTCAGCCTTCTCCAATGTGCTTATAAACTACAACATCCAGAGTAACGCGCCATAGAGCTTCGTACAAAGCGTACAAATCAGCCATAATACTTGTAGTTCTTCCGGTTTTCAGAGCGTGAATATGGTTATACGGATTTACTATTTATAAATCATCGATATTTTAGTTTAAACAGCCGAAACATAAATTATTATTTTGTATTTACATGTTCAGGTTGAAAAACACGGCAGTATGTCAGTTCATTCGGGTTAGTTTAGCTACTCTAGAACTGAATTCAAGGTCAATGTCGGCGGGTGTTACTGTACACTTCAAATAGCGATATTATATTAAACATTAAATACTTTCAAAAGGTATGTCTACTCTCCAGACAAAGGCTTTCAGTTCACAATAGTTGTTAACTAGTGACAAAAACGGTTTAATGCTAGTATATAATAGTGATCCAGATAAGTGGCCTATATTTATAAGTATTATCTCTAATTGGCATTTCAAAACCATCCACTTAAAACAACCTAAGGCAAAGTTATTTGTTCTACTTTTTCATAACCATGTCACCGTCATATTGTGTTTGGAATTAATATGATGTATGGAATAGTAAAAACAAAAAGGATTATCTTTTGCAATATTTGTGGTTCTTCACAAAGATACAGGTAAAAGAGACCAAACGCTTATTTATTGCTTATTTATTCACTAGAAGCTTAAAGAGTGATCAAACAAATGCATTATTGAGATGCACAACAAATTTAAATGATGCAGCCTTTAGCAAATTGACCACATGTAGGTGCAGAGAAATTCATGATATATAAAGGAATCCTCAATTGGAGTCTAAACACTGGTGGTGGTGGTGATGATGAAGAGGTGAATAGCAATGCTCAAGCTCCTGGTGAACACGCACTGGAAGGATACCTAGGAGCTTAAAGCAATGAGGACTGTCTGCAGATGGAAATGGGGTGAAAGAGAGTTGCATCGCTTTACCCTGAAATGACAACTGACTACAGCAGAGAGTAACATAAGATGAGAGTAAGATATGATTGGTTTTTAGGAAGTAACAACATAGAATAGCATAGTGCAGGGCTATTCAAATCTTACCCTGGAGGGCCAGAGCACTGCAGATTTTAGCTCAAACCCTGATCAAACACACCTGAGCAAGCTAATCAAGGTCTTCATGATCACTAGACAAACACAGGTGGTTAAGTTTGATTAGGGTTGGAGCTAAACTATGCAGTGCTCAGGTGAGGTGGCCTTTCTGTGTGGAGTTTACATGTTCTCCCTGTGTCAGCATGAATTTACTCCGGTTTCCTCCCAAAGGCCAAAAACATGCTAGTTAGGCAAATTGGAAATGTCAAATTGTCCCTCTCACCATGAAAATAGCCATAGATGCTGGAATGGCGTAAAGAATAAAGAAACTCCATGTGTCACATTTCTTGAATTTCTTGAACATTTCCACCTTTTACCACTACAGAAGCACAATACGACTTCAAATGCAGCACAGAAAAATGTAATAAATAGTCAGAAACCAAAATGGAATTTTAGTGTAATACAATTTTTATTTAATTATTTTAATTAATTTGGAGAGAATCCTTTGGCTGCCAGGGATGGGTCCAAATCTCATCACTAAAACAGAAGAGAAAGTGTGGAGCACAAATTATAACATGTCTTTTATAAATATAAGTTTCTTTTTTTGTCATTTGTGAAACAGTTCAGATAAGAAAATTATTGTAGCCAAATAAAAAAACAAACAAAGTTAAAGTGAATAAATAAATAAAAATAAATAAATAATGCATGCATTAATTGATAAAGCAAGCAAACAGAAGATTACATACCATACTGGACAGGGCTCCCAGTCCACCAAAATGTCTGCTTTCCCCTATTAAGGAAACAACAAAACAAAAAAAGCAAACACATGAATTTCATTTTTAGCATGATGTTTAGATTATGTTTGGCTATAGGCATTAAGTTTAAGTAACACAGTGGGTCACTGTTGATATTTACAGCATCTGATCATGGATTTTTCTGTTCCTTCTTAGCCTGCAATTTAAAAAGACTAAACACAGAAAGTATCTACATAACAATTATGATATCAATGTTATTTATTACCCACAAGGAAGTATTTAAATCCTATATTAGACTCTGCATATGGTCTATATGCATTTCTTTTATGACTGTCTAACCTTTGTGACTGTTGTAAGTAGTTAGAGAAATAAGCAATAGAACTATAACAAATAACCAGGGGTAAAATAGCAATGTCAACACACTGATAAAAGCATCAATGTTTACGTACACTTACTCCTTTTAAGCTTTTTCTTATCAGGCATAAGCTTTGGTCCACCTGTAGGATAGAAGATTACAGTCCAGTCATATATCCACTAAGAAAAAACTCATTAATAAAAAAAGGACAAAATGCTTAGTTGTAATGTGTGTCTGGTACTAAACATGGGCATCAGAAACAAAAAAATGTGGGTGGGTCTAAAATATTTACTGGGGTAGATACCATTTTCTTGTATTCTGGTGCATTTTAATATTAAAAAAATGCTTTTATAACCTAAAAGCTTTGTTTAGCGTGTTGTGGAAGTGCATCATGCAAAGTAGTAAAAACAAAAACAACATGGAGTTTAATTTATAGGGACTCTAAATTAGACAAGCGAAACGGATTTGAGGAAGCAGCAACTAAAATGTGGAACGGAGTTGAATTTATTAAGGCATTACTCTAGTGCAGTTTTCTTCAACCCTGGTCCTGGAGGACCTCCTTCCAGAATGTTTTAGATGTCTCCTTAATCAACACACCTATTTTAACGTATCAGCTTGTTAGGAAGACATTCTGGAAGGAGGCTGATGAGTTGGTTCAGGTTTTTTAAATAAGGAGACATCTAAAACTTTCTGGAAGGGGATCCTCCAGGAGCAGGGTTGAAGAACACTGCTCTAGTGCAGTGGTTTTCAAACTGGGGGCCGCGAGATGGTGCCAGGGGGGCCCCAGTTTTATGTCATTTTATGAAATACATTAATTTATCATGAATTCTGTGTAATTAAACCTAAAAAAATAAGGCTACTAACCAAAAGCACTACTTTTTTGTATAATTAAATTTTTTTTTAAATAAAATGTTGAGTTTTAGAACAGTTTTTTGTCACAAATTTTCTTTGGGGGGCCGCGAAGGAATGCACCGTACACAAGGGGGGCCGCACGCTGAAAAAGTTTGGGAACCCCTGCTCTAGTGGAATAGACTTGATTGCCGGTGCCCTGACAAGTGAAAAGACTAAAGGTACATTCACATAAGCGATTTTGTCGCTCGTCTCTTCAAGAGGTCGTTTGGGGGTGTTTCTAAATCTGGTTGTCATAAACAAATGAGTAACGTCCACTCCAGTAACTGATAAGAGACGGATGACATGAACTTCACTGCTTGGCTCTCACTGGTAGTTGCTCCAGAAAATCGCTCATCACTTGCACAAAGTTAAACTGCATTCAGACTAGCAGTAGCAGTGTGACACGATTTCATTTATTTCAATGGAAGCTTGGTGACTTCTGGTGACCCGACTGACAATGGCCATTGGCTTCTGAATGGGTGTGTCAAATTTGAGACAAGGTTGAGAAAAGTTTAACTTTATACAAATGATGAGCTACTTTCTGAAGTGACTACCAATAAGAGCAAAGCAGTTGAGTTCCTGTCATCCATCTGTAGTCAGTTACTGGAGTGGACGTTAATCATTTGTTTATTACAACTAGATTTAGACACTCCCCTAACGACCTATTTGAAAGATACGAGCGCCACAGTAACAAAGTCACACGTAATATGTATGAGGCTTTAAACTTTTCTTAAATTTGTCGTTCGGCTGGACATGCCCAATCTGGTCGCCAAAGGTCACTGTCGCTCGTGTCATCGAGCTGGCATTGAAATTAATGAGATCGCGTCTCTCTGCGCTAGTCACTGCTAGTCTGAATGCAGCTATATGCACTAAGATTAAGATGCATTCTGGTCGATCGGATTACAAGTGGACTAGACTAAACACAGGTTTAAACAGTGTTCAAAACGTTTTGGGCTCATCCACTTTTGACCACATTCAGAGGTAGGCTTTTATTTTGTGAGCATGTAAAAGTTGTGCAAGCTTATTTCATCAATGGCTCTGAAATATCAGAGAAAGCTCTTACATAAACATGTACAAAACACTGTGCAGCATGTTTACTAACACCACAAGCAGCGGACTTTGACATAATATTAGTTTGCGTCAATTTAAACCCGCCAATTCTCCCGCTCACTTTTAAACGAAAGCAGAGGGACTCGCTCAGTTTCTCACAGTAATTAGGATGAAGTGGTCGAAAGTGGACAAAACAGATCAAGTCAACTCAAGGTTTATTTATATAGCACAGATTTAACACAAGTGTAGTGTGTTAATCCATCTGTAAAACAGATACATTTAAATACCACCAATAATTACTCTACAAACATTATTTACATACCTGGCTTTTTCTTTTTGCGACAGAGTGCAAGATTTGTGACTGTGGCTGACCATGTGTAGACACCTGTGGGTTTGAAGAAAGAAAATTACTCATTAACCAAATAAACCTTTAACTTCTTATTTCAAATACTGGACAATCACAACATCACTGTGCTGCAGTACATGTATAAGTGTGAAGTACATGTAGCCTATAGTTATTGTGATTTAAAGTTTTATGTTAAGTGTTTATAAACAAGGACATTAAGGATCTACTGTATATATGATACTTAACATCTTCTGTTACTGGATTTTTTAAAAAAAATAGCCTTTTGTTATGGGTGATCTATAAGCAATGTAACTGTGTTTCAGCTGGTGCAAAGAGTTTGCTTTACTTTTAAAAATGTCTATAGTGTATTGCATGTACAAAAAATGAAGCATGACCAAAATCAAATCTACTTTATGGTTGATCTGAGTGGCAAAATATTCTGGTGCGGCTGAACAGATTTATACAACGTTACATGTCATCTTGTAAATACAGATTAGTGCTGTCAATCTTCCTCTATTATTCCATTCAAAGTACATTTCATAGTTTTTTTAATATTCAAATTATCCCAATATATTGAAATGTACTTAAAATGTAGCCTAGTCACAGACCTGTAATAAGCACATCTAATCATTCAATTGTGTCTTTATGGAACAAGAAAAACTATGACCATATTTAACACCTACAGCTACAAGTATAAGTGTAATAATTGACTCCAGTCCTTTGAATTATTTGAAAATAATGTACACCTGCGTTGTAATACTTCACTTTGCATCATGCCACATTACCACCTTGAATGTGCATTATTTTTAATATTCAACTGCCCGTCATCAATTATTCCTAACGCAAAACACATATAAATAGTAATTTTGCACTTAAAAATGACAATCCACATTGTGTGTTTTTTGATGTCTTGATGACACATGACAAAGACACCTATTTTAATGTCAGAAAACCCTATAACATGATATGTTTGAGTTCATTTTCGCAACTTGATTTCATGCGTCCTGCAATGTGACCATTTCACATGCACACAATGCAATGTTGATGCTGAAAATATATCAGCCTTAACCTGAATAAAGCTCTATGGGAAAACACTGGACAACAGGTAGCGTTAAGGTAACCCATAGGTTAAGTACTTGAAACCCAGATATAAATGGCAACTCTTAAAATCTGTCTTAATTACCTTGGCCCTTCGTAGTGCTCGCCTGCTCCAGCTGCCCTTCCATAGTGTTCGCTGCCTCCACCTGTCCCTCTGTAGTAGTCGCCTGCTCCACCATGTTTGTCATCTCTTCCAGTTGTTTGCATTCTCCAGTGGGTCACAGGGTGTGAGGTGCAGTGTAACCAGCTGATCATAATGCCACTGGAATCCTGGGTCCAACCTGTGCAGGTTAAATCATATGGATGTTTTAAAACATAAGACTTTAAAGGGATAGTTGACAAAAAAATGAAAATTCTGTTATAATTTTTGATCCTCATGTTGTTCTAAACCTTTATGAATTGTATTTCTTCTGTTAAACACACTTTGTGTTCATTAGAAAAAAGAATCCTTTAACTATGGGATTGGGCTGTACCTCTTAAGTGTTTGAATCATATGGTCTAATTTTTCCAAATCAGATTTATTGCCACTTTAGATTAGAGCTGAGGTAACGATAGACTATTGGATGTGTTAGATATGTGCAAATCTATATTTGATTGATTCTATAGGACCATAACAAATACAATATATCTTTTGATCAGGAAAAAACAGAGTGCTTATATATTATCAATTCAAAGAATAACACCAAGTGTGATGTTTGTTTAAAGAAAAATGTATGCTTTATGCTTTCAAGTTAGCAGCAGCGTAAGTGTATGATGTCTCAAGCCAACATTTGATGGTTTCCTTTTTTTGTGTTATTTCTGCTAATGGTCCATCTGCATTGTAAGCTCTACATTTCATATACAAGAGTATAATGATATTCATTTTCATTTGATTCAGTAACTGAGTGACCTACAAAAGGACTTTACAAATTTAAATTGATGTGTGTCCCTACAAACAATTGTTTAAGTCAGTGTGCCTAAACATTAAAAATTATGTTGTATGTGGGCTGAAAACAAATAAAATATGGCTTCTACAAAAAAAAAAACATTCCAAACATAATAATTCCTAAGTTAACATAGTATGTATTCAGGTATATGCTTGAACCAAGTTAACTATGGGTACCAAATCCCATCCGCTTGTTTGTCTGACATCACACAGCACCGCTTCCGGGTCCAAAAGCTCTATCAGATGCTGAGGAAACAAACAAAAATACTGATATACAATCACAATTCTAACCTCTCTCTCTCTCTATGTGGACATCCCAGATGATCGTTCAGTCATTACAATGGTAGTGCACAGTGTGAGTTTATAAAAGCTTAGCTTAAATGCATGAAATCAATAAACTACCATGTTGTAAATGTCTGTTTAGATTTCACTCAAAATCAGTGAAGGCGTGGACCTGGAAACGGTATCCTTACGTCACAAATTACCAAGTGGATTGAAGGCCAGTGTGCTGCCTGCAAGCTATAAATAGAAATGGCCTTAAAGGTACCCCATGCACAACTATCCATGTCTTAATTAATATTCATGATATACCGATCAATCACATAATCATAGTAGTTTGCTATCAAAATAAATGCCATAATTCTTCATCCCCAAATCGTGTGCAAATGCTTTCAAACCTCACAATACTATGCAGGTAAAAGCAGTGGACTGTAGAAATTGTTTGAGTCAGTTGTCTTATAAGTTGTTGTTTGCCAAATCTTACAGAATGGTTTGATGGAGTGCTGTTTGACTGTGTCTAAGGTTAGATAAATATTGAAATACTTCAAATGTTTTGAAAAGATCCAGTGTTGTGCTAACAAACTTTGTGGTTATTTAAAAACAAAAACCTCTCCCAACGTTTTACTGTCAATGAGTTTAGGTGTTGATGACTGAATTTCAGTTTTATGGAGTGAGCTATCCTTTCAAAGGGAACATTTCACAAGACTTGGCGTCCCCACAGTATGTATGTAAAGTTTTAGCTTAAAATACCATATAGATAATTTATTATAACATGTTAAAATAGCCACTTTGTAGGAGTGGAATCTTCTGACATCACAAGGGGAGCCAATGACCTATTTTTTCCACATGCTTGCAGAAAATGGTTTGTGTTACCGTTTTTTTTTTTTTTTTTACATTTTCTAGGTTGATAGAAGCACTGGGGACCCAATTATAGCACTTTTACATGGAAAAAGTCAGATTTTCATGATATGTCCCCTTTAAGAATTTAATATTGATCAAATATTTTGCCTACTCAACACAAGCTGTGAACTGTGACTTTAAAAATACAGTGCATGCATCTCACCTTCACAAAGGTATTCATAAAAGGAACCGATCTTCTGAAGGTAGTCCTGGGCATAGGCGATAATCTCTCACACTTAATATTTTGCTTCTTGGTCTCCTTTTCACGAAGCAGAACTGGCTTGTATCCAGTAGCATGGAGTTTGTCAAGCTGCAATGACAACATTGTGTATTTACTGAATGGAATATTGGTTAATGTCATTCAGGATATTTTTTACTTCATGGTGAGTTTAGCTTTTGTATAACCAAGTATGTGAAAACAGGAAAGAGTAATACATTAAAAGAAAACAGCAAAAACATAAATGACATCATAAGGTTAATAGGTTTGGCTGGTAACTATGGTAACTATTGTGCAATTGGACAGTGACAATCTACTGTATAAATTTATTCAAAATAAAGGCCAAACGTTAATCATTAAATAGGTTGCTTTGGATGAACTACAGAATCTGCATAGCAGTATGAATGCAGTCTATTTGATAATTGTCATTCAGAGAATTCCCAAGTGTCACTTATATTTTGTTGTGGTAGATAATTTAGGACTGTGATGTGTTAAAGTGAAAATGTGTTTACTGAAGAGAATTGCCACTAAAATAAAAACAATATATTAAAAGAGATATACAAGAATGTGTAAGAAATTCTACTTACTAGGGCTGCACGATAAATCGCACGTGATTGTCATGCGCATCTCGTCAGTAAAGCCGGTTCTTTGATTAGTAGTACACCAACATCACCTGCTTTGAGATGGAGCAGCATTTACTACACAAAGCCATAGCTACCCGACAACCGGGGCAATCTCGCATTAACTATCGCCTGCGATATGTATGCGATATGGCCCAGCCTGTCAGCGAACTATGGCCTTGTGTAGTAAACAATGGCTCTTAAAAGTGCCTTTGGGTTTATAAAATAAGCAACGTTAAATCTAAGTTGTAACAGGTGATTCGATTGACAGGACCTGCAGGGAGAACAGAAAATGTTTATTATGTAGTGTAAATTAGCTCTAATATAAGGCTTAAATAGTGTACCCCGATAGTGGGGATTCCTATTTTCTTACAAATATTATAAGACAAATATTAAAACTTTAGACTATATTAAGCTCACACAATAAAGCAATGACCACTTTAAGTTACCCTAATGTTGATAACCCTGCTGAATAAAACAGCATCAAACCAGCATGGGAATCATTGGTCTATGCTGGTTTAGCTGGTGGTCACCAGCATACCAGCACCAAAACACAACATATGCTGGTATGACCAGCATGGGATGCTGGTGCTAATGCTGGTTTAGCTGGTGCTAATGCTGGTTTAGCTGGGGTTCACTAGCAAATCAGCACCAAAACACAACATATGCTGGTCTTGCTGTTTTTTTCAGCAGGGAACTTAAACTAGGTTAACGTTAGCTTCTTAATGGGACTTTAATTCTCTAACACGAAACGTTAGACTTCCCTTGCGAAAATTAAACATTGTTTTACTACAGTTAAGAAATAACCATGGATTTGAAAAAGAAGTTAAACCATGTTTGGTTTAGTAAAACCATTTTGCAAATAATCGATACACACAAACCGTGGTTACTACACTTTTACCACAAAAACATGGTTAATTTTCGCACGGGTATGACAATGTCAGCCTAATGCCAAAAGAAAGGCGTGAATTATAACATTTAAACAAATAGTGAACTTTAAACGAAAGCATCTTGACTTACCTGAACAGTGATTTACGCGTAATGAGAGAATCCCTGTCAATTACGAGTACCGAAGAAGAAATCACCCAATAGCAAAGAGGACTGGCTCAGATTCCATAGCAACGGAGGCAGAGAGGATTCTGGGAAATGCAGGCGTCCGAAACGGGCTTATTTTTTTTTTTTTACAATCAAAGTAGAAACAATCAAAATTGATGGCCATAACATCGTATTGTTGAACTATCAAGCACACGTTAGTGTTCATGTGTTGAGAAAATATTGTGATCTGCAGCGGGCCCACATGTAGTTTTAGCTGGTGCCTTCACCATAGTAGATGTCGATAAGGCTCATGGGTAGTGTAGTATTTACTCTTGTATTTGACACACGAAACCGATCGAAAAATCAATATTTCTCAGAAAAAACGGCAACATTTGGAAACGATTGCAGTAGCAAAACTCTGCAGTCTCGTAAATTAACAATTATGTCTGCTGACGATGGTTTACAATGGCGATCATCATGCAGAATATTAAACAAATAAAAAAGGATAAACATCTCCTGATTAAATGTTGAGTAAAGTAGCGCTTAAAGTGTAATAAATTAATGACAAATAAAGTAAAACAATACAGCTCCCGGGTATATACTATTGCAATACATTAGATTAAATTCGTGCTGAAAAACACGAAAAAATAATAGGACAAAAAAACGTGGTGCAGGCACGAAAAATACTTCCTATTGAAATACATTAGATTGAAAGTCGTTCTGACTAGCACGAAAAAAAGGGGAAAATCGTGTCCATGAACACGAATCAATAGATTAAATTACGTGACTATGGCACGAACTGCCGTGAGACTGGGTTGGTCGATGATGTTTAAGTCGTCATCGTGTCACCTCCAAAATACGAATGCATACAGGTTGAAAACAACACGAGGATGAATAAATGATGACAGAGTTATCATTATAAATTAAAATATGTTCTTACTGCAAGTCATTTAGGTAATCAAGAAAATACTTTACCCGTTGTCTTAAACAAATACAGCTATGCTTCCAGGCGTGTCGACGTTGCTGTGGTTTTTCGACCGCTGTAGTATGAAGGGTAGTGGAAAAAAAAGTTTTCAGGTGTTTTTAACATCCCAAACTGTCTCGTACGATTTTCTTGCGCCTTCAGCTGTGTCGAGGCTGTTTAATTCGTCCTGGTATCACCTCCGCAAACTGTAAGGAAAATAATTAAATACATTACAAAAACATTTCGTTATCAGCGTGTTCATTTCCATGCAAGCTTTTCGTTAAACCAATAATGCCAACGAATACACAGCACTTTTAAAACACACGAATTAAAAAACACTCTGTCATTCACGCACAAAAGAAACAAATTCTGATTTTTACCTAACTTATTTGTCCCCGAGAAGGGGAGCGCACCGTTCATGGAAACACTGCAATACCACGTCGATGCATGGAGTGGAAGGAGCAAGCTCCGCTTCCATTTCCGAAGGTCAAAAATCCATTTAACGTATAGTCCCCGGGTAGGAGACGTATCAGACATTAAACTGATAAGAACAGATACTACACTTGATCTTAGCCAAAAGGCCGAGAAGCGATACCGCAATAGACGCAGCCAAAGGGCAGCCGGCGAAGGCGCTGGCTTTCGGGGTGGAGGCTAGCGGGCATTTAACTCTAATATGAAGTAGTATGTAATATGAATATGTAGAGTGAAAAAAAAGTGTTAAAGTGTTTTAAACATCCAAATCTGTTCGTTTACTTTGTATTTTTTTCCTGTTTTCGAGTAAAAAAGAATTCTTAAATCGAGATGCATTTTCTTAAGCAAAGTGGCTTAGATTTTAAGTCTTGTTTACTGAAATAAATTCTAAAATGTAATAGGTTAAGGCCTAAATCAAGTAAAAATATATGCCAGTGGTTTAAGGGAAATAAACCTAAATTGAGTTTATTATTGCATTAAGTTGGAACAGAAATTAAGTTTATTTTTCTTACCCCACCGGCAGATATTTTTACTTGTTTTAAATATAAACCTGTTGCTTTTTAGAATTTATTTCAATTATTACAACACATAATATCTTAAGCCACTTTGCTTAACAAGTAAATGCATCTCGATTTAAGAATGGTCAGATATTTACTAGAAAACAAGACAAAAACTTCCAAACATGAATTTACAGACGGCTGGAAATTTTAAACAAAATAACTAGACATACCTATTCGGGTCTGCTCCCGTTTGCTGTGATGAAGGGGGTCTTAGTCCAAAGCACATTTTGAGGAATACTTACACATTTTACTTCTTATTTCTTTAGAATGAATTATTATTTATTTTCAATTACAAAGTATGCGATCTGATTTTCTATTTATTTATTTATTTAGCTTGTTGCACATTTGATTTGTTGCCGCATCATTCCGTGTTAATGTATTTCAATGTATTTGTTTATAAGCAAAAAGTGCGTTATTATAATTCATTATATAGCTGCGAAATATATAAAAGTATTCCCAGCAAACACAAAACGTTTTTATAACGTTTTTGTATTTGCTGGGTTGGCATCACTTTCTTTAGCTCACACAAAATTCTACCAAAAAACAGCATATCATTTTCTACTAAATAACTGCATACACTGTGGATTAAAAATGTCCGGAATGCGAACCTGGTAAAACCCAGGTAAAAAAAGCAAATAAAAAATAAACCATTTTGATTTAGCAAAAGTTTACAAATAAATGCACTCCCTGTACACAACAAGCACGCCTCGTTACCATTCATATTTTGCGTGATTTAAGTTTCGTCGCATACATTTTGGAATAAAATAAGGCTTTTAATGTATGCAGACTTCATTCTCCATTAAGGGCTTATCAATCATAATGAACGCTGTTAACTATTCTCATTGAATGGTCTAAATCCAATGCTGGTAAAGAAATCAAATGTCCATTTAAACGCAACAAGCAAACAGCTATGCTTCCAGGTCTGTCGACGTTGCTGTGGTTTTTCGACAGCTGTAATATGAAGGGTAGAGTGAAAAAAGTGTTTAAGTGTTTTAAACATCCAAATCTGTTCGTTTACTTGCTACTTTTTTTCTGTTTTCGAGTAAAAAAATAATTCTTAAATCGAGATGCATTTTCTTGTTAAGCAAAGTGGCTTAGATTTTAAGTCTTGTTTACTGAAATAAATTCTAAAATGTAATAGGTTAAGGCCTAAATCAAGTAAAAATATATGCCAGTGGGTTAAGGGAAATAAACCTAAATTGAGTTTATTATTGAATTAAGTTGAAACTGAAATTAAGTTTATTTTTCTTACCCCGCCGGCAGATATTTTTACTTGTTTTAAATATAAACCTGTTGATTTTTGTAATTTATTTCAATTATTACAATACATAACATCTTAAGCCACTTTGCGTAACAAGTAAATGCATGTCGATTTAAGAATTGTCAGATATTTACTAGAAAACAAGACAATAACAGCAAGACAGACCTTAATTTACTTTTTTCTTCCAAACATGAATTTACAGACGGCTGGAAATTTTAAATAAAACAACTAGACATACCTATTCGGGTCTGCTCCCGTTTGCTGTGATGAACGGGGTCTTGGTCCAAAGCACATTTTGAGGAATACTTACACATTTTACTTCTTATTTCTTTAGAATTAATTATTATTTATTTTCAATTACAAAGTATGCGATCTGATTTTCTAATCGCGGTGTGTTTTATTCCTCGTTTGCTTGCATGGATTTGCTTTATTTATTTTGCTTGTTGCATTTAAATGCACATTTGATTTGTTGCCGCATTATCCTGTGTTAATGTATTTCAACGTGCTTATAAACAAAAAGTGCGTTATTATAACCAATTATATAGCTGTGAAATATATAAAAGTATTCCCAAAAACCCAGGTAAAAAAGTAAAATAAAAAATAAACCATTTTGATTTAGCAAAAGTTTACAAATAAATGCACTCCCTGTACACAACAAGCACGTCTGGTTACCATTCATGTTTTGCATGATTTAAGTCTCGTCGCATACATGTTTGCGTAAGGATTTGATATTTATTTTTTGTGGAAGTTTATTAAACTAAAAGGCTTTGTATTTTTGCTCCGTGAGCCGCTTGGACGCTGTTTAAATAGTCATCGGGAGTTAACTGTATTTTGCTGTCCTGCAGTTTTTTTCTTTCTTTACGTGTGTATATAAGTGTATGTACCATTTATATAACTATTTCCACATGTAATATCTGAGCGGTGGTTTTTGAGACTTAAACAGAAGGCGAGAGTATGTTTGTGTGTTTTGGTTTATTTTTGGTTCGTCACTGCTTTTAAGAACTATGCACTGATTTGCTGTGTGGTTTGTCCCTTCTGTTAAAAAGTGAATTTAATCTAGTCTCTCCAATTGTGGGTAAATAACCGGTGGGCCGTAAATTTTATCTTTTAAATATTTTTAAGCACTTTCTGTAAAAAATAAATTTGTACTATTTTTGGAGAGTCACGTCTCTGTCTTTAATCCCATCCGAACCAGCAGGGTCCTTTTCATATTTTTGTAACTTTTTTGTTTGTTTATTTTTTCTCTTGGGTTCAATCTATTTTCCTGTGTGAATAAATAACCCAGGTGACCTAGTCGGTTCCTTTTCATACCTTTAACCAAAGGTTACACATGCAAGCAAACGAGGAATAACACATACGATTAGATCATCACGTCACATACTTTGGAATTAATAAGAAACAATTATTCAGTCTAAAGAAATGAGAAGTAAAACGTGTATGTACTTCTTCAAATGGGCACACTTTGGACAACGACCCCCGTCATTACAGTAAAATGTTTTCCCTACTTCCGGTCAAAGCCGCCATTTTGTGAAATGGGCATATAGGCGACGCTGGAGCATGCCGCCATTGTCTCTGTTCGACAAAACAATTGTGTTTATATATAGATCTATTCGATTTTTTTTCGATTTCAATCACCGAATACAAGGTACAACACGATGCCATCAGGCCCTTCTCTCTGGTTTATGTTTGTAAGGAAAATAGAGGGCGAAATTCCATTTCAGTCAAACATTCCTTCCGTGCCACGCTGCTTTTTTTCTTTGAACGAAAAAAAAAACCCGTGTGCTCCGCCTATACAATTCGTTTTCCTGTTTATGATTATTTTATGCTTAAAACAAGCAAATAAATCTGCCTAAAGGGTAAGAAAAAAAGTCGTGAACTTTTCCCATAAATACTATTTCAAGAAAAACTGTCCTACCCCACTGGCCGATTTTTTGCTTGTTTAAATTCACTTCGATTGCATATATAAAAATATTGTCTACAAACTAGATCACCGGGCAGATGTTTATCTTTTTAGTATCCACCGAAGACACATGCGAACCTGCATATGGGCCAAACTTTTCCACAATACACATTCGTTGTGTGCACGCGCCATTGTCTTTGTTCAACGCGACAGCGTGCTCCGCCTAAATAATTTGACCCATTTTAACATGGGTTTGTTTCTCGTTGTTGTTTTTTCTTTGAAAACAATCTATATAGCGCTCTCCACAATCGTTTTGGTGTTAGCTTTACGTGGAATAGAAACACACAAAAGTACTGAGCGAACGAGAAACATATTATAGAACGCGCAACATCATATAGATCACGGATTGGAAACCAAACTGGCAACCACGCACAAAAGAAGCAAACTCTGGTTTTAAACTCACCTTATTTGTGCCCGGAAAGCGCCCGAGTCGATGAACGGAGTGGACGGAGCAAGCCTCGCTTCCATTTCCGAAGGTCAAAAATCCATTTAAACTTGTAGTCCCCGGTGTCCACTTGTTCTTGTCCAAAAAGCCGAGAAGCGATACCGCAATGGGAGCCGGAGAAGGTGCTGGCTGTCGGGATGGAGGTTAACGGGTCAGAGGTCTGGCACTGAAGGTCTGGGTCCATTCCTCACCGTGTGCATTTCACTCTATACGTGTAAAAAACATACAAATACATAAAATACATACAGAAACAGTTATCACTTACACAAAAAGAACATGAAGGTAAAGCTTCAGTTAATTTGCTTGCTGATTGCTTTTTGCATGCACATAAAAAACTGAACAAAACTGATATACTAAACAAAATAGGCCCTAAAATTGAGGAACACCAGTTGTATAGCTATTTTTTAAATATGAAATAAGACAATAAATTACAAATAACATTTGAATGCCTGCAGCTTGTTCATGTCCACTCCACAAAAAAAAAAAACAGTGTGACCCTTCTATTTGGTTTCAAGTTTGAAAGTTTCGAACCTATGCAACACTCTTAAGACAAATGCTCCTAAAAAGTACCAAATAAGGGTTCCTCAGCATGTAACCACAGCAGAACCCGTTTTTTGGTACTATATGGAAACTTTTTATAAGGTTCTATAAAGAATCTTGCCTTGAAAAGTGCTCGCCTCAATGGTGCTATAAAAAAACATTAATTTATCAGCTGTCAGGAGTGACATTTTTGTTACTTATCCACTTTTTAATGTATAACACTTGATAAAGATTATTTATTGTCAATTCTTCACATGTTTCAAGCATACAAAGCAATCGAAATACAAGGTGCATCAGCATTCAGTTAATATGCCACCTGGAGCTGGAATCAGCTTTCAGAAGAGATCAGATGTGTTTCAACGGTAGACACTTTTAAATCTAGATGAAAAACACGACGGTTTAACTTTGCATTTACTGAATGATTTAAAACAGTACGAATGAAACAGTATAAAAGAATACAACAGTATGAACCTGTAGCTGGAATCAGCTTTCGGATGAGATCAGATGTGTTTCAACAGTAGGCACTTTTAAACCTAGATTAAAAACACATCAGTTTAACTTTGCATTTACTGAATGATTTAAAACAGTACGAATGAAACAGTATAAAAGAATACAACAGTATGAACCTGTAGCTGGAAAAAGCTTTCAAATGAGATCAGATGTGTTTCAACAGTGGGCACTTTTAAACCTAGATTAAAGACACATCGATTTAACTTTGCATTTACGGAAGAATATAAAACAGTACGAATAAAACAGTATAAAAGAATACAACAGTATGATCGGTTTAACTTTGCATTTACTGAATGATTTAAAACAGTATGAATAAAACAGTATAAAAGAATACAACAGTATGAACCTGTAGCTGGAATCAGCTTTCAGATGAGATCAGATGTGTTTCAACAGTAGGCACTTTTAAATCTAGATTTAAAGACACATCGGTTTAACTTTGCATTTACTGAAGAATTTGAAACAGTACGAATGAAACAGTATAAAAGAATACAACAGTATAAACCTGTAGCTGGAATCAGCTTTCAGATGAGATCAGATGTGTTTCAACAGTAGGCACTTTTAAATCTAGATTAAAGACACAACGGTTTAACTTTGCATTTACTGAATAAACAGTACGAATAAAACATTATAAAAGAATACAACAGTATGATCGGTTTAACTTTGCATTTACTGAATGATTTAAAACAGTACGAATGAAACAGTATAAAAGAATACAACAGTATGAACCTGTAGCTGGAATCAGCTTTCAAATGAGATCAGATGTGTTTCAACAGTGGGCACTTTTAAACCTAGATTAAAGACACATCGGTTTAACTTTGCATTTACTGAAGAATATAAAACAGTACGAATAAAAGAGTATAAAAGAATACAACAGTATGATCGGTTTAACTTTGCATTTACTGAATGATTTAAAACAGAACGAATAAAACAGTATAAAAGAATACAACAGTATGAACCTGTAGCTGGAATCAGCTTTCAAATGAGATCAGATGTGTTTCAACAGAAGACACTTTTAAATCTAGATTAAAAACACATCGGTTTAACTTTGCATTTACTGAATGATTTAAAACAGTACGAATAAAACAGTATAAAAGAATACAACAGTATGATCGGTTTAACTTTGCATTTACTGAATGATTTAAAACAGTACGAATAAAACAGTTTAAAAGAATACAACAGTATGATCGGTTTAACTTTAGATTTACTGAATGATTTAAAACAGTACGAATAAAACAGTATAAAAGAATACAACAGTATGAACCTGTAGCTGGAATCAGCTTTCAAATGAGATCAGATGGGTTTCAACAGTGGGCACTTTTAAACCTAGATTAAAGACACATCGGTTTAACTTTGCATTTACTGAAGAATATAAAACAGTACGAATAAAAGAGTATAAAAGAATACAACAGTATGATCGGTTTAACTTTGCATTTACTGAATGATTTAAAACAGAACGAATAAAACAGTATAAAAGAATACAACAGTATGAACCTGTAGCTGGAATCAGCTTTCAAATGAGATCAGATGTGTTTCAACAGAAGACACTTTTAAATCTAGATTAAAAACACATCGGTTTAACTTTGCATTTACTGAATGATTTAAAACAGTACGAATAAAACAGTATAAAAGAATACAACAGTATGATCGGTTTAACTTTGCATTTACTGAATGATTTAAAACAGTACGAATAAAACAGTTTAAAAGAATACAACAGTATGATCGGTTTAACTTTAGATTTACTGAATGATTTAAAACAGTACGAATAAAACAGTATAAAAGAATACAACAGTATGAACCTGTATAGCTGGAATCAGCTTCAGATGAGATCAGATGTGTTTCAACAGTAGGCACTTTTAAATCTAGATTAAAAACACCATCGGTTTAACTTTGCATTTACTGAATGATTTAAAATAAAACAGTATAAAAGAATAAAACAGTATGAACCTTACCCGCCATAAAGGGAATGAAGCTTACGGTATGGTGCTTACCTGCAGAAATAAAGTACAAAAAGAACACACAGAACTTCAATTTTCAACCTGTTTGTGATTACCACACAATCCCGTCACCTGGCTGTGGTCTTCATTTGGTGAACGGTTCTTCACTCATAATTGACCTATACAAGAAATAGAAAAGAATATTAAGCAATTCTGCTATTACATTTAGATGTGCCCCAAGAACACAGACACACCGGCTCCAAAATGTTGAAACAGTACATTTCTGTTATTTTAATGTGGCAAATGTGTCAGCTTTAAAAGAACCATACCTTACCTTTTAAACAGGATGCGCACTGCATTAAATACCTTTACTCCCAGCATAAGCAAGCAATTTTCAAAATGCTTTAAAAGTAAATGGTGATTATTTTACTTGTTTGCCTGTTTTTGACTACCATAGAATCCTGTCGCCTGGATTCCAACCTATCATTTTCAGGCTTGTAAAGCAAATAATGAAATACATTATCATTGACTTCCATAGTAGGAAAAAAAATATTTTGGAAGTATCGTGATAAATGATGAAGAAAATATTTTGAAAAATGATGGTTAGCACACAGTCGATGGTACCTATTAAATTTCATCATATTTTTTTATTCCTACTATGGAAGTCAATGGTCACTATCTGCTGTGGGTTTACCATCATTCCTCAAAATATCTTCTTTTGTGTTAATCAGAAAAAACGAACGCATACAGGTTTAAAACAACACGAGGATGAGTAAATGATGACAGAATTATCATTATTATAAATTGAAATATTTTCTTACTGCAAGTCATTTAGGTAATCAAGAAAATACTTTACCCGTTGTCTTTGCAAGTTAAACAAATACAGCTTTGCTTCCAGGTCTGTCGACGTTGCTGTGGTTTTTCGACAGCTGTAGTATGAAGGGTAGCGAATGAATGAATACATTGCACAAAAAATCCTTTTTAACTATGCAAATATCTAAAAAGTCTTAAAATAAGATGCATTATTTTGATGAGCAAAAGGACATAAGAAAATAAGCCTAGCCTTTCGGGAGAAAAAACATAAAATTTAAGTGAATTTGGGCTTAAAACAAGCAAATAAATCTGCCAAAGGGGTTAGAAACAAATCTAGATTTAAACACCTAATTCAAGAAAAATTGTCTTAGCCCATTGGCAGATTTGTTGGCTTGTTTTAATGTACATTCATGTACAATATTTCGTTTTGTCTTGTATTTCTAAGCATTTTGTACTGCCCAACGTTGTCTAGGTTGTTTAACGGTTGTCATTTTCTTTTAAAAGCTTTATAATTTATTAGTTTGGATGATTGCCATTCCTGAGAACCGCTTACATTGTAAGTAAAAGAATCATCTAAGCATTATTTTGTTGAATGTCTCTTAGACATGTAGCTGTTTGATTGTGGTTCTATTTAATGGCCAGTCTATACTTGGGGAACGGTCAAACGTCTATTAGATTTTCACTGACAGCCCAAATTAAGCCTTGTTTTAGCCTAGACACATATTCGCGGTCTATTAGAAGTTATGTAGTCGTTTAATAGCCGCTTTTTGATGACCAATGCGTTCTTGTGCCGTGGTTAGGCGTCTCTTGGATTTTCCGTAAAAAGACAAACGAATCTATTTTTAACACAAAGGCCAGGGGAGAGCGCGAACGCAGTCCCCCACTATCAGAAATTTTGCAGTCGAGATTCCCACATTTGGGGAATTCGCAAAGGGTCAGCACAACCGGAGTGCAATGGCTGAGCCTCGCCCTGGGTGAACCACCTTCATGATCATGGTATCTCCCCTGCCAGGTAAGTATGAGCAACAGCCTTTGAGGCCAGACGGCCGCATCTTCCTGTGACCGATCACATCGACGGCGCCCCCGAAGGCCGTCCGACTACCATTTCATTACTGTGTGTGACCAGGTGGAAAGGCGCACGAAGCCAGGTCTGAAACCAAATATTCTTCGAGATCTACCCATTTTCCGTTTCCAGCCCGGTTAAACCGTGCAGAGAGAAAAACGTGAAACAATTTAAATCAAATGGATTTAAATAGCGCATTTCAATATATCGTTTCGTTATTACAAAGTAACTTTACGTGGAATAGAAACAAAGAAATGTACAGAGCAATCGAGAAACAACGAAAGCATAGCAATTTTAGAACGTGGATAAATAAAAACACAAGGGCTCAATGACTTACCCGTTGTCGTTGTGAGTTAAACAAATACAGCTATGCTTCCAGATCTGCCGACGTTGCTGTGGTTCTTCGACAGCTGTAGTACAGTGAAAAAAAAGTTTTCAGGTGTTTTGAACATCCCAATCTGTCTCGTTCGCTTTTTCAGCTGTGTCGATGATGTTTAAGTCGTCATCGTGTCACCTCCAAAATACGAATGCATACAGGTTGAAAACAACACGAGGATGAATAAATGATGACAGAGTTATCATTATAAATTAAAATATGTTCTTACTGCAAGTCATTTAGGTAATCAAGAAAATACTTTACCCGTTGTCTTAAACAAATACAGCTATGCTTCCAGGCGTGTCGACGTTGCTGTGGTTTTTCGACCGCTGTAGTATGAAGGGTAGTGGAAAAAAAAGTTTTCAGGTGTTTTTAACATCCCAAACTGTCTCGTACGATTTTCTTGCGCCTTCAGCTGTGTCGAGGCTGTTTAATTCGTCCTGGTATCACCTCCGCAAACTGTAAGGAAAATAATTAAATACATTACAAAAACATTTCGTTATCAGCGTGTTCATTTCCATGCAAGCTTTTCGTTAAACCAATAATGCCAACGAATACACAGCACTTTTAAAACACACGAATTAAAAAACACTCTGTCATTCACGCACAAAAGAAACAAATTCTGATTTTTACCTAACTTATTTGTCCCCGAGAAGGGGAGCGCACCGTTCATGGAAACACTGCAATACCACGTCGATGCATGGAGTGGAAGGAGCAAGCTCCGCTTCCATTTCCGAAGGTCAAAAATCCATTTAACGTATAGTCCCCGGGTAGGAGACGTATCAGACATTAAACTGATAAGAACAGATACTACACTTGATCTTAGCCAAAAGGCCGAGAAGCGATACCGCAATAGACGCAGCCAAAGGGCAGCCGGCGAAGGCGCTGGCTTTCGGGGTGGAGGCTAGCGGGCATTTAACTCTAATATGAAGTAGTATGTAATATGAATATGTAGAGTGAAAAAAAAGTGTTAAAGTGTTTTAAACATCCAAATCTGTTCGTTTACTTTGTATTTTTTTCCTGTTTTCGAGTAAAAAAGAATTCTTAAATCGAGATGCATTTTCTTAAGCAAAGTGGCTTAGATTTTAAGTCTTGTTTACTGAAATAAATTCTAAAATGTAATAGGTTAAGGCCTAAATCAAGTAAAAATATATGCCAGTGGTTTAAGGGAAATAAACCTAAATTGAGTTTATTATTGCATTAAGTTGGAACAGAAATTAAGTTTATTTTTCTTACCCCACCGGCAGATATTTTTACTTGTTTTAAATATAAACCTGTTGCTTTTTAGAATTTATTTCAATTATTACAACACATAATATCTTAAGCCACTTTGCTTAACAAGTAAATGCATCTCGATTTAAGAATGGTCAGATATTTACTAGAAAACAAGACAAAAACTTCCAAACATGAATTTACAGACGGCTGGAAATTTTAAACAAAATAACTAGACATACCTATTCGGGTCTGCTCCCGTTTGCTGTGATGAAGGGGGTCTTAGTCCAAAGCACATTTTGAGGAATACTTACACATTTTACTTCTTATTTCTTTAGAATGAATTATTATTTATTTTCAATTACAAAGTATGCGATCTGATTTTCTATTTATTTATTTATTTAGCTTGTTGCACATTTGATTTGTTGCCGCATCATTCCGTGTTAATGTATTTCAATGTATTTGTTTATAAGCAAAAAGTGCGTTATTATAATTCATTATATAGCTGCGAAATATATAAAAGTATTCCCAGCAAACACAAAACGTTTTTATAACGTTTTTGTATTTGCTGGGTTGGCATCACTTTCTTTAGCTCACACAAAATTCTACCAAAAAACAGCATATCATTTTCTACTAAATAACTGCATACACTGTGGATTAAAAATGTCCGGAATGCGAACCTGGTAAAACCCAGGTAAAAAAAGCAAATAAAAAATAAACCATTTTGATTTAGCAAAAGTTTACAAATAAATGCACTCCCTGTACACAACAAGCACGTCTCGTTACCATTCATATTTTGCGTGATTTAAGTTTCGTCGCATACATTTTGGAATAAAATAAGGCTTTTAATGTATGCAGACTTCATTCTCCATTAAGGGCTTATCAATCATAATGAACGCTGTTAACTATTCTCATTGAATGGTCTAAATCCAATGCTGGTAAAGAAATCAAATGTCCATTTAAACGCAACAAGCAAACAGCTATGCTTCCAGGTCTGTCGACGTTGCTGTGGTTTTTCGACAGCTGTAATATGAAGGGTAGAGTGAAAAAAGTGTTTAAGTGTTTTAAACATCCAAATCTGCTCGTTTACTTGCTACTTTTTTCCTGTTTTCGAGCAAAAAAATAACTCTCAAATCGAGATGCATTCCCCCGTCAAGCAAAGTGGCCCAGATTCCAAGTCTTGTCTACTGAAATAAATTCCAAAATGTAATAGGTTAAGGCCTAAATCAAGTAAAAATATATGCCAGCGGGTCAAGGGAAATAAACCCAAATTGAGTTCATTATCGAATTAAGTTGAAACTGAAATTAAGTTCATTTTTCCTACCCCGCCGGCAGATATTTTCACTTGTTTTAAATATAAACCTGTTGATTTTTGCAATTCATTTCAATTATTACAATACATAACATCTTAAGCCACTTTGCGTAACAAGTAAATGCATGTCGATTTAAGAATTGTCAGATATTTACTAGAAAACAAGACAATAACAGCAAGACAGACCTTAATTTACTTTTTTCTTCCAAACATGAATTTACAGACGGCTGGAAATTTTAAATAAAACAACTAGACATACCTATTCGGGTCTGCTCCCGTTTGCTGTGATGAACGGGGTCTTGGTCCAAAGCACATTTTGAGGAATACTTACACATTTTACTTCTTATTTCTTTAGAATTAATTATTATTTATTTTCAATTACAAAGTATGCGATCTGATTTTCTAATCGCGGTGTGTTTTATTCCTCGTTTGCTTGCATGGATTTGCTTTATTTATTTTGCTTGTTGCATTTAAATGCACATTTGATTTGTTGCCGCATTATCCTGTGTTAATGTATTTCAACGTGCTTATAAACAAAAAGTGCGTTATTATAACCAATTATATAGCTGTGAAATATATAAAAGTATTCCCAAAAACCCAGGTAAAAAAGTAAAATAAAAAATAAACCATTTTGATTTAGCAAAAGTTTACAAATAAATGCACTCCCTGTACACAACAAGCACGTCTGGTTACCATTCATGTTTTGCATGATTTAAGTCTCGTCGCATACATGTTTGCGTAAGGATTTGATATTTATTTTTTGTGGAAGTTTATTAAACTAAAAGGCTTTGTATTTTTGCTCCGTGAGCCGCTTGGACGCTGTTTAAATAGTCATCGGGAGTTAACTGTATTTTGCTGTCCTGCAGTTTTTTTCTTTCTTTACGTGTGTATATAAGTGTATGTACCATTTATATAACTATTTCCACATGTAATATCTGAGCGGTGGTTTTTGAGACTTAAACAGAAGGCGAGAGTATGTTTGTGTGTTTTGGTTTATTTTTGGTTCGTCACTGCTTTTAAGAACTATGCACTGATTTGCTGTGTGGTTTGTCCCTTCTGTTAAAAAGTGGATTTAATCTAGTCTCTCCAATTGTGGGTAAATAACCGGTGGGCCGTAAATTTTATCTTTTAAATATTTTTAAGCACTTTCTGTAAAAAATAAATTTGTACTATTTTTGGAGAGTCACGTCTCTGTCTTTAATCCCATCCGAACCAGCAGGGTCCTTTTCATATTTTTGTAACTTTTTTGTTTGTTTATTTTTTCTCTTGGGTTCAATCTATTTTCCTGTGTGAATAAATAACCCAGGTGACCTAGTCGGTTCCTTTTCATACCTTTAACCAAAGGTTACACATGCAAGCAAACGAGGAATAACACATACGATTAGATCATCACGTCACATACTTTGGAATTAATAAGAAACAATTATTCAGTCTAAAGAAATGAGAAGTAAAACGTGTATGTACTTCTTCAAATGGGCACACTTTGGACAACGACCCCCGTCATTACAGTAAAATGTTTTCCCTACTTCCGGTCAAAGCCGCCATTTTGTGAAATGGGCATATAGGCGACGCTGGAGCATGCCGCCATTGTCTCTGTTCGACAAAACAATTGTGTTTATATATAGATCTATTCGATTTTTTTTCGATTTCAATCACCGAATACAAGGTACAACACGATGCCATCAGGCCCTTCTCTCTGGTTTATGTTTGTAAGGAAAATAGAGGGCGAAATTCCATTTCAGTCAAACATTCCTTCCGTGCCACGCTGCTTTTTTTCTTTGAACGAAAAAAAAAACCCGTGTGCTCCGCCTATACAATTCGTTTTCCTGTTTATGATTATTTTATGCTTAAAACAAGCAAATAAATCTGCCTAAAGGGTAAGAAAAAAAGTCGTGAACTTTTCCCATAAATACTATTTCAAGAAAAACTGTCCTACCCCACTGGCCGATTTTTTGCTTGTTTAAATTCACTTCGATTGCATATATAAAAATATTGTCTACAAACTAGATCACCGGGCAGATGTTTATCTTTTTAGTATCCACCGAAGACACATGCGAACCTGCATATGGGCCAAACTTTTCCACAATACACATTCGTTGTGTGCACGCGCCATTGTCTTTGTTCAACGCGACAGCGTGCTCCGCCTAAATAATTTGACCCATTTTAACATGGGTTTGTTTCTCGTTGTTGTTTTTTCTTTGAAAACAATCTATATAGCGCTCTCCACAATCGTTTTGGTGTTAGCTTTACGTGGAATAGAAACACACAAAAGTACTGAGCGAACGAGAAACATATTATAGAACGCGCAACATCATATAGATCACGGATTGGAAACCAAACTGGCAACCACGCACAAAAGAAGCAAACTCTGGTTTTAAACTCACCTTATTTGTGCCCGGAAAGCGCCCGAGTCGATGAACGGAGTGGACGGAGCAAGCCTCGCTTCCATTTCCGAAGGTCAAAAATCCATTTAAACTTGTAGTCCCCGGTGTCCACTTGTTCTTGTCCAAAAAGCCGAGAAGCGATACCGCAATGGGAGCCGGAGAAGGTGCTGGCTGTCGGGATGGAGGTTAACGGGTCAGAGGTCTGGCACTGAAGGTCTGGGTCCATTCCTCACCGTGTGCATTTCACTCTATACGTGTAAAAAACATACAAATACATAAAATACATACAGAAACAGTTATCACTTACACAAAAAGAACATGAAGGTAAAGCTTCAGTTAATTTGCTTGCTGATTGCTTTTTGCATGCACATAAAAAACTGAACAAAACTGATATACTAAACAAAATAGGCCCTAAAATTGAGGAACACCAGTTGTATAGCTATTTTTTAAATATGAAATAAGACAATAAATTACAAATAACATTTGAATGCCTGCAGCTTGTTCATGTCCACTCCACAAAAAAAAAAAACAGTGTGACCCTTCTATTTGGTTTCAAGTTTGAAAGTTTCGAACCTATGCAACACTCTTAAGACAAATGCTCCTAAAAAGTACCAAATAAGGGTTCCTCAGCATGTAACCACAGCAGAACCCGTTTTTTGGTACTATATGGAAACTTTTTATAAGGTTCTATAAAGAATCTTGCCTTGAAAAGTGCTCGCCTCAATGGTGCTATAAAAAAACATTAATTTATCAGCTGTCAGGAGTGACATTTTTGTTACTTATCCACTTTTTAATGTATAACACTTGATAAAGATTATTTATTGTCAATTCTTCACATGTTTCAAGCATACAAAGCAATCGAAATACAAGGTGCATCAGCATTCAGTTAATATGCCACCTGGAGCTGGAATCAGCTTTCAGAAGAGATCAGATGTGTTTCAACGGTAGACACTTTTAAATCTAGATGAAAAACACGACGGTTTAACTTTGCATTTACTGAATGATTTAAAACAGTACGAATGAAACAGTATAAAAGAATACAACAGTATGAACCTGTAGCTGGAATCAGCTTTCGGATGAGATCAGATGTGTTTCAACAGTAGGCACTTTTAAACCTAGATTAAAAACACATCAGTTTAACTTTGCATTTACTGAATGATTTAAAACAGTACGAATGAAACAGTATAAAAGAATACAACAGTATGAACCTGTAGCTGGAAAAAGCTTTCAAATGAGATCAGATGTGTTTCAACAGTGGGCACTTTTAAACCTAGATTAAAGACACATCGATTTAACTTTGCATTTACGGAAGAATATAAAACAGTACGAATAAAACAGTATAAAAGAATACAACAGTATGATCGGTTTAACTTTGCATTTACTGAATGATTTAAAACAGTATGAATAAAACAGTATAAAAGAATACAACAGTATGAACCTGTAGCTGGAATCAGCTTTCAGATGAGATCAGATGTGTTTCAACAGTAGGCACTTTTAAATCTAGATTTAAAGACACATCGGTTTAACTTTGCATTTACTGAAGAATTTGAAACAGTACGAATGAAACAGTATAAAAGAATACAACAGTATAAACCTGTAGCTGGAATCAGCTTTCAGATGAGATCAGATGTGTTTCAACAGTAGGCACTTTTAAATCTAGATTAAAGACACAACGGTTTAACTTTGCATTTACTGAATAAACAGTACGAATAAAACATTATAAAAGAATACAACAGTATGATCGGTTTAACTTTGCATTTACTGAATGATTTAAAACAGTACGAATGAAACAGTATAAAAGAATACAACAGTATGAACCTGTAGCTGGAATCAGCTTTCAAATGAGATCAGATGTGTTTCAACAGTGGGCACTTTTAAACCTAGATTAAAGACACATCGGTTTAACTTTGCATTTACTGAAGAATATAAAACAGTACGAATAAAAGAGTATAAAAGAATACAACAGTATGATCGGTTTAACTTTGCATTTACTGAATGATTTAAAACAGAACGAATAAAACAGTATAAAAGAATACAACAGTATGAACCTGTAGCTGGAATCAGCTTTCAAATGAGATCAGATGTGTTTCAACAGAAGACACTTTTAAATCTAGATTAAAAACACATCGGTTTAACTTTGCATTTACTGAATGATTTAAAACAGTACGAATAAAACAGTATAAAAGAATACAACAGTATGATCGGTTTAACTTTGCATTTACTGAATGATTTAAAACAGTACGAATAAAACAGTTTAAAAGAATACAACAGTATGATCGGTTTAACTTTAGATTTACTGAATGATTTAAAACAGTACGAATAAAACAGTATAAAAGAATACAACAGTATGAACCTGTAGCTGGAATCAGCTTTCAAATGAGATCAGATGGGTTTCAACAGTGGGCACTTTTAAACCTAGATTAAAGACACATCGGTTTAACTTTGCATTTACTGAAGAATATAAAACAGTACGAATAAAAGAGTATAAAAGAATACAACAGTATGATCGGTTTAACTTTGCATTTACTGAATGATTTAAAACAGAACGAATAAAACAGTATAAAAGAATACAACAGTATGAACCTGTAGCTGGAATCAGCTTTCAAATGAGATCAGATGTGTTTCAACAGAAGACACTTTTAAATCTAGATTAAAAACACATCGGTTTAACTTTGCATTTACTGAATGATTTAAAACAGTACGAATAAAACAGTATAAAAGAATACAACAGTATGATCGGTTTAACTTTGCATTTACTGAATGATTTAAAACAGTACGAATAAAACAGCTTAAAAGAATACAACAGTATGATCGGTTTAACTTTAGATTTACTGAATGATTTAAAACAGTACGAATAAAACAGTATAAAAGAATACAACAGTATGAACCTGTATAGCTGGAATCAGCTTCAGATGAGATCAGATGTGTTTCAACAGTAGGCACTTTTAAATCTAGATTAAAAACACCATCGGTTTAACTTTGCATTTACTGAATGATTTAAAATAAAACAGTATAAAAGAATAAAACAGTATGAACCTTACCCGCCATAAAGGGAATGAAGCTTACGGTATGGTGCTTACCTGCAGAAATAAAGTACAAAAAGAACACACAGAACTTCAATTTTCAACCTGTTTGTGATTACCACACAATCCCGTCACCTGGCTGTGGTCTTCATTTGGTGAACGGTTCTTCACTCATAATTGACCTATACAAGAAATAGAAAAGAATATTAAGCAATTCTGCTATTACATTTAGATGTGCCCCAAGAACACAGACACACCGGCTCCAAAATGTTGAAACAGTACATTTCTGTTATTTTAATGTGGCAAATGTGTCAGCTTTAAAAGAACCATACCTTACCTTTTAAACAGGATGCGCACTGCATTAAATACCTTTACTCCCAGCATAAGCAAGCAATTTTCAAAATGCTTTAAAAGTAAATGGTGATTATTTTACTTGTTTGCCTGTTTTTGACTACCATAGAATCCTGTCGCCTGGATTCCAACCTATCATTTTCAGGCTTGTAAAGCAAATAATGAAATACATTATCATTGACTTCCATAGTAGGAAAAAAAATATTTTGGAAGTATCGTGATAAATGATGAAGAAAATATTTTGAAAAATGATGGTTAGCACACAGTCGATGGTACCTATTAAATTTCATCATATTTTTTTATTCCTACTATGGAAGTCAATGGTCACTATCTGCTGTGGGTTTACCATCATTCCTCAAAATATCTTCTTTTGTGTTAATCAGAAAAAACGAACGCATACAGGTTTAAAACAACACGAGGATGAGTAAATGATGACAGAATTATCATTATTATAAATTGAAATATTTTCTTACTGCAAGTCATTTAGGTAATCAAGAAAATACTTGACCCGTTGTCTTTGCAAGTTAAACAAATACAGCTTTGCTTCCAGGTCTGTCGACGTTGCTGTGGTTTTTCGACAGCTGTAGTATGAAGGGTAGCGAATGAATGAATACATTGCACAAAAAATCCTTTTTAACTATGCAAATATCTAAAAAGTCTTAAAATAAGATGCATTATTTTGATGAGCAAAAGGACATAAGAAAATAAGCCTAGCCTTTCGGGAGAAAAAACATAAAATTTAAGTGAATTTGGGCTTAAAACAAGCAAATAAATCTGCCAAAGGGGTTAGAAACAAATCTAGATTTAAACACCTAATTCAAGAAAAATTGTCTTAGCCCATTGGCAGATTTGTTGGCTTGTTTTAATGTACATTCATGTACAATATTTCGTTTTGTCTTGTATTTCTAAGCATTTTGTACTGCCCAACGTTGTCTAGGTTGTTTAACGGTTGTCATTTTCTTTTAAAAGCTTTATAATTTATTAGTTTGGATGATTGCCATTCCTGAGAACCGCTTACATTGTAAGTAAAAGAATCATCTAAGCATTATTTTGTTGAATGTCTCTTAGACATGTAGCTGTTTGATTGTGGTTCTATTTAATGGCCAGTCTATACTTGGGGAACGGTCAAACGTCTATTAGATTTTCACTGACAGCCCAAATTAAGCCTTGTTTTAGCCTAGACACATATTCGCGGTCTATTAGAAGTTATGTAGTCGTTTAATAGCCGCTTTTTGATGACCAATGCGTTCTTGTGCCGTGGTTAGGCGTCTCTTGGATTTTCCGTAAAAAGACAAACGAATCTATTTTTAACACAAAGGCCGGGGGAGAGCGCGAACGCAGTCCCCCACTATCAGAAATTTTGCAGTCGAGATTCCCACATTTGGGGAATTCGCAAAGGGTCAGCACAACCGGAGTGCAATGGCTGAGCCTCGCCCTGGGTGAACCACCTTCATGATCATGGTATCTCCCCTGCCAGGTAAGTATGAGCAACAGCCTTTGAGGCCAGACGGCCGCATCTTCCTGTGACCGATCACATCGACGGCGCCCCCGAAGGCCGTCCGACTACCATTTCATTACTGTGTGTGACCAGGTGGAAAGGCGCACGAAGCCAGGTCTGAAACCAAATATTCTTCGAGATCTACCCATTTTCCGTTTCCAGCCCGGTTAAACCGTGCAGAGAGAAAAACGTGAAACAATTTAAATCAAATGGATTTAAATAGCGCATTTCAATATATCGTTTCGTTATTACAAAGTAACTTTACGTGGAATAGAAACAAAGAAATGTACAGAGCAATCGAGAAACAACGAAAGCATAGCAATTTTAGAACGTGGATAAATAAAAACACAAGGGCTCAATGACTTACCCGTTGTCGTTGTGAGTTAAACAAATACAGCTATGCTTCCAGATCTGCCGACGTTGCTGTGGTTCTTCGACAGCTGTAGTACAGTGAAAAAAAAGTTTTCAGGTGTTTTGAACATCCCAATCTGTCTCGTTCGCTTTTTCAGCTGTGTCGATGATGTTTAAGTCGTCATCGTGTCACCTCCAAAATACGAATGCATACAGGTTGAAAACAACACGAGGATGAATAAATGATGACAGAGTTATCATTATAAATTAAAATATGTTCTTACTGCAAGTCATTTAGGTAATCAAGAAAATACTTTACCCGTTGTCTTAAACAAATACAGCTATGCTTCCAGGCGTGTCGACGTTGCTGTGGTTTTTCGACCGCTGTAGTATGAAGGGTAGTGGAAAAAAAAGTTTTCAGGTGTTTTTAACATCCCAAACTGTCTCGTACGATTTTCTTGCGCCTTCAGCTGTGTCGAGGCTGTTTAATTCGTCCTGGTATCACCTCCGCAAACTGTAAGGAAAATAATTAAATACATTACAAAAACATTTCGTTATCAGCGTGTTCATTTCCATGCAAGCTTTTCGTTAAACCAATAATGCCAACGAATACACAGCACTTTTAAAACACACGAATTAAAAAACACTCTGTCATTCACGCACAAAAGAAACAAATTCTGATTTTTACCTAACTTATTTGTCCCCGAGAAGGGGAGCGCACCGTTCATGGAAACACTGCAATACCACGTCGATGCATGGAGTGGAAGGAGCAAGCTCCGCTTCCATTTCCGAAGGTCAAAAATCCATTTAACGTATAGTCCCCGGGTAGGAGACGTATCAGACATTAAACTGATAAGAACAGATACTACACTTGATCTTAGCCAAAAGGCCGAGAAGCGATACCGCAATAGACGCAGCCAAAGGGCAGCCGGCGAAGGCGCTGGCTTTCGGGGTGGAGGCTAGCGGGCATTTAACTCTAATATGAAGTAGTATGTAATATGAATATGTAGAGTGAAAAAAAAGTGTTAAAGTGTTTTAAACATCCAAATCTGTTCGTTTACTTTGTATTTTTTTCCTGTTTTCGAGTAAAAAAGAATTCTTAAATCGAGATGCATTTTCTTAAGCAAAGTGGCTTAGATTTTAAGTCTTGTTTACTGAAATAAATTCTAAAATGTAATAGGTTAAGGCCTAAATCAAGTAAAAATATATGCCAGTGGTTTAAGGGAAATAAACCTAAATTGAGTTTATTATTGCATTAAGTTGGAACAGAAATTAAGTTTATTTTTCTTACCCCACCGGCAGATATTTTTACTTGTTTTAAATATAAACCCGTTGATTTTTAGAATTTATTTCAATTATTACAACACATAATATCTTAAGCCACTTTGCTTAACAAGTAAATGCATCTCGATTTAAGAATTGTCAGATATTCACTAGAAAACAAGACAAAAACTTCCAAACATGAATTTACAGACGGCTGGAAATTTTAAACAAAATAACTAGACATACCTATTCGGGTCGGCTCCCGTTTGCTGTGATGAAGGGGGCCTTGGTCCAAAGCACATTTTGAGGAATACTTACACATTTTACTTCTTATTTCTTTAGAATGAATTATTATTTATTTTCAATTACAAAGTATGCGATCTGATTTTCTATTTATTTATTTATTTAGCTTGTTGCACATTTGATTTGTTGCCGCATCATTCCGTGTTAATGTATTTCAATGTATTTGTTTATAAGCAAAAAGTGCGTTATTATAATTCATTATATAGCTGCGAAATATATAAAAGTATTCCCAGCAAACACAAAACGTTTTTATAACGTTTTTGTATTTGCTGGGTTGGCATCACTTTCTTTAGCTCACACAAAATTCTACCAAAAAACAGCATATCATTTTCTACTAAATAACTGCATACACTGTGGATTAAAAATGTCCGGAATGCGAACCTGGTAAAACCCAGGTAAAAAAAGCAAATAAAAAATAAACCATTTTGATTTAGCAAAAGTTTACAAATAAATGCACTCCCTGTACACAACAAGCACGTCTCGTTACCATTCATATTTTGCGTGATTTAAGTTTCGTCGCATACATTTTGGAATAAAATAAGGCTTTTAATGTATGCAGACTTCATTCTCCATTAAGGGCTTATCAATCATAATGAACGCTGTTAACTATTCTCATTGAATGGTCTAAATCCTGGTAAAGAAATCAAATGTCCATTTAAACGCAACAAGCAAACAGCTATGCTTCCAGGTCTGTCGACGTTGCTGTGGTTTTTCGACAGCTGTAATATGAAGGGTAGAGTGAAAAAAAGTGTTTAAGTGTTTTAAACATCCAAATCTGTTCGTTTACTTGCTACTTTTTTCCTGTTTTCGAGTAAAAAAATAATTCTTAAATCGAGATGCATTTTCTTGTTAAGCAAAGTGGCTTAGATTTTAAGTCTTGTTTACTGAAATAAATTCTAAAATGTAATAGGTTAAGGCCTAAATCAAGTAAAAATATATGCCAGTGGGTTAAGGGAAATAAACCTAAATTGAGTTTATTATTGAATTAAGTTGAAACTGAAATTAAGTTTATTTTTCTTACCCCGCCGGCAGATATTTTTACTTGTTTTAAATATAAACCTGTTGATTTTTGTAATTTATTTCAATTATTACAATACATAACATCTTAAGCCACTTTGCGTAACAAGTAAATGCATGTCGATTTAAGAATTGTCAGATATTTACTAGAAAACAAGACAATAACAGCAAGACAGACCTTAATTTACTTTTTTCTTCCAAACATGAATTTACAGACGGCTGGAAATTTTAAATAAAACAACTAGACATACCTATTCGGGTCTGCTCCCGTTTGCTGTGATGAACGGGGTCTTGGTCCAAAGCACATTTTGAGGAATACTTACACATTTTACTTCTTATTTCTTTAGAATTAATTATTATTTATTTTCAATTACAAAGTATGCGATCTGATTTTCTAATCGCGGTGTGTTTTATTCCTCGTTTGCTTGCATGGATTTGCTTTATTTATTTTGCTTGTTGCATTTAAATGCACATTTGATTTGTTGCCGCATTATCCTGTGTTAATGTATTTCAACGTGCTTATAAACAAAAAGTGCGTTATTATAACCAATTATATAGCTGTGAAATATATAAAAGTATTCCCAAAAACCCAGGTAACAAAGTAAAATAAAAAATAAACCATTTTGATTTAGCAAAAGTTTACAAATAAATGCACTCCCTGTACACAACAAGCACGTCTGGTTACCATTCATGTTTTGCATGATTTAAGTCTCGTCGCATACATGTTTGCGTAAGGATTTGATATTTATTTTTTGTGGAAGTTTATTAAACTAAAAGGCTTTGTATTTTTGCTCCGTGAGCCGCTTGGACGCTGTTTAAATAGTCATCGGGAGTTAACTGTATTTTGCTGTCCTGCAGTTTTTTTCTTTCTTTACGTGTGTATATAAGTGTATGTACCATTTATATAACTATTTCCACATGTAATATCTGAGCGGTGGTTTTTGAGACTTAAACAGAAGGCGAGAGTATGTTTGTGTGTTTTGGTTTATTTTTGGTTCGTCACTGCTTTTAAGAACTATGCACTGATTTGCTGTGTGGTTTGTCCCTTCTGTTAAAAAGTGGATTTAATCTAGTCTCTCCAATTGTGGGTAAATAACCGGTGGGCCGTAAATTTTATCTTTTAAATATTTTTAAGCACTTTCTGTAAAAAATAAATTTGTACTATTTTTGGAGAGTCACGTCTCTGTCTTTAATCCCATCCGAACCAGCAGGGTCCTTTTCATATTTTTGTAACTTTTTTGTTTGTTTATTTTTTCTCTTGGGTTCAATCTATTTTCCTGTGTGAATAAATAACCCAGGTGACCTAGTCGGTTCCTTTTCATACCTTTAACCAAAGGTTACACATGCAAGCAAACGAGGAATAACACATACGATTAGATCATCACGTCACATACTTTGGAATTAATAAGAAACAATTATTCAGTCTAAAGAAATGAGAAGTAAAACGTGTATGTACTTCTTCAAATGGGCACACTTTGGACAACGACCCCCGTCATTACAGTAAAATGTTTTCCCTACTTCCGGTCAAAGCCGCCATTTTGTGAAATGGGCATATAGGCGACGCTGGCGCATGCCGCCATTGTCTCTGTTCAACAAAACAATTGTGTTTATATATAGATCTATTCGATTTTTTTTTCGATTTCAATCACCGAATACAAGGTACAACACGACGCCATCTGGCCCTTCTCTCTGGTTTATGTTTGTAAGGAAAATAGAGGGCGAAATTCCATTTCAGTCAAACATTTCTTCGTGCCACGCTGCTTTTTTTCTTTGAACGAAAAAAAAAACCCGTGTGCTCCGCCTATACAATTCGTTTTCCTGTTTATGATTATTTTATGCTTAAAACAAGCAAATAAATCTGCCTAAAGGGTAAGAAAAAAAGTCGTGAACTTTTCCCATAAATACTATTTCAAGAAAAACTGTCCTACCCCACTGGCCGATTTTTTGCTTGTTTAAATTCACTTCGATTGCATATATAAAAATATTGTCTACAAACTAGATCACCGGGCAGATGTTTATCTTTTTAGTATCCACCGAAGACACATGCGAACCTGCATATGGGCCAAACTTTTCCACAATACACATTCGTTGTGTGCACGCGCCATTGTCTTTGTTCAACGCGACAGCGTGCTCCGCCTAAATAATTTGACCCATTTTAACATGGGTTTGTTTCTCGTTGTTGTTTTTTCTTTGAAAACAATCTATATAGCGCTCTCCACAATCGTTTTGGTGTTAGCTTTACGTGGAATAGAAACACACAAAAGTACTGAGCGAACGAGAAACATATTATAGAACGCGCAACATCATATAGATCACGGATTGGAAACCAAACTGGCAACCACGCACAAAAGAAGCAAACTCTGGTTTTAAACTCACCTTATTTGTGCCCGGAAAGCGCCCGAGTCGATGAACGGAGTGGACGGAGCAAGCCTCGCTTCCATTTCCGAAGGTCAAAAATCCATTTAAACTTGTAGTCCCCGGTGTCCACTTGTTCTTGTCCAAAAAGCCGAGAAGCGATACCGCAATGGGAGCCGGAGAAGGCGCTGGCTGTCGGGATGGAGGTTAACGGGTCAGAGGTCTGGCACTGAAGGTCTGGGTCCATTCCTCACCGTGTGCATTTCACTCTATACGTGTAAAAAACATACAAATACATAAAATACATACAGAAACAGTTATCACTTACACAAAAAGAACATGAAGGTAAAGCTTCAGTTAATTTGCTTGCTGATTGCTTTTTGCATGCACATAAAAAACTGAACAAAACTGATATACTAAACAAAATAGGCCCTAAAATTGAGGAACACCAGTTGTATAGCTATTTTTTAAATATGAAATAAGACAATAAATTACAAATAACATTTGAATGCCTGCAGCTTGTTCATGTCCACTCCACACAAAAAAAACAGTGTGACCCTTCTATTTGGTTTCAAGTTTGAAAGTTTCGAACCTATGCAACACTCTTAAGACAAATGCTCCTAAAAAGTACCAAATAAGGATTCCTCAGCATGTAACCACAGCAGAACCCGTTTTTTGGTACTATATGGAAACTTTTTATAAGGTTCTATAAAGAATCTTGCCTTGAAAAGTGCTCGCCTCAATGGTGCTATAAAAAAAACATTAATTTATCAGCTGTCAGGAGTGACATTTTTGTTACTTATCCACTTTTTAATGTATAACACTTGATAAAGATTATTTATTGTCAATTCTTCACATGTTTCAAGCATACAAAGCAATCGAAATACAAGGTGCATCAGCATTCAGTTAATATGCCACCTGGAGCTGGAATCAGCTTTCAGAAGAGATCAGATGTGTTTCAACGGTAGACACTTTTAAATCTAGATGAAAAACACGACGGTTTAACTTTGCATTTACTGAATGATTTAAAACAGTACGAATGAAACAGTATAAAAGAATACAACAGTATGAACCTGTAGCTGGAATCAGCTTTCGGATGAGATCAGATGTGTTTCAACAGTAGGCACTTTTAAACCTAGATTAAAAACACATCAGTTTAACTTTGCATTTACTGAATGATTTAAAACAGTACGAATGAAACAGTATAAAAGAATACAACAGTATGAACCTGTAGCTGGAATCAGCTTTCAAATGAGATCAGATGTGTTTCAACAGTGGGCACTTTTAAACCTAGATTAAAGACACATCGATTTAACTTTGCATTTACTGAAGAATATAAAACAGTACGAATAAAACAGTATAAAAGAATACAACAGTATGATCGGTTTAACTTTGCATTTACTGAATGATTTAAAACAGTACGAATAAAACAGTATAAAAGAATACAACAGTATGAACCTGTAGCTGGAATCAGCTTTCAGATGAGATCAGATGTGTTTCAACAGTAGGCACTTTTAAATCTAGATTTAAAGACACATCGGTTTAACTTTGCATTTACTGAAGAATTTGAAACAGTACGAATGAAACAGTATAAAAGAATACAACAGTATAAACCTGTAGCTGGAATCAGCTTTCAGATGAGATCAGATGTGTTTCAACAGTAGGCACTTTTAAATCTAGATTAAAGACACAACGGTTTAACTTTGCATTTACTGAATAAACAGTACGAATAAAACATTATAAAAGAATACAACAGTATGATCGGTTTAACTTTGCATTTACTGAATGATTTAAAACAGTACGAATGAAACAGTATAAAAGAATACAACAGTATGAACCTGTAGCTGGAATCAGCTTTCAAATGAGATCAGATGTGTTTCAACAGTGGGCACTTTTAAACCTAGATTAAAGACACATCGGTTTAACTTTGCATTTACTGAAGAATATAAAACAGTACGAATAAAAGAGTATAAAAGAATACAACAGTATGATCGGTTTAACTTTGCATTTACTGAATGATTTAAAACAGAACGAATAAAACAGTATAAAAGAATACAACAGTATGAACCTGTAGCTGGAATCAGCTTTCAAATGAGATCAGATGTGTTTCAACAGAAGACACTTTTAAATCTAGATTAAAAACACATCGGTTTAACTTTGCATTTACTGAATGATTTAAAACAGTACGAATAAAACAGTATAAAAGAATACAACAGTATGATCGGTTTAACTTTGCATTTACTGAATGATTTAAAACAGTACGAATAAAACAGTTTAAAAGAATACAACAGTATGATCGGTTTAACTTTAGATTTACTGAATGATTTAAAACAGTACGAATAAAACAGTATAAAAGAATACAACAGTATGAACCTGTAGCTGGAATCAGCTTTCAAATGAGATCAGATGTGTTTCAACAGTGGGCACTTTTAAACCTAGATTAAAGACACAAATTAGCATTTACTGAAGAATATAAAACAGTACGAATAAAAGAGTATAAAAGAATACAACAGTATGATCGGTTTAACTTTGCATTTACTGAATGATTTAAAACAGAACGAATAAAACAGTATAAAAGAATACAACAGTATGAACCTGTAGCTGGAATCAGCTTTCAAATGAGATCAGATGTGTTTCAACAGAAGACACTTTTAAATCTAGATTAAAAACACATCGGTTTAACTTTGCATTTACTGAATGATTTAAAACAGTACGAATAAAACAGTATAAAAGAATACAACAGTATGATCGGTTTAACTTTTCATTTACTGAATGATTTAAAACAGTACGAATAAAACAGTTTAAAAGAATACAACAGTATGATCGGTTTAACTTTAGATTTACTGAATGATTTAAAACAGTACGAATAAAACAGTATAAAAGAATACAACAGTATGAACCTGTATAGCTGGAATCAGCTTCAGATGAGATCAGATGTGTTTCAACAGTAGGCACTTTTAAATCTAGATTAAAAACACCATCGGTTTAACTTTGCATTTACTGAATGATTTAAAATAAAACAGTATAAAAGAATAAAACAGTATGAACCTTACCCGCCATAAAGGGAATGAAGCTTACGGTATGGTGCTTACCTGCAGAAATAAAGTACAAAAAGAACACACAGAACTTCAATTTTCAACCTGTTTGTGATTACCACACAATCCCGTCACCTGGCTGTGGTCTTCATTTGGTGAACGGTTCTTCACTCATAATTGACCTATACAAGAAATAGAAAAGAATATTAAGCAATTCTGCTATTACATTTAGATGTGCCCCAAGAACACAGACACACCGGCTCCAAAATGTTGAAACAGTACATTTCTGTTATTTTAATGTGGCAAATGTGTCAGCTTTAAAAGAACCATACCTTACCTTTTAAACAGGATGCGCACTGCAATAAATACCTTTACTCCCAGCATAAGCAAGCAATTTTCAAAATGCTTTAAAAGTAAATGGTGATTGTTGCAACACAGTCTCACACCCTATTCGTCACATACTGCCGTTTGGTCATGACCCCCTCACGTCCATAGCGGACGTTGAGGGTACCCCCTATTCGTCGCTTGAAAACGTAGAGGGTCGTCCTATAGATTTGAATGCAAACCCCTCATCTTTGAATTTTGACGAAATGGGTTTATCGGTTTGCCTGCGCAATATGGTTTTAGGCGATTGATTTTATGCTGCAAATGTGCATTTTGCACAAGCGTGCGGCGCATAAACGGTTACAATCATTATTGATGCGGTGACCAAACATTTTCGTGGAGCGGAAAGCCTTCTGAATCGGTGTATCACGACTTTTCTCTCTCTTTTTATATAGATATATTTGGTATACAATAAAATGACATATTTACAGGGCTGTATTTGCTGTGTGTTTAAAACATGCCTTAATTAACGTAGATATTTTATTATTTTCGATCACGCACAGTTGGTCATTCCCCCTCACGTCTATAAGCTGACGTTGAGGGTACCCCCCAATTCGTCGCTTGACAACGTAGAAGGGTCGTCCGATATTTGAATCCAAATCCCTCATCTTTGGATTTTGACGTAATGGGGGTATTCATGCCTGCGCTGCAAAGTATGTTTTAGGCGATTGATTTTATTGTTCAAATGTGTATTTTGCAGTAGCGTGCGGCTGTTAATTCATTGGTGCGGTCACTACATTTTCGTGGGGCAGAATCCCTTGTCTGAAGCGGGATCACGAATTTCTCTCTCTTTAAGTTTCTCTTTAAATATATATTGTTCTACATTAAAATGACATGTTTACAGGACTGTATATTTGCTGTATGTTTAATTAAGATATACCCAAGGCAGTTCGTGTAATTTAATCGATTCGTGTCCATGGACACGATTTTCCCCTTTTTTCGTGCCAGTCAGAACGACTTTCAATCTAATGTATTTCAATAGGAAGTATTTTTCGTGCCTGCACCACGTTTTTTTGTCCTATTATTTTTTTCGTGTTTATAAGCACGAATTTAATCTAATGTATCGCAATAGTATATACCAGGGATTGTTTTACTTTATTTGTCATTAATTGATTACACTTTAAGCGCTACTTTACTCAACATTTAATCAGGAGATGTTTATCCTATAATATTGATTTTTTTGATCGGTTTCGTGTGTCAAATACAATAATTAATACTACAGTACCCATGAGCCTTATCGACATCTACTATGGTGAAGGCACCAGCTAAAACTACATGTGGGCCCGCTGCAGATCACAATATTTTCTCAACACATGAATACTAACGTGTGCTTGATAATTCAACAATACGATGTTATGGCCATCAATTTTGATTGTTTCTACTTTGATTGTAAAAAAAATAATAAGTCAGTTTCGGACGCCTGCATTTCCCAGAATCCTCTCTGCCTTCGTTGCTATGGAATCTGAGCCAGTCCTCTTTGCTATTGGGTGATTTCTTCTTCGGTACTCGTAATTGACAGGGATTCTCTCATACGCGAAAATCATTGTCCAGGTAAGTCACGATGCTTTCGTTTAAAGTTCACTATTTGTTTAAATGTTATAATTCACGCCTTTCTTTTGGCATTACGCTGACATTGCCATAGCCGTACGAAAATTAACCATGTTTTTGTGGTAAAAGTGTAGTAACTACGGTTTGTGTATCGATTATTTGCAAAATGGTTTTACTAAACCAAACATGGTTTAACTTTTTTTTTTCAAATTCATGGTTCTTTCTTAACTTGCAACCTATCTCTATATATACTGCATCTGTTGTACCTGTCTGCCCAGCTGTGTGTTTGTCTTTCTGTCTTTGTCTGCTTTGCAATGGCCACCAGATATACCCCTCACAAACAGGATCCCCACTACCAAGAGGGGAGGCTCATGGCTCTTGAGCTGAACCATGACCACAATCTAGCTGAAGCCAAGGTTAGAGTTTTTATTTACCTGTTAGTTTATACTTAAACATAATGGATGTGTGACAACTTAAAATAAAAATGATAAATATGGAAAAGAGATGAGTGTTGAAGATTTAATACGGTATATTGTAATAGCAACTTATTTAGCAACTAACATCCTATAATGTTCCGTGGCATGTTTTAATAAGGTAATATATTTTGGAAAAGAGAGGTTTCATCCCCTGAGTTTCAGAGACTTGGAGAATCTATGCCAAGGCTCATTTAGGTGTTTCAATACTTATGCTGTGTTTCCTTTAGTTGTTGCATGTTTTTCACGTCCTGTACCTTTATTAGTCTTACAAGAAATATTCACTTCAACACACACAGAGCAGCTGTGGAGACGAAATGTTTATGCCCTAGAAGAGACCCTTCACAGACCTCTAAAAGGATCTTTGTTGGCTGGGGCAAGCCGAGGGGGAGGCAAGGAGGGTGACGCCAAGCCTCAGCTACAGGGTATATCTGAATTATTTCAGATTTGTAGGAATTTAAATGTAAATGGTGGACCAAATCAAATTACGGAATAACATTGTAATTGTATTTGAGTATTAACAGTTTAAAACATTTAAATATGACAAAACAAATAAGAAATAGAGTATAACACTTAAGTATACTATCATGTCAAGTACTTCGTTATGTCTTTACCAAACCCTTAACAGAAATACATCTGATTTCATAAACAGTTCTGTATATATGTTGAAAAAGATCATGTATGTAGTGATAGCCTAACCTGTTCTGTGTACTGTTGCAGTCACTTTTACAGGTTGAGTGCTTCCTGTCATCCAGTGTGGAGATTTCACCTAACTGTACCCTCAGCAAAACTAAATCCTCATGAGGAATTTGGTAAATCGCATTGATTAATTTGAGTTTAATTTTATTTAGTCAATAATATTAAACTTTAATTACTTAAAGTATGCTTGCTAAGAATTAATGCACAGTGCCCTGCTTTATGGTTTAAGATGCATGTTTTTGGGGGGGATTTGAGAAACCAGATAAAAACACATTTAAGAGAAAATTAAATCTAGGACCTTCTTGCTGTGAGGTGATAGTGCTAAACATTGAGCCACTAAGCAATCCTATACAAAAAAATCAAACCTAGAATCCAACTAAATCTTGAATAGTTTGGTTTAGTGTATTATTTTTATATGAGTTATTCACCTAGAATAATGTTAATTTATTTTTCTCCCTAGGTGCAGAGAGTGGTTCTGTGGGGACCGTGATGTATTACGTCACAAAAAACAGCCACTCCACAATAGGGAATGTGTAATTAATAGGTTTTTTGTAGCCATCCGTCCAACCAAATGCATCATTAAAGGGGAAGATGGATATTGCACTCAACACAAGGTATGTTCTCAAAAAAGCCCTAATTTTGATGTTTTTATGTGTCTGCAGCCAGTAACAGGTAATCTAAACTAGTGGTTTTCTTTCTTTTTGGCAGTCGGCAAGATGACATACCACTGTTGTAAACGCACAAACGTAATAATGCTTTCAGGCAAACCAATCATTTTAATTACCATCAATGGTAAAACCAATTCACAGTTTAGATTTCCATTTTAGATTTGATGTTTTTCACACTATGTTTTGATGTTTTCAATGCTGTGGCATTGTACTTTCCAGTAGAGTCAAAGTGCATTGTATAGCACATTACAATCCAAGTAGGGCATCGTGAGCAAGGCCTGTTGTGGGAGTCTAAATGGGGGTCAACTGCATGCAATTTATGTTTAGTTATTATTTATTTATTTTGTGATTTTAGATATGTTCATCATTCATCAGTTCTCACTTCCCTGGACTTCAACCTGGCTACACACATGGTATCGTTATTAATCGAAACAAAGACAGATATCTTTATATTTTTGTTCTCTGCAGACAAACAAAAAATGTTAGCTGTTGCAAAGCAATTTGGTGAGTTAGCAAATGATACTACTCGAGAAGTTAGGCAGAAGGAGTGCTATACTGGGATTATAGAAACTTATAAGATGTCTCTTAAACATTCACAATGTGCAGAATGAACTAACTGTTTTAAAATAGTATGTGGTAAATGTTTTTTTTCCAAGGGCGTTTTGACTTGCCTCAGCCACTGTATGTCTGTTAAACATGCAAACAGCAAAGGACCCCAGACCTGAAAGACCTTCTGAGGAGTGGATATTGGTCAGCTTCAATAAACAACACAACACTTTACACACTGGACCTCCTGATCTCCTTTCAAGAACTCAAGGTCATCTCTCCAAGATTTTCCAGACAAGCCTTCGGAAAGCTGCTGGAGCATTGCACGAAGTGTGGAAGAAGAGTAAGTGTAAATGTTATCATTTTATTCAAAACTCCATAAGCAGACAATATCACAATTACTATTTCATTCTATATATCTTCCAGTTTGGATATATCAACGGCGATGCACTGCAATGCAGCTTCTTGGAGTTTTCATACGCTTCATTTGAATCAGACCAGCTCTGGTGTGGTGCTCCTTTCACCTGCCCAGCCTGAACGCTAGAATTGTTGGCTGCTTCAGCAGATCGAAACAGAAAGCTATATCGCTTTTGCCGAAACAGAAGGTGGTCTTTATTCCAGTATTTTTATTGGTTTATTTATTTACTTTAATTGATGGATTTCCTATTTTTCTTTCTTAGCTCTGGTGTTCCTGTTTTTTTGTTTTCTTTTTTGAGGGGCCTTTTGTGGCTGAAGACAGTGCGGTGTCTAGATTTGTCAACACCATACAAAAAGCACTGAAAATGCAAGTTTTAATCATAACTTGACAAAATAGTTGTTACACAAAAAATCTTGTTCGGAGTTGATTTCTACTTTTGCCTACCAAGTACTCCTAAATCAAATTAGGAATAAATGCCATATACTGTATTGTATGACACCATCACTTTAATTTGATTTGTTGTGTTTGTTGTGTGTTTCATAGACTGTGGCTTGCAAATATTGGCCATACTTGAAGAAAGTTGCTAGTGTCCTTCCTGATCTTCAGGAGCTGACCTCAATGAAACCTTTCCTTAATGTCATGCATGCTTGAGCCACGCTACAACGTGTGAGGTATGTATAATATTTTTGCTTCATACGTACATGTGTAATGTACATTCATAAGAAATAGAAGTTAATGGCTTGACTACACTATTTAGATTCTTTTTGGCATAACCATTTCTTGTACAGGTTGTAAAAGCCCTTTGAGGACAAATGTGATATTGGGCTATATAAATAAAATGTATTTGAATTGAATTAGTCTTGAATTCTTAAATTAGTCTTCCACCATTTATTCACAGATTAAATGAAGTGGTAGGAACCAGGAAGGAACAGGGACAACCACCGGTGAGTGGAGCAAGTGAACAGCTACCTTTCACGTTGTGCCCGTACAACCAAATATATGTCCAAAGCAGGTGATCAGAGTGTTTGTTATATTTTTGCATACTTTTTTATTTGGAGCATCATACCCTCATTATTTTCTTTCAACGGCAGGGGTGGACATGCTTACATTGCATGCAATGGGCTGGAACCATAAAAAAGTATCTCTCTACATCAGGCACTTTCCACAATATATGTGAAAGTAAGTTTTTTTTATATATATATATATAAATGTTTTGTGTGTCTTTTAGTTGTTGTGTGCATTTTGCCTGATGTTAATTGTACAATGTACAACAATCCTGATTATTGAATAACAGACATCCAGCACGAGACTGCAAGGCTAGCAGAACTAAAAACAAAGCTACATTGCACAGATAAAGGGGCGTCACAAGGCTTTCTGATGTGAAAGAATGGGCAGCTGGTGGTAAGCGAGACCAATATTCTTCCCACTACTATCTGAATTTTTCAGTTTGATATTAAACAAGTGCCAAAGATGGTAGGCTTATCATCTATTTCTTAACCTCCTAAGACAGGGGTGTCCAAAGTCGGTCCTGGAGGGCCTGTGTCCTGCAGAGTTTAGCTAAAAGTTCCCTCAACACACCTGCCTCAAAGTATCTAGTCTGCCTAGTAAGACCTTGATTAGCTGGATCAGGTGTGTTTGATTAGGGTTGGAATAAAACTCTGCAGAGACACCGGCCCTCCAGGAGCAGGAGTGGACACCCCTGTCCTAAGACCTGGTGTGTCCACATACATGGATATCACATTTTTTTGTTGTTTGCATCATAATACTTTATTCTGTGTAACTGGAACCTGGTACACAAACGTGAACAATAACACTGCTTCATTTTCAAAAAAAAAAAATTTGGTTAATATATATATTGTTTTTTCCTAACCCCAAATAGCTGGAAGAAATCTAAAATGCAAGCCAAACCAAAGCTCGGGTCTTAGAAGGTTAAACAGTTGGTGACATCTCCTGCCACCATAAACAAGCCAACTTCATCTCACCATCAAATGTTATTGCACATTTATGTTGTGTTTATGTTTATTATAGTTTCTTTGCAGGAACCATACATATCAAGTAAAGTTGTTTAAACCATTAAAATGGCTTTTATATACAAATGTATCCTCTGAAATGTTTGTGTGTTGTTTAAACAGTGAATTTGCTTTCATTATCACTTCTACAGAGACATCAGAAACATCTCATGCCAGTCAAGACACCACACACAGAGAACTTCAGCAGTCAATTGAGGGGCTTTATCTTAGTGTGATGCTGCGCAAGCAAACTCTCTACTGTCAGAATGGTATAACTATTATAATTTAATAGCTTGATAAATTCTAAAAGCTAATGTATGCATCCTACTTTCCAACAACAATTACATGGAATTAGCATTTAATTCTGAATTCTGTTCTTGAAATGTCTAGTCTGTAGGATTTATGTAGCTGTAACATTTTAGCTTCCTCCCCTAAATGGATCTTTCAGTTACCTCTTTGTCAATCTAAATTGTAATTTTCGCATAAAATTCAATTGCTGCTTTCCCTTTTGCTTGTAACATTTTTTCTTGGTGAACAGTTCACAAACCCCTGTACATGTCTTTCTAGACAGCAGCAAGCTTTGCCACCGCCTTCGAAGAAAGCTGGCAGAGGACAAAAAGCTCCTTCTTCAGGAGATACAGAACTACAATGATCTTGTACTAGACTCTGCCACAAACATTGACCTAGCTGTGGTGGAGCATTCCCTTACTGGAGAGAGCAGTGTGTCTCAGATATGACCGTGGGACCTTCATGGCAGTGGTATGTCAAGAATTTATTTACAGTTTTGCTTTATAGAGTATTCTGAACAAAAGCATGCAACATAGTCAGTGTTAAAATATTCATTTAATTTATTGGTGTTTGCTTATTATGTATCAGTTTGTAAAAAGTATGCATAATGCGATTATGCAATATTGTCTCAAATTAACATATAACTGTTATTGATTCTTAGCAAACATTTCAGTCAAGAAACGATTGCATGACCAAGTGATGTTGACAATGTGACTGCAAGAGGAAAGGGGCATTGTGGTGTTGGAGATGGCACGACACTGGACATGGTTGCAGAGCCTGGCAGTGGCTCTTCAGAACAAGATGGCTGAGGAGGGTAAGTTAAATAAAAATCCTGTCAATTCAAAGTTTGAATAAAGAAGTCACCCTCAGTCTCTGAACTTGGATGGAGTAGAACGGTTATTGCTCTGTTTACCATGGACATTTGGCTTGTACATAATAAAATAGGCATTATAGTTGTTGTTCACAACAAATACGGCTTTGCTAGACTGTGATTTAGGTAGTACTAGTTTAACACAGTTAAATATTTAACACAATGCCAGTTTCTTTAACTCACAAAAGTGTTAAAGGGGTCATATTATGACATTTTTTATTGTGTAAAATAAATGTTTGGTGTCCCCAGAGTACATATGTGAAGTTTTAGCTTAAAATACCCCACAGATAATTTATTATAGCATGTGAAAATTGCCACTTTGTAAGTGCGAGCAAAAATGTGCCATTTTGGAGTGTGTGCTTTAAAGGAAACAGCCAACATCTAAACCTGGGTTAATAAAATAACACATAACACAGAGATGGTGATAGAGACAATAAAGTAAAAGATTGCAGATCTTCATCAGTGTTACTTTTTAACGCACTTTAATATTGGGACACTATATATATATATATATATATATATATATATATATATATATATATATATATATATACATATATATATATATATATATATATATATATATATATATATATACATACATACATACATACATACATACATACATACATACATACATACATACATACATACATATACATATATAAATATAACCCAGCAGTGTTCGTTTAACTAGGGTTCAAGGACAACAAACACAAAAAGTTTATAAAAGTTAATTACAGTTAAAATCGAAGCATTAAAAATGAGTTTAAATAATTTAGTTTCACTAAATGATAGGCGACCAGCCCAAACGGAAGACTGAAATGTGTGGGTGGACTGTAATTGCATCTCTAACTGTACGTTCACAACGCTGATGGAGACTGTTAAAAAAACACTCTGGCTGCCCTGCAAACAACGCTATAGAAAAAGAGTAGCGGACACTCGAATACGTTCTACAGAATAATTTTCCACCTTCTGATTGGTTGCCGCCGAATGTTTTCTCTGACTTCCGGCCACATTAACGCTCTCGTCGGTGGCGGTGTGAACGTATAGTAAGGAAACTGGTATTATTAACTCTGTCAATTAACTCCAAATCTGAACAACAATTTACTCTGAATATGTTAAATTTGCTCTTTAGGTGTTCAATTCAACTCAGAAATGTTTAACACTGAAATTTTTACTGTCCAATTTTGCTGTGTACCGGTACTTAAGCACAACTATATTGAAGAAGAAAACGGTTAACCAAAAGGGCCTATCAGACATTGGCTGAAACACAAAATGCTTTTTTCTGCTTTTGGTCTTTCTGTTACCTCAGTGATCCATCATGTTGCCTCGGTTTATACAGAGTCATCTAGCCGGGTACCATTGCAACAATGCACAGAAAAATGACAGCCATTCTTGTATGTAGATTTAAATGGGTGACATTTTTTTACTCTATTGAAGTTCTTTGGCCTCAAAAAGCAAAATTAATACCAAGTTAGTTTGTCTTTAATGTAATCTCTTTTGTATTTTAGACAAGGGAAATGAAGGACTTTGCTGTCTCTTAAGAAGATCGTCAGTGGTGTCAGAAGGGTTGCAAGTCGTCCTTCAACAATACAAGACTGCATTAGGTCTTGAGGTCTCTGTCCTTCTACATGTTGAAGAAGAAGATCTGACCTCAGCAGTCCAGATACCAGCGAGGATGAAAACATAATTTAGGTATTTTATTTATTTATTTATTTGTATGTATGTTTGTTCTCAAAAATTGACCAGAGGCTATTCCATCAAAGTGGATAAAGGAAAAGATTTTTGATAAGTCTCACAAATTTAAGTGGGAGTTCTGTTCCATTACTGTGGCTTAAGCCCAGTTCAGATCAAAGATTCACAACAAGACAAAGCTGTTTTAAAAGTTAACAGGGGGAAGTTGCAGCAACATGAACTGGCTCGTCTCACCTCTACTCAAGCCAGCTTTTGGGGTTGCTGCATCACAGCTTGTCAATTTGCCAGCTGCTGGTTTTAGAAGGTTTCAACACATAGTCAGCTTGTAACAGAGTCAACTGGTCAAGTCACTATTCAACTAAGTCAACTATTGGCTGGTTCAAGTTTTGGACGAAAGAAAGTGGGGAACAATTTGTTTATTTGTTTGAGGAACAGCTGTGTCTGTTTGCCTAAAAACGTAAAATGTACTTAACTCTTCAGGGCACCTTATGTGCACGAGCACACTATATACCTATTCTGGCTCGGTTAAAGTCAACATGGACTTGTTATTGCTATATTACACTGACTTTCACTGTAGGCTCAAGCCATTTCACTGACAATGTTAATTTAAGCAAGGCTTTTTCAAGTGAGCACAGCTTTCCTTAGCTGCATTGATGGAATTTCCCCATTATTTTTACATGAAATCACATTTTTGTGTAATTAATAATGCTTTACACACCTAAAACAGCTGAACTTAACCTTCTTTTCCTACCTCTTGCTTTCCCAGATAGAAACTACACAAAGGACTGCGTTTAAGGAAATGGACTTGGGATATATCTGTGTAGTGTTAGTATGCTAACTACATTAAAATCTGTATGCATCCTATATTGTTGAAATGTTCAACCTGTGTCTAGATTATCAAGCATGTTATTTAGCACGTTGATGCTCCTTAAATATGCACAAACATCTCAAGATAGGTGCAACAATCGTATGATATTATCAGTTGTAATAATTGAACTGATGTTATATTTGGCTAGTGTATTCATAATTTGTGTATTTAAAGTTGCTAATGGGCATTGTTAGCCACATCACAAACTCAATGTTAAAACACTGCTTATTGTGCCTTATTGTGTTTATGTACTTGCATTGGTGCAGTAATATTGATGTAATGCAGTAAGGTCATTGGTGTGTTTTACAATGGCTTTGAACAAAGCTCAACCAATCAGAATAATCATTGATAATAAAGGAAAAGTTTTATAACGGGTAAGTTGATATGAAATATTGTAAGCACATTCATCAGGATGACTTTGCTGACCTTGTGACCTTTATTACCACATTTAGGCCAAAATGTGAAAACTCTACTTGATTGAGTGTATTATAGGATATAACTGTTGTGCACCATTGAAGATAAACATCATAAATTCTTTCTTAAAGATGGATAATTTGTTGGCCATGTGTCTGTCACTATCAGTTCTGTTCTTATAAGCTTATTGTACATTAAGCACTATAGTATGCAAAAGAAAAATACACTACATTTATATTTTATGATTATACTTATATTGTGTATTACTACAACTTTATTCCCCTGTTCTGCTGGTTGTTTTCAAGTGAACTTCACAGTCTAGTGTTATTAAATTCAGACTTATGGCTTGATTGACAAATTTGCATTTCATGTATTTTCACTGCTTTTATTGTGAAAGACAAAAAATAAAGTGTTTCTAAATATGAGCATATTATGTTTTTACTTGTTCATACATTGTTAGTTAAAAACAAAATGTGATTATGCGTATTTATATGGGCGATCTTGGTTAATTTGACAACAGACTGCATTATATAATAAATGCATTACTTTAAAGCAGGGGTGGGCATTCCTGGTCCTGGAGGGCTACTGTCCTGCAAAGTTTAGCGCCAACCTTAATCAAACCTTTGATTACAGCCTTTGATTAGGGTTTTTCAGGTGTGTTTGATTAAGGTTGGAGCTAAACTTTGCAGGACAGTAGCCCTCCAGGCCAGGAATGCCCACTCCTGCTTTAATGCATGCATTGGTCTCCAACAAGGTTGCCTTGTGAATTGTCAAAGCACACTACTAATAGCCTTAATTTAATTTTATTTATTAAACAGGACTATTTATTTATTACATATTTTTATATTAGCTTGGCATCTTTTATGTACGTTAACATTTTAAACTTTTATAAACCATTAACAAGTAAAATAAAATAAAAATCAAGTAAAACAAAAAAGTTTTTAGTAGACTATTTAAAAAAAGTGGCCCTGCAGAATTGTTTTATCCATTGTGGTAGCCCTTGCTCACAAAAAGGTTGGGGACCCATGCTTTAAGGCAGGGGTCAACAATCCTGCTCCTGATGGCTCGGTGTCTCTGCAGAGTTTAGCCCCAACCCTAATCAAATACACCTGAAGGGCTGGAGCTAAACTCTGCAAAGACACTAGCCCTCCAGGAGCAAGACTGGTGACCCTTCCTTTAAGGCATATATTTTACTTATCTTCAAACCGCTTGCTTTTGCTTATATTTGGTGATGTAATGATTCTAGCAGAAAGTGTTCTAGCAGTGGTAGAGCTCAAACTAGATCAGTAGGACCCACAGCTCTGCATATTTTGTATGTTTTCCTTAACTGACACACCCAGAACCCAGATCTGTTCATGGATCTCTCCCTTAATGAGCTGATGATCTAAATCAGTTTAGGGAGACATGCAAAATGTGCAGAGGAGTGGATCACCTGGGTTTCAGATCATCAGCTCTGAGATTATGGAGAGATCCATAAACAGAAATTGGTTTGTCAGTTAAGGTAGACCTAGAAATTATGCAGAGCCGTGGGTCACCTGGGACAAGATTGAAAACCACTGGTTAAGGCAGACAACATAGATCTTGGATGTCATTATCCAAATAAGGTAATAATTCAGGCCATGTCAAATAGTTTCTTTTCAAAGGGTCCTGTGAAGCTATGCATGCAAAGTCATGTCCAAGAAATTATGAGAATTGAAACTTTGTCACATGACTAAACATATTAAAGAACTCAAACTAATTTGGGCACTATTTCTACATAAAATAACTAAATAAAAATGAAGCTTTGTGTTTATTTGTGTATATAATAGGCCTTCGAAGTGCTCTCTGAAACTAGGCCAGGGACAGCTTGAATCAGTGAAAAAAAACATTTTATCATAGAGCTATACGAAATGCATCCTTGGAAAGGTCTTGACCTGGGGAGTAACATATGTGAGTGTAAAGATTCTACATGGCTCATGCTTTCTAAATTCTCACCCTTAAACCTTAACATTTTACCATTGTTGAAAGCTTATAATCCAGCAACAAGAATGTTTACAGATGTGAGACCAATAGTTATACACAGTTCTGGACCTCACTTATCACATGAGTATAGTCACTAATGGATACCATCCAAAAGTGCAGTACAAATAGCCCATAAGCAATTTTCACCCATTTAACAATTAGACTTTTAAAATCTGACAACACTAATGTTTTCCCCACGCCCTAAAACCCCTAGGAGTACCATCAGTTTTATATTACCACTTTCTTATTATGGTGAATATACCAATGTATTTAAAGACTACAATTCCCAGCAGAGACACGCCCTTGAACTTTTTACTAAGCATGCAAATCGGTGTCCATATTTGAAGTTCTTCAGACTTGAATTAGGGTTAGGGCTATAAAATGTATTTATACTATGCGTTTCAATAACCTACTACAGCTAAAACATACATTATACTATATAGCAAGGACGTCAGTTTATTGGTGATATTGTAGAGCGTTCAGCCTTCTCCAATGTGCTTATAAACTACAACATCCAGAGTAACGCGCCATAGAGCTTCGTACAAAGCGTACAAATCAGCCATAATACTTGTAGTTCTTCCGGTTTTCAGAGCGTGAATATGGTTATACGGATTTACTATTTATAAATCATCGATATTTTAGTTTAAACAGCCGAAACATAAATTATTATTTTGTATTTACATGTTCAGGTTGAAAAACACGGCAGTATGTCAGTTCATTCGGGGTAGTTTAGCTAGTAGACTACGAACTGAATTCAAGGTCAATGTCGGCGGGTGTTACTGTACACTTCAAATAGCGATCTTATATTAAACAGTAAATACTTTCAAAAGGTATGTCTACTCTCCAGACAAAGGCTTTCAGTTCACAATAGTTGTTAACTAGTGACAAAAACGGTTTAATGCTAGTATATAATAGTGATCCAGATAAGTGGCCTATATTTATAAGTATTATCTCTAATTGGCATTTCAAAACCATCCACTTAAAACAACCTAAGGCAAAGTTATTTGTTCTACTTTTTCATAACCATGTCACCGTCATATTGTGTTTGGAATTAATATGATGTATGGAATAGTAAAAACAAAAAGGATTATCTTTTGCAATATTTGTGGTTCTTCACAAAGATACAGGTAAAAGAGACCAAACGCTTATTTATTGCTTATTTATTCACTAGAAGCTTAAAGAGTGATCAAACAAATGCATTATTGAGATGCACAACAAATTTAAATGATGCAGCCTTTAGCAAATTGACCACATGTAGGTGCAGAGAAATTCATGATATATAAAGGAATCCTCAATTGGAGTCTAAACACTGGTGGTGGTGGTGATGATGAAGAGGTGAATAGCAATGCTCAAGCTCCTGGTGAACACGCACTGGAAGGATACCTAGGAGCTTAAAGCAATGAGGACTGTCTGCAGATGGAAATGGGGTGAAAGAGAGTTGCATCGCTTTACCCTGAAATGACAACTGACTACAGCAGAGAGTAACATAAGATGAGAGTAAGATATGATTGGTTTTTAGGAAGTAACAACATAGAATAGCATAGTGCAGGGCTATTCAAATCTTACCCTGGAGGGCCAGAGCACTGCAGATTTTAGCTCAAACCCTGATCAAACACACCTGAGCAAGCTAATCAAGGTCTTCATGATCACTAGACAAACACAGGTGGTTAAGTTTGATTAGGGTTGGAGCTAAACTATGCAGTGCTCAGGTGAGGTGGCCTTTCTGTGTGGAGTTTACATGTTCTCCCTGTGTCAGCATGAATTTACTCCGGTTTCCTCCCAAAGGCCAAAAACATGCTAGTTAGGCAAATTGGAAATGTCAAATTGTCCCTCTCACCATGAAAATAGCCATAGATGCTGGAATGGCGTAAAGAATAAAGAAACTCCATGTGTCACATTTCTTGAATTTCTTGAACATTTCCACCTTTTACCACTACAGAAGCACAATACGACTTCAAATGCAGCACAGAAAAATGTAATAAATAGTCAGAAACCAAAATGGAATTTTAGTGTAATACAATTTTTATTTAATTATTTTAATTAATTTGGAGAGAATCCTTTGGCTGCCAGGGATGGGTCCAAATCTCATCACTAAAACAGAAGAGAAAGTGTGGAGCACAAATTATAACATGTCTTTTATAAATATAAGTTTCTTTTTTTGTCATTTGTGAAACAGTTCAGATAAGAAAATTATTGTAGCCAAATAAAAAAACAAACAAAGTTAAAGTGAATAAATAAATAAAAATAAATAAATAATGCATGCATTAATTGATAAAGCAAGCAAACAGAAGATTACATACCATACTGGACAGGGCTCCCAGTCCACCAAAATGTCTGCTTTCCCCTATTAAGGAAACAACAAAACAAAAAAAGCAAACACATGAATTTCATTTTTAGCATGATGTTTAGATTATGTTTGGCTATAGGCATTAAGTTTAAGTAACACAGTGGGTCACTGTTGATATTTACAGCATCTGATCATGGATTTTTCTGTTCCTTCTTAGCCTGCAATTTAAAAAGACTAAACACAGAAAGTATCTACATAACAATTATGATATCAATGTTATTTATTACCCACAAGGAAGTATTTAAATCCTATATTAGACTCTGCATATGGTCTATATGCATTTCTTTTATGACTGTCTAACCTTTGTGACTGTTGTAAGTAGTTAGAGAAATAAGCAATAGAACTATAACAAATAACCAGGGGTAAAATAGCAATGTCAACACACTGATAAAAGCATCAATGTTTACGTACACTTACTCCTTTTAAGCTTTTTCTTATCAGGCATAAGCTTTGGTCCACCTGTAGGATAGAAGATTACAGTCCAGTCATATATCCACTAAGAAAAAACTCATTAATAAAAAAAGGACAAAATGCTTAGTTGTAATGTGTGTCTGGTACTAAACATGGGCATCAGAAACAAAAAAATGTGGGTGGGTCTAAAATATTTACTGGGGTAGATACCATTTTCTTGTATTCTGGTGCATTTTAATATTAAAAAAATGCTTTTATAACCTAAAAGCTTTGTTTAGCGTGTTGTGGAAGTGCATCATGCAAAGTAGTAAAAACAAAAACAACATGGAGTTTAATTTATAGGGACTCTAAATTAGACAAGCGAAACGGATTTGAGGAAGCAGCAACTAAAATGTGGAACGGAGTTGAATTTATTAAGGCATTACTCTAGTGCAGTTTTCTTCAACCCTGGTCCTGGAGGACCTCCTTCCAGAATGTTTTAGATGTCTCCTTAATCAACACACCTATTTTAACGTATCAGCTTGTTAGGAAGACATTCTGGAAGGAGGCTGATGAGTTGGTTCAGGTTTTTTAAATAAGGAGACATCTAAAACTTTCTGGAAGGGGATCCTCCAGGAGCAGGGTTGAAGAACACTGCTCTAGTGCAGTGGTTTTCAAACTGGGGGCCGCGAGATGGTGCCAGGGGGGCCCCAGTTTTATGTCATTTTATGAAATACATTAATTTATCATGAATTCTGTGTAATTAAACCTAAAAAAATAAGGCTACTAACCAAAAGCACTACTTTTTTGTATAATTAAATTTTTTTTTAAATAAAATGTTGAGTTTTAGAACAGTTTTTTGTCACAAATTTTCTTTGGGGGGCCGCGAAGGAATGCACCGTACACAAGGGGGGCCGCACGCTGAAAAAGTTTGGGAACCCCTGCTCTAGTGGAATAGACTTGATTGCCGGTGCCCTGACAAGTGAAAAGACTAAAGGTACATTCACATAAGCGATTTTGTCGCTCGTCTCTTCAAGAGGTCGTTTGGGGGTGTTTCTAAATCTGGTTGTCATAAACAAATGAGTAACGTCCACTCCAGTAACTGATAAGAGACGGATGACATGAACTTCACTGCTTGGCTCTCACTGGTAGTTGCTCCAGAAAATCGCTCATCACTTGCACAAAGTTAAACTGCATTCAGACTAGCAGTAGCAGTGTGACACGATTTCATTTATTTCAATGGAAGCTTGGTGACTTCTGGTGACCCGACTGACAATGGCCATTGGCTTCTGAATGGGTGTGTCAAATTTGAGACAAGGTTGAGAAAAGTTTAACTTTATACAAATGATGAGCTACTTTCTGAAGTGACTACCAATAAGAGCAAAGCAGTTGAGTTCCTGTCATCCATCTGTAGTCAGTTACTGGAGTGGACGTTAATCATTTGTTTATTACAACTAGATTTAGACACTCCCCTAACGACCTATTTGAAAGATACGAGCGCCACAGTAACAAAGTCACACGTAATATGTATGAGGCTTTAAACTTTTCTTAAATTTGTCGTTCGGCTGGACATGCCCAATCTGGTCGCCAAAGGTCACTGTCGCTCGTGTCATCGAGCTGGCATTGAAATTAATGAGATCGCGTCTCTCTGCGCTAGTCACTGCTAGTCTGAATGCAGCTATATGCACTAAGATTAAGATGCATTCTGGTCGATCGGATTACAAGTGGACTAGACTAAACACAGGTTTAAACAGTGTTCAAAACGTTTTGGGCTCATCCACTTTTGACCACATTCAGAGGTAGGCTTTTATTTTGTGAGCATGTAAAAGTTGTGCAAGCTTATTTCATCAATGGCTCTGAAATATCAGAGAAAGCTCTTACATAAACATGTACAAAACACTGTGCAGCATGTTTACTAACACCACAAGCAGCGGACTTTGACATAATATTAGTTTGCGTCAATTTAAACCCGCCAATTCTCCCGCTCACTTTTAAACGAAAGCAGAGGGACTCGCTCAGTTTCTCACAGTAATTAGGATGAAGTGGTCGAAAGTGGACAAAACAGATCAAGTCAACTCAAGGTTTATTTATATAGCACAGATTTAACACAAGTGTAGTGTGTTAATCCATCTGTAAAACAGATACATTTAAATACCACCAATAATTACTCTACAAACATTATTTACATACCTGGCTTTTTCTTTTTGCGACAGAGTGCAAGATTTGTGACTGTGGCTGACCATGTGTAGACACCTGTGGGTTTGAAGAAAGAAAATTACTCATTAACCAAATAAACCTTTAACTTCTTATTTCAAATACTGGACAATCACAACATCACTGTGCTGCAGTACATGTATAAGTGTGAAGTACATGTAGCCTATAGTTATTGTGATTTAAAGTTTTATGTTAAGTGTTTATAAACAAGGACATTAAGGATCTACTGTATATATGATACTTAACATCTTCTGTTACTGGATTTTTTAAAAAAAATAGCCTTTTGTTATGGGTGATCTATAAGCAATGTAACTGTGTTTCAGCTGGTGCAAAGAGTTTGCTTTACTTTTAAAAATGTCTATAGTGTATTGCATGTACAAAAAATGAAGCATGACCAAAATCAAATCTACTTTATGGTTGATCTGAGTGGCAAAATATTCTGGTGCGGCTGAACAGATTTATACAACGTTACATGTCATCTTGTAAATACAGATTAGTGCTGTCAATCTTCCTCTATTATTCCATTCAAAGTACATTTCATAGTTTTTTTAATATTCAAATTATCCCAATATATTGAAATGTACTTAAAATGTAGCCTAGTCACAGACCTGTAATAAGCACATCTAATCATTCAATTGTGTCTTTATGGAACAAGAAAAACTATGACCATATTTAACACCTACAGCTACAAGTATAAGTGTAATAATTGACTCCAGTCCTTTGAATTATTTGAAAATAATGTACACCTGCGTTGTAATACTTCACTTTGCATCATGCCACATTACCACCTTGAATGTGCATTATTTTTAATATTCAACTGCCCGTCATCAATTATTCCTAACGCAAAACACATATAAATAGTAATTTTGCACTTAAAAATGACAATCCACATTGTGTGTTTTTTGATGTCTTGATGACACATGACAAAGACACCTATTTTAATGTCAGAAAACCCTATAACATGATATGTTTGAGTTCATTTTCGCAACTTGATTTCATGCGTCCTGCAATGTGACCATTTCACATGCACACAATGCAATGTTGATGCTGAAAATATATCAGCCTTAACCTGAATAAAGCTCTATGGGAAAACACTGGACAACAGGTAGCGTTAAGGTAACCCATAGGTTAAGTACTTGAAACCCAGATATAAATGGCAACTCTTAAAATCTGTCTTAATTACCTTGGCCCTTCGTAGTGCTCGCCTGCTCCAGCTGCCCTTCCATAGTGTTCGCTGCCTCCACCTGTCCCTCTGTAGTAGTCGCCTGCTCCACCATGTTTGTCATCTCTTCCAGTTGTTTGCATTCTCCAGTGGGTCACAGGGTGTGAGGTGCAGTGTAACCAGCTGATCATAATGCCACTGGAATCCTGGGTCCAACCTGTGCAGGTTAAATCATATGGATGTTTTAAAACATAAGACTTTAAAGGGATAGTTGACAAAAAAATGAAAATTCTGTTATAATTTTTGATCCTCATGTTGTTCTAAACCTTTATGAATTGTATTTCTTCTGTTAAACACACTTTGTGTTCATTAGAAAAAAGAATCCTTTAACTATGGGATTGGGCTGTACCTCTTAAGTGTTTGAATCATATGGTCTAATTTTTCCAAATCAGATTTATTGCCACTTTAGATTAGAGCTGAGGTAACGATAGACTATTGGATGTGTTAGATATGTGCAAATCTATATTTGATTGATTCTATAGGACCATAACAAATACAATATATCTTTTGATCAGGAAAAAACAGAGTGCTTATATATTATCAATTCAAAGAATAACACCAAGTGTGATGTTTGTTTAAAGAAAAATGTATGCTTTATGCTTTCAAGTTAGCAGCAGCGTAAGTGTATGATGTCTCAAGCCAACATTTGATGGTTTCCTTTTTTTGTGTTATTTCTGCTAATGGTCCATCTGCATTGTAAGCTCTACATTTCATATACAAGAGTATAATGAGATTCATTTTCATTTGATTCAGTAACTGAGTGACCTACAAAAGGACTTTACAAATTTCAATTGATGTGTGTCCCTACAAACAATTGTTTAAGTCAGTGTGCCTAAACATTAAAAATGATGTTGTATGTGGGCTGAAAACAAATAAAATATGGCTTCTACAAAAAAAAAAACATTCCAAACATAATAATTCCTAAGTTAACATAGTATGTATTCAGGTATATGCTTGAACCAAGTTAACTATGGGTACCAAATCCCATCCGCTTGTTTGTCTGACATCACACAGCACCGCTTCCGGGTCCAAAAGCTCTATCAGATGCTGAGGAAACAAACAGAAATACTGATATACAATCACAATTCTAACCTCTCTCTCTATGTGGACATCCCAGATGATTGTTCAATCATTACAATGGTAGTGCACAGTGTGAGTTTATAAAAACTTAGCTTAAATGCATGAAATCAATAAACTACCATGTTGTAAATGTCTGTTTAGATTTCACTCAAAATCAGTGAAGGCGTGGACCTGGAAACGGTATCCTTACGTCACAAATTACCAAGTGGATTGAAGGCCAGTGTGCTGCAAGCTATAAATAGAAATTACCTTAAAAGTACCCCATGCACAACTATCCATGTCTTAATTAATATTCATGATATACCGATCAATCACATAATCATAGTAGTTTGCTATCAAAATAAATGCCATAATTCTTCATCCCCAAATCTTGTGCAAATGCTTTCAAACCTCACAATACTATGCAGGTAAAAGCAGTGGACTGTAGAAATTGTTTGAGTCAGTTGTCTTATAAGTTGTTGTTTGCCAAATCTTACAGAATGGTTTGATGGAGTGCTGTTTGACTGTGTCTAAGGTTAGATAAATATTGAAATACTTCAAATGTTTTGAAAAGATCCAGTGTTGTGCTAACAAACTTTGTGGTTATTTAAAAACAAAAACCTCTCCCAACGTTTTACTGTCAATGAGTTTAGGTGTTGATGACTGAATTTCAGTTTTATGGAGTGAGCTATCCTTTCAAAGGGAACATTTCACAAGACTTGGCGTCCCCACAGTATGTATGTAAAGTTTTAGCTTAAAATACCATATAGATAATTTATTATAACATGTTAAAATAGCCACTTTGTAGGAGTGGAATCTTCTGACATCACAAGGGGAGCCAATGACCTATTTTTTCCACATGCTTGCAGAAAATGGTTTCTGTTACCGTTTTTTTTTTTTTTTTTACATTTTCTAGGTTGATAGAAGCACTGGGGACCCAATTATAGCAATTTTAAATGGAAAAATTCATATTTTAATTATATTTCCCCTTTAAGAATTTAATATTGATCAAATCTTTTGCCTACTCAACAAGCTGTGAACTGTGACTTTAAAAATACAGTGCATGCATCTCACCTTCACAAAGGTATTCATAAAAGGAACCGATCTTCTGAAGGTAGTCCTGGGCATAGGCGATAATCTCTCACACTTAATATTTTGCTTCTTGGTCTCCTTTTCACGAAGCAGAACTGGCTTGTATCCAGTAGCATGGAGTTTGTCAAGCTGCAATGACAACATTGTGTATTTACTGAATGGAATATTGGTTAATGTCATTCAGGATATTTTTTACTTCATGGTGAGTTTAGCTTTTGTATAACCAAGTATGTGAAAACAGGAAAGAGAAATACATTAAAAGAAAACAGCAAAAACATAAATGACATCATAAGGTTAATAGGTTTGGCTGGTAACTATGGTAACTATTGTGCAATTGGACAGTGACAATCTACTGTATAAATTTATTCAAAATAAAGGCCAAACGTTAATCATTAAATAGGTTGCTTTGGATGAACTACAGAATCTGCAAAAGTAGTATGAATGCAGTCTATTTGATAATTGTCATTCAGAGAATTCCCAAGTGTCACTTATATTTTGTTGTGGTAGATAATTTAGGACTGTGATGTGTTAAAGTGAAAATGTGTTTACTGAAGAGAATTGCCACTAAAATAAAAACAATATATTAAAAGAGATATACAAGAATATGTAAGAAATTCTACTTACTAGGGCTGCACGATAAATCGCACGTGATTGTCATGCGCATCTCTTCAGTAAAGCCGGTTCTTTGATTAGTAGTACACCAACATCACCTGCTTTGAGATGGAGCAGCATTTACTACACAAAGCCATAGTTACCTGACAACCGGGGCAATCCCGCACTAATCATCGCCTGCGATATGTATGCGATATGGCCCAGCTTGCCAGTGAACTATGGCTTTGTGTAGCAAACAATGGCTCTTAAAAGTGCCTTTGGGTTTATAAAATAAGCAACGTTAAATCTAAGTTGTAACAGGTGATTCGATTGACAGGACCTGCAGGGAGAACAGAAAATGTTTATTATGTAGTGTAAATTAGCTCTAATATAAGGCTTAAATAGTGTACCCCGATAGTGGGGATTCCTATTTTCTTACAAATATTATAAGACAAATATTAAAACTTTAGACTATATTAAGCTCACACAATAAAGCAATGACCACTTTAAGTTACCCTAATGTTGATAACCCTGCTGAATAAAACAGCATCAAACCAGCATGGGAATCATTGGTCTATGCTGGTTTAGCTGGTGGTCACCAGCATACCAGCACCAAAACACAACATATGCTGGTATGACCAGCATGGGATGCTGGTGCTAATGCTGGTTTAGCTGGTGCTAATGCTGGTTTAGCTGGTGTTCACTAGCAAATCAGCACCAAAACACAACATATGCTGGTCTTGCTGTTTTTTCAGCAGGGAACTTATACTAGGTTAACGTTAGCTTCTTAATGGAACTTTAATTCTCTAACACGAAACATTAGACTTCCCTTGCGAAAATTAAACATTGTTTTACTACAGTTAAGAAATAACCATGGATTTGAAAAAGAAGTTAAACCATGTTTGGTTTAGTAAAACCATTTTGCAAATAATCGATACACACAAACCGTGGTTACTACACTTTTACCACAAAAACATGGTTAATATTCGCACGGGTATGGCAATGTCAGCCTAATGCCAAAAGAAAGGCGTGAATTATAACATTTAAACAAATAGTGAACTTTAAACGAAAGCATCTTGACTTACCTGAACAGTGATTTACGCGTAATGAGAGAATCCCTGTCAATTACGAGTACCGAAGAAGAAATCACCCAATAGCAAAGAGGACTGGCTCAGATTCCATAGCAACGGAGGCAGAGAGGATTCTGGGAAAAGCAGGCGTCCGAAACGGGCTTATTTTTTTTCAATGAAAGTAGAAACAATCAAAATTGATGGCCATAACATCGTATTGTTGAACTATCAAGCACACGTCAGTGTTCATGTGTTGAGAAAATATTGTGATCTGCAGCGGGCCCACATGTAGTTTTAGCTGGTGCCTTCACCATAGTAGATGTCGATAAGGCTCATGGGTAGTGTAGTATTTACTCTTGTATTTGACACACGAAACCGATCGAAAAATCAATATTTCTCAGAAAAAACGGCAACATTTGGAAACGATTGCAGTAGCAAAACTCTGCAGTCTCGTAAATTAACAATTATGTCTGCTGACGATGGTTTACAATGGCGATCATCATGCAGAATATTAAACAAATAAAAAAGGATAAACATCTCCTGATTAAATGTTGAGTAAAGTAGCGCTTAAAGTGTAATAAATTAATGACAAATAAAGTAAAACAATACAGCCCCCGGGTATATACTATTGCAATACATTAGATTAAATTCGTGCTGAAAAACACGAAAAAATAATAGGACAAAAAAACGTGGTGCAGGCACGAAAAATCCTTCCTATTGAAATACATTACATTGAAAGTCGTTCTGACTAGCACGAAAAAAAGGGGAAAATCGTGTCCATGAACACGAATCAATAGATTAAATTACGTGACTATGTCACGAACTGCCGTGAGACTGGGTTGGTCGATGATGTTTAAGTCGTCATCGTGTCACCTCCAAAATACGAATGCATACAGGTTGAAAACAACACGAGGATGAATAAATGATGACAGAGTTATCATTATAAATTAAAATATGTTCTTACTGCAAGTCATTTAGGTAATCAAGAAAATACTTTACCCGTTGTCTTAAACAAATACAGCTATGCTTCCAGGCGTGTCGACGTTGCTGTGGTTTTTCGACCGCTGTAGTATGAAGGGTAGTGGAAAAAAAAGTTTTCAGGTGTTTTTAACATCCCAAACGGTCTCGTACGATTTTCTTGCGCCTTCAGCTGAGACCAGGCTGTTTAATTCGTCCTGGTATCACCTCCGCAAACTGTAAGGAAAATAATTAAATACATTACAAAAACATTTCGTTATCAGCGTGTTCATTTCCATGCAAGCTTTTCGTTAAACCAATAATGCCAACGAATACACAGCACTTTTAAAACACACGAATTAAAAAACACTCTGTCATTCACGCACAAAAGAAACAAATTCTGATTTTTACCTAACTTATTTGTCCCCGAGAAGGGGAGCGCACCGTTCATGGAAACACTGCAATACCACGTCGATGCATGGAGTGGAAGGAGCAAGCTCCGCTTCCATTTCCGAAGGTCAAAAATCCATTTAACGTATAGTCCCCGGGTAGGAGACGTATCAGACATTAAACTGATAAGAACAGATACTACACTTGATCTTAGCCAAAAGGCCGAGAAGCGATACCGCAATAGACGCAGCCAAAGGGCAGCCGGCGAAGGCGCTGGCTTTCGGGGTGGAGGCTAGCGGGCATTTAACTCTAATATGAAGTAGTATGTAATATGAATATGTAGAGTGAAAAAAAAGTGTTAAAGTGTTTTAAACATCCAAATCTGTTCGTTTACTTTGTATTTTTTTCCTGTTTTCGAGTAAAAAAGAATTCTTAAATCGAGATGCATTTTCTTAAGCAAAGTGGCTTAGATTTTAAGTCTTGTTTACTGAAATAAATTCTAAAATGTAATAGGTTAAGGCCTAAATCAAGTAAAAATATATGCCAGTGGTTTAAGGGAAATAAACCTAAATTGAGTTTATTATTGCATTAAGTTGGAACAGAAATTAAGTTTATTTTTCTTACCCCACCGGCAGATATTTTTACTTGTTTTAAATATAAACCTGTTGCTTTTTAGAATTTATTTCAATTATTACAACACATAATATCTTAAGCCACTTTGCTTAACAAGTAAATGCATCTCGATTTAAGAATGGTCAGATATTTACTAGAAAACAAGACAAAAACTTCCAAACATGAATTTACAGACGGCTGGAAATTTTAAACAAAATAACTAGACATACCTATTCGGGTCTGCTCCCGTTTGCTGTGATGAAGGGGGTCTTAGTCCAAAGCACATTTTGAGGAATACTTACACATTTTACTTCTTATTTCTTTAGAATGAATTATTATTTATTTTCAATTACAAAGTATGCGATCTGATTTTCTATTTATTTATTTATTTAGCTTGTTGCATTTAAATGCACATTTGATTTGTTGCCGCATCATTCCGTGTTAATGTATTTCAATGTATTTGTTTATAAGCAAAAAGTGCGTTATTATAATTCATTATATAGCTGCGAAATATATAAAAGTATTCCCAGCAAACACAAAACGTTTTTATAACGTTTTTGTATTTGCTGGGTTGGCATCACTTTCTTTAGCTCACACAAAATTCTACCAAAAAACAGCATATCATTTTCTACTAAATAACTGCATACACTGTGGATTAAAAATGTCCGGAATGCGAACCTGGTAAAACCCAGGTAAAAAAAGCAAATAAAAAATAAACCATTTTGATATAGCAAAAGTTTACAAATAAATGCACTCCCTGTACACAACAAGCACGTCTCGTTACCATTCATATTTTGCGTGATTTAAGTTTCGTCGCATACATTTTGGAATAAAATAAGGCTTTTAATGTATGCAGACTTCATTCTCCATTAAGGGCTTATCAATCATAATGAACGCTGTTAACTATTCTCATTGAATGGTCTAAATCCAATGCTGGTAAAGAAATCAAATGTCCATTTAAACGCAACAAGCAAACAGCTATGCTTCCAGGTCTGTCGACGTTGCTGTGGTTTTTCGACAGCTGTAATATGAAGGGTAGAGTGAAAAAAGTGTTTAAGTGTTTTAAACATCCAAATCTGTTCGTTTACTTGCTACTTTTTTCCTGTTTTCGAGTAAAAAAATAATTCTTAAATCGAGATGCATTTTCTTGTTAAGCAAAGTGGCTTAGATTTTAAGTCTTGTTTACTGAAATAAATTCTAAAATGTAATAGGTTAAGGCCTAAATCAAGTAAAAATATATGCCAGTGGGTTAAGGGAAATAAACCTAAATTGAGTTTATTATTGAATTAAGTTGAAACTGAAATTAAGTTTATTTTTCTTACCCCGCCGGCAGATATTTTTACTTGTTTTAAATATAAACCTGTTGATTTTTGTAATTTATTTCAATTATTACAATACATAACATCTTAAGCCACTTTGCGTAACAAGTAAATGCATCTCGATTTAAGAATTGTCAGATATTTACTAGAAAACAAGACAATAACAGCAAGACAGACCTTAATTTACTTTTTTCTTCCAAACATGAATTTACAGACGGCTGGAAATTTTAAATAAAACAACTAGACATACCTATTCGGGTCTGCTCCCGTTTGCTGTGATGAACGGGGTCTTGGTCCAAAGCACATTTTGAGGAATACTTACACATTTTACTTCTTATTTCTTTAGAATTAATTATTATTTATTTTCAATTACAAAGTATGCGATCTGATTTTCTAATCGCGGTGTGTTTTATTCCTCGTTTGCTTGCATGGATTTGCTTTATTTATTTTGCTTGTTGCATTTAAATGCACATTTGATTTGTTGCCGCATTATCCTGTGTTAATGTATTTCAACGTGCTCATAAACAAAAAGTGCGTTATTATAACCAATTATATAGCTGTGAAATATATAAAAGTATTCCCAAAAACCCAGGTAAAAAAGTAAAATAAAAAATAAACCATTTTGATTTAGCAAAAGTTTACAAATAAATGCACTCCCTGTACACAACAAGCACGTCTGGTTACCATTCATGTTTTGCATGATTTAAGTCTCGTCGCATACATGTTTGCGTAAGGATTTGATATTTATTTTTTGTGGAAGTTTATTAAACTAAAAGGCTTTGTATTTTTGCTCCGTGAGCCGCTTGGACGCTGTTTAAATAGTCATCGGGAGTTAACTGTATTTTGCTGTCCTGCAGTTTTTTTCTTTCTTTACGTGTGTATATAAGTGTATGTACCATTTATATAACTATTTCCACATGTAATATCTGAGCGGTGGTTTTTGAGACTTAAACAGAAGGCGAGAGTATGTTTGTGTGTTTTGGTTTATTTTTGGTTCGTCACTGCTTTTAAGAACTATGCACTGATTTGCTGTGTGGTTTGTCCCTTCTGTTAAAAAGTGGATTTAATCTAGTCTCTCCAATTGTGGGTAAATAACCGGTGGGCCGTAAATTTTATCTTTTAAATATTTTTAAGCACTTTCTGTAAAAAATAAATTTGTACTATTTTTGGAGAGTCACGTCTCTGTCTTTAATCCCATCCGAACCAGCAGGGTCCTTTTCATATTTTTGTAACTTTTTTGTTTGTTTATTTTTTCTCTTGGGTTCAATCTATTTTCCTGTGTGAATAAATAACCCAGGTGACCTAGTCGGTTCCTTTTCATACCTTTAACCAAAGGTTACACATGCAAGCAAACGAGGAATAACACATACGATTAGATCATCACGTCACATACTTTGGAATTAATAAGAAACAATTATTCAGTCTAAAGAAATGAGAAGTTAAACGTGTATGTACTTCTTCAAATGGGCACACTTTGGACAACGACCCCCGTCATTACAGTAAAATGTTTTCCCTACTTCCGGTCAAAGCCGCCATTTTGTGAAATGGGCATATAGGCGACGCTGGAGCATGCCGCCATTGTCTCTGTTCAACAAAACAATTGTGTTTATATATAGATCTATTCGATTTTTTTTCGATTTCAATCACCGAATACAAGGTACAACACGATGCCATCTGGCCCTTCTCTCTGGTTTATGTTTGTAAGGAAAATAGAGGGCGAAATTCCATTTCAGTCAAACATTCCTTCGTGCCACGCTGCTTTTTTTCTTTGAACGAAAAAAAAAACCCGTGTGCTCCGCCTATACAATTCGTTTTCCTGTTTATGATTATTTTATGCTTAAAACAAGCAAATAAATCTGCCTAAAGGGTAAGAAAAAAAGTCGTGAACTTTTCCCATAAATACTATTTCAAGAAAAACTGTCCTACCCCACTGGCCGATTTTTTGCTTGTTTAAATTCACTTCGATTGCATATATAAAAATATTGTCTACAAACTAGATCACCGGGCAGATGTTTATCTTTTTAGTATCCACCGAAGACACATGCGAACCTGCATATGGGCCAAACTTTTCCACAATACACATTCGTTGTGTGCACGCGCCATTGTCTTTGTTCAACGCGACAGCGTGCTCCGCCTAAATAATTTGACCCATTTTAACATGGGTTTGTTTCTCGTTGTTGTTTTTTCTTTGAAAACAATCTATATAGCGCTCTCCACAATCGTTTTGGTGTTAGCTTTACGTGGAATAGAAACACACAAAAGTACTGAGCGAACGAGAAACATATTATAGAACGCGCAACATCATATAGATCACGGATTGGAAACCAAACTGGCAACCACGCACAAAAGAAGCAAACTCTGGTTTTAAACTCACCTTATTTGTGCCCGGAAAGCGCCCGAGTCGATGAACGGAGTGGACGGAGCAAGCCTCGCTTCCATTTCCGAAGGTCAAAAATCCATTTAAACTTGTAGTCCCCGGTGTCCACTTGTTCTTGTCCAAAAAGCCGAGAAGCGATACCGCAATGGGAGCCGGAGAAGGCGCTGGCTGTCGGGATGGAGGTTAACGGGTCAGAGGTCTGGCACTGAAGGTCTGGGTCCATTCCTCACCGTGTGCATTTCACTCTATACGTGTAAAAAACATACAAATACATAAAATACATACAGAAACAGTTATCACTTACACAAAAAGAACATGAAGGTAAAGCTTCAGTTAATTTGCTTGCTGATTGCTTTTTGCATGCACATAAAAAACTGAACAAAACTGATATACTAAACAAAATAGGCCCTAAAATTGAGGAACACCAGTTGTATAGCTATTTTTTAAATATGAAATAAGACAATAAATTACAAATAACATTTGAATGCCTGCAGCTTGTTCATGTCCACTCCACAAAAAAAAAACAGTGTGACCCTTCTATTTGGTTTCAAGTTTGAAAGTTTCGAACCTATGCAACACTCTTAAGACAAATGCTCCTAAAAAGTACCAAATAAGGGTTCCTCAGCATGTAACCACAGCAGAACCCGTTTTTTGGTACTATATGGAAACTTTTTATAAGGTTCTATAAAGAATCTTGCCTTGAAAAGTGCTCGCCTCAATGGTGCTATAAAAAAACATTAATTTATCAGCTGTCAGGAGTGACATTTTTGTTACTTATCCACTTTTTAATGTATAACACTTGATAAAGATTATTTATTGTCAATTCTTCACATGTTTCAAGCATACAAAGCAATCGAAATACAAGGTGCATCAGCATTCAGTTAATATGCCACCTGGAGCTGGAATCAGCTTTCAGAAGAGATCAGATGTGTTTCAACGGTAGACACTTTTAAATCTAGATGAAAAACACGACGGTTTAACTTTGCATTTACTGAATGATTTAAAACAGTACGAATGAAACAGTATAAAAGAATACAACAGTATGAACCTGTAGCTGGAATCAGCTTTCGGATGAGATCAGATGTGTTTCAACAGTAGGCACTTTTAAACCTAGATTAAAAACACATCAGTTTAACTTTGCATTTACTGAATGATTTAAAACAGTACGAATGAAACAGTATAAAAGAATACAACAGTATGAACCTGTAGCTGGAATCAGCTTTCAAATGAGATCAGATGTGTTTCAACAGTGGGCACTTTTGAACCTAGATTAAAGAGACATCGATATAACTTTGCATATACTGAAGAATATAAAACAGTACGAATTAAACAGTATAAAAGAATACAACAGTATGATCGGTTTAACTTTGCATTTACTGAATGATTTAAAACAGTACGAATAAAACAGTATAAAAGAATACAACAGTATGAACCTGTAGCTGGAATCAGCTTTCAGATGAGATCAGATGTGTTTCAACAGTAGGCACTTTTAAATCTAGATTTAAAGACACATCGGTTTAACTTTGCATTTACTGAAGAATTTGAAACAGTACGAATGAAACAGTATAAAAGAATACAACAGTATAAACCTGTAGCTGGAATCAGCTTTCAGATGAGATCAGATGTGTTTCAACAGTAGGCACTTTTAAATCTAGATTAAAGACACAACGGTTTAACTTTGCATTTACTGAATAAACAGTACGAATAAAACATTATAAAAGAATACAACAGTATGATCGGTTTAACTTTGCATTTACTGAATGATTTAAAACAGAACGAATAAAACAGTATAAAAGAATACAACAGTATGAACCTGTAGCTGGAATCAGCTTTCAAATGAGATCAGATGTGTTTCAACAGAAGACACTTTTAAATCTAGATTAAAAACACATCGGTTTAACTTTGCATTTACTGAATGATTTAAAACAGTACGAATAAAACAGTATAAAAGAATACAACAGTATGATCGGTTTAACTTTGCATTTACTGAATGATTTAAAACAGTACGAATAAAACAGTATAAAAGAATACAACAGTATGATCGGTTTAACTTTGCATTTACTGAATGATTTAAAACAGTACGAATAAAACAGTATAAAAGAATACAACAGTATGAACCTGTATAGCTGGAATCAGCTTCAGATGAGATCAGATGTGTTTCAACAGTAGGCACTTTTAAATCTAGATTAAAAACACCATCGGTTTAACTTTGCATTTACTGAATGATTTAAAATAAAACAGTATAAAAGAATAAAACAGTATGAACCTTACCTGTTATAAAGGGAATGAAGCTTACGGTATGGTGCTTACCTGCAGAAATAAAGTACAAAAAGAACACACAGAACTTCAATTTTCAACCTGTTTGTGATTACCACACAATCCCGTCACCTGGCTGTGGTCTTCATTTGGTGAACGGTTCTTCACTCATAATTGACCTATACAAGAAATAGAGAAGAATATTAAGCAATTCTGCTCTTACATTTAGATGTGCCCCAAGAACACAGACACACCGGCTCCAAAATGTTGAAACAGTACATTTCTGTTATTTTAATGTGGCAAATGTGTCAGCTTTAAAAGAATCATACCTTACCTTTTAAACAGGATGCGCACTGCATTAAATACCTTTACTCCCAGCATAAGCAAGCAATTTTCAAAATGCTTTAAAAGTAAATGGTGATTATTTTACTTGTTTGCCTGTTTTTGACTACCATAGAATCCTGTCGCCTGGATTCCAACCTATCATTTTCAGGCTTGTAAAGCAAATAATGAAATACATTATCATTGACTTCCATAGTAGGAAAAAAAATATTTTGGAAGTATCGTGATAAATGATGAAGAAAATATTTTGAAAAATGATGGTTAGCACACAGTCGATGGTACCTATTAAATTTCATCATATTTTTTTATTCCTACTATGGAAGTCAATGGTCACTATCTGCTGTGGGTTTACCATCATTCCTCAAAATATCTTCTTTTGTGTTAATCAGAAAAAACGAACGCATACAGGTTTAAAACAACACGAGGATGAGTAAATGATGACAGAATTATCATTATTATAAATTGAAATATTTTCTTACTGCAAGTCATTTAGGTAATCAAGAAAATACTTTACCCGTTGTCTTTGCAAGTTAAACAAATACAGCTTTGCTTCCAGGTCTGTCGACGTTGCTGTGGTTTTTCGACAGCTGTAGTATGAAGGGTAGCGAATGAATGAATACATTGCACAAAAAATCCTTTTTAACTATGCAAATATCTAAAAAGTCTTAAAATAAGATGCATTATTTTGATGAGCAAAAGGACATAAGAAAATAAGCCTAGCCTTTCGGGAGAAAAAACATAAAATTTAAGTGAATTTGGGCTTAAAACAAGCAAATAAATCTGCCAAAGGGGTTAGAAACAAATCTAGATTTAAACACCTAATTCAAGAAAAATTGTCTTAGCCCATTGGCAGATTTGTTGGCTTGTTTTAATGTACATTCATGTACAATATTTCGTTTTGTCTTGTATTTCTAAGCATTTTGTACTGCCCAACGTTGTCTAGGTTGTTTAACGGTTGTCATTTTCTTTTAAAAGCTTTATAATTTATTAGTTTGGATGATTGCCATTCCTGAGAACCGCTTACATTGTAAGTAAAAGAATCATCTAAGCATTATTTTGTTGAATGTCTCTTAGACATGTAGCTGTTTGATTGTGGTTCTATTTAATGGCCAGTCTATACTTGGGGAACGGTCAAACGTCTATTAGATTTTCACTGACAGCCCAAATTAAGCCTTGTTTTAGCCTAGACACATATTCGCGGTCTATTAGAAGTTATGTAGTCGTTTAATAGCCGCTTTTTGATGACCAATGCGTTCTTGTGCCGTGGTTAGGCGTCTCTTGGATTTTCCGTAAAAAGACAAACGAATCTATTTTTAACACAAAGGCCAGGGGAGAGCGCGAACGCAGTCCCCCACTATCAGAAATTTTGCAGTCGAGATTCCCACATTTGGGGAATTCGCAAAGGGTCAGCACAACCGGAGTGCAATGGCTGAGCCTCGCCCTGGGTGAACCACCTTCATGATCATGGTATCTCCCCTGCCAGGTAAGTATGAGCAACAGCCTTTGAGGCCAGACGGCCGCATCTTCCTGTGACCGATCGCATCGACGGCGCCCCCGAAGGCCGTCCGACTACCATTTCATTACTGTGTGTGACCAGGTGGAAAGGCGCACGAAGCCAGGTCTGAAACCAAATATTCTTCGAGATCTACCCATTTTCCGTTTCCAGCCCGGTTAAACCGTGCAGAGAGAAAAACGTGAAACAATTTAAATCAAATGGATTTAAATAGCGCATTTCAATATATCGTTTCGTTATTACAAAGTAACTTTACGTGGAATAGAAACAAAGAAATGTACAGAGCAATCGAGAAACAACGAAAGCATAGCAATTTTAGAACGTGGATAAATAAAAACACAAGGGCTCAATGACTTACCCGTTGTCGTTGTGAGTTAAACAAATACAGCTATGCTTCCAGATCTGCCGACGTTGCTGTGGTTCTTCGACAGCTGTAGTACAGTGAAAAAAAAGTTTTCAGGTGTTTTGAACATCCCAATCTGTCTCGTTCGCTTTTTCAGCTGTGTCGATGATGTTTAAGTCGTCATCGTGTCACCTCCAAAATACGAATGCATACAGGTTGAAAACAACACGAGGATGAATAAATGATGACAGAGTTATCATTATAAATTAAAATATTTTCTTACTGCAAGTCATTTAGGTAATCAAGAAAATACTTTACCCGTTGTCTTAAACAAATACAGCTATGCTTCCAGGCGTGTCGACGTTGCTGTGGTTTTTCGACCGCTGTAGTATGAAGGGTAGTGGAAAAAAAGTTTTCAGGTGTTTTTAACATCCCAAACTGTCTCGTACGATTTTCTTGCGCCTTCAGCTGTGTCGAGGCTGTTTAATTCGTCCTGGTATCACCTCCGCAAACTGTAAGGAAAATAATTAAATACATTACAAAAACATTTCGTTATCAGCGTGTTCATTTCCATGCAAGCTTTTCGTTAAACCAATAATGCCAACGAATACACAGCACTTTTAAAACACACGAATTAAAAAACACTCTGTCATTCACGCACAAAAGAAACAAATTCTGTTTTTTACCTAACTTATTTGTCCCCGAGAAGGGGAGCGCACCGTTCATGGAAACACTGCAATACCACGTCGATGCATGGAGTGGAAGGAGCAAGCTCCGCTTCCATTTCCGAAGGTCAAAAATCCATTTAACGTATAGTCCCCGGGTAGGAGACGTATCAGACATTAAACTGATAAGAACAGATACTACACTTGATCTTAGCCAAAAGGCCGAGAAGCGATACCGCAATAGACGCAGCCAAAGGGGAGCCGGCGAAGGCGCTGGCTTTCGGGGTGGAGGCTAGCGGGCATTTAACTCTAATATGAAGTAGTATGTAATATGAAGGGTAGAGTGAAAAAAAAGTGTTAAAGTGTTTTAAACATCCAAATCTGTTCGTTTACTTTGTATTTTTTTCCTGTTTTCGAGTAAAAAAGAATTCTTAAATCGAGATGCATTTTCTTAAGCAAAGTGGCTTAGATTTTAAGTCTTGTTTACTGAAATAAATTCTAAAATGTAATAGGTTAAGGCCTAAATCAAGTAAAAATATATGCCAGTGGTTTAAGGGAAATAAACCTAAATTGAGTTTATTATTGCATTAAGTTGGAACAGAAATTAAGTTTATTTTTCTTACCCCACCGGCAGATATTTTTACTTGTTTTAAATATAAACCTGTTGCTTTTTAGAATTTATTTCAATTATTACAACACATAATATCTTAAGCCACTTTGCTTAACAAGTAAATGCATCTCGATTTAAGAATGGTCAGATATTTACTAGAAAACAAGACAAAAACTTCCAAACATGAATTTACAGACGGCTGGAAATTTTAAACAAAATAACTAGACATACCTATTCGGGTCTGCTCCCGTTTGCTGTGATGAAGGGGGTCTTAGTCCAAAGCACATTTTGAGGAATACTTACACATTTTACTTCTTATTTCTTTAGAATGAATTATTATTTATTTTCAATTACAAAGTATGCGATCTGATTTTCTATTTATTTATTTATTTAGCTTGTTGCACATTTGATTTGTTGCCGCATCATTCCGTGTTAATGTATTTCAATGTATTTGTTTATAAGCAAAAAGTGCGTTATTATAATTCATTATATAGCTGCGAAATATATAAAAGTATTCCCAGCAAACACAAAACGTTTTTATAACGTTTTTGTATTTGCTGGGTTGGCATCACTTTCTTTAGCTCACACAAAATTCTACCAAAAAACAGCATATCATTTTCTACTAAATAACTGCATACACTGTGGATTAAAAATGTCCGGAATGCGAACCTGGTAAAACCCAGGTAAAAAAAGCAAATAAAAAATAAACCATTTTGATTTAGCAAAAGTTTACAAATAAATGCACTCCCTGTACACAACAAGCACGTCTCGTTACCATTCATATTTTGCGTGATTTAAGTTTCGTCGCATACATTTTGGAAGGCACACGATAAAATAAAATAAGGCTTTTAATGTATGCAGACTTCATTCTCCATTAAGGGCTTATCAATCATAATGAACGCTGTTAACTATTCTCATTGAATGGTCTAAATCCAATGCTGGTAAAGAAATCAAATGTCCATTTAAACGCAACAAGCAAACAGCTATGCTTCCAGGTCTGTCGACGTTGCTGTGGTTTTTCGACAGCTGTAATATGAAGGGTAGAGTGAAAAAAGTGTTTAAGTGTTTTAAACATCCAAATCTGTTCGTTTACTTGCTACTTTTTTCCTGTTTTCGAGTAAAAAAATAATTCTTAAATCGAGATGCATTTTCTTGTTAAGCAAAGTGGCTTAGATTTTAAGTCTTGTTTACTGAAATCAATTCTAAAATGTAATAGGTTAAGGCCTAAATCAAGTAAAAATATATGCCAGTGGGTTAAGGGAAATAAACCTAAATTGAGTTTATTATTGAATTAAGTTGAAACTGAAATTAAGTTTATTTTTCTTACCCCGCCGGCAGATATTTTTACTTGTTTTAAATATAAACCTGTTGATTTTTGTAATTTATTTCAATTATTACAATACATAACATCTTAAGCCACTTTGCGTAACAAGTAAATGCATCTCGATTTAAGAATTGTCAGATATTTACTAGAAAACAAGACAATAACAGCAAGACAGACCTTAATTTACTTTTTTCTTCCAAACATGAATTTACAGACGGCTGGAAATTTTAAATAAAACAACTAGACATACCTATTCGGGTCTGCTCCCGTTTGCTGTGATGAACGGGGTCTTGGTCCAAAGCACATTTTGAGGAATACTTACACATTTTACTTCTTATTTCTTTAGAATTAATTATTATTTATTTTCAATTACAAAGTATGCGATCTGATTTTCTAATCGCGGTGTGTTTTATTCCTCGTTTGCTTGCATGGATTTGCTTTATTTATTTTGCTTGTTGCATTTAAATGCACATTTGATTTGTTGCCGCATTATCCTGTGTTAATGTATTTCAACGTGCTCATAAACAAAAAGTGCGTTATTATAACCAATTATATAGCTGTGAAATATATAAAAGTATTCCCAAAAACCCAGGTAAAAAAGTAAAATAAAAAATAAACCATTTTGATTTAGCAAAAGTTTACAAATAAATGCACTCCCTGTACACAACAAGCACGTCTGGTTACCATTCATGTTTTGCATGATTTAAGTCTCGTCGCATACATGTTTGCGTAAGGATTTGATATTTATTTTTTGTGGAAGTTTATTAAACTAAAAGGCTTTGTATTTTTGCTCCGTGAGCCGCTTGGACGCTGTTTAAATAGTCATCGGGAGTTAACTGTATTTTGCTGTCCTGCAGTTTTTTTCTTTCTTTACGTGTGTATATAAGTGTATGTACCATTTATATAACTATTTCCACATGTAATATCTGAGCGGTGGTTTTTGAGACTTAAACAGAAGGCGAGAGTATGTTTGTGTGTTTTGGTTTATTTTTGGTTCGTCACTGCTTTTAAGAACTATGCACTGATTTGCTGTGTGGTTTGTCCCTTCTGTTAAAAAGTGGATTTAATCTAGTCTCTCCAATTGTGGGTAAATAACCGGTGGGCCGTAAATTTTATCTTTTAAATATTTTTAAGCACTTTCTGTAAAAAATAAATTTGTACTATTTTTGGAGAGTCACGTCTCTGTCTTTAATCCCATCCGAACCAGCAGGGTCCTTTTCATATTTTTGTAACTTTTTTGTTTGTTTATTTTTTCTCTTGGGTTCAATCTATTTTCCTGTGTGAATAAATAACCCAGGTGACCTAGTCGGTTCCTTTTCATACCTTTAACCAAAGGTTACACATGCAAGCAAACGAGGAATAACACATACGATTAGATCATCACGTCACATACTTTGGAATTAATAAGAAACAATTATTCAGTCTAAAGAAATGAGAAGTTAAACGTGTATGTACTTCTTCAAATGGGCACACTTTGGACAACGACCCCCGTCATTACAGTAAAATGTTTTCCCTACTTCCGGTCAAAGCCGCCATTTTGTGAAATGGGCATATAGGCGACGCTGGAGCATGCCGCCATTGTCTCTGTTCAACAAAACAATTGTGTTTATATATAGATCTATTCGATTTTTTTTCGATTTCAATCACCGAATACAAGGTACAACACGATGCCATCTGGCCCTTCTCTCTGGTTTATGTTTGTAAGGAAAATAGAGGGCGAAATTCCATTTCAGTCAAACATTCCTTCGTGCCACGCTGCTTTTTTTCTTTGAACGAAAAAAAAACCCGTGTGCTCCGCCTATACAATTCGTTTTCCTGTTTATGATTATTTTATGCTTAAAACAAGCAAATAAATCTGCCTAAAGGGTAAGAAAAAAAGTCGTGAACTTTTCCCATAAATACTATTTCAAGAAAAACTGTCCTACCCCACTGGCCGATTTTTTGCTTGTTTAAATTCACTTCGATTGCATATATAAAAATATTGTCTACAAACTAGATCACCGGGCAGATGTTTATCTTTTTAGTATCCACCGAAGACACATGCGAACCTGCATATGGGCCAAACTTTTCCACAATACACATTCGTTGTGTGCACGCGCCATTGTCTTTGTTCAACGCGACAGCGTGCTCCGCCTAAATAATTTGACCCATTTTAACATGGGTTTGTTTCTCGTTGTTGTTTTTTCTTTGAAAACAATCTATATAGCGCTCTCCACAATCGTTTTGGTGTTAGCTTTACGTGGAATAGAAACACACAAAAGTACTGAGCGAACGAGAAACATATTATAGAACGCGCAACATCATATAGATCACGGATTGGAAACCAAACTGGCAACCACGCACAAAAGAAGCAAACTCTGGTTTTAAACTCACCTTATTTGTGCCCGGAAAGCGCCCGAGTCGATGAACGGAGTGGACGGAGCAAGCCTCGCTTCCATTTCCGAAGGTCAAAAATCCATTTAAACTTGTAGTCCCCGGTGTCCACTTGTTCTTGTCCAAAAAGCCGAGAAGCGATACCGCAATGGGAGCCGGAGAAGGCGCTGGCTGTCGGGATGGAGGTTAACGGGTCAGAGGTCTGGCACTGAAGGTCTGGGTCCATTCCTCACCGTGTGCATTTCACTCTATACGTGTAAAAAACATACAAATACATAAAATACATACAGAAACAGTTATCACTTACACAAAAAGAACATGAAGGTAAAGCTTCAGTTAATTTGCTTGCTGATTGCTTTTTGCATGCACATAAAAAACTGAACAAAACTGATATACTAAACAAAATAGGCCCTAAAATTGAGGAACACCAGTTGTATAGCTATTTTTTAAATATGAAATAAGACAATAAATTACAAATAACATTTGAATGCCTGCAGCTTGTTCATGTCCACTCCACAAAAAAAAAACAGTGTGACCCTTCTATTTGGTTTCAAGTTTGAAAGTTTCGAACCTATGCAACACTCTTAAGACAAATGCTCCTAAAAAGTACCAAATAAGGGTTCCTCAGCATGTAACCACAGCAGAACCCGTTTTTTGGTACTATATGGAAACTTTTTATAAGGTTCTATAAAGAATCTTGCCTTGAAAAGTGCTCGCCTCAATGGTGCTATAAAAAAACATTAATTTATCAGCTGTCAGGAGTGACATTTTTGTTACTTATCCACTTTTTAATGTATAACACTTGATAAAGATTATTTATTGTCAATTCTTCACATGTTTCAAGCATACAAAGCAATCGAAATACAAGGTGCATCAGCATTCAGTTAATATGCCACCTGGAGCTGGAATCAGCTTTCAGAAGAGATCAGATGTGTTTCAACGGTAGACACTTTTAAATCTAGATGAAAAACACGACGGTTTAACTTTGCATTTACTGAATGATTTAAAACAGTACGAATGAAACAGTATAAAAGAATACAACAGTATGAACCTGTAGCTGGAATCAGCTTTCGGATGAGATCAGATGTGTTTCAACAGTAGGCACTTTTAAACCTAGATTAAAAACACATCAGTTTAACTTTGCATTTACTGAATGATTTAAAACAGTACGAATGAAACAGTATAAAAGAATACAACAGTATGAACCTGTAGCTGGAATCAGCTTTCAAATGAGATCAGATGTGTTTCAACAGTGGGCACTTTTAAACCTAGATTAAAGACACATCGATTTAACTTTGCATTTACTGAAGAATATAAAACAGTACGAATAAAACAGTATAAAAGAATACAACAGTATGATCGGTTTAACTTTGCATTTACTGAATGATTTAAAACAGTACGAATAAAACAGTATAAAAGAATACAACAGTATGAACCTGTAGCTGGAATCAGCTTTCAGATGAGATCAGATGTGTTTCAACAGTAGGCACTTTTAAATCTAGATTTAAAGACACATCGGTTTAACTTTGCATTTACTGAAGAATTTGAAACAGTACGAATGAAACAGTATAAAAGAATACAACAGTATAAACCTGTAGCTGGAATCAGCTTTCAGATGAGATCAGATGTGTTTCAACAGTAGGCACTTTTAAATCTAGATTAAAGACACAACGGTTTAACTTTGCATTTACTGAATAAACAGTACGAATAAAACATTATAAAAGAATACAACAGTATGATCGGTTTAACTTTGCATTTACTGAATGATTTAAAACAGAACGAATAAAACAGTATAAAAGAATACAACAGTATGAACCTGTAGCTGGAATCAGCTTTCAAATGAGATCAGATGTGTTTCAACAGAAGACACTTTTAAATCTAGATTAAAAACACATCGGTTTAACTTTGCATTTACTGAATGATTTAAAACAGTACGAATAAAACAGTATAAAAGAATACAACAGTATGATCGGTTTAACTTTGCATTTACTGAATGATTTAAAACAGTACGAATAAAACAGTATAAAAGAATACAACAGTATGATCGGTTTAACTTTGCATTTACTGAATGATTTAAAACAGTACGAATAAAACAGTATAAAAGAATACAACAGTATGAACCTGTATAGCTGGAATCAGCTTCAGATGAGATCAGATGTGTTTCAACAGTAGGCACTTTTAAATCTAGATTAAAAACACCATCGGTTTAACTTTGCATTTACTGAATGATTTAAAATAAAACAGTATAAAAGAATAAAACAGTATGAACCTTGCCTGTTATAAAGGGAATGAAGCTTACGGTATGGTGCTTACCTGCAGAAATAAAGTACAAAAAGAACACACAGAACTTCAATTTTCAACCTGTTTGTGATTACCACACAATCCCGTCACCTGGCTGTGGTCTTCATTTGGTGAACGGTTCTTCACTCATAATTGACCTATACAAGAAATAGAGAAGAATATTAAGCAATTCTGCTCTTACATTTAGATGTGCCCCAAGAACACAGACACACCGGCTCCAAAATGTTGAAACAGTACATTTCTGTTATTTTAATGTGGCAAATGTGTCAGCTTTAAAAGAATCATACCTTACCTTTTAAACAGGATGCGCACTGCATTAAATACCTTTACTCCCAGCATAAGCAAGCAATTTTCAAAATGCTTTAAAAGTAAATGGTGATTATTTTACTTGTTTGCCTGTTTTTGACTACCATAGAATCCTGTCGCCTGGATTCCAACCTATCATTTTCAGGCTTGTAAAGCAAATAATGAAATACATTATCATTGACTTCCATAGTAGGAAAAAAAATATTTTGGAAGTATCGTGATAAATGATGAAGAAAATATTTTGAAAAATGATGGTTAGCACACAGTCGATGGTACCTATTAAATTTCATCATATTTTTTTATTCCTACTATGGAAGTCAATGGTCACTATCTGCTGTGGGTTTACCATCATTCCTCAAAATATCTTCTTTTGTGTTAATCAGAAAAAACGAACGCATACAGGTTTAAAACAACACGAGGATGAGTAAATGATGACAGAATTATCATTATTATAAATTGAAATATTTTCTTACTGCAAGTCATTTAGGTAATCAAGAAAATACTTTACCCGTTGTCTTTGCAAGTTAAACAAATACAGCTTTGCTTCCAGGTCTGTCGACGTTGCTGTGGTTTTTCGACAGCTGTAGTATGAAGGGTAGCGAATGAATGAATACATTGCACAAAAAATCCTTTTTAACTATGCAAATATCTAAAAAGTCTTAAAATAAGATGCATTATTTTGATGAGCAAAAGGACATAAGAAAATAAGCCTAGCCTTTCGGGAGAAAAAACATAAAATTTAAGTGAATTTGGGCTTAAAACAAGCAAATAAATCTGCCAAAGGGGTTAGAAACAAATCTAGATTTAAACACCTAATTCAAGAAAAATTGTCTTAGCCCATTGGCAGATTTGTTGGCTTGTTTTAATGTACATTCATGTACAATATTTCGTTTTGTCTTGTATTTCTAAGCATTTTGTACTGCCCAACGTTGTCTAGGTTGTTTAACGGTTGTCATTTTCTTTTAAAAGCTTTATAATTTATTAGTTTGGATGATTGCCATTCCTGAGAACCGCTTACATTGTAAGTAAAAGAATCATCTAAGCATTATTTTGTTGAATGTCTCTTAGACATGTAGCTGTTTGATTGTGGTTCTATTTAATGGCCAGTCTATACTTGGGGAACGGTCAAACGTCTATTAGATTTTCACTGACAGCCCAAATTAAGCCTTGTTTTAGCCTAGACACATATTCGCGGTCTATTAGAAGTTATGTAGTCGTTTAATAGCCGCTTTTTGATGACCAATGCGTTCTTGTGCCGTGGTTAGGCGTCTCTTGGATTTTCCGTAAAAAGACAAACGAATCTATTTTTAACACAAAGGCCAGGGGAGAGCGCGAACGCAGTCCCCCACTATCAGAAATTTTGCAGTCGAGATTCCCACATTTGGGGAATTCGCAAAGGGTCAGCACAACCGGAGTGCAATGGCTGAGCCTCGCCCTGGGTGAACCACCTTCATGATCATGGTATCTCCCCTGCCAGGTAAGTATGAGCAACAGCCTTTGAGGCCAGACGGCCGCATCTTCCTGTGACCGATCGCATCGACGGCGCCCCCGAAGGCCGTCCGACTACCATTTCATTACTGTGTGTGACCAGGTGGAAAGGCGCACGAAGCCAGGTCTGAAACCAAATATTCTTCGAGATCTACCCATTTTCCGTTTCCAGCCCGGTTAAACCGTGCAGAGAGAAAAACGTGAAACAATTTAAATCAAATGGATTTAAATAGCGCATTTCAATATATCGTTTCGTTATTACAAAGTAACTTTACGTGGAATAGAAACAAAGAAATGTACAGAGCAATCGAGAAACAACGAAAGCATAGCAATTTTAGAACGTGGATAAATAAAAACACAAGGGCTCAATGACTTACCCGTTGTCGTTGTGAGTTAAACAAATACAGCTATGCTTCCAGATCTGCCGACGTTGCTGTGGTTCTTCGACAGCTGTAGTACAGTGAAAAAAAAGTTTTCAGGTGTTTTGAACATCCCAATCTGTCTCGTTCGCTTTTTCAGCTGTGTCGATGATGTTTAAGTCGTCATCGTGTCACCTCCAAAATACGAATGCATACAGGTTGAAAACAACACGAGGATGAATAAATGATGACAGAGTTATCATTATAAATTAAAATATTTTCTTACTGCAAGTCATTTAGGTAATCAAGAAAATACTTTACCCGTTGTCTTAAACAAATACAGCTATGCTTCCAGGCGTGTCGACGTTGCTGTGGTTTTTCGACCGCTGTAGTATGAAGGGTAGTGGAAAAAAAGTTTTCAGGTGTTTTTAACATCCCAAACTGTCTCGTACGATTTTCTTGCGCCTTCAGCTGTGTCGAGGCTGTTTAATTCGTCCTGGTATCACCTCCGCAAACTGTAAGGAAAATAATTAAATACATTACAAAAACATTTCGTTATCAGCGTGTTCATTTCCATGCAAGCTTTTCGTTAAACCAATAATGCCAACGAATACACAGCACTTTTAAAACACACGAATTAAAAAACACTCTGTCATTCACGCACAAAAGAAACAAATTCTGTTTTTTACCTAACTTATTTGTCCCCGAGAAGGGGAGCGCACCGTTCATGGAAACACTGCAATACCACGTCGATGCATGGAGTGGAAGGAGCAAGCTCCGCTTCCATTTCCGAAGGTCAAAAATCCATTTAACGTATAGTCCCCGGGTAGGAGACGTATCAGACATTAAACTGATAAGAACAGATACTACACTTGATCTTAGCCAAAAGGCCGAGAAGCGATACCGCAATAGACGCAGCCAAAGGGGAGCCGGCGAAGGCGCTGGCTTTCGGGGTGGAGGCTAGCGGGCATTTAACTCTAATATGAAGTAGTATGTAATATGAAGGGTAGAGTGAAAAAAAAGTGTTAAAGTGTTTTAAACATCCAAATCTGTTCGTTTACTTTGTATTTTTTTCCTGTTTTCGAGTAAAAAAGAATTCTTAAATCGAGATGCATTTTCTTAAGCAAAGTGGCTTAGATTTTAAGTCTTGTTTACTGAAATAAATTCTAAAATGTAATAGGTTAAGGCCTAAATCAAGTAAAAATATATGCCAGTGGTTTAAGGGAAATAAACCTAAATTGAGTTTATTATTGCATTAAGTTGGAACAGAAATTAAGTTTATTTTTCTTACCCCACCGGCAGATATTTTTACTTGTTTTAAATATAAACCTGTTGCTTTTTAGAATTTATTTCAATTATTACAACACATAATATCTTAAGCCACTTTGCTTAACAAGTAAATGCATCTCGATTTAAGAATGGTCAGATATTTACTAGAAAACAAGACAAAAACTTCCAAACATGAATTTACAGACGGCTGGAAATTTTAAACAAAATAACTAGACATACCTATTCGGGTCTGCTCCCGTTTGCTGTGATGAAGGGGGTCTTAGTCCAAAGCACATTTTGAGGAATACTTACACATTTTACTTCTTATTTCTTTAGAATGAATTATTATTTATTTTCAATTACAAAGTATGCGATCTGATTTTCTATTTATTTATTTATTTAGCTTGTTGCACATTTGATTTGTTGCCGCATCATTCCGTGTTAATGTATTTCAATGTATTTGTTTATAAGCAAAAAGTGCGTTATTATAATTCATTATATAGCTGCGAAATATATAAAAGTATTCCCAGCAAACACAAAACGTTTTTATAACGTTTTTGTATTTGCTGGGTTGGCATCACTTTCTTTAGCTCACACAAAATTCTACCAAAAAACAGCATATCATTTTCTACTAAATAACTGCATACACTGTGGATTAAAAATGTCCGGAATGCGAACCTGGTAAAACCCAGGTAAAAAAAGCAAATAAAAAATAAACCATTTTGATTTAGCAAAAGTTTACAAATAAATGCACTCCCTGTACACAACAAGCACGTCTCGTTACCATTCATATTTTGCGTGATTTAAGTTTCGTCGCATACATTTTGGAATAAAATAAGGCTTTTAATGTATGCAGACTTCATTCTCCATTAAGGGCTTATCAATCATAATGAACGCTGTTAACTATTCTCATTGAATGGTCTAAATCCAATGCTGGTAAAGAAATCAAATGTCCATTTAAACGCAACAAGCAAACAGCTATGCTTCCAGGTCTGTCGACGTTGCTGTGGTTTTTCGACAGCTGTAATATGAAGGGTAGAGTGAAAAAAGTGTTTAAGTGTTTTAAACATCCAAATCTGTTCGTTTACTTGCTACTTTTTTCCTGTTTTCGAGTAAAAAAATAATTCTTAAATCGAGATGCATTTTCTTGTTAAGCAAAGTGGCTTAGATTTTAAGTCTTGTTTACTGAAATAAATTCTAAAATGTAATAGGTTAAGGCCTAAATCAAGTAAAAATATATGCCAGTGGGTTAAGGGAAATAAACCTAAATTGAGTTTATTATTGAATTAAGTTGAAACTGAAATTAAGTTTATTTTTCTTACCCCGCCGGCAGATATTTTTACTTGTTTTAAATATAAACCTGTTGATTTTTGTAATTTATTTCAATTATTACAATACATAACATCTTAAGCCACTTTGCGTAACAAGTAAATGCATCTCGATTTAAGAATTGTCAGATATTTACTAGAAAACAAGACAATAACAGCAAGACAGACCTTAATTTACTTTTTTCTTCCAAACATGAATTTACAGACGGCTGGAAATTTTAAATAAAACAACTAGACATACCTATTCGGGTCTGCTCCCGTTTGCTGTGATGAACGGGGTCTTGGTCCAAAGCACATTTTGAGGAATACTTACACATTTTACTTCTTATTTCTTTAGAATTAATTATTATTTATTTTCAATTACAAAGTATGCGATCTGATTTTCTAATCGCGGTGTGTTTTATTCCTCGTTTGCTTGCATGGATTTGCTTTATTTATTTTGCTTGTTGCATTTAAATGCACATTTGATTTGTTGCCGCATTATCCTGTGTTAATGTATTTCAACGTGCTTATAAACAAAAAGTGCGTTATTATAACCAATTATATAGCTGTGAAATATATAAAAGTATTCCCAAAAACCCAGGTAAAAAAGTAAAATAAAAAATAAACCATTTTGATTTAGCAAAAGTTTACAAATAAATGCACTCCCTGTACACAACAAGCACGTCTGGTTACCATTCATGTTTTGCATGATTTAAGTCTCGTCGCATACATGTTTGCGTAAGGATTTGATATTTATTTTTTGTGGAAGTTTATTAAACTAAAAGGCTTTGTATTTTTGCTCCGTGAGCCGCTTGGACGCTGTTTAAATAGTCATCGGGAGTTAACTGTATTTTGCTGTCCTGCAGTTTTTTTCTTTCTTTACGTGTGTATATAAGTGTATGTACCATTTATATAACTATTTCCACATGTAATATCTGAGCGGTGGTTTTTGAGACTTAAACAGAAGGCGAGAGTATGTTTGTGTGTTTTGGTTTATTTTTGGTTCGTCACTGCTTTTAAGAACTATGCACTGATTTGCTGTGTGGTTTGTCCCTTCTGTTAAAAAGTGGATTTAATCTAGTCTCTCCAATTGTGGGTAAATAACCGGTGGGCCGTAAATTTTATCTTTTAAATATTTTTAAGCACTTTCTGTAAAAAATAAATTTGTACTATTTTTGGAGAGTCACGTCTCTGTCTTTAATCCCATCCGAACCAGCAGGGTCCTTTTCATATTTTTGTAACTTTTTTGTTTGTTTATTTTTTCTCTTGGGTTCAATCTATTTTCCTGTGTGAATAAATAACCCAGGTGACCTAGTCGGTTCCTTTTCATACCTTTAACCAAAGGTTACACATGCAAGCAAACGAGGAATAACACATACGATTAGATCATCACGTCACATACTTTGGAATTAATAAGAAACAATTATTCAGTCTAAAGAAATGAGAAGTAAAACGTGTATGTACTTCTTCAAATGGGCACACTTTGGACAACGACCCCCGTCATTACAGTAAAATGTTTTCCCTACTTCCGGTCAAAGCCGCCATTTTGTGAAATGGGCATATAGGCGACGCTGGAGCATGCCGCCATTGTCTCTGTTCAACAAAACAATTGTGTTTATATATAGATCTATTCGATTTTTTTTCGATTTCAATCACCGAATACAAGGTACAACACGATGCCATCTGGCCCTTCTCTCTGGTTTATGTTTGTAAGGAAAATAGAGGGCGAAATTCCATTTCAGTCAAACATTCCTTCGTGCCACGCTGCTTTTTTTCTTTGAACGAAAAAAAAAACCCGTGTGCTCCGCCTATACAATTCGTTTTCCTGTTTATGATTATTTTATGCTTAAAACAAGCAAATAAATCTGCCTAAAGGGTAAGAAAAAAAGTCGTGAACTTTTCCCATAAATACTATTTCAAGAAAAACTGTCCTACCCCACTGGCCGATTTTTTGCTTGTTTAAATTCACTTCGATTGCATATATAAAAATATTGTCTACAAACTAGATCACCGGGCAGATGTTTATCTTTTTAGTATCCACCGAAGACACATGCGAACCTGCATATGGGCCAAACTTTTCCACAATACACATTCGTTGTGTGCACGCGCCATTGTCTTTGTTCAACGCGACAGCGTGCTCCGCCTAAATAATTTGACCCATTTTAACATGGGTTTGTTTCTCGTTGTTGTTTTTTCTTTGAAAACAATCTATATAGCGCTCTCCACAATCGTTTTGGTGTTAGCTTTACGTGGAATAGAAACACACAAAAGTACTGAGCGAACGAGAAACATATTATAGAACGCGCAACATCATATAGATCACGGATTGGAAACCAAACTGGCAACCACGCACAAAAGAAGCAAACTCTGGTTTTAAACTCACCTTATTTGTGCCCGGAAAGCGCCCGAGTCGATGAACGGAGTGGACGGAGCAAGCCTCGCTTCCATTTCCGAAGGTCAAAAATCCATTTAAACTTGTAGTCCCCGGGGTCCACTTGTTCTTGTCCAAAAAGCCGAGAAGCGATACCGCAATGGGAGCCGGAGAAGGCGCTGGCTGTCGGGATGGAGGTTAACGGGTCAGAGGTCTGGCACTGAAGGTCTGGGTCCATTCCTCACCGTGTGCATTTCACTCTATACGTGTAAAAAACATACAAATACATAAAATACATACAGAAACAGTTATCACTTACACAAAAAGAACATGAAGGTAAAGCTTCAGTTAATTTGCTTGCTGATTGCTTTTTGCATGCACATAAAAAACTGAACAAAACTGATATACTAAACAAAATAGGCCCTAAAATTGAGGAACACCAGTTGTATAGCTATTTTTTAAATATGAAATAAGACAATAAATTACAAATAACATTTGAATGCCTGCAGCTTGTTCATGTCCACTCCACAAAAAAAAAACAGTGTGACCCTTCTATTTGGTTTCAAGTTTGAAAGTTTCGAACCTATGCAACACTCTTAAGACAAATGCTCCTAAAAAGTACCAAATAAGGGTTCCTCAGCATGTAACCACAGCAGAACCCGTTTTTTGGTACTATATGGAAACTTTTTATAAGGTTCTATAAAGAATCTTGCCTTGAAAAGTGCTCGCCTCAATGGTGCTATAAAAAAACATTAATTTATCAGCTGTCAGGAGTGACATTTTTGTTACTTATCCACTTTTTAATGTATAACACTTGATAAAGATTATTTATTGTCAATTCTTCACATGTTTCAAGCATACAAAGCAATCGAAATACAAGGTGCATCAGCATTCAGTTAATATGCCACCTGGAGCTGGAATCAGCTTTCAGAAGAGATCAGATGTGTTTCAACAGTAGACACTTTTAAATCTAGATGAAAAACACGACGGTTTAACTTTGCATTTACTGAATGATTTAAAACAGTACGAATAAAACAGTATAAAAGAATACAACAGTATGAACCTGTAGCTGGAATCAGCTTTCGGATGAGATCAGATGTGTTTCAACAGTAGGCACTTTTAAACCTAGATTAAAAACACATCAGTTTAACTTTGCATTTACTGAATGATTTAAAACAGTACGAATGAAACAGTATAAAAGAATACAACAGTATGAACCTGTAGCTGGAATCAGCTTTCAAATGAGATCAGATGTGTTTCAACAGTGGGCACTTTTGAACCTAGATTAAAGACACATCGATTTAACTTTGCATTTACTGAAGAATATAAAACAGTACGAATTAAACAGTATAAAAGAATACAACAGTATGATCGGTTTAACTTTGCATTTACTGAATGATTTAAAACAGTACGAATAAAACAGTATAAAAGAATACAACAGTATGAACCTGTAGCTGGAATCAGCTTTCAGATGAGATCAGATGTGTTTCAACAGTAGGCACTTTTAAATCTAGATTTAAAGACACATCGGTTTAACTTTGCATTTACTGAAGAATTTGAAACAGTACGAATGAAACAGTATAAAAGAATACAACAGTATAAACCTGTAGCTGGAATCAGCTTTCAGATGAGATCAGATGTGTTTCAACAGTAGGCACTTTTAAATCTAGATTAAAGACACAACGGTTTAACTTTGCATTTACTGAATAAACAGTACGAATAAAACATTATAAAAGAATACAACAGTATGATCGGTTTAACTTTGCATTTACTGAATGATTTAAAACAGTACGAATGAAACAGTATAAAAGAATACAACAGTATGAACCTGTAGCTGGAATCAGCTTTCAAATGAGATCAGATGTGTTTCAACAGTGGGCACTTTTAAACCTAGATTAAAGACACATCGGTTTAACTTTGCATTTACTGAAGAATATAAAACAGTACGAATAAAAGAGTATAAAAGAATACAACAGTATGATCGGTTTAACTTTGCATTTACTGAATGATTTAAAACAGAACGAATAAAACAGTATAAAAGAATACAACAGTATGAACCTGTAGCTGGAATCAGCTTTCAAATGAGATCAGATGTGTTTCAACAGAAGACACTTTTAAATCTAGATTAAAAACACATCGGTTTAACTTTGCATTTACTGAATGATTTAAAACAGTACGAATAAAACAGTATAAAAGAATACAACAGTATGATCGGTTTAACTTTGCATTTACTGAATGATTTAAAACAGTACGAATAAAACAGTTTAAAAGAATACAACAGTATGATCGGTTTAACTTTAGATTTACTGAATGATTTAAAACAGTACGAATAAAACAGTATAAAAGAATACAACAGTATGAACCTGTAGCTGGAATCAGCTTTCAAATGAGATCAGATGTGTTGCATTTACTGAAGAATATAAAACAGTACGAATTAAACAGTATAAAAGAATACAACAGTATGATCGGTTTAACTTTGCATTTACTGAAGAATATAAAACAGTACGAATAAAACAGTATAAAAGAATACAACAGTATGAACCTGTAGCTGGAATCAGCTTTCAAATGAGATCAGATGTGTTTCAACAGAAGACACTTTTAAATCTAGATTAAAAACACATCGGTTTAACTTTGCATTTACTGAATGATTTAAAACAGTACGAATAAAACAGTATAAAAGAATACAACAGTATGATCGGTTTAACTTTTCATTTACTGAATGATTTAAAACAGTACGAATAAAACAGTTTAAAAGAATACAACAGTATGATCGGTTTAACTTTAGATTTACTGAATGATTTAAAACAGTACGAATAAAACAGTATAAAAGAATACAACAGTATGAACCTGTATAGCTGGAATCAGCTTCAGATGAGATCAGATGTGTTTCAACAGTAGGCACTTTTAAATCTAGATTAAAAACACCATCGGTTTAACTTTGCATTTACTGAATGATTTAAAATAAAACAGTATAAAAGAATAAAACAGTATGAACCTTACCCGCCATAAAGGGAATGAAGCTTACGGTATGGTGCTTACCTGCAGAAATAAAGTACAAAAAGAACACACAGAACTTCAATTTTCAACCTGTTTGTGATTACCACACAATCCCGTCACCTGGCTGTGGTCTTCATTTGGTGAACGGTTCTTCACTCATAATTGACCTATACAAGAAATAGAAAAGAATATTAAGCAATTCTGCTATTACATTTAGATGTGCCCCAAGAACACAGACACACCGGCTCCAAAATGTTGAAACAGTACATTTCTGTTATTTTAATGTGGCAAATGTGTCAGCTTTAAAAGAACCATACCTTACCTTTTAAACAGGATGCGCACTGCAATAAATACCTTTACTCCCAGCATAAGCAAGCAATTTTCAAAATGCTTTAAAAGTAAATGGTGATTATTCAACACAGTCTCACACCCTATTCGTCACATACTGCCGTTTGGTCATGACCCCCTCACGTCCATAGCGGACGTTGAGGGTACCCCCTATTCGTCGCTTGAAAACGTAGAGGGTCGTCCTATAGATTTGAATGCAAACCCCTCATCTTTGAATTTTGACGAAATGGGTTTATCGGTTTGCCTGCGCAATATGGTTTTAGGCGATTGATTTTATGCTGCAAATGTGCATTTTGCACAAGCGTGCGGCGCATAAACGGTTACAATCATTATTGATGCGGTGACCAAACATTTTCGTGGAGCGGAAAGCCTTCTGAATCGGTGTATCACGACTTTTCTCTCTCTTTTTATATAGATATATTTGGTATACAATAAAATGACATATTTACAGGGCTGTATTTGCTGTGTGTTTAAAACATGCCTTAATTAACGTAGATATTTTATTATTTTCGATCACGCACAGTTGGTCATTCCCCCTCACGTCTATAAGCTGACGTTGAGGGTACCCCCCAATTCGTCGCTTGACAACGTAGAAGGGTCGTCCGATATTTGAATCCAAATCCCTCATCTTTGGATTTTGACGTAATGGGGGTATTCATGCCTGCGCTGCAAAGTATGTTTTAGGCGATTGATTTTATTGTTCAAATGTGTATTTTGCAGTAGCGTGCGGCTGTTAATTCATTGGTGCGGTCACTACATTTTCGTGGGGCAGAATCCCTTGTCTGAAGCGGGATCACGAATTTCTCTCTCTTTAAGTTTCTCTTTAAATATATATTGTTCTACATTAAAATGACATGTTTACAGGACTGTATATTTGCTGTATGTTTAATTAAGATATACCCAAGGCAGTTCGTGTAATTTAATCGATTCGTGTCCATGGACACGATTTTCCCCTTTTTTTCGTGCCAGTCAGAACGACTTTCAATCTAATGTATTTCAATAGGAAGTATTTTTCGTGCCTGCACCACGTTTTTTTGTCCTATTATTTTTTTCGTGTTTATAAGCACGAATTTAATCTAATGTATCGCAATAGTATATACCAGGGATTGTTTTACTTTATTTGTCATTAATTGATTACACTTTAAGCGCTACTTTACTCAACATTTAATCAGGAGATGTTTATCCTATAATATTGATTTTTTTGATCGGTTTCGTGTGTCAAATACAATAATTAATACTACAGTACCCATGAGCCTTATCGACATCTACTATGGTGAAGGCACCAGCTAAAACTACATGTGGGCCCGCTGCAGATCACAATATTTTCTCAACACATGAATACTAACGTGTGCTTGATAATTCAACAATACGATGTTATGGCCATCAATTTTGATTGTTTCTACTTTGATTGTAAAAAAAATAATAAGTCAGTTTCGGACGCCTGCATTTCCCAGAATCCTCTCTGCCTTCGTTGCTATGGAATCTGAGCCAGTCCTCTTTGCTATTGGGTGATTTCTTCTTCGGTACTCGTAATTGACAGGGATTCTCTCATACGCGAAAATCATTGTCCAGGTAAGTCACGATGCTTTCGTTTAAAGTTCACTATTTGTTTAAATGTTATAATTCACGCCTTTCTTTTGGCATTACGCTGACATTGCCATAGCCGTACGAAAATTAACCATGTTTTTGTGGTAAAAGTGTAGTAACTACGGTTTGTGTATCGATTATTTGCAAAATGGTTTTACTAAACCAAACATGGTTTAACTTTTTTTTTTCAAATTCATGGTTCTTTCTTAACTTGCAACCTATCTCTATATATACTGCATCTGTTGTACCTGTCTGTCCAGCTGTGTGTTTGTCTTTCTGTCTTTGTCTGCTTTGCAATGGCCACCAGATATACCCCTCACAAACAGGATCCCCACTACCAAGAGGGGAGGCTCATGGCTCTTGAGCTGAACCATGACCACATTCTAGCTGAAGCCAAGGTTAGAGTTTTTATTTACCTGTTAGTTTATACTTAAACATATTGGATGTGTTACAACTTAAAATAAAAATGATAAATATGGAAAAGAGATGAGTGTTGAAGATTTAATACGGTATATTGTAATAGCAACTTATTTAGCAACTAACATCCTATAATGTTCCGTGGCATGTTTTAATAAGGTAATATATTTTGGAAAAGAGAGGTTTCATCCCCTGAGTTTCAGAGACTTGGAGAATCTATGCCAAGGCTCATTTAGGTGTTTCAATACTTATGCTGTGTTTCCTTTAGTTGTTGCATGTTTTTCACGTCCTGTACCTTTATTAGTCTTACAAGAAATATTCACTTCAACACACACAGAGCAGCTGTGGAGACGAAATGTTTATGCCCTAGAAGAGACCCTTCACAGACCTCTAAAAGGATCTTTGTTGGCTGGGGCAAGCCGAGGGGGAGGCAAGGAGGGTGACGCCAAGCCTCAGCTACAGGGTATATCTGAATTATTTCAGATTTGTAGGAATTTAAATGTAAATGGTGGACCAAATCAAATTACGGAATAACATTGTAATTGTATTTGAGTATTAACAGTTTAAAACATTTAAATATGACAAAACAAATAAGAAATAGAGTATAACACTTAAGTATACTATCATGTCAAGTACTTCGTTATGTCTTTACCAAACCCTTAACAGAAATACATCTGATTTCATAAACAGTTCTGTATATATGTTGAAAAAGATCATGTATGTAGTGATAGCCTAACCTGTTCTGTGTACTGTTGCAGTCACTTTTACAGGTTGAGTGCTTCCTGTCATCCAGTGTGGAGATTTCACCTAACTGTACCCTCAGCAAAACTAAATCCTCATGAGGAATTTGGTAAATCGCATTGATTAATTTGAGTTTAATTTTATTTAGTCAATAATATTAAACTTTAATTACTTAAAGTATGCTTGCTAAGAATTAATGCACAGTGCCCTGCTTTATGGTTTAAGATGCATGTTTTTGGGGGGGATTTGAGAAACCAGATAAAAACACATTTAAGAGAAAATTAAATCTAGGACCTTCTTGCTGTGAGGTGATAGTGCTAAACATTGAGCCACTAAGCAATCCTATACAAAAAAATCAAACCTAGAATCCAACTAAATCTTGAATAGTTTGGTTTAGTGTATTATTTTTATATGAGTTATTCACCTAGAATAATGTTAATTTATTTTTCTCCCTAGGTGCAGAGAGTGGTTCTGTGGGGACCGTGATGTATTACGTCACAAAAAACAGCCACTCCACAATAGGGAATGTGTAATTAATAGTTTTTTTGTAGCCATCCGTCCAACCAAATGCATCATTAAAGGGGAAGATGGATATTGCACTCAACACAAGGTATGTTCTCAAAAAAGCCCTACTTTTGATGTTTTTATGTGTCTGCAGCCAGTAACAGGTAATCTAAACTAGTGGTTTTCTTTCTTTTTGGCAGTCGGCAAGATGACATACCACTGTTGTAAACGCACAAACGTAATAATGCTTTCAGGCAAACCAATCATTTTAATTACCATCAATGGTAAAACCAATTCACAGTTTAGATTTCCATTTTAGATTTGATGTTTTTCACACTATGTTTTGATGTTTTCAATGCTGTGGCATTGTACTTTCCAGTAGAGTCAAAGTGCATTGTATAGCACATTACAATCCAAGTAGGGCATCGTGAGCAAGGCCTGTTGTGGGAGTCTAAACGGGGGTCAACTGCATGCAATTTATGTTTAGTTATTATTTATTTATTTTGTGATTTTAGATATGTTCATCATTCACCAGTTCTCACTTCCCTGGACTTCAACCTTGCTACACACATGGTATCGTTATTAATCGAAACAAAGACAGATATCTTTATATTTTTGTTCTCTGCAGACAAACAAAAAATGTTAGCTGTTGCAAAGCAATTTGGTGAGTTAGCAAATGATACTACTCGAGAAGTTAGGCAGAAGGAGTGCTATACTGGGATTATAGAAACTTATAAGATGTCTCTTAAACATTCACAATGTGCGGAATGAACTAACTGTTTTAAAATAGTATGTGGTAAATGTTTTTTTTCCAAGGGCGTTTTGACTTGCCTCAGCCACTGTATGTCTGTTAAACATGCAAACAGCAAAGGACCCCAGACCTGAAAGACCTTCTGAGGAGTGGATATTGGCCAGCTTCAATAAACAACACCACGCTTTACACACTGGACCTCCTGATCTCCTTTCAAGAACTCAAGGTCATCTCTCCAAGATTTTCCAGACAAGCCTTCGGAAAGCTGCTGGAGCATTGCACGAAGTGTGGAAGAAGAGTAAGTGTAAATGTTATCATTTTATTCAAAACTCCATAAGCAGACAATATCACAATTACTATTTCATTCTATATATCTTCCAGTTTGGATATATCAACGGCGATGCACTGCAATGCAGCTTCTTGGAGTTTTCATACGCTTCATTTGAATCAGACCAGCTATGGTGTGGTGCTCCTTTCACCTGCCCAGCCTGAACGCTAGAATTGTTGGCTGCTTCAGCAGATCGAAACAGAAAGCTATATCGCTTTTGCCGAAACAGAAGGTGGTCTTTATTCCAGTATTTTTATTGGTTTATTTATTTACTTTAATTGATGGATTTCCTATTTTTCTTTCTTAGCTCTGGTGTTCCTGTTTTTTGTTTTCTTTTTTGAGGGGCCTTTTGTGGCTGAAGACAGTGCGGTGTCTAGATTTGTCAACACCATACAAAAAGCACTGAAAATGCAAGTTTTAATCATAACTTGACAAAATAGTTGTTACACAAAAAAATCTTGTTCGGAGTTGATTTCTACTTTTGCCTACCAAGTACTCCTAAATCAAATTAGGAATAAATGCCATATACTGTATTGTATGACACCATCACTTTAATTTGATTTGTTGTGTTTGTTGTGTGTTTCATAGACTGTGGCTTGCAAATATTGGCCATACTTGAAGAAAGTTGCTAGTGTCCTTCCTGATCTTCAGGAGCTGACCTCAATGAAACCTTTCCTTAATGTCATGCATGCTTGAGCCACGCTACAACGTGTGAGGTATGTATAATATTTTTGCTTCATACGTACATGTGTAATGTACATTCATAAGAAATAGAAGTTAATGGCTTGACTACACTATTTAGATTCTTTTTGGCATAACCATTTCTTGTACAGGTTGTAAAAGCCCTTTGAGGACAAATGTGATATTGGGCTATATAAATAAAATGTATTTGAATTGAATTAGTCTTGAATTCTTAAATTAGTCTTCCACCATTTATTCACAGATTAAATGAAGTGGTAGGAACCAGGAAGGAACAGGGACAACCACCGGTGAGTGGAGCAAGTGAACAGCTACCTTTCACGTTGTGCCCGTACAACCAAATATATGTCCAAAGCAGGTGATCAGAGTGTTTGTTATATTTTTGCATACTTTTTTATTTGGAGCATCATACCCTCATTATTTTCTTTCAACGGCAGGGGTGGACATGCTTACATTGCATGCAATGGGCTGGAACCATAAAAAAGTATCTCTCTACATCAGGCACTTTCCACAATATATGTGAAAGTAAGTTTTTTTTATATATATATATATAAATGTTTTGTGTGTCTTTTAGTTGTTGTGTGCATTTTGCCTGATGTTAATTGTACAATGTACAACAATCCTGATTATTGAATAACAGACATCCAGCACGAGACTGCAAGGCTAGCAGAACTAAAAACAAAGCTACATTGCACAGATAAAGGGGCGTCACAAGGCTTTCTGATGTGAAAGAATGGGCAGCTGGTGGTAAGCGAGACCAATATTCTTCCCACTACTATCTGAATTTTTCAGTTTGATATTAAACAAGTGCCAAAGATGGTAGGCTTATCATCTATTTCTTAACCTCCTAAGACAGGGGTGTCCAAAGTCGGTCCTGGAGGGCCTGTGTCCTGCAGAGTTTAGCTAAAAGTTCCCTCAACACACCTGCCTCAAAGTATCTAGTCTGCCTAGTAAGACCTTGATTAGCTGGATCAGGTGTGTTTGATTAGGGTTGGAATAAAACTCTGCAGAGACACCGGCCCTCCAGGAGCAGGAGTGGACACCCCTGTCCTAAGACCTGGTGTGTCCACATACATGGATATCACATTTTTTTGTTGTTTGCATCATAATACTTTATTCTGTGTAACTGGAACCTGGTACACAAACGTGAACAATAACACTGCTTCATTTTCAAAAAAAAAAAATTTGGTTAATATATATATTGTTTTTTCCTGACCCCAAATAGCTGGAAGAAATCTAAAATGCAAGCCAAACCAAAGCTCGGGTCTTAGAAGGTAAAACAGTTGGTGACATCTCCTGCCACCATAAACAAGCCAACTTCATCTCATAATCAAATGTTATTGCACATTTATGTTGTGTTTATGTTTATTATAGTTTCTTTGCAGGAACCATACATATCAAGTAAAGTTGTTTAAACCATTAAAATGGCTTTTATATACAAATGTATCCTCTGAAATGTTTGTGTGTTGTTTAAACAGTGAATTTGCTTTCATTATCACTTCTACAGAGACATCAGAAACATCTCATGCCAGTCAAGACACCACACACAGAGAACTTCAGCAGTCAATTGAGGGGCTTTATCTTAGTGTGATGCTGCGCAAGCAAACTCTCTACTGTCAGAATGGTATAACTATTATAATTTAATAGCTTGATAAATTCTAAAAGCTAATGTATGCATCCTACTTTCCAACAACAATTACATGGAATTAGCATTTAATTCTGAATTCTGTTCTTGAAATGTCTAGTCTGTAGGATTTATGTAGCTGTAACATTTTAGCTTCCTCCCCTAAATGGATCTTTCAGTTACCTCTTTGTCAATCTAAATTGTAATTTTCGCATAAAATTCAATTGCTGCTTTCCCTTTTGCTTGTAACATTTTTTCTTGGTGAACAGTTCACAAACCCCTGTACATGTCTTTCTAGACAGCAGCAAGCTTTGCCACCGCCTTCGAAGAAAGCTGGCAGAGGACAAAAAGCTCCTTCTTCAGGAGATACAGAACTACAATGATCTTGTACTAGACTCTGCCACAAACATTGACCTAGCTGTGGTGGAGCATTCCCTCACTGGAGAGAGCAGTGTGTCTCAGATATGACCGTGGGACCTTCATGGCAGTGGTATGTCAAGAATTTATTTACAGTTTTGCTTTATAGAGTATTCTGAACAAAAGCATGCAACATAGTCAGTGTTAAAATATTCATTTAATTTATTGGTGTTTGCTTATTATGTATCAGTTTGTAAAAAGTATGCATAATGCGATTATGCAATATTGTCTCAAATTAACATATAACTGTTATTGATTCTTAGCAAACATTTCAGTCAAGAAACGATTGCATGACCAAGTGATGTTGACAATGTGACTGCAAGAATAAAGGGGCATTGTGGTGTTGGAGATGGCACGACACCGGACATGGTTGCAGAGCCTGGCAGTGGCTCTTCAGAACAAGATGGCTGAGGAGGGTAAGTTAAATAAAAATCCTGTCAATTCAAAGTTTGAATAAAGAAGTCACCCTCAGTCTCTGAACTTGGATGGAGTAGAACGGTTATTGCTCTGTTTACCATGGACATTTGGCTTGTACATAATAAAATAGGCATTATAGTTGTTGTTCACAACAAATACGGCTTTGCTAGACTGTGATTTAGGTAGTACTAGTTTAACACAGTTAAATATTTAACACAATGCCAGTTTCTTTAACTCACAAAAGTGTTAAAGGGGTCATATTATGACATTTTTTATTGTGTAAAATAAATGTTTGGTGTCCCCAGAGTACATATGTGAAGTTTTAGCTTAAAATACCCCACAGATAATTTATTATAGCATGTGAAAATTGCCACTTTGTAAGTGCGAGCAAAAATGTGCCATTTTGGAGTGTGTGCTTTAAAGGAAACAGCCAACATCTAAACCTGGGTTAATAAAATAACACATAACACAGAGATGGTGATAGAGACAATAAAGTAAAAGATTGCAGATCTTCATCAGTGTTACTTTTTAACGCACTTTAATATTGGGACACTATATATATATATATATATATATATATATATATATATATATATATATATATATACATATATATATATATATATATATATATATATATATATATATATATACATACATACATACATACATACATACATACATACATACATACATACATACATACATATACATATATAAATATAACCCAGCAGTGTTCGTTTAACTAGGGTTCAAGGACAACAAACACAAAAAGTTTATAAAAGTTAATTACAGTTAAAATCGAAGCATTAAAAATGAGTTTAAATAATTTAGTTTCACTAAATGATAGGCGACCAGCCCAAACGGAAGACTGAAATGTGTGGGTGGACTGTAATTGCATCTCTAACTGTACGTTCACAACGCTGATGGAGACTGTTAAAAAAACACTCTGGCTGCCCTGCAAACAACGCTATAGAAAAAGAGTAGCGGACACTCGAATACGTTCTACAGAATAATTTTCCACCTTCTGATTGGTTGCCGCCGAATGTTTTCTCTGACTTCCGGCCACATTAACGCTCTCGTCGGTGGCGGTGTGAACGTATAGTAAGGAAACTGGTATTATTAACTCTGTCAATTAACTCCAAATCTGAACAACAATTTACTCTGAATATGTTAAATTTGCTCTTTAGGTGTTCAATTCAACTCAGAAATGTTTAACACTGAAATTTTTACTGTCCAATTTTGCTGTGTACCGGTACTTAAGCACAACTATATTGAAGAAGAAAACGGTTAACCAAAAGGGCCTATCAGACATTGGCTGAAACACAAAATGCTTTTTTCTGCTTTTGGTCTTTCTGTTACCTCAGTGATCCATCATGTTGCCTCGGTTTATACAGAGTCATCTAGCCGGGTACCATTGCAACAATGCACAGAAAAATGACAGCCATTCTTGTATGTAGATTTAAATGGGTGACATTTTTTTACTCTATTGAAGTTCTTTGGCCTCAAAAAGCAAAATTAATACCAAGTTAGTTTGTCTTTAATGTAATCTCTTTTGTATTTTAGACAAGGGAAATGAAGGACTTTGCTGTCTCTTAAGAAGATCGTCAGTGGTGTCAGAAGGGTTGCAAGTCGTCCTTCAACAATACAAGACTGCATTAGGTCTTGAGGTCTCTGTCCTTCTACATGTTGAAGAAGAAGATCTGACCTCAGCAGTCCAGATACCAGCGAGGATGAAAACATAATTTAGGTATTTTATTTATTTATTTATTTGTATGTATGTTTGTTCTCAAAAATTGACCAGAGGCTATTCCATCAAAGTGGATAAAGGAAAAGATTTTTGATAAGTCTCACAAATTTAAGTGGGAGTTCTGTTCCATTACTGTGGCTTAAGCCCAGTTCAGATCAAAGATTCACAACAAGACAAAGCTGTTTTAAAAGTTAACAGGGGGAAGTTGCAGCAACATGAACTGGCTCGTCTCACCTCTACTCAAGCCAGCTTTTGGGGTTGCTGCATCACAGCTTGTCAATTTGCCAGCTGCTGGTTTTAGAAGGTTTCAACACATAGTCAGCTTGTAACAGAGTCAACTGGTCAAGTCACTATTCAACTAAGTCAACTATTGGCTGGTTCAAGTTTTGGACGAAAGAAAGTGGGGAACAATTTGTTTATTTGTTTGAGGAACAGCTGTGTCTGTTTGCCTAAAAACGTAAAATGTACTTAACTCTTCAGGGCACCTTATGTGCACGAGCACACTATATACCTATTCTGGCTCGGTTAAAGTCAACATGGACTTGTTATTGCTATATTACACTGACTTTCACTGTAGGCTCAAGCCATTTCACTGACAATGTTAATTTAAGCAAGGCTTTTTCAAGTGAGCACAGCTTTCCTTAGCTGCATTGATGGAATTTCCCCATTATTTTTACATGAAATCACATTTTTGTGTAATTAATAATGCTTTACACACCTAAAACAGCTGAACTTAACCTTCTTTTCCTACCTCTTGCTTTCCCAGATAGAAACTGCACAAAGGACTGCGTTTAAGGAAATGGACTTGGCATATATCTGTGTAGTGTTAGTATGCTAACTACATTAAAATCTGTATGCATCCTATATTGTTGAAATGTTCAACCTGTGTCTAGATTATCAAGCATGTTATTTAGCACGTTGATGCTCCTTAAATATGCACAAACATCTCAAGATAGGTGCAACAATCGTATGATATTATCAGTTGTAATAATTGAACTGATGTTATATTTGGCTAGTGTATTCATAATTTGTGTATTTAAAGTTGCTAATGGGCATTGTTAGCCACATCACAAACTCAATGTTAAAACACTGCTTATTGTGCCTTATTGTGTTTATGTACTTGCATTGGTGCAGTAATATTGATGTAATGCAGTAAGGTCATTGGTGTGTTTTACAATGGCTTTGAACAAAGCTCAACCAATCAGAATAATCATTGATAATAAAGGAAAAGTTTTATAACGGGTAAGTTGATATGAAATATTGTAAGCACATTCATCAGGATGACTTTGCTGACCTTGTGACCTTTATTACCACATTTAGGCCAAAATGTGAAAACTCTACTTGATTGAGTGTATTATAGGATATAACTGTTGTGCACCATTAAAGATAAACATCATAAATTCTTTCTTAAAGATGTATAATTTGTTGGCCATGTGTCTGTCACTATCAGTTCTGTTCTTATAAGCTTATTGTACATTAAGCACTATAGTATGCAAAAGAAAAATACACTACATTTATATTTTATGATTATACTTATATTGTGTATTACTACAACTTTATTCCCCTGTTCTGCTGGTTGTTTTCAAGTGAACTTCACAGTCTAGTGTTATTAAATTCAGACTTATGGCTTGATTGACAAATTTGCATTTCATGTATTTTCACTGCTTTTATTGTGAAAGACAAAAAATAAAGTGTTTCTAAATATGAGCATATTATGTTTTTACTTGTTCATACATTGTTAGTTAAAAACAAAATGTGATTATGCGTATTTATATGGGCGATCTTGGTTAATTTGACAACAGACTGCATTATATAATAAATGCATTACTTTAAAGCAGGGGTGGGCATTCCTGGTCCTGGAGGGCTACTGTCCTGCAAAGTTTAGCGCCAACCTTAATCAAACCTTTGATTACAGCCTTTGATTAGGGTTTTTCAGGTGTGTTTGATTAAGGTTGGAGCTAAACTTTGCAGGACAGTAGCCCTCCAGGCCAGGAATGCCCACTCCTGCTTTAATGCATGCATTGGTCTCCAACAAGGTTGCCTTGTGAATTGTCAAAGCACACTACTAATAGCCTTAATTTAATTTTATTTATTAAACAGGACTATTTATTTATTACATATTTTTATATTAGCTTGGCATCTTTTATGTACGTTAACATTTTAAACTTTTATAAACCATTAACAAGTAAAATAAAATAAAAATCAAGTAAAACAAAAAAGTTTTTAGTAGACTATTTAAAAAAAGTGGCCCTGCAGAATTGTTTTATCCATTGTGGTAGCCCTTGCTCACAAAAAGGTTGGGGACCCATGCTTTAAGGCAGGGGTCAACAATCCTGCTCCTGATGGCTCGGTGTCTCTGCAGAGTTTAGCCCCAACCCTAATCAAATACACCTGAAGGGCTGGAGCTAAACTCTGCAAAGACACTAGCCCTCCAGGAGCAAGACTGGTGACCCTTCCTTTAAGGCATATATTTTACTTATCTTCAAACCGCTTGCTTTTGCTTATATTTGGTGATGTAATGATTCTAGCAGAAAGTGTTCTAGCAGTGGTAGAGCTCAAACTAGATCAGTAGGACCCACAGCTCTGCATATTTTGTATGTTTTCCTTAACTGACACACCCAGAACCCAGATCTGTTCATGGATCTCTCCCTTAATGAGCTGATGATCTAAATCAGTTTAGGGAGACATGCAAAATGTGCAGAGGAGTGGATCACCTGGGTTTCAGATCATCAGCTCTGAGATTATGGAGAGATCCATAAACAGAAATTGGTTTGTCAGTTAAGGTAGACCTAGAAATTATGCAGAGCCGTGGGTCACCTGGGACAAGATTGAAAACCACTGGTTAAGGCAGACAACATAGATCTTGGATGTCATTATCCAAATAAGGTAATAATTCAGGCCATGTCAAATAGTTTCTTTTCAAAGGGTCCTGTGAAGCTATGCATGCAAAGTCATGTCCAAGAAATTATGAGAATTGAAACTTTGTCACATGACTAAACATATTAAAGAACTCAAACTAATTTGGGCACTATTTCTACATAAAATAACTAAATAAAAATGAAGCTTTGTGTTTATTTGTGTATATAATAGGCCTTCGAAGTGCTCTCTGAAACTAGGCCAGGGACAGCTTGAATCAGTGAAAAAAAACATTTTATCATAGAGCTATACGAAATGCATCCTTGGAAAGGTCTTGACCTGGGGAGTAACATATGTGAGTGTAAAGATTCTACATGGCTCATGCTTTCTAAATTCTCACCCTTAAACCTTAACATTTTACCATTGTTGAAAGCTTATAATCCAGCAACAAGAATGTTTACAGATGTGAGACCAATAGTTATACACAGTTCTGGACCTCACTTATCACATGAGTATAGTCACTAATGGATACCATCCAAAAGTGCAGTACAAATAGCCCATAAGCAATTTTCACCCATTTAACAATTAGACTTTTAAAATCTGACAACACTAATGTTTTCCCCACGCCCTAAAACCCCTAGGAGTACCATCAGTTTTATATTACCACTTTCTTATTATGGTGAATATACCAATGTATTTAAAGACTACAATTCCCAGCAGAGACACGCCCTTGAACTTTTTACTAAGCATGCAAATCGGTGTCCATATTTGAAGTTCTTCAGACTTGAATTAGGGTTAGGGCTATAAAATGTATTTATACTATGCGTTTCAATAACCTACTACAGCTAAAACATACATTATACTATATAGCAAGGACGTCAGTTTATTGGTGATATTGTAGAGCGTTCAGCCTTCTCCAATGTGCTTATAAACTACAACATCCAGAGTAACGCGCCATAGAGCTTCGTACAAAGCGTACAAATCAGCCATAATACTTGTAGTTCTTCCGGTTTTCAGAGCGTGAATATGGTTATACGGATTTACTATTTATAAATCATCGATATTTTAGTTTAAACAGCCGAAACATAAATTATTATTTTGTATTTACATGTTCAGGTTGAAAAACACGGCAGTATGTCAGTTCATTCGGGTTAGTTTAGCTACTCTAGAACTGAATTCAAGGTCAATGTCGGCGGGTGTTACTGTACACTTCAAATAGCGATATTATATTAAACATTAAATACTTTCAAAAGGTATGTCTACTCTCCAGACAAAGGCTTTCAGTTCACAATAGTTGTTAACTAGTGACAAAAACGGTTTAATGCTAGTATATAATAGTGATCCAGATAAGTGGCCTATATTTATAAGTATTATCTCTAATTGGCATTTCAAAACCATCCACTTAAAACAACCTAAGGCAAAGTTATTTGTTCTACTTTTTCATAACCATGTCACCGTCATATTGTGTTTGGAATTAATATGATGTATGGAATAGTAAAAACAAAAAGGATTATCTTTTGCAATATTTGTGGTTCTTCACAAAGATACAGGTAAAAGAGACCAAACGCTTATTTATTGCTTATTTATTCACTAGAAGCTTAAAGAGTGATCAAACAAATGCATTATTGAGATGCACAACAAATTTAAATGATGCAGCCTTTAGCAAATTGACCACATGTAGGTGCAGAGAAATTCATGATATATAAAGGAATCCTCAATTGGAGTCTAAACACTGGTGGTGGTGGTGATGATGAAGAGGTGAATAGCAATGCTCAAGCTCCTGGTGAACACGCACTGGAAGGATACCTAGGAGCTTAAAGCAATGAGGACTGTCTGCAGATGGAAATGGGGTGAAAGAGAGTTGCATCGCTTTACCCTGAAATGACAACTGACTACAGCAGAGAGTAACATAAGATGAGAGTAAGATATGATTGGTTTTTAGGAAGTAACAACATAGAATAGCATAGTGCAGGGCTATTCAAATCTTACCCTGGAGGGCCAGAGCACTGCAGATTTTAGCTCAAACCCTGATCAAACACACCTGAGCAAGCTAATCAAGGTCTTCATGATCACTAGACAAACACAGGTGGTTAAGTTTGATTAGGGTTGGAGCTAAACTATGCAGTGCTCAGGTGAGGTGGCCTTTCTGTGTGGAGTTTACATGTTCTCCCTGTGTCAGCATGAATTTACTCCGGTTTCCTCCCAAAGGCCAAAAACATGCTAGTTAGGCAAATTGGAAATGTCAAATTGTCCCTCTCACCATGAAAATAGCCATAGATGCTGGAATGGCGTAAAGAATAAAGAAACTCCATGTGTCACATTTCTTGAATTTCTTGAACATTTCCACCTTTTACCACTACAGAAGCACAATACGACTTCAAATGCAGCACAGAAAAATGTAATAAATAGTCAGAAACCAAAATGGAATTTTAGTGTAATACAATTTTTATTTAATTATTTTAATTAATTTGGAGAGAATCCTTTGGCTGCCAGGGATGGGTCCAAATCTCATCACTAAAACAGAAGAGAAAGTGTGGAGCACAAATTATAACATGTCTTTTATAAATATAAGTTTCTTTTTTTGTCATTTGTGAAACAGTTCAGATAAGAAAATTATTGTAGCCAAATAAAAAAACAAACAAAGTTAAAGTGAATAAATAAATAAAAATAAATAAATAATGCATGCATTAATTGATAAAGCAAGCAAACAGAAGATTACATACCATACTGGACAGGGCTCCCAGTCCACCAAAATGTCTGCTTTCCCCTATTAAGGAAACAACAAAACAAAAAAAGCAAACACATGAATTTCATTTTTAGCATGATGTTTAGATTATGTTTGGCTATAGGCATTAAGTTTAAGTAACACAGTGGGTCACTGTTGATATTTACAGCATCTGATCATGGATTTTTCTGTTCCTTCTTAGCCTGCAATTTAAAAAGACTAAACACAGAAAGTATCTACATAACAATTATGATATCAATGTTATTTATTACCCACAAGGAAGTATTTAAATCCTATATTAGACTCTGCATATGGTCTATATGCATTTCTTTTATGACTGTCTAACCTTTGTGACTGTTGTAAGTAGTTAGAGAAATAAGCAATAGAACTATAACAAATAACCAGGGGTAAAATAGCAATGTCAACACACTGATAAAAGCATCAATGTTTACGTACACTTACTCCTTTTAAGCTTTTTCTTATCAGGCATAAGCTTTGGTCCACCTGTAGGATAGAAGATTACAGTCCAGTCATATATCCACTAAGAAAAAACTCATTAATAAAAAAAGGACAAAATGCTTAGTTGTAATGTGTGTCTGGTACTAAACATGGGCATCAGAAACAAAAAAATGTGGGTGGGTCTAAAATATTTACTGGGGTAGATACCATTTTCTTGTATTCTGGTGCATTTTAATATTAAAAAAATGCTTTTATAACCTAAAAGCTTTGTTTAGCGTGTTGTGGAAGTGCATCATGCAAAGTAGTAAAAACAAAAACAACATGGAGTTTAATTTATAGGGACTCTAAATTAGACAAGCGAAACGGATTTGAGGAAGCAGCAACTAAAATGTGGAACGGAGTTGAATTTATTAAGGCATTACTCTAGTGCAGTTTTCTTCAACCCTGGTCCTGGAGGACCTCCTTCCAGAATGTTTTAGATGTCTCCTTAATCAACACACCTATTTTAACGTATCAGCTTGTTAGGAAGACATTCTGGAAGGAGGCTGATGAGTTGGTTCAGGTTTTTTAAATAAGGAGACATCTAAAACTTTCTGGAAGGGGATCCTCCAGGAGCAGGGTTGAAGAACACTGCTCTAGTGCAGTGGTTTTCAAACTGGGGGCCGCGAGATGGTGCCAGGGGGGCCCCAGTTTTATGTCATTTTATGAAATACATTAATTTATCATGAATTCTGTGTAATTAAACCTAAAAAAATAAGGCTACTAACCAAAAGCACTACTTTTTTGTATAATTAAATTTTTTTTTAAATAAAATGTTGAGTTTTAGAACAGTTTTTTGTCACAAATTTTCTTTGGGGGGCCGCGAAGGAATGCACCGTACACAAGGGGGGCCGCACGCTGAAAAAGTTTGGGAACCCCTGCTCTAGTGGAATAGACTTGATTGCCGGTGCCCTGACAAGTGAAAAGACTAAAGGTACATTCACATAAGCGATTTTGTCGCTCGTCTCTTCAAGAGGTCGTTTGGGGGTGTTTCTAAATCTGGTTGTCATAAACAAATGAGTAACGTCCACTCCAGTAACTGATAAGAGACGGATGACATGAACTTCACTGCTTGGCTCTCACTGGTAGTTGCTCCAGAAAATCGCTCATCACTTGCACAAAGTTAAACTGCATTCAGACTAGCAGTAGCAGTGTGACACGATTTCATTTATTTCAATGGAAGCTTGGTGACTTCTGGTGACCCGACTGACAATGGCCATTGGCTTCTGAATGGGTGTGTCAAATTTGAGACAAGGTTGAGAAAAGTTTAACTTTATACAAATGATGAGCTACTTTCTGAAGTGACTACCAATAAGAGCAAAGCAGTTGAGTTCCTGTCATCCATCTGTAGTCAGTTACTGGAGTGGACGTTAATCATTTGTTTATTACAACTAGATTTAGACACTCCCCTAACGACCTATTTGAAAGATACGAGCGCCACAGTAACAAAGTCACACGTAATATGTATGAGGCTTTAAACTTTTCTTAAATTTGTCGTTCGGCTGGACATGCCCAATCTGGTCGCCAAAGGTCACTGTCGCTCGTGTCATCGAGCTGGCATTGAAATTAATGAGATCGCGTCTCTCTGCGCTAGTCACTGCTAGTCTGAATGCAGCTATATGCACTAAGATTAAGATGCATTCTGGTCGATCGGATTACAAGTGGACTAGACTAAACACAGGTTTAAACAGTGTTCAAAACGTTTTGGGCTCATCCACTTTTGACCACATTCAGAGGTAGGCTTTTATTTTGTGAGCATGTAAAAGTTGTGCAAGCTTATTTCATCAATGGCTCTGAAATATCAGAGAAAGCTCTTACATAAACATGTACAAAACACTGTGCAGCATGTTTACTAACACCACAAGCAGCGGACTTTGACATAATATTAGTTTGCGTCAATTTAAACCCGCCAATTCTCCCGCTCACTTTTAAACGAAAGCAGAGGGACTCGCTCAGTTTCTCACAGTAATTAGGATGAAGTGGTCGAAAGTGGACAAAACAGATCAAGTCAACTCAAGGTTTATTTATATAGCACAGATTTAACACAAGTGTAGTGTGTTAATCCATCTGTAAAACAGATACATTTAAATACCACCAATAATTACTCTACAAACATTATTTACATACCTGGCTTTTTCTTTTTGCGACAGAGTGCAAGATTTGTGACTGTGGCTGACCATGTGTAGACACCTGTGGGTTTGAAGAAAGAAAATTACTCATTAACCAAATAAACCTTTAACTTCTTATTTCAAATACTGGACAATCACAACATCACTGTGCTGCAGTACATGTATAAGTGTGAAGTACATGTAGCCTATAGTTATTGTGATTTAAAGTTTTATGTTAAGTGTTTATAAACAAGGACATTAAGGATCTACTGTATATATGATACTTAACATCTTCTGTTACTGGATTTTTTAAAAAAAATAGCCTTTTGTTATGGGTGATCTATAAGCAATGTAACTGTGTTTCAGCTGGTGCAAAGAGTTTGCTTTACTTTTAAAAATGTCTATAGTGTATTGCATGTACAAAAAATGAAGCATGACCAAAATCAAATCTACTTTATGGTTGATCTGAGTGGCAAAATATTCTGGTGCGGCTGAACAGATTTATACAACGTTACATGTCATCTTGTAAATACAGATTAGTGCTGTCAATCTTCCTCTATTATTCCATTCAAAGTACATTTCATAGTTTTTTTAATATTCAAATTATCCCAATATATTGAAATGTACTTAAAATGTAGCCTAGTCACAGACCTGTAATAAGCACATCTAATCATTCAATTGTGTCTTTATGGAACAAGAAAAACTATGACCATATTTAACACCTACAGCTACAAGTATAAGTGTAATAATTGACTCCAGTCCTTTGAATTATTTGAAAATAATGTACACCTGCGTTGTAATACTTCACTTTGCATCATGCCACATTACCACCTTGAATGTGCATTATTTTTAATATTCAACTGCCCGTCATCAATTATTCCTAACGCAAAACACATATAAATAGTAATTTTGCACTTAAAAATGACAATCCACATTGTGTGTTTTTTGATGTCTTGATGACACATGACAAAGACACCTATTTTAATGTCAGAAAACCCTATAACATGATATGTTTGAGTTCATTTTCGCAACTTGATTTCATGCGTCCTGCAATGTGACCATTTCACATGCACACAATGCAATGTTGATGCTGAAAATATATCAGCCTTAACCTGAATAAAGCTCTATGGGAAAACACTGGACAACAGGTAGCGTTAAGGTAACCCATAGGTTAAGTACTTGAAACCCAGATATAAATGGCAACTCTTAAAATCTGTCTTAATTACCTTGGCCCTTCGTAGTGCTCGCCTGCTCCAGCTGCCCTTCCATAGTGTTCGCTGCCTCCACCTGTCCCTCTGTAGTGGTCGCCTGCTCCACCATGTTTGTCATCTCTTCCAGTTGTTTGCATTCTCCAGTGGGTCACAGGGTGTGAGGTGCAGTGTAACCAGCTGATCATAATGCCACTGGAATCCTGGGTCCAACCTGTGCAGGTTAAATCATATGGATGTTTTAAAACATAAGACTTTAAAGGGATAGTTGACAAAAAAATGAAAATTCTGTTATAATTTTTGATCCTCATGTTGTTCTAAACCTTTATGAATTGTATTTCTTCTGTTAAACACACTTTGTGTTCATTAGAAAAAAGAATCCTTTAACTATGGGATTGGGCTGTACCTCTTAAGTGTTTGAATCATATGGTCTAATTTTTCCAAATCAGATTTATTGCCACTTTAGATTAGAGCTGAGGTAACGATAGACTATTGGATGTGTTAGATATGTGCAAATCTATATTTGATTGATTCTATAGGACCATAACAAATACAATATATCTTTTGATCAGGAAAAAACAGAGTGCTTATATATTATCAATTCAAAGAATAACACCAAGTGTGATGTTTGTTTAAAGAAAAATGTATGCTTTATGCTTTCAAGTTAGCAGCAGCGTAAGTGTATGATGTCTCAAGCCAACATTTGATGGTTTCCTTTTTTTGTGTTATTTCTGCTAATGGTCCATCTGCATTGTAAGCTCTACATTTCATATACAAGAGTATAATGATATTCATTTTCATTTGATTCAGTAACTGAGTGACCTACAAAAGGACTTTACAAATTTAAATTGATGTGTGTCCCTACAAACAATTGTTTAAGTCAGTGTGCCTAAACATTAAAAATTATGTTGTATGTGGGCTGAAAACAAATAAAATATGGCTTCTACAAAAAAAACATTCCAAACATAATAATTCCTAAGTTAACATAGTATGTATTCAGGTATATGCTTGAACCAAGTTAACTATGGGTACCAAATCCCATCCGCTTGTTTGTCTGACATCACACAGCACCGCTTCCGGGTCCAAAAGCTCTATCAGATGCTGAGGAAACAAACAAAAATACTGATATACAATCACAATTCTAACCTCTCTCTCTAAGTGGACATCCCAGACGATTGTTCAATCATTACAATGGTAGTGCACAGTGTGAGTTTATAAAAACTTAGCTTAAATGCATGAAATCAATAAACTACCATGTTGTAAATGTCTGTTTAGATTTCACTCAAAATCAGTGAAGGCGTGGACCTGGAAACGGTATCCTTACGTCACAAATTACCAAGTGGATTGAAGGCCAGTGTGCTGCCTGCAAGCTATAAATAGAAATGGCCTTAAAGGTACCCCATGCACAACTATCCATGTCTTAATTAATATTCATGATATATCGATCAATCACATAATCATAGTAGTTTGCTATCAAAATAAACGCCATAATTCTTCATCCCCAAATCTTGTGCAAATGCTTTCAAACCTCACAATACTATGCAGGTAAAAGCAGTGGACTGTAGAAATTGTTTGAGTCAGTTGTCTTATAAGTTGTTGTTTGCCAAATCTTACAGAATGGTTTGATGGAGTGCTGTTTGACTGTGTATAAGGTTAGATAAATATTGAAATACTTCACATGTTTCGAAAAGATCCAGTGTTGTGCTAACAAACTTTGTGGTTATTTAAAAACAAAAACCTCTCCCAACGTTTTACTGTCAATGAGTTTAGGTGTTGATGACTGAATTTCAGTTTTATGGAGTGAGCTATCCTTTCAAAGGGAACATTTCACAAGACTTGGCGTCCCCACAGTATGTATGTAAAGTTTTAGCTTAAAATACCATATAGATAATTTATTATAACATGTTAAAATAGCCACTTTGTAGGAGTGGAATCTTTTGACATCACAAGGGGAGCCAATGACCTATTTTTTCCACATGCTTGCAGAAAATGGTTTGTGTTACCGTTTTTTTTTTTTTTTACATTTTCTAGGTTGATAGAAGCACTGGGGACCCAATTATAGCACTTTTACATGGAAAAAGTCAGATTTTCATGAAATGTCCCCTTTAAGATTTTAATATTGATCAAATCTTTTGCCTACTCAACAAGCTGTGAACTGTGACTTTAAAAATACAGTGCATGCATCTCACCTTCACAAAGGTATTCATAAAAGGAACCGATCTTCTGAAGGTAGTCCTGGGCATAGGCGATAATCTCTCACACTTAATATTTTGCTTCTTGGTCTCCTTTTCACGAAGCAGAACTGGCTTGTATCCAGTAGCATGGAGTTTGTCAAGCTGCAATGACAACATTGTGTATTTACTGAATGGAATATTGGTTAATGTCATTCAGGATATTTTTTACTTCATGGTGAGTTTAGCTTTTGTATAACCAAGTATGTGAAAACAGGAAAGAGTAATACATTAAAAGAAAACAGCAAAAACATAAATGACATCATAAGGTTAGTAGGTTTGGCTGGTAACTATGGTAACTATTGTGCAATTGGACAGTGACAATCTACTGTATAAATTTATTCAAAATAAAGGCCAAACGTTAATCATTAAATAGGTTGCTTTGGATGGACTACAGAATCTGCATAGCAGTATGAATGCAGTCTATTTGATAATTGTCATTCAGAGAATTCCCAAGTGTCACTTATATTTTGTTGTGGTAGATAATTTAGGACTGTGATGTGTTAAAGTGAAAATGTGTTTACTGAAGAGAATTGCCACTAAAATAAAAACAATATATTAAAAGAGATATACAAGAATATGTAAGAAATTCTACTTACTACGGCTGCACGATAAATCGCACGTGATTGTCATGCGCATCTCGTCAGTAAAGCCGGTTCTTTGATTAGTAGTACACCAACATCACCTGCTTTGAGATGGAGCAGCATTTACTACACAAAGCCATAGTTACCTGACAACCGGGGCAATCTCGCATTAATTATCGCCTGCGATATGTATGCGATATGGCCCAGCTTGTCAGTGAACTATGGCCTTGTGTAGCAAACAATGGCTCTTAAAAGTGCCTTTGGGTTTATAAAATAAGCAACGTTAAATCTAAGTTGTAACAGGTGATTCGATTGACAGGATCTGCAGGGAGAACAGAAAATGTTTATTATGTAGTGTAAATTAGCTCTAATATAAGGCTTAAATAGTGTACCCCAATAGTGGGGATTCCTATTTTCTTACAAATATTATAAGACAAATATTAAAACTTTAGACTATATTAAGCTCACACAATAAAGCAATGACCACTTTAAGTTACTCTAATGTTGAGAACCCTGCTGAAAAAAATAGCATCAAACCAGCATGGGAATTATTGGTCTATGCTGGTTTAGCTGGTGGTCACCAGCATACCAGCACCAAAACACAACATATGCTGGTATGACCAGCATGGGATGCTGGTGCTAATGCTGGTTTAGCTGGTGCTAATGCTGGTTTAGCTGGTGTTCACTAGCAAATCAGCACCAAAACACAACATATGCTGGTCTTGCTGTTTTTTTCAGCAGGGAACTTATACTAGGTTAACGTTAGCTTCTTAATGGGACATTAATTCTCTAACACGAAACGTTAGACTTCCCTTGCGAAAATTAAACATTGTTTTACTACAGTTAAGAAATAACCATGGATTTGAAAAAGAAGTTAAACCATGTTTGGTTTAGTAAAACCATTTTGCAAATAATCGATACACACAAACCGTGGTTACTACACTTTTACCACAAAAACATGGTTAATTTTCGCACGGGTATGGCAATGTCAGCCTAATGCCAAAAGAAAGGCGTGAATTATAACATTTAAACAAATAGTGAACTTTAAACGAAAGCATCTTGACTTACCTGAACAGTGATTTACGCGTAATGAGAGAATCCCTGTCAATTACGAGTACCGAAGAAGAAATCACCCAATAGCAAAGAGGACTGGCTCAGATTCCATAGCAACGGAGGCAGAGAGGATTCTGGGAAATGCAGGCGTCCGAAACGGGCTTATTTTTTTTTACAATCAAAGTAGAAACAATCAAAATTGATGGCCATAACATCGTATTGTTGAACTATCAAGCACACGTTTGTGTTCAGGTGTTGAGAAAATATTGTGATCTGCAGCGGGCCCACATGTAGTTTTAGCTGGTGCCTTCACCATAGTAGATGTCGATAAGGCTCATGGGTAGTGTAGTATTTACTCTTGTATTTGACACACGAAACCGATCGAAAAATCAATATTTCTCAGAAAAAACGGCAACATTTGGAAACGATTGCAGTAGCAAAACTCTGCAGTCTCGTAAATTAACAATTATGTCTGCTGACGATGGTTTACAATGGCGATCATCATGCAGAATATTAAACAAATAAAAAAGGATAAACATCTCCTGATTAAATGTTGAGTAAAGTAGCGCTTAAAGTGTAATAAATTAATGACAAATAAAGTAAAACAATACAGCCCCCGGGTATATACTATTGCAATACATTAGATTAAATTCGTGCTGAAAAACACGAAAAAATAATAGGACAAAAAAACGTGGTGCAGGCACGAAAAATACTTCCTATTGAAATACATTAGATTGAAAGTCGTTCTGACTAGCACGAAAAAAAGGGGAAAATCGTGTCCATGAACACGAATCAATAGATTAAATTACGTGACTATGGCACGAACTGCCGTGAGACTGGGTTGGTCGATGATGTTTAAGTCGTCATCGTGTCACCTCCAAAATACGAATGCATACAGGTTGAAAACAACACGAGGATGAATAAATGATGACAGAGTTATCATTATAAATTAAAATATGTTCTTACTGCAAGTCATTTAGGTAATCAAGAAAATACTTTACCCGTTGTCTTAAACAAATACAGCTATGCTTCCAGGCGTGTCGACGTTGCTGTGGTTTTTCGACCGCTGTAGTATGAAGGGTAGTGGAAAAAAAAGTTTTCAGGTGTTTTTAACATCCCAAACTGTCTCGTACGATTTTCTTGCGCCTTCAGCTGTGTCGAGGCTGTTTAATTCGTCCTGGTATCACCTCCGCAAACTGTAAGGAAAATAATTAAATACATTACAAAAACATTTCGTTATCAGCGTGTTCATTTCCATGCAAGCTTTTCGTTAAACCAATAATGCCAACGAATACACAGCACTTTTAAAACACACGAATTAAAAAACACTCTGTCATTCACGCACAAAAGAAACAAATTCTGATTTTTACCTAACTTATTTGTCCCCGAGAAGGGGAGCGCACCGTTCATGGAAACACTGCAATACCACGTCGATGCATGGAGTGGAAGGAGCAAGCTCCGCTTCCATTTCCGAAGGTCAAAAATCCATTTAACGTATAGTCCCCGGGTAGGAGACGTATCAGACATTAAACTGATAAGAACAGATACTACACTTGATCTTAGCCAAAAGGCCGAGAAGCGATACCGCAATAGACGCAGCCAAAGGGGAGCCGGCGAAGGCGCTGGCTTTCGGGGTGGAGGCTAGCGGGCATTTAACTCTAATATGAAGTAGTATGTAATATGAAGGGTAGAGTGAAAAAAAAGTGTTAAAGTGTTTTAAACATCCAAATCTGTTCGTTTACTTTGTATTTTTTTCCTGTTTTCGAGTAAAAAAGAATTCTTAAATCGAGATGCATTTTCTTAAGCAAAGTGGCTTAGATTTTAAGTCTTGTTTACTGAAATAAATTCTAAAATGTAATAGGTTAAGGCCTAAATCAAGTAAAAATATATGCCAGTGGTTTAAGGGAAATAAACCTAAATTGAGTTTATTATTGCATTAAGTTGGAACAGAAATTAAGTTTATTTTTCTTACCCCACCGGCAGATATTTTTACTTGTTTTAAATATAAACCTGTTGCTTTTTAGAATTTATTTCAATTATTACAACACATAATATCTTAAGCCACTTTGCTTAACAAGTAAATGCATCTCGATTTAAGAATGGTCAGATATCTACTAGAAAACAAGACAAAAACTTCCAAACATGAATTTACAGACGGCTGGAAATTTTAAACAAAATAACTAGACATACCTATTCGGGTCGGCTCCCGTTTGCTGTGATGAAGGGGGCCTTGGTCCAAAGCACATTTTGAGGAATACTTACACATTTTACTTCTTATTTCTTTAGAATGAATTATTATTTATTTTCAATTACAAAGTATGCGATCTGATTTTCTATTTATTTATTTATTTAGCTTGTTGCACATTTGATTTGTTGCCGCATCATTCCGTGTTAATGTATTTCAATGTATTTGTTTATAAGCAAAAAGTGCGTTATTATAATTCATTATATAGCTGCGAAATATATAAAAGTATTCCCAGCAAACACAAAACGTTTTTATAACGTTTTTGTATTTGCTGGGTTGGCATCACTTTCTTTAGCTCACACAAAATTCTACCAAAAAACAGCATATCATTTTCTACTAAATAACTGCATACACTGTGGATTAAAAATGTCCGGAATGCGAACCTGGTAAAACCCAGGTAAAAAAAGCAAATAAAAAATAAACCATTTTGATTTAGCAAAAGTTTACAAATAAATGCACTCCCTGTACACAACAAGCACGTCTCGTTACCATTCATATTTTGCGTGATTTAAGTTTCGTCGCATACATTTTGGAATAAAATAAGGCTTTTAATGTATGCAGACTTCATTCTCCATTAAGGGCTTATCAATCATAATGAACGCTGTTAACTATTCTCATTGAATGGTCTAAATCCAATGCTGGTAAAGAAATCAAATGTCCATTTAAACGCAACAAGCAAACAGCTATGCTTCCAGGTCTGTCGACGTTGCTGTGGTTTTTCGACAGCTGTAATATGAAGGGTAGAGTGAAAAAAGTGTTTAAGTGTTTTAAACATCCAAATCTGTTCGTTTACTTGCTACTTTTTTCCTGTTTTCGAGTAAAAAAATAATTCTTAAATCGAGATGCATTTTCTTGTTAAGCAAAGTGGCTTAGATTTTAAGTCTTGTTTACTGAAATAAATTCTAAAATGTAATAGGTTAAGGCCTAAATCAAGTAAAAATATATGCCAGTGGGTTAAGGGAAATAAACCTAAATTGAGTTTATTATTGAATTAAGTTGAAACTGAAATTAAGTTTATTTTTCTTACCCCGCCGGCAGATATTTTTACTTGTTTTAAATATAAACCTGTTGATTTTTGTAATTTATTTCAATTATTACAATACATAACATCTTAAGCCACTTTGCGTAACAAGTAAATGCATCTCGATTTAAGAATTGTCAGATATTTACTAGAAAACAAGACAATAACAGCAAGACAGACCTTAATTTACTTTTTTCTTCCAAACATGAATTTACAGACGGCTGGAAATTTTAAATAAAACAACTAGACATACCTATTCGGGTCTGCTCCCGTTTGCTGTGATGAACGGGGTCTTGGTCCAAAGCACATTTTGAGGAATACTTACACATTTTACTTCTTATTTCTTTAGAATTAATTATTATTTATTTTCAATTACAAAGTATGCGATCTGATTTTCTAATCGCGGTGTGTTTTATTCCTCGTTTGCTTGCATGGATTTGCTTTATTTATTTTGCTTGTTGCATTTAAATGCACATTTGATTTGTTGCCGCATTATCCTGTGTTAATGTATTTCAACGTGCTTATAAACAAAAAGTGCGTTATTATAACCAATTATATAGCTGTGAAATATATAAAAGTATTCCCAAAAACCCAGGTAAAAAAGTAAAATAAAAAATAAACCATTTTGATTTAGCAAAAGTTTACAAATAAATGCACTCCCTGTACACAACAAGCACGTCTGGTTACCATTCATGTTTTGCATGATTTAAGTCTCGTCGCATACATGTTTGCGTAAGGATTTGATATTTATTTTTTGTGGAAGTTTATTAAACTAAAAGGCTTTGTATTTTTGCTCCGTGAGCCGCTTGGACGCTGTTTAAATAGTCATCGGGAGTTAACTGTATTTTGCTGTCCTGCAGTTTTTTTCTTTCTTTACGTGTGTATATAAGTGTATGTACCATTTATATAACTATTTCCACATGTAATATCTGAGCGGTGGTTTTTGAGACTTAAACAGAAGGCGAGAGTATGTTTGTGTGTTTTGGTTTATTTTTGGTTCGTCACTGCTTTTAAGAACTATGCACTGATTTGCTGTGTGGTTTGTCCCTTCTGTTAAAAAGTGGATTTAATCTAGTCTCTCCAATTGTGGGTAAATAACCGGTGGGCCGTAAATTTTATCTTTTAAATATTTTTAAGCACTTTCTGTAAAAAATAAATTTGTACTATTTTTGGAGAGTCACGTCTCTGTCTTTAATCCCATCCGAACCAGCAGGGTCCTTTTCATATTTTTGTAACTTTTTTGTTTGTTTATTTTTTCTCTTGGGTTCAATCTATTTTCCTGTGTGAATAAATAACCCAGGTGACCTAGTCGGTTCCTTTTCATACCTTTAACCAAAGGTTACACATGCAAGCAAACGAGGAATAACACATACGATTAGATCATCACGTCACATACTTTGGAATTAATAAGAAACAATTATTCAGTCTAAAGAAATGAGAAGTAAAACGTGTATGTACTTCTTCAAATGGGCACACTTTGGACAACGACCCCCGTCATTACAGTAAAATGTTTTCCCTACTTCCGGTCAAAGCCGCCATTTTGTGAAATGGGCATATAGGCGACGCTGGAGCATGCCGCCATTGTCTCTGTTCAACAAAACAATTGTGTTTATATATAGATCTATTCGATTTTTTTTCGATTTCAATCACCGAATACAAGGTACAACACGATGCCATCTGGCCCTTCTCTCTGGTTTATGTTTGTAAGGAAAATAGAGGGCGAAATTCCATTTCAGTCAAACATTCCTTCGTGCCACGCTGCTTTTTTTCTTTGAACGAAAAAAAAAACCCGTGTGCTCCGCCTATACAATTCGTTTTCCTGTTTATGATTATTTTATGCTTAAAACAAGCAAATAAATCTGCCTAAAGGGTAAGAAAAAAAGTCGTGAACTTTTCCCATAAATACTATTTCAAGAAAAACTGTCCTACCCCACTGGCCGATTTTTTGCTTGTTTAAATTCACTTCGATTGCATATATAAAAATATTGTCTACAAACTAGATCACCGGGCAGATGTTTATCTTTTTAGTATCCACCGAAGACACATGCGAACCTGCATATGGGCCAAACTTTTCCACAATACACATTCGTTGTGTGCACGCGCCATTGTCTTTGTTCAACGCGACAGCGTGCTCCGCCTAAATAATTTGACCCATTTTAACATGGGTTTGTTTCTCGTTGTTGTTTTTTCTTTGAAAACAATCTATATAGCGCTCTCCACAATCGTTTTGGTGTTAGCTTTACGTGGAATAGAAACACACAAAAGTACTGAGCGAACGAGAAACATATTATAGAACGCGCAACATCATATAGATCACGGATTGGAAACCAAACTGGCAACCACGCACAAAAGAAGCAAACTCTGGTTTTAAACTCACCTTATTTGTGCCCGGAAAGCGCCCGAGTCGATGAACGGAGTGGACGGAGCAAGCCTCGCTTCCATTTCCGAAGGTCAAAAATCCATTTAAACTTGTAGTCCCCGGTGTCCACTTGTTCTTGTCCAAAAAGCCGAGAAGCGATACCGCAATGGGAGCCGGAGAAGGCGCTGGCTGTCGGGATGGAGGTTAACGGGTCAGAGGTCTGGCACTGAAGGTCTGGGTCCATTCCTCACCGTGTGCATTTCACTCTATACGTGTAAAAAACATACAAATACATAAAATACATACAGAAACAGTTATCACTTACACAAAAAGAACATGAAGGTAAAGCTTCAGTTAATTTGCTTGCTGATTGCTTTTTGCATGCACATAAAAAACTGAACAAAACTGATATACTAAACAAAATAGGCCCTAAAATTGAGGAACACCAGTTGTATAGCTATTTTTTAAATATGAAATAAGACAATAAATTACAAATAACATTTGAATGCCTGCAGCTTGTTCATGTCCACTCCACAAAAAAAAAACAGTGTGACCCTTCTATTTGGTTTCAAGTTTGAAAGTTTCGAACCTATGCAACACTCTTAAGACAAATGCTCCTAAAAAGTACCAAATAAGGGTTCCTCAGCATGTAACCACAGCAGAACCCGTTTTTTGGTACTATATGGAAACTTTTTATAAGGTTCTATAAAGAATCTTGCCTTGAAAAGTGCTCGCCTCAATGGTGCTATAAAAAAACATTAATTTATCAGCTGTCAGGAGTGACATTTTTGTTACTTATCCACTTTTTAATGTATAACACTTGATAAAGATTATTTATTGTCAATTCTTCACATGTTTCAAGCATACAAAGCAATCGAAATACAAGGTGCATCAGCATTCAGTTAATATGCCACCTGGAGCTGGAATCAGCTTTCAGAAGAGATCAGATGTGTTTCAACAGTAGACACTTTTAAATCTAGATGAAAAACACGACGGTTTAACTTTGCATTTACTGAATGATTTAAAACAGTACGAATGAAACAGTATAAAAGAATACAACAGTATGAACCTGTAGCTGGAATCAGCTTTCGGATGAGATCAGATGTGTTTCAACAGTAGGCACTTTTAAACCTAGATTAAAAACACATCAGTTTAACTTTGCATTTACTGAATGATTTAAAACAGTACGAATGAAACAGTATAAAAGAATACAACAGTATGAACCTGTAGCTGGAATCAGCTTTCAAATGAGATCAGATGTGTTTCAACAGTGGGCACTTTTAAACCTAGATTAAAGACACATCGATTTAACTTTGCATTTACTGAAGAATATAAAACAGTACGAATAAAACAGTATAAAAGAATACAACAGTATGATCGGTTTAACTTTGCATTTACTGAATGATTTAAAACAGTACGAATAAAACAGTATAAAAGAATACAACAGTATGAACCTGTAGCTGGAATCAGCTTTCAGATGAGATCAGATGTGTTTCAACAGTAGGCACTTTTAAATCTAGATTTAAAGACACATCGGTTTAACTTTGCATTTACTGAAGAATTTGAAACAGTACGAATGAAACAGTATAAAAGAATACAACAGTATAAACCTGTAGCTGGAATCAGCTTTCAGATGAGATCAGATGTGTTTCAACAGTAGGCACTTTTAAATCTAGATTAAAGACACAACGGTTTAACTTTGCATTTACTGAATAAACAGTACGAATAAAACATTATAAAAGAATACAACAGTATGATCGGTTTAACTTTGCATTTACTGAATGATTTAAAACAGTACGAATGAAACAGTATAAAAGAATACAACAAACGAATAAAACAGTATAAAAGAATACAACAGTATGAACCTGTAGCTGGAATCAGCTTTCAAATGAGATCAGATGTGTTTCAACAGAAGACACTTTTAAATCTAGATTAAAAACACATCGGTTTAACTTTGCATTTACTGAATGATTTAAAACAGTACGAATAAAACAGTATAAAAGAATACAACAGTATGATCGGTTTAACTTTGCATTTACTGAATGATTTAAAACAGTACGAATAAAACAGTTTAAAAGAATACAACAGTATGATCGGTTTAACTTTAGATTTACTGAATGATTTAAAACAGTACGAATAAAACAGTATAAAAGAATACAACAGTATGAACCTGTATAGCTGGAATCAGCTTCAGATGAGATCAGATGTGTTTCAACAGTAGGCACTTTTAAATCTAGATTAAAAACACCATCGGTTTAACTTTGCATTTACTGAATGATTTAAAATAAAACAGTATAAAAGAATAAAACAGTATGAACCTTACCTGTTATAAAGGGAATGAAGCTTACGGTATGGTGCTTACCTGCAGAAATAAAGTACAAAAAGAACACACAGAACTTCAATTTTCAACCTGTTTGTGATTACCACACAATCCCGTCACCTGGCTGTGGTCTTCATTTGGTGAACGGTTCTTCACTCATAATTGACCTATACAAGAAATAGAGAAGAATATTAAGCAATTCTGCTCTTACATTTAGATGTGCCCCAAGAACACAGACACACCGGCTCCAAAATGTTGAAACAGTACATTTCTGTTATTTTAATGTGGCAAATGTGTCAGCTTTAAAAGAATCATACCTTACCTTTTAAACAGGATGCGCACTGCATTAAATACCTTTACTCCCAGCATAAGCAAGCAATTTTCAAAATGCTTTAAAAGTAAATGGTGATTATTTTACTTGTTTGCCTGTTTTTGACTACCATAGAATCCTGTCGCCTGGATTCCAACCTATCATTTTCAGGCTTGTAAAGCAAATAATGAAATACATTATCATTGACTTCCATAGTAGGAAAAAAAATATTTTGGAAGTATCGTGATAAATGATGAAGAAAATATTTTGAAAAATGATGGTTAGCACACAGTCGATGGTACCTATTAAATTTCATCATATTTTTTTATTCCTACTATGGAAGTCAATGGTCACTATCTGCTGTGGGTTTACCATCATTCCTCAAAATATCTTCTTTTGTGTTAATCAGAAAAAACGAACGCATACTGGTTTAAAACAACACGAGGATGAGTAAATGATGACAGAATTATCATTATTATAAATTGAAATATTTTCTTACTGCAAGTCATTTAGGTAATCAAGAAAATACTTTACCCGTTGTCTTTGCAAGTTAAACAAATACAGCTTTGCTTCCAGGTCTGTCGACGTTGCTGTGGTTTTTCGACAGCTGTAGTATGAAGGGTAGCGAATGAATGAATACATTGCACAAAAAATCCTTTTTAACTATGCAAATATCTAAAAAGTCTTAAAATAAGATGCATTATTTTGATGAGCAAAAGGACATAAGAAAATAAGCCTAGCCTTTCGGGAGAAAAAACATAAAATTTAAGTGAATTTGGGCTTAAAACAAGCAAATAAATCTGCCAAAGGGGTTAGAAACAAATCTAGATTTAAACACCTAATTCAAGAAAAATTGTCTTAGCCCATTGGCAGATTTGTTGGCTTGTTTTAATGTACATTCATGTACAATATTTCGTTTTGTCTTGTATTTCTAAGCATTTTGTACTGCCCAACGTTGTCTAGGTTGTTTAACGGTTGTCATTTTCTTTTAAAAGCTTTATAATTTATTAGTTTGGATGATTGCCATTCCTGAGAACCGCTTACATTGTAAGTAAAAGAATCATCTAAGCATTATTTTGTTGAATGTCTCTTAGACATGTAGCTGTTTGATTGTGGTTCTATTTAATGGCCAGTCTATACTTGGGGAACGGTCAAACGTCTATTAGATTTTCACTGACAGCCCAAATTAAGCCTTGTTTTAGCCTAGACACATATTCGCGGTCTATTAGAAGTTATGTAGTCGTTTAATAGCCGCTTTTTGATGACCAATGCGTTCTTGTGCCGTGGTTAGGCGTCTCTTGGATTTTCCGTAAAAAGACAAACGAATCTATTTTTAACACAAAGGCCAGGGGAGAGCGCGAACGCAGTCCCCCACTATCAGAAATTTTGCAGTCGAGATTCCCACATTTGGGGAATTCGCAAAGGGTCAGCACAACCGGAGTGCAATGGCTGAGCCTCGCCCTGGGTGAACCACCTTCATGATCATGGTATCTCCCCTGCCAGGTAAGTATGAGCAACAGCCTTTGAGGCCAGACGGCCGCATCTTCCTGTGACCGATCACATCGACGGCGCCCCCGAAGGCCGTCCGACTACCATTTCATTACTGTGTGTGACCAGGTGGAAAGGCGCACGAAGCCAGGTCTGAAACCAAATATTCTTCGAGATCTACCCATTTTCCGTTTCCAGCCCGGTTAAACCGTGCAGAGAGAAAAACGTGAAACAATTTAAATCAAATGGATTTAAATAGCGCATTTCAATATATCGTTTCGTTATTACAAAGTAACTTTACGTGGAATAGAAACAAAGAAATGTACAGAGCAATCGAGAAACAACGAAAGCATAGCAATTTTAGAACGTGGATAAATAAAAACACAAGGGCTCAATGACTTACCCGTTGTCGTTGTGAGTTAAACAAATACAGCTATGCTTCCAGATCTGCCGACGTTGCTGTGGTTCTTCGACAGCTGTAGTACAGTGAAAAAAAAGTTTTCAGGTGTTTTGAACATCCCAATCTGTCTCGTTCGCTTTTTCAGCTGTGTCGATGATGTTTAAGTCGTCATCGTGTCACCTCCAAAATACGAATGCATACAGGTTGAAAACAACACGAGGATGAATAAATGATGACAGAGTTATCATTATAAATTAAAATATTTTCTTACTGCAAGTCATTTAGGTAATCAAGAAAATACTTTACCCGTTGTCTTAAACAAATACAGCTATGCTTCCAGGCGTGTCGACGTTGCTGTGGTTTTTCGACCGCTGTAGTATGAAGGGTAGTGGAAAAAAAAGTTTTCAGGTGTTTTTAACATCCCAAACTGTCTCGTACGATTTTCTTGCGCCTTCAGCTGTGTCGAGGCTGTTTAATTCGTCCTGGTATCACCTCCGCAAACTGTAAGGAAAATAATTAAATACATTACAAAAACATTTCGTTATCAGCGTGTTCATTTCCATGCAAGCTTTTCGTTAAACCAATAATGCCAACGAATACACAGCACTTTTAAAACACACGAATTAAAAAACACTCTGTCATTCACGCACAAAAGAAACAAATTCTGTTTTTTACCTAACTTATTTGTCCCCGAGAAGGGGAGCGCACCGTTCATGGAAACACTGCAATACCACGTCGATGCATGGAGTGGAAGGAGCAAGCTCCGCTTCCATTTCCGAAGGTCAAAAATCCATTTAACGTATAGTCCCCGGGTAGGAGACGTATCAGACATTAAACTGATAAGAACAGATACTTTTATTGTCCAGGGCCGGGGTGAGCCCTTACCAACGTGGCCATCACCCCACTCTACAGAACAAACTTTTTTTATTTTTATTTTTTCCCTGGTGCCCAGCGGAGATCCCCACCCTCCGGCCCGCTGGCCCGCTGTTCCCGTAGCCGGTGGTGGTCTGGGTGCATCTACGGGCAGCCCGGCACGGTGGCAAGCGGGGACCTCCCTGTGTGACCCCGGCCCCTTCGTCCGAATGATTATGTCCGGTGCCCCTGCAACACCGTTCTGACCATCCGCTCGCGTGCGTGGAGGGGCACCGTAACACGTTTCCCCACCAGCAGGTTCCTGGTGGTCCAGATGGTGTCCTTAATGGCATTTAGGGTGAGCCAGAGCGAGGTGAACTCTTGTGCTGACAACACCCTCAGGCCCCGACCCACCCCCAGGACTGCGAGCTTGTAGTCCATCTGGACCCCACCTGCTGGCAGGCACGGGAAAAACAGGGGACCGGTTCTGGCCCACAGGTCCCTCGCATTACCGCACTCCCAGAGCAGATGTCGAACAGTCTCTGGTAGATTACACCCAGTCTGTGGACAGACTGGGTTCTTGGCCATACCCCGGGAGTGCATTACCGCCCTGACTGGGAGGATCTCATGGGCCACCAACCACGCCAAATCTTTGTGTCTGTTCTGAAGAGCGGGGTGGGCAGCGTTCCTCCATACTTGTTTGGCCTCCTCTAAAGTGAGGCCTGGAACTGGGCTCACTGACTCCCGGTCCTGTACAAGAGAGACAAGAGATTTGTGATTTGTTAAAATATTTACATCTTGAGTCTCTAAAATATATTTCTTTAAAAATGTCTTGATAAAACTGTACTGTTGGGGCAAATTAAAAGATACTGGAGTTTTTAAATCAACTGGTAAAACTTTTAAAAATCTCAGGTAGGACCCCATCCAATATCTGACCATAGCTGTCGTCTTGTTCTCGTTGGATGGGGTCACTGCATAACTAATGTGCAGTGCAGTAAATCGGCTTGTTAAAAACAGTTGTGGGTCTGGGAGGCCTATCCCACCATTTTCTGGTCTTTTCTTTACGACCTCTCTCTTTAGACGTTCCCATTTGGACCCCCACAGGAAATAAAACACGGCCCTCTCCACGTCTGTAAAAAATTGTTTAGGAGGACTAAAAACAGAACATACAAGTAAAAGCAATGGTAAAATTACAGCTTTAAAAATCAACACTTTTCCATGTAATGTCAACTGTCTTTGTCCCCAAAACCCCAGTCTTTTCCTAACTTTCCCTAACAAGTCAGTCCAGTTTCCCCGTCCACCACCCTCCTTGTCAAATTTAACTCCTAAAATTTTTAGGTCTGTTTCTTTAAAATCCACATCCAGTCCTCCTGTGTCAATGTTTCCCCACGGCCCAAAGAGCAGGGCCTCGGACTTACTCCTGTTAAGTTTAGCGCCCGAGGCCCGACCGTACCAGTCAGTCAAGTCCATTGCTCTTTGTAAAGATGTAATGTCAGTGGCTAAAATGGTCACGTCGTCCATATATAAAACGCAGGTCGCTGTCAGTCCACCAGTCCCAGGCACGTCTAGTCCTTTAATCCATTTATCCCTTCTCAAGATCTGTGCCAGTGGCTCAATGCATGCCACATACAGGAGGGGAGATAAAGGGCACCCCTGACGGACACCACTGCGTATATTTACCGCTTTGGAAAGATGCCCGTTAACTAGAATTCTGCTGACTAAGCCGTTGTACAGCAATCCCACCCAAGCTATGAATCTCCCTGGGAAACCCATTTTTTCCAGTACCTGAAACAGGTACTTGTGCGAGACCCGGTCGAATGCTTTTTCAAAATCTAAATTTAGGACTGCTAGCCGAATGTTTCTGTCTCTCGCAAAACAGATGGCATCTCTAATCAGCACCAGACTGTCCGTGATCTTCCTCCCGGGCACAGCACATGCTTGATCCGGGTGGATTACGTCCTCTAAAACAGTAGACATTCGTGTTGCTAAAATTTTACTAAAAAGTTTAATGTCAAAATTTAAAAGTGTGATTGGTCGCCACGTCTTAAGGTCAGTCTTGTCTCCTTTCTTATGTAAAAGTGAAACTATCCCTATTCTGAAGCTGTCAGGAAGTTTGTCTAGAGTCTCAAATTCCTTAAAAACCGTCAATAAATCATGTGCTAAAATATCCCAAAACGTCACATAAAACTCCAGGGGGAGTCCATCCATTCCTGGGGACTTCCCTCGTTTAAAACCTTTAAGAGCAGTATGTAATTCTAAAATGGTTAAATCTTGAGATAAAAACACATTTTCACAACTTACCTTTTTTTCTACAAACTCTAAAACTTCCTTTATTGTCTCGTTTTCTACTTCTTTATTGCAATATAAACTTTCATAGAATTCCGTCACTCCATTTAAAATTTCTTTTGTTGTATGCACTTCCCTCCCACCTGTTTTTAGTGATGTTATTGCTTTAGCCTTTGTAACAATCTTCTTAAAAAAATATCTGGTGCATTTTTCCCCTTCCTCAATATCTCTTTCTCTACTTCTTAAAATTACTCCTTTGCTTTGAGTTTCACTTAAAGCTGACATTTCCTCTTTAACTTCTTTGATTTCTTGACTAAAATCCAATCCTTCATTTAAAAGATTAAAATACCTCTGCAGTCTTTTTTGCAGCCCCATCATGCGTCTTTTCTCCCTGTCTTTTTTCATCTTTCCTATTTTTCTAAAAAATTGCCTTGTCCTGTCTTTTACCATCTCCCACCATTGTGTACGTGAATCATAAAAGTCTTGGAGGGTCTGCCATTGGCTAAACTGCTCCCTATATTCTCTAACTACCTCCTCATCCTCGAGAAGGGAACAGTTCAGCTTCCACAGCCCTCCCCCTACCGTCACACCAGTGGGCAGTGAAAGGGTGCAAGACAGCATCATGTGATCAGAAAAGAACAGGGGGGTCAATGTAGCATCGGTTGGCGGGCAGTCTCTTGTAAAAACATAGTCGATTCGAGAGGCTTTAGTGCCATCACCACTGAACCAGGTGAAGCCCTCCTCTCTCTGATGCATTAGTTTAAAACAGTCGACTAACTTAAAATCTCTCACTAAACCCTGCAATAAAACCGATGTTTTATCTACCTTAAAATCTTCCCCTACCCTCTTCCTATCCTTTTGGCTTAAAACACAATTAAAATCCCCTGCCACCACCAGGGGAGCCCTACCTAGCATGTGAGGCTGCAAAACCTCTAAAAGTTCATGCCTTTCATTTTTATCTGTAAAACCATACACGTTGAGAATCTTAAAATCCCTGTCGAAAAAAGTCAGATTTGCTAAAATGGCCCGTCCGTCCCTCACCACCGTGCTGCCCTTCACCAAGATGTTAGGATTATTTATTAAAATTGCAACACCATCTGATTTATTAAAATTTGATCCACTCCACAGTGAGGGTCCTGGGGTCCATAGTTCCTCCCACCTTCTATAATTAGTTAAAAAGGGCAGAGAACACTCTTGCAATAAAAACACATCTGACTTAAAAGACTTTAAAAGGGATAAAACACTCTGTGCTCGGATGTTAGTCCTCACACTTCTCACATTGATTGTAGAGACAGTGAGGGCCATGACACTTGATCTTAGCCAAAAGGCCGAGAAGCGATACCGCAATAGACGCAGCCAAAGGGGAGCCGGCGAAGGCGCTGGCTTTCGGGGTGGAGGCTAGCGGGCATTTAACTCTAATATGAAGTAGTATGTAATATGAAGGGTAGAGTGAAAAAAAAGTGTTAAAGTGTTTTAAACATCCAAATCTGTTCGTTTACTTTGTATTTTTTTCCTGTTTTCGAGTAAAAAAGAATTCTTAAATCGAGATGCATTTTCTTAAGCAAAGTGGCTTAGATTTTAAGTCTTGTTTACTGAAATAAATTCTAAAATGTAATAGGTTAAGGCCTAAATCAAGTAAAAATATATGCCAGTGGTTTAAGGGAAATAAACCTAAATTGAGTTTATTATTGCATTAAGTTGGAACAGAAATTAAGTTTATTTTTCTTACCCCACCGGCAGATATTTTTACTTGTTTTAAATATAAACCTGTTGCTTTTTAGAATTTATTTCAATTATTACAACACATAATATCTTAAGCCACTTTGCTTAACAAGTAAATGCATCTCGATTTAAGAATGGTCAGATATTTACTAGAAAACAAGACAAAAACTTCCAAACATGAATTTACAGACGGCTGGAAATTTTAAACAAAATAACTAGACATACCTATTCGGGTCTGCTCCCGTTTGCTGTGATGAAGGGGGTCTTAGTCCAAAGCACATTTTGAGGAATACTTACACATTTTACTTCTTATTTCTTTAGAATGAATTATTATTTATTTTCAATTACAAAGTATGCGATCTGATTTTCTATTTATTTATTTATTTAGCTTGTTGCACATTTGATTTGTTGCCGCATCATTCCGTGTTAATGTATTTCAATGTATTTGTTTATAAGCAAAAAGTGCGTTATTATAATTCATTATATAGCTGCGAAATATATAAAAGTATTCCCAGCAAACACAAAACGTTTTTATAACGTTTTTGTATTTGCTGGGTTGGCATCACTTTCTTTAGCTCACACAAAATTCTACCAAAAAACAGCATATCATTTTCTACTAAATAACTGCATACACTGTGGATTAAAAATGTCCGGAATGCGAACCTGGTAAAACCCAGGTAAAAAAAGCAAATAAAAAATAAACCATTTTGATTTAGCAAAAGTTTACAAATAAATGCACTCCCTGTACACAACAAGCACGTCTCGTTACCATTCATATTTTGCGTGATTTAAGTTTCGTCGCATACATTTTGGAATAAAATAAGGCTTTTAATGTATGCAGACTTCATTCTCCATTAAGGGCTTATCAATCATAATGAACGCTGTTAACTATTCTCATTGAATGGTCTAAATCCAATGCTGGTAAAGAAATCAAATGTCCATTTAAACGCAACAAGCAAACAGCTATGCTTCCAGGTCTGTCGACGTTGCTGTGGTTTTTCGACAGCTGTAATATGAAGGGTAGAGTGAAAAAAGTGTTTAAGTGTTTTAAACATCCAAATCTGTTCGTTTACTTGCTACTTTTTTCCTGTTTTCGAGTAAAAAAATAATTCTTAAATCGAGATGCATTTTCTTGTTAAGCAAAGTGGCTTAGATTTTAAGTCTTGTTTACTGAAATAAATTCTAAAATGTAATAGGTTAAGGCCTAAATCAAGTAAAAATATATGCCAGTGGGTTAAGGGAAATAAACCTAAATTGAGTTTATTATTGAATTAAGTTGAAACTGAAATTAAGTTTATTTTTCTTACCCCGCCGGCAGATATTTTTACTTGTTTTAAATATAAACCTGTTGATTTTTGTAATTTATTTCAATTATTACAATACATAACATCTTAAGCCACTTTGCGTAACAAGTAAATGCATCTCGATTTAAGAATTGTCAGATATTTACTAGAAAACAAGACAATAACAGCAAGACAGACCTTAATTTACTTTTTTCTTCCAAACATGAATTTACAGACGGCTGGAAATTTTAAATAAAACAACTAGACATACCTATTCGGGTCTGCTCCCGTTTGCTGTGATGAACGGGGTCTTGGTCCAAAGCACATTTTGAGGAATACTTACACATTTTACTTCTTATTTCTTTAGAATTAATTATTATTTATTTTCAATTACAAAGTATGCGATCTGATTTTCTAATCGCGGTGTGTTTTATTCCTCGTTTGCTTGCATGGATTTGCTTTATTTATTTTGCTTGTTGCATTTAAATGCACATTTGATTTGTTGCCGCATTATCCTGTGTTAATGTATTTCAACGTGCTTATAAACAAAAAGTGCGTTATTATAACCAATTATATAGCTGTGAAATATATAAAAGTATTCCCAAAAACCCAGGTAAAAAAGTAAAATAAAAAATAAACCATTTTGATTTAGCAAAAGTTTACAAATAAATGCACTCCCTGTACACAACAAGCACGTCTGGTTACCATTCATGTTTTGCATGATTTAAGTCTCGTCGCATACATGTTTGCGTAAGGATTTGATATTTATTTTTTGTGGAAGTTTATTAAACTAAAAGGCTTTGTATTTTTGCTCCGTGAGCCGCTTGGACGCTGTTTAAATAGTCATCGGGAGTTAACTGTATTTTGCTGTCCTGCAGTTTTTTTCTTTCTTTACGTGTGTATATAAGTGTATGTACCATTTATATAACTATTTCCACATGTAATATCTGAGCGGTGGTTTTTGAGACTTAAACAGAAGGCGAGAGTATGTTTGTGTGTTTTGGTTTATTTTTGGTTCGTCACTGCTTTTAAGAACTATGCACTGATTTGCTGTGTGGTTTGTCCCTTCTGTTAAAAAGTGGATTTAATCTAGTCTCTCCAATTGTGGGTAAATAACCGGTGGGCCGTAAATTTTATCTTTTAAATATTTTTAAGCACTTTCTGTAAAAAATAAATTTGTACTATTTTTGGAGAGTCACGTCTCTGTCTTTAATCCCATCCGAACCAGCAGGGTCCTTTTCATATTTTTGTAACTTTTTTGTTTGTTTATTTTTTCTCTTGGGTTCAATCTATTTTCCTGTGTGAATAAATAACCCAGGTGACCTAGTCGGTTCCTTTTCATACCTTTAACCAAAGGTTACACATGCAAGCAAACGAGGAATAACACATACGATTAGATCATCACGTCACATACTTTGGAATTAATAAGAAACAATTATTCAGTCTAAAGAAATGAGAAGTAAAACGTGTATGTACTTCTTCAAATGGGCACACTTTGGACAACGACCCCCGTCATTACAGTAAAATGTTTTCCCTACTTCCGGTCAAAGCCGCCATTTTGTGAAATGGGCATATAGGCGACGCTGGAGCATGCCGCCATTGTCTCTGTTCAACAAAACAATTGTGTTTATATATAGATCTATTCGATTTTTTTTCGATTTCAATCACCGAATACAAGGTACAACACGATGCCATCTGGCCCTTCTCTCTGGTTTATGTTTGTAAGGAAAATAGAGGGCGAAATTCCATTTCAGTCAAACATTCCTTCGTGCCACGCTGCTTTTTTTCTTTGAACGAAAAAAAAACCCCGTGTGCTCCGCCTATACAATTCGTTTTCCTGTTTATGATTATTTTATGCTTAAAACAAGCAAATAAATCTGCCTAAAGGGTAAGAAAAAAAGTCGTGAACTTTTCCCATAAATACTATTTCAAGAAAAACTGTCCTACCCCACTGGCCGATTTTTTGCTTGTTTAAATTCACTTCGATTGCATATATAAAAATATTGTCTACAAACTAGATCACCGGGCAGATGTTTATCTTTTTAGTATCCACCGAAGACACATGCGAACCTGCATATGGGCCAAACTTTTCCACAATACACATTCGTTGTGTGCACGCGCCATTGTCTTTGTTCAACGCGACAGCGTGCTCCGCCTAAATAATTTGACCCATTTTAACATGGGTTTGTTTCTCGTTGTTGTTTTTTCTTTGAAAACAATCTATATAGCGCTCTCCACAATCGTTTTGGTGTTAGCTTTACGTGGAATAGAAACACACAAAAGTACTGAGCGAACGAGAAACATATTATAGAACGCGCAACATCATATAGATCACGGATTGGAAACCAAACTGGCAACCACGCACAAAAGAAGCAAACTCTGGTTTTAAACTCACCTTATTTGTGCCCGGAAAGCGCCCGAGTCGATGAACGGAGTGGACGGAGCAAGCCTCGCTTCCATTTCCGAAGGTCAAAAATCCATTTAAACTTGTAGTCCCCGGTGTCCACTTGTTCTTGTCCAAAAAGCCGAGAAGCGATACCGCAATGGGAGCCGGAGAAGGCGCTGGCTGTCGGGATGGAGGTTAACGGGTCAGAGGTCTGGCACTGAAGGTCTGGGTCCATTCCTCACCGTGTGCATTTCACTCTATACGTGTAAAAAACATACAAATACATAAAATACATACAGAAACAGTTATCACTTACACAAAAAGAACATGAAGGTAAAGCTTCAGTTAATTTGCCTGCTGATTGCTTTTTGCATGCACATAAAAAACTGAACAAAACTGATATACTAAACAAAATAGGCCCTAAAATTGAGGAACACCAGTTGTATAGCTATTTTTTAAATATGAAATAAGACAATAAATTACAAATAACATTTGAATGCCTGCAGCTTGTTCATGTCCACTCCACAAAAAAAAACAGTGTGACCCTTCTATTTGGTTTCAAGTTTGAAAGTTTCGAACCTATGCAACACTCTTAAGACAAATGCTCCTAAAAAGTACCAAATAAGGGTTCCTCAGCATGTAACCACAGCAGAACCCGTTTTTTGGTACTATATGGAAACTTTTTATAAGGTTCTATAAAGAATCTTGCCTTGAAAAGTGCTCGCCTCAATGGTGCTATAAAAAAACATTAATTTATCAGCTGTCAGGAGTGACATTTTTGTTACTTATCCACTTTTTAATGTATAACACTTGATAAAGATTATTTATTGTCAATTCTTCACATGTTTCAAGCATACAAAGCAATCGAAATACAAGGTGCATCAGCATTCAGTTAATATGCCACCTGGAGCTGGAATCAGCTTTCAGAAGAGATCAGATGTGTTTCAACGGTAGACACTTTTAAATCTAGATGAAAAACACGACGGTTTAACTTTGCATTTACTGAATGATTTAAAACAGTACGAATGAAACAGTATAAAAGAATACAACAGTATGAACCTGTAGCTGGAATCAGCTTTCGGATGAGATCAGATGTGTTTCAACAGTAGGCACTTTTAAACCTAGATTAAAAACACATCAGTTTAACTTTGCATTTACTGAATGATTTAAAACAGTACGAATGAAACAGTATAAAAGAATACAACAGTATGAACCTGTAGCTGGAATCAGCTTTCAAATGAGATCAGATGTGTTTCAACAGTGGGCACTTTTAAACCTAGATTAAAGACACATCGATTTAACTTTGCATTTACTGAAGAATATAAAACAGTACGAATAAAACAGTATAAAAGAATACAACAGTATGATCGTTTTAACTTTGCATTTACTGAATGATTTAAAACAGTACGAATAAAACAGTATAAAAGAATACAACAGTATGAACCTGTAGCTGGAATCAGCTTTCAAATGAGATCAGATGTGTTTCAACAGTAGGCACTTTTAAATCTAGATTTAAAGACACATCGGTTTAACTTTGCATTTACTGAAGAATTTGAAACAGTACGAATGAAACAGTATAAAAGAATACAACAGTATAAACCTGTAGCTGGAATCAGCTTTCAGATGAGATCAGATGTGTTTCAACAGTAGGCACTTTTAAATCTAGATTAAAGACACAACGGTTTAACTTTGCATTTACTGAATAAACAGTACGAATAAAACATTATAAAAGAATACAACAGTATGATCGGTTTAACTTTGCATTTACTGAATGATTTAAAACAGTACGAATGAAACAGTATAAAAGAATACAACAGTATGATCGGTTTAACTTTGCATTTACTGAATGATTTAAAACAGAACGAATAAAACAGTATAAAAGAATACAACAGTATGAACCTGTAGCTGGAATCAGCTTTCAAATGAGATCAGATGTGTTTCAACAGAAGACACTTTTAAATCTAGATTAAAAACACATCGGTTTAACTTTGCATTTACTGAATGATTTAAAACAGTACGAATAAAACAGTATAAAAGAATACAACAGTATGATCGGTTTAACTTTGCATTTACTGAATGATTTAAAACAGTACGAATAAAACAGTTTAAAAGAATACAACAGTATGATCGGTTTAACTTTAGATTTACTGAATGATTTAAAACAGTACGAATAAAACAGTATAAAAGAATACAACAGTATGAACCTGTATAGCTGGAATCAGCTTCAGATGAGATCAGATGTGTTTCAACAGTAGGCACTTTTAAATCTAGATTAAAAACACCATCGGTTTAACTTTGCATTTACTGAATGATTTAAAATAAAACAGTATAAAAGAATAAAACAGTATGAACCTTACCTGTTATAAAGGGAATGAAGCTTACGGTATGGTGCTTACCTGCAGAAATAAAGTACAAAAAGAACACACAGAACTTCAATTTTCAACCTGTTTGTGATTACCACACAATCCCGTCACCTGGCTGTGGTCTTCATTTGGTGAACGGTTCTTCACTCATAATTGACCTATACAAGAAATAGAGAAGAATATTAAGCAATTCTGCTCTTACATTTAGATGTGCCCCAAGAACACAGACACACCGGCTCCAAAATGTTGAAACAGTACATTTCTGTTATTTTAATGTGGCAAATGTGTCAGCTTTAAAAGAATCATACCTTACCTTTTAAACAGGATGCGCACTGCATTAAATACCTTTACTCCCAGCATAAGCAAGCAATTTTCAAAATGCTTTAAAAGTAAATGGTGATTATTTTACTTGTTTGCCTGTTTTTGACTACCATAGAATCCTGTCGCCTGGATTCCAACCTATCATTTTCAGGCTTGTAAAGCAAATAATGAAATACATTATCATTGACTTCCATAGTAGGAAAAAAAATATTTTGGAAGTATCGTGATAAATGATGAAGAAAATATTTTGAAAAATGATGGTTAGCACACAGTCGATGGTACCTATTAAATTTCATCATATTTTTTTATTCCTACTATGGAAGTCAATGGTCACTATCTGCTGTGGGTTTACCATCATTCCTCAAAATATCTTCTTTTGTGTTAATCAGAAAAAACGAACGCATACAGGTTTAAAACAACACGAGGATGAGTAAATGATGACAGAATTATCATTATTATAAATTGAAATATTTTCTTACTGCAAGTCATTTAGGTAATCAAGAAAATACTTTACCCGTTGTCTTTGCAAGTTAAACAAATACAGCTTTGCTTCCAGGTCTGTCGACGTTGCTGTGGTTTTTCGACAGCTGTAGTATGAAGGGTAGCGAATGAATGAATACATTGCACAAAAAATCCTTTTTAACTATGCAAATATCTAAAAAGTCTTAAAATAAGATGCATTATTTTGATGAGCAAAAGGACATAAGAAAATAAGCCTAGCCTTTCGGGAGAAAAAACATAAAATTTAAGTGAATTTGGGCTTAAAACAAGCAAATAAATCTGCCAAAGGGGTTAGAAACAAATCTAGATTTAAACACCTAATTCAAGAAAAATTGTCTTAGCCCATTGGCAGATTTGTTGGCTTGTTTTAATGTACATTCATGTACAATATTTCGTTTTGTCTTGTATTTCTAAGCATTTTGTACTGCCCAACGTTGTCTAGGTTGTTTAACGGTTGTCATTTTCTTTTAAAAGCTTTATAATTTATTAGTTTGGATGATTGCCATTCCTGAGAACCGCTTACATTGTAAGTAAAAGAATCATCTAAGCATTATTTTGTTGAATGTCTCTTAGACATGTAGCTGTTTGATTGTGGTTCTATTTAATGGCCAGTCTATACTTGGGGAACGGTCAAACGTCTATTAGATTTTCACTGACAGCCCAAATTAAGCCTTGTTTTAGCCTAGACACATATTCGCGGTCTATTAGAAGTTATGTAGTCGTTTAATAGCCGCTTTTTGATGACCAATGCGTTCTTGTGCCGTGGTTAGGCGTCTCTTGGATTTTCCGTAAAAAGACAAACGAATCTATTTTTAACACAAAGGCCAGGGGAGAGCGCGAACGCAGTCCCCCACTATCAGAAATTTTGCAGTCGAGATTCCCACATTTGGGGAATTCGCAAAGGGTCAGCACAACCGGAGTGCAATGGCTGAGCCTCGCCCTGGGTGAACCACCTTCATGATCATGGTATCTCCCCTGCCAGGTAAGTATGAGCAACAGCCTTTGAGGCCAGACGGCCGCATCTTCCTGTGACCGATCACATCGACGGCGCCCCCGAAGGCCGTCCGACTACCATTTCATTACTGTGTGTGACCAGGTGGAAAGGCGCACGAAGCCAGGTCTGAAACCAAATATTCTTCGAGATCTACCCATTTTCCGTTTCCAGCCCGGTTAAACCGTGCAGAGAGAAAAACGTGAAACAATTTAAATCAAATGGATTTAAATAGCGCATTTCAATATATCGTTTCGTTATTACAAAGTAACTTTACGTGGAATAGAAACAAAGAAATGTACAGAGCAATCGAGAAACAACGAAAGCATAGCAATTTTAGAACGTGGATAAATAAAAACACAAGGGCTCAATGACTTACCCGTTGTCGTTGTGAGTTAAACAAATACAGCTATGCTTCCAGATCTGCCGACGTTGCTGTGGTTCTTCGACAGCTGTAGTACAGTGAAAAAAAAGTTTTCAGGTGTTTTGAACATCCCAATCTGTCTCGTTCGCTTTTTCAGCTGTGTCGATGATGTTTAAGTCGTCATCGTGTCACCTCCAAAATACGAATGCATACAGGTTGAAAACAACACGAGGATGAATAAATGATGACAGAGTTATCATTATAAATTAAAATATTTTCTTACTGCAAGTCATTTAGGTAATCAAGAAAATACTTTACCCGTTGTCTTAAACAAATACAGCTATGCTTCCAGGCGTGTCGACGTTGCTGTGGTTTTTCGACCGCTGTAGTATGAAGGGTAGTGGAAAAAAAGTTTTCAGGTGTTTTTAACATCCCAAACTGTCTCGTACGATTTTCTTGCGCCTTCAGCTGTGTCGAGGCTGTTTAATTCGTCCTGGTATCACCTCCGCAAACTGTAAGGAAAATAATTAAATACATTACAAAAACATTTCGTTATCAGCGTGTTCATTTCCATGCAAGCTTTTCGTTAAACCAATAATGCCAACGAATACACAGCACTTTTAAAACACACGAATTAAAAAACACTCTGTCATTCACGCACAAAAGAAACAAATTCTGTTTTTTACCTAACTTATTTGTCCCCGAGAAGGGGAGCGCACCGTTCATGGAAACACTGCAATACCACGTCGATGCATGGAGTGGAAGGAGCAAGCTCCGCTTCCATTTCCGAAGGTCAAAAATCCATTTAACGTATAGTCCCCGGGTAGGAGACGTATCAGACATTAAACTGATAAGAACAGATACTTTTATTGTCCAGGGCCGGGGTGAGCCCTTACCAACGTGGCCATCACCCCACTCTACAGAACAAACTTTTTTTATTTTTATTTTTTCCCTGGTGCCCAGCGGAGATCCCCACCCTCCGGCCCGCTGGCCCGCTGTTCCCGTAGCCGGTGGTGGTCTGGGTGCATCTACGGGCAGCCCGGCACGGTGGCAAGCGGGGACCTCCCTGTGTGACCCCGGCCCCTTCGTCCGAATGATTATGTCCGGTGCCCCTGCAACACCGTTCTGACCATCCGCTCGCGTGCGTGGAGGGGCACCGTAACACGTTTCCCCACCAGCAGGTTCCTGGTGGTCCAGATGGTGTCCTTAATGGCATTTAGGGTGAGCCAGAGCGAGGTGAACTCTTGTGCTGACAACACCCTCAGGCCCCGACCCACCCCCAGGACTGCGAGCTTGTAGTCCATCTGGACCCCACCTGCTGGCAGGCACGGGAAAAACAGGGGACCGGTTCTGGCCCACAGGTCCCTCGCATTACCGCACTCCCAGAGCAGATGTCGAACAGTCTCTGGTAGATTACACCCAGTCTGTGGACAGACTGGGTTCTTGGCCATACCCCGGGAGTGCATTACCGCCCTGACTGGGAGGATCTCATGGGCCACCAACCACGCCAAATCTTTGTGTCTGTTCTGAAGAGCGGGGTGGGCAGCGTTCCTCCATACTTGTTTGGCCTCCTCTAAAGTGAGGCCTGGAACTGGGCTCACTGACTCCCGGTCCTGTACAAGAGAGACAAGAGATTTGTGATTTGTTAAAATATTTACATCTTGAGTCTCTAAAATATATTTCTTTAAAAATGTCTTGATAAAACTGTACTGTTGGGGCAAATTAAAAGATACTGGAGTTTTTAAATCAACTGGTAAAACTTTTAAAAATCTCAGGTAGGACCCCATCCAATATCTGACCATAGCTGTCGTCTTGTTCTCGTTGGATGGGGTCACTGCATAACTAATGTGCAGTGCAGTAAATCGGCTTGTTAAAAACAGTTGTGGGTCTGGGAGGCCTATCCCACCATTTTCTGGTCTTTTCTTTACGACCTCTCTCTTTAGACGTTCCCATTTGGACCCCCACAGGAAATAAAACACGGCCCTCTCCACGTCTGTAAAAAATTGTTTAGGAGGACTAAAAACAGAACATACAAGTAAAAGCAATGGTAAAATTACAGCTTTAAAAATCAACACTTTTCCATGTAATGTCAACTGTCTTTGTCCCCAAAACCCCAGTCTTTTCCTAACTTTCCCTAACAGGTCAGTCCAGTTTCCCCGGCCACCACCCTCTTTGTCAAATTTTACTCCTAAAATTTTTAAGTCAGTCGTTTTAAAATCCACATCCAATTGTCCTGTGTCTATGTTTCCCCACGGCCCGAAGAGCAGGGCCTCGGACTTACTTCTGTTGAGTTTAGCGCCCGAGGCCCGACCGTACCAGTCAGTCAAGTCCATTGCTCTTCGTAAAGATGTAATGTCAGTGTCTAAAATGGTCACGTCGTCCATATATAAAACGCAGGTCGCTGTCAGTCCACCAGTCCCAGGAACGTCCAGTCCTTTAATCCATTTATCCCTTCTCAAGATCTGTGCCAGTGGTTCCATACATGCCACATACAGGAGGGGAGATAAAGGACACCCCTGACGGACGCCGCTGCAAATATTTACAGCTTTGGAAAGATGCCCGTTAACTAGAATTCTGCTGACTAAGCCGTTGTACAGCAATCCCACCCAAGCTATGAATCTCCCTGGGAAACCCATTTTTTCCAGTACCTGAAACAGGTACTTGTGCGAGACCCGGTCGAATGCTTTTTCAAAATCTAAATTTAGGACTGCTAGCCGAATGTTTCTGTCTCTCGCAAAACAGATGGCATCTCTAATCAGCACCAGACTGTCCGTGATCTTCCTCCCGGGCACAGCACATGCTTGATCCGGGTGGATTACGTCCTCTAAAACAGTAGACATTCGTGTTGCTAAAATTTTACTAAAAAGTTTAATGTCAAAATTTAAAAGTGTGATTGGTCGCCACGTCTTAAGGTCAGTCTTGTCTCCTTTCTTATGTAAAAGTGAAACTATCCCTATTCTGAAGCTGTCAGGAAGTTTGTCTAGAGTCTCAAATTCCTTAAAAACCGTCAATAAATCATGTGCTAAAATATCCCAAAACGTCACATAAAACTCCAGGGGGAGTCCATCCATTCCTGGGGACTTCCCTCGTTTAAAACCTTTAAGAGCAGTATGTAATTCTAAAATGGTTAAATCTTGAGATAAAAACACATTTTCACAACTTACCTTTTTTTCTACAAACTCTAAAACTTCCTTTATTGTCTCGTTTTCTACTTCTTTATTGCAATATAAACTTTCATAGAATTCCGTCACTCCATTTAAAATTTCTTTTGTTGTATGCACTTCCCTCCCACCTGTTTTTAGTGATGTTATTGCTTTAGCCTTTGTAACAATCTTCTTAAAAAAATATCTGGTGCATTTTTCCCCTTCCTCAATATCTCTTTCTCTACTTCTTAAAATTACTCCTTTGCTTTGAGTTTCACTTAAAGCTGACATTTCCTCTTTAACTTCTTTGATTTCTTGACTAAAATCCAATCCTTCATTTAAAAGATTAAAATACCTCTGCAGTCTTTTTTGCAGCCCCATCATGCGTCTTTTCTCCCTGTCTTTTTTCATCTTTCCTATTTTTCTAAAAAATTGCCTTGTCCTGTCTTTTACCATCTCCCACCATTGTGTACGTGACACTTGATCTTAGCCAAAAGGCCGAGAAGCGATACCGCAATAGACGCAGCCAAAGGGGAGCCGGCGAAGGCGCTGGCTTTCGGGGTGGAGGCTAGCGGGCATTTAACTCTAATATGAAGTAGTATGTAATATGAAGGGTAGAGTGAAAAAAAAGTGTTAAAGTGTTTTAAACATCCAAATCTGTTCGTTTACTTTGTATTTTTTTCCTGTTTTCGAGTAAAAAAGAATTCTTAAATCGAGATGCATTTTCTTAAGCAAAGTGGCTTAGATTTTAAGTCTTGTTTACTGAAATAAATTCTAAAATGTAATAGGTTAAGGCCTAAATCAAGTAAAAATATATGCCAGTGGTTTAAGGGAAATAAACCTAAATTGAGTTTATTATTGCATTAAGTTGGAACAGAAATTAAGTTTATTTTTCTTACCCCACCGGCAGATATTTTTACTTGTTTTAAATATAAACCTGTTGCTTTTTAGAATTTATTTCAATTATTACAACACATAATATCTTAAGCCACTTTGCTTAACAAGTAAATGCATCTCGATTTAAGAATGGTCAGATATTTACTAGAAAACAAGACAAAAACTTCCAAACATGAATTTACAGACGGCTGGAAATTTTAAACAAAATAACTAGACATACCTATTCGGGTCTGCTCCCGTTTGCTGTGATGAAGGGGGTCTTAGTCCAAAGCACATTTTGAGGAATACTTACACATTTTACTTCTTATTTCTTTAGAATGAATTATTATTTATTTTCAATTACAAAGTATGCGATCTGATTTTCTATTTATTTATTTATTTAGCTTGTTGCACATTTGATTTGTTGCCGCATCATTCCGTGTTAATGTATTTCAATGTATTTGTTTATAAGCAAAAAGTGCGTTATTATAATTCATTATATAGCTGCGAAATATATAAAAGTATTCCCAGCAAACACAAAACGTTTTTATAACGTTTTTGTATTTGCTGGGTTGGCATCACTTTCTTTAGCTCACACAAAATTCTACCAAAAAACAGCATATCATTTTCTACTAAATAACTGCATACACTGTGGATTAAAAATGTCCGGAATGCGAACCTGGTAAAACCCAGGTAAAAAAAGCAAATAAAAAATAAACCATTTTGATTTAGCAAAAGTTTACAAATAAATGCACTCCCTGTACACAACAAGCACGTCTCGTTACCATTCATATTTTGCGTGATTTAAGTTTCGTCGCATACATTTTGGAATAAAATAAGGCTTTTAATGTATGCAGACTTCATTCTCCATTAAGGGCTTATCAATCATAATGAACGCTGTTAACTATTCTCATTGAATGGTCTAAATCCAATGCTGGTAAAGAAATCAAATGTCCATTTAAACGCAACAAGCAAACAGCTATGCTTCCAGGTCTGTCGACGTTGCTGTGGTTTTTCGACAGCTGTAATATGAAGGGTAGAGTGAAAAAAGTGTTTAAGTGTTTTAAACATCCAAATCTGTTCGTTTACTTGCTACTTTTTTCCTGTTTTCGAGTAAAAAAATAATTCTTAAATCGAGATGCATTTTCTTGTTAAGCAAAGTGGCTTAGATTTTAAGTCTTGTTTACTGAAATAAATTCTAAAATGTAATAGGTTAAGGCCTAAATCAAGTAAAAATATATGCCAGTGGGTTAAGGGAAATAAACCTAAATTGAGTTTATTATTGAATTAAGTTGAAACTGAAATTAAGTTTATTTTTCTTACCCCGCCGGCAGATATTTTTACTTGTTTTAAATATAAACCTGTTGATTTTTGTAATTTATTTCAATTATTACAATACATAACATCTTAAGCCACTTTGCGTAACAAGTAAATGCATCTCGATTTAAGAATTGTCAGATATTTACTAGAAAACAAGACAATAACAGCAAGACAGACCTTAATTTACTTTTTTCTTCCAAACATGAATTTACAGACGGCTGGAAATTTTAAATAAAACAACTAGACATACCTATTCGGGTCTGCTCCCGTTTGCTGTGATGAACGGGGTCTTGGTCCAAAGCACATTTTGAGGAATACTTACACATTTTACTTCTTATTTCTTTAGAATTAATTATTATTTATTTTCAATTACAAAGTATGCGATCTGATTTTCTAATCGCGGTGTGTTTTATTCCTCGTTTGCTTGCATGGATTTGCTTTATTTATTTTGCTTGTTGCATTTAAATGCACATTTGATTTGTTGCCGCATTATCCTGTGTTAATGTATTTCAACGTGCTTATAAACAAAAAGTGCGTTATTATAACCAATTATATAGCTGTGAAATATATAAAAGTATTCCCAAAAACCCAGGTAAAAAAGTAAAATAAAAAATAAACCATTTTGATTTAGCAAAAGTTTACAAATAAATGCACTCCCTGTACACAACAAGCACGTCTGGTTACCATTCATGTTTTGCATGATTTAAGTCTCGTCGCATACATGTTTGCGTAAGGATTTGATATTTATTTTTTGTGGAAGTTTATTAAACTAAAAGGCTTTGTATTTTTGCTCCGTGAGCCGCTTGGACGCTGTTTAAATAGTCATCGGGAGTTAACTGTATTTTGCTGTCCTGCAGTTTTTTTCTTTCTTTACGTGTGTATATAAGTGTATGTACCATTTATATAACTATTTCCACATGTAATATCTGAGCGGTGGTTTTTGAGACTTAAACAGAAGGCGAGAGTATGTTTGTGTGTTTTGGTTTATTTTTGGTTCGTCACTGCTTTTAAGAACTATGCACTGATTTGCTGTGTGGTTTGTCCCTTCTGTTAAAAAGTGGATTTAATCTAGTCTCTCCAATTGTGGGTAAATAACCGGTGGGCCGTAAATTTTATCTTTTAAATATTTTTAAGCACTTTCTGTAAAAAATAAATTTGTACTATTTTTGGAGAGTCACGTCTCTGTCTTTAATCCCATCCGAACCAGCAGGGTCCTTTTCATATTTTTGTAACTTTTTTGTTTGTTTATTTTTTCTCTTGGGTTCAATCTATTTTCCTGTGTGAATAAATAACCCAGGTGACCTAGTCGGTTCCTTTTCATACCTTTAACCAAAGGTTACACATGCAAGCAAACGAGGAATAACACATACGATTAGATCATCACGTCACATACTTTGGAATTAATAAGAAACAATTATTCAGTCTAAAGAAATGAGAAGTAAAACGTGTATGTACTTCTTCAAATGGGCACACTTTGGACAACGACCCCCGTCATTACAGTAAAATGTTTTCCCTACTTCCGGTCAAAGCCGCCATTTTGTGAAATGGGCATATAGGCGACGCTGGAGCATGCCGCCATTGTCTCTGTTCAACAAAACAATTGTGTTTATATATAGATCTATTCGATTTTTTTTCGATTTCAATCACCGAATACAAGGTACAACACGATGCCATCTGGCCCTTCTCTCTGGTTTATGTTTGTAAGGAAAATAGAGGGCGAAATTCCATTTCAGTCAAACATTCCTTCGTGCCACGCTGCTTTTTTTCTTTGAACGAAAAAAAACCCCGTGTGCTCCGCCTATACAATTCGTTTTCCTGTTTATGATTATTTTATGCTTAAAACAAGCAAATAAATCTGCCTAAAGGGTAAGAAAAAAAGTCGTGAACTTTTCCCATAAATACTATTTCAAGAAAAACTGTCCTACCCCACTGGCCGATTTTTTGCTTGTTTAAATTCACTTCGATTGCATATATAAAAATATTGTCTACAAACTAGATCACCGGGCAGATGTTTATCTTTTTAGTATCCACCGAAGACACATGCGAACCTGCATATGGGCCAAACTTTTCCACAATACACATTCGTTGTGTGCACGCGCCATTGTCTTTGTTCAACGCGACAGCGTGCTCCGCCTAAATAATTTGACCCATTTTAACATGGGTTTGTTTCTCGTTGTTGTTTTTTCTTTGAAAACAATCTATATAGCGCTCTCCACAATCGTTTTGGTGTTAGCTTTACGTGGAATAGAAACACACAAAAGTACTGAGCGAACGAGAAACATATTATAGAACGCGCAACATCATATAGATCACGGATTGGAAACCAAACTGGCAACCACGCACAAAAGAAGCAAACTCTGGTTTTAAACTCACCTTATTTGTGCCCGGAAAGCGCCCGAGTCGATGAACGGAGTGGACGGAGCAAGCCTCGCTTCCATTTCCGAAGGTCAAAAATCCATTTAAACTTGTAGTCCCCGGTGTCCACTTGTTCTTGTCCAAAAAGCCGAGAAGCGATACCGCAATGGGAGGCGGAGAAGGCGCTGGCTGTCGGGATGGAGGTTAACGGGTCAGAGGTCTGGCACTGAAGGTCTGGGTCCATTCCTCACCGTGTGCATTTCACTCTATACGTGTAAAAAACATACAAATACATAAAATACATACAGAAACAGTTATCACTTACACAAAAAGAACATGAAGGTAAAGCTTCAGTTAATTTGCTTGCTGATTGCTTTTTGCATGCACATAAAAAACTGAACAAAACTGATATACTAAACAAAATAGGCCCTAAAATTGAGGAACACCAGTTGTATAGCTATTTTTTAAATATGAAATAAGACAATAAATTACAAATAACATTTGAATGCCTGCAGCTTGTTCATGTCCACTCCACAAAAAAAAACAGTGTGACCCTTCTATTTGGTTTCAAGTTTGAAAGTTTCGAACCTATGCAACACTCTTAAGACAAATGCTCCTAAAAAGTACCAAATAAGGGTTCCTCAGCATGTAACCACAGCAGAACCCGTTTTTTGGTACTATATGGAAACTTTTTATAAGGTTCTATAAAGAATCTTGCCTTGAAAAGTGCTCGCCTCAATGGTGCTATAAAAAAACATTAATTTATCAGCTGTCAGGAGTGACATTTTTGTTACTTATCCACTTTTTAATGTATAACACTTGATAAAGATTATTTATTGTCAATTCTTCACATGTTTCAAGCATACAAAGCAATCGAAATACAAGGTGCATCAGCATTCAGTTAATATGCCACCTGGAGCTGGAATCAGCTTTCAGAAGAGATCAGATGTGTTTCAACGGTAGACACTTTTAAATCTAGATGAAAAACACGACGGTTTAACTTTGCATTTACTGAATGATTTAAAACAGTACGAATGAAACAGTATAAAAGAATACAACAGTATGAACCTGTAGCTGGAATCAGCTTTCGGATGAGATCAGATGTGTTTCAACAGTAGGCACTTTTAAACCTAGATTAAAAACACATCAGTTTAACTTTGCATTTACTGAATGATTTAAAACAGTACGAATGAAACAGTATAAAAGAATACAACAGTATGAACCTGTAGCTGGAATCAGCTTTCAAATGAGATCAGATGTGTTTCAACAGTGGGCACTTTTAAACCTAGATTAAAGACACATCGATTTAACTTTGCATTTACTGAAGAATATAAAACAGTACGAATAAAACAGTATAAAAGAATACAACAGTATGATCGGTTTAACTTTGCATTTACTGAATGATTTAAAACAGTACGATAAAAGAATACAAACAGTATAAAAGAAGATGAGATCAGATGTGTTTCAACAGTATGACACCTGTATTATAAAACTGATCGGTTTAACTTTGCATTTACTGAATGATTTAAAACAGTACGAATGAAATCAGTATGAAATGATCAGATGTGTTTCAACAGTAGGCACATCGGTTTAACTTTGCATTTACTGAGATTAAAACAGTACGAATAAAACAGTATAAAAGAATACAACAGTATGATCGGTTTAACTTTGCATTTACTGAATGATTTAAAACAGTACGAATGAAACAGTATAAAAGAATACAACAGTATGAACCTGTAGCTGGAATCAGCTTTCAAATGAGATCAGATGTGTTTCAACAGTAGGCACTTTTAAATCTAGTATTAAAGAAACAACGGTTTTAACTTTGCATTTACTGAATAAACAGTACGAATAAAACATTATAAAAGAATACAACAGTATGATCGGTTTAACTTTGATTTACTGAATGATTTAAAACAGTACGAATGAAACAGTATAAAAGAATACAACAGTATGAACCTGTAGCTGGAATCAGCTTTCAAATGAGATCAGATGTGTTTCAACAGTGGGCACTTTTAAACCTAGATTAAAGACACATCGGTTTAACTTTGCATTTACTGAAGAATATAAAACAGTACGAATAAAAGAGTATAAAAGAATACAACAGTATGATCGGTTTAACTTTGCATTTACTGAATGATTTAAAACAGAACGAATAAAACAGTATAAAAGAATACAACAGTATGAACCTGTAGCTGGAATCAGCTTTCAAATGAGATCAGATGTGTTTCAACAGAAGACACTTTTAAATCTAGATTAAAAACACATCGGTTTAACTTTGCATTTACTGAATGATTTAAAACAGTACGAATAAAACAGTATAAAAGAATACAACAGTATGATCGGTTTAACTTTGCATTTACTGAATGATTTAAAACAGTACGAATAAAACAGTTTAAAAGAATACAACAGTATGATCGGTTTAACTTTAGATTTACTGAATGATTTAAAACAGTACGAATAAAACAGTATAAAAGAATACAACAGTATGAACCTGTATAGCTGGAATCAGCTTCAGATGAGATCAGATGTGTTTCAACAGTAGGCACTTTTAAATCTAGATTAAAAACACCATCGGTTTAACTTTGCATTTACTGAATGATTTAAAATAAAACAGTATAAAAGAATAAAACAGTATGAACCTTACCTGTTATAAAGGGAATGAAGCTTACGGTATGGTGCTTACCTGCAGAAATAAAGTACAAAAAGAACACACAGAACTTCAATTTTCAACCTGTTTGTGATTACCACACAATCCCGTCACCTGGCTGTGGTCTTCATTTGGTGAACGGTTCTTCACTCATAATTGACCTATACAAGAAATAGAGAAGAATATTAAGCAATTCTGCTCTTACATTTAGATGTGCCCCAAGAACACAGACACACCGGCTCCAAAATGTTGAAACAGTACATTTCTGTTATTTTAATGTGGCAAATGTGTCAGCTTTAAAAGAATCATACCTTACCTTTTAAACAGGATGCGCACTGCATTAAATACCTTTACTCCCAGCATAAGCAAGCAATTTTCAAAATGCTTTAAAAGTAAATGGTGATTATTACTTGTTTGCCTGTTTTTGACTACCATAGAATCCTGTCGCCTGGATTCCAACCTATCATTTTCAGGCTTGTAAAGCAAATAATGAAATACATTATCATTGACTTCCATAGTAGGAAAAAAAATATTTTGGAAGTATCGTGATAAATGATGAAGAAAATATTTTGAAAAATGATGGTTAGCACACAGTCGATGGTACCTATTAAATTTCATCATATTTTTTTATTCCTACTATGGAAGTCAATGGTCACTATCTGCTGTGGGTTTACCATCATTCCTCAAAATATCTTCTTTTGTGTTAATCAGAAAAAACGAACGCATACAGGTTTAAAACAACACGAGGATGAGTAAATGATGACAGAATTATCATTATTATAAATTGAAATATTTTCTTACTGCAAGTCATTTAGGTAATCAAGAAAATACTTTACCCGTTGTCTTTGCATGTTAAACAAATACAGCTTTGCTTCCAGGTCTGTCGACGTTGCTGTGGTTTTTCGACAGCTGTAGTATGAAGGGTAGCGAATGAATGAATACATTGCACAAAAAATCCTTTTTAACTATGCAAATATCTAAAAAGTCTTAAAATAAGATGCATTATTTTGATGAGCAAAAGGACATAAGAAAATAAGCCTAGCCTTTCGGGAGAAAAAACATAAAATTTAAGTGAATTTGGGCTTAAAACAAGCAAATAAATCTGCCAAAGGGGTTAGAAACAAATCTAGATTTAAACACCTAATTCAAGAAAAATTGTCTTAGCCCATTGGCAGATTTGTTGGCTTGTTTTAATGTACATTCATGTACAATATTTCGTTTTGTCTTGTATTTCTAAGCATTTTGTACTGCCCAACGTTGTCTAGGTTGTTTAACGGTTGTCATTTTCTTTTAAAAGCTTTATAATTTATTAGTTTGGATGATTGCCATTCCTGAGAACCGCTTACATTGTAAGTAAAAGAATCATCTAAGCATTATTTTGTTGAATGTCTCTTAGACATGTAGCTGTTTGATTGTGGTTCTATTTAATGGCCAGTCTATACTTGGGGAACGGTCAAACGTCTATTAGATTTTCACTGACAGCCCAAATTAAGCCTTGTTTTAGCCTAGACACATATTCGCGGTCTATTAGAAGTTATGTAGTCGTTTAATAGCCGCTTTTTGATGACCAATGCGTTCTTGTGCCGTGGTTAGGCGTCTCTTGGATTTTCCGTAAAAAGACAAACGAATCTATTTTTAACACAAAGGCCAGGGGAGAGCGCGAACGCAGTCCCCCACTATCAGAAATTTTGCAGTCGAGATTCCCACATTTGGGGAATTCGCAAAGGGTCAGCACAACCGGAGTGCAATGGCTGAGCCTCGCCCTGGGTGAACCACCTTCATGATCATGGTATCTCCCCTGCCAGGTAAGTATGAGCAACAGCCTTTGAGGCCAGACGGCCGCATCTTCCTGTGACCGATCACATCGACGGCGCCCCCGAAGGCCGTCCGACTACCATTTCATTACTGTGTGTGACCAGGTGGAAAGGCGCACGAAGCCAGGTCTGAAACCAAATATTCTTCGAGATCTACCCATTTTCCGTTTCCAGCCCGGTTAAACCGTGCAGAGAGAAAAACGTGAAACAATTTAAATCAAATGGATTTAAATAGCGCATTTCAATATATCGTTTCGTTATTACAAAGTAACTTTACGTGGAATAGAAACAAAGAAATGTACAGAGCAATCGAGAAACAACGAAAGCATAGCAATTTTAGAACGTGGATAAATAAAAACACAAGGGCTCAATGACTTACCCGTTGTCGTTGTGAGTTAAACAAATACAGCTATGCTTCCAGATCTGCCGACGTTGCTGTGGTTCTTCGACAGCTGTAGTACAGTGAAAAAAAAGTTTTCAGGTGTTTTGAACATCCCAATCTGTCTCGTTCGCTTTTTCAGCTGTGTCGATGATGTTTAAGTCGTCATCGTGTCACCTCCAAAATACGAATGCATACAGGTTGAAAACAACACGAGGATGAATAAATGATGACAGAGTTATCATTATAAATTAAAATATTTTCTTACTGCAAGTCATTTAGGTAATCAAGAAAATACTTTACCCGTTGTCTTAAACAAATACAGCTATGCTTCCAGGCGTGTCGACGTTGCTGTGGTTTTTCGACCGCTGTAGTATGAAGGGTAGTGGAAAAAAAAGTTTTCAGGTGTTTTTAACATCCCAAACTGTCTCGTACGATTTTCTTGCGCCTTCAGCTGTGTCGAGGCTGTTTAATTCGTCCTGGTATCACCTCCGCAAACTGTAAGGAAAATAATTAAATACATTACAAAAACATTTCGTTATCAGCGTGTTCATTTCCATGCAAGCTTTTCGTTAAACCAATAATGCCAACGAATACACAGCACTTTTAAAACACACGAATTAAAAAACACTCTGTCATTCACGCACAAAAGAAACAAATTCTGTTTTTTACCTAACTTATTTGTCCCCGAGAAGGGGAGCGCACCGTTCATGGAAACACTGCAATACCACGTCGATGCATGGAGTGGAAGGAGCAAGCTCCGCTTCCATTTCCGAAGGTCAAAAATCCATTTAACGTATAGTCCCCGGGTAGGAGACGTATCAGACATTAAACTGATAAGAACAGATTTTTTTTTCTTTCGAAAATTTTTTTATTGTCATCACATCTTTTTTTCAAAAACAAACATGGCTTTAAAGAAACACTCACATTCACAGTCACAGTCATTAATTTCAATAAAATATCTTTAAAACGTCAGACAATAAATAACATTTAAGACTTTTTTAAAGAGATAGGACTATTAAAATCTTTTCTGGGTGTTAAAAGGGTAAAAAGCCAATGAGTTTAAGAATAAAACAATGCATGAAGTTTTTAACAATTGTAAAACAACAACCTAAATCAATTTAAAAAGTCCTTTATTTGTACAGGGCCGGGGTGAGCCCTTACCAACGTGGCCATCACCCCACTCTACAGAACAAACTTTTTTTATTTTTATTTTTTCCCTGGTGCCCAGCGGAGATCCCCACCCTCCGGCCCGCTGGCCCGCTGTTCCCGTAGCCGGTGGTGGTCTGGGTGCATCTACGGGCAGCCCGGCACGGTGGCAAGCTGGGACCTCCCTGTGGTACCCCGACCCCTTCATCCGAATGATTATGTCCGGTGCCCCTGCAGCATAGATTTCACCCTCTGCTCGCGTGCGTGGAGGGGCACCGTAACACGTTTCCCCACCAGCAGGTTCCTGGTGGTCCAGATGGTGTCCTTAATGGCATTTAGGGTGAGCCAGAGCGAGGTGAACTCTTGTGCTGACAACACCCTCAGGCCCCGACCCACCCCCAGGACTGCGAGCTTGTAGTCCATCTGGACCCCACCTGCTGGCAGGCACGGGCAATACAGAGGGCCGGTTCTGGCCCACAGGTCCCTCGCATTACCGCACTCCCAGAGCAGATGTCGTACGGTCTCCGGAAGGTTGCACCCAGTCTGTGGACAGACTGGGTTCTTGGCCATACCCCGGGAGTGCATTACCGCCCTGACTGGGAGGATCTCATGGGCCACCAACCATGCCAAATCTTTAAGTCTGTTCTGAAGAGCGGGGTGGGCAGCGTTCCTCCATACTTGTTTGGCCTCCTCTAAAGTGAGGCCTGGGATTGGACTCACTGACTCCCGGTCCTGTACAAGAGAGACACTTGATCTTAGCCAAAAGGCCGAGAAGCGATACCGCAATAGACGCAGCCAAAGGGGAGCCGGCGAAGGCGCTGGCTTTCGGGGTGGAGGCTAGCGGGCATTTAACTCTAATATGAAGTAGTATGTAATATGAAGGGTAGAGTGAAAAAAAAGTGTTAAAGTGTTTTAAACATCCAAATCTGTTCGTTTACTTTGTATTTTTTTCCTGTTTTCGAGTAAAAAAGAATTCTTAAATCGAGATGCATTTTCTTAAGCAAAGTGGCTTAGATTTTAAGTCTTGTTTACTGAAATAAATTCTAAAATGTAATAGGTTAAGGCCTAAATCAAGTAAAAATATATGCCAGTGGTTTAAGGGAAATAAACCTAAATTGAGTTTATTATTGCATTAAGTTGGAACAGAAATTAAGTTTATTTTTCTTACCCCACCGGCAGATATTTTTACTTGTTTTAAATATAAACCTGTTGCTTTTTAGAATTTATTTCAATTATTACAACACATAATATCTTAAGCCACTTTGCTTAACAAGTAAATGCATCTCGATTTAAGAATGGTCAGATATTTACTAGAAAACAAGACAAAAACTTCCAAACATGAATTTACAGACGGCTGGAAATTTTAAACAAAATAACTAGACATACCTATTCGGGTCTGCTCCCGTTTGCTGTGATGAAGGGGGTCTTAGTCCAAAGCACATTTTGAGGAATACTTACACATTTTACTTCTTATTTCTTTAGAATGAATTATTATTTATTTTCAATTACAAAGTATGCGATCTGATTTTCTATTTATTTATTTATTTAGCTTGTTGCACATTTGATTTGTTGCCGCATCATTCCGTGTTAATGTATTTCAATGTATTTGTTTATAAGCAAAAAGTGCGTTATTATAATTCATTATATAGCTGCGAAATATATAAAAGTATTCCCAGCAAACACAAAACGTTTTTATAACGTTTTTGTATTTGCTGGGTTGGCATCACTTTCTTTAGCTCACACAAAATTCTACCAAAAAACAGCATATCATTTTCTACTAAATAACTGCATACACTGTGGATTAAAAATGTCCGGAATGCGAACCTGGTAAAACCCAGGTAAAAAAAGCAAATAAAAAATAAACCATTTTGATTTAGCAAAAGTTTACAAATAAATGCACTCCCTGTACACAACAAGCACGTCTCGTTACCATTCATATTTTGCGTGATTTAAGTTTCGTCGCATACATTTTGGAATAAAATAAGGCTTTTAATGTATGCAGACTTCATTCTCCATTAAGGGCTTATCAATCATAATGAACGCTGTTAACTATTCTCATTGAATGGTCTAAATCCAATGCTGGTAAAGAAATCAAATGTCCATTTAAACGCAACAAGCAAACAGCTATGCTTCCAGGTCTGTCGACGTTGCTGTGGTTTTTCGACAGCTGTAATATGAAGGGTAGAGTGAAAAAAAGTGTTTAAGTGTTTTAAACATCCAAATCTGTTCGTTTACTTGCTACTTTTTTCCTGTTTTCGAGTAAAAAAATAATTCTTAAATCGAGATGCATTTTCTTGTTAAGCAAAGTGGCTTAGATTTTAAGTCTTGTTTACTGAAATAAATTCTAAAATGTAATAGGTTAAGGCCTAAATCAAGTAAAAATATATGCCAGTGGGTTAAGGGAAATAAACCTAAATTGAGTTTATTATTGAATTAAGTTGAAACTGAAATTAAGTTTATTTTTCTTACCCCGCCGGCAGATATTTTTACTTGTTTTAAATATAAACCTGTTGATTTTTGTAATTTATTTCAATTATTACAATACATAACATCTTAAGCCACTTTGCGTAACAAGTAAATGCATGTCGATTTAAGAATTGTCAGATATTTACTAGAAAACAAGACAATAACAGCAAGACAGACCTTAATTTACTTTTTTCTTCCAAACATGAATTTACAGACGGCTGGAAATTTTAAATAAAACAACTAGACATACCTATTCGGGTCTGCTCCCGTTTGCTGTGATGAACGGGGTCTTGGTCCAAAGCACATTTTGAGGAATACTTACACATTTTACTTCTTATTTCTTTAGAATTAATTATTATTTATTTTCAATTACAAAGTATGCGATCTGATTTTCTAATCGCGGTGTGTTTTATTCCTCGTTTGCTTGCATGGATTTGCTTTATTTATTTTGCTTGTTGCATTTAAATGCACATTTGATTTGTTGCCGCATTATCCTGTGTTAATGTATTTCAACGTGCTTATAAACAAAAAGTGCGTTATTATAACCAATTATATAGCTGTGAAATATATAAAAGTATTCCCAAAAACCCAGGTAAAAAAGTAAAATAAAAAATAAACCATTTTGATTTAGCAAAAGTTTACAAATAAATGCACTCCCTGTACACAACAAGCACGTCTGGTTACCATTCATGTTTTGCATGATTTAAGTCTCGTCGCATACATGTTTGCGTAAGGATTTGATATTTATTTTTTGTGGAAGTTTATTAAACTAAAAGGCTTTGTATTTTTGCTCCGTGAGCCGCTTGGACGCTGTTTAAATAGTCATCGGGAGTTAACTGTATTTTGCTGTCCTGCAGTTTTTTTCTTTCTTTACGTGTGTATATAAGTGTATGTACCATTTATATAACTATTTCCACATGTAATATCTGAGCGGTGGTTTTTGAGACTTAAACAGAAGGCGAGAGTATGTTTGTGTGTTTTGGTTTATTTTTGGTTCGTCACTGCTTTTAAGAACTATGCACTGATTTGCTGTGTGGTTTGTCCCTTCTGTTAAAAAGTGGATTTAATCTAGTCTCTCCAATTGTGGGTAAATAACCGGTGGGCCGTAAATTTTATCTTTTAAATATTTTTAAGCACTTTCTGTAAAAAATAAATTTGTACTATTTTTGGAGAGTCACGTCTCTGTCTTTAATCCCATCCGAACCAGCAGGGTCCTTTTCATATTTTTGTAACTTTTTTGTTTGTTTATTTTTTCTCTTGGGTTCAATCTATTTTCCTGTGTGAATAAATAACCCAGGTGACCTAGTCGGTTCCTTTTCATACCTTTAACCAAAGGTTACACATGCAAGCAAACGAGGAATAACACATACGATTAGATCATCACGTCACATACTTTGGAATTAATAAGAAACAATTATTCAGTCTAAAGAAATGAGAAGTAAAACGTGTATGTACTTCTTCAAATGGGCACACTTTGGACAACGACCCCCGTCATTACAGTAAAATGTTTTCCCTACTTCCGGTCAAAGCCGCCATTTTGTGAAATGGGCATATAGGCGACGCTGGAGCATGCCGCCATTGTCTCTGTTCGACAAAACAATTGTGTTTATATATAGATCTATTCGATTTTTTTTCGATTTCAATCACCGAATACAAGGTACAACACGATGCCATCAGGCCCTTCTCTCTGGTTTATGTTTGTAAGGAAAATAGAGGGCGAAATTCCATTTCAGTCAAACATTCCTTCCGTGCCACGCTGCTTTTTTTCTTTGAACGAAAAAAAAAACCCGTGTGCTCCGCCTATACAATTCGTTTTCCTGTTTATGATTATTTTATGCTTAAAACAAGCAAATAAATCTGCCTAAAGGGTAAGAAAAAAAGTCGTGAACTTTTCCCATAAATACTATTTCAAGAAAAACTGTCCTACCCCACTGGCCGATTTTTTGCTTGTTTAAATTCACTTCGATTGCATATATAAAAATATTGTCTACAAACTAGATCACCGGGCAGATGTTTATCTTTTTAGTATCCACCGAAGACACATGCGAACCTGCATATGGGCCAAACTTTTCCACAATACACATTCGTTGTGTGCACGCGCCATTGTCTTTGTTCAACGCGACAGCGTGCTCCGCCTAAATAATTTGACCCATTTTAACATGGGTTTGTTTCTCGTTGTTGTTTTTTCTTTGAAAACAATCTATATAGCGCTCTCCACAATCGTTTTGGTGTTAGCTTTACGTGGAATAGAAACACACAAAAGTACTGAGCGAACGAGAAACATATTATAGAACGCGCAACATCATATAGATCACGGATTGGAAACCAAACTGGCAACCACGCACAAAAGAAGCAAACTCTGGTTTTAAACTCACCTTATTTGTGCCCGGAAAGCGCCCGAGTCGATGAACGGAGTGGACGGAGCAAGCCTCGCTTCCATTTCCGAAGGTCAAAAATCCATTTAAACTTGTAGTCCCCGGTGTCCACTTGTTCTTGTCCAAAAAGCCGAGAAGCGATACCGCAATGGGAGCCGGAGAAGGCGCTGGCTGTCGGGATGGAGGTTAACGGGTCAGAGGTCTGGCACTGAAGGTCTGGGTCCATTCCTCACCGTGTGCATTTCACTCTATACGTGTAAAAAACATACAAATACATAAAATACATACAGAAACAGTTATCACTTACACAAAAAGAACATGAAGGTAAAGCTTCAGTTAATTTGCTTGCTGATTGCTTTTTGCATGCACATAAAAAACTGAACAAAACTGATATACTAAACAAAATAGGCCCTAAAATTGAGGAACACCAGTTGTATAGCTATTTTTTAAATATGAAATAAGACAATAAATTACAAATAACATTTGAATGCCTGCAGCTTGTTCATGTCCACTCCACAAAAAAAAAAAACAGTGTGACCCTTCTATTTGGTTTCAAGTTTGAAAGTTTCGAACCTATGCAACACTCTTAAGACAAATGCTCCTAAAAAGTACCAAATAAGGGTTCCTCAGCATGTAACCACAGCAGAACCCGTTTTTTGGTACTATATGGAAACTTTTTATAAGGTTCTATAAAGAATCTTGCCTTGAAAAGTGCTCGCCTCAATGGTGCTATAAAAAAACATTAATTTATCAGCTGTCAGGAGTGACATTTTTGTTACTTATCCACTTTTTAATGTATAACACTTGATAAAGATTATTTATTGTCAATTCTTCACATGTTTCAAGCATACAAAGCAATCGAAATACAAGGTGCATCAGCATTCAGTTAATATGCCACCTGGAGCTGGAATCAGCTTTCAGAAGAGATCAGATGTGTTTCAACGGTAGACACTTTTAAATCTAGATGAAAAACACGACGGTTTAACTTTGCATTTACTGAATGATTTAAAACAGTACGAATGAAACAGTATAAAAGAATACAACAGTATGAACCTGTAGCTGGAATCAGCTTTCGGATGAGATCAGATGTGTTTCAACAGTAGGCACTTTTAAACCTAGATTAAAAACACATCAGTTTAACTTTGCATTTACTGAATGATTTAAAACAGTACGAATGAAACAGTATAAAAGAATACAACAGTATGAACCTGTAGCTGGAAAAAGCTTTCAAATGAGATCAGATGTGTTTCAACAGTGGGCACTTTTAAACCTAGATTAAAGACACATCGATTTAACTTTGCATTTACGGAAGAATATAAAACAGTACGAATAAAACAGTATAAAAGAATACAACAGTATGATCGGTTTAACTTTGCATTTACTGAATGATTTAAAACAGTATGAATAAAACAGTATAAAAGAATACAACAGTATGAACCTGTAGCTGGAATCAGCTTTCAGATGAGATCAGATGTGTTTCAACAGTAGGCACTTTTAAATCTAGATTTAAAGACACATCGGTTTAACTTTGCATTTACTGAAGAATTTGAAACAGTACGAATGAAACAGTATAAAAGAATACAACAGTATAAACCTGTAGCTGGAATCAGCTTTCAGATGAGATCAGATGTGTTTCAACAGTAGGCACTTTTAAATCTAGATTAAAGACACAACGGTTTAACTTTGCATTTACTGAATAAACAGTACGAATAAAACATTATAAAAGAATACAACAGTATGATCGGTTTAACTTTGCATTTACTGAATGATTTAAAACAGTACGAATGAAACAGTATAAAAGAATACAACAGTATGAACCTGTAGCTGGAATCAGCTTTCAAATGAGATCAGATGTGTTTCAACAGTGGGCACTTTTAAACCTAGATTAAAGACACATCGGTTTAACTTTGCATTTACTGAAGAATATAAAACAGTACGAATAAAAGAGTATAAAAGAATACAACAGTATGATCGGTTTAACTTTGCATTTACTGAATGATTTAAAACAGAACGAATAAAACAGTATAAAAGAATACAACAGTATGAACCTGTAGCTGGAATCAGCTTTCAAATGAGATCAGATGTGTTTCAACAGAAGACACTTTTAAATCTAGATTAAAAACACATCGGTTTAACTTTGCATTTACTGAATGATTTAAAACAGTACGAATAAAACAGTATAAAAGAATACAACAGTATGATCGGTTTAACTTTGCATTTACTGAATGATTTAAAACAGTACGAATAAAACAGTTTAAAAGAATACAACAGTATGATCGGTTTAACTTTAGATTTATGAATGATTTAAAACGTACGAATAAAACAGTATAAAAGAATACAACAGTATGAACCTGTAGCTGGAATCAGCTTTCAAATGAGATCAGATGGGTTTCAACAGTGGGCACTTTTAAACCTAGATTAAAGACACATCGGTTTAACTTTGCATTTACTGAAGAATATAAAACAGTACGAATAAAAGAGTATAAAAGAATACAACAGTATGATCGGTTTAACTTTGCATTTACTGAATGATTTAAAACAGAACGAATAAAACAGTATAAAAGAATACAACAGTATGAACCTGTAGCTGGAATCAGCTTTCAAATGAGATCAGATGTGTTTCAACAGAAGACACTTTTAAATCTAGATTAAAAACACATCGGTTTAACTTTGCATTTACTGAATGATTTAAAACAGTACGAATAAAACAGTATAAAAGAATACAACAGTATGATCGGTTTAACTTTGCATTTACTGAATGATTTAAAACAGTACGAATAAAACAGTTTAAAAGAATACAACAGTATGATCGGTTTAACTTTAGATTTACTGAATGATTTAAAACAGTACGAATAAAACAGTATAAAAGAATACAACAGTATGAACCTGTATAGCTGGAATCAGCTTCAGATGAGATCAGATGTGTTTCAACAGTAGGCACTTTTAAATCTAGATTAAAAACACCATCGGTTTAACTTTGCATTTACTGAATGATTTAAAATAAAACAGTATAAAAGAATAAAACAGTATGAACCTTACCCGCCATAAAGGGAATGAAGCTTACGGTATGGTGCTTACCTGCAGAAATAAAGTACAAAAAGAACACACAGAACTTCAATTTTCAACCTGTTTGTGATTACCACACAATCCCGTCACCTGGCTGTGGTCTTCATTTGGTGAACGGTTCTTCACTCATAATTGACCTATACAAGAAATAGAAAAGAATATTAAGCAATTCTGCTATTACATTTAGATGTGCCCCAAGAACACAGACACACCGGCTCCAAAATGTTGAAACAGTACATTTCTGTTATTTTAATGTGGCAAATGTGTCAGCTTTAAAAGAACCATACCTTACCTTTTAAACAGGATGCGCACTGCATTAAATACCTTTACTCCCAGCATAAGCAAGCAATTTTCAAAATGCTTTAAAAGTAAATGGTGATTATTTTACTTGTTTGCCTGTTTTTGACTACCATAGAATCCTGTCGCCTGGATTCCAACCTATCATTTTCAGGCTTGTAAAGCAAATAATGAAATACATTATCATTGACTTCCATAGTAGGAAAAAAAAATATTTTGGAAGTATCGTGATAAATGATGAAGAAAATATTTTGAAAAATGATGGCTAGCACACAGTCGATGGTACCTATTAAATTTCATCATATTTTTTTATTCCTACTATGGAAGTCAATGGTCACTATCTGCTGTGGGTTTACCATCATTCCTCAAAATATCTTCTTTTGTGTTAATCAGAAAAAACGAACGCATACAGGTTTAAAACAACACGAGGATGAGTAAATGATGACAGAATTATCATTATTATAAATTGAAATATTTTCTTACTGCAAGTCATTTAGGTAATCAAGAAAATACTTTACCCGTTGTCTTTGCAAGTTAAACAAATACAGCTTTGCTTCCAGGTCTGTCGACGTTGCTGCGGTTTTTCGACAGCTGTAGTATGAAGGGTAGCGAATGAATGAATACATTGCACAAAAAATCCTTTTTAACTATGCAAATATCTAAAAAGTCTTAAAATAAGATGCATTATTTTGATGAGCAAAAGGACATAAGAAAATAAGCCTAGCCTTTCGGGAGAAAAAACATAAAATTTAAGTGAATTTGGGCTTAAAACAAGCAAATAAATCTGCCAAAGGGGTTAGAAACAAATCTAGATTTAAACACCTAATTCAAGAAAAATTGTCTTAGCCCATTGGCAGATTTGTTGGCTTGTTTTAATGTACATTCATGTACAATATTTCGTTTTGTCTTGTATTTCTAAGCATTTTGTACTGCCCAACGTTGTCTAGGTTGTTTAACGGTTGTCATTTTCTTTTAAAAGCTTTATAATTTATTAGTTTGGATGATTGCCATTCCTGAGAACCGCTTACATTGTAAGTAAAAGAATCATCTAAGCATTATTTCGTTGAATGTCTCTTAGACATGTAGCTGTTTGATTGTGGTTCTATTTAATGGCCAGTCTATACTTGGGGAACGGTCAAACGTCTATTAGATTTTCACTGACAGCCCAAATTAAGCCTTGTTTTAGCCTAGACACATATTCGCGGTCTATTAGAAGTTATGTAGTCGTTTAATAGCCGCTTTTTGATGACCAATGCGTTCTTGTGCCGTGGTTAGGCGTCTCTTGGATTTTCCGTAAAAAGACAAACGAATCTATTTTTAACACAAAGGCCAGGGGAGAGCGCGAACGCAGTCCCCCACTATCAGAAATTTTGCAGTCGAGATTCCCACATTTGGGGAATTCGCAAAGGGTCAGCACAACCGGAGTGCAATGGCTGAGCCTCGCCCTGGGTGAACCACCTTCATGATCATGGTATCTCCCCTGCCAGGTAAGTATGAGCAACAGCCTTTGAGGCCAGACGGCCGCATCTTCCTGTGACCGATCACATCGACGGCGCCCCCGAAGGCCGTCCGACTACCATTTCATTACTGTGTGTGACCAGGTGGAAAGGCGCACGAAGCCAGGTCTGAAACCAAATATTCTTCGAGATCTACCCATTTTCCGTTTCCAGCCCGGTTAAACCGTGCAGAGAGAAAAACGTGAAACAATTTAAATCAAATGGATTTAAATAGCGCATTTCAATATATCGTTTCGTTATTACAAAGTAACTTTACGTGGAATAGAAACAAAGAAATGTACAGAGCAATCGAGAAACAACGAAAGCATAGCAATTTTAGAACGTGGATAAATAAAAACACAAGGGCTCAATGACTTACCCGTTGTCGTTGTGAGTTAAACAAATACAGCTATGCTTCCAGATCTGCCGACGTTGCTGTGGTTCTTCGACAGCTGTAGTACAGTGAAAAAAAAGTTTTCAGGTGTTTTGAACATCCCAATCTGTCTCGTTCGCTTTTTCAGCTGTGTCGATGATGTTTAAGTCGTCATCGTGTCACCTCCAAAATACGAATGCATACAGGTTGAAAACAACACGAGGATGAATAAATGATGACAGAGTTATCATTATAAATTAAAATATTTTCTTACTGCAAGTCATTTAGGTAATCAAGAAAATACTTTACCCGTTGTCTTAAACAAATACAGCTATGCTTCCAGGCGTGTCGACGTTGCTGTGGTTTTTCGACCGCTGTAGTATGAAGGGTAGTGGAAAAAAAGTTTTCTGGTGTTTTTAACATCCCAAACTGTCTCGTACGATTTTCTTGCGCCTTCAGCTGTGTCGAGGCTGTTTAATTCGTCCTGGTATCACCTCCGCAAACTGTAAGGAAAATAATTAAATACATTACAAAAACATTTCGTTATCAGCGTGTTCATTTCCATGCAAGCTTTTCGTTAAACCAATAATGCCAACGAATACACAGCACTTTTAAAACACACGAATTAAAAAACACTCTGTCATTCACGCACAAAAGAAACAAATTCTGTTTTTTACCTAACTTATTTGTCCCCGAGAAGGGGAGCGCACCGTTCATGGAAACACTGCAATACCACGTCGATGCATGGAGTGGAAGGAGCAAGCTCCGCTTCCATTTCCGAAGGTCAAAAATCCATTTAACGTATAGTCCCCGGGTAGGAGACGTATCAGACATTAAACTGATAAGAACAGATACTACACTTGATCTTAGCCAAAAGGCCGAGAAGCGATACCGCAATAGACGCAGCCAAAGGGGAGCCGGCGAAGGCGCTGGCTTTCGGGGTGGAGGCTAGCGGGCATTTAACTCTAATATGAAGTAGTATGTAATATGAATATGTAGAGTGAAAAAAAAGTGTTAAAGTGTTTTAAACATCCAAATCTGTTCGTTTACTTTGTATTTTTTTCCTGTTTTCGAGTAAAAAAGAATTCTTAAATCGAGATGCATTTTCTTAAGCAAAGTGGCTTAGATTTTAAGTCTTGTTTACTGAAATAAATTCTAAAATGTAATAGGTTAAGGCCTAAATCAAGTAAAAATATATGCCAGTGGTTTAAGGGAAATAAACCTAAATTGAGTTTATTATTGCATTAAGTTGGAACAGAAATTAAGTTTATTTTTCTTACCCCACCGGCAGATATTTTTACTTGTTTTAAATATAAACCTGTTGCTTTTTAGAATTTATTTCAATTATTACAACACATAATATCTTAAGCCACTTTGCTTAACAAGTAAATGCATCTCGATTTAAGAATGGTCAGATATTTACTAGAAAACAAGACAAAAACTTCCAAACATGAATTTACAGACGGCTGGAAATTTTAAACAAAATAACTAGACATACCTATTCGGGTCTGCTCCCGTTTGCTGTGATGAAGGGGGTCTTAGTCCAAAGCACATTTTGAGGAATACTTACACATTTTACTTCTTATTTCTTTAGAATGAATTATTATTTATTTTCAATTACAAAGTATGCGATCTGATTTTCTATTTATTTATTTATTTAGCTTGTTGCACATTTGATTTGTTGCCGCATCATTCCGTGTTAATGTATTTCAATGTATTTGTTTATAAGCAAAAAGTGCGTTATTATAATTCATTATATAGCTGCGAAATATATAAAAGTATTCCCAGCAAACACAAAACGTTTTTATAACGTTTTTGTATTTGCTGGGTTGGCATCACTTTCTTTAGCTCACACAAAATTCTACCAAAAAACAGCATATCATTTTCTACTAAATAACTGCATACACTGTGGATTAAAAATGTCCGGAATGCGAACCTGGTAAAACCCAGGTAAAAAAAGCAAATAAAAAATAAACCATTTTGATTTAGCAAAAGTTTACAAATAAATGCACTCCCTGTACACAACAAGCACGTCTCGTTACCATTCATATTTTGCGTGATTTAAGTTTCGTCGCATACATTTTGGAATAAAATAAGGCTTTTAATGTATGCAGACTTCATTCTCCATTAAGGGCTTATCAATCATAATGAACGCTGTTAACTATTCTCATTGAATGGTCTAAATCCAATGCTGGTAAAGAAATCAAATGTCCATTTAAACGCAACAAGCAAACAGCTATGCTTCCAGGTCTGTCGACGTTGCTGTGGTTTTTCGACAGCTGTAATATGAAGGGTAGAGTGAAAAAAGTGTTTAAGTGTTTTAAACATCCAAATCTGTTCGTTTACTTGCTACTTTTTTCCTGTTTTCGAGTAAAAAAATAATTCTTAAATCGAGATGCATTTTCTTGTTAAGCAAAGTGGCTTAGATTTTAAGTCTTGTTTACTGAAATAAATTCTAAAATGTAATAGGTTAAGGCCTAAATCAAGTAAAAATATATGCCAGTGGGTTAAGGGAAATAAACCTAAATTGAGTTTATTATTGAATTAAGTTGAAACTGAAATTAAGTTTATTTTTCTTACCCCGCCGGCAGATATTTTTACTTGTTTTAAATATAAACCTGTTGATTTTTGTAATTTATTTCAATTATTACAATACATAACATCTTAAGCCACTTTGCGTAACAAGTAAATGCATCTCGATTTAAGAATTGTCAGATATTTACTAGAAAACAAGACAATAACAGCAAGACAGACCTTAATTTACTTTTTTCTTCCAAACATGAATTTACAGACGGCTGGAAATTTTAAATAAAACAACTAGACATACCTATTCGGGTCTGCTCCCGTTTGCTGTGATGAACGGGGTCTTGGTCCAAAGCACATTTTGAGGAATACTTACACATTTTACTTCTTATTTCTTTAGAATTAATTATTATTTATTTTCAATTACAAAGTATGCGATCTGATTTTCTAATCGCGGTGTGTTTTATTCCTCGTTTGCTTGCATGGATTTGCTTTATTTATTTTGCTTGTTGCATTTAAATGCACATTTGATTTGTTGCCGCATTATCCTGTGTTAATGTATTTCAACGTGCTTATAAACAAAAAGTGCGTTATTATAACCAATTATATAGCTGTGAAATATATAAAAGTATTCCCAAAAACCCAGGTAAAAAAGTAAAATAAAAAATAAACCATTTTGATTTAGCAAAAGTTTACAAATAAATGCACTCCCTGTACACAACAAGCACGTCTGGTTACCATTCATGTTTTGCATGATTTAAGTCTCGTCGCATACATGTTTGCGTAAGGATTTGATATTTATTTTTTGTGGAAGTTTATTAAACTAAAAGGCTTTGTATTTTTGCTCCGTGAGCCGCTTGGACGCTGTTTAAATAGTCATCGGGAGTTAACTGTATTTTGCTGTCCTGCAGTTTTTTTCTTTCTTTACGTGTGTATATAAGTGTATGTACCATTTATATAACTATTTCCACATGTAATATCTGAGCGGTGGTTTTTGAGACTTAAACAGAAGGCGAGAGTATGTTTGTGTGTTTTGGTTTATTTTTGGTTCGTCACTGCTTTTAAGAACTATGCACTGATTTGCTGTGTGGTTTGTCCCTTCTGTTAAAAAGTGGATTTAATCTAGTCTCTCCAATTGTGGGTAAATAACCGGTGGGCCGTAAATTTTATCTTTTAAATATTTTTAAGCACTTTCTGTAAAAAATAAATTTGTACTATTTTTGGAGAGTCACGTCTCTGTCTTTAATCCCATCCGAACCAGCAGGGTCCTTTTCATATTTTTGTAACTTTTTTGTTTGTTTATTTTTTCTCTTGGGTTCAATCTATTTTCCTGTGTGAATAAATAACCCAGGTGACCTAGTCGGTTCCTTTTCATACCTTTAACCAAAGGTTACACATGCAAGCAAACGAGGAATAACACATACGATTAGATCATCACGTCACATACTTTGGAATTAATAAGAAACAATTATTCAGTCTAAAGAAATGAGAAGTAAAACGTGTATGTACTTCTTCAAATGGGCACACTTTGGACAACGACCCCCGTCATTACAGTAAAATGTTTTCCCTACTTCCGGTCAAAGCCGCCATTTTGTGAAATGGGCATATAGGCGACGCTGGAGCATGCCGCCATTGTCTCTGTTCAACAAAACAATTGTGTTTATATATAGATCTATTCGATTTTTTTTCGATTTCAATCACCGAATACAAGGTACAACACGATGCCATCTGGCCCTTCTCTCTGGTTTATGTTTGTAAGGAAAATAGAGGGCGAAATTCCATTTCAGTCAAACATTCCTTCGTGCCACGCTGCTTTTTTTCTTTGAACGAAAAAAAAAACCCGTGTGCTCCGCCTATACAATTCGTTTTCCTGTTTATGATTATTTTATGCTTAAAACAAGCAAATAAATCTGCCTAAAGGGTAAGAAAAAAAGTCGTGAACTTTTCCCATAAATACTATTTCAAGAAAAACTGTCCTACCCCACTGGCCGATTTTTTGCTTGTTTAAATTCACTTCGATTGCATATATAAAAATATTGTCTACAAACTAGATCACCGGGCAGATGTTTATCTTTTTAGTATCCACCGAAGACACATGCGAACCTGCATATGGGCCAAACTTTTCCACAATACACATTCGTTGTGTGCACGCGCCATTGTCTTTGTTCAACGCGACAGCGTGCTCCGCCTAAATAATTTGACCCATTTTAACATGGGTTTGTTTCTCGTTGTTGTTTTTTCTTTGAAAACAATCTATATAGCGCTCTCCACAATCGTTTTGGTGTTAGCTTTACGTGGAATAGAAACACACAAAAGTACTGAGCGAACGAGAAACATATTATAGAACGCGCAACATCATATAGATCACGGATTGGAAACCAAACTGGCAACCACGCACAAAAGAAGCAAACTCTGGTTTTAAACTCACCTTATTTGTGCCCGGAAAGCGCCCGAGTCGATGAACGGAGTGGACGGAGCAAGCCTCGCTTCCATTTCCGAAGGTCAAAAATCCATTTAAACTTGTAGTCCCCGGTGTCCACTTGTTCTTGTCCAAAAAGCCGAGAAGCGATACCGCAATGGGAGCCGGAGAAGGCGCTGGCTGTCGGGATGGAGGTTAACGGGTCAGAGGTCTGGCACTGAAGGTCTGGGTCCATTCCTCACCGTGTGCATTTCACTCTATACGTGTAAAAAACATACAAATACATAAAATACATACAGAAACAGTTATCACTTACACAAAAAGAACATGAAGGTAAAGCTTCAGTTAATTTGCTTGCTGATTGCTTTTTGCATGCACATAAAAAACTGAACAAAACTGATATACTAAACAAAATAGGCCCTAAAATTGAGGAACACCAGTTGTATAGCTATTTTTTAAATATGAAATAAGACAATAAATTACAAATAACATTTGAATGCCTGCAGCTTGTTCATGTCCACTCCACAAAAAAAAAAAACAGTGTGACCCTTCTATTTGGTTTCAAGTTTGAAAGTTTCGAACCTATGCAACACTCTTAAGACAAATGCTCCTAAAAAGTACCAAATAAGGGTTCCTCAGCATGTAACCACAGCAGAACCCGTTTTTTGGTACTATATGGAAACTTTTTATAAGGTTCTATAAAGAATCTTGCCTTGAAAAGTGCTCGCCTCAATGGTGCTATAAAAAAACATTAATTTATCAGCTGTCAGGAGTGACATTTTTGTTACTTATCCACTTTTTAATGTATAACACTTGATAAAGATTATTTATTGTCAATTCTTCACATGTTTCAAGCATACAAAGCAATCGAAATACAAGGTGCATCAGCATTCAGTTAATATGCCACCTGGAGCTGGAATCAGCTTTCAGAAGAGATCAGATGTGTTTCAACGGTAGACACTTTTAAATCTAGATGAAAAACACGACGGTTTAACTTTGCATTTACTGAATGATTTAAAACAGTACGAATGAAACAGTATAAAAGAATACAACAGTATGAACCTGTAGCTGGAATCAGCTTTCGGATGAGATCAGATGTGTTTCAACAGTAGGCACTTTTAAACCTAGATTAAAAACACATCAGTTTAACTTTGCATTTACTGAATGATTTAAAACAGTACGAATGAAACAGTATAAAAGAATACAACAGTATGAACCTGTAGCTGGAAAAAGCTTTCAAATGAGATCAGATGTGTTTCAACAGTGGGCACTTTTAAACCTAGATTAAAGACACATCGATTTAACTTTGCATTTACGGAAGAATATAAAACAGTACGAATAAAACAGTATAAAAGAATACAACAGTATGATCGGTTTAACTTTGCATTTACTGAATGATTTAAAACAGTATGAATAAAACAGTATAAAAGAATACAACAGTATGAACCTGTAGCTGGAATCAGCTTTCAGATGAGATCAGATGTGTTTCAACAGTAGGCACTTTTAAATCTAGATTTAAAGACACATCGGTTTAACTTTGCATTTACTGAAGAATTTGAAACAGTACGAATGAAACAGTATAAAAGAATACAACAGTATAAACCTGTAGCTGGAATCAGCTTTCAGATGAGATCAGATGTGTTTCAACAGTAGGCACTTTTAAATCTAGATTAAAGACACAACGGTTTAACTTTGCATTTACTGAATAAACAGTACGAATAAAACATTATAAAAGAATACAACAGTATGATCGGTTTAACTTTGCATTTACTGAATGATTTAAAACAGTACGAATGAAACAGTATAAAAGAATACAACAGTATGAACCTGTAGCTGGAATCAGCTTTCAAATGAGATCAGATGTGTTTCAACAGTGGGCACTTTTAAACCTAGATTAAAGACACATCGGTTTAACTTTGCATTTACTGAAGAATATAAAACAGTACGAATAAAAGAGTATAAAAGAATACAACAGTATGATCGGTTTAACTTTGCATTTACTGAATGATTTAAAACAGAACGAATAAAACAGTATAAAAGAATACAACAGTATGAACCTGTAGCTGGAATCAGCTTTCAAATGAGATCAGATGTGTTTCAACAGAAGACACTTTTAAATCTAGATTAAAAACACATCGGTTTAACTTTGCATTTACTGAATGATTTAAAACAGTACGAATAAAACAGTATAAAAGAATACAACAGTATGATCGGTTTAACTTTGCATTTACTGAATGATTTAAAACAGTACGAATAAAACAGTTTAAAAGAATACAACAGTATGATCGGTTTAACTTTAGATTTACTGAATGATTTAAAACAGTACGAATAAAACAGTATAAAAGAATACAACAGTATGAACCTGTAGCTGGAATCAGCTTTCAAATGAGATCAGATGGGTTTCAACAGTGGGCACTTTTAAACCTAGATTAAAGACACATCGGTTTAACTTTGCATTTACTGAAGAATATAAAACAGTACGAATAAAAGAGTATAAAAGAATACAACAGTATGATCGGTTTAACTTTGCATTTACTGAATGATTTAAAACAGAACGAATAAAACAGTATAAAAGAATACAACAGTATGAACCTGTAGCTGGAATCAGCTTTCAAATGAGATCAGATGTGTTTCAACAGAAGACACTTTTAAATCTAGATTAAAAACACATCGGTTTAACTTTGCATTTACTGAATGATTTAAAACAGTACGAATAAAACAGTATAAAAGAATACAACAGTATGATCGGTTTAACTTTGCATTTACTGAATGATTTAAAACAGTACGAATAAAACAGTTTAAAAGAATACAACAGTATGATCGGTTTAACTTTAGATTTACTGAATGATTTAAAACAGTACGAATAAAACAGTATAAAAGAATACAACAGTATGAACCTGTATAGCTGGAATCAGCTTCAGATGAGATCAGATGTGTTTCAACAGTAGGCACTTTTAAATCTAGATTAAAAACACCATCGGTTTAACTTTGCATTTACTGAATGATTTAAAATAAAACAGTATAAAAGAATAAAACAGTATGAACCTTACCCGCCATAAAGGGAATGAAGCTTACGGTATGGTGCTTACCTGCAGAAATAAAGTACAAAAAGAACACACAGAACTTCAATTTTCAACCTGTTTGTGATTACCACACAATCCCGTCACCTGGCTGTGGTCTTCATTTGGTGAACGGTTCTTCACTCATAATTGACCTATACAAGAAATAGAAAAGAATATTAAGCAATTCTGCTATTACATTTAGATGTGCCCCAAGAACACAGACACACCGGCTCCAAAATGTTGAAACAGTACATTTCTGTTATTTTAATGTGGCAAATGTGTCAGCTTTAAAAGAACCATACCTTACCTTTTAAACAGGATGCGCACTGCATTAAATACCTTTACTCCCAGCATAAGCAAGCAATTTTCAAAATGCTTTAAAAGTAAATGGTGATTATTTTACTTGTTTGCCTGTTTTTGACTACCATAGAATCCTGTCGCCTGGATTCCAACCTATCATTTTCAGGCTTGTAAAGCAAATAATGAAATACATTATCATTGACTTCCATAGTAGGAAAAAAAATATTTTGGAAGTATCGTGATAAATGATGAAGAAAATATTTTGAAAAATGATGGTTAGCACACAGTCGATGGTACCTATTAAATTTCATCATATTTTTTTATTCCTACTATGGAAGTCAATGGTCACTATCTGCTGTGGGTTTACCATCATTCCTCAAAATATCTTCTTTTGTGTTAATCAGAAAAAACGAACGCATACAGGTTTAAAACAACACGAGGATGAGTAAATGATGACAGAATTATCATTATTATAAATTGAAATATTTTCTTACTGCAAGTCATTTAGGTAATCAAGAAAATACTTTACCCGTTGTCTTTGCAAGTTAAACAAATACAGCTTTGCTTCCAGGTCTGTCGACGTTGCTGCGGTTTTTCGACAGCTGTAGTATGAAGGGTAGCGAATGAATGAATACATTGCACAAAAAATCCTTTTTAACTATGCAAATATCTAAAAAGTCTTAAAATAAGATGCATTATTTTGATGAGCAAAAGGACATAAGAAAATAAGCCTAGCCTTTCGGGAGAAAAAACATAAAATTTAAGTGAATTTGGGCTTAAAACAAGCAAATAAATCTGCCAAAGGGGTTAGAAACAAATCTAGATTTAAACACCTAATTCAAGAAAAATTGTCTTAGCCCATTGGCAGATTTGTTGGCTTGTTTTAATGTACATTCATGTACAATATTTCGTTTTGTCTTGTATTTCTAAGCATTTTGTACTGCCCAACGTTGTCTAGGTTGTTTAACGGTTGTCATTTTCTTTTAAAAGCTTTATAATTTATTAGTTTGGATGATTGCCATTCCTGAGAACCGCTTACATTGTAAGTAAAAGAATCATCTAAGCATTATTTTGTTGAATGTCTCTTAGACATGTAGCTGTTTGATTGTGGTTCTATTTAATGGCCAGTCTATACTTGGGGAACGGTCAAACGTCTATTAGATTTTCACTGACAGCCCAAATTAAGCCTTGTTTTAGCCTAGACACATATTCGCGGTCTATTAGAAGTTATGTAGTCGTTTAATAGCCGCTTTTTGATGACCAATGCGTTCTTGTGCCGTGGTTAGGCGTCTCTTGGATTTTCCGTAAAAAGACAAACGAATCTATTTTTAACACAAAGGCCGGGGGAGAGCGCGAACGCAGTCCCCCACTATCAGAAATTTTGCAGTCGAGATTCCCACATTTGGGGAATTCGCAAAGGGTCAGCACAACCGGAGTGCAATGGCTGAGCCTCGCCCTGGGTGAACCACCTTCATGATCATGGTATCTCCCCTGCCAGGTAAGTATGAGCAACAGCCTTTGAGGCCAGACGGCCGCATCTTCCTGTGACCGATCACATCGACGGCGCCCCCGAAGGCCGTCCGACTACCATTTCATTACTGTGTGTGACCAGGTGGAAAGGCGCACGAAGCCAGGTCTGAAACCAAATATTCTTCGAGATCTACCCATTTTCCGTTTCCAGCCCGGTTAAACCGTGCAGAGAGAAAAACGTGAAACAATTTAAATCAAATGGATTTAAATAGCGCATTTCAATATATCGTTTCGTTATTACAAAGTAACTTTACGTGGAATAGAAACAAAGAAATGTACAGAGCAATCGAGAAACAACGAAAGCATAGCAATTTTAGAACGTGGATAAATAAAAACACAAGGGCTCAATGACTTACCCGTTGTCGTTGTGAGTTAAACAAATACAGCTATGCTTCCAGATCTGCCGACGTTGCTGTGGTTCTTCGACAGCTGTAGTACAGTGAAAAAAAAGTTTTCAGGTGTTTTGAACATCCCAATCTGTCTCGTTCGCTTTTTCAGCTGTGTCGATGATGTTTAAGTCGTCATCGTGTCACCTCCAAAATACGAATGCATACAGGTTGAAAACAACACGAGGATGAATAAATGATGACAGAGTTATCATTATAAATTAAAATATGTTCTTACTGCAAGTCATTTAGGTAATCAAGAAAATACTTTACCCGTTGTCTTAAACAAATACAGCTATGCTTCCAGGCGTGTCGACGTTGCTGTGGTTTTTCGACCGCTGTAGTATGAAGGGTAGTGGAAAAAAAAGTTTTCAGGTGTTTTTAACATCCCAAACTGTCTCGTACGATTTTCTTGCGCCTTCAGCTGTGTCGAGGCTGTTTAATTCGTCCTGGTATCACCTCCGCAAACTGTAAGGAAAATAATTAAATACATTACAAAAACATTTCGTTATCAGCGTGTTCATTTCCATGCAAGCTTTTCGTTAAACCAATAATGCCAACGAATACACAGCACTTTTAAAACACACGAATTAAAAAACACTCTGTCATTCACGCACAAAAGAAACAAATTCTGATTTTTACCTAACTTATTTGTCCCCGAGAAGGGGAGCGCACCGTTCATGGAAACACTGCAATACCACGTCGATGCATGGAGTGGAAGGAGCAAGCTCCGCTTCCATTTCCGAAGGTCAAAAATCCATTTAACGTATAGTCCCCGGGTAGGAGACGTATCAGACATTAAACTGATAAGAACAGATACTACACTTGATCTTAGCCAAAAGGCCGAGAAGCGATACCGCAATAGACGCAGCCAAAGGGCAGCCGGCGAAGGCGCTGGCTTTCGGGGTGGAGGCTAGCGGGCATTTAACTCTAATATGAAGTAGTATGTAATATGAATATGTAGAGTGAAAAAAAAGTGTTAAAGTGTTTTAAACATCCAAATCTGTTCGTTTACTTTGTATTTTTTTCCTGTTTTCGAGTAAAAAAGAATTCTTAAATCGAGATGCATTTTCTTAAGCAAAGTGGCTTAGATTTTAAGTCTTGTTTACTGAAATAAATTCTAAAATGTAATAGGTTAAGGCCTAAATCAAGTAAAAATATATGCCAGTGGTTTAAGGGAAATAAACCTAAATTGAGTTTATTATTGCATTAAGTTGGAACAGAAATTAAGTTTATTTTTCTTACCCCACCGGCAGATATTTTTACTTGTTTTAAATATAAACCTGTTGCTTTTTAGAATTTATTTCAATTATTACAACACATAATATCTTAAGCCACTTTGCTTAACAAGTAAATGCATCTCGATTTAAGAATGGTCAGATATTTACTAGAAAACAAGACAAAAACTTCCAAACATGAATTTACAGACGGCTGGAAATTTTAAACAAAATAACTAGACATACCTATTCGGGTCTGCTCCCGTTTGCTGTGATGAAGGGGGTCTTAGTCCAAAGCACATTTTGAGGAATACTTACACATTTTACTTCTTATTTCTTTAGAATGAATTATTATTTATTTTCAATTACAAAGTATGCGATCTGATTTTCTATTTATTTATTTATTTAGCTTGTTGCACATTTGATTTGTTGCCGCATCATTCCGTGTTAATGTATTTCAATGTATTTGTTTATAAGCAAAAAGTGCGTTATTATAATTCATTATATAGCTGCGAAATATATAAAAGTATTCCCAGCAAACACAAAACGTTTTTATAACGTTTTTGTATTTGCTGGGTTGGCATCACTTTCTTTAGCTCACACAAAATTCTACCAAAAAACAGCATATCATTTTCTACTAAATAACTGCATACACTGTGGATTAAAAATGTCCGGAATGCGAACCTGGTAAAACCCAGGTAAAAAAAGCAAATAAAAAATAAACCATTTTGATTTAGCAAAAGTTTACAAATAAATGCACTCCCTGTACACAACAAGCACGTCTCGTTACCATTCATATTTTGCGTGATTTAAGTTTCGTCGCATACATTTTGGAATAAAATAAGGCTTTTAATGTATGCAGACTTCATTCTCCATTAAGGGCTTATCAATCATAATGAACGCTGTTAACTATTCTCATTGAATGGTCTAAATCCAATGCTGGTAAAGAAATCAAATGTCCATTTAAACGCAACAAGCAAACAGCTATGCTTCCAGGTCTGTCGACGTTGCTGTGGTTTTTCGACAGCTGTAATATGAAGGGTAGAGTGAAAAAAGTGTTTAAGTGTTTTAAACATCCAAATCTGTTCGTTTACTTGCTACTTTTTTCCTGTTTTCGAGTAAAAAAATAATTCTTAAATCGAGATGCATTTTCTTGTTAAGCAAAGTGGCTTAGATTTTAAGTCTTGTTTACTGAAATAAATTCTAAAATGTAATAGGTTAAGGCCTAAATCAAGTAAAAATATATGCCAGTGGGTTAAGGGAAATAAACCTAAATTGAGTTTATTATTGAATTAAGTTGAAACTGAAATTAAGTTTATTTTTCTTACCCCGCCGGCAGATATTTTTACTTGTTTTAAATATAAACCTGTTGATTTTTGTAATTTATTTCAATTATTACAATACATAACATCTTAAGCCACTTTGCGTAACAAGTAAATGCATGTCGATTTAAGAATTGTCAGATATTTACTAGAAAACAAGACAATAACAGCAAGACAGACCATAATTTACTTTTTTCTTCCAAACATGAATTTACAGACGGCTGGAAATTTTAAATAAAACAACTAGACATACCTATTCGGGTCTGCTCCCGTTTGCTGTGATGAACGGGGTCTTGGTCCAAAGCACATTTTGAGGAATACTTACACATTTTACTTCTTATTTCTTTAGAATTAATTATTATTTATTTTCAATTACAAAGTATGCGATCTGATTTTCTAATCGCGGTGTGTTTTATTCCTCGTTTGCTTGCATGGATTTGCTTTATTTATTTTGCTTGTTGCATTTAAATGCACATTTGATTTGTTGCCGCATTATCCTGTGTTAATGTATTTCAACGTGCTTATAAACAAAAAGTGCGTTATTATAACCAATTATATAGCTGTGAAATATATAAAAGTATTCCCAAAAACCCAGGTAAAAAAGTAAAATAAAAAATAAACCATTTTGATTTAGCAAAAGTTTACAAATAAATGCACTCCCTGTACACAACAAGCACGTCTGGTTACCATTCATGTTTTGCATGATTTAAGTCTCGTCGCATACATGTTTGCGTAAGGATTTGATATTTATTTTTTGTGGAAGTTTATTAAACTAAAAGGCTTTGTATTTTTGCTCCGTGAGCCGCTTGGACGCTGTTTAAATAGTCATCGGGAGTTAACTGTATTTTGCTGTCCTGCAGTTTTTTTCTTTCTTTACGTGTGTATATAAGTGTATGTACCATTTATATAACTATTTCCACATGTAATATCTGAGCGGTGTTTTTTGAGACTTAAACAGAAGGCGAGAGTATGTTTGTGTGTTTTGGTTTATTTTTGGTTCGTCACTGCTTTTAAGAACTATGCACTGATTTGCTGTGTGGTTTGTCCCTTCTGTTAAAAAGTGGATTTAATCTAGTCTCTCCAATTGTGGGTAAATAACCGGTGGGCCGTAAATTTTATCTTTTAAATATTTTTAAGCACTTTCTGTAAAAAATAAATTTGTACTATTTTTGGAGAGTCACGTCTCTGTCTTTAATCCCATCCGAACCAGCAGGGTCCTTTTCATATTTTTGTAACTTTTTTGTTTGTTTATTTTTTCTCTTGGGTTCAATCTATTTTCCTGTGTGAATAAATAACCCAGGTGACCTAGTCGGTTCCTTTTCATACCTTTAACCAAAGGTTACACATGCAAGCAAACGAGGAATAACACATACGATTAGATCATCACGTCACATACTTTGGAATTAATAAGAAACAATTATTCAGTCTAAAGAAATGAGAAGTAAAACGTGTATGTACTTCTTCAAATGGGCACACTTTGGACAACGACCCCCGTCATTACAGTAAAATGTTTTCCCTACTTCCGGTCAAAGCCGCCATTTTGTGAAATGGGCATATAGGCGACGCTGGAGCATGCCGCCATTGTCTCTGTTCGACAAAACAATTGTGTTTATATATAGATCTATTCGATTTTTTTTCGATTTCAATCACCGAATACAAGGTACAACACGATGCCATCAGGCCCTTCTCTCTGGTTTATGTTTGTAAGGAAAATAGAGGGCGAAATTCCATTTCAGTCAAACATTCCTTCCGTGCCACGCTGCTTTTTTTCTTTGAACAAAAAAAACCCGTGTGCTCCGCCTATACAATTCGTTTTCCTGTTTATGATTATTTTATGCTTAAAACAAGCAAATAAATCTGCCTAAAGGGTAAGAAAAAAAGTTGTGAACTTTTCCCATAAATACTATTTCAAGAAAAACTGTCCTACCCCACTGGCCGATTTTTTGCTTGTTTAAATTCACTTCGATTGCATATATAAAAATATTGTCTACAAACTAGATCACCGGGCAGATGTTTATCTTTTTAGTATCCACCGAAGACACATGCGAGCCTGCATATGGGCCAAACTTTTCCACAATACACATTCGTTGTGTGCACGCGCCATTGTCTTTGTTCAACGCGACAGCGTGCTCCGCCTAAATAATTTGACCCATTTTAACATGGGTTTGTTTCTCGTTGTTGTTTTTTCTTTGAAAACAATCTATATAGCGCTCTCCACAATCGTTTTGGTGTTAGCTTTACGTGGAATAGAAACACACAAAAGTACTGAGCGAACGAGAAACATATTATAGAACGCGCAACATCATATAGATCACGGATTGGAAACCAAACTGGCAACCACGCACAAAAGAAGCAAACTCTGGTTTTAAACTCACCTTATTTGTGCCCGGAAAGCGCCCGAGTCGATGAACGGAGTGGACGGAGCAAGCCTCGCTTCCATTTCCGAAGGTCAAAAATCCATTTAAACTTGTAGTCCCCGGTGTCCACTTGTTCTTGTCCAAAAAGCCGAGAAGCGATACCGCAATGGGAGCCGGAGAAGGCGCTGGCTGTCGGGATGGAGGTTAACGGGTCAGAGGTCTGGCACTGAAGGTCTGGGTCCATTCCTCACCGTGTGCATTTCACTCTATACGTGTAAAAAACATACAAATACATAAAATACATACAGAAACAGTTATCACTTACACAAAAAGAACATGAAGGTAAAGCTTCAGTTAATTTGCTTGCTGATTGCTTTTTGCATGCACATAAAAAACTGAACAAAACTGATATACTAAACAAAATAGGCCCTAAAATTGAGGAACACCAGTTGTATAGCTATTTTTTAAATATGAAATAAGACAATAAATTACAAATAACATTTGAATGCCTGCAGCTTGTTCATGTCCACTCCACAAAAAAAAAAAAACAGTGTGACCCTTCTATTTGGTTTCAAGTTTGAAAGTTTCGAACCTATGCAACACTCTTAAGACAAATGCTCCTAAAAAGTACCAAATAAGGGTTCCTCAGCATGTAACCACAGCAGAACCCGTTTTTTGGTACTATATGGAAACTTTTTATAAGGTTCTATAAAGAATCTTGCCTTGAAAAGTGCTCGCCTCAATGGTGCTATAAAAAAACATTAATTTATCAGCTGTCAGGAGTGACATTTTTGTTACTTATCCACTTTTTAATGTATAACACTTGATAAAGATTATTTATTGTCAATTCTTCACATGTTTCAAGCATACAAAGCAATCGAAATACAAGGTGCATCAGCATTCAGTTAATATGCCACCTGGAGCTGGAATCAGCTTTCAGAAGAGATCAGATGTGTTTCAACGGTAGACACTTTTAAATCTAGATGAAAAACACGACGGTTTAACTTTGCATTTACTGAATGATTTAAAACAGTACGAATGAAACAGTATAAAAGAATACAACAGTATGAACCTGTAGCTGGAATCAGCTTTCGGATGAGATCAGATGTGTTTCAACAGTAGGCACTTTTAAACCTAGATTAAAAACACATCAGTTTAACTTTGCATTTACTGAATGATTTAAAACAGTACGAATAAAACAGTATAAAAGAATACAACAGTATGATCGGTTTAACTTTGCATTTACTGAATGATTTAAAACAGTACGAATAAAACAGTTTAAAAGAATACAACAGTATGATCGGTTTAACTTTAGATTTACTGAATGATTTAAAACAGTACGAATAAAACAGTATAAAAGAATACAACAGTATGAACCTGTATAGCTGGAATCAGCTTCAGATGAGATCAGATGTGTTTCAACAGTAGGCACTTTTAAATCTAGATTAAAAACACCATCGGTTTAACTTTGCATTTACTGAATGATTTAAAATAAAACAGTATAAAAGAATAAAACAGTATGAACCTTACCCGCCATAAAGGGAATGAAGCTTACGGTATGGTGCTTACCTGCAGAAATAAAGTACAAAAAGAACACACAGAACTTCAATTTTCAACCTGTTTGTGATTACCACACAATCCCGTCACCTGGCTGTGGTCTTCATTTGGTGAACGGTTCTTCACTCATAATTGACCTATACAAGAAATAGAAAAGAATATTAAGCAATTCTGCTATTACATTTAGATGTGCCCCAAGAACACAGACACACCGGCTCCAAAATGTTGAAACAGTACATTTCTGTTATTTTAATGTGGCAAATGTGTCAGCTTTAAAAGAACCATACCTTACCTTTTAAACAGGATGCGCACTGCATTAAATACCTTTACTCCCAGCATAAGCAAGCAATTTTCAAAATGCTTTAAAAGTAAATGGTGATTATTTTACTTGTTTGCCTGTTTTTGACTACCATAGAATCCTGTCGCCTGGATTCCAACCTATCATTTTCAGGCTTGTAAAGCAAATAATGAAATACATTATCATTGACTTCCATAGTAGGAAAAAAAATATTTTGGAAGTATCGTGATAAATGATGAAGAAAATATTTTGAAAAATGATGGTTAGCACACAGTCGATGGTACCTATTAAATTTCATCATATTTTTTTATTCCTACTATGGAAGTCAATGGTCACTATCTGCTGTGGGTTTACCATCATTCCTCAAAATATCTTCTTTTGTGTTAATCAGAAAAAACGAACGCATACAGGTTTAAAACAACACGAGGATGAGTAAATGATGACAGAATTATCATTATTATAAATTGAAATATTTTCTTACTGCAAGTCATTTAGGTAATCAAGAAAATACTTTACCCGTTGTCTTTGCAAGTTAAACAAATACAGCTTTGCTTCCAGGTCTGTCGACGTTGCTGTGGTTTTTCGACAGCTGTAGTATGAAGGGTAGCGAATGAATGAATACATTGCACAAAAAATCCTTTTTAACTATGCAAATATCTAAAAAGTCTTAAAATAAGATGCATTATTTTGATGAGCAAAAGGACATAAGAAAATAAGCCTAGCCTTTCGGGAGAAAAAACATAAAATTTAAGTGAATTTGGGCTTAAAACAAGCAAATAAATCTGCCAAAGGGGTTAGAAACAAATCTAGATTTAAACACCTAATTCAAGAAAAATTGTCTTAGCCCATTGGCAGATTTGTTGGCTTGTTTTAATGTACATTCATGTACAATATTTCGTTTTGTCTTGTATTTCTAAGCATTTTGTACTGCCCAACGTTGTCTAGGTTGTTTAACGGTTGTCATTTTCTTTTAAAAGCTTTATAATTTATTAGTTTGGATGATTGCCATTCCTGAGAACCGCTTACATTGTAAGTAAAAGAATCATCTAAGCATTATTTTGTTGAATGTCTCTTAGACATGTAGCTGTTTGATTGTGGTTCTATTTAATGGCCAGTCTATACTTGGGGAACGGTCAAACGTCTATTAGATTTTCACTGACAGCCCAAATTAAGCCTTGTTTTAGCCTAGACACATATTCGCGGTCTATTAGAAGTTATGTAGTCGTTTAATAGCCGCTTTTTGATGACCAATGCGTTCTTGTGCCGTGGTTAGGCGTCTCTTGGATTTTCCGTAAAAAGACAAACGAATCTATTTTTAACACAAAGGCCGGGGGAGAGCGCGAACGCAGTCCCCCACTATCAGAAATTTTGCAGTCGAGATTCCCACATTTGGGGAATTCGCAAAGGGTCAGCACAACCGGAGTGCAATGGCTGAGCCTCGCCCTGGGTGAACCACCTTCATGATCATGGTATCTCCCCTGCCAGGTAAGTATGAGCAACAGCCTTTGAGGCCAGACGGCCGCATCTTCCTGTGACCGATCACATCGACGGCGCCCCCGAAGGCCGTCCGACTACCATTTCATTACTGTGTGTGACCAGGTGGAAAGGCGCACGAAGCCAGGTCTGAAACCAAATATTCTTCGAGATCTACCCATTTTCCGTTTCCAGCCCGGTTAAACCGTGCAGAGAGAAAAACGTGAAACAATTTAAATCAAATGGATTTAAATAGCGCATTTCAATATATCGTTTCGTTATTACAAAGTAACTTTACGTGGAATAGAAACAAAGAAATGTACAGAGCAATCGAGAAACAACGAAAGCATAGCAATTTTAGAACGTGGATAAATAAAAACACAAGGGCTCAATGACTTACCCGTTGTCGTTGTGAGTTAAACAAATACAGCTATGCTTCCAGATCTGCCGACGTTGCTGTGGTTCTTCGACAGCTGTAGTACAGTGAAAAAAAAGTTTTCAGGTGTTTTGAACATCCCAATCTGTCTCGTTCGCTTTTTCAGCTGTGTCGATGATGTTTAAGTCGTCATCGTGTCACCTCCAAAATACGAATGCATACAGGTTGAAAACAACACGAGGATGAATAAATGATGACAGAGTTATCATTATAAATTAAAATATGTTCTTACTGCAAGTCATTTAGGTAATCAAGAAAATACTTTACCCGTTGTCTTAAACAAATACAGCTATGCTTCCAGGCGTGTCGACGTTGCTGTGGTTTTTCGACCGCTGTAGTATGAAGGGTAGTGGAAAAAAAAGTTTTCAGGGGCCTCATTTATCAAACGTGCGTACGCACAGAAGTGTGCGTAAAGTGTGCGTAGGAACAGTTTTACGCAAAGTGTGGAATTTATCAAATTGCACTTATACGTAGAAATGTGTGTAAATATACGCACACCTCTGAGTATGCGTACGCAGAGCATCTAGTGGTAGAATAGCGATACTACACACAGGACCCTGTTCCAGTGAGTAAAGAAGTGTCTATTTTTTATCCACAAGCAGGTGTTAAAATGATTAATGTCAGTATGGTAACAGAAAATAATTATAATTATTTATTTGTGATCTGTATCTGTATCTGTGAAAGCTCTACATGTGATTTGTATAAATGAAGTCTCCGACAAATGCTTGACACAGTGCAATGGCTTATCTTGCGTTATTGGAAGACTTGGCAAATAATCCATTCCGCCGGTAGCGCGTTTTCAAAGATCGCGCCAATGATGCTGGTTATATATGCTGCTGTCCAAGGTGGAAAGTTGTCTGTCCTCCTCCAGTTGCACTCGTTTCACGTCGGTGTGCTGTGACGCGTTTTTTTGCTGATAATTTAATGTCAACCCACTTTTTTATTTCTGGAAGTGTTCTCTCCTCATATTCAACGGAATTACACTCAATGGTAACATGTTCCCATGTAGATTTGTTTTCTTTTGTTAGTCATTCCTCCCGCACTAAGTAAACCAAACAGGATGTGTTATTAGGATTTAACCTCATCCACCAGTAACTCAATTTCTGTGTCTGTAAAATTCCTCTTTTACGCTCTCTTTGTCATTATTGCGATGAGGGAAAAAGCACAACCACGTGACATATAACGGGAGGTGTTGTCACCATATATGGTTCATTGGAGGCGTTTCGGAATGCAAATGACTATGAACGTGCACGAGCATGGTGCTTAAGAACAAGTGGGATTTATCATCAAGGATTACTTACTGATGTGCGTACGAACCACGTGCGCACGTTTGATAAATCCCGATTTTTTTGTACTTAGGCACATTCTAAATTTCATTCGTAGGTACAAATGTAGAACATTTTCTACGCAATGTTGATAAATGAGGCCCCAGGTGTTTTTAACATCCCAAACTGTCTCGTACGATTTTCTTGCGCCTTCAGCTGTGTCGAGGCTGTTTAATTCGTCCTGGTATCACCTCCGCAAACTGTAAGGAAAATAATTAAATACATTACAAAAACATTTCGTTATCAGCGTGTTCATTTCCATGCAAGCTTTTCGTTAAACCAATAATGCCAACGAATACACAGCACTTTTAAAACACACGAATTAAAAAACACTCTGTCATTCACGCACAAAAGAAACAAATTCTGATTTTTACCTAACTTATTTGTCCCCGAGAAGGGGAGCGCACCGTTCATGGAAACACTGCAATACCACGTCGATGCATGGAGTGGAAGGAGCAAGCTCCGCTTCCATTTCCGAAGGTCAAAAATCCATTTAACGTATAGTCCCCGGGTAGGAGACGTATCAGACATTAAACTGATAAGAACAGATACTACACTTGATCTTAGCCAAAAGGCCGAGAAGCGATACCGCAATAGACGCAGCCAAAGGGCAGCCGGCGAAGGCGCTGGCTTTCGGGGTGGAGGCTAGCGGGCATTTAACTCTAATATGAAGTAGTATGTAATATGAATATGTAGAGTGAAAAAAAAGTGTTAAAGTGTTTTAAACATCCAAATCTGTTCGTTTACTTTGTATTTTTTTCCTGTTTTCGAGTAAAAAAGAATTCTTAAATCGAGATGCATTTTCTTAAGCAAAGTGGCTTAGATTTTAAGTCTTGTTTACTGAAATAAATTCTAAAATGTAATAGGTTAAGGCCTAAATCAAGTAAAAATATATGCCAGTGGTTTAAGGGAAATAAACCTAAATTGAGTTTATTATTGCATTAAGTTGGAACAGAAATTAAGTTTATTTTTCTTACCCCACCGGCAGATATTTTTACTTGTTTTAAATATAAACCTGTTGCTTTTTAGAATTTATTTCAATTATTACAACACATAATATCTTAAGCCACTTTGCTTAACAAGTAAATGCATCTCGATTTAAGAATGGTCAGATATTTACTAGAAAACAAGACAAAAACTTCCAAACATGAATTTACAGACGGCTGGAAATTTTAAACAAAATAACTAGACATACCTATTCGGGTCTGCTCCCGTTTGCTGTGATGAAGGGGGTCTTAGTCCAAAGCACATTTTGAGGAATACTTACACATTTTACTTCTTATTTCTTTAGAATGAATTATTATTTATTTTCAATTACAAAGTATGCGATCTGATTTTCTATTTATTTATTTATTTAGCTTGTTGCACATTTGATTTGTTGCCGCATCATTCCGTGTTAATGTATTTCAATGTATTTGTTTATAAGCAAAAAGTGCGTTATTATAATTCATTATATAGCTGCGAAATATATAAAAGTATTCCCAGCAAACACAAAACGTTTTTATAACGTTTTTGTATTTGCTGGGTTGGCATCACTTTCTTTAGCTCACACAAAATTCTACCAAAAAACAGCATATCATTTTCTACTAAATAACTGCATACACTGTGGATTAAAAATGTCCGGAATGCGAACCTGGTAAAACCCAGGTAAAAAAAGCAAATAAAAAATAAACCATTTTGATTTAGCAAAAGTTTACAAATAAATGCACTCCCTGTACACAACAAGCACGTCTCGTTACCATTCATATTTTGCGTGATTTAAGTTTCGTCGCATACATTTTGGAATAAAATAAGGCTTTTAATGTATGCAGACTTCATTCTCCATTAAGGGCTTATCAATCATAATGAACGCTGTTAACTATTCTCATTGAATGGTCTAAATCCAATGCTGGTAAAGAAATCAAATGTCCATTTAAACGCAACAAGCAAACAGCTATGCTTCCAGGTCTGTCGACGTTGCTGTGGTTTTTCGACAGCTGTAATATGAAGGGTAGAGTGAAAAAAGTGTTTAAGTGTTTTAAACATCCAAATCTGTTCGTTTACTTGCTACTTTTTTCCTGTTTTCGAGTAAAAAAATAATTCTTAAATCGAGATGCATTTTCTTGTTAAGCAAAGTGGCTTAGATTTTAAGTCTTGTTTACTGAAATAAATTCTAAAATGTAATAGGTTAAGGCCTAAATCAAGTAAAAATATATGCCAGTGGGTTAAGGGAAATAAACCTAAATTGAGTTTATTATTGAATTAAGTTGAAACTGAAATTAAGTTTATTTTTCTTACCCCGCCGGCAGATATTTTTACTTGTTTTAAATATAAACCTGTTGATTTTTGTAATTTATTTCAATTATTACAATACATAACATCTTAAGCCACTTTGCGTAACAAGTAAATGCATGTCGATTTAAGAATTGTCAGATATTTACTAGAAAACAAGACAATAACAGCAAGACAGACCATAATTTACTTTTTTCTTCCAAACATGAATTTACAGACGGCTGGAAATTTTAAATAAAACAACTAGACATACCTATTCGGGTCTGCTCCCGTTTGCTGTGATGAACGGGGTCTTGGTCCAAAGCACATTTTGAGGAATACTTACACATTTTACTTCTTATTTCTTTAGAATTAATTATTATTTATTTTCAATTACAAAGTATGCGATCTGATTTTCTAATCGCGGTGTGTTTTATTCCTCGTTTGCTTGCATGGATTTGCTTTATTTATTTTGCTTGTTGCATTTAAATGCACATTTGATTTGTTGCCGCATTATCCTGTGTTAATGTATTTCAACGTGCTTATAAACAAAAAGTGCGTTATTATAACCAATTATATAGCTGTGAAATATATAAAAGTATTCCCAAAAACCCAGGTAAAAAAGTAAAATAAAAAATAAACCATTTTGATTTAGCAAAAGTTTACAAATAAATGCACTCCCTGTACACAACAAGCACGTCTGGTTACCATTCATGTTTTGCATGATTTAAGTCTCGTCGCATACATGTTTGCGTAAGGATTTGATATTTATTTTTTGTGGAAGTTTATTAAACTAAAAGGCTTTGTATTTTTGCTCCGTGAGCCGCTTGGACGCTGTTTAAATAGTCATCGGGAGTTAACTGTATTTTGCTGTCCTGCAGTTTTTTTCTTTCTTTACGTGTGTATATAAGTGTATGTACCATTTATATAACTATTTCCACATGTAATATCTGAGCGGTGGTTTTTGAGACTTAAACAGAAGGCGAGAGTATGTTTGTGTGTTTTGGTTTATTTTTGGTTCGTCACTGCTTTTAAGAACTATGCACTGATTTGCTGTGTGGTTTGTCCCTTCTGTTAAAAAGTGGATTTAATCTAGTCTCTCCAATTGTGGGTAAATAACCGGTGGGCCGTAAATTTTATCTTTTAAATATTTTTAAGCACTTTCTGTAAAAAATAAATTTGTACTATTTTTGGAGAGTCACGTCTCTGTCTTTAATCCCATCCGAACCAGCAGGGTCCTTTTCATATTTTTGTAACTTTTTTGTTTGTTTATTTTTTCTCTTGGGTTCAATCTATTTTCCTGTGTGAATAAATAACCCAGGTGACCTAGTCGGTTCCTTTTCATACCTTTAACCAAAGGTTACACATGCAAGCAAACGAGGAATAACACATACGATTAGATCATCACGTCACATACTTTGGAATTAATAAGAAACAATTATTCAGTCTAAAGAAATGAGAAGTAAAACGTGTATGTACTTCTTCAAATGGGCACACTTTGGACAACGACCCCCGTCATTACAGTAAAATGTTTTCCCTACTTCCGGTCAAAGCCGCCATTTTGTGAAATGGGCATATAGGCGACGCTGGAGCATGCCGCCATTGTCTCTGTTCAACAAAACAATTGTGTTTATATATAGATCTATTCGATTTTTTTTCGATTTCAATCACCGAATACAAGGTACAACACGATGCCATCTGGCCCTTCTCTCTGGTTTATGTTTGTAAGGAAAATAGAGGGCGAAATTCCATTTCAGTCAAACATTCCTTCGTGCCACGCTGCTTTTTTTCTTTGAACAAAAAAAACCCGTGTGCTCCGCCTAGTGGTCTTCATTTGGTGAACGGTTCTTCACTCATAATTGACCTATACAAGAAATAGAGAAGAATATTAAGCAATTCTGCTCTTACATTTAGATGTGCCCCAAGAACACAGACACACCGGCTCCAAAATGTTGAAACAGTACATTTCTGTTATTTTAATGTGGCAAATGTGTCAGCTTTAAAAGAATCATACCTTACCTTTTAAACAGGATGCGCACTGCATTAAATACCTTTACTCCCAGCATAAGCAAGCAATTTTCAAAATGCTTTAAAAGTAAATGGTGATTATTTTACTTGTTTGCCTGTTTTTGACTACCATAGAATCCTGTCGCCTGGATTCCAACCTATCATTTTCAGGCTTGTAAAGCAAATAATGAAATACATTATCATTGACTTCCATAGTAGGAAAAAAAATATTTTGGAAGTATCGTGATAAATGATGAAGAAAATATTTTGAAAAATGATGGTTAGCACACAGTCGATGGTACCTATTAAATTTCATCATATTTTTTTATTCCTACTATGGAAGTCAATGGTCACTATCTGCTGTGGGTTTACCATCATTCCTCAAAATATCTTCTTTTGTGTTAATCAGAAAAAACGAACGCATACAGGTTTAAAACAACACGAGGATGAGTAAATGATGACAGAATTATCATTATTATAAATTGAAATATTTTCTTACTGCAAGTCATTTAGGTAATCAAGAAAATACTTTACCCGTTGTCTTTGCAAGTTAAACAAATACAGCTTTGCTTCCAGGTCTGTCGACGTTGCTGCGGTTTTTCGACAGCTGTAGTATGAAGGGTAGCGAATGAATGAATACATTGCACAAAAAATCCTTTTTAACTATGCAAATATCTAAAAAGTCTTAAAATAAGATGCATTATTTTGATGAGCAAAAGGACATAAGAAAATAAGCCTAGCCTTTCGGGAGAAAAAACATAAAATTTAAGTGAATTTGGGCTTAAAACAAGCAAATAAATCTGCCAAAGGGGTTAGAAACAAATCTAGATTTAAACACCTAATTCAAGAAAAATTGTCTTAGCCCATTGGCAGATTTGTTGGCTTGTTTTAATGTACATTCATGTACAATATTTCGTTTTGTCTTGTATTTCTAAGCATTTTGTACTGCCCAACGTTGTCTAGGTTGTTTAACGGTTGTCATTTTCTTTTAAAAGCTTTATAATTTATTAGTTTGGATGATTGCCATTCCTGAGAACCGCTTACATTGTAAGTAAAAGAATCATCTAAGCATTATTTCGTTGAATGTCTCTTAGACATGTAGCTGTTTGATTGTGGTTCTATTTAATGGCCAGTCTATACTTGGGGAACGGTCAAACGTCTATTAGATTTTCACTGACAGCCCAAATTAAGCCTTGTTTTAGCCTAGACACATATTCGCGGTCTATTAGAAGTTATGTAGTCGTTTAATAGCCGCTTTTTGATGACCAATGCGTTCTTGTGCCGTGGTTAGGCGTCTCTTGGATTTTCCGTAAAAAGACAAACGAATCTATTTTTAACACAAAGGCCAGGGGAGAGCGCGAACGCAGTCCCCCACTATCAGAAATTTTGCAGTCGAGATTCCCACATTTGGGGAATTCGCAAAGGGTCAGCACAACCGGAGTGCAATGGCTGAGCCTCGCCCTGGGTGAACCACCTTCATGATCATGGTATCTCCCCTGCCAGGTAAGTATGAGCAACAGCCTTTGAGGCCAGACGGCCGCATCTTCCTGTGACCGATCACATCGACGGCGCCCCCGAAGGCCGTCCGACTACCATTTCATTACTGTGTGTGACCAGGTGGAAAGGCGCACGAAGCCAGGTCTGAAACCAAATATTCTTCGAGATCTACCCATTTTCCGTTTCCAGCCCGGTTAAACCGTGCAGAGAGAAAAACGTGAAACAATTTAAATCAAATGGATTTAAATAGCGCATTTCAATATATCGTTTCGTTATTACAAAGTAACTTTACGTGGAATAGAAACAAAGAAATGTACAGAGCAATCGAGAAACAACGAAAGCATAGCAATTTTAGAACGTGGATAAATAAAAACACAAGGGCTCAATGACTTACCCGTTGTCGTTGTGAGTTAAACAAATACAGCTATGCTTCCAGATCTGCCGACGTTGCTGTGGTTCTTCGACAGCTGTAGTACAGTGAAAAAAAAGTTTTCAGGTGTTTTGAACATCCCAATCTGTCTCGTTCGCTTTTTCAGCTGTGTCGATGATGTTTAAGTCGTCATCGTGTCACCTCCAAAATACGAATGCATACAGGTTGAAAACAACACGAGGATGAATAAATGATGACAGAGTTATCATTATAAATTAAAATATTTTCTTACTGCAAGTCATTTAGGTAATCAAGAAAATACTTTACCCGTTGTCTTAAACAAATACAGCTATGCTTCCAGGCGTGTCGACGTTGCTGTGGTTTTTCGACCGCTGTAGTATGAAGGGTAGTGGAAAAAAAAGTTTTCAGGTGTTTTTAACATCCCAAACTGTCTCGTACGATTTTCTTGCGCCTTCAGCTGTGTCGAGGCTGTTTAATTCGTCCTGGTATCACCTCCGCAAAGGAAAATAATTAAATACATTACAAAAACATTTCGTTATCAGCGTGTTCATTTCCATGCAAGCTTTTCGTTAAACCAATAATGCCAACGAATACACAGCACTTTTAAAACACACGAATTAAAAAACACTCTGTCATTCACGCACAAAAGAAACAAATTCTGTTTTTTACCTAACTTATTTGTCCCCGAGAAGGGGAGCGCACCGTTCATGGAAACACTGCAATACCACGTCGATGCATGGAGTGGAAGGAGCAAGCTCCGCTTCCATTTCCGAAGGTCAAAAATCCATTTAACGTATAGTCCCCGGGTAGGAGACGTATCAGACATTAAACTGATAAGAACAGATACTACACTTGATCTTAGCCAAAAGGCCGAGAAGCGATACCGCAATAGACGCAGCCAAAGGGGAGCCGGCGAAGGCGCTGGCTTTCGGGGTGGAGGCTAGCGGGCATTTAACTCTAATATGAAGTAGTATGTAATATGAAGGGTAGAGTGAAAAAAAAGTGTTAAAGTGTTTTAAACATCCAAATCTGTTCGTTTACTTTGTATTTTTTTCCTGTTTTCGAGTAAAAAAGAATTCTTAAATCGAGATGCATTTTCTTAAGCAAAGTGGCTTAGATTTTAAGTCTTGTTTACTGAAATAAATTCTAAAATGTAATAGGTTAAGGCCTAAATCAAGTAAAAATATATGCCAGTGGTTTAAGGGAAATAAACCTAAATTGAGTTTATTATTGCATTAAGTTGGAACAGAAATTAAGTTTATTTTTCTTACCCCACCGGCAGATATTTTTACTTGTTTTAAATATAAACCTGTTGCTTTTTAGAATTTATTTCAATTATTACAACACATAATATCTTAAGCCACTTTGCTTAACAAGTAAATGCATCTCGATTTAAGAATGGTCAGATATTTACTAGAAAACAAGACAAAAACTTCCAAACATGAATTTACAGACGGCTGGAAATTTTAAACAAAATAACTAGACATACCTATTCGGGTCTGCTCCCGTTTGCTGTGATGAAGGGGGTCTTAGTCCAAAGCACATTTTGAGGAATACTTACACATTTTACTTCTTATTTCTTTAGAATGAATTATTATTTATTTTCAATTACAAAGTATGCGATCTGATTTTCTATTTATTTATTTATTTAGCTTGTTGCACATTTGATTTGTTGCCGCATCATTCCGTGTTAATGTATTTCAATGTATTTGTTTATAAGCAAAAAGTGCGTTATTATAATTCATTATATAGCTGCGAAATATATAAAAGTATTCCCAGCAAACACAAAACGTTTTTATAACGTTTTTGTATTTGCTGGGTTGGCATCACTTTCTTTAGCTCACACAAAATTCTACCAAAAAACAGCATATCATTTTCTACTAAATAACTGCATACACTGTGGATTAAAAATGTCCGGAATGCGAACCTGGTAAAACCCAGGTAAAAAAAGCAAATAAAAAATAAACCATTTTGATTTAGCAAAAGTTTACAAATAAATGCACTCCCTGTACACAACAAGCACGTCTCGTTACCATTCATATTTTGCGTGATTTAAGTTTCGTCGCATACATTTTGGAATAAAATAAGGCTTTTAATGTATGCAGACTTCATTCTCCATTAAGGGCTTATCAATCATAATGAACGCTGTTAACTATTCTCATTGAATGGTCTAAATCCAATGCTGGTAAAGAAATCAAATGTCCATTTAAACGCAACAAGCAAACAGCTATGCTTCCAGGTCTGTCGACGTTGCTGTGGTTTTTCGACAGCTGTAATATGAAGGGTAGAGTGAAAAAAGTGTTTAAGTGTTTTAAACATCCAAATCTGTTCGTTTACTTGCTACTTTTTTCCTGTTTTCGAGTAAAAAAATAATTCTTAAATCGAGATGCATTTTCTTGTTAAGCAAAGTGGCTTAGATTTTAAGTCTTGTTTACTGAAATAAATTCTAAAATGTAATAGGTTAAGGCCTAAATCAAGTAAAAATATATGCCAGTGGGTTAAGGGAAATAAACCTAAATTGAGTTTATTATTGAATTAAGTTGAAACTGAAATTAAGTTTATTTTTCTTACCCCGCCGGCAGATATTTTTACTTGTTTTAAATATAAACCTGTTGATTTTTGTAATTTATTTCAATTATTACAATACATAACATCTTAAGCCACTTTGCGTAACAAGTAAATGCATCTCGATTTAAGAATTGTCAGATATTTACTAGAAAACAAGACAATAACAGCAAGACAGACCTTAATTTACTTTTTTCTTCCAAACATGAATTTACAGACGGCTGGAAATTTTAAATAAAACAACTAGACATACCTATTCGGGTCTGCTCCCGTTTGCTGTGATGAACGGGGTCTTGGTCCAAAGCACATTTTGAGGAATACTTACACATTTTACTTCTTATTTCTTTAGAATTAATTATTATTTATTTTCAATTACAAAGTATGCGATCTGATTTTCTAATCGCGGTGTGTTTTATTCCTCGTTTGCTTGCATGGATTTGCTTTATTTATTTTGCTTGTTGCATTTAAATGCACATTTGATTTGTTGCCGCATTATCCTGTGTTAATGTATTTCAACGTGCTTATAAACAAAAAGTGCGTTATTATAACCAATTATATAGCTGTGAAATATATAAAAGTATTCCCAAAAACCCAGGTAAAAAAGTAAAATAAAAAATAAACCATTTTGATTTAGCAAAAGTTTACAAATAAATGCACTCCCTGTACACAACAAGCACGTCTGGTTACCATTCATGTTTTGCATGATTTAAGTCTCGTCGCATACATGTTTGCGTAAGGATTTGATATTTATTTTTTGTGGAAGTTTATTAAACTAAAAGGCTTTGTATTTTTGCTCCGTGAGCCGCTTGGACGCTGTTTAAATAGTCATCGGGAGTTAACTGTATTTTGCTGTCCTGCAGTTTTTTTCTTTCTTTACGTGTGTATATAAGTGTATGTACCATTTATATAACTATTTCCACATGTAATATCTGAGCGGTGGTTTTTGAGACTTAAACAGAAGGCGAGAGTATGTTTGTGTGTTTTGGTTTATTTTTGGTTCGTCACTGCTTTTAAGAACTATGCACTGATTTGCTGTGTGGTTTGTCCCTTCTGTTAAAAAGTGGATTTAATCTAGTCTCTCCAATTGTGGGTAAATAACCGGTGGGCCGTAAATTTTATCTTTTAAATATTTTTAAGCACTTTCTGTAAAAAATAAATTTGTACTATTTTTGGAGAGTCACGTCTCTGTCTTTAATCCCATCCGAACCAGCAGGGTCCTTTTCATATTTTTGTAACTTTTTTGTTTGTTTATTTTTTCTCTTGGGTTCAATCTATTTTCCTGTGTGAATAAATAACCCAGGTGACCTAGTCGGTTCCTTTTCATACCTTTAACCAAAGGTTACACATGCAAGCAAACGAGGAATAACACATACGATTAGATCATCACGTCACATACTTTGGAATTAATAAGAAACAATTATTCAGTCTAAAGAAATGAGAAGTAAAACGTGTATGTACTTCTTCAAATGGGCACACTTTGGACAACGACCCCCGTCATTACAGTAAAATGTTTTCCCTACTTCCGGTCAAAGCCGCCATTTTGTGAAATGGGCATATAGGCGACGCTGGAGCATGCCGCCATTGTCTCTGTTCAACAAAACAATTGTGTTTATATATAGATCTATTCGATTTTTTTTCGATTTCAATCACCGAATACAAGGTACAACACGATGCCATCTGGCCCTTCTCTCTGGTTTATGTTTGTAAGGAAAATAGAGGGCGAAATTCCATTTCAGTCAAACATTCCTTCGTGCCACGCTGCTTTTTTTCTTTGAACGAAAAAAAAACCCGTGTGCTCCGCCTATACAATTCGTTTTCCTGTTTATGATTATTTTATGCTTAAAACAAGCAAATAAATCTGCCTAAAGGGTAAGAAAAAAAGTCGTGAACTTTTCCCATAAATACTATTTCAAGAAAAACTGTCCTACCCCACTGGCCGATTTTTTGCTTGTTTAAATTCACTTCGATTGCATATATAAAAATATTGTCTACAAACTAGATCACCGGGCAGATGTTTATCTTTTTAGTATCCACCGAAGACACATGCGAACCTGCATATGGGCCAAACTTTTCCACAATACACATTCGTTGTGTGCACGCGCCATTGTCTTTGTTCAACGCGACAGCGTGCTCCGCCTAAATAATTTGACCCATTTTAACATGGGTTTGTTTCTCGTTGTTGTTTTTTCTTTGAAAACAATCTATATAGCGCTCTCCACAATCGTTTTGGTGTTAGCTTTACGTGGAATAGAAACACACAAAAGTACTGAGCGAACGAGAAACATATTATAGAACGCGCAACATCATATAGATCACGGATTGGAAACCAAACTGGCAACCACGCACAAAAGAAGCAAACTCTGGTTTTAAACTCACCTTATTTGTGCCCGGAAAGCGCCCGAGTCGATGAACGGAGTGGACGGAGCAAGCCTCGCTTCCATTTCCGAAGGTCAAAAATCCATTTAAACTTGTAGTCCCCGGTGTCCACTTGTTCTTGTCCAAAAAGCCGAGAAGCGATACCGCAATGGGAGCCGGAGAAGGCGCTGGCTGTCGGGATGGAGGTTAACGGGTCAGAGGTCTGGCACTGAAGGTCTGGGTCCATTCCTCACCGTGTGCATTTCACTCTATACGTGTAAAAAACATACAAATACATAAAATACATACAGAAACAGTTATCACTTACACAAAAAGAACATGAAGGTAAAGCTTCAGTTAATTTGCTTGCTGATTGCTTTTTGCATGCACATAAAAAACTGAACAAAACTGATATACTAAACAAAATAGGCCCTAAAATTGAGGAACACCAGTTGTATAGCTATTTTTTAAATATGAAATAAGACAATAAATTACAAATAACATTTGAATGCCTGCAGCTTGTTCATGTCCACTCCACAAAAAAAAACAGTGTGACCCTTCTATTTGGTTTCAAGTTTGAAAGTTTCGAACCTATGCAACACTCTTAAGACAAATGCTCCTAAAAAGTACCAAATAAGGGTTCCTCAGCATGTAACCACAGCAGAACCCGTTTTTTGGTACTATATGGAAACTTTTTATAAGGTTCTATAAAGAATCTTGCCTTGAAAAGTGCTCGCCTCAATGGTGCTATAAAAAAACATTAATTTATCAGCTGTCAGGAGTGACATTTTTGTTACTTATCCACTTTTTAATGTATAACACTTGATAAAGATTATTTATTGTCAATTCTTCACATGTTTCAAGCATACAAAGCAATCGAAATACAAGGTGCATCAGCATTCAGTTAATATGCCACCTGGAGCTGGAATCAGCTTTCAGAAGAGATCAGATGTGTTTCAACGGTAGACACTTTTAAATCTAGATGAAAAACACGACGGTTTAACTTTGCATTTACTGAATGATTTAAAACAGTACGAATGAAACAGTATAAAAGAATACAACAGTATGAACCTGTAGCTGGAATCAGCTTTCGGATGAGATCAGATGTGTTTCAACAGTAGGCACTTTTAAACCTAGATTAAAAACACATCAGTTTAACTTTGCATTTACTGAATGATTTAAAACAGTACGAATGAAACAGTATAAAAGAATACAACAGTATGAACCTGTAGCTGGAATCAGCTTTCAAATGAGATCAGATGTGTTTCAACAGTGGGCACTTTTAAACCTAGATTAAAGACACATCGATTTAACTTTGCATTTACTGAAGAATATAAAACAGTACGAATAAAACAGTATAAAAGAATACAACAGTATGATCGGTTTAACTTTGCATTTACTGAATGATTTAAAACAGTACGAATAAAACAGTATAAAAGAATACAACAGTATGAACCTGTAGCTGGAATCAGCTTTCAGATGAGATCAGATGTGTTTCAACAGTAGGCACTTTTAAATCTAGATTTAAAGACACATCGGTTTAACTTTGCATTTACTGAAGAATTTGAAACAGTACGAATGAAACAGTATAAAAGAATACAACAGTATAAACCTGTAGCTGGAATCAGCTTTCAGATGAGATCAGATGTGTTTCAACAGTAGGCACTTTTAAATCTAGATTAAAGACACAACGGTTTAACTTTGCATTTACTGAATAAACAGTACGAATAAAACATTATAAAAGAATACAACAGTATGATCGGTTTAACTTTGCATTTACTGAATGATTTAAAACAGAACGAATAAAACAGTATAAAAGAATACAACAGTATGAACCTGTAGCTGGAATCAGCTTTCAAATGAGATCAGATGTGTTTCAACAGAAGACACTTTTGAATCTAGATTAAAAACACATCGGTTTAACTTTGCATTTACTGAATGATTTAAAACAGTACGAATAAAACAGTATAAAAGAATACAACAGTATGATCGGTTTAACTTTGCATTTACTGAATGATTTAAAACAGTACGAATAAAACAGTATAAAAGAATACAACAGTATGATCGGTTTAACTTTGCATTTACTGAATGATTTAAAACAGTACGAATAAAACAGTATAAAAGAATACAACAGTATGAACCTGTATAGCTGGAATCAGCTTCAGATGAGATCAGATGTGTTTCAACAGTAGGCACTTTTAAATCTAGATTAAAAACACCATCGGTTTAACTTTGCATTTACTGAATGATTTAAAATAAAACAGTATAAAAGAATAAAACAGTATGAACCTTGCCTGTTATAAAGGGAATGAAGCTTACGGTATGGTGCTTACCTGCAGAAATAAAGTACAAAAAGAACACACAGAACTTCAATTTTCAACCTGTTTGTGATTACCACACAATCCCGTCACCTGGCTGTGGTCTTCATTTGGTGAACGGTTCTTCACTCATAATTGACCTATACAAGAAATAGAGAAGAATATTAAGCAATTCTGCTCTTACATTTAGATGTGCCCCAAGAACACAGACACACCGGCTCCAAAATGTTGAAACAGTACATTTCTGTTATTTTAATGTGGCAAATGTGTCAGCTTTAAAAGAATCATACCTTACCTTTTAAACAGGATGCGCACTGCATTAAATACCTTTACTCCCAGCATAAGCAAGCAATTTTCAAAATGCTTTAAAAGTAAATGGTGATTATTTTACTTGTTTGCCTGTTTTTGACTACCATAGAATCCTGTCGCCTGGATTCCAACCTATCATTTTCAGGCTTGTAAAGCAAATAATGAAATACATTATCATTGACTTCCATAGTAGGAAAAAAATATTTTGGAAGTATCGTGATAAATGATGAAGAAAATATTTTGAAAAATGATGGTTAGCACACAGTCGATGGTACCTATTAAATTTCATCATATTTTTTTATTCCTACTATGGAAGTCAATGGTCACTATCTGCTGTGGGTTTACCATCATTCCTCAAAATATCTTCTTTTGTGTTAATCAGAAAAAACGAACGCATACAGGTTTAAAACAACAGGAGGATGAGTAAATGATGACAGAATTATCATTATTATAAATTGAAATATTTTCTTACTGCAAGTCATTTAGGTAATCAAGAAAATACTTTACCCGTTGTCTTTGCAAGTTAAACAAATACAGCTTTGCTTCCAGGTCTGTCGACGTTGCTGTGGTTTTTCGACAGCTGTAGTATGAAGGGTAGCGAATGAATGAATACATTGCACAAAAAATCCTTTTTAACTATGCAAATATCTAAAAAGTCTTAAAATAAGATGCATTATTTTGATGAGCAAAAGGACATAAGAAAATAAGCCTAGCCTTTCGGGAGAAAAAACATAAAATTTAAGTGAATTTGGGCTTAAAACAAGCAAATAAATCTGCCAAAGGGGTTAGAAACAAATCTAGATTTAAACACCTAATTCAAGAAAAATTGTCTTAGCCCATTGGCAGATTTGTTGGCTTGTTTTAATGTACATTCATGTACAATATTTCGTTTTGTCTTGTATTTCTAAGCATTTTGTACTGCCCAACGTTGTCTAGGTTGTTTAACGGTTGTCATTTTCTTTTAAAAGCTTTATAATTTATTAGTTTGGATGATTGCCATTCCTGAGAACCGCTTACATTGTAAGTAAAAGAATCATCTAAGCATTATTTTGTTGAATGTCTCTTAGACATGTAGCTGTTTGATTGTGGTTCTATTTAATGGCCAGTCTATACTTGGGGAACGGTCAAACGTCTATTAGATTTTCACTGACAGCCCAAATTAAGCCTTGTTTTAGCCTAGACACATATTCGCGGTCTATTAGAAGTTATGTAGTCGTTTAATAGCCGCTTTTTGATGACCAATGCGTTCTTGTGCCGTGGTTAGGCGTCTCTTGGATTTTCCGTAAAAAGACAAACGAATCTATTTTTAACACAAAGGCCAGGGGAGAGCGCGAACGCAGTCCCCCACTATCAGAAATTTTGCAGTCGAGATTCCCACATTTGGGGAATTCGCAAAGGGTCAGCACAACCGGAGTGCAATGGCTGAGCCTCGCCCTGGGTGAACCACCTTCATGATCAGGGTATCTCCCCTGCCAGGTAAGTATGAGCAACAGCCTTTGAGGCCAGACGGCCGCATCTTCCTGTGACCGATCGCATCGACGGCGCCCCCGAAGGCCGTCCGACTACCATTTCATTACTGTGTGTGACCAGGTGGAAAGGCGCACGAAGCCAGGTCTGAAACCAAATATTCTTCGAGATCTACCCATTTTCCGTTTCCAGCCCGGTTAAACCGTGCAGAGAGAAAAACGTGAAACAATTTAAATCAAATGGATTTAAATAGCGCATTTCAATATATCGTTTCGTTATTACAAAGTAACTTTACGTGGAATAGAAACAAAGAAATGTACAGAGCAATCGAGAAACAACGAAAGCATAGCAATTTTAGAACGTGGATAAATAAAAACACAAGGGCTCAATGACTTACCCGTTGTCGTTGTGAGTTAAACAAATACAGCTATGCTTCCAGATCTGCCGACGTTGCTGTGGTTCTTCGACAGCTGTAGTACAGTGAAAAAAAAGTTTTCAGGTGTTTTGAACATCCCAATCTGTCTCGTTCGCTTTTTCAGCTGTGTCGATGATGTTTAAGTCGTCATCGTGTCACCTCCAAAATACGAATGCATACAGGTTGAAAACAACACGAGGATGAATAAATGATGACAGAGTTATCATTATAAATTAAAATATTTTCTTACTGCAAGTCATTTAGGTAATCAAGAAAATACTTTACCCGTTGTCTTAAACAAATACAGCTATGCTTCCAGGCGTGTCGACGTTGCTGTGGTTTTTCGACCGCTGTAGTATGAAGGGTAGTGGAAAAAAAGTTTTCAGGTGTTTTTAACATCCCAAACTGTCTCGTACGATTTTCTTGCGCCTTCAGCTGTGTCGAGGCTGTTTAATTCGTCCTGGTATCACCTCCGCAAACTGTAAGGAAAATAATTAAATACATTACAAAAACATTTCGTTATCAGCGTGTTCATTTCCATGCAAGCTTTTCGTTAAACCAATAATGCCAACGAATACACAGCACTTTTAAAACACACGAATTAAAAAACACTCTGTCATTCACGCACAAAAGAAACAAATTCTGTTTTTTACCTAACTTATTTGTCCCCGAGAAGGGGAGCGCACCGTTCATGGAAACACTGCAATACCACGTCGATGCATGGAGTGGAAGGAGCAAGCTCCGCTTCCATTTCCGAAGGTCAAAAATCCATTTAACGTATAGTCCCCGGGTAGGAGACGTATCAGACATTAAACTGATAAGAACAGATACTACACTTGATCTTAGCCAAAAGGCCGAGAAGCGATACCGCAATAGACGCAGCCAAAGGGGAGCCGGCGAAGGCGCTGGCTTTCGGGGTGGAGGCTAGCGGGCATTTAACTCTAATATGAAGTAGTATGTAATATGAAGGGTAGAGTGAAAAAAAAGTGTTAAAGTGTTTTAAACATCCAAATCTGTTCGTTTACTTTGTATTTTTTTCCTGTTTTCGAGTAAAAAAGAATTCTTAAATCGAGATGCATTTTCTTAAGCAAAGTGGCTTAGATTTTAAGTCTTGTTTACTGAAATAAATTCTAAAATGTAATAGGTTAAGGCCTAAATCAAGTAAAAATATATGCCAGTGGTTTAAGGGAAATAAACCTAAATTGAGTTTATTATTGCATTAAGTTGGAACAGAAATTAAGTTTATTTTTCTTACCCCACCGGCAGATATTTTTACTTGTTTTAAATATAAACCTGTTGCTTTTTAGAATTTATTTCAATTATTACAACACATAATATCTTAAGCCACTTTGCTTAACAAGTAAATGCATCTCGATTTAAGAATGGTCAGATATTTACTAGAAAACAAGACAAAAACTTCCAAACATGAATTTACAGACGGCTGGAAATTTTAAACAAAATAACTAGACATACCTATTCGGGTCTGCTCCCGTTTGCTGTGATGAAGGGGGCCTTGGTCCAAAGCACATTTTGAGGAATACTTACACATTTTACTTCTTATTTCTTTAGAATGAATTATTATTTATTTTCAATTACAAAGTATGCGATCTGATTTTCTATTTATTTATTTATTTAGCTTGTTGCACATTTGATTTGTTGCCGCATCATTCCGTGTTAATGTATTTCAATGTATTTGTTTATAAGCAAAAAGTGCGTTATTATAATTCATTATATAGCTGCGAAATATATAAAAGTATTCCCAGCAAACACAAAACGTTTTTATAACGTTTTTGTATTTGCTGGGTTGGCATCACTTTCTTTAGCTCACACAAAATTCTACCAAAAAACAGCATATCATTTTCTACTAAATAACTGCATACACTGTGGATTAAAAATGTCCGGAATGCGAACCTGGTAAAACCCAGGTAAAAAAAGCAAATAAAAAATAAACCATTTTGATTTAGCAAAAGTTTACAAATAAATGCACTCCCTGTACACAACAAGCACGTCTCGTTACCATTCATATTTTGCGTGATTTAAGTTTCGTCGCATACATTTTGGAATAAAATAAGGCTTTTAATGTATGCAGACTTCATTCTCCATTAAGGGCTTATCAATCATAATGAACGCTGTTAACTATTCTCATTGAATGGTCTAAATCCAATGCTGGTAAAGAAATCAAATGTCCATTTAAACGCAACAAGCAAACAGCTATGCTTCCAGGTCTGTCGACGTTGCTGTGGTTTTTCGACAGCTGTAATATGAAGGGTAGAGTGAAAAAAGTGTTTAAGTGTTTTAAACATCCAAATCTGTTCGTTTACTTGCTACTTTTTTCCTGTTTTCGAGTAAAAAAATAATTCTTAAATCGAGATGCATTTTCTTGTTAAGCAAAGTGGCTTAGATTTTAAGTCTTGTTTACTGAAATAAATTCTAAAATGTAATAGGTTAAGGCCTAAATCAAGTAAAAATATATGCCAGTGGGTTAAGGGAAATAAACCTAAATTGAGTTTATTATTGAATTAAGTTGAAACTGAAATTAAGTTTATTTTTCTTACCCCGCCGGCAGATATTTTTACTTGTTTTAAATATAAACCTGTTGATTTTTGTAATTTATTTCAATTATTACAATACATAACATCTTAAGCCACTTTGCGTAACAAGTAAATGCATCTCGATTTAAGAATTGTCAGATATTTACTAGAAAACAAGACAATAACAGCAAGACAGACCTTAATTTACTTTTTTCTTCCAAACATGAATTTACAGACGGCTGGAAATTTTAAATAAAACAACTAGACATACCTATTCGGGTCTGCTCCCGTTTGCTGTGATGAACGGGGTCTTGGTCCAAAGCACATTTTGAGGAATACTTACACATTTTACTTCTTATTTCTTTAGAATTAATTATTATTTATTTTCAATTACAAAGTATGCGATCTGATTTTCTAATCGCGGTGTGTTTTATTCCTCGTTTGCTTGCATGGATTTGCTTTATTTATTTTGCTTGTTGCATTTAAATGCACATTTGATTTGTTGCCGCATTATCCTGTGTTAATGTATTTCAACGTGCTTATAAACAAAAAGTGCGTTATTATAACCAATTATATAGCTGTGAAATATATAAAAGTATTCCCAAAAACCCAGGTAAAAAAGTAAAATAAAAAATAAACCATTTTGATTTAGCAAAAGTTTACAAATAAATGCACTCCCTGTACACAACAAGCACGTCTGGTTACCATTCATGTTTTGCATGATTTAAGTCTCGTCGCATACATGTTTGCGTAAGGATTTGATATTTATTTTTTGTGGAAGTTTATTAAACTAAAAGGCTTTGTATTTTTGCTCCGTGAGCCGCTTGGACGCTGTTTAAATAGTCATCGGGAGTTAACTGTATTTTGCTGTCCTGCAGTTTTTTTCTTTCTTTACGTGTGTATATAAGTGTATGTACCATTTATATAACTATTTCCACATGTAATATCTGAGCGGTGGTTTTTGAGACTTAAACAGAAGGCGAGAGTATGTTTGTGTGTTTTGGTTTATTTTTGGTTCGTCACTGCTTTTAAGAACTATGCACTGATTTGCTGTGTGGTTTGTCCCTTCTGTTAAAAAGTGGATTTAATCTAGTCTCTCCAATTGTGGGTAAATAACCGGTGGGCCGTAAATTTTATCTTTTAAATATTTTTAAGCACTTTCTGTAAAAAATAAATTTGTACTATTTTTGGAGAGTCACGTCTCTGTCTTTAATCCCATCCGAACCAGCAGGGTCCTTTTCATATTTTTGTAACTTTTTTGTTTGTTTATTTTTTCTCTTGGGTTCAATCTATTTTCCTGTGTGAATAAATAACCCAGGTGACCTAGTCGGTTCCTTTTCATACCTTTAACCAAAGGTTACACATGCAAGCAAACGAGGAATAACACATACGATTAGATCATCACGTCACATACTTTGGAATTAATAAGAAACAATTATTCAGTCTAAAGAAATGAGAAGTAAAACGTGTATGTACTTCTTCAAATGGGCACACTTTGGACAACGACCCCCGTCATTACAGTAAAATGTTTTCCCTACTTCCGGTCAAAGCCGCCATTTTGTGAAATGGGCATATAGGCGACGCTGGAGCATGCCGCCATTGTCTCTGTTCAACAAAACAATTGTGTTTATATATAGATCTATTCGATTTTTTTTTCGATTTCAATCACCGAATACAAGGTACAACACGATGCCATCTGGCCCTTCTCTCTGGTTTATGTTTGTAAGGAAAATAGAGGGCGAAATTCCATTTCAGTCAAACATTCCTTCGTGCCACGCTGCTTTTTTTCTTTGAACGAAAAAAAAACCCGTGTGCTCCGCCTATACAATTCGTTTTCCTGTTTATGATTATTTTATGCTTAAAACAAGCAAATAAATCTGCCTAAAGGGTAAGAAAAAAAGTCGTGAACTTTTCCCATAAATACTATTTCAAGAAAAACTGTCCTACCCCACTGGCCGATTTTTTGCTTGTTTAAATTCACTTCGATTGCATATATAAAAATATTGTCTACAAACTAGATCACCGGGCAGATGTTTATCTTTTTAGTATCCACCGAAGACACATGCGAACCTGCATATGGGCCAAACTTTTCCACAATACACATTCGTTGTGTGCACGCGCCATTGTCTTTGTTCAACGCGACAGCGTGCTCCGCCTAAATAATTTGACCCATTTTAACATGGGTTTGTTTCTCGTTGTTGTTTTTTCTTTGAAAACAATCTATATAGCGCTCTCCACAATCGTTTTGGTGTTAGCTTTACGTGGAATAGAAACACACAAAAGTACTGAGCGAACGAGAAACATATTATAGAACGCGCAACATCATATAGATCACGGATTGGAAACCAAACTGGCAACCACGCACAAAAGAAGCAAACTCTGGTTTTAAACTCACCTTATTTGTGCCCGGAAAGCACCCGAGTCGATGAACGGAGTGGACGGAGCAAGCCTCGCTTCCATTTCCGAAGGTCAAAAATCCATTTAAACTTGTAGTCCCCGGTGTCCACTTGATCTTGTCCAAAAAGCCGAGAAGCGATACCGCAATGGGAGGCGGAGAAGGCGCTGGCTGTCGGGATGGAGGTTAACGGGTCAGAGGTCTGGCACTGAAGGTCTGGGTCCATTCCTCACCGTGTGCATTTCACTCTATACGTGTAAAAAACATACAAATACATAAAATACATACAGAAACAGTTATCACTTACACAAAAAGAACATGAAGGTAAAGCTTCAGTTAATTTGCTTGCTGATTGCTTTTTGCATGCACATAAAAAACTGAACAAAACTGATATACTAAACAAAATAGGCCCTAAAATTGAGGAACACCAGTTGTATAGCTATTTTTTAAATATGAAATAAGACAATAAATTACAAATAACATTTGAATGCCTGCAGCTTGTTCATGTCCACTCCACAAAAAAAAACAGTGTGACCCTTCTATTTGGTTTCAAGTTTGAAAGTTTCGAACCTATGCAACACTCTTAAGACAAATGCTCCTAAAAAGTACCAAATAAGGGTTCCTCAGCATGTAACCACAGCAGAACCCGTTTTTTGGTACTATATGGAAACTTTTTATAAGGTTCTATAAAGAATCTTGCCTTGAAAAGTGCTCGCCTCAATGGTGCTATAAAAAAACATTAATTTATCAGCTGTCAGGAGTGACATTTTTGTTACTTATCCACTTTTTAATGTATAACACTTGATAAAGATTATTTATTGTCAATTCTTCACATGTTTCAAGCATACAAAGCAATCGAAATACAAGGTGCATCAGCATTCAGTTAATATGCCACCTGGAGCTGGAATCAGCTTTCAGAAGAGATCAGATGTGTTTCAACGGTAGACACTTTTAAATCTAGATGAAAAACACGACGGTTTAACTTTGCATTTACTGAATGATTTAAAACAGTACGAATGAAACAGTATAAAAGAATACAACAGTATGAACCTGTAGCTGGAATCAGCTTTCGGATGAGATCAGATGTGTTTCAACAGTAGGCACTTTTAAACCTAGATTAAAAACACATCAGTTTAACTTTGCATTTACTGAATGATTTAAAACAGTACGAATGAAACAGTATAAAAGAATACAACAGTATGAACCTGTAGCTGGAATCAGCTTTCAAATGAGATCAGATGTGTTTCAACAGTGGGCACTTTTAAACCTAGATTAAAGACACATCGATTTAACTTTGCATTTACTGAAGAATATAAAACAGTACGAATAAAACAGTATAAAAGAATACAACAGTATGATCGGTTTAACTTTGCATTTACTGAATGATTTAAAACAGTACGAATAAAACAGTATAAAAGAATACAACAGTATGAACCTGTAGCTGGAATCAGCTTTCAGATGAGATCAGATGTGTTTCAACAGTAGGCACTTTTAAATCTAGATTTAAAGACACATCGGTTTAACTTTGCATTTACTGAAGAATTTGAAACAGTACGAATGAAACAGTATAAAAGAATACAACAGTATAAACCTGTAGCTGGAATCAGCTTTCAGATGAGATCAGATGTGTTTCAACAGTAGGCACTTTTAAATCTAGATTAAAGACACAACGGTTTAACTTTGCATTTACTGAATAAACAGTACGAATAAAACATTATAAAAGAATACAACAGTATGATCGGTTTAACTTTGCATTTACTGAATGATTTAAAACAGAACGAATAAAACAGTATAAAAGAATACAACAGTATGAACCTGTAGCTGGAATCAGCTTTCAAATGAGATCAGATGTGTTTCAACAGAAGACACTTTTGAATCTAGATTAAAAACACATCGGTTTAACTTTGCATTTACTGAATGATTTAAAACAGTACGAATAAAACAGTATAAAAGAATACAACAGTATGATCGGTTTAACTTTGCATTTACTGAATGATTTAAAACAGTACGAATAAAACAGTATAAAAGAATACAACAGTATGATCGGTTTAACTTTGCATTTACTGAATGATTTAAAACAGTACGAATAAAACAGTATAAAAGAATACAACAGTATGAACCTGTATAGCTGGAATCAGCTTCAGATGAGATCAGATGTGTTTCAACAGTAGGCACTTTTAAATCTAGATTAAAAACACCATCGGTTTAACTTTGCATTTACTGAATGATTTAAAATAAAACAGTATAAAAGAATAAAACAGTATGAACCTTGCCTGTTATAAAGGGAATGAAGCTTACGGTATGGTGCTTACCTGCAGAAATAAAGTACAAAAAGAACACACAGAACTTCAATTTTCAACCTGTTTGTGATTACCACACAATCCCGTCACCTGGCTGTGGTCTTCATTTGGTGAACGGTTCTTCACTCATAATTGACCTATACAAGAAATAGAGAAGAATATTAAGCAATTCTGCTCTTACATTTAGATGTGCCCCAAGAACACAGACACACCGGCTCCAAAATGTTGAAACAGTACATTTCTGTTATTTTAATGTGGCAAATGTGTCAGCTTTAAAAGAATCATACCTTACCTTTTAAACAGGATGCGCACTGCATTAAATACCTTTACTCCCAGCATAAGCAAGCAATTTTCAAAATGCTTTAAAAGTAAATGGTGATTATTTTACTTGTTTGCCTGTTTTTGACTACCATAGAATCCTGTCGCCTGGATTCCAACCTATCATTTTCAGGCTTGTAAAGCAAATAATGAAATACATTATCATTGACTTCCATAGTAGGAAAAAAATATTTTGGAAGTATCGTGATAAATGATGAAGAAAATATTTTGAAAAATGATGGTTAGCACACAGTCGATGGTACCTATTAAATTTCATCATATTTTTTTATTCCTACTATGGAAGTCAATGGTCACTATCTGCTGTGGGTTTACCATCATTCCTCAAAATATCTTCTTTTGTGTTAATCAGAAAAAACGAACGCATACAGGTTTAAAACAACACGAGGATGAGTAAATGATGACAGAATTATCATTATTATAAATTGAAATATTTTCTTACTGCAAGTCATTTAGGTAATCAAGAAAATACTTTACCCGTTGTCTTTGCAAGTTAAACAAATACAGCTTTGCTTCCAGGTCTGTCGACGTTGCTGTGGTTTTTCGACAGCTGTAGTATGAAGGGTAGCGAATGAATGAATACATTGCACAAAAAATCCTTTTTAACTATGCAAATATCTAAAAAGTTTTAAAATAAGATGCATTATTTTGATGAGCAAAAGGACATAAGAAAATAAGCCTAGCCTTTCGGGAGAAAAAACATAAAATTTAAGTGAATTTGGGCTTAAAACAAGCAAATAAATCTGCCAAAGGGGTTAGAAACAAATCTAGATTTAAACACCTAATTCAAGAAAAATTGTCTTAGCCCATTGGCAGATTTGTTGGCTTGTTTTAATGTACATTCATGTACAATATTTCGTTTTGTCTTGTATTTCTAAGCATTTTGTACTGCCCAACGTTGTCTAGGTTGTTTAACGGTTGTCATTTTCTTTTAAAAGCTTTATAATTTATTAGTTTGGATGATTGCCATTCCTGAGAACCGCTTACATTGTAAGTAAAAGAATCATCTAAGCATTATTTTGTTGAATGTCTCTTAGACATGTAGCTGTTTGATTGTGGTTCTATTTAATGGCCAGTCTATACTTGGGGAACGGTCAAACGTCTATTAGATTTTCACTGACAGCCCAAATTAAGCCTTGTTTTAGCCTAGACACATATTCGCGGTCTATTAGAAGTTATGTAGTCGTTTAATAGCCGCTTTTTGATGACCAATGCGTTCTTGTGCCGTGGTTAGGCGTCTCTTGGATTTTCCGTAAAAAGACAAACGAATCTATTTTTAACACAAAGGCCAGGGGAGAGCGCGAACGCAGTCCCCCACTATCAGAAATTTTGCAGTCGAGATTCCCACATTTGGGGAATTCGCAAAGGGTCAGCACAACCGGAGTGCAATGGCTGAGCCTCGCCCTGGGTGAACCACCTTCATGATCATGGTATCTCCCCTGCCAGGTAAGTATGAGCAACAGCCTTTGAGGCCAGACGGCCGCATCTTCCTGTGACCGATCGCATCGACGGCGCCCCCGAAGGCCGTCCGACTACCATTTCATTACTGTGTGTGACCAGGTGGAAAGGCGCACGAAGCCAGGTCTGAAACCAAATATTCTTCGAGATCTACCCATTTTCCGTTTCCAGCCCGGTTAAACCGTGCAGAGAGAAAAACGTGAAACAATTTAAATCAAATGGATTTAAATAGCGCATTTCAATATATCGTTTCGTTATTACAAAGTAACTTTACGTGGAATAGAAACAAAGAAATGTACAGAGCAATCGAGAAACAACGAAAGCATAGCAATTTTAGAACGTGGATAAATAAAAACACAAGGGCTCAATGACTTACCCGTTGTCGTTGTGAGTTAAACAAATACAGCTATGCTTCCAGATCTGCCGACGTTGCTGTGGTTCTTCGACAGCTGTAGTACAGTGAAAAAAAAGTTTTCAGGTGTTTTGAACATCCCAATCTGTCTCGTTCGCTTTTTCAGCTGTGTCGATGATGTTTAAGTCGTCATCGTGTCACCTCCAAAATACGAATGCATACAGGTTGAAAACAACACGAGGATGAATAAATGATGACAGAGTTATCATTATAAATTAAAATATTTTCTTACTGCAAGTCATTTAGGTAATCAAGAAAATACTTTACCCGTTGTCTTAAACAAATACAGCTATGCTTCCAGGCGTGTCGACGTTGCTGTGGTTTTTCGACCGCTGTAGTATGAAGGGTAGTGGAAAAAAAGTTTTCAGGTGTTTTTAACATCCCAAACTGTCTCGTACGATTTTCTTGCGCCTTCAGCTGTGTCGAGGCTGTTTAATTCGTCCTGGTATCACCTCCGCAAACTGTAAGGAAAATAATTAAATACATTACAAAAACATTTCGTTATCAGCGTGTTCATTTCCATGCAAGCTTTTCGTTAAACCAATAATGCCAACGAATACACAGCACTTTTAAAACACACGAATTAAAAAACACTCTGTCATTCACGCACAAAAGAAACAAATTCTGTTTTTTACCTAACTTATTTGTCCCCGAGAAGGGGAGCGCACCGTTCATGGAAACACTGCAATACCACGTCGATGCATGGAGTGGAAGGAGCAAGCTCCGCTTCCATTTCCGAAGGTCAAAAATCCATTTAACGTATAGTCCCCGGGTAGGAGACGTATCAGACATTAAACTGATAAGAACAGATACTACACTTGATCTTAGCCAAAAGGCCGAGAAGCGATACCGCAATAGACGCAGCCAAAGGGGAGCCGGCGAAGGCGCTGGCTTTCGGGGTGGAGGCTAGCGGGCATTTAACTCTAATATGAAGTAGTATGTAATATGAAGGGTAGAGTGAAAAAAAAGTGTTAAAGTGTTTTAAACATCCAAATCTGTTCGTTTACTTTGTATTTTTTTCCTGTTTTCGAGTAAAAAAGAATTCTTAAATCGAGATGCATTTTCTTAAGCAAAGTGGCTTAGATTTTAAGTCTTGTTTACTGAAATAAATTCTAAAATGTAATAGGTTAAGGCCTAAATCAAGTAAAAATATATGCCAGTGGTTTAAGGGAAATAAACCTAAATTGAGTTTATTATTGCATTAAGTTGGAACAGAAATTAAGTTTATTTTTCTTACCCCACCGGCAGATATTTTTACTTGTTTTAAATATAAACCTGTTGCTTTTTAGAATTTATTTCAATTATTACAACACATAATATCTTAAGCCACTTTGCTTAACAAGTAAATGCATCTCGATTTAAGAATGGTCAGATATTTACTAGAAAACAAGACAAAAACTTCCAAACATGAATTTACAGACGGCTGGAAATTTTAAACAAAATAACTAGACATACCTATTCGGGTCTGCTCCCGTTTGCTGTGATGAAGGGGGTCTTAGTCCAAAGCACATTTTGAGGAATACTTACACATTTTACTTCTTATTTCTTTAGAATGAATTATTATTTATTTTCAATTACAAAGTATGCGATCTGATTTTCTATTTATTTATTTATTTAGCTTGTTGCACATTTGATTTGTTGCCGCATCATTCCGTGTTAATGTATTTCAATGTATTTGTTTATAAGCAAAAAGTGCGTTATTATAATTCATTATATAGCTGCGAAATATATAAAAGTATTCCCAGCAAACACAAAACGTTTTTATAACGTTTTTGTATTTGCTGGGTTGGCATCACTTTCTTTAGCTCACACAAAATTCTACCAAAAAACAGCATATCATTTTCTACTAAATAACTGCATACACTGTGGATTAAAAATGTCCGGAATGCGAACCTGGTAAAACCCAGGTAAAAAAAGCAAATAAAAAATAAACCATTTTGATTTAGCAAAAGTTTACAAATAAATGCACTCCCTGTACACAACAAGCACGTCTCGTTACCATTCATATTTTGCGTGATTTAAGTTTCGTCGCATACATTTTGGAATAAAATAAGGCTTTTAATGTATGCAGACTTCATTCTCCATTAAGGGCTTATCAATCATAATGAACGCTGTTAACTATTCTCATTGAATGGTCTAAATCCAATGCTGGTAAAGAAATCAAATGTCCATTTAAACGCAACAAGCAAACAGCTATGCTTCCAGGTCTGTCGACGTTGCTGTGGTTTTTCGACAGCTGTAATATGAAGGGTAGAGTGAAAAAAGTGTTTAAGTGTTTTAAACATCCAAATCTGTTCGTTTACTTGCTACTTTTTTCCTGTTTTCGAGTAAAAAAATAATTCTTAAATCGAGATGCATTTTCTTGTTAAGCAAAGTGGCTTAGATTTTAAGTCTTGTTTACTGAAATAAATTCTAAAATGTAATAGGTTAAGGCCTAAATCAAGTAAAAATATATGCCAGTGGGTTAAGGGAAATAAACCTAAATTGAGTTTATTATTGAATTAAGTTGAAACTGAAATTAAGTTTATTTTTCTTACCCCGCCGGCAGATATTTTTACTTGTTTTAAATATAAACCTGTTGATTTTTGTAATTTATTTCAATTATTACAATACATAACATCTTAAGCCACTTTGCGTAACAAGTAAATGCATCTCGATTTAAGAATTGTCAGATATTTACTAGAAAACAAGACAATAACAGCAAGACAGACCTTAATTTACTTTTTTCTTCCAAACATGAATTTACAGACGGCTGGAAATTTTAAATAAAACAACTAGACATACCTATTCGGGTCTGCTCCCGTTTGCTGTGATGAACGGGGTCTTGGTCCAAAGCACATTTTGAGGAATACTTACACATTTTACTTCTTATTTCTTTAGAATTAATTATTATTTATTTTCAATTACAAAGTATGCGATCTGATTTTCTAATCGCGGTGTGTTTTATTCCTCGTTTGCTTGCATGGATTTGCTTTATTTATTTTGCTTGTTGCATTTAAATGCACATTTGATTTGTTGCCGCATTATCCTGTGTTAATGTATTTCAACGTGCTTATAAACAAAAAGTGCGTTATTATAACCAATTATATAGCTGTGAAATATATAAAAGTATTCCCAAAAACCCAGGTAAAAAAGTAAAATAAAAAATAAACCATTTTGATTTAGCAAAAGTTTACAAATAAATGCACTCCCTGTACACAACAAGCACGTCTGGTTACCATTCATGTTTTGCATGATTTAAGTCTCGTCGCATACATGTTTGCGTAAGGATTTGATATTTATTTTTTGTGGAAGTTTATTAAACTAAAAGGCTTTGTATTTTTGCTCCGTGAGCCGCTTGGACGCTGTTTAAATAGTCATCGGGAGTTAACTGTATTTTGCTGTCCTGCAGTTTTTTTCTTTCTTTACGTGTGTATATAAGTGTATGTACCATTTATATAACTATTTCCACATGTAATATCTGAGCGGTGGTTTTTGAGACTTAAACAGAAGGCGAGAGTATGTTTGTGTGTTTTGGTTTATTTTTGGTTCGTCACTGCTTTTAAGAACTATGCACTGATTTGCTGTGTGGTTTGTCCCTTCTGTTAAAAAGTGGATTTAATCTAGTCTCTCCAATTGTGGGTAAATAACCGGTGGGCCGTAAATTTTATCTTTTAAATATTTTTAAGCACTTTCTGTAAAAAATAAATTTGTACTATTTTTGGAGAGTCACGTCTCTGTCTTTAATCCCATCCGAACCAGCAGGGTCCTTTTCATATTTTTGTAACTTTTTTGTTTGTTTATTTTTTCTCTTGGGTTCAATCTATTTTCCTGTGTGAATAAATAACCCAGGTGACCTAGTCGGTTCCTTTTCATACCTTTAACCAAAGGTTACACATGCAAGCAAACGAGGAATAACACATACGATTAGATCATCACGTCACATACTTTGGAATTAATAAGAAACAATCATTCAGTCTAAAGAAATGAGAAGTAAAACGTGTCCAAATGGGCACACTTTGGACAAAGACCCCCGTCATTACAGTAAAATGTTTTCCCTACTTCCGGTCAAAGCCGCCATTTTGTGAAATGGGCATATAGGCGACGCTGGAGCATGCCGCCATTGTCTCTGTTCAACAAAACAATTGTGTTTATATATAGATCTATTCGATTTTTTTCGATTTCAATCACCGAATACAAGGTACAACACGATGCCATCTGGCCCTTCTCTCTGGTTTATGTTTGTAAGGAAAATAGAGGGCGAAATTCCATTTCAGTCAAACATTCCTTCGTGCCACGCTGCTTTTTTTCTTTGAACGAAAAAAAAACCCGTGTGCTCCGCCTATACAATTCGTTTTCCTGTTTATGATTATTTTATGCTTAAAACAAGCAAATAAATCTGCCTAAAGGGTAAGAAAAAAAGTCGTGAACTTTTCCCATAAATACTATTTCAAGAAAAACTGTCCTACCCCACTGGCCGATTTTTTGCTTGTTTAAATTCACTTCGATTGCATATATAAAAATATTGTCTACAAACTAGATCACCGGGCAGATGTTTATCTTTTTAGTATCCACCGAAGACACATGCGAACCTGCATATGGGCCAAACTTTTCCACAATACACATTCGTTGTGTGCACGCGCCATTGTCTTTGTTCAACGCGACAGCGTGCTCCGCCTAAATAATTTGACCCATTTTAACATGGGTTTGTTTCTCGTTGTTGTTTTTTCTTTGAAAACAATCTATATAGCGCTCTCCACAATCGTTTTGGTGTTAGCTTTACGTGGAATAGAAACACACAAAAGTACTGAGCGAACGAGAAACATATTATAGAACGCGCAACATCATATAGATCACGGATTGGAAACCAAACTGGCAACCACGCACAAAAGAAGCAAACTCTGGTTTTAAACTCACCTTATTTGTGCCCGGAAAGCGCCCGAGTCGATGAACGGAGTGGACGGAGCAAGCCTCGCTTCCATTTCCGAAGGTCAAAAATCCATTTAAACTTGTAGTCCCCGGTGTCCACTTGTTCTTGTCCAAAAAGCCGAGAAGCGATACCGCAATGGGAGCCGGAGAAGGCGCTGGCTGTCGGGATGGAGGTTAACGGGTCAGAGGTCTGGCACTGAAGGTCTGGGTCCATTCCTCACCGTGTGCATTTCACTCTATACGTGTAAAAAACATACAAATACATAAAATACATACAGAAACAGTTATCACTTACACAAAAAGAACATGAAGGTAAAGCTTCAGTTAATTTGCTTGCTGATTGCTTTTTGCATGCACATAAAAAACTGAACAAAACTGATATACTAAACAAAATAGGCCCTAAAATTGAGGAACACCAGTTGTATAGCTATTTTTTAAATATGAAATAAGACAATAAATTACAAATAACATTTGAATGCCTGCAGCTTGTTCATGTCCACTCCACAAAAAAAAACAGTGTGACCCTTCTATTTGGTTTCAAGTTTGAAAGTTTCGAACCTATGCAACACTCTTAAGACAAATGCTCCTAAAAAGTACCAAATAAGGGTTCCTCAGCATGTAACCACAGCAGAACCCGTTTTTTGGTACTATATGGAAACTTTTTATAAGGTTCTATAAAGAATCTTGCCTTGAAAAGTGCTCGCCTCAATGGTGCTATAAAAAAACATTAATTTATCAGCTGTCAGGAGTGACATTTTTGTTACTTATCCACTTTTTAATGTATAACACTTGATAAAGATTATTTATTGTCAATTCTTCACATGTTTCAAGCATACAAAGCAATCGAAATACAAGGTGCATCAGCATTCAGTTAATATGCCACCTGGAGCTGGAATCAGCTTTCAGAAGAGATCAGATGTGTTTCAACGGTAGACACTTTTAAATCTAGATGAAAAACACGACGGTTTAACTTTGCATTTACTGAATGATTTAAAACAGTACGAATGAAACAGTATAAAAGAATACAACAGTATGAACCTGTAGCTGGAATCAGCTTTCGGATGAGATCAGATGTGTTTCAACAGTAGGCACTTTTAAACCTAGATTAAAAACACATCAGTTTAACTTTGCATTTACTGAATGATTTAAAACAGTACGAATGAAACAGTATAAAAGAATACAACAGTATGAACCTGTAGCTGGAATCAGCTTTCAAATGAGATCAGATGTGTTTCAACAGTGGGCACTTTTAAACCTAGATTAAAGACACATCGATTTAACTTTGCATTTACTGAAGAATATAAAACAGTACGAATAAAACAGTATAAAAGAATACAACAGTATGATCGGTTTAACTTTGCATTTACTGAATGATTTAAAACAGTACGAATAAAACAGTATAAAAGAATACAACAGTATGAACCTGTAGCTGGAATCAGCTTTCAGATGAGATCAGATGTGTTTCAACAGTAGGCACTTTTAAATCTAGATTTAAAGACACATCGGTTTAACTTTGCATTTACTGAAGAATTTGAAACAGTACGAATGAAACAGTATAAAAGAATACAACAGTATAAACCTGTAGCTGGAATCAGCTTTCAGATGAGATCAGATGTGTTTCAACAGTAGGCACTTTTAAATCTAGATTAAAGACACAACGGTTTAACTTTGCATTTACTGAATAAACAGTACGAATAAAACATTATAAAAGAATACAACAGTATGATCGGTTTAACTTTGCATTTACTGAATGATTTAAAACAGAACGAATAAAACAGTATAAAAGAATACAACAGTATGAACCTGTAGCTGGAATCAGCTTTCAAATGAGATCAGATGTGTTTCAACAGAAGACACTTTTAAATCTAGATTAAAAACACATCGGTTTAACTTTGCATTTACTGAATGATTTAAAACAGTACGAATAAAACAGTATAAAAGAATACAACAGTATGATCGGTTTAACTTTGCATTTACTGAATGATTTAAAACAGTACGAATAAAACAGTATAAAAGAATACAACAGTATGATCGGTTTAACTTTAGATTTACTGAATGATTTAAAACAGTACGAATAAAACAGTATAAAAGAATACAACAGTATGAACCTGTATAGCTGGAATCAGCTTCAGATGAGATCAGATGTGTTTCAACAGTAGGCACTTTTAAATCTAGATTAAAAACACCATCGGTTTAACTTTGCATTTACTGAATGATTTAAAATAAAACAGTATAAAAGAATAAAACAGTATGAACCTTACCTGTTATAAAGGGAATGAAGCTTACGGTATGGTGCTTACCTGCAGAAATAAAGTACAAAAAGAACACACAGAACTTCAATTTTCAACCTGTTTGTGATTACCACACAATCCCGTCACCTGGCTGTGGTCTTCATTTGGTGAACGGTTCTTCACTCATAATTGACCTATACAAGAAATAGAGAAGAATATTAAGCAATTCTGCTCTTACATTTAGATGTGCCCCAAGAACACAGACACACCGGCTCCAAAATGTTGAAACAGTACATTTCTGTTATTTTAATGTGGCAAATGTGTCAGCTTTAAAAGAATCATACCTTACCTTTTAAACAGGATGCGCACTGCATTAAATACCTTTACTCCCAGCATAAGCAAGCAATTTTCAAAATGCTTTAAAAGTAAATGGTGATTATTTTACTTGTTTGCCTGTTTTTGACTACCATAGAATCCTGTCGCCTGGATTCCAACCTATCATTTTCAGGCTTGTAAAGCAAATAATGAAATACATTATCATTGACTTCCATAGTAGGAAAAAAAAATATTTTGGAAGTATCGTGATAAATGATGAAGAAAATATTTTGAAAAATGATGGCTAGCACACAGTCGATGGTACCTATTAAATTTCATCATATTTTTTTATTCCTACTATGGAAGTCAATGGTCACTATCTGCTGTGGGTTTACCATCATTCCTCAAAATATCTTCTTTTGTGTTAATCAGAAAAAACGAACGCATACAGGTTTAAAACAACACGAGGATGAGTAAATGATGACAGAATTATCATTATTATAAATTGAAATATTTTCTTACTGCAAGTCATTTAGGTAATCAAGAAAATACTTTACCCGTTGTCTTTGCAAGTTAAACAAATACAGCTTTGCTTCCAGGTCTGTCGACGTTGCTGCGGTTTTTCGACAGCTGTAGTATGAAGGGTAGCGAATGAATGAATACATTGCACAAAAAATCCTTTTTAACTATGCAAATATCTAAAAAGTCTTAAAATAAGATGCATTATTTTGATGAGCAAAAGGACATAAGAAAATAAGCCTAGCCTTTCGGGAGAAAAAACATAAAATTTAAGTGAATTTGGGCTTAAAACAAGCAAATAAATCTGCCAAAGGGGTTAGAAACAAATCTAGATTTAAACACCTAATTCAAGAAAAATTGTCTTAGCCCATTGGCAGATTTGTTGGCTTGTTTTAATGTACATTCATGTACAATATTTCGTTTTGTCTTGTATTTCTAAGCATTTTGTACTGCCCAACGTTGTCTAGGTTGTTTAACGGTTGTCATTTTCTTTTAAAAGCTTTATAATTTATTAGTTTGGATGATTGCCATTCCTGAGAACCGCTTACATTGTAAGTAAAAGAATCATCTAAGCATTATTTTGTTGAATGTCTCTTAGACATGTAGCTGTTTGATTGTGGTTCTATTTAATGGCCAGTCTATACTTGGGGAACGGTCAAACGTCTATTAGATTTTCACTGACAGCCCAAATTAAGCCTTGTTTTAGCCTAGACACATATTCTCGGTCTATTAGAAGTTATGTAGTCGTTTAATAGCCGCTTTTTGATGACCAATGCGTTCTTGTGCCGTGGTTAGACGTCTCTTGGATTTTCCGTAAAAAGACAAACGAATCTATTTTTAACACAAAGGCCAGGGGAGAGCGCGAACGCAGTCCCCCACTATCAGAAATTTTGCAGTCGAGATTCCCACATTTGGGGAATTCGCAAAGGGTCAGCACAACCGGAGTGCAATGGCTGAGCCTCGCCCTGGGTGAACCACCTTCATGATCATGGTATCTCCCCTGCCAGGTAAGTATGAGCAACAGCCTTTGAGGCCAGACGGCCGCATCTTCCTGTGACCGATCGCATCGACGGCGCCCCCGAAGGCCGTCCGACTACCATTTCATTACTGTGTGTGACCAGGTGGAAAGGCGCACGAAGCCAGGTCTGAAACCAAATATTCTTCGAGATCTACCCATTTTCCGTTTCCAGCCCGGTTAAACCGTGCAGAGAGAAAAACGTGAAACAATTTAAATCAAATGGATTTAAATAGCGCATTTCAATATATCGTTTCGTTATTACAAAGTAACTTTACGTGGAATAGAAACAAAGAAATGTACAGAGCAATCGAGAAACAACGAAAGCATAGCAATTTTAGAACGTGGATAAATAAAAACACAAGGGCTCAATGACTTACCCGTTGTCGTTGTGAGTTAAACAAATACAGCTATGCTTCCAGATCTGCCGACGTTGCTGTGGTTCTTCGACAGCTGTAGTACAGTGAAAAAAAAGTTTTCAGGTGTTTTGAACATCCCAATCTGTCTCGTTCGCTTTTTCAGCTGTGTCGATGATGTTTAAGTCGTCATCGTGTCACCTCCAAAATACGAATGCATACAGGTTGAAAACAACACGAGGATGAATAAATGATGACAGAGTTATCATTATAAATTAAAATATTTTCTTACTGCAAGTCATTTAGGTAATCAAGAAAATACTTTACCCGTTGTCTTAAACAAATACAGCTATGCTTCCAGGCGTGTCGACGTTGCTGTGGTTTTTCGACCGCTGTAGTATGAAGGGTAGTGGAAAAAAAGTTTTCAGGTGTTTTTAACATCCCAAACTGTCTCGTACGATTTTCTTGCGCCTTCAGCTGTGTCGAGGCTGTTTAATTCGTCCTGGTATCACCTCCGCAAACTGTAAGGAAAATAATTAAATACATTACAAAAACATTTCGTTATCAGCGTGTTCATTTCCATGCAAGCTTTTCGTTAAACCAATAATGCCAACGAATACACAGCACTTTTAAAACACACGAATTAAAAAACACTCTGTCATTCACGCACAAAAGAAACAAATTCTGTTTTTTACCTAACTTATTTGTCCCCGAGAAGGGGAGCGCACCGTTCATGGAAACACTGCAATACCACGTCGATGCATGGAGTGGAAGGAGCAAGCTCCGCTTCCATTTCCGAAGGTCAAAAATCCATTTAACGTATAGTCCCCGGGTAGGAGACGTATCAGACATTAAACTGATAAGAACAGATACTACACTTGATCTTAGCCAAAAGGCCGAGAAGCGATACCGCAATAGACGCAGCCAAAGGGGAGCCGGCGAAGGCGCTGGCTTTCGGGGTGGAGGCTAGCGGGCATTTAACTCTAATATGAAGTAGTATGTAATATGAAGGGTAGAGTGAAAAAAAAGTGTTAAAGTGTTTTAAACATCCAAATCTGTTCGTTTACTTTGTATTTTTTTCCTGTTTTCGAGTAAAAAAGAATTCTTAAATCGAGATGCATTTTCTTAAGCAAAGTGGCTTAGATTTTAAGTCTTGTTTACTGAAATAAATTCTAAAATGTAATAGGTTAAGGCCTAAATCAAGTAAAAATATATGCCAGTGGTTTAAGGGAAATAAACCTAAATTGAGTTTATTATTGCATTAAGTTGGAACAGAAATTAAGTTTATTTTTCTTACCCCACCGGCAGATATTTTTACTTGTTTTAAATATAAACCTGTTGCTTTTTAGAATTTATTTCAATTATTACAACACATAATATCTTAAGCCACTTTGCTTAACAAGTAAATGCATCTCGATTTAAGAATGGTCAGATATTTACTAGAAAACAAGACAAAAACTTCCAAACATGAATTTACAGACGGCTGGAAATTTTAAACAAAATAACTAGACATACCTATTCGGGTCTGCTCCCGTTTGCTGTGATGAAGGGGGTCTTAGTCCAAAGCACATTTTGAGGAATACTTACACATTTTACTTCTTATTTCTTTAGAATGAATTATTATTTATTTTCAATTACAAAGTATGCGATCTGATTTTCTATTTATTTATTTATTTAGCTTGTTGCACATTTGATTTGTTGCCGCATCATTCCGTGTTAATGTATTTCAATGTATTTGTTTATAAGCAAAAAGTGCGTTATTATAATTCATTATATAGCTGCGAAATATATAAAAGTATTCCCAGCAAACACAAAACGTTTTTATAACGTTTTTGTATTTGCTGGGTTGGCATCACTTTCTTTAGCTCACACAAAATTCTACCAAAAAACAGCATATCATTTTCTACTAAATAACTGCATACACTGTGGATTAAAAATGTCCGGAATGCGAACCTGGTAAAACCCAGGTAAAAAAAGCAAATAAAAAATAAACCATTTTGATTTAGCAAAAGTTTACAAATAAATGCACTCCCTGTACACAACAAGCACGTCTCGTTACCATTCATATTTTGCGTGATTTAAGTTTCGTCGCATACATTTTGGAATAAAATAAGGCTTTTAATGTATGCAGACTTCATTCTCCATTAAGGGCTTATCAATCATAATGAACGCTGTTAACTATTCTCATTGAATGGTCTAAATCCAATGCTGGTAAAGAAATCAAATGTCCATTTAAACGCAACAAGCAAACAGCTATGCTTCCAGGTCTGTCGACGTTGCTGTGGTTTTTCGACAGCTGTAATATGAAGGGTAGAGTGAAAAAAGTGTTTAAGTGTTTTAAACATCCAAATCTGTTCGTTTACTTGCTACTTTTTTCCTGTTTTCGAGTAAAAAAATAATTCTTAAATCGAGATGCATTTTCTTGTTAAGCAAAGTGGCTTAGATTTTAAGTCTTGTTTACTGAAATCAATTCTAAAATGTAATAGGTTAAGGCCTAAATCAAGTAAAAATATATGCCAGTGGGTTAAGGGAAATAAACCTAAATTGAGTTTATTATTGAATTAAGTTGAAACTGAAATTAAGTTTATTTTTCTTACCCCGCCGGCAGATATTTTTACTTGTTTTAAATATAAACCTGTTGATTTTTGTAATTTATTTCAATTATTACAATACATAACATCTTAAGCCACTTTGCGTAACAAGTAAATGCATCTCGATTTAAGAATTGTCAGATATTTACTAGAAAACAAGACAATAACAGCAAGACAGACCTTAATTTACTTTTTTCTTCCAAACATGAATTTACAGACGGCTGGAAATTTTAAATAAAACAACTAGACATACCTATTCGGGTCTGCTCCCGTTTGCTGTGATGAACGGGGTCTTGGTCCAAAGCACATTTTGAGGAATACTTACACATTTTACTTCTTATTTCTTTAGAATTAATTATTATTTATTTTCAATTACAAAGTATGCGATCTGATTTTCTAATCGCGGTGTGTTTTATTCCTCGTTTGCTTGCATGGATTTGCTTTATTTATTTTGCTTGTTGCATTTAAATGCACATTTGATTTGTTGCCGCATTATCCTGTGTTAATGTATTTCAACGTGCTCATAAACAAAAAGTGCGTTATTATAACCAATTATATAGCTGTGAAATATATAAAAGTATTCCCAAAAACCCAGGTAAAAAAGTAAAATAAAAAATAAACCATTTTGATTTAGCAAAAGTTTACAAATAAATGCACTCCCTGTACACAACAAGCACGTCTGGTTACCATTCATGTTTTGCATGATTTAAGTCTCGTCGCATACATGTTTGCGTAAGGATTTGATATTTATTTTTTGTGGAAGTTTATTAAACTAAAAGGCTTTGTATTTTTGCTCCGTGAGCCGCTTGGACGCTGTTTAAATAGTCATCGGGAGTTAACTGTATTTTGCTGTCCTGCAGTTTTTTTCTTTCTTTACGTGTGTATATAAGTGTATGTACCATTTATATAACTATTTCCACATGTAATATCTGAGCGGTGGTTTTTGAGACTTAAACAGAAGGCGAGAGTATGTTTGTGTGTTTTGGTTTATTTTTGGTTCGTCACTGCTTTTAAGAACTATGCACTGATTTGCTGTGTGGTTTGTCCCTTCTGTTAAAAAGTGGATTTAATCTAGTCTCTCCAATTGTGGGTAAATAACCGGTGGGCCGTAAATTTTATCTTTTAAATATTTTTAAGCACTTTCTGTAAAAAATAAATTTGTACTATTTTTGGAGAGTCACGTCTCTGTCTTTAATCCCATCCGAACCAGCAGGGTCCTTTTCATATTTTTGTAACTTTTTTGTTTGTTTATTTTTTCTCTTGGGTTCAATCTATTTTCCTGTGTGAATAAATAACCCAGGTGACCTAGTCGGTTCCTTTTCATACCTTTAACCAAAGGTTACACATGCAAGCAAACGAGGAATAACACATACGATTAGATCATCACGTCACATACTTTGGAATTAATAAGAAACAATTATTCAGTCTAAAGAAATGAGAAGTAAAACGTGTATGTACTTCTTCAAATGGGCACACTTTGGACAACGACCCCCGTCATTACAGTAAAATGTTTTCCCTACTTCCGGTCAAAGCCGCCATTTTGTGAAATGGGCATATAGGCGACGCTGGAGCATGCCGCCATTGTCTCTGTTCAACAAAACAATTGTGTTTATATATAGATCTATTCGATTTTTTTTTCGATTTCAATCACCGAATACAAGGTACAACACGATGCCATCTGGCCCTTCTCTCTGGTTTATGTTTGTAAGGAAAATAGAGGGCGAAATTCCATTTCAGTCAAACATTCCTTCGTGCCACGCTGCTTTTTTTCTTTGAACGAAAAAAAAACCCGTGTGCTCCGCCTATACAATTCGTTTTCCTGTTTATGATTATTTTATGCTTAAAACAAGCAAATAAATCTGCCTAAAGGGTAAGAAAAAAAGTCGTGAACTTTTCCCATAAATACTATTTCAAGAAAAACTGTCCTACCCCACTGGCCGATTTTTTGCTTGTTTAAATTCACTTCGATTGCATATATAAAAATATTGTCTACAAACTAGATCACCGGGCAGATGTTTATCTTTTTAGTATCCACCGAAGACACATGCGAACCTGCATATGGGCCAAACTTTTCCACAATACACATTCGTTGTGTGCACGCGCCATTGTCTTTGTTCAACGCGACAGCGTGCTCCGCCTAAATAATTTGACCCATTTTAACATGGGTTTGTTTCTCGTTGTTGTTTTTTCTTTGAAAACAATCTATATAGCGCTCTCCACAATCGTTTTGGTGTTAGCTTTACGTGGAATAGAAACACACAAAAGTACTGAGCGAACGAGAAACATATTATAGAACGCGCAACATCATATAGATCACGGATTGGAAACCAAACTGGCAACCACGCACAAAAGAAGCAAACTCTGGTTTTAAACTCACCTTATTTGTGCCCGGAAAGCGCCCGAGTCGATGAACGGAGTGGACGGAGCAAGCCTCGCTTCCATTTCCGAAGGTCAAAAATCCATTTAAACTTGTAGTCCCCGGTGTCCACTTGTTCTTGTCCAAAAAGCCGAGAAGCGATACCGCAATGGGAGCCGGAGAAGGCGCTGGCTGTCGGGATGGAGGTTAACGGGTCAGAGGTCTGGCACTGAAGGTCTGGGTCCATTCCTCACCGTGTGCATTTCACTCTATACGTGTAAAAAACATACAAATACATAAAATACATACAGAAACAGTTATCACTTACACAAAAAGAACATGAAGGTAAAGCTTCAGTTAATTTGCTTGCTGATTGCTTTTTGCATGCACATAAAAAACTGAACAAAACTGATATACTAAACAAAATAGGCCCTAAAATTGAGGAACACCAGTTGTATAGCTATTTTTTAAATATGAAATAAGACAATAAATTACAAATAACATTTGAATGCCTGCAGCTTGTTCATGTCCACTCCACAAAAAAAAAACAGTGTGACCCTTCTATTTGGTTTCAAGTTTGAAAGTTTCGAACCTATGCAACACTCTTAAGACAAATGCTCCTAAAAAGTACCAAATAAGGGTTCCTCAGCATGTAACCACAGCAGAACCCGTTTTTTGGTACTATATGGAAACTTTTTATAAGGTTCTATAAAGAATCTTGCCTTGAAAAGTGCTCGCCTCAATGGTGCTATAAAAAAACATTAATTTATCAGCTGTCAGGAGTGACATTTTTGTTACTTATCCACTTTTTAATGTATAACACTTGATAAAGATTATTTATTGTCAATTCTTCACATGTTTCAAGCATACAAAGCAATCGAAATACAAGGTGCATCAGCATTCAGTTAATATGCCACCTGGAGCTGGAATCAGCTTTCAGAAGAGATCAGATGTGTTTCAACGGTAGACACTTTTAAATCTAGATGAAAAACACGACGGTTTAACTTTGCATTTACTGAATGATTTAAAACAGTACGAATGAAACAGTATAAAAGAATACAACAGTATGAACCTGTAGCTGGAATCAGCTTTCGGATGAGATCAGATGTGTTTCAACAGTAGGCACTTTTAAACCTAGATTAAAAACACATCAGTTTAACTTTGCATTTACTGAATGATTTAAAACAGTACGAATGAAACAGTATAAAAGAATACAACAGTATGAACCTGTAGCTGGAATCAGCTTTCAAATGAGATCAGATGTGTTTCAACAGTGGGCACTTTTAAACCTAGATTAAAGACACATCGATTTAACTTTGCATTTACTGAAGAATATAAAACAGTACGAATAAAACAGTATAAAAGAATACAACAGTATGATCGGTTTAACTTTGCATTTACTGAATGATTTAAAACAGTACGAATAAAACAGTATAAAAGAATACAACAGTATGAACCTGTAGCTGGAATCAGCTTTCAGATGAGATCAGATGTGTTTCAACAGTAGGCACTTTTAAATCTAGATTTAAAGACACATCGGTTTAACTTTGCATTTACTGAAGAATTTGAAACAGTACGAATGAAACAGTATAAAAGAATACAACAGTATAAACCTGTAGCTGGAATCAGCTTTCAGATGAGATCAGATGTGTTTCAACAGTAGGCACTTTTAAATCTAGATTAAAGACACAACGGTTTAACTTTGCATTTACTGAATAAACAGTACGAATAAAACATTATAAAAGAATACAACAGTATGATCGGTTTAACTTTGCATTTACTGAATGATTTAAAACAGTACGAATAAAACAGTATAAAAGAATACAACAGTATGAACCTGTAGCTGGAATCAGCTTTCAGATGAGATCAGATGTGTTTCAACAGTAGGCACTTTTAAATCTAGATTTAAAGACACATCGGTTTAACTTTGCATTTACTGAAGAATTTGAAACAGTACGAATGAAACAGTATAAAAGAATACAACAGTATAAACCTGTAGCTGGAATCAGCTTTCAGATGAGATCAGATGTGTTTCAACAGTAGGCACTTTTAAATCTAGATTAAAGACACAACGGTTTAACTTTGCATTTACTGAATAAACAGTACGAATAAAACATTATAAAAGAATACAACAGTATGATCGGTTTAACTTTGCATTTACTGAATGATTTAAAACAGAACGAATAAAACAGTATAAAAGAATACAACAGTATGAACCTGTAGCTGGAATCAGCTTTCAAATGAGATCAGATGTGTTTCAACAGAAGACACTTTTAAATCTAGATTAAAAACACATCGGTTTAACTTTGCATTTACTGAATGATTTAAAACAGTACGAATAAAACAGTATAAAAGAATACAACAGTATGATCGGTTTAACTTTGCATTTACTGAATGATTTAAAACAGTACGAATAAAACAGTATAAAAGAATACAACAGTATGATCGGTTTAACTTTGCATTTACTGAATGATTTAAAACAGTACGAATAAAACAGTATAAAAGAATACAACAGTATGAACCTGTATAGCTGGAATCAGCTTCAGATGAGATCAGATGTGTTTCAACAGTAGGCACTTTCAAATCTAGATTAAAAACACCATCGGTTTAACTTTGCATTTACTGAATGATTTAAAATAAAACAGTATAAAAGAATAAAACAGTATGAACCTTACCTGTTATAAAGGGAATGAAGCTTACGGTATGGTGCTTACCTGCAGAAATAAAGTACAAAAAGAACACACAGAACTTCAATTTTCAACCTGTTTGTGATTACCACACAATCCCGTCACCTGGCTGTGGTCTTCATTTGGTGAACGGTTCTTCACTCATAATTGACCTATACAAGAAATAGAGAAGAATATTAAGCAATTCTGCTCTTACATTTAGATGTGCCCCAAGAACACAGACACACCGGCTCCAAAATGTTGAAACAGTACATTTCTGTTATTTTAATGTGGCAAATGTGTCAGCTTTAAAAGAATCATACCTTACCTTTTAAACAGGATGCGCACTGCATTAAATACCTTTACTCCCAGCATAAGCAAGCAATTTTCAAAATGCTTTAAAAGTAAATGGTGATTATTTTACTTGTTTGCCTGTTTTTGACTACCATAGAATCCTGTCGCCTGGATTCCAACCTATCATTTTCAGGCTTGTAAAGCAAATAATGAAATACATTATCATTGACTTCCATAGTAGGAAAAAAAATATTTTGGAAGTATCGTGATAAATGATGAAGAAAATATTTTGAAAAATGATGGTTAGCACACAGTCGATGGTACCTATTAAATTTCATCATATTTTTTTATTCCTACTATGGAAGTCAATGGTCACTATCTGCTGTGGGTTTACCATCATTCCTCAAAATATCTTCTTTTGTGTTAATCAGAAAAAACGAACGCATACAGGTTTAAAACAACACGAGGATGAGTAAATGATGACAGAATTATCATTATTATAAATTGAAATATTTTCTTACTGCAAGTCATTTAGGTAATCAAGAAAATACTTTACCCGTTGTCTTTGCAAGTTAAACAAATACAGCTTTGCTTCCAGGTCTGTCGACGTTGCTGTGGTTTTTCGACAGCTGTAGTATGAAGGGTAGCGAATGAATGAATACATTGCACAAAAAATCCTTTTTAACTATGCAAATATCTAAAAAGTCTTAAAATAAGATGCATTATTTTGATGAGCAAAAGGACATAAGAAAATAAGCCTAGCCTTTCGGGAGAAAAAACATAAAATTTAAGTGAATTTGGGCTTAAAACAAGCAAATAAATCTGCCAAAGGGGTTAGAAACAAATCTAGATTTAAACACCTAATTCAAGAAAAATTGTCTTAGCCCATTGGCAGATTTGTTGGCTTGTTTTAATGTACATTCATGTACAATATTTCGTTTTGTCTTGTATTTCTAAGCATTTTGTACTGCCCAACGTTGTCTAGGTTGTTTAACGGTTGTCATTTTCTTTTAAAAGCTTTATAATTTATTAGTTTGGATGATTGCCATTCCTGAGAACCGCTTACATTGTAAGTAAAAGAATCATCTAAGCATTATTTTGTTGAATGTCTCTTAGACATGTAGCTGTTTGATTGTGGTTCTATTTAATGGCCAGTCTATACTTGGGGAACGGTCAAACGTCTATTAGATTTTCACTGACAGCCCAAATTAAGCCTTGTTTTAGCCTAGACACATATTCGCGGTCTATTAGAAGTTATGTAGTCGTTTAATAGCCGCTTTTTGATGACCAATGCGTTCTTGTGCCGTGGTTAGGCGTCTCTTGGATTTTCCGTAAAAAGACAAACGAATCTATTTTTAACACAAAGGCCAGGGGAGAGCGCGAACGCAGTCCCCCACTATCAGAAATTTTGCAGTCGAGATTCCCACATTTGGGGAATTCGCAAAGGGTCAGCACAACCGGAGTGCAATGGCTGAGCCTCGCCCTGGGTGAACCACCTTCATGATCATGGTATCTCCCCTGCCAGGTAAGTATGAGCAACAGCCTTTGAGGCCAGACGGCCGCATCTTCCTGTGACCGATCGCATCGACGGCGCCCCCGAAGGCCGTCCGACTACCATTTCATTACTGTGTGTGACCAGGTGGAAAGGCGCACGAAGCCAGGTCTGAAACCAAATATTCTTCGAGATCTACCCATTTTCCGTTTCCAGCCCGGTTAAACCGTGCAGAGAGAAAAACGTGAAACAATTTAAATCAAATGGATTTAAATAGCGCATTTCAATATATCGTTTCGTTATTACAAAGTAACTTTACGTGGAATAGAAACAAAGAAATGTACAGAGCAATCGAGAAACAACGAAAGCATAGCAATTTTAGAACGTGGATAAATAAAAACACAAGGGCTCAATGACTTACCCGTTGTCGTTGTGAGTTAAACAAATACAGCTATGCTTCCAGATCTGCCGACGTTGCTGTGGTTCTTCGACAGCTGTAGTACAGTGAAAAAAAAGTTTTCAGGTGTTTTGAACATCCCAATCTGTCTCGTTCGCTTTTTCAGCTGTGTCGATGATGTTTAAGTCGTCATCGTGTCACCTCCAAAATACGAATGCATACAGGTTGAAAACAACACGAGGATGAATAAATGATGACAGAGTTATCATTATAAATTAAAATATTTTCTTACTGCAAGTCATTTAGGTAATCAAGAAAATACTTTACCCGTTGTCTTAAACAAATACAGCTATGCTTCCAGGCGTGTCGACGTTGCTGTGGTTTTTCGACCGCTGTAGTATGAAGGGTAGTGGAAAAAAAGTTTTCAGGTGTTTTTAACATCCCAAACTGTCTCGTACGATTTTCTTGCGCCTTCAGCTGTGTCGAGGCTGTTTAATTCGTCCTGGTATCACCTCCGCAAACTGTAAGGAAAATAATTAAATACATTACAAAAACATTTCGTTATCAGCGTGTTCATTTCCATGCAAGCTTTTCGTTAAACCAATAATGCCAACGAATACACAGCACTTTTAAAACACACGAATTAAAAAACACTCTGTCATTCACGCACAAAAGAAACAAATTCTGTTTTTTACCTAACTTATTTGTCCCCGAGAAGGGGAGCGCACCGTTCATGGAAACACTGCAATACCACGTCGATGCATGGAGTGGAAGGAGCAAGCTCCGCTTCCATTTCCGAAGGTCAAAAATCCATTTAACGTATAGTCCCCGGGTAGGAGACGTATCAGACATTAAACTGATAAGAACAGATACTACACTTGATCTTAGCCAAAAGGCCGAGAAGCGATACCGCAATAGACGCAGCCAAAGGGGAGCCGGCGAAGGCGCTGGCTTTCGGGGTGGAGGCTAGCGGGCATTTAACTCTAATATGAAGTAGTATGTAATATGAAGGGTAGAGTGAAAAAAAAGTGTTAAAGTGTTTTAAACATCCAAATCTGTTCGTTTACTTTGTATTTTTTTCCTGTTTTCGAGTAAAAAAGAATTCTTAAATCGAGATGCATTTTCTTAAGCAAAGTGGCTTAGATTTTAAGTCTTGTTTACTGAAATAAATTCTAAAATGTAATAGGTTAAGGCCTAAATCAAGTAAAAATATATGCCAGTGGTTTAAGGGAAATAAACCTAAATTGAGTTTATTATTGCATTAAGTTGGAACAGAAATTAAGTTTATTTTTCTTACCCCACCGGCAGATATTTTTACTTGTTTTAAATATAAACCTGTTGCTTTTTAGAATTTATTTCAATTATTACAACACATAATATCTTAAGCCACTTTGCTTAACAAGTAAATGCATCTCGATTTAAGAATGGTCAGATATTTACTAGAAAACAAGACAAAAACTTCCAAACATGAATTTACAGACGGCTGGAAATTTTAAACAAAATAACTAGACATACCTATTCGGGTCTGCTCCCGTTTGCTGTGATGAAGGGGGTCTTAGTCCAAAGCACATTTTGAGGAATACTTACACATTTTACTTCTTATTTCTTTAGAATGAATTATTATTTATTTTCAATTACAAAGTATGCGATCTGATTTTCTATTTATTTATTTATTTAGCTTGTTGCACATTTGATTTGTTGCCGCATCATTCCGTGTTAATGTATTTCAATGTATTTGTTTATAAGCAAAAAGTGCGTTATTATAATTCATTATATAGCTGCGAAATATATAAAAGTATTCCCAGCAAACACAAAACGTTTTTATAACGTTTTTGTATTTGCTGGGTTGGCATCACTTTCTTTAGCTCACACAAAATTCTACCAAAAAACAGCATATCATTTTCTACTAAATAACTGCATACACTGTGGATTAAAAATGTCCGGAATGCGAACCTGGTAAAACCCAGGTAAAAAAAGCAAATAAAAAATAAACCATTTTGATTTAGCAAAAGTTTACAAATAAATGCACTCCCTGTACACAACAAGCACGTCTCGTTACCATTCATATTTTGCGTGATTTAAGTTTCGTCGCATACATTTTGGAATAAAATAAGGCTTTTAATGTATGCAGACTTCATTCTCCATTAAGGGCTTATCAATCATAATGAACGCTGTTAACTATTCTCATTGAATGGTCTAAATCCAATGCTGGTAAAGAAATCAAATGTCCATTTAAACGCAACAAGCAAACAGCTATGCTTCCAGGTCTGTCGACGTTGCTGTGGTTTTTCGACAGCTGTAATATGAAGGGTAGAGTGAAAAAAGTGTTTAAGTGTTTTAAACATCCAAATCTGTTCGTTTACTTGCTACTTTTTTCCTGTTTTCGAGTAAAAAAATAATTCTTAAATCGAGATGCATTTTCTTGTTAAGCAAAGTGGCTTAGATTTTAAGTCTTGTTTACTGAAATAAATTCTAAAATGTAATAGGTTAAGGCCTAAATCAAGTAAAAATATATGCCAGTGGGTTAAGGGAAATAAACCTAAATTGAGTTTATTATTGAATTAAGTTGAAACTGAAATTAAGTTTATTTTTCTTACCCCGCCGGCAGATATTTTTACTTGTTTTAAATATAAACCTGTTGATTTTTGTAATTTATTTCAATTATTACAATACATAACATCTTAAGCCACTTTGCGTAACAAGTAAATGCATCTCGATTTAAGAATTGTCAGATATTTACTAGAAAACAAGACAATAACAGCAAGACAGACCTTAATTTACTTTTTTCTTCCAAACATGAATTTACAGACGGCTGGAAATTTTAAATAAAACAACTAGACATACCTATTCGGGTCTGCTCCCGTTTGCTGTGATGAACGGGGTCTTGGTCCAAAGCACATTTTGAGGAATACTTACACATTTTACTTCTTATTTCTTTAGAATTAATTATTATTTATTTTCAATTACAAAGTATGCGATCTGATTTTCTAATCGCGGTGTGTTTTATTCCTCGTTTGCTTGCATGGATTTGCTTTATTTATTTTGCTTGTTGCATTTAAATGCACATTTGATTTGTTGCCGCATTATCCTGTGTTAATGTATTTCAACGTGCTTATAAACAAAAAGTGCGTTATTATAACCAATTATATAGCTGTGAAATATATAAAAGTATTCCCAAAAACCCAGGTAAAAAAGTAAAATAAAAAATAAACCATTTTGATTTAGCAAAAGTTTACAAATAAATGCACTCCCTGTACACAACAAGCACGTCTGGTTACCATTCATGTTTTGCATGATTTAAGTCTCGTCGCATACATGTTTGCGTAAGGATTTGATATTTATTTTTTGTGGAAGTTTATTAAACTAAAAGGCTTTGTATTTTTGCTCCGTGAGCCGCTTGGACGCTGTTTAAATAGTCATCGGGAGTTAACTGTATTTTGCTGTCCTGCAGTTTTTTTCTTTCTTTACGTGTGTATATAAGTGTATGTACCATTTATATAACTATTTCCACATGTAATATCTGAGCGGTGGTTTTTGAGACTTAAACAGAAGGCGAGAGTATGTTTGTGTGTTTTGGTTTATTTTTGGTTCGTCACTGCTTTTAAGAACTATGCACTGATTTGCTGTGTGGTTTGTCCCTTCTGTTAAAAAGTGGATTTAATCTAGTCTCTCCAATTGTGGGTAAATAACCGGTGGGCCGTAAATTTTATCTTTTAAATATTTTTAAGCACTTTCTGTAAAAAATAAATTTGTACTATTTTTGGAGAGTCACGTCTCTGTCTTTAATCCCATCCGAACCAGCAGGGTCCTTTTCATATTTTTGTAACTTTTTTGTTTGTTTATTTTTTCTCTTGGGTTCAATCTATTTTCCTGTGTGAATAAATAACCCAGGTGACCTAGTCGGTTCCTTTTCATACCTTTAACCAAAGGTTACACATGCAAGCAAACGAGGAATAACACATACGATTAGATCATCACGTCACATACTTTGGAATTAATAAGAAACAATTATTCAGTCTAAAGAAATGAGAAGTAAAACGTGTATGTACTTCTTCAAATGGGCACACTTTGGACAACGACCCCCGTCATTACAGTAAAATGTTTTCCCTACTTCCGGTCAAAGCCGCCATTTTGTGAAATGGGCATATAGGCGACGCTGGAGCATGCCGCCATTGTCTCTGTTCAACAAAACAATTGTGTTTATATATAGATCTATTCGATTTTTTTTCGATTTCAATCACCGAATACAAGGTACAACACGATGCCATCTGGCCCTTCTCTCTGGTTTATGTTTGTAAGGAAAATAGAGGGCGAAATTCCATTTCAGTCAAACATTCCTTCGTGCCACGCTGCTTTTTTTCTTTGAACGAAAAAAAAACCCGTGTGCTCCGCCTATACAATTCGTTTTCCTGTTTATGATTATTTTATGCTTAAAACAAGCAAATAAATCTGCCTAAAGGGTAAGAAAAAAAGTCGTGAACTTTTCCCATAAATACTATTTCAAGAAAAACTGTCCTACCCCACTGGCCGATTTTTTGCTTGTTTAAATTCACTTCGATTGCATATATAAAAATATTGTCTACAAACTAGATCACCGGGCAGATGTTTATCTTTTTAGTATCCACCGAAGACACATGCGAACCTGCATATGGGCCAAACTTTTCCACAATACACATTCGTTGTGTGCACGCGCCATTGTCTTTGTTCAACGCGACAGCGTGCTCCGCCTAAATAATTTGACCCATTTTAACATGGGTTTGTTTCTCGTTGTTGTTTTTTCTTTGAAAACAATCTATATAGCGCTCTCCACAATCGTTTTGGTGTTAGCTTTACGTGGAATAGAAACACACAAAAGTACTGAGCGAACGAGAAACATATTATAGAACGCGCAACATCATATAGATCACGGATTGGAAACCAAACTGGCAACCACGCACAAAAGAAGCAAACTCTGGTTTTAAACTCACCTTATTTGTGCCCGGAAAGCGCCCGAGTCGATGAACGGAGTGGACGGAGCAAGCCTCGCTTCCATTTCCGAAGGTCAAAAATCCATTTAAACTTGTAGTCCCCGGTGTCCACTTGTTCTTGTCCAAAAAGCCGAGAAGCGATACCGCAATGGGAGCCGGAGAAGGCGCTGGCTGTCGGGATGGAGGTTAACGGGTCAGAGGTCTGGCACTGAAGGTCTGGGTCCATTCCTCACCGTGTGCATTTCACTCTATACGTGTAAAAAACATACAAATACATAAAATACATACAGAAACAGTTATCACTTACACAAAAAGAACATGAAGGTAAAGCTTCAGTTAATTTGCTTGCTGATTGCTTTTTGCATGCACATAAAAAACTGAACAAAACTGATATACTAAACAAAATAGGCCCTAAAATTGAGGAACACCAGTTGTATAGCTATTTTTTAAATATGAAATAAGACAATAAATTACAAATAACATTTGAATGCCTGCAGCTTGTTCATGTCCACTCCACAAAAAAAAAAAAACAGTGTGACCCTTCTATTTGGTTTCAAGTTTGAAAGTTTCGAACCTATGCAACACTCTTAAGACAAATGCTCCTAAAAAGTACCAAATAAGGGTTCCTCAGCATGTAACCACAGCAGAACCCGTTTTTTGGTACTATATGGAAACTTTTTATAAGGTTCTATAAAGAATCTTGCCTTGAAAAGTGCTCGCCTCAATGGTGCTATAAAAAAACATTAATTTATCAGCTGTCAGGAGTGACATTTTTGTTACTTATCCACTTTTTAATGTATAACACTTGATAAAGATTATTTATTGTCAATTCTTCACATGTTTCAAGCATACAAAGCAATCGAAATACAAGGTGCATCAGCATTCAGTTAATATGCCACCTGGAGCTGGAATCAGCTTTCAGAAGAGATCAGATGTGTTTCAACGGTAGACACTTTTAAATCTAGATGAAAAACACGACGGTTTAACTTTGCATTTACTGAATGATTTAAAACAGTACGAATGAAACAGTATAAAAGAATACAACAGTATGAACCTGTAGCTGGAATCAGCTTTCGGATGAGTATGAACCTTACCCGCCATAAAGGGAATGAAGCTTACGGTATGGTGCTTACCTGCAGAAATAAAGTACAAAAAGAACACACAGAACTTCAATTTTCAACCTGTTTGTGATTACCACACAATCCCGTCACCTGGCTGTGGTCTTCATTTGGTGAACGGTTCTTCACTCATAATTGACCTATACAAGAAATAGAGAAGAATATTAAGCAATTCTGCTCTTACATTTAGATGTGCCCCAAGAACACAGACACACCGGCTCCAAAATGTTGAAACAGTACATTTCTGTTATTTTAATGTGGCAAATGTGTCAGCTTTAAAAGAATCATACCTTACCTTTTAAACAGGATGCGCACTGCATTAAATACCTTTACTCCCAGCATAAGCAAGCAATTTTCAAAATGCTTTAAAAGTAAATGGTGATTATTTTACTTGTTTGCCTGTTTTTGACTACCATAGAATCCTGTCGCCTGGATTCCAACCTATCATTTTCAGGCTTGTAAAGCAAATAATGAAATACATTATCATTGACTTCCATAGTAGGAAAAAAAATATTTTGGAAGTATCGTGATAAATGATGAAGAAAATATTTTGAAAAATGATGGTTAGCACACAGTCGATGGTACCTATTAAATTTCATCATATTTTTTTATTCCTACTATGGAAGTCAATGGTCACTATCTGCTGTGGGTTTACCATCATTCCTCAAAATATCTTCTTTTGTGTTAATCAGAAAAAACGAACGCATACAGGTTTAAAACAACACGAGGATGAGTAAATGATGACAGAATTATCATTATTATAAATTGAAATATTTTCTTACTGCAAGTCATTTAGGTAATCAAGAAAATACTTTACCCGTTGTCTTTGCAAGTTAAACAAATACAGCTTTGCTTCCAGGTCTGTCGACGTTGCTGTGGTTTTTCGACAGCTGTAGTATGAAGGGTAGCGAATGAATGAATACATTGCACAAAAAATCCTTTTTAACTATGCAAATATCTAAAAAGTCTTAAAATAAGATGCATTATTTTGATGAGCAAAAGGACATAAGAAAATAAGCCTAGCCTTTCGGGAGAAAAAACATAAAATTTAAGTGAATTTGGGCTTAAAACAAGCAAATAAATCTGCCAAAGGGGTTAGAAACAAATCTAGATTTAAACACCTAATTCAAGAAAAATTGTCTTAGCCCATTGGCAGATTTGTTGGCTTGTTTTAATGTACATTCATGTACAATATTTCGTTTTGTCTTGTATTTCTAAGCATTTTGTACTGCCCAACGTTGTCTAGGTTGTTTAACGGTTGTCATTTTCTTTTAAAAGCTTTATAATTTATTAGTTTGGATGATTGCCATTCCTGAGAACCGCTTACATTGTAAGTAAAAGAATCATCTAAGCATTATTTTGTTGAATGTCTCTTAGACATGTAGCTGTTTGATTGTGGTTCTATTTAATGGCCAGTCTATACTTGGGGAACGGTCAAACGTCTATTAGATTTTCACTGACAGCCCAAATTAAGCCTTGTTTTAGCCTAGACACATATTCGCGGTCTATTAGAAGTTATGTAGTCGTTTAATAGCCGCTTTTTGATGACCAATGCGTTCTTGTGCCGTGGTTAGGCGTCTCTTGGATTTTCCGTAAAAAGACAAACGAATCTATTTTTAACACAAAGGCCAGGGGAGAGCGCGAACGCAGTCCCCCACTATCAGAAATTTTGCAGTCGAGATTCCCACATTTGGGGAATTCGCAAAGGGTCAGCACAACCGGAGTGCAATGGCTGAGCCTCGCCCTGGGTGAACCACCTTCATGATCATGGTATCTCCCCTGCCAGGTAAGTATGAGCAACAGCCTTTGAGGCCAGACGGCCGCATCTTCCTGTGACCGATCACATCGACGGCGCCCCCGAAGGCCGTCCGACTACCATTTCATTACTGTGTGTGACCAGGTGGAAAGGCGCACGAAGCCAGGTCTGAAACCAAATATTCTTCGAGATCTACCCATTTTCCGTTTCCAGCCCGGTTAAACCGTGCAGAGAGAAAAACGTGAAACAATTTAAATCAAATGGATTTAAATAGCGCATTTCAATATATCGTTTCGTTATTACAAAGTAACTTTACGTGGAATAGAAACAAAGAAATGTACAGAGCAATCGAGAAACAACGAAAGCATAGCAATTTTAGAACGTGGATAAATAAAAACACAAGGGCTCAATGACTTACCCGTTGTCGTTGTGAGTTAAACAAATACAGCTATGCTTCCAGATCTGCCGACGTTGCTGTGGTTCTTCGACAGCTGTAGTACAGTGAAAAAAAAGTTTTCAGGTGTTTTGAACATCCCAATCTGTCTCGTTCGCTTTTTCAGCTGTGTCGATGATGTTAGTCGTCATCGTGTCACCTCCAAAATACGAATGCATACAGGTTGAAAACAACACGAGGATGAATAAATGATGACAGAGTTATCATTATAAATTAAAATATTTTCTTACTGCAAGTCATTTAGGTAATCAAGAAAATACTTTACCCGTTGTCTTAAACAAATACAGCTATGCTTCCAGGCGTGTCGACGTTGCTGTGGTTTTTCGACCGCTGTAGTATGAAGGGTAGTGGAAAAAAAGTTTTCAGGTGTTTTTAACATCCCAAACTGTCTCGTACGATTTTCTTGCGCCTTCAGCTGTGTCGAGGCTGTTTAATTCGTCCTGGTATCACCTCCGCAAACTGTAAGGAAAATAATTAAATACATTACAAAAACATTTCGTTATCAGCGTGTTCATTTCCATGCAAGCTTTTCGTTAAACCAATAATGCCAACGAATACACAGCACTTTTAAAACACACGAATTAAAAAACACTCTGTCATTCACGCACAAAAGAAACAAATTCTGTTTTTTACCTAACTTATTTGTCCCCGAGAAGGGGAGCGCACCGTTCATGGAAACACTGCAATACCACGTCGATGCATGGAGTGGAAGGAGCAAGCTCCGCTTCCATTTCCGAAGGTCAAAAATCCATTTAACGTATAGTCCCCGGGTAGGAGACGTATCAGACATTAAACTGATAAGAACAGATACTACACTTGATCTTAGCCAAAAGGCCGAGAAGCGATACCGCAATAGACGCAGCCAAAGGGGAGCCGGCGAAGGCGCTGGCTTTCGGGGTGGAGGCTAGCGGGCATTTAACTCTAATATGAAGTAGTATGTAATATGAAGGGTAGAGTGAAAAAAAAGTGTTAAAGTGTTTTAAACATCCAAATCTGTTCGTTTACTTTGTATTTTTTTCCTGTTTTCGAGTAAAAAAGAATTCTTAAATCGAGATGCATTTTCTTAAGCAAAGTGGCTTAGATTTTAAGTCTTGTTTACTGAAATAAATTCTAAAATGTAATAGGTTAAGGCCTAAATCAAGTAAAAATATATGCCAGTGGTTTAAGGGAAATAAACCTAAATTGAGTTTATTATTGCATTAAGTTGGAACAGAAATTAAGTTTATTTTTCTTACCCCACCGGCAGATATTTTTACTTGTTTTAAATATAAACCTGTTGCTTTTTAGAATTTATTTCAATTATTACAACACATAATATCTTAAGCCACTTTGCTTAACAAGTAAATGCATCTCGATTTAAGAATGGTCAGATATTTACTAGAAAACAAGACAAAAACTTCCAAACATGAATTTACAGACGGCTGGAAATTTTAAACAAAATAACTAGACATACCTATTCGGGTCTGCTCCCGTTTGCTGTGATGAAGGGGGTCTTAGTCCAAAGCACATTTTGAGGAATACTTACACATTTTACTTCTTATTTCTTTAGAATGAATTATTATTTATTTTCAATTACAAAGTATGCGATCTGATTTTCTATTTATTTATTTATTTAGCTTGTTGCACATTTGATTTGTTGCCGCATCATTCCGTGTTAATGTATTTCAATGTATTTGTTTATAAGCAAAAAGTGCGTTATTATAATTCATTATATAGCTGCGAAATATATAAAAGTATTCCCAGCAAACACAAAACGTTTTTATAACGTTTTTGTATTTGCTGGGTTGGCATCACTTTCTTTAGCTCACACAAAATTCTACCAAAAAACAGCATATCATTTTCTACTAAATAACTGCATACACTGTGGATTAAAAATGTCCGGAATGCGAACCTGGTAAAACCCAGGTAAAAAAAGCAAATAAAAAATAAACCATTTTGATATAGCAAAAGTTTACAAATAAATGCACTCCCTGTACACAACAAGCACGTCTCGTTACCATTCATATTTTGCGTGATTTAAGTTTCGTCGCATACATTTTGGAATAAAATAAGGCTTTTAATGTATGCAGACTTCATTCTCCATTAAGGGCTTATCAATCATAATGAACGCTGTTAACTATTCTCATTGAATGGTCTAAATCCAATGCTGGTAAAGAAATCAAATGTCCATTTAAACGCAACAAGCAAACAGCTATGCTTCCAGGTCTGTCGACGTTGCTGTGGTTTTTCGACAGCTGTAATATGAAGGGTAGAGTGAAAAAAGTGTTTAAGTGTTTTAAACATCCAAATCTGTTCGTTTACTTGCTACTTTTTTCCTGTTTTCGAGTAAAAAAATAATTCTTAAATCGAGATGCATTTTCTTGTTAAGCAAAGTGGCTTAGATTTTAAGTCTTGTTTACTGAAATAAATTCTAAAATGTAATAGGTTAAGGCCTAAATCAAGTAAAAATATATGCCAGTGGGTTAAGGGAAATAAACCTAAATTGAGTTTATTATTGAATTAAGTTGAAACTGAAATTAAGTTTATTTTTCTTACCCCGCCGGCAGATATTTTTACTTGTTTTAAATATAAACCTGTTGATTTTTGTAATTTATTTCAATTATTACAATACATAACATCTTAAGCCACTTTGCGTAACAAGTAAATGCATCTCGATTCAAGAATTGTCAGATATCCACTAGAAAACAAGACAATAACAGCAAGACAGACCTTAATTTACTTTTTTCTTCCAAACATGAATTTACAGACGGCTGGAAATTTTAAATAAAATAACTAGACATACCTATTCGGGTCTGCTCCCGTTTGCTGTGATGAACGGGGTCTTGGTCCAAAGCACATTTTGAGGAATACTTACACATTTTACTTCTTATTTCTTTAGAATTAATTATTATTTATTTTCAATTACAAAGTATGCGATCTGATTTTCTAATCGCGGTGTGTTTTATTCCTCGTTTGCTTGCATGGATTTGCTTTATTTATTTTGCTTGTTGCATTTAAATGCACATTTGATTTGTTGCCGCATTATCCTGTGTTAATGTATTTCAACGTGCTTATAAACAAAAAGTGCGTTATTATAACCAATTATATAGCTGTGAAATATATAAAAGTATTCCCAAAAACCCAGGTAAAAAAGTAAAATAAAAAATAAACCATTTTGATTTAGCAAAAGTTTACAAATAAATGCACTCCCTGTACACAACAAGCACGTCTGGTTACCATTCATGTTTTGCATGATTTAAGTCTCGTCGCATACATGTTTGCGTAAGGATTTGATATTTATTTTTTGTGGAAGTTTATTAAACTAAAAGGCTTTGTATTTTTGCTCCGTGAGCCGCTTGGACGCTGTTTAAATAGTCATCGGGAGTTAACTGTATTTTGCTGTCCTGCAGTTTTTTTCTTTCTTTACGTGTGTATATAAGTGTATGTACCATTTATATAACTATTTCCACATGTAATATCTGAGCGGTGGTTTTTGAGACTTAAACAGAAGGCGAGAGTATGTTTGTGTGTTTTGGTTTATTTTTGGTTCGTCACTGCTTTTAAGAACTATGCACTGATTTGCTGTGTGGTTTGTCCCTTCTGTTAAAAAGTGGATTTAATCTAGTCTCTCCAATTGTGGGTAAATAACCGGTGGGCCGTAAATTTTATCTTTTAAATATTTTTAAGCACTTTCTGTAAAAAATAAATTTGTACTATTTTTGGAGAGTCACGTCTCTGTCTTTAATCCCATCCGAACCAGCAGGGTCCTTTTCATATTTTTGTAACTTTTTTGTTTGTTTATTTTTTCTCTTGGGTTCAATCTATTTTCCTGTGTGAATAAATAACCCAGGTGACCTAGTCGGTTCCTTTTCATACCTTTAACCAAAGGTTACACATGCAAGCAAACGAGGAATAACACATACGATTAGATCATCACGTCACATACTTTGGAATTAATAAGAAACAATTATTCAGTCTAAAGAAATGAGAAGTAAAACGTGTATGTACTTCTTCAAATGGGCACACTTTGGACAACGACCCCCGTCATTACAGTAAAATGTTTTCCCTACTTCCGGTCAAAGCCGCCATTTTGTGAAATGGGCATATAGGCGACGCTGGAGCATGCCGCCATTGTCTCTGTTCAACAAAACAATTGTGTTTATATATAGATCTATTCGATTTTTTTTCGATTTCAATCACCGAATACAAGGTACAACACGATGCCATCTGGCCCTTCTCTCTGGTTTATGTTTGTAAGGAAAATAGAGGGCGAAATTCCATTTCAGTCAAACATTCCTTCGTGCCACGCTGCTTTTTTTCTTTGAACGAAAAAAACCCGTGTGCTCCGCCTATACAATTCGTTTTCCTGTTTATGATTATTTTATGCTTAAAACAAGCAAATAAATCTGCCTAAAGGGTAAGAAAAAAAGTCGTGAACTTTTCCCATAAATACTATTTCAAGAAAAACTGTCCTACCCCACTGGCCGATTTTTTGCTTGTTTAAATTCACTTCGATTGCATATATAAAAATATTGTCTACAAACTAGATCACCGGGCAGATGTTTATCTTTTTAGTATCCACCGAAGACACATGCGAACCTGCATATGGGCCAAACTTTTCCACAATACACATTCGTTGTGTGCACGCGCCATTGTCTTTGTTCAACGCGACAGCGTGCTCCGCCTAAATAATTTGACCCATTTTAACATGGGTTTGTTTCTCGTTGTTGTTTTTTCTTTGAAAACAATCTATATAGCGCTCTCCACAATCGTTTTGGTGTTAGCTTTACGTGGAATAGAAACACACAAAAGTACTGAGCGAACGAGAAACATATTATAGAACGCGCAACATCATATAGATCACGGATTGGAAACCAAACTGGCAACCACGCACAAAAGAAGCAAACTCTGGTTTTAAACTCACCTTATTTGTGCCCGGAAAGCGCCCGAGTCGATGAACGGAGTGGACGGAGCAAGCCTCGCTTCCATTTCCGAAGGTCAAAAATCCATTTAAACTTGTAGTCCCCGGTGTCCACTTGTTCTTGTCCAAAAAGCCGAGAAGCGATACCGCAATGGGAGCCGGAGAAGGCGCTGGCTGTCGGGATGGAGGTTAACGGGTCAGAGGTCTGGCACTGAAGGTCTGGGTCCATTCCTCACCGTGTGCATTTCACTCTATACGTGTAAAAAACATACAAATACATAAAATACATACAGAAACAGTTATCACTTACACAAAAAGAACATGAAGGTAAAGCTTCAGTTAATTTGCGTGCTGATTGCTTTTTGCATGCACATAAAAAACTGAACAAAACTTCTATACTAAACAAAATAGGCACTAAAATCGAGGAACACCAGTTGTATAGATATTATTTAAATTTGAAATAAGACAATAAATTACAAATAACATTTGAATGCCTGAATATTGTTCATGTCCACTCCACAAATAAAAACAGTGTGACCCTTCTATTTGGTTTCAAGTTTGAAAGTTTCGAACCTATGCAACACTCTTAAGACAAATGCTCCTAAAAAGTACCAAATAAGGGTTCCTCAGCATGTAACCACAGCAGAACCCGTTTTTTGGTACTATATGGAAACTTTTTATAAGGTTCTATAAAGAATCTTGCCTTGAAAAGTGCTCGCCTCAATGGTGCTATAAAAAAACATTAATTTATCAGCTGTCAGGAGTGACATTTTTGTTACTTATCCACTTTTTAATGTATAACACTTGATAAAGATTATTTATTGTCAATTCTTCACATGTTTCAAGCATACAAAGCAATCGAAATACAAGGTGCATCAGCATTCAGTTAATATGCCACCTGGAGCTGGAATCAGCTTTCAGAAGAGATCAGATGTGTTTCAACGGTAGACACTTTTAAATCTAGATGAAAAACACGACGGTTTAACTTTGCATTTACTGAATGATTTAAAACAGTACGAATGAAACAGTATAAAAGAATACAACAGTATGAACCTGTAGCTGGAATCAGCTTTCGGATGAGATCAGATGTGTTTCAACAGTAGGCACTTTTAAACCTAGATTAAAAACACATCAGTTTAACTTTGCATTTACTGAATGATTTAAAACAGTACGAATAAAACAGTATAAAAGAATACAACAGTATGATCGGTTTAACTTTGCATTTACTGAATGATTTAAAACAGTACGAATAAAACAGTTTAAAAGAATACAACAGTATGATCGGTTTAACTTTAGATTTACTGAATGATTTAAAACAGTACGAATAAAACAGTATAAAAGAATACAACAGTATGAACCTGTATAGCTGGAATCAGCTTCAGATGAGATCAGATGTGTTTCAACAGTAGGCACTTTTAAATCTAGATTAAAAACACCATCGGTTTAACTTTGCATTTACTGAATGATTTAAAATAAAACAGTATAAAAGAATAAAACAGTATGAACCTTACCTGTTATAAAGGGAATGAAGCTTACGGTATGGTGCTTACCTGCAGAAATAAAGTACAAAAAGAACACACAGAACTTCAATTTTCAACCTGTTTGTGATTACCACACAATCCCGTCACCTGGCTGTGGTCTTCATTTGGTGAACGGTTCTTCACTCATAATTGACCTATACAAGAAATAGAGAAGAATATTAAGCAATTCTGCTCTTACATTTAGATGTGCCCCAAGAACACAGACACACCGGCTCCAAAATGTTGAAACAGTACATTTCTGTTATTTTAATGTGGCAAATGTGTCAGCTTTAAAAGAATCATACCTTACCTTTTAAACAGGATGCGCACTGCATTAAATACCTTTACTCCCAGCATAAGCAAGCAATTTTCAAAATGCTTTAAAAGTAAATGGTGATTATTTTACTTGTTTGCCTGTTTTTGACTACCATAGAATCCTGTCGCCTGGATTCCAACCTATCATTTTCAGGCTTGTAAAGCAAATAATGAAATACATTATCATTGACTTCCATAGTAGGAAAAAAAATATTTTGGAAGTATCGTGATAAATGATGAAGAAAATATTTTGAAAAATGATGGTTAGCACACAGTCGATGGTACCTATTAAATTTCATCATATTTTTTTATTCCTACTATGGAAGTCAATGGTCACTATCTGCTGTGGGTTTACCATCATTCCTCAAAATATCTTCTTTTGTGTTAATCAGAAAAAACGAACGCATACAGGTTTAAAACAACACGAGGATGAGTAAATGATGACAGAATTATCATTATTATAAATTGAAATATTTTCTTACTGCAAGTCATTTAGGTAATCAAGAAAATACTTTACCCGTTGTCTTTGCAAGTTAAACAAATACAGCTTTGCTTCCAGGTCTGTCGACGTTGCTGTGGTTTTTCGACAGCTGTAGTATGAAGGGTAGCGAATGAATGAATACATTGCACAAAAAATCCTTTTTAACTATGCAAATATCTAAAAAGTCTTAAAATAAGATGCATTATTTTGATGAGCAAAAGGACATAAGAAAATAAGCCTAGCCTTTCGGGAGAAAAAACATAAAATTTAAGTGAATTTGGGCTTAAAACAAGCAAATAAATCTGCCAAAGGGGTTAGAAACAAATCTAGATTTAAACACCTAATTCAAGAAAAATTGTCTTAGCCCATTGGCAGATTTGTTGGCTTGTTTTAATGTACATTCATGTACAATATTTCGTTTTGTCTTGTATTTCTAAGCATTTTGTACTGCCCAACGTTGTCTAGGTTGTTTAACGGTTGTCATTTTCTTTTAAAAGCTTCATAATTTATTAGTTTGGATGATTGACATTCCTGAGAACCGCTTACATTGTAAGTAAAAGAATCATCTAAGCATTATTTTGTTGAATGTCTCTTAGACATGTAGCTGTTTGATTGTGGTTCTATTTAATGGCCAGTCTATACTTGGGGAACGGTCAAACGTCTATTAGATTTTCACTGACAGCCCAAATTAAGCCTTGTTTTAGCCTAGACACATATTCGCGGTCTATTAGAAGTTATGTAGTCGTTTAATAGCCGCTTTTTGATGACCAATGCGTTCTTGCGCCGTGGTTAGACGTCTCTTGGATTTTCCGTAAAAAGACAAACGAATCTATTTTTAACACAAAGGCCAGGGGAGAGCGCGAACGCAGTCCCCCACTATCAGAAATTTTGCAGTCGAGATTCCCACATTTGGGGAATTCGCAAAGGGTCAGCACAACCGGAGTGCAATGGCTGAGCCTCGCCCTGGGTGAACCACCTTCATGATCATGGTATCTCCCCTGCCAGGTAAGTATGAGCAACAGCCTTTGAGGCCAGACGGCCGCATCTTCCTGTGACCGATCACATCGACGGCGCCCCCGAAGGCCGTCCGACTACCATTTCATTACTGTGTGTGACCAGGTGGAAAGGCGCACGAAGCCAGGTCTGAAACCAAATATTCTTCGAGATCTACCCATTTTCCGTTTCCAGCCCGGTTAAACCGTGCAGAGAGAAAAACGTGAAACAATTTAAATCAAATGGATTTAAATAGCGCATTTCAATATATCGTTTCGTTATTACAAAGTAACTTTACGTGGAATAGAAACAAAGAAATGTACAGAGCAATCGAGAAACAACGAAAGCATAGCAATTTTAGAACGTGGATAAATAAAAACACAAGGGCTCAATGACTTACCCGTTGTCGTTGTGAGTTAAACAAATACAGCTATGCTTCCAGATCTGCCGACGTTGCTGTGGTTCTTCGACAGCTGTAGTACAGTGAAAAAAAAGTTTTCAGGTGTTTTGAACATCCCAATCTGTCTCGTTCGCTTTTTCAGCTGTGTCGATGATGTTTAAGTCGTCATCGTGTCACCTCCAAAATACGAATGCATACAGGTTGAAAACAACACGAGGATGAATAAATGATGACAGAGTTATCATTATAAATTAAAATATTTTCTTACTGCAAGTCATTTAGGTAATCAAGAAAATACTTTACCCGTTGTCTTAAACAAATACAGCTATGCTTCCAGGCGTGTCGACGTTGCTGTGGTTTTTCGACCGCTGTAGTATGAAGGGTAGTGGAAAAAAAAGTTTTCAGGTGTTTTTAACATCCCAAACTGTCTCGTACGATTTTCTTGCGCCTTCAGCTGTGTCGAGGCTGTTTAATTCGTCCTGGTATCACCTCCGCAAACTGTAAGGAAAATAATTAAATACATTACAAAAACATTTCGTTATCAGCGTGTTCATTTCCATGCAAGCTTTTCGTTAAACCAATAATGCCAACGAATACACAGCACTTTTAAAACACACGAATTAAAAAACACTCTGTCATTCACGCACAAAAGAAACAAATTCTGTTTTTTACCTAACTTATTTGTCCCCGAGAAGGGGAGCGCACCGTTCATGGAAACACTGCAATACCACGTCGATGCATGGAGTGGAAGGAGCAAGCTCCGCTTCCATTTCCGAAGGTCAAAAATCCATTTAACGTATAGTCCCCGGGTAGGAGACGTATCAGACATTAAACTGATAAGAACAGATTTTTTTCTTTTTCCAAAGTTTATTGTCACAAGGGCACAATTAAAATGCAATAGTCTGTTTTACATATACATATGAATCAGCAACTTTTTATTCATAAAAGCCAACATCAAAGAGGAACACAATGTCATTTATTTTAAAATCAGATAAAATTAATAAATACAAGTAGTTTGTTAAAAGCTCCCTCTTCTGTTGTGCACAAAAACGTAGTGAGTCCTTATCAAGTTTTGCCATCATGTCAACTCCCCAGAATATAACCATAACCCAACGTTTCAGGGCCCAGAGGAGACCCTCTTAAACCATGGCACCGCTGCCCCCTCCTGTATGTTGTTTTTGCCGGGGGCATCTACGGGCAGCCAGAGCTCGTGCCTGAGGGGACCTCCCTGTGAAAGCTCCGATCCCCACATCCGATTGGCGTCGTATGGTGTACACCTGCAGCCGTTCTTTGGCCAGCTGTATCATGGCCTGCAGGGACACCTCTACGCGCTTCCCCACCAGCAGGTTTCTGGAGGTCCATATGGCATCTTTTATACAATTGATTGTGAGCCAGAGCTTGGTGTGCGTATCTGCTGGCATTGTCCTCTGGCTCACTCCACCCATTACCATCTGGTAGTCTTGGACCCCCCCTGCTGGCAGGCCCGGGAATTGCTGGGGACCGGCCATTGCCCACAGGTCCCTCACAGTGCAGCACTCCCAGAGTGCATGTCTCACGGTCTCGGGCGCGCCACACCCAAGCCGTGGACAGATAGGGTTCCTTGCCATTCCCCGGGAGTGCATAACGGCCCTGACCGGGAGGATCTCATGGGCTGCCATCCACGCCAGGTCTTTATGGTTGTTCCGGAGAGCTGGGTGGGCTGTGTTGCGCCACACTTCCTTGGCCTCACCTAATGTTAGCCAGCGCACTGGACTCACTCTTTCCCGTTTCTGCACAACAGAGAGAATAGAGCGGTGGTTAGATAAAACAGACACATCTTCACCCTCCAGATTAAAACGTTTTAAGAATTTCTTTATAAAATCATATGCAGGAGGTTGGTTAAAAGCTACTGGAATGGTTAAATTTACAGTTAAAACCTTAAGGGATCTTAAATAGGACCCCATCCAAAATCTTGCCATAGCTACTGTTTTATGTTCTTTGGACAGGGTTGTGGCATATTTGATGTGTAGTGCTGTATAGTGTGCTCCTAAAATCAGGTAGGGGTCTGGAATGCCTTTGCCGCCATTTTGGGGTGCCTGTTTCATGGTCTCTCTTTTAAGCCGCTCCCACTTGGACCCCCACAAGAAGTAAAATACTGCACGATCAAGAGCTAAAAAGACAGACCTAGGGGGAATAAAAACAGAGCACAACAATAAAAGTAAGGGTAAGATCATAGCTTTTATAATTAAAACTTTGCCTTCAAGTGTCATCTGTCTTAGACTCCAGTATCCCAGTCTCTGTCTTACTTTTCCCAACACATCATGCCAATTTCCACTCCCACCACCATTCCTATCAAATTTCACTCCTAGAATTTTTAAATCTGCCCTTCTAACTGCAAGGTCAAGTCCGGTCATTTCTTTCGATTGCCATGGGCCGAAAAACTGAACTTCAGTCTTTTCTCTATTAAGTTTGGCCCCCGAAGCCTTCCCGAACCAGTCTGTTAAATCCATTGTCCTTTGGATTGATAAAATATCTGTACATAAAATGTTTATGTCGTCCATGTATAAAACGGTCTTGGCTATCATTCCCCCAGTCCCAGGTATGTCCAGTCCCTTTATCCATTGGTCCCTTCTCAAGACCTGCGCTAATGGTTCAATGCAAGCCACGTACAAGAGAGGAGATAACGGACATCCCTGACGGACACCGCAGCGGATATTTACTGCTTTTGTCAAATTCCCATTTACTAAAATCTTGCTTGTTATGTCCCGGTAAAGCAGTCCCACCCAAGCTAAAAACTGCCCAGGAAAACCCATTTTTTGCAGTACTTGAAACAAGTACTGGTGCGAGACTCGGTCGAAAGCTTTTTCAAAATCTAAATTTAGAATTGCAAGCCGAATATTTCTGTCTCTCGCATAACAGATAGCGTCTCTGATCAGCACGAGGCTGTCGGTGATCTTTCTCCCAGGTACGGCACAGGCTTGGTCCGGGTGGATCAGTTCTGTTAAAACCATAGACATTCGTTGCATTAAAAGTTTACTGAAAAGTTTCATTTCCAAGTTTATAAGGCTTATGGGGCGACAATTTTTTAAATCTAACTTGTCATTCTTTTTATATAAAAGTGTCACAATTCCAGTTCTAAAACTGTCAGGTAGTCGATCAAGTCTGTTGAAGTCGTTAAAAACGGCTAAAATGTCTTCTCCTAAAATATCCCAGAAAGTTTGATAAAATTCTAATGGCAGCCCATCACTTCCAGGGGACTTGCCCTTCTTAAATTTCCCTAATGCTTTAAAAATTTCCACAGAGGTAAAATTATTGGTTAAAAAGCCACTGTCATGTACTGTTTTTGTCACAGAAGTGTATACTTCCTTTGCTATCCCCTCATCAATTGTTTTCTCTTTGTACAACTCTTGATAAAAACTTTCCACTATGTTTAAAATATTTTTTGTTTCGGTCATAACTTCTCCATGTTTGTTTTTTAAATTTACAATTACTTTATCTCTGCTGACAATCTTTCTAAAAAAGTATCTAGTACATTTCTCCCCTTCTTCCAATTCTTTTTCTTTACATCTTAAAATGATACCTCTACTCTGGACCTCCACCAGATTCGACATTTGCTTTTTTACCTCTTGTATTTCTTCCTTAAAATCATACCCCAAATTAAAAAGATTAAAATAACGCTGTAACCTTTTTTGCAATCCCACCATTTGTCGTTTTTCTTTATCCTTCTGTCTTTTCCCCGCCTGCCTAAAAAAAGTCTGGGTCCTTACCTTCACCATTTCCCACCACTGTGCCCGTGATTCGTAGAAGTCCTGAAGGGTTTGCCACTGGCTATACTGCTCCCTGTATTCACTAACTATATCTTTGTTCTCTAATAGGGAGCAGTTTAGCTTCCACAAACCTCTTCCTATGGTCACACCCAAGGGAAGTGCAAGGGTGCAGGAAAGCATAATGTGATCAGAAAAGAAAATGGGCAGTAATGTAGCATCCGTTGGCGGGCAGTTTCTTGTAAAAATATAATCAATACGAGAGGCTCTGGTACCGTCACCACTAAACCAGGTGAAGCCCTCCTCTTTAGGATGCATTATTTTAAAACAGTCTTTTAGATTAAAATCTTTTACTATATTCCGTAGTAAGACTGATGTTTTGTCTTCTCTAAAATCATCTCCTACCCCTTTCCTGTCTTTTTTTGTTAAAACACAATTAAAATCCCCTGCAAAAATTAAGGGTGCTCTTCCTAAAAGGTGGGATTGCAATTCTTCTAAAAGCTCATGCCTTTCATTTTTTCCTGTAAAACCATAAATATTAAGAATGTTAAAATCCCTTTCTAAAAAAGTCAGGTTGGCTAAAAGTGCCCGCCCTTCTCTCACCACTGTGCTGCCCTTCACCAAGATATTAGGGTTATTTACTAAAATTGCAACACCATCATTTTTATTAAAATTGGACCCACTCCATACAGATGGCCCACTAGTCCACAGTTCCTCCCATTTTCTGTACGATTTGCTAAAAGGTAATGAACACTCTTGTAATATAAAAACATCTGACTTGAGGGATTTTAAAAAGGATAAAACATTCTGTGCTCTTATAGTGGCTCTCACACTCCTTACATTGATGGTTGAAATGATGAGAGCCATGAGCAGGAAGGTAAAAAGGCATGATGCTTTAAAAGACATTTTTAAATCTCTAAAAAACTATAAAATGGGGTTACAAAAACAAACCAAAAACAATACTTAGTTTAAATCAATAAAATTCTCAATCTCTTGTGAAACAGATTCTTCCTTTACTCCAATAGGTGAGGACTCAGGGGTTTCAATCTGTTTCTCCCTAGAGCAACTATAAGCTGCTCTAGGGGTAGATGATTTCAGCTCAATTGTTAAGAAGGAAACTTCATTTGGTGAGTTTGTTGGAAAAAGCCTGTTTAGATCTCCCGAGGATGAAGAATCTAAATCAGGTTCAAACCTTTCTCTAATGTCAAGTTCCTCTACAACGGGGGATTGGGTACCCCTTTTCCTTTTCAACTGAGCACTGGGCAACCTATCAGGGGACTGTTCCCCTCCTTGTTCATTTATTTCAATTTGGGTTTCACTTTCACTTTCATTTTCATTTTCCTTTTCATTGTTTAATACATTACCATCTTGCTGTTCCTGGTTGACTTCTGGGCTGGCTGGGCGGAGCCCAACCACCTCACCACCTTCTCCACCAATAGCAGAGTTTGGCGGGAAATTTGAAATTTCTGGCTCCGCCCCCTCATTAACTGTCTCCTTTTCAACCATTTTGTTTGCTTTCAGCTTGTTGGCAAACGACATGGGGCAATCTCTGTAAAGGTGGTTAAAATCCCCACAGAGATTGCACTTTCTGCCATTTGGACACTCTTCAAAAGAGTGCCCAATTTCTCTACATTTTCTGCAAAATGTCTTCTGGCAAGCTTCTACCAGGTGTCCAAGTTCACCACACTTGCGGCAGAGCTTGGGCATACCCTGGTAGTGTATGTAGCCTCTGTTTTCTCCAAGAACTATCATTGATGGCAAATGTTTTAGGCCCTGGTAGCCCTGGGGGTCTTCCCATTGTTTAATGGGGACCCTCCATGAGCAATTCCAGATCCCATCCTCATCCACCACCTTCATAGCTTGGCCCTTAACAGTGCAGTATCTCCCCAACCATACACAAATATCCTCTCCACTAACGGTTTCATTAAACATCCTAACAACAACAACTTTCTGTGTGTTATCAGTCAGTTTATCCACCTTAAAAATGGAGAACTGGGTTTTAACATTTTCAAAACGTTGCCAGAAGACATTCAACAAAGCTGCATTTCTAAAACTAACATCAAAACCTTTGTTAAAAGGCAGGGTCAGAATACAGTTTAGCTCATCAGGACTAAAACCAAGCACTTTCTGAACTAACTTCCGTGAAAAATCCAACCTTGACATTTCCACTGTTTTCCCATTTTGCTCTAAAAAATTAAATCGGACGCTGTGGTGCCTCCGCACGCCAGCACGAGCAGCTGACATGGCAGAGGCACCGACAGCCTAATAAAAACACAATAAAACCAACAAACAATAAAAGAAAGCACTTACCTTAAAACAGTAAAAACCCAGAGACCAGCTCTTCTTAAGCAATCTGGAATTAAAACCTGAAAAATTAATACACAAATAGAATAAAAGTACAAATATACCTCCTAGCAGATACGGGGTTAATGCTATTGAAAAGCACAAACCAAAAACCTGCAAGAGGCGATCGCAGCACCGCCCTGTGGCCAGACACGGGATCTTAGCCAAAAGGCCGAGAAGCGATACCGCAATAGACGCAGCCAAAGGGGAGCCGGCGAAGGCGCTGGCTTTCGGGGTGGAGGCTAGCGGGCATTTAACTCTAATATGAAGTAGTATGTAATATGAAGGGTAGAGTGAAAAAAAAGTGTTAAAGTGTTTTAAACATCCAAATCTGTTCGTTTACTTTGTATTTTTTTCCTGTTTTCGAGTAAAAAAGAATTCTTAAATCGAGATGCATTTTCTTAAGCAAAGTGGCTTAGATTTTAAGTCTTGTTTACTGAAATAAATTCTAAAATGTAATAGGTTAAGGCCTAAATCAAGTAAAAATATATGCCAGTGGTTTAAGGGAAATAAACCTAAATTGAGTTTATTATTGCATTAAGTTGGAACAGAAATTAAGTTTATTTTTCTTACCCCACCGGCAGATATTTTTACTTGTTTTAAATATAAACCTGTTGCTTTTTAGAATTTATTTCAATTATTACAACACATAATATCTTAAGCCACTTTGCTTAACAAGTAAATGCATCTCGATTTAAGAATGGTCAGATATTTACTAGAAAACAAGACAAAAACTTCCAAACATGAATTTACAGACGGCTGGAAATTTTAAACAAAATAACTAGACATACCTATTCGGGTCTGCTCCCGTTTGCTGTGATGAAGGGGGTCTTAGTCCAAAGCACATTTTGAGGAATACTTACACATTTTACTTCTTATTTCTTTAGAATGAATTATTATTTATTTTCAATTACAAAGTATGCGATCTGATTTTCTATTTATTTATTTATTTAGCTTGTTGCACATTTGATTTGTTGCCGCATCATTCCGTGTTAATGTATTTCAATGTATTTGTTTATAAGCAAAAAGTGCGTTATTATAATTCATTATATAGCTGCGAAATATATAAAAGTATTCCCAGCAAACACAAAACGTTTTTATAACGTTTTTGTATTTGCTGGGTTGGCATCACTTTCTTTAGCTCACACAAAATTCTACCAAAAAACAGCATATCATTTTCTACTAAATAACTGCATACACTGTGGATTAAAAATGTCCGGAATGCGAACCTGGTAAAACCCAGGTAAAAAAAGCAAATAAAAAATAAACCATTTTGATTTAGCAAAAGTTTACAAATAAATGCACTCCCTGTACACAACAAGCACGTCTCGTTACCATTCATATTTTGCGTGATTTAAGTTTCGTCGCATACATTTTGGAATAAAATAAGGCTTTTAATGTATGCAGACTTCATTCTCCATTAAGGGCTTATCAATCATAATGAACGCTGTTAACTATTCTCATTGAATGGTCTAAATCCAATGCTGGTAAAGAAATCAAATGTCCATTTAAACGCAACAAGCAAACAGCTATGCTTCCAGGTCTGTCGACGTTGCTGTGGTTTTTCGACAGCTGTAATATGAAGGGTAGAGTGAAAAAAGTGTTTAAGTGTTTTAAACATCCAAATCTGTTCGTTTACTTGCTACTTTTTTCCTGTTTTCGAGTAAAAAAATAATTCTTAAATCGAGATGCATTTTCTTGTTAAGCAAAGTGGCTTAGATTTTAAGTCTTGTTTACTGAAATAAATTCTAAAATGTAATAGGTTAAGGCCTAAATCAAGTAAAAATATATGCCAGTGGGTTAAGGGAAATAAACCTAAATTGAGTTTATTATTGAATTAAGTTGAAACTGAAATTAAGTTTATTTTTCTTACCCCGCCGGCAGATATTTTTACTTGTTTTAAATATAAACCTGTTGATTTTTGTAATTTATTTCAATTATTACAATACATAACATCTTAAGCCACTTTGCGTAACAAGTAAATGCATCTCGATTTAAGAATTGTCAGATATTTACTAGAAAACAAGACAATAACAGCAAGACAGACCTTAATTTACTTTTTTCTTCCAAACATGAATTTACAGACGGCTGGAAATTTTAAATAAAACAACTAGACATACCTATTCGGGTCTGCTCCCGTTTGCTGTGATGAACGGGGTCTTGGTCCAAAGCACATTTTGAGGAATACTTACACATTTTACTTCTTATTTCTTTAGAATTAATTATTATTTATTTTCAATTACAAAGTATGCGATCTGATTTTCTAATCGCGGTGTGTTTTATTCCTCGTTTGCTTGCATGGATTTGCTTTATTTATTTTGCTTGTTGCATTTAAATGCACATTTGATTTGTTGCCGCATTATCCTGTGTTAATGTATTTCAACGTGCTTATAAACAAAAAGTGCGTTATTATAACCAATTATATAGCTGTGAAATATATAAAAGTATTCCCAAAAACCCAGGTAAAAAAGTAAAATAAAAAATAAACCATTTTGATTTAGCAAAAGTTTACAAATAAATGCACTCCCTGTACACAACAAGCACGTCTGGTTACCATTCATGTTTTGCATGATTTAAGTCTCGTCGCATACATGTTTGCGTAAGGATTTGATATTTATTTTTTGTGGAAGTTTATTAAACTAAAAGGCTTTGTATTTTTGCTCCGTGAGCCGCTTGGACGCTGTTTAAATAGTCATCGGGAGTTAACTGTATTTTGCTGTCCTGCAGTTTTTTTCTTTCTTTACGTGTGTATATAAGTGTATGTACCATTTATATAACTATTTCCACATGTAATATCTGAGCGGTGGTTTTTGAGACTTAAACAGAAGGCGAGAGTATGTTTGTGTGTTTTGGTTTATTTTTGGTTCGTCACTGCTTTTAAGAACTATGCACTGATTTGCTGTGTGGTTTGTCCCTTCTGTTAAAAAGTGGATTTAATCTAGTCTCTCCAATTGTGGGTAAATAACCGGTGGGCCGTAAATTTTATCTTTTAAATATTTTTAAGCACTTTCTGTAAAAAATAAATTTGTACTATTTTTGGAGAGTCACGTCTCTGTCTTTAATCCCATCCGAACCAGCAGGGTCCTTTTCATATTTTTGTAACTTTTTTGTTTGTTTATTTTTTCTCTTGGGTTCAATCTATTTTCCTGTGTGAATAAATAACCCAGGTGACCTAGTCGGTTCCTTTTCATACCTTTAACCAAAGGTTACACATGCAAGCAAACGAGGAATAACACATACGATTAGATCATCACGTCACATACTTTGGAATTAATAAGAAACAATTATTCAGTCTAAAGAAATGAGAAGTAAAACGTGTATGTACTTCTTCAAATGGGCACACTTTGGACAACGACCCCCGTCATTACAGTAAAATGTTTTCCCTACTTCCGGTCAAAGCCGCCATTTTGTGAAATGGGCATATAGGCGACGCTGGAGCATGCCGCCATTGTCTCTGTTCAACAAAACAATTGTGTTTATATATAGATCTATTCGATTTTTTTTCGATTTCAATCACCGAATACAAGGTACAACACGATGCCATCTGGCCCTTCTCTCTGGTTTATGTTTGTAAGGAAAATAGAGGGCGAAATTCCATTTCAGTCAAACATTCCTTCGTGCCACGCTGCTTTTTTTCTTTGAACGAAAAAAAAAACCCGTGTGCTCCGCCTATACAATTCGTTTTCCTGTTTATGATTATTTTATGCTTAAAACAAGCAAATAAATCTGCCTAAAGGGTAAGAAAAAAAGTCGTGAACTTTTCCCATAAATACTATTTCAAGAAAAACTGTCCTACCCCACTGGCCGATTTTTTGCTTGTTTAAATTCACTTCGATTGCATATATAAAAATATTGTCTACAAACTAGATCACCGGGCAGATGTTTATCTTTTTAGTATCCACCGAAGACACATGCGAACCTGCATATGGGCCAAACTTTTCCACAATACACATTCGTTGTGTGCACGCGCCATTGTCTTTGTTCAACGCGACAGCGTGCTCCGCCTAAATAATTTGACCCATTTTAACATGGGTTTGTTTCTCGTTGTTGTTTTTTCTTTGAAAACAATCTATATAGCGCTCTCCACAATCGTTTTGGTGTTAGCTTTACGTGGAATAGAAACACACAAAAGTACTGAGCGAACGAGAAACATATTATAGAACGCGCAACATCATATAGATCACGGATTGGAAACCAAACTGGCAACCACGCACAAAAGAAGCAAACTCTGGTTTTAAACTCACCTTATTTGTGCCCGGAAAGCGCCCGAGTCGATGAACGGAGTGGACGGAGCAAGCCTCGCTTCCATTTCCGAAGGTCAAAAATCCATTTAAACTTGTAGTCCCCGGTGTCCACTTGTTCTTGTCCAAAAAGCCGAGAAGCGATACCGCAATGGGAGCCGGAGAAGGCGCTGGCTGTCAGGATGGAGGTTAACGGGTCAGAGGTCTGGCACTGAAGGTCTGGGTCCATTCCTCACCGTGTGCATTTCACTCTATACGTGTAAAAAACATACAAATACATAAAATACATACAGAAACAGTTATCACTTACACAAAAAGAACATGAAGGTAAAGCTTCAGTTAATTTGCTTGCTGATTGCTTTTTGCATGCACATAAAAAACTGAACAAAACTGATATACTAAACAAAATAGGCCCTAAAATTGAGGAACACCAGTTGTATAGCTATTTTTTAAATATGAAATAAGACAATAAATTACAAATAACATTTGAATGCCTGCAGCTTGTTCATGTCCACTCCACAAAAAAAAACAGTGTGACCCTTCTATTTGGTTTCAAGTTTGAAAGTTTCGAACCTATGCAACACTCTTAAGACAAATGCTCCTAAAAAGTACCAAATAAGGGTTCCTCAGCATGTAACCACAGCAGAACCCGTTTTTTGGTACTATATGGAAACTTTTTATAAGGTTCTATAAAGAATCTTGCCTTGAAAAGTGCTCGCCTCAATGGTGCTATAAAAAAACATTAATTTATCAGCTGTCAGGAGTGACATTTTTGTTACTTATCCACTTTTTAATGTATAACACTTGATAAAGATTATTTATTGTCAATTCTTCACATGTTTCAAGCATACAAAGCAATCGAAATACAAGGTGCATCAGCATTCAGTTAATATGCCACCTGGAGCTGGAATCAGCTTTCAGAAGAGATCAGATGTGTTTCAACGGTAGACACTTTTAAATCTAGATGAAAAACACGACGGTTTAACTTTGCATTTACTGAATGATTTAAAACAGTACGAATGAAACAGTATAAAAGAATACAACAGTATGAACCTGTAGCTGGAATCAGCTTTCGGATGAGATCAGATGTGTTTCAACAGTAGGCACTTTTAAACCTAGATTAAAAACACATCAGTTTAACTTTGCATTTACTGAATGATTTAAAACAGTACGAATGAAACAGTATAAAAGAATACAACAGTATGAACCTGTAGCTGGAATCAGCTTTCAAATGAGATCAGATGTGTTTCAACAGTGGGCACTTTTAAACCTAGATTAAAGACACATCGATTTAACTTTGCATTTACTGAAGAATATAAAACAGTACGAATAAAACAGTATAAAAGAATACAACAGTATGATCGGTTTAACTTTGCATTTACTGAATGATTTAAAACAGTACGAATAAAACAGTATAAAAGAATACAACAGTATGAACCTGTAGCTGGAATCAGCTTTCAGATGAGATCAGATGTGTTTCAACAGTAGGCACTTTTAAATCTAGATTTAAAGACACATCGGTTTAACTTTGCATTTACTGAAGAATTTGAAACAGTACGAATGAAACAGTATAAAAGAATACAACAGTATAAACCTGTAGCTGGAATCAGCTTTCAGATGAGATCAGATGTGTTTCAACAGTAGGCACTTTTAAATCTAGATTAAAGACACAACGGTTTAACTTTGCATTTACTGAATAAACAGTACGAATAAAACATTATAAAAGAATACAACAGTATGATCGGTTTAACTTTGCATTTACTGAATGATTTAAAACAGTACGAATGAAACAGTATAAAAGAATACAACAGTATGAACCTGTAGCTGGAATCAGCTTTCAGATGAGATCAGATGTGTTTCAACAGTAGGCACTTTTAAATCTAGATTAAAGAAACAACGGTTTAACTTTGCATTTACTGAATAAACAGTACGAATAAAACATTATAAAAGAATACAACAGTATGATCGGTTTAACTTTGCATTTACTGAATGATTTAAAACAGTACGAATGAAACAGTATAAAAGAATACAACAGTATGAACCTGTAGCTGGAATCAGCTTTCAAATGAGATCAGATGTGTTTCAACAGTGGGCACTTTTAAATCTAGATTAAAGACACATCGGTTTAACTTTGCATTTACTGAAGAATATAAAACAGTACGAATAAAAGAGTATAAAAGAATACAACAGTATGATCGGTTTAACTTTGCATTTACTGAATGATTTAAAACAGAACGAATAAAACAGTATAAAAGAATACAACAGTATGAACCTGTAGCTGGAATCAGCTTTCAAATGAGATCAGATGTGTTTCAACAGAAGACACTTTTAAATCTAGATTAAAAACACATCGGTTTAACTTTGCATTTACTGAATGATTTAAAACAGTACGAATAAAACAGTATAAAAGAATACAACAGTATGATCGGTTTAACTTTGCATTTACTGAATGATTTAAAACAGTACGAATAAAACAGTTTAAAAGAATACAACAGTATGATCGGTTTAACTTTAGATTTACTGAATGATTTAAAACAGTACGAATAAAACAGTATAAAAGAATACAACAGTATGAACCTGTATAGCTGGAATCAGCTTCAGATGAGATCAGATGTGTTTCAACAGTAGGCACTTTTAAATCTAGATTAAAAACACCATCGGTTTAACTTTGCATTTACTGAATGATTTAAAATAAAACAGTATAAAAGAATAAAACAGTATGAACCTTACCTGTTATAAAGGGAATGAAGCTTACGGTATGGTGCTTACCTGCAGAAATAAAGTACAAAAAGAACACACAGAACTTCAATTTTCAACCTGTTTGTGATTACCACACAATCCCGTCACCTGGCTGTGGTCTTCATTTGGTGAACGGTTCTTCACTCATAATTGACCTATACAAGAAATAGAGAAGAATATTAAGCAATTCTGCTCTTACATTTAGATGTGCCCCAAGAACACAGACACACCGGCTCCAAAATGTTGAAACAGTACATTTCTGTTATTTTAATGTGGCAAATGTGTCAGCTTTAAAAGAATCATACCTTACCTTTTAAACAGGATGCGCACTGCATTAAATACCTTTACTCCCAGCATAAGCAAGCAATTTTCAAAATGCTTTAAAAGTAAATGGTGATTATTTTACTTGTTTGCCTGTTTTTGACTACCATAGAATCCTGTCGCCTGGATTCCAACCTATCATTTTCAGGCTTGTAAAGCAAATAATGAAATACATTATCATTGACTTCCATAGTAGGAAAAAAAATATTTTGGAAGTATCGTGATAAATGATGAAGAAAATATTTTGAAAAATGATGGTTAGCACACAGTCGATGGTACCTATTAAATTTCATCATATTTTTTTATTCCTACTATGGAAGTCAATGGTCACTATCTGCTGTGGGTTTACCATCATTCCTCAAAATATCTTCTTTTGTGTTAATCAGAAAAAACGAACGCATACAGGTTTAAAACAACACGAGGATGAGTAAATGATGACAGAATTATCATTATTATAAATTGAAATATTTTCTTACTGCAAGTCATTTAGGTAATCAAGAAAATACTTTACCCGTTGTCTTTGCAAGTTAAACAAATACAGCTTTGCTTCCAGGTCTGTCGACGTTGCTGTGGTTTTTCGACAGCTGTAGTATGAAGGGTAGCGAATGAATGAATACATTGCACAAAAAATCCTTTTTAACTATGCAAATATCTAAAAAGTCTTAAAATAAGATGCATTATTTTGATGAGCAAAAGGACATAAGAAAATAAGCCTAGCCTTTCGGGAGAAAAAACATAAAATTTAAGTGAATTTGGGCTTAAAACAAGCAAATAAATCTGCCAAAGGGGTTAGAAACAAATCTAGATTTAAACACCTAATTCAAGAAAAATTGTCTTAGCCCATTGGCAGATTTGTTGGCCTGTTTTAATGTACATTCATGTACAATATTTCGTTTTGTCTTGTATTTCTAAGCATTTTGTACTGCCCAACGTTGTCTAGGTTGTTTAACGGTTGTCATTTTCTTTTAAAAGCTTTATAATTTATTAGTTTGGATGATTGCCATTCCTGAGAACCGCTTACATTGTAAGTAAAAGAATCATCTAAGCATTATTTTGTTGAATGTCTCTTAGACATGTAGCTGTTTGATTGTGGTTCTATTTAATGGCCAGTCTATACTTGGGGAACGGTCAAACGTCTATTAGATTTTCACTGACAGCCCAAATTAAGCCTTGTTTTAGCCTAGACACATATTCGCGGTCTATTAGAAGTTATGTAGTCGTTTAATAGCCGCTTTTTGATGACCAATGCGTTCTTGTGCCGTGGTTAGGCGTCTCTTGGATTTTCCGTAAAAAGACAAACGAATCTATTTTTAACACAAAGGCCAGGGGAGAGCGCGAACGCAGTCCCCCACTATCAGAAATTTTGCAGTCGAGATTCCCACATTTGGGGAATTCGCAAAGGGTCAGCACAACCGGAGTGCAATGGCTGAGCCTCGCCCTGGGTGAACCACCTTCATGATCATGGTATCTCCCCTGCCAGGTAAGTATGAGCAACAGCCTTTGAGGCCAGACGGCCGCATCTTCCTGTGACCGATCACATCGACGGCGCCCCCGAAGGCCGTCCGACTACCATTTCATTACTGTGTGTGACCAGGTGGAAAGGCGCACGAAGCCAGGTCTGAAACCAAATATTCTTCGAGATCTACCCATTTTCCGTTTCCAGCCCGGTTAAACCGTGCAGAGAGAAAAACGTGAAACAATTTAAATCAAATGGATTTAAATAGCGCATTTCAATATATCGTTTCGTTATTACAAAGTAACTTTACGTGGAATAGAAACAAAGAAATGTACAGAGCAATCGAGAAACAACGAAAGCATAGCAATTTTAGAACGTGGATAAATAAAAACACAAGGGCTCAATGACTTACCCGTTGTCGTTGTGAGTTAAACAAATACAGCTATGCTTCCAGATCTGCCGACGTTGCTGTGGTTCTTCGACAGCTGTAGTACAGTGAAAAAAAAGTTTTCAGGTGTTTTGAACATCCCAATCTGTCTCGTTCGCTTTTTCAGCTGTGTCGATGATGTTTAAGTCGTCATCGTGTCACCTCCAAAATACGAATGCATACAGGTTGAAAACAACACGAGGATGAATAAATGATGACAGAGTTATCATTATAAATTAAAATATTTTCTTACTGCAAGTCATTTAGGTAATCAAGAAAATACTTTACCCGTTGTCTTAAACAAATACAGCTATGCTTCCAGGCGTGTCGACGTTGCTGTGGTTTTTCGACCGCTGTAGTATGAAGGGTAGTGGAAAAAAAGTTTTCAGGTGTTTTTAACATCCCAAACTGTCTCGTACGATTTTCTTGCGCCTTCAGCTGTGTCGAGGCTGTTTAATTCGTCCTGGTATCACCTCCGCAAACTGTAAGGAAAATAATTAAATACATTACAAAAACATTTCGTTATCAGCGTGTTCATTTCCATGCAAGCTTTTCGTTAAACCAATAATGCCAACGAATACACAGCACTTTTAAAACACACGAATTAAAAAACACTCTGTCATTCACGCACAAAAGAAACAAATTCTGTTTTTTACCTAACTTATTTGTCCCCGAGAAGGGGAGCGCACCGTTCATGGAAACACTGCAATACCACGTCGATGCATGGAGTGGAAGGAGCAAGCTCCGCTTCCATTTCCGAAGGTCAAAAATCCATTTAACGTATAGTCCCCGGGTAGGAGACGTATCAGACATTAAACTGATAAGAACAGATCAGAGGAGATCCTCTTAAACCAAGGCTCCGCTGCCCCAGCCTGATTGTTTGTGGGGGGCATCTACGGGCAGTCAGGACTCGTGGCTGAGGGGACCTCCCTGTGAAGCTCCGACCCCCACGTCCGAATGGCGACGTATGGCGTACTCCTGCAGCCTTTCTTTGGCCAGCTGTAACATGGCCTGCAGAGACACCTGTACGCGCTTCCCCACCAGCAGGTTTCTGGAGGTCCATATGGCATCTTTGATGCAATTAATGGTAAGCCAGAGCCTGGTATAAGTGTCCGCTGGCATTTGGCTCTGGCCTGTTCCACCCATGACCATCCTGTAATCTGTGACCCCCCCTGCTGGCAGGTACGGGAATTGCTGGGGGCCGGCCGTTGCCCACAGGTCCCTCACAGCACTGCATTCCCAGAGTGCATGTCTCACGGTCTCAGGCATGCCGCAACTGAGCCGTGGACATATTGGATTTTTTGACATTCCCCGGGAATGCATCACGGCCCTGACCGGGAGGATCTCATGGGCTGCCATCCACGCCAGGTCCTTGTGCCTGTTCTGAAGAGCTGAATGGGACACATCGCGCCACACTTTCTTGGCCTCATCTAACATGAGCCCGCGCACTTGACTCACTTTTTCCCGTTCCTGCACAGCAGAGAGAATAGAGCGGTGATTAGTTAAGACATCTATACTTTCTTTTTCCAGGTTGTATTGTCTTAAAAAGGTTTTAATAAAAGCATAGGCTGGCGGTAAATCAAATGCAATGGGTGTTTTTAAATTAACTGTTAAAAGCTTTAAGGACCGCAAATACGACCCCATCCAGAATCTGGCCATGGCTATTGTTTTGTGGTCTTTAGATGGGGTTGTAGCATATTTTATATGTAGTGCAGTGTAGTGTGCTCCTAAAACCAGGTGGGGGTCCGGCACCCCTTTGCCTCCATGCTTAGGTGCTTGCTTCATGATCTCTCTCTTAAGCCTCTCCCATTTGGACCCCCACAGGAAATAAAAGACAGCTCGATTCAGGGCTAAAAAGAAGGATCTAGGAGGATAAAAGACTGAACACAACAATAAAATTAGTGGCAAAATCACTGCTTTTATTATTAAAACTTTCCCTTCCAATGTAAGTTGGCGAAGTCCCCAAAACCCCAGTCTCTGTGTTACTTTTGCTAAAACCTCTGACCAATTCCCACTACCTCCTCCTTTACTGTCAAACTTAATGCCCAATATTTTCAAGTCTGTCTTTTTTACAGTTAAATCCAGTCCATTTGTGTCTATAGGTTGCCAGGGGCCAAAGAATTGTGCTTGTGTTTTGTCTCTGTTTAGTTTGGCCCCTGAAGCTCTCCCAAACCAGTCAGTCACATCCATTGTCCTCTTAATAGATAGAATGTCTGTGCATAAAATGTTTATGTCGTCCATATACAGTACCGTCTTTGCCATCTGTCCTCCTGTCCCTGGTAAGTCCAGTCCTTTGATCCATTGATCCCCTCGCAATACCTGCGCTAAAGGCTCAATACAGGCCACGTATAGGAGGGGAGATAACGGACATCCCTGACGGACACCGCAGCGAATATTTACTGCTTTGGACAAGTTCCCATTTACTACAATTCTGCTAGTTATGTCCCGATACAGCATTCCCACCCAAGCTATGAATTTCCCCGGAAAACCCATTTTTTCCAGTACTTGAAACAAGTACTGGTGCGAGACTCGGTCGAATGCCTTTTCAAAATCTAAATTTAGGACTACTAAACGAATGTTTCTGTCTCTCGCGTAACAGATGGTGTCTCTAATCAGTACTAGGCTGTCTGTGATCTTTCTCCCAGGGACGGCGCAGGCTTGGTCCGGGTGGATCAGTTCTGTTAAAACCATAGACATTCGTTTCATTAATATTTTGCTAAAAAGTTTCAAATCAAAATTTAAAAGAGTTATTGGGCGCCAGTTCTTTAGGTCTGATTTGTCATTCTTTTTGTGTAGCAGTGTTACTATCCCTGTCCTAAAACTGTCCGGTAGTCTGTCACATTTGTCAAAGTCATTAAAAACAGCTACAAGGTCTTGTGCTAAAATGTCCCAAAAAGTCTGATAAAATTCTAAAGGGAGTCCAACAACTCCTGGAGACTTTTGCCTCTTAAAATTTCTTAAAGCTTTTTCAATTTCAAAATGGGTAAAATGTTTAGTTAAAAAGGAACTGTCTTGCACTGTTTTTGTTATATGGGATAAAACTTCTCTTGCTATGTCTCCATCAATTGTTTTCTCTCCGTACAGGTCTTCATAAAAACTTTCTACTACATTCATTATATCTTTTGTTCCTGTTAAAATTTCTCCATGGTTGTTTTTTAATTTCACTATTGCTTTGTCCCTACTAATAATTTTCTTAAAAAAGTATCTGGTGCATTTCTCACCTTCTTCCAGTTCCTTTTCTTTGCATCTTAACATAATACCTCTACTCTGGGCCTCCATCAGATCAGACATTTCCTTTTTTACTTCTTCTATTTCTTCCTTAAAATCAAACCCCATGTTAAAAAGGTTAAAATAACGCTGTAGCCTTTTTTGCAATCCCACCATACGTCGTCTTTCTTTTTCCTTTTTTCTTTTCCCTGCCTGCCTAAAAAAAGTCTGTGTCTTTCCCTTTACCATTTCCCACCACTGTGCCCGTGATTCATAAAAGTCTTGAAGGGTCTGCCATTGATTATACTGCTCTCTGTATTTACTGACTATGTCTTTTTCTAATAACAGAGAGCAGTTTAGCTTCCACAGACCTCTTCCTAAAGTCACACCAGAGGGAAGTGAGAGGGTGCAGGATAGCATTACGTGGTCAGAAAAAAACAGGGGGGTTAATGTAGCATCTGTGGGCGGACAATCTCTGGTAAAAATGTAATCAATCCGAGAGGCTCTGGTGCCATCACCACTAAACCAGGTGAAGCCCTCCTCTCTAGGATGCATTATTTTAAAACAGTCTTTTAGGTTAAAATCTTTAATTATATTCTGTAATAAAACTGATGTTTTATCTACCCTAAAATCATCCCCTGCCCCTTTCCTGTCTTTTTTACTTAAAACACAATTAAAATCACCTGCAAAAATTAAAGGCACTCTTCCTAAAAGGTGGGATTGCAAGTCTTTTAAAAGCTCATACCTTTCATTCTTTTCTGTAAAACCATAGACATTAAGAATGTTAAAATCCCTCTCTAAAAAAGTCAGGTTTGCTAAAAGGGCCCGCCCTTCTTTCACCACGGTGCTGCCCTTCACCAAGATGTTTGGGTTATTTATCAGAATAGCCACACCGTCATTTTTATTAAAATTGGACCCACTCCATACAGATGGCCCACTAGTCCACATTTCCTCCCATTTTCTGTACGATTTGGTAAAAGGTAATGAACACTCTTGTAATATAAAAACATCTGACTTGAGGGATTTTAAAAAGGATAAAACATTCTGTGCTCTTATAGTGGCTCTCACACTCCTTACATTGATGGTTGAAATGATGAGAGCCATGAGCAGGAAGGTAAAAAGGCATGATGCTTTAAAAGACATTTTTAAATATCTAAAAAACTATAAAGTGGGGTTACAAAAAAAAACCAAAAACAAAACTTAGTTAAAATCAATAAAATTTTCAATCTCTTGTGAAACAGATTCTTCCTTTACTCCAATAGGTGAGGACTCAGGGGTTTCAATCTGTTTCTCCCTAGGGCAACTATAAGCTGCTCTAGGGGTAGATGATTTCAGCTCAATTGTTAAGAAGGAAACTTCATTTGGTGAGTTTGTTGGAAAAAGCCTGTTTAGATCTCCCGAGGATGAAGAATCTAAATCAGGTTCAAACCTTTCTCTGATGTCAAGTTCCTCTACAACGGGGGATTGGGTACCCCTTTTCCTTTTCAACTGAGCACTGGGCAACCTATCAGGGGACTGTTCCCCTCCTTGTTCATTTATTTCAATTTGGGTTTCACTTTCACTTTCATTTTCATGTTCCTTTTCATTGTTTAATACATTACCATCTTGCTGTTCCTGGTTGACTTCTGGGCTGGCTGGGCGGAGCCCTACCACCTCACCACCTTCTCCACCAATAGCAGAGTTTGGCGGGAAATTTGAAATTTCTGGCTCCGCCCCCTCATTAACTGTCTCCTTTTCAACCGTTTTGTTTGCTTTCAGCTTGTTGGCAAACGACATGGGGCAATCTCTGTAAAGGTGGTTAAAATCCCCACAGAGATTGCACTTTCTGCCATTTGGACACTCTTCAAAAGAGTGCCCAATTTCTCTACATTTTCTACAAAATGTCTTCTGGCAAGCTTCTACCAGGTGTCCAAGTTCACCACACTTGCGGCAGAGCTTGGGCATACCCTGGTAGTGTATGTAGCCTCTGTTTTCTCCAAGAACTATCATTGATGGCAAATGTTTTAGGCCCTGGTAGCCCTGGGGGTCTTCCCATTGTTTAATGGGGACCCTCCATGAGCAATTCCAGATCCCATCCTCATCCACCACCTTCATAGCTTGGCCCTTAACAGTGCAGTATCTCCCCAACCATACACAAATATCCTCTCCACTAACGGTTTCATTAAACATCCTGACAACAACAACTTTCTGTGTGTTATCAGTCAGTTTATCCACCTTAAAAATGGAGAACTGGGTTTTAACATTTTCAAAACGTTGCCAGAAGACATTCAACAAAGCTGCATTTCTAAAACTAACATCAAAACCTTTGTTAAAAGGCAGGGTCAGAATACAGTTTAGCTCATCAGGACTAAAACCAAGCACTTTCTGAACTAACTTACGTGAAAAATCCAACCTTGACATTTCCACTGTTTTCCCATTTTGCTCTAAAAAATTAAATCGGACGCTGTGGTGCCTCCGCACGCCAGCACGAGCAGCTGACATGGCAGAGGCACCGACAGCCTAATAAAAACACAATAAAACCAACAAACAATAAAAGAAAAGAAAGCACTTACCTTAAAACAGTAAAAACCCAGAGACCAGCTCTTCTTAAGCAATCTGGAATTAAAACCTGAAAAATTAATACACAAATAGAAAAAAAGCACAAATATACCTCCTAGCAGATACGGGGTTAATGCTATTGAAAAGCACAAACCAAAAACCTGCAAGAGGCGATCGCAGCACCGCCCTGTGGCCAGACACGGGATCTTAGCCAAAAGGCCGAGAAGCGATACCGCAATAGACGCAGCCAAAGGGGAGCCGGCGAAGGCGCTGGCTTTCGGGGTGGAGGCTAGCGGGCATTTAACTCTAATATGAAGTAGTATGTAATATGAAGGGTAGAGTGAAAAAAAAGTGTTAAAGTGTTTTAAACATCCAAATCTGTTCGTTTACTTTGTATTTTTTTCCTGTTTTCGAGTAAAAAAGAATTCTTAAATCGAGATGCATTTTCTTAAGCAAAGTGGCTTAGATTTTAAGTCTTGTTTACTGAAATAAATTCTAAAATGTAATAGGTTAAGGCCTAAATCAAGTAAAAATATATGCCAGTGGTTTAAGGGAAATAAACCTAAATTGAGTTTATTATTGCATTAAGTTGGAACAGAAATTAAGTTTATTTTTCTTACCCCACCGGCAGATATTTTTACTTGTTTTAAATATAAACCTGTTGCTTTTTAGAATTTATTTCAATTATTACAACACATAATATCTTAAGCCACTTTGCTTAACAAGTAAATGCATCTCGATTTAAGAATGGTCAGATATTTACTAGAAAACAAGACAAAAACTTCCAAACATGAATTTACAGACGGCTGGAAATTTTAAACAAAATAACTAGACATACCTATTCGGGTCTGCTCCCGTTTGCTGTGATGAAGGGGGTCTTAGTCCAAAGCACATTTTGAGGAATACTTACACATTTTACTTCTTATTTCTTTAGAATGAATTATTATTTATTTTCAATTACAAAGTATGCGATCTGATTTTCTATTTATTTATTTATTTATTTAGCTTGTTGCACATTTGATTTGTTGCCGCATCATTCCGTGTTAATGTATTTCAATGTATTTGTTTATAAGCAAAAAGTGCGTTATTATAATTCATTATATAGCTGCGAAATATATAAAAGTATTCCCAGCAAACACAAAACGTTTTTATAACGTTTTTGTATTTGCTGGGTTGGCATCACTTTCTTTAGCTCACACAAAATTCTACCAAAAAACAGCATATCATTTTCTACTAAATAACTGCATACACTGTGGATTAAAAATGTCCGGAATGCGAACCTGGTAAAACCCAGGTAAAAAAAGCAAATAAAAAATAAACCATTTTGATTTAGCAAAAGTTTACAAATAAATGCACTCCCTGTACACAACAAGCACGTCTCGTTACCATTCATATTTTGCGTGATTTAAGTTTCGTCGCATACATTTTGGAATAAAATAAGGCTTTTAATGTATGCAGACTTCATTCTCCATTAAGGGCTTATCAATCATAATGAACGCTGTTAACTATTCTCATTGAATGGTCTAAATCCAATGCTGGTAAAGAAATCAAATGTCCATTTAAACGCAACAAGCAAACAGCTATGCTTCCAGGTCTGTCGACGTTGCTGTGGTTTTTCGACAGCTGTAATATGAAGGGTAGAGTGAAAAAAGTGTTTAAGTGTTTTAAACATCCAAATCTGTTCGTTTACTTGCTACTTTTTTCCTGTTTTCGAGTAAAAAAATAATTCTTAAATCGAGATGCATTTTCTTGTTAAGCAAAGTGGCTTAGATTTTAAGTCTTGTTTACTGAAATAAATTCTAAAATGTAATAGGTTAAGGCCTAAATCAAGTAAAAATATATGCCAGTGGGTTAAGGGAAATAAACCTAAATTGAGTTTATTATTGAATTAAGTTGAAACTGAAATTAAGTTTATTTTTCTTACCCCGCCGGCAGATATTTTTACTTGTTTTAAATATAAACCTGTTGATTTTTGTAATTTATTTCAATTATTACAATACATAACATCTTAAGCCACTTTGCGTAACAAGTAAATGCATCTCGATTTAAGAATTGTCAGATATTTACTAGAAAACAAGACAATAACAGCAAGACAGACCTTAATTTACTTTTTTCTTCCAAACATGAATTTACAGACGGCTGGAAATTTTAAATAAAACAACTAGACATACCTATTCGGGTCTGCTCCCGTTTGCTGTGATGAACGGGGTCTTGGTCCAAAGCACATTTTGAGGAATACTTACACATTTTACTTCTTATTTCTTTAGAATTAATTATTATTTATTTTCAATTACAAAGTATGCGATCTGATTTTCTAATCGCGGTGTGTTTTATTCCTCGTTTGCTTGCATGGATTTGCTTTATTTATTTTGCTTGTTGCATTTAAATGCACATTTGATTTGTTGCCGCATTATCCTGTGTTAATGTATTTCAACGTGCTTATAAACAAAAAGTGCGTTATTATAACCAATTATATAGCTGTGAAATATATAAAAGTATTCCCAAAAACCCAGGTAAAAAAGTAAAATAAAAAATAAACCATTTTGATTTAGCAAAAGTTTACAAATAAATGCACTCCCTGTACACAACAAGCACGTCTGGTTACCATTCATGTTTTGCATGATTTAAGTCTCGTCGCATACATGTTTGCGTAAGGATTTGATATTTATTTTTTGTGGAAGTTTATTAAACTAAAAGGCTTTGTATTTTTGCTCCGTGAGCCGCTTGGACGCTGTTTAAATAGTCATCGGGAGTTAACTGTATTTTGCTGTCCTGCAGTTTTTTTCTTTCTTTACGTGTGTATATAAGTGTATGTACCATTTATATAACTATTTCCACATGTAATATCTGAGCGGTGGTTTTTGAGACTTAAACAGAAGGCGAGAGTATGTTTGTGTGTTTTGGTTTATTTTTGGTTCGTCACTGCTTTTAAGAACTATGCACTGATTTGCTGTGTGGTTTGTCCCTTCTGTTAAAAAGTGGATTTAATCTAGTCTCTCCAATTGTGGGTAAATAACCGGTGGGCCGTAAATTTTATCTTTTAAATATTTTTAAGCACTTTCTGTAAAAAATAAATTTGTACTATTTTTGGAGAGTCACGTCTCTGTCTTTAATCCCATCCGAACCAGCAGGGTCCTTTTCATATTTTTGTAACTTTTTTGTTTGTTTATTTTTTCTCTTGGGTTCAATCTATTTTCCTGTGTGAATAAATAACCCAGGTGACCTAGTCGGTTCCTTTTCATACCTTTAACCAAAGGTTACACATGCAAGCAAACGAGGAATAACACATACGATTAGATCATCACGTCACATACTTTGGAATTAATAAGAAACAATTATTCAGTCTAAAGAAATGAGAAGTAAAACGTGTATGTACTTCTTCAAATGGGCACACTTTGGACAACGACCCCCGTCATTACAGTAAAATGTTTTCCCTACTTCCGGTCAAAGCCGCCATTTTGTGAAATGGGCATATAGGCGACGCTGGAGCATGCCGCCATTGTCTCTGTTCAACAAAACAATTGTGTTTATATATAGATCTATTCGATTTTTTTTTCGATTTCAATCACCGAATACAAGGTACAACACGATGCCATCTGGCCCTTCTCTCTGGTTTATGTTTGTAAGGAAAATAGAGGGCGAAATTCCATTTCAGTCAAACATTCCTTCGTGCCACGCTGCTTTTTTTCTTTGAACGAAAAAAAAAACCCGTGTGCTCCGCCTATACAATTCGTTTTCCTGTTTATGATTATTTTATGCTTAAAACAAGCAAATAAATCTGCCTAAAGGGTAAGAAAAAAAGTCGTGAACTTTTCCCATAAATACTATTTCAAGAAAAACTGTCCTACCCCACTGGCCGATTTTTTGCTTGTTTAAATTCACTTCGATTGCATATATAAAAATATTGTCTACAAACTAGATCACCGGGCAGATGTTTATCTTTTTAGTATCCACCGAAGACACATGCGAACCTGCATATGGGCCAAACTTTTCCACAATACACATTCGTTGTGTGCACGCGCCATTGTCTTTGTTCAACGCGACAGCGTGCTCCGCCTAAATAATTTGACCCATTTTAACATGGGTTTGTTTCTCGTTGTTGTTTTTTCTTTGAAAACAATCTATATAGCGCTCTCCACAATCGTTTTGGTGTTAGCTTTACGTGGAATAGAAACACACAAAAGTACTGAGCGAACGAGAAACATATTATAGAACGCGCAACATCATATAGATCACGGATTGGAAACCAAACTGGCAACCACGCACAAAAGAAGCAAACTCTGGTTTTAAACTCACCTTATTTGTGCCCGGAAAGCGCCCGAGTCGATGAACGGAGTGGACGGAGCAAGCCTCGCTTCCATTTCCGAAGGTCAAAAATCCATTTAAACTTGTAGTCCCCGGTGTCCACTTGTTCTTGTCCAAAAAGCCGAGAAGCGATACCGCAATGGGAGCCGGAGAAGGCGCTGGCTGTCGGGATGGAGGTTAACGGGTCAGAGGTCTGGCACTGAAGGTCTGGGTCCATTCCTCACCGTGTGCATTTCACTCTATACGTGTAAAAAACATACAAATACATAAAATACATACAGAAACAGTTATCACTTACACAAAAAGAACATGAAGGTAAAGCTTCAGTTAATTTGCTTGCTGATTGCTTTTTGCATGCACATAAAAAACTGAACAAAACTGATATACTAAACAAAATAGGCCCTAAAATTGAGGAACACCAGTTGTATAGCTATTTTTTAAATATGAAATAAGACAATAAATTACAAATAACATTTGAATGCCTGCAGCTTGTTCATGTCCACTCCACAAAAAAAAAACAGTGTGACCCTTCTATTTGGTTTCAAGTTTGAAAGTTTCGAACCTATGCAACACTCTTAAGACAAATGCTCCTAAAAAGTACCAAATAAGGGTTCCTCAGCATGTAACCACAGCAGAACCCGTTTTTTGGTACTATATGGAAACTTTTTATAAGGTTCTATAAAGAATCTTGCCTTGAAAAGTGCTCGCCTCAATGGTGCTATAAAAAAACATTAATTTATCAGCTGTCAGGAGTGACATTTTTGTTACTTATCCACTTTTTAATGTATAACACTTGATAAAGATTATTTATTGTCAATTCTTCACATGTTTCAAGCATACAAAGCAATCGAAATACAAGGTGCATCAGCATTCAGTTAATATGCCACCTGGAGCTGGAATCAGCTTTCAGAAGAGATCAGATGTGTTTCAACGGTAGACACTTTTAAATCTAGATGAAAAACACGACGGTTTAACTTTGCATTTACTGAATGATTTAAAACAGTACGAATGAAACAGTATAAAAGAATACAACAGTATGAACCTGTAGCTGGAATCAGCTTTCGGATGAGATCAGATGTGTTTCAACAGTAGGCACTTTTAAACCTAGATTAAAAACACATCAGTTTAACTTTGCATTTACTGAATGATTTAAAACAGTACGAATGAAACAGTATAAAAGAATACAACAGTATGAACCTGTAGCTGGAATCAGCTTTCAAATGAGATCAGATGTGTTTCAACAGTGGGCACTTTTAAACCTAGATTAAAGACACATCGATTTAACTTTGCATTTACTGAAGAATATAAAACAGTACGAATAAAACAGTATAAAAGAATACAACAGTATGATCGGTTTAACTTTGCATTTACTGAATGATTTAAAACAGTACGAATAAAACAGTATAAAAGAATACAACAGTATGAACCTGTAGCTGGAATCAGCTTTCAGATGAGATCAGATGTGTTTCAACAGTAGGCACTTTTAAATCTAGATTTAAAGACACATCGGTTTAACTTTGCATTTACTGAAGAATTTGAAACAGTACGAATGAAACAGTATAAAAGAATACAACAGTATAAACCTGTAGCTGGAATCAGCTTTCAGATGAGATCAGATGTGTTTCAACAGTAGGCACTTTTAAATCTAGATTAAAGACACAACGGTTTAACTTTGCATTTACTGAATAAACAGTACGAATAAAACATTATAAAAGAATACAACAGTATGATCGGTTTAACTTTGCATTTACTGAATGATTTAAAACAGAACGAATAAAACAGTATAAAAGAATACAACAGTATGAACCTGTAGCTGGAATCAGCTTTCAAATGAGATCAGATGTGTTTCAACAGAAGACACTTTTGAATCTAGATTAAAAACACATCGGTTTAACTTTGCATTTACTGAATGATTTAAAACAGTACGAATAAAACAGTATAAAAGAATACAACAGTATGATCGGTTTAACTTTGCATTTACTGAATGATTTAAAACAGTACGAATAAAACAGTATAAAAGAATACAACAGTATGATCGGTTTAACTTTGCATTTACTGAATGATTTAAAACAGTACGAATAAAACAGTATAAAAGAATACAACAGTATGAACCTGTATAGCTGGAATCAGCTTCAGATGAGATCAGATGTGTTTCAACAGTAGGCACTTTTAAATCTAGATTAAAAACACCATCGGTTTAACTTTGCATTTACTGAATGATTTAAAATAAAACAGTATAAAAGAATAAAACAGTATGAACCTTGCCTGTTATAAAGGGAATGAAGCTTACGGTATGGTGCTTACCTGCAGAAATAAAGTACAAAAAGAACACACAGAACTTCAATTTTCAACCTGTTTGTGATTACCACACAATCCCGTCACCTGGCTGTGGTCTTCATTTGGTGAACGGTTCTTCACTCATAATTGACCTATACAAGAAATAGAGAAGAATATTAAGCAATTCTGCTCTTACATTTAGATGTGCCCCAAGAACACAGACACACCGGCTCCAAAATGTTGAAACAGTACATTTCTGTTATTTTAATGTGGCAAATGTGTCAGCTTTAAAAGAATCATACCTTACCTTTTAAACAGGATGCGCACTGCATTAAATACCTTTACTCCCAGCATAAGCAAGCAATTTTCAAAATGCTTTAAAAGTAAATGGTGATTATTTTACTTGTTTGCCTGTTTTTGACTACCATAGAATCCTGTCGCCTGGATTCCAACCTATCATTTTCAGGCTTGTAAAGCAAATAATGAAATACATTATCATTGACTTCCATAGTAGGAAAAAAATATTTTGGAAGTATCGTGATAAATGATGAAGAAAATATTTTGAAAAATGATGGTTAGCACACAGTCGATGGTACCTATTAAATTTCATCATATTTTTTTATTCCTACTATGGAAGTCAATGGTCACTATCTGCTGTGGGTTTACCATCATTCCTCAAAATATCTTCTTTTGTGTTAATCAGAAAAAACGAACGCATACAGGTTTAAAACAACACGAGGATGAGTAAATGATGACAGAATTATCATTATTATAAATTGAAATATTTTCTTACTGCAAGTCATTTAGGTAATCAAGAAAATACTTTACCCGTTGTCTTTGCAAGTTAAACAAATACAGCTTTGCTTCCAGGTCTGTCGACGTTGCTGCGGTTTTTCGACAGCTGTAGTATGAAGGGTAGCGAATGAATGAATACATTGCACAAAAAATCCTTTTTAACTATGCAAATATCTAAAAAGTCTTAAAATAAGATGCATTATTTTGATGAGCAAAAGGACATAAGAAAATAAGCCTAGCCTTTCGGGAGAAAAAACATAAAATTTAAGTGAATTTGGGCTTAAAACAAGCAAATAAATCTGCCAAAGGGGTTAGAAACAAATCTAGATTTAAACACCTAATTCAAGAAAAATTGTCTTAGCCCATTGGCAGATTTGTTGGCTTGTTTTAATGTACATTCATGTACAATATTTCGTTTTGTCTTGTATTTCTAAGCATTTTGTACTGCCCAACGTTGTCTAGGTTGTTTAACGGTTGTCATTTTCTTTTAAAAGCTTTATAATTTATTAGTTTGGATGATTGCCATTCCTGAGAACCGCTTACATTGTAAGTAAAAGAATCATCTAAGCATTATTTTGTTGAATGTCTCTTAGACATGTAGCTGTTTGATTGTGGTTCTATTTAATGGCCAGTCTATACTTGGGGAACGGTCAAACGTCTATTAGATTTTCACTGACAGCCCAAATTAAGCCTTGTTTTAGCCTAGACACATATTCGCGGTCTATTAGAAGTTATGTAGTCGTTTAATAGCCGCTTTTTGATGACCAATGCGTTCTTGTGCCGTGGTTAGGCGTCTCTTGGATTTTCCGTAAAAAGACAAACGAATCTATTTTTAACACAAAGGCCAGGGGAGAGCGCGAACGCAGTCCCCCACTATCAGAAATTTTGCAGTCGAGATTCCCACATTTGGGGAATTCGCAAAGGGTCAGCACAACCGGAGTGCAATGGCTGAGCCTCGCCCTGGGTGAACCACCTTCATGATCATGGTATCTCCCCTGCCAGGTAAGTATGAGCAACAGCCTTTGAGGCCAGACGGCCGCATCTTCCTGTGACCGATCGCATCGACGGCGCCCCCGAAGGCCGTCCGACTACCATTTCATTACTGTGTGTGACCAGGTGGAAAGGCGCACGAAGCCAGGTCTGAAACCAAATATTCTTCGAGATCTACCCATTTTCCGTTTCCAGCCCGGTTAAACCGTGCAGAGAGAAAAACGTGAAACAATTTAAATCAAATGGATTTAAATAGCGCATTTCAATATATCGTTTCGTTATTACAAAGTAACTTTACGTGGAATAGAAACAAAGAAATGTACAGAGCAATCGAGAAACAACGAAAGCATAGCAATTTTAGAACGTGGATAAATAAAAACACAAGGGCTCAATGACTTACCCGTTGTCGTTGTGAGTTAAACAAATACAGCTATGCTTCCAGATCTGCCGACGTTGCTGTGGTTCTTCGACAGCTGTAGTACAGTGAAAAAAAAGTTTTCAGGTGTTTTGAACATCCCAATCTGTCTCGTTCGCTTTTTCAGCTGTGTCGATGATGTTTAAGTCGTCATCGTGTCACCTCCAAAATACGAATGCATACAGGTTGAAAACAACACGAGGATGAATAAATGATGACAGAGTTATCATTATAAATTAAAATATTTTCTTACTGCAAGTCATTTAGGTAATCAAGAAAATACTTTACCCGTTGTCTTAAACAAATACAGCTATGCTTCCAGGCGTGTCGACGTTGCTGTGGTTTTTCGACCGCTGTAGTATGAAGGGTAGTGGAAAAAAAGTTTTCAGGTGTTTTTAACATCCCAAACTGTCTCGTACGATTTTCTTGCGCCTTCAGCTGTGTCGAGGCTGTTTAATTCGTCCTGGTATCACCTCCGCAAACTGTAAGGAAAATAATTAAATACATTACAAAAACATTTCGTTATCAGCGTGTTCATTTCCATGCAAGCTTTTCGTTAAACCAATAATGCCAACGAATACACAGCACTTTTAAAACACACGAATTAAAAAACACTCTGTCATTCACGCACAAAAGAAACAAATTCTGTTTTTTACCTAACTTATTTGTCCCCGAGAAGGGGAGCGCACCGTTCATGGAAACACTGCAATACCACGTCGATGCATGGAGTGGAAGGAGCAAGCTCCGCTTCCATTTCCGAAGGTCAAAAATCCATTTAACGTATAGTCCCCGGGTAGGAGACGTATCAGACATTAAACTGATAAGAACAGATACTACACTTGATCTTAGCCAAAAGGCCGAGAAGCGATACCGCAATAGACGCAGCCAAAGGGGAGCCGGCGAAGGCGCTGGCTTTCGGGGTGGAGGCTAGCGGGCATTTAACTCTAATATGAAGTAGTATGTAATATGAAGGGTAGAGTGAAAAAAAAGTGTTAAAGTGTTTTAAACATCCAAATCTGTTCGTTTACTTTGTATTTTTTTCCTGTTTTCGAGTAAAAAAGAATTCTTAAATCGAGATGCATTTTCTTAAGCAAAGTGGCTTAGATTTTAAGTCTTGTTTACTGAAATAAATTCTAAAATGTAATAGGTTAAGGCCTAAATCAAGTAAAAATATATGCCAGTGGTTTAAGGGAAATAAACCTAAATTGAGTTTATTATTGCATTAAGTTGGAACAGAAATTAAGTTTATTTTTCTTACCCCACCGGCAGATATTTTTACTTGTTTTAAATATAAACCTGTTGCTTTTTAGAATTTATTTCAATTATTACAACACATAATATCTTAAGCCACTTTGCTTAACAAGTAAATGCATCTCGATTTAAGAATGGTCAGATATTTACTAGAAAACAAGACAAAAACTTCCAAACATGAATTTACAGACGGCTGGAAATTTTAAACAAAATAACTAGACATACCTATTCGGGTCTGCTCCCGTTTGCTGTGATGAAGGGGGTCTTAGTCCAAAGCACATTTTGAGGAATACTTACACATTTTACTTCTTATTTCTTTAGAATGAATTATTATTTATTTTCAATTACAAAGTATGCGATCTGATTTTCTATTTATTTATTTATTTAGCTTGTTGCACATTTGATTTGTTGCCGCATCATTCCGTGTTAATGTATTTCAATGTATTTGTTTATAAGCAAAAAGTGCGTTATTATAATTCATTATATAGCTGCGAAATATATAAAAGTATTCCCAGCAAACACAAAACGTTTTTATAACGTTTTTGTATTTGCTGGGTTGGCATCACTTTCTTTAGCTCACACAAAATTCTACCAAAAAACAGCATATCATTTTCTACTAAATAACTGCATACACTGTGGATTAAAAATGTCCGGAATGCGAACCTGGTAAAACCCAGGTAAAAAAAGCAAATAAAAAATAAACCATTTTGATTTAGCAAAAGTTTACAAATAAATGCACTCCCTGTACACAACAAGCACGTCTCGTTACCATTCATATTTTGCGTGATTTAAGTTTCGTCGCATACATTTTGGAATAAAATAAGGCTTTTAATGTATGCAGACTTCATTCTCCATTAAGGGCTTATCAATCATAATGAACGCTGTTAACTATTCTCATTGAATGGTCTAAATCCAATGCTGGTAAAGAAATCAAATGTCCATTTAAACGCAACAAGCAAACAGCTATGCTTCCAGGTCTGTCGACGTTGCTGTGGTTTTTCGACAGCTGTAATATGAAGGGTAGAGTGAAAAAAGTGTTTAAGTGTTTTAAACATCCAAATCTGTTCGTTTACTTGCTACTTTTTTCCTGTTTTCGAGTAAAAAAATAATTCTTAAATCGAGATGCATTTTCTTGTTAAGCAAAGTGGCTTAGATTTTAAGTCTTGTTTACTGAAATAAATTCTAAAATGTAATAGGTTAAGGCCTAAATCAAGTAAAAATATATGCCAGTGGGTTAAGGGAAATAAACCTAAATTGAGTTTATTATTGAATTAAGTTGAAACTGAAATTAAGTTTATTTTTCTTACCCCGCCGGCAGATATTTTTACTTGTTTTAAATATAAACCTGTTGATTTTTGTAATTTATTTCAATTATTACAATACATAACATCTTAAGCCACTTTGCGTAACAAGTAAATGCATCTCGATTTAAGAATTGTCAGATATTTACTAGAAAACAAGACAATAACAGCAAGACAGACCTTAATTTACTTTTTTCTTCCAAACATGAATTTACAGACGGCTGGAAATTTTAAATAAAACAACTAGACATACCTATTCGGGTCTGCTCCCGTTTGCTGTGATGAACGGGGTCTTGGTCCAAAGCACATTTTGAGGAATACTTACACATTTTACTTCTTATTTCTTTAGAATTAATTATTATTTATTTTCAATTACAAAGTATGCGATCTGATTTTCTAATCGCGGTGTGTTTTATTCCTCGTTTGCTTGCATGGATTTGCTTTATTTATTTTGCTTGTTGCATTTAAATGCACATTTGATTTGTTGCCGCATTATCCTGTGTTAATGTATTTCAACGTGCTTATAAACAAAAAGTGCGTTATTATAACCAATTATATAGCTGTGAAATATATAAAAGTATTCCCAAAAACCCAGGTAAAAAAGTAAAATAAAAAATAAACCATTTTGATTTAGCAAAAGTTTACAAATAAATGCACTCCCTGTACACAACAAGCACGTCTGGTTACCATTCATGTTTTGCATGATTTAAGTCTCGTCGCATACATGTTTGCGTAAGGATTTGATATTTATTTTTTGTGGAAGTTTATTAAACTAAAAGGCTTTGTATTTTTGCTCCGTGAGCCGCTTGGACGCTGTTTAAATAGTCATCGGGAGTTAACTGTATTTTGCTGTCCTGCAGTTTTTTTCTTTCTTTACGTGTGTATATAAGTGTATGTACCATTTATATAACTATTTCCACATGTAATATCTGAGCGGTGGTTTTTGAGACTTAAACAGAAGGCGAGAGTATGTTTGTGTGTTTTGGTTTATTTTTGGTTCGTCACTGCTTTTAAGAACTATGCACTGATTTGCTGTGTGGTTTGTCCCTTCTGTTAAAAAGTGGATTTAATCTAGTCTCTCCAATTGTGGGTAAATAACCGGTGGGCCGTAAATTTTATCTTTTAAATATTTTTAAGCACTTTCTGTAAAAAATAAATTTGTACTATTTTTGGAGAGTCACGTCTCTGTCTTTAATCCCATCCGAACCAGCAGGGTCCTTTTCATATTTTTGTAACTTTTTTGTTTGTTTATTTTTTCTCTTGGGTTCAATCTATTTTCCTGTGTGAATAAATAACCCAGGTGACCTAGTCGGTTCCTTTTCATACCTTTAACCAAAGGTTACACATGCAAGCAAACGAGGAATAACACATACGATTAGATCATCACGTCACATACTTTGGAATTAATAAGAAACAATTATTCAGTCTAAAGAAATGAGAAGTAAAACGTGTATGTACTTCTTCAAATGGGCACACTTTGGACAACGACCCCCGTCATTACAGTAAAATGTTTTCCCTACTTCCGGTCAAAGCCGCCATTTTGTGAAATGGGCATATAGGCGACGCTGGAGCATGCCGCCATTGTCTCTGTTCAACAAAACAATTGTGTTTATATATAGATCTATTCGATTTTTTTTCGATTTCAATCACCGAATACAAGGTACAACACGATGCCATCTGGCCCTTCTCTCTGGTTTATGTTTGTAAGGAAAATAGAGGGCGAAATTCCATTTCAGTCAAACATTCCTTCGTGCCACGCTGCTTTTTTTCTTTGAACGAAAAAAAAAACCCGTGTGCTCCGCCTATACAATTCGTTTTCCTGTTTATGATTATTTTATGCTTAAAACAAGCAAATAAATCTGCCTAAAGGGTAAGAAAAAAAGTCGTGAACTTTTCCCATAAATACTATTTCAAGAAAAACTGTCCTACCCCACTGGCCGATTTTTTGCTTGTTTAAATTCACTTCGATTGCATATATAAAAATATTGTCTACAAACTAGATCACCGGGCAGATGTTTATCTTTTTAGTATCCACCGAAGACACATGCGAACCTGCATATGGGCCAAACTTTTCCACAATACACATTCGTTGTGTGCACGCGCCATTGTCTTTGTTCAACGCGACAGCGTGCTCCGCCTAAATAATTTGACCCATTTTAACATGGGTTTGTTTCTCGTTGTTGTTTTTTCTTTGAAAACAATCTATATAGCGCTCTCCACAATCGTTTTGGTGTTAGCTTTACGTGGAATAGAAACACACAAAAGTACTGAGCGAACGAGAAACATATTATAGAACGCGCAACATCATATAGATCACGGATTGGAAACCAAACTGGCAACCACGCACAAAAGAAGCAAACTCTGGTTTTAAACTCACCTTATTTGTGCCCGGAAAGCGCCCGAGTCGATGAACGGAGTGGACGGAGCAAGCCTCGCTTCCATTTCCGAAGGTCAAAAATCCATTTAAACTTGTAGTCCCCGGTGTCCACTTGATCTTGTCCAAAAAGCCGAGAAGCGATACCGCAATGGGAGGCGGAGAAGGCGCTGGCTGTCGGGATGGAGGTTAACGGGTCAGAGGTCTGGCACTGAAGGTCTGGGTCCATTCCTCACCGTGTGCATTTCACTCTATACGTGTAAAAAACATACAAATACATAAAATACATACAGAAACAGTTATCACTTACACAAAAAGAACATGAAGGTAAAGCTTCAGTTAATTTGCTTGCTGATTGCTTTTTGCATGCACATAAAAAACTGAACAAAACTGATATACTAAACAAAATAGGCCCTAAAATTGAGGAACACCAGTTGTATAGCTATTTTTTAAATATGAAATAAGACAATAAATTACAAATAACATTTGAATGCCTGCAGCTTGTTCATGTCCACTCCACAAAAAAAAAACAGTGTGACCCTTCTATTTGGTTTCAAGTTTGAAAGTTTCGAACCTATGCAACACTCTTAAGACAAATGCTCCTAAAAAGTACCAAATAAGGGTTCCTCAGCATGTAACCACAGCAGAACCCGTTTTTTGGTACTATATGGAAACTTTTTATAAGGTTCTATAAAGAATCTTGCCTTGAAAAGTGCTCGCCTCAATGGTGCTATAAAAAAACATTAATTTATCAGCTGTCAGGAGTGACATTTTTGTTACTTATCCACTTTTTAATGTATAACACTTGATAAAGATTATTTATTGTCAATTCTTCACATGTTTCAAGCATACAAAGCAATCGAAATACAAGGTGCATCAGCATTCAGTTAATATGCCACCTGGAGCTGGAATCAGCTTTCAGAAGAGATCAGATGTGTTTCAACGGTAGACACTTTTAAATCTAGATGAAAAACACGACGGTTTAACTTTGCATTTACTGAATGATTTAAAACAGTACGAATGAAACAGTATAAAAGAATACAACAGTATGAACCTGTAGCTGGAATCAGCTTTCGGATGAGATCAGATGTGTTTCAACAGTAGGCACTTTTAAACCTAGATTAAAAACACATCAGTTTAACTTTGCATTTACTGAATGATTTAAAACAGTACGAATGAAACAGTATAAAAGAATACAACAGTATGAACCTGTAGCTGGAATCAGCTTTCAAATGAGATCAGATGTGTTTCAACAGTGGGCACTTTTAAACCTAGATTAAAGACACATCGATTTAACTTTGCATTTACTGAAGAATATAAAACAGTACGAATAAAACAGTATAAAAGAATACAACAGTATGATCGGTTTAACTTTGCATTTACTGAATGATTTAAAACAGTACGAATAAAACAGTATAAAAGAATACAACAGTATGAACCTGTAGCTGGAATCAGCTTTCAGATGAGATCAGATGTGTTTCAACAGTAGGCACTTTTAAATCTAGATTTAAAGACACATCGGTTTAACTTTGCATTTACTGAAGAATTTGAAACAGTACGAATGAAACAGTATAAAAGAATACAACAGTATAAACCTGTAGCTGGAATCAGCTTTCAGATGAGATCAGATGTGTTTCAACAGTAGGCACTTTTAAATCTAGATTAAAGACACAACGGTTTAACTTTGCATTTACTGAATAAACAGTACGAATAAAACATTATAAAAGAATACAACAGTATGATCGGTTTAACTTTGCATTTACTGAATGATTTAAAACAGTACGAATAAAACAGTATAAAAGAATACAACAGTATGAACCTGTAGCTGGAATCAGCTTTCAGATGAGATCAAGAACAGTAGCAACTAGATTTAAAGACACATCGGTAACTTTGCATTTACTGAAGAATTTGAAACAGTACGAATGAAACAGTATAAAAGAATACAACAGTATAAACCTGTAGCTGGAATCAGCTTTCAGATGAGATCAGATGTGTTTCAACAGTAGGGCACTTTTAAACCTAGATTAAAGACACATCGGTTTAACTTTGCATTTACTGAAGAATATAAAACAGTACGAATAAAAGAGTATAAAAGAATACAACAGTATGATCGGTTTAACTTTGCATTTACTGAATGATTTAAAACAGAACGAATAAAACAGTATAAAAGAATACAACAGTATGAACCTGTAGCTGGAATCAGCTTTCAAATGAGATCAGATGTGTTTCAACAGAAGACACTTTTAAATCTAGATTAAAAACACATCGGTTTAACTTTGCATTTACTGAATGATTTAAAACAGTACGAATAAAACAGTATAAAAGAATACAACAGTATGATCGGTTTAACTTTGCATTTACTGAATGATTTAAAACAGTACGAATAAAACAGTTTAAAAGAATACAACAGTATGATCGGTTTAACTTTAGATTTACTGAATGATTTAAAACAGTACGAATAAAACAGTATAAAAGAATACAACAGTATGAACCTGTATAGCTGGAATCAGCTTCAGATGAGATCAGATGTGTTTCAACAGTAGGCACTTTTAAATCTAGATTAAAAACACCATCGGTTTAACTTTGCATTTACTGAATGATTTAAAATAAAACAGTATAAAAGAATAAAACAGTATGAACCTTACCTGTTATAAAGGGAATGAAGCTTACGGTATGGTGCTTACCTGCAGAAATAAAGTACAAAAAGAACACACAGAACTTCAATTTTCAACCTGTTTGTGATTACCACACAATCCCGTCACCTGGCTGTGGTCTTCATTTGGTGAACGGTTCTTCACTCATAATTGACCTATACAAGAAATAGAGAAGAATATTAAGCAATTCTGCTCTTACATTTAGATGTGCCCCAAGAACACAGACACACCGGCTCCAAAATGTTGAAACAGTACATTTCTGTTATTTTAATGTGGCAAATGTGTCAGCTTTAAAAGAATCATACCTTACCTTTTAAACAGGATGCGCACTGCATTAAATACCTTTACTCCCAGCATAAGCAAGCAATTTTCAAAATGCTTTAAAAGTAAATGGTGATTATTTTACTTGTTTGCCTGTTTTTGACTACCATAGAATCCTGTCGCCTGGATTCCAACCTATCATTTTCAGGCTTGTAAAGCAAATAATGAAATACATTATCATTGACTTCCATAGTAGGAAAAAAAATATTTTGGAAGTATCGTGATAAATGATGAAGAAAATATTTTGAAAAATGATGGTTAGCACACAGTCGATGGTACCTATTAAATTTCATCATATTTTTTTATTCCTACTATGGAAGTCAATGGTCACTATCTGCTGTGGGTTTACCATCATTCCTCAAAATATCTTCTTTTGTGTTAATCAGAAAAAACGAACGCATACAGGTTTAAAACAACACGAGGATGAGTAAATGATGACAGAATTATCATTATTATAAATTGAAATATTTTCTTACTGCAAGTCATTTAGGTAATCAAGAAAATACTTTACCCGTTGTCTTTGCAAGTTAAACAAATACAGCTTTGCTTCCAGGTCTGTCGACGTTGCTGTGGTTTTTCGACAGCTGTAGTATGAAGGGTAGCGAATGAATGAATACATTGCACAAAAAATCCTTTTTAACTATGCAAATATCTAAAAAGTCTTAAAATAAGATGCATTATTTTGATGAGCAAAAGGACATAAGAAAATAAGCCTAGCCTTTCGGGAGAAAAAACATAAAATTTAAGTGAATTTGGGCTTAAAACAAGCAAATAAATCTGCCAAAGGGGTTAGAAACAAATCTAGATTTAAACACCTAATTCAAGAAAAATTGTCTTAGCCCATTGGCAGATTTGTTGGCTTGTTTTAATGTACATTCATGTACAATATTTCGTTTTGTCTTGTATTTCTAAGCATTTTGTACTGCCCAACGTTGTCTAGGTTGTTTAACGGTTGTCATTTTCTTTTAAAAGCTTTATAATTTATTAGTTTGGATGATTGCCATTCCTGAGAACCGCTTACATTGTAAGTAAAAGAATCATCTAAGCATTATTTTGTTGAATGTCTCTTAGACATGTAGCTGTTTGATTGTGGTTCTATTTAATGGCCAGTCTATACTTGGGGAACGGTCAAACGTCTATTAGATTTTCACTGACAGCCCAAATTAAGCCTTGTTTTAGCCTAGACACATATTCGCGGTCTATTAGAAGTTATGTAGTCGTTTAATAGCCGCTTTTTGATGACCAATGCGTTCTTGTGCCGTGGTTAGGCGTCTCTTGGATTTTCCGTAAAAAGACAAACGAATCTATTTTTAACACAAAGGCCAGGGGAGAGCGCGAACGCAGTCCCCCACTATCAGAAATTTTGCAGTCGAGATTCCCACATTTGGGGAATTCGCAAAGGGTCAGCACAACCGGAGTGCAATGGCTGAGCCTCGCCCTGGGTGAACCACCTTCATGATCATGGTATCTCCCCTGCCAGGTAAGTATGAGCAACAGCCTTTGAGGCCAGACGGCCGCATCTTCCTGTGACCGATCGCATCGACGGCGCCCCCGAAGGCCGTCCGACTACCATTTCATTACTGTGTGTGACCAGGTGGAAAGGCGCACGAAGCCAGGTCTGAAACCAAATATTCTTCGAGATCTACCCATTTTCCGTTTCCAGCCCGGTTAAACCGTGCAGAGAGAAAAACGTGAAACAATTTAAATCAAATGGATTTAAATAGCGCATTTCAATATATCGTTTCGTTATTACAAAGTAACTTTACGTGGAATAGAAACAAAGAAATGTACAGAGCAATCGAGAAACAACGAAAGCATAGCAATTTTAGAACGTGGATAAATAAAAACACAAGGGCTCAATGACTTACCCGTTGTCGTTGTGAGTTAAACAAATACAGCTATGCTTCCAGATCTGCCGACGTTGCTGTGGTTCTTCGACAGCTGTAGTACAGTGAAAAAAAAGTTTTCAGGTGTTTTGAACATCCCAATCTGTCTCGTTCGCTTTTTCAGCTGTGTCGATGATGTTTAAGTCGTCATCGTGTCACCTCCAAAATACGAATGCATACAGGTTGAAAACAACACGAGGATGAATAAATGATGACAGAGTTATCATTATAAATTAAAATATTTTCTTACTGCAAGTCATTTAGGTAATCAAGAAAATACTTTACCCGTTGTCTTAAACAAATACAGCTATGCTTCCAGGCGTGTCGACGTTGCTGTGGTTTTTCGACCGCTGTAGTATGAAGGGTAGTGGAAAAAAAGTTTTCAGGTGTTTTTAACATCCCAAACTGTCTCGTACGATTTTCTTGCGCCTTCAGCTGTGTCGAGGCTGTTTAATTCGTCCTGGTATCACCTCCGCAAACTGTAAGGAAAATAATTAAATACATTACAAAAACATTTCGTTATCAGCGTGTTCATTTCCATGCAAGCTTTTCGTTAAACCAATAATGCCAACGAATACACAGCACTTTTAAAACACACGAATTAAAAAACACTCTGTCATTCACGCACAAAAGAAACAAATTCTGTTTTTTACCTAACTTATTTGTCCCCGAGAAGGGGAGCGCACCGTTCATGGAAACACTGCAATACCACGTCGATGCATGGAGTGGAAGGAGCAAGCTCCGCTTCCATTTCCGAAGGTCAAAAATCCATTTAACGTATAGTCCCCGGGTAGGAGACGTATCAGACATTAAACTGATAAGAACAGATACTACACTTGATCTTAGCCAAAAGGCCGAGAAGCGATACCGCAATAGACGCAGCCAAAGGGGAGCCGGCGAAGGCGCTGGCTTTCGGGGTGGAGGCTAGCGGGCATTTAACTCTAATATGAAGTAGTATGTAATATGAAGGGTAGAGTGAAAAAAAAGTGTTAAAGTGTTTTAAACATCCAAATCTGTTCGTTTACTTTGTATTTTTTTCCTGTTTTCGAGTAAAAAAGAATTCTTAAATCGAGATGCATTTTCTTAAGCAAAGTGGCTTAGATTTTAAGTCTTGTTTACTGAAATAAATTCTAAAATGTAATAGGTTAAGGCCTAAATCAAGTAAAAATATATGCCAGTGGTTTAAGGGAAATAAACCTAAATTGAGTTTATTATTGCATTAAGTTGGAACAGAAATTAAGTTTATTTTTCTTACCCCACCGGCAGATATTTTTACTTGTTTTAAATATAAACCTGTTGCTTTTTAGAATTTATTTCAATTATTACAACACATAATATCTTAAGCCACTTTGCTTAACAAGTAAATGCATCTCGATTTAAGAATGGTCAGATATTTACTAGAAAACAAGACAAAAACTTCCAAACATGAATTTACAGACGGCTGGAAATTTTAAACAAAATAACTAGACATACCTATTCGGGTCTGCTCCCGTTTGCTGTGATGAAGGGGGTCTTAGTCCAAAGCACATTTTGAGGAATACTTACACATTTTACTTCTTATTTCTTTAGAATGAATTATTATTTATTTTCAATTACAAAGTATGCGATCTGATTTTCTATTTATTTATTTATTTAGCTTGTTGCACATTTGATTTGTTGCCGCATCATTCCGTGTTAATGTATTTCAATGTATTTGTTTATAAGCAAAAAGTGCGTTATTATAATTCATTATATAGCTGCGAAATATATAAAAGTATTCCCAGCAAACACAAAACGTTTTTATAACGTTTTTGTATTTGCTGGGTTGGCATCACTTTCTTTAGCTCACACAAAATTCTACCAAAAAACAGCATATCATTTTCTACTAAATAACTGCATACACTGTGGATTAAAAATGTCCGGAATGCGAACCTGGTAAAACCCAGGTAAAAAAAGCAAATAAAAAATAAACCATTTTGATTTAGCAAAAGTTTACAAATAAATGCACTCCCTGTACACAACAAGCACGTCTCGTTACCATTCATATTTTGCGTGATTTAAGTTTCGTCGCATACATTTTGGAATAAAATAAGGCTTTTAATGTATGCAGACTTCATTCTCCATTAAGGGCTTATCAATCATAATGAACGCTGTTAACTATTCTCATTGAATGGTCTAAATCCAATGCTGGTAAAGAAATCAAATGTCCATTTAAACGCAACAAGCAAACAGCTATGCTTCCAGGTCTGTCGACGTTGCTGTGGTTTTTCGACAGCTGTAATATGAAGGGTAGAGTGAAAAAAGTGTTTAAGTGTTTTAAACATCCAAATCTGTTCGTTTACTTGCTACTTTTTTCCTGTTTTCGAGTAAAAAAATAATTCTTAAATCGAGATGCATTTTCTTGTTAAGCAAAGTGGCTTAGATTTTAAGTCTTGTTTACTGAAATAAATTCTAAAATGTAATAGGTTAAGGCCTAAATCAAGTAAAAATATATGCCAGTGGGTTAAGGGAAATAAACCTAAATTGAGTTTATTATTGAATTAAGTTGAAACTGAAATTAAGTTTATTTTTCTTACCCCGCCGGCAGATATTTTTACTTGTTTTAAATATAAACCTGTTGATTTTTGTAATTTATTTCAATTATTACAATACATAACATCTTAAGCCACTTTGCGTAACAAGTAAATGCATCTCGATTTAAGAATTGTCAGATATTTACTAGAAAACAAGACAATAACAGCAAGACAGACCTTAATTTACTTTTTTCTTCCAAACATGAATTTACAGACGGCTGGAAATTTTAAATAAAACAACTAGACATACCTATTCGGGTCTGCTCCCGTTTGCTGTGATGAACGGGGTCTTGGTCCAAAGCACATTTTGAGGAATACTTACACATTTTACTTCTTATTTCTTTAGAATTAATTATTATTTATTTTCAATTACAAAGTATGCGATCTGATTTTCTAATCGCGGTGTGTTTTATTCCTCGTTTGCTTGCATGGATTTGCTTTATTTATTTTGCTTGTTGCATTTAAATGCACATTTGATTTGTTGCCGCATTATCCTGTGTTAATGTATTTCAACGTGCTTATAAACAAAAAGTGCGTTATTATAACCAATTATATAGCTGTGAAATATATAAAAGTATTCCCAAAAACCCAGGTAAAAAAGTAAAATAAAAAATAAACCATTTTGATTTAGCAAAAGTTTACAAATAAATGCACTCCCTGTACACAACAAGCACGTCTGGTTACCATTCATGTTTTGCATGATTTAAGTCTCGTCGCATACATGTTTGCGTAAGGATTTGATATTTATTTTTTGTGGAAGTTTATTAAACTAAAAGGCTTTGTATTTTTGCTCCGTGAGCCGCTTGGACGCTGTTTAAATAGTCATCGGGAGTTAACTGTATTTTGCTGTCCTGCAGTTTTTTTCTTTCTTTACGTGTGTATATAAGTGTATGTACCATTTATATAACTATTTCCACATGTAATATCTGAGCGGTGGTTTTTGAGACTTAAACAGAAGGCGAGAGTATGTTTGTGTGTTTTGGTTTATTTTTGGTTCGTCACTGCTTTTAAGAACTATGCACTGATTTGCTGTGTGGTTTGTCCCTTCTGTTAAAAAGTGGATTTAATCTAGTCTCTCCAATTGTGGGTAAATAACCGGTGGGCCGTAAATTTTATCTTTTAAATATTTTTAAGCACTTTCTGTAAAAAATAAATTTGTACTATTTTTGGAGAGTCACGTCTCTGTCTTTAATCCCATCCGAACCAGCAGGGTCCTTTTCATATTTTTGTAACTTTTTTGTTTGTTTATTTTTTCTCTTGGGTTCAATCTATTTTCCTGTGTGAATAAATAACCCAGGTGACCTAGTCGGTTCCTTTTCATACCTTTAACCAAAGGTTACACATGCAAGCAAACGAGGAATAACACATACGATTAGATCATCACGTCACATACTTTGGAATTAATAAGAAACAATTATTCAGTCTAAAGAAATGAGAAGTAAAACGTGTATGTACTTCTTCAAATGGGCACACTTTGGACAACGACCCCCGTCATTACAGTAAAATGTTTTCCCTACTTCCGGTCAAAGCCGCCATTTTGTGAAATGGGCATATAGGCGACGCTGGAGCATGCCGCCATTGTCTCTGTTCAACAAAACAATTGTGTTTATATATAGATCTATTCGATTTTTTTTTCGATTTCAATCACCGAATACAAGGTACAACACGATGCCATCTGGCCCTTCTCTCTGGTTTATGTTTGTAAGGAAAATAGAGGGCGAAATTCCATTTCAGTCAAACATTCCTTCGTGCCACGCTGCTTTTTTTCTTTGAACGAAAAAAAAACCCGTGTGCTCCGCCTATACAATTCGTTTTCCTGTTTATGATTATTTTATGCTTAAAACAAGCAAATAAATCTGCCTAAAGGGTAAGAAAAAAAGTCGTGAACTTTTCCCATAAATACTATTTCAAGAAAAACTGTCCTACCCCACTGGCCGATTTTTTGCTTGTTTAAATTCACTTCGATTGCATATATAAAAATATTGTCTACAAACTAGATCACCGGGCAGATGTTTATCTTTTTAGTATCCACCGAAGACACATGCGAACCTGCATATGGGCCAAACTTTTCCACAATACACATTCGTTGTGTGCACGCGCCATTGTCTTTGTTCAACGCGACAGCGTGCTCCGCCTAAATAATTTGACCCATTTTAACATGGGTTTGTTTCTCGTTGTTGTTTTTTCTTTGAAAACAATCTATATAGCGCTCTCCACAATCGTTTTGGTGTTAGCTTTACGTGGAATAGAAACACACAAAAGTACTGAGCGAACGAGAAACATATTATAGAACGCGCAACATCATATAGATCACGGATTGGAAACCAAACTGGCAACCACGCACAAAAGAAGCAAACTCTGGTTTTAAACTCACCTTATTTGTGCCCGGAAAGCGCCCGAGTCGATGAACGGAGTGGACGGAGCAAGCCTCGCTTCCATTTCCGAAGGTCAAAAATCCATTTAAACTTGTAGTCCCCGGTGTCCACTTGATCTTGTCCAAAAAGCCGAGAAGCGATACCGCAATGGGAGGCGGAGAAGGCGCTGGCTGTCGGGATGGAGGTTAACGGGTCAGAGGTCTGGCACTGAAGGTCTGGGTCCATTCCTCACCGTGTGCATTTCACTCTATACGTGTAAAAAACATACAAATACATAAAATACATACAGAAACAGTTATCACTTACACAAAAAGAACATGAAGGTAAAGCTTCAGTTAATTTGCTTGCTGATTGCTTTTTGCATGCACATAAAAAACTGAACAAAACTGATATACTAAACAAAATAGGCCCTAAAATTGAGGAACACCAGTTGTATAGCTATTTTTTAAATATGAAATAAGACAATAAATTACAAATAACATTTGAATGCCTGCAGCTTGTTCATGTCCACTCCACAAAAAAAAAACAGTGTGACCCTTCTATTTGGTTTCAAGTTTGAAAGTTTCGAACCTATGCAACACTCTTAAGACAAATGCTCCTAAAAAGTACCAAATAAGGGTTCCTCAGCATGTAACCACAGCAGAACCCGTTTTTTGGTACTATATGGAAACTTTTTATAAGGTTCTATAAAGAATCTTGCCTTGAAAAGTGCTCGCCTCAATGGTGCTATAAAAAAACATTAATTTATCAGCTGTCAGGAGTGACATTTTTGTTACTTATCCACTTTTTAATGTATAACACTTGATAAAGATTATTTATTGTCAATTCTTCACATGTTTCAAGCATACAAAGCAATCGAAATACAAGGTGCATCAGCATTCAGTTAATATGCCACCTGGAGCTGGAATCAGCTTTCAGAAGAGATCAGATGTGTTTCAACGGTAGACACTTTTAAATCTAGATGAAAAACACGACGGTTTAACTTTGCATTTACTGAATGATTTAAAACAGTACGAATGAAACAGTATAAAAGAATACAACAGTATGAACCTGTAGCTGGAATCAGCTTTCGGATGAGATCAGATGTGTTTCAACAGTAGGCACTTTTAAACCTAGATTAAAAACACATCAGTTTAACTTTGCATTTACTGAATGATTTAAAACAGTACGAATGAAACAGTATAAAAGAATACAACAGTATGAACCTGTAGCTGGAATCAGCTTTCAAATGAGATCAGATGTGTTTCAACAGTGGGCACTTTTAAACCTAGATTAAAGACACATCGATTTAACTTTGCATTTACTGAAGAATATAAAACAGTACGAATAAAACAGTATAAAAGAATACAACAGTATGATCGGTTTAACTTTGCATTTACTGAATGATTTAAAACAGTACGAATAAAACAGTATAAAAGAATACAACAGTATGAACCTGTAGCTGGAATCAGCTTTCAGATGAGATCAGATGTGTTTCAACAGTAGGCACTTTTAAATCTAGATTTAAAGACACATCGGTTTAACTTTGCATTTACTGAAGAATTTGAAACAGTACGAATGAAACAGTATAAAAGAATACAACAGTATAAACCTGTAGCTGGAATCAGCTTTCAGATGAGATCAGATGTGTTTCAACAGTAGGCACTTTTAAATCTAGATTAAAGACACAACGGTTTAACTTTGCATTTACTGAATAAACAGCACGAATAAAACATTATAAAAGAATACAACAGTATGATCGGTTTAACTTTGCATTTACTGAATGATTTAAAACAGAACGAATAAAACAGTATAAAAGAATACAACAGTATGAACCTGTAGCTGGAATCAGCTTTCAAATGAGATCAGATGTGTTTCAACAGAAGACACTTTTAAATCTAGATTAAAAACACATCGGTTTAACTTTGCATTTACTGAATGATTTAAAACAGTACGAATAAAACAGTATAAAAGAATACAACAGTATGATCGGTTTAACTTTGCATTTACTGAATGATTTAAAACAGTACGAATAAAACAGTTTAAAAGAATACAACAGTATGATCGGTTTAACTTTAGATTTACTGAATGATTTAAAACAGTACGAATAAAACAGTATAAAAGAATACAACAGTATGAACCTGTATAGCTGGAATCAGCTTCAGATGAGATCAGATGTGTTTCAACAGTAGGCACTTTTAAATCTAGATTAAAAACACCATCGGTTTAACTTTGCATTTACTGAATGATTTAAAATAAAACAGTATAAAAGAATAAAACAGTATGAACCTTACCTGTTATAAAGGGAATGAAGCTTACGGTATGGTGCTTACCTGCAGAAATAAAGTACAAAAAGAACACACAGAACTTCAATTTTCAACCTGTTTGTGATTACCACACAATCCCGTCACCTGGCTGTGGTCTTCATTTGGTGAACGGTTCTTCACTCATAATTGACCTATACAAGAAATAGAGAAGAATATTAAGCAATTCTGCTCTTACATTTAGATGTGCCCCAAGAACACAGACACACCGGCTCCAAAATGTTGAAACAGTACATTTCTGTTATTTTAATGTGGCAAATGTGTCAGCTTTAAAAGAATCATACCTTACCTTTTAAACAGGATGCGCACTGCATTAAATACCTTTACTCCCAGCATAAGCAAGCAATTTTCAAAATGCTTTAAAAGTAAATGGTGATTATTTTACTTGTTTGCCTGTTTTTGACTACCATAGAATCCTGTCGCCTGGATTCCAACCTATCATTTTCAGGCTTGTAAAGCAAATAATGAAATACATTATCATTGACTTCCATAGTAGGAAAAAAAATATTTTGGAAGTATCGTGATAAATGATGAAGAAAATATTTTGAAAAATGATGGTTAGCACACAGTCGATGGTACCTATTAAATTTCATCATATTTTTTTATTCCTACTATGGAAGTCAATGGTCACTATCTGCTGTGGGTTTACCATCATTCCTCAAAATATCTTCTTTTGTGTTAATCAGAAAAAACGAACGCATACAGGTTTAAAACAACACGAGGATGAGTAAATGATGACAGAATTATCATTATTATAAATTGAAATATTTTCTTACTGCAAGTCATTTAGGTAATCAAGAAAATACTTTACCCGTTGTCTTTGCAAGTTAAACAAATACAGCTTTGCTTCCAGGTCTGTCGACGTTGCTGTGGTTTTTCGACAGCTGTAGTATGAAGGGTAGCGAATGAATGAATACATTGCACAAAAAATCCTTTTTAACTATGCAAATATCTAAAAAGTCTTAAAATAAGATGCATTATTTTGATGAGCAAAAGGACATAAGAAAATAAGCCTAGCCTTTCGGGAGAAAAAACATAAAATTTAAGTGAATTTGGGCTTAAAACAAGCAAATAAATCTGCCAAAGGGGTTAGAAACAAATCTAGATTTAAACACCTAATTCAAGAAAAATTGTCTTAGCCCATTGGCAGATTTGTTGGCTTGTTTTAATGTACATTCATGTACAATATTTCGTTTTGTCTTGTATTTCTAAGCATTTTGTACTGCCCAACGTTGTCTAGGTTGTTTAACGGTTGTCATTTTCTTTTAAAAGCTTTATAATTTATTAGTTTGGATGATTGCCATTCCTGAGAACCGCTTACATTGTAAGTAAAAGAATCATCTAAGCATTATTTTGTTGAATGTCTCTTAGACATGTAGCTGTTTGATTGTGGTTCTATTTAATGGCCAGTCTATACTTGGGGAACGGTCAAACGTCTATTAGATTTTCACTGACAGCCCAAATTAAGCCTTGTTTTAGCCTAGACACATATTCGCGGTCTATTAGAAGTTATGTAGTCGTTTAATAGCCGCTTTTTGATGACCAATGCGTTCTTGTGCCGTGGTTAGGCGTCTCTTGGATTTTCCGTAAAAAGACAAACGAATCTATTTTTAACACAAAGGCCAGGGGAGAGCGCGAACGCAGTCCCCCACTATCAGAAATTTTGCAGTCGAGATTCCCACATTTGGGGAATTCGCAAAGGGTCAGCACAACCGGAGTGCAATGGCTGAGCCTCGCCCTGGGTGAACCACCTTCATGATCATGGTATCTCCCCTGCCAGGTAAGTATGAGCAACAGCCTTTGAGGCCAGACGGCCGCATCTTCCTGTGACCGATCGCATCGACGGCGCCCCCGAAGGCCGTCCGACTACCATTTCATTACTGTGTGTGACCAGGTGGAAAGGCGCACGAAGCCAGGTCTGAAACCAAATATTCTTCGAGATCTACCCATTTTCCGTTTCCAGCCCGGTTAAACCGTGCAGAGAGAAAAACGTGAAACAATTTAAATCAAATGGATTTAAATAGCGCATTTCAATATATCGTTTCGTTATTACAAAGTAACTTTACGTGGAATAGAAACAAAGAAATGTACAGAGCAATCGAGAAACAACGAAAGCATAGCAATTTTAGAACGTGGATAAATAAAAACACAAGGGCTCAATGACTTACCCGTTGTCGTTGTGAGTTAAACAAATACAGCTATGCTTCCAGATCTGCCGACGTTGCTGTGGTTCTTCGACAGCTGTAGTACAGTGAAAAAAAAGTTTTCAGGTGTTTTGAACATCCCAATCTGTCTCGTTCGCTTTTTCAGCTGTGTCGATGATGTTAGTCGTCATCGTGTCACCTCCAAAATACGAATGCATACAGGTTGAAAACAACACGAGGATGAATAAATGATGACAGAGTTATCATTATAAATTAAAATATTTTCTTACTGCAAGTCATTTAGGTAATCAAGAAAATACTTTACCCGTTGTCTTAAACAAATACAGCTATGCTTCCAGGCGTGTCGACGTTGCTGTGGTTTTTCGACCGCTGTAGTATGAAGGGTAGTGGAAAAAAAGTTTTCAGGTGTTTTTAACATCCCAAACTGTCTCGTACGATTTTCTTGCGCCTTCAGCTGTGTCGAGGCTGTTTAATTCGTCCTGGTATCACCTCCGCAAACTGTAAGGAAAATAATTAAATACATTACAAAAACATTTCGTTATCAGCGTGTTCATTTCCATGCAAGCTTTTCGTTAAACCAATAATGCCAACGAATACACAGCACTTTTAAAACACACGAATTAAAAAACACTCTGTCATTCACGCACAAAAGAAACAAATTCTGATTTTTACCTAACTTATTTGTCCCCGAGAAGGGGAGCGCACCGTTCATGGAAACACTGCAATACCACGTCGATGCATGGAGTGGAAGGAGCAAGCTCCGCTTCCATTTCCGAAGGTCAAAAATCCATTTAACGTATAGTCCCCGGGTAGGAGACGTATCAGACATTAAACTGATAAGAACAGATTTTTATTCTTTCGAAAAATTTTATTGTCACACAATCATATAAAACATCTTGCCATCACTTCAAGTAAAATAAAATGCATGTTGTCCCACAATCATATAACACATCTTGCCATCACTTCAAGTAAAATAAAATAAAATGCATGTTGTCACACAATCATATAAAACATCTTGCCATCACTTCAAGTAAAAAATGCATGTATTCGTCGTAGTTAAAACAAGTAAAAATAATAAATTATAAATCATCAAATAGTCAATTTATTTAAAAAGACACAAATAAATTTACACATAAATATTAAAAGCTCACTCTTTTGCTGTGCATAAACTACAAGTGGGTACTACTTAAACAATCTTAAACCATCATTTCAGCTCCCCAGAACATTTCTACACCTGGCATGTCAGGACCCAGAGGAGATCCTCTTAAACCAAGGCTCCGCTGCCCCAGCCTGGTTGTTTGTGGGGGGCATCTACGGGCAGTCAGGACTCGTGGCTGAGGGGACCTCCCTGTGAAGCTCCGACCCCCACGTCCGAATGGCGACGTATGGCGTACTCCTGCAGCCTTTCTTTGGCCAGCTGTAACATGGCCTGCAGAGACACCTGTACGCGCTTCCCCACCAACAGGTTTCTGGAGGTCCATATGGCATCTTTGATGCAATTAATGGTAAGCCAGAGCCTGGTATAAGTGTCCGCTGGCATTTGGCTCTGGCCTGTTCCACCCATGACCATCCTGTAATCTGTGACCCCCCCTGCTGGCAGGTACGGGAATTGCTGGGGGCCGGCCGTTGCCCACAGGTCCCTCACAGCACTGCATTCCCAGAGTGCATGTCTCACGGTCTCAGGCATGCCGCAACTGAGCCGTGGACATATTGGATTTTTTGACATTCCCCGGGAATGCATCACGGCCCTGACCGGGAGGATCTCATGGGCTGCCATCCACGCCAGGTCCTTGTGCCTGTTCTGAAGAGCTGAATGGGACACATCGCGCCACACTTTCTTGGCCTCATCTAACATGAGCCCGCGCACTTGACTCACTTTTTCCCGTTCCTGCACAGCAGAGAGAATAGAGCGGTGATTAGTTAAAACATCTATACTTTCTTTTTCCAGGTTTTATTGTCTTAAAAAGGTTTTAATAAAAGCATAGGCTGGCGGTAAATCAAATGCAATGGGTGTTTTTAAATTAACTGTTAAAAGCTTTAAGGACCGCAAATACGACCCCATCCAGAATCTGGCCATGGCTATTGTTTTGTGGTCTTTAGATGGGGTTGTAGCATATTTTATATGTAGTGCAGTGTAGTGTGCTCCTAAAACCAGGTGGGGGTCCGGCACCCCTTTGCCTCCATGCTTAGGTGCTTGCTTCATGATCTCTCTCTTAAGCCTCTCCCATTTGGACCCCCACAGGAAATAAAAGACAGCTCGATTCAGGGCTAAAAAGAAGGATCTAGGAGGATAAAAGACTGAACACAACAATAAAATTAGTGGCAAAATCACTGCTTTTATTATTAAAACTTTCCCTTCCAATGTAAGTTGGCGAAGTCCCCAAAACCCCAGTCTCTGTGTTACTTTTGCTAAAACCTCTGACCAATTCCCACTACCTCCTCCTTTACTGTCAAACTTAATGCCCAATATTTTCAAGTCTGTCTTTTTTACAGTTAAATCCAGTCCATTTGTGTCTATAGGTTGCCAGGGGCCAAAGAATTGTGCTTGTGTTTTGTCTCTGTTTAGTTTGGCCCCTGAAGCTCTCCCAAACCAGTCAGTCACATCCATTGTCCTCTTAATAGATAGAATGTCTGTGCATAAAATGTTTATGTCGTCCATATACAGTACCGTCTTAGCCATCTGTCCTCCTGTCCCTGGTAAGTCCAGTCCTTTGATCCAATGATCCCTTCGCAATATCTGCGCTAAAGGCTCAATACAGGCCACGTATAGGAGGGGAGATAACGGACATCCCTGACGGACACCGCAGCGAATATTTACTGCTTTGGACAAGTTCCCATTTACTACAATTCTGCTAGTTATGTCCCGATACAGCATTCCCACCCAAGCTATGAATTTCCCCGGAAAACCCATTTTTTCCAGTACTTGAAACAAGTACTGGTGCGAGACTCGGTCGAATGCCTTTTCAAAATCTAAATTTAGGACTACTAAACGAATGTTTCTGTCTCTCGCGTAACAGATGGTGTCTCTAATCAGTACTAGGCTGTCCGTGATCTTTCTCCCAGGGACGGCGCAGGCTTGGTCCGGGTGGATCAGTTCTGTTAAAACCATAGACATTCGTTTCATTAATATTTTGCTAAAAAGTTTCAAATCAAAATTTAAAAGAGTTATTGGGCGCCAGTTCTTTAGGTCTGATTTGTCATTCTTTTTGTGTAGCAGTGTTACTATCCCTGTCCTAAAACTGTCCGGTAGTCTGTCACATTTGTCAAAGTCATTAAAAACAGCTAAAAGGTCTGGTGCTAAAATGTCCCAAAAAGTCTGATAAAATTCTAAAGGGAGTCCATCAACTCCTGGAGACTTTTGCCTCTTAAAATTTCTTAAAGCTTTTTCAATTTCAAAATGGGTGAAATGTTTAGTTAAAAAGGAACTGTCTTGCACTGTTTTTGTTATGTGGGATAAAACTTCTCTTGCTATGTCTCCATCAATTGTTTTCTCTCCGTACAGGTCTTCATAAAAACTTTCTACTACATTCATTATATCTTTTGTTCCTGTTAAAATTTCTCCATGGTTGTTTTTTAATTTCACTATTGCTTTGTCCCTACTAATAATTTTCTTAAAAAAGTATCTGGTGCATTTCTCACCTTCTTCCAGTTCCTTTTCTTTGCATCTTAACATAATACCTCTACTCTGGGCCTCCGTCAGATCAGACATTTCCTTTTTTACTTCTTCTATTTCTTCCTTAAAATCAAACCCCATGTTAAAAAGGTTAAAATAACGCTGTAGCCTTTTTTGCAATCCCACCATACGTCGTCTTTCTTTTTCCTTTTTTCTTTTCCCTGCCTGCCTAAAAAAAATCTGTGTCTTTCGCTTTACCATTTCCCACCACTGTGCCCGTGATTCATAAAAGTCTTGAAGGGTCTGCCATTGACTATACTGCTCTCTGTATTTACTGACTATATCTTTTTCTAATAACAGAGAGCAGTTTAGCTTCCACAGACCTCTTCCTAAAGTCACACCAGAGGGAAGTGAGAGGGTGCAGGATAGCATTACGTGGTCAGAAAAAAACAGGGGGGTTAATGTAGCATCTGTGGGCGGACAATCTCTGGTAAAAATGTAATCAATCCGAGAGGCTCTGGTGCCATCACCACTAAACCAGGTGAAGCCCTCCTCTCTAGGATGCATTATTTTAAAACAGTCTTTTAGGTTAAAATCTTTAATTATATTCTGTAATAAAACTGAAGTTTTATCTACCCTAAAATCATCCCCTGCCCCTTTCCTGTCTATTTTACTTAAAAGACAATTAAAATCACCCGCAAAAATTAAAGGCACTCTTCCTAAAAGGTGGGATTGCAAGTCTTTTAAAAGCTCATACCTTTCATTCTTTTCTGTAAAACCATAGACATTAAGAATGTTAAAATCCCTCTCTAAAAAAGTCAGGTTTGCTAAAAGGGCCCGCCCTTCTTTCACCACGGTGCTGCCCTTCACCAAGATGTTTGGGTTATTTATCAGAATGGCCACACCGTCATTTTTATTAAAATTGGACCCACTCCATACAGATGGCCCACTAGTCCACAGTTCCTCCCATTTTCTGTACGAATTGCTAAAAGGTAATGAACACTCTTGTAATATAAAAACATCTGACTTGAGGGATTTTAAAAAGGATAAAACATTCTGTGCTCTTATAGTGGCTCTCACACTCCTTACATTGATGGTTGAAATGATGAGAGCCATGAGCAGGAAGGTAAAAAGGCATGATGCTTTAAAAGACATTTTTAAAAATCTAAAAAACTGTAAAGTGGGGTTACAAAAAAATCAAAAACAAAACTTAGTTAGAATCAATAAAATTTTCAATCTCTTGTGAAACAGATTCTTCCTTTACTCCAATAGGTGAGGACTCAGGGGTTTCAATCTGTTTCTCCCTAGGGCAACTATAAGCTGCTCTAGGGGTAGATGATTTCAGCTCAATTGTTAAGAAGGAAATCTCATTTGGTGAGTTTGTTGGAAAAAGCCTGTTTAGATCTCCCGAGGATGAAGAATCTAAATCAGGTTCAAACCTTTCTCTAATGTCAAGTTCCTCTACAACGGGGGATTGGGTACCCCTTTTCCTTTTTAACTGAGCACTGGGCAACCTATCAGGGGACTGTTCCCCTCCTTGTTCATGTATTTCAATTTGGGTTTCACTTTTACTTTCATTTTCATTTTCCTTTTCATTGTTTAATACATTACCATCTTGCTGTTCCTGGTTGGCTTCTGGGCTGGCTGGGCGGAGCCCTACCACCTCACCACCTTCTCCACCAATAGCAGAGTTTGGCGGGAAATTTGAAATTTCTGGCTCCGCCCCCTCATTAACTGTCTCCTTTTCAACCGTTTTGTTTGCTTTCAGCTTGTTGGCAAACGACATGGGGCAATCTCTGTAAAGGTGGTACACTTGATCTTAGCCAAAAGGCCGAGAAGCGATACCGCAATAGACGCAGCCAAAGGGGAGCCGGCGAAGGCGCTGGCTTTCGGGGTGGAGGCTAGCGGGCATTTAACTCTAATATGAAGTAGTATGTAATATGAAGGGTAGAGTGAAAAAAAAGTGTTAAAGTGTTTTAAACATCCAAATCTGTTCGTTTACTTTGTATTTTTTTCCTGTTTTCGAGTAAAAAAGAATTCTTAAATCGAGATGCATTTTCTTAAGCAAAGTGGCTTAGATTTTAAGTCTTGTTTACTGAAATAAATTCTAAAATGTAATAGGTTAAGGCCTAAATCAAGTAAAAATATATGCCAGTGGTTTAAGGGAAATAAACCTAAATTGAGTTTATTATTGCATTAAGTTGGAACAGAAATTAAGTTTATTTTTCTTACCCCACCGGCAGATATTTTTACTTGTTTTAAATATAAACCTGTTGCTTTTTAGAATTTATTTCAATTATTACAACACATAATATCTTAAGCCACTTTGCTTAACAAGTAAATGCATCTCGATTTAAGAATGGTCAGATATTTACTAGAAAACAAGACAAAAACTTCCAAACATGAATTTACAGACGGCTGGAAATTTTAAACAAAATAACTAGACATACCTATTCGGGTCTGCTCCCGTTTGCTGTGATGAAGGGGGTCTTAGTCCAAAGCACATTTTGAGGAATACTTACACATTTTACTTCTTATTTCTTTAGAATGAATTATTATTTATTTTCAATTACAAAGTATGCGATCTGATTTTCTATTTATTTATTTATTTAGCTTGTTGCACATTTGATTTGTTGCCGCATCATTCCGTGTTAATGTATTTCAATGTATTTGTTTATAAGCAAAAAGTGCGTTATTATAATTCATTATATAGCTGCGAAATATATAAAAGTATTCCCAGCAAACACAAAACGTTTTTATAACGTTTTTGTATTTGCTGGGTTGGCATCACTTTCTTTAGCTCACACAAAATTCTACCAAAAAACAGCATATCATTTTCTACTAAATAACTGCATACACTGTGGATTAAAAATGTCCGGAATGCGAACCTGGTAAAACCCAGGTAAAAAAAGCAAATAAAAAATAAACCATTTTGATTTAGCAAAAGTTTACAAATAAATGCACTCCCTGTACACAACAAGCACGTCTCGTTACCATTCATATTTTGCGTGATTTAAGTTTCGTCGCATACATTTTGGAATAAAATAAGGCTTTTAATGTATGCAGACTTCATTCTCCATTAAGGGCTTATCAATCATAATGAACGCTGTTAACTATTCTCATTGAATGGTCTAAATCCAATGCTGGTAAAGAAATCAAATGTCCATTTAAACGCAACAAGCAAACAGCTATGCTTCCAGGTCTGTCGACGTTGCTGTGGTTTTTCGACAGCTGTAATATGAAGGGTAGAGTGAAAAAAGTGTTTAAGTGTTTTAAACATCCAAATCTGTTCGTTTACTTGCTACTTTTTTCCTGTTTTCGAGTAAAAAAATAATTCTTAAATCGAGATGCATTTTCTTGTTAAGCAAAGTGGCTTAGATTTTAAGTCTTGTTTACTGAAATAAATTCTAAAATGTAATAGGTTAAGGCCTAAATCAAGTAAAAATATATGCCAGTGGGTTAAGGGAAATAAACCTAAATTGAGTTTATTATTGAATTAAGTTGAAACTGAAATTAAGTTTATTTTTCTTACCCCGCCGGCAGATATTTTTACTTGTTTTAAATATAAACCTGTTGATTTTTGTAATTTATTTCAATTATTACAATACATAACATCTTAAGCCACTTTGCGTAACAAGTAAATGCATCTCGATTTAAGAATTGTCAGATATTTACTAGAAAACAAGACAATAACAGCAAGACAGACCTTAATTTACTTTTTTCTTCCAAACATGAATTTACAGACGGCTGGAAATTTTAAATAAAACAACTAGACATACCTATTCGGGTCTGCTCCCGTTTGCTGTGATGAACGGGGTCTTGGTCCAAAGCACATTTTGAGGAATACTTACACATTTTACCTCTCATCTCTTCAGAATTCATCATTACTTATTTTCAATTACAAAGTATGCGATCTGATTTTCTAATCGCGGTGTGTTTTATTCCTCGTTTGCTTGCATGGATTTGCTTTATTTATTTTGCTTGTTGCATTTAAATGCACATTTGATTTGTTGCCGCATTATCCTGTGTTAATGTATTTCAACGTGCTTATAAACAAAAAGTGCGTTATTATAACCAATTATATAGCTGTGAAATATATAAAAGTATTCCCAAAAACCCAGGTAAAAAAGTAAAATAAAAAATAAACCATTTTGATTTAGCAAAAGTTTACAAATAAATGCACTCCCTGTACACAACAAGCACGTCTGGTTACCATTCATGTTTTGCATGATTTAAGTCTCGTCGCATACATGTTTGCGTAAGGATTTGATATTTATTTTTTGTGGAAGTTTATTAAACTAAAAGGCTTTGTATTTTTGCTCCGTGAGCCGCTTGGACGCTGTTTAAATAGTCATCGGGAGTTAACTGTATTTTGCTGTCCTGCAGTTTTTTTCTTTCTTTACGTGTGTATATAAGTGTATGTACCATTTATATAACTATTTCCACATGTAATATCTGAGCGGTGGTTTTTGAGACTTAAACAGAAGGCGAGAGTATGTTTGTGTGTTTTGGTTTATTTTTGGTTCGTCACTGCTTTTAAGAACTATGCACTGATTTGCTGTGTGGTTTGTCCCTTCTGTTAAAAAGTGGATTTAATCTAGTCTCTCCAATTGTGGGTAAATAACCGGTGGGCCGTAAATTTTATCTTTTAAATATTTTTAAGCACTTTCTGTAAAAAATAAATTTGTACTATTTTTGGAGAGTCACGTCTCTGTCTTTAATCCCATCCGAACCAGCAGGGTCCTTTTCATATTTTTGTAACTTTTTTGTTTGTTTATTTTTTCTCTTGGGTTCAATCTATTTTCCTGTGTGAATAAATAACCCAGGTGACCTAGTCGGTTCCTTTTCATACCTTTAACCAAAGGTTACACATGCAAGCAAACGAGGAATAACACATACGATTAGATCATCACGTCACATACTTTGGAATTAATAAGAAACAATTATTCAGTCTAAAGAAATGAGAAGTAAAACGTGTATGTACTTCTTCAAATGGGCACACTTTGGACAACGACCCCCGTCATTACAGTAAAATGTTTTCCCTACTTCCGGTCAAAGCCGCCATTTTGTGAAATGGGCATATAGGCGACGCTGGAGCATGCCGCCATTGTCTCTGTTCAACAAAACAATTGTGTTTATATATAGATCTATTCGATTTTTTTTCGATTTCAATCACCGAATACAAGGTACAACACGATGCCATCTGGCCCTTCTCTCTGGTTTATGTTTGTAAGGAAAATAGAGGGCGAAATTCCATTTCAGTCAAACATTCCTTCGTGCCACGCTGCTTTTTTTCTTTGAACGAAAAAAAAAACCCGTGTGCTCCGCCTATACAATTCGTTTTCCTGTTTATGATTATTTTATGCTTAAAACAAGCAAATAAATCTGCCTAAAGGGTAAGAAAAAAAGTCGTGAACTTTTCCCATAAATACTATTTCAAGAAAAACTGTCCTACCCCACTGGCCGATTTTTTGCTTGTTTAAATTCACTTCGATTGCATATATAAAAATATTGTCTACAAACTAGATCACCGGGCAGATGTTTATCTTTTTAGTATCCACCGAAGACACATGCGAACCTGCATATGGGCCAAACTTTTCCACAATACACATTCGTTGTGTGCACGCGCCATTGTCTTTGTTCAACGCGACAGCGTGCTCCGCCTAAATAATTTGACCCATTTTAACATGGGTTTGTTTCTCGTTGTTGTTTTTTCTTTGAAAACAATCTATATAGCGCTCTCCACAATCGTTTTGGTGTTAGCTTTACGTGGAATAGAAACACACAAAAGTACTGAGCGAACGAGAAACATATTATAGAACGCGCAACATCATATAGATCACGGATTGGAAACCAAACTGGCAACCACGCACAAAAGAAGCAAACTCTGGTTTTAAACTCACCTTATTTGTGCCCGGAAAGCGCCCGAGTCGATGAACGGAGTGGACGGAGCAAGCCTCGCTTCCATTTCCGAAGGTCAAAAATCCATTTAAACTTGTAGTCCCCGGTGTCCACTTGTTCTTGTCCATCAAGCCGAGAAGCGTTCCCGCAATGGGATCCGGAGAAGGCGCTGGCTGTCGGGATGGAGGTTAACGGGTCAGTGGTCTTGGACTGTAGGTCTGGGTCCTTTCCTGACCGTGTGCATTTCACTCTATACGTGTAAAAAACATACAAATACATAAAATACATACAGAAACAGTTATCACTTACACAAAAAGAACATGAAGGTAAAGCTTCAGTTAATTTGCTTGCTGATTGCTTTTTGCATGCACATAAAAAACTGAACAAAACTGATATACTAAACAAAATAGGCCCTAAAATTGAGGAACACCAGTTGTATAGCTATTTTTTAAATATGAAATAAGACAATAAATTACAAATAACATTTGAATGCCTGCAGCTTGTTCATGTCCACTCCACAAAAAAAAAACAGTGTGACCCTTCTATTTGGTTTCAAGTTTGAAAGTTTCGAACCTATGCAACACTCTTAAGACAAATGCTCCTAAAAAGTACCAAATAAGGGTTCCTCAGCATGTAACCACAGCAGAACCCGTTTTTTGGTACTATATGGAAACTTTTTATAAGGTTCTATAAAGAATCTTGCCTTGAAAAGTGCTCGCCTCAATGGTGCTATAAAAAAACATTAATTTATCAGCTGTCAGGAGTGACATTTTTGTTACTTATCCACTTTTTAATGTATAACACTTGATAAAGATTATTTATTGTCAATTCTTCACATGTTTCAAGCATACAAAGCAATCGAAATACAAGGTGCATCAGCATTCAGTTAATATGCCACCTGGAGCTGGAATCAGCTTTCAGAAGAGATCAGATGTGTTTCAACGGTAGACACTTTTAAATCTAGATGAAAAACACGACGGTTTAACTTTGCATTTACTGAATGATTTAAAACAGTACGAATGAAACAGTATAAAAGAATACAACAGTATGAACCTGTAGCTGGAATCAGCTTTCGGATGAGATCAGATGTGTTTCAACAGTAGGCACTTTTAAACCTAGATTAAAAACACATCAGTTTAACTTTGCATTTACTGAATGATTTAAAACAGTACGAATGAAACAGTATAAAAGAATACAACAGTATGAACCTGTAGCTGGAATCAGCTTTCAAATGAGATCAGATGTGTTTCAACAGTGGGCACTTTTAAACCTAGATTAAAGACACATCGATTTAACTTTGCATTTACTGAAGAATATAAAACAGTACGAATAAAACAGTATAAAAGAATACAACAGTATGATCGGTTTAACTTTGCATTTACTGAATGATTTAAAACAGTACGAATAAAACAGTATAAAAGAATACAACAGTATGAACCTGTAGCTGGAATCAGCTTTCAGATGAGATCAGATGTGTTTCAACAGTAGGCACTTTTAAATCTAGATTTAAAGACACATCGGTTTAACTTTGCATTTACTGAAGAATTTGAAACAGTACGAATGAAACAGTATAAAAGAATACAACAGTATAAACCTGTAGCTGGAATCAGCTTTCAGATGAGATCAGATGTGTTTCAACAGTAGGCACTTTTAAATCTAGATTAAAGACACAACGGTTTAACTTTGCATTTACTGAATAAACAGCACGAATAAAACATTATAAAAGAATACAACAGTATGATCGGTTTAACTTTGCATTTACTGAATGATTTAAAACAGAACGAATAAAACAGTATAAAAGAATACAACAGTATGAACCTGTAGCTGGAATCAGCTTTCAAATGAGATCAGATGTGTTTCAACAGAAGACACTTTTGAATCTAGATTAAAAACACATCGGTTTAACTTTGCATTTACTGAATGATTTAAAACAGTACGAATAAAACAGTATAAAAGAATACAACAGTATGATCGGTTTAACTTTGCATTTACTGAATGATTTAAAACAGTACGAATAAAACAGTATAAAAGAATACAACAGTATGATCGGTTTAACTTTGCATTTACTGAATGATTTAAAACAGTACGAATAAAACAGTATAAAAGAATACAACAGTATGAACCTGTATAGCTGGAATCAGCTTCAGATGAGATCAGATGTGTTTCAACAGTAGGCACTTTTAAATCTAGATTAAAAACACCATCGGTTTAACTTTGCATTTACTGAATGATTTAAAATAAAACAGTATAAAAGAATAAAACAGTATGAACCTTGCCTGTTATAAAGGGAATGAAGCTTACGGTATGGTGCTTACCTGCAGAAATAAAGTACAAAAAGAACACACAGAACTTCAATTTTCAACCTGTTTGTGATTACCACACAATCCCGTCGCCTGGCTGTGGTCTTCGTTTGGTGAACGGTTCTTCACTCATAATTGACCTATACAAGAAATAGAGAAGAATATTAAGCAATTCTGCTCTTACATTTAGATGTGCCCCAAGAACACAGACACACCGGCTCCAAAATGTTGAAACAGTACATTTCTGTTGTTTTGATGGGGCAAATGTGTCAGCTTTAAAAGAATCATACCTTACCTTTTAAACAGGATGCGCACTGCATTAAATACCTTTACTCCCAGCATAAGCAAGCAATTTTCAAAATGCTTTAAAAGTAAATGGTGATTATTTTACTTGTTTGCCTGTTTTTGACTACCATAGAATCCTGTCGCCTGGATTCCAACCTATCATTTTCAGGCTTGTAAAGCAAATAATGAAATACATTATCATTGACTTCCATAGTAGGAAAAAAATATTTTGGAAGTATCGTGATAAATGATGAAGAAAATATTTTGAAAAATGATGGTTAGCACACAGTCGATGGTACCTATTAAATTTCATCATATTTTTTTATTCCTACTATGGAAGTCAATGGTCACTATCTGCTGTGGGTTTACCATCATTCCTCAAAATATCTTCTTTTGTGTTAATCAGAAAAAACGAACGCATACAGGTTTAAAACAACACGAGGATGAGTAAATGATGACAGAATTATCATTATTATAAATTGAAATATTTTCTTACTGCAAGTCATTTAGGTAATCAAGAAAATACTTTACCCGTTGTCTTTGCAAGTTAAACAAATACAGCTTTGCTTCCAGGTCTGTCGACGTTGCTGTGGTTTTTCGACAGCTGTAGTATGAAGGGTAGCGAATGAATGAATACATTGCACAAAAAATCCTTTTTAACTATGCAAATATCTAAAAAGTCTTAAAATAAGATGCATTATTTTGATGAGCAAAAGGACATAAGAAAATAAGCCTAGCCTTTCGGGAGAAAAAACATAAAATTTAAGTGAATTTGGGCTTAAAACAAGCAAATAAATCTGCCAAAGGGGTTAGAAACAAATCTAGATTTAAACACCTAATTCAAGAAAAATTGTCTTAGCCCATTGGCAGATTTGTTGGCTTGTTTTAATGTACATTCATGTACAATATTTCGTTTTGTCTTGTATTTCTAAGCATTTTGTACTGCCCAACGTTGTCTAGGTTGTTTAACGGTTGTCATTTTCTTTTAAAAGCTTTATAATTTATTAGTTTGGATGATTGCCATTCCTGAGAACCGCTTACATTGTAAGTAAAAGAATCATCTAAGCATTATTTTGTTGAATGTCTCTTAGACATGTAGCTGTTTGATTGTGGTTCTATTTAATGGCCAGTCTATACTTGGGGAACGGTCAAACGTCTATTAGATTTTCACTGACAGCCCAAATTAAGCCTTGTTTTAGCCTAGACACATATTCGCGGTCTATTAGAAGTTATGTAGTCGTTTAATAGCCGCTTTTTGATGACCAATGCGTTCTTGTGCCGTGGTTAGGCGTCTCTTGGATTTTCCGTAAAAAGACAAACGAATCTATTTTTAACACAAAGGCCAGGGGAGAGCGCGAACGCAGTCCCCCACTATCAGAAATTTTGCAGTCGAGATTCCCACATTTGGGGAATTCGCAAAGGGTCAGCACAACCGGAGTGCAATGGCTGAGCCTCGCCCTGGGTGAACCACCTTCATGATCATGGTATCTCCCCTGCCAGGTAAGTATGAGCAACAGCCTTTGAGGCCAGACGGCCGCATCTTCCTGTGACCGATCGCATCGACGGCGCCCCCGAAGGCCGTCCGACTACCATTTCATTACTGTGTGTGACCAGGTGGAAAGGCGCACGAAGCCAGGTCTGAAACCAAATATTCTTCGAGATCTACCCATTTTCCGTTTCCAGCCCGGTTAAACCGTGCAGAGAGAAAAACGTGAAACAATTTAAATCAAATGGATTTAAATAGCGCATTTCAATATATCGTTTCGTTATTACAAAGTAACTTTACGTGGAATAGAAACAAAGAAATGTACAGAGCAATCGAGAAACAACGAAAGCATAGCAATTTTAGAACGTGGATAAATAAAAACACAAGGGCTCAATGACTTACCCGTTGTCGTTGTGAGTTAAACAAATACAGCTATGCTTCCAGATCTGCCGACGTTGCTGTGGTTCTTCGACAGCTGTAGTACAGTGAAAAAAAAGTTTTCAGGTGTTTTGAACATCCCAATCTGTCTCGTTCGCTTTTTCAGCTGTGTCGATGATGTTTAAGTCGTCATCGTGTCACCTCCAAAATACGAATGCATACAGGTTGAAAACAACACGAGGATGAATAAATGATGACAGAGTTATCATTATAAATTAAAATATTTTCTTACTGCAAGTCATTTAGGTAATCAAGAAAATACTTTACCCGTTGTCTTAAACAAATACAGCTATGCTTCCAGGCGTGTCGACGTTGCTGTGGTTTTTCGACCGCTGTAGTATGAAGGGTAGTGGAAAAAAAGTTTTCAGGTGTTTTTAACATCCCAAACTGTCTCGTACGATTTTCTTGCGCCTTCAGCTGTGTCGAGGCTGTTTAATTCGTCCTGGTATCACCTCCGCAAACTGTAAGGAAAATAATTAAATACATTACAAAAACATTTCGTTATCAGCGTGTTCATTTCCATGCAAGCTTTTCGTTAAACCAATAATGCCAACGAATACACAGCACTTTTAAAACACACGAATTAAAAAACACTCTGTCATTCACGCACAAAAGAAACAAATTCTGTTTTTTACCTAACTTATTTGTCCCCGAGAAGGGGAGCGCACCGTTCATGGAAACACTGCAATACCACGTCGATGCATGGAGTGGAAGGAGCAAGCTCCGCTTCCATTTCCGAAGGTCAAAAATCCATTTAACGTATAGTCCCCGGGTAGGAGACGTATCAGACATTAAACTGATAAGAACAGATACTACACTTGATCTTAGCCAAAAGGCCGAGAAGCGATACCGCAATAGACGCAGCCAAAGGGGAGCCGGCGAAGGCGCTGGCTTTCGGGGTGGAGGCTAGCGGGCATTTAACTCTAATATGAAGTAGTATGTAATATGAAGGGTAGAGTGAAAAAAAAGTGTTAAAGTGTTTTAAACATCCAAATCTGTTCGTTTACTTTGTATTTTTTTCCTGTTTTCGAGTAAAAAAGAATTCTTAAATCGAGATGCATTTTCTTAAGCAAAGTGGCTTAGATTTTAAGTCTTGTTTACTGAAATAAATTCTAAAATGTAATAGGTTAAGGCCTAAATCAAGTAAAAATATATGCCAGTGGTTTAAGGGAAATAAACCTAAATTGAGTTTATTATTGCATTAAGTTGGAACAGAAATTAAGTTTATTTTTCTTACCCCACCGGCAGATATTTTTACTTGTTTTAAATATAAACCTGTTGCTTTTTAGAATTTATTTCAATTATTACAACACATAATATCTTAAGCCACTTTGCTTAACAAGTAAATGCATCTCGATTTAAGAATGGTCAGATATTTACTAGAAAACAAGACAAAAACTTCCAAACATGAATTTACAGACGGCTGGAAATTTTAAACAAAATAACTAGACATACCTATTCGGGTCTGCTCCCGTTTGCTGTGATGAAGGGGGTCTTAGTCCAAAGCACATTTTGAGGAATACTTACACATTTTACTTCTTATTTCTTTAGAATGAATTATTATTTATTTTCAATTACAAAGTATGCGATCTGATTTTCTATTTATTTATTTATTTAGCTTGTTGCACATTTGATTTGTTGCCGCATCATTCCGTGTTAATGTATTTCAATGTATTTGTTTATAAGCAAAAAGTGCGTTATTATAATTCATTATATAGCTGCGAAATATATAAAAGTATTCCCAGCAAACACAAAACGTTTTTATAACGTTTTTGTATTTGCTGGGTTGGCATCACTTTCTTTAGCTCACACAAAATTCTACCAAAAAACAGCATATCATTTTCTACTAAATAACTGCATACACTGTGGATTAAAAATGTCCGGAATGCGAACCTGGTAAAACCCAGGTAAAAAAAGCAAATAAAAAATAAACCATTTTGATTTAGCAAAAGTTTACAAATAAATGCACTCCCTGTACACAACAAGCACGTCTCGTTACCATTCATATTTTGCGTGATTTAAGTTTCGTCGCATACATTTTGGAATAAAATAAGGCTTTTAATGTATGCAGACTTCATTCTCCATTAAGGGCTTATCAATCATAATGAACGCTGTTAACTATTCTCATTGAATGGTCTAAATCCAATGCTGGTAAAGAAATCAAATGTCCATTTAAACGCAACAAGCAAACAGCTATGCTTCCAGGTCTGTCGACGTTGCTGTGGTTTTTCGACAGCTGTAATATGAAGGGTAGAGTGAAAAAAGTGTTTAAGTGTTTTAAACATCCAAATCTGTTCGTTTACTTGCTACTTTTTTCCTGTTTTCGAGTAAAAAAATAATTCTTAAATCGAGATGCATTTTCTTGTTAAGCAAAGTGGCTTAGATTTTAAGTCTTGTTTACTGAAATCAATTCTAAAATGTAATAGGTTAAGGCCTAAATCAAGTAAAAATATATGCCAGTGGGTTAAGGGAAATAAACCTAAATTGAGTTTATTATTGAATTAAGTTGAAACTGAAATTAAGTTTATTTTTCTTACCCCGCCGGCAGATATTTTTACTTGTTTTAAATATAAACCTGTTGATTTTTGTAATTTATTTCAATTATTACAATACATAACATCTTAAGCCACTTTGCGTAACAAGTAAATGCATCTCGATTTAAGAATTGTCAGATATTTACTAGAAAACAAGACAATAACAGCAAGACAGACCTTAATTTACTTTTTTCTTCCAAACATGAATTTACAGACGGCTGGAAATTTTAAATAAAACAACTAGACATACCTATTCGGGTCTGCTCCCGTTTGCTGTGATGAACGGGGTCTTGGTCCAAAGCACATTTTGAGGAATACTTACACATTTTACTTCTTATTTCTTTAGAATTAATTATTATTTATTTTCAATTACAAAGTATGCGATCTGATTTTCTAATCGCGGTGTGTTTTATTCCTCGTTTGCTTGCATGGATTTGCTTTATTTATTTTGCTTGTTGCATTTAAATGCACATTTGATTTGTTGCCGCATTATCCTGTGTTAATGTATTTCAACGTGCTCATAAACAAAAAGTGCGTTATTATAACCAATTATATAGCTGTGAAATATATAAAAGTATTCCCAAAAACCCAGGTAAAAAAGTAAAATAAAAAATAAACCATTTTGATTTAGCAAAAGTTTACAAATAAATGCACTCCCTGTACACAACAAGCACGTCTGGTTACCATTCATGTTTTGCATGATTTAAGTCTCGTCGCATACATGTTTGCGTAAGGATTTGATATTTATTTTTTGTGGAAGTTTATTAAACTAAAAGGCTTTGTATTTTTGCTCCGTGAGCCGCTTGGACGCTGTTTAAATAGTCATCGGGAGTTAACTGTATTTTGCTGTCCTGCAGTTTTTTTCTTTCTTTACGTGTGTATATAAGTGTATGTACCATTTATATAACTATTTCCACATGTAATATCTGAGCGGTGGTTTTTGAGACTTAAACAGAAGGCGAGAGTATGTTTGTGTGTTTTGGTTTATTTTTGGTTCGTCACTGCTTTTAAGAACTATGCACTGATTTGCTGTGTGGTTTGTCCCTTCTGTTAAAAAGTGGATTTAATCTAGTCTCTCCAATTGTGGGTAAATAACCGGTGGGCCGTAAATTTTATCTTTTAAATATTTTTAAGCACTTTCTGTAAAAAATAAATTTGTACTATTTTTGGAGAGTCACGTCTCTGTCTTTAATCCCATCCGAACCAGCAGGGTCCTTTTCATATTTTTGTAACTTTTTTGTTTGTTTATTTTTTCTCTTGGGTTCAATCTATTTTCCTGTGTGAATAAATAACCCAGGTGACCTAGTCGGTTCCTTTTCATACCTTTAACCAAAGGTTACACATGCAAGCAAACGAGGAATAACACATACGATTAGATCATCACGTCACATACTTTGGAATTAATAAGAAACAATTATTCAGTCTAAAGAAATGAGAAGTAAAACGTGTATGTACTTCTTCAAATGGGCACACTTTGGACAACGACCCCCGTCATTACAGTAAAATGTTTTCCCTACTTCCGGTCAAAGCCGCCATTTTGTGAAATGGGCATATAGGCGACGCTGGAGCATGCCGCCATTGTCTCTGTTCAACAAAACAATTGTGTTTATATATAGATCTATTCGATTTTTTTTCGATTTCAATCACCGAATACAAGGTACAACACGATGCCATCTGGCCCTTCTCTCTGGTTTATGTTTGTAAGGAAAATAGAGGGCGAAATTCCATTTCAGTCAAACATTCCTTCGTGCCACGCTGCTTTTTTTCTTTGAACGAAAAAAAAACCCGTGTGCTCCGCCTATACAATTCGTTTTCCTGTTTATGATTATTTTATGCTTAAAACAAGCAAATAAATCTGCCTAAAGGGTAAGAAAAAAAGTCGTGAACTTTTCCCATAAATACTATTTCAAGAAAAACTGTCCTACCCCACTGGCCGATTTTTTGCTTGTTTAAATTCACTTCGATTGCATATATAAAAATATTGTCTACAAACTAGATCACCGGGCAGATGTTTATCTTTTTAGTATCCACCGAAGACACATGCGAACCTGCATATGGGCCAAACTTTTCCACAATACACATTCGTTGTGTGCACGCGCCATTGTCTTTGTTCAACGCGACAGCGTGCTCCGCCTAAATAATTTGACCCATTTTAACATGGGTTTGTTTCTCGTTGTTGTTTTTTCTTTGAAAACAATCTATATAGCGCTCTCCACAATCGTTTTGGTGTTAGCTTTACGTGGAATAGAAACACACAAAAGTACTGAGCGAACGAGAAACATATTATAGAACGCGCAACATCATATAGATCACGGATTGGAAACCAAACTGGCAACCACGCACAAAAGAAGCAAACTCTGGTTTTAAACTCACCTTATTTGTGCCCGGAAAGCGCCCGAGTCGATGAACGGAGTGGACGGAGCAAGCCTCGCTTCCATTTCCGAAGGTCAAAAATCCATTTAAACTTGTAGTCCCCGGTGTCCACTTGTTCTTGTCCAAAAAGCCGAGAAGCGATACCGCAATGGGAGCCGGAGAAGGCGCTGGCTGTCGGGATGGAGGTTAACGGGTCAGAGGTCTGGCACTGAAGGTCTGGGTCCATTCCTCACCGTGTGCATTTCACTCTATACGTGTAAAAAACATACAAATACATAAAATACATACAGAAACAGTTATCACTTACACAAAAAGAACATGAAGGTAAAGCTTCAGTTAATTTGCTTGCTGATTGCTTTTTGCATGCACATAAAAAACTGAACAAAACTGATATACTAAACAAAATAGGCCCTAAAATTGAGGAACACCAGTTGTATAGCTATTTTTTAAATATGAAATAAGACAATAAATTACAAATAACATTTGAATGCCTGCAGCTTGTTCATGTCCACTCCACAAAAAAAAAACAGTGTGACCCTTCTATTTGGTTTCAAGTTTGAAAGTTTCGAACCTATGCAACACTCTTAAGACAAATGCTCCTAAAAAGTACCAAATAAGGGTTCCTCAGCATGTAACCACAGCAGAACCCGTTTTTTGGTACTATATGGAAACTTTTTATAAGGTTCTATAAAGAATCTTGCCTTGAAAAGTGCTCGCCTCAATGGTGCTATAAAAAAACATTAATTTATCAGCTGTCAGGAGTGACATTTTTGTTACTTATCCACTTTTTAATGTATAACACTTGATAAAGATTATTTATTGTCAATTCTTCACATGTTTCAAGCATACAAAGCAATCGAAATACAAGGTGCATCAGCATTCAGTTAATATGCCACCTGGAGCTGGAATCAGCTTTCAGAAGAGATCAGATGTGTTTCAACGGTAGACACTTTTAAATCTAGATGAAAAACACGACGGTTTAACTTTGCATTTACTGAATGATTTAAAACAGTACGAATGAAACAGTATAAAAGAATACAACAGTATGAACCTGTAGCTGGAATCAGCTTTCGGATGAGATCAGATGTGTTTCAACAGTAGGCACTTTTAAACCTAGATTAAAAACACATCAGTTTAACTTTGCATTTACTGAATGATTTAAAACAGTACGAATGAAACAGTATAAAAGAATACAACAGTATGAACCTGTAGCTGGAATCAGCTTTCAAATGAGATCAGATGTGTTTCAACAGTGGGCACTTTTAAACCTAGATTAAAGACACATCGATTTAACTTTGCATTTACTGAAGAATATAAAACAGTACGAATAAAACAGTATAAAAGAATACAACAGTATGATCGGTTTAACTTTGCATTTACTGAATGATTTAAAACAGTACGAATAAAACAGTATAAAAGAATACAACAGTATGAACCTGTAGCTGGAATCAGCTTTCAAATGAGATCAGATGTGTTTCAACAGTAGGCACTTTTAAATCTAGATTTAAATACACATCGGTTTAACTTTGCATTTACTGAAGAATTTGAAACAGTACGAATGAAACAGTATAAAAGAATACAACAGTATAAACCTGTAGCTGGAATCAGCTTTCAGATGAGATCAGATGTGTTTCAACAGTAGGCACTTTTAAATCTAGATTAAAGACACAACGGTTTAACTTTGCATTTACTGAATAAACAGTACGAATAAAACATTATAAAAGAATACAACAGTATGATCGGTTTAACTTTGCATTTACTGAATGATTTAAAACAGAACGAATAAAACAGTATAAAAGAATACAACAGTATGAACCTGTAGCTGGAATCAGCTTTCAAATGAGATCAGATGTGTTTCAACAGAAGACACTTTTAAATCTAGATTAAAAACACATCGGTTTAACTTTGCATTTACTGAATGATTTAAAACAGTACGAATAAAACAGTATAAAAGAATACAACAGTATGATCGGTTTAACTTTGCATTTACTGAATGATTTAAAACAGTACGAATAAAACAGTATAAAAGAATACAACAGTATGATCGGTTTAACTTTGCATTTACTGAATGATTTAAAACAGTACGAATAAAACAGTATAAAAGAATACAACAGTATGAACCTGTATAGCTGGAATCAGCTTCAGATGAGATCAGATGTGTTTCAACAGTAGGCACTTTTAAATCTAGATTAAAAACACCATCGGTTTAACTTTGCATTTACTGAATGATTTAAAATAAAACAGTATAAAAGAATAAAACAGTATGAACCTTACCTGTTATAAAGGGAATGAAGCTTACGGTATGGTGCTTACCTGCAGAAATAAAGTACAAAAAGAACACACAGAACTTCAATTTTCAACCTGTTTGTGATTACCACACAATCCCGTCACCTGGCTGTGGTCTTCATTTGGTGAACGGTTCTTCACTCATAATTGACCTATACAAGAAATAGAGAAGAATATTAAGCAATTCTGCTCTTACATTTAGATGTGCCCCAAGAACACAGACACACCGGCTCCAAAATGTTGAAACAGTACATTTCTGTTATTTTAATGTGGCAAATGTGTCAGCTTTAAAAGAATCATACCTTACCTTTTAAACAGGATGCGCACTGCATTAAATACCTTTACTCCCAGCATAAGCAAGCAATTTTCAAAATGCTTTAAAAGTAAATGGTGATTATTTTACTTGTTTGCCTGTTTTTGACTACCATAGAATCCTGTCGCCTGGATTCCAACCTATCATTTTCAGGCTTGTAAAGCAAATAATGAAATACATTATCATTGACTTCCATAGTAGGAAAAAAAATATTTTGGAAGTATCGTGATAAATGATGAAGAAAATATTTTGAAAAATGATGGTTAGCACACAGTCGATGGTACCTATTAAATTTCATCATATTTTTTTATTCCTACTATGGAAGTCAATGGTCACTATCTGCTGTGGGTTTACCATCATTCCTCAAAATATCTTCTTTTGTGTTAATCAGAAAAAACGAACGCATACAGGTTTAAAACAACACGAGGATGAGTAAATGATGACAGAATTATCATTATTATAAATTGAAATATTTTCTTACTGCAAGTCATTTAGGTAATCAAGAAAATACTTTACCCGTTGTCTTTGCAAGTTAAACAAATACAGCTTTGCTTCCAGGTCTGTCGACGTTGCTGCGGTTTTTCGACAGCTGTAGTATGAAGGGTAGCGAATGAATGAATACATTGCACAAAAAATCCTTTTTAACTATGCAAATATCTAAAAAGTCTTAAAATAAGATGCATTATTTTGATGAGCAAAAGGACATAAGAAAATAAGCCTAGCCTTTCGGGAGAAAAAACATAAAATTTAAGTGAATTTGGGCTTAAAACAAGCAAATAAATCTGCCAAAGGGGTTAGAAACAAATCTAGATTTAAACACCTAATTCAAGAAAAATTGTCTTAGCCCATTGGCAGATTTGTTGGCTTGTTTTAATGTACATTCATGTACAATATTTCGTTTTGTCTTGTATTTCTAAGCATTTTGTACTGCCCAACGTTGTCTAGGTTGTTTAACGGTTGTCATTTTCTTTTAAAAGCTTTATAATTTATTAGTTTGGATGATTGCCATTCCTGAGAACCGCTTACATTGTAAGTAAAAGAATCATCTAAGCATTATTTTGTTGAATGTCTCTTAGACATGTAGCTGTTTGATTGTGGTTCTATTTAATGGCCAGTCTATACTTGGGGAACGGTCAAACGTCTATTAGATTTTCACTGACAGCCCAAATTAAGCCTTGTTTTAGCCTAGACACATATTCGCGGTCTATTAGAAGTTATGTAGTCGTTTAATAGCCGCTTTTTGATGACCAATGCGTTCTTGTGCCGTGGTTAGGCGTCTCTTGGATTTTCCGTAAAAAGACAAACGAATCTATTTTTAACACAAAGGCCAGGGGAGAGCGCGAACGCAGTCCCCCACTATCAGAAATTTTGCAGTCGAGATTCCCACATTTGGGGAATTCGCAAAGGGTCAGCACAACCGGAGTGCAATGGCTGAGCCTCGCCCTGGGTGAACCACCTTCATGATCATGGTATCTCCCCTGCCAGGTAAGTATGAGCAACAGCCTTTGAGGCCAGACGGCCGCATCTTCCTGTGACCGATCGCATCGACGGCGCCCCCGAAGGCCGTCCGACTACCATTTCATTACTGTGTGTGACCAGGTGGAAAGGCGCACGAAGCCAGGTCTGAAACCAAATATTCTTCGAGATCTACCCATTTTCCGTTTCCAGCCCGGTTAAACCGTGCAGAGAGAAAAACGTGAAACAATTTAAATCAAATGGATTTAAATAGCGCATTTCAATATATCGTTTCGTTATTACAAAGTAACTTTACGTGGAATAGAAACAAAGAAATGTACAGAGCAATCGAGAAACAACGAAAGCATAGCAATTTTAGAACGTGGATAAATAAAAACACAAGGGCTCAATGACTTACCCGTTGTCGTTGTGAGTTAAACAAATACAGCTATGCTTCCAGATCTGCCGACGTTGCTGTGGTTCTTCGACAGCTGTAGTACAGTGAAAAAAAGCTTTCAGGTGTTTTGAACATCCCAATCTGTCACGTTCGCTTTTTCAGCTGTGTCGATGATGTTTAAGTCGTCATCGTGTCACCTCCAAAATACGAATGCATACAGGTTGAAAACAACACGAGGATGAATAAATGATGACAGAGTTATCATTATAAATTAAAATATTTTCTTACTGCAAGTCATTTAGGTAATCAAGAAAATACTTTACCCGTTGTCTTAAACAAATACAGCTATGCTTCCAGGCGTGTCGACGTTGCTGTGGTTTTTCGACCGCTGTAGTATGAAGGGTAGTGGAAAAAAAGTTTTCAGGTGTTTTTAACATCCCAAACTGTCTCGTACGATTTTCTTGCGCCTTCAGCTGTGTCGAGGCTGTTTAATTCGTCCTGGTATCACCTCCGCAAACTGTAAGGAAAATAATTAAATACATTACAAAAACATTTCGTTATCAGCGTGTTCATTTCCATGCAAGCTTTTCGTTAAACCAATAATGCCAACGAATACACAGCACTTTTAAAACACACGAATTAAAAAACACTCTGTCATTCACGCACAAAAGAAACAAATTCTGTTTTTTACCTAACTTATTTGTCCCCGAGAAGGGGAGCGCACCGTTCATGGAAACACTGCAATACCACGTCGATGCATGGAGTGGAAGGAGCAAGCTCCGCTTCCATTTCCGAAGGTCAAAAATCCATTTAACGTATAGTCCCCGGGTAGGAGACGTATCAGACATTAAACTGATAAGAACAGATACTACACTTGATCTTAGCCAAAAGGCCGAGAAGCGATACCGCAATAGACGCAGCCAAAGGGGAGCCGGCGAAGGCGCTGGCTTTCGGGGTGGAGGCTAGCGGGCATTTAACTCTAATATGAAGTAGTATGTAATATGAAGGGTAGAGTGAAAAAAAAGTGTTAAAGTGTTTTAAACATCCAAATCTGTTCGTTTACTTTGTATTTTTTTCCTGTTTTCGAGTAAAAAAGAATTCTTAAATCGAGATGCATTTTCTTAAGCAAAGTGGCTTAGATTTTAAGTCTTGTTTACTGAAATAAATTCTAAAATGTAATAGGTTAAGGCCTAAATCAAGTAAAAATATATGCCAGTGGTTTAAGGGAAATAAACCTAAATTGAGTTTATTATTGCATTAAGTTGGAACAGAAATTAAGTTTATTTTTCTTACCCCACCGGCAGATATTTTTACTTGTTTTAAATATAAACCTGTTGCTTTTTAGAATTTATTTCAATTATTACAACACATAATATCTTAAGCCACTTTGCTTAACAAGTAAATGCATCTCGATTTAAGAATGGTCAGATATTTACTAGAAAACAAGACAAAAACTTCCAAACATGAATTTACAGACGGCTGGAAATTTTAAACAAAATAACTAGACATACCTATTCGGGTCTGCTCCCGTTTGCTGTGATGAAGGGGGTCTTAGTCCAAAGCACATTTTGAGGAATACTTACACATTTTACTTCTTATTTCTTTAGAATGAATTATTATTTATTTTCAATTACAAAGTATGCGATCTGATTTTCTATTTATTTATTTATTTAGCTTGTTGCATTTAAATGCACATTTGATTTGTTGCCGCATCATTCCGTGTTAATGTATTTCAATGTATTTGTTTATAAGCAAAAAGTGCGTTATTATAATTCATTATATAGCTGCGAAATATATAAAAGTATTCCCAGCAAACACAAAACGTTTTTATAACGTTTTTGTATTTGCTGGGTTGGCATCACTTTCTTTAGCTCACACAAAATTCTACCAAAAAACAGCATATCATTTTCTACTAAATAACTGCATACACTGTGGATTAAAAATGTCCGGAATGCGAACCTGGTAAAACCCAGGTAAAAAAAGCAAATAAAAAATAAACCATTTTGATATAGCAAAAGTTTACAAATAAATGCACTCCCTGTACACAACAAGCACGTCTCGTTACCATTCATATTTTGCGTGATTTAAGTTTCGTCGCATACATTTTGGAATAAAATAAGGCTTTTAATGTATGCAGACTTCATTCTCCATTAAGGGCTTATCAATCATAATGAACGCTGTTAACTATTCTCATTGAATGGTCTAAATCCAATGCTGGTAAAGAAATCAAATGTCCATTTAAACGCAACAAGCAAACAGCTATGCTTCCAGGTCTGTCGACGTTGCTGTGGTTTTTCGACAGCTGTAATATGAAGGGTAGAGTGAAAAAAGTGTTTAAGTGTTTTAAACATCCAAATCTGTTCGTTTACTTGCTACTTTTTTCCTGTTTTCGAGTAAAAAAATAATTCTTAAATCGAGATGCATTTTCTTGTTAAGCAAAGTGGCTTAGATTTTAAGTCTTGTTTACTGAAATCAATTCTAAAATGTAATAGGTTAAGGCCTAAATCAAGTAAAAATATATGCCAGTGGGTTAAGGGAAATAAACCTAAATTGAGTTTATTATTGAATTAAGTTGAAACTGAAATTAAGTTTATTTTTCTTACCCCGCCGGCAGATATTTTTACTTGTTTTAAATATAAACCTGTTGATTTTTGTAATTTATTTCAATTATTACAATACATAACATCTTAAGCCACTTTGCGTAACAAGTAAATGCATCTCGATTTAAGAATTGTCAGATATTTACTAGAAAACAAGACAATAACAGCAAGACAGACCTTAATTTACTTTTTTCTTCCAAACATGAATTTACAGACGGCTGGAAATTTTAAATAAAACAACTAGACATACCTATTCGGGTCTGCTCCCGTTTGCTGTGATGAACGGGGTCTTGGTCCAAAGCACATTTTGAGGAATACTTACACATTTTACTTCTTATTTCTTTAGAATTAATTATTATTTATTTTCAATTACAAAGTATGCGATCTGATTTTCTAATCGCGGTGTGTTTTATTCCTCGTTTGCTTGCATGGATTTGCTTTATTTATTTTGCTTGTTGCATTTAAATGCACATTTGATTTGTTGCCGCATTATCCTGTGTTAATGTATTTCAACGTGCTCATAAACAAAAAGTGCGTTATTATAACCAATTATATAGCTGTGAAATATATAAAAGTATTCCCAAAAACCCAGGTAAAAAAGTAAAATAAAAAATAAACCATTTTGATTTAGCAAAAGTTTACAAATAAATGCACTCCCTGTACACAACAAGCACGTCTGGTTACCATTCATGTTTTGCATGATTTAAGTCTCGTCGCATACATGTTTGCGTAAGGATTTGATATTTATTTTTTGTGGAAGTTTGTTAAACTAAAAGGCTTTGTATTTTTGCTCCGTGAGCCGCTTGGACGCTGTTTAAATAGTCATCGGGAGTTAACTGTATTTTGCTGTCCTGCAGTTTTTTTCTTTCTTTACGTGTGTATATAAGTGTATGTACCATTTATATAACTATTTCCACATGTAATATCTGAGCGGTGGTTTTTGAGACTTAAACAGAAGGCGAGAGTATGTTTGTGTGTTTTGGTTTATTTTTGGTTCGTCACTGCTTTTAAGAACTATGCACTGATTTGCTGTGTGGTTTGTCCCTTCTGTTAAAAAGTGGATTTAATCTAGTCTCTCCAATTGTGGGTAAATAACCGGTGGGCCGTAAATTTTATCTTTTAAATATTTTTAAGCACTTTCTGTAAAAAATAAATTTGTACTATTTTTGGAGAGTCACGTCTCTGTCTTTAATCCCATCCGAACCAGCAGGGTCCTTTTCATATTTTTGTAACTTTTTTGTTTGTTTATTTTTTCTCTTGGGTTCAATCTATTTTCCTGTGTGAATAAATAACCCAGGTGACCTAGTCGGTTCCTTTTCATACCTTTAACCAAAGGTTACACATGCAAGCAAACGAGGAATAACACATACGATTAGATCATCACGTCACATACTTTGGAATTAATAAGAAACAATTATTCAGTCTAAAGAAATGAGAAGTAAAACGTGTATGTACTTCTTCAAATGGGCACACTTTGGACAACGACCCCCGTCATTACAGTAAAATGTTTTCCCTACTTCCGGTCAAAGCCGCCATTTTGTGAAATGGGCATATAGGCGACGCTGGAGCATGCCGCCATTGTCTCTGTTCAACAAAACAATTGTGTTTATATATAGATCTATTCGATTTTTTTTCGATTTCAATCACCGAATACAAGGTACAACACGATGCCATCTGGCCCTTCTCTCTGGTTTATGTTTGTAAGGAAAATAGAGGGCGAAATTCCATTTCAGTCAAACATTCCTTCGTGCCACGCTGCTTTTTTTCTTTGAACGAAAAAAAAACCCGTGTGCTCCGCCTATACAATTCGTTTTCCTGTTTATGATTATTTTATGCTTAAAACAAGCAAATAAATCTGCCTAAAGGGTAAGAAAAAAAGTCGTGAACTTTTCCCATAAATACTATTTCAAGAAAAACTGTCCTACCCCACTGGCCGATTTTTTGCTTGTTTAAATTCACTTCGATTGCATATATAAAAATATTGTCTACAAACTAGATCACCGGGCAGATGTTTATCTTTTTAGTATCCACCGAAGACACATGCGAACCTGCATATGGGCCAAACTTTTCCACAATACACATTCGTTGTGTGCACGCGCCATTGTCTTTGTTCAACGCGACAGCGTGCTCCGCCTAAATAATTTGACCCATTTTAACATGGGTTTGTTTCTCGTTGTTGTTTTTTCTTTGAAAACAATCTATATAGCGCTCTCCACAATCGTTTTGGTGTTAGCTTTACGTGGAATAGAAACACACAAAAGTACTGAGCGAACGAGAAACATATTATAGAACGCGCAACATCATATAGATCACGGATTGGAAACCAAACTGGCAACCACGCACAAAAGAAGCAAACTCTGGTTTTAAACTCACCTTATTTGTGCCCGGAAAGCGCCCGAGTCGATGAACGGAGTGGACGGAGCAAGCCTCGCTTCCATTTCCGAAGGTCAAAAATCCATTTAAACTTGTAGTCCCCGGTGTCCACTTGTTCTTGTCCAAAAAGCCGAGAAGCGATACCGCAATGGGAGCCGGAGAAGGCGCTGGCTGTCGGGATGGAGGTTAACGGGTCAGAGGTCTGGCACTGAAGGTCTGGGTCCATTCCTCACCGTGTGCATTTCACTCTATACGTGTAAAAAACATACAAATACATAAAATACATACAGAAACAGTTATCACTTACACAAAAAGAACATGAAGGTAAAGCTTCAGTTAATTTGCTTGCTGATTGCTTTTTGCATGCACATAAAAAACTGAACAAAACTGATATACTAAACAAAATAGGCCCTAAAATTGAGGAACACCAGTTGTATAGCTATTTTTTAAATATGAAATAAGACAATAAATTACAAATAACATTTGAATGCCTGCAGCTTGTTCATGTCCACTCCACAAAAAAAAAACAGTGTGACCCTTCTATTTGGTTTCAAGTTTGAAAGTTTCGAACCTATGCAACACTCTTAAGACAAATGCTCCTAAAAAGTACCAAATAAGGGTTCCTCAGCATGTAACCACAGCAGAACCCGTTTTTTGGTACTATATGGAAACTTTTTATAAGGTTCTATAAAGAATCTTGCCTTGAAAAGTGCTCGCCTCAATGGTGCTATAAAAAAACATTAATTTATCAGCTGTCAGGAGTGACATTTTTGTTACTTATCCACTTTTTAATGTATAACACTTGATAAAGATTATTTATTGTCAATTCTTCACATGTTTCAAGCATACAAAGCAATCGAAATACAAGGTGCATCAGCATTCAGTTAATATGCCACCTGGAGCTGGAATCAGCTTTCAGAAGAGATCAGATGTGTTTCAACGGTAGACACTTTTAAATCTAGATGAAAAACACGACGGTTTAACTTTGCATTTACTGAATGATTTAAAACAGTACGAATGAAACAGTATAAAAGAATACAACAGTATGAACCTGTAGCTGGAATCAGCTTTCGGATGAGATCAGATGTGTTTCAACAGTAGGCACTTTTAAACCTAGATTAAAAACACATCAGTTTAACTTTGCATTTACTGAATGATTTAAAACAGTACGAATGAAACAGTATAAAAGAATACAACAGTATGAACCTGTAGCTGGAATCAGCTTTCAAATGAGATCAGATGTGTTTCAACAGTGGGCACTTTTAAACCTAGATTAAAGACACATCGATTTAACTTTGCATTTACTGAAGAATATAAAACAGTACGAATTAAACAGTATAAAAGAATACAACAGTATGATCGGTTTAACTTTGCATTTACTGAATGATTTAAAACAGTACGAATAAAACAGTATAAAAGAATACAACAGTATGAACCTGTAGCTGGAATCAGCTTTCAGATGAGATCAGATGTGTTTCAACAGTAGGCACTTTTAAATCTAGATTTAAAGACACATCGGTTTAACTTTGCATTTACTGAAGAATTTGAAACAGTACGAATGAAACAGTATAAAAGAATACAACAGTATAAACCTGTAGCTGGAATCAGCTTTCAGATGAGATCAGATGTGTTTCAACAGTAGGCACTTTTAAATCTAGATTAAAGACACAACGGTTTAACTTTGCATTTACTGAATAAACAGTACGAATAAAACATTATAAAAGAATACAACAGTATGATCGGTTTAACTTTGCATTTACTGAATGATTTAAAACAGTACGAATAAAACAGTATAAAAGAATACAACAGTATGAACCTGTAGCTGGAATCAGCTTTCAGATGAGATCAGATGTGTTTCAACAGTAGGCACTTTTAAATCTAGATTTAAAGACACATCGGTTTAACTTTGCATTTACTGAAGAATTTGAAACAGTACGAATGAAACAGTATAAAAGAATACAACAGTATAAACCTGTAGCTGGAATCAGCTTTCAGATGAGATCAGATGTGTTTCAACAGTAGGCACTTTTAAATCTAGATTAAAGACACAACGGTTTAACTTTGCATTTACTGAATAAACAGTACGAATAAAACATTATAAAAGAATACAACAGTATGATCGGTTTAACTTTGCATTTACTGAATGATTTAAAACAGAACGAATAAAACAGTATAAAAGAATACAACAGTATGAACCTGTAGCTGGAATCAGCTTTCAAATGAGATCAGATGTGTTTCAACAGAAGACACTTTTAAATCTAGATTAAAAACACATCGGTTTAACTTTGCATTTACTGAATGATTTAAAACAGTACGAATAAAACAGTATAAAAGAATACAACAGTATGATCGGTTTAACTTTGCATTTACTGAATGATTTAAAACAGTACGAATAAAACAGTATAAAAGAATACAACAGTATGATCGGTTTAACTTTGCATTTACTGAATGATTTAAAACAGTACGAATAAAACAGTATAAAAGAATACAACAGTATGAACCTGTATAGCTGGAATCAGCTTCAGATGAGATCAGATGTGTTTCAACAGTAGGCACTTTTAAATCTAGATTAAAAACACCATCGGTTTAACTTTGCATTTACTGAATGATTTAAAATAAAACAGTATAAAAGAATAAAACAGTATGAACCTTACCTGTTATAAAGGGAATGAAGCTTACGGTATGGTGCTTACCTGCAGAAATAAAGTACAAAAAGAACACACAGAACTTCAATTTTCAACCTGTTTGTGATTACCACACAATCCCGTCACCTGGCTGTGGTCTTCATTTGGTGAACGGTTCTTCACTCATAATTGACCTATACAAGAAATAGAGAAGAATATTAAGCAATTCTGCTCTTACATTTAGATGTGCCCCAAGAACACAGACACACCGGCTCCAAAATGTTGAAACAGTACATTTCTGTTATTTTAATGTGGCAAATGTGTCAGCTTTAAAAGAATCATACCTTACCTTTTAAACAGGATGCGCACTGCATTAAATACCTTTACTCCCAGCATAAGCAAGCAATTTTCAAAATGCTTTAAAAGTAAATGGTGATTATTTTACTTGTTTGCCTGTTTTTGACTACCATAGAATCCTGTCGCCTGGATTCCAACCTATCATTTTCAGGCTTGTAAAGCAAATAATGAAATACATTATCATTGACTTCCATAGTAGGAAAAAAAATATTTTGGAAGTATCGTGATAAATGATGAAGAAAATATTTTGAAAAATGATGGTTAGCACACAGTCGATGGTACCTATTAAATTTCATCATATTTTTTTATTCCTACTATGGAAGTCAATGGTCACTATCTGCTGTGGGTTTACCATCATTCCTCAAAATATCTTCTTTTGTGTTAATCAGAAAAAACGAACGCATACAGGTTTAAAACAACACGAGGATGAGTAAATGATGACAGAATTATCATTATTATAAATTGAAATATTTTCTTACTGCAAGTCATTTAGGTAATCAAGAAAATACTTTACCCGTTGTCTTTGCAAGTTAAACAAATACAGCTTTGCTTCCAGGTCTGTCGACGTTGCTGTGGTTTTTCGACAGCTGTAGTATGAAGGGTAGCGAATGAATGAATACATTGCACAAAAAATCCTTTTTAACTATGCAAATATCTAAAAAGTCTTAAAATAAGATGCATTATTTTGATGAGCAAAAGGACATAAGAAAATAAGCCTAGCCTTTCGGGAGAAAAAACATAAAATTTAAGTGAATTTGGGCTTAAAACAAGCAAATAAATCTGCCAAAGGGGTTAGAAACAAATCTAGATTTAAACACCTAATTCAAGAAAAATTGTCTTAGCCCATTGGCAGATTTGTTGGCTTGTTTTAATGTACATTCATGTACAATATTTCGTTTTGTCTTGTATTTCTAAGCATTTTGTACTGCCCAACGTTGTCTAGGTTGTTTAACGGTTGTCATTTTCTTTTAAAAGCTTTATAATTTATTAGTTTGGATGATTGCCATTCCTGAGAACCGCTTACATTGTAAGTAAAAGAATCATCTAAGCATTATTTTGTTGAATGTCTCTTAGACATGTAGCTGTTTGATTGTGGTTCTATTTAATGGCCAGTCTATACTTGGGGAACGGTCAAACGTCTATTAGATTTTCACTGACAGCCCAAATTAAGCCTTGTTTTAGCCTAGACACATATTCGCGGTCTATTAGAAGTTATGTAGTCGTTTAATAGCCGCTTTTTGATGACCAATGCGTTCTTGTGCCGTGGTTAGGCGTCTCTTGGATTTTCCGTAAAAAGACAAACGAATCTATTTTTAACACAAAGGCCAGGGGAGAGCGCGAACGCAGTCCCCCACTATCAGAAATTTTGCAGTCGAGATTCCCACATTTGGGGAATTCGCAAAGGGTCAGCACAACCGGAGTGCAATGGCTGAGCCTCGCCCTGGGTGAACCACCTTCATGATCATGGTATCTCCCCTGCCAGGTAAGTATGAGCAACAGCCTTTGAGGCCAGACGGCCGCATCTTCCTGTGACCGATCGCATCGACGGCGCCCCCGAAGGCCGTCCGACTACCATTTCATTACTGTGTGTGACCAGGTGGAAAGGCGCACGAAGCCAGGTCTGAAACCAAATATTCTTCGAGATCTACCCATTTTCCGTTTCCAGCCCGGTTAAACCGTGCAGAGAGAAAAACGTGAAACAATTTAAATCAAATGGATTTAAATAGCGCATTTCAATATATCGTTTCGTTATTACAAAGTAACTTTACGTGGAATAGAAACAAAGAAATGTACAGAGCAATCGAGAAACAACGAAAGCATAGCAATTTTAGAACGTGGATAAATAAAAACACAAGGGCTCAATGACTTACCCGTTGTCGTTGTGAGTTAAACAAATACAGCTATGCTTCCAGATCTGCCGACGTTGCTGTGGTTCTTCGACAGCTGTAGTACAGTGAAAAAAAAGTTTTCAGGTGTTTTGAACATCCCAATCTGTCTCGTTCGCTTTTTCAGCTGTGTCGATGATGTTTAAGTCGTCATCGTGTCACCTCCAAAATACGAATGCATACAGGTTGAAAACAACACGAGGATGAATAAATGATGACAGAGTTATCATTATAAATTAAAATATTTTCTTACTGCAAGTCATTTAGGTAATCAAGAAAATACTTTACCCGTTGTCTTAAACAAATACAGCTATGCTTCCAGGCGTGTCGACGTTGCTGTGGTTTTTCGACCGCTGTAGTATGAAGGGTAGTGGAAAAAAAGTTTTCAGGTGTTTTTAACATCCCAAACTGTCTCGTACGATTTTCTTGCGCCTTCAGCTGTGTCGAGGCTGTTTAATTCGTCCTGGTATCACCTCCGCAAACTGTAAGGAAAATAATTAAATACATTACAAAAACATTTCGTTATCAGCGTGTTCATTTCCATGCAAGCTTTTCGTTAAACCAATAATGCCAACGAATACACAGCACTTTTAAAACACACGAATTAAAAAACACTCTGTCATTCACGCACAAAAGAAACAAATTCTGTTTTTTACCTAACTTATTTGTCCCCGAGAAGGGGAGCGCACCGTTCATGGAAACACTGCAATACCACGTCGATGCATGGAGTGGAAGGAGCAAGCTCCGCTTCCATTTCCGAAGGTCAAAAATCCATTTAACGTATAGTCCCCGGGTAGGAGACGTATCAGACATTAAACTGATAAGAACAGATACTACACTTGATCTTAGCCAAAAGGCCGAGAAGCGATACCGCAATAGACGCAGCCAAAGGGGAGCCGGCGAAGGCGCTGGCTTTCGGGGTGGAGGCTAGCGGGCATTTAACTCTAATATGAAGTAGTATGTAATATGAAGGGTAGAGTGAAAAAAAAGTGTTAAAGTGTTTTAAACATCCAAATCTGTTCGTTTACTTTGTATTTTTTTCCTGTTTTCGAGTAAAAAAGAATTCTTAAATCGAGATGCATTTTCTTAAGCAAAGTGGCTTAGATTTTAAGTCTTGTTTACTGAAATAAATTCTAAAATGTAATAGGTTAAGGCCTAAATCAAGTAAAAATATATGCCAGTGGTTTAAGGGAAATAAACCTAAATTGAGTTTATTATTGCATTAAGTTGGAACAGAAATTAAGTTTATTTTTCTTACCCCACCGGCAGATATTTTTACTTGTTTTAAATATAAACCTGTTGCTTTTTAGAATTTATTTCAATTATTACAACACATAATATCTTAAGCCACTTTGCTTAACAAGTAAATGCATCTCGATTTAAGAATGGTCAGATATTTACTAGAAAACAAGACAAAAACTTCCAAACATGAATTTACAGACGGCTGGAAATTTTAAACAAAATAACTAGACATACCTATTCGGGTCTGCTCCCGTTTGCTGTGATGAAGGGGGTCTTAGTCCAAAGCACATTTTGAGGAATACTTACACATTTTACTTCTTATTTCTTTAGAATGAATTATTATTTATTTTCAATTACAAAGTATGCGATCTGATTTTCTATTTATTTATTTATTTAGCTTGTTGCACATTTGATTTGTTGCCGCATCATTCCGTGTTAATGTATTTCAATGTATTTGTTTATAAGCAAAAAGTGCGTTATTATAATTCATTATATAGCTGCGAAATATATAAAAGTATTCCCAGCAAACACAAAACGTTTTTATAACGTTTTTGTATTTGCTGGGTTGGCATCACTTTCTTTAGCTCACACAAAATTCTACCAAAAAACAGCATATCATTTTCTACTAAATAACTGCATACACTGTGGATTAAAAATGTCCGGAATGCGAACCTGGTAAAACCCAGGTAAAAAAAGCAAATAAAAAATAAACCATTTTGATTTAGCAAAAGTTTACAAATAAATGCACTCCCTGTACACAACAAGCACGTCTCGTTACCATTCATATTTTGCGTGATTTAAGTTTCGTCGCATACATTTTGGAATAAAATAAGGCTTTTAATGTATGCAGACTTCATTCTCCATTAAGGGCTTATCAATCATAATGAACGCTGTTAACTATTCTCATTGAATGGTCTAAATCCAATGCTGGTAAAGAAATCAAATGTCCATTTAAACGCAACAAGCAAACAGCTATGCTTCCAGGTCTGTCGACGTTGCTGTGGTTTTTCGACAGCTGTAATATGAAGGGTAGAGTGAAAAAAGTGTTTAAGTGTTTTAAACATCCAAATCTGTTCGTTTACTTGCTACTTTTTTCCTGTTTTCGAGTAAAAAAATAATTCTTAAATCGAGATGCATTTTCTTGTTAAGCAAAGTGGCTTAGATTTTAAGTCTTGTTTACTGAAATCAATTCTAAAATGTAATAGGTTAAGGCCTAAATCAAGTAAAAATATATGCCAGTGGGTTAAGGGAAATAAACCTAAATTGAGTTTATTATTGAATTAAGTTGAAACTGAAATTAAGTTTATTTTTCTTACCCCGCCGGCAGATATTTTTACTTGTTTTAAATATAAACCTGTTGATTTTTGTAATTTATTTCAATTATTACAATACATAACATCTTAAGCCACTTTGCGTAACAAGTAAATGCATCTCGATTTAAGAATTGTCAGATATTTACTAGAAAACAAGACAATAACAGCAAGACAGACCTTAATTTACTTTTTTCTTCCAAACATGAATTTACAGACGGCTGGAAATTTTAAATAAAACAACTAGACATACCTATTCGGGTCTGCTCCCGTTTGCTGTGATGAACGGGGTCTTGGTCCAAAGCACATTTTGAGGAATACTTACACATTTTACTTCTTATTTCTTTAGAATTAATTATTATTTATTTTCAATTACAAAGTATGCGATCTGATTTTCTAATCGCGGTGTGTTTTATTCCTCGTTTGCTTGCATGGATTTGCTTTATTTATTTTGCTTGTTGCATTTAAATGCACATTTGATTTGTTGCCGCATTATCCTGTGTTAATGTATTTCAACGTGCTCATAAACAAAAAGTGCGTTATTATAACCAATTATATAGCTGTGAAATATATAAAAGTATTCCCAAAAACCCAGGTAAAAAAGTAAAATAAAAAATAAACCATTTTGATTTAGCAAAAGTTTACAAATAAATGCACTCCCTGTACACAACAAGCACGTCTGGTTACCATTCATGTTTTGCATGATTTAAGTCTCGTCGCATACATGTTTGCGTAAGGATTTGATATTTATTTTTTGTGGAAGTTTATTAAACTAAAAGGCTTTGTATTTTTGCTCCGTGAGCCGCTTGGACGCTGTTTAAATAGTCATCGGGAGTTAACTGTATTTTGCTGTCCTGCAGTTTTTTTCTTTCTTTACGTGTGTATATAAGTGTATGTACCATTTATATAACTATTTCCACATGTAATATCTGAGCGGTGGTTTTTGAGACTTAAACAGAAGGCGAGAGTATGTTTGTGTGTTTTGGTTTATTTTTGGTTCGTCACTGCTTTTAAGAACTATGCACTGATTTGCTGTGTGGTTTGTCCCTTCTGTTAAAAAGTGGATTTAATCTAGTCTCTCCAATTGTGGGTAAATAACCGGTGGGCCGTAAATTTTATCTTTTAAATATTTTTAAGCACTTTCTGTAAAAAATAAATTTGTACTATTTTTGGAGAGTCACGTCTCTGTCTTTAATCCCATCCGAACCAGCAGGGTCCTTTTCATATTTTTGTAACTTTTTTGTTTGTTTATTTTTTCTCTTGGGTTCAATCTATTTTCCTGTGTGAATAAATAACCCAGGTGACCTAGTCGGTTCCTTTTCATACCTTTAACCAAAGGTTACACATGCAAGCAAACGAGGAATAACACATACGATTAGATCATCACGTCACATACTTTGGAATTAATAAGAAACAATTATTCAGTCTAAAGAAATGAGAAGTAAAACGTGTATGTACTTCTTCAAATGGGCACACTTTGGACAACGACCCCCGTCATTACAGTAAAATGTTTTCCCTACTTCCGGTCAAAGCCGCCATTTTGTGAAATGGGCATATAGGCGACGCTGGAGCATGCCGCCATTGTCTCTGTTCAACAAAACAATTGTGTTTATATATAGATCTATTCGATTTTTTTTTCGATTTCAATCACCGAATACAAGGTACAACACGATGCCATCTGGCCCTTCTCTCTGGTTTATGTTTGTAAGGAAAATAGAGGGCGAAATTCCATTTCAGTCAAACATTCCTTCGTGCCACGCTGCTTTTTTTCTTTGAACGAAAAAAAAAACCCGTGTGCTCCGCCTATACAATTCGTTTTCCTGTTTATGATTATTTTATGCTTAAAACAAGCAAATAAATCTGCCTAAAGGGTAAGAAAAAAAGTCGTGAACTTTTCCCATAAATACTATTTCAAGAAAAACTGTCCTACCCCACTGGCCGATTTTTTGCTTGTTTAAATTCACTTCGATTGCATATATAAAAATATTGTCTACAAACTAGATCACCGGGCAGATGTTTATCTTTTTAGTATCCACCGAAGACACATGCGAACCTGCATATGGGCCAAACTTTTCCACAATACACATTCGTTGTGTGCACGCGCCATTGTCTTTGTTCAACGCGACAGCGTGCTCCGCCTAAATAATTTGACCCATTTTAACATGGGTTTGTTTCTCGTTGTTGTTTTTTCTTTGAAAACAATCTATATAGCGCTCTCCACAATCGTTTTGGTGTTAGCTTTACGTGGAATAGAAACACACAAAAGTACTGAGCGAACGAGAAACATATTATAGAACGCGCAACATCATATAGATCACGGATTGGAAACCAAACTGGCAACCACGCACAAAAGAAGCAAACTCTGGTTTTAAACTCACCTTATTTGTGCCCGGAAAGCACCCGAGTCGATGAACGGAGTGGACGGAGCAAGCCTCGCTTCCATTTCCGAAGGTCCAAAATCCATTTAAACTTGTAGTCCCCGGTGTCCACTTGTTCTTGTCCAAAAAGCCGAGAAGCGATACCGCAATGGGAGCCGGAGAAGGCGCTGGCTGTCGGGATGGAGGTTAACGGGTCAGAGGTCTGGCACTGAAGGTCTGGGTCCATTCCTCACCGTGTGCATTTCACTCTATACGTGTAAAAAACATACAAATACATAAAATACATACAGAAACAGTTATCACTTACACAAAAAGAACATGAAGGTAAAGCTTCAGTTAATTTGCTTGCTGATTGCTTTTTGCATGCACATAAAAAACTGAACAAAACTGATATACTAAACAAAATAGGCCCTAAAATTGAGGAACACCAGTTGTATAGCTATTTTTTAAATATGAAATAAGACAATAAATTACAAATAACATTTGAATGCCTGCAGCTTGTTCATGTCCACTCCACAAAAAAAAAACAGTGTGACCCTTCTATTTGGTTTCAAGTTTGAAAGTTTCGAACCTATGCAACACTCTTAAGACAAATGCTCCTAAAAAGTACCAAATAAGGGTTCCTCAGCATGTAACCACAGCAGAACCCGTTTTTTGGTACTATATGGAAACTTTTTATAAGGTTCTATAAAGAATCTTGCCTTGAAAAGTGCTCGCCTCAATGGTGCTATAAAAAAACATTAATTTATCAGCTGTCAGGAGTGACATTTTTGTTACTTATCCACTTTTTAATGTATAACACTTGATAAAGATTATTTATTGTCAATTCTTCACATGTTTCAAGCATACAAAGCAATCGAAATACAAGGTGCATCAGCATTCAGTTAATATGCCACCTGGAGCTGGAATCAGCTTTCAGAAGAGATCAGATGTGTTTCAACGGTAGACACTTTTAAATCTAGATGAAAAACACGACGGTTTAACTTTGCATTTACTGAATGATTTAAAACAGTACGAATGAAACAGTATAAAAGAATACAACAGTATGAACCTGTAGCTGGAATCAGCTTTCGGATGAGATCAGATGTGTTTCAACAGTAGGCACTTTTAAACCTAGATTAAAAACACATCAGTTTAACTTTGCATTTACTGAATGATTTAAAACAGTACGAATGAAACAGTATAAAAGAATACAACAGTATGAACCTGTAGCTGGAATCAGCTTTCAAATGAGATCAGATGTGTTTCAACAGTGGGCACTTTTAAACCTAGATTAAAGACACATCGATTTAACTTTGCATTTACTGAAGAATATAAAACAGTACGAATAAAACAGTATAAAAGAATACAACAGTATGATCGGTTTAACTTTGCATTTACTGAATGATTTAAAACAGTACGAATAAAACAGTATAAAAGAATACAACAGTATGAACCTGTAGCTGGAATCAGCTTTCAGATGAGATCAGATGTGTTTCAACAGTAGGCACTTTTAAATCTAGATTTAAAGACACATCGGTTTAACTTTGCATTTACTGAAGAATTTGAAACAGTACGAATGAAACAGTATAAAAGAATACAACAGTATAAACCTGTAGCTGGAATCAGCTTTCAGATGAGATCAGATGTGTTTCAACAGTAGGCACTTTTAAATCTAGATTAAAGACACAACGGTTTAACTTTGCATTTACTGAATAAACAGTACGAATAAAACATTATAAAAGAATACAACAGTATGATCGGTTTAACTTTGCATTTACTGAATGATTTAAAACAGAACGAATAAAACAGTATAAAAGAATACAACAGTATGAACCTGTAGCTGGAATCAGCTTTCAAATGAGATCAGATGTGTTTCAACAGAAGACACTTTTGAATCTAGATTAAAAACACATCGGTTTAACTTTGCATTTACTGAATGATTTAAAACAGTACGAATAAAACAGTATAAAAGAATACAACAGTATGATCGGTTTAACTTTGCATTTACTGAATGATTTAAAACAGTACGAATAAAACAGTATAAAAGAATACAACAGTATGATCGGTTTAACTTTGCATTTACTGAATGATTTAAAACAGTACGAATAAAACAGTATAAAAGAATACAACAGTATGAACCTGTATAGCTGGAATCAGCTTCAGATGAGATCAGATGTGTTTCAACAGTAGGCACTTTTAAATCTAGATTAAAAACACCATCGGTTTAACTTTGCATTTACTGAATGATTTAAAATAAAACAGTATAAAAGAATAAAACAGTATGAACCTTGCCTGTTATAAAGGGAATGAAGCTTACGGTATGGTGCTTACCTGCAGAAATAAAGTACAAAAAGAACACACAGAACTTCAATTTTCAACCTGTTTGTGATTACCACACAATCCCGTCACCTGGCTGTGGTCTTCATTTGGTGAACGGTTCTTCACTCATAATTGACCTATACAAGAAATAGAGAAGAATATTAAGCAATTCTGCTCTTACATTTAGATGTGCCCCAAGAACACAGACACACCGGCTCCAAAATGTTGAAACAGTACATTTCTGTTATTTTAATGTGGCAAATGTGTCAGCTTTAAAAGAATCATACCTTACCTTTTAAACAGGATGCGCACTGCATTAAATACCTTTACTCCCAGCATAAGCAAGCAATTTTCAAAATGCTTTAAAAGTAAATGGTGATTATTTTACTTGTTTGCCTGTTTTTGACTACCATAGAATCCTGTCGCCTGGATTCCAACCTATCATTTTCAGGCTTGTAAAGCAAATAATGAAATACATTATCATTGACTTCCATAGTAGGAAAAAAATATTTTGGAAGTATCGTGATAAATGATGAAGAAAATATTTTGAAAAATGATGGTTAGCACACAGTCGATGGTACCTATTAAATTTCATCATATTTTTTTATTCCTACTATGGAAGTCAATGGTCACTATCTGCTGTGGGTTTACCATCATTCCTCAAAATATCTTCTTTTGTGTTAATCAGAAAAAACGAACGCATACAGGTTTAAAACAACACGAGGATGAGTAAATGATGACAGAATTATCATTATTATAAATTGAAATATTTTCTTACTGCAAGTCATTTAGGTAATCAAGAAAATACTTTACCCGTTGTCTTTGCAAGTTAAACAAATACAGCTTTGCTTCCAGGTCTGTCGACGTTGCTGTGGTTTTTCGACAGCTGTAGTATGAAGGGTAGCGAATGAATGAATACATTGCACAAAAAATCCTTTTTAACTATGCAAATATCTAAAAAGTCTTAAAATAAGATGCATTATTTTGATGAGCAAAAGGACATAAGAAAATAAGCCTAGCCTTTCGGGAGAAAAAACATAAAATTTAAGTGAATTTGGGCTTAAAACAAGCAAATAAATCTGCCAAAGGGGTTAGAAACAAATCTAGATTTAAACACCTAATTCAAGAAAAATTGTCTTAGCCCATTGGCAGATTTGTTGGCTTGTTTTAATGTACATTCATGTACAATATTTCGTTTTGTCTTGTATTTCTAAGCATTTTGTACTGCCCAACGTTGTCTAGGTTGTTTAACGGTTGTCATTTTCTTTTAAAAGCTTTATAATTTATTAGTTTGGATGATTGCCATTCCTGAGAACCGCTTACATTGTAAGTAAAAGAATCATCTAAGCATTATTTTGTTGAATGTCTCTTAGACATGTAGCTGTTTGATTGTGGTTCTATTTAATGGCCAGTCTATACTTGGGGAACGGTCAAACGTCTATTAGATTTTCACTGACAGCCCAAATTAAGCCTTGTTTTAGCCTAGACACATATTCGCGGTCTATTAGAAGTTATGTAGTCGTTTAATAGCCGCTTTTTGATGACCAATGCGTTCTTGTGCCGTGGTTAGGCGTCTCTTGGATTTTCCGTAAAAAGACAAACGAATCTATTTTTAACACAAAGGCCAGGGGAGAGCGCGAACGCAGTCCCCCACTATCAGAAATTTTGCAGTCGAGATTCCCACATTTGGGGAATTCGCAAAGGGTCAGCACAACCGGAGTGCAATGGCTGAGCCTCGCCCTGGGTGAACCACCTTCATGATCATGGTATCTCCCCTGCCAGGTAAGTATGAGCAACAGCCTTTGAGGCCAGACGGCCGCATCTTCCTGTGACCGATCGCATCGACGGCGCCCCCGAAGGCCGTCCGACTACCATTTCATTACTGTGTGTGACCAGGTGGAAAGGCGCACGAAGCCAGGTCTGAAACCAAATATTCTTCGAGATCTACCCATTTTCCGTTTCCAGCCCGGTTAAACCGTGCAGAGAGAAAAACGTGAAACAATTTAAATCAAATGGATTTAAATAGCGCATTTCAATATATCGTTTCGTTATTACAAAGTAACTTTACGTGGAATAGAAACAAAGAAATGTACAGAGCAATCGAGAAACAACGAAAGCATAGCAATTTTAGAACGTGGATAAATAAAAACACAAGGGCTCAATGACTTACCCGTTGTCGTTGTGAGTTAAACAAATACAGCTATGCTTCCAGATCTGCCGACGTTGCTGTGGTTCTTCGACAGCTGTAGTACAGTGAAAAAAAAGTTTTCAGGTGTTTTGAACATCCCAATCTGTCTCGTTCGCTTTTTCAGCTGTGTCGATGATGTTAGTCGTCATCGTGTCACCTCCAAAATACGAATGCATACAGGTTGAAAACAACACGAGGATGAATAAATGATGACAGAGTTATCATTATAAATTAAAATATTTTCTTACTGCAAGTCATTTAGGTAATCAAGAAAATACTTTACCCGTTGTCTTAAACAAATACAGCTATGCTTCCAGGCGTGTCGACGTTGCTGTGGTTCTTCGACCGCTGTAGTATGAAGGGTAGTGGAAAAAAAGTTTTCTGGTGTTTTTAACGTCCCAAACTGTCTCGTACGATTTTCTTGCGCCTTCAGCTGTGTCGAGGCTGTTTAATTCGTCCTGGTATCACCTCCGCAAACTGTAAGGAAAATAATTAAATACATTACAAAAACATTTCGTTATCAGCGTGTTCATTTCCATGCAAGCTTTTCGTTAAACCAATAATGCCAACGAATACACAGCACTTTTAAAACACACGAATTAAAAAACACTCTGTCATTCACGCACAAAAGAAACAAATTCTGTTTTTTACCTAACTTATTTGTCCCCGAGAAGGGGAGCGCACCGTTCATGGAAACACTGCAATACCACGTCGATGCATGGAGTGGAAGGAGCAAGCTCCGCTTCCATTTCCGAAGGTCAAAAATCCATTTAACGTATAGTCCCCGGGTAGGAGACGTATCAGACATTAAACTGATAAGAACAGATACTACACTTGATCTTAGCCAAAAGGCCGAGAAGCGATACCGCAATAGACGCAGCCAAAGGGGAGCCGGCGAAGGCGCTGGCTTTCGGGGTGGAGGCTAGCGGGCATTTAACTCTAATATGAAGTAGTATGTAATATGAAGGGTAGAGTGAAAAAAAAGTGTTAAAGTGTTTTAAACATCCAAATCTGTTCGTTTACTTTGTATTTTTTTCCTGTTTTCGAGTAAAAAAGAATTCTTAAATCGAGATGCATTTTCTTAAGCAAAGTGGCTTAGATTTTAAGTCTTGTTTACTGAAATAAATTCTAAAATGTAATAGGTTAAGGCCTAAATCAAGTAAAAATATATGCCAGTGGTTTAAGGGAAATAAACCTAAATTGAGTTTATTATTGCATTAAGTTGGAACAGAAATTAAGTTTATTTTTCTTACCCCACCGGCAGATATTTTTACTTGTTTTAAATATAAACCTGTTGCTTTTTAGAATTTATTTCAATTATTACAACACATAATATCTTAAGCCACTTTGCTTAACAAGTAAATGCATCTCGATTTAAGAATGGTCAGATATTTACTAGAAAACAAGACAAAAACTTCCAAACATGAATTTACAGACGGCTGGAAATTTTAAACAAAATAACTAGACATACCTATTCGGGTCTGCTCCCGTTTGCTGTGATGAAGGGGGTCTTAGTCCAAAGCACATTTTGAGGAATACTTACACATTTTACTTCTTATTTCTTTAGAATGAATTATTATTTATTTTCAATTACAAAGTATGCGATCTGATTTTCTATTTATTTATTTATTTAGCTTGTTGCACATTTGATTTGTTGCCGCATCATTCCGTGTTAATGTATTTCAATGTATTTGTTTATAAGCAAAAAGTGCGTTATTATAATTCATTATATAGCTGCGAAATATATAAAAGTATTCCCAGCAAACACAAAACGTTTTTATAACGTTTTTGTATTTGCTGGGTTGGCATCACTTTCTTTAGCTCACACAAAATTCTACCAAAAAACAGCATATCATTTTCTACTAAATAACTGCATACACTGTGGATTAAAAATGTCCGGAATGCGAACCTGGTAAAACCCAGGTAAAAAAAGCAAATAAAAAATAAACCATTTTGATTTAGCAAAAGTTTACAAATAAATGCACTCCCTGTACACAACAAGCACGTCTCGTTACCATTCATATTTTGCGTGATTTAAGTTTCGTCGCATACATTTTGGAATAAAATAAGGCTTTTAATGTATGCAGACTTCATTCTCCATTAAGGGCTTATCAATCATAATGAACGCTGTTAACTATTCTCATTGAATGGTCTAAATCCAATGCTGGTAAAGAAATCAAATGTCCATTTAAACGCAACAAGCAAACAGCTATGCTTCCAGGTCTGTCGACGTTGCTGTGGTTTTTCGACAGCTGTAATATGAAGGGTAGAGTGAAAAAAGTGTTTAAGTGTTTTAAACATCCAAATCTGTTCGTTTACTTGCTACTTTTTTCCTGTTTTCGAGTAAAAAAATAATTCTTAAATCGAGATGCATTTTCTTGTTAAGCAAAGTGGCTTAGATTTTAAGTCTTGTTTACTGAAATCAATTCTAAAATGTAATAGGTTAAGGCCTAAATCAAGTAAAAATATATGCCAGTGGGTTAAGGGAAATAAACCTAAATTGAGTTTATTATTGAATTAAGTTGAAACTGAAATTAAGTTTATTTTTCTTACCCCGCCGGCAGATATTTTTACTTGTTTTAAATATAAACCTGTTGATTTTTGTAATTTATTTCAATTATTACAATACATAACATCTTAAGCCACTTTGCGTAACAAGTAAATGCATCTCGATTTAAGAATTGTCAGATATTTACTAGAAAACAAGACAATAACAGCAAGACAGACCTTAATTTACTTTTTTCTTCCAAACATGAATTTACAGACGGCTGGAAATTTTAAATAAAACAACTAGACATACCTATTCGGGTCTGCTCCCGTTTGCTGTGATGAACGGGGTCTTGGTCCAAAGCACATTTTGAGGAATACTTACACATTTTACTTCTTATTTCTTTAGAATTAATTATTATTTATTTTCAATTACAAAGTATGCGATCTGATTTTCTAATCGCGGTGTGTTTTATTCCTCGTTTGCTTGCATGGATTTGCTTTATTTATTTTGCTTGTTGCATTTAAATGCACATTTGATTTGTTGCCGCATTATCCTGTGTTAATGTATTTCAACGTGCTCATAAACAAAAAGTGCGTTATTATAACCAATTATATAGCTGTGAAATATATAAAAGTATTCCCAAAAACCCAGGTAAAAAAGTAAAATAAAAAATAAACCATTTTGATTTAGCAAAAGTTTACAAATAAATGCACTCCCTGTACACAACAAGCACGTCTGGTTACCATTCATGTTTTGCATGATTTAAGTCTCGTCGCATACATGTTTGCGTAAGGATTTGATATTTATTTTTTGTGGAAGTTTATTAAACTAAAAGGCTTTGTATTTTTGCTCCGTGAGCCGCTTGGACGCTGTTTAAATAGTCATCGGGAGTTAACTGTATTTTGCTGTCCTGCAGTTTTTTTCTTTCTTTACGTGTGTATATAAGTGTATGTACCATTTATATAACTATTTCCACATGTAATATCTGAGCGGTGGTTTTTGAGACTTAAACAGAAGGCGAGAGTATGTTTGTGTGTTTTGGTTTATTTTTGGTTCGTCACTGCTTTTAAGAACTATGCACTGATTTGCTGTGTGGTTTGTCCCTTCTGTTAAAAAGTGGATTTAATCTAGTCTCTCCAATTGTGGGTAAATAACCGGTGGGCCGTAAATTTTATCTTTTAAATATTTTTAAGCACTTTCTGTAAAAAATAAATTTGTACTATTTTTGGAGAGTCACGTCTCTGTCTTTAATCCCATCCGAACCAGCAGGGTCCTTTTCATATTTTTGTAACTTTTTTGTTTGTTTATTTTTTCTCTTGGGTTCAATCTATTTTCCTGTGTGAATAAATAACCCAGGTGACCTAGTCGGTTCCTTTTCATACCTTTAACCAAAGGTTACACATGCAAGCAAACGAGGAATAACACATACGATTAGATCATCACGTCACATACTTTGGAATTAATAAGAAACAATTATTCAGTCTAAAGAAATGAGAAGTAAAACGTGTATGTACTTCTTCAAATGGGCACACTTTGGACAACGACCCCCGTCATTACAGTAAAATGTTTTCCCTACTTCCGGTCAAAGCCGCCATTTTGTGAAATGGGCATATAGGCGACGCTGGAGCATGCCGCCATTGTCTCTGTTCAACAAAACAATTGTGTTTATATATAGATCTATTCGATTTTTTTTCGATTTCAATCACCGAATACAAGGTACAACACGATGCCATCTGGCCCTTCTCTCTGGTTTATGTTTGTAAGGAAAATAGAGGGCGAAATTCCATTTCAGTCAAACATTCCTTCGTGCCACGCTGCTTTTTTTCTTTGAACGAAAAAAAAACCCGTGTGCTCCGCCTATATTAGATTTTCACTGACAGCCCAAATTAAGCCTTGTTTTAGCCTAGACACATATTCGCGGTCTATTAGAAGTTATGTAGTCGTTTAATAGCCGCTTTTTGATGACCAATGCGTTCTTGTGCCGTGGTTAGGCGTCTCTTGGATTTTCCGTAAAAAGACAAACGAATCTATTTTTAACACAAAGGCCAGGGGAGAGCGCGAACGCAGTCCCCCACTATCAGAAATTTTGCAGTCGAGATTCCCACATTTGGGGAATTCGCAAAGGGTCAGCACAACCGGAGTGCAATGGCTGAGCCTCGCCCTGGGTGAACCACCTTCATGATCATGGTATCTCCCCTGCCAGGTAAGTATGAGCAACAGCCTTTGAGGCCAGACGGCCGCATCTTCCTGTGACCGATCGCATCGACGGCGCCCCCGAAGGCCGTCCGACTACCATTTCATTACTGTGTGTGACCAGGTGGAAAGGCGCACGAAGCCAGGTCTGAAACCAAATATTCTTCGAGATCTACCCATTTTCCGTTTCCAGCCCGGTTAAACCGTGCAGAGAGAAAAACGTGAAACAATTTAAATCAAATGGATTTAAATAGCGCATTTCAATATATCGTTTCGTTATTACAAAGTAACTTTACGTGGAATAGAAACAAAGAAATGTACAGAGCAATCGAGAAACAACGAAAGCATAGCAATTTTAGAACGTGGATAAATAAAAACACAAGGGCTCAATGACTTACCCGTTGTCGTTGTGAGTTAAACAAATACAGCTATGCTTCCAGATCTGCCGACGTTGCTGTGGTTCTTCGACAGCTGTAGTACAGTGAAAAAAAAGTTTTCAGGTGTTTTGAACATCCCAATCTGTCTCGTTCGCTTTTTCAGCTGTGTCGATGATGTTTAAGTCGTCATCGTGTCACCTCCAAAATACGAATGCATACAGGTTGAAAACAACACGAGGATGAATAAATGATGACAGAGTTATCATTATAAATTAAAATATTTTCTTACTGCAAGTCATTTAGGTAATCAAGAAAATACTTTACCCGTTGTCTTAAACAAATACAGCTATGCTTCCAGGCGTGTCGACGTTGCTGTGGTTTTTCGACCGCTGTAGTATGAAGGGTAGTGGAAAAAAAGTTTTCAGGTGTTTTTAACATCCCAAACTGTCTCGTACGATTTTCTTGCGCCTTCAGCTGTGTCGAGGCTGTTTAATTCGTCCTGGTATCACCTCCGCAAACTGTAAGGAAAATAATTAAATACATTACAAAAACATTTCGTTATCAGCGTGTTCATTTCCATGCAAGCTTTTCGTTAAACCAATAATGCCAACGAATACACAGCACTTTTAAAACACACGAATTAAAAAACACTCTGTCATTCACGCACAAAAGAAACAAATTCTGTTTTTTACCTAACTTATTTGTCCCCGAGAAGGGGAGCGCACCGTTCATGGAAACACTGCAATACCACGTCGATGCATGGAGTGGAAGGAGCAAGCTCCGCTTCCATTTCCGAAGGTCAAAAATCCATTTAACGTATAGTCCCCGGGTAGGAGACGTATCAGACATTAAACTGATAAGAACAGATACTACACTTGATCTTAGCCAAAAGGCCGAGAAGCGATACCGCAATAGACGCAGCCAAAGGGGAGCCGGCGAAGGCGCTGGCTTTCGGGGTGGAGGCTAGCGGGCATTTAACTCTAATATGAAGTAGTATGTAATATGAAGGGTAGAGTGAAAAAAAAGTGTTAAAGTGTTTTAAACATCCAAATCTGTTCGTTTACTTTGTATTTTTTTCCTGTTTTCGAGTAAAAAAGAATTCTTAAATCGAGATGCATTTTCTTAAGCAAAGTGGCTTAGATTTTAAGTCTTGTTTACTGAAATAAATTCTAAAATGTAATAGGTTAAGGCCTAAATCAAGTAAAAATATATGCCAGTGGTTTAAGGGAAATAAACCTAAATTGAGTTTATTATTGCATTAAGTTGGAACAGAAATTAAGTTTATTTTTCTTACCCCACCGGCAGATATTTTTACTTGTTTTAAATATAAACCTGTTGCTTTTTAGAATTTATTTCAATTATTACAACACATAATATCTTAAGCCACTTTGCTTAACAAGTAAATGCATCTCGATTTAAGAATGGTCAGATATTTACTAGAAAACAAGACAAAAACTTCCAAACATGAATTTACAGACGGCTGGAAATTTTAAACAAAATAACTAGACATACCTATTCGGGTCTGCTCCCGTTTGCTGTGATGAAGGGGGTCTTAGTCCAAAGCACATTTTGAGGAATACTTACACATTTTACTTCTTATTTCTTTAGAATGAATTATTATTTATTTTCAATTACAAAGTATGCGATCTGATTTTCTATTTATTTATTTATTTAGCTTGTTGCACATTTGATTTGTTGCCGCATCATTCCGTGTTAATGTATTTCAATGTATTTGTTTATAAGCAAAAAGTGCGTTATTATAATTCATTATATAGCTGCGAAATATATAAAAGTATTCCCAGCAAACACAAAACGTTTTTATAACGTTTTTGTATTTGCTGGGTTGGCATCACTTTCTTTAGCTCACACAAAATTCTACCAAAAAACAGCATATCATTTTCTACTAAATAACTGCATACACTGTGGATTAAAAATGTCCGGAATGCGAACCTGGTAAAACCCAGGTAAAAAAAGCAAATAAAAAATAAACCATTTTGATTTAGCAAAAGTTTACAAATAAATGCACTCCCTGTACACAACAAGCACGTCTCGTTACCATTCATATTTTGCGTGATTTAAGTTTCGTCGCATACATTTTGGAATAAAATAAGGCTTTTAATGTATGCAGACTTCATTCTCCATTAAGGGCTTATCAATCATAATGAACGCTGTTAACTATTCTCATTGAATGGTCTAAATCCAATGCTGGTAAAGAAATCAAATGTCCATTTAAACGCAACAAGCAAACAGCTATGCTTCCAGGTCTGTCGACGTTGCTGTGGTTTTTCGACAGCTGTAATATGAAGGGTAGAGTGAAAAAAGTGTTTAAGTGTTTTAAACATCCAAATCTGTTCGTTTACTTGCTACTTTTTTCCTGTTTTCGAGTAAAAAAATAATTCTTAAATCGAGATGCATTTTCTTGTTAAGCAAAGTGGCTTAGATTTTAAGTCTTGTTTACTGAAATCAATTCTAAAATGTAATAGGTTAAGGCCTAAATCAAGTAAAAATATATGCCAGTGGGTTAAGGGAAATAAACCTAAATTGAGTTTATTATTGAATTAAGTTGAAACTGAAATTAAGTTTATTTTTCTTACCCCGCCGGCAGATATTTTTACTTGTTTTAAATATAAACCTGTTGATTTTTGTAATTTATTTCAATTATTACAATACATAACATCTTAAGCCACTTTGCGTAACAAGTAAATGCATCTCGATTTAAGAATTGTCAGATATTTACTAGAAAACAAGACAATAACAGCAAGACAGACCTTAATTTACTTTTTTCTTCCAAACATGAATTTACAGACGGCTGGAAATTTTAAATAAAACAACTAGACATACCTATTCGGGTCTGCTCCCGTTTGCTGTGATGAACGGGGTCTTGGTCCAAAGCACATTTTGAGGAATACTTACACATTTTACTTCTTATTTCTTTAGAATTAATTATTATTTATTTTCAATTACAAAGTATGCGATCTGATTTTCTAATCGCGGTGTGTTTTATTCCTCGTTTGCTTGCATGGATTTGCTTTATTTATTTTGCTTGTTGCATTTAAATGCACATTTGATTTGTTGCCGCATTATCCTGTGTTAATGTATTTCAACGTGCTCATAAACAAAAAGTGCGTTATTATAACCAATTATATAGCTGTGAAATATATAAAAGTATTCCCAAAAACCCAGGTAAAAAAGTAAAATAAAAAATAAACCATTTTGATTTAGCAAAAGTTTACAAATAAATGCACTCCCTGTACACAACAAGCACGTCTGGTTACCATTCATGTTTTGCATGATTTAAGTCTCGTCGCATACATGTTTGCGTAAGGATTTGATATTTATTTTTTGTGGAAGTTTATTAAACTAAAAGGCTTTGTATTTTTGCTCCGTGAGCCGCTTGGACGCTGTTTAAATAGTCATCGGGAGTTAACTGTATTTTGCTGTCCTGCAGTTTTTTTCTTTCTTTACGTGTGTATATAAGTGTATGTACCATTTATATAACTATTTCCACATGTAATATCTGAGCGGTGGTTTTTGAGACTTAAACAGAAGGCGAGAGTATGTTTGTGTGTTTTGGTTTATTTTTGGTTCGTCACTGCTTTTAAGAACTATGCACTGATTTGCTGTGTGGTTTGTCCCTTCTGTTAAAAAGTGGATTTAATCTAGTCTCTCCAATTGTGGGTAAATAACCGGTGGGCCGTAAATTTTATCTTTTAAATATTTTTAAGCACTTTCTGTAAAAAATAAATTTGTACTATTTTTGGAGAGTCACGTCTCTGTCTTTAATCCCATCCGAACCAGCAGGGTCCTTTTCATATTTTTGTAACTTTTTTGTTTGTTTATTTTTTCTCTTGGGTTCAATCTATTTTCCTGTGTGAATAAATAACCCAGGTGACCTAGTCGGTTCCTTTTCATACCTTTAACCAAAGGTTACACATGCAAGCAAACGAGGAATAACACATACGATTAGATCATCACGTCACATACTTTGGAATTAATAAGAAACAATTATTCAGTCTAAAGAAATGAGAAGTAAAACGTGTATGTACTTCTTCAAATGGGCACACTTTGGACAACGACCCCCGTCATTACAGTAAAATGTTTTCCCTACTTCCGGTCAAAGCCGCCATTTTGTGAAATGGGCATATAGGCGACGCTGGAGCATGCCGCCATTGTCTCTGTTCAACAAAACAATTGTGTTTATATATAGATCTATTCGATTTTTTTTCGATTTCAATCACCGAATACAAGGTACAACACGATGCCATCTGGCCCTTCTCTCTGGTTTATGTTTGTAAGGAAAATAGAGGGCGAAATTCCATTTCAGTCAAACATTCCTTCGTGCCACGCTGCTTTTTTTCTTTGAACGAAAAAAAAACCCGTGTGCTCCGCCTATACAATTCGTTTTCCTGTTTATGATTATTTTATGCTTAAAACAAGCAAATAAATCTGCCTAAAGGGTAAGAAAAAAAGTCGTGAACTTTTCCCATAAATACTATTTCAAGAAAAACTGTCCTACCCCACTGGCCGATTTTTTGCTTGTTTAAATTCACTTCGATTGCATATATAAAAATATTGTCTACAAACTAGATCACCGGGCAGATGTTTATCTTTTTAGTATCCACCGAAGACACATGCGAACCTGCATATGGGCCAAACTTTTCCACAATACACATTCGTTGTGTGCACGCGCCATTGTCTTTGTTCAACGCGACAGCGTGCTCCGCCTAAATAATTTGACCCATTTTAACATGGGTTTGTTTCTCGTTGTTGTTTTTTCTTTGAAAACAATCTATATAGCGCTCTCCACAATCGTTTTGGTGTTAGCTTTACGTGGAATAGAAACACACAAAAGTACTGAGCGAACGAGAAACATATTATAGAACGCGCAACATCATATAGATCACGGATTGGAAACCAAACTGGCAACCACGCACAAAAGAAGCAAACTCTGGTTTTAAACTCACCTTATTTGTGCCCGGAAAGCGCCCGAGTCGATGAACGGAGTGGACGGAGCAAGCCTCGCTTCCATTTCCGAAGGTCAAAAATCCATTTAAACTTGTAGTCCCCGGTGTCCACTTGATCTTGTCCAAAAAGCCGAGAAGCGATACCGCAATGGGAGGCGGAGAAGGCGCTGGCTGTCGGGATGGAGGTTAACGGGTCAGAGGTCTGGCACTGAAGGTCTGGGTCCATTCCTCACCGTGTGCATTTCACTCTATACGTGTAAAAAACATACAAATACATAAAATACATACAGAAACAGTTATCACTTACACAAAAAGAACATGAAGGTAAAGCTTCAGTTAATTTGCTTGCTGATTGCTTTTTGCATGCACATAAAAAACTGAACAAAACTGATATACTAAACAAAATAGGCCCTAAAATTGAGGAACACCAGTTGTATAGCTATTTTTTAAATATGAAATAAGACAATAAATTACAAATAACATTTGAATGCCTGCAGCTTGTTCATGTCCACTCCACAAAAAAAAAACAGTGTGACCCTTCTATTTGGTTTCAAGTTTGAAAGTTTCGAACCTATGCAACACTCTTAAGACAAATGCTCCTAAAAAGTACCAAATAAGGGTTCCTCAGCATGTAACCACAGCAGAACCCGTTTTTTGGTACTATATGGAAACTTTTTATAAGGTTCTATAAAGAATCTTGCCTTGAAAAGTGCTCGCCTCAATGGTGCTATAAAAAAACATTAATTTATCAGCTGTCAGGAGTGACATTTTTGTTACTTATCCACTTTTTAATGTATAACACTTGATAAAGATTATTTATTGTCAATTCTTCACATGTTTCAAGCATACAAAGCAATCGAAATACAAGGTGCATCAGCATTCAGTTAATATGCCACCTGGAGCTGGAATCAGCTTTCAGAAGAGATCAGATGTGTTTCAACGGTAGACACTTTTAAATCTAGATGAAAAACACGACGGTTTAACTTTGCATTTACTGAATGATTTAAAACAGTACGAATGAAACAGTATAAAAGAATACAACAGTATGAACCTGTAGCTGGAATCAGCTTTCGGATGAGATCAGATGTGTTTCAACAGTAGGCACTTTTAAACCTAGATTAAAAACACATCAGTTTAACTTTGCATTTACTGAATGATTTAAAACAGTACGAATGAAACAGTATAAAAGAATACAACAGTATGAACCTGTAGCTGGAATCAGCTTTCAAATGAGATCAGATGTGTTTCAACAGTGGGCACTTTTAAACCTAGATTAAAGACACATCGATTTAACTTTGCATTTACTGAAGAATATAAAACAGTACGAATAAAACAGTATAAAAGAATACAACAGTATAAACCTGTAGCTGGAATCAGCTTTCAGATGAGATCAGATGTGTTTCAACAGTAGGCACTTTTAAATCTAGATTAAAGACACAACGGTTTAACTTTGCATTTACTGAATAAACAGTACGAATAAAACATTATAAAAGAATACAACAGTATGATCGGTTTAACTTTGCATTTACTGAATGATTTAAAACAGAACGAATAAAACAGTATAAAAGAATACAACAGTATGAACCTGTAGCTGGAATCAGCTTTCAAATGAGATCAGATGTGTTTCAACAGAAGACACTTTTGAATCTAGATTAAAAACACATCGGTTTAACTTTGCATTTACTGAATGATTTAAAACAGTACGAATAAAACAGTATAAAAGAATACAACAGTATGATCGGTTTAACTTTGCATTTACTGAATGATTTAAAACAGTACGAATAAAACAGTATAAAAGAATACAACAGTATGATCGGTTTAACTTTGCATTTACTGAATGATTTAAAACAGTACGAATAAAACAGTATAAAAGAATACAACAGTATGAACCTGTATAGCTGGAATCAGCTTCAGATGAGATCAGATGTGTTTCAACAGTAGGCACTTTTAAATCTAGATTAAAAACACCATCGGTTTAACTTTGCATTTACTGAATGATTTAAAATAAAACAGTATAAAAGAATAAAACAGTATGAACCTTGCCTGTTATAAAGGGAATGAAGCTTACGGTATGGTGCTTACCTGCAGAAATAAAGTACAAAAAGAACACACAGAACTTCAATTTTCAACCTGTTTGTGATTACCACACAATCCCGTCACCTGGCTGTGGTCTTCATTTGGTGAACGGTTCTTCACTCATAATTGACCTATACAAGAAATAGAGAAGAATATTAAGCAATTCTGCTCTTACATTTAGATGTGCCCCAAGAACACAGACACACCGGCTCCAAAATGTTGAAACAGTACATTTCTGTTATTTTAATGTGGCAAATGTGTCAGCTTTAAAAGAATCATACCTTACCTTTTAAACAGGATGCGCACTGCATTAAATACCTTTACTCCCAGCATAAGCAAGCAATTTTCAAAATGCTTTAAAAGTAAATGGTGATTATTTTACTTGTTTGCCTGTTTTTGACTACCATAGAATCCTGTCGCCTGGATTCCAACCTATCATTTTCAGGCTTGTAAAGCAAATAATGAAATACATTATCATTGACTTCCATAGTAGGAAAAAAATATTTTGGAAGTATCGTGATAAATGATGAAGAAAATATTTTGAAAAATGATGGTTAGCACACAGTCGATGGTACCTATTAAATTTCATCATATTTTTTTATTCCTACTATGGAAGTCAATGGTCACTATCTGCTGTGGGTTTACCATCATTCCTCAAAATATCTTCTTTTGTGTTAATCAGAAAAAACGAACGCATACAGGTTTAAAACAACACGAGGATGAGTAAATGATGACAGAATTATCATTATTATAAATTGAAATATTTTCTTACTGCAAGTCATTTAGGTAATCAAGAAAATACTTTACCCGTTGTCTTTGCAAGTTAAACAAATACAGCTTTGCTTCCAGGTCTGTCGACGTTGCTGTGGTTTTTCGACAGCTGTAGTATGAAGGGTAGCGAATGAATGAATACATTGCACAAAAAATCCTTTTTAACTATGCAAATATCTAAAAAGTCTTAAAATAAGATGCATTATTTTGATGAGCAAAAGGACATAAGAAAATAAGCCTAGCCTTTCGGGAGAAAAAACATAAAATTTAAGTGAATTTGGGCTTAAAACAAGCAAATAAATCTGCCAAAGGGGTTAGAAACAAATCTAGATTTAAACACCTAATTCAAGAAAAATTGTCTTAGCCCATTGGCAGATTTGTTGGCTTGTTTTAATGTACATTCATGTACAATATTTCGTTTTGTCTTGTATTTCTAAGCATTTTGTACTGCCCAACGTTGTCTAGGTTGTTTAACGGTTGTCATTTTCTTTTAAAAGCTTTATAATTTATTAGTTTGGATGATTGCCATTCCTGAGAACCGCTTACATTGTAAGTAAAAGAATCATCTAAGCATTATTTTGTTGAATGTCTCTTAGACATGTAGCTGTTTGATTGTGGTTCTATTTAATGGCCAGTCTATACTTGGGGAACGGTCAAACGTCTATTAGATTTTCACTGACAGCCCAAATTAAGCCTTGTTTTAGCCTAGACACATATTCGCGGTCTATTAGAAGTTATGTAGTCGTTTAATAGCCGCTTTTTGATGACCAATGCGTTCTTGTGCCGTGGTTAGGCGTCTCTTGGATTTTCCGTAAAAAGACAAACGAATCTATTTTTAACACAAAGGCCAGGGGAGAGCGCGAACGCAGTCCCCCACTATCAGAAATTTTGCAGTCGAGATTCCCACATTTGGGGAATTCGCAAAGGGTCAGCACAACCGGAGTGCAATGGCTGAGCCTCGCCCTGGGTGAACCACCTTCATGATCATGGTATCTCCCCTGCCAGGTAAGTATGAGCAACAGCCTTTGAGGCCAGACGGCCGCATCTTCCTGTGACCGATCGCATCGACGGCGCCCCCGAAGGCCGTCCGACTACCATTTCATTACTGTGTGTGACCAGGTGGAAAGGCGCACGAAGCCAGGTCTGAAACCAAATATTCTTCGAGATCTACCCATTTTCCGTTTCCAGCCCGGTTAAACCGTGCAGAGAGAAAAACGTGAAACAATTTAAATCAAATGGATTTAAATAGCGCATTTCAATATATCGTTTCGTTATTACAAAGTAACTTTACGTGGAATAGAAACAAAGAAATGTACAGAGCAATCGAGAAACAACGAAAGCATAGCAATTTTAGAACGTGGATAAATAAAAACACAAGGGCTCAATGACTTACCCGTTGTCGTTGTGAGTTAAACAAATACAGCTATGCTTCCAGATCTGCCGACGTTGCTGTGGTTCTTCGACAGCTGTAGTACAGTGAAAAAAAAGTTTTCAGGTGTTTTGAACATCCCAATCTGTCTCGTTCGCTTTTTCAGCTGTGTCGATGATGTTTAAGTCGTCATCGTGTCACCTCCAAAATACGAATGCATACAGGTTGAAAACAACACGAGGATGAATAAATGATGACAGAGTTATCATTATAAATTAAAATATTTTCTTACTGCAAGTCATTTAGGTAATCAAGAAAATACTTTACCCGTTGTCTTAAACAAATACAGCTATGCTTCCAGGCGTGTCGACGTTGCTGTGGTTTTTCGACCGCTGTAGTATGAAGGGTAGTGGAAAAAAAGTTTTCAGGTGTTTTTAACATCCCAAACTGTCTCGTACGATTTTCTTGCGCCTTCAGCTGTGTCGAGGCTGTTTAATTCGTCCTGGTATCACCTCCGCAAACTGTAAGGAAAATAATTAAATACATTACAAAAACATTTCGTTATCAGCGTGTTCATTTCCATGCAAGCTTTTCGTTAAACCAATAATGCCAACGAATACACAGCACTTTTAAAACACACGAATTAAAAAACACTCTGTCATTCACGCACAAAAGAAACAAATTCTGTTTTTTACCTAACTTATTTGTCCCCGAGAAGGGGAGCGCACCGTTCATGGAAACACTGCAATACCACGTCGATGCATGGAGTGGAAGGAGCAAGCTCCGCTTCCATTTCCGAAGGTCAAAAATCCATTTAACGTATAGTCCCCGGGTAGGAGACGTATCAGACATTAAACTGATAAGAACAGATACTACACTTGATCTTAGCCAAAAGGCCGAGAAGCGATACCGCAATAGACGCAGCCAAAGGGGAGCCGGCGAAGGCGCTGGCTTTCGGGGTGGAGGCTAGCGGGCATTTAACTCTAATATGAAGTAGTATGTAATATGAAGGGTAGAGTGAAAAAAAAGTGTTAAAGTGTTTTAAACATCCAAATCTGTTCGTTTACTTTGTATTTTTTTCCTGTTTTCGAGTAAAAAAGAATTCTTAAATCGAGATGCATTTTCTTAAGCAAAGTGGCTTAGATTTTAAGTCTTGTTTACTGAAATAAATTCTAAAATGTAATAGGTTAAGGCCTAAATCAAGTAAAAATATATGCCAGTGGTTTAAGGGAAATAAACCTAAATTGAGTTTATTATTGCATTAAGTTGGAACAGAAATTAAGTTTATTTTTCTTACCCCACCGGCAGATATTTTTACTTGTTTTAAATATAAACCTGTTGCTTTTTAGAATTTATTTCAATTATTACAACACATAATATCTTAAGCCACTTTGCTTAACAAGTAAATGCATCTCGATTTAAGAATGGTCAGATATTTACTAGAAAACAAGACAAAAACTTCCAAACATGAATTTACAGACGGCTGGAAATTTTAAACAAAATAACTAGACATACCTATTCGGGTCTGCTCCCGTTTGCTGTGATGAAGGGGGTCTTAGTCCAAAGCACATTTTGAGGAATACTTACACATTTTACTTCTTATTTCTTTAGAATGAATTATTATTTATTTTCAATTACAAAGTATGCGATCTGATTTTCTATTTATTTATTTATTTAGCTTGTTGCACATTTGATTTGTTGCCGCATCATTCCGTGTTAATGTATTTCAATGTATTTGTTTATAAGCAAAAAGTGCGTTATTATAATTCATTATATAGCTGCGAAATATATAAAAGTATTCCCAGCAAACACAAAACGTTTTTATAACGTTTTTGTATTTGCTGGGTTGGCATCACTTTCTTTAGCTCACACAAAATTCTACCAAAAAACAGCATATCATTTTCTACTAAATAACTGCATACACTGTGGATTAAAAATGTCCGGAATGCGAACCTGGTAAAACCCAGGTAAAAAAAGCAAATAAAAAATAAACCATTTTGATTTAGCAAAAGTTTACAAATAAATGCACTCCCTGTACACAACAAGCACGTCTCGTTACCATTCATATTTTGCGTGATTTAAGTTTCGTCGCATACATTTTGGAATAAAATAAGGCTTTTAATGTATGCAGACTTCATTCTCCATTAAGGGCTTATCAATCATAATGAACGCTGTTAACTATTCTCATTGAATGGTCTAAATCCAATGCTGGTAAAGAAATCAAATGTCCATTTAAACGCAACAAGCAAACAGCTATGCTTCCAGGTCTGTCGACGTTGCTGTGGTTTTTCGACAGCTGTAATATGAAGGGTAGAGTGAAAAAAGTGTTTAAGTGTTTTAAACATCCAAATCTGTTCGTTTACTTGCTACTTTTTTCCTGTTTTCGAGTAAAAAAATAATTCTTAAATCGAGATGCATTTTCTTGTTAAGCAAAGTGGCTTAGATTTTAAGTCTTGTTTACTGAAATCAATTCTAAAATGTAATAGGTTAAGGCCTAAATCAAGTAAAAATATATGCCAGTGGGTTAAGGGAAATAAACCTAAATTGAGTTTATTATTGAATTAAGTTGAAACTGAAATTAAGTTTATTTTTCTTACCCCGCCGGCAGATATTTTTACTTGTTTTAAATATAAACCTGTTGATTTTTGTAATTTATTTCAATTATTACAATACATAACATCTTAAGCCACTTTGCGTAACAAGTAAATGCATCTCGATTTAAGAATTGTCAGATATTTACTAGAAAACAAGACAATAACAGCAAGACAGACCTTAATTTACTTTTTTCTTCCAAACATGAATTTACAGACGGCTGGAAATTTTAAATAAAACAACTAGACATACCTATTCGGGTCTGCTCCCGTTTGCTGTGATGAACGGGGTCTTGGTCCAAAGCACATTTTGAGGAATACTTACACATTTTACTTCTTATTTCTTTAGAATTAATTATTATTTATTTTCAATTACAAAGTATGCGATCTGATTTTCTAATCGCGGTGTGTTTTATTCCTCGTTTGCTTGCATGGATTTGCTTTATTTATTTTGCTTGTTGCATTTAAATGCACATTTGATTTGTTGCCGCATTATCCTGTGTTAATGTATTTCAACGTGCTCATAAACAAAAAGTGCGTTATTATAACCAATTATATAGCTGTGAAATATATAAAAGTATTCCCAAAAACCCAGGTAAAAAAGTAAAATAAAAAATAAACCATTTTGATTTAGCAAAAGTTTACAAATAAATGCACTCCCTGTACACAACAAGCACGTCTGGTTACCATTCATGTTTTGCATGATTTAAGTCTCGTCGCATACATGTTTGCGTAAGGATTTGATATTTATTTTTTGTGGAAGTTTATTAAACTAAAAGGCTTTGTATTTTTGCTCCGTGAGCCGCTTGGACGCTGTTTAAATAGTCATCGGGAGTTAACTGTATTTTGCTGTCCTGCAGTTTTTTTCTTTCTTTACGTGTGTATATAAGTGTATGTACCATTTATATAACTATTTCCACATGTAATATCTGAGCGGTGGTTTTTGAGACTTAAACAGAAGGCGAGAGTATGTTTGTGTGTTTTGGTTTATTTTTGGTTCGTCACTGCTTTTAAGAACTATGCACTGATTTGCTGTGTGGTTTGTCCCTTCTGTTAAAAAGTGGATTTAATCTAGTCTCTCCAATTGTGGGTAAATAACCGGTGGGCCGTAAATTTTATCTTTTAAATATTTTTAAGCACTTTCTGTAAAAAATAAATTTGTACTATTTTTGGAGAGTCACGTCTCTGTCTTTAATCCCATCCGAACCAGCAGGGTCCTTTTCATATTTTTGTAACTTTTTTGTTTGTTTATTTTTTCTCTTGGGTTCAATCTATTTTCCTGTGTGAATAAATAACCCAGGTGACCTAGTCGGTTCCTTTTCATACCTTTAACCAAAGGTTACACATGCAAGCAAACGAGGAATAACACATACGATTAGATCATCACGTCACATACTTTGGAATTAATAAGAAACAATTATTCAGTCTAAAGAAATGAGAAGTAAAACGTGTATGTACTTCTTCAAATGGGCACACTTTGGACAACGACCCCCGTCATTACAGTAAAATGTTTTCCCTACTTCCGGTCAAAGCCGCCATTTTGTGAAATGGGCATATAGGCGACGCTGGAGCATGCCGCCATTGTCTCTGTTCAACAAAACAATTGTGTTTATATATAGATCTATTCGATTTTTTTTTCGATTTCAATCACCGAATACAAGGTACAACACGATGCCATCTGGCCCTTCTCTCTGGTTTATGTTTGTAAGGAAAATAGAGGGCGAAATTCCATTTCAGTCAAACATTCCTTCGTGCCACGCTGCTTTTTTTCTTTGAACGAAAAAAAAACCCGTGTGCTCCGCCTATACAATTCGTTTTCCTGTTTATGATTATTTTATGCTTAAAACAAGCAAATAAATCTGCCTAAAGGGTAAGAAAAAAAGTCGTGAACTTTTCCCATAAATACTATTTCAAGAAAAACTGTCCTACCCCACTGGCCGATTTTTTGCTTGTTTAAATTCACTTCGATTGCATATATAAAAATATTGTCTACAAACTAGATCACCGGGCAGATGTTTATCTTTTTAGTATCCACCGAAGACACATGCGAACCTGCATATGGGCCAAACTTTTCCACAATACACATTCGTTGTGTGCACGCGCCATTGTCTTTGTTCAACGCGACAGCGTGCTCCGCCTAAATAATTTGACCCATTTTAACATGGGTTTGTTTCTCGTTGTTGTTTTTTCTTTGAAAACAATCTATATAGCGCTCTCCACAATCGTTTTGGTGTTAGCTTTACGTGGAATAGAAACACACAAAAGTACTGAGCGAACGAGAAACATATTATAGAACGCGCAACATCATATAGATCACGGATTGGAAACCAAACTGGCAACCACGCACAAAAGAAGCAAACTCTGGTTTTAAACTCACCTTATTTGTGCCCGGAAAGCGCCCGAGTCGATGAACGGAGTGGACGGAGCAAGCCTCGCTTCCATTTCCGAAGGTCAAAAATCCATTTAAACTTGTAGTCCCCGGTGTCCACTTGTTCTTGTCCAAAAAGCCGAGAAGCGATACCGCAATGGGAGCCGGAGAAGGCGCTGGCTGTCGGGATGGAGGTTAACGGGTCAGAGGTCTGGCACTGAAGGTCTGGGTCCATTCCTCACCGTGTGCATTTCACTCTATACGTGTAAAAAACATACAAATACATAAAATACATACAGAAACAGTTATCACTTACACAAAAAGAACATGAAGGTAAAGCTTCAGTTAATTTGCTTGCTGATTGCTTTTTGCATGCACATAAAAAACTGAACAAAACTGATATACTAAACAAAATAGGCCCTAAAATTGAGGAACACCAGTTGTATAGCTATTTTTTAAATATGAAATAAGACAATAAATTACAAATAACATTTGAATGCCTGCAGCTTGTTCATGTCCACTCCACAAAAAAAAAACAGTGTGACCCTTCTATTTGGTTTCAAGTTTGAAAGTTTCGAACCTATGCAACACTCTTAAGACAAATGCTCCTAAAAAGTACCAAATAAGGGTTCCTCAGCATGTAACCACAGCAGAACCCGTTTTTTGGTACTATATGGAAACTTTTTATAAGGTTCTATAAAGAATCTTGCCTTGAAAAGTGCTCGCCTCAATGGTGCTATAAAAAAACATTAATTTATCAGCTGTCAGGAGTGACATTTTTGTTACTTATCCACTTTTTAATGTATAACACTTGATAAAGATTATTTATTGTCAATTCTTCACATGTTTCAAGCATACAAAGCAATCGAAATACAAGGTGCATCAGCATTCAGTTAATATGCCACCTGGAGCTGGAATCAGCTTTCAGAAGAGATCAGATGTGTTTCAACGGTAGACACTTTTAAATCTAGATGAAAAACACGACGGTTTAACTTTGCATTTACTGAATGATTTAAAACAGTACGAATGAAACAGTATAAAAGAATACAACAGTATGAACCTGTAGCTGGAATCAGCTTTCGGATGAGATCAGATGTGTTTCAACAGTAGGCACTTTTAAACCTAGATTAAAAACACATCAGTTTAACTTTGCATTTACTGAATGATTTAAAACAGTACGAATGAAACAGTATAAAAGAATACAACAGTATGAACCTGTAGCTGGAATCAGCTTTCAAATGAGATCAGATGTGTTTCAACAGTGGGCACTTTTAAACCTATATTAAAGACACATCGATTTAACTTTGCATTTACTGAAGAATATAAAACAGTGCGAATTAAACAGTATAAAAGAATACAACAGTATGATCGGTTTAACTTTGCATTTACTGAATGATTTAAAACAGTACGAATAAAACAGTATAAAAGAATACAACAGTATGAACCTGTAGCTGGAATCAGCTTTCAGATGAGATCAGATGTGTTTCAACAGTAGGCACTTTTAAATCTAGATTTAAAGACACATCGGTTTAACTTTGCATTTACTGAAGAATTTGAAACAGTACGAATGAAACAGTATAAAAGAATACAACAGTATAAACCTGTAGCTGGAATCAGCTTTCAGATGAGATCAGATGTGTTTCAACAGTAGGCACTTTTAAATCTAGATTAAAGACACAACGGTTTAACTTTGCATTTACTGAATAAACAGTACGAATAAAACATTATAAAAGAATACAACAGTATGATCGGTTTAACTTTGCATTTACTGAATGATTTAAAACAGAACGAATAAAACAGTATAAAAGAATACAACAGTATGAACCTGTAGCTGGAATCAGCTTTCAAATGAGATCAGATGTGTTTCAACAGAAGACACTTTTGAATCTAGATTAAAAACACATCGGTTTAACTTTGCATTTACTGAATGATTTAAAACAGTACGAATAAAACAGTATAAAAGAATACAACAGTATGATCGGTTTAACTTTGCATTTACTGAATGATTTAAAACAGTACGAATAAAACAGTATAAAAGAATACAACAGTATGATCGGTTTAACTTTGCATTTACTGAATGATTTAAAACAGTACGAATAAAACAGTATAAAAGAATACAACAGTATGAACCTGTATAGCTGGAATCAGCTTCAGATGAGATCAGATGTGTTTCAACAGTAGGCACTTTTAAATCTAGATTAAAAACACCATCGGTTTAACTTTGCATTTACTGAATGATTTAAAATAAAACAGTATAAAAGAATAAAACAGTATGAACCTTGCCTGTTATAAAGGGAATGAAGCTTACGGTATGGTGCTTACCTGCAGAAATAAAGTACAAAAAGAACACACAGAACTTCAATTTTCAACCTGTTTGTGATTACCACACAATCCCGTCACCTGGCTGTGGTCTTCATTTGGTGAACGGTTCTTCACTCATAATTGACCTATACAAGAAATAGAGAAGAATATTAAGCAATTCTGCTCTTACATTTAGATGTGCCCCAAGAACACAGACACACCGGCTCCAAAATGTTGAAACAGTACATTTCTGTTATTTTAATGTGGCAAATGTGTCAGCTTTAAAAGAATCATACCTTACCTTTTAAACAGGATGCGCACTGCATTAAATACCTTTACTCCCAGCATAAGCAAGCAATTTTCAAAATGCTTTAAAAGTAAATGGTGATTATTTTACTTGTTTGCCTGTTTTTGACTACCATAGAATCCTGTCGCCTGGATTCCAACCTATCATTTTCAGGCTTGTAAAGCAAATAATGAAATACATTATCATTGACTTCCATAGTAGGAAAAAAATATTTTGGAAGTATCGTGATAAATGATGAAGAAAATATTTTGAAAAATGATGGTTAGCACACAGTCGATGGTACCTATTAAATTTCATCATATTTTTTTATTCCTACTATGGAAGTCAATGGTCACTATCTGCTGTGGGTTTACCATCATTCCTCAAAATATCTTCTTTTGTGTTAATCAGAAAAAACGAACGCATACAGGTTTAAAACAACACGAGGATGAGTAAATGATGACAGAATTATCATTATTATAAATTGAAATATTTTCTTACTGCAAGTCATTTAGGTAATCAAGAAAATACTTTACCCGTTGTCTTTGCAAGTTAAACAAATACAGCTTTGCTTCCAGGTCTGTCGACGTTGCTGTGGTTTTTCGACAGCTGTAGTATGAAGGGTAGCGAATGAATGAATACATTGCACAAAAAATCCTTTTTAACTATGCAAATATCTAAAAAGTCTTAAAATAAGATGCATTATTTTGATGAGCAAAAGGACATAAGAAAATAAGCCTAGCCTTTCGGGAGAAAAAACATAAAATTTAAGTGAATTTGGGCTTAAAACAAGCAAATAAATCTGCCAAAGGGGTTAGAAACAAATCTAGATTTAAACACCTAATTCAAGAAAAATTGTCTTAGCCCATTGGCAGATTTGTTGGCTTGTTTTAATGTACATTCATGTACAATATTTCGTTTTGTCTTGTATTTCTAAGCATTTTGTACTGCCCAACGTTGTCTAGGTTGTTTAACGGTTGTCATTTTCTTTTAAAAGCTTTATAATTTATTAGTTTGGATGATTGCCATTCCTGAGAACCGCTTACATTGTAAGTAAAAGAATCATCTAAGCATTATTTTGTTGAATGTCTCTTAGACATGTAGCTGTTTGATTGTGGTTCTATTTAATGGCCAGTCTATACTTGGGGAACGGTCAAACGTCTATTAGATTTTCACTGACAGCCCAAATTAAGCCTTGTTTTAGCCTAGACACATATTCGCGGTCTATTAGAAGTTATGTAGTCGTTTAATAGCCGCTTTTTGATGACCAATGCGTTCTTGTGCCGTGGTTAGGCGTCTCTTGGATTTTCCGTAAAAAGACAAACGAATCTATTTTTAACACAAAGGCCAGGGGAGAGCGCGAACGCAGTCCCCCACTATCAGAAATTTTGCAGTCGAGATTCCCACATTTGGGGAATTCGCAAAGGGTCAGCACAACCGGAGTGCAATGGCTGAGCCTCGCCCTGGGTGAACCACCTTCATGATCATGGTATCTCCCCTGCCAGGTAAGTATGAGCAACAGCCTTTGAGGCCAGACGGCCGCATCTTCCTGTGACCGATCGCATCGACGGCGCCCCCGAAGGCCGTCCGACTACCATTTCATTACTGTGTGTGACCAGGTGGAAAGGCGCACGAAGCCAGGTCTGAAACCAAATATTCTTCGAGATCTACCCATTTTCCGTTTCCAGCCCGGTTAAACCGTGCAGAGAGAAAAACGTGAAACAATTTAAATCAAATGGATTTAAATAGCGCATTTCAATATATCGTTTCGTTATTACAAAGTAACTTTACGTGGAATAGAAACAAAGAAATGTACAGAGCAATCGAGAAACAACGAAAGCATAGCAATTTTAGAACGTGGATAAATAAAAACACAAGGGCTCAATGACTTACCCGTTGTCGTTGTGAGTTAAACAAATACAGCTATGCTTCCAGATCTGCCGACGTTGCTGTGGTTCTTCGACAGCTGTAGTACAGTGAAAAAAAAGTTTTCAGGTGTTTTGAACATCCCAATCTGTCTCGTTCGCTTTTTCAGCTGTGTCGATGATGTTTAAGTCGTCATCGTGTCACCTCCAAAATACGAATGCATACAGGTTGAAAACAACACGAGGATGAATAAATGATGACAGAGTTATCATTATAAATTAAAATATTTTCTTACTGCAAGTCATTTAGGTAATCAAGAAAATACTTTACCCGTTGTCTTAAACAAATACAGCTATGCTTCCAGGCGTGTCGACGTTGCTGTGGTTCTTCGACCGCTGTAGTATGAAGGGTAGTGGAAAAAAAGTTTTCAGGTGTTTTTAACATCCCAAACTGTCTCGTACGATTTTCTTGCGCCTTCAGCTGTGTCGAGGCTGTTTAATTCGTCCTGGTATCACCTCCGCAAACTGTAAGGAAAATAATTAAATACATTACAAAAACATTTCGTTATCAGCGTGTTCATTTCCATGCAAGCTTTTCGTTAAACCAATAATGCCAACGAATACACAGCACTTTTAAAACACACGAATTAAAAAACACTCTGTCATTCACGCACAAAAGAAACAAATTCTGTTTTTTACCTAACTTATTTGTCCCCGAGAAGGGGAGCGCACCGTTCATGGAAACACTGCAATACCACGTCGATGCATGGAGTGGAAGGAGCAAGCTCCGCTTCCATTTCCGAAGGTCAAAAATCCATTTAACGTATAGTCCCCGGGTAGGAGACGTATCAGACATTAAACTGATAAGAACAGATACTACACTTGATCTTAGCCAAAAGGCCGAGAAGCGATACCGCAATAGACGCAGCCAAAGGGGAGCCGGCGAAGGCGCTGGCTTTCGGGGTGGAGGCTAGCGGGCATTTAACTCTAATATGAAGTAGTATGTAATATGAAGGGTAGAGTGAAAAAAAAGTGTTAAAGTGTTTTAAACATCCAAATCTGTTCGTTTACTTTGTATTTTTTTCCTGTTTTCGAGTAAAAAAGAATTCTTAAATCGAGATGCATTTTCTTAAGCAAAGTGGCTTAGATTTTAAGTCTTGTTTACTGAAATAAATTCTAAAATGTAATAGGTTAAGGCCTAAATCAAGTAAAAATATATGCCAGTGGTTTAAGGGAAATAAACCTAAATTGAGTTTATTATTGCATTAAGTTGGAACAGAAATTAAGTTTATTTTTCTTACCCCACCGGCAGATATTTTTACTTGTTTTAAATATAAACCTGTTGCTTTTTAGAATTTATTTCAATTATTACAACACATAATATCTTAAGCCACTTTGCTTAACAAGTAAATGCATCTCGATTTAAGAATGGTCAGATATTTACTAGAAAACAAGACAAAAACTTCCAAACATGAATTTACAGACGGCTGGAAATTTTAAACAAAATAACTAGACATACCTATTCGGGTCTGCTCCCGTTTGCTGTGATGAAGGGGGTCTTAGTCCAAAGCACATTTTGAGGAATACTTACACATTTTACTTCTTATTTCTTTAGAATGAATTATTATTTATTTTCAATTACAAAGTATGCGATCTGATTTTCTATTTATTTATTTATTTAGCTTGTTGCACATTTGATTTGTTGCCGCATCATTCCGTGTTAATGTATTTCAATGTATTTGTTTATAAGCAAAAAGTGCGTTATTATAATTCATTATATAGCTGCGAAATATATAAAAGTATTCCCAGCAAACACAAAACGTTTTTATAACGTTTTTGTATTTGCTGGGTTGGCATCACTTTCTTTAGCTCACACAAAATTCTACCAAAAAACAGCATATCATTTTCTACTAAATAACTGCATACACTGTGGATTAAAAATGTCCGGAATGCGAACCTGGTAAAACCCAGGTAAAAAAAGCAAATAAAAAATAAACCATTTTGATTTAGCAAAAGTTTACAAATAAATGCACTCCCTGTACACAACAAGCACGTCTCGTTACCATTCATATTTTGCGTGATTTAAGTTTCGTCGCATACATTTTGGAAGGCACACGAGAAAATAAAATAAGGCTTTTAATGTATGCAGACTTCATTCTCCATTAAGGGCTTATCAATCATAATGAACGCTGTTAACTATTCTCATTGAATGGTCTAAATCCAATGCTGGTAAAGAAATCAAATGTCCATTTAAACGCAACAAGCAAACAGCTATGCTTCCAGGTCTGTCGACGTTGCTGTGGTTTTTCGACAGCTGTAATATGAAGGGTAGAGTGAAAAAAGTGTTTAAGTGTTTTAAACATCCAAATCTGTTCGTTTACTTGCTACTTTTTTCCTGTTTTCGAGTAAAAAAATAATTCTTAAATCGAGATGCATTTTCTTGTTAAGCAAAGTGGCTTAGATTTTAAGTCTTGTTTACTGAAATCAATTCTAAAATGTAATAGGTTAAGGCCTAAATCAAGTAAAAATATATGCCAGTGGGTTAAGGGAAATAAACCTAAATTGAGTTTATTATTGAATTAAGTTGAAACTGAAATTAAGTTTATTTTTCTTACCCCGCCGGCAGATATTTTTACTTGTTTTAAATATAAACCTGTTGATTTTTGTAATTTATTTCAATTATTACAATACATAACATCTTAAGCCACTTTGCGTAACAAGTAAATGCATCTCGATTTAAGAATTGTCAGATATTTACTAGAAAACAAGACAATAACAGCAAGACAGACCTTAATTTACTTTTTTCTTCCAAACATGAATTTACAGACGGCTGGAAATTTTAAATAAAACAACTAGACATACCTATTCGGGTCTGCTCCCGTTTGCTGTGATGAACGGGGTCTTGGTCCAAAGCACATTTTGAGGAATACTTACACATTTTACTTCTTATTTCTTTAGAATTAATTATTATTTATTTTCAATTACAAAGTATGCGATCTGATTTTCTAATCGCGGTGTGTTTTATTCCTCGTTTGCTTGCATGGATTTGCTTTATTTATTTTGCTTGTTGCATTTAAATGCACATTTGATTTGTTGCCGCATTATCCTGTGTTAATGTATTTCAACGTGCTTATAAACAAAAAGTGCGTTATTATAACCAATTATATAGCTGTGAAATATATAAAAGTATTCCCAAAAACCCAGGTAAAAAAGTAAAATAAAAAATAAACCATTTTGATTTAGCAAAAGTTTACAAATAAATGCACTCCCTGTACACAACAAGCACGTCTGGTTACCATTCATGTTTTGCATGATTTAAGTCTCGTCGCATACATGTTTGCGTAAGGATTTGATATTTATTTTTTGTGGAAGTTTATTAAACTAAAAGGCTTTGTATTTTTGCTCCGTGAGCCGCTTGGACGCTGTTTAAATAGTCATCGGGAGTTAACTGTATTTTGCTGTCCTGCAGTTTTTTTCTTTCTTTACGTGTGTATATAAGTGTATGTACCATTTATATAACTATTTCCACATGTAATATCTGAGCGGTGGTTTTTGAGACTTAAACAGAAGGCGAGAGTATGTTTGTGTGTTTTGGTTTATTTTTGGTTCGTCACTGCTTTTAAGAACTATGCACTGATTTGCTGTGTGGTTTGTCCCTTCTGTTAAAAAGTGGATTTAATCTAGTCTCTCCAATTGTGGGTAAATAACCGGTGGGCCGTAAATTTTATCTTTTAAATATTTTTAAGCACTTTCTGTAAAAAATAAATTTGTACTATTTTTGGAGAGTCACGTCTCTGTCTTTAATCCCATCCGAACCAGCAGGGTCCTTTTCATATTTTTGTAACTTTTTTGTTTGTTTATTTTTTCTCTTGGGTTCAATCTATTTTCCTGTGTGAATAAATAACCCAGGTGACCTAGTCGGTTCCTTTTCATACCTTTAACCAAAGGTTACACATGCAAGCAAACGAGGAATAACACATACGATTAGATCATCACGTCACATACTTTGGAATTAATAAGAAACAATTATTCAGTCTAAAGAAATGAGAAGTAAAACGTGTATGTACTTCTTCAAATGGGCACACTTTGGACAACGACCCCCGTCATTACAGTAAAATGTTTTCCCTACTTCCGGTCAAAGCCGCCATTTTGTGAAATGGGCATATAGGCGACGCTGGAGCATGCCGCCATTGTCTCTGTTCAACAAAACAATTGTGTTTATATATAGATCTATTCGATTTTTTTTCGATTTCAATCACCGAATACAAGGTACAACACGATGCCATCTGGCCCTTCTCTCTGGTTTATGTTTGTAAGGAAAATAGAGGGCGAAATTCCATTTCAGTCAAACATTCCTTCGTGCCACGCTGCTTTTTTTCTTTGAACGAAAAAAAAACCCGTGTGCTCCGCCTATACAATTCGTTTTCCTGTTTATGATTATTTTATGCTTAAAACAAGCAAATAAATCTGCCTAAAGGGTAAGAAAAAAAGTCGTGAACTTTTCCCATAAATACTATTTCAAGAAAAACTGTCCTACCCCACTGGCCGATTTTTTGCTTGTTTAAATTCACTTCGATTGCATATATAAAAATATTGTCTACAAACTAGATCACCGGGCAGATGTTTATCTTTTTAGTATCCACCGAAGACACATGCGAACCTGCATATGGGCCAAACTTTTCCACAATACACATTCGTTGTGTGCACGCGCCATTGTCTTTGTTCAACGCGACAGCGTGCTCCGCCTAAATAATTTGACCCATTTTAACATGGGTTTGTTTCTCGTTGTTGTTTTTTCTTTGAAAACAATCTATATAGCGCTCTCCACAATCGTTTTGGTGTTAGCTTTACGTGGAATAGAAACACACAAAAGTACTGAGCGAACGAGAAACATATTATAGAACGCGCAACATCATATAGATCACGGATTGGAAACCAAACTGGCAACCACGCACAAAAGAAGCAAACTCTGGTTTTAAACTCACCTTATTTGTGCCCGGAAAGCGCCCGAGTCGATGAACGGAGTGGACGGAGCAAGCCTCGCTTCCATTTCCGAAGGTCAAAAATCCATTTAAACTTGTAGTCCCCGGTGTCCACTTGTTCTTGTCCAAAAAGCCGAGAAGCGATACCGCAATGGGAGCCGGAGAAGGCGCTGGCTGTCGGGATGGAGGTTAACGGGTCAGAGGTCTGGCACTGAAGGTCTGGGTCCATTCCTCACCGTGTGCATTTCACTCTATACGTGTAAAAAACATACAAATACATAAAATACATACAGAAACAGTTATCACTTACACAAAAAGAACATGAAGGTAAAGCTTCAGTTAATTTGCTTGCTGATTGCTTTTTGCATGCACATAAAAAACTGAACAAAACTGATATACTAAACAAAATAGGCCCTAAAATTGAGCAACACCAGTTGTATAGCTATTTTTTAAATATGAAATAAGACAATAAATTACAAATAACATTTGAATGCCTGCAGCTTGTTCATGTCCACTCCACAAAAAAAAAAACAGTGTGACCCTTCTATTTGGTTTCAAGTTTGAAAGTTTCGAACCTATGCAACACTCTTAAGACAAATGCTCCTAAAAAGTACCAAATAAGGGTTCCTCAGCATGTAACCACAGCAGAACCCGTTTTTTGGTACTATATGGAAACTTTTTATAAGGTTCTATAAAGAATCTTGCCTTGAAAAGTGCTCGCCTCAATGGTGCTATAAAAAAACATTAATTTATCAGCTGTCAGGAGTGACAAGTGCGTTATTATAATTCATTATATAGCTGCGAAATATATAAAAGTATTCCCAGCAAACACAAAACGTTTTTATAACGTTTTTGTATTTGCTGGGTTGGCATCACTTTCTTTAGCTCACACAAAATTCTACCAAAAAACAGCATATCATTTTCTACTAAATAACTGCATACACTGTGGATTAAAAATGTCCGGAATGCGAACCTGGTAAAACCCAGGTAAAAAAAGCAAATAAAAAATAAACCATTTTGATTTAGCAAAAGTTTACAAATAAATGCACTCCCTGTACACAACAAGCACGTCTCGTTACCATTCATATTTTGCGTGATTTAAGTTTCGTCGCATACATTTTGGAATAAAATAAGGCTTTTAATGTATGCAGACTTCATTCTCCATTAAGGGCTTATCAATCATAATGAACGCTGTTAACTATTCTCATTGAATGGTCTAAATCCAATGCTGGTAAAGAAATCAAATGTCCATTTAAACGCAACAAGCAAACAGCTATGCTTCCAGGTCTGTCGACGTTGCTGTGGTTTTTCGACAGCTGTAATATGAAGGGTAGAGTGAAAAAAGTGTTTAAGTGTTTTAAACATCCAAATCTGTTCGTTTACTTGCTACTTTTTTCCTGTTTTCGAGTAAAAAAATAATTCTTAAATCGAGATGCATTTTCTTGTTAAGCAAAGTGGCTTAGATTTTAAGTCTTGTTTACTGAAATAAATTCTAAAATGTAATAGGTTAAGGCCTAAATCAAGTAAAAATATATGCCAGTGGGTTAAGGGAAATAAACCTAAATTGAGTTTATTATTGAATTAAGTTGAAACTGAAATTAAGTTTATTTTTCTTACCCCGCCGGCAGATATTTTTACTTGTTTTAAATATAAACCTGTTGATTTTTGTAATTTATTTCAATTATTACAATACATAACATCTTAAGCCACTTTGCGTAACAAGTAAATGCATCTCGATTTAAGAATTGTCAGATATTTACTAGAAAACAAGACAATAACAGCAAGACAGACCTTAATTTACTTTTTTCTTCCAAACATGAATTTACAGACGGCTGGAAATTTTAAATAAAACAACTAGACATACCTATTCGGGTCTGCTCCCGTTTGCTGTGATGAACGGGGTCTTGGTCCAAAGCACATTTTGAGGAATACTTACACATTTTACTTCTTATTTCTTTAGAATTAATTATTATTTATTTTCAATTACAAAGTATGCGATCTGATTTTCTAATCGCGGTGTGTTTTATTCCTCGTTTGCTTGCATGGATTTGCTTTATTTATTTTGCTTGTTGCATTTAAATGCACATTTGATTTGTTGCCGCATTATCCTGTGTTAATGTATTTCAACGTGCTTATAAACAAAAAGTGCGTTATTATAACCAATTATATAGCTGTGAAATATATAAAAGTATTCCCAAAAACCCAGGTAAAAAAGTAAAATAAAAAATAAACCATTTTGATTTAGCAAAAGTTTACAAATAAATGCACTCCCTGTACACAACAAGCACGTCTGGTTACCATTCATGTTTTGCATGATTTAAGTCTCGTCGCATACATGTTTGCGTAAGGATTTGATATTTATTTTTTGTGGAAGTTTATTAAACTAAAAGGCTTTGTATTTTTGCTCCGTGAGCCGCTTGGACGCTGTTTAAATAGTCATCGGGAGTTAACTGTATTTTGCTGTCCTGCAGTTTTTTTCTTTCTTTACGTGTGTATATAAGTGTATGTACCATTTATATAACTATTTCCACATGTAATATCTGAGCGGTGGTTTTTGAGACTTAAACAGAAGGCGAGAGTATGTTTGTGTGTTTTGGTTTATTTTTGGTTCGTCACTGCTTTTAAGAACTATGCACTGATTTGCTGTGTGGTTTGTCCCTTCTGTTAAAAAGTGGATTTAATCTAGTCTCTCCAATTGTGGGTAAATAACCGGTGGGCCGTAAATTTTATCTTTTAAATATTTTTAAGCACTTTCTGTAAAAAATAAATTTGTACTATTTTTGGAGAGTCACGTCTCTGTCTTTAATCCCATCCGAACCAGCAGGGTCCTTTTCATATTTTTGTAACTTTTTTGTTTGTTTATTTTTTCTCTTGGGTTCAATCTATTTTCCTGTGTGAATAAATAACCCAGGTGACCTAGTCGGTTCCTTTTCATACCTTTAACCAAAGGTTACACATGCAAGCAAACGAGGAATAACACATACGATTAGATCATCACGTCACATACTTTGGAATTAATAAGAAACAATTATTCAGTCTAAAGAAATGAGAAGTAAAACGTGTATGTACTTCTTCAAATGGGCACACTTTGGACAACGACCCCCGTCATTACAGTAAAATGTTTTCCCTACTTCCGGTCAAAGCCGCCATTTTGTGAAATGGGCATATAGGCGACGCTGGAGCATGCCGCCATTGTCTCTGTTCAACAAAACAATTGTGTTTATATATAGATCTATTCGATTTTTTTTCGATTTCAATCACCGAATACAAGGTACAACACGATGCCATCTGGCCCTTCTCTCTGGTTTATGTTTGTAAGGAAAATAGAGGGCGAAATTCCATTTCAGTCAAACATTCCTTCGTGCCACGCTGCTTTTTTTCTTTGAACGAAAAAAAAACCCGTGTGCTCCGCCTATACAATTCGTTTTCCTGTTTATGATTATTTTATGCTTAAAACAAGCAAATAAATCTGCCTAAAGGGTAAGAAAAAAAGTCGTGAACTTTTCCCATAAATACTATTTCAAGAAAAACTGTCCTACCCCACTGGCCGATTTTTTGCTTGTTTAAATTCACTTCGATTGCATATATAAAAATATTGTCTACAAACTAGATCACCGGGCAGATGTTTATCTTTTTAGTATCCACCGAAGACACATGCGAACCTGCATATGGGCCAAACTTTTCCACAATACACATTCGTTGTGTGCACGCGCCATTGTCTTTGTTCAACGCGACAGCGTGCTCCGCCTAAATAATTTGACCCATTTTAACATGGGTTTGTTTCTCGTTGTTGTTTTTTCTTTGAAAACAATCTATATAGCGCTCTCCACAATCGTTTTGGTGTTAGCTTTACGTGGAATAGAAACACACAAAAGTACTGAGCGAACGAGAAACATATTATAGAACGCGCAACATCATATAGATCACGGATTGGAAACCAAACTGGCAACCACGCACAAAAGAAGCAAACTCTGGTTTTAAACTCACCTTATTTGTGCCCGGAAAGCGCCCGAGTCGATGAACGGAGTGGACGGAGCAAGCCTCGCTTCCATTTCCGAAGGTCAAAAATCCATTTAAACTTGTAGTCCCCGGTGTCCACTTGATCTTGTCCAAAAAGCCGAGAAGCGATACCGCAATGGGAGGCGGAGAAGGCGCTGGCTGTCGGGATGGAGGTTAACGGGTCAGAGGTCTGGCACTGAAGGTCTGGGTCCATTCCTCACCGTGTGCATTTCACTCTATACGTGTAAAAAACATACAAATACATAAAATACATACAGAAACAGTTATCACTTACACAAAAAGAACATGAAGGTAAAGCTTCAGTTAATTTGCTTGCTGATTGCTTTTTGCATGCACATAAAAAACTGAACAAAACTGATATACTAAACAAAATAGGCCCTAAAATTGAGGAACACCAGTTGTATAGCTATTTTTTAAATATGAAATAAGACAATAAATTACAAATAACATTTGAATGCCTGCAGCTTGTTCATGTCCACTCCACAAAAAAAAAACAGTGTGACCCTTCTATTTGGTTTCAAGTTTGAAAGTTTCGAACCTATGCAACACTCTTAAGACAAATGCTCCTAAAAAGTACCAAATAAGGGTTCCTCAGCATGTAACCACAGCAGAACCCGTTTTTTGGTACTATATGGAAACTTTTTATAAGGTTCTATAAAGAATCTTGCCTTGAAAAGTGCTCGCCTCAATGGTGCTATAAAAAAACATTAATTTATCAGCTGTCAGGAGTGACATTTTTGTTACTTATCCACTTTTTAATGTATAACACTTGATAAAGATTATTTATTGTCAATTCTTCACATGTTTCAAGCATACAAAGCAATCGAAATACAAGGTGCATCAGCATTCAGTTAATATGCCACCTGGAGCTGGAATCAGCTTTCAGAAGAGATCAGATGTGTTTCAACGGTAGACACTTTTAAATCTAGATGAAAAACACGACGGTTTAACTTTGCATTTACTGAATGATTTAAAACAGTACGAATGAAACAGTATAAAAGAATACAACAGTATGAACCTGTAGCTGGAATCAGCTTTCGGATGAGATCAGATGTGTTTCAACAGTAGGCACTTTTAAACCTAGATTAAAAACACATCAGTTTAACTTTGCATTTACTGAATGATTTAAAACAGTACGAATGAAACAGTATAAAAGAATACAACAGTATGAACCTGTAGCTGGAATCAGCTTTCAAATGAGATCAGATGTGTTTCAACAGTGGGCACTTTTAAACCTAGATTAAAGACACATCGATTTAACTTTGCATTTACTGAAGAATATAAAACAGTACGAATAAAACAGTATAAAAGAATACAACAGTATGATCGGTTTAACTTTGCATTTACTGAATGATTTAAAACAGTACGAATAAAACAGTATAAAAGAATACAACAGTATGAACCTGTAGCTGGAATCAGCTTTCAGATGAGATCAGATGTGTTTCAACAGTAGGCACTTTTAAATCTAGATTTAAAGACACATCGGTTTAACTTTGCATTTACTGAAGAATTTGAAACAGTACGAATGAAACAGTATAAAAGAATACAACAGTATAAACCTGTAGCTGGAATCAGCTTTCAGATGAGATCAGATGTGTTTCAACAGTAGGCACTTTTAAATCTAGATTAAAGACACAACGGTTTAACTTTGCATTTACTGAATAAACAGCACGAATAAAACATTATAAAAGAATACAACAGTATGATCGGTTTAACTTTGCATTTACTGAATGATTTAAAACAGAACGAATAAAACAGTATAAAAGAATACAACAGTATGAACCTGTAGCTGGAATCAGCTTTCAAATGAGATCAGATGTGTTTCAACAGAAGACACTTTTGAATCTAGATTAAAAACACATCGGTTTAACTTTGCATTTACTGAATGATTTAAAACAGTACGAATAAAACAGTATAAAAGAATACAACAGTATGATCGGTTTAACTTTGCATTTACTGAATGATTTAAAACAGTACGAATAAAACAGTATAAAAGAATACAACAGTATGATCGGTTTAACTTTGCATTTACTGAATGATTTAAAACAGTACGAATAAAACAGTATAAAAGAATACAACAGTATGAACCTGTATAGCTGGAATCAGCTTCAGATGAGATCAGATGTGTTTCAACAGTAGGCACTTTTAAATCTAGATTAAAAACACCATCGGTTTAACTTTGCATTTACTGAATGATTTAAAATAAAACAGTATAAAAGAATAAAACAGTATGAACCTTGCCTGTTATAAAGGGAATGAAGCTTACGGTATGGTGCTTACCTGCAGAAATAAAGTACAAAAAGAACACACAGAACTTCAATTTTCAACCTGTTTGTGATTACCACACAATCCCGTCGCCTGGCTGTGGTCTTCGTTTGGTGAACGGTTCTTCACTCATAATTGACCTATACAAGAAATAGAGAAGAATATTAAGCAATTCTGCTCTTACATTTAGATGTGCCCCAAGAACACAGACACACCGGCTCCAAAATGTTGAAACAGTACATTTCTGTTGTTTTGATGGGGCAAATGTGTCAGCTTTAAAAGAATCATACCTTACCTTTTAAACAGGATGCGCACTGCATTAAATACCTTTACTCCCAGCATAAGCAAGCAATTTTCAAAATGCTTTAAAAGTAAATGGTGATTATTTTACTTGTTTGCCTGTTTTTGACTACCATAGAATCCTGTCGCCTGGATTCCAACCTATCATTTTCAGGCTTGTAAAGCAAATAATGAAATACATTATCATTGACTTCCATAGTAGGAAAAAAATATTTTGGAAGTATCGTGATAAATGATGAAGAAAATATTTTGAAAAATGATGGTTAGCACACAGTCGATGGTACCTATTAAATTTCATCATATTTTTTTATTCCTACTATGGAAGTCAATGGTCACTATCTGCTGTGGGTTTACCATCATTCCTCAAAATATCTTCTTTTGTGTTAATCAGAAAAAACGAACGCATACAGGTTTAAAACAACACGAGGATGAGTAAATGATGACAGAATTATCATTATTATAAATTGAAATATTTTCTTACTGCAAGTCATTTAGGTAATCAAGAAAATACTTTACCCGTTGTCTTTGCAAGTTAAACAAATACAGCTTTGCTTCCAGGTCTGTCGACGTTGCTGTGGTTTTTCGACAGCTGTAGTATGAAGGGTAGCGAATGAATGAATACATTGCACAAAAAATCCTTTTTAACTATGCAAATATCTAAAAAGTCTTAAAATAAGATGCATTATTTTGATGAGCAAAAGGACATAAGAAAATAAGCCTAGCCTTTCGGGAGAAAAAACATAAAATTTAAGTGAATTTGGGCTTAAAACAAGCAAATAAATCTGCCAAAGGGGTTAGAAACAAATCTAGATTTAAACACCTAATTCAAGAAAAATTGTCTTAGCCCATTGGCAGATTTGTTGGCTTGTTTTAATGTACATTCATGTACAATATTTCGTTTTGTCTTGTATTTCTAAGCATTTTGTACTGCCCAACGTTGTCTAGGTTGTTTAACGGTTGTCATTTTCTTTTAAAAGCCTTATAATGTATTAGTTTGGATGATTGCCATTCCTGAGAACCGCTTACATTGTAAGTAAAAGAATCATCTGAGCATTATTTTTTGTTGAATGTCTCTTAGACATGTAGCTGTTTGATTGTGGTTCTATTTAATGGCCAGTCTATACTTGGGGAACGGTCAAACGTCTATTAGATTTTCACTGACAGCCCAAATTAAGCCTTGTTTTAGCCTAGACACATATTCGCGGTCTATTAGAAGTTATGTAGTCGTTTAATAGCCGCTTTTTGATGACCAATGCGTTATTGTGCCGTGGTTAGACGTCTCTTGGATTTTCCGTAAAAAGACAAACGAATCTATTTTTAACACAAAGGCCAGGGGAGAGCGCGAACGCAGTCCCCCACTATCAGAAATTTTGCAGTCGAGATTCCCACATTTGGGGAATTCGCAAAGGGTCAGCACAACCGGAGTGCAATGGCTGAGCCTCGCCCTGGGTGAACCACCTTCATGATCATGGTATCTCCCCTGCCAGGTAAGTATGAGCAACAGCCTTTGATGCCAGACGGCCGCATCTTCCTGTGACCGATCGCATCGACGGCGCCCCCGAAGGCCGTCCGACTACCATTTCATTACTGTGTGTGACCAGGTGGAAAGGCGCACGAAGCCAGGTCTGAAACCAAATATTCTTCGAGATCTACCCATTTTCCGTTTCCAGCCCGGTTAAACCGTGCAGAGAGAAAAACGTGAAACAATTTAAATCAAATGGATTTAAATAGCGCATTTCAATATATCGTTTCGTTATTACAAAGTAACTTTACGTGGAATAGAAACAAAGAAATGTACAGAGCAATCGAGAAACAACGAAAGCATAGCAATTTTAGAACGTGGATAAATAAAAACACAAGGGCTCAATGACTTACCCGTTGTCGTTGTGAGTTAAACAAATACAGCTATGCTTCCAGATCTGCCGACGTTGCTGTGGTTCTTCGACAGCTGTAGTACAGTGAAAAAAAAGTTTTCAGGTGTTTTGAACATCCCAATCTGTCTCGTTCGCTTTTTCAGCTGTGTCGATGATGTTTAAGTCGTCATCGTGTCACCTCCAAAATACGAATGCATACAGGTTGAAAACAACACGAGGATGAATAAATGATGACAGAGTTATCATTATAAATTAAAATATTTTCTTACTGCAAGTCATTTAGGTAATCAAGAAAATACTTTACCCGTTGTCTTAAACAAATACAGCTATGCTTCCAGGCGTGTCGACGTTGCTGTGGTTTTTCGACCGCTGTAGTATGAAGGGTAGTGGAAAAAAAGTTTTCAGGTGTTTTTAACATCCCAAACTGTCTCGTACGATTTTCTTGCGCCTTCAGCTGTGTCGAGGCTGTTTAATTCGTCCTGGTATCACCTCCGCAAACTGTAAGGAAAATAATTAAATACATTACAAAAACATTTCGTTATCAGCGTGTTCATTTCCATGCAAGCTTTTCGTTAAACCAATAATGCCAACGAATACACAGCACTTTTAAAACACACGAATTAAAAAACACTCTGTCATTCACGCACAAAAGAAACAAATTCTGTTTTTTACCTAACTTATTTGTCCCCGAGAAGGGGAGCGCACCGTTCATGGAAACACTGCAATACCACGTCGATGCATGGAGTGGAAGGAGCAAGCTCCGCTTCCATTTCCGAAGGTCAAAAATCCATTTAACGTATAGTCCCCGGGTAGGAGACGTATCAGACATTAAACTGATAAGAACAGATACTACACTTGATCTTAGCCAAAAGGCCGAGAAGCGATACCGCAATAGACGCAGCCAAAGGGGAGCCGGCGAAGGCGCTGGCTTTCGGGGTGGAGGCTAGCGGGCATTTAACTCTAATATGAAGTAGTATGTAATATGAAGGGTAGAGTGAAAAAAAAGTGTTAAAGTGTTTTAAACATCCAAATCTGTTCGTTTACTTTGTATTTTTTTCCTGTTTTCGAGTAAAAAAGAATTCTTAAATCGAGATGCATTTTCTTAAGCAAAGTGGCTTAGATTTTAAGTCTTGTTTACTGAAATAAATTCTAAAATGTAATAGGTTAAGGCCTAAATCAAGTAAAAATATATGCCAGTGGTTTAAGGGAAATAAACCTAAATTGAGTTTATTATTGCATTAAGTTGGAACAGAAATTAAGTTTATTTTTCTTACCCCACCGGCAGATATTTTTACTTGTTTTAAATATAAACCTGTTGCTTTTTAGAATTTATTTCAATTATTACAACACATAATATCTTAAGCCACTTTGCTTAACAAGTAAATGCATCTCGATTTAAGAATGGTCAGATATTTACTAGAAAACAAGACAAAAACTTCCAAACATGAATTTACAGACGGCTGGAAATTTTAAACAAAATAACTAGACATACCTATTCGGGTCTGCTCCCGTTTGCTGTGATGAAGGGGGTCTTAGTCCAAAGCACATTTTGAGGAATACTTACACATTTTACTTCTTATTTCTTTAGAATGAATTATTATTTATTTTCAATTACAAAGTATGCGATCTGATTTTCTATTTATTTATTTATTTAGCTTGTTGCACATTTGATTTGTTGCCGCATCATTCCGTGTTAATGTATTTCAATGTATTTGTTTATAAGCAAAAAGTGCGTTATTATAATTCATTATATAGCTGCGAAATATATAAAAGTATTCCCAGCAAACACAAAACGTTTTTATAACGTTTTTGTATTTGCTGGGTTGGCATCACTTTCTTTAGCTCACACAAAATTCTACCAAAAAACAGCATATCATTTTCTACTAAATAACTGCATACACTGTGGATTAAAAATGTCCGGAATGCGAACCTGGTAAAACCCAGGTAAAAAAAGCAAATAAAAAATAAACCATTTTGATTTAGCAAAAGTTTACAAATAAATGCACTCCCTGTACACAACAAGCACGTCTCGTTACCATTCATATTTTGCGTGATTTAAGTTTCGTCGCATACATTTTGGAATAAAATAAGGCTTTTAATGTATGCAGACTTCATTCTCCATTAAGGGCTTATCAATCATAATGAACGCTGTTAACTATTCTCATTGAATGGTCTAAATCCAATGCTGGTAAAGAAATCAAATGTCCATTTAAACGCAACAAGCAAACAGCTATGCTTCCAGGTCTGTCGACGTTGCTGTGGTTTTTCGACAGCTGTAATATGAAGGGTAGAGTGAAAAAAGTGTTTAAGTGTTTTAAACATCCAAATCTGTTCGTTTACTTGCTACTTTTTTCCTGTTTTCGAGTAAAAAAATAATTCTTAAATCGAGATGCATTTTCTTGTTAAGCAAAGTGGCTTAGATTTTAAGTCTTGTTTACTGAAATCAATTCTAAAATGTAATAGGTTAAGGCCTAAATCAAGTAAAAATATATGCCAGTGGGTTAAGGGAAATAAACCTAAATTGAGTTTATTATTGAATTAAGTTGAAACTGAAATTAAGTTTATTTTTCTTACCCCGCCGGCAGATATTTTTACTTGTTTTAAATATAAACCTGTTGATTTTTGTAATTTATTTCAATTATTACAATACATAACATCTTAAGCCACTTTGCGTAACAAGTAAATGCATCTCGATTTAAGAATTGTCAGATATTTACTAGAAAACAAGACAATAACAGCAAGACAGACCTTAATTTACTTTTTTCTTCCAAACATGAATTTACAGACGGCTGGAAATTTTAAATAAAACAACTAGACATACCTATTCGGGTCTGCTCCCGTTTGCTGTGATGAACGGGGTCTTGGTCCAAAGCACATTTTGAGGAATACTTACACATTTTACTTCTTATTTCTTTAGAATTAATTATTATTTATTTTCAATTACAAAGTATGCGATCTGATTTTCTAATCGCGGTGTGTTTTATTCCTCGTTTGCTTGCATGGATTTGCTTTATTTATTTTGCTTGTTGCATTTAAATGCACATTTGATTTGTTGCCGCATTATCCTGTGTTAATGTATTTCAACGTGCTCATAAACAAAAAGTGCGTTATTATAACCAATTATATAGCTGTGAAATATATAAAAGTATTCCCAAAAACCCAGGTAAAAAAGTAAAATAAAAAATAAACCATTTTGATTTAGCAAAAGTTTACAAATAAATGCACTCCCTGTACACAACAAGCACGTCTGGTTACCATTCATGTTTTGCATGATTTAAGTCTCGTCGCATACATGTTTGCGTAAGGATTTGATATTTATTTTTTGTGGAAGTTTATTAAACTAAAAGGCTTTGTATTTTTGCTCCGTGAGCCGCTTGGACGCTGTTTAAATAGTCATCGGGAGTTAACTGTATTTTGCTGTCCTGCAGTTTTTTTCTTTCTTTACGTGTGTATATAAGTGTATGTACCATTTATATAACTATTTCCACATGTAATATCTGAGCGGTGGTTTTTGAGACTTAAACAGAAGGCGAGAGTATGTTTGTGTGTTTTGGTTTATTTTTGGTTCGTCACTGCTTTTAAGAACTATGCACTGATTTGCTGTGTGGTTTGTCCCTTCTGTTAAAAAGTGGATTTAATCTAGTCTCTCCAATTGTGGGTAAATAACCGGTGGGCCGTAAATTTTATCTTTTAAATATTTTTAAGCACTTTCTGTAAAAAATAAATTTGTACTATTTTTGGAGAGTCACGTCTCTGTCTTTAATCCCATCCGAACCAGCAGGGTCCTTTTCATATTTTTGTAACTTTTTTGTTTGTTTATTTTTTCTCTTGGGTTCAATCTATTTTCCTGTGTGAATAAATAACCCAGGTGACCTAGTCGGTTCCTTTTCATACCTTTAACCAAAGGTTACACATGCAAGCAAACGAGGAATAACACATACGATTAGATCATCACGTCACATACTTTGGAATTAATAAGAAACAATTATTCAGTCTAAAGAAATGAGAAGTAAAACGTGTATGTACTTCTTCAAATGGGCACACTTTGGACAACGACCCCCGTCATTACAGTAAAATGTTTTCCCTACTTCCGGTCAAAGCCGCCATTTTGTGAAATGGGCATATAGGCGACGCTGGAGCATGCCGCCATTGTCTCTGTTCAACAAAACAATTGTGTTTATATATAGATCTATTCGATTTTTTTTCGATTTCAATCACCGAATACAAGGTACAACACGATGCCATCTGGCCCTTCTCTCTGGTTTATGTTTGTAAGGAAAATAGAGGGCGAAATTCCATTTCAGTCAAACATTCCTTCGTGCCACGCTGCTTTTTTTCTTTGAACGAAAAAAAAAACCCGTGTGCTCCGCCTATACAATTCGTTTTCCTGTTTATGATTATTTTATGCTTAAAACAAGCAAATAAATCTGCCTAAAGGGTAAGAAAAAAAGTCGTGAACTTTTCCCATAAATACTATTTCAAGAAAAACTGTCCTACCCCACTGGCCGATTTTTTGCTTGTTTAAATTCACTTCGATTGCATATATAAAAATATTGTCTACAAACTAGATCACCGGGCAGATGTTTATCTTTTTAGTATCCACCGAAGACACATGCGAACCTGCATATGGGCCAAACTTTTCCACAATACACATTCGTTGTGTGCACGCGCCATTGTCTTTGTTCAACGCGACAGCGTGCTCCGCCTAAATAATTTGACCCATTTTAACATGGGTTTGTTTCTCGTTGTTGTTTTTTCTTTGAAAACAATCTATATAGCGCTCTCCACAATCGTTTTGGTGTTAGCTTTACGTGGAATAGAAACACACAAAAGTACTGAGCGAACGAGAAACATATTATAGAACGCGCAACATCATATAGATCACGGATTGGAAACCAAACTGGCAACCACGCACAAAAGAAGCAAACTCTGGTTTTAAACTCACCTTATTTGTGCCCGGAAAGCGCCCGAGTCGATGAACGGAGTGGACGGAGCAAGCCTCGCTTCCATTTCCGAAGGTCAAAAATCCATTTAAACTTGTAGTCCCCGGTGTCCACTTGTTCTTGTCCAAAAAGCCGAGAAGCGATACCGCAATGGGAGCCGGAGAAGGCGCTGGCTGTCGGGATGGAGGTTAACGGGTCAGAGGTCTGGCACTGAAGGTCTGGGTCCATTCCTCACCGTGTGCATTTCACTCTATACGTGTAAAAAACATACAAATACATAAAATACATACAGAAACAGTTATCACTTACACAAAAAGAACATGAAGGTAAAGCTTCAGTTAATTTGCTTGCTGATTGCTTTTTGCATGCACATAAAAAACTGAACAAAACTGATATACTAAACAAAATAGGCCCTAAAATTGAGGAACACCAGTTGTATAGCTATTTTTTAAATATGAAATAAGACAATAAATTACAAATAACATTTGAATGCCTGCAGCTTGTTCATGTCCACTCCACAAAAAAAAACAGTGTGACCCTTCTATTTGGTTTCAAGTTTGAAAGTTTCGAACCTATGCAACACTCTTAAGACAAATGCTCCTAAAAAGTACCAAATAAGGGTTCCTCAGCATGTAACCACAGCAGAACCCGTTTTTTGGTACTATATGGAAACTTTTTATAAGGTTCTATAAAGAATCTTGCCTTGAAAAGTGCTCGCCTCAATGGTGCTATAAAAAAACATTAATTTATCAGCTGTCAGGAGTGACATTTTTGTTACTTATCCACTTTTTAATGTATAACACTTGATAAAGATTATTTATTGTCAATTCTTCACATGTTTCAAGCATACAAAGCAATCGAAATACAAGGTGCATCAGCATTCAGTTAATATGCCACCTGGAGCTGGAATCAGCTTTCAGAAGAGATCAGATGTGTTTCAACGGTAGACACTTTTAAATCTAGATGAAAAACACGACGGTTTAACTTTGCATTTACTGAATGATTTAAAACAGTACGAATGAAACAGTATAAAAGAATACAACAGTATGAACCTGTAGCTGGAATCAGCTTTCGGATGAGATCAGATGTGTTTCAACAGTAGGCACTTTTAAACCTAGATTAAAAACACATCAGTTTAACTTTGCATTTACTGAATGATTTAAAACAGTACGAATGAAACAGTATAAAAGAATACAACAGTATGAACCTGTAGCTGGAATCAGCTTTCAAATGAGATCAGATGTGTTTCAACAGTGGGCACTTTTAAACCTAGATTAAAGACACATCGATTTAACTTTGCATTTACTGAAGAATATAAAACAGTACGAATAAAACAGTATAAAAGAATACAACAGTATGATCGGTTTAACTTTGCATTTACTGAATGATTTAAAACAGTACGAATAAAACAGTATAAAAGAATACAACAGTATGAACCTGTAGCTGGAATCAGCTTTCAGATGAGATCAGATGTGTTTCAACAGTAGGCACTTTTAAATCTAGATTTAAAGACACATCGGTTTAACTTTGCATTTACTGAAGAATTTGAAACAGTACGAATGAAACAGTATAAAAGAATACAACAGTATAAACCTGTAGCTGGAATCAGCTTTCAGATGAGATCAGATGTGTTTCAACAGTAGGCACTTTTAAATCTAGATTAAAGACACAACGGTTTAACTTTGCATTTACTGAATAAACAGTACGAATAAAACATTATAAAAGAATACAACAGTATGATCGGTTTAACTTTGCATTTACTGAATGATTTAAAACAGTACGAATGAAACAGTATAAAAGAATACAACAGTATGAACCTGTAGCTGGAATCAGCTTTCAAATGAGATCAGATGTGTTTCAACAGTGGGCACTTTTAAACCTAGATTAAAGACACATCGGTTTAACTTTGCATTTACTGAAGAATATAAAACAGTACGAATAAAAGAGTATAAAAGAATACAACAGTATGATCGGTTTAACTTTGCATTTACTGAATGATTTAAAACAGAACGAATAAAACAGTATAAAAGAATACAACAGTATGAACCTGTAGCTGGAATCAGCTTTCAAATGAGATCAGATGTGTTTCAACAGAAGACACTTTTAAATCTAGATTAAAAACACATCGGTTTAACTTTGCATTTACTGAATGATTTAAAACAGTACGAGTATAAAAGAATACAACAGTATGATCGGTTTAACTTTGCATTTACTGAATGATTTAAAACAGTACGAATAAAACAGTTTAAAAGAATACAACAGTATGATCGGTTTAACTTTGCATTTACTGAATGATTTAAAACAGTACGAATAAAACAGTATAAAAGAATACAACAGTATGAACCTGTAGCTGGAATCAGCTTTCAAATGAGATCAGATGTGTTTCAACAGTGGGCACTTTTAAACCTAGATTAAAGACACATCGGTTTAACTTTGCATTTACTGAAGAATATAAAACAGTACGAATAAAAGAGTATAAAAGAATACAACAGTATGATCGGTTTAACTTTGCATTTACTGAATGATTTAAAACAGAACGAATAAAACAGTATAAAAGAATACAACAGTATGAACCTGTAGCTGGAATCAGCTTTCAAATGAGATCAGATGTGTTTCAACAGAAGACACTTTTAAATCTAGATTAAAAACACATCGGTTTAACTTTGCATTTACTGAATGATTTAAAACAGTACGAATAAAACAGTATAAAAGAATACAACAGTATGATCGGTTTAACTTTGCATTTACTGAATGATTTAAAACAGTACGAATAAAACAGTTTAAAAGAATACAACAGTATGATCGGTTTAACTTTAGATTTACTGAATGATTTAAAACAGTACGAATAAAACAGTATAAAAGAATACAACAGTATGAACCTGTATAGCTGGAATCAGCTTCAGATGAGATCAGATGTGTTTCAACAGTAGGCACTTTTAAATCTAGATTAAAAACACCATCGGTTTAACTTTGCATTTACTGAATGATTTAAAATAAAACAGTATAAAAGAATAAAACAGTATGAACCTTACCTGTTATAAAGGGAATGAAGCTTACGGTATGGTGCTTACCTGCAGAAATAAAGTACAAAAAGAACACACAGAACTTCAATTTTCAACCTGTTTGTGATTACCACACAATCCCGTCACCTGGCTGTGGTCTTCATTTGGTGAACGGTTCTTCACTCATAATTGACCTATACAAGAAATAGAGAAGAATATTAAGCAATTCTGCTCTTACATTTAGATGTGCCCCAAGAACACAGACACACCGGCTCCAAAATGTTGAAACAGTACATTTCTGTTATTTTAATGTGGCAAATGTGTCAGCTTTAAAAGAATCATACCTTACCTTTTAAACAGGATGCGCACTGCATTAAATACCTTTACTCCCAGCATAAGCAAGCAATTTTCAAAATGCTTTAAAAGTAAATGGTGATTATTTTACTTGTTTGCCTGTTTTTGACTACCATAGAATCCTGTCGCCTGGATTCCAACCTATCATTTTCAGGCTTGTAAAGCAAATAATGAAATACATTATCATTGACTTCCATAGTAGGAAAAAAAATATTTTGGAAGTATCGTGATAAATGATGAAGAAAATATTTTGAAAAATGATGGTTAGCACACAGTCGATGGTACCTATTAAATTTCATCATATTTTTTTATTCCTACTATGGAAGTCAATGGTCACTATCTGCTGTGGGTTTACCATCATTCCTCAAAATATCTTCTTTTGTGTTAATCAGAAAAAACGAACGCATACAGGTTTAAAACAACACGAGGATGAGTAAATGATGACAGAATTATCATTATTATAAATTGAAATATTTTCTTACTGCAAGTCATTTAGGTAATCAAGAAAATACTTTACCCGTTGTCTTTGCAAGTTAAACAAATACAGCTTTGCTTCCAGGTCTGTCGACGTTGCTGTGGTTTTTCGACAGCTGTAGTATGAAGGGTAGCGAATGAATGAATACATTGCACAAAAAATCCTTTTTAACTATGCAAATATCTAAAAAGTCTTAAAATAAGATGCATTATTTTGATGAGCAAAAGGACATAAGAAAATAAGCCTAGCCTTTCGGGAGAAAAAACATAAAATTTAAGTGAATTTGGGCTTAAAACAAGCAAATAAATCTGCCAAAGGGGTTAGAAACAAATCTAGATTTAAACACCTAATTCAAGAAAAATTGTCTTAGCCCATTGGCAGATTTGTTGGCTTGTTTTAATGTACATTCATGTACAATATTTCGTTTTGTCTTGTATTTCTAAGCATTTTGTACTGCCCAACGTTGTCTAGGTTGTTTAACGGTTGTCATTTTCTTTTAAAAGCTTTATAATTTATTAGTTTGGATGATTGCCATTCCTGAGAACCGCTTACATTGTAAGTAAAAGAATCATCTAAGCATTATTTTGTTGAATGTCTCTTAGACATGTAGCTGTTTGATTGTGGTTCTATTTAATGGCCAGTCTATACTTGGGGAACGGTCAAACGTCTATTAGATTTTCACTGACAGCCCAAATTAAGCCTTGTTTTAGCCTAGACACATATTCGCGGTCTATTAGAAGTTATGTAGTCGTTTAATAGCCGCTTTTTGATGACCAATGCGTTCTTGTGCCGTGGTTAGGCGTCTCTTGGATTTTCCGTAAAAAGACAAACGAATCTATTTTTAACACAAAGGCCAGGGGAGAGCGCGAACGCAGTCCCCCACTATCAGAAATTTTGCAGTCGAGATTCCCACATTTGGGGAATTCGCAAAGGGTCAGCACAACCGGAGTGCAATGGCTGAGCCTCGCCCTGGGTGAACCACCTTCATGATCATGGTATCTCCCCTGCCAGGTAAGTATGAGCAACAGCCTTTGAGGCCAGACGGCCGCATCTTCCTGTGACCGATCACATCGACGGCGCCCCCGAAGGCCGTCCGACTACCATTTCATTACTGTGTGTGACCAGGTGGAAAGGCGCACGAAGCCAGGTCTGAAACCAAATATTCTTCGAGATCTACCCATTTTCCGTTTCCAGCCCGGTTAAACCGTGCAGAGAGAAAAACGTGAAACAATTTAAATCAAATGGATTTAAATAGCGCATTTCAATATATCGTTTCGTTATTACAAAGTAACTTTACGTGGAATAGAAACAAAGAAATGTACAGAGCAATCGAGAAACAACGAAAGCATAGCAATTTTAGAACGTGGATAAATAAAAACACAAGGGCTCAATGACTTACCCGTTGTCGTTGTGAGTTAAACAAATACAGCTATGCTTCCAGATCTGCCGACGTTGCTGTGGTTCTTCGACAGCTGTAGTACAGTGAAAAAAAAGTTTTCAGGTGTTTTGAACATCCCAATCTGTCTCGTTCGCTTTTTCAGCTGTGTCGATGATGTTTAAGTCGTCATCGTGTCACCTCCAAAATACGAATGCATACAGGTTGAAAACAACACGAGGATGAATAAATGATGACAGAGTTATCATTATAAATTAAAATATTTTCTTACTGCAAGTCATTTAGGTAATCAAGAAAATACTTTACCCGTTGTCTTAAACAAATACAGCTATGCTTCCAGGCGTGTCGACGTTGCTGTGGTTTTTCGACCGCTGTAGTATGAAGGGTAGTGGAAAAAAAAGTTTTCAGGTGTTTTTAACATCCCAAACTGTCTCGTACGATTTTCTTGCGCCTTCAGCTGTGTCGAGGCTGTTTAATTCGTCCTGGTATCACCTCCGCAAACTGTAAGGAAAATAATTAAATACATTACAAAAACATTTCGTTATCAGCGTGTTCATTTCCATGCAAGCTTTTCGTTAAACCAATAATGCCAACGAATACACAGCACTTTTAAAACACACGAATTAAAAAACACTCTGTCATTCACGCACAAAAGAAACAAATTCTGTTTTTTACCTAACTTATTTGTCCCCGAGAAGGGGAGCGCACCGTTCATGGAAACACTGCAATACCACGTCGATGCATGGAGTGGAAGGAGCAAGCTCCGCTTCCATTTCCGAAGGTCAAAAATCCATTTAACGTATAGTCCCCGGGTAGGAGACGTATCAGACATTAAACTGATAAGAACAGATACTACACTTGATCTTAGCCAAAAGGCCGAGAAGCGATACCGCAATAGACGCAGCCAAAGGGGAGCCGGCGAAGGCGCTGGCTTTCGGGGTGGAGGCTAGCGGGCATTTAACTCTAATATGAAGTAGTATGTAATATGAAGGGTAGAGTGAAAAAAAAGTGTTAAAGTGTTTTAAACATCCAAATCTGTTCGTTTACTTTGTATTTTTTTCCTGTTTTCGAGTAAAAAAGAATTCTTAAATCGAGATGCATTTTCTTAAGCAAAGTGGCTTAGATTTTAAGTCTTGTTTACTGAAATAAATTCTAAAATGTAATAGGTTAAGGCCTAAATCAAGTAAAAATATATGCCAGTGGTTTAAGGGAAATAAACCTAAATTGAGTTTATTATTGCATTAAGTTGGAACAGAAATTAAGTTTATTTTTCTTACCCCACCGGCAGATATTTTTACTTGTTTTAAATATAAACCTGTTGCTTTTTAGAATTTATTTCAATTATTACAACACATAATATCTTAAGCCACTTTGCTTAACAAGTAAATGCATCTCGATTTAAGAATGGTCAGATATTTACTAGAAAACAAGACAAAAACTTCCAAACATGAATTTACAGACGGCTGGAAATTTTAAACAAAATAACTAGACATACCTATTCGGGTCTGCTCCCGTTTGCTGTGATGAAGGGGGTCTTAGTCCAAAGCACATTTTGAGGAATACTTACACATTTTACTTCTTATTTCTTTAGAATGAATTATTATTTATTTTCAATTACAAAGTATGCGATCTGATTTTCTATTTATTTATTTATTTAGCTTGTTGCACATTTGATTTGTTGCCGCATCATTCCGTGTTAATGTATTTCAATGTATTTGTTTATAAGCAAAAAGTGCGTTATTATAATTCATTATATAGCTGCGAAATATATAAAAGTATTCCCAGCAAACACAAAACGTTTTTATAACGTTTTTGTATTTGCTGGGTTGGCATCACTTTCTTTAGCTCACACAAAATTCTACCAAAAAACAGCATATCATTTTCTACTAAATAACTGCATACACTGTGGATTAAAAATGTCCGGAATGCGAACCTGGTAAAACCCAGGTAAAAAAAGCAAATAAAAAATAAACCATTTTGATTTAGCAAAAGTTTACAAATAAATGCACTCCCTGTACACAACAAGCACGTCTCGTTACCATTCATATTTTGCGTGATTTAAGTTTCGTCGCATACATTTTGGAATAAAATAAGGCTTTTAATGTATGCAGACTTCATTCTCCATTAAGGGCTTATCAATCATAATGAACGCTGTTAACTATTCTCATTGAATGGTCTAAATCCAATGCTGGTAAAGAAATCAAATGTCCATTTAAACGCAACAAGCAAACAGCTATGCTTCCAGGTCTGTCGACGTTGCTGTGGTTTTTCGACAGCTGTAATATGAAGGGTAGAGTGAAAAAAGTGTTTAAGTGTTTTAAACATCCAAATCTGTTCGTTTACTTGCTACTTTTTTCCTGTTTTCGAGTAAAAAAATAATTCTTAAATCGAGATGCATTTTCTTGTTAAGCAAAGTGGCTTAGATTTTAAGTCTTGTTTACTGAAATAAATTCTAAAATGTAATAGGTTAAGGCCTAAATCAAGTAAAAATATATGCCAGTGGGTTAAGGGAAATAAACCTAAATTGAGTTTATTATTGAATTAAGTTGAAACTGAAATTAAGTTTATTTTTCTTACCCCGCCGGCAGATATTTTTACTTGTTTTAAATATAAACCTGTTGATTTTTGTAATTTATTTCAATTATTACAATACATAACATCTTAAGCCACTTTGCGTAACAAGTAAATGCATCTCGATTTAAGAATTGTCAGATATTTACTAGAAAACAAGACAATAACAGCAAGACAGACCTTAATTTACTTTTTTCTTCCAAACATGAATTTACAGACGGCTGGAAATTTTAAATAAAACAACTAGACATACCTATTCGGGTCTGCTCCCGTTTGCTGTGATGAACGGGGTCTTGGTCCAAAGCACATTTTGAGGAATACTTACACATTTTACCTCTCATCTCTTCAGAATTCATCATTACTTATTTTCAATTACAAAGTATGCGATCTGATTTTCTAATCGCGGTGTGTTTTATTCCTCGTTTGCTTGCATGGATTTGCTTTATTTATTTTGCTTGTTGCATTTAAATGCACATTTGATTTGTTGCCGCATTATCCTGTGTTAATGTATTTCAACGTGCTTATAAACAAAAAGTGCGTTATTATAACCAATTATATAGCTGTGAAATATATAAAAGTATTCCCAAAAACCCAGGTAAAAAAGTAAAATAAAAAATAAACCATTTTGATTTAGCAAAAGTTTACAAATAAATGCACTCCCTGTACACAACAAGCACGTCTGGTTACCATTCATGTTTTGCATGATTTAAGTCTCGTCGCATACATGTTTGCGTAAGGATTTGATATTTATTTTTTGTGGAAGTTTATTAAACTAAAAGGCTTTGTATTTTTGCTCCGTGAGCCGCTTGGACGCTGTTTAAATAGTCATCGGGAGTTAACTGTATTTTGCTGTCCTGCAGTTTTTTTCTTTCTTTACGTGTGTATATAAGTGTATGTACCATTTATATAACTATTTCCACATGTAATATCTGAGCGGTGGTTTTTGAGACTTAAACAGAAGGCGAGAGTATGTTTGTGTGTTTTGGTTTATTTTTGGTTCGTCACTGCTTTTAAGAACTATGCACTGATTTGCTGTGTGGTTTGTCCCTTCTGTTAAAAAGTGGATTTAATCTAGTCTCTCCAATTGTGGGTAAATAACCGGTGGGCCGTAAATTTTATCTTTTAAATATTTTTAAGCACTTTCTGTAAAAAATAAATTTGTACTATTTTTGGAGAGTCACGTCTCTGTCTTTAATCCCATCCGAACCAGCAGGGTCCTTTTCATATTTTTGTAACTTTTTTGTTTGTTTATTTTTTCTCTTGGGTTCAATCTATTTTCCTGTGTGAATAAATAACCCAGGTGACCTAGTCGGTTCCTTTTCATACCTTTAACCAAAGGTTACACATGCAAGCAAACGAGGAATAACACATACGATTAGATCATCACGTCACATACTTTGGAATTAATAAGAAACAATTATTCAGTCTAAAGAAATGAGAAGTAAAACGTGTATGTACTTCTTCAAATGGGCACACTTTGGACAACGACCCCCGTCATTACAGTAAAATGTTTTCCCTACTTCCGGTCAAAGCCGCCATTTTGTGAAATGGGCATATAGGCGACGCTGGAGCATGCCGCCATTGTCTCTGTTCAACAAAACAATTGTGTTTATATATAGATCTATTCGATTTTTTTTCGATTTCAATCACCGAATACAAGGTACAACACGATGCCATCTGGCCCTTCTCTCTGGTTTATGTTTGTAAGGAAAATAGAGGGCGAAATTCCATTTCAGTCAAACATTCCTTCGTGCCACGCTGCTTTTTTTCTTTGAACGAAAAAAAAAACCCGTGTGCTCCGCCTATACAATTCGTTTTCCTGTTTATGATTATTTTATGCTTAAAACAAGCAAATAAATCTGCCTAAAGGGTAAGAAAAAAAGTCGTGAACTTTTCCCATAAATACTATTTCAAGAAAAACTGTCCTACCCCACTGGCCGATTTTTTGCTTGTTTAAATTCACTTCGATTGCATATATAAAAATATTGTCTACAAACTAGATCACCGGGCAGATGTTTATCTTTTTAGTATCCACCGAAGACACATGCGAACCTGCATATGGGCCAAACTTTTCCACAATACACATTCGTTGTGTGCACGCGCCATTGTCTTTGTTCAACGCGACAGCGTGCTCCGCCTAAATAATTTGACCCATTTTAACATGGGTTTGTTTCTCGTTGTTGTTTTTTCTTTGAAAACAATCTATATAGCGCTCTCCACAATCGTTTTGGTGTTAGCTTTACGTGGAATAGAAACACACAAAAGTACTGAGCGAACGAGAAACATATTATAGAACGCGCAACATCATATAGATCACGGATTGGAAACCAAACTGGCAACCACGCACAAAAGAAGCAAACTCTGGTTTTAAACTCACCTTATTTGTGCCCGGAAAGCGCCCGAGTCGATGAACGGAGTGGACGGAGCAAGCCTCGCTTCCATTTCCGAAGGTCAAAAATCCATTTAAACTTGTAGTCCCCGGTGTCCACTTGTTCTTGTCCAAAAAGCCGAGAAGCGATACCGCAATGGGAGCCGGAGAAGGCGCTGGCTGTCGGGATGGAGGTTAACGGGTCAGAGGTCTGGCACTGAAGGTCTGGGTCCATTCCTCACCGTGTGCATTTCACTCTATACGTGTAAAAAACATACAAATACATAAAATACATACAGAAACAGTTATCACTTACACAAAAAGAACATGAAGGTAAAGCTTCAGTTAATTTGCTTGCTGATTGCTTTTTGCATGCACATAAAAAACTGAACAAAACTGATATACTAAACAAAATAGGCCCTAAAATTGAGGAACACCAGTTGTATAGCTATTTTTTAAATATGAAATAAGACAATAAATTACAAATAACATTTGAATGCCTGCAGCTTGTTCATGTCCACTCCACAAAAAAAAACAGTGTGACCCTTCTATTTGGTTTCAAGTTTGAAAGTTTCGAACCTATGCAACACTCTTAAGACAAATGCTCCTAAAAAGTACCAAATAAGGGTTCCTCAGCATGTAACCACAGCAGAACCCGTTTTTTGGTACTATATGGAAACTTTTTATAAGGTTCTATAAAGAATCTTGCCTTGAAAAGTGCTCGCCTCAATGGTGCTATAAAAAAACATTAATTTATCAGCTGTCAGGAGTGACATTTTTGTTACTTATCCACTTTTTAATGTATAACACTTGATAAAGATTATTTATTGTCAATTCTTCACATGTTTCAAGCATACAAAGCAATCGAAATACAAGGTGCATCAGCATTCAGTTAATATGCCACCTGGAGCTGGAATCAGCTTTCAGAAGAGATCAGATGTGTTTCAACGGTAGACACTTTTAAATCTAGATGAAAAACACGACGGTTTAACTTTGCATTTACTGAATGATTTAAAACAGTACGAATGAAACAGTATAAAAGAATACAACAGTATGAACCTGTAGCTGGAATCAGCTTTCGGATGAGATCAGATGTGTTTCAACAGTAGGCACTTTTAAACCTAGATTAAAAACACATCAGTTTAACTTTGCATTTACTGAATGATTTAAAACAGTACGAATGAAACAGTATAAAAGAATACAACAGTATGAACCTGTAGCTGGAATCAGCTTTCAAATGAGATCAGATGTGTTTCAACAGTGGGCACTTTTAAACCTAGATTAAAGACACATCGATTTAACTTTGCATTTACTGAAGAATATAAAACAGTACGAATTAAACAGTATAAAAGAATACAACAGTATGATCGGTTTAACTTTGCATTTACTGAATGATTTAAAACAGTACGAATAAAACAGTATAAAAGAATACAACAGTATGAACCTGTAGCTGGAATCAGCTTTCAGATGAGATCAGATGTGTTTCAACAGTAGGCACTTTTAAATCTAGATTTAAAGACACATCGGTTTAACTTTGCATTTACTGAAGAATTTGAAACAGTACGAATGAAACAGTATAAAAGAATACAACAGTATAAACCTGTAGCTGGAATCAGCTTTCAGATGAGATCAGATGTGTTTCAACAGTAGGCACTTTTAAATCTAGATTAAAGACACAACGGTTTAACTTTGCATTTACTGAATAAACAGTACGAATAAAACATTATAAAAGAATACAACAGTATGATCGGTTTAACTTTGCATTTACTGAATGATTTAAAACAGTACGAATGAAACAGTATAAAAGAATACAACAGTATGAACCTGTAGCTGGAATCAGCTTTCAAATGAGATCAGATGTGTTTCAACAGTGGGCACTTTTAAACCTAGATTAAAGACACATCGGTTTAACTTTGCATTTACTGAAGAATATAAAACAGTACGAATAAAAGAGTATAAAAGAATACAACAGTATGATCGGTTTAACTTTGCATTTACTGAATGATTTAAAACAGAACGAATAAAACAGTATAAAAGAATACAACAGTATGAACCTGTAGCTGGAATCAGCTTTCAAATGAGATCAGATGTGTTTCAACAGAAGACACTTTTAAATCTAGATTAAAAACACATCGGTTTAACTTTGCATTTACTGAATGATTTAAAACAGTACGAATAAAAGAGTATAAAAGAATACAACAGTATGATCGGTTTAACTTTGCATTTACTGAATGATTTAAAACAGTACGAATAAAACAGTTTAAAAGAATACAACAGTATGATCGGTTTAACTTTAGATTTACTGAATGATTTAAAACAGTACGAATAAAACAGTATAAAAGAATACAACAGTATGAACCTGTAGCTGGAATCAGCTTTCAAATGAGATCAGATGTGTTTCAACAGTGGGCACTTTTAAACCTAGATTAAAGACACATCGGTTTAACTTTGCATTTACTGAAGAATATAAAACAGTACGAATAAAAGAGTATAAAAGAATACAACAGTATGATCGGTTTAACTTTGCATTTACTGAATGATTTAAAACAGAACGAATAAAACAGTATAAAAGAATACAACAGTATGAACCTGTAGCTGGAATCAGCTTTCAAATGAGATCAGATGTGTTTCAACAGAAGACACTTTTAAATCTAGATTAAAAACACATCGGTTTAACTTTGCATTTACTGAATGATTTAAAACAGTACGAATAAAACAGTATAAAAGAATACAACAGTATGATCGGTTTAACTTTGCATTTACTGAATGATTTAAAACAGTACGAATAAAACAGTTTAAAAGAATACAACAGTATGATCGGTTTAACTTTAGATTTACTGAATGATTTAAAACAGTACGAATAAAACAGTATAAAAGAATACAACAGTATGAACCTGTATAGCTGGAATCAGCTTCAGATGAGATCAGATGTGTTTCAACAGTAGGCACTTTTAAATCTAGATTAAAAACACCATCGGTTTAACTTTGCATTTACTGAATGATTTAAAATAAAACAGTATAAAAGAATAAAACAGTATGAACCTTACCTGTTATAAAGGGAATGAAGCTTACGGTATGGTGCTTACCTGCAGAAATAAAGTACAAAAAGAACACACAGAACTTCAATTTTCAACCTGTTTGTGATTACCACACAATCCCGTCACCTGGCTGTGGTCTTCATTTGGTGAACGGTTCTTCACTCATAATTGACCTATACAAGAAATAGAGAAGAATATTAAGCAATTCTGCTCTTACATTTAGATGTGCCCCAAGAACACAGACACACCGGCTCCAAAATGTTGAAACAGTACATTTCTGTTATTTTAATGTGGCAAATGTGTCAGCTTTAAAAGAATCATACCTTACCTTTTAAACAGGATGCGCACTGCATTAAATACCTTTACTCCCAGCATAAGCAAGCAATTTTCAAAATGCTTTAAAAGTAAATGGTGATTATTTTACTTGTTTGCCTGTTTTTGACTACCATAGAATCCTGTCGCCTGGATTCCAACCTATCATTTTCAGGCTTGTAAAGCAAATAATGAAATACATTATCATTGACTTCCATAGTAGGAAAAAAAATATTTTGGAAGTATCGTGATAAATGATGAAGAAAATATTTTGAAAAATGATGGTTAGCACACAGTCGATGGTACCTATTAAATTTCATCATATTTTTTTATTCCTACTATGGAAGTCAATGGTCACTATCTGCTGTGGGTTTACCATCATTCCTCAAAATATCTTCTTTTGTGTTAATCAGAAAAAACGAACGCATACAGGTTTAAAACAACACGAGGATGAGTAAATGATGACAGAATTATCATTATTATAAATTGAAATATTTTCTTACTGCAAGTCATTTAGGTAATCAAGAAAATACTTTACCCGTTGTCTTTGCAAGTTAAACAAATACAGCTTTGCTTCCAGGTCTGTCGACGTTGCTGTGGTTTTTCGACAGCTGTAGTATGAAGGGTAGCGAATGAATGAATACATTGCACAAAAAATCCTTTTTAACTATGCAAATATCTAAAAAGTCTTAAAATAAGATGCATTATTTTGATGAGCAAAAGGACATAAGAAAATAAGCCTAGCCTTTCGGGAGAAAAAACATAAAATTTAAGTGAATTTGGGCTTAAAACAAGCAAATAAATCTGCCAAAGGGGTTAGAAACAAATCTAGATTTAAACACCTAATTCAAGAAAAATTGTCTTAGCCCATTGGCAGATTTGTTGGCTTGTTTTAATGTACATTCATGTACAATATTTCGTTTTGTCTTGTATTTCTAAGCATTTTGTACTGCCCAACGTTGTCTAGGTTGTTTAACGGTTGTCATTTTCTTTTAAAAGCTTTATAATTTATTAGTTTGGATGATTGCCATTCCTGAGAACCGCTTACATTGTAAGTAAAAGAATCATCTAAGCATTATTTCGTTGAATGTCTCTTAGACATGTAGCTGTTTGATTGTGGTTCTATTTAATGGCCAGTCTATACTTGGGGAACGGTCAAACGTCTATTAGATTTTCACTGACAGCCCAAATTAAGCCTTGTTTTAGCCTAGACACATATTCGCGGTCTATTAGAAGTTATGTAGTCGTTTAATAGCCGCTTTTTGATGACCAATGCGTTCTTGTGCCGTGGTTAGGCGTCTCTTGGATTTTCCGTAAAAAGACAAACGAATCTATTTTTAACACAAAGGCCAGGGGAGAGCGCGAACGCAGTCCCCCACTATCAGAAATTTTGCAGTCGAGATTCCCACATTTGGGGAATTCGCAAAGGGTCAGCACAACCGGAGTGCAATGGCTGAGCCTCGCCCTGGGTGAACCACCTTCATGATCATGGTATCTCCCCTGCCAGGTAAGTATGAGCAACAGCCTTTGAGGCCAGACGGCCGCATCTTCCTGTGACCGATCACATCGACGGCGCCCCCGAAGGCCGTCCGACTACCATTTCATTACTGTGTGTGACCAGGTGGAAAGGCGCACGAAGCCAGGTCTGAAACCAAATATTCTTCGAGATCTACCCATTTTCCGTTTCCAGCCCGGTTAAACCGTGCAGAGAGAAAAACGTGAAACAATTTAAATCAAATGGATTTAAATAGCGCATTTCAATATATCGTTTCGTTATTACAAAGTAACTTTACGTGGAATAGAAACAAAGAAATGTACAGAGCAATCGAGAAACAACGAAAGCATAGCAATTTTAGAACGTGGATAAATAAAAACACAAGGGCTCAATGACTTACCCGTTGTCGTTGTGAGTTAAACAAATACAGCTATGCTTCCAGATCTGCCGACGTTGCTGTGGTTCTTCGACAGCTGTAGTACAGTGAAAAAAAAGTTTTCAGGTGTTTTGAACATCCCAATCTGTCTCGTTCGCTTTTTCAGCTGTGTCGATGATGTTTAAGTCGTCATCGTGTCACCTCCAAAATACGAATGCATACAGGTTGAAAACAACACGAGGATGAATAAATGATGACAGAGTTATCATTATAAATTAAAATATTTTCTTACTGCAAGTCATTTAGGTAATCAAGAAAATACTTTACCCGTTGTCTTAAACAAATACAGCTATGCTTCCAGGCGTGTCGACGTTGCTGTGGTTTTTCGACCGCTGTAGTATGAAGGGTAGTGGAAAAAAAAGTTTTCAGGTGTTTTTAACATCCCAAACTGTCTCGTACGATTTTCTTGCGCCTTCAGCTGTGTCGAGGCTGTTTAATTCGTCCTGGTATCACCTCCGCAAACTGTAAGGAAAATAATTAAATACATTACAAAAACATTTCGTTATCAGCGTGTTCATTTCCATGCAAGCTTTTCGTTAAACCAATAATGCCAACGAATACACAGCACTTTTAAAACACACGAATTAAAAAACACTCTGTCATTCACGCACAAAAGAAACAAATTCTGTTTTTTACCTAACTTATTTGTCCCCGAGAAGGGGAGCGCACCGTTCATGGAAACACTGCAATACCACGTCGATGCATGGAGTGGAAGGAGCAAGCTCCGCTTCCATTTCCGAAGGTCAAAAATCCATTTAACGTATAGTCCCCGGGTAGGAGACGTATCAGACATTAAACTGATAAGAACAGATTTTTTTTTTTTTACTACACTTGATCTTAGCCAAAAGGCCGAGAAGCGATACCGCAATAGACGCAGCCAAAGGGGAGCCGGCGAAGGCGCTGGCTTTCGGGGTGGAGGCTAGCGGGCATTGAACTCTAATATGAAGTAGTATGTAATATGAAGGGTAGAGTGAAAAAAAAGTGTTAAAGTGTTTTACACATCCAAATCTGTTCGTTTACTTAGTATTTTTTTTTCCTGTTTTCGAGTAAAAAAGAATTCTTAAATCGAGATGCATCTTCCCAAGCAAAGTGGCTTAGATTTTAAGTCTTGTTTACTGAAATAAATTCTAAAATGTAATAGGTTAAGGCCTAAATCAAGTAAAAATATATGCCAGTGGTTTAAGGGAAATAAACCCAAATTGAGTTTATTATTGCATTAAGTTGGAACAGAAATTAAGTTTATTTTTCTTACCCCACCGGCAGACACTCCCACCTGTTTCAAATATAAACCTGTTGATTTTTAGAATCTATTTCAATTATTACAACACATAATATCTTAAGCCACTTTGCTTAACAAGTAAATGCATCTCGATTTAAGAATGGTCAGATATTTACTAGAAAACAAGACAAAAACTTCCAAACATGAATTTACAGACGGCTGGAAATTTCAAACAAAATAACTAGACATACCTATTCGGGTCTGCTCCCGTTTGCTGTGATGAAGGGGGTCTTAGTCCAAAGCACATTTTGAGGAATACTTACACATTTTACTTCTTATTTCTTTAGAATGAATTATTATTTATTTTCAATTACAAAGTATGCGATCTGATTTTCTATTTATTTATTTATTTATTTAGCTTGTTGCACATTTGATTTGTTGCCGCATCATTCCGTGTTAATGTATTTCAATGTATTTGTTTATAAGCAAAAAGTGCGTTATTATAATTCATTATATAGCTGCGAAATATATAAAAGTATTCCCAGCAAACACAAAACGTTTTTATAACGTTTTTGTATTTGCTGGGTTGGCATCACTTTCTTTAGCTCACACAAAATTCTACCAAAAAACAGCATATCATTTTCTACTAAATAACTGCATACACTGTGGATTAAAAATGTCCGGAATGCGAACCTGGTAAAACCCAGGTAAAAAAAGCAAATAAAAAATAAACCATTTTGATTTAGCAAAAGTTTACAAATAAATGCACTCCCTGTACACAACAAGCACGTCTCGTTACCATTCATATTTTGCGTGATTTAAGTTTCGTCGCATACATTTTGGAAGGCACACGAGAAAATAAAATAAGGCTTTTAATGTATGCAGACTTCATTCTCCATTAAGGGCTTATCAATCATAATGAACGCTGTTAACTATTCTCATTGAATGGTCTAAATCCAATGCTGGTAAAGAAATCAAATGTCCATTTAAACGCAACAAGCAAACAGCTATGCTTCCAGGTCTGTCGACGTTGCTGTGGTTTTTCGACAGCTGTAATATGAAGGGTAGAGTGAAAAAAGTGTTTAAGTGTTTTAAACATCCAAATCTGTTCGTTTACTTGCTACTTTTTTCCTGTTTTCGAGTAAAAAAAGAATTCCCAAATCGAGATGCATTTTCTTGTTAAGCAAAGTGGCTTAGATTTTAAGTCTTGTTCACTGAAATAAATTCTAAAATGTAATAGGTTAAGGCCTAAATCAAGTAAAAATATATGCCAGTGGGTTAAGGGAAATAAACCTAAATTGAGTTTATTATTGAATTAAGTTGAAACTGAAATTAAGTTTATTTTTCTTACCCCGCCGGCAGATATTTATTTCAATTATTACAATACATAACATCTTAAGCCACTTTGCGTAACAAGTAAATGCATCTCGATTTAAGAATTGTCAGATATTTATAATAAACTTTATTTTCTATAGCGCCTTTAAAGTGCACATCTCAAAGCGCTGTACAAAAACAATTAAATCAACAGAGATACAACACATAATAAAGATTAGAATTAAGAGACATTATACAATATAAAACAAAAATAAAAGCAATCAATCAATTAAAAGCTAACATAAAAAAATGAGTTTTAAGCTGAGATTTAAAAATACCAAAAGACTTTGCTTGCCTAATCTCAAATGGTAGAGAATTCCAGAGTTTCGGAGCTAATGAGGAAAAAGCCCTGTCTCCCATTAGTTTTAAACGAGTTGAGGGAACAGTTAAAAGACCAGTTTCTGAGGAACGAAGATCACGTTTTGGAGTGTATGGAATTAAAAGCTCTGTCAAGTATTGAGGCGCCAAACCATGCAATGCCTTATAAGTAAGTGTAACCCGGGTAATCCAGTTACTAGTTAAGATTAAGAATTATAAAATAATAATAAAGTGAAATATAATACAGTAATTAAGTGAAGAAAAGTGAGTAAAGTAAGAAAGGTGGTAAGTTCTAGAAGGAAAACTGTTTTGCCCAATCACAGCCCTTATTTCAGTGACTGACTCTCCAAAGAGCCAATGTTAGCAGCACTTTCATAAGCCCCGCCCACAACCTGCAGTGGCGCTGCTAGACTGTCAGTTTGAAAGACAGAGGGAGAGAGTGAAACGGAGCAGCTACACAGAGCGATATTCAGAGATCCTCTATAAGAAAGTTTTAAAATAGATCGCGAATAACTTTGGATGCAGTAAATAGTCATATTTCTGAACGGATTCGATTACGTGAAGTTGTCATTGGAGTGAGAGGACGACAAAGCAAAGATTTGTGAACTGAAAGTGGATGAAATCCAACGGAGAATTGGAGTGTTGCAAATGAGCTTATTTGAATATATATATGAAGTTATTGCCTTGGTGAGTCACATTTTACGTAATACATTATCTGAGAAAAGTGTCATTAACTAAATAAGCTATTGATATGCAGTGTTTACATGGGCCACGTGAGCACAGCGTGAGCTGTAGTATTAGCATGAGGGCTAAAGCTAATTTCACGTGTAAAGATGCTGATGAAATGTGATTGTGAAATTTATGTTTATAAGTTCAATAAGTGTTGAAACATGATTAAATATCTTAATCGAAGTGTATACATGATTTTTGCTGTTAAGATATTTGCTGTTAAAAAGTTGAAATTGATATTGATTATCTTTCTGCCTTGTATTTCTTCAAGGCTGGGTTTTTGTTTTGTCTATGATTTATTCTACGTGATTTCCTGTGAGAGATTCCTGTTTTGTGCCATATTTAATCCTTCTGGAGAGGAATCTGTGTATCTGACGTGATTAAATATGCACAATGGCGAGCCATCAACGAACCTGTTTCCACTTTGAACTGTGCTAAGATTCACCAACTGGAGAGATTGCCTTTTGAACTTGAGCTCATTGAGAGAGTTTAATAACTCTTGTTACTGAACTGAATCATTTGATCAACGAACTGTGTTCAACTGAGTTGTTTGACCTTTATTGGAACTGAACTGAATCATTTGATTCACGAACTGTGTTCAACTGAGTCGTTTGATCATTATTCGAACTGAATTGAATCAATTTGATGCATTTGTGTATTTTCAGCTCATATTGTTGAGTATTCTGTTGAGTTTGAAAAGAAAAGTGATCTGTTCTGAGAAATTTGAATCACATTCAGTGTTCTGAGTTAAATTGAATGTCCATTCAATATTTTTTGGGGTTTTATTGAATGTAATATTTTGCTGAAGGTCATATTATTTGTAAAATACTTTCCCTGAAGTGAAAGAAAAACACACTACTGTTTTATTTTGAGAGTTTTATTTATTTTTATATTTTGTGAAGAGTGTGAAACTTCAAATTGAATTGAATCTGTCAAACTGTTGAATTCTTGATCCTATAAGAAATGAAAGAAGATTGTTAATTGTTGATCTTCACTGTTAACAACTGAGTCTATATCTGTGAATTATTCATTGAAACAAATAACAAAATAGAAATTTTCTACAATAATACAATTCACTGAATCAGAACAAAACTTTGTCAGTCACTTACTCACCTGCTGTACTGCCTCCACTCTCCAGTAGACGTTCCTTGCTTCTGATATTCATTGGCCCAGACTGAAAATTATTACTAGCTGTAGCGCAATCAGTTACGTTGCACGTTACATGTTACAACTTTGGCGAGCCAGCCAGGAGAGAGGACGCAGCAGAAATTAAGGTGAATAACCACTGAGATAGACGTATAGTGAATCAGAAAAACAGACAAAAATGGATGTTGTAGGAAGAGAAAATGTCAATGTGCAAAATGCAATCATCGTTAGTGGAGTAACACTGACTGAAGAGGACCAAGTTCTAGAAACATACCTTTCAAGATTTGGCTCTGTGCGACGAAATCTGCTAATTGATGATCCACACTCAGAATTTCATCGCAATGCAATAGTAGAGTTCACACACAGGTCAGCCATGAGCAATCTCGAGCCCCAGCTGCCTCTAACCTTAGTGAGCCCCACTAATACAGACATTGTGTTCCGTGTGCGAGCCCTGGGTATGGTGCACACCCCCACCATTAGTACTGCCACTGTTGAGTGCTTGGAGAAACTACAGACAATAGCAAACGCCAACGGAGAGACTTTACAAAATGTCCTCCAACGAGAGTTGATGAAGGTTGGTGGGGCGAAAACTCCAGTTGACGTGCCACAAGAGACAAATCCCTTGACAAGCGCTACTAGCAGCCCCTCACGGTTGGAAGGATTCAAGTCACCCTCTGTCTTGAGATTGGAACCCGAAAACCCAGCCGCAACACAAAAATTAACCACAGAACGGGTAGCCCATCCCCCGTTAGAAAATCCACCCTTTCAAGAAATTCAACGTAGAGGATCACAAAACCTGGCCTCGGAGCAACGTAGTAGTGGGAACCGCAGTCCCTCCGTCACAGTGACATCCCATCCCTCACTCACAATGGACATGATTGACCCTCCCAGTGTGCAGAAGGTGGTTGTAGAACATATTGTTAGAACCAATGATGGAGCCCCATTGCACCAGGCCTCTTTCCGCCTCAGATCATTCTCAGGAAAAATCCCCAGGCCCATTAATGAGCCAGATTTTGATACTTGGCGTGCAAGCGTGGACTTCCTGTTGACAGATCCCTCATTCTCTGATCTACATCGAACAAGAAAAATTCTTGACAGCCTTCTCCCACCAGCCGCAGATATTGTTAAACATGTGTCCCCTAACAGCTTACCTGCAGTGTATTTGAAGTTGCTGGAGTCTGTGTATGGCTCTGTGGAAGATGGAGATGAGCTGCTAGCTAAGTTTATGGGTGCCCTCCAAAATCCGGGTGAGAAGCCTTCAACTTATCTACATAGGTTACAAGTTCTTCTGAGTACAACCATTAGACGAGGAGGCATATCTGAAAGTGAGAGAGACCGCTGTCTGCTGAAGCAATTTTGTCGCGGCTGTTGGGACAACAGTCTCATTGCAGATCTCCAGCTAGAGAGGAAGAAAACAGACCCTCCTTCCTTTGCAGAACTAGTGGTGCTTATACGCACAGAAGAGGACAAACATGCCTCTAAAGAAGAGAGGGAGAGGATAAAACAGTTCACCCTTCATCGGTTGAGTGAAACAGGAGTAGAGGATTCTGTGATTCTACCAGAGGCAATAAACGCCATTTGTGAAAGACATCAACTCAGAGAGTCCCTAGATGATGTTGGCTTGTCGGATGCCTCTATTACTCTTGTCAAGTCTTTGGCTCTACATGCTGATGTCTTACCTGATGGGTTTGAACAGGAAGATGAACACGGGCTCCCTGTAATTCCTTATCTTTCTCGTGAGGAGCTGATAAAGCAGCAAAAGATGGATCCTGACCTTAAAGTCATCATGGATTGGATGGAATGGAATGATAAGCCTCCAGACCCAAAGAGTCATCCCCATACAGTTGCTTTGTGGATAAGGGAATGGAATCGACTTAAACTGATTGAAGGAGTGCTCTACAGGGAGAGAACAGATCAAGGGGTCACACACTATCAACTAACCTTACCTGTTGCTTTGCGAGGAATGGTTCTGAAGAGCCTACATGATGACATGGGGAAAATGGGTATGGAGAGAACTATTGACATCATCAGAAATAGATTCTTTTGGCCCAAAATGGCACTAGCTGTTGAAGAAAAAATCAAGACATGTGAGAGGTGTGTACGTAGGAAGATGCCCCCAGAGAAAGCCGCTGCTTTGGTGAACATCAGGACCACGAGACCGTTGGAGTTAGTCTGTATGGACTTTTTGTCTCTGGAACCAGATAGGAGCAATACTAAGGACATACTAGTCATAACGGACCACTTCACCAAATATGCAGTGGCGATCCCTACGAGAAACCAAAAAGCCCAAACTGTGGCTAGGTGTTTATGGGACAACTTTTTTGTACATTATGGCTTTCCAGAGAGGTTGCACAGCGACCAAGGGCCAGACTTTGAATCTCGACTGATCAAAGAGTTGTGTGACATTGCCGGTGTCCGTAAAGTGAGAACTACCCCATACCACCCGAGGGGAAACCCGGTGGAGAGATTTAATAGGACCCTTCTTCAGATGTTGGGCACTCTTGAAAATAAGAAAAAGTCTTGCTGGAAGGATTTTGTGAGACCCATGGTGCATGCATACAACTGCACTCGAAGTGATGTGACTGGGTATACTCCCTATGAACTCATGTTTGGGAGGCAGCCCAGATTGCCTGTCGACTTGGCTTTTGGTCTGCCAGTAAATAAGCCTACCAAGACTCACTCTCAATATGTGAAGGACTTAAAAGAGTGTCTGAGAGAAAGCTATGAGATTGCCATGAAGACCGCAGCAAAAGTAGCTGACCGTAACAAGCGCAGATTTGACAAGCATGTGGTTGTTTCTACCCTTGAAGTGGGAGATAAAGTACTGGTACGGAATGTAAAGCTGAGAGGGAAGAACAAGCTGGCGGACAAATGGGAGCCAGATGTTTATGTTGTTCTTCGGAAAGTTGAAGATATCCCAGTGTATACAGTCCAGCCAGAGGGGAGAAATGGACCCGTTCGCACCCTACATCGTGACTTGCTTCGGCCTTGTGGTTTCATACCTGCGAGTGAAGATGAGGAATCTGTCCCTCCAAAGGCCTGTCATAGACCAAGAACCAGATTACAAACTGGCAATAAAGCAGCTTACCAAGAGCATGTGGCAAGCAGTCAGTCGGATTCAGACGATGACCTGATTTGTATTAGAAATCAGGAACAACAGCTGGAATTCACTACAACCAACATCTCACCTTCTTGCAGATGTCCAACAATTGTACCAAACTTACCTGAAGTAAAGTCCGGGGAAACGCCGTCCGCCACTGTGAACCCTGAAAAAGAAAACTTACCTGAGAGACTCGATGAAATCCTCATAGACAATCAAGCAAGGGATGATGATGGATATAACCTACCTGTGATGGATCAATTTAGTAATGACACAACTGCAATTGAACCTGAAAGAGAGAATTTGCAATTGAAATACCTTGTAGGAACTGATGCATTAAATAACTTACCTGTGCAGAACAAACAACAGGACCAGGGGTCTGTTGAGCCCCCATCTGAGACCCTCAATGAGGAGGATGAAAGGGGTGATGGCCTGATACAGGATGAATCTGTAAATTTGAGTACTCAAGACAGCCTAATTGAGACTGGCCAGAGGGTAGAAGATGTCCCCAGGCGCTCTCAGAGACATTGTGAGCCACCTAAGAGGCTGCAGTACCCTAAGTTGGGTAATCCCCTTTCATTAGTCGTACAGTCATTACTGCAAGGGCTCAGTACAGCCTTCACTGTGTCATTGGAAGAGCCTGATTCTCTTAAGAGTACGTCTGTGGAAATGTATGGTGGATATCCCTCTGCGATTGTTTCGCAGCCTAAAAGATGCAGCGTGACCTGCATATCTTCCAGAAGGGGAGAGTGTAACCCGGGTAATCCAGTTACTAGTTAAGATTAAGAATTATAAAATAATAATAAAGTGAAATATAATAAAGTAATTAAGTGAAGAAAAGTGAGAAAAGTAAGAAAGGAGGAAAGTTCTAGAAGGAAAACTGTTTTGCCCAATCACAGCCCTTATTTCAGTGACTGACTCTCCAAAGAGCCAATGTTAGCAGCACTTTCATAAGCCCCGCCCACAACCTGCAGTGGCGCTGCTAGACTGTCAGTTTGAAAGACAGAGTGAGAGAGTGAAACGGAGCAGCTACACAGAGCGATATTCAGAGATCCTCTATAAGAAAGTTTTAAAATAGATCGCGAATAACTTTGGATGCAGTAAATAGTCATATTTCTGAACGGATTCGATTACGTGAAGTTGTCATTGGAGTGAGAGGACGACAAAGCAAAGATTTGTGAACTGAAAGTGGATGAAATCCAACGGAGAATTGGAGTGTTGCAAATGAGCTTATTTGAATATATATATGAAGTTATTGCCTTGGTGAGTCACATTTTACGTAATACATTATCTGAGAAAAGTGTCATTAACTAAATAAGCTATTGATACGCAGTGTTTACATGGGCCACGTGAGCACAGCGTGAGCTGTAGTATTAGCATGAGGGCTAAAGCTAATTTCACGTGTAAAGATGCTGATGAAATGTGATTGTGAAATTTATGTTTATAAGTTCAATAAGTGTTGAAACATGATTAAATATCTTAATCGAAGTATATACATGATTTTTGCTGTTAAGATATTTGCTGTTAAAAAGTTGAAATTGATATTGATTATCTTTCTGCCTTGTATTTCTTCAAGGCTGGGTTTTTGTTTTGTCTATGATTTATTCTACGTGATTTCCTGTGAGAGATTCCTGTTTTGTGCCATATTTAATCCTTCTGGAGAGGAATCTGTGTATCTGACGTGATTAAATATGCACAATGGCGAGCCATCAACGAACCTGTTTCCACTTTGAACTGTGCTAAGATTCACCAACTGGAGAGATTGCCTTTTGAACTTGAGCTCATTGAGAGAGTTTAATAACTCTTGTTACTGAACTGAATCATTTGATCAACGAACTGTGTTCAACTGAGTTGTTTGACCTTTATTGGAACTGAACTGAATCATTTGATTCACGAACTGTGTTCAACTGAGTCGTTTGATCATTATTCGAACTGAATTGAATCAATTTGATGCATTTGTGTATTTTCAGCTCATATTGTTGAGTATTCTGTTGAGTTTGAAAAGAAAAGTGATCTGTTCTGAGAAATTTGAATCACATTCAGTGTTCTGAGTTAAATTGAATGTCCATTCAATATTTTTTGGGGTTTTATTGAATGTAATATTTTGCTGAAGGTCATATTATTTGTAAAATACTTTCCCTGAAGTGAAAGAAAAACACACTACTGTTTTATTTTGAGAGTTTTATTTATTTTTATATTTTGTGAAGAGTGTGAAACTTCAAATTGAATTGAATCTGTCAAACTGTTGAATTCTTGATCCTATAAGAAATGAAAGAAGATTGTTAATTGTTGATCTTCACTGTTAACAACTGAGTCTATATCTGTGAATTATTCATTGAAACAAATAACAAAATAGAAATTTTCTACAATAATACAATTCACTGAATCAGAACAAAACTATGTAAGTCACTTACTCACATGATGTACTGCCTCCACTCTCCAGTAGACGTTCCTTGCTTCTGATATTCATTGGCCCAGACTGAAAATTATTACTAGCTGTAGCGCAATCAGTTACGTTGCACGTTACATGTTACATAAGCATCAAAATCTTAAAGTCCACCCTAAACCTAATGGGTAACCAGTGCAAAGACTCCAAAACAGGAGTAATATGTTCTCGTATATTAGTTCTAGTCAGGACTCTTGCAGCCGAATTTTGCAAAACCTGCATTCTGTTTAGGGTAGCTTTTGACACTCCAGCTAACAAGGCATTACAGTAATCAATACGAGAAAACACAAAAGTGTTAATCAATTTCTCAGCAGTATTAAAAGACAGCATAGGACGCAACCTGGCAATATTTCTAAGATGAAAGAATGCAATTTTTACAGTATTCAGAACATGAGGCTCAAACATTAGATTGGCATCAAAAATCACTCCTAGATTCCTCAACCTAGTCTGAAACTCCACTTTTGAACCATCAAGATTTAAAGTACTTGTCTCTACTTTGCGTAGTTGGTGGGGTGAACCAACAAGCATAATCTCAGTCTTTTCACTATTAAGACAAAGAGAGTTTTCAGTCATCCATTCTTTCATCTTAAAAATACACTCAGAAAGAAAATTGACTGGCACAATTTCATTAGGTCTAAAATGAATGTAGATCTGTGTATCATCTGCATAGAAGTGAAATTTTAAACCAAGTGATCTCAAAAGTTGGCCTAAAGGATAGACGTAAATATTAAAAAGAAGAGGGCCCAAAATTGACCCCTGAGGGACACCAGACTGCACAACATTAACCTCAGATCTAAAACCACCAATGGCTACAAACTGCTTCCGATCAAAAAGGTAAGACTTAAACCAATTCAGAACGGTGTTAGAAACACCAAAAACTGTTTCAAGACGAGTAATTAAAATTGAGTGATCAACAGTGTCAAAAGCGGCACTGAGATCAAGTAGGATCAAAACTGAAAGACAGCCAGAGTCTGAAGCGATTAACAAGTCATTTGTCACCCTTACCAGAGCTGTTTCTGTACTATGTGATTTTCGAAAACCTGATTGCAAAGGCTCAAAGAGATTGTTCTCAGTTAAATGAGAAATCAACTGAGAAGAAACTACTCGTTCCATAAGTTTAGCAAAAAAAGGGAGATTAGATATGGGACGAAAATTTGTGAAGTTCTCATAGTCAATATTTGACTTTTTAGGTACTGGTGTAATAGCAGCAGTTTTAAAAGCCGCAGGTACAACCCCCGTACACAGGGAGTCATTTATAATACTCAAAAGAAAGGGACACAGTGAATCAAAACATGACTGAAACATACCAAATGGTATGGGATCTAATAGAGAGGTGGCTGCTTTCATTTTTGAAACCTCTGCTAACAGAGAGTCTGAATCAATTGTACAGAATTTAGACCACTTAGTACCAGAGAAGGAAGGAATAAAATCAGAAGACATTAAAGTAGAATTACAAAAACCTCTACGAATGTTTTCAACTTTGGTGACAAAAGAGTCCAGAAACCTGTTACAGAGATGATCAGAAGCAGTAACATGAGTGACAGTTTTATGATTCAGTAATTTGTTAATGGAGTTAAAAAGTTGTCTAGGATTACTCTGACTGTCATTGATCATCTTAGAAAAGTAGTCAGATCTGGCAGAAACAATTTCAGCCTTGTAGTCTTGTAGGCAGTCTTTCCATATCTCGTAATGAACAGTCAGACCAGAGAAACGCCACCTACGCTCCATTTTACGACAAGATGTTTTCATCATACGCAAGTCATCATTATACCATGGAGCAGGGCGCATGAATGAAACAGAGCGTGATTTTAGAGGAGCAAATAAATCCAGGCCAGATAGGAGAGCCGAGTTTAACATAGAGACCCTTTTCTCCAGAGGGTCAGATGGAGTAAAACAACTTAATGAAGAATCAATAAAAACAGAGAAATCATAAGGATCAACCGATCTCCATTTCCGGTAAGTCATAATACGTGAGGAAACAGTGTTTGTGACAGGTATATGCATATCAAAAAAGACTGCCAGATGATCAGACAATCCTAAGTCAATAGTAGACAACCTAGACACAAAAGACCCATTTGATATCACTAGGTCTAAAATATGTCCTTTGTTATGTGTAGTACAGTCAACAAATTGATTTAAATCGAAGCACTCCAGCAAGGACGAGAAATCCTTTGTTAATGCACAATCTTTTTTGTCCATATGGATGTTAAAATCCCCTAATAAAAGGATTTTCTGAAATTTGAGGCACATATACGACAGCAAATCCGCAAACTCAGTTAAAAAGTCTTTGTTTGCTTTAGGTGGCCGGTAGACTGTAGCTATGGCAGTTGAGTGACAACCAGAAACAGTTAAAACAAGACATTCAAAAGAGGGGAACACCGGAACAGCAACGGGTCTTAGATTGTATTTCTGATTGTATAGAACAATAATGCCACCACCTCTAGTGCCAGTGGATCGCGGGAGATCCAATAAACCATAACCTGCAGGAGTGAGTTCATTAAAGAGAAGACCGTCCGAATGTTTGTGCCATGTCTCGACTATACTTAGAAAGTCAAGTTTTTCTTCTAAAATAATGTCAGATAAAGCCACCGCTTTATTGTTGACAGAGCGTGCGTTAAAACATGCAGATTTTAACAGGCACGGGGATTCCAAAACCTTCCGTGAATGCTCTTTGCATGTAATCATAGTCAAGTTGTTAAAATTAATTCCAGCAGGTTTATACACCGGACTGTGAGGTTTACGAAGAAATGCAGGGTAGGAAACAGCATCAGATGAGGAACAGATAACGCTACGCCTTGAAGAGCGATGTAAATAGCGCTTTCGCCGGAGTATTCCAGCATCATCACAGTTAGTATAGTTATCATGTGCCAGGTAAAAGTTCTGTTTCAATTTCAACAGTTGGCAAATAGAATACCTTAACGCCATACGGGAATCCACACTAATAGCAGCCTCGCAGAAGTGAAGATCCAGAGGAGGGCACCGGGAAAGTTTGTTCCAACAGCAGACGTTCAAAATCAGTAACAAGCCAACAGGTGAAACTAAAACACACATCGTAATCCAGTGGATAGGAATGTAACTCCAGTGTACGTAATCCAGTGATTCGAAGGGTAACTCAGTCTTTTAAACTTCCTCAGACTTTAAAAGCTCCAAAACCGTAGCTTACTATTTGGAAGCAAATAAATAAACAAACAAACAAACGGGAGCGAGGAGCGGCAGCCAAACGCGCCAGCGTTCCCCCGTCAACCCGGCTACTACACTAACAAGACAATAACAGCAAGACAGACCTTAATTTACTTTTTTCTTCCAAACATGAATTTACAGACGGCTGGAAATTTTAAATAAAATAACTAGACATACCTATTCGGGTCTGCTCCCGTTTGCTGTGATGAACGGGGTCTTGGTCCAAAGCACATTTTGAGGAATACTTACACATTTTACTTCTTATTTCTTTAGAATTAATAATTATTTATTTTCAATTACAAAGTATGCGATCTGATTTTCTAATCGCGGTGTGTTTTATTCCTCGTTTGCTTGCATGGATTTGCTTTATTTATTTTGCTTGTTGCATTTAAATGCACATTTGATTTGTTGCCGCATTATCATGTATTTCAACGTGCTTATAAACAAAAAGTACGTTATTATAATCAATTATATAGCTGTGAAATATATAAAAGTATTCCCAAAAACCCAGGTAAAAAAGTAAAATAAAAAATAAACCATTTTGATTTAGCAAAAGTTTACAAATAAATGCACTCCCTGTACACATCAAGCACGTCTGGTTACCATTCATATTTTGCATGATTTAAGTCTCGTCGCATACATGTTTGCGTAAGGATTTGATATTTATTTTTTGTGGAAGTTTATTAAACTAACAGGCTTTGCATTTTTGCTCCGTGAGCCGCTTGGACGCTGTTTAAATAGTCATCGGGAGTTAACTGTATTTTGCTGTCCTGCAGTTTTTTTCTTTCTTTACGTGTGTATATAAGTGTATGTACCATTTATATAACTATTTCCACATGTAATATCTGAGCGGTGGTTTTTGAGACTTAAACAGAAGGCGAGAGTATGTTTGTGTGTTTTGGTTTGTTTTTGGTTCATCGCTGTTTTTAAGAACTATGCACTGATTTGCTGTGTGGTTTGTCCCTTCTGTTAAAAAGTGGATTTAATCTAGTCTCTCCAGTTGTGGGTAAATAACTGGTGGGCCGTAAATTTTATCTTTTAAATATTTTTTAAGCACTTTCTGTAAATTAAAATTACAGTGACACTACTGTAAAAATTACAGCAACTGGCTGGCAACCCTGCTGCCAGTATTTTACTGTAAAAAATAAAGTTGGAAATACACATTGACTTAAATGGAAACCGATTGACTTCTGTCTTTAATCCCATCCGAACCAGCAGGGTCCTTTTCATATTTTTGTAACTTTTTTGTTTGTTTATTTTTTTTCTCTTGGGTTCAATCTATTTTCCTGTGTGAATAAATAACCCAGGTGACCTAGTCGGTTCCTTTTCATACCTTTAACCAAAGGTTACACATGCAAGCAAACGAGGAATAACACATACGATTAGATCATCACGTCACATACTTTGGAATTAATAAGAAACAATTATTCAGTCTAAAGAAATGAGAAGTAAAACGTGTATGTACTCCTCCAAATGGGCACACTTTGGACAAAGACCCCCGTCATTACAGTAAAATGTTTCCCCTACTTCCGGTCAAAGCCGCCATTTTGTGAAATGGGCACATAGGCGACGCTGGAGCATGCCGCCATTGTCTCTGTTCAACAAAACAATTGCGTTTATATATAGATCTATTCGATCTTTTTCCCCTGAATCAATCACCGAATACAAGGTACAACACGATGCCATCTGACCCTTCTCTCTGGTTTATGTTTGTAAGGAAAATAGAGGGCGAAATTCCATTTCAGTCAAACATTCCTTCGTGCCACCCTGCTTTTTTTCTTTGAACGACAAAAAACCCCGTGTGCTCCGCCTATACAATTCGTTTTCCTGTTTTTGATTATTTTATGCTTAAAACAAGCAAATAAATCTGCCTAAAGGGTAAGAAAAAAAGTCGTGAACTTTTCCCATAAATACTATTTCAAGAAAAACTGTCCTACCCCACTGGCCGATTTTTTGCTTGTTTAAATTCACTTCGATTGCATATATAAAAATATTGTCTACAAACTAGATCACCGGGCAGATGTTTATCTTTTTAGTATCCACCGAAGACACATGCGAACATGCATATGGGCCAAACTTTTCCACAATACACATTCGTTGTGTGCACGCGCCGTTGTCTTTGTTCAACGCGACAGCGTGCTCCGTCTAAATAATTTGACCCATTTTAACACGGGTTTGTTTCTCGTTGTTGTTTTTTTCTTTGAAAACAATCTATATAGCGCTTTCCACAATCGTTTTGGTGTTAGCTTTACGTGGAATAGAAACACACAAAAGTACTGAGCGAACGAGAAACATATTATAGAACGCGCAACATCATATAGATCACGGATTGGAAACCAAACTGGCAACCACGCACAAAAGAAGCAAACTCTGGTTTTAAACTCACCTTATTTGTGCCCGGAGAGCGCCCGAGTCGATAAATGGAGTGGACGGAGCAAGCCTCGCTTCCATTTCCGAAGGTCAAAAATCCATTTAAACTTGTAGTCCCCGGTGTCCACTTGATCTTATCCAAAAAGCCGACAACGATACCGCAATGGGAGCCGGAGAAGGCGCTGGCTGTCGGGATGGAGGTTAACGGGTCAGAGTTCTGGCACTGAAGGTCTGGGTCCATTCCTCACCGTGTGCATTTCACTCTATACGTGTAAAAAACATACAAATACATAAAATACATACAGAAACAGTTATCACTTACACAAAAAGAACATGAAGGTAAAGCTTCAGTTAATTTGCTTGCTGATTGCTTTTTGCATGCACATAAAAAAATGAACAAAACTGATATACTAAACAAAATAGGCCCTAAAATTGAGGAACACCAGTTGTATAGCTATTTTTTAAATATGAAATAAGACAATAAATTACAAATAACATTTGAATGCCTGCAGCTTGTTCATGTCCATTCCACAAAGAAAAACAGTGTGACCCTTCTATTTGGTTTCAAGTTTGAAAGTTTCGAACCTATGCAACACTCTTAAGACAAATGCTCCTAAAAATGTAACCACAGCAGAACCCGTTTTTTAGTACTATATGGAAACTTTTTATAAGGTTCTATAAAGAATCTTGCCTTGAAAAGTGCTCACCTCAATGGTGCTATAAAAAAAACATTAATTTATCAGCTGTCAGGAGTGACATTTTTGTTACTTATCCACTTTTTAATGTATAACACTTGATAAAGATTATTTATTGTCAATTCTCCGCATGTTTCAAGCATACAAAGCAATCGAAATACAAGGTGCATCAGCATTCAGTTAATATGCCACCTGGAGCTGGAATCAGCTTTCAGATGAGATCAGATGTGTTTCAACAGTAGGCACTTTTAAATCTAGATTAAAGACACATCGGTTTAACTTTGCATTTACTGAATGATTTAAAACAGTACGAATAAAACAGTATAAAGAAATACAACAGTATGATCGGTTTAACTTTGCATTTACTGAATGATTTAAAACAGTACGGATAAAACAGTATAAAAGAATACAACAGTATGATCGGTTTAACTTTGCATTTACTGAATGATTTAAAACAGTACGAATAAAACAGTATAAAGAAATACAACAGTATGATCGGTTTAACTTTGCATTTACTGAATGATTTAAAACAGTACGGATAAAACAGTATAAAAGAATACAACAGTATGAACCTGTAGCTGGAATCAGCTTTCAGATGAGATCAGATGTGTTTCAACAGTAGGCACTTTTAAATCTAGATTAAAAACACCATCGGTTTAACTTTGCATTTACTGAATGATTTAAAATAAAACAGTATAAAAGAATAAAACAGTATGAACCTTACCTGTTATAAAGGGAATGAAGCTTACGGTATGGTGCTTACCTGCAGAAATAAATAAAGTACAAAAAGAACACACAGAACTTCAATTTTCAACCTGTTTGTGATAACCACACAATCCCGTCACCTGGCTGTGGTCTTCATTTGGTGAACGGTTCTTCACTCATAATTGACCTATACAAGAAATAGAGAAGAATATTAAGCAATTCTGCTCTTACATTTAGATGTGCCCCAAGAACACAGACACACCGGCTCCAAAATGTTGAAACAGTACATTTCTGTTATTTTAATGTGGCAAATGTGTCAGCTTTAAAAGAATCATACATTACCTTTTAAACATGATGCGCACTGCATTAAATACCTTTACTTCCCGCATAAGCAAGCAATTTTCAAAATGCTTTAAAAGTAAATGGTGATTATTTTACTTGTTTACCTGTTTTTGACTACCATAGAATCCTGTCACCTGGATTCCAACCTATCATTTTCAGGCTTGTAAAGCAAATAATGAAATACATTATCATTGACTTCCATAGTAGGAAAATTTTTTTTGGAAGTATCGTGATAAATGATGAAGAAAACATTTTGAAAAATGATGGTTAGCACACAGTTGATGGTACCTATTAAATTTCATCATATTTTTTTATTCCTACTATGGAAGTCAATGGTCACTATCTGCTGTGGGTTTACCATCATTCCTCAAAATATCTTCTTTTGTGTTAATCAGAAAAAACGAACGCATACAGGTTTAAAACAACAGGAGGATGAGTAAATGATGACAGAATTATCATTATTATAAATTGAAATATTTTCTTACTGCAAGTCATTTAGGTAATCAAGAAAACACTTTACCCGTTGTCTTTGCAAGTTAAACAAATACAGCTTTGCTTCCAGGTCTGTCGACGTTGCTGTGGTTTTTCGACAGCTGTAGTATGAAGGGTAGCGAATGAATGAATACATTGCACAAAAAAAATCATTTTTAACTATGCAAATATCTAAAAAGTCTTAAAATAAGATGCATTATTTTGATGAGCAAAATGACATAAGAAAATAAGCCTAGCCTTTCGGGAGACAAAACATAAAATTTAAGTGAATTTGGGCTTAAAACAAGCAAATAAATCTGCCAAAGGGGTTAGAAACAAATCTAGATTTAAACACCTAATTCAAGAAAAATTGTCTTAGCCCATTGGCAGATTTGTTGGCTTGTTGTCTTGTATTTCTAAGCATTTTGTATTGCCCAACGTTGTCTAGGTTGTTTAATGGTTGTCATTTTTTTTAAAAGCTTTATAATTTATTAGTTTGGATGATTGCCATTCCTGAGAACCGCTTATATTGGAAGTAAAAGAATCATCTAAGCATTATTTTGTTGAATGTCTCTTAGACATGTAGCTGTTTGATTGTGGTTCTATTTACAGTTTTTTACGATTGCTTACACACTATAATTAAAATTTTCCCACAATTAGCAAAACCTAACACTCAAGGAGCAAAACACAAGGCTGGATTTGCACAACTGTAAGCACATTGTCAGCTTCACACTATTTGCAAAACCTTACACACAGTGATTTGCAAAACATTAAACACACTTGTATACATTAGACACAGAAGTCTATCAGGATGTCACTTTGCAATTCCAAAGCACTGACTGTCAAATGACCACACTTATGAGCCAATCTGTTAAACACAGCCATCAGGTGCACAAACACATGACTGCTAAATTGTACACACACCAATCAGGTTTAAGCACTATAAAAATGCAGCAGGTCCTGCATAAATTCATATGTATTGATGAGACAGCGTTCAAAATCACAAAAGCAAGAAGAAGAGGCAGAATTATCATTGGGCACCGGGCTATTATCAATGTCCCAGGGCAACGTGAAAGTATTTCACAGCATGCGGTTCTCCTCCATCATGCCAAAATGGGCCCTTAGAACACACCTCACATTCTCTCATTTTTGGACCCATTGCACCACATTGTCACAGCAAGTATGAAATGCACCAGATACAATACACTGTCATCTGGGACAATGTGTCATTCCACCACTCTGCTTTGGTCAAGAACTGGTTTCAACACCATCCACAGACAGTACTAAACCTTCCACCATACTCTCTGTTTCAAAACCCTATCGAAGAGTTTTTCTCAGCATGGCGGTGGAAGGTTTAGGATCTCCAGGCTCAGGTACCCCTCATTCAGGCCATGGAGGACGCCTGTGACCAAGTTGACACCGTAGCAGTGCAAGGATGGATTCAACATTTACAGTAAGACGGTTCTTACCGGGTTGTCTTGCTAATGAGGATATTGCTTGTGATGTTGATGGAATTCTCTGGCCAGATCCAGCTAGGCGAAGAGAGAATGTATAGTATCCCTGCTGAAAAAAACAGCATAGACCAGCAACATTCCCATGCGGGTCCATGCTGGTTTGGTGCTGGTTTAGCTGGTGGTCACCACCATACCAACACCAAAACACATTATATGCTGGTCTTGCTGGTATGACCAGCATGGGATGCTGGTGGTGGTATGCTGATGAACACCAGCTAAACCAGCACCAAACCAGCATGGACCAGCATGGGAATGGTCAGCACCAAAACCCAATTTGCTGGTATGCTGGTTTTTCAGCAGGGATGACCGTAGTATTTTCTTTACAATATTGTCAGTTTTTTAGATTATGTTTGTTGTTGTTGTTATTTACTGTAATTGTAACATGTACTCTATACAGTATTTTATATTTGTCTGTTGTTTGCTGAGCTAACAGTGTTATGCACACTACTGTAGTAGCATGAAAACTGGGACATGTTTTGTTGTGATTCTCCATGTTGACTGATTTGGGTATGGAGAGAAATCAATTATATTTATAGTTGCACTTTGTCTTTGTACTTCATTTGTAGTACTCTAATCAATAAGAATTAGACTTGCTAAAAGTGTTTTAGGTTAGCAGCAGCAGTGTGTAACTGGTTCAAAAAAAAATAATTCTTGTGAAATGTGTGTGTTTCTTATGGTAACAAAATATTGTTTTTATAAAGTTGTGTATAGTTTTGACAAAAGTGTTCCATTTTGCAAATGATCTGAAATGTTGTGCTACTTTGGTGAAGGGTTGTGTTAGTTGTGTGTAGTGTTTTGACAAACCGGGTCCTGTTTTCAAAATTGTGCTTAAGCAATCGTAAAAAACTGTAAAGTCATGGGATAAGTGTGTAGAGTTTTGAAAACTGTGTTCAAGCAATGAAAAACGAACTAGAGTTTGGTCCACATGAACTGCTGCTGTGCAGACTGTAGTTAGAGTTTTGCACATGTGACTCCAGTTGTGCCCAGTTGTGCCCACAGCTAAACTTCAAACTTATTTATACAGCACCTTTAAAAGCAACTGTGTTGCCCAAGGTGCTGCACAATACATAACAAGCCTAAATCACACCTCAAATACCAAACACTATTAAAGCAAAGTATAAACACATAAATACTAATGAAGAATAAAAAGAATAAAAACTATTTAAACTCAATAAAACATCTACAGACAGACCCAATAAAACCAACAATCACTCCATTTCAAAAGAAAATTTAGAATTTCTTCTAATTGTGATTTTATATTTAAAGACGAGTAGATGAGCTGTGGTGGATTTAGGCATAGGCGACATGGGCAGCTGCACACCACGGCATGGGGCACCCGTAACAAAAAATTAAATGCGCTCGCGGGTTTTTACCATTCATTTGCATGAGGCGTCATACATTTTATGTCAACATGGGCTCAATTAATCTACCGATGGATCTATGCAGCCCCACATGAAACTAAACTCATTTGAACACTCAGAACCGTAAAAAGGTGCAGGTTCATTACATAGCGCATAAATGGGAGATACAAAGATCAGGATAACTTCTAATTTAAAGGTGCTCTAAGCGAATTCACGCGTTTTAGACCATAAAACATTTTTTGTTAAATACAGCAAACATCTCCTCACTATCTGCTTGCTGTTTGTCCGCTGATCAAACTGTAAAAAAACGCAATCTCTGTAGACAGCCTAGGCTCCACAAACTGCAATAAAAACAAAGTGACCAAACCTACTACCAGAAACGATAACAAAGTGTACCAGCCAATAAATGACAAGAAGGATTTGGGGGTGTGGGTTGGGCGCGTTCATGAAAGCATGGAAGGAGGGGGAGGAGTTAGCTATGCTCTGTTTGTTTGAAAACAGCTCAAACATCAACAAAAAGTAACGTCACACAGATTCGCTTAGAGAGCATTTAATACATAAAAACATTATGGATGAGAATACAGGTCTTAGACATCAGGTGCCCAGGATAGGAGACAAGAAACGTGTAAAGGATAAAAGTACACTGGAGATAACTTAATAATATGCCCTTCAAAAATTTGGTCACGGGGCACTACGTTGTGTTAATCCAGGCCTGGTTATGTGGAGATAGTAATGACTGAGAAGACGAGGTTGGAGGAAGTTGTGTGCAATAGGCCCAGAGCATCAATGACAAATCAATACTGCCACTCCCTGTACAGTTCGAGCAATCGCGAAAGAAAACTGTTTCCTCCGTGTCATGTGTGTGTGTGTTTGTTTGTCACTTACCTCTGCCATGTGCTCGTTAGAGCGATTCAGTTCACCTGTGTGTTGATTGTCTCGTTCATCATTACATCTCCTCCATAAATACTCACATGACTTTCTGTTCCCTGCCAGATTCTTTCATTGTGTTCGGTCCTGTGTTGTTTGGGTTCTCGTGTCGTTTGGATTACAGTTCTCAGCTGGATGTGTATTGTCGTCGTCTTCGTGTGGATGTTCCGTGTTCAGTCTGGATTTCACCACTGCTCACCACACCACCAACGTCGCACAACATCAACTTCCACCGTAGTCTTCGCCACCATTGCCAGCAACATCAACACCGGACTGTGTCACTTCCGCATTGACTCTCAATACTCTCTCTTTGTTTATATTTAATAAACATTGTTTGACATTTCCCCTGCAGTTGTTTCCACTCCTTACGTGTCATTACAGCGAGCCCTGTAATGAGTGCTGACCCAGTGGTGGTTCTAAAGGCCAGGAGCAGAGATTTGAATTTGATGCGAGCTACTATAGGAAGACAATGTAACCTGACAAAGAGAGAAGTGATATGAGCCCTCTTCGGCTCTTTGAAGACCACTCTTGCCGCTGCTGATTGTGCAGTCTGGGAGTCCAGCCAGTAACGCATTGCCATAGTGCAGTCTGGATAGGACAAGAGCCGGGACTAGGACTTGTGTAGCATGCTCAGATAGGAAAGGTCAAATTTTTCTAATGTTGTAGAGGATGAATCTACAGGAGCGGGTGGGGATCTGGAACATGCTTTGTGAAACTGAGCTGATCATCAATGACCACTCCCAGATTGTTGGCTGTCCTCGGAGGCGTAATGATTGAAGAACCTATTTTGAATGGAAAGATTATGATGAATCTTAGGGTCAGACGACATGACAAGCAGTTCTCTCTTTGCAAGGTTCAGCCTGGAGAAGATGATCCTGCATCCAGAGTAAGATGTCACTCAGGCATGCTGAGATGTGGGCAGAAACCATTAGATCATCGGGTTGGAATGGCAAGTGGAAGTGCGTGTCATTGGCATAGCAGTGGTAGGAAAAGCCATGTTTCCGAATTGCAGAACACAGGGATGTCATGTATATAGAAAAGAGCAGCGGTCCAAGCACTTAGCCTTAAGGTCCCGCAGTATTAAGATGTTGGGGTTCAGAGACATCACCTCTCCAGGATATTCTAAATGGTCTGCCTGACAGGTAAGACTAGAACCATAGTAGCAATATGTGATGGCTACTGTTACGCGACAAGTAACAAGTAAAGTGTTACTGTAATTCCAATACTTTTAGCGGTAACGAGCATGATACAAAGCAGTTACAATGACTGAAATTTAAATGCAAGTTTACTCGCATGAAAATTTAACACTTGCAGACAAGACATTTCTGATCTAACATCGCAGGACCGTGGTGGGCGGCGCAGTGAATCATTAAACTTCATCATGGCCGACAGTGTGTATAGAATGAACATGAACAATCAAAACAGGAAAACATATGTTTGTTTAAAAATTGTGTCTCAAGCCCATCGTTCTGTTTGTAAATGATCTTTGCCAAGCAATCCCAGTATTACATCAACTTGCATTTGTAGTCCACAAAAGTAATAAATCTGAGAAATATTAATGTATTCTCAGATGTTTACATCGGCTTTCATGGAAGAGAATGAAAAGAGCGATTGTTGACTTCCAGTAAAATATGCACCCTGTGCTGTACAACCGTGTTAAAACTCCATTTTATGTGTGAGTGCGCATTTAGTTTCAGTTTTGGTTTCACTCGCTCCATATCCGACAAAACAATCCACTCGCTCTGTGTCTGACAAAACAAAACATCTGATTAAATATCTTCCTTTAATCTTGTTTATCATTTAAATCAAACAATATATGATCTTAAATATCACGGATGCGGTAAAGAAAACTGTGCGACTCCACTGTATTCCAAAAAGCGAACTACCTGCAGGCTTCACAGTCCCCAAATTCTTAAAGAGACAGTACACAATTTTAACACATGATATACAGGGTGTGCAGAATTATTAGGCAAGTTGTATTTTTGAGGATTACTTTCGTTATTGTACAACTACAAAGCTCTTGATCAATTCAAAATGTTAACAAACCCTCAAACCTGAACACCAAAGAGGTTTTTTTTACCTTAAAATAACGCTTCCAAAACAGTTTCAGTCGTTCATCCACTCTAAACAGGGTGAACAGCACTTTCACATTCGCTTTGCAGCCCTCTATCGGCCAAAACCACACTGAAGAAGTTTCCAACCGTCGGGTAGCGTTCCTGTAGTCCGAGTGAATACTACAAAAACTTGCTTTACGGCAGACCTACAATCCAATCAGAGCCAGCTATGCCTCAGTATTTATGACAGTGGGTAATGGACAATTACGCTTCTAACCTGTAGGGGGAGCAAAGAGCCAAAACTCTTTGGTGTTGCTTTAAGTAGTAAAAGTGAAATTTTGTCTTTCTTAAGAGAATATTTCTATGTACATCATTATTAGGCAACTATTAGTGTGCAGAATTATTAGGCAACTAAATGAAAAACAAAGATTTTACCATCTCACTTGTTTTTTCACCTGTTAAAGTGAGAATAATAAACAAACTCTACATTTACAAAACAATTAATAAAACAATAAAAAAAAAAAAAATATATATATATATATATATATATATAAACTCAGTGACCAATATAGCCACCCTTCTTTTCGATAACAGTCACAAAGCTTCCATTCACGAATTCAGTCAGTTTCTTGATCTGGTCTGAACTAGAGCCCGACCGATTTATCGTTTTGCCGATTTTATCGGCCGATATGAGCATGTCGCAGATATATCTGTATCGGCGTATAAGCTGCAGATATGCGCCGATATGAAATAAACGTTTGTTACAGAACACATTAAATGCATTTGAAAGATGTAAGTACTTGTTTGTCCAGCAGAGTGCGCCATACTGGTTGCTAATGGTGACCCAGGTCACTCACTGTAGTGACACCATTCAATCCCCCACCCCCTTCCCTTCAGTCAGTCAGTCTCTCAGTTCAGGTGGCATGAAAGCGGTCACGCAGTGTCTTCTTCACAACATTTTTACACCTGGTATTAAGACGCGCTTTGGTCGATTGGATTATAAATGGACAAGAGAGACGCAATCCCGCTTACATTTGGTGTTTTTAATCCGTCTCTTTGTCGACTTGCGAGTTAAAACGCAAGCGGGAGAAATGACGCGAGACGGAGAAATGACACGTTTAAACTACGCGCAGCCGTGCACTTATATATCACTATATGAGATTACTGCTGCTTGTGTTGTTAGTTAACACGCTCATTTCAGAGCAATTGATTCAATAAGCTCGCGCAACTCTATACCCTTGCTAAATAAAAGAGGCGGAGCGAAGACGCTTTATTTTTATAAAAGTCTAAAGTTTGCACGGAACCCTGGGTTTGTGTTATAAAAACGTTGAGCACAACATTAAACAGAGTGTACATTAGAATGTGCTCCGTCAAGCATTGTCTTCGTAACTGTGAGTGGCTAACTAATTTGTGAAGTACACAACTTACTGTAAAGCTAATAATCAATGACTTCATAAGTTTCTCTTTATAACGTTATTCTTGTCAAAACTGCAAATGATGCAAGTTTTATGTATTTTGTTCTCTTTGTGTTTTAAAGTTATTTATAATAAGTCAAGTTTACTGTTTAGTGCACTGATATCCAACTAATTTTGGATAATAAAGTTTATTGTTAACTTCTTGCCTATAGTACATATCTTTGTCACATCAATATAAGTGTTGGATCACCACATTTGTGAGTGATCATTGCATTGCATTGTATTTATTCATATACAGTATATTATGTTAAAGTATATAGTGTATTCTATGTACAGTACTGTAGTATAATATACTGTAGTATATACTGAACTATAATATACACATAAAGATATCGGCCGATATATCGTTATCGGCCTTTTTTACTCCCTAATATCTGTATCGGCATCGGCCCAAAAAAACGCATATCGGTCGGGCTCTAGTCTGAACCAACATTTTGTGCAGCCACAACCACAGCCTCCCAGACACTGTACGGTTTACCTTCACTGTAAATGTCCTGCTTAAGAAGGGATCAAAAGGTCTCAATAGGGTTTAAGTCAGGTGAAGAAGGTGGCCATGTCATTAGTTTTTCATCTCTAAGGCCTTTACTGGCCAGTCATGCAGTGGAGTACTTTGATGCATGTGATGAAGCGTTGTCTTACATAAAAAATTGTCTTCTTGAAAGATGCAGATTTTTTCCTGTACCACTGCTTGAAGAAAGTGTCTTCTAAAAATTGTAGTAGGTCTGAGAGTTGTTTTTTATTTCCATTTTCAAACCAAAAAGGTCCAACAAGCTCATCTTTAATAATACTAGTCTGTACCTGCCTGCCTGTAATGTAGAAGACACTTTCTTCAAGCAGTGGTACAGGAAAAAGTTTGCATCTTTCAAGAACTTTTAATCCCTTCGTAAGCAGGACATTTACAGTGAAGGTAAACCGTACACCTCTCTGAACAGCGTCTGGGAGGCTGTGGTTGTGGCTGCACAAAATGTTGGTTCAGACCAGATCAAGAAACTGACTGAATCCGTGAATGGAAGCCTTGTGACTGTTATCGAAAAGAAGGGTGGCTATATTGGTCACTGAGTTTATATATATATATATATATATATATATATATATATATAGCCACAACCACAGCCTCCCAGACGCTGTTCAGACGCTGTAATATATATATATATATATATATATATTATTGTTTTATTAAATTTTTTTGTAAATGTAGAGTTTGTTTATTATTCTCACTTTAACAGTTGAAAAAAAAACAAGTGAGATGGTAAAAACTTTGTTTTTCATTTAGTTGCCTAATAATTCTGCACACTAATAGTTGCCTAATAATGATGTACATCGAAATATTCTCTTAAGAAAGCCAAAATTTCACTTTTACTATTTAAATGTTCAGGTTTGAGGGTTTGTTAACATTTTGAATTGACCAAGAGCACTGTAGTTGTACAATAACAAAAGTAATCCTCAAAAATACAACTTGCCTAATAATTCTGCACTCCCTGTATTATCAATGTAAATATACAGAATATTTGTCTAAATGGTATAAATGAAATACATAAATAAAGTAAGCTTACATATTAAGATAATTTCTAACAAAAAAAATTCAAAGGCTGAATCTAAAGCAAAATAGGCTCCTACAGTATGTGATATATTACGTGTCTGATAGTATCTGATAGTCTTACGTGTAAAATAGCCCATCCATATAAGAAACTTTAATGCAGTACATAACCCAACTAACTAAAAGAGTGATACCCACTGTGGCCCACAGACTATCATTTAATTGTTTGACTGCGACTGTTCATATTTACATTTAAAAAGCAGACATAAAAGTAATTTAAAAGTTAAAAAATTACTTTTCATATACATTAACTGGTAGAGTAATTCAATTACTTTTAAAATTAATAACTAGTAACTGTAAATAATTACTAATTTTCAGTAATTGCCCAACACTGGCAGATGTCAGGGATGGTGGTGGATGAACCCAAGTGCAGACAGCTATCAACTCAAAAGACTTTTTATTATAGAACAAAAAACTCAATCGAGGGGGTAAACAAGGCAAGACTGAAATAATAGCAAACATGACAAAACTAAAGAGACTTCTGATGTACAGCATACACATACAAATACAATGATCCGGCAAAGACAAGAGACACAATGGCATTTAAATAGGGGAACTAACTAGGGGACAATAACAAACAGGTGAGGAATCATACATAATAGGAAACAGGAGGGTAAGGATAAAACTAAAGACAGGAGAGCACGTGCCACACATAACACATAGGTCACGTGACTCCACACAAACACAGAACAAGTATACGGGGGTGTCAGGATCCCGGCACCAGAAACAAGACTAAATACACTTAATAACATTCGGGATCCTGACACTACCCCTCCCTTAAGGGATGCCACATGGCATCCCAACACAACAGTACATAACATTAAACAATAAACAAAGTCTAACGGCCAGAAGGCCGACAGTGCCCAATGTCCGGACCCCCGAAAACAGGAAGCGGGACAGACAGTCTCCGCCCAGGAAGTGGGCCCGGAACCCAGCACTGCTCGGCCCGCCGACCCCGAACAGGAACAGGACCTGCCGTACAGGAACGCTCACGGGGCTCACTGACTAGTGAGAATCTCGGAGCTTGCTGGCCAACCCTCTGTCGCGGGGCTCGCTGAACAGAGCTCCATCGCGGCGACACTCCGACGTACAAACACTCCCACGGGATCCGCCGACCAGGAAATTCCCGCGAATCTCACCATCCCGGCAATTATCCGAGGGGCTCACCGTCCAGCCCACTCCAGGTGCGCTCGTCGACCCGGATCCGTCCTGCGGAGCTCCCTGAACATGAACACCCCCTCGAAGTTCGTCGATCAGTAGCCTTACCGTAGACGCCACCGATCAGGAACACACCCGCGGGGCTCACTGCACGGCCACAGGAACAACGACTCCACAGACAATGGCAGGATGGGTCAGGACTGGACAGACATCAGGACGAGGCAGGACTGGACGGACAGGAACACTCGACGGAGACGAACTGAACAAGGTAACAAAACCAAAACAGAGCTGTCTGCTGGGTTCAAGAATGGCCGGATCATTCTGTCTGTATTTGTATGTGTATGTGATACCATCGTCAGGAGTCCGTCTAGTTTTGTCATGCCTGTTATTATTTCATTCTTGCCTTGTTTACCCCCTCGAGGGAGTTTTTGTTCAATAATAAAAGTCTTTTGAGTTGAGAGCTGTCTGCACTTGGGTTCATCCACCACCAACCCTGACAGTAGAGATGATATGGAGGCTGCTCATGCCTGCCTTAGGGCTTCAATTACTGAGAGCATGCAGTCTCGATGGAGTGACCACTCTTGAAGCCAGAGATGTTTTGTTTTATTTTTTTACTGATGTTAAAGTGATGTTTCATAACTTTTAATGTTAAAAAATTACTCTTATGCAACTGTTTTTTGTTTGCACTGATATAATAACCTAAATATTTAATTTCACAGCTTTGTACTTTAAATTGTTTAACTATTTCTGAAGTCAAAATTTCTGTTTTGCCACTGTTCATTTTATAAGCTGAATTTTTTGAAAATTGACCCATTATATTGATTACACTCGGAATTGAAATATCCACATTGCTTAAGAACAACAACATATTGTCAGCAAATAATTAATATTCATTTTACCTAAATTGATACCAGTTATGTTATCTGTCTGTTTTATGTTCTCAACCAAGGGTTCGATAGCCATTGCGAACAGTGCTGGGGATTATGGGCAACCTTGAGCAGTACCAAATATTATATATATTTCTATCTTAACTCTGAAGTAAATGTCCTTTTTCCTTTAACTGGATTTTTTTCTCGTGTTTATTTCATGTTGTAGAAATGTTTTGTAGTATTCAAATAAATGGTTGTTTTTTATATCATATTTAATTTTGTAATAAATACATTAACCTCCACATACATGGACATCACATTTTTTGTTGTTGTTGTTTGCACCATAACACTTAATTCTGTGTAACTGGAACCTGTTGTACACAAAGTGGACAATTAGACTGCTTCATGTTCAAACAAAAATATTTGGTTATTATATTTATTAGTTCTTCATAACCACCAAATACCTGGACGAAATCTGAAAAAATACAAACCAAATCTCGGGTCTTAGGAGGTTAAAGCTAATCAGCATATGCATGTGTTGCCTGAATCACATATTCATATTTTCAAAATGAAAAAATGCAAAATGAAAACACTGCATATACAGTATATCGTTTTGTTGTAAAAATACATTAAAATAAAAATAGCCAGGGCTGCACGTATTGGTTAGACTGAATGATGACCTCAAGACTTTGCTGTTCCATTTGTAATATAACTGCAGATGTGTCCTCCTGTCCTCGGGAGTTCGTTCTTCTAAGTCTGAACTTGCAAGTCCGAAATTGGCATTCTTGGTATTGAGAAACGGCCTATGTCCATGTACCAGTGAAGAAAAACACTTTTGAAATTTCCTTGTTTCAGATTCAAGGGCCACTGATTCTTATTCTTCAGTGGTTTTTTGACTTCCCTATTGTCCATCCTGCATATGCTACATGAGAAGTTACATGAGACGTGGAAGTTGTGACTAAAGACTGCATGTAAAGGTTGGAGAAAACTGTGTACTGACATGTAAATGTGCTGCAAAGGACGCTGAAATTGTAGTAGGGTTGTTGGTGAACAGGTGTACAAAGTCAAGATGGTCTGACAATTAGAGGTATGAGAGCTCATTCTTGGTTGAAATATTAATTTACTAAAAGTGCCTCTTAACATAAGTTAATGCACACGAAGAAACAATGAACAAATGTATTTACATTAACACTGATTAAAAAAGTAAAAAAAATCAGTGTTATTCTTACTTGACTAATGTTAATGAAAAAGATTTTATATTACCTGTTGTGAAGTGTTACCACATACAAAATACAATCCTCAAAACAATAATCTCATATAATGTAAGTAAGCAAAGTTGCTAAAAGTTCAATACAAAATGTCTAAACTAAACAATTCCCAAAACACTTAAAACCAGCGTATGACTCAATCTCTTAGCTACTCGGGCTTCTGATTTCCTCTTTGTTCCTTCCAGTGTATTTATTGTATGTCACTTTGATCTTTTCTCGTTCTCATTCTTATTGCTGCTGGATTTTCTCTGTTGGCTTATCAAGATTGATGTTAATAAACTCTGAAGTTATGCGCTGAGATTTTTTTCAGTGTTCATGAGCGTGGTCATCTCCTGCTTTTGAGTGAATGATGCTGATCTACCGTTTTTGTCACTGCTGCTCTTTTTTGTGATAATCAAAGTTCTTTTTTTACCACACCATCTGTAGAAAGAAAAAAGACGCACATTTACTAAAGCCCATTAACAACTTTGACATGTAAGAACTATTTTCATATAACATTTTTCAAGAGTTATCATTAATTGCCTGAAGGTATCAGATAAGGCTACTTTAAATATGTCTGTGCTACAGACATATTTAAAGTAACCTAATTTAGTCACCAGACATCTCCATTTACACAGGAAGTCCAGATTTCAAATTGACAATTTTAAAAAACTTTTTGTATCTCTTTCAACAATTGTGATCATTGACATCTATCAATTAAATGAACTATTATTTCATCTATGAAAGAGACATGATGCTGAGAAGAGTTGCCAAAAACAATACATTTCATGTGCTTACTGTTGCCTTCTGTTGGCCTAGAAATGGACAAATGAAAACAAACTTCCAAAAAGATGGAAATATAAACACACACAAATTCTCACTTTCTCAAATTCTCACTGAACACAAACATTTTTATAAAAGTATACCATTTCTTTATTTGCTTACAAACTCCAAACCAAAGATCTATCATTAAGTTGCTGTATCCACATGACTCCAGTGGGCATTATTCTCTTCATCAAAACCCAAATGTCTCCCAGTAAGCAAGCCAACATGCCAACAGCGGTAATGAATCACAATTACACTTAACACAAAATGGACACCGAAATACTTCATCAGCATCCGACACAAGTCAGTATGTATATTTTGCTGTTTTTAAAGATTACAACCTACTTTCCTACAACCCGATGATTGATACAGGGATATGTAATAATTATTAGGCCATGCATTTAAAATTATTTTGTCAAACTAAATCATAATTTAACTAGTATGCATGTTTTTGCATTTTGAGACAAAACAAAAGGGTACTGATATATTTTAAGATATATCAGTGAAAGTTGTTTTCAGTTTGGGCAGCTCTTACATTTATTTTAGTCTAGGACTAGTCTAATCCCTGTCCGGGAAACCACCCATATGAAAATTAAATTAAATCAAATTAGAATAATATGCATTTTCAACATAATGCAACACTATTAGCAGCGTGACACTTCAGGGTGTGTTACAGTACTTAATAACCTGTAGATTTATTAGTACTGTAACACATGAAATGAGAAACACCAACGCTGACCACTTTACGAATTTACTCATCATGGTCAAAAACATCTTTCAGGACCTACACGTGCAACACGGTGGCGAAATAATGTGATATTTGTCAGTTTTGTCAAGGGTGCTAAAGATGCTGTCATAGTTTGGAATGCAAATGTAATCAGGGCTCGGAGAAAATCACTCTGTTACTTGTACTTCGTCCTGCATTACTTTGGCCCAGTTCTCCCCTACTATTTTACTATTATTTTTGACATGCAGGGTACTGGTTTTATACCTCAACATGTTATAACTGCAAAACTATACCCCATTATATAATTTCATAATGACTCTACATGTATTTTTTTTATTGAATTAATTAAACTGAAAAGTAACTTGCATTACTTAAAAAACCCTTAAATATTAACGTGTACATTTATAAAGGTATGTGTTACTTTACTTGTTACTTCAGAAAAGTAATAATATTACGTGATGCACATTACCCCACAACACTGCTCAGGTCACAGTGCTTCACTCAAATCTCTCCCTCTTCGCTCACATACACTGGTCGCTTTAAGACCTAATACATGCATGCATTATATACTGTTATACATCTGTTTTATTTCTCAGCTGTTTACGTTCACTTAAGACATAACAGGGCAAATTTATAATGTTACTCATTTTTACCTCATTTCATAGGAAATGCAACATGTTAACAATAATTAAATTCATTAATTGTGCATAGCCTGAAATACAGATTTCTGGTTGTGCACTTTGGATATGTGGCATCCAAACAATGCATGCAAACTGTCCCGAGCGTCGTTTATGCTGTCTATGGACCAACCATCGGCCATTTCTCAAAGTGTCTGTGATTTTTATGTTAAAAAATTAGGTCAATGTGCATGTAGCAGTTGCTGTTAACTTGAGAGTAAGAATGTGCTGCCAGCAGATTTCTACTTATACCTCTGGTTAAGAATCACTTGTACACTGAAATCCTGTGGTGTTAAAGGTTAATTTCAAGATAAAAATCCATTAAAACTATTGCTGTTTCATGGCCTGTAATACCATTTCATGTATTTGTGTTTCTATTGTAGGTTTTAGTAAATATAAAATGTACCTTTTTCTGGTTGCTACCAGAGCACATACAAGCAGAATGAGTAGAACAGCCAAAATTACAATTAAAATGACCAGCCAATCTGTAAAATAAAAAATGACATTTTCAGATCAGTTAATAATTAATGCAGTTGTGGAAGTAGTGAGTACAATAAAATGTTCAGTAAAATGTAAAGTAAAAGAAGTAAGCCACTAAAATAAATGTGACTTGATTCGTTGCCTTCACCTGAGTTCTTTTTGATGGGTGACTGATGCACATTCGGCTCTGTGGCATCTGTAAAAGTAAAGTAAAATAAAATGTAAAGACAAATGTAAAGTAAAAGAAGTAAGCCACTAAAATAAATGTAACTTGATTCATTGCCTTCACCCGAGTTATTTTTGTTGTCTGACTGAGGCCCATTTGGCCTTGTGGCATCTGTATCAGGCTTTACAGGTGTAGACTGTGGATGTTCTGTTTCATCAGTCTCATTATTCTCTGTAAAACCCTGTGAGGTGTTTACAGACGCAGAACCATTAGTGGTCCAATAGACTGCAGTAGTCGACTCAGATGTTGTTGCGTTCTCCAGATGTGTAACTTCAGTTGCGTTTTCATGGTCGGTCCTTTCAACACTCGATTGGTCTTCTGTGAAATGAGAGTTTTTTCAGAATAGATTGTATGTGCATGTCAAACATACCGTGGTGGCCAAAAATATTTGCACCGCTGGTAAATATGAGCAAAGAAAGCTGTGAAAATTACTGTACAATGTTTCTTCTTTAAGCTATAATTTAAATCACTAAAATATGTCTCGTTGAATTAAAAAAATTGAAAGTGAAGGGGAAATTACATTATGAAATAAATGTATTTTTTTTCTCAAATATACACTGGACACAATTATTGGCCCCCCTTTATTTAATCTCTATGCTACCTCCATTTGCAAGGATAAAAGCTTACAGTCTTGTATTATAATGTCTGATGAGGTTGAATTGATCTTAGATTATTTCTCCAAACCCTACATATATTGCTGCTTTTTCCTCTGTATGGTTCAGGTCAGGGAACTGGGATGGCTATAGCAGAACCTTGATGTTCTGCTCAGTGACCCATTTTTTGTTGTTTTTGATGTTTGTTTGTAACCAATGTCTTGGTAAAAGATTTAACCATGACCCATTATAAGATTTCTAGCAGAGTTAGTCAAATTTTGACTTTTCTATCTTTTGGTATTTTATATAATCCATGAAGCCATGTATCTTAATAAGATGTCTAGGGCCTCTGTGCCCGGTTGCATGAAGCACCTTAAGTGTAATTTTCCCTTAAGTTCATCCTTATGTTTTCCTTAGATTTAAGGGTGTTGCAGACAAAAAGTCTTAAGTGTAACCTATTTTGCTCATAAAAATCTGTAAGGGTACCATTAATTGTGTCCAGTGTGTTTTAGATAAAAATATTTATTTTAGATTGTAAAACCCCCTCAACACTGAAAAAAAATATTCATTCAATTTACTCCATTTTTTTAAGGTAAGTGGTTGCAATCAATTTATTTAAGCTACATTTAAACAAAAGTTTTTTTGTTTTATTTTGCCTTTCTAATTTTTTAGTTTAAATGTAGCTTAAATAAATTGATTGCAACCACTTACCTTAAAAAATTGAGTAAATTGAATGAATCATTTTTTTCAGTGAATGAAACATATTATTGTGTTTTTTATTATTTTTTTAAGCTTAAAAGAAGAAATGTAGATTCTCTTTCACAGCTTTCTTTACTCATGTTTACTGTGGGTGCCAATATTTTTGCCACATGTATGTCAAATTCTAGTAATTGCTAAAATGAATTATTTAAACATTAAATATGTTTTAGCTTTCTGTCAGTAAAAAAATAGTAGTGCTTGTAGTTCATGGTGCTATAGCAAGGTTTAATTCCCAGTGAATGTACCGTAAGTACTGCATAATGCATAGCTTGATCGTAATATAAGTCCCTTTGTATAAATCTTTTGACATAATCAAATATCTAACAGATACCAATGCTGTTATCTATTTATAGACGGTTTCATCGGACGCATGTGATACACGTCTGGATCCGAACCTTACTTCTGGTTTGGTTTTTTTAATGGTCTGACTAGTTGCTAAACTGATCTCTTGAACAAATAACTCGTCGAAAATAACAAATGTTTTGGTTTCCTATGTAATCTATGTGTTGTTTTTTGCTTGTTATATAAATAAATTACGTTTAAAGAACTTTGTTGTTATTTATTCTTAGCGGAGTTTACCGGAAGTTACGTGCGGACCGCGACAGCCACTTGTTTATGTTGTTACTGCTGAAACGGTCTATATACTACATTTCTATATTCCCCTATCAACACCTGCACCTGAAAAAATAAATATTGAATTATAAATTATATTTAAAAAAAACACTCATAATAACAAACCATCCATGACATCTGAGCTCGATTTTCAAAAACTTGCTAGATGTGAACTATAAATGTTATTGTGAAATAACATACCTGCAGATGCAGAGTCACCATCTGATGTATTTAAACTCTTAGATCCAGGTAAATAAATCCCAGACCTAGCTGAACAGTTTTTTCCTGACAAATCTGTAAATAAAACTGGTTTCATTAATAAAATGTTAACTGAACATTTACAAGGTTCATCACATGCTTAGTCACACAAATCAGACCGTTTTCATCGTAACAGAAGGCGTCAGCATGATGAGTTTTCTCCCAAGTCATAATGCCGATTTGGTTGCCGGCGCAGATTTGATGTGGCTTGTGACGGAGGATCACCGGCTGACTGTTATTTATCCAGCCGTACCTACAGAGAAAAGTTTTAAACATGACAATAAAATCAATGCTCACAATATACTGTACATGATAATACTAAATAAAAAGGCTCTAGATATGTTTGGGTGGACTTGTAGATGAATAACTAATGTCTAACCTGCACGTCTGCAGTCCTGCATTATAAGCTCTCTGCAGCTGGTCCATTGGTGCTATCGTAGCTGATAGGTGTTCACACAACCTCTTGGCATCTTCATACGTCAGATTGTAGCGAGCTCTTCCCTCCACATGAAACACTCCCATATAACTGCAGCTACGTGACTTCACTACCGGAAGATAAACATATTAACAATAATGCTTTTCTATGATAATAATAATATAATTATAACCTTTGTTTTTTATAGTGCCTTTAAATGTACATCTCAAAGCGCTGTACAGAAACAATTAAAACAACAAAGATACAGCACACAAACAGATTAAAATTAAAGAGACACACTGTAAAATAAACAGAAAAAGGCAATAAATCAATTAAAAGCTAACCTACAGAAATCAGTTTTAAGCTAAGATTTAAAAATACCAAGAGCTTGCCCAATGTCAATTGGTAAAGAAATCCAAAGTTTTGGAGCTTATGAAGAAAAAGCCCAGTCCCCCATCAATCTTAGACAAGTTGAGAGAACAATTAGAAGACCAGAAGATTTCAGAAGATCACAGTTTGAAGTATATGGAATTAAAAGCTTGGTTAAATATTGAGGTCCCAACCCATGACTTGTAACAATAAACCACATACAGTGGGGCAAAAAAGCACCTAGTCAACCACCAATTGTGCAAGTTCTCCCACTTGGAAAGATGAGGGAGGCCTGTAGTTTTCGTCATGGGTGCGCTTCAGCTGTGAGAGACAAAGTGAGGAAAAAGGTCCAGAAAATCACATTGTCTGATTTTTTAGGAATTTATTTGCAATTTATGGTGGAAAATAAGTATTTGGTCAATAACAAAAAAGCAAGATTTCTTTCTCTCACAGACCTGTAACTTTTTCTTTAAGAGGATCCTCTGTCCTCCACTTGTTACCTGTATTAATGGCACCTGTTTGAACTTGTTAGCAGTATAAAAGACACCTGTCCACAACCTAAAACAGTCAGAATGCAAACTCAACTATGGCCAAGACCAAAGAGCTGTCAAAGGACACCAGAAACAAAATTGTAGACCTGCACCAGGCTGGGAAGACTGAATCTGCAATAGGTAAGCAGCTTGGTGTGAAGAAATCAACTGTGAGAGCAATTATTGGAAAATGAAAGACATACAAGAACACTGATAATGTCCCTCGATCTGGGGCTCCACGCAAGATCTCATCCCGTAGGGTAAAAATTATCACCAGAATGGTGAGCAAAAATCCCAGAACCACATGGGGGAACCTAGTGAATGACCTGCAGAGAGCTGGGACCAAAGTAACAAAGGCTACCATCAGTAACACACTATGCAGCCAGGGACTCAATTCCTGCAGTGCCAGATGTGTCCACCTGCTTAAGCCAGTACATGTTCGGACCCGTCTGAAGTTTGCTAGAGAGCATTTGGATGATCCAGAAGAAGAGTGGGAGAATGTCATATGGTCAGATGAAACCAAAACATAACTTTTAGGTAGAAACTCAACTTCTTGTGTTTGGAGGAGAAAGATGCTGAGTTGCATCCAAAGAACTCCATACCTACTGTGAAGCATTGGGGTGGAAACCTCATGCTTTGGGTCTGTTTTTCTGCAAAGGGACCAGGACAACTGATCCGAGTTAAGGAAAGAATGAATGGGGCCATGTATCGTGAGATTTTGACTCAAAACCTCCTTTCGTCAGCAAGGGCATTGAAGATGAAACGTGGCTGGATCTTTCAGTATGGCAGTGATCCCAAACATACCGCCCGGGCAAAGAAGGAGTGGTTTTGTAAGAATAATTTCAAGGTCCTGGAGTGGCCTAGCCAGTCTCCAGATCTCAACCCCATAGAAAATCTTTGGAGGGAGTTGAAATTCCGTGTTGCCCAGCGACAGCCCCAAAACATCACTGCTCTAGAGGAGATCTGCATGGAGGACTGGGCCAAACTACCAGCAACAATATGTAAAAACCTTGTGGAGACTTACAGAAAACGTTTGATCTCTGTCATTGCCAACGAAGGGTATATAACAAAGTATTGACATAAACTTTTGTTATTGACCAAATACTTATTTTTCACCATAATTTACAAATAAATTCTTAAAAAATCAGACAATGTGATTTTCTGGATTTTTTTCTCATTTTGTCTCTCGTGGTTGACGTGTGCCTTTGACGGGAGTTGCAGGCCTCTCTCATCTTTTTGGGTGTGAGAACTTGGGCAATTGGTGGCTGACTAGATACTTTTTTGCCCCACTGTATAACCATAAAACAGTGAGAGAAACTGTTGATTTGTTAACAAAGTGGGCAACATGGGCGAGTTTACTGGAACTGTCCAGCCCCTTCAGATCAAGATAAATGTGAACAGAGATTGTAATCATAAAATATGCTATTTAGAAATGACATCTGCCAAGGTCTGGTTTCACAGTCAAGGCCTAGCTAAAGCCAGGACTATGCCTTAGTAACATTAAGATGTTTACGCACTAACATATCTTAGATAAATACGTTACTAATGTGTATCTTGAGACATATCAATGCCGCTGTCACATTTTAAGATCTGTCAGTGCACGTTATTTTCAGGACTCACAAGAACAAACCCTTAGTGTCATTACACACCGCAGTGTTTTTATCAGGGAAGGAGGTTACATGAGGAACTCAGATGCAAACGCTTCTAGAAGCCACAGAATATTAACCGAATGCTCTCGTCACAATTCTCTTGATGGTAGATACTACAGTATACGTTCATAAAAAACTTTTGCTGCAAAGTTCAGTTCTGCTTAATCACAGCCTTAGTCCATTCAAAAACATGTTGGCAGAATCCATTAAAGGTCACATTCTTTCTGATCCCCATTTTGTAAACCCTTGTTAGTGTGTAATGTTGCTATAGTAGCATAAATCAGTGTTTCTCAAACTAGGGCCGCGAGATGGTGGCAGGGGGGGCCCAGTTTTATGACATTTTATAAAATAAAAACAATTTATCATAAATTCTGTGCAATTAAACCCTAAAAAAATAAGGCTATTAACCAACAACACTACTTTGTATCATTCAATATGTTTTGCTTAATTAAAAGTTGAGTTTTAGAAAAAAAAATTTGTCATACGAAGGAATGTGCCATACGCAAGGGGGACCGCGCGCTGAAAAAGTTTGAGAACCACCGGCATAAATAATAGTTGTAAAATGATGAAGCTCAAAGTTCACTGCCAGGCGATATATTTTCTTTAAAAGAATTTGCCTTTCAAAGCCTACAGCGAACGGCCGGTTTGGACTACAGCCCTCTACTTCCTGCTTTAATGACGTCAGTCAAACAGTTTTTTGATTAAACTCCACCCACAGAAATCCATCAGTCACCAGATAAGCTAACGGCAAGCTAAGATGCTCACAACACACTAAACAAACTACACAATAAGAACTGATTACGTATTTCTGAAGGAGGGATTTCATAGAACAAGGAAGACATCAGACCGTTTTGAGGACAGTGAAAACAAGAGCTAAACAGATTAAATAAATTACAAAAATACAGCGTTTTTTTACACGTGAAACAGGAACACATGGTATATTGCGCACGGTAAACACAATCAAAGCTTCAAAAACACAGAAAGAATGGAACCTTTAAGAATCTGATAAAAACTGCTCATTTACAAGAAAACATGTTAGACGCACTTACATGGCTTTTGGTTCTGGGCTGCGTTCTCCGAAACTGCCTTAACGCTACGTCGTTCTTAAGTTGTACCTTAAGCTGTACCTTATTGTTTCCCGAAACGTTCTTAGTTACGTATCACTTCTGTAAGTCGATCGTTCGGAAGGTTGGTCTGGAGCACTCTTAGCTATACCTTATCCCACATGACTCCACTAGGGGCCATCACTTTCATAAAAGCTTACATTGCAGTCTATATAACTAATTATTTGTAAAAAAAAAAAAAAAAGATGCAATACACTCTGCGTCAAATATTTTTATATTTAAAGAATAAAACATTCACATAATTAGACATCATTACATTGATGGTTGTTAGATTTCTAATTATGTTTTTAAAAGGGACATCAGCTGTGAACTATTAAATGCTACATGATTAAGAAACTATTTGGTGAAACTGCAGCTATACAGCGAATCCTACTATTTCATTTGTGCATTTCATATCCGTTAAATCTTAGTCTACCGGCAAGTATTTTAGCTGCATAAATAAATCGGGTAAAATAAAAAAACTAATTAGGATTGTTAATGTTAATTCGACTTTGCATCAAATTTTTTTAATGTTTTATAACTTTGAGGCAACTGCATATTCTTTATAAACATTCAAAATAAACTGCACACTTGCTTGTATAGTCTCCTAAGGTCAACACAATTTCCACATTAAAACCAATCAAAGCTAAAATCTAAAGTAATCATAATATATATTTATATAGGCTATTATATAATATTTAATGTGTTATATTTGAGGTAGACAGACAGGCTCCAGAAATGCGTCCATTAAGCTTTATCCGCATTTTAACGATGCTGCTTGCGCATCCACTGTCCAAGCACAATAAACGCGTGAACTAATGAACAACAACAGTTTGTTTTTATATATTTTAAGTGTAATGCACAACCAAGTACTTGCACGGCCCACTTTATTTCCCTGTGCAACGAACGCACTTATTGGGAACCCCTAATATAAATGATCCTTTCAAGTGAAGGCATAGCGGATGAATTGGAGCAGTTTAAATATGATACGTTTGAAAATAAAGTTGCGGGTTTTGCACGGGTTTGATATAAAATATAGAAGGTTGAATTTAGTTGTTTGCAATTTGAAATATTTTTACCAGATATTCCTAATAAATTTAACTTGAACTATTTCGAAAATGTTTCTTTAATAAAGAACACCGCTATCTCAACGCAAAAAAACCTATTACATGTAGTGAATAATTGATTGTCGAGCAATCGATATCAACCTATTCAGCACCTCCGCATGGCCAGCACCCGCTAAGGTCGAACGTAAGAAGGTTTACCTTAAGCAACAGCCTAAGGTATAGGTCGGAGAACACACGTAGGAAAGGTATACCTGTAGTTAAGGTGTACCTTTTGAGTCTTCGTTGCGCGCTAAGAGACAACGTTATCGGAGAACGCAGCCCTGAGCTGTTCATATGTAACTGGAACATTTTAGATAGATATTCTCATATTTATGTATTTTGCTCTTTTGTCAAAAGTGTTATTCTGGCAAACTACTCAGAGTATTTCAGTACTTTCTAAACTGTAGATTACTATTTTACTATTGATTAGCTTTGATTTAGCTTTTGTTTCTGATGGTTATCACACTCAATAGTTGTTTATAATAAGAATATGGCTTGCAACTGCAATTAAACTTAGTCATGCAATGACAAAAGACAAAAAAAACTTTATTGCAGACTTTATAATTAGTCTGCAATCTGAATCGCCAACATTTACATGCATATTTTACATTACACTCCTGTAGAAGACAAATGAAGTTCAAATGAAGTGAAAAAGCATTAATGAGCACTCTATAGAAGTACTGTATTTGTCACAGGAAGGAAAGACAAGGTGGCGAATCCAAATGAAGAGTTTCGTTTCAAAACGAGATAAATCGATTTTTTAACATTTTTGTCAAAATATGTTTATTATTATGTTATGATGTTATTATTTTGTTTTATGGTGCTACTTAGCTGTATTTTTTAAACAAACCAGCTGCAGTTGCATTAATATTAATTGGAATGCACAACCAAAAAAAGAGATTTCTGAACAATTATAAAAACAGTGGTTATCTCGTTTTGCAACAAAACTCTTCAAATGCAGCTTAGAGTTTTATTAAAAATCCAAATAGGGCAGGCACATGGGCAGCAAACATTAACAACAACTGATAAACATGCAATGAACAGACAGGGTATTTAAACATTACAAGAACCAATCACAAAGCAGAGACAATGAATCACTATGACAGCAAACAAGGAGAGAGTGGGGAATCAGTCAATGTCCATAGCAACAAACAAGGGGGACGAGCAACAAAAGAACAAGGCACACTAAAAAAGGGTAGACTTAGGCTCTGTTTACACGTACATGCACTCTAAAAAAATAATCCGTAAAAAAACGGATAATGTCCTGGCAGAAAATTACCGGTACCTTTTCCGTTATGTTTACAGACATTTCCGTTTATTCAAAAACTGAACATTCTGTAGATTTATAGAACATTGTCCGTAGATTTACAGAACATTTTCCGTAGTCTTTAGGGACACTTCAATCTGCCTATGAAACGCAACAATGGTGACAATCAATTTCATCATTTCATAGTTAAATGTTAGGCAGCATAACATAAAAACAACCAAGTTTATGACATCATAGAAAAATTATCTTTCCTCAAGCAACAAACAAGTTGTGATTGCTATAAGCAAAAACACTGTTGTAATGTTAAAAGAGAAGAGTCAGTTCTGGAAGGTCTAGGGACAAAAGCCTAACTAAAGGGAACACTAATCACCATAGTGGTGACTTCAAATGAATCTAAAACAAACACAAACTGGAGATTTAATGTGATAAATTTTGTGGTAAATATCCATTTGACTTACACGTCACGTCAGAAAGAAGATTTGTCTACTAAATCACATGTGTGGATGTTGGAATAGTTTAACACTTGTATCTTGTTCTGACAGCATTTGGTTAGAAGTTAAACATCATCCATGTTAGAAAATAACTCTGCAAGCAAGTTGTAGTTTTAGGTTTCAAACAGAGATGGTGATAGAGAGGCAAAAGTGAATGATTGCAGCAGGGGTTATTGCACCCATAATGCAACATGTTATTAAAAAAAAAACGGATAAATGCCTGTAAAACATAAATACGGAAAATTCCTTCATATTTACACAGTACTTTGTCCGTTTTTTTACGGAATTTTTTTAGAGTGTGGTTATTTTTAAAAACTGAGAGATTTACCTTCGTTTGTGCCCCTCGTTTACACGCAAACGGAGAACTCGCCTCTGAAACCGATTGTTTCTAAAAACTCCAGCCAGAGTGGAGATCTTGAAAATCTTCGGTTGCACGGTTGCATGTAAAGTGAGACAAACGGATGTTTAAGCAGGCAACGTCACAGAGTATGCGCCAGATCTGGCACCTACGTCAAAGGTGCGACCCATGTTTACATGTGACTGCTACTCTGAACGCTTCCAAGATCACATTTATGTTCGTGCAAACTCGTTTCGTGTGTTTGTATTTGCAAACTTCAGCTGCTCCATTAGGTCGAGGAGCAAAGACGAGTGCTCGGAGGTCAGCAATTTTACGCGTGTTTGACTTCATGCGGCGCTGCAAGAACCGACAGACGGATGATGTCAAAGTACCGCGAGAGCGATTCAAAATTAGACCTCTACGTGTGATTCCTCAACTCGCTCTCGCGATACTTTGACGTCATCGATCACCTACTGCAACAGCTCTTCCCTCCAACATGAAGAACCAGTTCGCGTCACCACCAGCGCTGCCGGTGATTGGCTTACGTGAGCTTGAGCTTCTCTTGACGGCATATATGCACGGGTACGTGTACATAAACAATTTTCTGAAAACTGACATGTGTGCACGATATTATTTTTGAAACCGGAGAGCTTGAAATGTCCGTTTATGAAAATAGCCGCCCACGTGTAAACATAGCCTTAGACAGGACTTGTGACACTATTCCTAAACCCTTCGGTGACGCATAAAAACTTGAACATTCAAATGAACAAATTAACACATCATGTCAATAGCATTTTTTCTTTTAGAATAATTATTGCTGATCGAATTTTTGAATATTTCACTATTTTTGCACATCCTTAATATAGTTATTTTATAAGAGTATTTTAAAGCATTGTGATAGTCCATAGTCCTGATCTTTAGGATTTGATTTTGAACGTCTTTTTAGTGTTTTGCCCTAAAGTGCAAATCACAACAACAAATTACTAAACAACAACAACAAATTAAAAAACACCACAACAAATAAAAAAACACTACAGCAAATTAAAAAACACTACAACAAATAAAAAAAACAGATGTTGTGTTTTTAATTTTTTTTATTTGTTGTAGTGTTTTTTTAATTTGCTGTAGTGTTTTTTTATTTGTTGTGGTGTTTTTTAATTTGTTGTAGTGTTTTTTTAACTTGCTGTTGTGTTTTTTATTTTGTTATGTTTTTTATTTTGTTGTAGTGTTTTTTAATTTGTAGTTGTGTTTTTAATTTGTTGTAGTGTTTTTTAATTTGTTGTAGTGTTTTTTTAACTTGCTGTTGTGGGGTTTTTTTGTAGTGTTTTTTAATTTGCTGTAGTGTTTTTCAATTTGCTGTAGTGTTTTTAATTTGTTGTTTTTTAATTTGTTGCAGTGTTTTTTAATTTGTTGTGGTGTTTTTTAATTTGTTGTAGTGTTTTTTTATTTGTTGTACGTAGTTTCTTAATTTGTTGTTGTTGTTTAGTAATTTGTTGTTGTGGTTTGCAATTCAGGGCCACCGTACTGACTTAATCTGAGACCCCTTGCATTAATCAACTGGAAAACTTACTGGAGCAATGTATATAAATGCAAAATGATTTAAAATTCAAAGAGACAAGATAGTCTATACACTGTAAAAAATCCAACTTTAAATGTTCATTCAACAAAGAACATTAAGTAACTTGAACAAAGATTTCTTTGTTGAAGGGCGTCAATTGATTATTTTGTGTTCACTGAATGAAAAGAGCATAATCATTCAGCTAACAAATATTGTTTTGTTGACTGGACTTAGATGTATACGTTTTTGTCCAATTCGTTCACCCAACTTGCCAAACTGAGTAATCTGAACAAGCAATTAAAAAAAACAATGGTTGGAATGGTTCCCAGCATGCATTGCGACATGTTCACTTCTTTGGTTTATATTCACTAAAAAAGATGACTGTTTTAATGTTTGCTGTATTTATTTATGTTTTTATGTTGTTAATGTTAGTTATATGTTGTATTTAGAGTAATTTTTAAAGAATTATGTTTGTTCATTGTTACCATGATTGAGAAGTGTGTGTTCAGTGTAGAGGGCAGCACAATGAGTTAGCACACATCATTGTTGCCTCACAGCCAGACAAAGACTTTGTTTATGAGACCTTTCTGTGTACAGTCCAAAACATGTAGATTAGTTAAATTTGGATATACTAAATTACTCTTTACCCAACTTAGTCACTAGTTGAGTAAACATAGACATTTGCTTATTACCTAATCAGTTTAAGTTGGTTCATCTTTTTGGTGTAAGTTGACATTACTCAGTAAATTCAGTTAGGTGAACTACATCATCCAAGAGTTGAGTAAACTCAAAAAAGCTGTGCAGCAAGTTGCCTTGAAAATTTAAGTTAAGTCAACTTTTTATTTTTTACAGTGTACATGACGTTCAAGTTTCCATGGCAATCAGTTACTCACTTTTCATGTCATCATCAAACGCACTAGGAAACATGAGAGGTTTTTCTCTGTCAAAGAAGGATCCTCGGAAGCCAAAATTTCGAGGATGCTACGTCATCGGCATCTGTCGAAGGACTGTTCCAATGTTTAGGATCCTTGGAATTTAAACCAAGGACTGAGTCCTTCTTTCAAAAATATCCCACATACAGGAAAGGATGCATATGTGTATCCTTCGCGCTCTTCATGCTCTCAAATCACCCACAATCCTATGCGCGCAGCACCGAAAGCAGACCTTTTCACTGACTTAATGACGCAATCACGTGCACTAGCCTCTGAAGGAAGTGACATGGAAAAACCAGCCTCTGAAGGAAGTGACATGGAAAAACCAGTCCTCCCAAGGAAGTATCCTTGACATTGAGAAACACCTGAGGTCACATGCCATAGCTAGCATCCGTGGTCTGCACTGTATTCAACATTCATAGAGGTTGCGATGAGTTCAAAGTGTTAAAAAACTCTTTTCACTCTTTTTTTAACGAAAATGTCAAGCAGCGTAAGCATGTGGTATCCGAATTGTGTTGCCCAGTGTTAAGTAATTTATGGGGTGTTCTTTCATTATTGCACTAATTTTAAGTTTTTATATGTTGTCAATAATGAGCAAGAAACAGACACCCTAGGTTTGTCAGATGTGGCTTTTAACACCTGTCTGCTATTGCATTTTTATACATTGTATAAAATCTACGAATACATAAGTGTTTGTAGGATTTTATAAAACGGTTAATTCCAATCCTTGATTCTGATTGGTCAATAGCTGTGCTTTATTCACGATAAAACACGGATAAAACTGCTTCACCTAACGTTTCTATTTATCCCTGCGCCCTTCGCAAAGATTGTGAATGGTTTGTTGTTTTTATTTGAGATTTCATGCATATTACACATTAGAACGTTGTTGTTGACGGTCAGGGACTATTTCTTTCTAGCAGAAGAAATGCTTTTATTGACTTAACTTTATGAAAGTTGCACTAATATATTTTTTTACTTTATTATTGTGTGGTAACCATTTTATAAAAGCAATAGGGTACTCGAGGCAAGTGCTGTATCGTGAATAAGCTGAATCCGCTTCACGTCGTGCCTAACAACGCCCTTCAGTCATTACTTATTCACGACACAGCACAGCCTCTAGTACCTTATTGCTCACGTATATGGGCCAATCATAAAAAAAGTGTAATTAGTAATATATAGAAAAAATATGTAACAAATTAGTATGAAGAACAACTACTCAGCTATCGTTTATAAGCTTGTATATTGGCTGTTTAGTAGTAGGCTACTTAGAAAGCATATATTAATTCCTTATTCTTCATGACCATATTCCGTATCCCATAATCCTACCTAATACCTAACTACAGGGTACTCTCCCAGTGGCAAGCTGTTGTATTTTTAAAGCATATAAAGCAAAAAAATGTATGATTTACACAAGGGTAAAAACAGATATAACACTAGCCATTTCATCCCCCCCAAACTTTTGAAGTGATGCCTACGCATCCCCAAGTAGGCTTTAGAGGACATTGCGCTTCATCGCCCCCTGTTGTTTTAAAGACAGTGGTACAGCACGTCAAGTATAAATGACTAAAGCTCATATGAGGATATTGTAGTAGAGTCTAAAATGGAGGTGACATCAGATTAATTCACTATTAACAATCTGACTTAATTTGCTAAAAAAAATATACGTTTACACTTTTTCCATTTTTAAATATTTCTCAATAGCAGGAAAATATTTCTAATTATATTGATCTTCATTCAGTCATTACAGCATGACATCTATGTAGATAAAACTGTGGAGCAGCTTTTTTCTTTCATTTCTCTCCTACTGTATGATGTGAGACGTTAATGTCTCTATAGAGAAACTGTTCAGTGGAGCACATTTGTTTCTGTGAGTCTGTAGGGATGTGTGTGTGAGGAAATATTAACAGGATGTTATGAGTAAGTTTAGTTAAAACTCACAGGCAGTAAACCAACCGAGCATTTAACACCATTCCCTCAAAACATGCACACACATCCTACATTCACTTTCATTTTCTGAAAATTACCTCAAAATCCCCCGCAGAGGTAAATCAAAGTAAAAGAGAGAGGTGTTAGTTAAAGACAAACAATGTGATAATCACACGTTTCATTTCTTTGCTGTTCTGCAATCTCTCCTATCACTTTATTTTAAAATGAAGTTCAGCCATATGTGAACCGTGATGGTGAACCTCAATGATAGAAACCAAGTTGTTTAAGAAAAGACACAAATTATGCACAAGCACAGATTTGCCCATATCTCTCAGGCAGTTGACAGAGTTGAGAGTTTTGAGCTAACCCGAGAGTTGCCGCTTTGAAGCTCACAACTGGCGGGTTGCGACTGTGGTGCCCTTGCGCATGGCACCTTAACACTACTTTCAGTAATAGCTGCCCACTGCACCGGATGTGCGTGTGTTCATTATTCACTGGATGGGTTAAATGCAGAGATCCACCCAAAGTATGGGTTACCATACATTGGTAAATACCTGGCATCTTGTAATTACACAGTAAGTATATACTGTAAGTGTATGATGTATTACATAACTGTAAAAATCAACATGTACTGTATAGATCATATAGTGATACAGAGAAGTACCATTGCAACCCTCTTTTAACTTCTTACACAAGTCTACACACAGTCTACACTTTATATTTTCAATCAAAATAGTTTTCATACCTGTTGGATTGTCTGAACTGGAGAGGGACAGCAACCCAAAGACGATTCCCGAAAATATCATCCACATCCTGATAGTGTGTGTTTGAATGGAGAGTTAACGACAGGCTTGAAACTTCAGAGCATTAATAGAGAGAGAATGAATGTAGATCAGTGGAGATGATGGTATGTATGGTCACACCCTTCTAAACCTCCCTTCCTTCTTCATAATCCACTCGAATTTAGCTTAGAGTACACTTCCCCTATTCACTTTCTATGTTGTCTGTTGTGTTTATAGAGAGACTCTGTGTATTATATTTACATTAATCAGTATCAGAGTTATTTTTACTCTATTTAAGTACAGTACAGTATATAGATACTTGAAAACTTTATAATATCACACTTTTTTATTCCACTTAATTTTTACACTACAATTTCATTTAATATTCTCTAAAAAATCTAGTGCCCTTTTACTTTATCTCAAGTAAAATAAGTAAAAGTTTTATTTCAGTAAGGAAGTACTAGATTTTTATATATTAAACTAATAAAACTTAAATATAAAACAAAAACTTGTATTTATAAGCTTTTTTATTATAAGCTTTTTTAGTTTATTATTTATTATAAGTGGAGTTAAAAGTATGATAATATGCTTTGTAGTGATGCACGGGTCGGCGTTTTCTCCAACCCGCGGGTCCGGCTTTAATTAAATATTTGGCCCGCCCCGCAACACTGTTTCTATTTTTGCAACCCGCCCATCACCCGCGACCATTAAAATAGACATAGGCATTTGTAATGTAAATAAAAAGAGACGTTATTTCAGCCTAAAAGTGCTTGGAAACAAACAGCCATTAGATTACATCGCCCTGTAAACTGGCAACAACATACACGAATGAGCCATTGATACCAGCATGGTCATATTAATATAGAAATAGGAGAATGATAAACCAGGGGTGTCCAAATCGATTGCAAAGGCAATGCCGGTAGATCGCACATAAGTTAACTGTGTATTCTCATGCTGCTCCATGCCTCCACGAGAAAATTGGTAGCTATTATGAGTAATTGTGAAACACGTAAGTCTTTTTTAGTTGCTGTGCCTTTCTTCTCATATGTGTTTTTATAAATCTTATGCCTGCCCGCTGCAGCTCAGTCGTGTAAACTTCTGAAATTTACAAGGATGCAATCGCATCGTATTCTTGCCTTCATGCATGAGCTGATGCACGTGCCCAGTGTGTGTGCGCGTGCACGCGCGCGAGGGAACGAGGAGAGAGAGAGAGAGGCAGCGTTGTGCTGATATATGCTTCTGATACTATTGTAATTTTCTTTCTAGTTTGTTTCATTAAATCTACGCTATTGCGGAAGTTACGTTGCCATATTGCCATGTAATTTAATCTTATCAAAGAATGTAATAAAATGTAAAAATATATATTCCCAAATATTTAATATATATGCTACAGGGAATTAGATGCAACATATCAGTTTTTTAATTTTGTTTTTAATGACCCGCCCCAACCGCCCCGCATTAAAGTTACAATTTCTTTACCCGCCCCAACCCGACCCGCGGTTACCCGCGGGACCCACGGGTTAAGAGATGACCCGCGCATCACTAATGCTTTGTAATGTAGTGAAGTACATGTTTTCATAGAAAAACACAGATAAAGTACAGCTATTTGAAAAATGTACTTAAGTAGTGTGACGGAGCAGCCCTTCTTTGTCGGATCGGGCAGCATTCCTACACACATATTTCTTCACACACATTCCCTCAGTTTACCCCGCTGAGGCGGTGCGGGTGCACACGTCCGCTTTAGCTCACCAACAGGCATACACGCACACACACACATCCACGTCATTTTCCATCCCCAGACCGTGCTGCCATCGGCAACAAACACTACATACACTTTACTTTTGGGATTGATTTCCTTTTTGGTTGTCTTGTTGTGTCTTATGTGGTGTTTAAACTTACTTTGTCCTGTGTTTGTTGGCGTCTATCCATTCAGTCTTTCAGCTGTGTGTTGCCATCGGCCAGCCAAACTCGAGCGCTTCCCAGCGGCCTGGCTAATTAGAGCCGGTGTCATCTGACGCATGCGCAAAGCAGCTGAAAGATGACGAGTCCATTTTAATGTTTTAAAGGGGTATCATGGAAATGTTTATAATTATATGCAGTTGTGGTGCCGTAAGCAATTTGTAAATCAATCTATTTGTGTAGTTCTTGTTTTTTTTTTGTGACTGTCTTCACCTCAAGCACTGTAAATAAATACTACCTAACTTTTACACCTGCGAGTAGTGCCATCATTTTTCCCAGTTTTTAACCCTCCCCTTCGGGTACGAACCCGGTTTAATTTTAAATTTTGCCTGAAAACAGGCTGGCAAAAGCCTGCTGTTTTACAAGTAGAAAGTAAAAACACTTCACTGCTGTCCACCTCTGGTCAGTATATCACTGACCCTTGGATGTGATTGATAGCCTAGGTACTGTTTGCTTGTACTGATTGAGTATTTCTGAATTGTTTGTATACTAAAATACAAAACCTATCGTTTTGAACACTTTAAACATGACTACATTAAAAAAGAAGCACAGATAAGTTTGGGATGTATTCTGTCTACTGAGGTAAACATCAGCCCTCCCTCACCCCTGCAGAGGATAATCTGGTTTTTGGAGAATGAATGAATGTATTTGGATGAATATTATTGAAAAATGTTTTACAGTATTTTTAGTTGTACTGTAATATATTGAGATTAAAGGTCACCTAATATGAAAAATTCAAGTAAAGGTTTCCCCTAATATGAGACCTCAACAGTGTCATGGGACAAACTGTGGGTGTTTTCTGAGCAAACAGATTGCACAGGACCTTTGCAATAGGTAATAATTTCTTTTTTAAATCTTTAGATAATTCATTACCGCACGTTTATTATGAACAATAAAGTAAGTTGATTACATTTGCATTTTGCATTTAAAATGACTCTCTTACATTTTCCCTGCACACCCAAAAAAACAATATCCAGGGTATTTGACCCTGAAACTTCACAGGCTGGGGACACCTGAGATGTAATATTACATCTTGAAAAAAATGACATATTAGGTGACCTTTGAAGGCGAGGTGCATAAACTCTGAAAGCCGATGTTGATATTTGAAAACACCTAAACAAACACGCCCCTGCCCCAAGAGATTCTGGACCTTCTTTTGATAGACCCATCTCACACATACGCAACCCGGCAACGATGTCGGTTAGTAGAGTCGGCCCGACTGTTTTTCAAAAATCACACACCCCGCATTAATTACCTTGATCTTATGTCCTTGATTTGAAATCATTCACTTGCACGCTTAATTAACTGTTTATTTATATACACTGTAATTTTCCAGCATGTTTTTTATATATTTTGCGAACATGATATTAACATAAGCTTCACTATCATTCTTCCATTTTGCAGTAAATTTGTTTGGCAAAACACAAAATTTCAGTTGTGATGTAACGCATTTTAAAACTTCACACCTTCATTTCTTTACACCCCTTACTTCCTGTTTAGTGCTCTTTTGCTATTGGTTCAGTGTTGTTTGTTATGACAACAGGACTATAAACATCAAAGACGAGTCAAGGAAAATTCTTATACTCCAACTTGAACTTTTTACACTATTTCCTCTCTTCTATGAAGTAATACTTACTGGAATAAGTTGTTATTTTTATCTTTGCATATATAAAACATTATAATGAGTCATGACCAACCCATCAGCTAAGTTTCCTGGAGATTAAATTTGGTTCAGTCTGAAGGGCTTTCGTGTATAAAACCTTGCATAGGTTTTATCCTTAAAATGTGCCTACAGAGAGGGTGTGCACATATTTACAATACGTTTATTTGTATTTTTATTTTATAGTACAAGTAAAACAACACAGCAGGCCTCAGGTCACTTAAATGTGTTTTTCCATTGTGCATTTCATTTTATTTTGAAGCTATTAAACAGAAACCCCATGTATCAGGTAAACCTGCAGAGCCAAGGGTAAAGCAAACACTTTCATAAAATCATCAAAACAAAGAAGAAAAGACACTGCTGGTTACTGAGCCTCATACAAGACACAATGACAGAGGAGCCTGGAAAAAGCAGGACTAGCGCAATATAAGATGAAACTAGACAAAAAATAAAAATAAAGAAGAGGCAGAGATGTGTAGACTAAAGGGGTAAATACTGCTGAATCTTTATTAATGACACTGCATGTCTTTTAATATATTACAACAGTTGAAGATAGTTTGTGTAAGTATTTTATGAAGGATTATTGAATTATTTGTACAAAATAGCACTGAACTGGAACATAAAGTTTTGAAGAAGGATTGTGAATGTTAGGTAATACATTTGAACACACACTGTGAGAGGAAGTGGTTAAGGGTTTCCTGCTGAACATCATGGTAACATAAAAACATCCAACTGACAAAATAATAAAGATGACTTAAAGTCAAAGGATTGTTTTTCTCCAACAATAAGAATCCAATTCAAACCATACTAAATTTGATTTATATAGCACTTTTTTTTAAATCTGCATTGTTGCAACAAAGTACAAAAACATTTAGCAAAATAGTTTTGTTGTGGTCCTGTCTTCCTTGTAGCTGTTTTTCTAGTTTATTGCGACAGGATTATGTCTCAGGGGTCTGTGCTATTTAAACAGATGCAGGCAAAGGAAAACAGATCCAAATACAGTTTAAGATTTATTAAACAATAAACGGGTAACCACGAATGAACAAACTATGAACAGAAAACCACAATAGAAACAAGAAACATCCACATTACATAAGCCAACGATTGACACAACACAAATAAAACACAAAGGCTGAAAAACACAGAGAGGTGGAGAATCAATGAATTGTCATAGAAATTAACAAGGTGGGTGTGGTTACAATTAATGTCCATGGAAACTAACAAAGGGGTGGAGCAACACAAAGAACAACAGGGTGAACAAGGCATACCAAAAACTGGGAAGACACAGACAGGAACATACCATAACCCCCCTCTAAGAAGTTGCTCCTTATTGCATGTTAAAGGGATAGTTGACCCAAAAATGAAAATTCTGCCACCATTCACTCACCCTCATATTGCCGCAAACCCGCACAAATATCCCTGCCCTGATGAACACAAAGGAAGACACCCTGAGAAATGTCTGCAACCAAACCGTTCATGGACCCCCTTCACCTCCACAGTAGGAAAAAAGCCGTTGAGGCGGCAGTGGAGAGTGGTTCATGTAGGTTGTCTACAAATCGGAAGGTTGGTGGTTCAATCCCCGGCTCCACCTGACCAAGTGTCAAGGTCTCCTTGAGCAAGACACCTAACCCCAGCTGCTCCCGATGAGCTGGATGCCGCCTTGCATGGCTGACACCGCCGTCGGTGTATGAATGTGTGGGTGAATGTGAGGCAATATGTAAAGCGCTTTGGATGGCCATTGGTCTATGAAAGCGCTCTATAAATGCAGTCCATTTACCATACTATGGAAGTAAATGGGGCCCACAAATGGTTTTGCTACCAACATTTCGCAAAATATCTTCCTTTGTGTTCAGCAGAACAAAGAAATTTATACAGGTTTGTAACAACATGAGGGTGAGTAAATAATGGCAGAATTTTCATTTTTGGGAAACTATCCCTTTAAGCTCAAAACACACACATTACTTATTAAGAGAATATGTACGACCCTTTCAGATCATGCGCCGGGCACACCAACCATTTGCCTGTCTTTTACTAACTAGCAAAAGTGGATTTAGATACACCGTAAGTGCTCTTATGGCATACGCTTTAGTCACAGGCCGGAGCGGACCACAGACTATGTGAGTCACGCCCCTCTCTAGGTTCCACCTCGAGGAGGTCCCAAAAGCACCCCAATGACCAAACACACGAGAAGATGAGTAAAATATAAAACAATCTTTATTAATTTAATTAAAATGAGTGGGGAATGGGGAAAGGGAATCTAAAATAACTCTCTCTCTCTCCTCCAGGAGAAGGCGGGGATCCAGAGAGTGGGGTAAGAGGGCCAGCCAGGCAGGTATTTACAGGGAAAGAACAGGACGGAGCTCCTTCGCCTCTGTTCACCTCCTATGATGTAACTTGATCCTGTGGCACCCTTCTCTTCTCCTGGAGGCAGAAATAGAAACACACGATGAATAATAACAAGGGGGGGGGGCAGCAAGCAGCTACCTGAGCCTCACAGAGGCGCGTTCCCTTGGGTCCAATACAAGGAGGCCTTCCCGGGCTCTTGGCTCCTACAGAGGTAAGTAAGCAGCAACCGGGGGTTAGCTTAAGTCTGCTCTTCCAGGCGGGTCGTATGGGAACCCTTCCAACTCTCTGCTCGGCCTCCCAGGGCCCGAGGTAAGTATGGCTAATATACAGAGTGTAGGTAAATACGACCTAAATGCGGGCTGCAGGTAGGAGGCTCTGTCTATCACACTCTTCTTTGCTTGCAGGTTTCTCAAGGTAAGTATAGCTGTAGCTAGGGGTACAGATAAGTATCTCTGGGAATCACGGGCCCTTAGTTCAACTTACAAGTTCTTCACGGTGAGTATAGCTTTAGCTAAGGGTGCAGGTAAGTATCTCTAGGAATTACAGGCTTTTGGTTCGGCTAACGAGTTCTTCAAGGTGAGCATAGCTTTACCTAGGGGTGCAGGTAAGTATCTCTGGAAATTACAGGCTCTTAGTTCGGCCTACGAGTTCTTCAAGGTGAGTATAGCTTTAGCTAGGGGTGCAGGTAATTATCTCTGGAAATTACAGGCTCTTGGTTCAGCTTACGAGTTCTTCAAGGTGCGTATAGCTTAAGCTAAAGGTACAGGTAAGTGTCTCTGGAAATTACTACTTGCATCACAATGGCGGCTTGAGAGGTGAAATAGAGCTGGTAGTTCCTCGATGACTGGGCTTGAGGGGGAAAGTAACCGTCCTACGTTCGTCCTCGTAGCGGACACGTCCTTTTCCCTTCCTCCTAGAGGCTGGTGAAGATTTAGACCGTGGGGGTTGGACGGCTCAGTTTACACAGCCACCATAGAATACACACACTGCAGTTAGTCCTTCATACCACATTCGCAACGTCCCTTCTGGCGATAGATTATGATCTATAATGCTCAACACGGTACCTCAATCAGCAGCACAGTTCACATCCGTTAGCTGGGGTTAGCAGACAATAATAGAGGAGGGGTCCACCGCTACGGTAACTCACGTTGGTCTCACAGGGGCCTTCTGTACCTGGGGCAAGTGCAGACAACAAGAGACACGGCACAACACTGCAAAATTTCAGGTGCACACACGTCACAGACAGACTCACCCCACTGCACAGCACACACTTCGGTGAATTGAATAAGGTCCACACTTTCCACCTGGTTAAGACGCAACCCAAAGGGAGACTCAGATGCGTTGCCTCAACGATGGTCTTCCCGGATCGTAGCAGACCCGCAAACAACGCCAGCTAGTTAGACTTCGGTTGACCCGCCCACTATGGCATGAACGGCGGGGCCGTTTAAACAACAGATGATTATTCCCCAATCGTATTTGTATCCAACATCAATGATGCAACATTTCGGTACTCACTGTGCTCGTATTAATACTCTTTCCTTTTCTCCTTCCCTTCCTTCGCAGGTCTTTGCCACAACAGAGATACAGCAGGAGCTTCAACTGAGCGCGTACTTCAGCCCGGTCTTCAATGCAACACACACACAGACGGTAAGTATATTTTCCTTCACATACGGTTTCTCTCACCCCGGTGACATTCGTCGTTGTCCTTTTTCCTCGTGCATTACACGAATCCACAAAGCTTCAGCCTGTTTTCAGGGGTACGCACATTTTCTGTGCGTAAGTTCGGTTTATGAATCACACGTACGCATTTTTGATAAATGATCGTAAGATGTAGGATGGTTTCTACGCAGCATTTTATAAATGTGGCCCCTGCGCTAATTTGCACAGCTCCTAGCAAATTGCGTTGATCATGGAATCTAGTTGTTGCAGCTGCATCATTTAATTTGCGACTTTTTAGTAAATTACCTACGATGAGAAGGATTACCAGGATGAGAATGTGCAGCTATGTCAAGCCCAGGGGGCAGGGTTTCATATTTTATTGAAGCTTCCCTGGGCGCCACCATTGATCAGCAGACCCCCACCTGCTGTTAGCATTACATTGACAGTCAATGGGAATTGACTGCCCATTATTAATTTCTAAAGAAACACGAAAATGTATACAAGGCTCTATTACCTTGTATCTTACGTTATGGCCCAGTAGCAGCAGTTTTTGTAAAAATAGGCTGACGATTGCGTACTATGGGATATGAAAGGAATCATGTCTTCTGTAATTACTTTACTTTCATGCAGGGTCGTGCACCATACCATGCTACAAAAAGCACCACTGACTATTTGAATTCATATGGGCATAAAATAAGAAATAAATTAAGGTATGACCACCATCATCCTCTGACCTTAGTCCTACTAAGAGCCAGTGTCAGCATCATTTATTATGAAAGATCTGTGAGGTGGACAGCAATATAGTTTATATTCAAACATCACTCTGGGATGCAATAATATCATCATCAAGTGAAATAAAGACATATATGCATAGACTTACCTATCTAGATTTCTTATCTCAATAACTGTATTAATAAATGTATTCATCAAACCCCTGACAGCAATATGAACAGCTGAATCTTCATAATAACACTAAATTGACAGTACTAGATATACTGTCATTCATCCAAGTATGCATATTGTAATACAGGACATGAAGTGGTTAAAACACATTAATGTCTAGGATTGACAAAAGAACTAGCCAATAAATCACTAGGATTAATCTCAGCCTGAGTGTTAGCCTGCTCTGGAGCAAAGAGTAAATATCCATACACTCTTAAAACTAATGTGTTAAAATAACACATCTTGTGTCTAGTCCAGGACAACAAATCTAGTGTATTGTCCTTAACACATCTCTGTGATATTTTTGGAACAACACACTTTGTGTTGTTTTAACACATCTTTAGTTGTCCCTTTTATTTATATGAACTCAAAATCAACATGAAATGACACACAATGTGTTAAAATTAAAACACCCAGGATGTGTTAATTTTAACACATTGTTTTGTGTTAAACTAACACATTATGTTTTGGTTTTAACACATTGTGTGTCATTTCGTGTTGATTTAGAGTCCATATAAATAAAAGGGACAACAAAAGATGTGTCAAAACAACACAAAGTGTGTTGTTCCAAAAATAACACATTCGTTTTAAGGGGCGGTTTCCCCAGACAGGGCTTATCCTAGTCCCAGACTAAAATGAATGTTTGAGCTTCTTTAATTTAAAACACCTAGTACTGACATATTTTAACATATATCAGTGTTGTTGTTTTGTCTCAAGATGCACACCTGTAATGTTTTTGTAAGGCATGTTTGTAAAAACTTCTTAAATTAACTAATATAAATAAGGCGTAGTCCTGGATTAACCTAAACCCTGTCCGGGAAACCGCCCCTTAAAGGCGGAGTCCATGATGTTTGAAAGCCAATGTTGATATTTGAAATCACCTAAACAAACACGCCCCTACCCCAATAGAATCTGGACCTTCTGTTGATAGACCCGCCCCACACATACGCAAACCGGCATTTGATTTGATTTGATTGGCTATAAGTGTGTTTTGGTAGTCGGCCCGTCTCCTGTTCCAACGCATTTTTCAAACATCGTGGACTCCGCCTTTAAGAGTTTAGTAACCTACACTCTAAAAAATTTGCTGTAATTTTGCAGCTGGTTGCCAGTAACTTACTGTAAAAGATAAAGTAAAAAAAAATTCATGTTCATTTAACTTTAAACAAACTGTTGCCAGTAAATAACAAATGTAAAATCTACAGTAAGTTACTGGCAACTAGTTGCCAGTAATACCCATTAATACTGTAATTTCTACAGACATTTTTTACAGTGTAATGTAGATTAATTTAGCCTTCCTTTATGCAACTGAGTCAGGGCTAAATTCAGCCAGGATAGGAAAACCCCAGCTTAATCCCTGATCTTGATTTTGGGCAATACCCTTCTGGTTGCTAGGGTGTGATAAGCACCAACAACGACTGTGAGTAATAAAAGTGATGTCTTGATTCACAATCACCACTGACCATTTATTTTACAGGCTGTGTTTCCCTTTTTTCACTTCTTCTATGTACAGTAGATGTTGCTAGTGATGCGGGGGTTTTTTTCTTTCTTTCTTTGCTATGACAACATAGCTTACACATGAAAACAAACAAACAAACAAAAAACATATGCAAGTCTTTAAATTCACCATGAACTATGGCCATTGGGTTTAAAAAGCAGCTTCACATACTCACATAGTGTCAAATAATAAAACAGACCCAAAGCAAGCAGAATCTAAAGGAAAAAAAACATACAATCTTTATTATATCTTCATGATCTCAGACTCAGTTTTTACCCCTAACTGTTTAATGGAGCTGAGGTTTTGTTCTCTTGATTAATTTATCTTCCCTTTACATGTTATTTCCTATCTAATCTTTGAGAAACTTGTCCTGGAAGGCCAGTGGAGCATGGGTTCAGCATTTTTTGGTCAAAGTTGTACCTGTATCCACTGCAAAAAAAGCTTTACTGCAACACAATGATTCTGGATGGTTCATTTATGGAGCGCTTTTCATTTATTCATTCTGCTTGAGTTCTTAAATATATTGAAATAAATTCAATTTTATTTATATAGCGCTATTCACAATTGTCCATTGTTCCAAAGCAGCGTTGCATGAAATAGAAACACAGAAAAGCAAAGAACAACAAGCTTTTAAATATAGTTTAGGATGGAGTACATGGAGTTATTCAAATTTATTTCCTCATTAAATAGTTTCGCACAGTGCAGCTGCACAAATACCGGCTTACTTTCACTTCATAAACACTCTGATGTGTTACATAGTCATTTGTATGGAGGATCTGTAAATTTACACTAAATAACAATAATAAACTATTTTATTTCATTTATTTTCACTTGATAATTTATATTTAACTTAAGATGGCTAGGCTTAATCCTTTTTTATAAGGAGGAAAAGGTGTTTAGCCTACCTTGTGTTTTATTGCACCTATGCAAACAGGTGCTTGCACATTACTGATGCACACTGAAAACCAATCACTTCAGAACAAACATTCATCGAACATCTGAAAAAATCACATCTTATAACAGACGAGTGAAGTGAAAGAGAGAACATAATCCTGCACACCGTCCCAATGATAAAGGACTGCAATAATGTACAGCAGAAGACAAGTTTATTATCAGATAAAGCAAACAGACCAAACATGATGTGATGGCTTTGACTTTTTTTGTAATGTGACAATAGTTGTATATAATGAATTTATTTTTGCGTAAGCGACTTAATTATACCTGAAAAAATCCTGTTATGGTATTATAATAACTAAAGTTTATTAATGGAGCCTAGACTTAAAAGAGACTCCTGGTGCTTCATACAACTTTATATACATCTTAATGAATAAATAAGCAGTAACTTTCACCATATTTCACCCTATTTTCACTTGAAGCTCATGTTGCTTTAGATGACATTGTTGACTTTCTATGCCAGGCTCAAACGTTGGGGTTGCTCAAGGTTTGAACGAAATTTCTGCAGAAAGCGTGAAGCAAGTTCATCATCTACTAGACGTCCATCACTGGATAACGTAGCAGTCAGTAGCTCTTGAGTACAGAGGACAGGAGTCAAACTATCCTGGTTCTGTTCTGTCAACCTGACTTCAGTCCTGGTACTGCCCACAGCCAAAATACACGCTTGAGGAGGATTTATAACTGCACTAAATCCACTGATGCCAAACATTCCCAGATTAGAGATGCTGAAACCACAAGCAACAAACGGCAACTCATTCAATTCATGTTAAACTCAAAAAACTAAACATATAGAGAAATGTCTGAATCCTGTCTGATTTGATTTTAGGATTGTAACGCAGCACAATAATCTGAGTTTGAAACTTTTTACTTTTATACTTGTAAGACATCTGAAAAAAACAACGTTTTTAACAAAACATGTACTGTTTAATGCGGTATAAGCACTCAGGGAAGGACTTTAAAAGCGTTGTCAAATTGTGTAAATGTTGAGAGAAATATTCATAATGCTGGATTATTAATCTGTTAAAGCACTGTGTCAGCAGCACAAAACGTCATGGGTTTGATTATCAGATAACACACATACTGCTAAAACATACACTCACATATATTGTGTGTACTTCACTTTAGACACTAAATGCAGAAATGTAAATGCTTAGCTACACATACATCGACATCAGTCACAACATTTCAATTAAATTGTATTTTCACAATTGTTTTAAAGCAGCTTTACATTCATCAAAACAAGACAAAAATTGTCATAACAGTAATTGTAACTGTTTTCAGATCATCTGTAGTTATAGTTTTCTAGAGTAAATAGATCATCATATCTATTTAATTGACTCTGGAATAATTGCCTCCGGTCCTTTATGTAAGGAAAAATTGATCACGGGTTATTGAATTATTTGAAAATAATGCACACCCAAGGTGCATACCAATAAAAAACCTGTGTTTTTGCATGTTTAACAAGTAACAATTAACTATTGGTATTACATTCATTAACATGCGAATAAGCACGCACACGCACGTGAAATGTGGGTGTTTTTAACCCAGAGTTGACCCAGGGAAAATATAATATAATGTGATCAGTCTAAATGTGACAGAAAAACTTAAAAAAAGATCTGTAATACCTTACAACATGTCACAGATCAAATCTAATATTAGAAAGCTTATATAGTTTTAGTGTGAATGATGTAAGATTGATATAACATAAATAAAAGAGAGATTTACCTGAATGATCCTCCCTGATACTCCTCTGGTAATAGTTTCCCATCCCGAGCTTTCTGGGCCAAAGCCTGAGAGAAAAGTTTGACAAACATTTACTCTATTCATTATTTATATTTTCCCACATCCCACACAGTCACCTGAGATCATTTTTAGATACTGGGGAAGATTTTGAAGAAGTTCACATCTATTCTGGACTCATACTGACTACTTTATCTTTAATGTTTATTCTAAGTCAAAAAGAGATTTTTGTTAAATAAACTTGCAGGTTTCCAATGAAATTAATTAAATGTTGGCACAATTATATTTTTGTCTATGAAAGTATTTTAAACACTTAAACATTGATCTTCAGGTTAAAATATATTTTTTTGCATCGTTGTTATGGTGGCTTGTCTATAAGCCGTGGCCGGACGGTACGATGTTCATCAAACACAGCTTAGCTTGAAAGAAACAGAAATCCAATATTTATTTAATAAAGAATTCTCAAGTTACAAATTTGTTAAAACTGCAGGATAATAAGATGGCTATGGTTCCGGTAAGAATCATATCTCATGTCACCCTTGTACACTCCAAAAAACATCAAACTACCCTAATTTATGTAAACCGGTGTTCCCAACCAACACTTAGTCAATAACACCCTCTAGTGGTGCAATGAAAAAAATACTTTTTTGGCTCCACCTTCGTCTCGGCTTAGAGGTTATCAGAAGTGTTTTATTCTTGTGCAGGGTTTGCATTTGTTACAAATTAGCAAATAAAATATATATTTAATATGTCAAAATAGTTATATGTCAATGTTCATATGTGATAGCAGACCTTTGCACTGGAAGCGATCTCCTGAAGGCCTTTGTTAGCAGCATCTTTAATGATGGGTGTGATGAGACCCCGCGGTGTTGCTACGGCAATAGAGATGTGAATGGAGTCAAGAGCTCGAGGTCCCTCAGGGGACCAAATCACATTCACCTCTGGCATCTCCTGACAGAAACAGATAGCAGCAGTGAGACTCTTACCATCCACAAACATCAATAAATCACACAACATCTGAATTTACATCACCACATCATAAATCATATTATCCACATATCATGCCATTCAACATTAGATAATATTCTCGTAAAAATACAAATATATTTTTGTCGTTCATGATTAAAAGGTCACTACACATTTGACACTCAAGTTGTGTTTCCTGTTATTTATTATTTGTTCATTTTGTGTTCATTTATTTGTGTAGAGTTGTTAACAGACTAACATTATACATACATCTGAATATGAAATAATGAAGGTTGTGTATGAATGAATGATCATGTGTGAGCAGCACTTACTCTGAGTGTAGCAGCAGCAGCCTTAATGATGAAGTCATTGACTGACACCTTGATGTTTTCTAAACACACAAACACAGATGTGAACACATGGCCGGCAGGACACAGATCATAGACAATAAAAACATCGCCAGCCAGTCCTGTCCTGCTAGTTTGTTTGGATTTTAATTGGTCATATCAGGAATGGATATATAGAGCCCTATCATAAACCCCATTCACACAGACCTTTGGTCCCAGAAAATACCCGTAAAATTGCCAGACAAGCGTCTGTGTGAACACAAACTCGTCCCGAATTAATCTTCTGGGATTGATGCCGGAAAGAGGACCTATACACGGAATAGGTCAGATACACGGAAAACCCTCTGTGTGAACAAGAAGCTGAAACAATGCCGTAATGGGCGTGTCGTAGTGAGGACGCGCGCGTCATCACAACAAAAGTTATGGTTCAGCTTCTTACAACGAGAGATAACATGCATATAAACATTCACCACGAGAAATGTCGCAAACTAGATTGAAGCAGTTATCAGGAAATGAGACGCATAAACAATGACGCATGTGATGTAGTGAGGACGGTCGTCACGGCAACATGAAGTTGGTTCAACTCTTTAAAATGAGGGATTTACAACATTCATGACGAGAAATGTCAGCAAACTGGACTGAAGCAGATATCAGGTAAGTTAGCTCGTCACTTACTGCACTGAAACGGAGATCATTCAGCAGCATAAAAGAATTTTGCGTCACGTGCTCATTTGAGCTACAATAAACGAAAATTCCCGCACGTCATCTCAACAAAATATATCGTTCAGCTCCTTAAAATGCGGGTTTTAAATGCATATAAACAATCCCGATGAGAAATGTCTGAAAATGTATTAAAGCAGAAATCAGGGAGCTCGTCAAATATCCACTCAGAAGCTGAGATCATTCACCAGCATTAAAACGGCGCGTCACGCACTCCTTTATAATTTTATCATAAACAAAAATGCACGCGAGTGGTTTCTGGAGAGAGAAATAATAAATAATATGCAAACTTCAGACGCTGCGTAGAAGAGAGGGCGGGACTTTCAACAGATCACGTCTTTCAGGGACCATAGATGCCAGGTAATCATGGCAGTGTGAATGAACAAAAAATCTAAGGATTCCGGAAAAATCCAAGATCCCTTTCCCGGGTTTTTTTCTAGAATGTCTGTGTGAAAATGGCTATACACTCGGCGCAATGCAGCACAATTCGCGAAGCAAGTGTCTTTTGCTAGTTTCATCCCGGCGTAATTATAATTTTCACATTTAGCGCCACGTTGTTTAAATAGCAAATGCATTTGCACCCATGGGTGTTCTGGTCTGAAAACAAGGTGTGCGTTGTTGGCGCGTTGCTATTTTAAGCCAATTAGTGTTTTTTGTTATTTAATGAGCGCGTTAGAAATATGCGCCTACAGGGCAAACAGGTCAGTAGATGATGCAGTGAACATGGGACTTCACTTCATCCTGCAACACCTCGACCAGCCAGGGACCTACGTCAGGATCCTGTTTGTGGATTTCAGGTATGATGGTGTTTAACGCCGAGCTGAAATACTCAATGCAAAACTCTCTCAGCTTACTGTATCTCCTGCAATTTGTCAGTGGATCTCTAGCTTTTTGACCAATCGAAGTCAACATGTGTGGCTGAGGGACGTCACATCTGGATCACGGACAACCAGCACTGGTGCACCACAGGGGTGTGTCCTTTCCCCACTGCTCTTCTCACTCTACACAAACAACTGTACCTCTATAGACCCAACTGTCAAACTTATACAATTTGCAGATGACACTACTATCATTGGGCTCATCCAGGATGGTGATGAAACCGCATATCGCCAAGAGATTGGTAAGTTGGTGCTCTGGTGCAGTCAACACAACCTAGAGCTAAACACTGTGAAGACTGTGGAGATGGTGGTGGACTTTAGGAGGCACCCCAAAGCGCTATCCCCCCTCACAATATCCAACATCCCAGTGACAAATGTGGACTCATTTAAGTTCCTGGGTTCCATCATCTCCCAGGATCTGAAGTGGGAGTCCAACACCAACGCCATCCTTAAAAAGGCTCAGCAAAGGATGTACTTTCTACGACAGTTGCGGAAGTATGGCCTACCACAAGAACTGCTGGCCATCTTCTACACTGCTGCAGTTGAATCCATCCTCTGCACATCCATCACCGTTTGGTTTGGGGCAGCCACAAAACAGGACAAACACAGATTACAACGCGTAATTAGGACAGCTGAAAAAATCATTGGTGTCTCCCTGCCCTCACTACAGGACTTGAAGCGGCCAGAGAACATCATCAAAGACTGCACACACCCAGCATACACCCTCTTTAACCTCCACCCTTCTAGCAGGCGCTACAGATCCCTGCGCACCAAAACAACCAGACATAAGAACAGCTTCTTTCCCTCTGCCATAACTGTACTGAACTGCAGCTAAGTGACGTCAGCCGCTCTATGTCCATTCACCACAGTACATACTTATAATCCTATATGCATCTTGCACTCATTACATACATATTTACTGTATATTTGTATATCTTATTTGTATATTATGTTAATAGGGTGACATGTGCCTATATGTATATTGTTGTCTCTTTTGTACAGTTTGTGTCTTATCATTATTGTTCTGTATATTGGGTGTTCTACTACCTATTTGTATTATACATTTAAATGTTAAAGTATAGAGAGTATTTACAATCTACCGGAAACAAATTCCTTGTATATGTAAGTATACTTGGCCAAATAAAACTGATTCTGATTCTGATTCTATACATGGGACGACAAAGTGGGTTCGCTTATCACACACTTGGATCCGCAGCTAAACAAAAACGATTTTAAATACGAAAAATTAAAGGATTAAAATGTAAAAGATTATTATTGAGTCTCTTGGACATAAATGAGCAACAATTATGAGACGTTAGAAGGCAGTGCTTCGCCTGTAGCCTGGTAAGTAAAATAAATGCTTTGCTTTGTACATGCATCTATGTTTTTTTAAATGCTATCACACAGATTAATTGTATTTGATGACTTTGTACCTGTGGATATAGTGAGATGAGAAACATTTTTAAGTAATGCTTTTAAAAAACCCATGGTGCTAAAACGGCTCTCCGCACGTTTGTGAATTCTTTATCTCCTGTTTGTTACAAATAAAGTATTTTAGAGTACAAACATTTTCTTGCATATTTGTAAATTATTTTATGAGATTACAATGATTATGTAGGATATCAGTACATTTACAGCGATTAAAAGCCTGCTATTTTTATTTCCATGACTGAAAAAAACGGCTTTTAAAGGTTTTAATAAAAAAACAAACACTTTTTTTACATTAATCTTAAACTGGTGGTCTTCTTTCTCCACTTAGTTTTTCAGTTTATAAATTCCGCTTTCTAAAAAGGGATTAAGCATGGTGACAAGCACAACTTGCTTTTAAAGGGGATGAGAGATAAGACTCTCATTGGTTTATTGCACATTACGCCCAAAACACACCCATTACGAAAATAGGAACAACCCTTTAGGCCGTGCGCTTGGTCTAAACGGGCGTGTCTGAACCCACTTTTGCTAATTTAATGACGGGAAAAATAGTTTATGCGCCATGGCGGTGTGCTTTAGACCATGCGCTTAGATTGTTAAAATAGGACCCATAATGTTATGGTCTTACCTTTGGCCAGATATTTTCTGAGCTTCGTGACAGCACTGAGATCACATTCAACTGAAGCATACGCGTGAGGTATGGTGGTCTTCGACTGCGTTAATCTCTGAGCGATGACTCTCCTAACATTTGAGGCTGGTATCTCTGTGAACGTGCCCTGAAAGGATAGTGCACATTCCCTGATGCATATTCATATATACTGTATGTGCATCATATATCAAACCTAAGACACAGTTGATGCTGATCTTTTCATTTCACATTTTTCACACACACTTTTATAAAAAAAAAAAACAAAAAAAAAAACAGCACATTTAAGCTATACATATTATCAGTATTATGTTTGTTCCATGGAAATCAAACCCACAATCTTTTGCTGCTAATAATTTTGTCTATGTTATATTCAATTCAATTAAAATTGATTTCTGTAGCACTGTAAAAAACGTATATTATTAATCATTTTTTTATATCAGTGATACTAACTTAGGTATACAGCGATTAACAGGTTTCACTATTAACCGCGTTAAAATGTCACAGTGAAGTAATTGTAAAGGCGACGCTTCTCCAGGTTGTTTGTGGATCTGGTTTGTGTGTGTGCCTGCATGTGTGCATAAAACAGTTAATTCATGTAGTTTAATTATTTTAACGTGTTAATGATTAATGAATTAATAGGACGAGTTTACGCGTTAACACTGCCAGCCCTAATAGATAATAAATAATAATAGATAATATCTAATAGATAATAGATTAGGAAATCTGCGACATGCACACTTACGCACCATTTAAAAAATATAGCAATACCAAAATACAAACACTATACAATCGCTTGAATACAGCGTGTGTCTCCCTCAGACTGAAAACGAATCTCGGTCGCCCCAGATAACATGTCAGGAGCGGCGTACGCCAGCAGCGTCACGGCAGTGTGGTGAATGCGGATTCACAACAGACCCGGAAGAGAAGACAATGCTGAAGTGTCATAATTTTTGTTATTTGGACTAAAATGTATTTTCGCTGCTTCAACAAATTCTAACTGACCCACTGCTGTCATATGGACTACTTTGATGATGTTCTTATTACCTTTTTAGACATGAACAGTATATCGTAAATACATTTTTAATAAAGGGTCAGAAAGCTCTTGTACTAAATCTAAAACATCTTAAACTGTGTTGCGAAGATGAATGGAGGTCTTATGGGTTTCGAACGACATAAGGGCGACTCATTAATGACATAATTTTCATTTTTGGATGAACTAACCTTTTAAGAATCTTATTTCTAAATGTCTTATTATTTGTCTTCTAGGTAATATTGCATGTTTACAGCTTTTTAAAGATTGACAATATGTATAATGAATAAGTATAAATCAGTGCCATGGCTATATAAGGGCCAGGGTGGCACTGGCTCACTCAGATTGACGGCTGGCCCACCCAGACAAAAGAAACAAAATATTTTAGGGGAAAGCAAAAAAAATCACGCATAAATTATAATAATCTCTTTAATAATAATTGCTTGAATATGCATCATTCAGAAATAAACTATTTATATAGAAAGTTTGTCAAATGTTAACATTAAAGCCATTTTAAACAATTTGAGCTTAAGAAGATGTTAAAGTGAGCTGTTTTCTGTGCACGCACACACACACTCAAATGGACACACCCTCATAAGCACAAGCATAGAGGCTCGCGTTTCAAAAAGCACGTAAACAAAAAATGGCTGTGCGCTTGACAGGACACATACACACAAAATTATCTCTAAATACGACAGTATTGGCAATTATTCTCATAAAAACAGCCAGTTATGTCTTATAGTTAACGCAAACAGTTCAGAAAAAATCCGGATCCGTGCTTATCTGATCTTAAAGTGGCAGTGTCCTCAAGAATATGTTTGTGTCATTATTTTAATCAAACAGCAGAAGACAAAAGAAAAATCACTTTTGTAGCTTTAAAAAGATTGATTATATTTAATAATTTATTGAATGAAGAAGACAGTGTTATTATTCATTTCATTATACTTCTGTTCCTAAATACTATAAGTGTTATACTATATTTGTAAATTTGTTATTTTCTATTTTCATATGCTTCTAAATTCTCGATTTGTTCTTATTTCATTTTCCGCCTTTCAATTCGCCTTTTATGCTGATCAGAAAATTATTTGATCTATGACTCTAAAAAACAATGCTATCTGTCTAACCACTATATTGTAAAATGAATTTGAGAGAAGGCATTGAGGTCTGCCTTATTTTACCGAGGTCCACTCAGTTTAAAATTTCTGGTATAAATATATGTGACCCTGCCTGTGAAAACCTAGCTAAAGTTTTCTTTAATATTAAGATCATGTAAAAGATTTGATGTATTTCAGTCTCAGAAAGTCATATTTTAGAGAAATTCCAATAAAGACAAGCTTATATTTAAAGCTGCAACAGAATTAAAATGTAATTTACTTGCATGTGTGCCATATAACATTAAAGCTGAGATTTTCCTGTTTTCAGTGATATATGACACATTTATGAGAAAATGACAGGTAGGGTCACTTACATGCACAAGTTTATAAAACAGTGAGGACCCAAACTGTCTCGGGTTGTGACAGACACAGTGAATGGCTGGCCATTAACACCTTTATTATGTTGTAACCCTCCTTTACCCTTGTATGGGTATTATTTTTATGTTGTTGGCTGTGCTCCCATTTTCCCCCTCACTGTGTGAGTTGTTTTGCTTTTTTGGTTACACTTTATTTTCATAGTCCACCTTAGATATTAAACCAACTCATGGTAACTTTGCAACTACATTAACTCTCATTAGAGTATTAGTAGACTGTTAGGGAAGTTGTTAATGGAAGTATGAAGTGCCGTTATCAATATGCTAAATCCCTAATGTACTCATAATAAAATGACTATATTACTGTTGATAGAGTAATCACTTATAAAAAACACTGCTCGGATATCAAATTTGTTGAGTGTTGTGATCAGAGCTGTTGTTGTTGCGTGTTAGGGGTATGTTGTGTGATTTAAAGAGCAAAAAGTAAAACTAAATTAGAGAATAAATCTCTGATGATAACTTGCAGTGTTATATTTCATCAATAAATAAAGAACATGTTTATGTATGTTATGTAACATGTTAGTGGAATAATCATAAATTGTATGTTTAGAAAATGTTTTTGTATTTTATGCTTTAGGCCAATAAACATACACTTATGAATAATTTTTGTTCTGCTGGTTAGACACTACTCTGAAGTAGGAGCTAATTTAGTTGCACAAACAAGGCGGTGCCAGTACTAAAATTATCACCAGCTCCTGTCTGTCCCACTAATAGATCAGATACTATGAAAAGGTTTTTGTGGTGTGAATGAGGGCAATATTTAAAACTGGACGCAGCACAACACGACATCATCTGGGTATTGCAGTATTTGACATTTGGTTGCTGGTCATAGTGGTCTGTAAGAATCAGTTTAGTCACTTACCGGAGCTCCAGGTTTACCAGGGACAGAAACAGGTGGGTAAGTGGGGCGACCAGTGGTGGGGGCAGCCGGTTGAGGTGGGGTTGGGGCAGGAGAAGTAGCAGCTCTTGCAGGAGGAGCAGCTTGGCCTTTACCCCGCTGATTCAACAGATTCAGAACATCTCTGACAAACACAGAACAAAGAACAAAATGATCTCCATCAACCCTTTTATAATTATAAACATTTATAATGCTCTTTGTATACAAATAGGGGGAAACACAGGCTGATATATCATTTGTAATGTGTCTGCGTGTGTGTTTGTAAGACTCACTCTTTAGTAACAAGACCTCGTGGGCCTGTAGGCGTCACCAGATCAGCGTCCAGACCATGTGTGTCCAAAATGTGTCTCGCAGCTGGACTCAAACGTAACCTGTTCACACATATAACATGACTTTTGACATCCAGTATATAAATGACCTAGATACCAAGGGCCAATTACACCAGCTGAATGTAAAAAAAAATGTGTATGCCCAATTCTCATTCTTTTGACTAGGCATAAGATTTAGTCTGGCGTGTGATACACCTAGATGGTGCGGCAGGTATAAATTCTGCAAATGACTTATTTAACATTTAGCCTGGTCTTATTAGGTGTAATGTCCAGCTGGTGCAACTGGACCCCTGCCACTGTAAAACATGGCTCAGAGAAGATCTAGAAACATCAGATTTTCTGTTAATATTCAGACTTCTTTTGAAACAGTTAGTCCTGCACGGTATTGGCAGAAACTGACAATGTAATATATAGCTTTTCTTTGGTGTATACTGCAATGTTAGAAACACTGGATGACTTCACCAGATGACTTCAGGCTTGCATTTCTTGCATAGCTCTGGAATGACAACTTGAGGAATATAAGTGTATGATAGGCATTACATCTTTGTCAAGTGACCAAAAAGTGTTAATTAAACCTTTTTTGAAGGCATATTAATGGTTACCACAATGGCTTCAAACACACTGCATATAAATTAGGTTGTCACTTCACCTTTTAGTGCATAATTATGTTCTGTACACACATACTTCAGTCATTTACGGGACAACCACATTCTACTACCGAATAAACTCCTGCAAAATGCAGATAGTGACAACTTTATTTACAGACACTCTGCATAGTGTGTACATAACCGAACTGAATAACTAGTTGTTAATGAAGTTATATAGACAGGTCTCTCTTCTGTAAAAAAAAAATGCATATAAGGGGAAAACGTCTTATGTAATGTTTAATATAAGCAAGATCATTTTGTTGTTGTGTTTCCCATTAATACTAATAATAATAATAATATTGAACCCATCATTCAAGCAGCGTTTTTTCTACAGAAAGAGCCGGTTGCTCAGCTTGGGACTGGCAAGCTCTGTCAGAAGTACCTGCGCATACTGACTCATGCACTTAATTAAACTAGTGTTAATCTCGCAATCCAAGTGGATTCATAAGCGATTTAACGCAGGGCACGCAAGCACTGCATTTAAACAATTGTCTCTAATTCGAAAGCAAAATGTGCATGGATGGATGCGCATTTATAAGCCCCTCCCAACTGTGTCACAGCAACATCCCGACCTATTAGTCTTATTCTTTGCTCTCTCTAAGGGTTAGGGGTAAAAAGCATCTGCTAAATGAATACATGTAAACGTAAATATATTATGCTGTTGCAGATACTGACGCCTTGACTGTTGCAGGTGGATGGATCGGGGCCACAGGAGAGGCGGGGTCAGCTGCAGTAGGCGGAGCTGTAGCTGGTGTTATGGGGTCAAGGCGCGGGATCTCAACTTCTTTCCAGTCTTCACCTTCACCAACCATCAAAGCAATGAGAGTTCCCAAACGCACACCTCGACTGCCTTCCTGCACCTGAAACGTACACATGAAGACCCTGTTCAGTGGTCAATAAAACTGACATGAGCTATCCAATCTAATACTCAGTAAATAAAATAATACAAGTCAAGCATTAAATAATAGTATATTCACTGTTATACCACGGGGCTGTTGAATGCTTTATCTGCATTTAATCCATCCTTATTGAGTAGTGAACACAAGTCGTGAACATACACACCCGGAGCAGTGGGCAGCTATCCCAGCGCCCAGGGAGCAATTAGGGTAAGGTGCTTTGCTCAGGGGCACCACAGTTGCAACCCTCTGGCCGTGAGCCTCGAACCAGAAAATCTCGGGTTGCAAGCCCGACGCTCTAACCACCAGGCTACAACTGCCCCACCTGCCCCAAAATGCACACCTGACCTTTCAAAAAATCGCCCGTGCAATGTCTATGGCAACTAGGGTTGCCGCGGTGACGTAATTTTCCCACCGGTTAATCGGCGCGTCACAAACTCGGTGATCCCGGTATCACCGAGTGGGAGGGGCTTATAAATGTGCATGCAGACGTGCACATTTTACTTTCACTTAAAATTACGCAACTGTTTAAATGCAGCGCTTGCGTAAACTGTGTTAAATCGCGTATGAATTTGAGTGCAATGCGAGTGCAACAGCTGGTTTACTTAAGTGCTTGAGTCAATGTGCGCAAGTAATTCTCAAAGAACCCACCAGTCCCAAGCAGAGCAACCGGCTACTTCTCCATAAAAGCGCTGCTTGAATGATGGGTTTGATATTTTTCTTGATGAAAAACACAACAACAAAACAATCTCGCTTATATTAAACATCATATATGTATATTATAACAACAACGAGTAAGCACGCAGCTTCTGTCATCATCTGGTCAGTCAGCTCGCCTCGCAAACTCTGACAGAAATAAATGAAATCTGACACCTGCTTCTATGTGACGTGACGCGCCTTCAGCTCCGCTGAATTCAGACAACAGACACATTCAGTTGTAAGTGTTTGCTCTCTCTAACAAAACTAAATGATTTAATTACACGAAAATATCAAAACGACGGTGAAAGACGGTGTCGCGGTGGGCAAGTGATATAACCGGTGAGAGGCTGAAGCACCGGTTATCACCGTTTCACCGACTATCGCGGCAAGCCTAATGGCAACCATAGTATTACACTCCGCTATGCGCTGTGCTGCATTACAACCTTGGGTGTGCATTATTTTCAAATAATTCAACAGGCCGCTGTCAATTAATCCTTGGGTATATAATTGTGGATGCTAAATGTAAAGAGTTAAATGATGTTTGAGCACCATACCTTTAAAAGCACACATTAAATGCAGTTTCAATGCAGAAACAAAGCTGTATTTTACTTTTGCCTTCCTAATTTATTTATTACCTGTCATACTTACAAGTATTTTGGCAAGGATTCCATCCTCATTGGACTCCATAACAACCACAGCCTTATCGGTCTCAATTTCACAAAGAGCGTCCCCAGCCTCGACAACATCACCTGTTCAAACACAAATCGAGTCAGTCATCTTTTATATAAAGTACTTTATATAATAAGCTTCAAAGCAGTTTTACAGTAATAAACAGAAAAAAAAAAACTCAATGTAGGTATTAGGGTTGTGCCGATAGACTATAGTATAGACGTCAGACTTATCGCCAATAGTAGGCTTTCATGACAATAGTTGGCGATGGTTATTATTATTATCATCAAAGTTTCACATTAACACGCATTGCATGCTTTTCCTCACATGAGAGGGTTTGTGGGCTTCACTTTGCGCGAGAAAGCTTGTAACACGCATGGATTCCTTCTCGCATGCACCTGGAATTAATGCGCGCATCTTGAACTCTTGCTCGGACCTGAAGGCGCGCGGAATGGACTCCTAGCACCTGAACTTGTAATGCGTATAAAACTGCTAATGTATGGTTCTAAATAAGCTCTGCGTGTGTTTACGTAAGAGTACCTGTACAATCAACTCGAAGTATGCAAATCTGTTGCCAACCTCACAGTTCCTCCTCATGTGTTTGTGTGTGGCGCGGACCGTTTAGCGCGGCAAGCGAAGGAGAAAAGATGCTAATAGAGGCACCGCCAGCTTCATTTAAGTCTACTGCAGCAGCAATGCTCAAGAAAACGTGGACAAAACTCAAATTTGCGAGTGCCGTATGCTCAAGGCAATACATCTAATATGAAGAGTCGCTTTACGCCGTCATCACCAGGGTCAGGGTGTTGTTGATAGCACCCGATCACAGGTGAGGCATTCATGTTTAAATGTTAACAAACTGATTTTCTGGTGAAAAAACTTGAAGATAGTGGCATAGATTATAAAAAGTAACCCAGTGTTCTAAGCTATTTTAGAAGCTAATTTTAGCCTGCAGACAAAATATCTTAAAGGACCGGTGAATCAAATACTCAATTTTAACTTGATAATTTGTTATATAAGAGGTCATCATACTTAAATGAACATCCTGTAAGTTTCAGAACTGAAAACGTCCGTGCTGCTGAAATATAACAGTTTTTGGCACCAAGCCAGTATAATGACAAAGTGTGGAATTCGAAAACTCCCCATAGCCAAATACAAGGAACCACTTTTGTAGCCCCTCCCACAGCTTCGCGTTACACACGTGTGTCTCAACAATAAGTAAACATGTCTTTAAAGATTGCCAAATGTAACCAAAATGACTTTTAAATAATTTTTTTCTGAGAGACTTTTATTTTGACGCAGTGATATGAAGTAACCATGGAAACGCATTTTCGGTTGTGGAAGGACGGTCTATGGCTGCGTTCACACTTTGCATTAACATGCGATCTCGGTGATCCGTTCACGCAGATCCGATCATTCGTATATCAGGATACGGCGCGTTTACATTTGTCGCATAAATGTGGCTTCTGTATCTGGATGTGTGATCGGATCCCGTTTAGGGAGACGCGCTGGGTGGATAGCTGTCAATCACAGATGGCTACAGCTGTCTTTAGCTACATGATTTAGGGTTGTCGCGGTAACCGCAATCCCGTATTGTACAGTGTTACTGAGAAGTAACCCAAAAACCGTGATGTTCACATTTTAAGCTTTATTTAAGGCTTTATCTTTGTTTATCTGCAACGCCCGCACCAGGATGCACGTTTCAGCCGATGTAACGTTACTTACTTTCACTTATCTCCTAAATTTCCTGTTCATGTCTCCCTCTATATAGTGCGTAGTTAAGTAATGTAATTTACAAACACATTTATAAGTAACGTACTTTGTATAAAACAAACATTGAATACATGTATTTGGTTAATGTTATTAGGGATGCACCGATCCGATATTCTGGATCGGTATCGGGGCCGATCCGGCATTTTTTGCTGGATCGGATATCGGACTAACAGGACCGATCCAATTCCGATACTGCGCATTACCCATGGTTGTCACTGACAAGCGATTAAAACGTCAAAGTATTATAAAAGCACCATAAACGTTTTTATGCACTATAATCAAAGTCATCTTACACTCAATAGCTTCATGTGAAGGAACAAACGCACATTTAAAAATATTCATGTTCACAGAAACACTGTAACTTACTTGCAAACTGAGTTAATCCACTGATGAGAAGCGGACTGATAAAAACGCGTCATTCAACACAGGCACACACACAATAACACACACAATAACTGTAACGTTAGGCTTTATTAAAGATCTGATTTCATAAAGTCTCAGTAAGCTGTTGGATGGATGCAATTCACTATGTGCTGAGGATTCACAGGTGAAGCGGACGGATGAAACGCGTCACTCAACACACGAACCCTCAATAACTGTAGGCTGTTTTAAAGATCTGATTTTATAAAGTCTCAGTAAGTTGTTGGATGGATGCAATTCAGTATGTGCTGAGCACACGATGCATCAAATCGATGCATGAACTTAGCTTTCCACTGCGGAGCGAGGATTCCCATGCGAGTGTGAGGACGCTTCTAGAGCATCAATGCTGCACAGTATTGCGCAGAATGCGCACTCAATATGATTTAGGCGCATCAATTCTGCACCCGAAATGTGCATAAAAGGTCCGGTTAAGTGCATAATTCCCAAAATAACCATCTGCACACTAAAGCTTTTTTACTGTGACTTTTTGCGCAATTAAGGAAAATATATTTAGCATACTTATTTGATCAAACGTGCCTATTTTATTTTCTCCTAAACACTGCCATGGTTAATAATTACTAATGTTCTTGTAACTTGTAAATCATTTTAAATTATTGGTTTTTAATTTAAAAGTATAATTATATATAATATAATTATATTATGCTAGATTTAGACATTTATATAGTGTATGTCTGTGTGTGTGTGTCTGTGTGTGCGTGTGTGTGTGTGTGTGTGTGTGTGTGTGTGTCTGTGTGGGTGTCTGTGTGTAATTTAAATTGCTCAAGAAAAATACAGTAGTATCGGATCGGCAGGTATCGGAATCGGCCGATACTCAGAATTCAGGTATCGGAATCGGATCGGAGATGGAAAAAGTGGTATCGGTGCATCCCTAAATGTTATTATGGTTTGTACGTGTTTTCAAGTAACATAACGTGTTAAATGAGATAGAAACTGCTGACTGACCAAAAAGAAGCGCAACGTTCACGTTGATATGTCGCCATGGAACCTCAAACATTATAACGATCCATTAAATTCTGGCATTAAATATAAAATCTCTCCATAAATAGTGGAAACATGTTAAACATATGCCTGAATAAGTTAAATACAGTCAGCAGCGTTAAAATGCTTTTGTATATCGATTTATTTACGTTTAAGCTATAGCATTTCTCCACAAATACAAATTTGTGCGTCTCTCAGCTGTGCTCCATGACATATTGTCCTTTTTTTGACAGCTGTCAGTTAAAGGAGATGATAGTGGGCGGGGTTTTGTGTGACGTTGACCTGTAAATGCAGATACGATGGCTGGATTGCGTTTACATTACACTGAGATCCGATCACAATGCGTCCTCGACTACCTCTGCATCAAGACGCTGGATAACGGAGGCTCAACATTAGGAATGCGTGGATAAAGTTTGCTTTTGAAGAAGTTCTAGCTCACGTTTGTTTACTTTGTGTACACGGATTCATTTGTAAAAAAGTCAATGCTGTATTTGCAGAGAGACTGTGATTAAAAAAACCACTAATATTGGATCTGACAAAAATGACACAGCAGTATACACAGTAAGTTTATTTAAGTAACTGCGTTTCACTATTGCTTTGTTAGAAGAGATCGCTTGATATGTCTGTTGTAACATCCGTTTCTGAACACGTATGTTTGACTGTTTTAATGTACTAAAAACATCAAACGATTAATAAAGGTACAACACTTAACAACACAACTGTAATTTAACGGTAGAAATATATAAAGTTATTGATAAAGAAGGATTTATCAGCCGCAGTTTAGATTCTGATGCCCGCTTACTGCGTTGTATGCGGTAATTTAGTCACGTCGAGTTTAAATTTTTGTTTCTACTTTAGTATACGTATTGTCATTTATGTGTATCATCTTTAGCACCCAGAATCTTTTGTGGCTCAAACATATTTGTGTTCGGCTGCTATTTTTACACATTAATGTTTTTAAAACATTTGCCCACATGTAATGACGGGGAATGAAGCTGTCCAATCATAGCAGTGGGCGTTTACGTCCAGGTCTTCAGTGCGGCCGCCCCTTCAAACGAACCATTTCTCTAGACAGCCACTAATCCATGTTACAAAATAGCCTATTACTTATTGCTTTTGATGTTTTTGAATGTAAAAACCACGCGAACATCATAAGTAGACATCAGACAACAGTTTAAAACAATAAAATCAACAAATTCACCGCCCCTTTAACACTAAACGCCCACTCAGGAAGCAGCAGCAGTGACAGAAAAAGCACACTAAAACAGATAAATAATATAAGCACACTTGTCTACTCATCTACTATCTTTCTGAACCTGGACGGCTGTTTTAAGATGTTCAGATTTTTTTTTTCTTGGCCCGCCACCACCCCCCCCTCTTCGGAGGACAACTTTATTTTTTAATAAAGCAAATTATTTACACAATACATTACAATATAGACAATAGATTTTTATACAATGCATTATTCGTCCTACCATAACCATTCAAGCAGTTTAGTGAAACCCTGGGTACATGGGGGGGGGGGATTGTAGCACCACATACCTAGTGTAACATGTAACATATACGACAAACAGATAACAGAGACAAGACAATTGACAGTTGCTACAAGAACATGTTATTGATGGTTGGTTGAGTATAATGATCTTGAGTAAGCTCTATACATTAATCTGAGGTTCACATTCGTTAGTTTGAAAAGGGTTGGGGGGAGAAAAAAAAAAATGTTATGCATGAGCATGAATAGTGTGTTCCTATGAAAGACAATAAATAAACTTACATAACAGACGATGGAAAAGGGAGATATGTGAATGGTAATGTAAATGGTAATGTACGCGGCTTGTAGTTATGTTTTTGTGTTAAGAAATGTTAATAATGGGGACCAGATGTCTTCAAAAGCAGATATCTGCTTCCTTCTGTATGCATTATGTTTTTCGATTGAAATGTGTTCTGAAATTAAATTTATCCAATGATTGATGTTGCAAGATGTCTTGGATTTCCAGTTTTGAAGAACTACTTTCGTTCAGATTTGTTATTGCTAAAGTGCAAATTCATCAGGCAAATGACACCACACCACGTCTGCATTATAAACTATCAACACTATCACATTTAAAAATCAATGAAACGCGTGCCGTTATGGTACTGATGGTGCAAGATTCATAGTCGGATTGAAATCCAGACTAATAGCAACTGTCAAACATGTTGCCCCAAAGAGCTGCTGAGGACTCATTTCATGTTGTTGTTCTGAGTCTGAGATGATGCTTTGCAGAAAATAAAGTCACATGATAATAATGATCCACGACCATGTGAAAGGCAACAGACCTCAGAAAGATAAAGTAGCAGTGTGTGTGTTCGTCACTGGTGGCAAAACAGAGACAAGCAAAAAGACGCGCTTGCAAAGCACTTTACTTAATAAAATGACCTGATGATCAGAATCTATTACTGTACGTCTGCACTGACTTCTTTGGCACAACCTCCATTTTCACCAGAACAGACTTCTTTGTGCCATTCACCTTTATAAATTGAAAGCTCAGGTTCAGGTAAATGTGTAATTGTAAAGTTTATCTCACGGCAAATACCTTACAATTTTAACCTAATTCTACTTTAACAAAAAATACAGAGAAAATGATACATGTTCAACAACAGCATAATTGTGCTAATGTGCTGTCTTAACATGTATGTATTTATAAAACAGTTCATTCCAGTCCATGGTTCTGATTGGTCAATAGCTGTACCTACTCTACTTTGTGTTGTGCCTAATACGATAAAGCAGCTTCTCGTACTTTACTGCTTACATAAATATTTCTGTTTTACACATTTACTATCAGAGTGTTTCTGCTCCATGCCTCTCTCATCTAAGGGGTTCCTGCCTTGAAAAACATTGAAGACCCCTGATTTATTTGCAGAGAGAAAAAAAAAAACGAGACAAACATGTAAAGACAAAAGTAAAAAATTCACCTTCTTTCTTGAGCCATTTGACAATATTTCCTTCCTCCATGGTGGGTGAGAGTGCAGGCATCTGGACCTTCAGAGGAGCAACCCCTGTTGAACAAACACAAAACACAACAACATTAACGCAATGTTCCCACAACACATTGGGATATGACATTAAAATACCAACAGAGCAACACAACAGTCCTGCTTTTAAATCACTCTTTCATGATGATACTCCAAAGGGTCTGTGCAGTCCCACACAAAAGCCCTATTCGGACGGGATTAATTTTACAGGGGTAGATGGCGTAATGTAATTTTACCACAGGACGTCTGTAATATTAATGGTCAATTCGGACGGGATTAGAAATCTCGAGATGGGTCTGTCTGCGGGCCGCAAGAGAGGGGGGTACCTTAAAGGGGCGTAACTTTTAGCAGGGACGTAACTTTAAGTTGTCCAAGTTACACAGAACCACGCGAGATGTCATGACGAGATGTTGTCATTTTGTCTTCCTCTTCTGCCCGCATAGAGATACGGTGGCTAAAGGCGTTATTAAAGTTGCTCATCCAAGCGTCCTTGTGTTTGTTTGAACCAATTTTAATGGATTGAAAGCCGACTGACGAACACCCTTTTCCAGAGAAATGGTTCGGCTACGACACATGTTAAGAAGTCACGCCAGGGGCTGAATTGGTTGACCGTTTCAGGTAAGCTACTTCGCTAACGTTAGCTATGTGTTGCTAGTCTAATGTTAGATTTGTGAAGTCCGTTCTATGAATACACTTATGATCAGTAACGAGTAGTTAACAATATACAACAAAGCTTGCATGAGTTTCATTGTCCACCTATATATTTCCCTATTTACGATAGTAGATATTAGTACATTAGAATCTTACAGTTATTCCTGTAAGTTGTCGAGATTTCAAATGACAGTTAATTACTTAAGGACCTATTAAACGACATAATAACACTGGAGTTAAAGGTTGTGTGTCTCGTTTTTAATGTATCTCTCTCTCTCAAACCCTATTCTGTTTAAGTATGGGTGCCATTGTATATTCTCATAATGTAAGCTTATTTTAAGTACAAATGTAATATATGTTTATGGTTATAATTTTCACAGATGCATTGATGTGTAGTGATGCAGTGGACAACTTGTGAGGGTGATACCATCCAAATGCACATTAACTGTGATGCAGAAACACAATAGGAGGATTCATTGGTCTACACTTCAAAATCACAACTCAACCTGAAACAACCCATATCTGTTATGGTAAAACAATGTGGCGGTTTTCCAGACAGGGCTTATCATGGTCCCTAACTAAAATGCATGTTTGAGCTACTGTAATTAAGAAAACACCTTGTACTGACACCTCTCAACATATCAGTGCCATTGTTTTTTCTCAAGATGCACACCAGTCTTTTTTGTAGGGTTTGTTTATAAAAACTAAAATGCCCTAATATAAGTGCCCAGTCCTGGTTTAATCTATTCTAAACCATTGGTGACCAAACCTGTGCCTTGAGATCTACTGTCCTGCAGAGTTCAGCTCCAACCCCAACCTGGCAATCAAGCATTTCAGGGCAACCTTAAAATTATAGTCAGGTGTGTTTGTTAAAGCTGGATTAGAACTAAAATATGCAGAAGGGTAGATCTCCAGGAACAGGGTTGGTCACCCCTGATCTAAACTAAGGGTTTCCAAACTGTGTCCTGCAAAGTTTAGCTCTAACCCTAATCAAACACACCTGAAGCAGCCAATTAAGGTCTTACTAAGCATACTAGAAACTTCCTAGCAGGTGCTCTGATGCAAGTTAAGCCCGGAATACACCGCACGATAATTGGCTGTCCCAGACTAAAGATTGCCATCGTGAAACTATCGTCGCGATTTCTGTGATCGTGGCTCTCCGTCTGTGGTCCTATGTCGTACAGTGAGAGAGGTTCAACGACGGCCGTTTTCCCGGTCTTGCGCCCAAAGATAGCCTACGATAGTTTTCTGGCAGTGTCAGAAATTCGGCATGATCACCGCACAGTGTGTTTGCTGCTACGACCTGCGCGCCGGTATTTGTTTACCACGAGCGCATGCTGGTGACGTTGCGCAACGCGTGACGCAGCCGCCATAGCTTCCGTGTCATCATCGTACAGTCTACACGCCTCTCGTACCCGAGTTTAAACGATACATGTCGCACAGTGTGATAAGGTAATGATCTTATAAGAGGACAAAAATCGTGCAGTGTATTCCGGGCTTTAGAGCTAAACTCTGCAGGACACCGGCCCTCCAGGACTGACTTTGGGCACCCCTGCTAAACCCTGTCTGGGAAATTGCCCCAATCTGTTGAGCTGGCCATTGTACATTACTGCTGCTGAGAAACAACCACATTTGTCAGCTCTACACAGGGTAGACATTGGATGCATTATTATTATAAAATGCATTAATGTGCACTTTACCAATACTGTAGATGCATCAACAGCTTCCAGCTATACACTTGAGATCAGCTCCTGATGACTCTCATAAAGCTGTGTTATAATTTATTGCAGGGTTATCTTGAAAGGATATTTTTATAAACCTTTACAATGTCACCAGATGTTACATGTTGTGTATAGTTATTTTTATAAACCTTTACAATGTCACCAGATGTTACATGTTGTGTATAGTTATTTTTATAAACCTTTACAATGTCACCAGATGTTACCTGTTGTGGATAGTTATTTTTATAAACCTTTACAATGTCACCAGATGTTACCTTTTGTAAATAGTTATTTTTATAAACCTTTACAATATCACCAGATGTTATCTGTTAGCCATTTCTTATAAAACCACGTGAGCTCTGTAGATTTCCCTTAAAAAGAATTAAGTCTTTGCAAGTTTGCAAATGGATTTCATCTTGGTTGAGACAGGGGTAGCTGCAGCTTGGAGCAATGGGCGTGGCAAGAGGTAGGGGTGTGGCAGGAGGTAGGGGCATGGTAAGAGGTTTCTCATTGGTCAAAGGAGCTTCCTCCTGGCAACTGTGTTGGCCAATCAGCCGTAACCATAGTTATACGTCATTTCCTTTAGCGAAAAAGAAATCGTAATTTTCTTTTGATGGAAAGAAGAAGATGGATATAATACATTTGCGATATAATTTGATGGTCTCTTTGCTTGACATCTTTTCAGCTTCGGGAATTATTTAATTGTTGTTGACAGATACATGTTACAGTGAGAAAAATTAATGACTGCATTTGCATCGAAGACATCCGAGTCGGCGATTTATGTCGATGTCCGTTCTGTGCTCTCAGTGTTGTTAGACCTTGTGAATATCGCAAGATACAAAGCCATTTGCAAAGCCACAGACTTCGCGCGTTTCGCCATGAAGGGGGTCACTGTGCGTTCTATTTAGATAGAGAGTTTGATTCTGTTCGAAGGAATGAGCTTTTAACACAAGAACACAAGCCTTTGATGACAACTTCAATTGACGTTTCAAAAAAAAAAATTGTAAAAATGACTGAATAAATGTTTTTTTTTTTGATAAAATGGTGTTTGTTTTGCTTAATTAATTAATGTCACTTAAAAGAAGTTTATTAAACCGTTTTTACTTCATTTAATAATTATATGGTGAGTGTTTGACCAAACACGTATATGCCTTTATACAGCCAAAACATTTGCTGTACCATTTTTATAAAAATAACATTACTTTTAGAGACATTTTTGTCTTTAAAATAATAATTTGTTTTTTAATGATTTTTTTATTTAGTTCAAATAAAGACATTTCAAGTATAATGCAATAAAAACGATGAATACAAAGCATTGTAAATACAGCTCAAAATGTGTAAATCGGAGAATAACAAGTATAAAATGAAAAATACAAATGAATACAAAAATAAAAGTTTATGAATCAAAGTAGTTATAGATATTTTCAAAAACCTTTTGTTTTGTGATCTCATGGTTGAATCTGAAATCTGAACATGGTCTTATAAAAGGTAATATAGGAGGGTTTCTTTTATTTGTGTATTATGCATATAAAACGTCGACAAAATAATTTAATTATATAATTTTTTTCCCAGAAAAATATGGGTTTTGGAAACAAAATAAAATGTCACGAGGTTCTAAATTCTAATACTGGGAATTTCTATTTTAGGAATATATATTTTGAAGTCAGTCCAAAATGAAATAGAAAAAGGGCAATACAAAAATAAATGTTTCATATCTTTGATGTTTTACAAAAAGTGCATTTATCACAAACATTATGAATGTTTTTAATGATTGATCCTGAAAAAGTGGCGGTGGTGATGACGTCATGTAACCCGCGCCATACAGAAGGTGTCGAAGGTAACGTACTTTTGAATGAATTCTCAATGTCATTATTGTTATTTTAACAGTGAAATAAATTTATTTTGTATAGTGTTTTATATGCAGCTAAATGTTGTGCTATATGAAGAGTTGCCATTAGGGGGCAACAGTGTTCTATATTAGAGTGAGTTCTGTACTGAATAAAGCAGTAAAAGAAGTCAGTGAATCAGCAAACAGCGTGTGAGTGTTGCTCTATGTGTTACGATAAAATTGTTTATATGCATACATCAGCAAGCAACATAGTGATTAAGTTTATGGCTCGCTTTTATGCGGATCAGGAAGCTTTTCGCGTCTAATTGAAAAGACCTTACGGCACGCCCCATTCCTCGTGGCACGCTCCATTTCTTTCCGACCTCTTGCCACGCCCATTGCTCCAGCCTGCAGCTACCTCTACTTGTCTTGGTTTAATACATATTAAACTGTCTGATGTGCACATTTACTTAAAAAAAAAAACGAAATCATCCTCACTGTGTAACAGTTCACGATTTAAATATTGGTATGCCTCGGTACTTTAATAATTTTAGGTTTGTAAATATGTCCATATATGCCGTATATGGCCATATTGTCTACCCACGTTAAGAATAACGATGGATGAGACAATATAAGACCATCCGAGCGTCTTATGAAGCTTCCTCCGTGCCCTCAATTTAAAACATTTACGGCATTAACGTTATTTGTCATTACGCTAAAGTTGAAAGAGAGCTATAAACAATCTTCATACTACTAACTAGCTATCGGATTTGCCATGTCAGTTTAGCGGAAGTCGTCCTGACATCCCGCGGGATTCTGCGTGACTTGGACAACTTAAAGTTACGCCCCTTTAAGGTACCCCCCTCTCTTGCACTCCTCAGACAGACACTATTGGAAATCTCAGTAAAACATTCAGAAGTGGAAAGGTAACTCATTTGCACTGCGCATCACCTCTCGTCTTCACGTGCACGTTACCTTGCTTCCTGATATCAGATGTGCAAACAACATGACACAGACGAGGAAAACGCGAAACACTGTGTTTAATTTGAGTTTGGAGAGAACGTCAGTTTCAGAAACAGTTCCGCGCCTCTGAGAAGTAAATTTGACACTTTTTTAAGTTTGTGTCGTTTTATTCAGGAACTGACTTGCCATTGACTTGTTTTTCCACCTAGGACACAAGTAAATGCTTCTTTAAGCGCTTTTATATTTAAAAGAAACCCGCAAATTAAAAGGAAATGACGCGTTATACGTGTATATTTACAGCTGGTCTATTCACACTGGATTAGGATTACCTGAGGTAACGTAATTTCTCCGGACCTTTTTACAGAAGGTAAAAGTCGCCGTAATCTTTACTGATATTGTCCGTAATTATTACTGACATAGAGCATTCGGACAGGACTAAAATCACTGAGAAGCTCTGATAAAAATTGCTTTACCCCACATCTAAAACTAATCCCGTCCGAATAGTACTAAAGTCAAACACATATATGATTTCTGCAGCAGATAAATCCCTCATTTCTTTGTATCAAACGCCTTACTTTTAAAAAGAAGCTTTACCAGTCTAAGGCTATGTTTACATTAATGCGTTTATGCTTTAAAACACGTTACTTTTGCTACGTTTACGCCTTTCATCTACACTACATCACCGTTTTCGACCCTCATAAACGGATTCGTTCGCAAACGCTGAAGACCCTGTTTTAGTTTGAGAACTCAGACGTTGCTCTGAGTGTAAATGAACGTAGACGGAGTCTTATGTAAACGAACAGCTGATATTAACGCGACAGCGCATCATTTTCAAAGTAAAAATTATTTTATTGATGTAAATGTTGGTTTGCAACGGAGGTTTTGCCAAAAATAGTAAACATCTACCAACCAGCTCTTATAAACGCTATATCGGATTGTTTTAACATGTATCCTTATAGATAATGTCTGTTTTGTAGAACGGGTAGGTTTTATATTAATGTTTGAGTATTGTTGGGTTTAATGTGTTTATGTTTTGTTTAAATTTAGTTAGCTTACGAAAGATAGACTGTAATTTTATACGCCATATAGGCGCTGCAAAGGCCAATATGAAGGGAGAATTGTAATGGTTCAGACATTATTTTCGAGTTTAATGTAAGTTTTGTTTGCTACTTTAAAATGAATTTCGTTTCAGATAATTTGTCTCTTAATTTTAATCGATGTTTTGTTGATAAGTTTTGTGAATATAAATTAATAAAAACAATAAACTCAACGTCATTAATATATAATGCTCGTTTAGGCGCATTAGTTATTTGTGTGTTGCTAGCGGAGGACGTGCACGGACCTCGCACACTTTTAAAAATGAATGCAATAAGCATTTCTGGTAGGCTAAAGCAATACTTCACTTCTTACTATATGTTTGATAAGTTCGCTACTGTTTAGTACTGTTCACTTGAATGCTTTCTTTTTAAATCATAAAGACCTTTCTATTTAGTTATACAAACAAAATCAAAATTAACCTATTAATCATATTAATATGTTGTAGGGGGGAAATAGAACAGTATAAGACTTTCCCAAACACATTTTTATAGGTTCAAAAATAGTGTCTGTTATAGTTGCCAGCAAAGGACCCAAGTATGACTTTTTGTCAATATCGCACACCCCTAGGCTGCGTAAACGTGCAAAGGTAAGCTATTATTAGAGTAATAAGTTATTTTACACTTATATGCGCATGCCCAGTTACGTGATTGGTCATGTTTCATGCGTTTATGGTGGTGTATAGTGTGGATGAAGATTCTTTTTAAAATGCCAGTATAAACGAGGATCGTTTTCATTTTAAAACGCAAATGCTCTAATGTAAACATGGCCTAAATCAGCCCACCATTAAACACGACAAATAAAGGGATTTATAATAAAACTTACTTTAAAACATCAAAAGTCGAGGTGCTTTAAACAACCGTGCTTGATCTGATGTGTCTTCTGGTGACAAAATGAGATAGAAAACTATTTTATGCTATTTATGCTCGATTAGCATAGCATTATAAATATACAGTATTGTTATAAAATACCCGACATAGCGTGAAGAACACAGATAAACCACATATCATCTCAATCGTTGTGTTTATTGTCTCCATGCTTTAAAACAGGGGTCGGCAACAGGCGGCCCGCGGGCCAAAAGTGGCCCGCCAGCAATATTTTCTGGCCCGCCGGATTAATTTGAAGTCCGTTTTTTAATTTTTTTTTTTAATCAGACTTTTTATTTTACAATAACAGTTTACAAAAATGGCCCCGTGTATCATTCCTTCATTCGTTTTTTCAAATCAAAACCAAAAAGCAAATAAAGAAAAACGACTTGTTTTTCTATTTTTTATTTCCTTAAATAAAATCACACGACTCGTTTTCTGAATGTGCGCTTAGATCAAAAATAAAAAAATGAATGAAAACGGGTTCGGACAAATTTTAAATGAACACCTTAGCAGACATATACCAATGAAATAAATTTAAACAGATCAGGTACTAACAGATTACATTTTAATAAGGGTTTTAATAAGGGTTTGAATAGCAACCATGCTTTCCTGTAGGGCTGCACGATTCGGAGAAAAAATCTAATTGCGATTTTTCTGATCAAAATTGCGATTCGCGATTTAAAATGCGATTCATTAGTATATAATAAAAGAGGTACATCCAGGTTTGTTGTGGTGGTTTTAATAGCACCAAAGAAAGATGCTGTGCTACTGTTTATTTAAAACCTCTTAAACATTGTACCAAGTTGTCTGCAGGACTTTGCTATTCTGCAGACAAACTTTTTTTTTAATCTAAAAACATTAAAAAAAATACAATTTAAATTTTTTTTTTTTGAAAGTTTTATTTAAAATAACATATGTGACCAGTCACGGAAAGTAGGGACACAAGTCGGATCTGGGGCATTTTGAGTTATTCATAGATTCTGAAAGTGCAGATTCTAAGCTTTCCAACGATGTGTAATTACATGGAAATCTGATAAGATTTGGAGAAGTTGTGGCCATTTGAATTTAAAACATTCAAGAAATAGAATGCTGAGAAATTTGATAAATAAAAAAGTTAACACTTTCCCTTTTCCCTGTCTGGAGAGACAATAGGGCTCATTTACATCTCATTTAGCTAAGCCATACCCCCTGTAAAGCCGTTTTGAGATACAGAGGTTCTACCATCATATGTAGTATTTTATTACAGAAGTCCGAATGACAAAATGCTAAAATAAACAGGACTTTTAACGTTTCCTTTGCTGTTATCACAAGTAGAATCCAGTCTGTTTCAGATGTGTGAATCATCCAATGATTTTTGTCCACAAATGCGTATAATCCGTGAAATATAGATATATTGTCTATTTCGCATGAACTTCTGGTAATACAATATAATATACAATCTGAGGACTATTTACATCGTAACATGTAAGGGTATATCAGATTACACTCCGGTATTTACGTTCCGTTAAACACATGAACCCGCCTTCAAAGTTTGTATTTAAAATAATAGATAATCCAAAAACAGCACCGTCGAAAACGTGAAGTCCTTAAGAGATGTTACCAATCGCTCCCTCGTTCCTCCATCAGCCAATGACTTACTGGAAAATATTGATAGACAAAACATGTAGCCAATTATATAAAGAATACAACGATCTCTGTGTAACTTCTGTGTGTTTGGACAAATCAGCCGCATCACTGACTTTATGGGGCGCCGCAGTCGTATGACGTCAGAGTACCGCGAGAGCGAGTCGAAATTAAACTACTCCGTAAGATTTCTTAAAGAGCTCTCGCGGTACTTTGACGTCATCCGACTGCGGCGCCCCATAAAGTCAGTGACGCGGCTGACGTATATGCGGTTGACTGCTATTTGTTCCGCCCCAGCTTCTTTTATATTTCTTTTGTTTTGTGCGCCCGAGCTTCATTTACAGTCTGGGGAGACGCACGCTATAGGTTTGAAAAAAAAAAATAAAACTCAGCAAACATGTCTAAGGGACAGAGCAGCCACGTCACTACAGTCACGTGACTTCACGCTCGAGCCGGAAGAGAAGACAATGCTGAATAAAGTCGTAATTCTTGCTATTTTTGGACCAAACTGTATTTTCGATGCATCAACACAATTTTACTGACCCACTGATGTCACATGGACTACTTTGATAATGTTTTTATTACCTTTCTGGACATGGAAACCGTACATAGATTTTCAATGGAGGAGACATAAAGCTCTCGGACTAAATCTAATGTTAAAACATCTTAAACTGTGTTCCGAAGATGAATGGGGGTCTTCCGAGTTTAGAACGACATAATGGTAAGTCATTAATGGCATTATTTTCAGTTTTGGGCGAACTATCCTTATTCAGTAGTCACGCTGTTCCCTTTGGGGGCGGAGGCGAAAACACAAGCTCATACAGTATGTAAATATACACACAGACAATGACGCCCCCCGCTGCACGCTAAAATCTCCGGAAAACAAGCCTATTTTAACCGCAAAATGTACGCTTTTAAATATACATAAACTGCTATCTCAAACATGGAGAGGCTTCTTCGTGATCTCAACTAACAGATTCTGCAATAAAACGAAAATCACAAATTTTGGAAAAAAAAACTTTGTTTCTCATTTTCTCGAAACTTGTGCTGCCGACTTGTGTCCCTGGTTTCCGTGACGGGTCACATATAGGCCAATGTATTTTGGCTGTCACTACAACAATGCATCTGACAAGCAAATGTTTAGTTTTTCTTTTAATCATAAGACTATACTCATCTTGTTTTACTTTTCAGGCATCTGTAATATATGTAAATATATTAGTTATTAGAATCTATGATTTAACATAAGCAAAAAATACAAATAAAACACTGCACAGTCCTCACTGTAGGATTTTAAATGTGGCGGTGCAGAAGCTTGTTCAGTTGAGTTAAGGAGTGATTTTAATTTTTGGTGTGTAATAAACATTTCTGACACAAAAAGCACCAGGTTACTGTCACTTTAAGACACAAGACAGCTTTAAAACTGCTCTGCTTCAATATACTGATAAACATCCAGCTGTTTATGTTCACTTAGACAAGAAAGAAAACTTAAGTTTAGTGATCACGCGTGTGCTGACTGCTCTCTGTGTGCGCGCTTCATGAACCCTCATGCCTGTAAATATTCAAAGCGGTGCAGATGTGCGCGTGCAAGAAAGTATAATGTACCTGTTTCGTCTGCTGTGTTCCGGGCTTTAATGAAACCTGCTTATAGTCTGATGAGGCGCTTGTCATTGTTTGCGATGCATGACGAGAAACGGACGTATATACACCTTTCTTTAAGTCCAACATTACACAAAAGGGAAATGTTTTCGCGCATTTCTGTCCTTTCATTTGCCGGTTAATGAGTTATAATGCGTTTTTAAAATGACTGAATCCAAAATCTGCCAACTTCATGACATTCTGCGTTGTGCAGTTAATTCCATTTGTATGCATTTCGCGATTCTGTCCGTGTTTTCCGCATCGCGGAAATCATATGTCCGTACACTTTGTTGAGGAGTTAAACTGCTGCTCGCGCTCATGTTTTCCAAATGGTGTGATGACGTGTAGTCAGCACCTCAGTGTTCATGCACTCTATTGGTCTAAACTGCATCAAACGTAAAATGCGCATGAAGCGAACTGTCAAAAACTGCGTAGCCTACTAGATGATTGTTATATTTAATAGTTTTGAATCGAAATAATCGCATTTCTTGCGATTCGAAAATCGCATCCATTCACATCGCGATTTCGGTTTAAAAAACGATTAATCGTGCAGCCCTACTTTCCTGTAAGTCTCATTCGCTTACAGTCCGACTTTTGAACTTTTTTCATTATTATTTATTCGCGTATAACACACTGACAAATAATATGTACCTGCTAAAAGAAATATTTGCACTAAATGCTGCACAAAACTCTTCCTCTAGCCCAGAGGTCCCCAACCACCGGGTCGAGGACAAGTTGCCACCAACTCGCAAGAATGTCCTGAAAAAATGCGTATAATAGCTATCTTAACGGGCCGCTGTTTCTCGTTCTCTTTCTCTACCAGGGCATCCGCGATCATAACTGTCATTAGAGTTTGAGCATACTTCTAAAACACAATCGATCAAATAATTGCAGAGGTATGACTTCATGAATCATTTGCAAATTTACCTCGTAAATCATGTCAATTCATCACGCGTGAAGACGTTAAACTCCGTGACATTGCAAATTACTGAAAAGTAATTGCTGGCTTTTAGAAACCACTACAAAATATGATAAAAATAAACTCTTTTACCTCAGTAATATTTTAACTTATACACTTTTAAAGTAGATTTGAAAGGAATACTGTTGTGTTCTGCTACTTGAACTTGGGGCTCGAGCCCGACCCTAAGGTTCGACCTGCTTTCGAAAACAGCAAGAGTTCGTTTACCGTTAATTATTTAGACTAAATGGGCAGGTAAATTCGTTAAAAAAAATGAAAGTAATCCGCCAAAATATGATTTTACATGTCTATTAAAATAAAGCCATTATTAATTTTCCTAACGCATAGTTCTTTGATCTTTATCCTCCGTTTAAAACGAAATAAATTTGGCAAAGGAGGATGTTCAGCAATTTGAACAGCAACTCCGCAACCAACTATGGTTTCGGTTTATGATGGTTAGAGTGAGAGGCTTTGTCCTATTTAATTTATTATTTATATTTCATTATAAATACAATGAATACAATGTTAAAATAATGTTTTTATTGGCACGAACACAATTTTTGTATGATTTAAAATTATCTGTCTCGGGTCTGGATCTCCACTGCATGTCCATTTTTTTAAATGCACCATACATTAGAGGTTTTCATTTATCATTATTCAAACAAAACAGGGTAGGCCTGAGGTTGGAACTACCCTGTGGGACCATGAGGGGCTGCTCCTTGGGCCCGATGCCACATCTGTCCCCAATACCTCAAAACACACAAGGCTAGGTGCTTGTGGTGTATGTATTTTCCTCATCTTTCAACCCCTCTGTTTGTGCTACCTCCCCCCTTTTTATTTATTGGTATATATATATATATATTTTTTTTTTTTTTTTCTCTTTCTTTCTTCCTCTATTCTAACCGTATGAATTCATCTAAATGTATCTATTAATTGGATTACCTACTGTTCAACGTGTATGCATTACTCTAAATATCCCCTCATTCTTTACACACACATATACTTACAACATATTATGTATGGGCAATGGCTGTATTTATTATTTGTTTGTCTTATCTGTTTTTTTTTTTGTTTTTTTTTGTTTTTTGTGTTTTCCGTTTTGTTCTATTCATTGTTATTTACCACATGTAAATAGAGTCACTTTCTGTGTTTGCACTATATAAAGAAAAAATAAATAAAAATAAAAAAATAAATAAAATAAAATTATCTGTCTCTTTTCGTTAGAGACATTTGAATGTGAGATTCTGGAAACGTGACGTTAAGTTTTGCGGACCCGTCAGGTCGGGAAATAAAGCGGGTGAACACAAAGTGTATGAATGTATGAATAGAACCTTGTGGGAGCTGGACAAAAACAGTCCAGGGGAGACCTCCTTAAACCTTAGGTGTGTATGTGTGTGTCCCGGATAAATATTAATAAAAAAAGGAGTAGTTCAAAAGTCGGACTGTAAGAGTATTTCATGAGAGCATAAATGCCTGTAATATTACCACTATAGTACTTGATCTGTTTAAAATGATTTCATTGATATATTATGCCTATAAATAAAAAAAAGTCTAATCCAGTAATTTATTTTTTTATCTGAGCACACAATCAGAAAACCCGTGGTGGTTAATTTTTTCATTTTTGTTTTTAATTTGAAAAAAAAAAACGATTGACCGACACAGACACATTACCATGTTTTTAGCAATTTTTAATGCCGTCTTCGTCTTTTAAATAGGAAATAAAGACAATGTTTCTTGATAAAAGATCAGATAGCCTATACTAGGCTAATTCAAAATAAGATGTAAGTGTGCCAACAACAGTTGGCCCGCCATCTACTGGCTAAAAAAAATATTGGCCCGCGGCCAAAGTTACTTGCCGACCCCTGCTTTAAAACATCACATCTTCATTTGCCTGTTATTGAAAAAAATGGCGATCTCCACGTGACACTACGTCTTCTTCGTCATAGTGAGTTGTTATAATGAGACTGTCTGTCACGAGCGCCCTCTAGCTTAAACACCCATAAATGTTGGTATTAATCATTAAATTATTGTACATGTAGACTCGTTTTAAACAGAATATTTAATATTTATGTATAAATCACAGATCTATATAAATGGTCAGTGGTATAGACACATATGTTAATTTTACAGCACTTTTTAGAAAGTCTTTATTTTAATGTAGTAAGGATATGAACTCTAACTCAAGTATGTATTTAACTTTATTTCGGTGTTTCCGCTACATGATGCATTCTGCCGTGGCGGGCCGTCACGCCTAAAACATTCCCGCCACGCCTGCAGTTGTGGATAGAAGGGATACAGCGAAATCTCATTTAGCCAGGGCCGCTGTTTTCATCCTAATCCTACCTCCAAATCTAATCCTAAACTTTTCAGCATTTGCTGCATCCCTTCTAGACAAAACCCACGGTGAAATAAATTCCTTTCTGGATTCGCGTTGGTCACTCATTTATAAATAAATCTCCTAAAATATCATAATCTTCACCAGGGGTTTAGTTTCATGCGCAAATAGATTTAAATCAACAGAAAATGATGATTATGTCTCTGTTTAAAGAAAAAATTATAAAATAAATAAGCCTACATGAAATATGTTACACTTCAATAATTAGCAGACTGAAAAAAATGAATAAAAAAGTATTTGAGTTTCTGTTCTTTTTTTGTGACGCCCTCTAAAACCAAAGCAGCAGAAAGGACGCTGTGTTTTTAATGATTTTAAATAAGCAAAATGTTTTATACTTATTGTGAGTGTACACAAATAAAAGTACACCATTTACAGTTTTGAATGTTGTTTTACATTTTTCTCTATGACCATAAAATTAGGGTAATAATTTTTTAAGGTGCAAGGTCATCAAGCGTAACGTTATGGTGTTCACCGGCACATATACACGAACGCAGCGCAGGGCTGCAAGAAAATACATTAAACATTTGACTTAACACATATTACAAGTTTTTTGGACATTCATTTGGAATCACTGTAGGTTACTCATATCATTAACTTATCAGGCCATTAGTTATTTAAAATATAGGCTATAAACGCAGTGCACTGCTGATCGCTCAGCAGTACCCTCGGGTGAACCACATAATATTTGATGTAACAGGTGTAATAATATTAACACGTCATTTGCATTGTAGATGCAGGTCGGGACTCAACAGGCAAGAGTGTACTGCGGGTCTAACATCCAAGACCATTTCGACTTGATTCCGATAGGCAGCAGTTTTTAAATGGCCCTGTGCTTATTTGTGTTCTGTCTGAAGACCGTTAAAGGTTTCTATACTGCGCGATTTGCAGTGTGACAGGGTCAGGGTCACAGGGTCTTTATGTCTAATGGCCCAGGTGTGGAATACAATTGCTGCTATGTCGGATCACTGGTTATAAATAGGATATAAATATAAAGAAAAGTAAATGAAAACATGAAAAATATAAAAAATACATGTTAGTTTACAGTAGCCTATATTCTACATTCTACTAAAATATTATGTACAGTCGATCACTTTAAATCTAAACTTAAGACTTTTCTCTTTAATAAAGCATTCACATAATTTGTCTAGTAAATGTACTTATTTCGCAATAATTAGCCTGTACGGAAATAAGCATTCACATAACTCGTCTGGGTAATATACTTATGCCACAATTAGAGGTCGACCGATTTATCGGCCGGCCGATTAATTGGACGATTTTTTGCATATTTAAAAAAATCGTCTTTGGCCGATTTTGCTGCAAAATTAGGCCGATTAATAGGCAGGCGCATCTGCGGGCACCTAAGCGTTGTAGAACTCGTGACGCTGCCTCTTGCTGCAAGCAGATCGCTCCCGTCTCGTGTGTGTACAGCCATGCCTTGTTCACAAACAGCTTTACTAAATGATGGCGGAATCGCGCAAATTAAGCAGCCAGTACAACAGCGTGACAGGCTTATGTCTCGCGGTGCACTGTCCGTGCCAAGATTAGGCTCATTTCATGTGATTAATGAGTGATGATGATCTTTGTTTGCGTGACAGAGAGAGAAGAGCCACGCGCACGCTTTCTGTCTCCCTGCTTTTATTACTCAAAACAAAACTGACTCGATGGCGAAAGGTCGGAAGACCAAATCATATCCACCGAGGAAATGTTTTTCGTGTTGTTACAGTAACACTTTGTTTACAGTTTTGCGCTGCTCAGCCTGGATTACAACACAGCGCGTCCGATTCGCGAACTGACTCCTTTGAACAGATTCGTTTAAATGAACGGTTGAAACAATAGATCTGTCCCAACACTAAACTCACAAGACGTCACTGTCAGCACAATCAGTCACTTATAGCGCCTCAGAAATGAGAATGTAAATGTGTTTAGAAAGATTTGCCCTAAATAACAGTCTCAACTAAAAAACATAGACATTTACTATGTTAACTTTATGATGAATAGATATTTTATCAGGTCTACCAATTAAGGATTTTATCCTACAAAGCAATAAAAGCCATGGTAAAAAACTGATCAAAGATGATGACAGTGTGTAAGGTAATATCTCTGTCTGATAAATGCATGGTGCAGAGGAGGTTGTAAAACTCTTCAGAAAGACCAGTCATATTTTTTAAAATACTTTGACTTAAATAGTGAGATTTTTACATTTAAAATATCTGCTAATGATGAGAACATTTTGATTATTATGTACATATAGAAAATCGGCCAAACATATCGGCCATCGGCTGCCCTGATTTCTAAAAATCGGCATCGGCCAGAGAAAAAGCATATCGGTCAACCTCTAGCCGCAATAGCTAGCCTGTAGAGATGCGCGGTTGGCGGTTACAGCCGCGGACTCCGCGGTTAATCCGCGGATCGGGCGGATGACGTGAAGAAATATAATATTTTAATTAAATTCGGGCGGGTGGCGGTTGAACCACTCAAATGAAAAAAAAAATATATACATTGTTAAATTGAATTACCTACATCTTAAAATAAAACGAGCACACTTTAAACGTCAAATTTTTATCAGGCATTAATTTGGCCCGTAGTTGCGTCTCTATACATGCTACTATCAGAGATGGCGACGCATGTGAAGGTGGTACGTGACAAACTGAAAAAGGGAGAACTAAAAACTAAGGAAAAAGAAGGTAGGAAAAGTGCTGCCTGGAATAAATTTTATGAAGTTGTTAATCAGGATGACACAAGTGCAGGCTATGTCATTTGCAAAACCTGCGAAGCTGTTTATGTGCATGACAGTCACAAGACGGGTACGTCTAACATGGTGCATCACACGTGTGTTAAACCCCAAACCTCCACGAACACACTGACAAGTTTCGTCCGTCGAGATCCCAACAGAGTACCACAGGATGTCAAATCAAAGCTCACAGATGCATGTGTGGACCTGTGCTCTATTGATATGCGCCCGTTTGATATAGTTTCTGGTAAAGGATTCCACCAAGTGGCCCAGACGCTGATTGACATAGGAGCTAAGTTCGGTTCCGTTGACGCTGGTGCTATCTTACCCCATCGACAAACTGTGTGCGATCGGGCAAAGAACCAGGCTTCCATTGATAAGCAGAAGCTTTCGGAGGCCATCCAGAAAGCTATAAGCAGCAACGGTGGTATTGCCATAACCACAGATATGTGGACCGATGAATTTAAAAAGAGGTCATACACCGTCCTTACGTGTCATTACATCAGTCAGTGGAAGCTGGAAAATCGTATTTTGGCAACGGTAGAATTTGACCCTACACTAAAAAAAACCAGTGAAAACCTTCATGAGCAGATAACCAGTGTGTTAACGTCCTACGGAATACAGACAGACAAAGTAGTGTTTGTCAGTGACCAGGGCTCGAACATAAAGGCTGCACTCCGGTCCTATCACTGGATTCCGTGCTCCGCACACATCCTCAACACGGTGCTGAGGCATACGTTCTGTACAAAGGGTTATTCCGAGTCCGATGGCATTGAAGACGTAGTGGACATGATCGATTACTGCAAAGAGCTCGTTGCATACCTGAAGAGAACCGGTGCGATCGCCAGCTTAAAGCACACCGTGAATCAAGAATGTGACGTGCGATGGAACAGTAAAGTTACTATGTTGGAATCGATACAGAAACAATACCAAGACATAAGAGAGCTGCTACAGAAGAGAGACCAAGAACATCGCCTTAATGGCATCCACCAGGATCAACTCACACATTTGATCGACTTTCTCACCCTTTTCAAGTTAGCAATCAGCGAGCTTGAAGGTGAACATTACCCAACCATTCACATGATGTTGCTCTGGTTTGTCAAGCTCAAAAAACACTGAGCCCAAATTTGGAGACCCACCTTATATGAAAAGTCTCCGCTCTCGTGCGTCTGCCCTTCTCGACGAGAAGATGCACCCTACTGCTACACATAAAATTGCCACTTTTCTCCACCCGAAATTTAAGTCCCTGAAAATGCTGGTAGAAGAGGACAGACGAGAAGTGATTAAGCAAGTTCGCGAACTTCTACCAGAGGAAGGCGTCCATCTCAGTCATGATGGAGAAGGAAGTAACTCTGTCACCGAGCTAATGCCAGCAACAGAGCAAGGTGCTGAAGGTAGGTCGATGCTTTGTCTATAGGTTATTCAGTTTAATTTATATACTACTGTGCAAAAGTTTAGGGTCACTTGACAAAATGTTAACTGTTAAAAATAATTTAATCTGAAGGTGTATGGTTAAATGCTTGAAATTACTTTTGTAGACAAAATATACCTGTGCCAAACAGATTAATTTTTGTTATTAGAAAACTAAATTTTTATTTTAAAATATTACTTTTGAAAAAGATGACTTAACACTGAAGAAAAAGCAGTCAATACGAGCCCAGATTAAATATGAATTTATACTATTTAAATAAACTCTTTAAAATTCATCCTAAATGGAAAATTTAAGAAGCTTAATTCTTGAAAAAATAACACGTATACGGTTTTGCAATTTTTAGGCAAAGGGTGACTGCACTTCAGATAATAAAATATAACAGAGTTTTGATTTATTTTGGATGCTTTTAGTCACCAACATAATTCTCACAGTTACATTTGTGTTATGCCATAGTTTGCACGAGTTTATTATTATTCTGTAATATGAAAAACATATAAATAAAGAACGAGTAAGTAACCCCAAATTTTGACCGGTAGTAATAATTAATAATTAATTGAAAATTAACAATTATAATAATAATTATTATTAATAATTAATAATGAATTAATCAATATTCATTTTCATTGGTTTTTTTTTAGGTATAGCTGATGACGCACTAACGAAAAAGCCAAGGATAGACTTCACGGAATGGGAGGAGGAGGTTACAATTACTGTGGATGAAGTACAGGAGTATTCCTCTACAAACTTCCATATAGACGGATCAGCAGAAGAAAATCTACTTTCCTTTTGGGAGAAACAAGGCCAGTCATTCCCACGACTACAGCACCTTGCTAAGAGAATTTTATGCATTCCAGCAACAAGTGCTGCGAGCGAACGCTCCTTCAGTGCAGCAGGGCGCGTTATAGAGGCAAGGCGCTCTCGCCTGAATCCTGACACTGTAGATGCTATTTTATTTCTGCATAGTGCTAAGAAAAATTCTAACTAGACCTACGGTTATATTGATATTATGATATGATACAGGAAATTAACCTGGTCAGAATTTACGTTTGTTTAAACACATGTTTGTATGTTATTTTCTAATTTAAGTTTGTGGGGGTGATTGGGTGATCGATAACCTTACGATGCACATGTAGCCTATATGCCGTTTTATTTTATTTATGTTTTTATTTTAAACGGTTTGCAAAACATAGTTGGTTAAAGTTCTATGCCTACATTGGGATATTTCTTTATTTAAATATTTTTCCTGCCTGCTGTTTGTTTTGGCATATAAAATAGGCATTATCTAGAAATAAGAATAAAAGTTCATCTGTGTCGCGGAATTGGTGTTTCGATGTTTCACTGCAACGACACACACACACACACGCACTAAAGGTAACAAAAAGTTAAGTAAAATTAAATTGAAAGTTAAATTATGTAGCCTGCCAGCATTTTTTCCTATCAATAAGAAAGAAGAATAAGCTACAGTGAAAAAAGAAGGTAAGAAAAATAGTCGGAAAACTGTTGATCATTTATTAGAGGCAAGCAAGCAAGTTTGTGGAGTTGTTATTAAAAATGTGAACATGCACGTTGCACTGTTGTGCGGTGGACTTTCGGAAATGAATAGAGTCTGCGTTTCTTTAATACCGAGGCCCCATAGTTTGTTTCGTTCGGCATGCTCATGCTGGTATAAAATTAATTGCGCTGTCTGCCTTAAAAAGACGCGCTCTCTTGCTATTCGTTCTGGGAATAGGCGCTGCTGGGTTACAACATGATGTAGGATTTTAGCCTTTTAATATCTTTCCTGCATTGGATCAGTCTCCTTTCTATAGAACAAGCAAGAGCTTTCTAGCCTCGTGTCATCAGTGCCTTGCATCACCCATAGACCTTAAAACATCCAGCGGATGGCGGACGGGTGCGGTTTTTTAAATTGGTCAAAAAATGTTGTGCGGGTGGATGGCGGATGGATGATAAGTTTTGTGATGCGGTTACGGTTGAAAAAATAGCCCATCCGCGCATCTCTACTAGCCTGTCTGGAGCCGAGCAGATATTAAATCACAACACTGTGTGACACTTGCACTACATGCGAATGGCCCCTACGCTAATAGGATTTTGTTTCTCTCTCCCTGTCTCGTCCTCGAACCCAAGGACATTGAGACAGACCCAGTTCCGGCTGCCGTGGAGGTCAACATCACTGGCCACCCACAACATTAACCCCCAATGCCCCCACCCCCGCCGGAAAGCATCGGAAAACTGTATTCTTCTTTATTATTAAAACAACAAATTATATTAACAATAACAACATGAAATAATATGTATTTCCATATGCGTTTTTTTGGTTGTTTTATAGGTAGGTTTTAATGTAATAGGAATTATAGAATTTTTGTCATCGTTTATAACCCATTTTTATACAATACATTTCATAGAATAGCAACCTGAAAAAACTAAAAATGAATGCCGAGCTTAACATTGTTTCCTTTCAGTTGTGCAAAACTTTGATTCCAATTTCTATTTTAGAGTGTTTTTCGGGTAACACTCCGTGCATATAACGCACTCTTCCAAATGCCACTGGTTGAAACGTTAAAGCAACACTATGTAGTTTTTTTACCTTTAAATAATGTCTCTAAAATTATTTCAGTGAACAACTTTTAACTGGACAAATTGTACTGTTGCTGCAACCTGAGCAATCTCCTAGCTGCTACAAGCACACTCTGAAAGTGGCGGGGGAGGGTAGAGCACACAGCCCCGCCCTCCCCCTGCCTGCAGAAGAGTGTCTAATACCAGGCACTGTTGCGCTTTTAAACCACATGGGGGAGCTGTAAGTCATTTTTAAATGGAAACTACATAGTGTTGCTTTAAATAATTTATTGTAGAATAAAATGGATTACAAACAATGACAAAAACTGTTCCATAATTCATATTAAACTCAAAAGATATCAAAAATAAATACTATTTCATGTTACCTTAGTTATTATGTTTAGTAACATTTGTTTGTTATTGTACAATTACAGTGCTCTTGGTCAATTCAAAATGTTAACAAACCCTCAAACCTGAACATTTAAGTAGTAAAAGTGAAATTTTGGCTTTCTTAAGAGAATATTTCTATGTACATCATTATTAGGCAACTATTAGTGTGCAGAATTATTAGGCAACTAAATGAAAAACAAAGATTTTACCATCTCACTTGTTTTTTTTCACCTGTTAAAGTGAGAATAATAAACAAACTTTACATTTACAAATAAACATTTAATAAAAAAAAGAAAATAAGAAAATATGTAAACTTAGTGACTAGGGCTGGGAAAAAAATCGATTTGATTTTAAAATCGAGTTGGTAGGTCAAATCGATTCATATTTTCAAAAAATCTTTTTTTTTTAGATTTTTTTCTCCCCCTCTGCAGTATAGCTCAGTACATACAGTGTTTCCCAAACATAGGCTCTACTGGGCGTTCCGCCCAGGTAAATTGCGACCCGCCCAGGAAAAAAAATCACTTTAGGAATTTCCGTATTTTCTGAACTCGACTAGATGACCCGTGTTTTGATGAGAGAGCCCGTGAAGATGCACGCGTCAAACTCATCATCCAGCGCGTCATAAACTCATCATCCAGCGCGTCTTAAACTCATCATCCAACGCAACAAACTGGATCAACTGCAGCACATACTGAGCTGCCAGGGAACTACACTGCGACCAAAATGGTTGCATATGCTTATGTGCCTATGGCATCCAAGTTGGCTTCATTTTGCATGCAAGCACGTCATGTCTCTCCCGTTGAGTGTGCGTTCACGTGCTCTTTGTTTCTCAATGAATTGGGTGCGACGCGAAGCAACCTCAGTGTCACAATGTATCCTTCCATGTTTCTAAACTTGATCAGAGTTTTACCATTAGAGGTCTTTCTTCACTGAGAGGACCCGTACGGTTCCAGGTTTATATTTGAAATGGTCAGTCTGGTCCGGGTCGGTCCTAGTTTATTACTTTGGGTCCCAAGTATGATTAATATTGTGTGTAAAACCAGAGTCAATCGAAGAACGGCCGTGAGCGCTACCGCGCTAAAGCTAGAGTGCAGTTTCAGCGTGCCTCCGGTTTCAATGCCGATAACAACTGGCTCTTGTTGCGACCACGCGCTGCATTTTCTTTATCACATTTTTTGATAATCTTACTATTAATAGACCATATCTTTTCTAAAATCTAAAAAGTTTGCACAGAGATTGTAGCGAAAACCAGTGCTAATGTCAAGCCCATTGCACTGAACGAGCAAAGCTCAAGCTGACTCAGGATATAAAAAACGCTAAGCTGTATTGTAAAGCCTGTCATCGGGACAGCAAGTAGACTTTTAAATCTGAAATAATGAGTGGATTAAGCTTTTTTAATCGGCAAAAGAGAAATAGAAAGCAGAAGCAGTGCAGTGGAGTACTTTGATGCATGTGATGGAGCGTTGTCTTGCAAATTAATCAGTCTTCATGAAAGATTCAAACTTTTTCCTGTACCACTGCTTGAAGAAAGTGTCTTCTACAATACAGGCAGGCAGGCACAGACAGGTATTATTAAAGATGAGCTAGTTGGACCTTTTGGGGTTGAAAATGGAAATAAAAAACAACTCTCAGACTTACTGACAATTTTTAGAAGACACTTTCTTCAAGCAGTGGTACAGGAAAAAGTTTGAATCTTTCATGAAGACTGATTAATTTGCAAGACAACGCTCCATCACATGCATCAAAGTACTCCACTGCATGACTGGCCAGTAAAGGCCTTAGAGATGAAAAACTAATGACATGGCCCCCTTCTTCACCTGACTTAAACCCTATTGAGACCTTTTGATCCCTTCTTAAGCAGGACATTTACAGTGAAGGTAAACCGTACACCTCTCTGAACAGTGTCTGGGAGGCTGTGGTTGCATCTGCACAAAATGTTGGTTCAGATGAGAAACTGACTGAATCCGTGAATGGAAGGCTTGTGACTGTTATCGAAAAGAAGGGTGGCTATATTGGTCACTGAGTTTATATATTTTTTAATTTTTATTTTTTTTATTACATTTTGTAAATGTAGAGTTTGTTCACCACTCTCACTTCAACATGTGAAAAAACCAAGTGAGATGGCAAAATCTTTGTTTTTCATCCAGTTGCCCAACAATTCTGCACACCAACAGTTGCCCAACAATGATGTACACAGAAATACTCTCTCAACAAAGCCAAAATTTCACTTTTACTACTTAAATGTTCAGGTTTGAGGGTTTGTTAACATTTTGAATTGAGCAAGAGCATTGTAGTTGTACAATAACAAAAGTAATCCTCAAAAATACAACTTGCCTAATAATTCTGCACATGGTGTATTATAAAACTACATAGCCTACAAATAAATATGCTTAGGCCTGTGCTGTTTATATGTTAATAAGACTTTACATCATGTGTGTGCTATATTTATGTGTTTATTATTAAGTATGTAAACGTTATAAGCGTCAGCTAAATTAATAAATAAATAAACATAATAATTTAACAGTATTAACAGTAGGGACAAATATAGGAAAACATATAGACTATAAGACATAGGCTTTCTACGATGTGTAGAAAGGCCAAGTTTAGTAAGAGTTTTGTTCCTGTATCTATACGAGCTCTAAATACTAGGAATTGGCCATTGACATGTCAGGTATGCTCTCCATATTTGTGTACAGTCGTGGCCAAAAATATTGGCACCCTTGGTAAATATGATCAAATAAGGCTGTAAAAAATTAATCTGCATTGCTAATCCTTTTGATTTTTCATTTAAAAAAATTCACATGTATCCTTTCATTGGATAATAAGAATTTAAAATGGAGGGGAAATATCATTATGAAATGAATGTTTTTCTCAAATACTTGTTGGACACAATTATTAGCACCCCTAGAAAATCTTATTGGTAAAATATCTCTGAAGTATATTCCCATTCATATTCACAATTTTGAGAACTCCTGCATGATTGTAAACACAAAATCATTCAGCTCTGGTTTCTGTTTCACAGAAATATAAAGAGGAGGGGAAACAAAGCCAAAATTCCCTTAATCATCCATCACAATGAGAAAAACCAAAGAATATATTTCTGATGTGCAGCAAAAGATAATTGATCTTCACAAATTGGTGAAGTGGCTTTAAGAAAAGAGCTAGAGGAGTGAAAATGACCATTTCCATCATCAGGGCAATAATTAAGAATTTCCAACCATCAGAAAATGTTACAAAACTGCCTGGAAGAGGACGTGTGCCTATATTGTCCTAATGTGCGGTGAGAAGGAGAGTTTGAGTAGCAAAAGACTCTCCTAGGGTCACAGCTGGAGAATTGCAGAAAATTGTTGAGCCTCTGGTTCAGAAAACCTTTAAAAAAAATTGTCAAACAGAACCTACATCAACACATGTTGTTTGGGAGGGTTACAAGAAAAATTCTCCTAGCTCATTCAAAAACAAACTAAAGCATATTCAGTTATCAGTCATGACTGGAACTTTAAATGGGAATGGCTTCTATGGTCAGATGAAACTAAAAAAAATAGCTTTTTAGCAGCAAACACTCAGGATGGGTTTGGTAAACACAGAGAAAAAAGTACCCCATGGGTACAATAAAATATACTGCTGTGTTTTTTATGTTGTGGGCCTATATTTCTGCTGGAGGTTCTGGACATCTTGTTAAAATACATAGCATCATGGATTATATCAAATACCAACAGATAAAAAAATCCGTAAGTGACTGACTCTGTTAGAATTCTTATAATGGGCCATGTTTGGATCCTCTAACTGTACAGAACCAAAACACAAACCTCAAAAACAACACAAAAATGGGTCACTGAGCTCAAAACCAAACTTCTGCTATAGCCATTCTACTCTTCTGACCTGAACCCCACAGAAAATGAGAGGAGTGAACTGAAGAGGAGAAGCAACAACATGGAGCTGGGAATCTAAAAGGCCTGGAGTGATTCTGGATGAAGGAATGGTCTCTGATGTCTTGTCAGGTGTTTTCTTACCTCATCAGGCATTATAGGAGAAAATTTAGACCTGTTAAACTGGCAATTGGAGGTTTTAAAAAGTATTGAATTAAGGGGTGCCAATAATTGTGGACAATGTGTGTTAGAGAAAAACATTTATTTCATAATCATATTTCCCCCCCATTTTAAATTCTTATTATCCAATAAAAGAATACATTTTTGTGAATTTTTCAAATAAAAAAATCAAAAGGATTAACAATGCAAATGAATTTTCACAGCCTTATTTGATCATATTTACCAAGGGTGCTAATATTTTTGGCCACGACTGTATGTTTATGTTGTGAATAGGTTACGTTTGTTTGTATCATGTATGTATGCATCTATGGTGGAAACAAATTTCCTCTTGAGGATAAATTGCTAACTCCGCTGTCGCGGCTGACTTTTTGGTTCCGTTCAACGAAACTTAAGATTTCCTCAGGCGGCGCGTGGTGATTTGGAAAATAAAGGCTCTGTTGGTTTATTGATGGCGAAATTTCTGAGTTTTTATTGTTAACTTCGCCAGAAGAAGCATAGGTACCTTTTCGTTTTCAGTCACCACCTTTCATGTTTAACTACTGGCCGTGCGAGCTCGCCAAAGTCTGTTGTTTGTAAAATCGTCGTTGTTTTTGCTGTCGAGTAAAGCCATTCTTGAAATTGTAAAGACATTCAGTTTAATTGCTAAACTACAAGTGAACGAAATTTTAATAAATTTGAACGACTACCACAGGTGGTTTTACCTCTACCAAAATCTGCTTGAATGTTAAAGAATGGGAAGCAGCCGTATAGCCATGTAGTCGATGTCTGTATAGACTGAATAAAGAGTGTTATTTGGTGTAATTAGTGGTTTGTTATATCTGACTTTCACAAGTAGAATATGTAGAGGATATATCAAACAGCTTATCCTGAAAGATTCAGGTCAATATCTTAAAATGTAAAAAGTAATAGCAAAAAACTTCATATTTTCATGATTCGGTCACACATTTTCTTGAATTTTAATGGAAAACATGGGACAGTGATGATTTTCGAGTTTCAAATGGCCAGTATTTTGTAATTCTTGAACCCATAAACATGATCTTGGTCTCATTTAAAAGCTTTTTTTCAAGCTCTTTCTATCTGATCAACTACTTTTAGCATTTAACCATTTTGAAAATTTTATCAACATACCTAGGATAAATAAATTAATCTTCATCAAGACATAGGCTATAAGATATAAAGTAAAAAGAAAGAAAATTTAAAATTCTTAAATATTTAATAAATGATGTTATAGAATACATGATATAACTGCTTTTTTAGTATAACCCATTACATTTTTAATCTTTCTAAACTAAACGCAACGTGATGGAAACACTGCGTTAGGGAAACATACAGAGGGAACACGACAGAACACTGGTCGATCGTTGTGATTTGTAGATATGATGTAACGTCAAAGTCATCATAATCATCATCATCATCGTGACTTTATACAGATGTGCTGCACAAGACCTCACACAGTCACGCTTATTAAATCGTTTACTACTGCATAATCTTGGTTTAGAAACACGACATTATCTAAAATAACAACATTACACATTACAATTCACTGTAAGCATTCATCTGACTCAAACCACATGGTAACTTACTCGACATATGAGAAATAAACATAGGCTACAGTAAAATGTGATTTAATAAATAAATGAGACTTGGCTGAAGTAAATCTAGTGACAGACAGTGTTGAAATGTCCTTCATGTGACACTCACCCCATACTGACGACGACTGAAACAAATGTCTGCAGGTCCAGCTCGCGCTCCATTGACTTTTACTATGCGGGATTAATTTACTTTGTGATATTAATGCATTGTGTGTGATCATTAATCTAAGAGGTCCGCGCAATAAGCGTATGCACGACGCCATGACTGTGTCCTTACAGCATTTGCTCGTGCTCATGAGTCGTCACGCAGCAGAGTAAGCGGCGCGTTCCCGCCACCTGCTGTACTGGAGTACTTTTAGCACATTTTTGTTTATATTCATGGTGTCTCAAAATAACACCAATAAGTAGCCTACACTTATGCTGGGTACACACCAAATGATAATCGGGTTGATTTTCGGCCGATTTCCGCCCTTCCAACAATTAGTTATGTCCCGATTATCTTGATGGTTCTCTACAGATTATTTTATCAAAATTTTCCTTGGTGTGAGGTGTGTTATGAGTGTCCCTGATTGGAAGAACGTCGGATCCGCTCCGATCGCGAATCATAAATATTTAACATGTTAAATATTTACGATCAGAAATCCTGATGTGTAGCCTATGGGGAGCCCCAAAGAAAAAGATATAGGACCAAATGCAGACGCGCAGAACCATACGTCATGACATTCTGAGACTGACAGCCCCAGCCTGATAGCCTAGAAATCTAGACGCACCCTAGCGGCCGCAAAATATAATTGCTGCCAGGGTTTAGTCTAGGCACTCACAATACACTTATGCTAAGTTCACACTACATGATTTTAAGCCAGATTTAAGCCCGATTTGCAAGTCGTTCGCTCGCCGACAGGTCGGGGTGTGATCGGGTGCAAATCGCGGGGGATTAGCGGGCGATCGACGTTCGCGAATCTGTTGGTATGAAAGAGCCAACAACGCATCAAAGACGCTCGCAGACGCCTCGCAGACGCGTCGCCGACACCAGAAAAATATCTAGCATGCTAGATATCTGGAGCTGTCGCGCGACTCGCCCTCCTGTGATGTCACGAGCTACAGCCAATCCGACCAGGGGTTGAGGTCCACGGAAAGATGAGTAGCATGTCACAGTTATGAATGCCTGTATGACGTTTCACATGGACAACAACTGCGCTGAGAAAAAGAAACGGTGGAGAGAAATAGCAAACGCTGTAAAACAGCCAGGTGAGCAAATTATTATTATTACATTATCTAAATGTTATAGGGTAAAATGTAAATTCATTGGTCATATTTCCATATACATAAATAGTATCGTAATTCTATTTTTGGGATGTCTGTAAAGCATTATAAAGTGTGTAATTATTTTTACTGTAATTCTGTTTATTGTTATATAGTGTGTATTAGAGGATATTCAACTACATTACAATCTGCCTTTTGTACCAGTCGAAAGAGCATAAACCAAGGAATAAATTCTGATATTTAGTTTGAATAAACAAATAAAATAAATGAAACTGTGAATGTAAATATTAACTGAAAACAATCCATTTCTTTATTGATTTTAGACTTTACTTTTGCACAAGTGGACTCACAAACAACTATATACATCAACTTCATTTGGGAACCATGGCTTTGGAATTGAGGGATATTGAAGACCCAGTTCTCTTATCACATCTCAAAAGAAGCATAATGGTGATGATATTCAATGCCAAGGAGACTGACAGAAGCGGATCAATGTTGTCACCTGAACAACCTACCCAATGCATATATCATACATGACATGTGCGGTCCCGATGTGTTTTTGTTTACAAACTATTGACTTTACTATGTATTACATTTATCAATAAGGTGATTAAACTTGTTAAAGGGTTTAGATTGAATTTCCCAGTGCTGTTTCATGAAATAAATCGTCTATCGGAAAGTAATACATTTAATTCAACAAAGTATAAAAGTATAAAACACATTGAGTCATATTTGACAAAAACAGGCAGTATGAAAAGTGCTTTAGTGCAATGTAGTACATTTGAATGTATATTATGTGAACAGACAAATATATACATTGTTAGAACACATGCAGTGCGCCACATTAACACAATTAAACATTACAAAACTCCCTGTGTAGAGCTCCTTTAAGGGCTGGGTGAGATATAAATATCGTAATATAATTGTGTGTGATTGGCTGTTAGATTAATCCACATTGAGTAAAAATGCCCAGAGCTTATCATCACAATCGCCATAAATTTTATCATGATCAGATATGTTGATGTTTAATCGCCCTAGTATAGAAACATTGTTAATGTTCTGTGAAAATGAGTGTGGATCAAGAAATAAAGTTAGTATAAGGCACTTAATTGCAACATGCAGATTGCCTTTGTTACATTCCTGCACCTTTTGATTTGTATGCAATTAAAATTAAGTGAATAATAACAACAATAAACAGAATATTTAAAACAATGAATAAGTGAACCACGTGTGTGTTCTTTACAAATACAGGACTTTAGAACACACAAGAAAACGAATGTCCTAAACTGACAATAACTGGCTTTAATCTGCTGTTTGCAGGGATAACTCTACATCAGTTCCTTTTAAAATGTGTTGAACTTGCCAATAAACACTACCCGCTGGTGAGACAAAGTAGCCCCGCATCAGATTGCGTTGCACTTTTGCTGTTGCCATACAATTGCGATGTGAGGTGTATTTTATCGGTTGTAAAGCACACATCCCATGATTCTTCCACTGCCCATCATCCATGTTGTGGTCAGCAGTCTGCTACAGCTGGAGTGGTAGCAAGTACCCCAAAGCAATGTGGAAACTGCAACTTCCTTTCGAAGTCCATGGCTATTGTATGCCACTCTCCTTCCGTTGATGGTGTCTAAAACGATAGGATACACCAAATGTCAGTGATTAAATTATTATATATTCAAGACTACAGTTTACAATGTTATATGCAGAACAAAGTTGGATAGCCATGCTTTTGTGAGTCAAACACCTTGGGTCTCACTTATAAAACTCTGCATAGGCTCCTTACTAAAAGTCTACGTATGCACAAAAGCCAAAATGGCATATGCCAAAAAATATTAAGACAGACAAAGCAATGTTCCCTTTCTGAAAGTGTGCGTACATGAATTATCTTCAGATCCCATAATGCAAGCCCATTCTGCCATTAAGGTTTTTTTATAGATCACAACCTTTGCGTGGGAACTGGCATACGCATGTTTCCAGACCTGTTTTGTGCGTACGCATGCTTTATAAATGAGACCCCCTCTTACTTAATCCATATAAATGAGTATAACGATAAACTAAACAACATGTAGAATAACAAATATTACAATATTAGGTTTTGAAGTAATTCTATTTTTATTGCTGTGTTAGTTAACACAATTCATGTTTCTACACAAAATACTTTAATATACACAATGTAAGCTCAGATAAAATTATGAAATTAGTGTATACAGGTATGTATAGACATAAAAATAGAATTACTTATGCTTTTCAGAACTATATCCCTGTTTCTAATAATACTTTTTACTAAAATACTTTTATCAAAGACAGTCAACTGCTGATGTCCACAATGTAATGGGTGTTCTTTTTTTAAAATGAAGTAGTAGATTTTATATATATATCTTTATATTTTGTAATAACCCTACCTTCAAGAAATCGTCCTTTATAACCTGGTACAGAGCATAACATCCAAAACTATTTGTGAGATGGTGCTGGTCTCCCATCCTGGACTTGAACCTGATGAACTTGAACGTGTCACCTGTAAAACACAAAAAAAGTTCAAAAACATACCCAGACAGAAAAAACCGTTATGACAACATTCAGTTCATATTCGTTTGAAATGAAATCACACAAACCTGTTGCATAGAATCGCAGGGTCAAAGACAAACGCTCTCCAAATGATGTTTTGCGAAGCCTGTCTTATTCTATTTGAACGATAATTAAATCAAGAAACACAGCTTTTAGGCACAGTAAACAACACTTTGTTATTTTAAATGTGATCATAGCCAAACATAAGCATGCAGCTGTATTTCCTATATAAACAAGCTGTACTCACCTCAAATCTTTAATCCCTGCTGTCCGCGTGTGGTTCTGATCCACCTCTCCACATCACATCTCTATATTTTTTTCTTTTGCGGCTTTGCATCGCGCAAACGGTTTGCAGCACTTATTTCTGTCTGAAGTCTATATACAAACAAACGTTTTGCGCGTCTTCTTGTTTCTTCTTCTGTGGGTTTTTACCGGCGCGCGTGTTGTTTCGCGTCATTTCCGGTTTGTTTTATCGCGTGATTTTTCGTGACAGAACGTGGTTTGTAGACAAGATAGAATCGTTGGGTAATAGAGTTGTTCTCAACTCGTGTAGTGCGTTACCTCCTGTTGTGGGGCATTCACGTTGTGTCGTGTGGTGTGAACTGCTCAACAACGTGAACACTCCTTATTTCACAGAGAGCAAGTCATGTAGTGTGAACCGCACAGTTCGGACCTACGTTTCAAAGTCATGTAGTCTGTACGAGCCTTTAACAGCTCCAAAAACCAAAATTTGGTCAGGCCAATCACATCGTGTGTAGCGTCTGTGGGGCGGGCTTAACATGATGACGACAGAGCTGCCTGCGACGGTTCCTACTTGAAAACAAAGAATGGCTGCTGCTGCTGGCGAACAGCTTTCTTTTGAAGCGGCTTTGGCCGCGACTCTGGAGGACTTAGACTTATGTTTTTCTTTGAGAGAAGAGCAAATAACCCTACTGAAGTCATTTTTAAGCAAGAAAGAGTTTTGCCGACTGGTTACGGTAAAAGTTTGATATACCAATTAGCTCCACTGGTGGGGAAACGCATGGGACTCAGCCACAATCCGCTTGTGATTGTTGTTTGCTCTGATTGGTCATAGCGCTATCCTATTGCGTGCAGAGACATTTTGAGGGACAACCTTATATCCCGCCCCTTGCATTGAGCCGTTTGTGTGAAGAGTTGCCAGACCTTACATCTTGATGTAGGTCTGGCTAACCAGGCTACCAGCCTGACAGTCTGAGGCCGGAAGGACTTCCGGCAAGATGGCGGACCGGGTGCACTGTTTGGTTTGAGCTCTCTAGGCATGTCCCAGATATTAACCTTATTTCTCTATCCAATTTGCCATTTTGTGCTCCTTTAATATTCTAAAACATCAGTACAGTTAAAATCAACAAATTAGATCGTGCACCATGTCGACGAAGAAAAAGAATCTGGGTTTATCTCGCAGCAGCGACGCTACTGACGACCACGTGTACGCTGGAGGGTTGGATGTGGATCCCACCGGGAAAACTAAAAGAAAAGACCCGTTTTCTCCGGCAAAGATCACACCAACAGCTAAAAGGCAGATCACGGAGTCAGATGGGAATGAAGGTTTGAATGCAGTCCTGGTTGCGATAAAGCAACTAACTGATAAGGTGGATTCACTAAGCACCCAGTTGCAGCATAACTCCATCATGTTATCCAGTATATCTAAGGCTGTCGAATTCAACGCGGCAGAAATCAAAGATTGCAAAATGCAGTTACAATCGACTGTTCGAGATGTAACGGCTGTTAAGAAAGACAATGCAGAGTTAATGGAGCGGGTCCTTGAGTTAGAACGGTACAAACGCCGGTGGAATCTTAGGATTCGAGGACTAAAAGAAAAGGATGGTGAAGACATACGGGTGACGGTAGCTGATTTACTGGTCAAAATATCTCCTTCATGGTCCTCGAGCATTAACCAGATTATGGATTCAGTTCATCGAATAGGGAGACGTGAAGAAAACAAAACCAGACACGTCATAATTCAGTTCACTCAGAGATTGCATCGGGATGAGCTGTGGAGAATGACCAAGGATCACGCGATCTGCAAAGAACTTCGTATTAGCTTCATTGAAGACCTCTGCAAAACCGACAGGGAGACCCGAGCTGCACTGTGGCCTAAAATTAAAGAAGCTAGAGATGCTGGAAAGCGTGCGTACTTCAGAGGTGGTGCTGGATATATTAACGGACAGAGAGTCACTTAGGAGCACAAAAGGTAATGCTATAGGTTCAAGGAGCTTTGTTATTCATGGTTTGGAAAGGCATTTTGGATGGTTTCATCTACATCCATACTGAAGGGACATGGCCTACTTAAGTTTTTTTTTCTCTTCTCACTTCCATTTAACTTTAGTCTGTTGGACTGTTACTGACGGTTGTTAGTTTGTTTATTTGTTATGAATATTTCTTTTTCATGTATTTCACTTAATGCTAGGGGTATAAGAGAAAACACTAAGAGGAAATCAATATTTTTGTTCTGTAAGGGTGAAAAAGCACACTTTATTTTTTTGCAAGAAACCCATTCAAAAACGGAGGATGAAAAGTTTTGGGTAAACCAGTGGGGTGATAAAATTATTTTTGACCATGGATCTAACAGATCAGCAGGTGTGGCCATCTTATTTTGTAACTCACCTGGTAAAGTATTGACATCTAGATTTAGCAATAATGGCCATTGGCTAATTTCTGTTTTGAAAATCGATGATCAACTTTTTTTTCTGACTAATGTTTATGGGTTTAACAATTTAATTCAAAACAGACAGTTGATTTCAGACATTTCTAAGGTAATTGTAGACCTTAAACTCATCTATCCAACTGCTGTTATAATTATGGGTGGTGACTTTAACATGGTTAGCGATGAATGGATTGATAGGTGTCCCTCCAGATGTAATCACAGTTCTTACAACCCCGTTTTAACTGATCTTTGTCGCACTCATAATCTATTGGATCCCTGGAGATTTAAATACCCTAATGTAAAGCAATATTCATGGTTTAAACCAAACGATGTTGTAAAGTCAAGAATTGATTTTTGGTTAATCTCAGTCTCCATTATAAACCTCATTAGTGACTGTTGTATGTCTGCAGCTCCTCTCACAGACCATGCTGTTATTAAATTAAGTTTTAATCCTCCTGGTGTTAGCCAACAGAAAAAAGGGTATTGGAAATTCAATTCTAGTTTATTAAAAAGCCAATCCTTTATTGAGGGTATTAAAGCCACAATCTCAAACGTGATGTCTGATAATTCGATAGTATCATATATTTCTAAATGGGAATTTCTTAAATTTAAAATTAGAGAATATTCTGTTAATTTTGGAAAAACAATCAATAAATTGAATAGATTAACTGAATTGAATATCATTAAAGAAATAAATATATATTATAGTAAAACTTCACTTACGGATAATGATAAACAGGAACTACAAAATCTTTTAAACAAGCTGGATGACATTTATCTTTGTAAAGCGAAAGGGGCTTTTATCAGGTCCAGAGCCAAATGGATTGAGGATGGGGAAAGAAGTACCTCTTACTTCTGTCGTTTAGAAAAAAGGCGGCAAGAGAAACTTTCAATCAAAGCCTTATCACTCCAGGGCCAGGTAATCACTGATCAAGCTTCAATCACTAAGGAAGTTGTTTCATTCTATAGCAATTTATATTCCTCAGCTTTTTCCTTGGATGATGAAATTGTGTTTTTCAACCACATTAAAGACCTTATTCCCCATATAGATGCTGAAGATGTAGCGCTATGTGATGCTGAGATTACTTTGGATGAGTTGGATAAAGTAGTAAATAGTTTGGCTTCAGACAAATCTCCAGGCTGTGATGGCCTCACCGCCAATTTTTATAAACATTTTTGGTCTGTTCTAAAAGACCCTTTTTTGCTTATGCTAAAAGAAGCAACTGAAGGTATGACTTTCCCTCCCTCCATGAAACAAGGGGTTATAACTTTAATCCCTAAACCTGATAAGGACCCAAAAATTTTAGATAACTTTAGACCAATCACATTATTAAACACCGACTATAAAATTGTAACTCTCATATATGCCAACAGATTAAAATTATTTTTACATAAAATCATAAGTGATTCCCAATCCGGCTTTATGAAGGGTAGATCCATACATAACAATATTCGTTTAGTGCTTGATCTTTTAGATTACAGACATCTAGTTGAAGATGGTGGCTTTATTCTTTTCATTGACTTCTACAAGGCATTTGATTCAATTGAACACCCATTTATTTTTGATTGTTTAAAATTGTTTGGTTTTGGAGATAAATTTAGAAATATTATAAAATCCCTTTATGAAAATTCAAATAGCTCAATTTCTTTATCAGGAGGTACATCACCAAGATTTCCAATCAATCGTGGCATAAAACAGGGCTGCCCAATTTCCCCATTTCTTTTTATTTTAACCACAGAGATGCTTTCTATCCTTGTTAAGAATTCAAGCATAGCACCTTTAGAGGTTCTTGGCCAGCCAGTAATCATCAGCCAGTTTGCTGATGACACTACCATTTTCATGAAACGGCTATCTGAGGTCCCCAAAATTTTACAAATAATTCACACTTTCTCTAAAGCCTCAGGTCTAAAAATGAATTTAAATAAGTGTGAATTAATGCCAATTCATCAATGTAATTTAACGGAGGCCTATAACATCCCAATAAGATCGGTAGTTAAGTATTTAGGAATGTTTATTTCAAAAGATTCTGGTGAAATGGAAGACAGGAATGTGTGGAAAGTCTTAGATAAATGTCAAACTAAACTGAACTCTTGGTTGTTGCGTGATATAAGCTTACTTGGTAGAGTTTTTTTGACAAAGATGGAAGGCATCTCAAGATTAATTTATCCTGCATACACAATAGCAATTTCGAATAGAGCCATTAAAAAAATAAACCAGATCAACTTTGGTTTTATATGGAGAAAGAAAACCCATTACATTAAAAGGGTAGTGATGACAAAAGATTATAAAGACGGTGGGTTACAAGCCATTGATTTTGATTCTATAAATGGGACCCTAAAAATTAATTGGTTGAAATCCTTTTTGAATAACAATAACTGTTGGTTTCACATTCCCAGAGAATTATTTAAAAAATTAGGAGGAATAGAGTTTTTACTTAATTGTGATTTCACAGTTCAACGTCTGCCAATTAAATTATCCAATTTTCATCAACAGGTTTTGTTATATTGGAAGATTTTATATAACCATAATTTCACACCCCATAATTCACCATTATGGAATAATAGATATATTACGGTCAGGAACAAATCAATGTTTGAAAAGAATTGGATGGAGAAAGGTATTTGGTCAGTGTCTCATTTAATTGATATAAATAGTGGAATTATATCATATGAAAATTTCTGTGTTAAATATAATATTATTTGTAATCGAGCCAAATTTGATTCTATTACTAAAGCCATTCCTAAGTCTGTTGTATGCCTAATTAAAGAAACTCTCTTATATTCTGATGCTGCAATCCCACATCTCCCAGTTCTTTTAGTTGATGGCCGTGAGTTCAAAGAATCCAAACTTTCAAACATAACTGTTAGAAATATTTTCAATGACATTTCTTATCCTGTAATAATTTATAAAAACTCAATTTTAAATTATTTTTCAAAAGACACCATTCACAGACTTAGAACCAAATATTTAAAATTCCCCTTACCTCCCAAAGTAAAAGAAAATCATTTCAAAATTCTAAATGCGATATATCCATCAAGTGAATTTTTACGTCTTAGATTTGGATTTGACTCAAATAAATGTGTATTTTGTGATGACATTGAAACCACAGAGCATTTGTTTTTTCACTGCATGTATGTGGAGGCCTTATGGACTGATATTTATGACTGGCTTTACCCAAAGATATTTCTCCTCAAAGACTTCACTGCAAAGGACATTACATATGGACTTTTACTGGAAAATAACAAAGACAATTTCTTGGTTAATAATATCCTCATGCTTGGGAAATTTTTTGTACATAAATCAAAATACAGAAAGGTGATACCGAGGTTTTTTGCATTTCATGCTGAATTTGTTTCATTTATAAAAGCCCTTAAAGTGATTAAGAAGAAAAATGCAACTAGTCTTTTGTCCATCATATGTGAATATGATTTAGAAGAAAAACCCTAGCCCCTTATTATTAGTATTATTATTATTATTATTTTTTTTTTTTTTTTTTTTTTTATTATTATTATTTAATTTATATATATATTTTTTTTTGTATATGTGTATTGTTGTTTTATACATCTGCACCTGATTTGTACGTTTAATGTTTACAACTATTATTATTGCCTTATTGTTTGTACATGAATATTTGTTCAATAAAAAAAAAAAAAAAAAAAAAAAAAAAAAGTCTGAGGCCGGAAGTGGCGGAGTTGTAATCTCAGACCGGAGATAGACGGAGAATTATTAAACGTTAAAATCTATTAAAATGCTTTTTCATTCACATCAAATGCTCAAGCTTTATTTTTTAAGATTTGTGTTACATTTATTTTAATTCATTTATGACACACAAAAAATGGATAATAAACTATACATTTAACTAAAAAAAAAACTATTAACAATTATCTGTAGCAAATAACAATTCTTATGTTTTACATTATTTTACACAAAAACATAAACAGACACATACATACGTGTGTGCATTTATAAAATAATTCATCTCATAAGGCAAAAAGTTCCTCAGTCATTCTGAAATCGCCCTATATAATTATAAATAATATACAGTTGCATCTCAAATATCGTAAATATATATTTTTAAATTAAATCTTTTTAATACATTTCTTAAAACAAGCACAACACGCACTCTGATCTCACGGTAATTTGATGTCCAGTGAATCGCTGTGTGCAAGCCCTGCATTTTTATTGACGTGGGTCTTGATTACAATCCATGCTCTTGATATAATGGGTATGATTTTCTAACAAAGTTAGCGTCCGTACGGAGCATAAAAGACAGAAAACCCGCATGCCTGCATAATCACATCACCGTATTATTTACAACGACACAGAAGTAGCGGAATGCCTTATAAGGCCAACTTCCGGCCTCAGACTGTCATGACGTATGTTTCTGCGCTTCTGCAGTTGGTTAGTATTGAAGAAAAACGTGCACACGCTCTTGAGATTATCACGTTAAAATGAAACAATTGCTGCGTCCGAAAACTCAAGGCAGTGACTTGTTGCCTCGCTGCCTCATGAGGAAATGACTTCGGAGGCATGAAGCTAGCTCAGAGAAAGACTTTCGGACACACTTCTAAGGCAGCGTGTTTGAAATTTAAACAGAGGGCGCCTTTGTGATAACTAATCACATATTTGAAAACTACAATACTAATTTCTCGCTAGAAATGCAATTAAAAGGTGTAAAAAGTACAAATATACCTTTATTTACACTAAATTTGTGGTCCAGTCGCGTCCTTGGCCGCCATTTTATTTTTTCGAACTCGACCGGACTCGACCAATCACATTCTTAATGTACGTCCACGCATAGGTATCTCAGGAGACAGGAAGTAAAGCAAACATTGAATTCGGACATGCCTTGATGCCTTGCTGCCTTGGAAAGCTGCCTCAGAAGGCAGCAATTTAGAGTTTTTGGACGCAGCCAATATTCAATCAGAAAGCGGATGATGGAAAATGGAAGCAGTCATGGCGCAGTACAAAGTGAAGTTGATGCAAAGTGAACTTGTAGGCTCCATGTTCTTGCTGTCTTCAAAACTTCATCCAAACCCTTTTCTTAATTTCCTATGAATTTTCTGTGAAAATTCCAAACACTATCATTAAATTTCTTCCTGCATATCGTCCGCCATGCTTATTCTGAAGTCTCACAAGATTTTCTGAGATTTCCTGTGTCCACAGTCGAGACTCTGGTTGAAAATCTGTTCATGTGTGTTGTGCTGTCTTTGACACATCATGGCAAACCACAACTAGGTGCAAAACGGTTAAATCTAGGATTTTTTATCCTGTTTGTGGTCTATCACATTTTGAAAATCTTATAAGATTTAAAAAATCTTTCTGTGTACCCAGTATTAGATGTTCTTTAGATTATCTTAAGAAGTAATAAAGAATATATATTTTATATTAAGTACAAAACTAGTATGTGAAAACAGAGCACATCTTTACTCCTTTCAGTAATTTCAAGCCTCTACTTTCCTTAATTTCATGTAAGCTAAAGCAAGTTGCAAAGCAGTTGGAGAGTTGGACTAAATTAATAATAATTTAGCACGAATTTGACTATATTCCTCAACATCAGCTCTTATTGTCTTTGATCAAAGTCAAGTGATTTTGTCCTGGAAGTGTAAAAATGGGTTATATCCACCCAGTCAACACGTGATGCAATGATCACAGTGACATCACAGCCTAAAAAAAAATAAGAGAACTGTATGACAATATTGATCCCTGTCAGCACCTTCCCCTGACATTAGAAGAAAGATGGACTCCTGCACAGCAATAACAGCAAGATTTAATGGGGCTAATAAAAGTACGTATGAGTGAAGTGGGGAGGAATTTGATGCTAAGGCAGAAAATGAAAGACTTCATATGGTGCTTGACAAAAAGTATGCTCAGTCAATATTTGAGACATCAAGTTCCTAATCTACCCCTTAAAGTAACCACTCAGGGTGCTCATCAGAACAACCAAGCATCATAACAAAAAGAGCAGAGTATGCTGCACAGCTCACAGCAAAGCAGGCTGAAATAAAGATAGAAGAGGCTAGTGCTGCACAAATGGAAGAACTTAAAAGACTCGAAAATAAAAAAAGATCACCAAGCAGAGAAGCAGACTCCTCCAGTATCTCAAAAGGAAATAAAAATGAACAGATTTGTGAGAACAATAAAAATGTGCAAACACACCATACAAACAATGATGCATTGTTAGCACAAGCCCTACATGACACCACTGAGCCCTTTATTCTTTTCCCGTTCCCTACGAAAGGGAGCTCTAGAAACAGCAGCACAAAAGGCAATAGAAGCTATTCGGCCCCGAACAGGGCCCTGAACCCTGGATCCTTAGTTGCACTACCAAGTGAGCTATCCGGGCTCACATCAGAGATCCAGGGCTTCATGCGTCTTGTCTTCTATGTTCCGATAAGGCCGGCATGCAAGTACGGGATTTTATTACCATGACCTGTTATGAACAGCGAAAATATTACTAGAATGACAGAATGAGCAAATAACTGCTCCAGTCTTCAAACAGAGTGCGTAATATCTATTTAAGTTGAAAAAATCTTGCTTCTGCGTGAGACTCTCTTTACTTCAGGAAAAACAGTCTTCATTCAAAACGTCACCAGAGAGGCAACGTTTCTAAGCTCAAGGAAATGTAGCTATGTCTACGTTACATGCCGAAGAAAAAGAGAGACTGGCCAAAATTGCCAAAGCTGACTGTATTTCAAGTCATCCTGGCGGGGTATTGGGTAAAGTTTTCAACCAGCAATGATCGGATAAACCTCATAGGCTACGATATTGCCTCTGTGAAAGAATGATGGAAAAGGTCACGACCTCTCCTGTTCACATTCCCGGACGCTGGACGACAGGGTTCAAGCTTTGGGCCTGGAGTGTGCAGAAAAAAACTTGAAGGTCAGGCAACAAGCCGATCACAAAAAAAGTCAGGGGCTGCAAGACCCCAACAGACTACGGCGGGAAGGGCTGCCGTGACCCGGATTCGAACCGGGGTTGCTGCGGCCACAACGCAGAGTTCTAACCACTATACGATCACGGCGTGCCAAGAAACCTGCATGCGGGTCTGCCTGAGTACAATGGCTGTGAGGGGACTGCCGTCTCTATGCAGAAGTCACAATCATTTTTGAGTTTCTTTCATCGGCAAAACTTCAGCAAAAGCCCTGTCGAAGTAGATTCGGTCCCCGAGGCAGAAAGCTGCCATGAAAGCCAAAGGGAAAACTCTAAAGACGTAGTCGGCAGGATTCGAACTTGTGCGGGGAGACCCCAATGGATTTCTAGTCCATCGCCTTAAACACTCGGCCACAACTACATGCCTTCAGTGTTGGTAAACTTTATTCTTTCCCCGTTCCCTACGAAACGGAGCTCTAGACACACCAGCACAAAAGGCGATCGAGGGTACTCGATCGCCCGAACAGGGACTTGAACCCTGGACCCTCAGATTAAAAGTCTTATGCTATACCGACTGAGCTATCCGGGCTCACAGAAGAGTCCCAGGGCTTCACGCCTCAGGCAAGAACGGGATTTCATTACCATAACCTGTTAGCTACTCTTTGGTCTATGGACAGGGTAAATATTACTAGAATGCCAGAATGGGTGGGTAACTGCTTCAGTCTTCAAACAGAGTGCGTATTATCTATTTAAGTGGAGAAATCTTGCTCTTGCTTGAGACTCTCTTTACTTCAGGAAAAGCAGTCTTCATCCAAAATGTCACCAGAGAGGCAACGTTTCTAAGCTCAAGGAAATGTAGCTACGTCTACGTAACATGCCGAAGTGACTCTTGAGCTGCACGAGAAAAAGCACATTTGACAAAACGTGACCCTTGCCCGTGAAAACCCATCTAAAATCTTTTTTGTGATTTGGTCTTTTCTACATAAAACCGTCCAACATACATAAAGGGTGTCGTGTGAAAACATCACCGTGATATCCTTGGTAGTGATTGCCACACGGAGGGTCGAAATCAATGCGATGTCAAGTACCGGAATCAAACTTTGACGCTTTTAATCTCAGGACTATAAACATCAAAACAAAAAAACACACACAACAAACTTCTCTTTTGCAACAAACTCGTAAGTCTCTCAAGAGACTGGCAAAAATTGCCAAAGCTGACTGTATTTCAAGTCATCCTGGCGGGGTATTGGGTAAAGTTTTCAACCAGCAATGATCACGCCTCGGATAAACCTCATAGGCTACGATATTGCCTCTGCGAAAGAATGATGGAAAAGGTCACGACCTCTCCTGTTCACATTCCCGGACGCTGGACGACAGGGTGGTATTCAAGCTTAAAAACTGAAATTAGACTTCAGGTGCTGCTTTGCTGCATGTTGTGCCTTTTCAGCAGGTGAGAGATCTGCACAACAAGTTTGTTCATAATCCGCTTTCTACTTAGAAAAGCAAAAGTGCAAATACACGTTTGAATTATTTAAGGAAAACAATCGGGGGGAGAGAATTGTGGGAATCCTGAAAACAAAGAGGGTGGAGCCATAGTCCTTAACCTCTCAGAAAATGGCTCAGGTTAGGATCAACTGGATTAGCGACGATCTACAACAGTTGTAAACAAAGACCTGTTCCAGCTCTTCTATGGTTTCATGCTGTACGTGCAGTATATGGTCAAAACCATATACTTGAGCTGCAGAAATAAAGCAGCTCGTGAGCTGGAACGTCCAACAAGAGTAGTCCAAAGCCAGGGAACAGACACTCGTAGTCGGCAGGGTTTGAACCTGCGCGGGGAGACCCCAAAGGATTTCAAGTCCATAGCCTTAACCACCACAAGGAGTGGTTAAGGCGATGGACTGCTAATCCATTGTGCTCTGCACGCGTGGGTTCGAATCCCATCCTCGTCGTTTGTCGTTACCTTTGAACTGCAACTGCAACCAAGGCGTATAAGCCACAATTTCAAGCCCTCCTGCAAAAAACGTGTAATGCTGGAGGCCAAAACTTTTGCGTGAAGCAGAACTCTGTCGGCTGACTCCAGTGATCCGGGTTCAAACGTGGTGGAACTTTCTCAAATAACTCTTCCAGTTTACTGCATGACATTATACGGCAAGCGGTGGCAAGATACTAATAACTTCAAGGCTGTTACTGTTAGCACTCTGCATTTTGAATCCAGATTCTCAGGGGGCACTTGAGTGTTTTCAGACTCTAAAGTCCATCCTACGTGCCTACTGTCTAGAAAGTGGTAAAGACTAGGTTGAGGGGTTGCCTTTGTTGATGTTCAGTGTAAGTGGAACAGTACAGTACAGGAATCATAACAACTGGAAACATAAGCAGAATGGTTGAAAGCATACGTTGTCTCTACCACAATTTGTATAGGTCAGTGCTAGAGCATTTAACAGCAGATAGAGACGTCCCACGTTCACTTGGACATTCTCACGAGGGCTTTAAGTATATAGCTCAGTGCTCAGTGGTAGAGCATTTGACTGCAGATCAAGAGGTCCCCGGTTCAAATCCGGGTGCCCCCTTAGAAAAAGCCCACATGCTTGCAGCGGTAGGTCGGCGTGCTAATGTTTCTGAAAGTTCAAAGTTCGTCCTGGAACCGTCTAACGCAGGTGTAGGCAACGTCATTCCTGGAGTGCCGCATTCCTGCAGAATTTATCTTCAGCTCTTATCGTAGCTCTGTGGCTAATTAAGGTCTAAAGGGTCGGCTGAAAACTACAAAACTAGGTTTTATCAGGGTTGGAAATAAAATCTGCAGTACTGCAGCATTACAGGGCCGACGTTGCCCACCACGGTTGTAACGCTAAAGCCGGACATACACTGTGGGATTTCAGCACAATCGTGGCTAAATGCCAACGTACAAGGTTTGCCTGTTTCAAAAGAAATATACATGCATTCCCAGCAAATGCGTCGCCTTTCTCATACAGTATGTGCGGTTACTTTATACGACCGTTAGGGGTTTTCCCTTTAAAATGTGTGGCGTACAAAGAAAATATGTGGCAGAATCTGTTCAAACAACCAGGGACCGTGAGAGGCAGGTTTCTGTAGTGTAGTGGTTATCACGTTCGCCTCACACGCGAAAGGTCCTCGGTTCGAAACCGAGCAGAAGCAGCATGTGCCTTTTGATACAAAGCCAGGTCAAACTTCTTTCGTGATGCACTTTACCATGAAGTGCCATGAAGCACTTTCAAAGTTACACACAGTGGTAGGTTTCCGCCTCACACGCGACAGGTGGCCTGCTCGCAAGTGTGCGAAAAGCATTGCCCCTTTGGGGAGTGTTGCACAGAAAGAGAAAATGTGTGGCCGAATCAATCAAAACAACCGAAGAATCCAAATGAGCAGGGGCCTCATTTATAAACATTGCGTACGCACAAAAGGCGGCGTACGCCACTCTCTACGCAATAGTTGTTATTTATAAAAAGCAAACTTGACGGGAAAATGTGCGGTCTGTCACGCAAGCTCGGACCCAGGCGTACGCACAAAAACGGGTGAAATGAGAAATGGCGACACCGACGGCAGAATGAAGGAACACGTGAAAGTGAAAGTAAAAATGACAACACTACCTCTCATAAATAACATGAAGACTTCTGTTGTGTCGAAGTCTGTTGCCACTATGTTCCCCCTATTTTTCCCTTCGGTGTGGTGTTTTTGTGGCGTTTTTATCACGTTATAGGTTTTATTATTTATATATTTAAAGTTTTAATGTCTACTGAGATGTATATGTGTGCATTTCTGTAATGTATCTGTATTGTTCTTAATGGTATGTCAATTATTTTTAAAGTATTAATAATATTATATGTATAATATTTATTTAACTATGTATGCAAACATTACATTTTTAAAACGACCAGTAAAGGAAAAAAAAAGAAAAAGACAGGCTATATTTTAAAAGAAATACCCTAATAGAAAACTGTCAAATGTATGAAATATTTAATAAATTGTATTATAAAATACATGATATTATGCCTTTTTAGTATAACCAATTAAAATCTTTAATCTTTCTAAATGTAACGTGATGAAAGCGCTATAAGGGCACACTGAAGGGAAACATAGGGGGAACTGAGTTCGACACAACACTTCACAAAGCAAGTCTTACAATTAACAGCCTACACGAACACCCGTTTGATCGATCAGCAGTGAAACAAAAAAATAAAGAAATCGAAAATTACAACAGAAATTCAAATGAACACATATTTGCTAAAAGAAAAGTGAAATAGGTTCTGCAATAATATTGGCATGTTGTGCAATTCATCCTCATAAAGAATATAGTTAACAGAACGAAATAATGTACAAAACTGATATTCTTGTCAATGTGTCCGTCTGGCGGAGCATATATAGATGCAATTACATAGACAGATAGATAGATAATTAAGGAGATATATAGTTAGATAGATAGATAAATAAATAGATAGATGTATTAATTGTCCACTGGGGAAAGTTGTTTTCATAGTAAACCATATCTTCATAATCTACGGAATTATGGTATTCATCCATATGCCTTTAGTGTGTTTATTTTTGATAAAACAATGTATAGCGTATGTCTCAACCATTCAGGAAGCAACAAGAAATTACATTTGCGCTGAACAATGTCCCATTTCCACGTCGATTATTACCGACATCTGTAGCTTGTCAGATGCAATTAAATGAATGGAAATAAAATGCCCCATCACAATGCGTAATGCCCACACTGTGCCCTCCAAACAACGTTTTTCTCCTCTTTTCCACCTCGCCAACGAAAACTTCTACTTCACATTGAGTGAATTTACGTTTTTTTTTATTTCCTCTATGTGTTTGCCATGATTTCGCAATCAATGCATATTAACTTGTGGGCGTTTCACGGACTATTTATGGGCAACTATGGGCGTGTCATGAAGCCGCAAAAGCTGCGCTACATTTAGAATTGATTGTGATTTATTAAGGGAAAAATGTGTAGGATGTGCGTGCGCACGGTTTTATAAATCCGAATATTTCTGTGCGTACGCACGTCCTATGTTTCATCCGTACGCCACTTCTGACGCAAATCCTACGCAAAGTTTTATAAATGAGGCCCCAGGTCTCTATGGTGTAGTGGTTAACACGCTCGCCTCACACGCGAAAGGTTCTCGGTTCCTCTGAAATAAACGCTTTGTTAGAGATGTGAAAGGGTTTAAGCCACATTGATTTAATTACGTGAACAGTTAAATCAGTTTGCGAACCCGATCGTCGGTTTGTGAGAGTTAAACTTACGGCGGGTGAGGGTTTTAAAGTTCAGTCTACATTACCCAGCAATTTAGGCCAACGAAAACCTCTTGTTCCCTTTACGTAAAGTCTTGAATGGTTTTCGCCTGTTTCATGTTGAAATCTGTTGAAAACAATTTTGAAAAAAAACCCTATCATTTAAAGGTCAGTCCTTTTTATGATTTCTAAACATGTGTAAGGCGATGGATTGCTAATCCACAGTTCTCTTAACGCCTTTACCTTCCATTAGGCTGATATGAACGCTTTCTAAAAGATAGCATTTCATTACCTCAACAGTTGATTCAACTTGACACAAGCTGCTATGTACTTGCTGGTCGGTTAGGATTAGGGAAATGCCCAAAGGAAGCGGTTCCAAGGACGAGGTGGCCGAGTGGTTAAGGCGATGGACTGCTAATCCATTGTGCTCTGCACGCGTGGGTTCGAATCCCATCCTCGTCGTTTGTCGTTACCTTTGAACTGCAACTGCAACCAAGGCGTATAAGCCACAATTTCAAGCCCTCCTGCAAAAATCGTGTAATGCTGGAGGCCAAAACTTTTGCGTGAAGCAGAACTCTGTCGGCTGACTCCAGTGATCCGGGTTCAAACGTGGTGGAACTTTCTCAAATAACTCTTCCAGTTTACTGCATGACATTATACGGCAAGCGGTGGCAAGATACTAATAACTTCAAGGCTGTTACTGTTAGCACTCTGCATTTTGAATCCAGATTCTCAGGGGGCACTTGAGTGTTTTCAGACTCTAAAGTCCATCCTACGTGCCTACTGTCTAGAAAGTGGCAAAGACTAGAATGAGGGGTTGTCTTTGTTGATGTTCAGTGTAAGTGGAACAGTACAGTACAGGAATCATAACAACTGGAAACATAAGCAGAATGGTTGAAAGCATACGTTGTCTCTACCACAATTTGTATAGGTCAGTGCTAGAGCATTTAACAGCAGATAGAGACGTCCCACGTTCACTTGGACATTCTCACGATGGCTTTAATTGCTGCGACGTACAACACGTGAAGCTTTTTCAATTCTTCAGCGTGGTGTTGGTTTCACGGGGGTATAGCTCAGTGGTAGAGCATTTGACTGCAGATCAAGAGGTCCCCGGTTCAAATCCGGGTGCCCCCTTAGAAAAAGCCCACATGCTTGCAGCGGTAGGTCGGCGTGCTAATGTTTCTGAAAGTTCAAAGTTCGTCCTGGAACCTTCTAACGCAGGTGTAGGCAACGTCATTCCTGCAGAATTTATCTTCAGCTCTTATCGTAGCTCTGTGGCTAATTAAGGTCTAAAGGGTCAGCTGAAAACTACAAAACTAGGTTTTATCAGGGTTGGAAATAAAATCTGCAGTACTGCGGCATTACAGGGCCGACGTTGCCCACCACGGTTGTAACGCTAAAGCCGGACATACACTGTGGGATTTCAGCACAATCGTGGCTAAATGCCAACGTACAAGGTTTGCCTTTTCCAAAAGAAACATACATGCATTCCCAGCAAATGCGTCGCCTTTCTCATACAGTATGTGCGGTTACTTTAAACGACCGTTAGGGGTTTTCCCTTTAAAATGTGTGGCGTACAGAGAAAATATGTGGCAGAATCTGTTCAAACAACCAGGACCGTGAGAGGCAGGTTTCTGTAGTGTAGTGGTTATCACATTCGCCTCACACGCGAAAGGTCCTCGGTTCGAAACCGAGCAGAAACAGCATGTGCCTTTTGATACAAAGCCAGGTCAAACTTCTTTCGTGATGCACTTTACCATGAAGTGCCATGAAGCACTTTCAAAGTTACACACAGTGGTAGGTTTCCGCCTCACACGCGACAGGTTGCCTGCTCGCAAGTGTGCGAAAAGCATTGCCCCTTTGGGGAGTGTTGCACAGAAAGAGAAAATGTGTGGCCGAATCAATCAAAACAACCGAAGAATCCAAATGAGCAGGTTTCTATGGTGTAGTGGTTAACACGCTCGCCTCACACGCGAAAGGTTCTCGGTTCCTCTGAAATAAACGCTTTGTTAGAGATGTGAAAGGGTTTAAGCCACATTGATTTAATTACGTGAACAGTTAAATCAGTTTGCGAACCCGATCGTCGGTTTGTGAGAGTTAAACTTACGGCGGGTGAGGGTTTTAAAGTTCAGTCTACATTACCCAGCAATTTAGGCCAACGAAAACCTCTTGTTCCCTTTACGTAAAGTCTTGAATGGTTTTCGCCTGTTTCATGTTGAAATCTGTTGAAAACAATTTTGAAAAAAACCCCTATCATTTAAAGGTCAGTCCTTTTATGATTTCTAAACATGTCTAAGGCGATGGATTGCTAATCCACAGTTCTCTTAACGCCTTTACCTTCCATTAGGCTGATATGAACGCTTTCTAAAAGATAGCATTTCATTACCTCAACAGTTGATTCAACTTGACACAAGCTGCTATGTACTTGCTGGTCGGTTAGGATTAGGGAAATGCCCAAAGGAAGCGGTTCCAAGGACGAGGTGGCCGAGTGGTTAAGGCGATGGACTGCTAATCCATTGTGCTCTGCACGCGTGGGTTCGAATCCCATCCTCGTCGTTTGTCGTTACCTTTGAACTGCAACTGCAACCAAGGCGTATAAGCCACAATTTCAAGCCCTCCTGCAAAAAACGTGTAATGCTGGAGGCCAAAACTTTTGCGTGAAGCAGAACTCTGTCGGCTGACTCCAGTGATCCGGGTTCAAACGTGGTGGAACTTTCTCAAATAACTCTTCCAGTTTACTGCATGACATTATACGGCAAGCGGTGGCAAGATACTAATAACTTCAAGGCTGTTACTGTTAGCACTCTGCATTTTGAATCCAGATTCTCAGGGGGCACTTGAGTGTTTTCAGACTCTAAAGTCCATCCTACGTGCCTACTGTCTAGAAAGTGGCAAAGACTAGAATGAGGGGTTGTCTTTGTTGATGTTCAGTGTAAGTGGAACAGTACAGTACAGGAATCATAACAACTGGAAACATAAGCAGAATGGTTGAAAGCATACGTTGTCTCTACCACAATTTGTATAGGTCAGTGCTAGAGCATTTAACAGCAGATAGAGACGTCCCACGTTCACTTGGACATTCTCACGAGGGCTTTAAGTATATAGCTCAGTGCTCAGTGGTAGAGCATTTGACTGCAGATCAAGAGGTCCCCGGTTCAAATCCGGGTGCCCCCTTAGAAAAAGCCCACATGCTTGCAGCGGTAGGTCGGCGTGCTAATGTTTCTGAAAGTTCAAAGTTCGTCCTGGAACCTTCTAACGCAGGTGTAGGCAACGTCATTCCTGGAGTGCCGCATTCCTGCAGAATTTATCTTCAGCTCTTATCGTAGCTCTGTGGCTAATTAAGGTCTAAAGGGTCGGCTGAAAACTACAAAACTAGGTTTTATCAGGGTTGGAAATAAAATCTGCAGTACTGCAGCATTACAGGGCCGACGTTGCCCACCACGGTTGTAACGCTAAAGCCGGACATACACTGTGGGATTTCAGCACAATCGTGGCTAAATGCCAACGTACAAGGTTTGCCTGTTTCAAAAGAAATATACATGCATTCCCAGCAAATGCGTCGCCTTTCTCATACAGTATGTGCGGTTACTTTATACGACCGTTAGGGGTTTTCCCTTTAAAATGTGTGGCGTACAAAGAAAATATGTGGCAGAATCTGTTCAAACAACCAGGGACCGTGAGAGGCAGGTTTCTGTAGTGTAGTGGTTATCACGTTCGCCTCACACGCGAAAGGTCCTCGGTTCGAAACCGAGCAGAAACAGCATGTGCCTTTTGATACAAAGCCAGGTCAAACTTCTTTCGTGATGCACTTTACCATGAAGTGCCATGAAGCACTTTCAAAGTTACACACAGTGGTAGGTTTCCGCCTCACACGCGACAGGTGGCCTGCTCGCAAGTGTGCGAAAAGCATTGCCCCTTTGGGGAGTGTTGCACAGAAAGAGAAAATGTGTGGCCGAATCAATCAAAACAACCGAAGAATCCAAATGAGCAGGTCTCTATGGTGTAGTGGTTAACACGCTCGCCTCACACGCGAAAGGTTCTCGGTTCCTCTGAAATAAACGCTTTGTTAGAGATGTGAAAGGGTTTAAGCCACATTGATTTAATTACGTGAACAGTTAAATCAGTTTGCGAACCCGATCGTCGGTTTGTGAGAGTTAAACTTACGGCGGGTGAGGGTTTTAAAGTTCAGTCTACATTACCCAGCAATTTAGGCCAACGAAAACCTCTTGTTCCCTTTACGTAAAGTCTTGAATGGTTTTCGCCTGTTTCATGTTGAAATCTGTTGAAAACAATTTTGAAAAAAACCCTATCATTTAAAGGTCAGTCCTTTTTATGATTTCTAAACATGTGTAAGGCGATGGATTGCTAATCCACAGTTCTCTTAACGCCTTTACCTTCCATTAGGCTGATATGAACGCTTTCTAAAAGATAGCATTTCATTACCTCAACAGTTGATTCAACTTGACACAAGCTGCTATGTACTTGCTGGTCGGTTAGGATTAGGGAAATGCCCAAAGGAAGGGGTTCCAAGGACGAGGTGGCCGAGTGGTTAAGGCGATGGACTGCTAATCCATTGTGCTCTGCACGCGTGGGTTCGAATCCCATCCTCGTCGTTTGTCGTTACCTTTGAACTGCAACTGCAACCAAGGCGTATAAGCCACAATTTCAAGCCCTCCTGCAAAAAACGTGTAATGCTGGAGGCCAAAACTTTTGCGTGAAGCAGAACTCTGTCGGCTGACTCCAGTGATCCGGGTTCAAACGTGGTGGAACTTTCTCAAATAACTCTTCCAGTTTACTGCATGACATTATACGGCAAGCGGTGGCAAGATACTAATAACTTCAAGGCTGTTACTGTTAGCACTCTGCATTTTGAATCCAGATTCTCAGGGGGCACTTGAGTGTTTTCAGACTCTAAAGTCCATCCTACGTGCCTACTGTCTAGAAAGTGGCAAAGACTAGAATGAGGGGTTGTCTTTGTTGATGTTCAGTGTAAGTGGAACAGTACAGTACAGGAATCATAACAACTGGAAACATAAGCAGAATGGTTGAAAGCATACGTTGTCTCTACCACAATTTGTATAGGTCAGTGCTAGAGCATTTAACAGCAGATAGAGACGTCCCACGTTCACTTGGACATTCTCACGATGGCTTTAATTGCTGCGACGTACAACACGTGAAGCTTTTTCAATTCTTCAGCGTGGTGTTGGTTTCACGGGGGTATAGCTCAGTGGTAGAGCATTTGACTGCAGATCAAGAGGTCCCCGGTTCAAATCCGGGTGCCCCCTTAGAAAAAGCCCACATGCTTGCAGCGGTAGGTCGGCGTGCTAATGTTTCTGAAAGTTCAAAGTTCGTCCTGGAACCTTCTAACGCAGGTGTAGGCAATGTCATTCCTGCAGAATTTATCTTCAGCTCTTATCTTCAGCTCTTATCGTAGCTCTGTGGCTAATTAAGGTCTAAAGGGTCAGCTGAAAACTACAAAACTAGGTTTTATCAGGGTTGGAAATAAAATCTGCAGTACTGCGGCATTACAGGGCCGACGTTGCCCACCACGGTTGTAACGCTAAAGCCGGACATACACTGTGGGATTTCAGCACAATCGTGGCTAAATGCCAACGTACAAGGTTTGCCTGTTCCAAAAGAAACATACATGCATTCCCAGCAAATGCGTCGCCTTTCTCATACAGTATGTGCGGTTACTTTAAACGACCGTTAGGGGTTTTCCCTTTAAAATGTGTGGCGTACAGAGAAAATATGTGGCAGAATCTGTTCAAACAACCAGGACCGTGAGAGGCAGGTTTCTGTAGTGTAGTGGTTATCACATTCGCCTCACACGCGAAAGGTCCTCGGTTCGAAACCGAGCAGAAACAGCATGTGCCTTTTGATACAAAGCCAGGTCAAACTTCTTTCGTGATGCACTTTACCATGAAGTGCCATGAAGCACTTTCAAAGTTACACACAGTGGTAGGTTTCCGCCTCACACGCGACAGGTTGCCTGCTCGCAAGTGTGCGAAAAGCATTGCCCCTTTGGGGAGTGTTGCACAGAAAGAGAAAATGTGTGGCCGAATCAATCAAAACAACCGAAGAATCCAAATGAGCAGGTTTCTATGGTGTAGTGGTTAACACGCTCGCCTCACACGTGAAAGGTTCTCGGTTCCTCTGAAATAAACGCTTTGTTAGAGATGTGAAAGGGTTTAAGCCACATTGATTTAATTACGTGAACAGTTAAATCAGTTTGCGAACCCGATCGTCGGTTTGTGAGAGTTAAACTTACGGCGGGTGAGGGTTTTAAAGTTCAGTCTACATTACCCAGCAATTTAGGCCAACGAAAACCTCTTGTTCCCTTTACGTAAAGTCTTGAATGGTTTTCGCCTGTTTCATGTTGAAATCTGTTGAAAACAATTTTGAAAAAAACCCCTATCATTTAAAGGTCAGTCCTTTTTATGATTTCTAAACATGTCTAAGGCGATGGATTGCTAATCCACAGTTCTCTTAACGCCTTTACCTTCCATTAGGCTGATATGAACGCTTTCTAAAAGATAGCATTTCATTACCTCAACAGTTGATTCAACTTGACACAAGCTGCTATGTACTTGCTGGTCGGTTAGGATTAGGGAAATGCCCAAAGGAAGTGGTTCCAAGGACGAGGTGGCCGAGTGGTTAAGGCGATGGACTGCTAATCCATTGTGCTCTGCACGCGTGGGTTCGAATCCCATCCTCGTCGTTTGTCGTTACCTTTGAACTGCAACTGCAACCAAGGCGTATAAGCCACAATTTCAAGCCCTCCTGCAAAAAACGTGTAATGCTGGAGGCCAAAACTTTTGCGTGAAGCAGAACTCTGTCGGCTGACTCCAGTGATCCGGGTTCAAACGTGGTGGAACTTTCTCAAATAACTCTTCCAGTTTACTGCATGACATTATACGGCAAGCGGTGGCAAGATACTAATAACTTCAAGGCTGTTACTGTTAGCACTCTGCATTTTGAATCCAGATTCTCAGGGGGCACTTGAGTGTTTTCAGACTCTAAAGTCCATCCTACGTGCCTACTGTCTAGAAAGTGGTAAAGACTAGGTTGAGGGGTTGCCTTTGTTGATGTTCAGTGTAAGTGGAACAGTACAGTACAGGAATCATAACAACTGGAAACATAAGCAGAATGGTTGAAAGCATACGTTGTCTCTACCACAATTTGTATAGGTCAGTGCTAGAGCATTTAACAGCAGATAGAGACGTCCCACGTTCACTTGGACATTCTCACGATGGCTTTATTTGCTGCGACGTACAACACGTGAAGCTTTTTCAATTCTTCAGCGTGGTGTTGGTTTCACGGGGGTATAGCTCAGTGGTAGAGCATTTGACTGCAGATCAAGAGGTCCCCGGTTCAAATCCGGGTGCCCCCTTAGAAAAAGCCCACATGCTTGCAGCGGTAGGTCGGCGTGCTAATGTTTCTGACGCAAAGTTCGTCCTGGAACCTTCTAACGCAGGTGTAGGCAACGTCATTCCTGGAGTGCAGAATTTATCTTCAGCTCTTATCGTAGCTCTGTGGCTAATTAAGGTCTAAAGGGTCGGCTGAAAACTACAAAACTAGGTTTTATCAGGGTTGGAAATAAAATCTGCAGTACTGCAGCATTACAGGGCCGACGTTGCCCACCACGGTTGTAACGCTAAAGCCGGACATACACTGTGGGATTTCAGCACAATCGTGGCTAAATGCCAACGTACAAGGTTTGCCTGTTTCAAAAGAAACATACATGCATTCCCAGCAAATGCGTCGCCTTTCTCATACAGTATGTGCGGTTACTTTAAACGACCGTTAGGGGTTTTCCCTTTAAAATGTGTGGCGTACAGAGAAAATATGTGGCAGAATCTGTTCAAACAACAAGGGACCGTGAGAGGCAGGTTTCTGTAGTGTAGTGGTTATCACGTTCGCCTCACACGCGAAAGGTCCTCGGTTCGAAACCGAGCAGAAACAGCATGTGCCTTTTGATACAAAGCCAGGTCAAACTTCTTTCGTGATGCACTTTACCATGAAGTGCCATGAAGCACTTTCAAAGTTACACACAGTGGTAGGTTTCCGCCTCACACGCGACAGGTGGCCTGCTCGCAAGTGTGCGAAAAGCATTGCCCCTTTGGGGAGTGTTGCACAGAAAGAGAAAATGTGTGGCCGAATCAATCAAAACAACCGAAGAATCCAAATGAGCAGGTTTCTATGGTGTAGTGGTTAACACGCTCGCCTCACACGCGAAAGGTTCTCGGTTCCTCTGAAATAAACGCTTTGTTAGAGATGTGAAAGGGTTTAAGCCACATTGATTTAATTACATGAACAGTTAAATCAGTTTGCGAACCCGATCGTCGGTTTGTGAGAGTTAAACTTACGGCGGGTGAGGGTTTTAAAGTTCAGTCTACATTACCCAGCAATTTAGGCCAACGAAAACCTCTTGTTCCCTTTACGTAAAGTCTTGAATGGTTTTCGCCTGTTTCATGTTGAAATCTGTTGAAAACAATTTTGAAAAAAACCCCTATCATTTAAAGGTCAGTCCTTTTTATGATTTCTAAACATGTCTAAGGCGATGGATTGCTAATCCACAGTTCTCTTAACGCCTTTACCTTCCATTAGGCTGATATGAACGCTTTCTAAAAGATAGCATTTCATTACCTCAACAGTTGATTCAACTTGACACAAGCTGCTATGTACTTGCTGGTCGGTTAGGATTAGGGAAATGCCCAAAGGAAGCGGTTCCAAGGAGGAGATTTCAACATGAAACAGGCGAAAACCATTCAAGACTTTACGTAAAGGGAACAAGAGGTTTTCGTTGGCCTAAATTGCTGGGTAATGTAGACTTACTTGACTTAATCCTCTTCGCCCCTTCGGGAGCATAGGGCCTCTCTGAAGTGTCTCCACCGTTTCCGGTCATGTGTGGTCTTCTTCTCTTCCCTTGCGGGTTCCACTCCAGAGCGGCTCTCGTAATGGATGCAGGCGGCTTCCTTAAATTGTGGCCTATCCATCGCCACTTTCTTCTTCTGATGGTGATTTCCACTGGTTCCTGGCCTACTTTCTCCAGTAGGTCTTGGTTACTAATCTTCCTGGGCCACCAGATTCCAAGGATGAAGCGTAGTCTTGAGTTAATGAAAGTTTGGAGTTTCTTGATATTAAGTTGTGTCAGGCCCCATGTTTCACATCCGTATAGTAGGATGGATTTCACACTTGATTCAAGTATCCGCAGCTTGGTTTTGAGGGAGATGCTCCTGGCCCTCCAGACTGGTTTAAGCTGGGCAAAGGCAGCCTTTGCTTTTTCTATTCGAGCCTCGACGTCCTTGGTTGCCCCTCCATCATTGCTAATGACACTCCCCATGTACGTAAATTCCTTCACTGTCTCCAGCTCTATTCCTCTGCAGCACACAGGTTTGGCCTTCCCAGTTGTTTTGACCCTCATCTCTTTTGTTTTTGTTGCATTTATTACCAGCCCCACTTGGCTCGAGATGCGCTCTAATTTCTGCATTTTCTCTTTCATCTGGCTGATGCTTTGGCTCAGGAGGGCGAGATCGTCTGCGAAATCTAGGTCATCTAACATGTCCCTCAATGTCCACTGTATCCCTGTCCTTCCTTCTTTAGTGGTCTCCCTCATCACCCAGTCGAGTGCGGTTATGAACACCAACGGGCTTAGGAGGCACCCCTGTCGCACTCCAGTGGACATGTTGAAGGGCTCTGTCAAGTCTCCTTCATCGGATACTTGTGCTTGAAAGTTAGTATAGAAAACTTTAATCATGTTAATAATCTTTATGTGGATTCCGTAGTGGGCCAGGATTTTCCACAGTATGGTCCTGTTGACTGAATCGAAAGCTTTCTCATAGTCAACAAAAATAACATACAATTGCGAGTTAAGTTCTGTAGATTGTTCCACTATAATTCTCAGGGTTGCAATCTGGTCACTACATGATCTGTTTGGGCGGAAGCCTGCTTGGTTGTCTCTAAATTTGGATTCCATGGCGTTTGTTATCCGGTTAAGGATTATTTGCAGAGTACCTTGCTGGCAACTGAGAGGAGCATTATGCCACGCCAGTTCTTACACTGGCTCAGGTCTCCTTTCTTTGGTAATTTTATGATGGTACCGTTCCTCCAGTCTATCGGTATCTTTTCTTCTTTCCATATTCTATTTAGGAGAGGGTGGAGGGCTTCAACAGACAGACTGCCTGCCTCTTTCCAAGCTTCTGGGGGTATCCCATCAGGTCCTGCAGCTTTACCGTTCTTGAGTGATCTAATAGCTTTATGAATCTCTGCCTTGCTTGGTGGTTCGATATGTATGTCAAGCATTTCCGTTTGGGGTTCAATTTCCGGTGAATTTGATGGCGGTAAACGGTTGAGGATTTCTTTGAAGTGTTCTCTCCAGCGTTCCATTTGTTGTTCCTTTGTTGCAAGCAATTTGCCCTCTTTGTCTTTTACCGGCTTGTTTATTTGTCTCCTTCTGCCACCCAAGGTTTTTGTAATTTTGTAAAGGGTTTTCATGTCATGCTTTGAAGCGGCCTCCTCTGCCTCGGTGGCCAAATTTAAGATCCACTTCCTCTTGTCTCTCCTACAGTTTCTCTTCACTTTCTGATCTGCTTCATTGTAGAGCTTCATGGCAATAGCCTTCTGATTCCTGGTTCTGCTGTTGTCTATATTTGCTTTCAGGTTGCGTCTTTCCTCCACTTTCTCCCATGTGTCTTGACTCATCCACTTCTTTTTCTCTCTCTTAATCTTTCCCAGAACATCTTCACATGTACTTGTGTATGCTTTTTTGATGATAGACCATTCCGTTTCAATTCCTTCATCATCACCTTTCTCCTCTTCTTCATCTGAGTTGTAACGTAGAGCATCATAGCGGTTTGCCAAGGTGAGTAAGAACTCTTGTTTTGTTTCCGGGTTTTTCAGCTTCTCTACATTAAACTTTGTTGTCTTCCATATTTTCTTCCTACAGGCTGCGAGGCGTATCCTGCAGGTGGCCAAGAGTAGATGGTGGTCTGAGCCAACATCAGCGCTTCTCTTTATTCTGCAGTCTTGTAGGGTTCCACGCCATCTTCTAGAAATGGCTATGTGGTCTATCTGGTTCTCAACAGATCCATCAGGTGATCGCCAGGTCACTTTGTGGCTCTCTTTGTGTGGAAACAAGGTGCCGCCTATTACCAGGTCGTTCATGGCACAGAAGTCGACAAAGAGCTCTCCGTTGTGGTTCATTGTTCCAACACCATGCCTCCCCATCACTCTCTCATTACCACTATCTTCTGATCCCACTTTAGCATTCATGTCACCCATGAGGATGGTGGTGTCCCTCTTCTTGCGTTTGGCCATGGTTGCTTGCAGTTGTTCATAGAACTGTTCCTTATCTGCTTCACGTGCATCATTGGTAGGGGCATATGCCTGTATGATGGTTGTGTCTTGACAGCGGGATGTAAACCTCGCCATGATGATTCTCTCTGAGATGGGTTCCCATTCCTTCAGACGCCGTGCACTTGTCTTTGACATGATGATTCCTACTCCTCTTACATGTGCCGGGTGATCTTCTGGGAGGCCAGAGTAAATTATGGTTTCTCCACTCTGCAGGGTTGTTTTACCTCTTCCAAGCCACCTAGTTTCGCTTAACCCAACAATTTCTATCTTTAGTCTCTTCATTTCTGCAGCTACTTGATGAATTCTTCCAACTTGGAAAAGGGTTCTAACATTCCATGTTGCAATGTTAGTATGGTATTTGGGGGACAAAAGCTTCGGTCGCTGAGACGTCATAGGTTGTCCTCCCCCAGAAGTGACATCAAAACTATTTACACGCATCTTCCCGCCCTGAGTTAGTCCTCTAGCAGGTTGAGACCTTTTCACTGAGGTTTTCGTAATCATAGTTATCCACCTATGGGTGATTAACCCAGGGGCTTCACGTGCACCTATTGGCCCCAGGGATTGCAGATGTACTTCGCGTTTCCCTGGGTACACCCCTGCACCGCGATGAGGCACACTCTCCTGAGTGTGGGGACTGCGACAACCGCGAGATCCCTAGGTGCTCCGACTTCGCAGTAGACTGAACTTTAAAACCCTCACCCGCCGTAAGTTTAACTCTCACAAACCGACGATCGGGTTCGCAAACTGATTTAACTGTTCACGTAATTAAATCAATGTGGCTTAAACCCTTTCACATCTCTAACAAAGCGTTTATTTCAGAGGAACCGAGAACCTTTCGCGCATGAGGCGAGCGTGTTAACCACTACACCATAGAAACCGGCTCATTTGGATTCTTCGGTTGTTTTGATTGATTCGGCCACACATTTTCTCTTTCTGTGCAACACTCCCCAAAGGGGCAACGCTTTTCGCACACTTGCGAGCAGGCCACCTGTCGCGTGTGAGGCGGAAACCTACCACTGTGTGTAACTTTGAAAGTGCTTCATGGCACTTCATGGTAAAGTGCATCACGAAAGAAGTTTGACCTGGCTTTGTATCAAAAGGCACATGCTGTTTCTGCTCGGTTTCGAACCGTGGACCTTTCGCGTGTGAGGCGAATGTGATAACCACTACACTACAGAAACCTGCCTCTCACGGTCCCTGGTTGTTTGAACAGATTCTGCCACATATTTTCTCTGTACGCCACACATTTTAAAGGGAAAACCCCTAACGGTCGTTTAAAGTAACCGTACATACTGTATGAGAAAGGCGACGCATTTGCTGGGAATGCATGTATGTTTCTTTTGGAACAGGCAAACCTTGTACGTTGGCATTTAGCCACGATTGTGCTGAAATCCCACAGTGTATGTCCGGCTTTAGCGTTACAACCGTGGTGGGCAACGTCGGCCCTGTAATGCTGCAGTACTGCAGATTTTATTTCCAACCCTGATAAAACCTAGTTTTGTAGTTTTCAGCCGACCCTTTAGACCTTAATTAGCCACAGAGCTACGATAAGAGCTGAAGATAAATTCTGCAGGAATGCGGCACTCCAGGAATGACGTTGCCTACACCTGCGTTACAAGGTTCCGGGATGAACTTTGTGTCAGAAACATTAGCACGCCGACCTACCGCTGCAAGCATGTGGGCTTTTTCTAAGGGGGCACCCGGATTTGAACCGGGAACCTCTTGATCTGCAGTCAAATGCTCTACCACTGAGCTATACCCCCGTGAAACCAACACCACGCTGAAGAATTGAAAAAGCTTCACGTGTTGTACGTCGCAGCAATTAAAGCCATCGTGAGAATGTCCAAGTGAACGTGGGACGTCTCTATCTGCTGTTAAATGCTCTAGCACTGACCTATACAAATTGTGGTAGAGACAACGTATGCTTTCAACCATTCTGCTTATGTTTCCAGTTGTTATGATTCCTGTACTGTACTGTTCCATTTACACTGAACATCAACAAAGGCAACCCCTCAACCTAGTCTTTACCACTTTCTAGACAGTAGGCACGTAGGATGGACTTTAGAGTCTGAAAACACTCAAGTGCCCCCTGAGAATCTGGATTCAAAATGCAGAGTGCTAACAGTAACAGCCTTGAAGTTATTAGTATCTTGCCACCGCTTGCCGTATAATGTCATGCAGTAAACTGGAAGAGTTATTTGAGAAAGTTCCACCACGTTTGAACCCGGATCACTGGAGTCAGCCGACAGAGTTCTGCTTCACGCAAAAGTTTTGGCCTCCAGCATTACACGTTTTTTGCAGGAGGGCTTGAAATTGTGGCTTATACACCTTGGTTGCAGTTGTAGTTCAAAGGTAACGACAAACGACGAGGATGGGATTCGAACCCACGCGTGCAGAGCACAATGGATTAGCAGTCCATCGCCTTAACCACTCGGCCACCTCGTCCTTGGAACCGCTTCCTTTGGGCATTTCCCTAATCCTAACCGACCAGCAAGTACATAGCAGCTTGTGTCAAGTTGAATCAACTGTTGAGGTAATGAAATGCTATCTTTTAGAAAGCGTTCATATCAGCCTAATGGAAGGTAAAGGCGTTAAGAGAACTGTGGATTAGCAATCCATCGCCTTAGACATGTTTAGAAATCATAAAAAGGACTGACCTTTAAATGATAGGGTTTTTTTTCAAAATTGTTTTCAACAGATTTCAACATGAAACAGGCGAAAACCATTCAAGACTTTACGTAAAGGGAACAAGAGGTTTTCGTTGGCCTAAATTGCTGGGTAATGTAGACTGAACTTTAAAACCCTCACCCGCTGTAAGTTTAACTCTCACAAACCGACGATCGGGTTCGCAAACTGATTTAACTGTTCACGTAATTAAATCAATGTGGCTTAAACCCTTTCACATCTCTAACAAAGCGTTTATTTCAGAGGAACCGAGAACCTTTCGCGTGTGAGGCGAGCGTGTTAACCACTACACCATAGAAACCTGCTCATTTGGATTCTTCGGTTGTTTTGATTGATTCGGCCACACATTTTCTCTTTCTGTGCAACACTCCCCAAAGGGGCAACGCTTTTCGCACACTTGCGAGCAGGCCACCTGTCGCGTGTGAGGCGGAAACCTACCACTGTGTGTAACTTTGAAAGTGCTTCATGGCACTTCATGGTAAAGTGCATCACGAAAGAAGTTTGACCTGGCTTTGTATCAAAAGGCACATGCTGTTTCTGCTCGGTTTCGACCCGTGGACCTTTCGCGTGTGAGGCGAATGTGATAACCACTACACTACAGAAACCTGCCTCTCACGGTCCCTGGTTGTTTGAACAGATTCTGCCACATATTTTCTCTGTACGCCACACATTTTAAAGGGAAAACCCCTAACGGTCGTTTAAAGTAACCGTACATACTGTATGAGAAAGGCGACGCATTTGCTGGGAATGCATGTATGTTTCTTTTGGAACAGGCAAACCTTGTACGTTGGCATTTAGCCACGATTGTGCTGAAATCCCACAGTGTATGTCCGGCTTTAGCGTTACAACCGTGGTGGGCAACGTCGGCCCTGTAATGCTGCAGTACTGCAGATTTTATTTCCAACCCTGATAAAACCTAGTTTTGTAGTTTTCAGCCGACCCTTTAGACCTTAATTAGCCACAGAGCTACGATAAGAGCTGAAGATAAATTCTGCAGGAATGCGGCACTCCAGGAATGACGTTGCCTACACCTGCGTTACAAGGTTCCAGGACGAACTTTGCGTCAGAAACATTAGCACGCCGACCTACCGCTGCAAGCATGTGGGCTTTTTCTAAGGGGGCACCCGGATTTGAACCGGGGACCTCTTGATCTGCAGTCAAATGCTCTACCACTGAGCTATACCCCCGTGAAACCAACACCACGCTGAAGAAATGAAAAAGCTTCACGTGTTGTACGTCGCAGCAATTAAAGCCATCGTGAGAATGTCCAAGTGAACGTGGGACGTCTCTATCTGCTGTTAAATGCTCTAGCACTGACCTATACAAATTGTGGTAGAGACAACGTATGCTTTCAACCATTCTGCTTATGTTTCCAGTTGTTATGATTCCTGTACTGTACTGTTCCACTTACACTGAACATCAACAAAGGCAACCCCTCAACCTAGTCTTTACCACTTTCTAGACAGTAGGCACGTAGGATGGATTTAGAGTCTGAAAACACTCAAGTGCCCCCTGAGAATCTGGATTCAAAATGCAGAGTGCTAACAGTAACAGCCTTGAAGTTATTAGTATCTTGCCACCGCTTGCCGTATAATGTCATGCAGTAAACTGGAAGAAAAAGTTCCACCACGTTTGAACCCGGATCACTGGAGTCAGCCGACAGAGTTCTGCTTCACGCAAAAGTTTTGGCCTCCAGCATTACACGTTTTTTGCAGGAGGGCTTGAAAAAGTGGCTTATACGCCTTGGTTGCAGTTGCAGTTCAAAGGTAACGACAAACGACGAGGATGGGATTCGAACCCACGCGTGCAGAGCACAATGGATTAGCAGTCCATCGCCTTAACCACTCGGCCACCTCGTCCTTGGAACCGCTCCCTTTGGGCATTTCCCTTATCCTAACCGACCAGCAAGTACATAGCAGCTTGTGTCAAGTTGAATCAACTGTTGAGGTAATGAAATGCTATCTTTTAGAAAGCGTTCATATCAGCCTAATGGAAGGTAAAGGCGTTAAGAGAACTGTGGATTAGCAATCCATCGCCTTAGACATGTTTAGAAATCATAAAAAGGACTGACCTTTAAATGATAGGGTTTTTTTTCAAAATTGTTTTCAACAGATTTCAACATGAAACAGGCGAAAACCATTCAAGACTTTACGTAAAGGGAACAAGAGGTTTTCGTTGGCCTAAATTGCTGGGTAATGTAGACTGAACTTTAAAACCCTCACCCGCCGTAAGTTTAACTCTCACAAACCGACGATCGGGTTCGCAAACTGATTTAACTGTTCACGTAATTAAATCAATGTGGCTTAAACCCTTTCACATCTCTAACAAAGCGTTTATTTCAGAGGAACCGAGAACCTTTCGCGTGTGAGGCGAGCGTGTTAACCACTACACCATAGAAACCTGCTCATTTGGAGTCTTCGGTTGTTTTGATTGATTCGGCCACACATTTTCTCTTTCTGTGCAACACTCCCCAAAGGGGCAATGCTTTTCGCACACTTGCGAGCAGGCCACCTGTCGCGTGTGAGGCGGAAACCTACCACTGTGTGTAACTTTGAAAGTGCTTCATGGCACTTCATGGTAAAGTGCATCACGAAAGAAGTTTGACCTGGCTTTGTATCAAAAGGCACATGCTGTTTCTGCTCGGTTTCGAACCGAGGACCTTTCGCGTGTGAGGCGAATGTGATAACCACTACACTACAGAAACCTGCCTCTCACGGTCCCTGGTTGTTTGAACAGATTCTGCCACATATTTTCTCTGTACGCCACACATTTTAAAGGGAAAACCCCTAACGGTCGTTTAAAGTAACCGCACATACTGTATGAGAAAGGCGACGCATTTGCTGGGAATGCATGTATGTTTCTTTTGGAACAGGCAAACCTTGTACGTTGGCATTTAGCCACGATTGTGCTGAAATCCCACAGTGTATGTCCGGCTTTAGCGTTACAACCGTGGTGGGCAACGTCGGCCCTGTAATGCTGCAGTACTGCAGATTTTATTTCCAACCCTGATAAAACCTAGTTTTGTAGTTTTCAGCCGACCCTTTAGACCTTAATTAGCCACAGAGCTATGATAAGAGCTGAAGATAAATTCTGCAGGAATGCGGCACTCCAGGAATGACGTTGCCTACACCTGCGTTACAAGGTTCCAGGACGAACTTTGCGTCAGAAACATTAGCACGCCGACCTACCGCTGCAAGCATGTGGGCTTTTTCTAAGGGGGCACCCGGATTTGAACCGGGGACCTCTTGATCTGCAGTCAAATGCTCTACCACTGAGCTATACCCCCGTGAAACCAACACCACGCTGAAGAATTGAAAAAGCTTCACGTGTTGTACGTCGCAGCAATTAAAGCCATCGTGAGAATGTCCAAGTGAACGTGGGACGTCTCTATCTGCTGTTAAATGCTCTAGCACTGACCTATACAAATTGTGGTAGAGACAACGTATGCTTTCAACCATTCTGCTTATGTTTCCAGTTGTTATGATTCCTGTACTGTACTGTTCCACTTACACTGAACATCAACAAAGGCAACCCCTCAACCTAGTCTTTACCACTTTCTAGACAGTAGGCACGTAGGATGGACTTTAGAGTCTGAAAACACTCAAGTGCCCCCTGAGAATCTGGATTCAAAATGCAGAGTGCTAACAGTAACAGCCTTGAAGTTATTAGTATCTTGCCACCGCTTGCCGTATAATGTCATGCAGTAAACTGGAAGAGTTATTTGAGAAAGTTCCACCACGTTTGAACCCGGATCACTGGAGTCAGCCGACAGAGTTCTGCTTCACGCAAAAGTTTTGGCCTCCAGCATTACATGTTTTTTGCAGGAGGGCTTGAAATTGTGGCTTATACGCCTTGGTTGCAGTTGCAGTTCAAAGGTAACGACAAACGACGAGGATGGGATTCGAACCCACGCGTGCAGAGCACAATGGATTAGCAGTCCATCGCCTTAACCACTCGGCCACCTCGTCCTTGGAACCGCATCCTTTGGGCATTTCCCTAATCCTAACCGACCAGCAAGTACATAGCAGCTTGTGTCAAGTTGAATCAACTGTTGAGGTAATGAAATGCTATCTTTTAGAAAGCGTTCATATCAGCCTAATGGAAGTTAAAGGCGTTAAGAGAACTGTGGATTAGCAATCCATCGCCTTAGACATGTTTAGAAATCATAAAAAGGACTGACCTTTAAATGATAGGGTTTTTTTTCAAAATTGTTTTCAACAGATTTCAACATGAAACAGGCGAAAACCATTCAAGACTTTACGTAAAGGGAACAAGAGGTTTTCGTTGGCCTAAATTGCTGGGTAATGTAGACTGAACTTTAAAACCCTCACCCGCCGTAAGTTTAACTCTCACAAACCGACGATCGGGTTCGCAAACTGATTTAACTGTTCACGTAATTAAATCAATGTGGCTTAAACCCTTTCACATCTCTAACAAAGCGTTTATTTCAGAGGAACCGAGAACCTTTCGCGTGTGAGGCGAGCGTGTTAACCACTACACCATAGAAACCTGCTCATTTGGATTCTTCGGTTGTTTTGATTGATTCGGCCACACATTTTCTCTTTCTGTGCAACACTCCCCAAAGGGGCAATGCTTTTCGCACACTTGCGAGCAGGCCACCTGTCGCGTGTGAGGCGGAAACCTACCACTGTGTGTAACTTTGAAAGTGCTTCATGGCACTTCATGGTAAAGTGCATCACGAAAGAAGTTTGACCTGGCTTTGTATCAAAAGGCACATGCTGTTTCTGCTCGGTTTCGAACCGAGGACCTTTCGCGTGTGAGGCGAATGTGATAACCACTACACTACAGAAACCTGCCTCTCACGGTCCCTGGTTGTTTGAACAGATTCTGCCACATATTTTCTCTGTACGCCACACATTTTAAAGGGAAAACCCCTAACGGTCGTTTAAAGTAACCGCACATACTGTATGAGAAAGGCGACGCATTTGCTGGGAATGCATGTATGTTTCTTTTGGAACAGGCAAACCTTGTACGTTGGCATTTAGCCACGATTGTGCTGAAATCCCACAGTGTATGTCCGGCTTTAGCGTTACAACCGTGGTGGGCAACGTCGGCCCTGTAATGCTGCAGTACTGCAGATTTTATTTCCAACCCTGATAAAACCTAGTTTTGTAGTTTTCAGCCGACCCTTTAGACCTTAATTAGCCACAGAGCTACGATAAGAGCTGAAGATAAATTCTGCAGGAATGCGGCACTCCAGGAATGACGTTGCCTACACCTGCGTTACAAGGTTCCAGGACGAACTTTGCGTCAGAAACATTAGCACGCCGACCTACCGCTGCAAGCATGTGGGCTTTTTCTAAGGGGGCACCCGGATTTGAACCGGGGACCTCTTGATCTGCAGTCAAATGCTCTACCACTGAGCAATACCCCCGTGAAACCAACACCACGCTGAAGAATTGAAAAAGCTTCACGTGTTGTACGTCGCAGCAATTAAAGCCATCGTGAGAATGTCCAAGTGAACGTGGGACGTCTCTATCTGCTGTTAAATGCTCTAGCACTGACCTATACAAATTGTGGTAGAGACAACGTATGCTTTCAACCATTCTGCTTATGTTTCCAGTTGTTATGATTCCTGTACTGTACTGTTCCACTTACACTGAACATCAACAAAGGCAACCCCTCAACCTAGTCTTTACCACTTTCTAGACAGTAGGCACGTAGGATGGACTTTAGAGTCTGAAAACACTCAAGTGCCCCCTGAGAATCTGGATTCAAAATGCAGAGTGCTAACAGTAACAGCCTTGAAGTTATTAGTATCTTGCCACCGCTTGCCGTATAATGTCATGCAGTAAACTGGAAGAGTTATTTGAGAAAGTTCCACCACGTTTGAACCCGGATCACTGGAGTCAGCCGACAGAGTTCTGCTTCACGCAAAAGTTTTGGCCTCCAGCATTACATGTTTTTTGCAGGAGGGCTTGAAATTGTGGCTTATACGCCTTGGTTGCAGTTGCAGTTCAAAGGTAACGACAAACGACGAGGATGGGATTCGAACCCACGCGTGCAGAGCACAATGGATTAGCAGTCCATCGCCTTAACCACTCGGCCACCTCGTCCTTGGAACCGCATCCTTTGGGCATTTCCCTAATCCTAACCGACCAGCAAGTACATAGCAGCTTGTGTCAAGTTGAATCAACTGTTGAGGTAATGAAATGCTATCTTTTAGAAAGCGTTCATATCAGCCTAATGGAAGTTAAAGGCGTTAAGAGAACTGTGGATTAGCAATCCATCGCCTTAGACATGTTTAGAAATCATAAAAAGGACTGACCTTTAAATGATAGGGTTTTTTTTCAAAATTGTTTTCAACAGATTTCAACATGAAACAGGCGAAAACCATTCAAGACTTTACGTAAAGGGAACAAGAGGTTTTCGTTGGCCTAAATTGCTGGGTAATGTAGACTGAACTTTAAAACCCTCACCCGCCGTAAGTTTAACTCTCACAAACCGACGATCGGGTTCGCAAACTGATTTAACTGTTCACGTAATTAAATCAATGTGGCTTAAACCCTTTCACATCTCTAACAAAGCGTTTATTTCAGAGGAACCGAGAACCTTTCGCGTGTGAGGCGAGCGTGTTAACCACTACACCATAGAAACCTGCTCATTTGGATTCTTCGGTTGTTTTGATTGATTCGGCCACACATTTTCTCTTTCTGTGCAACACTCCCCAAAGGGGCAATGCTTTTCGCACACTTGCGAGCAGGCCACCTGTCGCGTGTGAGGCGGAAACCTACCACTGTGTGTAACTTTGAAAGTGCTTCATGGCACTTCATGGTAAAGTGCATCACGAAAGAAGTTTGACCTGGCTTTGTATCAAAAGGCACATGCTGTTTCTGCTCGGTTTCGAACCGAGGACCTTTCGCGTGTGAGGCGAATGTGATAACCACTACACTACAGAAACCTGCCTCTCACGGTCCCTGGTTGTTTGAACAGATTCTGCCACATATTTTCTCTGTACGCCACACATTTTAAAGGGAAAACCCCTAACGGTCGTTTAAAGTAACCGCACATACTGTATGAGAAAGGCGACGCATTTGCTGGGAATGCATGTATGTTTCTTTTGGAACAGGCAAACCTTGTACGTTGGCATTTAGCCACGATTGTGCTGAAATCCCACAGTGTATGTCCGGCTTTAGCGTTACAACCGTGGTGGGCAACGTCGGCCCTGTAATGCTGCAGTACTGCAGATTTTATTTCCAACCCTGATAAAACCTAGTTTTGTAGTTTTCAGCCGACCCTTTAGACCTTAATTAGCCACAGAGCTATGATAAGAGCTGAAGATAAATTCTGCAGGAATGCGGCACTCCAGGAATGACGTTGCCTACACCTGCGTTACAAGGTTCCAGGACGAACTTTGCGTCAGAAACATTAGCACGCCGACCTACCGCTGCAAGCATGTGGGCTTTTTCTAAGGGGGCACCAGGATTTGAACCGGGGACCTCTTGATCTGCAGTCAAATGCTCTACCACTGAGCTATACCCCCGTGAAACCAACACCACGCTGAAGAATTGAAAAAGCTTCACGTGTTGTACGTCGCAGCAATTAAAGCCATCGTGAGAATGTCCAAGTGAACGTGGGACGTCTCTATCTGCTGTTAAATGCTCTAGCACTGACCTATACAAATTGTGGTAGAGACAACGTATGCTTTCAACCATTCTGCTTATGTTTCCAGTTGTTATGATTCCTGTACTGTACTGTTCCACTTACACTGAACATCAACAAAGGCAACCCCTCAACCTAGTCTTTACCACTTTCTAGACAGTAGGCACGTAGGATGGACTTTAGAGTCTGAAAACACTCAAGTGCCCCCTGAGAATCTGGATTCAAAATGCAGAGTGCTAACAGTAACAGCCTTGAAGTTATTAGTATCTTGCCACCGCTTGCCGTATAATGTCATGCAGTAAACTGGAAGAGTTATTTGAGAAAGTTCCACCACGTTTGAACCCGGATCACTGGAGTCAGCCGACAGAGTTCTGCTTCACGCAAAAGTTTTGGCCTCCAGCATTACATGTTTTTTGCAGGAGGGCTTGAAATTGTGGCTTATACGCCTTGGTTGCAGTTGCAGTTCAAAGGTAACGACAAACGACGAGGATGGGATTCGAACCCACGCGTGCAGAGCACAATGGATTAGCAGTCCATCGCCTTAACCACTCGGCCACCTCGTCCTTGGAACCGCATCCTTTGGGCATTTCCCTAATCCTAACCGACCAGCAAGTACATAGCAGCTTGTGTCAAGTTGAATCAACTGTTGAGGTAATGAAATGCTATCTTTTAGAAAGCGTTCATATCAGCCTAATGGAAGTTAAAGGCGTTAAGAGAACTGTGGATTAGCAATCCATCGCCTTAGACATGTTTAGAAATCATAAAAAGGACTGACCTTTAAATGATAGGGGTTTTTTTCAAAATTGTTTTCAACAGATTTCAACATGAAACAGGCGAAAACCATTCAAGACTTTACGTAAAGGGAACAAGAGGTTTTCGTTGGCCTAAATTGCTGGGTAATGTAGACTGAACTTTAAAACCCTCACCCGCCGTAAGTTTAACTCTCACAAACCGACGATCGGGTTCGCAAACTGATTTAACTGTTCACGTAATTAAATCAATGTGGCTTAAACCCTTTCACATCTCTAACAAAGCGTTTATTTCAGAGGAACCGAGAACCTTTCGCGTGTGAGGCGAGCGTGTTAACCACTACACCATAGAAACCTGCTCATTTGGATTCAACACTCCCCAAAGGGGCAATGCTTTTCGCACACTTGCGAGCAGGCCACCTGTCGCGTGTGAGGCGGAAACCTACCACTGTGTGTAACTTTGAAAGTGCTTCATGGCACTTCATGGTAAAGTGCATCACGAAAGAAGTTTGACCTGGCTTTGTATCAAAAGGCACATGCTGTTTCTGCTCGGTTTCGAACCGAGGACCTTTCGCGTGTGAGGCGAATGTGATAACCACTACACTACAGAAACCTGCCTCTCACGGTCCCTGGTTGTTTGAACAGATTCTGCCACATATTTTCTCTGTACGCCACACATTTTAAAGGGAAAACCCCTAACGGTCGTTTAAAGTAACCGCACATACTGTATGAGAAAGGCGACGCATTTGCTGGGAATGCATGTATGTTTCTTTTGGAACAGGCAAACCTTGTACGTTGGCATTTAGCCACGATTGTGCTGAAATCCCACAGTGTATGTCCGGCTTTAGCGTTACAACCGTGGTGGGCAACGTCGGCCCTGTAATGCTGCAGTACTGCAGATTTTATTTCCAACCCTGATAAAACCTAGTTTTGTAGTTTTCAGCCGACCCTTTAGACCTTAATTAGCCACAGAGCTACGATAAGAGCTGAAGATAAATTCTGCAGGAATGCGGCACTCCAGGAATGACGTTGCCTACACCTGCGTTACAAGGTTCCAGGACGAACTTTGCGTCAGAAACATTAGCACGCCGACCTACCGCTGCAAGCATGTGGGCTTTTTCTAAGGGGGCACCCGGATTTGAACCGGGGACCACTTGATCTGCAGTCAAATGCTCTACCACTGAGCTATACCCCCGTGAAACCAACACCACGCTGAAGAATTGAAAAAGCTTCACGTGTTGTACGTCGCAGCAATTAAAGCCATCGTGAGAATGTCCAAGTGAACGTGGGACGTCTCTATCTGCTGTTAAATGCTCTAGCACTGACCTATACAAATTGTGGTAGAGACAACGTATGCTTTCAACCATTCTGCTTATGTTTCCAGTTGTTATGATTCCTGTACTGTACTGTTCCACTTACACTGAACATCAACAAAGGCAACCCCTCAACCTAGTCTTTACCACTTTCTAGACAGTAGGCACGTAGGATGGACTTTAGAGTCTGAAAACACTCAAGTGCCCCCTGAGAATCTGGATTCAAAATGCAGAGTGCTAACAGTAACAGCCTTGAAGTTATTAGTATCTTGCCACCGCTTGCCGTATAATGTCATGCAGTAAACTGGAAGAGTTATTTGAGAAAGTTCCACCACGTTTGAACCCGGATCACTGGAGTCAGCCGACAGAGTTCTGCTTCACGCAAAAGTTTTGGCCTCCAGCATTACATGTTTTTTGCAGGAGGGCTTGAAATTGTGGCTTATACGCCTTGGTTGCAGTTGCAGTTCAAAGGTAACGACAAACGACGAGGATGGGATTCGAACCCACGCGTGCAGAGCACAATGGATTAGCAGTCCATCGCCTTAACCACTCGGCCACCTCGTCCTTGGAACCGCATCCTTTGGGCATTTCCCTAATCCTAACCGACCAGCAAGTACATAGCAGCTTGTGTCAAGTTGAATCAACTGTTGAGGTAATGAAATGCTATCTTTTAGAAAGCGTTCATATCAGCCTAATGGAAGTTAAAGGCGTTAAGAGAACTGTGGATTAGCAATCCATCGCCTTAGACATGTTTAGAAATCATAAAAAGGACTGACCTTTAAATGATAGGGGTTTTTTTCAAAATTGTTTTCAACAGATTTCAACATGAAACAGGCGAAAACCATTCAAGACTTTACGTAAAGGGAACAAGAGGTTTTCGTTGACCTAAATTGCTGGGTAATGTAGACTGAACTTTAAAACCCTCACCCGCCCTAAGTTTAACTCTCACAAACCGACGATCGGGTTCGCAAACTGATTTAACTGTTCACGTAATTAAATCAATGTGGCTTAAACCCTTTCACATCTCTAACAAAGCGTTTATTTCAGAGGAACCGAGAACCTTTCGCGTGTGAGGCGAGCGTGTTAACCACTACACCATAGAAACCTGCTCATTTGGATTCTTCGGTTGTTTTGATTGATTCGGCCACACATTTTCTCTTTCTGTGCAACACTCCCCAAAGGGGCAATGCTTTTCGCACACTTGCGAGCAGGCCACCTGTCGCGTGTGAGGCGGAAACCTACCACTGTGTGTAACTTTGAAAGTGCTTCATGGCACTTCATGGTAAAGTGCATCACGAAAGAAGTTTGACCTGGCTTTGTATCAAAAGGCACATGCTGTTTCTGCTCGGTTTCGAACCGAGGACCTTTCGCGTGTGAGGCGAATGTGATAACCACTACACTACAGAAACCTGCCTCTCACGGTCCCTGGTTGTTTGAACAGATTCTGCCACATATTTTCTCTGTACGCCACACATTTTAAAGGGAAAACCCCTAACGGTCGTTTAAAGTAACCGCACATACTGTATGAGAAAGGCGACGCATTTGCTGGGAATGCATGTATGTTTCTTTTGGAACAGGCAAACCTTGTACGTTGGCATTTAGCCACGATTGTGCTGAAATCCCACAGTGTATGTCCGGCTTTAGCGTTACAACCGTGGTGGGCAACGTCGGCCCTGTAATGCTGCAGTACTGCAGATTTTATTTCCAACCCTGATAAAACCTAGTTTTGTAGTTTTCAGCCGACCCTTTAGACCTTAATTAGCCACAGAGCTACGATAAGAGCTGAAGATAAATTCTGCAGGAATGCGGCACTCCAGGAATGACGTTGCCTACACCTGCGTTACAAGGTTCCAGGACGAACTTTGCGTCAGAAACATTAGCACGCCGCTGCAAGCATGTGGGCTTTTTCTAAGGGGGCACCCGGATTTGAACCGGGGACCTCTTGATCTGCAGTCAAATGCTCTACCACTGAGCTATACCCCCGTGATACCAACACCACGCTGAAGAATTGAAAAAGCTTCACGTGTTGTACGTCGCAGCAATTAAAGCCATCGTGAGAATGTCCAAGTGAACGTGGGACGTCTCTATCTGCTGTTAAATGCTCTAGCACTGACCTATACAAATTGTGGTAGAGACAACGTATGCTTTCAACCATTCTGCTTATGTTTCCAGTTGTTATGATTCCTGTACTGTACTGTTCCACTTACACTGAACATCAACAAAGGCAACCCCTCAACCTAGTCTTTACCACTTTCTAGACAGTAGGCACGTAGGATGGACTTTAGAGTCTGAAAACACTCAAGTGCCCCCTGAGAATCTGGATTCAAAATGCAGAGTGCTAACAGTAACAGCCTTGAAGTTATTAGTATCTTGCCACCGCTTGCCGTATAATGTCATGCAGTAAACTGGAAGAGTTATTTGAGAAAGTTCCACCACGTTTGAACCCGGATCACTGGAGTCAGCCGACAGAGTTCTGCTTCACGCAAAAGTTTTGGCCTCCAGCATTACATGTTTTTTGCAGGAGGGCTTGAAATTGTGGCTTATACGCCTTGGTTGCAGTTGCAGTTCAAAGGTAACGACAAACGACGAGGATGGGATTCGAACCCACGCGTGCAGAGCACAATGGATTAGCAGTCCATCGCCTTAACCACTCGGCCACCTCGTCCTTGGAACCGCATCCTTTGGGCATTTCCCTAATCCTAACCGACCAGCAAGTACATAGCAGCTTGTGTCAAGTTGAATCAACTGTTGAGGTAATGAAATGCTATCTTTTAGAAAGCGTTCATATCAGCCTAATGGAAGTTAAAGGCGTTAAGAGAACTGTGGATTAGCAATCCATCGCCTTAGACATGTTTAGAAATCATAAAAAGGACTGACCTTTAAATGATAGGGGTTTTTTTCAAAATTGTTTTCAACAGATTTCAACATGAAACAGGCGAAAACCATTCAAGACTTTACGTAAAGGGAACAAGAGGTTTTCGTTGACCTAAATTGCTGGGTAATGTAGACTGAACTTTAAAACCCTCACCCGCCCTAAGTTTAACTCTCACAAACCGACGATCGGGTTCGCAAACTGATTTAACTGTTCACGTAATTAAATCAATGTGGCTTAAACCCTTTCACATCTCTAACAAAGCGTTTATTTCAGAGGAACCGAGAACCTTTCGCGTGTGAGGCGAGCGTGTTAACCACTACACCATAGAAACCTGCTCATTTGGATTCTTCGGTTGTTTTGATTGATTCGGCCACACATTTTCTCTTTCTGTGCAACACTCCCCAATGGGGCAATGCTTTTCGCACACTTGCGAGCAGGCCACCTGTCGCGTGTGAGGCGGAAACCTACCACTGTGTGTAACTTTGAAAGTGCTTCATGGCACTTCATGGTAAAGTGCATCACGAAAGAAGTTTGACCTGGCTTTGTATCAAAAGGCACATGCTGTTTCTGCTCGGTTTCGAACCGAGGACCTTTCGCGTGTGAGGCGAATGTGATAACCACTACACTACAGAAACCTGCCTCTCACGGTCCCTGGTTGTTTGAACAGATTCTGCCACATATTTTCTCTGTACGCCACACATTTTAAAGGGAAAACCCCTAACGGTCGTTTAAAGTAACCGCACATACTGTATGAGAAAGGCGACGCATTTGCTGGGAATGCATGTATGTTTCTTTTGGAACAGGCAAACCTTGTACGTTGGCATTTAGCCACGATTGTGCTGAAATCCCACAGTGTATGTCCGGCTTTAGCGTTACAACCGTGGTGGGCAACGTCGGCCCTGTAATGCTGCAGTACTGCAGATTTTATTTCCAACCCTGATAAAACCTAGTTTTGTAGTTTTCAGCCGACCCTTTAGACCTTAATTAGCCACAGAGCTACGATAAGAGCTGAAGATAAATTCTGCAGGAATGCGGCACTCCAGGAATGACGTTGCCTACACCTGCGTTACAAGGTTCCAGGACGAACTTTGCGTCAGAAACATTAGCACGCCGCTGCAAGCATGTGGGCTTTTTCTAAGGGGGCACCCGGATTTGAACCGGGGACCTCTTGATCTGCAGTCAAATGCTCTACCACTGAGCTATACCCCCGTGAAACCAACACCACGCTGAAGAATTGAAAAAGCTTCACGTGTTGTACGTCGCAGCAATTAAAGCCATCGTGAGAATGTCCAAGTGAACGTGGGACGTCTCTATCTGCTGTTAAATGCTCTAGCACTGACCTATACAAATTGTGGTAGAGACAACGTATGCTTTCAACCATTCTGCTTATGTTTCCAGTTGTTATGATTCCTGTACTGTACTGTTCCACTTACACTGAACATCAACAAAGGCAACCCCTCAACCTAGTCTTTACCACTTTCTAGACAGTAGGCACGTAGGATGGACTTTAGAGTCTGAAAACACTCAAGTGCCCCCTGAGAATCTGGATTCAAAATGCAGAGTGCTAACAGTAACAGCCTTGAAGTTATTAGTATCTTGCCACCGCTTGCCGTATAATGTCATGCAGTAAACTGGAAGAGTTATTTGAGAAAGTTCCACCACGTTTGAACCCGGATCACTGGAGTCAGCCGACAGAGTTCTGCTTCACGCAAAAGTTTTGGCCTCCAGCATTACATGTTTTTTGCAGGAGGGCTTGAAATTGTGGCTTATACGCCTTGGTTGCAGTTGCAGTTCAAAGGTAACGACAAACGACGAGGATGGGATTCGAACCCACGCGTGCAGAGCACAATGGATTAGCAGTCCATCGCCTTAACCACTCGGCCACCTCGTCCTTGGAACCGCATCCTTTGGGCATTTCCCTAATCCTAACCGACCAGCAAGTACATAGCAGCTTGTGTCAAGTTGAATCAACTGTTGAGGTAATGAAATGCTATCTTTTAGAAAGCGTTCATATCAGCCTAATGGAAGTTAAAGGCGTTAAGAGAACTGTGGATTAGCAATCCATCGCCTTAGACATGTTTAGAAATCATAAAAAGGACTGACCTTTAAATGATAGGGGTTTTTTTCAAAATTGTTTTCAACAGATTTCAACATGAAACAGGCGAAAACCATTCAAGACTTTACGTAAAGGGAACAAGAGGTTTTCGTTGACCTAAATTGCTGGGTAATGTAGACTGAACTTTAAAACCCTCACCCGCCCTAAGTTTAACTCTCACAAACCGACGATCGGGTTCGCAAACTGATTTAACTGTTCACGTAATTAAATCAATGTGGCTTAAACCCTTTCACATCTCTAACAAAGCGTTTATTTCAGAGGAACCGAGAACCTTTCGCGTGTGAGGCGAGCGTGTTAACCACTACACCATAGAAACCTGCTCATTTGGATTCTTCGGTTGTTTTGATTGATTCGGCCACACATTTTCTCTTTCTGTGCAACACTCCCCAAAGGGGCAATGCTTTTCGCACACTTGCGAGCAGGCCACCTGTCGTGTGTGAGGCGGAAACCTACCACTGTGTGTAACTTTGAAAGTGCTTCATGGCACTTCATGGTAAAGTGCATCACGAAAGAAGTTTGACCTGGCTTTGTATCAAAAGGCACATGCTGTTTCTGCTCGGTTTTGAACCGAGGACCTTTCGCGTGTGAGGCGAATGTGAAAACCACTACACTACAGAAACCTGCCTCTCACGGTCCCTGGTTGTTTGAACAGATTCTGCCACATATTTTCTCTGTACGCCACACATTTTAAAGGGAAAACCCCTAACGGTCGTTTAAAGTAACCGCACATACTGTATGAGAAAGGCGACGCATTTGCTGGGAATGCATGTATGTTTCTTTTGGAACAGGCAAACCTTGTACGTTGGCATTTAGCCACGATTGTGCTGAAATCCCACAGTGTATGTCCGGCTTTAGCGTTACAACCGTGGTGGGCAACGTCGGCCCTGTAATGCTGCAGTACTGCAGATTTTATTTCCAACCCTGATAAAACCTAGTTTTGTAGTTTTCAGCCGACCCTTTAGACCTTAATTAGCCACAGAGCTACGATAAGAGCTGAAGATAAATTCTGCAGGAATGCGGCACTCCAGGAATGACGTTGCCTACACCTGCGTTACAAGGTTCCAGGACGAACTTTGCGTCAGAAACATTAGCACGCCGACCTACCGCTGCAAGCATGTGGGCTTTTTCTAAGGGGGCACCCGGATTTGAACCGGGGACCTCTTGATCTGCAGTCAAATGCTCTACCACTGAGCTATACCCCCGTGAAACCAACACCACGCTGAAGAATTGAAAAAGCTTCACGTGTTGTACGTCGCAGCAATTAAAGCCATCGTGAGAATGTCCAAGTGAACGTGGGACGTCTCTATCTGCTGTTAAATGCTCTAGCACTGACCTATACAAATTGTGGTAGAGACAATGTATGCTTTCAACCATTCTGCTTATGTTTCCAGTTGTTATGATTCCTGTACTGTACTGTTCCACTTACACTGAACATCAACAAAGGCAACCCCTCAACCTAGTCTTTACCACTTTCTAGACAGTAGGCACGTAGGATGGACTTTAGAGTCTGAAAACACTCAAGTGCCCCCTGAGAATCTGGATTCAAAATGCAGAGTGCTAACAGTAACAGCCTTGAAGTTATTAGTATCTTGCCACCGCTTGCCGTATAATGTCATGCAGTAAACTGGAAGAGTTATTTGAGAAAGTTCCACCACGTTTGAACCCGGATCACTGGAGTCAGCCGACAGAGTTCTGCTTCACGCAAAAGTTTTGGCCTCCAGCATTACATGTTTTTTGCAGGAGGGCTTGAAATTGTGGCTTATACGCCTTGGTTGCAGTTGCAGTTCAAAGGTAACGACAAACGACGAGGATGGGATTCGAACCCACGCGTGCAGAGCACAATGGATTAGCAGTCCATCGCCTTAACCACTCGGCCACCTCGTCCTTGGAACCGCATCCTTTGGGCATTTCCCTAATCCTAACCGACCAGCAAGTACATAGCAGCTTGTGTCAAGTTGAATCAACTGTTGAGGTAATGAAATGCTATCTTTTAGAAAGCGTTCATATCAGCCTAATGGAAGTTAAAGGCGTTAAGAGAACTGTGGATTAGCAATCCATCGCCTTAGACATGTTTAGAAATCATAAAAAGGACTGACCTTTAAATGATAGGGGTTTTTTTCAAAATTGTTTTCAACAGATTTCAACATGAAACAGGCGAAAACCATTCAAGACTTTACGTAAAGGGAACAAGAGGTTTTCGTTGACCTAAATTGCTGGGTAATGTAGACTGAACTTTAAAACCCTCACCCGCCCTAAGTTTAACTCTCACAAACCGACGATCGGGTTCGCAAACTGATTTAACTGTTCACGTAATTAAATCAATGTGGCTTAAACCCTTTCACATCTCTAACAAAGCGTTTATTTCAGAGGAACCGAGAACCTTTCGCGTGTGAGGCGAGCGTGTTAACCACTACACCATAGAAACCTGCTCATTTGGATTCTTCGGTTGTTTTGATTGATTCGGCCACACATTTTCTCTTTCTGTGCAACACTCCCCAAAGGGGCAATGCTTTTCGCACACTTGCGAGCAGGCCACCTGTCGCGTGTGAGGCGGAAACCTACCACTGTGTGTAACTTTGAAAGTGCTTCATGGCACTTCATGGTAAAGTGCATCACGAAAGAAGTTTGACCTGGCTTTGTATCAAAAGGCACATGCTGTTTCTGCTCGGTTTCGAACCGAGGACCTTTCGCGTGTGAGGCGAATGTGATAACCACTACACTACAGAAACCTGCCTCTCACGGTCCCTGGTTGTTTGAACAGATTCTGCCACATATTTTCTCTGTACGCCACACATTTTAAAGGGAAAACCCCTAACGGTCGTTTAAAGTAACCGCACATACTGTATGAGAAAGGCGACGCATTTGCTGGGAATGCATGTATGTTTCTTTTGGAACAGGCAAACCTTGTACGTTGGCATTTAGCCACGATTGTGCTGAAATCCCACAGTGTATGTCCGGCTTTAGCGTTACAACCGTGGTGGGCAACGTCGGCCCTGTAATGCTGCAGTACTGCAGATTTTATTTCCAACCCTGATAAAACCTAGTTTTGTAGTTTTCAGCCGACCCTTTAGACCTTAATTAGCCACAGAGCTACGATAAGAGCTGAAGATAAATTCTGCAGGAATGCGGCACTCCAGGAATGACGTTGCCTACACCTGCGTTACAAGGTTCCAGGACGAACTTTGCGTCAGAAACATTAGCACGCCGACCTACCGCTGCAAGCATGTGGGCTTTTTCTAAGGGGGCACCCGGATTTGAACCGGGGACCTCTTGATCTGCAGTCAAATGCTCTACCACTGAGCTATACCCCCGTGAAACCAACACCACGCTGAAGAATTGAAAAAGCTTCACGTGTTGTACGTCGCAGCAATTAAAGCCATCGTGAGAATGTCCAAGTGAACGTGGGACGTCTCTATCTGCTGTTAAATGCTCTAGCACTGACCTATACAAATTGTGGTAGAGACAATGTATGCTTTCAACCATTCTGCTTATGTTTCCAGTTGTTATGATTCCTGTACTGTACTGTTCCACTTACACTGAACATCAACAAAGGCAACCCCTCAACCTAGTCTTTACCACTTTCTAGACAGTAGGCACGTAGGATGGACTTTAGAGTCTGAAAACACTCAAGTGCCCCCTGAGAATCTGGATTCAAAATGCAGAGTGCTAACAGTAACAGCCTTGAAGTTATTAGTATCTTGCCACCGCTTGCCGTATAATGTCATGCAGTAAACTGGAAGAGTTATTTGAGAAAGTTCCACCACGTTTGAACCCGGATCACTGGAGTCAGCCGACAGAGTTCTGCTTCACGCAAAAGTTTTGGCCTCCAGCATTACATGTTTTTTGCAGGAGGGCTTGAAATTGTGGCTTATACGCCTTGGTTGCAGTTGCAGTTCAAAGGTAACGACAAACGACGAGGATGGGATTCGAACCCACGCGTGCAGAGCACAATGGATTAGCAGTCCATCGCCTTAACCACTCGGCCACCTCGTCCTTGGAACCGCATCCTTTGGGCATTTCCCTAATCCTAACCGACCAGCAAGTACATAGCAGCTTGTGTCAAGTTGAATCAACTGTTGAGGTAATGAAATGCTATCTTTTAGAAAGCGTTCATATCAGCCTAATGGAAGTTAAAGGCGTTAAGAGAACTGTGGATTAGCAATCCATCGCCTTAGACATGTTTAGAAATCATAAAAAGGACTGACCTTTAAATGATAGGGGTTTTTTTCAAAATTGTTTTCAACAGATTTCAACATGAAACAGGCGAAAACCATTCAAGACTTTACGTAAAGGGAACAAGAGGTTTTCGTTGACCTAAATTGCTGGGTAATGTAGACTGAACTTTAAAACCCTCACCCGCCCTAAGTTTAACTCTCACAAACCGACGATCGGGTTCGCAAACTGATTTAACTGTTCACGTAATTAAATCAATGTGGCTTAAACCCTTTCACATCTCTAACAAAGCGTTTATTTCAGAGGAACCGAGAACCTTTCGCGTGTGAGGCGAGCGTGTTAACCACTACACCATAGAAACCTGCTCATTTGGATTCTTCGGTTGTTTTGATTGATTCGGCCACACATTTTCTCTTTCTGTGCAACACTCCCCAAAGGGGCAATGCTTTTCGCACACTTGCGAGCAGGCCACCTGTCGCGTGTGAGGCGGAAACCTACCACTGTGTGTAACTTTGAAAGTGCTTCATGGCACTTCATGGTAAAGTGCATCACGAAAGAAGTTTGACCTGGCTTTGTATCAAAAGGCACATGCTGTTTCTGCTCGGTTTCGAACCGAGGACCTTTCGCGTGTGAGGCGAATGTGATAACCACTACACTACAGAAACCTGCCTCTCACGGTCCCTGGTTGTTTGAACAGATTCTGCCACATATTTTCTCTGTACGCCACACATTTTAAAGGGAAAACCCCTAACGGTCGTTTAAAGTAACCGCACATACTGTATGAGAAAGGCGACGCATTTGCTGGGAATGCATGTATGTTTCTTTTGGAACAGGCAAACCTTGTACGTTGGCATTTAGCCACGATTGTGCTGAAATCCCACAGTGTATGTCCGGCTTTAGCGTTACAACCGTGGTGGGCAACGTCGGCCCTGTAATGCTGCAGTACTGCAGATTTTATTTCCAACCCTGATAAAACCTAGTTTTGTAGTTTTCAGCCGACCCTTTAGACCTTAATTAGCCACAGAGCTACGATAAGAGCTGAAGATAAATTCTGCAGGAATGCGGCACTCCAGGAATGACGTTGCCTACACCTGCGTTACAAGGTTCCAGGACGAACTTTGCGTCAGAAACATTAGCACGCCGACCTACCGCTGCAAGCATGTGGGCTTTTTCTAAGGGGGCACCCGGATTTGAACCGGGGACCTCTTGATCTGCAGTCAAATGCTCTACCACTGAGCTATACCCCCGTGAAACCAACACCACGCTGAAGAATTGAAAAAGCTTCACGTGTTGTACGTCGCAGCAATTAAAGCCATCGTGAGAATGTCCAAGTGAACGTGGGACGTCTCTATCTGCTGTTAAATGCTCTAGCACTGACCTATACAAATTGTGGTAGAGACAACGTATGCTTTCAACCATTCTGCTTATGTTTCCAGTTGTTATGATTCCTGTACTGTACTGTTCCACTTACACTGAACATCAACAAAGGCAACCCCTCAACCTAGTCTTTACCACTTTCTAGACAGTAGGCACGTAGGATGGACTTTAGAGTCTGAAAACACTCAAGTGCCCCCTGAGAATCTGGATTCAAAATGCAGAGTGCTAACAGTAACAGCCTTGAAGTTATTAGTATCTTGCCACCGCTTGCCGTATAATGTCATGCAGTAAACTGGAAGAGTTATTTGAGAAAGTTCCACCACGTTTGAACCCGGATCACTGGAGTCAGCCGACAGAGTTCTGCTTCACGCAAAAGTTTTGGCCTCCAGCATTACATGTTTTTTGCAGGAGGGCTTGAAATTGTGGCTTATACGCCTTGGTTGCAGTTGCAGTTCAAAGGTAACGACAAACGACGAGGATGGGATTCGAACCCACGCGTGCAGAGCACAATGGATTAGCAGTCCATCGCCTTAACCACTCGGCCATCTCGTCCTTGGAACCGCATCCTTTGGGCATTTCCCTAATCCTAACCGACCAGCAAGTACATAGCAGCTTGTGTCAAGTTGAATCAACTGTTGAGGTAATGAAATGCTATCTTTTAGAAAGCGTTCATATCAGCCTAATGGAAGTTAAAGGCGTTAAGAGAACTGTGGATTAGCAATCCATCGCCTTAGACATGTTTAGAAATCATAAAAAGGACTGACCTTTAAATGATAGGGTTTTTTTTCAAAATTGTTTTCAACAGATTTCAACATGAAACAGGCGAAAACCATTCAAGACTTTACGTAAAGGGAACAAGAGGTTTTCGTTGACCTAAATTGCTGGGTAATGTAGACTGAACTTTAAAACCCTCACCCGCCCTAAGTTTAACTCTCACAAACCGACGATCGGGTTCGCAAACTGATTTAACTGTTCACGTAATTAAATCAATGTGGCTTAAACCCTTTCACATCTCTAACAAAGCGTTTATTTCAGAGGAACCGAGAACCTTTCGCGTGTGAGGCGAGCGTGTTAACCACTACACCATAGAAACCTGCTCATTTGGATTCTTCGGTTGTTTTGATTGATTCGGCCACACATTTTCTCTTTCTGTGCAACACTCCCCAAAGGGGCAATGCTTTTCGCACACTTGCGAGCAGGCCACCTGTCGCGTGTGAGGCGGAAACCTACCACTGTGTGTAACTTTGAAAGTGCTTCATGGCACTTCATGGTAAAGTGCATCACGAAAGAAGTTTGACCTGGCTTTGTATCAAAAGGCACATGCTGTTTCTGCTCGGTTTCGAACCGAGGACCTTTCGCGTGTGAGGCGAATGTGATAACCACTACACTACAGAAACCTGCCTCTCACGGTCCCTGGTTGTTTGAACAGATTCTGCCACATATTTTCTCTGTACGCCACACATTTTAAAGGGAAAACCCCTAACGGTCGTTTAAAGTAACCGCACATACTGTATGAGAAAGGCGACGCATTTGCTGGGAATGCATGTATGTTTCTTTTGGAACAGGCAAACCTTGTACGTTGGCATTTAGCCACGATTGTGCTGAAATCCCACAGTGTATGTCCGGCTTTAGCGTTACAACCGTGGTGGGCAACGTCGGCCCTGTAATGCTGCAGTACTGCAGATTTTATTTCCAACCCTGATAAAACCTAGTTTTGTAGTTTTCAGCCGACCCTTTAGACCTTAATTAGCCACAGAGCTACGATAAGAGCTGAAGATAAATTCTGCAGGAATGCGGCACTCCAGGAATGACGTTGCCTACACCTGCGTTACAAGGTTCCAGGACGAACTTTGCGTCAGAAACATTAGCACGCCGCTGCAAGCATGTGGGCTTTTTCTAAGGGGGCACCCGGATTTGAACCGGGGACCTCTTGATCTGCAGTCAAATGCTCTACCACTGAGCTATACCCCCGTGAAACCAACACCACGCTGAAGAATTGAAAAAGCTTCACGTGTTGTACGTCGCAGCAATTAAAGCCATCGTGAGAATGTCCAAGTGAACGTGGGACGTCTCTATCTGCTGTTAAATGCTCTAGCACTGACCTATACAAATTGTGGTAGAGACAACGTATGCTTTCAACCATTCTGCTTATGTTTCCAGTTGTTATGATTCCTGTACTGTACTGTTCCACTTACACTGAACATCAACAAAGGCAACCCCTCAACCTAGTCTTTACCACTTTCTAGACAGTAGGCACGTAGGATGGACTTTAGAGTCTGAAAACACTCAAGTGCCCCCTGAGAATCTGGATTCAAAATGCAGAGTGCTAACAGTAACAGCCTTGAAGTTATTAGTATCTTGCCACCGCTTGCCGTATAATGTCATGCAGTAAACTGGAAGAGTTATTTGAGAAAGTTCCACCACGTTTGAACCCGGATCACTGGAGTCAGCCGACAGAGTTCTGCTTCACGCAAAAGTTTTGGCCTCCAGCATTACATGTTTTTTGCAGGAGGGCTTGAAATTGTGGCTTATACGCCTTGGTTGCAGTTGCAGTTCAAAGGTAACGACAAACGACGAGGATGGGATTCGAACCCACGCGTGCAGAGCACAATGGATTAGCAGTCCATCGCCTTAACCACTCGGCCACCTCGTCCTTGGAACCGCATCCTTTGGGCATTTCCCTAATCCTAACCGACCAGCAAGTACATAGCAGCTTGTGTCAAGTTGAATCAACTGTTGAGGTAATGAAATGCTATCTTTTAGAAAGCGTTCATATCAGCCTAATGGAAGTTAAAGGCGTTAAGAGAACTGTGGATTAGCAATCCATCGCCTTAGACATGTTTAGAAATCATAAAAAGGACTGACCTTTAAATGATAGGGGTTTTTTTCAAAATTGTTTTCAACAGATTTCAACATGAAACAGGCGAAAACCATTCAAGACTTTACGTAAAGGGAACAAGAGGTTTTCGTTGGCCTAAATTGCTGGGTAATGTAGACTGAACTTTAAAACCCTCACCCGCCGTAAGTTTAACTCTCACAAACCGACGATCGGGTTCGCAAACTGATTTAACTGTTCACGTAATTAAATCAATGTGGCTTAAACCCTTTCACATCTCTAACAAAGCGTTTATTTCAGAGGAACCGAGAACCTTTCGCGTGTGAGGCGAGCGTGTTAACCACTACACCATAGAAACCTGCTCATTTGGATTCTTCGGTTGTTTTGATTGATTCGGCCACACATTTTCTCTTTCTGTGCAACACTCCCCAAAGGGGCAATGCTTTTCGCACACTTGCGAGCAGGCCACCTGTCGCGTGTGAGGCGGAAACCTACCACTGTGTGTAACTTTGAAAGTGCTTCATGGCACTTCATGGTAAAGTGCATCACGAAAGAAGTTTGACCTGGCTTTGTATCAAAAGGCACATGCTGTTTCTGCTCGGTTTCGAACCGAGGACCTTTCGCGTGTGAGGCGAATGTGATAACCACTACACTACAGAAACCTGCCTCTCACGGTCCCTGGTTGTTTGAACAGATTCTGCCACATATTTTCTCTGTACGCCACACATTTTAAAGGGAAAACCCCTAACGGTCGTTTAAAGTAACCGCACATACTGTATGAGAAAGGCGACGCATTTGCTGGGAATGCATGTATGTTTCTTTTGGAACAGGCAAACCTTGTACGTTGGCATTTAGCCACGATTGTGCTGAAATCCCACAGTGTATGTCCGGCTTTAGCGTTACAACCGTGGTGGGCAACGTCGGCCCTGTAATGCTGCAGTACTGCAGATTTTATTTCCAACCCTGATAAAACCTAGTTTTGTAGTTTTCAGCCGACCCTTTAGACCTTAATTAGCCACAGAGCTACGATAAGAGCTGAAGATAAATTCTGCAGGAATGCAGCACTCCAGGAATGACGTTGCCTACACCTGCGTTACAAGGTTCCAGGACGAACTTTGCGTCAGAAACATTAGCACGCCGACCTACCGCTGCAAGCATGTGGGCTTTTTCTAAGGGGGCACCCGGATTTGAACCGGGGACCTCTTGATCTGCAGTCAAATGCTCTACCACTGAGCTATACCCCCGTGAAACCAACACCACGCTGAAGAATTGAAAAAGCTTCACGTGTTGTACGTCGCAGCAATTAAAGCCATCGTGAGAATGTCCAAGTGAACGTGGGACGTCTCTATCTGCTGTTAAATGCTCTAGCACTGACCTATACAAATTGTGGTAGAGACAACGTATGCTTTCAACCATTCTGCTTATGTTTCCAGTTGTTATGATTCCTGTACTGTACTGTTCCACTTACACTGAACATCAACAAAGGCAACCCCTCAACCTAGTCTTTACCACTTTCTAGACAGTAGGCACGTAGGATGGACTTTAGAGTCTGAAAACACTCAAGTGCCCCCTGAGAATCTGGATTCAAAATGCAGAGTGCTAACAGTAACAGCCTTGAAGTTATTAGTATCTTGCCACCGCTTGCCGTATAATGTCATGCAGTAAACTGGAAGAGTTATTTGAGAAAGTTCCACCACGTTTGAACCCGGATCACTGGAGTCAGCCGACAGAGTTCTGCTTCACGCAAAAGTTTTGGCCTCCAGCATTACATGTTTTTTGCAGGAGGGCTTGAAATTGTGGCTTATACGCCTTGGTTGCAGTTGCAGTTCAAAGGTAACGACAAACGACGAGGATGGGATTCGAACCCACGCGTGCAGAGCACAATGGATTAGCAGTCCATCGCCTTAACCACTCGGCCACCTCGTCCTTGGAACCGCATCCTTTGGGCATTTCCCTAATCCTAACCGACCAGCAAGTACATAGCAGCTTGTGTCAAGTTGAATCAACTGTTGAGGTAATGAAATGCTATCTTTTAGAAAGCGTTCATATCAGCCTAATGGAAGTTAAAGGCGTTAAGAGAACTGTGGATTAGCAATCCATCGCCTTAGACATGTTTAGAAATCATAAAAAGGACTGACCTTTAAATGATAGGGTTTTTTTTCAAAATTGTTTTCAACAGATTTCAACATGAAACAGGCGAAAACCATTCAAGACTTTACGTAAAGGGAACAAGAGGTTTTCGTTGACCTAAATTGCTGGGTAATGTAGACTGAACTTTAAAACCCTCACCCGCCCTAAGTTTAACTCTCACAAACCGACGATCGGGTTCGCAAACTGATTTAACTGTTCACGTAATTAAATCAATGTGGCTTAAACCCTTTCACATCTCTAACAAAGCGTTTATTTCAGAGGAACCGAGAACCTTTCGCGTGTGAGGCGAGCGTGTTAACCACTACACCATAGAAACCTGCTCATTTGGATTCTTCGGTTGTTTTGATTGATTCGGCCACACATTTTCTCTTTCTGTGCAACACTCCCCAAAGGGGCAATGCTTTTCGCACACTTGCGAGCAGGCCACCTGTCGCGTGTGAGGCGGAAACCTACCACTGTGTGTAACTTTGAAAGTGCTTCATGGCACTTCATGGTAAAGTGCATCACGAAAGAAGTTTGACCTGGCTTTGTATCAAAAGGCACATGCTGTTTCTGCTCGGTTTCGAACCGAGGACCTTTCGCGTGTGAGGCGAATGTGATAACCACTACACTACAGAAACCTGCCTCTCACGGTCCCTGGTTGTTTGAACAGATTCTGCCACATATTTTCTCTGTACGCCACACATTTTAAAGGGAAAACCCCTAACGGTCGTTTAAAGTAACCGCACATACTGTATGAGAAAGGCGACGCATTTGCTGGGAATGCATGTATGTTTCTTTTGGAACAGGCAAACCTTGTACGTTGGCATTTAGCCACGATTGTGCTGAAATCCCACAGTGTATGTCCGGCTTTAGCGTTACAACCGTGGTGGGCAACGTCGGCCCTGTAATGCTGCAGTACTGCAGATTTTATTTCCAACCCTGATAAAACCTAGTTTTGTAGTTTTCAGCCGACCCTTTAGACCTTAATTAGCCACAGAGCTACGATAAGAGCTGAAGATAAATTCTGCAGGAATGCGGCACTCCAGGAATGACGTTGCCTACACCTGCGTTACAAGGTTCCAGGACGAACTTTGCGTCAGAAACATTAGCACGCCGCTGCAAGCATGTGGGCTTTTTCTAAGGGGGCACCCGGATTTGAACCGGGGACCTCTTGATCTGCAGTCAAATGCTCTACCACTGAGCTATACCCCCGTGAAACCAACACCACGCTGAAGAATTGAAAAAGCTTCACGTGTTGTACGTCGCAGCAATTAAAGCCATCGTGAGAATGTCCAAGTGAACGTGGGACGTCTCTATCTGCTGTTAAATGCTCTAGCACTGACCTATACAAATTGTGGTAGAGACAACGTATGCTTTCAACCATTCTGCTTATGTTTCCAGTTGTTATGATTCCTGTACTGTACTGTTCCACTTACACTGAACATCAACAAAGGCAACCCCTCAACCTAGTCTTTACCACTTTCTAGACAGTAGGCACGTAGGATGGACTTTAGAGTCTGAAAACACTCAAGTGCCCCCTGAGAATCTGGATTCAAAATGCAGAGTGCTAACAGTAACAGCCTTGAAGTTATTAGTATCTTGCCACCGCTTGCCGTATAATGTCATGCAGTAAACTGGAAGAGTTATTTGAGAAAGTTCCACCACGTTTGAACCCAGATCACTGGAGTCAGCCGACAGAGTTCTGCTTCACGCAAAAGTTTTGGCCTCCAGCATTACATGTTTTTTGCAGGAGGGCTTGAAATTGTGGCTTATACGCCTTGGTTGCAGTTGCAGTTCAAAGGTAACGACAAACGACGAGGATGGGATTCGAACCCACGCGTGCAGAGCACAATGGATTAGCAGTCCATCGCCTTAACCACTCGGCCACCTCGTCCTTGGAACCGCATCCTTTGGGCATTTCCCTAATCCTAACCGACCAGCAAGTACATAGCAGCTTGTGTCAAGTTGAATCAACTGTTGAGGTAATGAAATGCTATCTTTTAGAAAGCGTTCATATCAGCCTAATGGAAGTTAAAGGCGTTAAGAGAACTGTGGATTAGCAATCCATCGCCTTAGACATGTTTAGAAATCATAAAAAGGACTGACCTTTAAATGATAGGGGTTTTTTTCAAAATTGTTTTCAACAGATTTCAACATGAAACAGGCGAAAACCATTCAAGACTTTACGTAAAGGGAACAAGAGGTTTTCGTTGGCCTAAATTGCTGGGTAATGTAGACTGAACTTTAAAACCCTCACCCGCCGTAAGTTTAACTCTCACAAACCGACGATCGGGTTCGCAAACTGATTTAACTGTTCACGTAATTAAATCAATGTGGCTTAAACCCTTTCACATCTCTAACAAAGCGTTTATTTCAGAGGAACCGAGAACCTTTCGCGTGTGAGGCGAGCGTGTTAACCACTACACCATAGAAACCTGCTCATTTGGATTCTTCGGTTGTTTTGATTGATTCGGCCACACATTTTCTCTTTCTGTGCAACACTCCCCAAAGGGGCAATGCTTTTCGCACACTTGCGAGCAGGCCACCTGTCGTGTGTGAGGCGGAAACCTACCACTGTGTGTAACTTTGAAAGTGCTTCATGGCACTTCATGGTAAAGTGCATCACGAAAGAAGTTTGACCTGGCTTTGTATCAAAAGGCACATGCTGTTTCTGCTCGGTTTCGAACCGAGGACCTTTCGCGTGTGAGGCGAATGTGATAACCACTACACTACAGAAACCTGCCTCTCACGGTCCCTGGTTGTTTGAACAGATTCTGCCACATATTTTCTCTGTACGCCACACATTTTAAAGGGAAAACCCCTAACGGTCGTTTAAAGTAACCGCACATACTGTATGAGAAAGGCGACGCATTTGCTGGGAATGCATGTATGTTTCTTTTGGAACAGGCAAACCTTGTACGTTGGCATTTAGCCACGATTGTGCTGAAATCCCACAGTGTATGTCCGGCTTTAGCGTTACAACCGTGGTGGGCAACGTCGGCCCTGTAATGCTGCAGTACTGCAGATTTTATTTCCAACCCTGATAAAACCTAGTTTTGTAGTTTTCAGCCGACCCTTTAGACCTTAATTAGCCACAGAGCTACGATAAGAGCTGAAGATAAATTCTGCAGGAATGCGGCACTCCAGGAATGACGTTGCCTACACCTGCGTTACAAGGTTCCAGGACGAACTTTGCGTCAGAAACATTAGCACGCCGACCTACCGCTGCAAGCATGTGGGCTTTTTCTAAGGGGGCACCCGGATTTGAACCGGGGACCTCTTGATCTGCAGTCAAATGCTCTACCACTGAGCTATACCCCCGTGAAACCAACACCACGCTGAAGAATTGAAAAAGCTTCACGTGTTGTACGTCGCAGCAATTAAAGCCATCGTGAGAATGTCCAAGTGAACGTGGGACGTCTCTATCTGCTGTTAAATGCTCTAGCACTGACCTATACAAATTGTGGTAGAGACAATGTATGCTTTCAACCATTCTGCTTATGTTTCCAGTTGTTATGATTCCTGTACTGTACTGTTCCACTTACACTGAACATCAACAAAGGCAACCCCTCAACCTAGTCTTTACCACTTTCTAGACAGTAGGCACGTAGGATGGACTTTAGAGTCTGAAAACACTCAAGTGCCCCCTGAGAATCTGGATTCAAAATGCAGAGTGCTAACAGTAACAGCCTTGAAGTTATTAGTATCTTGCCACCGCTTGCCGTATAATGTCATGCAGTAAACTGGAAGAGTTATTTGAGAAAGTTCCACCACGTTTGAACCCGGATCACTGGAGTCAGCCGACAGAGTTCTGCTTCACGCAAAAGTTTTGGCCTCCAGCATTACATGTTTTTTGCAGGAGGGCTTGAAATTGTGGCTTATACGCCTTGGTTGCAGTTGCAGTTCAAAGGTAACGACAAACGACGAGGATGGGATTCGAACCCACGCGTGCAGAGCACAATGGATTAGCAGTCCATCGCCTTAACCACTCGGCCACCTCGTCCTTGGAACCGCATCCTTTGGGCATTTCCCTAATCCTAACCGACCAGCAAGTACATAGCAGCTTGTGTCAAGTTGAATCAACTGTTGAGGTAATGAAATGCTATCTTTTAGAAAGCGTTCATATCAGCCTAATGGAAGTTAAAGGCGTTAAGAGAACTGTGGATTAGCAATCCATCGCCTTAGACATGTTTAGAAATCATAAAAAGGACTGACCTTTAAATGATAGGGGTTTTTTTCAAAATTGTTTTCAACAGATTTCAACATGAAACAGGCGAAAACCATTCAAGACTTTACGTAAAGGGAACAAGAGGTTTTCGTTGGCCTAAATTGCTGGGTAATGTAGACTGAACTTTAAAACCCTCACCCGCCGTAAGTTTAACTCTCACAAACCGACGATCGGGTTCGCAAACTGATTTAACTGTTCACGTAATTAAATCAATGTGGCTTAAACCCTTTCACATCTCTAACAAAGCGTTTATTTCAGAGGAACCGAGAACCTTTCGCGTGTGAGGCGAGCGTGTTAACCACTACACCATAGAAACCTGCTCATTTGGATTCTTCGGTTGTTTTGATTGATTCGGCCACACATTTTCTCTTTCTGTGCAACACTCCCCAAAGGGGCAATGCTTTTCGCACACTTGCGAGCAGGCCACCTGTCGCGTGTGAGGCGGAAACCTACCACTGTGTGTAACTTTGAAAGTGCTTCATGGCACTTCATGGTAAAGTGCATCACGAAAGAAGTTTGACCTGGCTTTGTATCAAAAGGCACATGCTGTTTCTGCTCGGTTTCGAACCGAGGACCTTTCGCGTGTGAGGCGAATGTGATAACCACTACACTACAGAAACCTGCCTCTCACGGTCCCTGGTTGTTTGAACAGATTCTGCCACATATTTTCTCTGTACGCCACACATTTTAAAGGGAAAACCCCTAACGGTCGTTTAAAGTAACCGCACATACTGTATGAGAAAGGCGACGCATTTGCTGGGAATGCATGTATGTTTCTTTTGGAACAGGCAAACCTTGTACGTTGGCATTTAGCCACGATTGTGCTGAAATCCCACAGTGTATGTCCGGCTTTAGCGTTACAACCGTGGTGGGCAACGTCGGCCCTGTAATGCTGCAGTACTGCAGATTTTATTTCCAACCCTGATAAAACCTAGTTTTGTAGTTTTCAGCCGACCCTTTAGACCTTAATTAGCCACAGAGCTACGATAAGAGCTGAAGATAAATTCTGCAGGAATGCGGCACTCCAGGAATGACGTTGCCTACACCTGCGTTACAAGGTTCCAGGACGAACTTTGCGTCAGAAACATTAGCACGCCGACCTACCGCTGCAAGCATGTGGGCTTTTTCTAAGGGGGCACCCGGATTTGAACCGGGGACCTCTTGATCTGCAGTCAAATGCTCTACCACTGAGCTATACCCCCGTGAAACCAACACCACGCTGAAGAATTGAAAAAGCTTCACGTGTTGTACGTCGCAGCAATTAAAGCCATCGTGAGAATGTCCAAGTGAACGTGGGACGTCTCTATCTGCTGTTAAATGCTCTAGCACTGACCTATACAAATTGTGGTAGAGACAACGTATGCTTTCAACCATTCTGCTTATGTTTCCAGTTGTTATGATTCCTGTACTGTACTGTTCCACTTACACTGAACATCAACAAAGGCAACCCCTCAACCTAGTCTTTACCACTTTCTAGACAGTAGGCACGTAGGATGGACTTTAGAGTCTGAAAACACTCAAGTGCCCCCTGAGAATCTGGATTCAAAATGCAGAGTGCTAACAGTAACAGCCTTGAAGTTATTAGTATCTTGCCACCGCTTGCCGTATAATGTCATGCAGTAAACTGGAAGAGTTATTTGAGAAAGTTCCACCACGTTTGAACCCGGATCACTGGAGTCAGCCGACAGAGTTCTGCTTCACGCAAAAGTTTTGGCCTCCAGCATTACATGTTTTTTGCAGGAGGGCTTGAAATTGTGGCTTATACGCCTTGGTTGCAGTTGCAGTTCAAAGGTAACGACAAACGACGAGGATGGGATTCGAACCCACGCGTGCAGAGCACAATGGATTAGCAGTCCATCGCCTTAACCACTCGGCCACCTCGTCCTTGGAACCGCATCCTTTGGGCATTTCCCTAATCCTAACCGACCAGCAAGTACATAGCAGCTTGTGTCAAGTTGAATCAACTGTTGAGGTAATGAAATGCTATCTTTTAGAAAGCGTTCATATCAGCCTAATGGAAGTTAAAGGCGTTAAGAGAACTGTGGATTAGCAATCCATCGCCTTAGACATGTTTAGAAATCATAAAAAGGACTGACCTTTAAATGATAGGGGTTTTTTTCAAAATTGTTTTCAACAGATTTCAACATGAAACAGGCGAAAACCATTCAAGACTTTACGTAAAGGGAACAAGAGGTTTTCGTTGGCCTAAATTGCTGGGTAATGTAGACTGAACTTTAAAACCCTCACCCGCCGTAAGTTTAACTCTCACAAACCGACGATCGGGTTCGCAAACTGATTTAACTGTTCACGTAATTAAATCAATGTGGCTTAAACCCTTTCACATCTCTAACAAAGCGTTTATTTCAGAGGAACCGAGAACCTTTCGCGTGTGAGGCGAGCGTGTTAACCACTACACCATAGAAACCTGCTCATTTGGATTCTTCGGTTGTTTTGATTGATTCGGCCACACATTTTCTCTTTCTGTGCAACACTCCCCAAAGGGGCAATGCTTTTCGCACACTTGCGAGCAGGCCACCTGTCGCGTGTGAGGCGGAAACCTACCACTGTGTGTAACTTTGAAAGTGCTTCATGGCACTTCATGGTAAAGTGCATCACGAAAGAAGTTTGACCTGGCTTTGTATCAAAAGGCACATGCTGTTTCTGCTCGGTTTCGAACCGAGGACCTTTCGCGTGTGAGGCGAATGTGATAACCACTACACTACAGAAACCTGCCTCTCACGGTCCCTGGTTGTTTGAACAGATTCTGCCACATATTTTCTCTGTACGCCACACATTTTAAAGGGAAAACCCCTAACGGTCGTTTAAAGTAACCGCACATACTGTATGAGAAAGGCGACGCATTTGCTGGGAATGCATGTATGTTTCTTTTGGAACAGGCAAACCTTGTACGTTGGCATTTAGCCACGATTGTGCTGAAATCCCACAGTGTATGTCCGGCTTTAGCGTTACAACCGTGGTGGGCAACGTCGGCCCTGTAATGCTGCAGTACTGCAGATTTTATTTCCAACCCTGATAAAACCTAGTTTTGTAGTTTTCAGCCGACCCTTTAGACCTTAATTAGCCACAGAGCTACGATAAGAGCTGAAGATAAATTCTGCAGGAATGCGGCACTCCAGGAATGACATTGCCTACACCTGCGTTACAAGGTTCCAAGACGAACTTTGCGTCAGAAACATTAGCACGCCGACCTACCGCTGCAAGCATGTGGGCTTTTTCTAAGGGGGTTTCCCGGATTTGAACCGGGGACCTCTTGATCTGCAGTCAAATGCTCTACCACTGAGCTATACCCCCGTGAAACCAACACCACGCTGAAGAATTGAAAAAGCTTCACGTGTTGTACGTCGCAGCAATTAAAGCCATCGTGAGAATGTCCAAGTGAACGTGGGACGTCTCTATCTGCTGTTAAATGCTCTAGCACTGACCTATACAAATTGTGGTAGAGACAACGTATGCTTTCAACCATTCTGCTTATGTTTCCAGTTGTTATGATTCCTGTACTGTACTGTTCCACTTACACTGAACATCAACAAAGGCAACCCCTCAACCTAGTCTTTACCACTTTCTAGACAGTAGGCACGTAGGATGGACTTTAGAGTCTGAAAACACTCAAGTGCCCCCTGAGAATCTGGATTCAAAATGCAGAGTGCTAACAGTAACAGCCTTGAAGTTATTAGTATCTTGCCACCGCTTGCCGTATAATGTCATGCAGTAAACTGGAAGAGTTATTTGAGAAAGTTCCACCACGTTTGAACCCGGATCACTGGAGTCAGCCGACAGAGTTCTGCTTCACGCAAAAGTTTTGGCCTCCAGCATTACATGTTTTTTGCAGGAGGGCTTGAAATTGTGGCTTATACGCCTTGGTTGCAGTTGCAGTTCAAAGGTAACGACAAACGACGAGGATGGGATTCGAACCCACGTGTGCAGAGCACAATGGATTAGCAGTCCATCGCCTTAACCACTCGGCCACCTCGTCCTTGGAACCGCATCCTTTGGGCATTTCCCTAATCCTAACCGACCAGCAAGTACATAGCAGCTTGTGTCAAGTTGAATCAACTGTTGAGGTAATGAAATGCTATCTTTTAGAAAGCGTTCATATCAGCCTAATGGAAGTTAAAGGCGTTAAGAGAACTGTGGATTAGCAATCCATCGCCTTAGACATGTTTAGAAATCATAAAAAGGACTAACCTTTAAATGATAGGGGTTTTTTTCAAAATTGTTTTCAACAGATTTCAACATGAAACAGGCGAAAACCATTCAAGACTTTACGTAAAGGGAACAAGAGGTTTTCGTTGGCCTAAATTGCTGGGTAATGTAGACTGAACTTTAAAACCCTCACCCGCCGTAAGTTTAACTCTCACAAACCGACGATCGGGTTCGCAAACTGATTTAACTGTTCACGTAATTAAATCAATGTGGCTTAAACCCTTTCACATCTCTAACAAAGCGTTTATTTCAGAGGAACCGAGAACCTTTCGCGTGTGAGGCGAGCGTGTTAACCACTACACCATAGAAACCTGCTCATTTGGATTCTTCGGTTGTTTTGATTGATTCGGCCACACATTTTCTCTTTCTGTGCAACACTCCCCAAAGGGGCAATGCTTTTCGCACACTTGCGAGCAGGCCACCTGTCGCGTGTGAGGCGGAAACCTACCACTGTGTGTAACTTTGAAAGTGCTTCATGGCACTTCATGGTAAAGTGCATCACGAAAGAAGTTTGACCTGGCTTTGTATCAAAAGGCACATGCTGTTTCTGCTCGGTTTCGAACCGAGGACCTTTCGCGTGTGAGGCGAATGTGATAACCACTACACTACAGAAACCTGCCTCTCACGGTCCCTGGTTGTTTGAACAGATTCTGCCACATATTTTCTCTGTACGCCACACATTTTAAAGGGAAAACCCCTAACGGTCGTTTAAAGTAACCGCACATACTGTATGAGAAAGGCGACGCATTTGCTGGGAATGCATGTATGTTTCTTTTGGAACAGGCAAACCTTGTACGTTGGCATTTAGCCACGATTGTGCTGAAATCCCACAGTGTATGTCCGGCTTTAGCGTTACAACCGTGGTGGGCAACGTCGGCCCTGTAATGCTGCAGTACTGCAGATTTTATTTCCAACCCTGATAAAACCTAGTTTTGTAGTTTTCAGCCGACCCTTTAGACCTTAATTAGCCACAGAGCTACGATAAGAGCTGAAGATAAATTCTGCAGGAATGCGGCACTCCAGGAATGACGTTGCCTACACCTGCGTTACAAGGTTCCAGGACGAACTTTGCGTCAGAAACATTAGCACGCCGACCTACCGCTGCAAGCATGTGGGCTTTTTCTAAGGGGGCACCCGGATTTGAACCGGGGACCTCTTGATCTGCAGTCAAATGCTCTACCACTGAGCTATACCCCCGTGAAACCAACACCACGCTGAAGAATTGAAAAAGCTTCACGTGTTGTACGTCGCAGCAATTAAAGCCATCGTGAGAATGTCCAAGTGAACGTGGGACGTCTCTATCTGCTGTTAAATGCTCTAGCACTGACCTATACAAATTGTGGTAGAGACAACGTATGCTTTCAACCATTCTGCTTATGTTTCCAGTTGTTATGATTCCTGTACTGTACTGTTCCACTTACACTGAACATCAACAAAGGCAACCCCTCAACCTAGTCTTTACCACTTTCTAGACAGTAGGCACGTAGGATGGACTTTAGAGTCTGAAAACACTCAAGTGCCCCCTGAGAATCTGGATTCAAAATGCAGAGTGCTAACAGTAACAGCCTTGAAGTTATTAGTATCTTGCCACCGCTTGCCGTATAATGTCATGCAGTAAACTGGAAGAGTTATTTGAGAAAGTTCCACCACGTTTGAACCCGGATCACTGGAGTCAGCCGACAGAGTTCTGCTTCACGCAAAAGTTTTGGCCTCCAGCATTACATGTTTTTTGCAGGAGGGCTTGAAATTGTGGCTTATACGCCTTGGTTGCAGTTGCAGTTCAAAGGTAACGACAAACGACGAGGATGGGATTCGAACCCACGCGTGCAGAGCACAATGGATTAGCAGTCCATCGCCTTAACCACTCGGCCACCTCGTCCTTGGAACCGCATCCTTTGGGCATTTCCCTAATCCTAACCGACCAGCAAGTACATAGCAGCTTGTGTCAAGTTGAATCAACTGTTGAGGTAATGAAATGCTATCTTTTAGAAAGCGTTCATATCAGCCTAATGGAAGTTAAAGGCGTTAAGAGAACTGTGGATTAGCAATCCATCGCCTTAGACATGTTTAGAAATCATAAAAAGGACTGACCTTTAAATGATAGGGGTTTTTTTCAAAATTGTTTTCAACAGATTTCAACATGAAACAGGCGAAAACCATTCAAGACTTTACGTAAAGGGAACAAGAGGTTTTCGTTGGCCTAAATTGCTGGGTAATGTAGACTGAACTTTAAAACCCTCACCCGCCGTAAGTTTAACTCTCACAAACCGACGATCGGGTTCGCAAACTGATTTAACTGTTCACGTAATTAAATCAATGTGGCTTAAACCCTTTCACATCTCTAACAAAGCGTTTATTTCAGAGGAACCGAGAACCTTTCGCGTGTGAGGCGAGCGTGTTAACCACTACACCATAGAAACCTGCTCATTTGGATTCTTCGGTTGTTTTGATTGATTCGGCCACACATTTTCTCTTTCTGTGCAACACTCCCCAAAGGGGCAATGCTTTTCGCACACTTGCGAGCAGGCCACCTGTCGCGTGTGAGGCGGAAACCTACCACTGTGTGTAACTTTGAAAGTGCTTCATGGCACTTCATGGTAAAGTGCATCACGAAAGAAGTTTGACCTGGCTTTGTATCAAAAGGCACATGCTGTTTCTGCTCGGTTTCGAACCGAGGACCTTTCGCGTGTGAGGCGAATGTGATAACCACTACACTACAGAAACCTGCCTCTCACGGTCCCTGGTTGTTTGAACAGATTCTGCCACATATTTTCTCTGTACGCCACACATTTTAAAGGGAAAACCCCTAACGGTCGTTTAAAGTAACCGCACATACTGTATGAGAAAGGCGACGCATTTGCTGGGAATGCATGTATGTTTCTTTTGGAACAGGCAAACCTTGTACGTTGGCATTTAGCCACGATTGTGCTGAAATCCCACAGTGTATGTCCGGCTTTAGCGTTACAACCGTGGTGGGCAACGTCGGCCCTGTAATGCTGCAGTACTGCAGATTTTATTTCCAACCCTGATAAAACCTAGTTTTGTAGTTTTCAGCCGACCCTTTAGACCTTAATTAGCCACAGAGCTACGATAAGAGCTGAAGATAAATTCTGCAGGAATGCAGCACTCCAGGAATGACGTTGCCTACACCTGCGTTACAAGGTTCCAGGATGAACTTTGCGTCAGAAACATTAGCACGCCGACCTACCGCTGCAAGCATGTGGGCTTTTTCTAAGGGGGCACCCGGATTTGAACCGGGGACCTCTTGATCTGCAGTCAAATGCTCTACCACTGAGCTATACCCCCGTGAAACCAACACCACGCTGAAGAATTGAAAAAGCTTCACGTGTTGTACGTCGCAGCAATTAAAGCCATCGTGAGAATGTCCAAGTGAACGTGGGACGTCTCTATCTGCTGTTAAATGCTCTAGCACTGACCTATACAAATTGTGGTAGAGACAACGTATGCTTTCAACCATTCTGCTTATGTTTCCAGTTGTTATGATTCCTGTACTGTACTGTTCCACTTACACTGAACATCAACAAAGGCAACCCCTCAACCTAGTCTTTACCACTTTCTAGACAGTAGGCACGTAGGATGGACTTTAGAGTCTGAAAACACTCAAGTGCCCCCTGAGAATCTGGATTCAAAATGCAGAGTGCTAACAGTAACAGCCTTGAAGTTATTAGTATCTTGCCACCGCTTGCCGTATAATGTCATGCAGTAAACTGGAAGAGTTATTTGAGAAAGTTCCACCACGTTTGAACCCGGATCACTGGAGTCAGCCGACAGAGTTCTGCTTCACGCAAAAGTTTTGGCCTCCAGCATTACATGTTTTTTGCAGGAGGGCTTGAAATTGTGGCTTATACGCCTTGGTTGCAGTTGCAGTTCAAAGGTAACGACAAACGACGAGGATGGGATTCGAACCCACGCGTGCAGAGCACAATGGATTAGCAGTCCATCGCCTTAACCACTCGGCCATCTCGTCCTTGGAACCGCATCCTTTGGGCATTTCCCTAATCCTAACCGACCAGCAAGTACATAGCAGCTTGTGTCAAGTTGAATCAACTGTTGAGGTAATGAAATGCTATCTTTTAGAAAGCGTTCATATCAGCCTAATGGAAGTTAAAGGCGTTAAGAGAACTGTGGATTAGCAATCCATCGCCTTAGACATGTTTAGAAATCATAAAAAGGACTGACCTTTAAATGATAGGGTTTTTTTTCAAAATTGTTTTCAACAGATTTCAACATGAAACAGGCGAAAACCATTCAAGACTTTACGTAAAGGGAACAAGAGGTTTTCGTTGACCTAAATTGCTGGGTAATGTAGACTGAACTTTAAAACCCTCACCCGCCCTAAGTTTAACTCTCACAAACCGACGATCGGGTTCGCAAACTGATTTAACTGTTCACGTAATTAAATCAATGTGGCTTAAACCCTTTCACATCTCTAACAAAGCGTTTATTTCAGAGGAACCGAGAACCTTTCGCGTGTGAGGCGAGCGTGTTAACCACTACACCATAGAAACCTGCTCATTTGGATTCTTCGGTTGTTTTGATTGATTCGGCCACACATTTTCTCTTTCTGTGCAACACTCCCCAAAGGGGCAATGCTTTTCGCACACTTGCGAGCAGGCCACCTGTCGCGTGTGAGGCGGAAACCTACCACTGTGTGTAACTTTGAAAGTGCTTCATGGCACTTCATGGTAAAGTGCATCACGAAAGAAGTTTGACCTGGCTTTGTATCAAAAGGCACATGCTGTTTCTGCTCGGTTTCGAACCGAGGACCTTTCGCGTGTGAGGCGAATGTGATAACCACTACACTACAGAAACCTGCCTCTCACGGTCCCTGGTTGTTTGAACAGATTCTGCCACATATTTTCTCTGTACGCCACACATTTTAAAGGGAAAACCCCTAACGGTCGTTTAAAGTAACCGCACATACTGTATGAGAAAGGCGACGCATTTGCTGGGAATGCATGTATGTTTCTTTTGGAACAGGCAAACCTTGTACGTTGGCATTTAGCCACGATTGTGCTGAAATCCCACAGTGTATGTCCGGCTTTAGCGTTACAACCGTGGTGGGCAACGTCGGCCCTGTAATGCTGCAGTACTGCAGATTTTATTTCCAACCCTGATAAAACCTAGTTTTGTAGTTTTCAGCCGACCCTTTAGACCTTAATTAGCCACAGAGCTACGATAAGAGCTGAAGATAAATTCTGCAGGAATGCGGCACTCCAGGAATGACGTTGCCTACACCTGCGTTACAAGGTTCCAGGACGAACTTTGCGTCAGAAACATTAGCACGCCGACCTACCGCTGCAAGCATGTGGGCTTTTTCTAAGGGGGCACCCGGATTTGAACCGGGGACCTCTTGATCTGCAGTCAAATGCTCTACCACTGAGCTATACCCCCGTGAAACCAACACCACGCTGAAGAATTGAAAAAGCTTCACGTGTTGTACGTCGCAGCAATTAAAGCCATCGTGAGAATGTCCAAGTGAACGTGGGACGTCTCTATCTGCTGTTAAATGCTCTAGCACTGACCTATACAAATTGTGGTAGAGACAACGTATGCTTTCAACCATTCTGCTTATGTTTCCAGTTGTTATGATTCCTGTACTGTACTGTTCCACTTACACTGAACATCAACAAAGGCAACCCCTCAACCTAGTCTTTACCACTTTCTAGACAGTAGGCACGTAGGATGGACTTTAGAGTCTGAAAACACTCAAGTGCCCCCTGAGAATCTGGATTCAAAATGCAGAGTGCTAACAGTAACAGCCTTGAAGTTATTAGTATCTTGCCACCGCTTGCCGTATAATGTCATGCAGTAAACTGGAAGAGTTATTTGAGAAAGTTCCACCACGTTTGAACCCGGATCACTGGAGTCAGCCGACAGAGTTCTGCTTCACGCAAAAGTTTTGGCCTCCAGCATTACATGTTTTTTGCAGGAGGGCTTGAAATTGTGGCTTATACGCCTTGGTTGCAGTTGCAGTTCAAAGGTAACGACAAACGACGAGGATGGGATTCGAACCCACGCGTGCAGAGCACAATGGATTAGCAGTCCATCGCCTTAACCACTCGGCCACCTCGTCCTTGGAACCGCATCCTTTGGGCATTTCCCTAATCCTAACCGACCAGCAAGTACATAGCAGCTTGTGTCAAGTTGAATCAACTGTTGAGGTAATGAAATGCTATCTTTTAGAAAGCGTTCATATCAGCCTAATGGAAGTTAAAGGCGTTAAGAGAACTGTGGATTAGCAATCCATCGCCTTAGACATGTTTAGAAATCATAAAAAGGACTGACCTTTAAATGATAGGGGTTTTTTTCAAAATTGTTTTCAACAGATTTCAACATGAAACAGGCGAAAACCATTCAAGACTTTACGTAAAGGGAACAAGAGGTTTTCGTTGGCCTAAATTGCTGGGTAATGTAGACTGAACTTTAAAACCCTCACCCGCCGTAAGTTTAACTCTCACAAACCGACGATCGGGTTCGCAAACTGATTTAACTGTTCACGTAATTAAATCAATGTGGCTTAAACCCTTTCACATCTCTAACAAAGCGTTTATTTCAGAGGAACCGAGAACCTTTCGCGTGTGAGGCGAGCGTGTTAACCACTACACCATAGAAACCTGCTCATTTGGATTCTTCGGTTGTTTTGATTGATTCGGCCACACATTTTCTCTTTCTGTGCAACACTCCCCAAAGGGGCAATGCTTTTCGCACACTTGCGAGCAGGCCACCTGTCGCGTGTGAGGCGGAAACCTACCACTGTGTGTAACTTTGAAAGTGCTTCATGGCACTTCATGGTAAAGTGCATCACGAAAGAAGTTTGACCTGGCTTTGTATCAAAAGGCACATGCTGTTTCTGCTCGGTTTCGAACCGAGGACCTTTCGCGTGTGAGGCGAATGTGATAACCACTACACTACAGAAACCTGCCTCTCACGGTCCCTGATTGTTTGAACAGATTCTGCCACATATTTTCTCTGTACGCCACACATTTTAAAGGGAAAACCCCTAACGGTCGTTTAAAGTAACCGCACATACTGTATGAGAAAGGCGACGCATTTGCTGGGAATGCATGTATGTTTCTTTTGGAACAGGCAAACCTTGTACGTTGGCATTTAGCCACGATTGTGCTGAAATCCCACAGTGTATGTCCGGCTTTAGCGTTACAACCGTGGTGGGCAACGTCGGCCCTGTAATGCTGCAGTACTGCAGATTTTATTTCCAACCCTGATAAAACCTAGTTTTGTAGTTTTCAGCCGACCCTTTAGACCTTAATTAGCCACAGAGCTACGATAAGAGCTGAAGATAAATTCTGCAGGAATGCGGCACTCCAGGAATGACATTGCCAACATCTGCGTTACAAGGTTCCAAGACGAACTTTGCGTCAGAAACATTAGCACGCCGACCTACCGCTGCAAGCATGTGGGCTTTTTCTAAGGGGGTTTCCCGGATTTGAACCGGGGACCTCTTGATCTGCAGTCAAATGCTCTACCACTGAGCTATACCCCCGTGAAACCAACACCACGCTGAAGAATTGAAAAAGCTTCACGTGTTGTACGTCGCAGCAATTAAAGCCATCGTGAGAATGTCCAAGTGAACGTGGGACGTCTCTATCTGCTGTTAAATGCTCTAGCACTGACCTATACAAATTGTGGTAGAGACAACGTATGCTTTCAACCATTCTGCTTATGTTTCCAGTTGTTATGATTCCTGTACTGTACTGTTCCACTTACACTGAACATCAACAAAGGCAACCCCTCAACCTAGTCTTTACCACTTTCTAGACAGTAGGCACGTAGGATGGACTTTAGAGTCTGAAAACACTCAAGTGCCCCCTGAGAATCTGGATTCAAAATGCAGAGTGCTAACAGTAACAGCCTTGAAGTTATTAGTATCTTGCCACCGCTTGCCGTATAATGTCATGCAGTAAACTGGAAGAGTTATTTGAGAAAGTTCCACCACGTTTGAACCCGGATCACTGGAGTCAGCCGACAGAGTTCTGCTTCACGCAAAAGTTTTGGCCTCCAGCATTACATGTTTTTTGCAGGAGGGCTTGAAATTGTGGCTTATACGCCTTGGTTGCAGTTGCAGTTCAAAGGTAACGACAAACGACGAGGATGGGATTCGAACCCACGTGTGCAGAGCACAATGGATTAGCAGTCCATCGCCTTAACCACTCGGCCACCTCGTCCTTGGAACCGCATCCTTTGGGCATTTCCCTAATCCTAACCGACCAGCAAGTACATAGCAGCTTGTGTCAAGTTGAATCAACTGTTGAGGTAATGAAATGCTATCTTTTAGAAAGCGTTCATATCAGCCTAATGGAAGTTAAAGGCGTTAAGAGAACTGTGGATTAGCAATCCATCGCCTTAGACATGTTTAGAAATCATAAAAAGGACTAACCTTTAAATGATAGGGGTTTTTTTCAAAATTGTTTTCAACAGATTTCAACATGAAACAGGCGAAAACCATTCAAGACTTTACGTAAAGGGAACAAGAGGTTTTCGTTGGCCTAAATTGCTGGGTAATGTAGACTGAACTTTAAAACCCTCACCCGCCGTAAGTTTAACTCTCACAAACCGACGATCGGGTTCGCAAACTGATTTAACTGTTCACGTAATTAAATCAATGTGGCTTAAACCCTTTCACATCTCTAACAAAGCGTTTATTTCAGAGGAACCGAGAACCTTTCGCGTGTGAGGCGAGCGTGTTAACCACTACACCATAGAAACCTGCTCATTTGGATTCTTCGGTTGTTTTGATTGATTCGGCCACACATTTTCTCTTTCTGTGCAACACTCCCCAAAGGGGCAATGCTTTTCGCACACTTGCGAGCAGGCCACCTGTCGCGTGTGAGGCGGAAACCTACCACTGTGTGTAACTTTGAAAGTGCTTCATGGCACTTCATGGTAAAGTGCATCACGAAAGAAGTTTGACCTGGCTTTGTATCAAAAGGCACATGCTGTTTCTGCTCGGTTTCGAACCGAGGACCTTTCGCGTGTGAGGCGAACGTGATAACCACTACACTACAGAAACCTGCCTCTCACGGTCCCTGGTTGTTTGAACAGATTCTGCCACATATTTTCTCTGTACGCCACACATTTTAAAGGGAAAACCCCTAACGGTCGTTTAAAGTAACCGCACATACTGTATGAGAAAGGCGACGCATTTGCTGGGAATGCATGTATGTTTCTTTTGAAACAGGCAACCCTTGTACGTTGGCATTTAGCCACGATTGTGCTGAAATCCCACAGTGTATGTCCGGCTTTAGCGTTACAACCGTGGTGGGCAACGTCGGCCCTGTAATGCTGCAGTACTGCAGATTTTATTTCCAACCCTGATAAAACCTAGTTTTGTAGTATTCAGCCGACCCTTTAGACCTTAATTAGCCACAGTGCTACGATAAGAGCTGAAGATAAATTCTGCAGGAATGCGGCACTTCAGGAATGACGTTGCCTACACCTGCGTTAGAAGGTTCCAGGACGAACTTTGCGTCAGAAACATTAGCACGCCGACCTACCGCTGCAAGCATGTGGGCTTTTTCCAAGGGGGCACCCGGATTTGAACCGGGGACCTCTTGATCTGCAGTCAAATGCTCTACCACTGAGCTATACCCCCGTGAAACCAACCCCACGCTGAAGAATTGAAAAAGCTTCACGTGTTGTACGTCGCAGCAATTAAAGCCATCGTGAGAATGTCCAAGTGAACGTGGGACGTCTCTATCTGCTGTTAAATGCTCTAGCACTGACCTATACAAATTGTGGTAGAGACAACGTATGCTTTCAACCATTCTGCTTATGTTTCCAGTTGTTATGATTCCTGTACTGTACTGTTCCACTTACACTGAACATCAACAAAGGCAACCCCTCAACCTAGTCTTTACCACTTTCTAGACAGTAGGCACGTAGGATGGACTTTAGAGTCTGAAAACACTCAAGTGCCCCCTGAGAATCTGGATTCAAAATGCAGAGTGCTAACAGTAACAGCCTTGAAGTTATTAGTATCTTGCCACCGCTTGCCGTATAATGTCATGCAGTAAACCGGAAGAGTTATTTCAGAAAGTTCCACCACGTTTGAACCCGGATCACTGGAGTCAGCCGACAGAGTTCTGCTTCAGGCAAAAGTTTTGGCCTCCAGCATTACACTTTTTTTGCAGGAGGGCTTGAAATTGTGGCTCATACGCCTTGGTTGCAGTTGCAGTTCAAAGGTAACGACAAACGACGAGGATGGGATTCGAACCCACGCGTGCAGAGCACAATGGATTAGCAGTCCATCGCCTTAACCACTCGGCCACCTCGTCCTTGGAACCGCTTCCTTTGGGCATTTCCCTAATCCTAACCGACCAGCAAGTACATAGCAGCTTGTGTCAAGTTGAATCAACTGTTGAGGTAATGAAATGCTATCTTTTAGAAAGCGTTCATATCAGCCTAATGGAAGGTAAAGGCGTTAAGAGAACTGTGGATTAGCAATCCATCGCCTTAGACATGTTTAGAAATCATAAAAAGGACTGACCTTTAAATGATAGGGGTTTTTTTCAAAATTGTTTTCAACAGATTTCAACATGAAACAGGCGAAAACCATTCAAGACTTTACGTAAAGGGAACAAGAGGTTTTCGTTGGCCTAAATTGCTGGGTAATGTAGACTGAACTTTAAAACCCTCACCCGCCGTAAGTTTAACTCTCACAAACCGACGATCGGGTTCGCAAACTGATTTAACTGTTCACGTAATTAAATCAATGTGGCTTAAACCCTTTCACATCTCTAACAAAGCGTTTATTTCAGAGGAACCGAGAACCTTTCGCGTGTGAGGCGAGCGTGTTAACCACTACACCATAGAAACCTGCTCATTTGGATTCTTCGGTTGTTTTGATTGATTCGGCCACACATTTTCTCTTTCTGTGCAACACTCCCCAAAGGGGCAATGCTTTTCGCACACTTGCGAGCAGGCCACCTGTCGCGTGTGAGGCGGAAACCTACCACTGTGTGTAACTTTGAAAGTGCTTCATGGCACAAGCGGTAAAGTGCATCACGAAAGAAGTTTGACCTGGCTTTGTATCAAAAGGCACGTGCTGTTTCTGCTCGGTTTCGAACCGAGGACCTTTCGCGTGTGAGGCGAACGTGATAACCACTACACTACAGAAACCTGCCTCTCACGGTCCCTGGTTGTTTGAACAGATTCTGCCACATATTTTCTCTGTACGCCACACATTTTAAAGGGAAAACCCCTAACGGTCGTTTAAAGTAACCGCACATACTGTATGAGAAAGGCGACGCATTTGCTGGGAATGCATGTATGTTTCTTTTGAAACAGGCAACCCTTGTACGTTGGCATTTAGCCACGATTGTGCTGAAATCCCACAGTGTATGTCCGGCTTTAGCGTTACAACCGTGGTGGGCAACGTCGGCCCTGTAATGCTGCAGTACTGCAGATTTTATTTCCAACCCTGATAAAACCTAGTTTTGTAGTATTCAGCCGACCCTTTAGACCTTAATTAGCCACAGTGCTACGATAAGAGCTGAAGATAAATTCTGCAGGAATGCGGCACTTCAGGAATGACGTTGCCTACACCTGCGTTAGAAGGTTCCAGGACGAACTTTGCGTCAGAAACATTAGCTGCAACCTACCGCTGCAAGCATGTGGGCTTTTTCCAAGGGGGCACCCGGATTTGAACCGGGGACCTCTTGATCTGCAGTCAAATGCTCTACCACTGAGCTATACCCCCGTGAAACCAACCCCACGCTGAAGAATTGAAAAAGCTTCACGTGTTGTACGTCGCAGCAATTAAAGCCATCGTGAGAATGTCCAAGTGAACGTGGGACGTCTCTATCTGCTGTTAAATGCTCTAGCACTGACCTATACAAATTGTGGTAGAGACAACGTATGCTTTCAACCATTCTGCTTATGTTTCCAGTTGTTATGATTCCTGTACTGTACTGTTCCACTTACACTGAACATCAACAAAGGCAACCCCTCAACCTAGTCTTTACCACTTTCTAGACAGTAGGCACGTAGGATGGACTTTAGAGTCTGAAAACACTCAAGTGCCCCCTGAGAATCTGGATTCAAAATGCAGAGTGCTAACAGTAACAGCCTTGAAGTTATTAGTATCTTGCCACCGCTTGCCGTATAATGTCATGCAGTAAACCGGAAGAGTTATTTCAGAAAGTTCCACCACGTTTGAACCCGGATCACTGGAGTCAGCCGACAGAGTTCTGCTTCAGGCAAAAGTTTTGGCCTCCAGCATTACACTTTTTTTGCAGGAGGGCTTGAAATTGTGGCTCATACGCCTTGGTTGCAGTTGCAGTTCAAAGGTAACGACAAACGACGAGGATGGGATTCGAACCCACGCGTGCAGAGCACAATGGATTAGCAGTCCATCGCCTTAACCACTCGGCCACCTCGTCCTTGGAACCGCTTCCTTTGGGCATTTCCCTAATCCTAACCGACCAGCAAGTACATAGCAGCTTGTGTCAAGTTGAATCAACTGTTGAGGTAATGAAATGCTATCTTTTAGAAAGCGTTCATATCAGCCTAATGGAAGGTAAAGGCGTTAAGAGAACTGTGGATTAGCAATCCATCGCCTTAGACATGTTTAGAAATCATAAAAAGGACTGACCTTTAAATGATAGGGTTTTTTTTCAAAATTGTTTTCAACAGATTTCAACATGAAACAGGCGAAAACCATTCAAGACTTTACGTAAAGGGAACAAGAGGTTTTCGTTGGCCTAAATTGCTGGGTAATGTAGACTGAACTTTAAAACCCTCACCCGCCGTAAGTTTAACTCTCACAAACCGACGATCGGGTTCGCAAACTGATTTAACTGTTCACGTAATTAAATCAATGTGGCTTAAACCCTTTCACATCTCTAACAAAGCGTTTATTTCAGAGGAACCGAGAACCTTTCGCGTGTGAGGCGAGCGTGTTAACCACTACACCATAGAAACCTGCTCATTTGGATTCTTCGGTTGTTTTGATTGATTCGGCCACACATTTTCTCTTTCTGTGCAACACTCCCCAAAGGGGCAATGCTTTTCGCACACTTGCGAGCAGGCCACCTGTCGCGTGTGAGGCGGAAACCTACCACTGTGTGTAACTTTGAAAGTGCTTCATGGCACAAGCGGTAAAGTGCATCACGAAAGAAGTTTGACCTGGCTTTGTATCAAAAGGCACGTGCTGTTTCTGCTCGGTTTCGAACCGAGGACCTTTCGCGTGTGAGGCGAACGTGATAACCACTACACTACAGAAACCTGCCTCTCACGGTCCCTGGTTGTTTGAACAGATTCTGCCACATATTTTCTCTGTACGCCACACATTTTAAAGGGAAAACCCCTAACGGTCGTTTAAAGTAACCGCACATACTGTATGAGAAAGGCGACGCATTTGCTGGGAATGCATGTATGTTTCTTTTGAAACAGGCAACCCTTGTACGTTGGCATTTAGCCACGATTGTGCTGAAATCCCACAGTGTATGTCCGGCTTTAGCGTTACAACCGTGGTGGGCAACGTCGGCCCTGTAATGCTGCAGTACTGCAGATTTTATTTCCAACCCTGATAAAACCTAGTTTTGTAGTATTCAGCCGACCCTTTAGACCTTAATTAGCCACAGTGCTACGATAAGAGCTGAAGATAAATTCTGCAGGAATGCGGCACTTCAGGAATGACGTTGCCTACACCTGCGTTAGAAGGTTCCAGGACGAACTTTGCGTCAGAAACATTAGCTGCAACCTACCGCTGCAAGCATGTGGGCTTTTTCCAAGGGGGCACCCGGATTTGAACCGGGGACCTCTTGATCTGCAGTCAAATGCTCTACCACTGAGCTATACCCCCGTGAAACCAACCCCACGCTGAAGAATTGAAAAAGCTTCACGTGTTGTACGTCGCAGCAATTAAAGCCATCGTGAGAATGTCCAAGTGAACGTGGGACGTCTCTATCTGCTGTTAAATGCTCTAGCACTGACCTATACAAATTGTGGTAGAGACAACGTATGCTTTCAACCATTCTGCTTATGTTTCCAGTTGTTATGATTCCTGTACTGTACTGTTCCACTTACACTGAACATCAACAAAGGCAACCCCTCAACCTAGTCTTTACCACTTTCTAGACAGTAGGCACGTAGGATGGACTTTAGAGTCTGAAAACACTCAAGTGCCCCCTGAGAATCTGGATTCAAAATGCAGAGTGCTAACAGTAACAGCCTTGAAGTTATTAGTATCTTGCCACCGCTTGCCGTATAATGTCATGCAGTAAACCGGAAGAGTTATTTCAGAAAGTTCCACCACGTTTGAACCCGGATCACTGGAGTCAGCCGACAGAGTTCTGCTTCAGGCAAAAGTTTTGGCCTCCAGCATTACACTTTTTTTGCAGGAGGGCTTGAAATTGTGGCTCATACGCCTTGGTTGCAGTTGCGGTTCAAAGGTAACGACAAACGACGAGGATGGGATTCGAACCCACGCGTGCAGAGCACAATGGATTAGCAGTCCATCGCCTTAACCACTCGGCCACCTCGTCCTTGGAACCGCTTCCTTTGGGCATTTCCCTAATCCTAACCGACCAGCAAGTACATAGCAGCTTGTGTCAAGTTGAATCAACTGTTGAGGTAATGAAATGCTATCTTTTAGAAAGCGTTCATATCAGCCTAATGGAAGGTAAAGGCGTTAAGAGAACTGTGGATTAGCAATCCATCGCCTTAGACATGTTTAGAAATCATAAAAAGGACTGACCTTTAAATGATAGGGGTTTTTTTTTCAAAATTGTTTTCAACAGATTTCAACATGAAACAGGCGAAAACCATTCAAGACTTTACGTAAAGGGAACAAGAGGTTTTCGTTGGCCTAAATTGCTGGGTAATGTAGACTGAACTTTAAAACCCTCACCCGCCGTAAGTTTAACTCTCACAAACCGACGATCGGGTTCGCAAACTGATTTAACTGTTCACGTAATTAAATCAATGTGGCTTAAACCCTTTCACATCTCTAACAAAGCGTTTATTTCAGAGGAACCGAGAACCTTTCGCGTGTGAGGCGAGCGTGTTAACCACTACACCATAGAAACCTGCTCATTTGGATTCTTCGGTTGTTTTGATTGATTCGGCCACACATTTTCTCTTTCTGTGCAACACTCCCCAAAGGGGCAATGCTTTTCGCACACTTGCGAGCAGGCCACCTGTCGCGTGTGAGGCGGAAACCTACCACTGTGTGTAACTTTGAAAGTGCTTCATGGCACAAGCGGTAAAGTGCATCACGAAAGAAGTTTGACCTGGCTTTGTATCAAAAGGCACGTGCTGTTTCTGCTCGGTTTCGAACCGAGGACCTTTCGCGTGTGAGGCGAACGTGATAACCACTACACTACAGAAACCTGCCTCTCACGGTCCCTGGTTGTTTGAACAGATTCTGCCACATATTTTCTCTGTACGCCACACATTTTAAAGGGAAAACCCCTAACGGTCGTTTAAAGTAACCGCACATACTGTATGAGAAAGGCGACGCATTTGCTGGGAATGCATGTATGTTTCTTTTGAAACAGGCAACCCTTGTACGTTGGCATTTAGCCACGATTGTGCTGAAATCCCACAGTGTATGTCCGGCTTTAGCGTTACAACCGTGGTGGGCAACGTCGGCCCTGTAATGCTGCAGTACTGCAGATTTTATTTCCAACCCTGATAAAACCTAGTTTTGTAGTATTCAGCCGACCCTTTAGACCTTAATTAGCCACAGTGCTACGATAAGAGCTGAAGATAAATTCTGCAGGAATGCGGCACTTCAGGAATGACGTTGCCTACACCTGCGTTAGAAGGTTCCAGGACGAACTTTGCGTCAGAAACATTAGCTGCAACCTACCGCTGCAAGCATGTGGGCTTTTTCCAAGGGGGCACCCGGATTTGAACCGGGGACCTCTTGATCTGCAGTCAAATGCTCTACCACTGAGCTATACCCCCGTGAAACCAACCCCACGCTGAAGAATTGAAAAAGCTTCACGTGTTGTACGTCGCAGCAATTAAAGCCATCGTGAGAATGTCCAAGTGAACGTGGGACGTCTCTATCTGCTGTTAAATGCTCTAGCACTGACCTATACAAATTGTGGTAGAGACAACGTATGCTTTCAACCATTCTGCTTATGTTTCCAGTTGTTATGATTCCTGTACTGTACTGTTCCACTTACACTGAACATCAACAAAGGCAACCCCTCAACCTAGTCTTTACCACTTTCTAGACAGTAGGCACGTAGGATGGACTTTAGAGTCTGAAAACACTCAAGTGCCCCCTGAGAATCTGGATTCAAAATGCAGAGTGCTAACAGTAACAGCCTTGAAGTTATTAGTATCTTGCCACCGCTTGCCGTATAATGTCATGCAGTAAACCGGAAGAGTTATTTCAGAAAGTTCCACCACGTTTGAACCCGGATCACTGGAGTCAGCCGACAGAGTTCTGCTTCAGGCAAAAGTTTTGGCCTCCAGCATTACACTTTTTTTGCAGGAGGGCTTGAAATTGTGGCTCATACGCCTTGGTTGCAGTTGCGGTTCAAAGGTAACGACAAACGACGAGGATGGGATTCGAACCCACGCGTGCAGAGCACAATGGATTAGCAGTCCATCGCCTTAACCACTCGGCCACCTCGTCCTTGGAACCGCTTCCTTTGGGCATTTCCCTAATCCTAACCGACCAGCAAGTACATAGCAGCTTGTGTCAAGTTGAATCAACTGTTGAGGTAATGAAATGCTATCTTTTAGAAAGCGTTCATATCAGCCTAATGGAAGGTAAAGGCGTTAAGAGAACTGTGGATTAGCAATCCATCGCCTTAGACATGTTTAGAAATCATAAAAAGGACTGACCTTTAAATGATAGGGGTTTTTTTCAAAATTGTTTTCAACAGATTTCAACATGAAACAGGCGAAAACCATTCAAGACTTTACGTAAAGGGAACAAGAGGTTTTCGTTGGCCTAAATTGCTGGGTAATGTAGACTGAACTTTAAAACCCTCACCCGCCGTAAGTTTAACTCTCACAAACCGACGATCGGGTTCGCAAACTGATTTAACTGTTCACGTAATTAAATCAATGTGGCTTAAACCCTTTCACATCTCTAACAAAGCGTTTATTTCAGAGGAACCGAGAACCTTTCGCGTGTGAGGCGAGCGTGTTAACCACTACACCATAGAAACCTGCTCATTTGGATTCTTCGGTTGTTTTGATTGATTCGGCCACACATTTTCTCTTTCTGTGCAACACTCCCCAAAGGGGCAATGCTTTTCGCACACTTGCGAGCAGGCCACCTGTCGCGTGTGAGGCGGAAACCTACCACTGTGTGTAACTTTGAAAGTGCTTCATGGCACAAGCGGTAAAGTGCATCACGAAAGAAGTTTGACCTGGCTTTGTATCAAAAGGCACGTGCTGTTTCTGCTCGGTTTCGAACCGAGGACCTTTCGCGTGTGAGGCGAACGTGATAACCACTACACTACAGAAACCTGCCTCTCACGGTCCCTGGTTGTTTGAACAGATTCTGCCACATATTTTCTCTGTACGCCACACATTTTAAAGGGAAAACCCCTAACGGTCGTTTAAAGTAACCGCACATACTGTATGAGAAAGGCGACGCATTTGCTGGGAATGCATGTATGTTTCTTTTGAAACAGGCAACCCTTGTACGTTGGCATTTAGCCACGATTGTGCTGAAATCCCACAGTGTATGTCCGGCTTTAGCGTTACAACCGTGGTGGGCAACGTCGGCCCTGTAATGCTGCAGTACTGCAGATTTTATTTCCAACCCTGATAAAACCTAGTTTTGTAGTATTCAGCCGACCCTTTAGACCTTAATTAGCCACAGTGCTACGATAAGAGCTGAAGATAAATTCTGCAGGAATGCGGCACTTCAGGAATGACGTTGCCTACACCTGCGTTAGAAGGTTCCAGGACGAACTTTGCGTCAGAAACATTAGCTGCAACCTACCGCTGCAAGCATGTGGGCTTTTTCCAAGGGGGCACCCGGATTTGAACCGGGGACCTCTTGATCTGCAGTCAAATGCTCTACCACTGAGCTATACCCCCGTGAAACCAACCCCACGCTGAAGAATTGAAAAAGCTTCACGTGTTGTACGTCGCAGCAATTAAAGCCATCGTGAGAATGTCCAAGTGAACGTGGGACGTCTCTATCTGCTGTTAAATGCTCTAGCACTGACCTATACAAATTGTGGTAGAGACAACGTATGCTTTCAACCATTCTGCTTATGTTTCCAGTTGTTATGATTCCTGTACTGTACTGTTCCACTTACACTGAACATCAACAAAGGCAACCCCTCAACCTAGTCTTTACCACTTTCTAGACAGTAGGCACGTAGGATGGACTTTAGAGTCTGAAAACACTCAAGTGCCCCCTGAGAATCTGGATTCAAAATGCAGAGTGCTAACAGTAACAGCCTTGAAGTTATTAGTATCTTGCCACCGCTTGCCGTATAATGTCATGCAGTAAACCGGAAGAGTTATTTCAGAAAGTTCCACCACGTTTGAACCCGGATCACTGGAGTCAGCCGACAGAGTTCTGCTTCAGGCAAAAGTTTTGGCCTCCAGCATTACACTTTTTTTGCAGGAGGGCTTGAAATTGTGGCTCATACGCCTTGGTTGCAGTTGCGGTTCAAAGGTAACGACAAACGACGAGGATGGGATTCGAACCCACGCGTGCAGAGCACAATGGATTAGCAGTCCATCGCCTTAACCACTCGGCCACCTCGTCCTTGGAACCGCTTCCTTTGGGCATTTCCCTAATCCTAACCGACCAGCAAGTACATAGCAGCTTGTGTCAAGTTGAATCAACTGTTGAGGTAATGAAATGCTATCTTTTAGAAAGCGTTCATATCAGCCTAATGGAAGGTAAAGGCGTTAAGAGAACTGTGGATTAGCAATCCATCGCCTTAGACATGTTTAGAAATCATAAAAAGGGCTGACCTTCAAATGATAGGGGTTTTTTTCAAAATTGTTTTCAACAGATTTCAACATGAAACAGGCGAAAACCATTCAAGACTTTACGTAAAGGGAACAAGAGGTTTTCGTTGGCCTAAATTGCTGGGTAATGTAGACTGAACTTTAAAACCCTCACCCGCCGTAAGTTTAACTCTCACAAACCGACGATCGGGTTCGCAAACTGATTTAACTGTTCACGTAATTAAATCAATGTGGCTTAAACCCTTTCACATCTCTAACAAAGCGTTTATTTCAGAGGAACCGAGAACCTTTCGCGTGTGAGGCGAGCGTGTTAACCACTACACCATAGAAACCTGCTCATTTGGATTCTTCGGTTGTTTTGATTGATTCGGCCACACATTTTCTCTTTCTGTGCAACACTCCCCAAAGGGGCAATGCTTTTCGCACACTTGCGAGCAGGCCACCTGTCGCGTGTGAGGCGGAAACCTACCACTGTGTGTAACTTTGAAAGTGCTTCATGGCACAAGCGGTAAAGTGCATCACGAAAGAAGTTTGACCTGGCTTTGTATCAAAAGGCACGTGCTGTTTCTGCTCGGTTTCGAACCGAGGACCTTTCGCGTGTGAGGCGAACGTGATAACCACTACACTACAGAAACCTGCCTCTCACGGTCCCTGGTTGTTTGAACAGATTCTGCCACATATTTTCTCTGTACGCCACACATTTTAAAGGGAAAACCCCTAACGGTCGTTTAAAGTAACCGCACATACTGTATGAGAAAGGCGACGCATTTGCTGGGAATGCATGTATGTTTCTTTTGAAACAGGCAACCCTTGTACGTTGGCATTTAGCCACGATTGTGCTGAAATCCCACAGTGTATGTCCGGCTTTAGCGTTACAACCGTGGTGGGCAACGTCGGCCCTGTAATGCTGCAGTACTGCAGATTTTATTTCCAACCCTGATAAAACCTAGTTTTGTAGTATTCAGCCGACCCTTTAGACCTTAATTAGCCACAGTGCTACGATAAGAGCTGAAGATAAATTCTGCAGGAATGCGGCACTTCAGGAATGACGTTGCCTACACCTGCGTTAGAAGGTTCCAGGACGAACTTTGCGTCAGAAACATTAGCTGCAACCTACCGCTGCAAGCATGTGGGCTTTTTCCAAGGGGGCACCCGGATTTGAACCGGGGACCTCTTGATCTGCAGTCAAATGCTCTACCACTGAGCTATACCCCCGTGAAACCAACCCCACGCTGAAGAATTGAAAAAGCTTCACGTGTTGTACGTCGCAGCAATTAAAGCCATCGTGAGAATGTCCAAGTGAACGTGGGACGTCTCTATCTGCTGTTAAATGCTCTAGCACTGACCTATACAAATTGTGGTAGAGACAACGTATGCTTTCAACCATTCTGCTTATGTTTCCAGTTGTTATGATTCCTGTACTGTACTGTTCCACTTACACTGAACATCAACAAAGGCAACCCCTCAACCTAGTCTTTACCACTTTCTAGACAGTAGGCACGTAGGATGGACTTTAGAGTCTGAAAACACTCAAGTGCCCCCTGAGAATCTGGATTCAAAATGCAGAGTGCTAACAGTAACAGCCTTGAAGTTATTAGTATCTTGCCACCGCTTGCCGTATAATGTCATGCAGTAAACCGGAAGAGTTATTTCAGAAAGTTCCACCACGTTTGAACCCGGATCACTGGAGTCAGCCGACAGAGTTCTGCTTCAGGCAAAAGTTTTGGCCTCCAGCATTACACTTTTTTTGCAGGAGGGCTTGAAATTGTGGCTCATACGCCTTGGTTGCAGTTGCGGTTCAAAGGTAACGACAAACGACGAGGATGGGATTCGAACCCACGCGTGCAGAGCACAATGGATTAGCAGTCCATCGCCTTAACCACTCGGCCACCTCGTCCTTGGAACCGCTTCCTTTGGGCATTTCCCTAATCCTAACCGACCAGCAAGTACATAGCAGCTTGTGTCAAGTTGAATCAACTGTTGAGGTAATGAAATGCTATCTTTTAGAAAGCGTTCATATCAGCCTAATGGAAGGTAAAGGCGTTAAGAGAACTGTGGATTAGCAATCCATCGCCTTAGACATGTTTAGAAATCATAAAAAGGACTGACCTTTAAATGATAGGGGTTTTTTTCAAAATTGTTTTCAACAGATTTCAACATGAAACAGGCGAAAACCATTCAAGACTTTACGTAAAGGGAACAAGAGGTTTTCGTTGGCCTAAATTGCTGGGTAATGTAGACTGAACTTTAAAACCCTCACCCGCCGTAAGTTTAACTCTCACAAACCGACGATCGGGTTCGCAAACTGATTTAACTGTTCACGTAATTAAATCAATGTGGCTTAAACCCTTTCACATCTCTAACAAAGCGTTTATTTCAGAGGAACCGAGAACCTTTCGCGTGTGAGGCGAGCGTGTTAACCACTACACCATAGAAACCTGCTCATTTGGATTCTTCGGTTGTTTTGATTGATTCGGCCACACATTTTCTCTTTCTGTGCAACACTCCCCAAAGGGGCAATGCTTTTCGCACACTTGCGAGCAGGCCACCTGTCGCGTGTGAGGCGGAAACCTACCACTGTGTGTAACTTTGAAAGTGCTTCATGGCACAAGCGGTAAAGTGCATCACGAAAGAAGTTTGACCTGGCTTTGTATCAAAAGGCACGTGCTGTTTCTGCTCGGTTTCGAACCGAGGACCTTTCGCGTGTGAGGCGAACGTGATAACCACTACACTACAGAAACCTGCCTCTCACGGTCCCTGGTTGTTTGAACAGATTCTGCCACATATTTTCTCTGTACGCCACACATTTTAAAGGGAAAACCCCTAACGGTCGTTTAAAGTAACCGCACATACTGTATGAGAAAGGCGACGCATTTGCTGGGAATGCATGTATGTTTCTTTTGAAACAGGCAACCCTTGTACGTTGGCATTTAGCCACGATTGTGCTGAAATCCCACAGTGTATGTCCGGCTTTAGCGTTACAACCGTGGTGGGCAACGTCGGCCCTGTAATGCTGCAGTACTGCAGATTTTATTTCCAACCCTGATAAAACCTAGTTTTGTAGTATTCAGCCGACCCTTTAGACCTTAATTAGCCACAGTGCTACGATAAGAGCTGAAGATAAATTCTGCAGGAATGCGGCACTTCAGGAATGACGTTGCCTACACCTGCGTTAGAAGGTTCCAGGACGAACTTTGCGTCAGAAACATTAGCTGCAACCTACCGCTGCAAGCATGTGGGCTTTTTCCAAGGGGGCACCCGGATTTGAACCGGGGACCTCTTGATCTGCAGTCAAATGCTCTACCACTGAGCTATACCCCCGTGAAACCAACCCCACGCTGAAGAATTGAAAAAGCTTCACGTGTTGTACGTCGCAGCAATTAAAGCCATCGTGAGAATGTCCAAGTGAACGTGGGACGTCTCTATCTGCTGTTAAATGCTCTAGCACTGACCTATACAAATTGTGGTAGAGACAACGTATGCTTTCAACCATTCTGCTTATGTTTCCAGTTGTTATGATTCCTGTACTGTACTGTTCCACTTACACTGAACATCAACAAAGGCAACCCCTCAACCTAGTCTTTACCACTTTCTAGACAGTAGGCACGTAGGATGGACTTTAGAGTCTGAAAACACTCAAGTGCCCCCTGAGAATCTGGATTCAAAATGCAGAGTGCTAACAGTAACAGCCTTGAAGTTATTAGTATCTTGCCACCGCTTGCCGTATAATGTCATGCAGTAAACCGGAAGAGTTATTTCAGAAAGTTCCACCACGTTTGAACCCGGATCACTGGAGTCAGCCGACAGAGTTCTGCTTCAGGCAAAAGTTTTGGCCTCCAGCATTACACTTTTTTTGCAGGAGGGCTTGAAATTGTGGCTCATACGCCTTGGTTGCAGTTGCGGTTCAAAGGTAACGACAAACGACGAGGATGGGATTCGAACCCACGCGTGCAGAGCACAATGGATTAGCAGTCCATCGCCTTAACCACTCGGCCACCTCGTCCTTGGAACCGCTTCCTTTGGGCATTTCCCTAATCCTAACCGACCAGCAAGTACATAGCAGCTTGTGTCAAGTTGAATCAACTGTTGAGGTAATGAAATGCTATCTTTTAGAAAGCGTTCATATCAGCCTAATGGAAGGTAAAGGCGTTAAGAGAACTGTGGATTAGCAATCCATCGCCTTAGACATGTTTAGAAATCATAAAAAGGACTGACCTTTAAATGATAGGGGTTTTTTTCAAAATTGTTTTCAACAGATTTCAACATGAAACAGGCGAAAACCATTCAAGACTTTACGTAAAGGGAACAAGAGGTTTTCGTTGGCCTAAATTGCTGGGTAATGTAGACTGAACTTTAAAACCCTCACCCGCCGTAAGTTTAACTCTCACAAACCGACGATCGGGTTCGCAAACTGATTTAACTGTTCACGTAATTAAATCAATGTGGCTTAAACCCTTTCACATCTCTAACAAAGCGTTTATTTCAGAGGAACCGAGAACCTTTCGCGTGTGAGGCGAGCGTGTTAACCACTACACCATAGAAACCTGCTCATTTGGATTCTTCGGTTGTTTTGATTGATTCGGCCACACATTTTCTCTTTCTGTGCAACACTCCCCAAAGGGGCAATGCTTTTCGCACACTTGCGAGCAGGCCACCTGTCGCGTGTGAGGCGGAAACCTACCACTGTGTGTAACTTTGAAAGTGCTTCATGGCACAAGCGGTAAAGTGCATCACGAAAGAAGTTTGACCTGGCTTTGTATCAAAAGGCACGTGCTGTTTCTGCTCGGTTTCGAACCGAGGACCTTTCGCGTGTGAGGCGAACGTGATAACCACTACACTACAGAAACCTGCCTCTCACGGTCCCTGGTTGTTTGAACAGATTCTGCCACATATTTTCTCTGTACGCCACACATTTTAAAGGGAAAACCCCTAACGGTCGTTTAAAGTAACCGCACATACTGTATGAGAAAGGCGACGCATTTGCTGGGAATGCATGTATGTTTCTTTTGAAACAGGCAACCCTTGTACGTTGGCATTTAGCCACGATTGTGCTGAAATCCCACAGTGTATGTCCGGCTTTAGCGTTACAACCGTGGTGGGCAACGTCGGCCCTGTAATGCTGCAGTACTGCAGATTTTATTTCCAACCCTGATAAAACCTAGTTTTGTAGTATTCAGCCGACCCTTTAGACCTTAATTAGCCACAGTGCTACGATAAGAGCTGAAGATAAATTCTGCAGGAATGCGGCACTTCAGGAATGACGTTGCCTACACCTGCGTTAGAAGGTTCCAGGACGAACTTTGCGTCAGAAACATTAGCTGCAACCTACCGCTGCAAGCATGTGGGCTTTTTCCAAGGGGGCACCCGGATTTGAACCGGGGACCTCTTGATCTGCAGTCAAATGCTCTACCACTGAGCTATACCCCCGTGAAACCAACCCCACGCTGAAGAATTGAAAAAGCTTCACGTGTTGTACGTCGCAGCAATTAAAGCCATCGTGAGAATGTCCAAGTGAACGTGGGACGTCTCTATCTGCTGTTAAATGCTCTAGCACTGACCTATACAAATTGTGGTAGAGACAACGTATGCTTTCAACCATTCTGCTTATGTTTCCAGTTGTTATGATTCCTGTACTGTACTGTTCCACTTACACTGAACATCAACAAAGGCAACCCCTCAACCTAGTCTTTACCACTTTCTAGACAGTAGGCACGTAGGATGGACTTTAGAGTCTGAAAACACTCAAGTGCCCCCTGAGAATCTGGATTCAAAATGCAGAGTGCTAACAGTAACAGCCTTGAAGTTATTAGTATCTTGCCACCGCTTGCCGTATAATGTCATGCAGTAAACCGGAAGAGTTATTTCAGAAAGTTCCACCACGTTTGAACCCGGATCACTGGAGTCAGCCGACAGAGTTCTGCTTCAGGCAAAAGTTTTGGCCTCCAGCATTACACTTTTTTTGCAGGAGGGCTTGAAATTGTGGCTCATACGCCTTGGTTGCAGTTGCGGTTCAAAGGTAACGACAAACGACGAGGATGGGATTCGAACCCACGCGTGCAGAGCACAATGGATTAGCAGTCCATCGCCTTAACCACTCGGCCACCTCGTCCTTGGAACCGCTTCCTTTGGGCATTTCCCTAATCCTAACCGACCAGCAAGTACATAGCAGCTTGTGTCAAGTTGAATCAACTGTTGAGGTAATGAAATGCTATCTTTTAGAAAGCGTTCATATCAGCCTAATGGAAGGTAAAGGCGTTAAGAGAACTGTGGATTAGCAATCCATCGCCTTAGACATGTTTAGAAATCATAAAAAGGACTGACCTTTAAATGATAGGGTTTTTTTTCAAAATTGTTTTCAACAGATTTCAACATGAAACAGGCGAAAACCATTCAAGACTTTACGTAAAGGGAACAAGAGGTTTTCGTTGGCCTAAATTGCTGGGTAATGTAGACTGAACTTTAAAACCCTCACCCGCCGTAAGTTTAACTCTCACAAACCGACGATCGGGTTCGCAAACTGATTTAACTGTTCACGTAATTAAATCAATGTGGCTTAAACCCTTTCACATCTCTAACAAAGCGTTTATTTCAGAGGAACCGAGAACCTTTCGCGTGTGAGGCGAGCGTGTTAACCACTACACCATAGAAACCTGCTCATTTGGATTCTTCGGTTGTTTTGATTGATTCGGCCACACATTTTCTCTTTCTGTGCAACACTCCCCAAAGGGGCAATGCTTTTCGCACACTTGCGAGCAGGCCACCTGTCGCGTGTGAGGCGGAAACCTACCACTGTGTGTAACTTTGAAAGTGCTTCATGGCACAAGCGGTAAAGTGCATCACGAAAGAAGTTTGACCTGGCTTTGTATCAAAAGGCACGTGCTGTTTCTGCTCGGTTTCGAACCGAGGACCTTTCGCGTGTGAGGCGAACGTGATAACCACTACACTACAGAAACCTGCCTCTCACGGTCCCTGGTTGTTTGAACAGATTCTGCCACATATTTTCTCTGTACGCCACACATTTTAAAGGGAAAACCCCTAACGGTCGTTTAAAGTAACCGCACATACTGTATGAGAAAGGCGACGCATTTGCTGGGAATGCATGTATGTTTCTTTTGAAACAGGCAACCCTTGTACGTTGGCATTTAGCCACGATTGTGCTGAAATCCCACAGTGTATGTCCGGCTTTAGCGTTACAACCGTGGTGGGCAACGTCGGCCCTGTAATGCTGCAGTACTGCAGATTTTATTTCCAACCCTGATAAAACCTAGTTTTGTAGTATTCAGCCGACCCTTTAGACCTTAATTAGCCACAGTGCTACGATAAGAGCTGAAGATAAATTCTGCAGGAATGCGGCACTTCAGGAATGACGTTGCCTACACCTGCGTTAGAAGGTTCCAGGACGAACTTTGCGTCAGAAACATTAGCTGCAACCTACCGCTGCAAGCATGTGGGCTTTTTCCAAGGGGGCACCCGGATTTGAACCGGGGACCTCTTGATCTGCAGTCAAATGCTCTACCACTGAGCTATACCCCCGTGAAACCAACCCCACGCTGAAGAATTGAAAAAGCTTCACGTGTTGTACGTCGCAGCAATTAAAGCCATCGTGAGAATGTCCAAGTGAACGTGGGACGTCTCTATCTGCTGTTAAATGCTCTAGCACTGACCTATACAAATTGTGGTAGAGACAACGTATGCTTTCAACCATTCTGCTTATGTTTCCAGTTGTTATGATTCCTGTACTGTACTGTTCCACTTACACTGAACATCAACAAAGGCAACCCCTCAACCTAGTCTTTACCACTTTCTAGACAGTAGGCACGTAGGATGGACTTTAGAGTCTGAAAACACTCAAGTGCCCCCTGAGAATCTGGATTCAAAATGCAGAGTGCTAACAGTAACAGCCTTGAAGTTATTAGTATCTTGCCACCGCTTGCCGTATAATGTCATGCAGTAAACCGGAAGAGTTATTTCAGAAAGTTCCACCACGTTTGAACCCGGATCACTGGAGTCAGCCGACAGAGTTCTGCTTCAGGCAAAAGTTTTGGCCTCCAGCATTACACTTTTTTTGCAGGAGGGCTTGAAATTGTGGCTCATACGCCTTGGTTGCAGTTGCGGTTCAAAGGTAACGACAAACGACGAGGATGGGATTCGAACCCACGCGTGCAGAGCACAATGGATTAGCAGTCCATCGCCTTAACCACTCGGCCACCTCGTCCTTGGAACCGCTTCCTTTGGGCATTTCCCTAATCCTAACCGACCAGCAAGTACATAGCAGCTTGTGTCAAGTTGAATCAACTGTTGAGGTAATGAAATGCTATCTTTTAGAAAGCGTTCATATCAGCCTAATGGAAGGTAAAGGCGTTAAGAGAACTGTGGATTAGCAATCCATCGCCTTAGACATGTTTAGAAATCATAAAAAGGACTGACCTTTAAATGATAGGGGTTTTTTTTTCAAAATTGTTTTCAACAGATTTCAACATGAAACAGGCGAAAACCATTCAAGACTTTACGTAAAGGGAACAAGAGGTTTTCGTTGGCCTAAATTGCTGGGTAATGTAGACTGAACTTTAAAACCCTCACCCGCCGTAAGTTTAACTCTCACAAACCGACGATCGGGTTCGCAAACTGATTTAACTGTTCACGTAATTAAATCAATGTGGCTTAAACCCTTTCACATCTCTAACAAAGCGTTTATTTCAGAGGAACCGAGAACCTTTCGCGTGTGAGGCGAGCGTGTTAACCACTACACCATAGAAACCTGCTCATTTGGATTCTTCGGTTGTTTTGATTGATTCGGCCACACATTTTCTCTTTCTGTGCAACACTCCCCAAAGGGGCAATGCTTTTCGCACACTTGCGAGCAGGCCACCTGTCGCGTGTGAGGCGGAAACCTACCACTGTGTGTAACTTTGAAAGTGCTTCATGGCACAAGCGGTAAAGTGCATCACGAAAGAAGTTTGACCTGGCTTTGTATCAAAAGGCACGTGCTGTTTCTGCTCGGTTTCGAACCGAGGACCTTTCGCGTGTGAGGCGAACGTGATAACCACTACACTACAGAAACCTGCCTCTCACGGTCCCTGGTTGTTTGAACAGATTCTGCCACATATTTTCTCTGTACGCCACACATTTTAAAGGGAAAACCCCTAACGGTCGTTTAAAGTAACCGCACATACTGTATGAGAAAGGCGACGCATTTGCTGGGAATGCATGTATGTTTCTTTTGAAACAGGCAACCCTTGTACGTTGGCATTTAGCCACGATTGTGCTGAAATCCCACAGTGTATGTCCGGCTTTAGCGTTACAACCGTGGTGGGCAACGTCGGCCCTGTAATGCTGCAGTACTGCAGATTTTATTTCCAACCCTGATAAAACCTAGTTTTGTAGTATTCAGCCGACCCTTTAGACCTTAATTAGCCACAGTGCTACGATAAGAGCTGAAGATAAATTCTGCAGGAATGCGGCACTTCAGGAATGACGTTGCCTACACCTGCGTTAGAAGGTTCCAGGACGAACTTTGCGTCAGAAACATTAGCTGCAACCTACCGCTGCAAGCATGTGGGCTTTTTCCAAGGGGGCACCCGGATTTGAACCGGGGACCTCTTGATCTGCAGTCAAATGCTCTACCACTGAGCTATACCCCCGTGAAACCAACCCCACGCTGAAGAATTGAAAAAGCTTCACGTGTTGTACGTCGCAGCAATTAAAGCCATCGTGAGAATGTCCAAGTGAACGTGGGACGTCTCTATCTGCTGTTAAATGCTCTAGCACTGACCTATACAAATTGTGGTAGAGACAACGTATGCTTTCAACCATTCTGCTTATGTTTCCAGTTGTTATGATTCCTGTACTGTACTGTTCCACTTACACTGAACATCAACAAAGGCAACCCCTCAACCTAGTCTTTACCACTTTCTAGACAGTAGGCACGTAGGATGGACTTTAGAGTCTGAAAACACTCAAGTGCCCCCTGAGAATCTGGATTCAAAATGCAGAGTGCTAACAGTAACAGCCTTGAAGTTATTAGTATCTTGCCACCGCTTGCCGTATAATGTCATGCAGTAAACCGGAAGAGTTATTTCAGAAAGTTCCACCACGTTTGAACCCGGATCACTGGAGTCAGCCGACAGAGTTCTGCTTCAGGCAAAAGTTTTGGCCTCCAGCATTACACTTTTTTTGCAGGAGGGCTTGAAATTGTGGCTCATACGCCTTGGTTGCAGTTGCGGTTCAAAGGTAACGACAAACGACGAGGATGGGATTCGAACCCACGCGTGCAGAGCACAATGGATTAGCAGTCCATCGCCTTAACCACTCGGCCACCTCGTCCTTGGAACCGCTTCCTTTGGGCATTTCCCTAATCCTAACCGACCAGCAAGTACATAGCAGCTTGTGTCAAGTTGAATCAACTGTTGAGGTAATGAAATGCTATCTTTTAGAAAGCGTTCATATCAGCCTAATGGAAGGTAAAGGCGTTAAGAGAACTGTGGATTAGCAATCCATCGCCTTAGACATGTTTAGAAATCATAAAAAGGGCTGACCTTCAAATGATAGGGGTTTTTTTCAAAATTGTTTTCAACAGATTTCAACATGAAACAGGCGAAAACCATTCAAGACTTTACGTAAAGGGAACAAGAGGTTTTCGTTGGCCTAAATTGCTGGGTAATGTAGACTGAACTTTAAAACCCTCACCCGCCGTAAGTTTAACTCTCACAAACCGACGATCGGGTTCGCAAACTGATTTAACTGTTCACGTAATTAAATCAATGTGGCTTAAACCCTTTCACATCTCTAACAAAGCGTTTATTTCAGAGGAACCGAGAACCTTTCGCGTGTGAGGCGAGCGTGTTAACCACTACACCATAGAAACCTGCTCATTTGGATTCTTCGGTTGTTTTGATTGATTCGGCCACACATTTTCTCTTTCTGTGCAACACTCCCCAAAGGGGCAATGCTTTTCGCACACTTGCGAGCAGGCCACCTGTCGCGTGTGAGGCGGAAACCTACCACTGTGTGTAACTTTGAAAGTGCTTCATGGCACAAGCGGTAAAGTGCATCACGAAAGAAGTTTGACCTGGCTTTGTATCAAAAGGCACGTGCTGTTTCTGCTCGGTTTCGAACCGAGGACCTTTCGCGTGTGAGGCGAACGTGATAACCACTACACTACAGAAACCTGCCTCTCACGGTCCCTGGTTGTTTGAACAGATTCTGCCACATATTTTCTCTGTACGCCACACATTTTAAAGGGAAAACCCCTAACGGTCGTTTAAAGTAACCGCACATACTGTATGAGAAAGGCGACGCATTTGCTGGGAATGCATGTATGTTTCTTTTGAAACAGGCAACCCTTGTACGTTGGCATTTAGCCACGATTGTGCTGAAATCCCACAGTGTATGTCCGGCTTTAGCGTTACAACCGTGGTGGGCAACGTCGGCCCTGTAATGCTGCAGTACTGCAGATTTTATTTCCAACCCTGATAAAACCTAGTTTTGTAGTATTCAGCCGACCCTTTAGACCTTAATTAGCCACAGTGCTACGATAAGAGCTGAAGATAAATTCTGCAGGAATGCGGCACTTCAGGAATGACGTTGCCTACACCTGCGTTAGAAGGTTCCAGGACGAACTTTGCGTCAGAAACATTAGCTGCAACCTACCGCTGCAAGCATGTGGGCTTTTTCCAAGGGGGCACCCGGATTTGAACCGGGGACCTCTTGATCTGCAGTCAAATGCTCTACCACTGAGCTATACCCCCGTGAAACCAACCCCACGCTGAAGAATTGAAAAAGCTTCACGTGTTGTACGTCGCAGCAATTAAAGCCATCGTGAGAATGTCCAAGTGAACGTGGGACGTCTCTATCTGCTGTTAAATGCTCTAGCACTGACCTATACAAATTGTGGTAGAGACAACGTATGCTTTCAACCATTCTGCTTATGTTTCCAGTTGTTATGATTCCTGTACTGTACTGTTCCACTTACACTGAACATCAACAAAGGCAACCCCTCAACCTAGTCTTTACCACTTTCTAGACAGTAGGCACGTAGGATGGACTTTAGAGTCTGAAAACACTCAAGTGCCCCCTGAGAATCTGGATTCAAAATGCAGAGTGCTAACAGTAACAGCCTTGAAGTTATTAGTATCTTGCCACCGCTTGCCGTATAATGTCATGCAGTAAACCGGAAGAGTTATTTCAGAAAGTTCCACCACGTTTGAACCCGGATCACTGGAGTCAGCCGACAGAGTTCTGCTTCAGGCAAAAGTTTTGGCCTCCAGCATTACACTTTTTTTGCAGGAGGGCTTGAAATTGTGGCTCATACGCCTTGGTTGCAGTTGCGGTTCAAAGGTAACGACAAACGACGAGGATGGGATTCGAACCCACGCGTGCAGAGCACAATGGATTAGCAGTCCATCGCCTTAACCACTCGGCCACCTCGTCCTTGGAACCGCTTCCTTTGGGCATTTCCCTAATCCTAACCGACCAGCAAGTACATAGCAGCTTGTGTCAAGTTGAATCAACTGTTGAGGTAATGAAATGCTATCTTTTAGAAAGCGTTCATATCAGCCTAATGGAAGGTAAAGGCGTTAAGAGAACTGTGGATTAGCAATCCATCGCCTTAGACATGTTTAGAAATCATAAAAAGGACTGACCTTTAAATGATAGGGGTTTTTTTCAAAATTGTTTTCAACAGATTTCAACATGAAACAGGCGAAAACCATTCAAGACTTTACGTAAAGGGAACAAGAGGTTTTCGTTGGCCTAAATTGCTGGGTAATGTAGACTGAACTTTAAAACCCTCACCCGCCGTAAGTTTAACTCTCACAAACCGACGATCGGGTTCGCAAACTGATTTAACTGTTCACGTAATTAAATCAATGTGGCTTAAACCCTTTCACATCTCTAACAAAGCGTTTATTTCAGAGGAACCGAGAACCTTTCGCGTGTGAGGCGAGCGTGTTAACCACTACACCATAGAAACCTGCTCATTTGGATTCTTCGGTTGTTTTGATTGATTCGGCCACACATTTTCTCTTTCTGTGCAACACTCCCCAAAGGGGCAATGCTTTTCGCACACTTGCGAGCAGGCCACCTGTCGCGTGTGAGGCGGAAACCTACCACTGTGTGTAACTTTGAAAGTGCTTCATGGCACAAGCGGTAAAGTGCATCACGAAAGAAGTTTGACCTGGCTTTGTATCAAAAGGCACGTGCTGTTTCTGCTCGGTTTCGAACCGAGGACCTTTCGCGTGTGAGGCGAACGTGATAACCACTACACTACAGAAACCTGCCTCTCACGGTCCCTGGTTGTTTGAACAGATTCTGCCACATATTTTCTCTGTACGCCACACATTTTAAAGGGAAAACCCCTAACGGTCGTTTAAAGTAACCGCACATACTGTATGAGAAAGGCGACGCATTTGCTGGGAATGCATGTATGTTTCTTTTGAAACAGGCAACCCTTGTACGTTGGCATTTAGCCACGATTGTGCTGAAATCCCACAGTGTATGTCCGGCTTTAGCGTTACAACCGTGGTGGGCAACGTCGGCCCTGTAATGCTGCAGTACTGCAGATTTTATTTCCAACCCTGATAAAACCTAGTTTTGTAGTATTCAGCCGACCCTTTAGACCTTAATTAGCCACAGTGCTACGATAAGAGCTGAAGATAAATTCTGCAGGAATGCGGCACTTCAGGAATGACGTTGCCTACACCTGCGTTAGAAGGTTCCAGGACGAACTTTGCGTCAGAAACATTAGCTGCAACCTACCGCTGCAAGCATGTGGGCTTTTTCCAAGGGGGCACCCGGATTTGAACCGGGGACCTCTTGATCTGCAGTCAAATGCTCTACCACTGAGCTATACCCCCGTGAAACCAACCCCACGCTGAAGAATTGAAAAAGCTTCACGTGTTGTACGTCGCAGCAATTAAAGCCATCGTGAGAATGTCCAAGTGAACGTGGGACGTCTCTATCTGCTGTTAAATGCTCTAGCACTGACCTATACAAATTGTGGTAGAGACAACGTATGCTTTCAACCATTCTGCTTATGTTTCCAGTTGTTATGATTCCTGTACTGTACTGTTCCACTTACACTGAACATCAACAAAGGCAACCCCTCAACCTAGTCTTTACCACTTTCTAGACAGTAGGCACGTAGGATGGACTTTAGAGTCTGAAAACACTCAAGTGCCCCCTGAGAATCTGGATTCAAAATGCAGAGTGCTAACAGTAACAGCCTTGAAGTTATTAGTATCTTGCCACCGCTTGCCGTATAATGTCATGCAGTAAACCGGAAGAGTTATTTCAGAAAGTTCCACCACGTTTGAACCCGGATCACTGGAGTCAGCCGACAGAGTTCTGCTTCAGGCAAAAGTTTTGGCCTCCAGCATTACATGTTTTTTGCAGGAGGGCTTGAAATTGTGGCTCATACGCCTTGGTTGCAGTTGCAGTTCAAAGGTAACGACAAACGACGAGGATGGGATTCGAACCCACGCGTGCAGAGCACAATGGATTAGCAGTCCATCGCCTTAACCACTCGGCCACCTCGTCCTTGGAACCGCTTCCTTTGGGCATTTCCCTAATCCTAACCGACCAGCAAGTACATAGCAGCTTGTGTCAAGTTGAATCAACTGTTGAGGTAATGAAATGCTATCTTTTAGAAAGCGTTCATATCAGCCTAATGGAAGGTAAAGGCGTTAAGAGAACTGTGGATTAGCAATCCATCGCCTTAGACATGTTTAGAAATCATAAAAAGGACTGACCTTTAAATGATAGGGGTTTTTTTCAAAATTGTTTTCAACAGATTTCAACATGAAACAGGCGAAAACCATTCAAGACTTTACGTAAAGGGAACAAGAGGTTTTCGTTGGCCTAAATTGCTGGGTAATGTAGACTGAACTTTAAAACCCTCACCCGCCGTAAGTTTAACTCTCACAAACCGACGATCGGGTTCGCAAACTGATTTAACTGTTCACGTAATTAAATCAATGTGGCTTAAACCCTTTCACATCTCTAACAAAGCGTTTATTTCAGAGGAACCGAGAACCTTTCGCGTGTGAGGCGAGCGTGTTAACCACTACACCATAGAAACCTGCTCATTTGGATTCTTCGGTTGTTTTGATTGATTCGGCCACACATTTTCTCTTTCTGTGCAACACTCCCCAAAGGGGCAATGCTTTTCGCACACTTGCGAGCAGGCCACCTGTCGCGTGTGAGGCGGAAACCTACCACTGTGTGTAACTTTGAAAGTGCTTCATGGCACAAGCGGTAAAGTGCATCACGAAAGAAGTTTGACCTGGCTTTGTATCAAAAGGCACGTGCTGTTTCTGCTCGGTTTCGAACCGAGGACCTTTCGCGTGTGAGGCGAACGTGATAACCACTACACTACAGAAACCTGCCTCTCACGGTCCCTGGTTGTTTGAACAGATTCTGCCACATATTTTCTCTGTACGCCACACATTTTAAAGGGAAAACCCCTAACGGTCGTTTAAAGTAACCGCACATACTGTATGAGAAAGGCGACGCATTTGCTGGGAATGCATGTATGTTTCTTTTGAAACAGGCAACCCTTGTACGTTGGCATTTAGCCACGATTGTGCTGAAATCCCACAGTGTATGTCCGGCTTTAGCGTTACAACCGTGGTGGGCAACGTCGGCCCTGTAATGCTGCAGTACTGCAGATTTTATTTCCAACCCTGATAAAACCTAGTTTTGTAGTTTTCAGCCGACCCTTTAGACCTTAATTAGCCACAGAGCTACGATAAGAGCTGAAGATAAATTCTGCAGGAATGCGGCACTCCAGGAATGACGTTGCCTACACCTGCGTTACAAGGTTCCAGGACGAACTTTGCGTCAGAAACATTAGCACGCCGACCTACCGCTGCAAGCATGTGGGCTTTTTCCAAGGGGGCACCCGGATTTGAACCGGGGACCTCTTGATCTGCAGTCAAATGCTCTACCACTGAGCTATACCCCCGTGAAACCAACACCACGCTGAAGAATTGAAAAAGCTTCACGTGTTGTACGTCGCAGCAATTAAAGCCATCGTGAGAATGTCCAAGTGAACGTGGGACGTCTCTATCTGCTGTTAAATGCTCTAGCACTGACCTATACAAATTGTGGTAGAGACAACGTATGCTTTCAACCATTCTGCTTATGTTTCCAGTTGTTATGATTCCTGTACTGTACTGTTCCACTTACACTGAACATCAACAAAGGCAACCCCTCAACCTAGTCTTTACCACTTTCTAGACAGTAGGCACGTAGGATGGACTTTAGAGTCTGAAAACACTCAAGTGCCCCCTGAGAATCTGGATTCAAAATGCAGAGTGCTAACAGTAACAGCCTTGAAGTTATTAGTATCTTGCCACAGCTTGCCGTATAATGTCATGCAGTAAACTGGAAGAGTTATTTGAGAAAGTTCCACCACGTTTGAACCCGGATCACTGGAGTCAGTCGACAGAGTTCTGCTTCACGCAAAAGTTTTGGCCTCCAGCATTACATGTTTTTTGCAGGAGGGCTTGAAATTGTGGCTTATACGCCTTGGTTGCAGTTGCAGTTCAAAGGTAACGACAAACGACGAGGATGGGATTCGAACCCACGCGTGCAGAGCACAATGGATTAGCAGTCCATCGCCTTAACCACTCGGCCACCTCGTCCTTGGAACCGCATCCTTTGGGCATTTCCCTAATCCTAACCGACCAGCAAGTACATAGCAGCTTGTGTCAAGTTGAATCAACTGTTGAGGTAATGAAATGCTATCTTTTAGAAAGCGTTCATATCAGCCTAATGGAAGTTAAAGGCGTTAAGAGAACTGTGGATTAGCAATCCATCGCCTTAGACATGTTTAGAAATCATAAAAAGGACTGACCTTTAAATGATAGGGTTTTTTTTCAAAATTGTTTTCAACAGATTTCAACATGAAACAGGCGAAAACCATTCAAGACTTTACGTAAAGGGAACAAGAGGTTTTCGTTGGCCTAAATTGCTGGGTAATGTAGACTGAACTTTAAAACCCTCACCCGCCGTAAGTTTAACTCTCACAAACCGACGATCGGGTTCGCAAACTGATTTAACTGTTCACGTAATTAAATCAATGTGGCTTAAACCCTTTCACATCTCTAACAAAGCGTTTATTTCAGAGGAACCGAGAACCTTTCGCGTGTGAGGCGAGCGTGTTAACCACTACACCATAGAAACCTGCTCATTTGGATTCTTCGGTTGTTTTGATTGATTCGGCCACACATTTTCTCTTTCTGTGCAACACTCCCCAAAGGGGCAATGCTTTTCGCACACTTGCGAGCAGGCCACCTGTCGCGTGTGAGGCGGAAACCTACCACTGTGTGTAACTTTGAAAGTGCTTCATGGCACTTCATGGTAAAGTGCATCACGAAAGAAGTTTGACCTGGCTTTGTATCAAAAGGCACATGCTGTTTCTGCTCGGTTTCGAACCGAGGACCTTTCGCGTGTGAGGCGAATGTGATAACCACTACACTACAGAAACCTGCCTCTCACGGTCCCTGGTTGTTTGAACAGATTCTGCCACATACTTTCTCTGTACGCCACACATTTTAAAGGGAAAACCCCTAACGGTCGTTTAAAGTAACCGCACATACTGTATGAGAAAGGCGACGCATTTGCTGGGAATGCATGTATGTTTCTTTTGGAACAGGCAAACCTTGTACGTTGGCATTTAGCCACGATTGTGCTGAAATCCCACAGTGTATGTCCGGCTTTAGCGTTACAACCGTGGTGGGCAACGTCGGCCCTGTAATGCTGCAGTACTGCAGATTTTATTTCCAACCCTGATAAAACCTAGTTTTGTAGTTTTCAGCCGACCCTTTAGACCTTAATTAGCCACAGAGCTACGATAAGAGCTGAAGATAAATTCTGCAGGAATGCGGCACTCCAGGAATGACGTTGCCTACACCTGCGTTACAAGGTTCCAGGACGAACTTTGCGTCAGAAACATTAGCACGCCGACCTACCGCTGCAAGCATGTGGGCTTTTTCTAAGGGGGCACCCGGATTTGAACCGGGGACCTCTTGATCTGCAGTCAAATGCTCTACCACTGAGCTATACCCCCGTGAAACCAACACCACGCTGAAGAATTGAAAAAGCTTCACGTGTTGTACGTCGCAGCAATTAAAGCCATCGTGAGAATGTCCAAGTGAACGTGGGACGTCTCTATCTGCTGTTAAATGCTCTAGCACTGACCTATACAAATTGTGGTAGAGACAACGTATGCTTTCAACCATTCTGCTTATGTTTCCAGTTGTTATGATTCCTGTACTGTACTGTTCCACTTACACTGAACATCAACAAAGGCAACCCCTCAACCTAGTCTTTACCACTTTCTAGACAGTAGGCACGTAGGATGGACTTTAGAGTCTGAAAACACTCAAGTGCCCCCTGAGAATCTGGATTCAAAATGCAGAGTGCTAACAGTAACAGCCTTGAAGTTATTAGTATCTTGCCACCGCTTGCCGTATAATGTCATGCAGTAAACTGGAAGAGTTATTTGAGAAAGTTCCACCACGTTTGAACCCGGATCACTGGAGTCAGCCGACAGAGTTCTGCTTCACGCAAAAGTTTTGGCCTCCAGCATTACATGTTTTTTGCAGGAGGGCTTGAAATTGTGGCTTATACGCCTTGGTTGCAGTTGCAGTTCAAAGGTAACGACAAACGACGAGGATGGGATTCGAGAGCACAATGGATTAGCAGTCCATCGCCTTAACCACTCGGCCACCTCGTCCTTGGAACCGCATCCTTTGGGCATTTCCCTAATCCTAACCGACCAGCAAGTACATAGCAGCTTGTGTCAAGTTGAATCAACTGTTGAGGTAATGAAATGCTATCTTTTAGAAAGCGTTCATATCAGCCTAATGGAAGTTAAAGGCGTTAAGAGAACTGTGGATTAGCAATCCATCGCCTTAGACATGTTTAGAAATCATAAAAAGGACTGACCTTTAAATGATAGGGGTTTTTTTCAAAATTGTTTTCAACAGATTTCAACATGAAACAGGCGAAAACCATTCAAGACTTTACGTAAAGGGAACAAGAGGTTTTCGTTGGCCTAAATTGCTGGGTAATGTAGACTGAACTTTAAAACCCTCACCCGCCGTAAGTTTAACTCTCACAAACCGACGATCGGGTTCGCAAACTGATTTAACTGTTCACGTAATTAAATCAATGTGGCTTAAACCCTTTCACATCTCTAACAAAGCGTTTATTTCAGAGGAACCGAGAACCTTTCGCGTGTGAGGCGAGCGTGTTAACCACTACACCATAGAAACCTGCTCATTTGGATTCTTCGGTTGTTTTGATTGATTCGGCCACACATTTTCTCTTTCTGTGCAACACTCCCCAAAGGGGCAATGCTTTTCGCACACTTGCGAGCAGGCCACCTGTCGCGTGTGAGGCGGAAACCTACCACTGTGTGTAACTTTGAAAGTGCTTCATGGCACTTCATGGTAAAGTGCATCACGAAAGAAGTTTGACCTGGCTTTGTATCAAAAGGCACATGCTGTTTCTGCTCGGTTTCGAACCGAGGACCTTTCGCGTGTGAGGCGAATGTGATAACCACTACACTACAGAAACCTGCCTCTCACTGTCCCTGGTTGTTTGAACAGACTCTGCCACATATTTTCTCTGTACGCCACACATTTTAAAGGGAAAACCCCTAACGGTCGTTTAAAGTAACCGCACATACTGTATGAGAAAGGCGACGCATTTGCTGGGAATGCATGTATGTTTCTTTTGGAACAGGCAAACCTTGTACGTTGGCATTTAGCCACGATTGTGCTGAAATCCCACAGTGTATGTCCGGCTTTAGCGTTACAACCGTGGTGGGCAACGTCGGCCCTGTAATGCTGCAGTACTGCAGATTTTATTTCCAACCCTGATAAAACCTAGTTTTGTAGTTTTCAGCCGACCCTTTAGACCTTAATTAGCCACAGAGCTACGATAAGAGCTGAAGATAAATTCTGCAGGAATGCGGCACTCCAGGAATGACGTTGCCTACACCTGCGTTACAAGGTTCCAGGACGAACTTTGCGTCAGAAACATTAGCACGCCGACCTACCGCTGCAAGCATGTGGGCTTTTTCTAAGGGGGCACCCGGATTTGAACCGGGGACCTCTTGATCTGCAGTCAAATGCTCTACCACTGAGCTATACCCCCGTGAAACCAACACCACGCTGAAGAATTGAAAAAGCTTCACGTGTTGTACGTCGCAGCAATTAAAGCCATCGTGAGAATGTCCAAGTGAACGTGGGACGTCTCTATCTGCTGTTAAATGCTCTAGCACTGACCTATACAAATTGTGGTAGAGACAACGTATGCTTTCAACCATTCTGCTTATGTTTCCAGTTGTTATGATTCCTGTACTGTACTGTTCCACTTACACTGAACATCAACAAAGGCAACCCCTCAACCTAGTCTTTACCACTTTCTAGACAGTAGGCACGTAGGATGGACTTTAGAGTCTGAAAACACTCAAGTGCCCCCTGAGAATCTGGATTCAAAATGCAGAGTGCTAACAGTAACAGCCTTGAAGTTATTAGTATCTTGCCACCGCTTGCCGTATAATGTCATGCAGTAAACTGGAAGAGTTATTTGAGAAAGTTCCACCACGTTTGAACCCGGATCACTGGAGTCAGCCGACAGAGTTCTGCTTCACGCAAAAGTTTTGGCCTCCAGCATTACATGTTTTTTGCAGGAGGGCTTGAAATTGTGGCTTATACGCCTTGGTTGCAGTTGCAGTTCAAAGGTAACGACAAACGACGAGGATGGGATTCGAACCCACGCGTGCAGAGCACAATGGATTAGCAGTCCATCGCCTTAACCACTCGGCCACCTCGTCCTTGGAACCGCATCCTTTGGGCATTTCCCTAATCCTAACCGACCAGCAAGTACATAGCAGCTTGTGTCAAGTTGAATCAACTGTTGAGGTAATGAAATGCTATCTTTTAGAAAGCGTTCATATCAGCCTAATGGAAGTTAAAGGCGTTAAGAGAACTGTGGATTAGCAATCCATCGCCTTAGACATGTTTAGAAATCATAAAAAGGACTGACCTTTAAATGATAGGGGTTTTTTTCAAAATTGTTTTCAACAGATTTCAACATGAAACAGGCGAAAACCATTCAAGACTTTACGTAAAGGGAACAAGAGGTTTTCGTTGGCCTAAATTGCTGGGTAATGTAGACTGAACTTTAAAACCCTCACCCGCCGTAAGTTTAACTCTCACAAACCGACGATCGGGTTCGCAAACTGATTTAACTGTTCACGTAATTAAATCAATGTGGCTTAAACCCTTTCACATCTCTAACAAAGCGTTTATTTCAGAGGAACCGAGAACCTTTCGCGTGTGAGGCGAGCGTGTTAACCACTACACCATAGAAACCTGCTCATTTGGATTCTTCGGTTGTTTTGATTGATTCGGCCACACATTTTCTCTTTCTGTGCAACACTCCCCAAAGGGGCAATGCTTTTCGCACACTTGCGAGCAGGCCACCTGTCGCGTGTGAGGCGGAAACCTACCACTGTGTGTAACTTTGAAAGTGCTTCATGGCACTTCATGGTAAAGTGCATCACGAAAGAAGTTTGACCTGGCTTTGTATCAAAAGGCACATGCTGTTTCTGCTCGGTTTCGAACCGAGGACCTTTCGCGTGTGAGGCGAATGTGATAACCACTACACTACAGAAACCTGCCTCTCACGGTCCCTGGTTGTTTGAACAGATTCTGCCACATATTTTCTCTGTACGCCACACATTTTAAAGGGAAAACCCCTAACGGTCGTTTAAAGTAACCGCACATACTGTATGAGAAAGGCGACGCATTTGCTGGGAATGCATGTATGTTTCTTTTGGAACAGGCAAACCTTGTACGTTGGCATTTAGCCACGATTGTGCTGAAATCCCACAGTGTATGTCCGGCTTTAGCGTTACAACCGTGGTGGGCAACGTCGGCCCTGTAATGCTGCAGTACTGCAGATTTTATTTCCAACCCTGATAAAACCTAGTTTTGTAGTTTTCAGCCGACCCTTTAGACCTTAATTAGCCACAGAGCTACGATAAGAGCTGAAGATAAATTCTGCAGGAATGCGGCACTCCAGGAATGACGTTGCCTACACCTGCGTTACAAGGTTCCAGGACGAACTTTGCGTCAGAAACATTAGCACGCCGACCTACCGCTGCAAGCATGTGGGCTTTTTCTAAGGGGGCACCCGGATTTGAACCGGGGACCTCTTGATCTGCAGTCAAATGCTCTACCACTGAGCTATACCCCCGTGAAACCAACACCACGCTGAAGAATTGAAAAAGCTTCACGTGTTGTACGTCGCAGCAATTAAAGCCATCGTGAGAATGTCCAAGTGAACGTGGGACGTCTCTATCTGCTGTTAAATGCTCTAGCACTGACCTATACAAATTGTGGTAGAGACAACGTATGCTTTCAACCATTCTGCTTATGTTTCCAGTTGTTATGATTCCTGTACTGTACTGTTCCACTTACACTGAACATCAACAAAGGCAACCCCTCAACCTAGTCTTTACCACTTTCTAGACAGTAGGCACGTAGGATGGACTTTAGAGTCTGAAAACACTCAAGTGCCCCCTGAGAATCTGGATTCAAAATGCAGAGTGCTAACAGTAACAGCCTTGAAGTTATTAGTATCTTGCCACCGCTTGCCGTATAATGTCATGCAGTAAACTGGAAGAGTTATTTGAGAAAGTTCCACCACGTTTGAACCCGGATCACTGGAGTCAGCCGACAGAGTTCTGCTTCACGCAAAAGTTTTGGCCTCCAGCATTACATGTTTTTTGCAGGAGGGCTTGAAATTGTGGCTTATACGCCTTGGTTGCAGTTGCAGTTCAAAGGTAACAACAAACGACGAGGATGGGATTCAAACCCACGCGTGCAGAGCACAATGGATTAGCAGTCCATCGCCTTAACCACTCGGCCACCTCGTCCTTGGAACCGCATCCTTTGGGCATTTCCCTAATCCTAACCGACCAGCAAGTACATAGCAGCTTGTGTCAAGTTGAATCAACTGTTGAGGTAATGAAATGCTATCTTTTAGAAAGCGTTCATATCAGCCTAATGGAAGTTAAAGGCGTTAAGAGAACTGTGGATTAGCAATCCATCGCCTTAGACATGTTTAGAAATCATAAAAAGGACTGACCTTTAAATGATAGGGTTTTTTTTCAAAATTGTTTTCAACAGATTTCAACATGAAACAGGCGAAAACCATTCAAGACTTTACGTAAAGGGAACAAGAGGTTTTCGTTGGCCTAAATTGCTGGGTAATGTAGACTGAACTTTAAAACCCTCACCCGCCGTAAGTTTAACTCTCACAAACCGACGATCGGGTTCGCAAACTGATTTAACTGTTCACGTAATTAAATCAATGTGGCTTAAACCCTTTCACATCTCTAACAAAGCGTTTATTTCAGAGGAACCGAGAACCTTTCGCGTGTGAGGCGAGCGTGTTAACCACTACACCATAGAAACCTGCTCATTTGGATTCTTCGGTTGTTTTGATTGATTCGGCCACACATTTTCTCTTTCTGTGCAACACTCCCCAAAGGGGCAATGCTTTTCGCACACTTGCGAGCAGGCCACCTGTCGCGTGTGAGGCGGAAACCTACCACTGTGTGTAACTTTGAAAGTGCTTCATGGCACTTCATGGTAAAGTGCATCACGAAAGAAGTTTGACCTGGCTTTGTATCAAAAGGCACATGCTGTTTCTGCTCGGTTTCGAACCGAGGACCTTTCGCGTGTGAGGCGAATGTGATAACCACTACACTACAGAAACCTGCCTCACACGGTCCCTGGTTGTTTGAACAGATTCTGCCACATATTTTCTCTGTACGCCACACATTTTAAAGGGAAAACCCCTAACGGTCGTTTAAAGTAACCGCACATACTGTATGAGAAAGGCGACGCATTTGCTGGGAATGCATGTATGTTTCTTTTGGAACAGGCAAACCTTGTACGTTGGCATTTAGCCACGATTGTGCTGAAATCCCACAGTGTATGTCCGGCTTTAGCGTTACAACCGTGGTGGGCAACGTCGGCCCTGTAATGCTGCAGTACTGCAGATTTTATTTCCAACCCTGATAAAACCTAGTTTTGTAGTTTTCAGCCGACCCTTTAGACCTTAATTAGCCACAGAGCTACGATAAGAGCTGAAGATAAATTCTGCAGGAATGCGGCACTCCAGGAATGACGTTGCCTACACCTGCGTTACAAGGTTCCAGGACGAACTTTGCGTCAGAAACATTAGCACGCCGACCTACCGCTGCAAGCATGTGGGCTTTTTCTAAGGGGGCACCCGGATTTGAACCGGGGACCTCTTGATCTGCAGTCAAATGCTCTACCACTGAGCTATACCCCCGTGAAACCAACACCACGCTGAAGAATTGAAAAAGCTTCACGTGTTGTACGTCGCAGCAATTAAAGCCATCGTGAGAATGTCCAAGTGAACGTGGGACGTCTCTATCTGCTGTTAAATGCTCTAGCACTGACCTATACAAATTGTGGTAGAGACAACGTATGCTTTCAACCATTCTGCTTATGTTTCCAGTTGTTATGATTCCTGTACTGTACTGTTCCACTTACACTGAACATCAACAAAGGCAACCCCTCAACCTAGTCTTTACCACTTTCTAGACAGTAGGCACGTAGGATGGACTTTAGAGTCTGAAAACACTCAAGTGCCCCCTGAGAATCTGGATTCAAAATGCAGAGTGCTAACAGTAACAGCCTTGAAGTTATTAGTATCTTGCCACCGCTTGCCGTATAATGTCATGCAGTAAACTGGAAGAGTTATTTGAGAAAGTTCCACCACGTTTGAACCCGGATCACTGGAGTCAGCCGACAGAGTTCTGCTTCACGCAAAAGTTTTGGCCTCCAGCATTACATGTTTTTTGCAGGAGGGCTTGAAATTGTGGCTTATACGCCTTGGTTGCAGTTGCAGTTCAAAGGTAACGACAAACGACGAGGATGGGATTCGAACCCACGCGTGCAGAGCACAATGAATTAGCAGTCCATCGCCTTAACCACTCGGCCACCTCGTCCTTGGAACCGCATCCTTTGGGCATTTCCCTAATCCTAACCGACCAGCAAGTACATAGCAGCTTGTGTCAAGTTGAATCAACTGTTGAGGTAATGAAATGCTATCTTTTAGAAAGCGTTCATATCAGCCTAATGGAAGTTAAAGGCGTTAAGAGAACTGTGGATTAGCAATCCATCGCCTTAGACATGTTTAGAAATCATAAAAAGGACTGACCTTTAAATGATAGGGGTTTTTTTCAAAATTGTTTTCAACAGATTTCAACATGAAACAGGCGAAAACCATTCAAGACTTTACGTAAAGGGAACAAGAGGTTTTCGTTGGCCTAAATTGCTGGGTAATGTAGACTGAACTTTAAAACCCTCACCCGCCGTAAGTTTAACTCTCACAAACCGACGATCGGGTTCGCAAACTGATTTAACTGTTCACGTAATTAAATCAATGTGGCTTAAACCCTTTCACATCTCTAACAAAGCGTTTATTTCAGAGGAACCGAGAACCTTTCGCGTGTGAGGCGAGCGTGTTAACCACTACACCATAGAAACCTGCTCATTTGGATTCTTCGGTTGTTTTGATTGATTCGGCCACACATTTTCTCTTTCTGTGCAACACTCCCCAAAGGGGCAATGCTTTTCGCACACTTGCGAGCAGGCCACCTGTCGCGTGTGAGGCGGAAACCTACCACTGTGTGTAACTTTGAAAGTGCTTCATGGCACTTCATGGTAAAGTGCATCACGAAAGAAGTTTGACCTGGCTTTGTATCAAAAGGCACATGCTGTTTCTGCTCGGTTTCGAACCGAGGACCTTTCGCGTGTGAGGCGAATGTGATAACCACTACACTACAGAAACCTGCCTCACACGGTCCCTGGTTGTTTGAACAGATTCTGCCACATATTTTCTCTGTACGCCACACATTTTAAAGGGAAAACCCCTAACGGTCGTTTAAAGTAACCGCACATACTGTATGAGAAAGGCGACGCATTTGCTGGGAATGCATGTATGTTTCTTTTGGAACAGGCAAACCTTGTACGTTGGCATTTAGCCACGATTGTGCTGAAATCCCACAGTGTATGTCCGGCTTTAGCGTTACAACCGTGGTGGGCAACGTCGGCCCTGTAATGCTGCAGTACTGCAGATTTTATTTCCAACCCTGATAAAACCTAGTTTTGTAGTTTTCAGCCGACCCTTTAGACCTTAATTAGCCACAGAGCTACGATAAGAGCTGAAGATAAATTCTGCAGGAATGCGGCACTCCAGGAATGACGTTGCCTACACCTGCGTTACAAGGTTCCAGGACAAACTTTGCATCAGAAACATTAGCACGCCGACCTACCGCTGCAAGCATGTGGGCTTTTTCTAAGGGGGCACCCGGATTTGAACCGGGGACCTCTTGATCTGCAGTCAAATGCTCTACCACTGAGCTATACCCCCGTGAAACCAACACCACGCTGAAGAATTGAAAAAGCTTCACGTGTTGTACGTCGCAGCAATTAAAGCCATCGTGAGAATGTCCAAGTGAACGTGGGACGTCTCTATCTGCTGTTAAATGCTCTAGCACTGACCTATACAAATTGTGGTAGAGACAACGTATGCTTTCAACCATTCTGCTTATGTTTCCAGTTGTTATGATTCCTGTACTGTACTGTTCCACTTACACTGAACATCAACAAAGGCAACCCCTCAACCTAGTCTTTACCACTTTCTAGACAGTAGGCACGTAGGATGGACTTTAGAGTCTGAAAACACTCAAGTGCCCCCTGAGAATCTGGATTCAAAATGCAGAGTGCTAACAGTAACAGCCTTGAAGTTATTAGTATCTTGCCACCGCTTGCCGTATAATGTCATGCAGTAAACTGGAAGAGTTATTTGAGAAAGTTCCACCACGTTTGAACCCGGATCACTGGAGTCAGCCGACAGAGTTCTGCTTCACGCAAAAGTTTTGGCCTCCAGCATTACATGTTTTTTGCAGGAGGGCTTGAAATTGTGGCTTATACGCCTTGGTTGCAGTTGCAGTTCAAAGGTAACGACAAACGACGAGGATGGGATTCGAACCCACGCGTGCAGAGCACAATGGATTAGCAGTCCATCGCCTTAACCACTCGGCCACCTCGTCCTTGGAACCGCATCCTTTGGGCATTTCCCTAATCCTAACCGACCAGCAAGTACATAGCAGCTTGTGTCAAGTTGAATCAACTGTTGAGGTAATGAAATGCTATCTTTTAGAAAGCGTTCATATCAGCCTAATGGAAGTTAAAGGCGTTAAGAGAACTGTGGATTAGCAATCCATCGCCTTAGACATGTTTAGAAATCATAAAAAGGACTGACCTTTAAATGATAGGGGTTTTTTTCAAAATTGTTTTCAACAGATTTCAACATGAAACAGGCGAAAACCATTCAAGACTTTACGTAAAGGGAACAAGAGGTTTTCGTTGGCCTAAATTGCTGGGTAATGTAGACTGAACTTTAAAACCCTCACCCGCCGTAAGTTTAACTCTCACAAACCGACGATCGGGTTCGCAAACTGATTTAACTGTTCACGTAATTAAATCAATGTGGCTTAAACCCTTTCACATCTCTAACAAAGCGTTTATTTCAGAGGAACCGAGAACCTTTCGCGTGTGAGGCGAGCGTGTTAACCACTACACCATAGAAACCTGCTCATTTGGATTCTTCGGTTGTTTTGATTGATTCGGCCACACATTTTCTCTTTCTGTGCAACACTCCCCAAAGGGGCAATGCTTTTCGCACACTTGCGAGCAGGCCACCTGTCGCGTGTGAGGCGGAAACCTACCACTGTGTGTAACTTTGAAAGTGCTTCATGGCACTTCATGGTAAAGTGCATCACGAAAGAAGTTTGACCTGGCTTTGTATCAAAAGGCACATGCTGTTTCTGCTCGGTTTCGAACCGAGGACCTTTCGCGTGTGAGGCGAATGTGATAACCACTACACTACAGAAACCTGCCTCTCACGGTCCCTGGTTGTTTGAACAGATTCTGCCACATATTTTCTCTGTACGCCACACATTTTAAAGGGAAAACCCCTAACGGTCGTTTAAAGTAACCGCACATACTGTATGAGAAAGGCGACGCATTTGCTGGGAATGCATGTATGTTTCTTTTGGAACAGGCAAACCTTGTACGTTGGCATTTAGCCACGATTGTGCTGAAATCCCACAGTGTATGTCCGGCTTTAGCGTTACAACCGTGGTGGGCAACGTCGGCCCTGTAATGCTGCAGTACTGCAGATTTTATTTCCAACCCTGATAAAACCTAGTTTTGTAGTTTTCAGCCGACCCTTTAGACCTTAATTAGCCACAGAGCTACGATAAGAGCTGAAGATAAATTCTGCAGGAATGCGGCACTCCAGGAATGACGTTGCCTACACCTGCGTTACAAGGTTCCAGGACGAACTTTGCGTCAGAAACATTAGCACGCCGACCTACCGCTGCAAGCATGTGGGCTTTTTCTAAGGGGGCACCCGGATTTGAACCGGGGACCTCTTGATCTGCAGTCAAATGCTCTACCACTGAGCTATACCCCCGTGAAACCAACACCACGCTGAAGAATTGAAAAAGCTTCACGTGTTGTACGTCGCAGCAATTAAAGCCATCGTGAGAATGTCCAAGTGAACGTGGGACGTCTCTATCTGCTGTTAAATGCTCTAGCACTGACCTATACAAATTGTGGTAGAGACAACGTATGCTTTCAACCATTCTGCTTATGTTTCCAGTTGTTATGATTCCTGTACTGTACTGTTCCACTTACACTGAACATCAACAAAGGCAACCCCTCAACCTAGTCTTTACCACTTTCTAGACAGTAGGCACGTAGGATGGACTTTAGAGTCTGAAAACACTCAAGTGCCCCCTGAGAATCTGGATTCAAAATGCAGAGTGCTAACAGTAACAGCCTTGAAGTTATTAGTATCTTGCCACCGCTTGCCGTATAATGTCATGCAGTAAACTGGAAGAGTTATTTGAGAAAGTTCCACCACGTTTGAACCCGGATCACTGGAGTCAGCCGACAGAGTTCTGCTTCACGCAAAAGTTTTGGCCTCCAGCATTACATGTTTTTTGCAGGAGGGCTTGAAATTGTGGCTTATACGCCTTGGTTGCAGTTGCAGTTCAAAGGTAACGACAAACGACGAGGATGGGATTCGAACCCACGCGTGCAGAGCACAATGGATTAGCAGTCCATCGCCTTAACCACTCGGCCACCTCGTCCTTGGAACCGCATCCTTTGGGCATTTCCCTAATCCTAACCGACCAGCAAGTACATAGCAGCTTGTGTCAAGTTGAATCAACTGTTGAGGTAATGAAATGCTATCTTTTAGAAAGCGTTCATATCAGCCTAATGGAAGTTAAAGGCGTTAAGAGAACTGTGGATTAGCAATCCATCGCCTTAGACATGTTTAGAAATCATAAAAAGGACTGACCTTTAAATGATAGGGGTTTTTTTCAAAATTGTTTTCAACAGATTTCAACATGAAACAGGCGAAAACCATTCAAGACTTTACGTAAAGGGAACAAGAGGTTTTCGTTGGCCTAAATTGCTGGGTAATGTAGACTGAACTTTAAAACCCTCACCCGCCGTAAGTTTAACTCTCACAAACCGACGATCGGGTTCGCAAACTGATTTAACTGTTCACGTAATTAAATCAATGTGGCTTAAACCCTTTCACATCTCTAACAAAGCGTTTATTTCAGAGGAACCGAGAACCTTTCGCGTGTGAGGCGAGCGTGTTAACCACTACACCATAGAAACCTGCTCATTTGGATTCTTCGGTTGTTTTGATTGATTCGGCCACACATTTTCTCTTTCTGTGCAACACTCCCCAAAGGGGCAATGCTTTTCGCACACTTGCGAGCAGGCCACCTGTCGCGTGTGAGGCGGAAACCTACCACTGTGTGTAACTTTGAAAGTGCTTCATGGCACTTCATGGTAAAGTGCATCACGAAAGAAGTTTGACCTGGCTTTGTATCAAAAGGCACATGCTGTTTCTGCTCGGTTTCGAACCGAGGACCTTTCGCGTGTGAGGCGAATGTGATAACCACTACACTACAGAAACCTGCCTCTCACGGTCCCTGGTTGTTTGAACAGATTCTGCCACATATTTTCTCTGTACGCCACACATTTTAAAGGGAAAACCCCTAACGGTCGTTTAAAGTAACCGCACATACTGTATGAGAAAGGCGACGCATTTGCTGGGAATGCATGTATGTTTCTTTTGGAACAGGCAAACCTTGTACGTTGGCATTTAGCCACGATTGTGCTGAAATCCCACAGTGTATGTCCGGCTTTAGCGTTACAACCGTGGTGGGCAACGTCGGCCCTGTAATGCTGCAGTACTGCAGATTTTATTTCCAACCCTGATAAAACCTAGTTTTGTAGTTTTCAGCCGACCCTTTAGACCTTAATTAGCCACAGAGCTACGATAAGAGCTGAAGATAAATTCTGCAGGAATGCGGCACTCCAGGAATGACGTTGCCTACACCTGCGTTACAAGGTTCCAGGACGAACTTTGCGTCAGAAACATTAGCACGCCGACCTACCGCTGCAAGCATGTGGGCTTTTTCTAAGGGGGCACCCGGATTTGAACCGGGGACCTCTTGATCTGCAGTCAAATGCTCTACCACTGAGCTATACCCCCGTGAAACCAACACCACGCTGAAGAATTGAAAAAGCTTCACGTGTTGTACGTCGCAGCAATTAAAGCCATCGTGAGAATGTCCAAGTGAACGTGGGACGTCTCTATCTGCTGTTAAATGCTCTAGCACTGACCTATACAAATTGTGGTAGAGACAACGTATGCTTTCAACCATTCTGCTTATGTTTCCAGTTGTTATGATTCCTGTACTGTACTGTTCCACTTACACTGAACATCAACAAAGGCAACCCCTCAACCTAGTCTTTACCACTTTCTAGACAGTAGGCACGTAGGATGGACTTTAGAGTCTGAAAACACTCAAGTGCCCCCTGAGAATCTGGATTCAAAATGCAGAGTGCTAACAGTAACAGCCTTGAAGTTATTAGTATCTTGCCACCGCTTGCCGTATAATGTCATGCAGTAAACTGGAAGAGTTATTTGAGAAAGTTCCACCACGTTTGAACCCGGATCACTGGAGTCAGCCGACAGAGTTCTGCTTCACGCAAAAGTTTTGGCCTCCAGCATTACATGTTTTTTGCAGGAGGGCTTGAAATTGTGGCTTATACGCCTTGGTTGCAGTTGCAGTTCAAAGGTAACGACAAACGACGAGGATGGGATTCGAACCCACGCGTGCAGAGCACAATGGATTAGCAGTCCATCGCCTTAACCACTCGGCCATCTCGTCCTTGGAACCGCATCCTTTGGGCATTTCCCTAATCCTAACCGACCAGCAAGTACATAGCAGCTTGTGTCAAGTTGAATCAACTGTTGAGGTAATGAAATGCTATCTTTTAGAAAGCGTTCATATCAGCCTAATGGAAGTTAAAGGCGTTAAGAGAACTGTGGATTAGCAATCCATCGCCTTAGACATGTTTAGAAATCATAAAAAGGACTGACCTTTAAATGATAGGGTTTTTTTTCAAAATTGTTTTCAACAGATTTCAACATGAAACAGGCGAAAACCATTCAAGACTTTACGTAAAGGGAACAAGAGGTTTTCGTTGACCTAAATTGCTGGGTAATGTAGACTGAACTTTAAAACCCTCACCCGCCCTAAGTTTAACTCTCACAAACCGACGATCGGGTTCGCAAACTGATTTAACTGTTCACGTAATTAAATCAATGTGGCTTAAACCCTTTCACATCTCTAACAAAGCGTTTATTTCAGAGGAACCGAGAACCTTTCGCGTGTGAGGCGAGCGTGTTAACCACTACACCATAGAAACCTGCTCATTTGGATTCTTCGGTTGTTTTGATTGATTCGGCCACACATTTTCTCTTTCTGTGCAACACTCCCCAAAGGGGCAATGCTTTTCGCACACTTGCGAGCAGGCCACCTGTCGCGTGTGAGGCGGAAACCTACCACTGTGTGTAACTTTGAAAGTGCTTCATGGCACTTCATGGTAAAGTGCATCACGAAAGAAGTTTGACCTGGCTTTGTATCAAAAGGCACATGCTGTTTCTGCTCGGTTTCGAACCGAGGACCTTTCGCGTGTGAGGCGAATGTGATAACCACTACACTACAGAAACCTGCCTCTCACGGTCCCTGGTTGTTTGAACAGATTCTGCCACATATTTTCTCTGTACGCCACACATTTTAAAGGGAAAACCCCTAACGGTCGTTTAAAGTAACCGCACATACTGTATGAGAAAGGCGACGCATTTGCTGGGAATGCATGTATGTTTCTTTTGGAACAGGCAAACCTTGTACGTTGGCATTTAGCCACGATTGTGCTGAAATCCCACAGTGTATGTCCGGCTTTAGCGTTACAACCGTGGTGGGCAACGTCGGCCCTGTAATGCTGCAGTACTGCAGATTTTATTTCCAACCCTGATAAAACCTAGTTTTGTAGTTTTCAGCCGACCCTTTAGACCTTAATTAGCCACAGAGCTACGATAAGAGCTGAAGATAAATTCTGCAGGAATGCGGCACTCCAGGAATGACGTTGCCTACACCTGCGTTACAAGGTTCCAGGACGAACTTTGCGTCAGAAACATTAGCACGCCGCTGCAAGCATGTGGGCTTTTTCTAAGGGGGCACCCGGATTTGAACCGGGGACCTCTTGATCTGCAGTCAAATGCTCTACCACTGAGCTATACCCCCGTGAAACCAACACCACGCTGAAGAATTGAAAAAGCTTCACGTGTTGTACGTCGCAGCAATTAAAGCCATCGTGAGAATGTCCAAGTGAACGTGGGACGTCTCTATCTGCTGTTAAATGCTCTAGCACTGACCTATACAAATTGTGGTAGAGACAACGTATGCTTTCAACCATTCTGCTTATGTTTCCAGTTGTTATGATTCCTGTACTGTACTGTTCCACTTACACTGAACATCAACAAAGGCAACCCCTCAACCTAGTCTTTACCACTTTCTAGACAGTAGGCACGTAGGATGGACTTTAGAGTCTGAAAACACTCAAGTGCCCCCTGAGAATCTGGATTCAAAATGCAGAGTGCTAACAGTAACAGCCTTGAAGTTATTAGTATCTTGCCACCGCTTGCCGTATAATGTCATGCAGTAAACTGGAAGAGTTATTTGAGAAAGTTCCACCACGTTTGAACCCGGATCACTGGAGTCAGCCGACAGAGTTCTGCTTCACGCAAAAGTTTTGGCCTCCAGCATTACATGTTTTTTGCAGGAGGGCTTGAAATTGTGGCTTATACGCCTTGGTTGCAGTTGCAGTTCAAAGGTAACGACAAACGACGAGGATGGGATTCGAACCCACGCGTGCAGAGCACAATGGATTAGCAGTCCATCGCCTTAACCACTCGGCCACCTCGTCCTTGGAACCGCATCCTTTGGGCATTTCCCTAATCCTAACCGACCAGCAAGTACATAGCAGCTTGTGTCAAGTTGAATCAACTGTTGAGGTAATGAAATGCTATCTTTTAGAAAGCGTTCATATCAGCCTAATGGAAGTTAAAGGCGTTAAGAGAACTGTGGATTAGCAATCCATCGCCTTAGACATGTTTAGAAATCATAAAAAGGACTGACCTTTAAATGATAGGGGTTTTTTTCAAAATTGTTTTCAACAGATTTCAACATGAAACAGGCGAAAACCATTCAAGACTTTACGTAAAGGGAACAAGAGGTTTTCGTTGGCCTAAATTGCTGGGTAATGTAGACTGAACTTTAAAACCCTCACCCGCCGTAAGTTTAACTCTCACAAACCGACGATCGGGTTCGCAAACTGATTTAACTGTTCACGTAATTAAATCAATGTGGCTTAAACCCTTTCACATCTCTAACAAAGCGTTTATTTCAGAGGAACCGAGAACCTTTCGCGTGTGAGGCGAGCGTGTTAACCACTACACCATAGAAACCTGCTCATTTGGATTCTTCGGTTGTTTTGATTGATTCGGCCACACATTTTCTCTTTCTGTGCAACACTCCCCAAAGGGGCAATGCTTTTCGCACACTTGCGAGCAGGCCACCTGTCGCGTGTGAGGCGGAAACCTACCACTGTGTGTAACTTTGAAAGTGCTTCATGGCACTTCATGGTAAAGTGCATCACGAAAGAAGTTTGACCTGGCTTTGTATCAAAAGGCACATGCTGTTTCTGCTCGGTTTCGAACCGAGGACCTTTCGCGTGTGAGGCGAATGTGATAACCACTACACTACAGAAACCTGCCTCTCACGGTCCCTGGTTGTTTGAACAGATTCTGCCACATATTTTCTCTGTACGCCACACATTTTAAAGGGAAAACCCCTAACGGTCGTTTAAAGTAACCGCACATACTGTATGAGAAAGGCGACGCATTTGCTGGGAATGCATGTATGTTTCTTTTGGAACAGGCAAACCTTGTACGTTGGCATTTAGCCACGATTGTGCTGAAATCCCACAGTGTATGTCCGGCTTTAGCGTTACAACCGTGGTGGGCAACGTCGGCCCTGTAATGCTGCAGTACTGCAGATTTTATTTCCAACCCTGATAAAACCTAGTTTTGTAGTTTTCAGCCGACCCTTTAGACCTTAATTAGCCACAGAGCTACGATAAGAGCTGAAGATAAATTCTGCAGGAATGCGGCACTCCAGGAATGACATTGCCAACATCTGCGTTACAAGGTTCCAAGACGAACTTTGCGTCAGAAACATTAGCACGCCGACCTACCGCTGCAAGCATGTGGGCTTTTTCTAAGGGGGTTTCCCGGATTTGAACCGGGGACCTCTTGATCTGCAGTCAAATGCTCTACCACTGAGCTATACCCCCGTGAAACCAACACCACGCTGAAGAATTGAAAAAGCTTCACGTGTTGTACGTCGCAGCAATTAAAGCCATCGTGAGAATGTCCAAGTGAACGTGGGACGTCTCTATCTGCTGTTAAATGCTCTAGCACTGACCTATACAAATTGTGGTAGAGACAACGTATGCTTTCAACCATTCTGCTTATGTTTCCAGTTGTTATGATTCCTGTACTGTACTGTTCCACTTACACTGAACATCAACAAAGGCAACCCCTCAACCTAGTCTTTACCACTTTCTAGACAGTAGGCACGTAGGATGGACTTTAGAGTCTGAAAACACTCAAGTGCCCCCTGAGAATCTGGATTCAAAATGCAGAGTGCTAACAGTAACAGCCTTGAAGTTATTAGTATCTTGCCACCGCTTGCCGTATAATGTCATGCAGTAAACTGGAAGAGTTATTTGAGAAAGTTCCACCACGTTTGAACCCGGATCACTGGAGTCAGCCGACAGAGTTCTGCTTCACGCAAAAGTTTTGGCCTCCAGCATTACATGTTTTTTGCAGGAGGGCTTGAAATTGTGGCTTATACGCCTTGGTTGCAGTTGCAGTTCAAAGGTAACGACAAACGACGAGGATGGGATTCGAACCCACGTGTGCAGAGCACAATGGATTAGCAGTCCATCGCCTTAACCACTCGGCCACCTCGTCCTTGGAACCGCATCCTTTGGGCATTTCCCTAATCCTAACCGACCAGCAAGTACATAGCAGCTTGTGTCAAGTTGAATCAACTGTTGAGGTAATGAAATGCTATCTTTTAGAAAGCGTTCATATCAGCCTAATGGAAGTTAAAGGCGTTAAGAGAACTGTGGATTAGCAATCCATCGCCTTAGACATGTTTAGAAATCATAAAAAGGACTAACCTTTAAATGATAGGGGTTTTTTTCAAAATTGTTTTCAACAGATTTCAACATGAAACAGGCGAAAACCATTCAAGACTTTACGTAAAGGGAACAAGAGGTTTTCGTTGGCCTAAATTGCTGGGTAATGTAGACTGAACTTTAAAACCCTCACCCGCCGTAAGTTTAACTCTCACAAACCGACGATCGGGTTCGCAAACTGATTTAACTGTTCACGTAATTAAATCAATGTGGCTTAAACCCTTTCACATCTCTAACAAAGCGTTTATTTCAGAGGAACCGAGAACCTTTCGCGTGTGAGGCGAGCGTGTTAACCACTACACCATAGAAACCTGCTCATTTGGATTCTTCGGTTGTTTTGATTGATTCGGCCACACATTTTCTCTTTCTGTGCAACACTCCCCAAAGGGGCAATGCTTTTCGCACACTTGCGAGCAGGCCACCTGTCGCGTGTGAGGCGGAAACCTACCACTGTGTGTAACTTTGAAAGTGCTTCATGGCACTTCATGGTAAAGTGCATCACGAAAGAAGTTTGACCTGGCTTTGTATCAAAAGGCACATGCTGTTTCTGCTCGGTTTCGAACCGAGGACCTTTCGCGTGTGAGGCGAATGTGATAACCACTACACTACAGAAACCTGCCTCTCACGGTCCCTGGTTGTTTGAACAGATTCTGCCACATATTTTCTCTGTACGCCACACATTTTAAAGGGAAAACCCCTAACGGTCGTTTAAAGTAACCGCACATACTGTATGAGAAAGGCGACGCATTTGCTGGGAATGCATGTATGTTTCTTTTGGAACAGGCAAACCTTGTACGTTGGCATTTAGCCACGATTGTGCTGAAATCCCACAGTGTATGTCCGGCTTTAGCGTTACAACCGTGGTGGGCAACGTCGGCCCTGTAATGCTGCAGTACTGCAGATTTTATTTCCAACCCTGATAAAACCTAGTTTTGTAGTTTTCAGCCGACCCTTTAGACCTTAATTAGCCACAGAGCTACGATAAGAGCTGAAGATAAATTCTGCAGGAATGCGGCACTCCAGGAATGACGTTGCCTACACCTGCGTTACAAGGTTCCAGGACGAACTTTGCGTCAGAAACATTAGCACGCCGACCTACCGCTGCAAGCATGTGGGCTTTTTCTAAGGGGGCACCCGGATTTGAACCGGGGACCTCTTGATCTGCAGTCAAATGCTCTACCACTGAGCTATACCCCCGTGAAACCAACACCACGCTGAAGAATTGAAAAAGCTTCACGTGTTGTACGTCGCAGCAATTAAAGCCATCGTGAGAATGTCCAAGTGAACGTGGGACGTCTCTATCTGCTGTTAAATGCTCTAGCACTGACCTATACAAATTGTGGTAGAGACAACGTATGCTTTCAACCATTCTGCTTATGTTTCCAGTTGTTATGATTCCTGTACTGTACTGTTCCACTTACACTGAACATCAACAAAGGCAACCCCTCAACCTAGTCTTTACCACTTTCTAGACAGTAGGCACGTAGGATGGACTTTAGAGTCTGAAAACACTCAAGTGCCCCCTGAGAATCTGGATTCAAAATGCAGAGTGCTAACAGTAACAGCCTTGAAGTTATTAGTATCTTGCCACCGCTTGCCGTATAATGTCATGCAGTAAACTGGAAGAGTTATTTGAGAAAGTTCCACCACGTTTGAACCCGGATCACTGGAGTCAGCCGACAGAGTTCTGCTTCACGCAAAAGTTTTGGCCTCCAGCATTACATGTTTTTTGCAGGAGGGCTTGAAATTGTGGCTTATACGCCTTGGTTGCAGTTGCAGTTCAAAGGTAACGACAAACGACGAGGATGGGATTCGAACCCACGCGTGCAGAGCACAATGGATTAGCAGTCCATCGCCTTAACCACTCGGCCACCTCGTCCTTGGAACCGCATCCTTTGGGCATTTCCCTAATCCTAACCGACCAGCAAGTACATAGCAGCTTGTGTCAAGTTGAATCAACTGTTGAGGTAATGAAATGCTATCTTTTAGAAAGCGTTCATATCAGCCTAATGGAAGTTAAAGGCGTTAAGAGAACTGTGGATTAGCAATCCATCGCCTTAGACATGTTTAGAAATCATAAAAAGGACTGACCTTTAAATGATAGGGGTTTTTTTCAAAATTGTTTTCAACAGATTTCAACATGAAACAGGCGAAAACCATTCAAGACTTTACGTAAAGGGAACAAGAGGTTTTCGTTGGCCTAAATTGCTGGGTAATGTAGACTGAACTTTAAAACCCTCACCCGCCGTAAGTTTAACTCTCACAAACCGACGATCGGGTTCGCAAACTGATTTAACTGTTCACGTAATTAAATCAATGTGGCTTAAACCCTTTCACATCTCTAACAAAGCGTTTATTTCAGAGGAACCGAGAACCTTTCGCGTGTGAGGCGAGCGTGTTAACCACTACACCATAGAAACCTGCTCATTTGGATTCTTCGGTTGTTTTGATTGATTCGGCCACACATTTTCTCTTTCTGTGCAACACTCCCCAAAGGGGCAATGCTTTTCGCACACTTGCGAGCAGGCCACCTGTCGCGTGTGAGGCGGAAACCTACCACTGTGTGTAACTTTGAAAGTGCTTCATGGCACTTCATGGTAAAGTGCATCACGAAAGAAGTTTGACCTGGCTTTGTATCAAAAGGCACATGCTGTTTCTGCTCGGTTTCGAACCGAGGACCTTTCGCGTGTGAGGCGAATGTGATAACCACTACACTAAAGAAACCTGCCTCTCACGGTCCCTGGTTGTTTGAACAGATTCTGCCACATATTTTCTCTGTACGCCACACATTTTAAAGGGAAAACCCCTAACGGTCGTTTAAAGTAACCGCACATACTGTATGAGAAAGGCGACGCATTTGCTGGGAATGCATGTATGTTTCTTTTGGAACAGGCAAACCTTGTACGTTGGCATTTAGCCACGATTGTGCTGAAATCCCACAGTGTATGTCCGGCTTTAGCGTTACAACCGTGGTGGGCAACGTCGGCCCTGTAATGCTGCAGTACTGCAGATTTTATTTCCAACCCTGATAAAACCTAGTTTTGTAGTTTTCAGCCGACCCTTTAGACCTTAATTAGCCACAGAGCTACGATAAGAGCTGAAGATAAATTCTGCAGGAATGCAGCACTCCAGGAATGACGTTGCCTACACCTGCGTTACAAGGTTCCAGGATGAACTTTGCGTCAGAAACATTAGCACGCCGACCTACCGCTGCAAGCATGTGGGCTTTTTCTAAGGGGGCACCCGGATTTGAACCGGGGACCTCTTGATCTGCAGTCAAATGCTCTACCACTGAGCTATACCCCCGTGAAACCAACACCACGCTGAAGAATTGAAAAAGCTTCACGTGTTGTACGTCGCAGCAATTAAAGCCATCGTGAGAATGTCCAAGTGAACGTGGGACGTCTCTATCTGCTGTTAAATGCTCTAGCACTGACCTATACAAATTGTGGTAGAGACAACGTATGCTTTCAACCATTCTGCTTATGTTTCCAGTTGTTATGATTCCTGTACTGTACTGTTCCACTTACACTGAACATCAACAAAGGCAACCCCTCAACCTAGTCTTTACCACTTTCTAGACAGTAGGCACGTAGGATGGACTTTAGAGTCTGAAAACACTCAAGTGCCCCCTGAGAATCTGGATTCAAAATGCAGAGTGCTAACAGTAACAGCCTTGAAGTTATTAGTATCTTGCCACCGCTTGCCGTATAATGTCATGCAGTAAACTGGAAGAGTTATTTGAGAAAGTTCCACCACGTTTGAACCCGGATCACTGGAGTCAGCCGACAGAGTTCTGCTTCACGCAAAAGTTTTGGCCTCCAGCATTACATGTTTTTTGCAGGAGGGCTTGAAATTGTGGCTTATACGCCTTGGTTGCAGTTGCAGTTCAAAGGTAACGACAAACGACGAGGATGGGATTCGAACCCACGCGTGCAGAGCACAATGGATTAGCAGTCCATCGCCTTAACCACTCGGCCATCTCGTCCTTGGAACCGCATCCTTTGGGCATTTCCCTAATCCTAACCGACCAGCAAGTACATAGCAGCTTGTGTCAAGTTGAATCAACTGTTGAGGTAATGAAATGCTATCTTTTAGAAAGCGTTCATATCAGCCTAATGGAAGTTAAAGGCGTTAAGAGAACTGTGGATTAGCAATCCATCGCCTTAGACATGTTTAGAAATCATAAAAAGGACTGACCTTTAAATGATAGGGTTTTTTTTCAAAATTGTTTTCAACAGATTTCAACATGAAACAGGCGAAAACCATTCAAGACTTTACGTAAAGGGAACAAGAGGTTTTCGTTGACCTAAATTGCTGGGTAATGTAGACTGAACTTTAAAACCCTCACCCGCCCTAAGTTTAACTCTCACAAACCGACGATCGGGTTCGCAAACTGATTTAACTGTTCACGTAATTAAATCAATGTGGCTTAAACCCTTTCACATCTCTAACAAAGCGTTTATTTCAGAGGAACCGAGAACCTTTCGCGTGTGAGGCGAGCGTGTTAACCACTACACCATAGAAACCTGCTCATTTGGATTCTTCGGTTGTTTTGATTGATTCGGCCACACATTTTCTCTTTCTGTGCAACACTCCCCAAAGGGGCAATGCTTTTCGCACACTTGCGAGCAGGCCACCTGTCGCGTGTGAGGCGGAAACCTACCACTGTGTGTAACTTTGAAAGTGCTTCATGGCACTTCATGGTAAAGTGCATCACGAAAGAAGTTTGACCTGGCTTTGTATCAAAAGGCACATGCTGTTTCTGCTCGGTTTCGAACCGAGGACCTTTCGCGTGTGAGGCGAATGTGATAACCACTACACTACAGAAACCTGCCTCTCACGGTCCCTGGTTGTTTGAACAGATTCTGCCACATATTTTCTCTGTACGCCACACATTTTAAAGGGAAAACCCCTAACGGTCGTTTAAAGTAACCGCACATACTGTATGAGAAAGGCGACGCATTTGCTGGGAATGCATGTATGTTTCTTTTGGAACAGGCAAACCTTGTACGTTGGCATTTAGCCACGATTGTGCTGAAATCCCACAGTGTATGTCCGGCTTTAGCGTTACAACCGTGGTGGGCAACGTCGGCCCTGTAATGCTGCAGTACTGCAGATTTTATTTCCAACCCTGATAAAACCTAGTTTTGTAGTTTTCAGCCGACCCTTTAGACCTTAATTAGCCACAGAGCTACGATAAGAGCTGAAGATAAATTCTGCAGGAATGCGGCACTCCAGGAATGACGTTGCCTACACCTGCGTTACAAGGTTCCAGGACGAACTTTGCGTCAGAAACATTAGCACGCCGCTGCAAGCATGTGGGCTTTTTCTAAGGGGGCACCCGGATTTGAACCGGGGACCTCTTGATCTGCAGTCAAATGCTCTACCACTGAGCTATACCCCCGTGAAACCAACACCACGCTGAAGAATTGAAAAAGCTTCACGTGTTGTACGTCGCAGCAATTAAAGCCATCGTGAGAATGTCCAAGTGAACGTGGGACGTCTCTATCTGCTGTTAAATGCTCTAGCACTGACCTATACAAATTGTGGTAGAGACAACGTATGCTTTCAACCATTCTGCTTATGTTTCCAGTTGTTATGATTCCTGTACTGTACTGTTCCACTTACACTGAACATCAACAAAGGCAACCCCTCAACCTAGTCTTTACCACTTTCTAGACAGTAGGCACGTAGGATGGACTTTAGAGTCTGAAAACACTCAAGTGCCCCCTGAGAATCTGGATTCAAAATGCAGAGTGCTAACAGTAACAGCCTTGAAGTTATTAGTATCTTGCCACCGCTTGCCGTATAATGTCATGCAGTAAACTGGAAGAGTTATTTGAGAAAGTTCCACCACGTTTGAACCCGGATCACTGGAGTCAGCCGACAGAGTTCTGCTTCACGCAAAAGTTTTGGCCTCCAGCATTACATGTTTTTTGCAGGAGGGCTTGAAATTGTGGCTTATACGCCTTGGTTGCAGTTGCAGTTCAAAGGTAACGACAAACGACGAGGATGGGATTCGAACCCACGCGTGCAGAGCACAATGGATTAGCAGTCCATCGCCTTAACCACTCGGCCACCTCGTCCTTGGAACCGCTTCCTTTGGGCATTTCCCTAATCCTAACCGACCAGCAAGTACATAGCAGCTTGTGTCAAGTTGAATCAACTGTTGAGGTAATGAAATGCTATCTTTTAGAAAGCGTTCATATCAGCCTAATGGAAGGTAAAGGCGTTAAGAGAACTGTGGATTAGCAATCCATCGCCTTAGACATGTTTAGAAATCATAAAAAGGACTGACCTTTAAATGATAGGGGTTTTTTTCAAAATTGTTTTCAACAGATTTCAACATGAAACAGGCGAAAACCATTCAAGACTTTACGTAAAGGGAACAAGAGGTTTTCGTTGGCCTAAATTGCTGGGTAATGTAGACTGAACTTTAAAACCCTCACCCGCCGTAAGTTTAACTCTCACAAACCGACGATCGGGTTCGCAAACTGATTTAACTGTTCACGTAATTAAATCAATGTGGCTTAAACCCTTTCACATCTCTAACAAAGCGTTTATTTCAGAGGAACCGAGAACCTTTCGCGTGTGAGGCGAGCGTGTTAACCACTACACCATAGAAACCTGCTCATTTGGATTCTTCGGTTGTTTTGATTGATTCGGCCACACATTTTCTCTTTCTGTGCAACACTCCCCAAAGGGGCAATGCTTTTCGCACACTTGCGAGCAGGCCACCTGTCGCGTGTGAGGCGGAAACCTACCACTGTGTGTAACTTTGAAAGTGCTTCATGGCACAAGCGGTAAAGTGCATCACGAAAGAAGTTTGACCTGGCTTTGTATCAAAAGGCACATGCTGTTTCTGCTCGGTTTCGAACCGAGGACCTTTCGCGTGTGAGGCGAACGTGATAACCACTACACTACAGAAACCTGCCTCTCACGGTCCCTGGTTGTTTGAACAGATTCTGCCACATATTTTCTCTGTACGCCACACATTTTAAAGGGAAAACCCCTAACGGTCGTTTAAAGTAACCGCACATACTGTATGAGAAAGGCGACGCATTTGCTGGGAATGCATGTATGTTTCTTTTGAAACAGGCAACCCTTGTACGTTGGCATTTAGCCACGATTGTGCTGAAATCCCACAGTGTATGTCCGGCTTTAGCGTTACAACCGTGGTGGGCAACGTCGGCCCTGTAATGCTGCAGTACTGCAGATTTTATTTCCAACCCTGATAAAACCTAGTTTTGTAGTATTCAGCCGACCCTTTAGACCTTAATTAGCCACAGTGCTACGATAAGAGCTGAAGATAAATTCTGCAGGAATGCGGCACTTCAGGAATGACGTTGCCTACACCTGCGTTAGAAGGTTCCAGGACGAACTTTGCGTCAGAAACATTAGCTGCAACCTACCGCTGCAAGCATGTGGGCTTTTTCCAAGGGGGCACCCGGATTTGAACCGGGGACCTCTTGATCTGCAGTCAAATGCTCTACCACTGAGCTATACCCCCGTGAAACCAACCCCACGCTGAAGAATTGAAAAAGCTTCACGTGTTGTACGTCGCAGCAATTAAAGCCATCGTGAGAATGTCCAAGTGAACGTGGGACGTCTCTATCTGCTGTTAAATGCTCTAGCACTGACCTATACAAATTGTGGTAGAGACAACGTATGCTTTCAACCATTCTGCTTATGTTTCCAGTTGTTATGATTCCTGTACTGTACTGTTCCACTTACACTGAACATCAACAAAGGCAACCCCTCAACCTAGTCTTTACCACTTTCTAGACAGTAGGCACGTAGGATGGACTTTAGAGTCTGAAAACACTCAAGTGCCCCCTGAGAATCTGGATTCAAAATGCAGAGTGCTAACAGTAACAGCCTTGAAGTTATTAGTATCTTGCCACCGCTTGCCGTATAATGTCATGCAGTAAACCGGAAGAGTTATTTCAGAAAGTTCCACCACGTTTGAACCCGGATCACTGGAGTCAGCCGACAGAGTTCTGCTTCAGGCAAAAGTTTTGGCCTCCAGCATTACACTTTTTTTGCAGGAGGGCTTGAAATTGTGGCTCATACGCCTTGGTTGCAGTTGCAGTTCAAAGGTAACGACAAACGACGAGGATGGGATTCGAACCCACGCGTGCAGAGCACAATGGATTAGCAGTCCATCGCCTTAACCACTCGGCCACCTCGTCCTTGGAACCGCTTCCTTTGGGCATTTCCCTAATCCTAACCGACCAGCAAGTACATAGCAGCTTGTGTCAAGTTGAATCAACTGTTGAGGTAATGAAATGCTATCTTTTAGAAAGCGTTCATATCAGCCTAATGGAAGGTAAAGGCGTTAAGAGAACTGTGGATTAGCAATCCATCGCCTTAGACATGTTTAGAAATCATAAAAAGGACTGACCTTTAAATGATAGGGTTTTTTTTCAAAATTGTTTTCAACAGATTTCAACATGAAACAGGCGAAAACCATTCAAGACTTTACGTAAAGGGAACAAGAGGTTTTCGTTGGCCTAAATTGCTGGGTAATGTAGACTGAACTTTAAAACCCTCACCCGCCGTAAGTTTAACTCTCACAAACCGACGATCGGGTTCGCAAACTGATTTAACTGTTCACGTAATTAAATCAATGTGGCTTAAACCCTTTCACATCTCTAACAAAGCGTTTATTTCAGAGGAACCGAGAACCTTTCGCGTGTGAGGCGAGCGTGTTAACCACTACACCATAGAAACCTGCTCATTTGGATTCTTCGGTTGTTTTGATTGATTCGGCCACACATTTTCTCTTTCTGTGCAACACTCCCCAAAGGGGCAATGCTTTTCGCACACTTGCGAGCAGGCCACCTGTCGCGTGTGAGGCGGAAACCTACCACTGTGTGTAACTTTGAAAGTGCTTCATGGCACAAGCGGTAAAGTGCATCACGAAAGAAGTTTGACCTGGCTTTGTATCAAAAGGCACGTGCTGTTTCTGCTCGGTTTCGAACCGAGGACCTTTCGCGTGTGAGGCGAACGTGATAACCACTACACTACAGAAACCTGCCTCTCACGGTCCCTGGTTGTTTGAACAGATTCTGCCACATATTTTCTCTGTACGCCACACATTTTAAAGGGAAAACCCCTAACGGTCGTTTAAAGTAACCGCACATACTGTATGAGAAAGGCGACGCATTTGCTGGGAATGCATGTATGTTTCTTTTGAAACAGGCAACCCTTGTACGTTGGCATTTAGCCACGATTGTGCTGAAATCCCACAGTGTATGTCCGGCTTTAGCGTTACAACCGTGGTGGGCAACGTCGGCCCTGTAATGCTGCAGTACTGCAGATTTTATTTCCAACCCTGATAAAACCTAGTTTTGTAGTATTCAGCCGACCCTTTAGACCTTAATTAGCCACAGTGCTACGATAAGAGCTGAAGATAAATTCTGCAGGAATGCGGCACTTCAGGAATGACGTTGCCTACACCTGCGTTAGAAGGTTCCAGGACGAACTTTGCGTCAGAAACATTAGCTGCAACCTACCGCTGCAAGCATGTGGGCTTTTTCCAAGGGGGCACCCGGATTTGAACCGGGGACCTCTTGATCTGCAGTCAAATGCTCTACCACTGAGCTATACCCCCGTGAAACCAACCCCACGCTGAAGAATTGAAAAAGCTTCACGTGTTGTACGTCGCAGCAATTAAAGCCATCGTGAGAATGTCCAAGTGAACGTGGGACGTCTCTATCTGCTGTTAAATGCTCTAGCACTGACCTATACAAATTGTGGTAGAGACAACGTATGCTTTCAACCATTCTGCTTATGTTTCCAGTTGTTATGATTCCTGTACTGTACTGTTCCACTTACACTGAACATCAACAAAGGCAACCCCTCAACCTAGTCTTTACCACTTTCTAGACAGTAGGCACGTAGGATGGACTTTAGAGTCTGAAAACACTCAAGTGCCCCCTGAGAATCTGGATTCAAAATGCAGAGTGCTAACAGTAACAGCCTTGAAGTTATTAGTATCTTGCCACCGCTTGCCGTATAATGTCATGCAGTAAACCGGAAGAGTTATTTCAGAAAGTTCCACCACGTTTGAACCCGGATCACTGGAGTCAGCCGACAGAGTTCTGCTTCAGGCAAAAGTTTTGGCCTCCAGCATTACACTTTTTTTGCAGGAGGGCTTGAAATTGTGGCTCATACGCCTTGGTTGCAGTTGCGGTTCAAAGGTAACGACAAACGACGAGGATGGGATTCGAACCCACGCGTGCAGAGCACAATGGATTAGCAGTCCATCGCCTTAACCACTCGGCCACCTCGTCCTTGGAACCGCTTCCTTTGGGCATTTCCCTAATCCTAACCGACCAGCAAGTACATAGCAGCTTGTGTCAAGTTGAATCAACTGTTGAGGTAATGAAATGCTATCTTTTAGAAAGCGTTCATATCAGCCTAATGGAAGGTAAAGGCGTTAAGAGAACTGTGGATTAGCAATCCATCGCCTTAGACATGTTTAGAAATCATAAAAAGGACTGACCTTTAAATGATAGGGGTTTTTTTTCAAAATTGTTTTCAACAGATTTCAACATGAAACAGGCGAAAACCATTCAAGACTTTACGTAAAGGGAACAAGAGGTTTTCGTTGGCCTAAATTGCTGGGTAATGTAGACTGAACTTTAAAACCCTCACCCGCCGTAAGTTTAACTCTCACAAACCGACGATCGGGTTCGCAAACTGATTTAACTGTTCACGTAATTAAATCAATGTGGCTTAAACCCTTTCACATCTCTAACAAAGCGTTTATTTCAGAGGAACCGAGAACCTTTCGCGTGTGAGGCGAGCGTGTTAACCACTACACCATAGAAACCTGCTCATTTGGATTCTTCGGTTGTTTTGATTGATTCGGCCACACATTTTCTCTTTCTGTGCAACACTCCCCAAAGGGGCAATGCTTTTCGCACACTTGCGAGCAGGCCACCTGTCGCGTGTGAGGCGGAAACCTACCACTGTGTGTAACTTTGAAAGTGCTTCATGGCACAAGCGGTAAAGTGCATCACGAAAGAAGTTTGACCTGGCTTTGTATCAAAAGGCACGTGCTGTTTCTGCTCGGTTTCGAACCGAGGACCTTTCGCGTGTGAGGCGAACGTGATAACCACTACACTACAGAAACCTGCCTCTCACGGTCCCTGGTTGTTTGAACAGATTCTGCCACATATTTTCTCTGTACGCCACACATTTTAAAGGGAAAACCCCTAACGGTCGTTTAAAGTAACCGCACATACTGTATGAGAAAGGCGACGCATTTGCTGGGAATGCATGTATGTTTCTTTTGAAACAGGCAACCCTTGTACGTTGGCATTTAGCCACGATTGTGCTGAAATCCCACAGTGTATGTCCGGCTTTAGCGTTACAACCGTGGTGGGCAACGTCGGCCCTGTAATGCTGCAGTACTGCAGATTTTATTTCCAACCCTGATAAAACCTAGTTTTGTAGTATTCAGCCGACCCTTTAGACCTTAATTAGCCACAGTGCTACGATAAGAGCTGAAGATAAATTCTGCAGGAATGCGGCACTTCAGGAATGACGTTGCCTACACCTGCGTTAGAAGGTTCCAGGACGAACTTTGCGTCAGAAACATTAGCTGCAACCTACCGCTGCAAGCATGTGGGCTTTTTCCAAGGGGGCACCCGGATTTGAACCGGGGACCTCTTGATCTGCAGTCAAATGCTCTACCACTGAGCTATACCCCCGTGAAACCAACCCCACGCTGAAGAATTGAAAAAGCTTCACGTGTTGTACGTCGCAGCAATTAAAGCCATCGTGAGAATGTCCAAGTGAACGTGGGACGTCTCTATCTGCTGTTAAATGCTCTAGCACTGACCTATACAAATTGTGGTAGAGACAACGTATGCTTTCAACCATTCTGCTTATGTTTCCAGTTGTTATGATTCCTGTACTGTACTGTTCCACTTACACTGAACATCAACAAAGGCAACCCCTCAACCTAGTCTTTACCACTTTCTAGACAGTAGGCACGTAGGATGGACTTTAGAGTCTGAAAACACTCAAGTGCCCCCTGAGAATCTGGATTCAAAATGCAGAGTGCTAACAGTAACAGCCTTGAAGTTATTAGTATCTTGCCACCGCTTGCCGTATAATGTCATGCAGTAAACCGGAAGAGTTATTTCAGAAAGTTCCACCACGTTTGAACCCGGATCACTGGAGTCAGCCGACAGAGTTCTGCTTCAGGCAAAAGTTTTGGCCTCCAGCATTACACTTTTTTTGCAGGAGGGCTTGAAATTGTGGCTCATACGCCTTGGTTGCAGTTGCGGTTCAAAGGTAACGACAAACGACGAGGATGGGATTCGAACCCACGCGTGCAGAGCACAATGGATTAGCAGTCCATCGCCTTAACCACTCGGCCACCTCGTCCTTGGAACCGCTTCCTTTGGGCATTTCCCTAATCCTAACCGACCAGCAAGTACATAGCAGCTTGTGTCAAGTTGAATCAACTGTTGAGGTAATGAAATGCTATCTTTTAGAAAGCGTTCATATCAGCCTAATGGAAGGTAAAGGCGTTAAGAGAACTGTGGATTAGCAATCCATCGCCTTAGACATGTTTAGAAATCATAAAAAGGACTGACCTTTAAATGATAGGGGTTTTTTTTTCAAAATTGTTTTCAACAGATTTCAACATGAAACAGGCGAAAACCATTCAAGACTTTACGTAAAGGGAACAAGAGGTTTTCGTTGGCCTAAATTGCTGGGTAATGTAGACTGAACTTTAAAACCCTCACCCGCCGTAAGTTTAACTCTCACAAACCGACGATCGGGTTCGCAAACTGATTTAACTGTTCACGTAATTAAATCAATGTGGCTTAAACCCTTTCACATCTCTAACAAAGCGTTTATTTCAGAGGAACCGAGAACCTTTCGCGTGTGAGGCGAGCGTGTTAACCACTACACCATAGAAACCTGCTCATTTGGATTCTTCGGTTGTTTTGATTGATTCGGCCACACATTTTCTCTTTCTGTGCAACACTCCCCAAAGGGGCAATGCTTTTCGCACACTTGCGAGCAGGCCACCTGTCGCGTGTGAGGCGGAAACCTACCACTGTGTGTAACTTTGAAAGTGCTTCATGGCACAAGCGGTAAAGTGCATCACGAAAGAAGTTTGACCTGGCTTTGTATCAAAAGGCACGTGCTGTTTCTGCTCGGTTTCGAACCGAGGACCTTTCGCGTGTGAGGCGAACGTGATAACCACTACACTACAGAAACCTGCCTCTCACGGTCCCTGGTTGTTTGAACAGATTCTGCCACATATTTTCTCTGTACGCCACACATTTTAAAGGGAAAACCCCTAACGGTCGTTTAAAGTAACCGCACATACTGTATGAGAAAGGCGACGCATTTGCTGGGAATGCATGTATGTTTCTTTTGAAACAGGCAACCCTTGTACGTTGGCATTTAGCCACGATTGTGCTGAAATCCCACAGTGTATGTCCGGCTTTAGCGTTACAACCGTGGTGGGCAACGTCGGCCCTGTAATGCTGCAGTACTGCAGATTTTATTTCCAACCCTGATAAAACCTAGTTTTGTAGTATTCAGCCGACCCTTTAGACCTTAATTAGCCACAGTGCTACGATAAGAGCTGAAGATAAATTCTGCAGGAATGCGGCACTTCAGGAATGACGTTGCCTACACCTGCGTTAGAAGGTTCCAGGACGAACTTTGCGTCAGAAACATTAGCTGCAACCTACCGCTGCAAGCATGTGGGCTTTTTCCAAGGGGGCACCCGGATTTGAACCGGGGACCTCTTGATCTGCAGTCAAATGCTCTACCACTGAGCTATACCCCCGTGAAACCAACCCCACGCTGAAGAATTGAAAAAGCTTCACGTGTTGTACGTCGCAGCAATTAAAGCCATCGTGAGAATGTCCAAGTGAACGTGGGACGTCTCTATCTGCTGTTAAATGCTCTAGCACTGACCTATACAAATTGTGGTAGAGACAACGTATGCTTTCAACCATTCTGCTTATGTTTCCAGTTGTTATGATTCCTGTACTGTACTGTTCCACTTACACTGAACATCAACAAAGGCAACCCCTCAACCTAGTCTTTACCACTTTCTAGACAGTAGGCACGTAGGATGGACTTTAGAGTCTGAAAACACTCAAGTGCCCCCTGAGAATCTGGATTCAAAATGCAGAGTGCTAACAGTAACAGCCTTGAAGTTATTAGTATCTTGCCACCGCTTGCCGTATAATGTCATGCAGTAAACCGGAAGAGTTATTTCAGAAAGTTCCACCACGTTTGAACCCGGATCACTGGAGTCAGCCGACAGAGTTCTGCTTCAGGCAAAAGTTTTGGCCTCCAGCATTACACTTTTTTTGCAGGAGGGCTTGAAATTGTGGCTCATACGCCTTGGTTGCAGTTGCGGTTCAAAGGTAACGACAAACGACGAGGATGGGATTCGAACCCACGCGTGCAGAGCACAATGGATTAGCAGTCCATCGCCTTAACCACTCGGCCACCTCGTCCTTGGAACCGCTTCCTTTGGGCATTTCCCTAATCCTAACCGACCAGCAAGTACATAGCAGCTTGTGTCAAGTTGAATCAACTGTTGAGGTAATGAAATGCTATCTTTTAGAAAGCGTTCATATCAGCCTAATGGAAGGTAAAGGCGTTAAGAGAACTGTGGATTAGCAATCCATCGCCTTAGACATGTTTAGAAATCATAAAAAGGACTGACCTTTAAATGATAGGGGTTTTTTTTCAAAATTGTTTTCAACAGATTTCAACATGAAACAGGCGAAAACCATTCAAGACTTTACGTAAAGGGAACAAGAGGTTTTCGTTGGCCTAAATTGCTGGGTAATGTAGACTGAACTTTAAAACCCTCACCCGCCGTAAGTTTAACTCTCACAAACCGACGATCGGGTTCGCAAACTGATTTAACTGTTCACGTAATTAAATCAATGTGGCTTAAACCCTTTCACATCTCTAACAAAGCGTTTATTTCAGAGGAACCGAGAACCTTTCGCGTGTGAGGCGAGCGTGTTAACCACTACACCATAGAAACCTGCTCATTTGGATTCTTCGGTTGTTTTGATTGATTCGGCCACACATTTTCTCTTTCTGTGCAACACTCCCCAAAGGGGCAATGCTTTTCGCACACTTGCGAGCAGGCCACCTGTCGCGTGTGAGGCGGAAACCTACCACTGTGTGTAACTTTGAAAGTGCTTCATGGCACAAGCGGTAAAGTGCATCACGAAAGAAGTTTGACCTGGCTTTGTATCAAAAGGCACGTGCTGTTTCTGCTCGGTTTCGAACCGAGGACCTTTCGCGTGTGAGGCGAACGTGATAACCACTACACTACAGAAACCTGCCTCTCACGGTCCCTGGTTGTTTGAACAGATTCTGCCACATATTTTCTCTGTACGCCACACATTTTAAAGGGAAAACCCCTAACGGTCGTTTAAAGTAACCGCACATACTGTATGAGAAAGGCGACGCATTTGCTGGGAATGCATGTATGTTTCTTTTGAAACAGGCAACCCTTGTACGTTGGCATTTAGCCACGATTGTGCTGAAATCCCACAGTGTATGTCCGGCTTTAGCGTTACAACCGTGGTGGGCAACGTCGGCCCTGTAATGCTGCAGTACTGCAGATTTTATTTCCAACCCTGATAAAACCTAGTTTTGTAGTATTCAGCCGACCCTTTAGACCTTAATTAGCCACAGTGCTACGATAAGAGCTGAAGATAAATTCTGCAGGAATGCGGCACTTCAGGAATGACGTTGCCTACACCTGCGTTAGAAGGTTCCAGGACGAACTTTGCGTCAGAAACATTAGCTGCAACCTACCGCTGCAAGCATGTGGGCTTTTTCCAAGGGGGCACCCGGATTTGAACCGGGGACCTCTTGATCTGCAGTCAAATGCTCTACCACTGAGCTATACCCCCGTGAAACCAACCCCACGCTGAAGAATTGAAAAAGCTTCACGTGTTGTACGTCGCAGCAATTAAAGCCATCGTGAGAATGTCCAAGTGAACGTGGGACGTCTCTATCTGCTGTTAAATGCTCTAGCACTGACCTATACAAATTGTGGTAGAGACAACGTATGCTTTCAACCATTCTGCTTATGTTTCCAGTTGTTATGATTCCTGTACTGTACTGTTCCACTTACACTGAACATCAACAAAGGCAACCCCTCAACCTAGTCTTTACCACTTTCTAGACAGTAGGCACGTAGGATGGACTTTAGAGTCTGAAAACACTCAAGTGCCCCCTGAGAATCTGGATTCAAAATGCAGAGTGCTAACAGTAACAGCCTTGAAGTTATTAGTATCTTGCCACCGCTTGCCGTATAATGTCATGCAGTAAACCGGAAGAGTTATTTCAGAAAGTTCCACCACGTTTGAACCCGGATCACTGGAGTCAGCCGACAGAGTTCTGCTTCAGGCAAAAGTTTTGGCCTCCAGCATTACACTTTTTTTGCAGGAGGGCTTGAAATTGTGGCTCATACGCCTTGGTTGCAGTTGCGGTTCAAAGGTAACGACAAACGACGAGGATGGGATTCGAACCCACGCGTGCAGAGCACAATGGATTAGCAGTCCATCGCCTTAACCACTCGGCCACCTCGTCCTTGGAACCGCTTCCTTTGGGCATTTCCCTAATCCTAACCGACCAGCAAGTACATAGCAGCTTGTGTCAAGTTGAATCAACTGTTGAGGTAATGAAATGCTATCTTTTAGAAAGCGTTCATATCAGCCTAATGGAAGGTAAAGGCGTTAAGAGAACTGTGGATTAGCAATCCATCGCCTTAGACATGTTTAGAAATCATAAAAAGGACTGACCTTTAAATGATAGGGGTTTTTTTTCAAAATTGTTTTCAACAGATTTCAACATGAAACAGGCGAAAACCATTCAAGACTTTACGTAAAGGGAACAAGAGGTTTTCGTTGGCCTAAATTGCTGGGTAATGTAGACTGAACTTTAAAACCCTCACCCGCCGTAAGTTTAACTCTCACAAACCGACGATCGGGTTCGCAAACTGATTTAACTGTTCACGTAATTAAATCAATGTGGCTTAAACCCTTTCACATCTCTAACAAAGCGTTTATTTCAGAGGAACCGAGAACCTTTCGCGTGTGAGGCGAGCGTGTTAACCACTACACCATAGAAACCTGCTCATTTGGATTCTTCGGTTGTTTTGATTGATTCGGCCACACATTTTCTCTTTCTGTGCAACACTCCCCAAAGGGGCAATGCTTTTCGCACACTTGCGAGCAGGCCACCTGTCGCGTGTGAGGCGGAAACCTACCACTGTGTGTAACTTTGAAAGTGCTTCATGGCACAAGCGGTAAAGTGCATCACGAAAGAAGTTTGACCTGGCTTTGTATCAAAAGGCACGTGCTGTTTCTGCTCGGTTTCGAACCGAGGACCTTTCGCGTGTGAGGCGAACGTGATAACCACTACACTACAGAAACCTGCCTCTCACGGTCCCTGGTTGTTTGAACAGATTCTGCCACATATTTTCTCTGTACGCCACACATTTTAAAGGGAAAACCCCTAACGGTCGTTTAAAGTAACCGCACATACTGTATGAGAAAGGCGACGCATTTGCTGGGAATGCATGTATGTTTCTTTTGAAACAGGCAACCCTTGTACGTTGGCATTTAGCCACGATTGTGCTGAAATCCCACAGTGTATGTCCGGCTTTAGCGTTACAACCGTGGTGGGCAACGTCGGCCCTGTAATGCTGCAGTACTGCAGATTTTATTTCCAACCCTGATAAAACCTAGTTTTGTAGTATTCAGCCGACCCTTTAGACCTTAATTAGCCACAGTGCTACGATAAGAGCTGAAGATAAATTCTGCAGGAATGCGGCACTTCAGGAATGACGTTGCCTACACCTGCGTTAGAAGGTTCCAGGACGAACTTTGCGTCAGAAACATTAGCTGCAACCTACCGCTGCAAGCATGTGGGCTTTTTCCAAGGGGGCACCCGGATTTGAACCGGGGACCTCTTGATCTGCAGTCAAATGCTCTACCACTGAGCTATACCCCCGTGAAACCAACCCCACGCTGAAGAATTGAAAAAGCTTCACGTGTTGTACGTCGCAGCAATTAAAGCCATCGTGAGAATGTCCAAGTGAACGTGGGACGTCTCTATCTGCTGTTAAATGCTCTAGCACTGACCTATACAAATTGTGGTAGAGACAACGTATGCTTTCAACCATTCTGCTTATGTTTCCAGTTGTTATGATTCCTGTACTGTACTGTTCCACTTACACTGAACATCAACAAAGGCAACCCCTCAACCTAGTCTTTACCACTTTCTAGACAGTAGGCACGTAGGATGGACTTTAGAGTCTGAAAACACTCAAGTGCCCCCTGAGAATCTGGATTCAAAATGCAGAGTGCTAACAGTAACAGCCTTGAAGTTATTAGTATCTTGCCACCGCTTGCCGTATAATGTCATGCAGTAAACCGGAAGAGTTATTTCAGAAAGTTCCACCACGTTTGAACCCGGATCACTGGAGTCAGCCGACAGAGTTCTGCTTCAGGCAAAAGTTTTGGCCTCCAGCATTACACTTTTTTTGCAGGAGGGCTTGAAATTGTGGCTCATACGCCTTGGTTGCAGTTGCGGTTCAAAGGTAACGACAAACGACGAGGATGGGATTCGAACCCACGCGTGCAGAGCACAATGGATTAGCAGTCCATCGCCTTAACCACTCGGCCACCTCGTCCTTGGAACCGCTTCCTTTGGGCATTTCCCTAATCCTAACCGACCAGCAAGTACATAGCAGCTTGTGTCAAGTTGAATCAACTGTTGAGGTAATGAAATGCTATCTTTTAGAAAGCGTTCATATCAGCCTAATGGAAGGTAAAGGCGTTAAGAGAACTGTGGATTAGCAATCCATCGCCTTAGACATGTTTAGAAATCATAAAAAGGACTGACCTTTAAATGATAGGGTTTTTTTTCAAAATTGTTTTCAACAGATTTCAACATGAAACAGGCGAAAACCATTCAAGACTTTACGTAAAGGGAACAAGAGGTTTTCGTTGGCCTAAATTGCTGGGTAATGTAGACTGAACTTTAAAACCCTCACCCGCCGTAAGTTTAACTCTCACAAACCGACGATCGGGTTCGCAAACTGATTTAACTGTTCACGTAATTAAATCAATGTGGCTTAAACCCTTTCACATCTCTAACAAAGCGTTTATTTCAGAGGAACCGAGAACCTTTCGCGTGTGAGGCGAGCGTGTTAACCACTACACCATAGAAACCTGCTCATTTGGATTCTTCGGTTGTTTTGATTGATTCGGCCACACATTTTCTCTTTCTGTGCAACACTCCCCAAAGGGGCAATGCTTTTCGCACACTTGCGAGCAGGCCACCTGTCGCGTGTGAGGCGGAAACCTACCACTGTGTGTAACTTTGAAAGTGCTTCATGGCACAAGCGGTAAAGTGCATCACGAAAGAAGTTTGACCTGGCTTTGTATCAAAAGGCACGTGCTGTTTCTGCTCGGTTTCGAACCGAGGACCTTTCGCGTGTGAGGCGAACGTGATAACCACTACACTACAGAAACCTGCCTCTCACGGTCCCTGGTTGTTTGAACAGATTCTGCCACATATTTTCTCTGTACGCCACACATTTTAAAGGGAAAACCCCTAACGGTCGTTTAAAGTAACCGCACATACTGTATGAGAAAGGCGACGCATTTGCTGGGAATGCATGTATGTTTCTTTTGAAACAGGCAACCCTTGTACGTTGGCATTTAGCCACGATTGTGCTGAAATCCCACAGTGTATGTCCGGCTTTAGCGTTACAACCGTGGTGGGCAACGTCGGCCCTGTAATGCTGCAGTACTGCAGATTTTATTTCCAACCCTGATAAAACCTAGTTTTGTAGTATTCAGCCGACCCTTTAGACCTTAATTAGCCACAGTGCTACGATAAGAGCTGAAGATAAATTCTGCAGGAATGCGGCACTTCAGGAATGACGTTGCCTACACCTGCGTTAGAAGGTTCCAGGACGAACTTTGCGTCAGAAACATTAGCTGCAACCTACCGCTGCAAGCATGTGGGCTTTTTCCAAGGGGGCACCCGGATTTGAACCGGGGACCTCTTGATCTGCAGTCAAATGCTCTACCACTGAGCTATACCCCCGTGAAACCAACCCCACGCTGAAGAATTGAAAAAGCTTCACGTGTTGTACGTCGCAGCAATTAAAGCCATCGTGAGAATGTCCAAGTGAACGTGGGACGTCTCTATCTGCTGTTAAATGCTCTAGCACTGACCTATACAAATTGTGGTAGAGACAACGTATGCTTTCAACCATTCTGCTTATGTTTCCAGTTGTTATGATTCCTGTACTGTACTGTTCCACTTACACTGAACATCAACAAAGGCAACCCCTCAACCTAGTCTTTACCACTTTCTAGACAGTAGGCACGTAGGATGGACTTTAGAGTCTGAAAACACTCAAGTGCCCCCTGAGAATCTGGATTCAAAATGCAGAGTGCTAACAGTAACAGCCTTGAAGTTATTAGTATCTTGCCACCGCTTGCCGTATAATGTCATGCAGTAAACCGGAAGAGTTATTTCAGAAAGTTCCACCACGTTTGAACCCGGATCACTGGAGTCAGCCGACAGAGTTCTGCTTCAGGCAAAAGTTTTGGCCTCCAGCATTACATGTTTTTTGCAGGAGGGCTTGAAATTGTGGCTCATACGCCTTGGTTGCAGTTGCGGTTCAAAGGTAACGACAAACGACGAGGATGGGATTCGAACCCACGCGTGCAGAGCACAATGGATTAGCAGTCCATCGCCTTAACCACTCGGCCACCTCGTCCTTGGAACCGCTTCCTTTGGGCATTTCCCTAATCCTAACCGACCAGCAAGTACATAGCAGCTTGTGTCAAGTTGAATCAACTGTTGAGGTAATGAAATGCTATCTTTTAGAAAGCGTTCATATCAGCCTAATGGAAGGTAAAGGCGTTAAGAGAACTGTGGATTAGCAATCCATCGCCTTAGACATGTTTAGAAATCATAAAAAGGACTGACCTTTAAATGATAGGGGTTTTTTTCAAAATTGTTTTCAACAGATTTCAACATGAAACAGGCGAAAACCATTCAAGACTTTACGTAAAGGGAACAAGAGGTTTTCGTTGGCCTAAATTGCTGGGTAATGTAGACTGAACTTTAAAACCCTCACCCGCCGTAAGTTTAACTCTCACAAACCGACGATCGGGTTCGCAAACTGATTTAACTGTTCACGTAATTAAATCAATGTGGCTTAAACCCTTTCACATCTCTAACAAAGCGTTTATTTCAGAGGAACCGAGAACCTTTCGCGTGTGAGGCGAGCGTGTTAACCACTACACCATAGAAACCTGCTCATTTGGATTCTTCGGTTGTTTTGATTGATTCGGCCACACATTTTCTCTTTCTGTGCAACACTCCCCAAAGGGGCAATGCTTTTCGCACACTTGCGAGCAGGCCACCTGTCGCGTGTGAGGCGGAAACCTACCACTGTGTGTAACTTTGAAAGTGCTTCATGGCACAAGCGGTAAAGTGCATCACGAAAGAAGTTTGACCTGGCTTTGTATCAAAAGGCACGTGCTGTTTCTGCTCGGTTTCGAACCGAGGACCTTTCGCGTGTGAGGCGAACGTGATAACCACTACACTACAGAAACCTGCCTCTCACTGTCCCTGGTTGTTTGAACAGATTCTGCCACATATTTTCTCTGTACGCCACACATTTTAAAGGGAAAACCCCTAACGGTCGTTTAAAGTAACCGCACATACTGTATGAGAAAGGCGACGCATTTGCTGGGAATGCATGTATGTTTCTTTTGAAACAGGCAACCCTTGTACGTTGGCATTTAGCCACGATTGTGCTGAAATCCCACAGTGTATGTCCGGCTTTAGCGTTACAACCGTGGTGGGCAACGTCGGCCCTGTAATGCTGCAGTACTGCAGATTTTATTTCCAACCCTGATAAAACCTAGTTTTGTAGTATTCAGCCGACCCTTTAGACCTTAATTAGCCACAGAGCTACGATAAGAGCTGAAGATAAATTCTGCAGGAATGCGGCACTTCAGGAATGACGTTGCCTACACCTGCGTTAGAAGGTTCCAGGACGAACTTTGCGTCAGAAACATTAGCTGCAACCTACCGCTGCAAGCATGTGGGCTTTTTCCAAGGGGGCACCCGGATTTGAACCGGGGACCTCTTGATCTGCAGTCAAATGCTCTACCACTGAGCTATACCCCCGTGAAACCAACCCCACGCTGAAGAATTGAAAAAGCTTCACGTGTTGTACGTCGCAGCAATTAAAGCCATCGTGAGAATGTCCAAGTGAACGTGGGACGTCTCTATCTGCTGTTAAATGCTCTAGCACTGACCTATACAAATTGTGGTAGAGACAACGTATGCTTTCAACCATTCTGCTTATGTTTCCAGTTGTTATGATTCCTGTACTGTACTGTTCCACTTACACTGAACATCAACAAAGGCAACCCCTCAACCTAGTCTTTACCACTTTCTAGACAGTAGGCACGTAGGATGGACTTTAGAGTCTGAAAACACTCAAGTGCCCCCTGAGAATCTGGATTCAAAATGCAGAGTGCTAACAGTAACAGCCTTGAAGTTATTAGTATCTTGCCACCGCTTGCCGTATAATGTCATGCAGTAAACCGGAAGAGTTATTTCAGAAAGTTCCACCACGTTTGAACCCGGATCACTGGAGTCAGCCGACAGAGTTCTGCTTCAGGCAAAAGTCTGGCCTCCAGCATTACACTTTTTTTGCAGGAGGGCTTGAAATTGTGGCTCATACGCCTTGGTTGCAGTTGCGGTTCAAAGGTAACGACAAACGACGAGGATGGGATTCGAACCCACGCGTGCAGAGCACAATGGATTAGCAGTCCATCGCCTTAACCACTCGGCCACCTCGTCCTTGGAACCGCTTCCTTTGGGCATTTCCCTAATCCTAACCGACCAGCAAGTACATAGCAGCTTGTGTCAAGTTGAATCAACTGTTGAGGTAATGAAATGCTATCTTTTAGAAAGCGTTCATATCAGCCTAATGGAAGGTAAAGGCGTTAAGAGAACTGTGGATTAGCAATCCATCGCCTTAGACATGTTTAGAAATCATAAAAAGGACTGACCTTTAAATGATAGGGGTTTTTTTCAAAATTGTTTTCAACAGATTTCAACATGAAACAGGCGAAAACCATTCAAGACTTTACGTAAAGGGAACAAGAGGTTTTCGTTGGCCTAAATTGCTGGGTAATGTAGACTGAACTTTAAAACCCTCACCCGCCGTAAGTTTAACTCTCACAAACCGACGATCGGGTTCGCAAACTGATTTAACTGTTCACGTAATTAAATCAATGTGGCTTAAACCCTTTCACATCTCTAACAAAGCGTTTATTTCAGAGGAACCGAGAACCTTTCGCGTGTGAGGCGAGCGTGTTAACCACTACACCATAGAAACCTGCTCATTTGGATTCTTCGGTTGTTTTGATTGATTCGGCCACACATTTTCTCTTTCTGTGCAACACTCCCCAAAGGGGCAATGCTTTTCGCACACTTGCGAGCAGGCCACCTGTCGCGTGTGAGGCGGAAACCTACCACTGTGTGTAACTTTGAAAGTGCTTCATGGCACAAGCGGTAAAGTGCATCACGAAAGAAGTTTGACCTGGCTTTGTATCAAAAGGCACGTGCTGTTTCTGCTCGGTTTCGAACCGAGGACCTTTCGCGTGTGAGGCGAACGTGATAACCACTACACTACAGAAACCTGCCTCTCACGGTCCCTGGTTGTTTGAACAGATTCTGCCACATATTTTCTCTGTACGCCACACATTTTAAAGGGAAAACCCCTAACGGTCGTTTAAAGTAACCGCACATACTGTATGAGAAAGGCGACGCATTTGCTGGGAATGCATGTATGTTTCTTTTGAAACAGGCAACCCTTGTACGTTGGCATTTAGCCACGATTGTGCTGAAATCCCACAGTGTATGTCCGGCTTTAGCGTTACAACCGTGGTGGGCAACGTCGGCCCTGTAATGCTGCAGTACTGCAGATTTTATTTCCAACCCTGATAAAACCTAGTTTTGTAGTATTCAGCCGACCCTTTAGACCTTAATTAGCCACAGTGCTACGATAAGAGCTGAAGATAAATTCTGCAGGAATGCGGCACTTCAGGAATGACGTTGCCTACACCTGCGTTAGAAGGTTCCAGGACGAACTTTGCGTCAGAAACATTAGCTGCAACCTACCGCTGCAAGCATGTGGGCTTTTTCCAAGGGGGCACCCGGATTTGAACCGGGGACCTCTTGATCTGCAGTCAAATGCTCTACCACTGAGCTATACCCCCGTGAAACCAACCCCACGCTGAAGAATTGAAAAAGCTTCACGTGTTGTACGTCGCAGCAATTAAAGCCATCGTGAGAATGTCCAAGTGAACGTGGGACGTCTCTATCTGCTGTTAAATGCTCTAGCACTGACCTATACAAATTGTGGTAGAGACAACGTATGCTTTCAACCATTCTGCTTATGTTTCCAGTTGTTATGATTCCTGTACTGTACTGTTCCACTTACACTGAACATCAACAAAGGCAACCCCTCAACCTAGTCTTTACCACTTTCTAGACAGTAGGCACGTAGGATGGACTTTAGAGTCTGAAAACACTCAAGTGCCCCCTGAGAATCTGGATTCAAAATGCAGAGTGCTAACAGTAACAGCCTTGAAGTTATTAGTATCTTGCCACCGCTTGCCGTATAATGTCATGCAGTAAACCGGAAGAGTTATTTCAGAAAGTTCCACCACGTTTGAACCCGGATCACTGGAGTCAGCCGACAGAGTTCTGCTTCAGGCAAAAGTTTTGGCCTCCAGCATTACACTTTTTTTGCAGGAGGGCTTGAAATTGTGGCTCATACGCCTTGGTTGCAGTTGCGGTTCAAAGGTAACGACAAACGACGAGGATGGGATTCGAACCCACGCGTGCAGAGCACAATGGATTAGCAGTCCATCGCCTTAACCACTCGGCCACCTCGTCCTTGGAACCGCTTCCTTTGGGCATTTCCCTAATCCTAACCGACCAGCAAGTACATAGCAGCTTGTGTCAAGTTGAATCAACTGTTGAGGTAATGAAATGCTATCTTTTAGAAAGCGTTCATATCAGCCTAATGGAAGGTAAAGGCGTTAAGAGAACTGTGGATTAGCAATCCATCGCCTTAGACATGTTTAGAAATCATAAAAAGGACTGACCTTTAAATGATAGGGTTTTTTTTCAAAATTGTTTTCAACAGATTTCAACATGAAACAGGCGAAAACCATTCAAGACTTTACGTAAAGGGAACAAGAGGTTTTCGTTGGCCTAAATTGCTGGGTAATGTAGACTGAACTTTAAAACCCTCACCCGCCGTAAGTTTAACTCTCACAAACCGACGATCGGGTTCGCAAACTGATTTAACTGTTCACGTAATTAAATCAATGTGGCTTAAACCCTTTCACATCTCTAACAAAGCGTTTATTTCAGAGGAACCGAGAACCTTTCGCGTGTGAGGCGAGCGTGTTAACCACTACACCATAGAAACCTGCTCATTTGGATTCTTCGGTTGTTTTGATTGATTCGGCCACACATTTTCTCTTTCTGTGCAACACTCCCCAAAGGGGCAATGCTTTTCGCACACTTGCGAGCAGGCCACCTGTCGCGTGTGAGGCGGAAACCTACCACTGTGTGTAACTTTGAAAGTGCTTCATGGCACAAGCGGTAAAGTGCATCACGAAAGAAGTTTGACCTGGCTTTGTATCAAAAGGCACGTGCTGTTTCTGCTCGGTTTCGAACCGAGGACCTTTCGCGTGTGAGGCGAACGTGATAACCACTACACTACAGAAACCTGCCTCTCACGGTCCCTGGTTGTTTGAACAGATTCTGCCACATATTTTCTCTGTACGCCACACATTTTAAAGGGAAAACCCCTAACGGTCGTTTAAAGTAACCGCACATACTGTATGAGAAAGGCGACGCATTTGCTGGGAATGCATGTATGTTTCTTTTGAAACAGGCAACCCTTGTACGTTGGCATTTAGCCACGATTGTGCTGAAATCCCACAGTGTATGTCCGGCTTTAGCGTTACAACCGTGGTGGGCAACGTCGGCCCTGTAATGCTGCAGTACTGCAGATTTTATTTCCAACCCTGATAAAACCTAGTTTTGTAGTATTCAGCCGACCCTTTAGACCTTAATTAGCCACAGTGCTACGATAAGAGCTGAAGATAAATTCTGCAGGAATGCGGCACTTCAGGAATGACGTTGCCTACACCTGCGTTAGAAGGTTCCAGGACGAACTTTGCGTCAGAAACATTAGCTGCAACCTACCGCTGCAAGCATGTGGGCTTTTTCCAAGGGGGCACCCGGATTTGAACCGGGGACCTCTTGATCTGCAGTCAAATGCTCTACCACTGAGCTATACCCCCGTGAAACCAACCCCACGCTGAAGAATTGAAAAAGCTTCACGTGTTGTACGTCGCAGCAATTAAAGCCATCGTGAGAATGTCCAAGTGAACGTGGGACGTCTCTATCTGCTGTTAAATGCTCTAGCACTGACCTATACAAATTGTGGTAGAGACAACGTATGCTTTCAACCATTCTGCTTATGTTTCCAGTTGTTATGATTCCTGTACTGTACTGTTCCACTTACACTGAACATCAACAAAGGCAACCCCTCAACCTAGTCTTTACCACTTTCTAGACAGTAGGCACGTAGGATGGACTTTAGAGTCTGAAAACACTCAAGTGCCCCCTGAGAATCTGGATTCAAAATGCAGAGTGCTAACAGTAACAGCCTTGAAGTTATTAGTATCTTGCCACCGCTTGCCGTATAATGTCATGCAGTAAACCGGAAGAGTTATTTCAGAAAGTTCCACCACGTTTGAACCCGGATCACTGGAGTCAGCCGACAGAGTTCTGCTTCAGGCAAAAGTTTTGGCCTCCAGCATTACACTTTTTTTGCAGGAGGGCTTGAAATTGTGGCTCATACGCCTTGGTTGCAGTTGCAGTTCAAAGGTAACGACAAACGACGAGGATGGGATTCGAACCCACGCGTGCAGAGCACAATGGATTAGCAGTCCATCGCCTTAACCACTCGGCCACCTCGTCCTTGGAACCGCTTCCTTTGGGCATTTCCCTAATCCTAACCGACCAGCAAGTACATAGCAGCTTGTGTCAAGTTGAATCAACTGTTGAGGTAATGAAATGCTATCTTTTAGAAAGCGTTCATATCAGCCTAATGGAAGGTAAAGGCGTTAAGAGAACTGTGGATTAGCAATCCATCGCCTTAGACATGTTTAGAAATCATAAAAAGGACTGACCTTTAAATGATAGGGGTTTTTTTCAAAATTGTTTTCAACAGATTTCAACATGAAACAGGCGAAAACCATTCAAGACTTTACGTAAAGGGAACAAGAGGTTTTCGTTGGCCTAAATTGCTGGGTAATGTAGACTGAACTTTAAAACCCTCACCCGCCGTAAGTTTAACTCTCACAAACCGACGATCGGGTTCGCAAACTGATTTAACTGTTCACGTAATTAAATCAATGTGGCTTAAACCCTTTCACATCTCTAACAAAGCGTTTATTTCAGAGGAACCGAGAACCTTTCGCGTGTGAGGCGAGCGTGTTAACCACTACACCATAGAAACCTGCTCATTTGGATTCTTCGGTTGTTTTGATTGATTCGGCCACACATTTTCTCTTTCTGTGCAACACTCCCCAAAGGGGCAATGCTTTTCGCACACTTGCGAGCAGGCCACCTGTCGCGTGTGAGGCGGAAACCTACCACTGTGTGTAACTTTGAAAGTGCTTCATGGCACAAGCGGTAAAGTGCATCACGAAAGAAGTTTGACCTGGCTTTGTATCAAAAGGCACGTGCTGTTTCTGCTCGGTTTCGAACCGAGGACCTTTCGCGTGTGAGGCGAACGTGATAACCACTACACTACAGAAACCTGCCTCTCACGGTCCCTGGTTGTTTGAACAGATTCTGCCACATATTTTCTCTGTACGCCACACATTTTAAAGGGAAAACCCCTAACGGTCGTTTAAAGTAACCGCACATACTGTATGAGAAAGGCGACGCATTTGCTGGGAATGCATGTATGTTTCTTTTGAAACAGGCAACCCTTGTACGTTGGCATTTAGCCACGATTGTGCTGAAATCCCACAGTGTATGTCCGGCTTTAGCGTTACAACCGTGGTGGGCAACGTCGGCCCTGTAATGCTGCAGTACTGCAGATTTTATTTCCAACCCTGATAAAACCTAGTTTTGTAGTATTCAGCCGACCCTTTAGACCTTAATTAGCCACAGTGCTACGATAAGAGCTGAAGATAAATTCTGCAGGAATGCGGCACTTCAGGAATGACGTTGCCTACACCTGCGTTAGAAGGTTCCAGGACGAACTTTGCGTCAGAAACATTAGCTGCAACCTACCGCTGCAAGCATGTGGGCTTTTTCCAAGGGGGCACCCGGATTTGAACCGGGGACCTCTTGATCTGCAGTCAAATGCTCTACCACTGAGCTATACCCCCGTGAAACCAACCCCACGCTGAAGAATTGAAAAAGCTTCACGTGTTGTACGTCGCAGCAATTAAAGCCATCGTGAGAATGTCCAAGTGAACGTGGGACGTCTCTATCTGCTGTTAAATGCTCTAGCACTGACCTATACAAATTGTGGTAGAGACAACGTATGCTTTCAACCATTCTGCTTATGTTTCCAGTTGTTATGATTCCTGTACTGTACTGTTCCACTTACACTGAACATCAACAAAGGCAACCCCTCAACCTAGTCTTTACCACTTTCTAGACAGTAGGCACGTAGGATGGACTTTAGAGTCTGAAAACACTCAAGTGCCCCCTGAGAATCTGGATTCAAAATGCAGAGTGCTAACAGTAACAGCCTTGAAGTTATTAGTATCTTGCCACCGCTTGCCGTATAATGTCATGCAGTAAACCGGAAGAGTTATTTCAGAAAGTTCCACCACGTTTGAACCCGGATCACTGGAGTCAGCCGACAGAGTTCTGCTTCAGGCAAAAGTTTTGGCCTCCAGCATTACACTTTTTTTGCAGGAGGGCTTGAAATTGTGGCTCATACGCCTTGGTTGCAGTTGCGGTTCAAAGGTAACGACAAACGACGAGGATGGGATTCGAACCCACGCGTGCAGAGCACAATGGATTAGCAGTCCATCGCCTTAACCACTCGGCCACCTCGTCCTTGGAACCGCTTCCTTTGGGCATTTCCCTAATCCTAACCGACCAGCAAGTACATAGCAGCTTGTGTCAAGTTGAATCAACTGTTGAGGTAATGAAATGCTATCTTTTAGAAAGCGTTCATATCAGCCTAATGGAAGGTAAAGGCGTTAAGAGAACTGTGGATTAGCAATCCATCGCCTTAGACATGTTTAGAAATCATAAAAAGGACTGACCTTTAAATGATAGGGGTTTTTTTCAAAATTGTTTTCAACAGATTTCAACATGAAACAGGCGAAAACCATTCAAGACTTTACGTAAAGGGAACAAGAGGTTTTCGTTGGCCTAAATTGCTGGGTAATGTAGACTGAACTTTAAAACCCTCACCCGCCGTAAGTTTAACTCTCACAAACCGACGATCGGGTTCGCAAACTGATTTAACTGTTCACGTAATTAAATCAATGTGGCTTAAACCCTTTCACATCTCTAACAAAGCGTTTATTTCAGAGGAACCGAGAACCTTTCGCGTGTGAGGCGAGCGTGTTAACCACTACACCATAGAAACCTGCTCATTTGGATTCTTCGGTTGTTTTGATTGATTCGGCCACACATTTTCTCTTTCTGTGCAACACTCCCCAAAGGGGCAATGCTTTTCGCACACTTGCGAGCAGGCCACCTGTCGCGTGTGAGGCGGAAACCTACCACTGTGTGTAACTTTGAAAGTGCTTCATGGCACAAGCGGTAAAGTGCATCACGAAAGAAGTTTGACCTGGCTTTGTATCAAAAGGCACGTGCTGTTTCTGCTCGGTTTCGAACCGAGGACCTTTCGCGTGTGAGGCGAACGTGATAACCACTACACTACAGAAACCTGCCTCTCACGGTCCCTGGTTGTTTGAACAGATTCTGCCACATATTTTCTCTGTACGCCACACATTTTAAAGGGAAAACCCCTAACGGTCGTTTAAAGTAACCGCACATACTGTATGAGAAAGGCGACGCATTTGCTGGGAATGCATGTATGTTTCTTTTGAAACAGGCAACCCTTGTACGTTGGCATTTAGCCACGATTGTGCTGAAATCCCACAGTGTATGTCCGGCTTTAGCGTTACAACCGTGGTGGGCAACGTCGGCCCTGTAATGCTGCAGTACTGCAGATTTTATTTCCAACCCTGATAAAACCTAGTTTTGTAGTATTCAGCCGACCCTTTAGACCTTAATTAGCCACAGTGCTACGATAAGAGCTGAAGATAAATTCTGCAGGAATGCGGCACTTCAGGAATGACGTTGCCTACACCTGCGTTAGAAGGTTCCAGGACGAACTTTGCGTCAGAAACATTAGCTGCAACCTACCGCTGCAAGCATGTGGGCTTTTTCCAAGGGGGCACCCGGATTTGAACCGGGGACCTCTTGATCTGCAGTCAAATGCTCTACCACTGAGCTATACCCCCGTGAAACCAACCCCACGCTGAAGAATTGAAAAAGCTTCACGTGTTGTACGTCGCAGCAATTAAAGCCATCGTGAGAATGTCCAAGTGAACGTGGGACGTCTCTATCTGCTGTTAAATGCTCTAGCACTGACCTATACAAATTGTGGTAGAGACAACGTATGCTTTCAACCATTCTGCTTATGTTTCCAGTTGTTATGATTCCTGTACTGTACTGTTCCACTTACACTGAACATCAACAAAGGCAACCCCTCAACCTAGTCTTTACCACTTTCTAGACAGTAGGCACGTAGGATGGACTTTAGAGTCTGAAAACACTCAAGTGCCCCCTGAGAATCTGGATTCAAAATGCAGAGTGCTAACAGTAACAGCCTTGAAGTTATTAGTATCTTGCCACCGCTTGCCGTATAATGTCATGCAGTAAACCGGAAGAGTTATTTCAGAAAGTTCCACCACGTTTGAACCCGGATCACTGGAGTCAGCCGACAGAGTTCTGCTTCAGGCAAAAGTTTTGGCCTCCAGCATTACACTTTTTTTGCAGGAGGGCTTGAAATTGTGGCTCATACGCCTTGGTTGCAGTTGCGGTTCAAAGGTAACGACAAACGACGAGGATGGGATTCGAACCCACGCGTGCAGAGCACAATGGATTAGCAGTCCATCGCCTTAACCACTCGGCCACCTCGTCCTTGGAACCGCTTCCTTTGGGCATTTCCCTAATCCTAACCGACCAGCAAGTACATAGCAGCTTGTGTCAAGTTGAATCAACTGTTGAGGTAATGAAATGCTATCTTTTAGAAAGCGTTCATATCAGCCTAATGGAAGGTAAAGGCGTTAAGAGAACTGTGGATTAGCAATCCATCGCCTTAGACATGTTTAGAAATCATAAAAAGGACTGACCTTTAAATGATAGGGGTTTTTTTCAAAATTGTTTTCAACAGATTTCAACATGAAACAGGCGAAAACCATTCAAGACTTTACGTAAAGGGAACAAGAGGTTTTCGTTGGCCTAAATTGCTGGGTAATGTAGACTGAACTTTAAAACCCTCACCCGCCGTAAGTTTAACTCTCACAAACCGACGATCGGGTTCGCAAACTGATTTAACTGTTCACGTAATTAAATCAATGTGGCTTAAACCCTTTCACATCTCTAACAAAGCGTTTATTTCAGAGGAACCGAGAACCTTTCGCGTGTGAGGCGAGCGTGTTAACCACTACACCATAGAAACCTGCTCATTTGGATTCTTCGGTTGTTTTGATTGATTCGGCCACACATTTTCTCTTTCTGTGCAACACTCCCCAAAGGGGCAATGCTTTTCGCACACTTGCGAGCAGGCCACCTGTCGCGTGTGAGGCGGAAACCTACCACTGTGTGTAACTTTGAAAGTGCTTCATGGCACAAGCGGTAAAGTGCATCACGAAAGAAGTTTGACCTGGCTTTGTATCAAAAGGCACGTGCTGTTTCTGCTCGGTTTCGAACCGAGGACCTTTCGCGTGTGAGGCGAACGTGATAACCACTACACTACAGAAACCTGCCTCTCACGGTCCCTGGTTGTTTGAACAGATTCTGCCACATATTTTCTCTGTACGCCACACATTTTAAAGGGAAAACCCCTAACGGTCGTTTAAAGTAACCGCACATACTGTATGAGAAAGGCGACGCATTTGCTGGGAATGCATGTATGTTTCTTTTGAAACAGGCAACCCTTGTACGTTGGCATTTAGCCACGATTGTGCTGAAATCCCACAGTGTATGTCCGGCTTTAGCGTTACAACCGTGGTGGGCAACGTCGGCCCTGTAATGCTGCAGTACTGCAGATTTTATTTCCAACCCTGATAAAACCTAGTTTTGTAGTATTCAGCCGACCCTTTAGACCTTAATTAGCCACAGTGCTACGATAAGAGCTGAAGATAAATTCTGCAGGAATGCGGCACTTCAGGAATGACGTTGCCTACACCTGCGTTAGAAGGTTCCAGGACGAACTTTGCGTCAGAAACATTAGCTGCAACCTACCGCTGCAAGCATGTGGGCTTTTTCCAAGGGGGCACCCGGATTTGAACCGGGGACCTCTTGATCTGCAGTCAAATGCTCTACCACTGAGCTATACCCCCGTGAAACCAACCCCACGCTGAAGAATTGAAAAAGCTTCACGTGTTGTACGTCGCAGCAATTAAAGCCATCGTGAGAATGTCCAAGTGAACGTGGGACGTCTCTATCTGCTGTTAAATGCTCTAGCACTGACCTATACAAATTGTGGTAGAGACAACGTATGCTTTCAACCATTCTGCTTATGTTTCCAGTTGTTATGATTCCTGTACTGTACTGTTCCACTTACACTGAACATCAACAAAGGCAACCCCTCAACCTAGTCTTTACCACTTTCTAGACAGTAGGCACGTAGGATGGACTTTAGAGTCTGAAAACACTCAAGTGCCCCCTGAGAATCTGGATTCAAAATGCAGAGTGCTAACAGTAACAGCCTTGAAGTTATTAGTATCTTGCCACCGCTTGCCGTATAATGTCATGCAGTAAACCGGAAGAGTTATTTCAGAAAGTTCCACCACGTTTGAACCCGGATCACTGGAGTCAGCCGACAGAGTTCTGCTTCAGGCAAAAGTTTTGGCCTCCAGCATTACACTTTTTTTGCAGGAGGGCTTGAAATTGTGGCTCATACGCCTTGGTTGCAGTTGCGGTTCAAAGGTAACGACAAACGACGAGGATGGGATTCGAACCCACGCGTGCAGAGCACAATGGATTAGCAGTCCATCGCCTTAACCACTCGGCCACCTCGTCCTTGGAACCGCTTCCTTTGGGCATTTCCCTAATCCTAACCGACCAGCAAGTACATAGCAGCTTGTGTCAAGTTGAATCAACTGTTGAGGTAATGAAATGCTATCTTTTAGAAAGCGTTCATATCAGCCTAATGGAAGGTAAAGGCGTTAAGAGAACTGTGGATTAGCAATCCATCGCCTTAGACATGTTTAGAAATCATAAAAAGGACTAACCTTTAAATGATAGGGGTTTTTTTTTCAAAATTGTTTTCAACAGATTTCAACATGAAACAGGCGAAAACCATTCAAGACTTTACGTAAAGGGAACAAGAGGTTTTCGTTGGCCTAAATTGCTGGGTAATGTAGACTGAACTTTAAAACCCTCACCCGCCGTAAGTTTAACTCTCACAAACCGACGATCGGGTTCGCAAACTGATTTAACTGTTCACGTAATTAAATCAATGTGGCTTAAACCCTTTCACATCTCTAACAAAGCGTTTATTTCAGAGGAACCGAGAACCTTTCGCGTGTGAGGCGAGCGTGTTAACCACTACACCATAGAAACCTGCTCATTTGGATTCTTCGGTTGTTTTGATTGATTCGGCCACACATTTTCTCTTTCTGTGCAACACTCCCCAAAGGGGCAATGCTTTTCGCACACTTGCGAGCAGGCCACCTGTCGCGTGTGAGGCGGAAACCTACCACTGTGTGTAACTTTGAAAGTGCTTCATGGCACAAGCGGTAAAGTGCATCACGAAAGAAGTTTGACCTGGCTTTGTATCAAAAGGCACGTGCTGTTTCTGCTCGGTTTCGAACCGAGGACCTTTCGCGTGTGAGGCGAACGTGATAACCACTACACTACAGAAACCTGCCTCTCACGGTCCCTGGTTGTTTGAACAGATTCTGCCACATATTTTCTCTGTACGCCACACATTTTAAAGGGAAAACCCCTAACGGTCGTTTAAAGTAACCGCACATACTGTATGAGAAAGGCGACGCATTTGCTGGGAATGCATGTATGTTTCTTTTGAAACAGGCAACCCTTGTACGTTGGCATTTAGCCACGATTGTGCTGAAATCCCACAGTGTATGTCCGGCTTTAGCGTTACAACCGTGGTGGGCAACGTCGGCCCTGTAATGCTGCAGTACTGCAGATTTTATTTCCAACCCTGATAAAACCTAGTTTTGTAGTATTCAGCCGACCCTTTAGACCTTAATTAGCCACAGTGCTACGATAAGAGCTGAAGATAAATTCTGCAGGAATGCGGCACTTCAGGAATGACGTTGCCTACACCTGCGTTAGAAGGTTCCAGGACGAACTTTGCGTCAGAAACATTAGCTGCAACCTACCGCTGCAAGCATGTGGGCTTTTTCCAAGGGGGCACCCGGATTTGAACCGGGGACCTCTTGATCTGCAGTCAAATGCTCTACCACTGAGCTATACCCCCGTGAAACCAACCCCACGCTGAAGAATTGAAAAAGCTTCACGTGTTGTACGTCGCAGCAATTAAAGCCATCGTGAGAATGTCCAAGTGAACGTGGGACGTCTCTATCTGCTGTTAAATGCTCTAGCACTGACCTATACAAATTGTGGTAGAGACAACGTATGCTTTCAACCATTCTGCTTATGTTTCCAGTTGTTATGATTCCTGTACTGTACTGTTCCACTTACACTGAACATCAACAAAGGCAACCCCTCAACCTAGTCTTTACCACTTTCTAGACAGTAGGCACGTAGGATGGACTTTAGAGTCTGAAAACACTCAAGTGCCCCCTGAGAATCTGGATTCAAAATGCAGAGTGCTAACAGTAACAGCCTTGAAGTTATTAGTATCTTGCCACCGCTTGCCGTATAATGTCATGCAGTAAACCGGAAGAGTTATTTCAGAAAGTTCCACCACGTTTGAACCCGGATCACTGGAGTCAGCCGACAGAGTTCTGCTTCAGGCAAAAGTTTTGGCCTCCAGCATTACACTTTTTTTGCAGGAGGGCTTGAAATTGTGGCTCATACGCCTTGGTTGCAGTTGCGGTTCAAAGGTAACGACAAACGACGAGGATGGGATTCGAACCCACGCGTGCAGAGCACAATGGATTAGCAGTCCATCGCCTTAACCACTCGGCCACCTCGTCCTTGGAACCGCTTCCTTTGGGCATTTCCCTAATCCTAACCGACCAGCAAGTACATAGCAGCTTGTGTCAAGTTGAATCAACTGTTGAGGTAATGAAATGCTATCTTTTAGAAAGCGTTCATATCAGCCTAATGGAAGGTAAAGGCGTTAAGAGAACTGTGGATTAGCAATCCATCGCCTTAGACATGTTTAGAAATCATAAAAAGGACTGACCTTTAAATGATAGGGGTTTTTTTCAAAATTGTTTTCAACAGATTTCAACATGAAACAGGCGAAAACCATTCAAGACTTTACGTAAAGGGAACAAGAGGTTTTCGTTGGCCTAAATTGCTGGGTAATGTAGACTGAACTTTAAAACCCTCACCCGCCGTAAGTTTAACTCTCACAAACCGACGATCGGGTTCGCAAACTGATTTAACTGTTCACGTAATTAAATCAATGTGGCTTAAACCCTTTCACATCTCTAACAAAGCGTTTATTTCAGAGGAACCGAGAACCTTTCGCGTGTGAGGCGAGCGTGTTAACCACTACACCATAGAAACCTGCTCATTTGGATTCTTCGGTTGTTTTGATTGATTCGGCCACACATTTTCTCTTTCTGTGCAACACTCCCCAAAGGGGCAATGCTTTTCGCACACTTGCGAGCAGGCCACCTGTCGCGTGTGAGGCGGAAACCTACCACTGTGTGTAACTTTGAAAGTGCTTCATGGCACAAGCGGTAAAGTGCATCACGAAAGAAGTTTGACCTGGCTTTGTATCAAAAGGCACGTGCTGTTTCTGCTCGGTTTCGAACCGAGGACCTTTCGCGTGTGAGGCGAACGTGATAACCACTACACTACAGAAACCTGCCTCTCACGGTCCCTGGTTGTTTGAACAGATTCTGCCACATATTTTCTCTGTACGCCACACATTTTAAAGGGAAAACCCCTAACGGTCGTTTAAAGTAACCGCACATACTGTATGAGAAAGGCGACGCATTTGCTGGGAATGCATGTATGTTTCTTTTGAAACAGGCAACCCTTGTACGTTGGCATTTAGCCACGATTGTGCTGAAATCCCACAGTGTATGTCCGGCTTTAGCGTTACAACCGTGGTGGGCAACGTCGGCCCTGTAATGCTGCAGTACTGCAGATTTTATTTCCAACCCTGATAAAACCTAGTTTTGTAGTATTCAGCCGACCCTTTAGACCTTAATTAGCCACAGTGCTACGATAAGAGCTGAAGATAAATTCTGCAGGAATGCGGCACTTCAGGAATGACGTTGCCTACACCTGCGTTAGAAGGTTCCAGGACGAACTTTGCGTCAGAAACATTAGCTGCAACCTACCGCTGCAAGCATGTGGGCTTTTTCCAAGGGGGCACCCGGATTTGAACCGGGGACCTCTTGATCTGCAGTCAAATGCTCTACCACTGAGCTATACCCCCGTGAAACCAACCCCACGCTGAAGAATTGAAAAAGCTTCACGTGTTGTACGTCGCAGCAATTAAAGCCATCGTGAGAATGTCCAAGTGAACGTGGGACGTCTCTATCTGCTGTTAAATGCTCTAGCACTGACCTATACAAATTGTGGTAGAGACAACGTATGCTTTCAACCATTCTGCTTATGTTTCCAGTTGTTATGATTCCTGTACTGTACTGTTCCACTTACACTGAACATCAACAAAGGCAACCCCTCAACCTAGTCTTTACCACTTTCTAGACAGTAGGCACGTAGGATGGACTTTAGAGTCTGAAAACACTCAAGTGCCCCCTGAGAATCTGGATTCAAAATGCAGAGTGCTAACAGTAACAGCCTTGAAGTTATTAGTATCTTGCCACCGCTTGCCGTATAATGTCATGCAGTAAACCGGAAGAGTTATTTCAGAAAGTTCCACCACGTTTGAACCCGGATCACTGGAGTCAGCCGACAGAGTTCTGCTTCAGGCAAAAGTTTTGGCCTCCAGCATTACACTTTTTTTGCAGGAGGGCTTGAAATTGTGGCTCATACGCCTTGGTTGCAGTTGCGGTTCAAAGGTAACGACAAACGACGAGGATGGGATTCGAACCCACGCGTGCAGAGCACAATGGATTAGCAGTCCATCGCCTTAACCACTCGGCCACCTCGTCCTTGGAACCGCTTCCTTTGGGCATTTCCCTAATCCTAACCGACCAGCAAGTACATAGCAGCTTGTGTCAAGTTGAATCAACTGTTGAGGTAATGAAATGCTATCTTTTAGAAAGCGTTCATATCAGCCTAATGGAAGGTAAAGGCGTTAAGAGAACTGTGGATTAGCAATCCATCGCCTTAGACATGTTTAGAAATCATAAAAAGGACTGACCTTTAAATGATAGGGGTTTTTTTCAAAATTGTTTTCAACAGATTTCAACATGAAACAGGCGAAAACCATTCAAGACTTTACGTAAAGGGAACAAGAGGTTTTCGTTGGCCTAAATTGCTGGGTAATGTAGACTGAACTTTAAAACCCTCACCCGCCGTAAGTTTAACTCTCACAAACCGACGATCGGGTTCGCAAACTGATTTAACTGTTCACGTAATTAAATCAATGTGGCTTAAACCCTTTCACATCTCTAACAAAGCGTTTATTTCAGAGGAACCGAGAACCTTTCGCGTGTGAGGCGAGCGTGTTAACCACTACACCATAGAAACCTGCTCATTTGGATTCTTCGGTTGTTTTGATTGATTCGGCCACACATTTTCTCTTTCTGTGCAACACTCCCCAAAGGGGCAATGCTTTTCGCACACTTGCGAGCAGGCCACCTGTCGCGTGTGAGGCGGAAACCTACCACTGTGTGTAACTTTGAAAGTGCTTCATGGCACAAGCGGTAAAGTGCATCACGAAAGAAGTTTGACCTGGCTTTGTATCAAAAGGCACGTGCTGTTTCTGCTCGGTTTCGAACCGAGGACCTTTCGCGTGTGAGGCGAACGTGATAACCACTACACTACAGAAACCTGCCTCTCACGGTCCCTGGTTGTTTGAACAGATTCTGCCACATATTTTCTCTGTACGCCACACATTTTAAAGGGAAAACCCCTAACGGTCGTTTAAAGTAACCGCACATACTGTATGAGAAAGGCGACGCATTTGCTGGGAATGCATGTATGTTTCTTTTGAAACAGGCAACCCTTGTACGTTGGCATTTAGCCACGATTGTGCTGAAATCCCACAGTGTATGTCCGGCTTTAGCGTTACAACCGTGGTGGGCAACGTCGGCCCTGTAATGCTGCAGTACTGCAGATTTTATTTCCAACCCTGATAAAACCTAGTTTTGTAGTATTCAGCCGACCCTTTAGACCTTAATTAGCCACAGTGCTACGATAAGAGCTGAAGATAAATTCTGCAGGAATGCGGCACTTCAGGAATGACGTTGCCTACACCTGCGTTAGAAGGTTCCAGGACGAACTTTGCGTCAGAAACATTAGCTGCAACCTACCGCTGCAAGCATGTGGGCTTTTTCCAAGGGGGCACCCGGATTTGAACCGGGGACCTCTTGATCTGCAGTCAAATGCTCTACCACTGAGCTATACCCCCGTGAAACCAACCCCACGCTGAAGAATTGAAAAAGCTTCACGTGTTGTACGTCGCAGCAATTAAAGCCATCGTGAGAATGTCCAAGTGAACGTGGGACGTCTCTATCTGCTGTTAAATGCTCTAGCACTGACCTATACAAATTGTGGTAGAGACAACGTATGCTTTCAACCATTCTGCTTATGTTTCCAGTTGTTATGATTCCTGTACTGTACTGTTCCACTTACACTGAACATCAACAAAGGCAACCCCTCAACCTAGTCTTTACCACTTTCTAGACAGTAGGCACGTAGGATGGACTTTAGAGTCTGAAAACACTCAAGTGCCCCCTGAGAATCTGGATTCAAAATGCAGAGTGCTAACAGTAACAGCCTTGAAGTTATTAGTATCTTGCCACCGCTTGCCGTATAATGTCATGCAGTAAACCGGAAGAGTTATTTCAGAAAGTTCCACCACGTTTGAACCCGGATCACTGGAGTCAGCCGACAGAGTTCTGCTTCAGGCAAAAGTTTTGGCCTCCAGCATTACACTTTTTTTGCAGGAGGGCTTGAAATTGTGGCTCATACGCCTTGGTTGCAGTTGCGGTTCAAAGGTAACGACAAACGACGAGGATGGGATTCGAACCCACGCGTGCAGAGCACAATGGATTAGCAGTCCATCGCCTTAACCACTCGGCCACCTCGTCCTTGGAACCGCTTCCTTTGGGCATTTCCCTAATCCTAACCGACCAGCAAGTACATAGCAGCTTGTGTCAAGTTGAATCAACTGTTGAGGTAATGAAATGCTATCTTTTAGAAAGCGTTCATATCAGCCTAATGGAAGGTAAAGGCGTTAAGAGAACTGTGGATTAGCAATCCATCGCCTTAGACATGTTTAGAAATCATAAAAAGGACTGACCTTTAAATGATAGGGTTTTTTTTCAAAATTGTTTTCAACAGATTTCAACATGAAACAGGCGAAAACCATTCAAGACTTTACGTAAAGGGAACAAGAGGTTTTCGTTGGCCTAAATTGCTGGGTAATGTAGACTGAACTTTAAAACCCTCACCCGCCGTAAGTTTAACTCTCACAAACCGACGATCGGGTTCGCAAACTGATTTAACTGTTCACGTAATTAAATCAATGTGGCTTAAACCCTTTCACATCTCTAACAAAGCGTTTATTTCAGAGGAACCGAGAACCTTTCGCGTGTGAGGCGAGCGTGTTAACCACTACACCATAGAAACCTGCTCATTTGGATTCTTCGGTTGTTTTGATTGATTCGGCCACACATTTTCTCTTTCTGTGCAACACTCCCCAAAGGGGCAATGCTTTTCGCACACTTGCGAGCAGGCCACCTGTCGCGTGTGAGGCGGAAACCTACCACTGTGTGTAACTTTGAAAGTGCTTCATGGCACAAGCGGTAAAGTGCATCACGAAAGAAGTTTGACCTGGCTTTGTATCAAAAGGCACGTGCTGTTTCTGCTCGGTTTCGAACCGAGGACCTTTCGCGTGTGAGGCGAACGTGATAACCACTACACTACAGAAACCTGCCTCTCACGGTCCCTGGTTGTTTGAACAGATTCTGCCACATATTTTCTCTGTACGCCACACATTTTAAAGGGAAAACCCCTAACGGTCGTTTAAAGTAACCGCACATACTGTATGAGAAAGGCGACGCATTTGCTGGGAATGCATGTATGTTTCTTTTGAAACAGGCAACCCTTGTACGTTGGCATTTAGCCACGATTGTGCTGAAATCCCACAGTGTATGTCCGGCTTTAGCGTTACAACCGTGGTGGGCAACGTCGGCCCTGTAATGCTGCAGTACTGCAGATTTTATTTCCAACCCTGATAAAACCTAGTTTTGTAGTATTCAGCCGACCCTTTAGACCTTAATTAGCCACAGTGCTACGATAAGAGCTGAAGATAAATTCTGCAGGAATGCGGCACTTCAGGAATGACGTTGCCTACACCTGCGTTAGAAGGTTCCAGGACGAACTTTGCGTCAGAAACATTAGCTGCAACCTACCGCTGCAAGCATGTGGGCTTTTTCCAAGGGGGCACCCGGATTTGAACCGGGGACCTCTTGATCTGCAGTCAAATGCTCTACCACTGAGCTATACCCCCGTGAAACCAACCCCACGCTGAAGAATTGAAAAAGCTTCACGTGTTGTACGTCGCAGCAATTAAAGCCATCGTGAGAATGTCCAAGTGAACGTGGGACGTCTCTATCTGCTGTTAAATGCTCTAGCACTGACCTATACAAATTGTGGTAGAGACAACGTATGCTTTCAACCATTCTGCTTATGTTTCCAGTTGTTATGATTCCTGTACTGTACTGTTCCACTTACACTGAACATCAACAAAGGCAACCCCTCAACCTAGTCTTTACCACTTTCTAGACAGTAGGCACGTAGGATGGACTTTAGAGTCTGAAAACACTCAAGTGCCCCCTGAGAATCTGGATTCAAAATGCAGAGTGCTAACAGTAACAGCCTTGAAGTTATTAGTATCTTGCCACCGCTTGCCGTATAATGTCATGCAGTAAACCGGAAGAGTTATTTCAGAAAGTTCCACCACGTTTGAACCCGGATCACTGGAGTCAGCCGACAGAGTTCTGCTTCAGGCAAAAGTTTTGGCCTCCAGCATTACACTTTTTTTGCAGGAGGGCTTGAAATTGTGGCTCATACGCCTTGGTTGCAGTTGCGGTTCAAAGGTAACGACAAACGACGAGGATGGGATTCGAACCCACGCGTGCAGAGCACAATGGATTAGCAGTCCATCGCCTTAACCACTCGGCCACCTCGTCCTTGGAACCGCATCCTTTGGGCATTTCCCTAATCCTAACCGACCAGCAAGTACATAGCAGCTTGTGTCAAGTTGAATCAACTGTTGAGGTAATGAAATGCTATCTTTTAGAAAGCGTTCATATCAGCCTAATGGAAGGTAAAGGCGTTAAGAGAACTGTGGATTAGCAATCCATCGCCTTAGACATGTTTAGAAATCATAAAAAGGACTGACCTTTAAATGATAGGGTTTTTTTTCAAAATTGTTTTCAACAGATTTCAACATGAAACAGGCGAAAACCATTCAAGACTTTACGTAAAGGGAACAAGAGGTTTTCGTTGGCCTAAATTGCTGGGTAATGTAGACTGAACTTTAAAACCCTCACCCGCCGTAAGTTTAACTCTCACAAACCGACGATCGGGTTCGCAAACTGATTTAACTGTTCACGTAATTAAATCAATGTGGCTTAAACCCTTTCACATCTCTAACAAAGCGTTTATTTCAGAGGAACCGAGAACCTTTCGCGTGTGAGGCGAGCGTGTTAACCACTACACCATAGAAACCTGCTCATTTGGATTCTTCGGTTGTTTTGATTGATTCGGCCACACATTTTCTCTTTCTGTGCAACACTCCCCAAAGGGGCAATGCTTTTCGCACACTTGCGAGCAGGCCACCTGTCGCGTGTGAGGCGGAAACCTACCACTGTGTGTAACTTTGAAAGTGCTTCATGGCACAAGCGGTAAAGTGCATCACGAAAGAAGTTTGACCTGGCTTTGTATCAAAAGGCACATGCTGTTTCTGCTCGGTTTCGAACCGAGGACCTTTCGCGTGTGAGGCGAATGTGATAACCACTACACTACAGAAACCTGCCTCTCACGGTCCCTGGTTGTTTGAACAGATTCTGCCACATATTTTCTCTGTACGCCACACATTTTAAAGGGAAAACCCCTAACGGTCGTTTAAAGTAACCGCACATACTGTATGAGAAAGGCGACGCATTTGCTGGGAATGCATGTATGTTTCTTTTGGAACAGGCAAACCTTGTACGTTGGCATTTAGCCACGATTGTGCTGAAATCCCACAGTGTATGTCCGGCTTTAGCGTTACAACCGTGGTGGGCAACGTCGGCCCTGTAATGCTGCAGTACTGCAGATTTTATTTCCAACCCTGATAAAACCTAGTTTTGTAGTTTTCAGCCGACCCTTTAGACCTTAATTAGCCACAGAGCTACGATAAGAGCTGAAGATAAATTCTGCAGGAATGCGGCACTCCAGGAATGACGTTGCCTACACCTGCGTTACAAGGTTCCAGGACGAACTTTGCGTCAGAAACATTAGCACGCCGACCTACCGCTGCAAGCATGTGGGCTTTTTCTAAGGGGGCACCCGGATTTGAACCGGGGACCTCTTGATCTGCAGTCAAATGCTCTACCACTGAGCTATACCCCCGTGAAACCAACACCACGCTGAAGAATTGAAAAAGCTTCACGTGTTGTACGTCGCAGCAATTAAAGCCATCGTGAGAATGTCCAAGTGAACGTGGGACGTCTCTATCTGCTGTTAAATGCTCTAGCACTGACCTATACAAATTGTGGTAGAGACAACGTATGCTTTCAACCATTCTGCTTATGTTTCCAGTTGTTATGATTCCTGTACTGTACTGTTCCACTTACACTGAACATCAACAAAGGCAACCCCTCAACCTAGTCTTTACCACTTTCTAGACAGTAGGCACGTAGGATGGACTTTAGAGTCTGAAAACACTCAAGTGCCCCCTGAGAATCTGGATTCAAAATGCAGAGTGCTAACAGTAACAGCCTTGAAGTTATTAGTATCTTGCCACCGCTTGCCGTATAATGTCATGCAGTAAACTGGAAGAGTTATTTGAGAAAGTTCCACCACGTTTGAACCCGGATCACTGGAGTCAGCCGACAGAGTTCTGCTTCACGCAAAAGTTTTGGCCTCCAGCATTACATGTTTTTTGCAGGAGGGCTTGAAATTGTGGCTTATACGCCTTGGTTGCAGTTGCAGTTCAAAGGTAACGACAAACGACGAGGATGGGATTCGAACCCACGCGTGCAGAGCACAATGGATTAGCAGTCCATCGCCTTAACCACTCGGCCACCTCGTCCTTGGAACCGCATCCTTTGGGCATTTCCCTAATCCTAACCGACCAGCAAGTACATAGCAGCTTGTGTCAAGTTGAATCAACTGTTGAGGTAATGAAATGCTATCTTTTAGAAAGCGTTCATATCAGCCTAATGGAAGTTAAAGGCGTTAAGAGAACTGTGGATTAGCAATCCATCGCCTTAGACATGTTTAGAAATCATAAAAAGGACTGACCTTTAAATGATAGGGGTTTTTTTCAAAATTGTTTTCAACAGATTTCAACATGAAACAGGCGAAAACCATTCAAGACTTTACGTAAAGGGAACAAGAGGTTTTCGTTGGCCTAAATTGCTGGGTAATGTAGACTGAACTTTAAAACCCTCACCCGCCGTAAGTTTAACTCTCACAAACCGACGATCGGGTTCGCAAACTGATTTAACTGTTCACGTAATTAAATCAATGTGGCTTAAACCCTTTCACATCTCTAACAAAGCGTTTATTTCAGAGGAACCGAGAACCTTTCGCGTGTGAGGCGAGCGTGTTAACCACTACACCATAGAAACCTGCTCATTTGGATTCTTCGGTTGTTTTGATTGATTCGGCCACACATTTTCTCTTTCTGTGCAACACTCCCCAAAGGGGCAATGCTTTTCGCACACTTGCGAGCAGGCCACCTGTCGCGTGTGAGGCGGAAACCTACCACTGTGTGTAACTTTGAAAGTGCTTCATGGCACTTCATGGTAAAGTGCATCACGAAAGAAGTTTGACCTGGCTTTGTATCAAAAGGCACATGCTGTTTCTGCTCGGTTTCGAACCGAGGACCTTTCGCGTGTGAGGCGAATGTGATAACCACTACACTACAGAAACCTGCCTCTCACGGTCCCTGGTTGTTTGAACAGATTCTGCCACATATTTTCTCTGTACGCCACACATTTTAAAGGGAAAACCCCTAACGGTCGTTTAAAGTAACCGCACATACTGTATGAGAAAGGCGACGCATTTGCTGGGAATGCATGTATGTTTCTTTTGGAACAGGCAAACCTTGTACGTTGGCATTTAGCCACGATTGTGCTGAAATCCCACAGTGTATGTCCGGCTTTAGCGTTACAACCGTGGTGGGCAACGTCGGCCCTGTAATGCTGCAGTACTGCAGATTTTATTTCCAACCCTGATAAAACCTAGTTTTGTAGTTTTCAGCCGACCCTTTAGACCTTAATTAGCCACAGAGCTACGATAAGAGCTGAAGATAAATTCTGCAGGAATGCGGCACTCCAGGAATGACGTTGCCTACACCTGCGTTACAAGGTTCCAGGACGAACTTTGCGTCAGAAACATTAGCACGCCGACCTACCGCTGCAAGCATGTGGGCTTTTTCTAAGGGGGCACCCGGATTTGAACCGGGGACCTCTTGATCTGCAGTCAAATGCTCTACCACTGAGCTATACCCCCGTGAAACCAACACCACGCTGAAGAATTGAAAAAGCTTCACGTGTTGTACGTCGCAGCAATTAAAGCCATCGTGAGAATGTCCAAGTGAACGTGGGACGTCTCTATCTGCTGTTAAATGCTCTAGCACTGACCTATACAAATTGTGGTAGAGACAACGTATGCTTTCAACCATTCTGCTTATGTTTCCAGTTGTTATGATTCCTGTACTGTACTGTTCCACTTACACTGAACATCAACAAAGGCAACCCCTCAACCTAGTCTTTACCACTTTCTAGACAGTAGGCACGTAGGATGGACTTTAGAGTCTGAAAACACTCAAGTGCCCCCTGAGAATCTGGATTCAAAATGCAGAGTGCTAACAGTAACAGCCTTGAAGTTATTAGTATCTTGCCACCGCTTGCCGTATAATGTCATGCAGTAAACTGGAAGAGTTATTTGAGAAAGTTCCACCACGTTTGAACCCGGATCACTGGAGTCAGTCGACAGAGTTCTGCTTCACGCAAAAGTTTTGGCCTCCAGCATTACATGTTTTTTGCAGGAGGGCTTGAAATTGTGGCTTATACGCCTTGGTTGCAGTTGCAGTTCAAAGGTAACGACAAACGACGAGGATGGGATTCGAACCCACGCGTGCAGAGCACAATGGATTAGCAGTCCATCGCCTTAACCACTCGGCCACCTCGTCCTTGGAACCGCATCCTTTGGGCATTTCCCTAATCCTAACCGACCAGCAAGTACATAGCAGCTTGTGTCAAGTTGAATCAACTGTTGAGGTAATGAAATGCTATCTTTTAGAAAGCGTTCATATCAGCCTAATGGAAGTTAAAGGCGTTAAGAGAACTGTGGATTAGCAATCCATCGCCTTAGACATGTTTAGAAATCATAAAAAGGACTGACCTTTAAATGATAGGGTTTTTTTTCAAAATTGTTTTCAACAGATTTCAACATGAAACAGGCGAAAACCATTCAAGACTTTACGTAAAGGGAACAAGAGGTTTTCGTTGGCCTAAATTGCTGGGTAATGTAGACTGAACTTTAAAACCCTCACCCGCCGTAAGTTTAACTCTCACAAACCGACGATCGGGTTCGCAAACTGATTTAACTGTTCACGTAATTAAATCAATGTGGCTTAAACCCTTTCACATCTCTAACAAAGCGTTTATTTCAGAGGAACCGAGAACCTTTCGCGTGTGAGGCGAGCGTGTTAACCACTACACCATAGAAACCTGCTCATTTGGATTCTTCGGTTGTTTTGATTGATTCGGCCACACATTTTCTCTTTCTGTGCAACACTCCCCAAAGGGGCAACGCTTTTCGCACACTTGCGAGCAGGCCACCTGTCGCGTGTGAGGCGGAAACCTACCACTGTGTGTAACTTTGAAAGTGCTTCATGGCACTTCATGGTAAAGTGCATCACGAAAGAAGTTTGACCTGGCTTTGTATCAAAAGGCACATGCTGTTTCTGCTCGGTTTCGAACCGAGGACCTTTCGCGTGTGAGGCGAATGTGATAACCACTACACTACAGAAACCTGCCTCTCACGGTCCCTGGTTGTTTGAACAGATTCTGCCACATACTTTCTCTGTACGCCACACATTTTAAAGGGAAAACCCCTAACGGTCGTTTAAAGTAACCGCACATACTGTATGAGAAAGGCGACGCATTTGCTGGGAATGCATGTATGTTTCTTTTGGAACAGGCAAACCTTGTACGTTGGCATTTAGCCACGATTGTGCTGAAATCCCACAGTGTATGTCCGGCTTTAGCGTTACAACCGTGGTGGGCAACGTCGGCCCTGTAATGCTGCAGTACTGCAGATTTTATTTCCAACCCTGATAAAACCTAGTTTTGTAGTTTTCAGCCGACCCTTTAGACCTTAATTAGCCACAGAGCTACGATAAGAGCTGAAGATAAATTCTGCAGGAATGCGGCACTCCAGGAATGACGTTGCCTACACCTGCGTTACAAGGTTCCAGGACGAACTTTGCGTCAGAAACATTAGCACGCCGACCTACCGCTGCAAGCATGTGGGCTTTTTCTAAGGGGGCACCCGGATTTGAACCGGGGACCTCTTGATCTGCAGTCAAATGCTCTACCACTGAGCTATACCCCCGTGAAACCAACACCACGCTGAAGAATTGAAAAAGCTTCACGTGTTGTACGTCGCAGCAATTAAAGCCATCGTGAGAATGTCCAAGTGAACGTGGGACGTCTCTATCTGCTGTTAAATGCTCTAGCACTGACCTATACAAATTGTGGTAGAGACAACGTATGCTTTCAACCATTCTGCTTATGTTTCCAGTTGTTATGATTCCTGTACTGTACTGTTCCACTTACACTGAACATCAACAAAGGCAACCCCTCAACCTAGTCTTTACCACTTTCTAGACAGTAGGCACGTAGGATGGACTTTAGAGTCTGAAAACACTCAAGTGCCCCCTGAGAATCTGGATTCAAAATGCAGAGTGCTAACAGTAACAGCCTTGAAGTTATTAGTATCTTGCCACCGCTTGCCGTATAATGTCATGCAGTAAACTGGAAGAGTTATTTGAGAAAGTTCCACCACGTTTGAACCCGGATCACTGGAGTCAGCCGACAGAGTTCTGCTTCACGCAAAAGTTTTGGCCTCCAGCATTACATGTTTTTTGCAGGAGGGCTTGAAATTGTGGCTTATACGCCTTGGTTGCAGTTGCAGTTCAAAGGTAACGACAAACGACGAGGATGGGATTCGAACCCACGCGTGCAGAGCACAATGGATTAGCAGTCCATCGCCTTAACCACTCGGCCACCTCGTCCTTGGAACCGCATCCTTTGGGCATTTCCCTAATCCTAACCGACCAGCAAGTACATAGCAGCTTGTGTCAAGTTGAATCAACTGTTGAGGTAATGAAATGCTATCTTTTAGAAAGCGTTCATATCAGCCTAATGGAAGTTAAAGGCGTTAAGAGAACTGTGGATTAGCAATCCATCGCCTTAGACATGTTTAGAAATCATAAAAAGGACTGACCTTTAAATGATAGGGGTTTTTTTCAAAATTGTTTTCAACAGATTTCAACATGAAACAGGCGAAAACCATTCAAGACTTTACGTAAAGGGAACAAGAGGTTTTCGTTGGCCTAAATTGCTGGGTAATGTAGACTGAACTTTAAAACCCTCACCCGCCGTAAGTTTAACTCTCACAAACCGACGATCGGGTTCGCAAACTGATTTAACTGTTCACGTAATTAAATCAATGTGGCTTAAACCCTTTCACATCTCTAACAAAGCGTTTATTTCAGAGGAACCGAGAACCTTTCGCGTGTGAGGCGAGCGTGTTAACCACTACACCATAGAAACCTGCTCATTTGGATTCTTCGGTTGTTTTGATTGATTCGGCCACACATTTTCTCTTTCTGTGCAACACTCCCCAAAGGGGCAATGCTTTTCGCACACTTGCGAGCAGGCCACCTGTCGCGTGTGAGGCGGAAACCTACCACTGTGTGTAACTTTGAAAGTGCTTCATGGCACTTCATGGTAAAGTGCATCACGAAAGAAGTTTGACCTGGCTTTGTATCAAAAGGCACATGCTGTTTCTGCTCGGTTTCGAACCGAGGACCTTTCGCGTGTGAGGCGAATGTGATAACCACTACACTACAGAAACCTGCCTCTCACGGTCCCTGGTTGTTTGAACAGATTCTGCCACATATTTTCTCTGTACGCCACACATTTTAAAGGGAAAACCCCTAACGGTCGTTTAAAGTAACCGCACATACTGTATGAGAAAGGCGACGCATTTGCTGGGAATGCATGTATGTTTCTTTTGGAACAGGCAAACCTTGTACGTTGGCATTTAGCCACGATTGTGCTGAAATCCCACAGTGTATGTCCGGCTTTAGCGTTACAACCGTGGTGGGCAACGTCGGCCCTGTAATGCTGCAGTACTGCAGATTTTATTTCCAACCCTGATAAAACCTAGTTTTGTAGTTTTCAGCCGACCCTTTAGACCTTAATTAGCCACAGAGCTACGATAAGAGCTGAAGATAAATTCTGCAGGAATGCGGCACTCCAGGAATGACGTTGCCTACACCTGCGTTACAAGGTTCCAGGACGAACTTTGCGTCAGAAACATTAGCACGCCGACCTACCGCTGCAAGCATGTGGGCTTTTTCTAAGGGGGCACCCGGATTTGAACCGGGGACCTCTTGATCTGCAGTCAAATGCTCTACCACTGAGCTATACCCCCGTGAAACCAACACCACGCTGAAGAATTGAAAAAGCTTCACGTGTTGTACGTCGCAGCAATTAAAGCCATCGTGAGAATGTCCAAGTGAACGTGGGACGTCTCTATCTGCTGTTAAATGCTCTAGCACTGACCTATACAAATTGTGGTAGAGACAACGTATGCTTTCAACCATTCTGCTTATGTTTCCAGTTGTTATGATTCCTGTACTGTACTGTTCCACTTACACTGAACATCAACAAAGGCAACCCCTCAACCTAGTCTTTACCACTTTCTAGACAGTAGGCACGTAGGATGGACTTTAGAGTCTGAAAACACTCAAGTGCCCCCTGAGAATCTGGATTCAAAATGCAGAGTGCTAACAGTAACAGCCTTGAAGTTATTAGTATCTTGCCACCGCTTGCCGTATAATGTCATGCAGTAAACTGGAAGAGTTATTTGAGAAAGTTCCACCACGTTTGAACCCGGATCACTGGAGTCAGTCGACAGAGTTCTGCTTCACGCAAAAGTTTTGGCCTCCAGCATTACATGTTTTTTGCAGGAGGGCTTGAAATTGTGGCTTATACGCCTTGGTTGCAGTTGCAGTTCAAAGGTAACGACAAACGACGAGGATGGGATTCGAACCCACGCGTGCAGAGCACAATGGATTAGCAGTCCATCGCCTTAACCACTCGGCCACCTCGTCCTTGGAACCGCATCCTTTGGGCATTTCCCTAATCCTAACCGACCAGCAAGTACATAGCAGCTTGTGTCAAGTTGAATCAACTGTTGAGGTAATGAAATGCTATCTTTTAGAAAGCGTTCATATCAGCCTAATGGAAGTTAAAGGCGTTAAGAGAACTGTGGATTAGCAATCCATCGCCTTAGACATGTTTAGAAATCATAAAAAGGACTGACCTTTAAATGATAGGGTTTTTTTTCAAAATTGTTTTCAACAGATTTCAACATGAAACAGGCGAAAACCATTCAAGACTTTACGTAAAGGGAACAAGAGGTTTTCGTTGGCCTAAATTGCTGGGTAATGTAGACTGAACTTTAAAACCCTCACCCGCCGTAAGTTTAACTCTCACAAACCGACGATCGGGTTCGCAAACTGATTTAACTGTTCACGTAATTAAATCAATGTGGCTTAAACCCTTTCACATCTCTAACAAAGCGTTTATTTCAGAGGAACCGAGAACCTTTCGCGTGTGAGGCGAGCGTGTTAACCACTACACCATAGAAACCTGCTCATTTGGATTCTTCGGTTGTTTTGATTGATTCGGCCACACATTTTCTCTTTCTGTGCAACACTCCCCAAAGGGGCAACGCTTTTCGCACACTTGCGAGCAGGCCACCTGTCGCGTGTGAGGCGGAAACCTACCACTGTGTGTAACTTTGAAAGTGCTTCATGGCACTTCATGGTAAAGTGCATCACGAAAGAAGTTTGACCTGGCTTTGTATCAAAAGGCACATGCTGTTTCTGCTCGGTTTCGAACCGAGGACCTTTCGCGTGTGAGGCGAATGTGATAACCACTACACTACAGAAACCTGCCTCTCACGGTCCCTGGTTGTTTGAACAGATTCTGCCACATACTTTCTCTGTACGCCACACATTTTAAAGGGAAAACCCCTAACGGTCGTTTAAAGTAACCGCACATACTGTATGAGAAAGGCGACGCATTTGCTGGGAATGCATGTATGTTTCTTTTGGAACAGGCAAACCTTGTACGTTGGCATTTAGCCACGATTGTGCTGAAATCCCACAGTGTATGTCCGGCTTTAGCGTTACAACCGTGGTGGGCAACGTCGGCCCTGTAATGCTGCAGTACTGCAGATTTTATTTCCAACCCTGATAAAACCTAGTTTTGTAGTTTTCAGCCGACCCTTTAGACCTTAATTAGCCACAGAGCTACGATAAGAGCTGAAGATAAATTCTGCAGGAATGCGGCACTCCAGGAATGACGTTGCCTACACCTGCGTTACAAGGTTCCAGGACGAACTTTGCGTCAGAAACATTAGCACGCCGACCTACCGCTGCAAGCATGTGGGCTTTTTCTAAGGGGGCACCCGGATTTGAACCGGGGACCTCTTGATCTGCAGTCAAATGCTCTACCACTGAGCTATACCCCCGTGAAACCAACACCACGCTGAAGAATTGAAAAAGCTTCACGTGTTGTACGTCGCAGCAATTAAAGCCATCGTGAGAATGTCCAAGTGAACGTGGGACGTCTCTATCTGCTGTTAAATGCTCTAGCACTGACCTATACAAATTGTGGTAGAGACAACGTATGCTTTCAACCATTCTGCTTATGTTTCCAGTTGTTATGATTCCTGTACTGTACTGTTCCACTTACACTGAACATCAACAAAGGCAACCCCTCAACCTAGTCTTTACCACTTTCTAGACAGTAGGCACGTAGGATGGACTTTAGAGTCTGAAAACACTCAAGTGCCCCCTGAGAATCTGGATTCAAAATGCAGAGTGCTAACAGTAACAGCCTTGAAGTTATTAGTATCTTGCCACCGCTTGCCGTATAATGTCATGCAGTAAACTGGAAGAGTTATTTGAGAAAGTTCCACCACGTTTGAACCCGGATCACTGGAGTCAGCCGACAGAGTTCTGCTTCACGCAAAAGTTTTGGCCTCCAGCATTACATGTTTTTTGCAGGAGGGCTTGAAATTGTGGCTTATACGCCTTGGTTGCAGTTGCAGTTCAAAGGTAACGACAAACGACGAGGATGGGATTCGAACCCACGCGTGCAGAGCACAATGGATTAGCAGTCCATCGCCTTAACCACTCGGCCACCTCGTCCTTGGAACCGCATCCTTTGGGCATTTCCCTAATCCTAACCGACCAGCAAGTACATAGCAGCTTGTGTCAAGTTGAATCAACTGTTGAGGTAATGAAATGCTATCTTTTAGAAAGCGTTCATATCAGCCTAATGGAAGTTAAAGGCGTTAAGAGAACTGTGGATTAGCAATCCATCGCCTTAGACATGTTTAGAAATCATAAAAAGGACTGACCTTTAAATGATAGGGGTTTTTTTCAAAATTGTTTTCAACAGATTTCAACATGAAACAGGCGAAAACCATTCAAGACTTTACGTAAAGGGAACAAGAGGTTTTCGTTGGCCTAAATTGCTGGGTAATGTAGACTGAACTTTAAAACCCTCACCCGCCGTAAGTTTAACTCTCACAAACCGACGATCGGGTTCGCAAACTGATTTAACTGTTCACGTAATTAAATCAATGTGGCTTAAACCCTTTCACATCTCTAACAAAGCGTTTATTTCAGAGGAACCGAGAACCTTTCGCGTGTGAGGCGAGCGTGTTAACCACTACACCATAGAAACCTGCTCATTTGGATTCTTCGGTTGTTTTGATTGATTCGGCCACACATTTTCTCTTTCTGTGCAACACTCCCCAAAGGGGCAACGCTTTTCGCACACTTGCGAGCAGGCCACCTGTCGCGTGTGAGGCGGAAACCTACCACTGTGTGTAACTTTGAAAGTGCTTCATGGCACTTCATGGTAAAGTGCATCACGAAAGAAGTTTGACCTGGCTTTGTATCAAAAGGCACATGCTGTTTCTGCTCGGTTTCGAACCGAGGACCTTTCGCGTGTGAGGCGAATGTGATAACCACTACACTACAGAAACCTGCCTCTCACGGTCCCTGGTTGTTTGAACAGATTCTGCCACATATTTTCTCTGTACGCCACACATTTTAAAGGGAAAACCCCTAACGGTCGTTTAAAGTAACCGCACATACTGTATGAGAAAGGCGACGCATTTGCTGGGAATGCATGTATGTTTCTTTTGGAACAGGCAAACCTTGTACGTTGGCATTTAGCCACGATTGTGCTGAAATCCCACAGTGTATGTCCGGCTTTAGCGTTACAACCGTGGTGGGCAACGTCGGCCCTGTAATGCTGCAGTACTGCAGATTTTATTTCCAACCCTGATAAAACCTAGTTTTGTAGTTTTCAGCCGACCCTTTAGACCTTAATTAGCCACAGAGCTACGATAAGAGCTGAAGATAAATTCTGCAGGAATGCGGCACTCCAGGAATGACGTTGCCTACACCTGCGTTACAAGGTTCCAGGACGAACTTTGCGTCAGAAACATTAGCACGCCGACCTACCGCTGCAAGCATGTGGGCTTTTTCTAAGGGGGCACCCGGATTTGAACCGGGGACCTCTTGATCTGCAGTCAAATGCTCTACCACTGAGCTATACCCCCGTGAAACCAACACCACGCTGAAGAATTGAAAAAGCTTCACGTGTTGTACGTCGCAGCAATTAAAGCCATCGTGAGAATGTCCAAGTGAACGTGGGACGTCTCTATCTGCTGTTAAATGCTCTAGCACTGACCTATACAAATTGTGGTAGAGACAACGTATGCTTTCAACCATTCTGCTTATGTTTCCAGTTGTTATGATTCCTGTACTGTACTGTTCCACTTACACTGAACATCAACAAAGGCAACCCCTCAACCTAGTCTTTACCACTTTCTAGACAGTAGGCACGTAGGATGGACTTTAGAGTCTGAAAACACTCAAGTGCCCACTGAGAATCTGGATTCAAAATGCAGAGTGCTAACAGTAACAGCCTTGAAGTTATTAGTATCTTGCCACCGCTTGCCGTATAATGTCATGCAGTAAACTGGAAGAGTTATTTGAGAAAGTTCCACCACGTTTGAACCCGGATCACTGGAGTCAGCCGACAGAGTTCTGCTTCACGCAAAAGTTTTGGCCTCCAGCATTACATGTTTTTTGCAGGAGGGCTTGAAATTGTGGCTTATACGCCTTGGTTGCAGTTGCAGTTCAAAGGTAACGACAAACGACGAGGATGGGATTCGAACCCACGCGTGCAGAGCACAATGGATTAGCAGTCCATCGCCTTAACCACTCGGCCACCTCGTCCTTGGAACCGCATCCTTTGGGCATTTCCCTAATCCTAACCGACCAGCAAGTACATAGCAGCTTGTGTCAAGTTGAATCAACTGTTGAGGTAATGAAATGCTATCTTTTAGAAAGCGTTCATATCAGCCTAATGGAAGTTAAAGGCGTTAAGAGAACTGTGGATTAGCAATCCATCGCCTTAGACATGTTTAGAAATCATAAAAAGGACTGACCTTTAAATGATAGGGGTTTTTTTCAAAATTGTTTTCAACAGATTTCAACATGAAACAGGCGAAAACCATTCAAGACTTTACGTAAAGGGAACAAGAGGTTTTCGTTGGCCTAAATTGCTGGGTAATGTAGACTGAACTTTAAAACCCTCACCCGCCGTAAGTTTAACTCTCACAAACCGACGATCGGGTTCGCAAACTGATTTAACTGTTCACGTAATTAAATCAATGTGGCTTAAACCCTTTCACATCTCTAACAAAGCGTTTATTTCAGAGGAACCGAGAACCTTTCGCGTGTGAGGCGAGCGTGTTAACCACTACACCATAGAAACCTGCTCATTTGGATTCTTCGGTTGTTTTGATTGATTCGGCCACACATTTTCTCTTTCTGTGCAACACTCCCCAAAGGGGCAATGCTTTTCGCACACTTGCGAGCAGGCCACCTGTCGCGTGTGAGGCGGAAACCTACCACTGTGTGTAACTTTGAAAGTGCTTCATGGCACTTCATGGTAAAGTGCATCACGAAAGAAGTTTGACCTGGCTTTGTATCAAAAGGCACATGCTGTTTCTGCTCGGTTTCGAACCGAGGACCTTTCGCGTGTGAGGTGAATGTGATAACCACTACACTACAGAAACCTGCCTCTCACGGTCCCTGGTTGTTTGAACAGATTCTGCCACATATTTTCTCTGTACGCCACACATTTTAAAGGGAAAACCCCTAACGGTCGTTTAAAGTAACCGCACATACTGTATGAGAAAGGCGACGCATTTGCTGGGAATGCATGTATGTTTCTTTTGGAACAGGCAAACCTTGTACGTTGGCATTTAGCCACGATTGTGCTGAAATCCCACAGTGTATGTCCGGCTTTAGCGTTACAACCGTGGTGGGCAACGTCGGCCCTGTAATGCTGCAGTACTGCAGATTTTATTTCCAACCCTGATAAAACCTAGTTTTGTAGTTTTCAGCCGACCCTTTAGACCTTAATTAGCCACAGAGCTACGATAAGAGCTGAAGATAAATTCTGCAGGAATGCGGCACTCCAGGAATGACGTTGCCTACACCTGCGTTACAAGGTTCCAGGACGAACTTTGCGTCAGAAACATTAGCACGCCGACCTACCGCTGCAAGCATGTGGGCTTTTTCTAAGGGGGCACCCGGATTTGAACCGGGGACCTCTTGATCTGCAGTCAAATGCTCTACCACTGAGCTATACCCCCGTGAAACCAACACCACGCTGAAGAATTGAAAAAGCTTCACGTGTTGTACGTCGCAGCAATTAAAGCCATCGTGAGAATGTCCAAGTGAACGTGGGACGTCTCTATCTGCTGTTAAATGCTCTAGCACTGACCTATACAAATTGTGGTAGAGACAACGTATGCTTTCAACCATTCTGCTTATGTTTCCAGTTGTTATGATTCCTGTACTGTACTGTTCCACTTACACTGAACATCAACAAAGGCAACCCCTCAACCTAGTCTTTACCACTTTCTAGACAGTAGGCACGTAGGATGGACTTTAGAGTCTGAAAACACTCAAGTGCCCCCTGAGAATCTGGATTCAAAATGCAGAGTGCTAACAGTAACAGCCTTGAAGTTATTAGTATCTTGCCACCGCTTGCCGTATAATGTCATGCAGTAAACTGGAAGAGTTATTTGAGAAAGTTCCACCACGTTTGAACCCGGATCACTGGAGTCAGCCGACAGAGTTCTGCTTCACGCAAAAGTTTTGGCCTCCAGCATTACATGTTTTTTGCAGGAGGGCTTGAAATTGTGGCTTATACGCCTTGGTTGCAGTTGCAGTTCAAAGGTAACGACAAACGACGAGGATGGGATTCGAACCCACGCGTGCAGAGCACAATGGATTAGCAGTCCATCGCCTTAACCACTCGGCCACCTCGTCCTTGGAACCGCATCCTTTGGGCATTTCCCTAATCCTAACCGACCAGCAAGTACATAGCAGCTTGTGTCAAGTTGAATCAACTGTTGAGGTAATGAAATGCTATCTTTTAGAAAGCGTTCATATCAGCCTAATGGAAGTTAAAGGCGTTAAGAGAACTGTGGATTAGCAATCCATCGCCTTAGACATGTTTAGAAATCATAAAAAGGACTGACCTTTAAATGATAGGGGTTTTTTTCAAAATTGTTTTCAACAGATTTCAACATGAAACAGGCGAAAACCATTCAAGACTTTACGTAAAGGGAACAAGAGGTTTTCGTTGGCCTAAATTGCTGGGTAATGTAGACTGAACTTTAAAACCCTCACCCGCCGTAAGTTTAACTCTCACAAACCGACGATCGGGTTCGCAAACTGATTTAACTGTTCACGTAATTAAATCAATGTGGCTTAAACCCTTTCACATCTCTAACAAAGCGTTTATTTCAGAGGAACCGAGAACCTTTCGCGTGTGAGGCGAGCGTGTTAACCACTACACCATAGAAACCTGCTCATTTGGATTCTTCGGTTGTTTTGATTGATTCGGCCACACATTTTCTCTTTCTGTGCAACACTCCCCAAAGGGGCAACGCTTTTCGCACACTTGCGAGCAGGCCACCTGTCGCGTGTGAGGCGGAAACCTACCACTGTGTGTAACTTTGAAAGTGCTTCATGGCACTTCATGGTAAAGTGCATCACGAAAGAAGTTTGACCTGGCTTTGTATCAAAAGGCACATGCTGTTTCTGCTCGGTTTCGAACCGAGGACCTTTCGCGTGTGAGGCGAATGTGATAACCACTACACTACAGAAACCTGCCTCACACGGTCCCTGGTTGTTTGAACAGATTCTGCCACATATTTTCTCTGTACGCCACACATTTTAAAGGGAAAACCCCTAACGGTCGTTTAAAGTAACCGCACATACTGTATGAGAAAGGCGACGCATTTGCTGGGAATGCATGTATGTTTCTTTTGGAACAGGCAAACCTTGTACGTTGGCATTTAGCCACGATTGTGCTGAAATCCCACAGTGTATGTCCGGCTTTAGCGTTACAACCGTGGTGGGCAACGTCGGCCCTGTAATGCTGCAGTACTGCAGATTTTATTTCCAACCCTGATAAAACCTAGTTTTGTAGTTTTCAGCCGACCCTTTAGACCTTAATTAGCCACAGAGCTACGATAAGAGCTGAAGATAAATTCTGCAGGAATGCGGCACTCCAGGAATGACGTTGCCTACACCTGCGTTACAAGGTTCCAGGACGAACTTTGCGTCAGAAACATTAGCACGCCGACCTACCGCTGCAAGCATGTGGGCTTTTTCTAAGGGGGCACCCGGATTTGAACCGGGGACCTCTTGATCTGCAGTCAAATGCTCTACCACTGAGCTATACCCCCGTGAAACCAACACCACGCTGAAGAATTGAAAAAGCTTCACGTGTTGTACGTCGCAGCAATTAAAGCCATCGTGAGAATGTCCAAGTGAACGTGGGACGTCTCTATCTGCTGTTAAATGCTCTAGCACTGACCTATACAAATTGTGCTAGAGACAACGTATGCTTTCAACCATTCTGCTTATGTTTCCAGTTGTTATGATTCCTGTACTGTACTGTTCCACTTACACTGAACATCAACAAAGGCAACCCCTCAACCTAGTCTTTACCACTTTCTAGACAGTAGGCACGTAGGATGGACTTTAGAGTCTGAAAACACTCAAGTGCCCCCTGAGAATCTGGATTCAAAATGCAGAGTGCTAACAGTAACAGCCTTGAAGTTATTAGTATCTTGCCACCGCTTGCCGTATAATGTCATGCAGTAAACTGGAAGAGTTATTTGAGAAAGTTCCACCACGTTTGAACCCGGATCACTGGAGTCAGCCGACAGAGTTCTGCTTCACGCAAAAGTTTTGGCCTCCAGCATTACATGTTTTTTGCAGGAGGGCTTGAAATTGTGGCTTATACGCCTTGGTTGCAGTTGCAGTTCAAAGGTAACGACAAACGACGAGGATGGGATTCGAACCCACGCGTGCAGAGCACAATGGATTAGCAGTCCATCGCCTTAACCACTCGGCCACCTCGTCCTTGGAACCGCATCCTTTGGGCATTTCCCTAATCCTAACCGACCAGCAAGTACATAGCAGCTTGTGTCAAGTTGAATCAACTGTTGAGGTAATGAAATGCTATCTTTTAGAAAGCGTTCATATCAGCCTAATGGAAGTTAAAGGCGTTAAGAGAACTGTGGATTAGCAATCCATCGCCTTAGACATGTTTAGAAATCATAAAAAGGACTGACCTTTAAATGATAGGGGTTTTTTTCAAAATTGTTTTCAACAGATTTCAACATGAAACAGGCGAAAACCATTCAAGACTTTACGTAAAGGGAACAAGAGGTTTTCGTTGGCCTAAATTGCTGGGTAATGTAGACTGAACTTTAAAACCCTCACCCGCCGTAAGTTTAACTCTCACAAACCGACGATCGGGTTCGCAAACTGATTTAACTGTTCACGTAATTAAATCAATGTGGCTTAAACCCTTTCACATCTCTAACAAAGCGTTTATTTCAGAGGAACCGAGAACCTTTCGCGTGTGAGGCGAGCGTGTTAACCACTACACCATAGAAACCTGCTCATTTGGATTCTTCGGTTGTTTTGATTGATTCGGCCACACATTTTCTCTTTCTGTGCAACACTCCCCAAAGGGGCAATGCTTTTCGCACACTTGCGAGCAGGCCACCTGTCGCGTGTGAGGCGGAAACCTACCACTGTGTGTAACTTTGAAAGTGCTTCATGGCACTTCATGGTAAAGTGCATCACGAAAGAAGTTTGACCTGGCTTTGTATCAAAAGGCACATGCTGTTTCTGCTCGGTTTCGAACCGAGGACCTTTCGCGTGTGAGGCGAATGTGATAACCACTACACTACAGAAACCTGCCTCACACGGTCCCTGGTTGTTTGAACAGATTCTGCCACATATTTTCTCTGTACGCCACACATTTTAAAGGGAAAACCCCTAACGGTCGTTTAAAGTAACCGCACATACTGTATGAGAAAGGCGACGCATTTGCTGGGAATGCATGTATGTGTCTTTTGGAACAGGCAAACCTTGTACGTTGGCATTTAGCCACGATTGTGCTGAAATCCCACAGTGTATGTCCGGCTTTAGCGTTACAACCGTGGTGGGCAACGTCGGCCCTGTAATGCTGCAGTACTGCAGATTTTATTTCCAACCCTGATAAAACCTAGTTTTGTAGTTTTCAGCCGACCCTTTAGACCTTAATTAGCCACAGAGCTACGATAAGAGCTGAAGATAAATTCTGCAGGAATGCGGCACTCCAGGAATGACGTTGCCTACACCTGCGTTACAAGGTTCCAGGACGAACTTTGCGTCAGAAACATTAGCACGCCGACCTACCGCTGCAAGCATGTGGGCTTTTTCTAAGGGGGCACCCGGATTTGAACCGGGGACCTCTTGATCTGCAGTCAAATGCTCTACCACTGAGCTATACCCCCGTGAAACCAACACCACGCTGAAGAATTGAAAAAGCTTCACGTGTTGTACGTCGCAGCAATTAAAGCCATCGTGAGAATGTCCAAGTGAACGTGGGACGTCTCTATCTGCTGTTAAATGCTCTAGCACTGACCTATACAAATTGTGGTAGAGACAACGTATGCTTTCAACCATTCTGCTTATGTTTCCAGTTGTTATGATTCCTGTACTGTACTGTTCCACTTACACTGAACATCAACAAAGGCAACCCCTCAACCTAGTCTTTACCACTTTCTAGACAGTAGGCACGTAGGATGGACTTTAGAGTCTGAAAACACTCAAGTGCCCCCTGAGAATCTGGATTCAAAATGCAGAGTGCTAACAGTAACAGCCTTGAAGTTATTAGTATCTTGCCACCGCTTGCCGTATAATGTCATGCAGTAAACTGGAAGAGTTATTTGAGAAAGTTCCACCACGTTTGAACCCGGATCACTGGAGTCAGCCGACAGAGTTCTGCTTCACGCAAAAGTTTTGGCCTCCAGCATTACATGTTTTTTGCAGGAGGGCTTGAAATTGTGGCTTATACGCCTTGGTTGCAGTTGCAGTTCAAAGGTAACGACAAACGACGAGGATGGGATTCGAACCCACGCGTGCAGAGCACAATGGATTAGCAGTCCATCGCCTTAACCACTCGGCCACCTCGTCCTTGGAACCGCATCCTTTGGGCATTTCCCTAATCCTAACCGACCAGCAAGTACATAGCAGCTTGTGTCAAGTTGAATCAACTGTTGAGGTAATGAAATGCTATCTTTTAGAAAGCGTTCATATCAGCCTAATGGAAGTTAAAGGCGTTAAGAGAACTGTGGATTAGCAATCCATCGCCTTAGACATGTTTAGAAATCATAAAAAGGACTGACCTTTAAATGATAGGGGTTTTTTTCAAAATTGTTTTCAACAGATTTCAACATGAAACAGGCGAAAACCATTCAAGACTTTACGTAAAGGGAACAAGAGGTTTTCGTTGGCCTAAATTGCTGGGTAATGTAGACTGAACTTTAAAACCCTCACCCGCCGTAAGTTTAACTCTCACAAACCGACGATCGGGTTCGCAAACTGATTTAACTGTTCACGTAATTAAATCAATGTGGCTTAAACCCTTTCACATCTCTAACAAAGCGTTTATTTCAGAGGAACCGAGAACCTTTCGCGTGTGAGGCGAGCGTGTTAACCACTACACCATAGAAACCTGCTCATTTGGATTCTTCGGTTGTTTTGATTGATTCGGCCACACATTTTCTCTTTCTGTGCAACACTCCCCAAAGGGGCAATGCTTTTCGCACACTTGCGAGCAGGCCACCTGTCGCGTGTGAGGCGGAAACCTACCACTGTGTGTAACTTTGAAAGTGCTTCATGGCACTTCATGGTAAAGTGCATCACGAAAGAAGTTTGACCTGGCTTTGTATCAAAAGGCACATGCTGTTTCTGCTCGGTTTCGAACCGAGGACCTTTCGCGTGTGAGGCGAATGTGATAACCACTACACTACAGAAACCTGCCTCACACGGTCCCTGGTTGTTTGAACAGATTCTGCCACATATTTTCTCTGTACGCCACACATTTTAAAGGGAAAACCCCTAACGGTCGTTTAAAGTAACCGCACATACTGTATGAGAAAGGCGACGCATTTGCTGGGAATGCATGTATGTGTCTTTTGGAACAGGCAAACCTTGTACGTTGGCATTTAGCCACGATTGTGCTGAAATCCCACAGTGTATGTCCGGCTTTAGCGTTACAACCGTGGTGGGCAACGTCGGCCCTGTAATGCTGCAGTACTGCAGATTTTATTTCCAACCCTGATAAAACCTAGTTTTGTAGTTTTCAGCCGACCCTTTAGACCTTAATTAGCCACAGAGCTACGATAAGAGCTGAAGATAAATTCTGCAGGAATGCGGCACTCCAGGAATGACGTTGCCTACACCTGCGTTACAAGGTTCCAGGACGAACTTTGCGTCAGAAACATTAGCACGCCGACCTACCGCTGCAAGCATGTGGGCTTTTTCTAAGGGGGCACCCGGATTTGAACCGGGGACCTCTTGATCTGCAGTCAAATGCTCTACCACTGAGCTATACCCCCGTGAAACCAACACCACGCTGAAGAATTGAAAAAGCTTCACGTGTTGTACGTCGCAGCAATTAAAGCCATCGTGAGAATGTCCAAGTGAACGTGGGACGTCTCTATCTGCTGTTAAATGCTCTAGCACTGACCTATACAAATTGTGGTAGAGACAACGTATGCTTTCAACCATTCTGCTTATGTTTCCAGTTGTTATGATTCCTGTACTGTACTGTTCCACTTACACTGAACATCAACAAAGGCAACCCCTCAACCTAGTCTTTACCACTTTCTAGACAGTAGGCACGTAGGATGGACTTTAGAGTCTGAAAACACTCAAGTGCCCCCTGAGAATCTGGATTCAAAATGCAGAGTGCTAACAGTAACAGCCTTGAAGTTATTAGTATCTTGCCACCGCTTGCCGTATAATGTCATGCAGTAAACTGGAAGAGTTATTTGAGAAAGTTCCACCACGTTTGAACCCGGATCACTGGAGTCAGCCGACAGAGTTCTGCTTCACGCAAAAGTTTTGGCCTCCAGCATTACATGTTTTTTGCAGGAGGGCTTGAAATTGTGGCTTATACGCCTTGGTTGCAGTTGCAGTTCAAAGGTAACGACAAACGACGAGGATGGGATTCGAACCCACGCGTGCAGAGCACAATGGATTAGCAGTCCATCGCCTTAACCACTCGGCCACCTCGTCCTTGGAACCGCATCCTTTGGGCATTTCCCTAATCCTAACCGACCAGCAAGTACATAGCAGCTTGTGTCAAGTTGAATCAACTGTTGAGGTAATGAAATGCTATCTTTTAGAAAGCGTTCATATCAGCCTAATGGAAGTTAAAGGCGTTAAGAGAACTGTGGATTAGCAATCCATCGCCTTAGACATGTTTAGAAATCATAAAAAGGACTGACCTTTAAATGATAGGGGTTTTTTTCAAAATTGTTTTCAACAGATTTCAACATGAAACAGGCGAAAACCATTCAAGACTTTACGTAAAGGGAACAAGAGGTTTTCGTTGGCCTAAATTGCTGGGTAATGTAGACTGAACTTTAAAACCCTCACCCGCCGTAAGTTTAACTCTCACAAACCGACGATCGGGTTCGCAAACTGATTTAACTGTTCACGTAATTAAATCAATGTGGCTTAAACCCTTTCACATCTCTAACAAAGCGTTTATTTCAGAGGAACCGAGAACCTTTCGCGTGTGAGGCGAGCGTGTTAACCACTACACCATAGAAACCTGCTCATTTGGATTCTTCGGTTGTTTTGATTGATTCGGCCACACATTTTCTCTTTCTGTGCAACACTCCCCAAAGGGGCAATGCTTTTCGCACACTTGCGAGCAGGCCACCTGTCGCGTGTGAGGCGGAAACCTACCACTGTGTGTAACTTTGAAAGTGCTTCATGGCACTTCATGGTAAAGTGCATCACGAAAGAAGTTTGACCTGGCTTTGTATCAAAAGGCACATGCTGTTTCTGCTCGGTTTCGAACCGAGGACCTTTCGCGTGTGAGGCGAATGTGATAACCACTACACTACAGAAACCTGCCTCTCACGGTCCCTGGTTGTTTGAACAGATTCTGCCACATATTTTCTCTGTACGCCACACATTTTAAAGGGAAAACCCCTAACGGTCGTTTAAAGTAACCGCACATACTGTATGAGAAAGGCGACGCATTTGCTGGGAATGCATGTATGTTTCTTTTGGAACAGGCAAACCTTGTACGTTGGCATTTAGCCACGATTGTGCTGAAATCCCACAGTGTATGTCCGGCTTTAGCGTTACAACCGTGGTGGGCAACGTCGGCCCTGTAATGCTGCAGTACTGCAGATTTTATTTCCAACCCTGATAAAACCTAGTTTTGTAGTTTTCAGCCGACCCTTTAGACCTTAATTAGCCACAGAGCTACGATAAGAGCTGAAGATAAATTCTGCAGGAATGCGGCACTCCAGGAATGACGTTGCCTACACCTGCGTTACAAGGTTCCAGGACGAACTTTGCGTCAGAAACATCAGCACGCCGACCTACCGCTGCAAGCATGTGGGCTTTTTCTAAGGGGGCACCCGGATTTGAACCGGGGACCTCTTGATCTGCAGTCAAATGCTCTACCACTGAGCTATACCCACGTGAAACCAACACCACGCTGAAGAATTGAAAAAGCTTCACGTGTTGTACGTCGCAGCAATTAAAGCCATCGTGAGAATGTCCAAGTGAACGTGGGACGTCTCTATCTGCTGTTAAATGCTCTAGCACTGACCTATACAAATTGTGGTAGAGACAACGTATGCTTTCAACCATTCTGCTTATGTTTCCAGTTGTTATGATTCCTGTACTGTACTGTTCCACTTACACTGAACATCAACAAAGGCAACCCCTCAACCTAGTCTTTACCACTTTCTAGACAGTAGGCACGTAGGATGGACTTTAGAGTCTGAAAACACTCAAGTGCCCCCTGAGAATCTGGATTCAAAATGCAGAGTGCTAACAGTAACAGCCTTGAAGTTATTAGTATCTTGCCACCGCTTGCCGTATAATGTCATGCAGTAAACTGGAAGAGTTATTTGAGAAAGTTCCACCACGTTTGAACCCGGATCACTGGAGTCAGCCGACAGAGTTCTGCTTCACGCAAAAGTTTTGGCCTCCAGCATTACATGTTTTTTGCAGGAGGGCTTGAAATTGTGGCTTATACGCCTTGGTTGCAGTTGCAGTTCAAAGGTAACGACAAACGACGAGGATGGGATTCGAACCCACGCGTGCAGAGCACAATGGATTAGCAGTCCATCGCCTTAACCACTCGGCCACCTCGTCCTTGGAACCGCATCCTTTGGGCATTTCCCTAATCCTAACCGACCAGCAAGTACATAGCAGCTTGTGTCAAGTTGAATCAACTGTTGAGGTAATGAAATGCTATCTTTTAGAAAGCGTTCATATCAGCCTAATGGAAGTTAAAGGCGTTAAGAGAACTGTGGATTAGCAATCCATCGCCTTAGACATGTTTAGATATCATAAAAAGGACTGACCTTTAAATGATAGGGGTTTTTTTCAAAATTGTTTTCAACAGATTTCAACATGAAACAGGCGAAAACCATTCAAGACTTTACGTAAAGGGAACAAGAGGTTTTCGTTGGCCTAAATTGCTGGGTAATGTAGACTGAACTTTAAAACCCTCACCCGCCGTAAGTTTAACTCTCACAAACCGACGATCGGGTTCGCAAACTGATTTAACTGTTCACGTAATTAAATCAATGTGGCTTAAACCCTTTCACATCTCTAACAAAGCGTTTATTTCAGAGGAACCGAGAACCTTTCGCGTGTGAGGCGAGCGTGTTAACCACTACACCATAGAAACCTGCTCATTTGGATTCTTCGGTTGTTTTGATTGATTCGGCCACACATTTTCTCTTTCTGTGCAACACTCCCCAAAGGGGCAATGCTTTTCGCACACTTGCGAGCAGGCCACCTGTCGCGTGTGAGGCGGAAACCTACCACTGTGTGTAACTTTGAAAGTGCTTCATGGCACTTCATGGTAAAGTGCATCACGAAAGAAGTTTGACCTGGCTTTGTATCAAAAGGCACATGCTGTTTCTGCTCGGTTTCGAACCGAGGACCTTTCGCGTGTGAGGCGAATGTGATAACCACTACACTACAGAAACCTGCCTCTCACGGTCCCTGGTTGTTTGAACAGATTCTGCCACATATTTTCTCTGTACGCCACACATTTTAAAGGGAAAACCCCTAACGGTCGTTTAAAGTAACCGCACATACTGTATGAGAAAGGCGACGCATTTGCTGGGAATGCATGTATGTTTCTTTTGGAACAGGCAAACCTTGTACGTTGGCATTTAGCCACGATTGTGCTGAAATCCCACAGTGTATGTCCGGCTTTAGCGTTACAACCGTGGTGGGCAACGTCGGCCCTGTAATGCTGCAGTACTGCAGATTTTATTTCCAACCCTGATAAAACCTAGTTTTGTAGTTTTCAGCCGACCCTTTAGACCTTAATTAGCCACAGAGCTACGATAAGAGCTGAAGATAAATTCTGCAGGAATGCGGCACTCCAGGAATGACGTTGCCTACACCTGCGTTACAAGGTTCCAGGACGAACTTTGCGTCAGAAACATCAGCACGCCGACCTACCGCTGCAAGCATGTGGGCTTTTTCTAAGGGGGCACCCGGATTTGAACCGGGGACCTCTTGATCTGCAGTCAAATGCTCTACCACTGAGCTATACCCACGTGAAACCAACACCACGCTGAAGAATTGAAAAAGCTTCACGTGTTGTACGTCGCAGCAATTAAAGCCATCGTGAGAATGTCCAAGTGAACGTGGGACGTCTCTATCTGCTGTTAAATGCTCTAGCACTGACCTATACAAATTGTGGTAGAGACAACGTATGCTTTCAACCATTCTGCTTATGTTTCCAGTTGTTATGATTCCTGTACTGTACTGTTCCACTTACACTGAACATCAACAAAGGCAACCCCTCAACCTAGTCTTTACCACTTTCTAGACAGTAGGCACGTAGGATGGACTTTAGAGTCTGAAAACACTCAAGTGCCCCCTGAGAATCTGGATTCAAAATGCAGAGTGCTAACAGTAACAGCCTTGAAGTTATTAGTATCTTGCCACCGCTTGCCGTATAATGTCATGCAGTAAACTGGAAGAGTTATTTGAGAAAGTTCCACCACGTTTGAACCCGGATCACTGGAGTCAGCCGACAGAGTTCTGCTTCACGCAAAAGTTTTGGCCTCCAGCATTACATGTTTTTTGCAGGAGGGCTTGAAATTGTGGCTTATACGCCTTGGTTGCAGTTGCAGTTCAAAGGTAACGACAAACGACGAGGATGGGATTCGAACCCACGCGTGCAGAGCACAATGGATTAGCAGTCCATCGCCTTAACCACTCGGCCACCTCGTCCTTGGAACCGCATCCTTTGGGCATTTCCCTAATCCTAACCGACCAGCAAGTACATAGCAGCTTGTGTCAAGTTGAATCAACTGTTGAGGTAATGAAATGCTATCTTTTAGAAAGCGTTCATATCAGCCTAATGGAAGTTAAAGGCGTTAAGAGAACTGTGGATTAGCAATCCATCGCCTTAGACATGTTTAGATATCATAAAAAGGACTGACCTTTAAATGATAGGGGTTTTTTTCAAAATTGTTTTCAACAGATTTCAACATGAAACAGGCGAAAACCATTCAAGACTTTACGTAAAGGGAACAAGAGGTTTTCGTTGGCCTAAATTGCTGGGTAATGTAGACTGAACTTTAAAACCCTCACCCGCCGTAAGTTTAACTCTCACAAACCGACGATCGGGTTCGCAAACTGATTTAACTGTTCACGTAATTAAATCAATGTGGCTTAAACCCTTTCACATCTCTAACAAAGCGTTTATTTCAGAGGAACCGAGAACCTTTCGCGTGTGAGGCGAGCGTGTTAACCACTACACCATAGAAACCTGCTCATTTGGATTCTTCGGTTGTTTTGATTGATTCGGCCACACATTTTCTCTTTCTGTGCAACACTCCCCAAAGGGGCAATGCTTTTCGCACACTTGCGAGCAGGCCACCTGTCGCGTGTGAGGCGGAAACCTACCACTGTGTGTAACTTTGAAAGTGCTTCATGGCACTTCATGGTAAAGTGCATCACGAAAGAAGTTTGACCTGGCTTTGTATCAAAAGGCACATGCTGTTTCTGCTCGGTTTCGAACCGAGGACCTTTCGCGTGTGAGGCGAATGTGATAACCACTACACTACAGAAACCTGCCTCTCACGGTCCCTGGTTGTTTGAACAGATTCTGCCACATATTTTCTCTGTACGCCACACATTTTAAAGGGAAAACCCCTAACGGTCGTTTAAAGTAACCGCACATACTGTATGAGAAAGGCGACGCATTTGCTGGGAATGCATGTATGTTTCTTTTGGAACAGGCAAACCTTGTACGTTGGCATTTAGCCACGATTGTGCTGAAATCCCACAGTGTATGTCCGGCTTTAGCGTTACAACCGTGGTGGGCAACGTCGGCCCTGTAATGCTGCAGTACTGCAGATTTTATTTCCAACCCTGATAAAACCTAGTTTTGTAGTTTTCAGCCGACCCTTTAGACCTTAATTAGCCACAGAGCTACGATAAGAGCTGAAGATAAATTCTGCAGGAATGCGGCACTCCAGGAATGACGTTGCCTACACCTGCGTTACAAGGTTCCAGGACGAACTTTGCGTCAGAAACATCAGCACGCCGACCTACCGCTGCAAGCATGTGGGCTTTTTCTAAGGGGGCACCCGGATTTGAACCGGGGACCTCTTGATCTGCAGTCAAATGCTCTACCACTGAGCTATACCCACGTGAAACCAACACCACGCTGAAGAATTGAAAAAGCTTCACGTGTTGTACGTCGCAGCAATTAAAGCCATCGTGAGAATGTCCAAGTGAACGTGGGACGTCTCTATCTGCTGTTAAATGCTCTAGCACTGACCTATACAAATTGTGGTAGAGACAACGTATGCTTTCAACCATTCTGCTTATGTTTCCAGTTGTTATGATTCCTGTACTGTACTGTTCCACTTACACTGAACATCAACAAAGGCAACCCCTCAACCTAGTCTTTACCACTTTCTAGACAGTAGGCACGTAGGATGGACTTTAGAGTCTGAAAACACTCAAGTGCCCCCTGAGAATCTGGATTCAAAATGCAGAGTGCTAACAGTAACAGCCTTGAAGTTATTAGTATCTTGCCACCGCTTGCCGTATAATGTCATGCAGTAAACTGGAAGAGTTATTTGAGAAAGTTCCACCACGTTTGAACCCGGATCACTGGAGTCAGCCGACAGAGTTCTGCTTCACGCAAAAGTTTTGGCCTCCAGCATTACATGTTTTTTGCAGGAGGGCTTGAAATTGTGGCTTATACGCCTTGGTTGCAGTTGCAGTTCAAAGGTAACGACAAACGACGAGGATGGGATTCGAACCCACGCGTGCAGAGCACAATGGATTAGCAGTCCATCGCCTTAACCACTCGGCCACCTCGTCCTTGGAACCGCATCCTTTGGGCATTTCCCTAATCCTAACCGACCAGCAAGTACATAGCAGCTTGTGTCAAGTTGAATCAACTGTTGAGGTAATGAAATGCTATCTTTTAGAAAGCGTTCATATCAGCCTAATGGAAGTTAAAGGCGTTAAGAGAACTGTGGATTAGCAATCCATCGCCTTAGACATGTTTAGATATCATAAGAAGGACTGACCTTTAAATGATAGGGGTTTTTTTCAAAATTGTTTTCAACAGATTTCAACATGAAACAGGCGAAAACCATTCAAGACTTTACGTAAAGGGAACAAGAGGTTTTCGTTGGCCTAAATTGCTGGGTAATGTAGACTGAACTTTAAAACCCTCACCCGCCGTAAGTTTAACTCTCACAAACCGACGATCGGGTTCGCAAACTGATTTAACTGTTCACGTAATTAAATCAATGTGGCTTAAACCCTTTCACATCTCTAACAAAGCGTTTATTTCAGAGGAACCGAGAACCTTTCGCGTGTGAGGCGAGCGTGTTAACCACTACACCATAGAAACCTGCTCATTTGGATTCTTCGGTTGTTTTGATTGATTCGGCCACACATTTTCTCTTTCTGTGCAACACTCCCCAAAGGGGCAATGCTTTTCGCACACTTGCGAGCAGGCCACCTGTCGCGTGTGAGGCGGAAACCTACCACTGTGTGTAACTTTGAAAGTGCTTCATGGCACTTCATGGTAAAGTGCATCACGAAAGAAGTTTGACCTGGCTTTGTATCAAAAGGCACATGCTGTTTCTGCTCGGTTTCGAACCGAGGACCTTTCGCGTGTGAGGCGAATGTGATAACCACTACACTACAGAAACCTGCCTCACACGGTCCCTGGTTGTTTGAACAGATTCTGCCACATATTTTCTCTGTACGCCACACATTTTAAAGGGAAAACCCCTAACGGTCGTTTAAAGTAACCGCACATACTGTATGAGAAAGGCGACGCATTTGCTGGGAATGCATGTATGTGTCTTTTGGAACAGGCAAACCTTGTACGTTGGCATTTAGCCACGATTGTGCTGAAATCCCACAGTGTATGTCCGGCTTTAGCGTTACAACCGTGGTGGGCAACGTCGGCCCTGTAATGCTGCAGTACTGCAGATTTTATTTCCAACCCTGATAAAACCTAGTTTTGTAGTTTTCAGCCGACCCTTTAGACCTTAATTAGCCACAGAGCTACGATAAGAGCTGAAGATAAATTCTGCAGGAATGCGGCACTCCAGGAATGACGTTGCCTACACCTGCGTTACAAGGTTCCAGGACGAACTTTGCGTCAGAAACATTAGCACGCCGACCTACCGCTGCAAGCATGTGGGCTTTTTCTAAGGGGGCACCCGGATTTGAACCGGGGACCTCTTGATCTGCAGTCAAATGCTCTACCACTGAGCTATACCCCCGTGAAACCAACACCACGCTGAAGAATTGAAAAAGCTTCACGTGTTGTACGTCGCAGCAATTAAAGCCATCGTGAGAATGTCCAAGTGAACGTGGGACGTCTCTATCTGCTGTTAAATGCTCTAGCACTGACCTATACAAATTGTGGTAGAGACAACGTATGCTTTCAACCATTCTGCTTATGTTTCCAGTTGTTATGATTCCTGTACTGTACTGTTCCACTTACACTGAACATCAACAAAGGCAACCCCTCAACCTAGTCTTTACCACTTTCTAGACAGTAGGCACGTAGGATGGACTTTAGAGTCTGAAAACACTCAAGTGCCCCCTGAGAATCTGGATTCAAAATGCAGAGTGCTAACAGTAACAGCCTTGAAGTTATTAGTATCTTGCCACCGCTTGCCGTATAATGTCATGCAGTAAACTGGAAGAGTTATTTGAGAAAGTTCCACCACGTTTGAACCCGGATCACTGGAGTCAGCCGACAGAGTTCTGCTTCACGCAAAAGTTTTGGCCTCCAGCATTACATGTTTTTTGCAGGAGGGCTTGAAATTGTGGCTTATACGCCTTGGTTGCAGTTGCAGTTCAAAGGTAACGACAAACGACGAGGATGGGATTCGAACCCACGCGTGCAGAGCACAATGGATTAGCAGTCCATCGCCTTAACCACTCGGCCACCTCGTCCTTGGAACCGCATCCTTTGGGCATTTCCCTAATCCTAACCGACCAGCAAGTACATAGCAGCTTGTGTCAAGTTGAATCAACTGTTGAGGTAATGAAATGCTATCTTTTAGAAAGCGTTCATATCAGCCTAATGGAAGTTAAAGGCGTTAAGAGAACTGTGGATTAGCAATCCATCGCCTTAGACATGTTTAGAAATCATAAAAAGGACTGACCTTTAAATGATAGGGGTTTTTTTCAAAATTGTTTTCAACAGATTTCAACATGAAACAGGCGAAAACCATTCAAGACTTTACGTAAAGGGAACAAGAGGTTTTCGTTGGCCTAAATTGCTGGGTAATGTAGACTGAACTTTAAAACCCTCACCCGCCGTAAGTTTAACTCTCACAAACCGACGATCGGGTTCGCAAACTGATTTAACTGTTCACGTAATTAAATCAATGTGGCTTAAACCCTTTCACATCTCTAACAAAGCGTTTATTTCAGAGGAACCGAGAACCTTTCGCGTGTGAGGCGAGCGTGTTAACCACTACACCATAGAAACCTGCTCATTTGGATTCTTCGGTTGTTTTGATTGATTCGGCCACACATTTTCTCTTTCTGTGCAACACTCCCCAAAGGGGCAATGCTTTTCGCACACTTGCGAGCAGGCCACCTGTCGCGTGTGAGGCGGAAACCTACCACTGTGTGTAACTTTGAAAGTGCTTCATGGCACTTCATGGTAAAGTGCATCACGAAAGAAGTTTGACCTGGCTTTGTATCAAAAGGCACATGCTGTTTCTGCTCGGTTTCGAACCGAGGACCTTTCGCGTGTGAGGCGAATGTGATAACCACTACACTACAGAAACCTGCCTCACACGGTCCCTGGTTGTTTGAACAGATTCTGCCACATATTTTCTCTGTACGCCACACATTTTAAAGGGAAAACCCCTAACGGTCGTTTAAAGTAACCGCACATACTGTATGAGAAAGGCGACGCATTTGCTGGGAATGCATGTATGTGTCTTTTGGAACAGGCAAACCTTGTACGTTGGCATTTAGCCACGATTGTGCTGAAATCCCACAGTGTATGTCCGGCTTTAGCGTTACAACCGTGGTGGGCAACGTCGGCCCTGTAATGCTGCAGTACTGCAGATTTTATTTCCAACCCTGATAAAACCTAGTTTTGTAGTTTTCAGCCGACCCTTTAGACCTTAATTAGCCACAGAGCTACGATAAGAGCTGAAGATAAATTCTGCAGGAATGCGGCACTCCAGGAATGACGTTGCCTACACCTGCGTTACAAGGTTCCAGGACGAACTTTGCGTCAGAAACATTAGCACGCCGACCTACCGCTGCAAGCATGTGGGCTTTTTCTAAGGGGGCACCCGGATTTGAACCGGGGACCTCTTGATCTGCAGTCAAATGCTCTACCACTGAGCTATACCCCCGTGAAACCAACACCACGCTGAAGAATTGAAAAAGCTTCACGTGTTGTACGTCGCAGCAATTAAAGCCATCGTGAGAATGTCCAAGTGAACGTGGGACGTCTCTATCTGCTGTTAAATGCTCTAGCACTGACCTATACAAATTGTGGTAGAGACAACGTATGCTTTCAACCATTCTGCTTATGTTTCCAGTTGTTATGATTCCTGTACTGTACTGTTCCACTTACACTGAACATCAACAAAGGCAACCCCTCAACCTAGTCTTTACCACTTTCTAGACAGTAGGCACGTAGGATGGACTTTAGAGTCTGAAAACACTCAAGTGCCCCCTGAGAATCTGGATTCAAAATGCAGAGTGCTAACAGTAACAGCCTTGAAGTTATTAGTATCTTGCCACCGCTTGCCGTATAATGTCATGCAGTAAACTGGAAGAGTTATTTGAGAAAGTTCCACCACGTTTGAACCCGGATCACTGGAGTCAGCCGACAGAGTTCTGCTTCACGCAAAAGTTTTGGCCTCCAGCATTACATGTTTTTTGCAGGAGGGCTTGAAATTGTGGCTTATACGCCTTGGTTGCAGTTGCAGTTCAAAGGTAACGACAAACGACGAGGATGGGATTCGAACCCACGCGTGCAGAGCACAATGGATTAGCAGTCCATCGCCTTAACCACTCGGCCACCTCGTCCTTGGAACCGCATCCTTTGGGCATTTCCCTAATCCTAACCGACCAGCAAGTACATAGCAGCTTGTGTCAAGTTGAATCAACTGTTGAGGTAATGAAATGCTATCTTTTAGAAAGCGTTCATATCAGCCTAATGGAAGTTAAAGGCGTTAAGAGAACTGTGGATTAGCAATCCATCGCCTTAGACATGTTTAGAAATCATAAAAAGGACTGACCTTTAAATGATAGGGGTTTTTTTCAAAATTGTTTTCAACAGATTTCAACATGAAACAGGCGAAAACCATTCAAGACTTTACGTAAAGGGAACAAGAGGTTTTCGTTGGCCTAAATTGCTGGGTAATGTAGACTGAACTTTAAAACCCTCACCCGCCGTAAGTTTAACTCTCACAAACCGACGATCGGGTTCGCAAACTGATTTAACTGTTCACGTAATTAAATCAATGTGGCTTAAACCCTTTCACATCTCTAACAAAGCGTTTATTTCAGAGGAACCGAGAACCTTTCGCGTGTGAGGCGAGCGTGTTAACCACTACACCATAGAAACCTGCTCATTTGGATTCTTCGGTTGTTTTGATTGATTCGGCCACACATTTTCTCTTTCTGTGCAACACTCCCCAAAGGGGCAATGCTTTTCGCACACTTGCGAGCAGGCCACCTGTCGCGTGTGAGGCGGAAACCTACCACTGTGTGTAACTTTGAAAGTGCTTCATGGCACTTCATGGTAAAGTGCATCACGAAAGAAGTTTGACCTGGCTTTGTATCAAAAGGCACATGCTGTTTCTGCTCGGTTTCGAACCGAGGACCTTTCGCGTGTGAGGCGAATGTGATAACCACTACACTACAGAAACCTGCCTCTCACGGTCCCTGGTTGTTTGAACAGATTCTGCCACATATTTTCTCTGTACGCCACACATTTTAAAGGGAAAACCCCTAACGGTCGTTTAAAGTAACCGCACATACTGTATGAGAAAGGCGACGCATTTGCTGGGAATGCATGTATGTTTCTTTTGGAACAGGCAAACCTTGTACGTTGGCATTTAGCCACGATTGTGCTGAAATCCCACAGTGTATGTCCGGCTTTAGCGTTACAACCGTGGTGGGCAACGTCGGCCCTGTAATGCTGCAGTACTGCAGATTTTATTTCCAACCCTGATAAAACCTAGTTTTGTAGTTTTCAGCCGACCCTTTAGACCTTAATTAGCCACAGAGCTACGATAAGAGCTGAAGATAAATTCTGCAGGAATGCGGCACTCCAGGAATGACGTTGCCTACACCTGCGTTACAAGGTTCCAGGACGAACTTTGCGTCAGAAACATCAGCACGCCGACCTACCGCTGCAAGCATGTGGGCTTTTTCTAAGGGGGCACCCGGATTTGAACCGGGGACCTCTTGATCTGCAGTCAAATGCTCTACCACTGAGCTATACCCACGTGAAACCAACACCACGCTGAAGAATTGAAAAAGCTTCACGTGTTGTACGTCGCAGCAATTAAAGCCATCGTGAGAATGTCCAAGTGAACGTGGGACGTCTCTATCTGCTGTTAAATGCTCTAGCACTGACCTATACAAATTGTGGTAGAGACAACGTATGCTTTCAACCATTCTGCTTATGTTTCCAGTTGTTATGATTCCTGTACTGTACTGTTCCACTTACACTGAACATCAACAAAGGCAACCCCTCAACCTAGTCTTTACCACTTTCTAGACAGTAGGCACGTAGGATGGACTTTAGAGTCTGAAAACACTCAAGTGCCCCCTGAGAATCTGGATTCAAAATGCAGAGTGCTAACAGTAACAGCCTTGAAGTTATTAGTATCTTGCCACCGCTTGCCGTATAATGTCATGCAGTAAACTGGAAGAGTTATTTGAGAAAGTTCCACCACGTTTGAACCCGGATCACTGGAGTCAGCCGACAGAGTTCTGCTTCACGCAAAAGTTTTGGCCTCCAGCATTACATGTTTTTTGCAGGAGGGCTTGAAATTGTGGCTTATACGCCTTGGTTGCAGTTGCAGTTCAACGGTAACGACAAACGACGAGGATGGGATTCGAACCCACGCGTGCAGAGCACAATGGATTAGCAGTCCATCGCCTTAACCACTCGGCCACCTCGTCCTTGGAACCGCATCCTTTGGGCATTTCCCTAATCCTAACCGACCAGCAAGTACATAGCAGCTTGTGTCAAGTTGAATCAACTGTTGAGGTAATGAAATGCTATCTTTTAGAAAGCGTTCATATCAGCCTAATGGAAGTTAAAGGCGTTAAGAGAACTGTGGATTAGCAATCCATCGCCTTAGACATGTTTAGATATCATAAAAAGGACTGACCTTTAAATGATAGGGGTTTTTTTCAAAATTGTTTTCAACAGATTTCAACATGAAACAGGCGAAAACCATTCAAGACTTTACGTAAAGGGAACAAGAGGTTTTCGTTGGCCTAAATTGCTGGGTAATGTAGACTGAACTTTAAAACCCTCACCCGCCGTAAGTTTAACTCTCACAAACCGACGATCGGGTTCGCAAACTGATTTAACTGTTCACGTAATTAAATCAATGTGGCTTAAACCCTTTCACATCTCTAACAAAGCGTTTATTTCAGAGGAACCGAGAACCTTTCGCGTGTGAGGCGAGCGTGTTAACCACTACACCATAGAAACCTGCTCATTTGGATTCTTCGGTTGTTTTGATTGATTCGGCCACACATTTTCTCTTTCTGTGCAACACTCCCCAAAGGGGCAATGCTTTTCGCACACTTGCGAGCAGGCCACCTGTCGCGTGTGAGGCGGAAACCTACCACTGTGTGTAACTTTGAAAGTGCTTCATGGCACTTCATGGTAAAGTGCATCACGAAAGAAGTTTGACCTGGCTTTGTATCAAAAGGCACATGCTGTTTCTGCTCGGTTTCGAACCGAGGACCTTTCGCGTGTGAGGCGAATGTGATAACCACTACACTACAGAAACCTGCCTCTCACGGTCCCTGGTTGTTTGAACAGATTCTGCCACATATTTTCTCTGTACGCCACACATTTTAAAGGGAAAACCCCTAACGGTCGTTTAAAGTAACCGCACATACTGTATGAGAAAGGCGACGCATTTGCTGGGAATGCATGTATGTTTCTTTTGGAACAGGCAAACCTTGTACGTTGGCATTTAGCCACGATTGTGCTGAAATCCCACAGTGTATGTCCGGCTTTAGCGTTACAACCGTGGTGGGCAACGTCGGCCCTGTAATGCTGCAGTACTGCAGATTTTATTTCCAACCCTGATAAAACCTAGTTTTGTAGTTTTCAGCCGACCCTTTAGACCTTAATTAGCCACAGAGCTACGATAAGAGCTGAAGATAAATTCTGCAGGAATGCGGCACTCCAGGAATGACGTTGCCTACACCTGCGTTACAAGGTTCCAGGACGAACTTTGCGTCAGAAACATCAGCACGCCGACCTACCGCTGCAAGCATGTGGGCTTTTTCTAAGGGGGCACCCGGATTTGAACCGGGGACCTCTTGATCTGCAGTCAAATGCTCTACCACTGAGCTATACCCACGTGAAACCAACACCACGCTGAAGAATTGAAAAAGCTTCACGTGTTGTACGTCGCAGCAATTAAAGCCATCGTGAGAATGTCCAAGTGAACGTGGGACGTCTCTATCTGCTGTTAAATGCTCTAGCACTGACCTATACAAATTGTGGTAGAGACAACGTATGCTTTCAACCATTCTGCTTATGTTTCCAGTTGTTATGATTCCTGTACTGTACTGTTCCACTTACACTGAACATCAACAAAGGCAACCCCTCAACCTAGTCTTTACCACTTTCTAGACAGTAGGCACGTAGGATGGACTTTAGAGTCTGAAAACACTCAAGTGCCCCCTGAGAATCTGGATTCAAAATGCAGAGTGCTAACAGTAACAGCCTTGAAGTTATTAGTATCTTGCCACCGCTTGCCGTATAATGTCATGCAGTAAACTGGAAGAGTTATTTGAGAAAGTTCCACCACGTTTGAACCCGGATCACTGGAGTCAGCCGACAGAGTTCTGCTTCACGCAAAAGTTTTGGCCTCCAGCATTACATGTTTTTTGCAGGAGGGCTTGAAATTGTGGCTTATACGCCTTGGTTGCAGTTGCAGTTCAAAGGTAACGACAAACGACGAGGATGGGATTCGAACCCACGCGTGCAGAGCACAATGGATTAGCAGTCCATCGCCTTAACCACTCGGCCACCTCGTCCTTGGAACCGCATCCTTTGGGCATTTCCCTAATCCTAACCGACCAGCAAGTACATAGCAGCTTGTGTCAAGTTGAATCAACTGTTGAGGTAATGAAATGCTATCTTTTAGAAAGCGTTCATATCAGCCTAATGGAAGTTAAAGGCGTTAAGAGAACTGTGGATTAGCAATCCATCGCCTTAGACATGTTTAGATATCATAAAAAGGACTGACCTTTAAATGATAGGGGTTTTTTTCAAAATTGTTTTCAACAGATTTCAACATGAAACAGGCGAAAACCATTCAAGACTTTACGTAAAGGGAACAAGAGGTTTTCGTTGGCCTAAATTGCTGGGTAATGTAGACTGAACTTTAAAACCCTCACCCGCCGTAAGTTTAACTCTCACAAACCGACGATCGGGTTCGCAAACTGATTTAACTGTTCACGTAATTAAATCAATGTGGCTTAAACCCTTTCACATCTCTAACAAAGCGTTTATTTCAGAGGAACCGAGAACCTTTCGCGTGTGAGGCGAGCGTGTTAACCACTACACCATAGAAACCTGCTCATTTGGATTCTTCGGTTGTTTTGATTGATTCGGCCACACATTTTCTCTTTCTGTGCAACACTCCCCAAAGGGGCAATGCTTTTCGCACACTTGCGAGCAGGCCACCTGTCGCGTGTGAGGCGGAAACCTACCACTGTGTGTAACTTTGAAAGTGCTTCATGGCACTTCATGGTAAAGTGCATCACGAAAGAAGTTTGACCTGGCTTTGTATCAAAAGGCACATGCTGTTTCTGCTCGGTTTCGAACCGAGGACCTTTCGCGTGTGAGGCGAATGTGATAACCACTACACTACAGAAACCTGCCTCTCACGGTCCCTGGTTGTTTGAACAGATTCTGCCACATATTTTCTCTGTACGCCACACATTTTAAAGGGAAAACCCCTAACGGTCGTTTAAAGTAACCGCACATACTGTATGAGAAAGGCGACGCATTTGCTGGGAATGCATGTATGTTTCTTTTGGAACAGGCAAACCTTGTACGTTGGCATTTAGCCACGATTGTGCTGAAATCCCACAGTGTATGTCCGGCTTTAGCGTTACAACCGTGGTGGGCAACGTCGGCCCTGTAATGCTGCAGTACTGCAGATTTTATTTCCAACCCTGATAAAACCTAGTTTTGTAGTTTTCAGCCGACCCTTTAGACCTTAATTAGCCACAGAGCTACGATAAGAGCTGAAGATAAATTCTGCAGGAATGCGGCACTCCAGGAATGACGTTGCCTACACCTGCGTTACAAGGTTCCAGGACGAACTTTGCGTCAGAAACATCAGCACGCCGACCTACCGCTGCAAGCATGTGGGCTTTTTCTAAGGGGGCACCCGGATTTGAACCGGGGACCTCTTGATCTGCAGTCAAATGCTCTACCACTGAGCTATACCCACGTGAAACCAACACCACGCTGAAGAATTGAAAAAGCTTCACGTGTTGTACGTCGCAGCAATTAAAGCCATCGTGAGAATGTCCAAGTGAACGTGGGACGTCTCTATCTGCTGTTAAATGCTCTAGCACTGACCTATACAAATTGTGGTAGAGACAACGTATGCTTTCAACCATTCTGCTTATGTTTCCAGTTGTTATGATTCCTGTACTGTACTGTTCCACTTACACTGAACATCAACAAAGGCAACCCCTCAACCTAGTCTTTACCACTTTCTAGACAGTAGGCACGTAGGATGGACTTTAGAGTCTGAAAACACTCAAGTGCCCCCTGAGAATCTGGATTCAAAATGCAGAGTGCTAACAGTAACAGCCTTGAAGTTATTAGTATCTTGCCACCGCTTGCCGTATAATGTCATGCAGTAAACTGGAAGAGTTATTTGAGAAAGTTCCACCACGTTTGAACCCGGATCACTGGAGTCAGCCGACAGAGTTCTGCTTCACGCAAAAGTTTTGGCCTCCAGCATTACATGTTTTTTGCAGGAGGGCTTGAAATTGTGGCTTATACGCCTTGGTTGCAGTTGCAGTTCAAAGGTAACGACAAACGACGAGGATGGGATTCGAACCCACGCGTGCAGAGCACAATGGATTAGCAGTCCATCGCCTTAACCACTCGGCCACCTCGTCCTTGGAACCGCATCCTTTGGGCATTTCCCTAATCCTAACCGACCAGCAAGTACATAGCAGCTTGTGTCAAGTTGAATCAACTGTTGAGGTAATGAAATGCTATCTTTTAGAAAGCGTTCATATCAGCCTAATGGAAGTTAAAGGCGTTAAGAGAACTGTGGATTAGCAATCCATCGCCTTAGACATGTTTAGATATCATAAGAAGGACTGACCTTTAAATGATAGGGGTTTTTTTCAAAATTGTTTTCAACAGATTTCAACATGAAACAGGCGAAAACCATTCAAGACTTTACGTAAAGGGAACAAGAGGTTTTCGTTGGCCTAAATTGCTGGGTAATGTAGACTGAACTTTAAAACCCTCACCCGCCGTAAGTTTAACTCTCACAAACCGACGATCGGGTTCGCAAACTGATTTAACTGTTCACGTAATTAAATCAATGTGGCTTAAACCCTTTCACATCTCTAACAAAGCGTTTATTTCAGAGGAACCGAGAACCTTTCGCGTGTGAGGCGAGCGTGTTAACCACTACACCATAGAAACCTGCTCATTTGGATTCTTCGGTTGTTTTGATTGATTCGGCCACACATTTTCTCTTTCTGTGCAACACTACCCAAAGGGGCAATGCTTTTCGCACACTTGCGAGCAGGCCACCTGTCGCGTGTGAGGCGGAAACCTACCACTGTGTGTAACTTTGAAAGTGCTTCATGGCACTTCATGGTAAAGTGCATCACGAAAGAAGTTTGACCTGGCTTTGTATCAAAAGGCACATGCTGTTTCTGCTCGGTTTCGAACCGAGGACCTTTCGCGTGTGAGGCGAATGTGATAACCACTACACTACAGAAACCTGCCTCACACGGTCCCTGGTTGTTTGAACAGATTCTGCCACATATTTTCTCTGTACGCCACACATTTTAAAGGGAAAACCCCTAACGGTCGTTTAAAGTAACCGCACATACTGTATGAGAAAGGCGACGCATTTGCTGGGAATGCATGTATGTGTCTTTTGGAACAGGCAAACCTTGTACGTTGGCATTTAGCCACGATTGTGCTGAAATCCCACAGTGTATGTCCGGCTTTAGCGTTACAACCGTGGTGGGCAACGTCGGCCCTGTAATGCTGCAGTACTGCAGATTTTATTTCCAACCCTGATAAAACCTAGTTTTGTAGTTTTCAGCCGACCCTTTAGACCTTAATTAGCCACAGAGCTACGATAAGAGCTGAAGATAAATTCTGCAGGAATGCGGCACTCCAGGAATGACGTTGCCTACACCTGCGTTACAAGGTTCCAGGACGAACTTTGCGTCAGAAACATTAGCACGCCGACCTACCGCTGCAAGCATGTGGGCTTTTTCTAAGGGGGCACCCGGATTTGAACCGGGGACCTCTTGATCTGCAGTCAAATGCTCTACCACTGAGCTATACCCCCGTGAAACCAACACCACGCTGAAGAATTGAAAAAGCTTCACGTGTTGTACGTCGCAGCAATTAAAGCCATCGTGAGAATGTCCAAGTGAACGTGGGACGTCTCTATCTGCTGTTAAATGCTCTAGCACTGACCTATACAAATTGTGGTAGAGACAACGTATGCTTTCAACCATTCTGCTTATGTTTCCAGTTGTTATGATTCCTGTACTGTACTGTTCCACTTACACTGAACATCAACAAAGGCAACCCCTCAACCTAGTCTTTACCACTTTCTAGACAGTAGGCACGTAGGATGGACTTTAGAGTCTGAAAACACTCAAGTGCCCCCTGAGAATCTGGATTCAAAATGCAGAGTGCTAACAGTAACAGCCTTGAAGTTATTAGTATCTTGCCACCGCTTGCCGTATAATGTCATGCAGTAAACTGGAAGAGTTATTTGAGAAAGTTCCACCACGTTTGAACCCGGATCACTGGAGTCAGCCGACAGAGTTCTGCTTCACGCAAAAGTTTTGGCCTCCAGCATTACATGTTTTTTGCAGGAGGGCTTGAAATTGTGGCTTATACGCCTTGGTTGCAGTTGCAGTTCAAAGGTAACGACAAACGACGAGGATGGGATTCGAACCCACGCGTGCAGAGCACAATGGATTAGCAGTCCATCGCCTTAACCACTCGGCCACCTCGTCCTTGGAACCGCATCCTTTGGGCATTTCCCTAATCCTAACCGACCAGCAAGTACATAGCAGCTTGTGTCAAGTTGAATCAACTGTTGAGGTAATGAAATGCTATCTTTTAGAAAGCGTTCATATCAGCCTAATGGAAGTTAAAGGCGTTAAGAGAACTGTGGATTAGCAATCCATCGCCTTAGACATGTTTAGAAATCATAAAAAGGACTGACCTTTAAATGATAGGGGTTTTTTTCAAAATTGTTTTCAACAGATTTCAACATGAAACAGGCGAAAACCATTCAAGACTTTACGTAAAGGGAACAAGAGGTTTTCGTTGGCCTAAATTGCTGGGTAATGTAGACTGAACTTTAAAACCCTCACCCGCCGTAAGTTTAACTCTCACAAACCGACGATCGGGTTCGCAAACTGATTTAACTGTTCACGTAATTAAATCAATGTGGCTTAAACCCTTTCACATCTCTAACAAAGCGTTTATTTCAGAGGAACCGAGAACCTTTCGCGTGTGAGGCGAGCGTGTTAACCACTACACCATAGAAACCTGCTCATTTGGATTCTTCGGTTGTTTTGATTGATTCGGCCACACATTTTCTCTTTCTGTGCAACACTCCCCAAAGGGGCAATGCTTTTCGCACACTTGCGAGCAGGCCACCTGTCGCGTGTGAGGCGGAAACCTACCACTGTGTGTAACTTTGAAAGTGCTTCATGGCACTTCATGGTAAAGTGCATCACGAAAGAAGTTTGACCTGGCTTTGTATCAAAAGGCACATGCTGTTTCTGCTCGGTTTCGAACCGAGGACCTTTCGCGTGTGAGGCGAATGTGATAACCACTACACTACAGAAACCTGCCTCTCACGGTCCCTGGTTGTTTGAACAGATTCTGCCACATATTTTCTCTGTACGCCACACATTTTAAAGGGAAAACCCCTAACGGTCGTTTAAAGTAACCGCACATACTGTATGAGAAAGGCGACGCATTTGCTGGGAATGCATGTATGTTTCTTTTGGAACAGGCAAACCTTGTACGTTGGCATTTAGCCACGATTGTGCTGAAATCCCACAGTGTATGTCCGGCTTTAGCGTTACAACCGTGGTGGGCAACGTCGGCCCTGTAATGCTGCAGTACTGCAGATTTTATTTCCAACCCTGATAAAACCTAGTTTTGTAGTTTTCAGCCGACCCTTTAGACCTTAATTAGCCACAGAGCTACGATAAGAGCTGAAGATAAATTCTGCAGGAATGCGGCACTCCAGGAATGACGTTGCCTACACCTGCGTTACAAGGTTCCAGGACGAACTTTGCGTCAGAAACATCAGCACGCCGACCTACCGCTGCAAGCATGTGGGCTTTTTCTAAGGGGGCACCCGGATTTGAACCGGGGACCTCTTGATCTGCAGTCAAATGCTCTACCACTGAGCTATACCCACGTGAAACCAACACCACGCTGAAGAATTGAAAAAGCTTCACGTGTTGTACGTCGCAGCAATTAAAGCCATCGTGAGAATGTCCAAGTGAACGTGGGACGTCTCTATCTGCTGTTAAATGCTCTAGCACTGACCTATACAAATTGTGGTAGAGACAACGTATGCTTTCAACCATTCTGCTTATGTTTCCAGTTGTTATGATTCCTGTACTGTACTGTTCCACTTACACTGAACATCAACAAAGGCAACCCCTCAACCTAGTCTTTACCACTTTCTAGACAGTAGGCACGTAGGATGGACTTTAGAGTCTGAAAACACTCAAGTGCCCCCTGAGAATCTGGATTCAAAATGCAGAGTGCTAACAGTAACAGCCTTGAAGTTATTAGTATCTTGCCACCGCTTGCCGTATAATGTCATGCAGTAAACTGGAAGAGTTATTTGAGAAAGTTCCACCACGTTTGAACCCGGATCACTGGAGTCAGCCGACAGAGTTCTGCTTCACGCAAAAGTTTTGGCCTCCAGCATTACATGTTTTTTGCAGGAGGGCTTGAAATTGTGGCTTATACGCCTTGGTTGCAGTTGCAGTTCAAAGGTAACGACAAACGACGAGGATGGGATTCGAACCCACGCGTGCAGAGCACAATGGATTAGCAGTCCATCGCCTTAACCACTCGGCCACCTCGTCCTTGGAACCGCATCCTTTGGGCATTTCCCTAATCCTAACCGACCAGCAAGTACATAGCAGCTTGTGTCAAGTTGAATCAACTGTTGAGGTAATGAAATGCTATCTTTTAGAAAGCGTTCATATCAGCCTAATGGAAGTTAAAGGCGTTAAGAGAACTGTGGATTAGCAATCCATCGCCTTAGACATGTTTAGATATCATAAGAAGGACTGACCTTTAAATGATAGGGGTTTTTTTCAAAATTGTTTTCAACAGATTTCAACATGAAACAGGCGAAAACCATTCAAGACTTTACGTAAAGGGAACAAGAGGTTTTCGTTGGCCTAAATTGCTGGGTAATGTAGACTGAACTTTAAAACCCTCACCCGCCGTAAGTTTAACTCTCACAAACCGACGATCGGGTTCGCAAACTGATTTAACTGTTCACGTAATTAAATCAATGTGGCTTAAACCCTTTCACATCTCTAACAAAGCGTTTATTTCAGAGGAACCGAGAACCTTTCGCGTGTGAGGCGAGCGTGTTAACCACTACACCATAGAAACCTGCTCATTTGGATTCTTCGGTTGTTTTGATTGATTCGGCCACACATTTTCTCTTTCTGTGCAACACTACCCAAAGGGGCAATGCTTTTCGCACACTTGCGAGCAGGCCACCTGTCGCGTGTGAGGCTACCTACCACTGTGTGTAACTTTGAAAGTGCTTCATGGCACTTCATGGTAAAGTGCATCACGAAAGAAGTTTGACCTGGCTTTGTATCAAAAGGCACATGCTGTTTCTGCTCGGTTTCGAACCGAGGACCTTTCGCGTGTGAGGCGAATGTGATAACCACTACACTACAGAAACCTGCCTCACACGGTCCCTGGTTGTTTGAACAGATTCTGCCACATATTTTCTCTGTACGCCACACATTTTAAAGGGAAAACCCCTAACGGTCGTTTAAAGTAACCGCACATACTGTATGAGAAAGGCGACGCATTTGCTGGGAATGCATGTATGTGTCTTTTGGAACAGGCAAACCTTGTACGTTGGCATTTAGCCACGATTGTGCTGAAATCCCACAGTGTATGTCCGGCTTTAGCGTTACAACCGTGGTGGGCAACGTCGGCCCTGTAATGCTGCAGTACTGCAGATTTTATTTCCAACCCTGATAAAACCTAGTTTTGTAGTTTTCAGCCGACCCTTTAGACCTTAATTTGCCACAGAGCTACGATAAGAGCTGAAGATAAATTCTGCAGGAATGCGGCACTCCAGGAATGACGTTGCCTACACCTGCGTTACAAGGTTCCAGGACGAACTTTGCGTCAGAAACATTAGCACGCCGACCTACCGCTGCAAGCATGTGGGCTTTTTCTAAGGGGGCACCCGGATTTGAACCGGGGACCTCTTGATCTGCAGTCAAATGCTCTACCACTGAGCTATACCCCCGTGAAACCAACACCACGCTGAAGAATTGAAAAAGCTTCACGTGTTGTACGTCGCAGCAATTAAAGCCATCGTGAGAATGTCCAAGTGAACGTGGGACGTCTCTATCTGCTGTTAAATGCTCTAGCACTGACCTATACAAATTGTGGTAGAGACAACGTATGCTTTCAACCATTCTGCTTATGTTTCCAGTTGTTATGATTCCTGTACTGTACTGTTCCACTTACACTGAACATCAACAAAGGCAACCCCTCAACCTAGTCTTTACCACTTTCTAGACAGTAGGCACGTAGGATGGACTTTAGAGTCTGAAAACACTCAAGTGCCCCCTGAGAATCTGGATTCAAAATGCAGAGTGCTAACAGTAACAGCCTTGAAGTTATTAGTATCTTGCCACCGCTTGCCGTATAATGTCATGCAGTAAACTGGAAGAGTTATTTGAGAAAGTTCCACCACGTTTGAACCCGGATCACTGGAGTCAGCCGACAGAGTTCTGCTTCACGCAAAAGTTTTGGCCTCCAGCATTACATGTTTTTTGCAGGAGGGCTTGAAATTGTGGCTTATACGCCTTGGTTGCAGTTGCAGTTCAAAGGTAACGACAAACGACGAGGATGGGATTCGAACCCACGCGTGCAGAGCACAATGGATTAGCAGTCCATCGCCTTAACCACTCGGCCACCTCGTCCTTGGAACCGCATCCTTTGGGCATTTCCCTAATCCTAACCGACCAGCAAGTACATAGCAGCTTGTGTCAAGTTGAATCAACTGTTGAGGTAATGAAATGCTATCTTTTAGAAAGCGTTCATATCAGCCTAATGGAAGTTAAAGGCGTTAAGAGAACTGTGGATTAGCAATCCATCGCCTTAGACATGTTTAGAAATCATAAAAAGGACTGACCTTTAAATGATAGGGGTTTTTTTCAAAATTGTTTTCAACAGATTTCAACATGAAACAGGCGAAAACCATTCAAGACTTTACGTAAAGGGAACAAGAGGTTTTCGTTGGCCTAAATTGCTGGGTAATGTAGACTGAACTTTAAAACCCTCACCCGCCGTAAGTTTAACTCTCACAAACCGACGATCGGGTTCGCAAACTGATTTAACTGTTCACGTAATTAAATCAATGTGGCTTAAACCCTTTCACATCTCTAACAAAGCGTTTATTTCAGAGGAACCGAGAACCTTTCGCGTGTGAGGCGAGCGTGTTAACCACTACACCATAGAAACCTGCTCATTTGGATTCTTCGGTTGTTTTGATTGATTCGGCCACACATTTTCTCTTTCTGTGCAACACTCCCCAAAGGGGCAATGCTTTTCGCACACTTGCGAGCAGGCCACCTGTCGCGTGTGAGGCGGAAACCTACCACTGTGTGTAACTTTGAAAGTGCTTCATGGCACTTCATGGTAAAGTGCATCACGAAAGAAGTTTGACCTGGCTTTGTATCAAAAGGCACATGCTGTTTCTGCTCGGTTTCGAACCGAGGACCTTTCGCGTGTGAGGCGAATGTGATAACCACTACACTACAGAAACCTGCCTCTCACGGTCCCTGGTTGTTTGAACAGATTCTGCCACATATTTTCTCTGTACGCCACACATTTTAAAGGGAAAACCCCTAACGGTCGTTTAAAGTAACCGCACATACTGTATGAGAAAGGCGACGCATTTGCTGGGAATGCATGTATGTTTCTTTTGGAACAGGCAAACCTTGTACGTTGGCATTTAGCCACGATTGTGCTGAAATCCCACAGTGTATGTCCGGCTTTAGCGTTACAACCGTGGTGGGCAACGTCGGCCCTGTAATGCTGCAGTACTGCAGATTTTATTTCCAACCCTGATAAAACCTAGTTTTGTAGTTTTCAGCCGACCCTTTAGACCTTAATTAGCCACAGAGCTACGATAAGAGCTGAAGATAAATTCTGCAGGAATGCGGCACTCCAGGAATGACGTTGCCTACACCTGCGTTACAAGGTTCCAGGACGAACTTTGCGTCAGAAACATCAGCACGCCGACCTACCGCTGCAAGCATGTGGGCTTTTTCTAAGGGGGCACCCGGATTTGAACCGGGGACCTCTTGATCTGCAGTCAAATGCTCTACCACTGAGCTATACCCACGTGAAACCAACACCACGCTGAAGAATTGAAAAAGCTTCACGTGTTGTACGTCGCAGCAATTAAAGCCATCGTGAGAATGTCCAAGTGAACGTGGGACGTCTCTATCTGCTGTTAAATGCTCTAGCACTGACCTATACAAATTGTGGTAGAGACAACGTATGCTTTCAACCATTCTGCTTATGTTTCCAGTTGTTATGATTCCTGTACTGTACTGTTCCACTTACACTGAACATCAACAAAGGCAACCCCTCAACCTAGTCTTTACCACTTTCTAGACAGTAGGCACGTAGGATGGACTTTAGAGTCTGAAAACACTCAAGTGCCCCCTGAGAATCTGGATTCAAAATGCAGAGTGCTAACAGTAACAGCCTTGAAGTTATTAGTATCTTGCCACCGCTTGCCGTATAATGTCATGCAGTAAACTGGAAGAGTTATTTGAGAAAGTTCCACCACGTTTGAACCCGGACCACTGGAGTCAGCCGACAGAGTTCTGCTTCACGCAAAAGTTTTGGCCTCCAGCATTACATGTTTTTGCAGGAGGGCTTGAAATTGTGGCTTATACGCCTTGGTTGCAGTTGCAGTTCAAAGGTAACGACAAACGACGAGGATGGGATTCGAACCCACGCGTGCAGAGCACAATGGATTAGCAGTCCATCGCCTTAACCACTCGGCCACCTCGTCCTTGGAACCGTATCCTTTGGGCATTTCCCTAATCCTAACCGACCAGCAAGTACATAGCAGCTTGTGTCAAGTTGAATCAACTGTTGAGGAAATGAAATGCTATCTTTTAGAAAGCGTTCATATCAGCCTAATGGAAGTTAAAGGCGTTAAGAGAACTGTGGATTAGCAATCCATCGCCTTAGACATGTTTAGAAATCATAAAAAGGACTGACCTTTAAATGATAGGGGTTTTTTTCAAAATTGTTTTCAACAGATTTCAACATGAAACAGGCGAAAACCATTCAAGACTTTACGTAAAGGGAACAAGAGGTTTTCGTTGGCCTAAATTGCTGGGTAATGTAGACTGAACTTTAAAACCCTCACCCGCCGTAAGTTTAACTCTCACAAACCGACGATCGGGTTCGCAAACTGATTTAACTGTTCACGTAATTAAATCAATGTGGCTTAAACCCTTTCACATCTCTAACAAAGCGTTTATTTCAGAGGAACCGAGAACCTTTCGCGTGTGAGGCGAGCGTGTTAACCACTACACCATAGAAACCTGCTCATTTGGATTCTTCGGTTGTTTTGATTGATTCGGCCACACATTTTCTCTTTCTGTGCAACACTCCCCAAAGGGGCAATGCTTTTCGCACACTTGCGAGCAGGCCACCTGTCGCGTGTGAGGCGGAAACCTACCACTGTGTGTAACTTTGAAAGTGCTTCATGGCACTTCATGGTAAAGTGCATCACGAAAGAAGTTTGACCTGGCTTTGTATCAAAAGGCACATGCTGTTTCTGCTCGGTTTCGAACCGAGGACCTTTCGCGTGTGAGGCGAACGTGATAACCACTACACTACAGAAACCTGCCTCTCACGGTCCCTGGTTGTTTGAACAGATTCTGCCACATATTTTCTCTGTACGCCACACATTTTAAAGGGAAAACCCCTAACGGTCGTTTAAAGTAACCGCACATACTGTATGAGAAAGGCGACGCATTTGCTGGGAATGCATGTATGTTTCTTTTGAAACAGGCAAACCTTGTACGTTGGCATTTAGCCACGATTGTGCTGAAATCCCACAGTGTATGTCCGGCTTTAGCGTTACAACCGTGGTGGGCAACGTCGGCCCTGTAATGCTGCAGTACTGCAGATTTTATTTCCAACCCTGATAAAACCTAGTTTTGTAGTTTTCAGCCGACCCTTTAGACCTTAATTAGCCACAGAGCTACTATAAGAGCTGAAGATAAATTCTGCAGGAATGCGGCACTCCAGGAATGGAGTTGCCTACACCTGCATTAGAAGGTTCTAGGACGAACTTTGCGTCAGAAACATTAGCACGCCGACCTACCGCTGCAAGCATGTGGGCTTTTTCTAAGGGGGCACCCGGATGTGAACCGGGGACCTCTTGATCTGCAGTCAAATGCTCTACCACTGAGCTATACCCCCGTGAAACCAACACCACGCTGAAGAATTGAAAAAGCTTCACGTGTTGTACGTCGCAGCAATTAAAGCCATCGTGAGAATGTCCAAGTGAACGTGGGACGTCTCTATCTGCTGTTAAATGCTCTAGCACTGACCTATACAAATTGTGGTAGAGACAACGTATGCTTTCAACCATTCTGCTTATGTTTCCAGTTGTTATGATTCCTGTACTGTACTGTTCCACTTACACTGAACATCAACAAAGGCAACCCCTCAACCTAGTCTTTACCACTTTCTAGACAGTAGGCACGTAGGATGGACTTTAGAGTCTGAAAACACTCAAGTGCCCCCTGAGAATCTGGATTCAAAATGCAGAGTGCTAACAGTAACAGCCTTGAAGTTATTAGTATCTTGCCACCGCTTGCCGTATAATGTCATGCAGTAAACTGGAAGAGTTATTTGAGAAAGTTCCACCACATCTGAACCCGGATCACTGGAGTCAGCCGACAGAGTTCTGCTTCACGCAAAAGTTTTGGCCTCCAGCATTACACTTTTTTTGCAGGAGGGCTTGAAATTGTGGCTTATACGCCTTGGTTGCAGTTGCAGTTCAAAGGTAACAACAAACGACGAGGATGGGATTCGAACCCACGCGTGCAGAGCACAATGGATTAGCAGTCCATCGCCTTAACCACTCGGCCACGACTACATGCCTTCAGTGATGGTAAACTTTATTCTTTCCCCGTTCCCTACGAAACAGAGCTCTAGACACACCATACTCATCGCCCGAACAGGGACTTGAACCCTGGACCCTCAGATTAAAAGTCTGATACTCTACCGACTGAGCTATCCAGGCTCACAGAAGAGTCCCAGGGCTTCACGCCTCAGGCAAGAACGGGATTTCATTACCATGACCTGTTAGCTACTCTTTGGTCTATGGACAGGGTAAATATTACTAGAATGCCAGAATGGGCGGGTAACTGCTTCAGTCTTCAAACAGAGTGCATATTATCTATTTAAGTGGAGAAATCTTGCTTCTGCTTGAGACTCTCTTTACTTCAGGAAAAGCAGTCTTCATCCAAAACGTCACCAGAGAGGCAACGTTTCTAAGCTCAAGGAAATGTAGCTACGTCTACGTAACATGCCAAAGTGACTCTTGAGCTGCACGAGAAAAAGCACATTTGACAAAACGTGACCCTGGCCGTGAAAACCCAGCTAAAATCTTTTTTGTGATATGGTCTTTTCTACATAAAACCGTCCAACATACATAAAGGGTGTCGTGTGAAAACATCACCGTGATGATTCCCTGACGTAGTTGCTGACGTAGTTGCCAGCGTACAGACAGAATAGATCAGAGCTCCATCGAGTTTATCATCCAAATCCTATTTTCTGACTACCTTGTTCCTATTTATATAATATAACATATTCGTTTATCTCAAGAATACTTTACCGTGACGACTATTGAGCAGTACTACCACGTGAAACGATTTTTCACTACTAAACACCCAGTGTTAGCATATAGCCCGCTAGCATCAACAAACAGGTGCCGGTGTGGTTACCATTTGCCGATCTAATGGCGGACTCATCCAATGTATGCTATTCAGACCTGTCCTCACCTGAGCGGGAAGCTGTGGAGCAGTTGATACCCGGTTATCGCAGATCCTACGCGATGTACAGCGCCCAGTTCACCCAGGCTCCAGACGTCCACAAGCGACCGAGGCGTGCAAAAAGCGAACACCCTACGCGGTGCAGCTTCACGGACCGCGCTCGAGGGAACGGAGACGCCATTGCCCAGAATGAAAGCGATCGGGAAGCCGTGGAGGAGCTGCTGCCCGGCCTTCGCAGATTCAGCGTGCCTCACATCACCCTGGCTACAGATGTCCGCAGGCGATCGGGGCGTGCTGCGAGAGAGCTTCCCTCGCGATGTAGCTTAACGGACTGCGTCCAGGTGACCGAAGACGCCATCACCCAACATGAAAGCGGTAAGACTCCGCTTGTTATTGTAACCTGCATTACTTGCCACATGTACAGTTTAGCTTCTTCCATCAGCACAGAGGGGTTTACTTGTGCTAAGTGTATTGAAGTAGTAAGGCTGACGGATAAGATTGCAGAACTAGCAGCGCGCATCCAAACGCTAGTTGATGACAGCAATACCGCTAATGCTACAAACGCTAATACCACTAATGCTACAAACGCTAATGTCGCTAATGCTACAAACGCTAATACCGCTAATGCTACAAATGTTAATACCGCTAATGCTACAAACGTTAATACCGCTAATGCTACAAACGCTAATAACGCTAATGCTACAAACACTGTTTCGGGTGCGCCTAGTATTAAACATAATACACATAGCTCGGTTCCGTCATCTGAGTCAAAGCGGCCGACTAACTGGGTGACTGTCAGGCGGCACAGTCGTATCCGGTGCCCACCCAAGACCCCCTGGTAATTTCTAACAGGTTCGATATTCTAAGCAATAAACCGACTGAGACGTCTGTTAATAGTGCCTTGGTTATTGGAGATTCGATACTTAGAAACGCGAACATTGAGGCACCAGCCACCATAGTCGATTGTATACCGGGAGCCAGGTCTTCAGACATTAGATCAAAACTTAAAGTGCTGGCTAATGCTAAGCGTAAGTTTTCTAAAATTGTTATTCACACCGGCACGAATGACACCAGACTCCGCCAGTCGGAGATCACTAAAGATAATATTAAAGAGATATGTGAAATTGCTAAAACAATGTCAGACAATGTAATATGCTCTGGTCCCCTCCCCGCCTACCGGGGGGATGAAACTTACAGCAGATTACTGTCTCTTCACGACTGGATGTCAAAATGGTGCCCTCAGCATAACGTAGGGTTTATAGACAATTGGAAGCATTTCCAGGGGAGACCTGACCTGCTAAAGAGAGATGGCCTCCATCCGTCTCAGGACGGAAGGGCGATTCTCTCTATAAATCTGACCAATAGTCTTACTTCTAATACAGTCTGACTATCCAGGGTACAGGTCAGGAAACAGACGGATCGGCTTAACCGTCCGTCTGTTAGCTGCCGTGATATGTCAAGATCACTTATATCCCAGCACTTCGAGTCAATCTTACCAGAATATCAACACATTTCAACTGTATCTGTTCCCCAAACAAATGAATACAGAGCACCGCTTGCCACACCTGGTACAAATCTGATTAATATAAAATTAGAAAACAATACATTACCAGATGAATCTCGAATGTTAAAATTCGGCCTTCTGAACATTAGATCGCTTACCAATAAAGAACCTATTGTCAATGAAATAATTACAGACCAAAACTTAGATGCACTCTGTTTAACAGAAACCTGGCTTAAAGCAGACGACTACATTAGTTTAAACGAATCCACCCCACAAGACTATTATTATAAACACGAACCTCGATTAAAGGGGAGAGGGGGTGGTGTAGCTACAATATACAACAAAATTTTTAAAGTAAACCAAAAATCTGAACTAAAATTTAAATCATTTGAACTAATGTTGTTAAATATGGAAATAACTGATCGTAACCACAAACAGCTCTCTTTTGCCTTAGCTACAATCTATAGACCTCCGGGCCACCATGCAGATTTCCTTAAAGAAATAGCAGATTTCCTGTCTGAGCTTGTAGTCACTGTAGATAAAGCTCTTATCGTTGGTGATTTTAATATTCATGTGGATAACCCAAAAGATGCATTAGGACGTGCGTTTATTGATGTTCTAAATTCTCTCAATATTAGACAAAACGTGACAGGGCCAACGCATACTCGTAAGCACACATTAGACTTTCTAATTTCTGTCACTCGGACTCAATATTAACGACATCAAAATATCACCTCAGAGTGATGCAGTTTCTGACCATTACCTTGTGTCATACACTGTACCTCTAGATAGGATCACTCAATCCACAACATGCTACAGATTAGCCAGAACAATAATTTCCACCACTAAAGATAGCTTTATTAGCACTCTTCCAGACCTGTCCCAAATTAAACATGTAGCAGATAACTGTGACGATCTAGATATTGTAATAGAAAACCTAAACAATGTCTGTTCTAACACATTGGATGCCGTTGCTCCCATTCGAAAAAAGAGAATCAAAGAAAAACCGCCAGCTCCATGGTATGACCATCACACCGCAGCACTCAAAAAGGCAACTAGGAAAATGGAAAGAAATTATAGAAGCACAAAGTTAGAGGTATGGCGTGCAGCATGGAAAGAGAGTGTTAAACACTACAGACAGGCTATTAAAACCGCCAGATCTACCTATCTTAGCTAGCTTATAAATGAGAATCATAATAACCCTCGTTTCCTCTTTAGCACAGTTGCAAAACTGACAAGAAACAAAGAACAAACAGAAACCAGTAGTAAACTTCAACACAATAGTAACGACTTCATGAACTTCTTTTCTTACAAAATTACGGCTATAAGGGAAAACATCGTAGCTACCCAGGCAGCCACCACTCTACCTATTAGTTCACTTAACACTAGACTACCATACGAACATCTTGATTCATTTAAACCTACTACAATAGATGAGCTCTCTAGACTAGTTACATCATTCAAATCATCGTCCTGTATATTAGACCCCGTTCCCACAAAACTACTTAAAGAGGTATTCCCTGTAGTGTCAACCCCGGTTCTAAATATCTTTAACTCATCGCTAGAAATAGGATACGTTCCAACAGCTTTCAAGCTAGCAGTTATTAAACCGCTGATTAAAAAACCACAGCTTGATCCCGGGAGAGCTTAATAACTTTAGACCAATCTCAAATCTCCCTTTTCTTTCGAAAATATTAGAAAAGGTAGTGGCAAGCCAGTTACGCACATTCTTGACAAATAATAGTACATATGAAAAGTTCCAATCAGGATTCAGGCCCCACCATAGCACAGAGACAGCGTTGCTTAGAGTTACAAATGACCTCCTATTAACATCCGATCGTGGTGAAATCTCAATTCTTATATTATTAGACCTTAGTGCAGCCTTTGACACAATAGATCACACAATCTTACTCAATAGACTAGAAAACTATGTTGGTATCAGTGGTCAGGCGCTAGCCTGGTTTAGGTCGTATCTAACCAATCGCTATCACTTTGTTTATGTAAACGAGGAAGAGTCATATCACTCCCTGGTTAAATACGGTGTACCGCAGGGATCGGTTTTAGGTCCTATCCTGTTCTCGTTATACATGTTACCCCTAGGAGACATTATCAGGAAACATAACATAAGTTTTCACTGCTATGCGGATGATACCCAGCTTTACATCTCCTCACATCCCAGCGAAACACACACGTTTTCTAAGCTAACAGACTGCCTTAGCGATGTTAGTGACTGGATGCCACATAACTTTCTTAAGCTGAACTCCAATAAGACAGAGATACTTATTATTGAACCGAATCGCTACAAACATAATATGTCAGATTACAAGTTGCACATAGATGGCTGCACTGTGGTGCCATCTTCCACGGTTAGGAACTTAGGTGTGATGTTTGACAGCAACTTATCCTTCGATAGTCATATCGCCAACGTCTGCCGCACAGCATTCTTCCATCTTAGAAATATCTCGAAAATACGCCATATACTGTCTACATCTGACGCAGAGAAACTTATCCACGCTTTTATGACCTCTAGAATAGACTATTGTAACTCGCTACTCGGGGGATGCCATGCAAATCAAGTAAACAAGCTTCAGCTAGTTCAAAACGCTTCCGCAAGGGTACTTACTCGATCTAAAAAGTACGATCACATAAGCCCAATTCTGGCATCTTTACACTGGCTACCAGTTAAATATCGCATACAATTTAAAATATCACTAATCACCTACAAAGCCTTAAATGGCCTAGCACCCTCATATCTTAGAGAATTACTATCAGAATACAATCCATCACGCACACTACGGTCGCAAAATTCTGGTCTCTTGATTATCCCTAGACTATCAAAAGTGTCTAAAAGTGGAAGATCCTTTTCCTACTTAGCCCCTAAGCTCTGGAATGATTTACCAACCGATGTCCGAGAATCGGACACAGTCGATAATTTTAAATCTAGACTTAAAACTTTTCTCTTCAACAAAGCATTCACATAACTGTTTTAGTAATGGTACTCATCTCACAATAGATAGCTTGTACAACCTAATAAATAAATAAACTAAATCCTCATTTTCGTCAACACTTCAAAGCATGGTAAATGCTATTAATATTCTTAAGAAAAATGTTTAATCTCTCCTTACTCATTTACATATGTGCAGCAAACCATGAGCCGGGCATAAACGTTCAAAAACAAATGTCATGTATAAAATAGAAAAGGCTACATATAAGGAAAAGAAACGCTACTCTGTGCACATACAAACCACAATACAAGGCCAAAACTTCAAAACTAGACCAATAAAACCCCGAATCGGGCCATTAATTGCCAAGCGCAGAGGAGTGATTGAAAGTTATGTATGGCATTATGTTATCACTTGCTCGGCCCTCCTCCTGAGGTTTCTGAGTCGAGTAGGGGAGTACTGTGAAGCCCAGACAGGCATCAGGGAGATGGCTGGCGCAGTCACGTCCCCGTCTCCCCTTTACTCCCTTGCTCGTCCGGATTTCAATAAAGCTCGGTGGGTATAGATTTGTGGTGTTAAGCCCACTAGTCGGGGGCGGGACTTCAGTCCTTAAAAGGGTGTCACTGCATCCATTTCCAAAAACATTCGCCGTCCTGTGCATGTTTCTCGTTCTCCCTAAACCAAACTGTGCAGAGTCTGTCACTGGGATGACGTTGTATCTTCAATACGTATATGTACATGTGTGTGTATGTGTGTATATATATATGTATATGTACATGTGTATACATTGTGTATATGTACATGTGTATACATATGAATGGCCCCTACGCTAATTGGGTTTTGTTTTTCTTTCTTCATGTCTCGTCCTTGTCTCTGAGGACAATGAGACAAACAGACCCAGTTCCGGTAAATGTGAAAGTCGGCACACCTCTGACCCACCGGCAGACCTTCAACGTGATGCCCAGCTGTTGCATGACCAACGACCACCGGCAGAACCCGCTTAACCTCCGCCTAATCTCCTTAATCGTTTCAATGTATATATAAATATATCTCCCAAGGGTTTTTCCCTCCTAGGACTTTTTTTTACTTCCCCGGCTAAGCCTGGGGGTTTTTTTTTCTCCTAGGGGGTTTTTCAACCCGGGGAGGCAGCCTTCTTGGGCTTAACTTAGCACCCTCTTCTTTACGTTAAATTAGCAATACGCATGCTTATAATGTTGATTCATAGCCGCAGCAAATTTAGCTGCTTGTGCTATCGTGTATTATGTTGTGCTATCTGTCGTTTTTCTGTGCTTTCCACTGCTTCTATTAATGTAAAGCTGCTTTGAAACAATCACCAATTGAATTGAATTGAAAAGTGCTTTATAAATAAAGTAAAGAAAGAAAGAAAGAACTGAAATGTGCTTTTAACATACTATCTCTGTATATTCATTTAGTTAACACATATTAACCATTAACCCAACTTTCATGCAAAGATGGGTTCAAGTTTACTACAAGTTTACTTTGTATGCCCGTGTCTGAGTAAACCATGTCAGTGTCTGCATGTGCCTGTGTCAGCATGTGCCTGTGTCGGGTGTGAGTGCATATATGTGTCAATGGTCCTGTCCCAAATGGCACACTCCGGACTTGTGGTCCTCCTCAGAGTCCACACTTTGATGACATCACGTAGTCCAGACTTTAGGGACCCTTAATGCGAGTCCACGTGGGTGCAACGGAGTCGTATTTTGGGACAGACTCGAGCGTCACACCGGAAATAGGTAGAGAAGTTGCCCGTCAGTGTGAGCTCCTCCCTTCCGTCGTCTGATTGGTCTGATTGCTCTTTCGCAAGGACTTCTGGGTTGGTAAAGTGCGCGAAGCCTGCTGCAGTGCGGGCTTCGCTGAAGACCGCATCAAGGGGGCAAAGGAGGCGCTGATGAGCACACTTCAAAGCGTAAAAATGACAGATGGGACACCCTACGGACTCGTGGACTAAGCGAGCACGCGCAATTTAAGGCCACGAGACCGAAAGTCCACATGAAGTGCGCCATTTGGGACAGGGCCTATGTGTGCCTGTAGGTTCACTAGACTGATCTGGGCCACCCACCCACAACTGGCCAAAATGTTGTCTGCCATCCAGGGCCATTATTGCCAACACCTGGCCCATACTTGGCTGACATAGCCAATTATTTTCCATATTTATTAGAAAAGCTTCTACACTCACTTTTTTAATGAATCCAATTTTAATGAAATAGGAATATCTGTCAGAGCCTGGATTTATTATGTAGTTTTTGTTTTTTTTTACTATGAAAGATCAATGAAATACCAGAATGATCTGTTAACAGGGCCATAGATATTTCACAAGAACAAATATATGATGAGAGACAGTCTAAAATTAGCCAAAGGTCTATTTGAGATTTCTTTAGACATATTACTTTTGAACCAGGTAAATGAGGCTGTTGAATCAATGTGAAGTAATCTAAAAGGATCCAATATGTAACGTGGGGCTGCTTACACAAGTGGGAGTGAGACGAATCCAAATGCAAAGAGGTTTTATTAAATAATCCCAAAAGGGCAGGCAAACAAATCCAACAAGGGCTATCCAAAAACGTAATCCAAAAAAACAGGCAATGGTTCAAAATCCAGAACATCCAAAACATCCACCTATATTTTTATATTTATGATAGTACAACGAGATATTATAGTACATTACATTCTTACAGTAGCCCACGTGATTCCTACAAGTTACTGAGATTTCAGATGCTAGAATGTCAGTTAATGTCTCATTCAGATATTGATAATGACCTATTAAACAATGCATTATTTAAAGGCGGAGTCCTTGATGTTTGAAAGCCAATGTTGATATTTGAAATCACCTAAACAAACACGCCCCTACCCCAATAGAATCTGGACCTTCTGTTGATAGACCCGTCCCACACATACGCAACCCGGCATTTGATTTGATTTGATTGGCTATAAGTGTGTTTTGGTAGTCGGCCCGTCTCCTTTTCCAAACCGTTTTTCAAACATCGTGGACTCCGCCTTTAACACTGAAGGTAGAGGTTGTGTGTATAATGTTACTGTCTCTTTTTAATGCATCTCTCTCTTACACACTGTTCTGTTTAAGTATGGGTGCCATTTATATATTAATTCTCATGATGCAAGTTTATTTAAAATACTAACATAAAAATGTTTATGGTTATATTATTTTCACAGATGCATTGATGTGTAGTGATGCAGTGGACAACTGTGAGGATGATACAATCAACATGTTCCTAAACTGTGATGCAGAAACACAATGGGAGGATCCATCCGTCTCTGACCACAACTACACTTTAAAATCACAACTCAACCTGAAACAACCTACATCTGATATGGGAAAACAATGGTGCGGTTTCCCTGACAGGGCTTATGCTGGTCCCAGGCTAAAATGCATATTTGAGCTACAATAATTTAAAAACACCTTGTACTGACATACCTCAACATATGAGTGCCATTGTTTTGTCACAAGATGCGCACCAGTCTTGTTTTTTTGTAGGGTTTGTTTGTAAAAACGAAAATGTCCTAATATAATTAAATCCTAGTCCTGTAAACACTGTCCGAGAAACTGCTTCAATGTGTTGAGCTGGCACAAATTTACATATCTCTGCTAAGAAACAACCATCTTTGTGTCAGCTTTACAGAGGGTTGATATTGCATCCATTACACAGTTGCCAAGCACTTTACCAGTACATACACCAACAGCTTCCAGATATACACTTGGGATCAGCTCCTGATGACTCAGATAAAGCTGTGTCTTAATTTATTGCAGGGTGGTCTTGCTTTACCTGTTGTAAAGTTACATTAAACCTTCATATGTGATCAGATGTCATGCAGTGATAATAAACATTTACAGTGTGATCAGATGTTACCTGTCATGCAGTTATATTAAACATTTACTATGTGATCAGATGTTGTGCAGTTATATTACACCTTTACTATGTGATCAGCTGTTACCTGTCATGCAGTTATATTAAACATTTACTATGTGATCAGATGTAACCTGCCATGCAGTTATATAAACATTTACAGTGTGATCAGATATTATCTGTAAGGAATTTCTTAAAGCAACACTAAAGAACTCTGGCTCTTTGCTCCCCCTACAGGTTAGAAGCGTAATTGTTCATTAACACTGTCGTAAATACTGCAGCATAGCTGGCTCTGATTGGATTGTAGGTCTGCCGTAAAGCAAGTTTTTGTAGTTTTCACTCGAACTACAGGACCGCTACCCGACGGTTGGAAACCTCTTTAGTGCGGTTTTGGCCGATAGAGGGCTGCAAAGCTAATGTGAAAGTGCCATTCACCCTGTTTTGTGTAGATGAACCACTGAAACTTTTTTGGAAACGTTATTTTAAGGTAAAAAAAACCTCTTTGGTGTTGCTTTAAACCATATGTGAGTTTTGTAGATTCCACTTAAAAGGATTTAAGTCTCCTGATTTAAAGGAATAAGTGTTGGCAAGTTTGCAAATGAATTCTATCATGGTAGGCTACCACATAAAAACGAAATAGTTATTGGACTGGCTAAGGTGCACATTTGCTTTAAAAAAGAAGAAATCACTGTGTAAATATTGGTAAACATACTTTTAATAATTTTCAATGCTGCTCCATCAACTCCTGACAGGACGAGGTAATATGTCCCATAGGTTACTTGCCGCGGCCGCTTCATATCGTCTAACGATGAGACGATTGATGGGACAATATAAGACTATCCGAGCGTCATATGAAGTTTTAACCGTCCTCCTAATTTAAAACATTTACAGCAGTAGCGATATTTGTCATTTCGCTAAAGTTATAGTGAACTACAAACAATCTTCTAACCACCAAACTAACCATCGAATGCACTGTGCCATATTAGCAGCGGAAATCGGTTGACAAAATGCGGAAGAGCGAAGAATTAAAAAGGGGCGTGGCGGAATAAGGTGAATACAGATAAACAAGAAGGGGAACGTGAAGCGTGACATGACAAGATTACAAAATAAAAGACTGAAAACAGAACAGGATATCAAAATAAAAGACCTGACAACAAAACAAACAGAACAGAAGTCAAAACCCTTACACAATAATAAGAAACTATTACAAAAATATTTTAAAATGGGATTAATTACATGTCCAGTAATCTGTGATGGAAACCGATCAGTGAAATTACAGTTTTTTGAATAGCTAAAACACAGTTTTTGAAACCATGCACTCATTTTCTAAAAACTTTAAACACAAATCCAAATTTTCAAACAAAATTCACAGAACCCCTGACTCTTCTAGCAAAAACGAACTAAGCTTTAAAATCATAAACACACAAGTCTATAGCCTAATATAAAACACTGAGCATCCATTAGACACTACCTTAAAAATGGAAAACACAACATCCAGGATATAAAATACATGTTTATTGTATAGACCGTTTCATCGGGCGCACATGCAGTGACGCGATAAGCGTCTGGTCCGAACTTCCAGTTTCTGATTGTTAAATGGTCTGTGACTAGTTGCTGAAACTGAACTCTTAAACAAATACCTCGTCGAAAATAACAAATGTTTTGGGTTCCTATGTAATCTACGTGTTGTTTATTTTGCTTGTTATATAAATAAACTACTTTAAAAGGACTTTTATTTATTCTTAGAAAGAGTTTACCGGAAGTTACGTGATGACCACGAAAGCCGCGTGTTTATGTTGTTACTGCTGAAACAATCTATATAACAAAACACTTGACAAATAGTGTTAAAAATCTCTATTACTGTAATCACAAGTTTAGTTCAGTGAATATAGTGAACACTTAACTGTAAGTACTTGTAATGCTTTGACCCAGATAACTCTTATGAAATAGGTGAAAGAAAGAGCTTATAGGCGGAAAGGCTGTATTACGCACATTTAATGGTAGGTTCACAGACAACACAATCCCCTCATACATTTATTATTATTATTAGTTCTTTATTTGACAGGGACAATGGACAGTAATGATACTACCCCAGAATTAGCTACAAAGCTAAATTTCATCTGCTGTCCCTGGGCAGGATTACACCAATTCATCAGTAAAATACAATACAATTTAAACACAATAAAATAAAATACAATTTAAACAGTAATATACATGAGAGATTACTCTTTCTTAGCGTCACAAAATAAACAAAATATAACAGGGAGGTAGAGCACGCTTAACATCTACTGTGTTTCTCATCTCAAAAAAACTCTCAACCCACAAATGTCTGACGTGACATGATCAGTCTCTTAAAGGGCACACTCCACTATAATGTGATACATGTAAATACAGTTGCGATCGTTACATACTGCAAGTAAGTTTTTAATATTACTGTAAGCAGCACTTTAATTTTGTAAAAAGTCAGCAATCCAACGGCAAATTTTGCCAATTGCATCGTCTCTTGGGTGTTCTTCCTCATAGCCTACTCTTCATCTGCCTCTAAGACTATTTCTTATCCATACAATTGGCAAAAAAATACCATTAGATTAAAAGTGTGTACAATTTTGAGTTGTTGTGTTTGCTTGATGACAACTGTTTGTAGTTGTGTTCAACGTTTGCCTGCCTGCATTTATAAAATGAGTGCATTGCAGTGTAAAATGTGTGTTTTAGTGAGAAGTTTGTGTTTTAAGTTAGAGTTTTGCATGATCTGACAAATGGGTTTAGGCCATATGAATTTGAGTGTGGTTTAGTGTTTTAGTAATTCAGAAAAACTGCATTATTAGGAGCCTTGGCGCATTCAAGCGGCTGGTGGCGCTGTGGGCAGTTTTGGCGCAGTGACGTCATATCCCCTGTCAGTGTGAGTGTTGACATTAGAACACTTCCGGTCGTGACATTTGCTGTCGGGTTTTTGTGACATAATTACATGAAGATATAGAAATACATACATATATTTAAGATTTTATAAATTATATTCATAACTAAGTTTTTTAACTCGTGCGTTTCAGAGTACGTGGCGCCAGTGACTGCAGATGTGTGATGTGTTTGTGAATAATATAATCGGAGCCCTTAGGTATTGATCACGTATCGATCAGTGAAGAAGATGAAACGACATGCGCGCAGAGTCAGTAAAGTAAAGACTGTTATATCTGTGGATGAAAACACAGCAGACAGACAGCAGAGAGCACACAAGGAGACAGGTAAGATCAGAATGAGATCAGTCTTTGCTCTTTAATGATTGATTTAACGTTACCTCAGTGCATTTGTCTTTAGAGCGGGTTTCATACAGTACCACGTCCATCTGTTTTATCTACGTTTTTTTTTGTAACCTGTCGCTTATTTACAGCATGACGACGTCATGATACTCTTCTGTAAACAGCTAGAAAAGCATTTTAACACAACACGCGTGCTCTATACAATTAACAGAAAACGTGTTATATAGTCGTGGTGGTTTTGTAACACCTCGCAGTTTTGGTAATACCTGCTTAACTTAACTTAGATAAATAACGTTAAGTGATTCGTACTTCAACTTGCTTTTAAGTAAAAAAAAAGTGATTTCATCGTTTAACCGTTGTATCTGTAGTTAAACTATTGTAATACCAATAGAAATCAGCCATATAAAAAACTTTGTTACAACACACTTTCCATGATTAAATCATGTTTAGTGTTGGATTTATATGTTGTCATTTATGGAAGCATATGGGTAGCTAAATTCAATTTAGAATGTAATATGCATTATGACAATGCAATATGTAAAATGACAATGCATTTCTGTATTTAAGTTTACATTTTCCATGCTTTTATGTGCAATCCTTGGTGCAAAATAGAAATGAAAATGTAATACTTTATTTACATTTTCCATTTTCTACAGCCCTGTTTTAAATACATATTTTAATGCTTTAAAAGTTGCAAAATTAAAATGGAAATGTATTACCCGAACTGATATAATGTGTTTCACATTGTCAAGCAAAAACTGTAGCAAAATTATCATTTAAAGGTGGAAAAGAGGATGTTTGTTTAATACATTTTTGCAATATTACCTGAAACTGCCTTTACTAAATGATAAAAGACTATTTATTAGGCGCACTGAAAGTAATAAAATTAATATATGTCATCTGTGCATAAGGTAGGGCCTTATAAACATCAGCCAATCGTTGATGCAATCATCGCAATCGTCATTGGCCCTCTGGCTTGTCAATCACTGCCATTACGTTTCTTGCGAGAGACGTGCGCGCTCCAGTAACGTTACACGAGTGACGCATGCGCATAGCGCATGAAACTCCGTCTTAAGTTTCGGTTTGTTTTCATTTTCGCTCCTGCTTTCCTCCTCGAATCTGCACCATGGAAGAGAAGAAACCCGAAATAGGACGCAAAAGAAAGAGTTTTTAAGTCGCTGAGAAGAGGAGAAAATTGTCAGAAGAATGTTATCTAACCAGAGTCGTTATTGGAGAAACATTTCAACACTGGAGAGCAATGAAGGAACAGAGAGGTGTCAGACGCGCAGGTCGCAAAAATTCTCTTCGACAGGTAACAGTGATTATTCTTTCTTTGTGGAATAATTATTGTTGTACTGTTATTCAGGTATATCGACGTTGTTCTTGTACTGTAGTTGTAAGTGACCAGTCTGCTACACGCTAGTTGAAATGGGAGTAGCGTCGACTGATCTAACTTTACGTCTTATGTGTTTATTATCATAATTTTTCACATAATGAATCCACTGACGCGACACAGCATATGTCAGTGGTAAACAAACACTCGTGTTCAAAGACTCGTGCACGAGTTATGGAAGGCGTTTCCTAGAAATGAGCTGTAAGGAGGGAGGCTGTTCTTGCGCATGCGCTTATTTAAAAAACTCAGTAACGGTCTTTGGATTCTCAGTCGGCGGAAACATCCTCTTTTGCGCCTTTAAATGTAAATTTCCCTAAATGCATTTACATTTACGGGTGGGAAACTTGGGATTGCATTTTCATTTACAATGCATGCAATGGATGTAGCAAAATTAAATTGGAAATGTGTTAGCTGGATTGATTAGATGTGCTTTACATGGTCAAGCAAAAACTGTAGCAAAATGATCGTTTAAATGTAATTTTCTCTAAATGCATTTACATTTACGGGTGGGAAACATGGGATTGCATTTTCATTTACATAGCGCGCAACGGATGTAGCAAAATTCAATTGAAAATGCATTCCGAGTTGACCACGCCCCCGCCCTGTGAATCACTGCGTCAAGGCGGGGCCAACAACTCCCATTGCCTGGCCTCTCACGTGGGAAACATGGCGGCAGCAGGGCTGATTGAGAGTGTTATATTCGCTGACCGATTAAGTGAAGCATGGACAGAGAAGTGTTGGTGTTTGTGGTGATTGTTGCGTGTCTGTGGGTGGCGGAACTGCAGCGTTGTTTGGTCCTCTCGCCGAGTTGTCTGCATTGTCGGACGCTGGTTCGCCTCGCACTGTCGTGTGGCTGCCTTTGCATTCGGGTAGCCTGCGGATGTTTCTGCAGCGAACATTTCATCACAGTTCAAATAAACACTGACTGTTACATGTATGTGAATGTATTTTTACGTTGAAAACATTGTTACATTTTTTAAAGATTTTAAAATACAGATAATGGTGTTATAACCTCAGACGGAGCGAATGATAAAAGGTATATAGGCTATATATAACAGACTATTCTTAATTTAGTTTGATATGTTTTTGTAGAAGAAGAATAAACATTCTGTTCCAGTTAAAGTCTTTAACAATTATGCAATAATGGATTATCATCTAACTATCATCTAACAAGAATAACCATGGTTTTACTACAGTAAGGTTTAAGGTTTTTTAAGCTATTGGGTGCTTGGTTTTCGAAACGATCTTGTTGTAACCATGATTTTGGCTTTAACTATAGTAAAACTATGATTAATTTTCGTAAGGGTCCAAGACGGAGTCATTGCTTGTTTTACTGTTTGCATCTCCAGCAATCCGGTTCATAACCAGAGCACCGCAAATAATAATTTTTTTCTAAGTTTCGTTTCATTCTCCATGTCTGTCTCGGTTAGCTCGGTTATCGGTAAAAAGAGGCTAATTTCTCATGATGCGGAGCACGTCTAAATAACACGCGATTAAGTGAAATCAGAAAACCCGGTGTTAAAGGGACACAAGGCAAGTCTGAGTATTATTTCTCTACTAGCTTCCCCTAGTGTCTGGGAGTAAATGCTTTCTATATCTGAGACTTGACGAGACTGAAGGACACTGGGTCGGATACAGCGAACTTGCAAGTGGGGTATTCTTCCTACAGACGGTAGGGGCGGGCGAGAGAGTCTTCATTCGTCATGTAATGAGTCATTTAACCATATACAGACTTACGAAGATGATTTATTAACATAAAAATGCTGCCTTGTGTCTCTTTAAATCTCGAAATAGGTTACTGCGAACCGAATGGCCAAAACAATTAGAAATACATACAAAATAATTTTCATGTATACTTCTTTACATAAAATAACACGGATCAATTGATAACGCATTAAATGACCATTCTATATTACAATGCCTTAAACCTGCGACACGTTAAAAAAATTAATAGATTTTTTTCTTTTCGAATAATTATTGCAGATCGACTAGTCTTACACACCCGGACATCAGCATATTGACCCGATCAGACCAAACATACATTTAACTTATGTACCTTTATACACTTTCATAGCAGAAGCGTAGTGAAGGCTACTGACCTGTGGCCAGTGACGTCGTCTTATCTTATTCACTACTTTTAATGTTCTTATTTATTTATATCCACAAAAGTTATTAACAAAACATACATTAAAATTAAGAAACAAATTAAATGAAATTAAATTCGTTTTAATGAAGCAAACAAAACATGTGAAGTAAAATTACGTTTAATTGTGGTAGTCGTAACAGCAAACAGTAAAACAATTAATGACCCTTACCAAAATGAACCGTTTTACCTTAAAGCAAAATAAAAAACATGTTTACTACAGATTTTCTACAACCATAGTTAAACCTTACTGTAGTAAAACCATGGTTATTCTTGTTAAATGATAATCCATGCATTATTGTTAAAGAACAGAATTTTACCGGAACGGTTCTTCTTCTTCACAAAACATGTCAAAAGGTATTTATGTCGAAGTTCAGTCTGTCTACCTTTTTTCACTCCGTGAGGGGTTTTAGCGCTGTTTTCTGTGTTTTGAAATAATTAAAAAAGATTTGGACAGTGTTTTCGGCGTATAAATGCATGCATGTGACAGTCAGGGTTTGTTTGGGCTGTGGTGGAATGTTCGCGGGGGAAACATCTGTAGGCCCTCGGTGGTAAAAAAAAAAAAAAAACAAGAGTAATACAAACCGTAATCAATTTTTTTCACAATAATAAAATCATGGCTAATTTTAAGGATTAACTATACAAAATGATACCTGTTTGGAAGACAGGGATGCGCACCTGTCAATATTAACAGAACGAGGCCAGAGACAACAGGGAGTAATAAATGGAATTATGTGTGCATCTTTGAATACTGTAAGAATATTTCCTTTAAATATATTATTTGTCATATAAAGTGTTGAGAGATAATAATGTTTTTTCCACTGTCATTGCTTATTTTGACCTGTTAGTGTGGTTAAAAGCGTGTTTGGCGCATTTACCTTAAGAGTTTATTTCAGTAATATTGCTTATTGTTTTATAATAATACAATTTATATCAATCCTGCTTCCTTCTCTGTTTATTCATTTCATGATGCTGTTATGTTAAGTCTAATATTCAAATCATATGCGGAATAATGTGTGCATCTCTGAATAACTTTGAAAATAATTTTGTCAACATTTTAGAAACAATAATGTTGTGAAGATATTTATTGCCATATGAGACGTTTATTGCCGTTGAATACTCTCGTAGGAAATATAATGTGGTATACTGCAAAGTTACACTGCTAATTTTTATTAATGATATATGTGGAGATAAATAAACATTTGCAAATCTGCTGATTTGATCCATTAATTTCCTGACCACCAGGCTAGAGATTTTAAACATCATTAATCCACACTTACTAGTCTATCAAATAATATAAAGTATATTGTTTTGTGAAAAAAATGGTGTTATATTGTTTTTGCGCTTTTCCGCAGGAAGTGTCAATCACACAATATTTTTATAGTCAAAAGCAGCGGTCAGCAGCTGCAGCGCACTGCAAACGGAGTGTGAAAGCACAAGGCGGCTGCTTGACAAATCTAACCGCATACATACTGCAATAAACACATCAAAGGCCAACAGGCTATGCCATTTGTTGAGGGGTCGTTCATTGATCCCCGTATTTTTGTAAATCCTAGACATGTTGGACCTGCCGAACGGGTTGAGCACTTTACTGTGTTGAGCAGAAAGGCTGCACAGTTTGACCAGCGGGAATCGGCCGCACATCAGGCTGCCAGATTGTGTTGCTAACTCGCAATGTATAACTATTATCAGACCGGCGTTCGCAGCCTCAAAACACTGCCGGTCCACCGGGAAAAGTCCCGACTCTCCCGATTGCCGCTCCGCTACTTGAATTCGAAAGCACGAAAGGCAGCCACAGGACAGTGCGAGGTGAACTAGCGTCTGATAATGCAGACAATTCGGTGAGAGGATCAAACAACGCTGTAGTTCTGTCACCTACAGACACGTAATAATCTCCATAAACACTAATATTTCTCTGTTTATGCTTCACTTAATCGGTCAGCGAATATAACACTCTCGATCATCAGCCCTGCTGCCGCCATGTTTCCCACGTGAGAGGCCAGGCAATGGGAGTTGTTGGCCCCGCCTTGACGCAGTGATTCACAGGGCGGGGGCGTGGTCAACTCGGAATGCATTTTCAATTGAATTTTGCTACATCCGTTGCGCGCTATGTAAATGAAAATGCAATCCCATGTTTCCCACCCGTAAATGTAAATGCATTTAGAGAAAATTACATTTAAACGATCATTTTGCTACAGTTTTTGCTTGACCATGTAAAGCACATCTAATCAATCCAGCTAATACATTTCCAATTTAATTTTGCTACATCCATTGCATGCTATGTAAATGAAAATGCAATCCCAAGTTTCCCACCCGTAAATGTAAATGCATTTAGGGAAATTTATATTTAAATGATAATTTTGCTACAGTTTTTGCTTGACAATGTAAAACACATTATATCAGTTCGGGTAATACATTTCCATTTTAATTTAGCAACTTCTAAAGCATTAAAATATGTATTTAAAACAGGGCTGTAGAAAATGGAAAATGTAAATTAAAGTATTACATTTTCATTTCTATTTTGCACCAAGGATTGCACATACATGCATGGAAAATGTAAACTTAAATACAGAAATGCATTGTCATTTTACATATTGCATTGTCATATTGCGTATTACATTCTAAATTGAATTTAGCTACCCATATGCTTCCATAGTCATTCAGCCGGTGCCGTGTCTGCAGTTTCCTCATTACCAAAACCAAATACATTCATTTATTTTAGATTTCACTAAATAAGGCTGTATTTTACTAGTTTGTAACTGAATTAGTGAGTAACATTTGATCCAAGGTTTTGTATTTTTATCCGCGTAGAACTGACACGCTGTTAAAATTTTTGCAAGCTGCACGTACGGCTACGCAGAGCTACGCACAGGATAGACCTTTTGCGTGTTTGCAAACAAAGATGACGTTTTTGTGGGCGGAGCCCAACTGGTGGCAGAAAGTGAATGCCTCTCAATAGCTGTGTGAAGTGTTTTAACATTAAACTGTGATTTTTAAGCATCCGGTGTTCTGTAGAAGTCTGTTTCCCCTATGTTTCACTTAAGTGTAATGTTTCTTATGACGTTTTCACCAAGTTACGTTTATTTTTTAAATAAATTAAAAGTTTAAATGGCTTGGCTACTAATTGTGTGCATGTATGTAATCTATATGTATTGTTCTTTATTGGTAAATCAATTATTTTTATAGTATGAATCGCTGACGTACTTATAAGAGCAATATCATGTATTCTGTATAATATCATTTATTAAATATTTCATAATTTTCCTGTTTTCAATTTCTTCCTTATATTTATAGCCTACGTGTTTGTTCTAAAACTATTATGTTTACATACAAATTAGGCCTGTTTATATATTATTAACACTTTACATCGTGTGTGTGTGTGTGTGTGTGTGTGCTATGTTTATATATTTATTAGTAAACATCATAATTTAGAACAAACAGGAAGAAGACATAGGCTAAGATATAAGGTAAAAAGAAGTAATAGAAAACTGAAAAAAATAAGAAAACTTTAATAAATGGTAATATTATTGATATGTAAATGTCTGTAAGACAGTTTAAATGTTTTTTGTTAATAATTCAAGTTCACTTCAATTAATGAAAATTTAAACAGAAGGTTAAAAATGTAACAAGTAATGTTCAGAGAATGTGTATGTGCATGTTCCTTTAAAACTACGTGATGTACACGTGACGCTAGTGTTCTAGCGCGGGACTATGGAATTATGGGACAGAGCGTAGCAACGACATGGACACGTTAACATGCTGACATGATCGGCTTCCACAAATAACTACGATTTATCTGCATGTGGTTCAAAAGGCGCACACGTTTTCACGGTGTTTGAAGAGAGAGCGAGTGAGAGAGTGTGAAAATAAATTCAAACGACATCAGTACGATGCGTGGGCATTATTTTATTGAACCAGTGCAGCTACAGTGAAAACGTATCGCCAAAGAAGATTAAAGTCAGAGAAATTAAAGAGAAGATTGGCGATTATCTGAAGAGAAGACTATCGCTGAGTGTGGGCGGAGCATCAGTTTGCTGATTAAGAGAAGACGGGAGTGTTGGCTCCTGGCAACGTTGAAGACAGTACACTGATTCACCAAGAGAGGGCGACATTCACCAGCGTAGACTACGGTTTTGCAAATATCCTTTACAGCCAAGGCTTCAAGTGCAACGTTACTGTAATATATTACTCTCTATGAACAGGAGAGTACGACGGTATAAAAATATCAGGTTTGACTTTGCTATCTCTACAAATTCATGAACATTGGACAAAAAGAAACTGAAAAATAAGGACTTGTTAAAATATATACCTGGGTTTAATTGAACATCATTTACATTTATTTCAACTAACTTGTTATAGCTATCATTATCACTATTTGTTATTGTTCTATTGTTGTTCTTGCTTTAGTGATGCTATTCTAGATGTTATAATCTGTTTGATTTAAATGGTTTAAGTGTGTGCATTCTGAGAAAGTGAAAAAAAAAATGCAATAAGAGTTTATGAGTGAAAAGTAAAATACTAATATTATACTGACATAGTCACAAAGGTATACACAGAGTTAGCAAATACTTGGTGACAGACAGTGTTTAATATAATGTCAGTTCATAGAGAGACATCACAAGTTGAGGAACATACTGAGCAAATTGAGTTCATTCAGTCAGAATTGGCCACAACAGAAATGCACCAGATAGCAATAGAGTCAAATTCTGTCACATCCAAGAAAAAAGAACCTAGAAAGTTCTCACGGGATAGAAAATTAACCCCCAAAATGCTGGAGCTTAAGCAACAAGAGGTTTCTCAGAAGGAGAACAAATTCATTAAGTTATATGGAAGCTGGAAAGAGCAAGTGAAAACCACACGTATTAAACTCAAAGATGAATGCTCTGACAAAGACTTATGTGACATGCTTGATGCTGTAGAAGAGCTGTAAATACAAATAAGAGAACTGTATGAAAATATTCGATCCCAGTCAGCACCTTCCCCTGACATTAGAAGAAAAATGGATTCCTGCACAGCAGTAACAGCAGATTTAATGGGGTTAATGAAAGTACGCATGAGTGAAGTAGGGATGGAAGAATTTGATGCTAAGGCAGAAAATGCTAGACTTCATATGGTGCTTGACAAAGAGTATGCCCAGTCAATATTTGAGGCTTCAATTTCCAAATCTAGCGCTCAAAGTAACCACTCAAGGTGTTCATCCGTACAACCAAGTGTCATAACAAAAAGAGCAGAGTATGCTGCACAGCTCGCAGCAAAGCAGGCTGAAATAAAGATGGAAGAGGCTATTGCTGCACAAAGGCAAGAACTTAAAAGACTCGAAAATGAAAGAGATCTGCAAGTAATAGCAGCTAAGCTTAAAGCATACTCGGAAGCAGATTCAGGCGAAGCAAGTAATCAAAGCAGATCACAAAGCAGTGTAGAAGCTTATCGTCCTCCAGTTTCTGAAAAAGAAATAAAAAATGAAAAGATTTGTGAGAACTATGACAACGTTCAAACAAACCATACAAACAATGATGCATCGTTAGCACAAGCCCTTCATGATACAATGGTACTCACCAGACTTCCAGCACCCGAGCCCTCAGTCTTCTCAGGGGATCCACTTAAATTCTTAGAGTGGAGCGCAAGTTTCAAGGCATTGATTGAAAGACGATGCACAAATCCAGCTGATAGGTTGTTCTACCTACAAAAATATGTCAGTGGAGAAGCACGATGTGTGTTAGAAGGAAGCTTCTTTAGGAAGGATGATAAAGCTTATGACCAAGCCTGGGACGCACTGAACTCTAGATACAGACACCCCTTTGTGATTCAGCGGGCATTTAGAGAGAAACTGAATAACTGGCCAAAGATAAGTTCAAGGGACTCAGTTAAATTGAGACAATTCAGTGATTTTCTGACAGCATGCAATAATGCTATGCCATATGTCAAAGGACTTCAAGTGTTAAATGACTGCGAAGAAAATCAAAAGATGTTGCAAAAACTTCCAGACTGGGTGACTTCTCGTTGGAACCGCCATGTGACAAAGCAGTTGAGAAAAACAGAAGAATACCCTAATTTCAAGGAGTTTGCTGAGTTTATGGCCCAAGAAGCAGAAATTGCATGCAACCCTGTAACATCCTTTAGTGCTTTGAAGTCACCAGAAGAAAAACCAGCTAGAGATGTAAGACGACAAAGAGCTAATGAATTGATCACAAACGTGAAAGCACCAGATAAGTCAAACTCAGAGATGAAAGCTTACACTCCTGTAGAACACAACACAAAAACCTCAAATGGAACTAAAAAAGTAAATGTCCCATCTTCAGGTTCAAACCCAGTTCCTTGCATGTGCTGTGGAGAAAACCATTCTATCCACAAATGTCAAAGGTTAGCTAACAAGCCAGCAGAAGACAAGAAACGATTCATATTTGACAACAACCTCTGCTTCGGCTGTCTTAGGAGAGGACACAACTCGAAGGATTGTAAGAGTAAAGCTATTTGTGCCATATGTAAAAAGCACCATCCAACACCACTGCATGAAGACCGTTCTTCTACCACAGCAGACACATCTTCTCATGCTCTGCAATCTGAAGAAACAACTTCTTCCCTTTCTTGTTGTGTAGACAGAGGTGATGGTGGGAGCACATCTATGATAGTGCCTGTTTGGATTTCCTTGATCACAGCTCCAGAAAAAGAAAGTCTAGTGTATGCTTTATTGGACACACAGAGTAGTAACACCTTTGTAGATCAAGAGGTATGTGAAGAGATGGGAGCAAGTTTAGAACCTGTTAAGCTAAAACTAACAACAATGATGGGAAAAGATTCCATTATTCAGAGTGAAAGAGTTAGTGGGCTTAGAGTTAGGGGGTTTTCCTCCCAAAGTCTTGTCAACTTGCCACCTGCCTATACCAGAGATTTCATCCCTCTTGAACGTTCTCACATTCCGACCCCTGAAACTGCCAGAAGGTGGAACCATCTGAACAGTATAGCACGAGAAATTCCAAAGTTGATGGATTGTAAGGTCGGAATATTGATAGGCTATGACTGCTCCAGGGCACTGGCTCCACGACAAGTAATTATAGGAGGTGACGATGAGCCATACGCTATCAAGAAGGACCTGGGATGGAGCATTGTTGGCAGCTCACCACAGGTTGCAAAGTCATCAGAGGTTATAGGCCTGTGCCATCGGGTATCTGTCAAAGAAATTCCACTATTGACACCAGCCACTGTCATCAGAGCCCTAGAATCAGACTTCAAAGACACAAGTCCTGGGGAAAAATGCATATCACAAGATGACATACATTTCATGCAATTACTGAATGAAAAAATATGCTACAATGCAGATGGGCACCTGGAAATGCCCTTACCTTTTAAGACACGTCCCCAACTTCTAGAGAATAAGCGATTGGCTCTACTAAGACTGAAGCGTCTGAAAGGAAGACTTGATAAAGATCCCAAATTCAAGGATGACTACATTAAATTTATGGAAGGTGTATTTGAGGATGGAGATGCAGAGAGAGCCGAGCACTCACCCAGGGCAGGAAATACATGGTATATTCCTCACCAAGGCGTCTATCACCCCAGAAAGCCAAACAAGATTAGGGTTGTGTTCGACTGCTCTGCCAAATACAATGGCACGGCCCTTAATGATCATTTGCTATCTGGACCTGATCTTACCAATGGCCTAACGGGAGTGCTTTGCAGATTCCGCAAATACCCAATTGCAGTCATCTGTGATGTTGAGAAAATGTTCCACAGGTTCCATGTAAGCCAGGAGGACAGAGATTACCTACGGTTCCTGTGGTGGGAGCATGGGGATACGAATTCTGAGCCAAAGGAATATCGTATGAAAGTCCATCTTTTTGGAGCGGCATCCTCTCCTGCCTGTGCAAATTATGGAATGAAGTATCTTGCTAGCCAAAATGAAAATGAGTATCCTGCAGCAGCCAACTTCATAAGGAAGAATTTCTATGTTGATGATGGCCTTGCTAGTGTAGAAGATGTGGACACAGCTATCAACCTAGTGAAGGAAGCACAAAATGTGTGTGCTAAAGGAAGATTGCATCTTCATAAGTTTATCTCTAACAACAGAGAAGTTCTGGAGTCAATTCCTGACAGTGAAAGAGCTAGTGGAGTTCAGGATGTGGACCTCAGTCATGACAACCTCCCTGTCCAGACTGTGTTGGGAGTAAAGTGGAGTGTGGATAGTGATGCTTTCTCCTTTAAGGTTGTTCTGGATGAGAAACCAGTGACTCGGCGAGGAATCCTCTCAACTGTAGCCTCTGTGTTTGACCCTCTAGGCTTCCTAGCCCCCTTTCTACTGCAGGGAAAGAAAGTACTACAAGAGATGTGCCAAAAGGGCATTGAATGGGATGAACCACTTCCCGGAGAGTTAAGACCCCAATGGGAAAGCTGGTTAAATGATCTAAAGAACCTGGAAAAGCTTCAGATCCCAAGATGTTTCATTCCCAAAAATCTGGGAAGAGTGCAGAGAACTGAACTCCATCACTTTTCGGATGCGAGTAGCCATGGCTACGGTCAGTGCACCTATATACGATTGCTCAGTGAAGACAAAGTCCACTGCTCTTTAGTCATAGGTAAAGCAAGGGTTGCACCCACAAAAATTGTTACCATACCTAGACTTGAGTTAACAGCTGCAGTGGTCTCCTCAGCAGTCAGTAGTATGTTAAGAGAAGAGCTAGAGCTCAAAATTGACCAAGAATATTTTTGGACTGACTCTAAAGTAGTCTTGGGTTACATCAATAACGATGCTCGAAGGTTCCACGTCTTCGTTGCCAATCGAGTCCAAAGAATCAGAGAAGCAACAGATCCTGCACAGTGGCATTACATTGATACAGACCAAAATCCAGCGGATCAAGCATCCAGAGGCCTCAGTGTTTCAGAGTTGATTAGTTCAGACTGGCTTACTGGACCAAAGTTCTTGTGGAGAAGAGAGATTGTCATGCCCAAGTCAACCCCAGAGCTCATGGTGGGAGATCCTGAAATCAAAACAACACAGGTTCTGCAAACCAAAGTAGTGCAAGAGGACAATTTCTTGGAGAGATTTAATCGCTTCTCAAAATGGCATACAGCATTAAATGTGGTTGCTTGGATCCAGCTCCTAGCAAAAAGAGACAAAATACGAAAGCCCATAAATGTTGAAGACTTGAGAAAAGCCAGCATTGTGCTTATAAAATTAGCACAAAGAGATGCCTTCAAAAAGGAAATGGAAATACTGAGCCATGACAAACTGCCAAATAACCATCCATTGTTCCAGCTTGATCCAGTGCTACAAGATGGTGTCCTTAGGGTGGGAGGGCGACTGAAGAAAGCTAACTTACCTCTGGACTTGAAGCATCCAGCCATCCTACCTAAGGCAGGCGTGGTCACAAATTGAATCCTGGGTTACTGCCATGAAAAAACTCAGCATCAAGGCAGAGGGCAAACCCTCAATGAACTGAGAGCTAATGGTTACTGGATCATTGGTGGCAGCAAAGTCGTAGCCAGCTACATAAAACAATGTGTTACATGCAGGAGAGCTCGCAGACCAACAGAAACACAAAGGATGGCGGATCTACCTATTAATCGTACTGAACCATCACCACCCTTTTCATACTGTGGAATCGATTGTTTTGGGCCCTTTCACACCAAACAAGGTCGCAAAGAGCAAAAGAGGTATGGTCTCATATTCACCTGTCTTTCATCCAGAGCAGTTCACATTGAAATGTTGGACGACTTGACGACGGATGCCTTTATAAATGCCCTACGGTGTTTCATAGCTATTCGTGGAGCTGTGAGAGAAATCAGGTCTGATCAAGGCTCAAATTTTGTTGGGGCAAAAAATGAACTGTCAAGAGCACTAAGGGAAGTGGATAAAGACAGACTGACTGCTTACCTAGCCCAAAAACAATGTGACTTCAAAATGAATGTGCCCGATGCCAGTCATATGGGAGGTATTTGGGAAAGGCAGATCAGGACCGTTAGGAGTGTTCTAAGCTGGGCCTTATCGCAGAGTGCTGGCAGATTAGATGATGCTTCTTTAAGAACATTCTTCTACGAAGCCATGTCAATTATCAACAGCCGCCCACTGACCGTCAACACACTTAATGATCCAAAAAGCCTAGAGCCCCTTACCCCAAACCATTTACTTACCATGAAAGCTTCTGTTCCGCTGCCTCCACCAGGAAAATTTGTAGCAGAAGATATGTATGCAAAGAAAAGATGGCGCAGGGTACAATATCTTACAGAGCAGTTCTGGTGTAGATGGAGGAGAGAATATCTCGCAAACATCACCCTCAGACAACGCTGGCATTTTCCAAAACGGAATGTGAGGATTGGAGATATTGTTATTCTCAAAGAGGAAGAGATTCCACGCAATGAATGGAGGCTTGGAAGAGTGATTGATGCTTGTAAAGATGAAGATGGGTTGGTGCGAAAGGTCACAATACAAATAGGAGATAGAAAGTTAGGTAAAGAGGGTAAAAGACACAATAACCTTACCATTCTGCAACGTCCTATCCATAAGTTAGTTGTACTCATAGAAAACAACTAAAGTGTGTTCCATTAGAAATAATTCCACACTCACACATAAACAATAGAGTTTTGGAAACCTTAAATGGATGTAAGGGTTTTATAAATAATTGTTTCTGGTATGTTGTTCTGGAATTACTAGATTTATTCAAACATGTGCATTACGTTTTTCATAAATCAAAGTAATTGGTGGGAGTGTAAATGTCTGTAAGACAGTTTAAATGTTTTTTGTTAATAATTCAAGTTCACTTCAATTAATGAAAATTTAAACAGAAGGTTAAAAATGTAACAAGTAATGTTCAGAAAATGTGTATGTGCATGTTCCTTTAAAACTACGTGATGTACACGTGACGCTAGTGTTCTAGCGCGGGACTATGGAATTATGGGACAGAGCGTAGCAACGACATGGACACGTTAACATGCTGACATGTTCGGCTTCCACAAATAACTACGATTTATCTGCATGTGGTTCAAAAGGCGCACACGTTTTCACGGTGTTTGAAGAGAGAGCGAGTGAGAGAGTGTGAAAATAAATTCAAACGACATCAGTACGATGCGTGGGCATTATTTTATTGAACCAGTGCAGCTACAGATAGTATGAACTCATTCAAATCTTTAATCTTTCTAAATAAATTATAAACGTAACGTGATGAAAACGCTATAAGAAACACATAGAGGAATCAGACTTCGACAGAACACCAGATACACAATCGTCTATCGGCACAACCCTAGCAAAGATGACAACAGGGCAAGCACAAAGGTAAAGCTAATCTTGCATTTAGCGATGACACTGGTAGTGACGATTCTCTCAGACCAATCAGTGATCTACAGTGTTCAGGGCCGTTTGAAGGAATTTGGGTGCCCCAAGCAAAATGGACACGGAGGCCCCCCACATGCACGTAAAGCCTTCAGCATAGCCATACAGTTTAAGTTTACCCAAACTTTATATAAATAAAAATGGTTTACAATGGCAGTAAAACTGACTATTATCAGCTTAAATAGAATTTAGTTGGACTTGATAGCAGAGGACAGCAGAGATCACGTGGTTGGCTGGCTGCTGTCAGCGACTACTGAGAGGGGCCCTCTTTAGGGGGATCCCGATAACAGTGTCATTGCACTTTACTCCATTGACTATCAAAGGGGCGCTCACACAGTTTGTCATTGCATTTATTCTCAACCAGTCGTTGTCTTGGGGCCCCAGGCCAGATCGAGGCTCCAAGCAATTGCTTGGTTTGCTTGCCTTGTTGCGACAGGCCTGACAGTGTTTTCACTTCACGTTTTAGTATCAGCTCAGCTCGCTTGGAACCTCAACTGCAAAAGCCCTCAAAAGTGAGCTGACCCAACACTACCCTGGGGTTAATATGTGATGGAAAGCGTCATTAAGGTTAATGGCGCATTCACACGGGGCGTAAGCGTTGATGCTTCCCATTCACTTTTATTGGGTGACGTCAAGCGTTGGCAAACTGAATTGTGGATTCGTCAGCGCCACGTCACTGCTGTTGCTCATGGCAGAAGTTGAACATTTCTTAACTTTTCAAGCGTCAACGCGTGCATTAGCCAATCAGATGCCTTATGCAAATAACCTAGGCAGAGCCAGCCAATTACGTTTATGGAAGACCGGAGCATGTGCACTGTGATTGGCTGTTGGCCACGCTTCAGACAAGCCTTCCGTTAAGCGTTAAGGCTTTCGCCGAATGTGAATGTGCCGTAACTCTGGCTGCAATTTAGAGGGCTTTGTCTCTGGTCCTGAATGCAGCATTGCAGGCATATAAGAGAGTCGTTACATCTATTCATACAGGACTTCTGGTTAGGACTGGGAGATTATAATATTTTGTTTTTCAACAATCACACATGGAGATGTTTTATGTGTAATCCTTATAACTTGTAAATCTAAAAGAAATACAAAATCAAGACTTTACTATGACCCCTTTGAAATTCTACTTCTTGTGTTTTGAACTTGGACATTTGATATAAAATACTTTTGGAAATTTGCTGTTATGCTGTACTGTTTATTTCATGGTACTTTTAATTCTTGTACTTGAAAACATTCAGCAGTCTGCGATCAATAATGAGCACAGTAAATGTCTCTCATAGCACACTACACTCATTCTTCTCTCATAATAAAATCATTTGCAGACAAGTCAGTATTTCATATGAACATTTATTTATTTTTTAAGTAGTTTTTTTAAACTTTGTATGATAATACTACTGTGGCCGAGAAGTGCAGGACAAAACAACAAATTAAAAACACAACAACAAATCCAGTGACAAAATAACAAGTAAAAAAAAACAACAACAACAAATCCAGTGATAAAACAAAACAACTGACTTGTCGTTGTGTTTTCTAATTTGTTATTTTGTTTTCTGACTTGTTATTTTGTCACTGGGTTTGTCATTATGTTTTTTGACTTGGCATTTTGTTATAAAATTTGCATTTGTGGTTTTAATTTGATGTTTTGATTGGACTTCTCAGCCACTGTATAATACTGTTAAAGCTCACTGTTAACACACGCTGTTTCTGCATTTCTGATGTTAATCTGAGTAGTATTACATCCTTTATATCTCTGAAGAGCCTTTAGTTTAATCAGGTTTATAAAAGAAAGATTAGCTTTACCGAATCTTTCCGATAACGTATGGAAAAATGAAGAAGGAGGAGTTACTACCACGGGAGGAGCGAGTAAGGGTCATGCAACACTATACAACACTGTTTTAACTTATGATTCACTACATGTTCGTGTCATTTATATAATCTGCACTCGCCTATTTCCAACATAACACAGAAGTCTTACTTAACGCATGCAACTCATGACCCCGTTGGGAAAATCCAGCGCATCAAACACACACGCAAAACTCCGCTGCTACCCCAGATAATAAACTATATCCATTGTTTCCAAAAGACTGGCTTTCTTCTCCTTACATCCAAAAACACACTTCTTCTTTTCGTTTTCTGGGAGAAGTGCCCATAAAAAGAAGTGATACGTATAGAAACCCTTGAAACGTCAGCTGAAAAAACTTTCTGAAACTTGTACGAACCCTGGCGAAGTGCATTCGGCACAGAAATACTCTGTAACACGTCCAACTGCTTTTTTGACACTTTGCCTACGTTTAGCATGAGAGAAAAACTCTATAACTGTGTTAATCAGTCAAAATGCTTGAAATATCATTGAACCACCCCTTTAAAACTCTTTATGGTGATAGTATTTAACTTTTATGGCCATGCTTTATATTGTTGACTCTTGCATGATACCGTTATTTCTGATTTTATGTTGTTTTGAGTACATAAAACATGTAATTATTATGAATATTATTAAAGCCTTTACTTATTCACAGGCAGGGTGAGCAGTGAGTTTTGTCGGCTGTGTCATGGGAAGTTTTCCACGCGGAGATTGCGACAGGCATTTGCACAACTGCAGGGAGACTCCTGTAGCGTTTATCCTCTGTTCTGCACAGACTTCCAGCAGCTCTTAGGAATTCCCATGATCAGAGATCCCAGTTTGTCCCAGTTTATCTGTAACAACTGCCATGCTCAGTTCTACAAGTGCCACAGTATCCTTCTGGACTTCAGGAACAGAGTCAATTTGACGCCCTTCTCCAAAGACAAGTAAGAAGGGCACCACATTAACACAACTTCTACATGTCTAGCTTACATTTTATCCCAAACCACAAAATAAATTAGAAAATCTTAAAAAATTTAAGTCCACACTTTGGCTGTCTTGTTTACCTAAGTCTCGAACAAACAAGCCATCAGGCCGCATATGAGTGTTTTTTTTTAGTACAATTTTTACATTTTGTATAAGCAAATGTTTAAAGGGGTCATATTATGAGATTTTTTTAAGATGTAAAATAAGTCTTTGGTGTCCCCAGAGTGCTAATGCGAAGTTTTAGTTCAAAATACCCCACAGATAATTTATTATAACATGTTAAAACTGCCACTTTGTAGGCATGAGCAAAAGTGTGCCGTTTTTGGGTGTGTCATTTAAAATGCAAATGAGCTGATGAAATGCAAACACTAATCAAAATGATGGTGGTTTGTTGTAATTGGAACTCAATTGTGCTGTCTCTCTCTCTCTCTCTCTCTCTCTCTCTCTCTCTTTCTCTCTCTCTCTCTCTCTCTCTCTCTCTCTCTCTCTCTCTCTCTCTCTCTCTCTCTCTCTCTCTCTGCACTAAATGGCAGTGCTGTGGTTGGATAGTGCAGATTAAAGGGGCGCTATTATTATAATTCGCCTTGCTACTTACCTCACAAAACAGGCGAATTCTGAACATTTTTTACATGCTTGCAAAGAATGGTTTACCCAAACAAAGTTACTGGTTTGATTTTTTTTTTTTAATTTTCTAGGTTGATAGAACCCAATTATAGCACTTAAACATGGAAAAAGTCACACTATGACCCCTTTAAAGGGGACATTCCACAAGACGTTTTTAAGATATTCAATAAAACTTTGATGTCCCCAGAGTACATATGTGCAGTTTTAGCTCAAAATACCATATAGGTAATTTATTGTGGCATGTTAAAATAGGCACTTTATGGGTCTGAGCAAAAATTCACCGTTTTGTGTGTATCCCTTTAAATCCAAATGAGCTGCTCAGGTGGGCGGAGTCTCAAGCGCTCGTGCTGTAGAAAAGGCATTGCATTCTCTCACGAAAAAAGTTAGTAAGAGATGTTCAGCATTATATATTTGAGCAAGTTTAAAAAGTCAATCATCTGTTTTATGCATACTAAATACATGTTTATCAGCAGATGGGGAACATTGTGGAATAAAAATAAAGACTTTTAGGTCTCATGCTGCCAGTGTTTGAAACACTTCCACAAACACTCAGAAGTTTACTTTTTAACCAAACCACATGAGCACATTTAAATGATCTGTAATAAAACAACACGTTTAATGCTTAAACTTTAGAGACACAAACAATAAGCATAAACATGTCATTTGATCTATGATAGTGGATATGCGTTGTTCTCTCACTCTGTCTCGTGCAGTGCATTAATCCTCGTGTTCATTCATATAAACTTTAGAGAAACATATTAAACAACATACTTGTATTGATGAAAGTGAACCGTCGGGTTGCTCTCTCTCTTTCTCTCGTTTGTTTGCTCACTCGCTCTCTCTCTCACTCACTCTCTCTCTCTCTCTCTCTCTCTCTCTCTCTCTCTCTCTCTCTCTCTCTCTCTCTCTCTCTCTTGCACTAAGGTAACGTTAATCCTTTAGAACGTTAATTCAACCTTTAGAAAGACCATTTAAACTACAAGTTATAAGATTGTACTGTTTGTGTTTGAGGGAATACAAACGTGTCGTGCTGTCAGTCATTCTTTCTCTCTGTCTCTCTCACTCGTGAGGCAGCGTCATGGCGGTATCATTATAGTAAGATCCCCTTACTACGTCATGGGGGGAGCAAAATCCGAATGACCTATATATTCACATGCTTGCAGAGAGAGCCTTACCAAAACAAAGTTACAGGGTTGCTATTTTTCATGTTTTCTGGGTTGGTAGAAGCACTGGGGACCCGATTATAGCACTTAAACATGGAAAAAGTCTGATTTTCATGGAATGTCCCCTTTAAATAGGTGTTATCTTTACTAATCGATTGTACATGTAAATATTATAAATGTATATTCTCGTCTAAACTAATCTTAAAACTACATTTTGCGACTCAGAGACAGTTATATTAAGAAACTGCTATTACATCTATTGAGTTCTGACATTGAAAACAAATAGCTGAAAGGGTAACCTGTCATTCTGAGCTTCAAGTACATGGCACGTAAATTTCTTGTAAGGTGGTATTAAAAAGGTCTTAAAAAGTAGACACCCTGTGAAAGGTAAAAAAGGTTAGTCTGGAGCCCTGGATTTTCTTTTACCCCAGTTTTAAGAAAAGTATGATATGCATAGAATTTTGTGCTAGTCCCTGCTGTCGGGATTGTAATAATGACAAGATTTTGCAGTCTTTGTGAGACCTTTTGCACATTAATCTTCATTTTCAACAATATTCAGCACAGTTATGTCAATAATATATAATATTCAACATTGTCCAGCCCTATAAAAAGTTAGATTAAACTTTACTCGTACTTTATACTCTACAGTATATACAGCTTTGTTTACGGTTTGTATATCCACAGTTCTAAGTGGATTAGTGTAAGTGTAAGTGGATTAAAGTGGGTTGAAGTGGATTTAATGCATGTCCTAGTCACTTCAATGCTGACTTATGATACACGAATGACAAGTAGTAACAAAATAAAAATGTATCTGTTGTTTTCATTGTAAAACAAAAAACAGTCATGTATTATACAGGTTTGTGAGATTTACTCAAATATTATATGTGAGCAAATTTATTGTTTTTAACATTTTCTTATCACAATGTCACCTTTAGGAACAATACTACACACTCATCATCAAAGGAAGACATCTGTTTATTTCGTAAGTACATGCTGGTTAATGATAGGGGTGCACCAATATATCGGCCGATAATGCTTGCTATGCTTCTCAATGAATTACGGTGAAATACCACTACATCCAAAAGCCAGGGGGCGCTCTCATGCAGAAACTCAATATGCGCTGCAGACGAAGAACCATACACACGCAGCTATGACACGCAGCTCCAGGAAATGGCTTAAGGATATATTTATATTGCTGTTCTCTGGGGCTGGGGAAATTTTTGTTTTATTTTTCGATGAATCGTTTTTTTACGTGGTCGATTAAACATCGATTCTCAAAGGCCACAAATTGATTTTTTTAATGATCCTGATCCTGTTTGATCAAGGAATGTTTTAACTTGTTTCAGCATAGAGACAGAGCGCAGTTATGCAAATTTGAAAACCACGCCCACCGGGGGGGAACGCAATCCAACCGTCTCCATTGACTTTGTATTGCGAGAAGCCGCCTCCTTGTCATTTCTGGCTTATAACAAAAAAACGAATAATGCTTAAAAGCTGCTGTGTGACAATATGTACAGCTAACAAGCCAAAGAACCCAGAAATAAGTTTTTATAAGCTGTCGAGCCGTAAAACCCAGTCTTTAAGGAGAATAAAGTGGATCGCCGACTACGTTTCCCCCTAGTGGATGCAGTTCTACTAATAGAAGTACTATGAAAAGTTGCCTGTTTCCATTTTTGTGTCTTTAAACGCTCGTTTTTTGGGGTCGACAGCTTATAAAAACTTATTTACAGATTAAACTTAAAAACAGAATAATACCTAAAAGCTGCTGTGTGACAAGGTGTACATCTAACAAGTCAAAAAAAAAACAAATACGTTTTTATAAGCTGTCGACTTCTAAAAACGAGCGTTTAAAGACACAGAAATGGAAACAGGCAACTTTTCATAGTACTCCTATTAGTAGAACTGCGTCCACTAGGGGGAAACATAGTCGGCGATCCACTTTATTCTCCTTAAAGACTGGGTTTTACGGCTCGACAGCTTATAAAAACTTATTTCTGGGTTCTTTGGCTTGTTAGCTGTACATAGTGTCACACAGCAGCTTTTAGGCATTATTCAGTTTTTTGTTATAAGCTAGAAATGACAAGGAGGCGGCCTCTCGCAATACAAAGTCAATGGAGACGGTTGGATTGCTCCCCCCCCCGGTGGGCGTGGTTTTCAGGTTATGACGCGCTGCGCTCTGTCTCTATACATTTTTCATCTTGCATCAAAATTGTATTGTATTTGACATAATTGTATGCATTTGAAAATTAGAGATGGGTTCTGTTTTAATGTACCCAAGACAAGTGTACCTAAAATAAAAAAGTGTAATATACAGGTTGGTGGCTCTTAATTTCTTTTTATTAATTACATTTTTTTTCAAATGCATGTTTTAAACGACTCAAACTAACAGTGATTTCAGATCGATAAGTACTAACTGATCAAAAGCTGTAGTACATGAAATAGCTGTGAATAATATCGTCTGTGTGATTAAGAATAGTTATCGGCCACGTATTATTTGCGTATATCGGCATTTATCGGTGCACCTCTAGTTAATGATAATAATCATGGTTTATAGGTATTCCTGTAAGTGTTCTTGTCTTATACTTTTTGTCATTTGATAGCATCACACATTACGTCGGACAGCAGATGTTTGCACAGTTTGGTGTCGTGGGCTCATAGTCATGCTGAGAGCTGCCGTTCCTGCCCTGACCTGCAGGAGGTGCTGGAGGGACAGTGTCGAGGGACACTGAAGGCACTGTGGGGATGTGTGGATGGGCACACTTATATGATGAACACCGGTGCTGGTCAGCCTGAAAGTAGCCAAGCCGAACCAAACAATGAAAACCACCATTCAGGATCCAGCCTTGATGGCAACCAGACGACGAGATCCAGTAATGGTGCTTCACCTCAGATTCACAGCACAAAAGATGAGGAGTGGAAGTTCATCTCAAACTCTTTTTACTGAGGTAAATTAGCCATTGAAAGTTAATACATGGATATTAGAATAAAAGTGAAATCACCAAAACCTACTCAAAAGCTAAAACTGAAGCAAAACATGATAACGAATAATTAATCTGTGAAACATGGTCACATGTACACTTAGGTTTGGTTGCTCAGTCCTGCTTTCAGTTTATCACATGATGTGTGTTTTCCCTTAAATTCAGTAGAGGATACAAAAATAATTGTACTATTGCTGGTGGTTATTCTTGTTTCCCAAGTAACAACTAACAAATTAGTAACAGTCCTTTTAGTAAATGATGAAAGATAGATGACTTGAACTCCACTGCTTTACTCTCATTTGTAGTTGCCTCTGAAAGTTGCATAAAATTAATCTATTCTTAACTTTGTCGTCCACTTTCTGATGGTTCCATTGAAATAAACGAGATTGCGCAGCTTTGCCTTTGCTAGTCGCTGACTGACTGAACCGTACCAGAGTATGATTGTCCCCGCTCCCTGCACTCACTGTACACTTTATCATCTGTACCCAAGTACGCTTATGTCATTAAAAGATGTGATTGTTTTAAAGAAAACTAAGTTAAATTTAAAGCGTGTTTAAATAAATAAATGAATACATTTTGGTAGTTGTTGCTTAACAGTGTAAATAAGTTGGGAAAGGAATTCGAGGCCACCCTGAGGTTTTGTCTCTTTTACGCTGGTAGATGAAACCGAGTGCTTGGTTATAGTGCACCCTTACTGTATGTCATAATGTAGCATGTGATGTGATTGTGTTGTTCATCTGTTAGATGTGCAGAACTGTGAGACCTTGAGTGATCCAGTAACAGCATCTGTGATGGAAAAACATCATGCAGACATTGAGCTTTCAGACAGGTAACATTATCTTTATAAGTATAAAGAGAGTGGATTAATGTTAGTTTTCATTAGATTTATCTTGTCTGTATGGAATATTCTTACCATCTGATGAAGATCCTGTTGCTTTGGTCATCATGTCTTCTAATGTCTGAGATTAAAGTCATCTACAGTGCACATCACTACTGTTGACAGCCTTGGCAATTGAAAAATGCGGTGGAAAAATGTCTCTATTGATTAACGTTTTGATTAAAATATTGTTTCTTTAAGATATTATTCTGTCTCTCTGAGATATCAAACAACTGCAAACATAACACAAAATCTTTTTTTTAAATATACAAATTATTAAGCTGTAGATAAAAGCAAGTTTTTCTTACCATTGTTGTTTAAAATCAGCCAATAATTAGGACATATTATATCCTAGCAATCAAAAGGGCCAGAAAAATGCATCAGAAATTGTGGTGTGTAATTATTTTAAGTTGGGTGAAAAAAAAATTATGCTCTGCACTTGTAGGATTTCACAACATAATACTATGAAACAAGGAGTAAAAAGCAAAACTATTTGTATCCATAGATATGTATAAAGGCTAGATATCTGGCCCGCGCTGCTGGCCAATTGAGTGGAACGTCCGCATTGGCCGATTTTTAAACGGTTTGGTTTGTTATAAACGTCAAAGATTTACCTATGACACTGCATACTTTTACTTAAAAAAAATTCATGAAACATGTTAAAGCATCCTATAAACGTTTGTAAGAAACCAAACCGTTTGAAAATTGGTAGAAAATTGAGCAAGTTATGGTCATTTAAAAGTACACGCACTATTAAAACTAAATGCTACGAGTGAGCGAGCAGCCTGTGTTAAGGTGGCCGCCAGGTGTTGACGTTAGAGACTCTGCCATAAAACATCTAGCCTTTATACATATCCATGTTTGTATCTAGCAGTATCGATGTATACGTTTTTTTTTTATGGAAAAAATGTGTTGAGTTTGGAATTGATTTTTTTTTACAAAACATTAAAAGAGTAAATAGTTGAGACATTTTTCACAGCCTTTTACAAACTAACGGGGCATTCATACGTTAACGCTTCCCATTCACTTTCAATGGGTGACATCATGCGTTGCCGAACTGAATTGTGGATCCTTCGGTGTTGCGTCACTGCCGTTGCTTGCGGCAGAAGTTGAACATTTCTCAACTTTTCAAGCAGCAACGCGTGCGTCAGCCAGTCAGATCACATTATGAAAATAACCTAGACAAAGCCAGCAAATTAATTTAAAGGAAGAACGGAGCATGTTTAGCGGCCACTGAGAATGGCTGTTGGCCACGCTTCAGACAAGCCTTCCGTTAAGCGTTAACCTTTTCGCACTGTGTGAATGTACAGTAAGGGTGCAAATATTAGTTGAGTACACTGTATTAGATGGGGATGCTAAAATCGATTTTTTTGATTCTCTATTCATCTTGCAATTATTATAACGATTAATGACCCAATCGTCAATTAGTTTGACAACTAATCAGTACGTTTTAAACAATTATTCAGTTTTTCATTAACTTATTCACTAATAAATAAAAAAATCACTTCAGCTTTTGAAATAGTTGTTTTGACGACTTTGAGCAGGTAGTTCTCTTATGTTTTGGATTTCTGTCCAACCCAATTTCTGTATATTTTGCATTTTGAAGTAGACGCTATCTGGCGAAGCTCACGCTATTTAATGTGCACTTCCGGTTTACGATACTTTCGAGTTGTCCTAGACGCGACTCGACGCATTGCGACGCTGAGCTGTGCGGCCGGTGTGCGATCCCCTTCAGACTATAGTACCTAAAAGTGTTACTATAATAACACTATTTATTATCACTATCCTGACTCCTAAGCTTTATTCTAAGAAAAATAAATCATCACATTACTGTATTTACATGTTATAATAAGGGTCCATGAATCATAATTAACTTAGGGGTGTAACGTTTTTTTGTGTGAAGAATTCTTTATGTAGAACATTTTTTACAGAAACAGTTACAGTCATTAAAGAGCTTACGTATTAGCTTTAAGAATCAGTATCAGGCATTGGCACCTGCCAATCATGACGACAAGATATCGGTACCCAGTATAGGCTGTAAAAATCCTGTTTGGAGCATCCCTATTTTTCATAGTTACTGAACTAATTGCGGAGGTTGAATTGATGATGTTTGTTTGTTTCAGGAACTGCTTGAGTGAGGATGATGAGTGTGAGGAGGACAGGAGGAAGAATGGCTCATCTGAGGAGAGCTCTGATCTGAGCCTTGATAAATGGTAATAGCTGTGATTAATGTATAGATGCAGCTGCATCACTGTACATCAAAGCAAAATGTATGTCATGTGAGGCACAGAAAAGACATGATTATTATAGAGGCAGTAATATTTCATCTTTTAACCCCCAGGGGTCAACTTCATTGCCGGCGATTACACTTCGTTTTATTCTTATCAGTGCAAAAGGGACTCAAAATACTCTAATTTTGGACATAAAGATATACAGTTATACCTGATTCAAAACTTTAAAGTTTTTTTTGTATCCACTCATAATATAAACAATAGTTGTTAGATTAGCACAAGATGCATGTTCTGCTCTTTCTCTTAGTGAAGTCCTTTCTAAAAAGTGTAGCAAAGTGAACTGTGACTTAGCAGATACCTGTCAGACAAACAAAAGATAAATGTCTACATAATGCTTAGAATCTTTAAATTTAAATAATGTAAGTGAAATCGAAAACAAATATTCTCACTTCATGTAATCTGTACGGTAACAACAGGAGAGGATCTTTCTTTTGACACTTTATTACCTGACTTAAGATGACAACATGAGTTGGGTGATCCATATGCATGGCACATACCCTGCAGTCAAGGGACAGTCATTGGCATAAAAAGCATCCAGTTTCTCCATTCAGTGCTGTGAATGCGTGTTTTAGACTAGACTCTGATTTAGACTAGGGCTGGACCAGAATATTGATTATTCAAATATTCGTTTGGGAGCTTGGCATTCGATTTTCTTTTTTTAACATTAGTGTGAATGCAGAGACTGCCAAGCAGGAAGTGTGCTTTATGCTCCCGCTCTATAGGTGGCGGCATGGCACTGAAAGACTGGTTTGAAACAGCCACAAGAAGATCACGCACGTTTAGCTAGAGGCTTGGCTGTATTCACATTAATAATGTTGTCAGTTACATAAAATTTCTTGCAAAAACAGATCGACTTGCTTCACAAGACGTCGATATGTCACTAGGAGTCACAGGGATTACTTTTATATTGTAATGTATATTTCTGCTTTTGACCTCTCAAAGTGGTGGATTTGCAACAGTTTCTGCAAAATATCTTCTTTAATGTTCTACTGATGAAAAAATAGTCAGTAAATAAACTATTAAAAGTATGCTACCGTGTTTTTTACATTTATTTTTTATTCGTTATTGTTTATTTTGTTCATCTTTTATTTAACTTTTTTCCCAACATTGATGAGCTATCTTATCAATTAAGAGAAACTGCTTCCCTGCCAATGATGAGTTTTTACGACAATCCATATTTCTGCTATGATTCACTAGATGGTGCTTTTACCCAACTTATAAAACACTGAACCATCCTCTGATCCAAAACTAGTAAAACTGTGTATGTTTTATTCATCCCTGGGGCTGGACAATAATTGGATATCAATATATTTCACAGCGTATTTTTTATTTATGTATTTATTTTTGTACAATGGTCACAACCTTGAACTTTGAATTAAAAAATGGAATCGTTTATGCTGCCACGCCCCCATGTCACGTCCGGTTGGCTTGCCAAGCAGGGATAAAAACACGTGTTGAGTGCTGCGAGTAAACCTTCTCTAACTTGGCTAGCTACAGTCAGTTAAAAGATAGCATGCCAGATGCAGAAGACACCACATGAGCTGCTCTTAACACGGGAAACAAAAAACAGCAAGCGCCTCCCGCCTTCAGCTGAACTCAATCAGAACAGAGCAGCAGAATGGTGTTTGTGACAGGACCGATCGTTTCTCTGAACTGAGATCCATTTCACATCAACATGACTTATTGGGGTATAGTCTCACAATTTCGTCTGACAGTAATAAAAACGCGCTTTTAAGGTGCTTTTTAAGGTTCATCTGACAGGAAGTTTCATTTTATCAGGTATGTGCGTGTACCATATTTTTCCACTGGCAGCACGACTAACATGGCAGGCCATCTCCGGGTTCAAGGTCAGATATTATATTTCATAAAAGTCTAGTCTAAAAAATGGCATAGCATTTTTTTTGTGCTTTAAAAAGAATGTAAAAATCGAGAATCGAACCGTGACCTTAGAATCGAAATTGTAATGGAATCGAGGATTTGGAGAATTGTGACACCCCTAATAATGTATGTTTATATTAGTGTGAATGATACAATCATCTCACTCTCACAGTTCTTCAGAGGAGAACAACAGCAAAGAGCACAAGACAGTGGAAACTAAAACCAGGAGGAAACCTGGACCAAAGCCCGGTTGGAAGAAAAACATCAAAGCAGAAAGGTAAAATAGTGTTTGATATTATGGAAATATTCATCCTCAGTAGCAATGTTATGGCATCTTTTTAGTTATTACTTTGGTTTGTAAACAATGTTTCTGCATGGATCTTTTGACATCTAAACATCACTGGTATTTTTTAAAACATTTTATCTGGTATAAAAACTGGTTCCCAACTCTACTTCTGATGTTAGACATGAACCAAGCAATCTCAAGTGCAGATAACTGAGCTTTAACCTCCTAAGCTATTTTGGGTTTAGGAAGAACCAATAAATATAATAAACAAATATTTTTCTTAGAACATGAAGCATTGTATTTGTGCTTGTTTGTGTACAACAGGTTCCAGTTACACAGAATTAAGTATTATGGTCCAAACAACAAAAAAATGTGATGTCCATGTATGTGAATTTTTTTTTTTTAAATGCAATGCATAATGCTGTATGTGCTGATATAGCACTACTCTTTCTCTATGATCAGGTTTCTCTTTTAGGTCAACTGTCATAATGGTAGATCAACAGGTTTTAAAGTCTTGTTAAGCTGCTGCAGTAAATTACCCGTCTGTGTGAATTGCTGCAGCCCCACATTACAAATCACAAAACCTTGATGTGACAAGCAGTATGTTTACACAACACTTTCGTATAATATTTCACTATATCACAACTGTTTGGTATTCGACTAAGCACAGCATTACAAAACAATTCTGCATCATGGTTTGCAGTACAGTTCTGTTCACTGCTGAAAATGCAGTTTACCGCAGTCAGTATTGTTAGGATGTGGGCTTCCTCTTTGAATACACATGTGGGAAAGAAAGTGACAGAGGGTGTTTTTATCAGGTCAAATCAAAGCATTTATTGGATTTAGGAACCAACCCTAAATCCTTTACTGTTTACAGACCTGCACTCTTCACTAAACTAGTAATACATTGAGTATTGATGTGTTTTTGTTTTGGATGCATTTAGATGCAAATGTCTCTCCCACAGTAAAGTCACAATGTACATTAAGGGAAGTTACAGTATAATAATTTTAGCAATTTTCCTTTTGGCAGTGAGGATTTTTTTTAAGTCTAAAGGCAATTTTTGTAATAACCTCTTCAATGTCAAAAGATTTCAACAACTTTTGTGTTACATTTTCTAACATAAAATAGCATTTAAAATGTTCTTTGGAGGTGCCATTTAGTGGGTTTCAGTAAACACATTGCTGCTTTTCAATTAGGGAGGAGCTGCCCACCATCTATAAATGTCCTCATCAGGGCTGTACAGCAGTGTATAGAGGGGCTGATGGCATGAAGGTATTATAAGACCACCACCATCATCATATCATCATTATCTTCATGTATGTTTCTGCAGTGAACTTACTTAATGTGTCTCACTCAGAAACACATCAAGGAGCATCACGAGGAAGTTCGGGAAAGACCATGTCCACATCCAGGGTGCAACAAGGTCTTTATGATTGACAGATATCTGCAGAGACACGTCAAACTCATTCACACAGGTACAAGAGCACCTGAGAAATATGGGCTTTCCGTATTTTGTATGCTTTAAGTACAGCAGATTTGCTCAGCTATCAGTGAGCAGATAGGGGGGGCCGAAAGCAGATAAGATTGAAATTATTTGGTCTTGGGGCAAGTAGCCGCATTCCTTTACACAACTACTCTCTAAGTCCATTCTGGTCCATCAGCTTTTTCAAATCCGTGAGCATCTCCTTGATGTTATCCATATTGCGGGTCATTTCCAAGTTGTTATCCAAAATGACCGCTCTGCCCACTGCTTCAATCATCCCGGACAGCTTTTTTTGGCTTTGGGCAGCTGTCCCCCTCTTCTTAATTTCTCGATAAACCAGGGCAAAGCCTAATCCAGTCAGCAAACCCCATGTTATCATGGTTCCGAATAGATAGATATCTTCAATGTCCTCCACGGAAAGAGCCGCCAGACACACGACCCGCCACCTCTCCCATGCGTCCATCGTGTAGCCAGCTGCGAACGTTCCGGCAGGGCAGACTGGTTCCCCCAAACCCAAGCTTCTCGTCGAGAAGATGGTGTCAGTTGCGTTGAGAGACCAGTTGATCAAATCCATGATTTTTAGTTTCGAGAGCAGTGCGGAGAGAGTCTCTCAAAGTTAAGACACAAGACTATACGACACGAGAGGAGCAAAGCAGAGAAGGTTACGGTGAGGAGAGGAGATAAAATGCGACCGCCTTCGCTGAGAGTGCTGGTTTTACCTGGTTTAGATATTATTTACATAAACAAAGTGGTAACGACTGGATAAATGAGGAAATACATACATTTGGGTTAAATATGTTAAATACGGTGCACCACAGAGATCAGTTCTAGGCTCCATCCTTTTCTCGCTATACATGCTGCTTCTAGGAGACAATATTAGAAAACATAACATCAGTTTTCTTTGTTAAGCTGATAATACCCAGCTTTACATCTCTTAAGAAAGTGGAAACACACACCATTTTCTAAGCTGAAAGACTTATAATAAGAAATTAGTAGATTCTAAGATTAAGAACCTCAGTGCAATGTTAAAAAGCAATTTAGACTGTAGTTTGATACAGCTACAATTTTTAGTGTATGTTGCAAAGCATCTCATCTTAAAATGGATGATGCTTCTTCAGATACTGAGAAGTGTATTCATGAGAGATGCACTCTTGAGCAAACTGATGTGTCCCATATTAACACTTATCATTTGACCTGGTAGAAGAGCAGTGATGTGATGACCAAATAACCAGGATGTAATTGTCATTGTCCTGGGAAGCCATCAAAACCAGCACAAGGGTCGTGGCGAGATCCACAGTGAATATATCTGGGGTGGCATGTAATTCCCAATTCAGCACAATAGTCTATATAGACTGTTTTAGCAGTAACAACAAAGCAGCTTTCGTGGTCAACACGTAACTTCCGGTAAACTCCGCTAAGAGTAAATAACAATAAAGTACTTTTAAAGTAGTTTATATAACAAGCAAAATAAACAACACGTAGAATACCTAGGAAACTAAAACATTTGTTATTTTCGACAAAGTATTTATTTAAGAGTTCAGTTTAGCAACTAGTCAGACCATTAAAAAAAACCTGATCAGACACGTTATCGCGTCACCGCATGAAACCGTCTATAGACAGCTCTTTTTCCAGCTATTGCTGGTGTATGTATCGTATAAAAAATGTATTAAATGGTTTGGATAGCGATATGAACGGTCTGATTATTTTTGCAACTGCTATATGCTATTGTACATGTATTTTGCAATAATATCATATATTTAGGAGGATAGGAGGGTGCCAAACCATTTAGAGATTTAAAAACCATCACTAAAATTTTGTACTCAATTTGGAGGTGTACCGGCTGACGTTTTTCTAATTTCTTTGTTGTTAGAGGTGAGGAATTACATCTGTGACCAGTGCGGTCAGACGTTCAAGCAGAGGAAACATCTGTCTGTGCATCAGATGAGACACTCAGGAGCCAAACCGCTGCAGTGAGTATGAATCTGTTGATTTGAGTTTTTTATCACAGCGTTTCATCTTCAGAATGTCTCTCTGTGTTTCAGGTGCGAGGTGTGCGGCTTCCAGTGCCGTCAGCGGGCGTCCCTAAAATATCACATGACCAAACACAAGGCAGAGGCTGACCTGGAGTTTGCGTGTGCAATATGTGGCAAGCGTTTCGAGAAAGCTCATAATCTGAACGTGCACATGTCAATGGTTCATCCTCTCATGCAGGGCGGCAGTATCTCCATCCCTCCAGATTCAGCCGCCAGCAACCTTTCGACTCAGCTTTCTGACTTCAGACCAGAACAGACGAACTCAAACCCACCAGATATGAACTATGTGCTGGACAGTTTACAGTCCAAACTCGTGGACAATGCCTTGTAATTACTTTCAGATTAGAGGACTCGTCAGTATTTCAAACGCCTAATGTGCATCTCATGAAATAGTAAGAGATGACAGCTCTGTTTCAAACCCTACAGAGTGGCCTTATCTTGTAAGGCAGTGACCTTAAAGAAAACATACATTTGTATTAGCAGGAAGTCAGTCACACACTGTGTAAAGCACACAATTGATCAGTGCTTGAAGTGAGCTGGCTATTCGGTTCAGTACCAGTATATGTATGTATTTGTGTATATATTTAATGTTAATAAAGTTCATGCAATTGATTTTAAATATCTTTAAATTGGTGCCTTTGAATGCAGTAAGCAGGATATGGATGCAGCGTTTGCCATTTTGTTTTTCTGGTATGAACAATAAGGTAAACAATTAAAATAGTAATATTTTATTAATATAAATCCTTCTAGTATTCTAATCCATCCATCACCAGCAGGGTTTTACAAACATTTCAGAGGATCTTGTGAGCTTTAAAGATATTTGTACAAAGAATTTACATGCTACTGAAGCCTGTACAAAGTCTTCAAAATTTACTTTTCAATTTAGCTTAATAATAAAAGTTTTACCATGTTAAAATTGATGAGGATTTCAATAAGAAAAATGAGATCTAGAATGAAGCAGAATGTTTCCAAAGTGCCTTTGAATGAGAAATTGTGTTAAGATGCTATCTTGGTAGGCAGCACACTGTGTTCTGGAACAGATCTAATCGTAGATTCTCATACAGTAGACGTCTCCTGATAGCAGTACATAATGTTTTTCACATCAGTCCAGCAAAGAAAGACATCTCAAAGTGAATAACGTCCATTTACTAAGAATAAGAGGTTATGTTGAAGAACATCACACACAGCAGATCAGATGTAGTTGTCTCCGTTTGTTGTGTTACTCATGTGAAGTGTACGTCGCTTCTGGACGTGCTGCTGAGAGCCGCTGAGATCTCTGAATCGAACTGCTCATAATCTGACTCCAGCTATGTGACAAACACACAAACAATGACATCACATTCACGTAGGAACTGACAGCAGAGAAACACTATAAGCAACATAAACATTGCAATTGATGTTTCATTTGGCATTTCCAGGCTGTAAACACATTAAACAGAATCAATGATCAAACTGCAGCACATTCGGCTAAGTGTAGACAGCGTTCATGGTCATTTGTGACCCTGCCTGTGAAAACCCAGACAAAGTAATTTATTTGTGATTTATTGTTTTCTGCATTATGTAAAAAAAATTTAAGCTTGATATCTTTAATAATGATTGAGTAAGTTCATGTCAAAGATTAAAATCAATGAGTGAAATCAAACTTTCATTAGATTATGAGAGGTGGTGTCACATTTATTTAGAAATGAAATCTAGTAGGAACATTCTGGAAAGAGAAATCCTTTGTTCAAATGTACAAACATTATTTGTTATCATTATTTGGCTATCAACCGATTACCTGTTTAATATTTATAACGGCATAATTCATCTTACACATTATTTTTCCACAAAATGCAATAAATCCATGACAAGTTTTTTTTTTCAAATGTAAATCTATTGAATATATAAATGTGCATTAATATTTGCCATGTTATATTCATTTAGTTGACTAGTGGTATAGACTGATTTAAAAAATAAATATTAATGGCATTGATCAAAACACTTACTTTGTCATATTAAGAACACTGTCATTGCTGCTGTTATACTTGGGACAGCGTCGCTTACAGTTTTTTTTATTCGCTTTGGTACAATTTTCACAATCATGTGGTAAAACCTCACAACTGTTAGTACAAAACTCAAAGCAGATCATCAAATAGTCAGTTTTTTCAAACATGTAATCACATTTTCAATTGACTTTGTATAATTTTGTGTGTTGTACTTTCACTTTTTCACCACTTAATCATTGTGTCATCAAAGAAATACAATTACTTCATATGAAAGGTCTTTCACAATGCAATGCTCACAATACTTTTGATATGCTTCTCATCTCATTTGCGTAAATACATTTGACCAGCACTAAATCCAACTGATCTTAATGGTTAATCACTGAACCATTTGGTAAACCTATATATTTTCATTTCAGCAATATACAGTATATGGATTTTGAGAACTACAGAAATAAAATATGTGTTTGTATGAACATATAAATTATGTGTAACCACACACGATACTGTAAAATACTCTTTATTGCTACTTGATTTTACATAGTGGTAACCACAGTTGGTCATTACAGTAGATATACTGTAAAAGTGGGGGTGTAAACACTGGCAATTTCTTTCAAAATGGAGCAGGACAGACAACAAGTTATACGTAAGAAGATCTTGTGGACAAGGGATCCGTCAGAGAGGTGGGCATGGGCACAAAATCATGGGCAGAAAATCTACGGCCAAATGCTCAAGACAGACTTGATCCAAATTACTGTAATGTAATGTAATATAATGTGTGCACTAAATATTATGTTCTCATTCAGTTACATTATAGAAAGTATACCTATATTACAATTATATCTGAAAAATAAAAAACGACTGTAATTTGCTCAAATGATTGTAGAGGATGACTTTATTGATCCTTCACTTGATTACCCATAGGATGGATATTTTGGAAATTATAGATGATGTAAGTAATGTAAGTGTATTGCCTAATGTGAAACTATGTAATATGAATTTTATAGTATTGTAGCATAAGCAATAATTTCAGCACTTTTAAGGCTGATTTGAAACATGTATCTTGCATTGTTTGCTGTTGGATGAAATGATTGTTAAAAGTACTAAACTGAAAGAAGGTCATACCGTTGTGTTTCGGTGATTAAACCAAATGTTCTCATTACATATTACAATAATCTTGTATTTGAAACAATGATTATGTGGACTGAAAATAAGTGCAACTTACTGAAAGCATTACATCAGGTTTTGAAAGAATGACTAGCTGCGTTACAAGTGTGATCAGTTTGTATTTTTGTACTAAGGGTTTTGAAAATGTACACCTTACTTGTGAAAATAGTACCAAAGCGAATAAAAAAGGGTAACATTTTTCAAAGCGATCAGCTGTAAAATATTTTGGAAATATTTTAAATATTTTTTCCTGCTCGATTTTCATCGGCTTTGCGTAAAATAATGAATCGTTTTTTATAAGATTCCCTGGGGTCAATGTGAGAAGCTTGATGCTTGATGTCAGGAGAACAAGCAACCGGCATTTTCCGTCTCCCGAGTGCCTCTTGCGTAAATGATTAGATGTTCAGGGTTCCCACACCTTAGTTAACTTCAAATTCAAGGACCTTTCAAGGACTTCAACTCATTTTTTTTAAAAGACGTTTATCGCGTTTTGGAACCAAACTCTTCAAATGACCTGCTATTGTTCGGTGTGTGTGTATACCTGTCTCCTTTGGCTGAGTGTCAGGCTGTCTGCAGAACTCAATGAGATGATATTTATCAGTACCTGCCGTGCCTCCAGCAGAACCTGAGATACACAGATCACATTCAGCACATACAGAGCAGAGCAAAGTCTGAAACAAACTGGGACGACGTTCTGACCTGATGCTGCTGTGAGCCATCATCATAATTAGAGATGTTCAGAAAAAGTTTGTTGAGATCTCTGTAGTTTACAGCGGCCGTGTAAAGGAAACCAACAGATCGCACTATTCTCATTAAAACCTCTGACTCCAAACCAGTGAGAATACTGGGAAAAGAGTTTGATTAATACAAAACATTATAAATAAAAGGATTAGAGATCAGCTGTGTTTTCATACTGTAAAAGGCAAACGGCATCAGTCTGAGCATTCGCAGTGACATCACACGAGAAGTGAAATGAGAGAGTCTGTGATCTATAAGAGACGGATAATAATAACTGTAACTCAATGGACGTAATGTCTTCCTGTGGGTAAAAAAGGGTTTGCACACAGGTTATAAAAAGCATCTGCCAAATACACGAATGTAAATGCACAGACCTGATCCCGACGGATCGAACAACGGCAGCCAATCAGAATCCTCCAATAAATAAGTAAAGAGAGACGCGCTCGTCTCTCTAGCACGCTTCCAACACCCTGAATGCTAAAAACACAGTTGTGTACGTCATCAGTCCTATTAGTTACATCCATATTAGTAAATGTACACAAGCGTGATATACCTGTCCATACAGGTGAGCGGAAATGAGCTCCATTACACTGTACACAAACAGGAAAAGCAAAACCTACAGCCAAAACAACAACAAGATTACACAAACTAAACCTGAATGATAAAATATTCAACCAGAACGATTCATAAAACTGAGGTCTGATCTCACAGGTCTGTTTGTCTCCTCCAGCAGTTTAAAGTCACTGTCTGGTCTCTCCAGAAAACTGTGCAGACATGCAGCCTGTAGCCACGGTGGAGCTGATGTCACAGCTGATACAAGCCCCTGACTTAACCTATAAAACATAAACAACATGTTGAAATACATTCATATAAGCTGAAGTGAATGGTTCTGATCGATTTATTTGATGTTGTGCTGAATAATTATGTGTTAATGAACTGTAGCGTGTCATGTTTAAGTGTCTCACCGCCTGCCGCAGACGTAACAGTCGTCCAGCATCTGTAGCTGTTTAGGCAACACGTCACTTCTCGTCAAACGCCTCCACTGAGATCTCAACACCGCAGAGAGATGCGACCACCAGCGCTACACAACACATAACAGTCATTCTCCTGTCTTATGTATGCATAAACATCTGTGAAACATCTGAGATCTTTAGTGAAGTGATGTTTTACCCCAGCAGACAGCAACATGAGAGGACACTCCACACTGAACTGAGACAGACAGTCGTTCACAGCGTCAGCGGGCCGTTCACAGCTTACACTCGCACTCAGAACTGCCTGTAAAAACAAATCAACACTAAACCACATCATCACTGAAGAGATCAGCTCATAATCATATCTGAGATCAATCTGATGTACTTTGAGGAAGTGGGCTGTCAGTCTGAGAGAGAGATGACCGGCGGGATGACATGACCTCTTCTGTGTAAGACGCAAACAATCAGTACATTATAGATAAAGATCAGTGTTATTGAGGAGATGATGATGATGACCTGGACATCATTTATGTGTTTCATCAGTCGATCACAGTCCAGAGATTTTCTTCCTGTTGTGTCTGTTCTGACTGTAACCAGCAGGACAGCAGGAACCATTACAAGAACCCTGATTAATACAAAAATATCTTGAATGGAAAAGTGTAAAAAAAAGGCCTCATTCCAAAATATATATCCTTATACAACCTTAAAAAAAACTGTACAGGTGACAACAGAAATGTTTCAAGGGGACCAAAAAAGTAATGCACTTGGGTACTACTGCTTGTTGTTTAATGTCCAAATTATTTGCTGATATGTATAAACCATAAAACAGGTTAGGATTTGCAGCACATGTGTTGTCAAACTGAAAAAGCTGTTATCTTAATTTACATATACTTATTTAACAATAAAAAAGAAAAATGACTGAGCATTTTAGGGGACATTCCACCGAATCGGTGCCATTTTTGTCCCCATGACATTTTATGTAACAAAATGCAAAAAAACTAACTCTAAAATACATTTTATTATTAAGCAAAGTTAATCTAACACCAAAATTTAATCCATGTCATTTAAAACATTAATAAATACTACATAGAACACTGAAAAACAGCATTTTCTGTCTCTGCTCTCTATCTGTGTACTTTACCTTTAAATATAAAGCATACAATTCTTCAGATATCTTTATTTTTTTCGCATCTTTGTGTGAGTCCATATCCCATATTTGCTTTAAATATTTTTTACCATTGAAAAAGTCAAATTGTTATAGATAAAATGCACATTTTAATCATGTCCCCAGGATTCTGTTACTGTTTTAAAGATCAGATGGGGGGCCCCATACATAGGTTTGTCCTGGGCCCACAAATTTGCTAAACCCTCAACTATGGGTAATACACTTATGCCGCAATAGTTAGCCTGTCTGGAACCGAGCTGACTTAAACCACATCACTGTGTGAAACTTGCATTAGATGTGAACGGCCCCTACGTTAATAGGATTTTGTTTCTCTCTCCTTGTCTCGTCCTCGATCCCGAGGACAATGAGACAAACAGATCCAGTTCCGGTAAATGTGAAGGTCAACATGATGCCCAGCTGATGCCTGATCAACGACAGAACCCGTTTAATCTCCTTACTCGTTTACATATATACAGTATATATATCTCTCCCAAGGGTTTTTTCCTCCTAGGACTTTTTTTCTCCCGGATAAAAAAGGCCGGGGGGGTTTTCTCCTAGGGGGTTTTTCAAACCGGAGAGACAGCCTTCATTGGCTTAACTTAGTACCCTCTTCTATACGTTACATTAGTAATATGCATAATAATGTTGATTCATAGCCGCAGCAAATTTTGCTGCTTATGCTATTTGTATTATATTATGCTATCTGTCAATTTTTCTGTTTTTCCTTGCTTCTATTAATGTAAAGCTGCTTTGAAACAATTACCAGTTGTGAAAAGCGCTATATAAATAAATTGAATTTCACTCAGTCCTGTTACCCAACACGTTTCCCCCTCTGAAAATCTAGGAATATTCCACATGTCACATTTTCAAGAGGATGTGAAGATCTGGATCTTCTGAAGGCCATATGTAGATCAAAAGTTACTTTTCTCATTTTCTTTTCTGTATATTTTATGATAATGATGCTATGATGCAATCTTAACATTACCTATATTATTTGTTTGATGTTATTGGTTTATTTTAAAATTGAGCAAATTCTAGTGATTTACCAAAATGTTCTGTGTCTTCAAGCACATATTTAATGCAGCTATATTTCATGTATTTGCTAAATCTGTTCCAAAAACTCAGTCCTGTTACTTTCAGTCCTGTTACCAAAATGTCTCCACTTTCTATTAAGAAACCATGTTAAAAAATCAACTAGTGACCTGATATTGACCAATACTCATTTTGAAAAGTAAAATATGTGTTATTAGATTTAGTGTTAAAAAAGATCAAAATTAACTTCAATTTTGATGAGTTACAACATGCAAATTGCACTGATTCGGTGGAATGTCTCTTAGGCCAAAGCAGCTGTGGGTCATATGAACAAAATCTTATTTCCCTTCATTTCTTTTAATTGTATTGTTGTTAAAATAAGAACAAAGATGCAAATTAAAACCAATAGCACAAATAACTGACATCTCATAAGAGAAAACATGCTGTCAGTGAATTATAATGTCATCTAACAGCTGTATGCTGATATACCTGCTGACATTTTCTAGTATTTGCTGATATTCCAGCTCATGTCCAATGTTGTAGAGGTCAGGGGTCACAGTGCACCTGTCCTGGATCAGATCCCAGAGGAAATGACCCTCATCATTTTCTGAAGTCTTCTGCGGACTTACTGCCACCTGATACAACAACACCTACAGAGAGAACAGCCTAAAAATCAGGATTAACAAAACAAATAAAACAAAAACAATGTGAAACAATTTCTACATAAAAATGTATTTATTTAGAAAGATACAATATGTGGCCCCACATTTGTGTGTTTGTTTAAAGGCTGTTTAGAGTGATTCTACTTCATGACACACGATAGCCAGAGGCACAAACACTAAATCAGGATAGATCAGCCTAACCAAAAGGCTATGAATCGTCTAAAGCACCTTTAACAAAACTGAAAACCTATTTTCATGGTGCACAGATAGTTCACTTCAGATCAAGATGTTGTACTGATAGGGAGTACTGTTGTTTTGAAAATACTGACAGATAGGGTGCTTTTAGTGAAGCTAATCTGATTAATAGACAGATATGCGCATGCAGCTAGCTGTTAATGTTTTCCTCCACTTATAGTTGATATGTCTATTAGTATGGTAGATATAACAAGACAGGAAGGAGTTCCTGGACCCCAATTGTATGACAGGACCTATCTTAAACATTTTAATGCAGAAGGCTTGGCATTATTGGGATTGTTGGACTTATACAAACAAATGTGCCATCATATGAGGAGCTCAGATGCACAAGCCGCTAGACGCTACCTTATTCAAAAATGAGATAATGATATTAATGTGGCACGCATTATATTCTCGTCAAATACTTTAGCTTTATCCCTAAATAAATGTGCAGTTTTTGAGCTGTTCTCTGCACTAAATGGCAGTGCCGTTGTTGGATAGTGCAGATTAAGGGGTGGTATTATCCTCTTCTGACATCACAAGGGGAGCCAATTGTCAAAAACCTACGTTTTCACATGTTTGCATAGAATGGTTTACCAAAACGAAGCTACTGGGTTGATCTTTTCCCCATTTAAACTCTTAACGGGGGTCGCACACAGGACGCACAGCTCAGCGCATTGCTTTCTATGAGTATACGCACATTGGCGCCGCCCAGCTATGACTCAGGAAGTTGCTCAAATCCCTGTCGCGCCACAGAGCGCCACTCACATAGTTTAACATTAAATTACATCATATTTGTCCCAAATCATTAACAAATAACATTGGCTGCAAACGTATATTTTGCATTTTGAAGTAGACGCTATAAGAGAATAGCTTGCGCTATTTAATGTGCACTTTCGGTTAACGATACCTCCGAGTTGTACTAGATGTGACTCGACGCGGTGCGGCGCGACGCTGAGCTGTGCGGCCGGTGTGCGACCCCTTTAGCGTATGGTTAAGATCGGGTCACAGCATGTGAACATGACTGTGAAGTCTGATGTGCTCTAAACGCTCTGCATTTCTCACAGTCCAAAGCAATGAAATATAAGCATTAGTGTAGAGAAAACAAACAGCACCTGTAGGAGAGACAGCAGGTCAGGCAGACAGCTATCTGTGTGTTCACAGGAACTCCTTGATATCTTTGATCTGCAAAAACACAGCGAACAGTCAGTCAGCACTAGAGAATAACTGTTTATTAGTTCTGTGAGACTTCTGTACAATACGCATTTACACCACTAGAGGTCACAAAGTAATAACAAAGACACAGCTTGATGATGCCGTAAAAAGCGTAGAAGGATTACACAAAAGTCCTGCTATCAGGCCATGTTGATATGCAAGTCAATTGGATGTACCCATGTAAAGGCAGTAACACTTCAGCTCTGAACATATTGAATGATAACTATAATTATTATTCAGTGAAAATGTGACACTTACGCAGTATGCTGGTCTAAAACAGCAGAGATGATGTGACTGCAGATTTGAGTGACATCTCCTCCACAACCTCCATCACACACAGACATGGGCAGATAATACTGCTCACACGCCCACTGCTCATACTCTTGCCTGAAGGAGAAAAACAAAAGAGTTCAAGACAACCAAATACTAAAATGAATGACCCAATAACAAAAAAACAACAGAAGTATGAACAGTACCTCTCTGGATCTGTCAGCGCATCTTGGCTGCGTTGTACATGAAGTTCAGCTGTGAGCCACTCCGAGAAAGAAAGCTGATGAAAGCATGAGAGTATCACAATCACATACCCCGTCCATCACCCATTAAACCATCCGATGAGAATCTGAATCAACTTTATCCACCAAGTGTGCACACATGCACAAATACGACGTTGTGGTTTCAGGAGCTTACATAACATACAGTATATACATAAAGTCATGAAATATAATCATTTATAATGAAAAATATAGAATGAAAAAAATATAGGTAACATACAAAGATTTAAGTGGGATTATGGATGTCCATGATAAGTAAGTACTGTATGCTGTACATTTACTACTGTAAAAAAGCATGGACACCATTTATATGAACATACACATGTATATAAATATTTATTTACATAATTATGCATGACCTAGTGTAAGATATTGCAGTATACAGAATTGCACTTTAAGGTGTTGTCCCACCAAAGCTTTTAAATTGCCATGCGGACACCGACTGACAGCTTGTTTTCAGCTGAGCGCTTTGATTGCTATGATACTTCTGCTTTGTTTATCAGTCAATGAACGATGCGCCGGTTTATTGTTGTGATATTTTTTTTTCACCGTGAAAGAGACAGAGGGCGTTATGCTAATTTGAAAACCACGCCCACCGGGGGGGAAAACAATCCAACCGTCTCCATCGACTTTGTATTGCGAGAGGCCGCCTCCTTGTCATTTCTGGCTTATAACAAAAAACAGAATAATGCCTAAAAGCTGCTTTGGGACAATATGTACAGCTAACAAGCCAAAAACCCAGAAAATAAGTTTTTATAAGCTGTCGAGCCGTAAAACTCTTTAAGGAGAAAAAAGTGGATCGCAGATTACGTTCCCCCCTAGTGGGCGCAGTTCTATTAATAGCAGTAGTACTATGAAAAGTTGCCTGTTTTCACTTTTGTGTCTTTAAACGCTGTTTTTTTGGGGTCGACATGTATGTTGGGAGAAGATGAACGAGTGATCAGAAAGTCTCAAGGCTGCTCTGGGGACAGAGTAATATGAATCCTTTATTGTGTAGCAGTGTGATGCATTGTTTGTATTTTGGCAGTTCACGGGTGAAGTTAGCTTTGTCAAAGTCTCTGCGAATAACGATTAGCTGTAGTGCTGTGCTAACAATGAACAATGTGCTCTGCTAGAATGAACGGCTTTACATCTATACACTACTTTTCATTCATGTAAAAACATGTCCCACCACCTCTCATTTTCCATAATAAATCTGCAATGCAATCTGCTCTAAACAGCTAAAAGCCCAGCAGATGTAAAGCACATTTCGAGAATGCCTCACTCAGACATGTTTCTGTCAAGCAGAAGACACCCTAGTTGAGAAGAAGTAAATCTGTTTTTCTGGAAAGGTAGTGAAGGTTGGCCAGATAGATAATGGGAGGCGCCGTTCTGAAGCCACGCTGTTGGAACTTTACCAACGCACCAGCTTGCTTTTATTTATTTGCTTACATTTGCACCCACCCATATTTTGTAAAAACAAAAACAAAAATGAGTTAAGCACTTGCATAATCAGATTTAGCAAAGGTTTGCATATTTGCAGTGCTGTCCGAGGGGATTTAGCCTGGAGATTTCCCAAACTGTGACAGGAATAGATAGGAGTGAAATGTTGTGGTGGTGGAGGGATGCTGGAAAATTGTCCAGAAACAGAGGTAAAATGCATGTGTATACAGTATATAGGAATCACCTGCTAGTTAAATTGATTATCTGAATAAAATCCAAATCTTTTTTAATTCCCATTTCATCTATCAAACTTACACCATCACCCATCAATTACAACATAACCCATTAATCCAACAGTTACTCCATGATACCAGCTCTCTATCATCCATCAAACCATGAATTACTCTATCACAGATTCTGTAAGTACCTGATACTGAGGCAGTTTTCGCAGGCATCTGATCTGTTTGTGACTCCATAGAGCTGTAGCCGAATCTTTTACTCTTCCAGTGAGTTCAGATATCTCTGTTTTTATTTCAGACTCATGTTCTTCATTCAACTGTGCTCGAGTCTCTGCGATGAGTCTGGGCATCACATATAGCATCTGCAAATGCGCGCACACACAGTTACAAGTTAAAAATGCTGGCTGAAAATGTTCATGATCTTTTGAACATTTGCCTAAATGCTTAAAATGAGTTTTGTTCACAAATCTCCCAACATAATTACAAAACTAATCTCATTTAAGAAATGGTTTGAAATGAATGAAGAAAAAGCAGCCAATGAGAGCACAAAATCTTCAATACTCTTTAAAAATTATTTTAGGGTGAGAGCTCAAAAAAGCTGCTGTGATGATTTTTAGCCCCAATATAATTCTCATTTTTATAGTCATACCACCGATCGGTTTTATGCCACAGTATGATGGGTTTACTATAAAATGAGAAACATAATAATGAAAAGTATGTCACACTTAAACTTGACCAGTAGTGTACATACAAAATTGAGCATTCAGTTATAAAACATGTTTTTATATAAACTAATTGTACCGTTTTATAAAGTCTTTCTGGAATGAATTTCTGGAGTTCTTCTGACTGAGCGTTGGCTCTGCACAGCCCATAAGAGAGAACAGCAACACAGAACCTGAACACACAAATCACATTCAACGTTTATACTGCAGTTAATGCAGAGAAACAACATTTTCTGTGTTTGTGGACTGAGACCTGAGGCAGAAGGCCATGTGAGATTTGGTGGAGCAGATCAAGGCATCAGAGAGATGCTCAGACAAGGGAAGAGTAGAGTTCATGACCTGAAGCTGAGGACACATGTGTCTTAACTGATGCAGCTCTACCAGAAACGCTGCCAAACCCAACACGTAAGCTGAACTCAAAGAGCTTCCCTAAAAACACACAGCATTAAAACACAATAAACCATTAGTACGACTACTGTATATAACAACAGAGCGTTCACTACAGATCAGGGGTTTTCTAACTTAATATGGCCCACCAATGATTGTTTAAAAACATTCAGAGGACCACCTTTTCAAATATGATGTGTGATTTGAAGCAGTTTCTTTATTTGAAAACAAGCCAAACAACTAAAAGTACCCAGCACATCAAAAAGTGAGGCTAAAGGAGGGGATACCCTGGGTGTTGAAAAGTGATACCTGGGGATACCTTTAGCACCTTAAAGGGGGTCACACACCGGACGCGCCGCGTCGAGTCTAGGACAACTCGAGATATCGCAAACCGGAAGTGCACATTAAATAGCGCGAGCTTAGTCAGATAGTGTCTACTTCAAAATGCTAAATATACGTTAGCAGCCAATGTTAATCGTTAATGATTTGGGAAAAATATGATGTTATTTAATGTTAAACTATGTGAGTGACGCAACAAGGATTTGAGCAACTTCCTGAGTCGTAGCTGGGCGGCGCGGACTCAACATAGAAAAAAATGTGTTAGATTTTTTTATAACGGCGCTGCGCGGTGCTGAGCTGCACCCCCTTAACAGTGACATGAAAGGTTTTGCTACAGGACTGTCTACCCAATCAGCTTTTCTTGTTAGAAAACAATCCATTTTACAGTAACGTAATGTTACTGCATTTAAATGAACAACGGTCTATCTGACATGGTGACATGATTGGTGTTGCGATATGCAAACATAAATGGACTTTTAGATCATGCATCTTGACTGAGCATTTTTATTAATATAAAATTATAAGAACAATTTGATATGAAAATAACAAGATGTGTCAAATATATTTGGCAGTAGTCTACCACTAACAAAGCACCCCCGGTTGAGAATCACTGCTATAGGGCATTCATACCTGGTTCTGTAACAGATCCCAAAGTCTGTGTATCAGGACAGAGACAAGCCATCTGTGACCCAAAAGAACTTTCAAATAGACACTTGCCCATGAACCCTGCCTGAAAACAAACATTAAACACCCGAGTTATAACACAATAGAGTTAAACCTTCACCTCAATCACTACAAATGTGAGAAAATGTTTATAGTGATCACAGTTTGGTTCGAATAAATGCAGCTACCTAATAAATAAATGTAAAAACAAAATGCACAGCAGCTAGTAACTATTAAAATACAGCAATATAATAAAGTGATTTTGGGATGTACAGTATATATATACCTGTTAGCAGGGTTGAGTTTAGATGCATCCAGTAAACACATGCAGAAGTTTTGCAAGATAATATTAGCGATCTGAAATATAAAGACAGCTAAACAATAGTTTACATAATTATAAATAAATAGTACAAAAATATTAGAAGGTCAGTTAAACACAGAGCCTTCAAAAAATATTCATTTACATAACTTTCAGCTGAAAGCTTTCAGATTTTGAGAGATTAAGCTCTTGTTTTTAACAATCTTTCTCTTCCACCTTCTACTCACACCTGAATAATAACTCTGAAATTCAGCATCACCTCTCTAACTACTCTGTTCGGTTGTGCCATGATTATTCAGTTTTCTTCTGATGGATCATAGATAGAAGCACAATTAAAGGGACAGTAAATAGGGTTTTAAGTCTTTTATTAATCAAAATCAATGTCTTTATTCATAAATATGTCCTCGTTGGTGTCAAATGACCTCTGCCAGTGATCTGACTTTTCTTTGTAAGCTTAGAATTTCTTCTCTTTATTTACATTGAACGTGTAAGTCCAAGGAGGCTTCCATGTCGTATTGATAAACTATAATAGCAGAGAGGGACAAAAAGCACTAGCCTACAAACGTGTTTCCACAACACGTTTTCATTCAGAACACGTTAACCAGCTGAAAAAGACTAGGAGATCAGTGAGTACATAATGGCTACCGTAGTTGCAACACGCATTTGGAAAAGCGAGGCGCTAGAAAGCACTATTCGTTTGAATGCAAAATACAATTTCACCACTAGATGGGGATAAATCCTACGTATTGTCCCTTTAACACTAACTGTGATTTAACACCTGGAGTGTAAATGGTTAATGAAGGCCCTGTACAGTGACAGCAGTAGTATTATGTGTTCATACGGCAGCGTGTGTTGAATCAGGAGGCTGAAGTTTCAATGTGATGACATCACTTCCTGTCTCTACATCACTACCAACACTTCTCAGACACAGTGAGACTTTGGAAAGCTGAGCACAAACATCTGAGAAGACATAAGACAGCATGGTTAACAGATCCGTGTGTGAATGTAAAATATGTGTGTAGGGTAAACTTTTTAAAGCCCACTATGAATAAGAAATGATTTAAGATAATTCAACCCTTTATGGTCTATAAGCCGCGTTTTTTTTCATATCTTGGATGGTGCTGCGTCTTACGGTCAGGTGCACCTTGTAAGTCAGTATGAATTAATTTTGACATTTATGAGGCAAGAGACAACATTACCATCTACAGCCGCGAGAGTCTGTTATATGCTGCTCCTGTATTTATGTAATTCAATGGATTCAGTAATGTGGAATGAAGAGTAAGTAAACTTTACGCTAGTTGGCTTGTTCGGTTAATTTAGCCTATTCAACCTTCCAGGTAAGTTGTCTGCTATTGTTTAGTTGAATAACTTGCCTTTCCAGATTAAATGTCTGTTCTTCGGCTTGGATTTTGTGAAATAATTTTCTATATAAACGCGACGTATAGTACACTGTTACTTATATATGTTATTTCATCTTAATGACGCATTTTTGAATGATGCGGCTTATACTCCAGTGCATCTTATAGTCTGGAAAGTATGCTAGGTTACTTCAAAAACACCAAATTTTGAGCAAAAAGCTGAGATAATTCCATTTTTGTGAAGGACTTTTGAATGAGATTAAATGCAGCGCGATCCTCAAAAACATACACAGACATATAGCAGTGGCGGATGCAGAACGTGACATATGGGTGGGCATGGATTAAGTCCGGGTGGGCCTGAATCTATGGGTGTCACATTTGAATAAGAAACTATAACAAGTCTATAAAATTCGTCAAAACTTCAGAACACTAATTTAAACAGCATACACACACACCCGAACTGCACATCACATTTTTGACATTATTGATACTTTAAATTGTAATGCAACTTGACATTTATTAAGCCTTTTTGGTAAAAAAAATATTGGGCTCTCATAGCCTACAAAAAAGAACCTGCACACAGTGACAGGAAATATAAATGAACCCAAAAAAACCTTATACTTTTTTAAATAACCTATTAAAGTGTTTAAATAAATACGGTTACTAAATGCTTAAAATGAAGCTTCTAACATCATATTCTCTTCATGCAAATCACTAAAATATATATTTTCGTTCTCACATATTTAAGTTAACTTACTAAATAAAGAAAGAAAAAGGGAATTGCTAGAATAATGTTAGACTCTGGGGTTAAACGAAATGACAAATAAATAAACATTTAATATACTTTTTGATGAGCACAAGAGCAAGCCTACTCGTGAAGAGCGTAGCCGAGGAGCGCGCATATCAGACGTGAACGAAAGGAATAATGGATTTAATGCTTTCACTTTATTTCCTGACAGTTTCACTTGTTAGTGAGGATAGTAATGGCTAACAAGATTACGCCGAATTACATACAACATAATTACCTAACTAAATATGAGAGAATGCAAACACATTACAATATTTTTTCCTCCGCCCGACGGCCAAGGCGCATCATTTTTTTTAGCCCGACAGGAATTCGCCATAGCCGTAATGGACGTCGGGCAAGCGATTTTGCGAGGTTTGTTTTGTAGAAAGACTTTCTTTAAAGTGAATTTCGTTTTGTATAAATTGTATCTTAATATTAATCAATGTTTGATCAAACAATTGCCTCGATTTAATAAATAAGAAGCAAACCAAGAACGTCTGTGGTGTGGATTGAAGTGAACCCACTATATTTCCGCAGCCTACGTCTTTCTGCTTTAATGCATTTCTTAAATTAATGTCTCAATTACACAGTAGGCTTATAGGTTGTTATGATAGGCTATTTGTTGCTTAAAAGCAATAGGCTATATTGTATAAAGTGTAGCAATAAACGTGGCGTGACTTATAGTGCTGCTATATCGCTATATCAAACAACATCACTATGATCAGATGTTTTCTTTCTATTTTTTACCCCGCTGTCATATTTGTTGTATGACGCAACATTCAACTGCTTTAATAGTTTTTAAATAGTTATCAGGCTTACTTATAATTTTACTGTTTTTAACATAACATGCAATAGATAAATTACACCACATAAAGTAGTATACATGTCTAACTATACAGAGTATTATTTTTTACATTTCTGATTGGGCGGGCCAGCTGTCAATCTGGGCGGGCCCAGGCCCATACAGGCCCGCCCATAGCTCCGCGCCTGACATATAGCTGTTTGCCATAGGGCAATACTTCCAGGTTGTATAAGCCTAGTGGATAATAACGGTATTGCGGAAAGACAGAAATACTCGTCATTGTCAGGGAAGCGTATTCTCTTAATTGACGAGATAACGGGGAAAGAGTTAACTGTGTTTCTAGCTGATAGTTTAAAAAGGGCCCCTATAACCTTCAGTGGTCTTCAAAACCATAACAAAATTATTTCACAAGACTCCTGCCACATATCCCAAGTGTTATAAAGGCATATGATTGGTTTTGGTGAAACAACTAAAACATAATCCAAGTTGCAAGACCCTCAGCACCCCTACTTCCCATGGCCATGTGTGTGCATGTGTGTACATGTGTGTGTGTGTGTTTACCGCCATCAGCAGCTCCATCACTTATAATTTTCCTTAGGGTAAGAAAATGTTCTTGTAGAACCGTTAGAGAATCTTCATCCTCCAGAGACGTGCACGCTCCTAAAAACACACAAAACATAGTACAGCTCTCATTGCTTAATACCGTGTGTAGAGGTCAAACGATAGTGGATTTTACCAATATCGATAACTAGGTTGGTCCGTACTTGCTGATAACCGATTAATCAACCGATAGTTTTAAAATGGAAACTTAAAATATGCAGCTTAGCCAGTTAAATCATGAATAGAAGTAACCAGCTGGATATAAACTAATGCAAGTGGATGGTGATAATCATGACATTAAACATTTGGGTTGGATTTATCTGTGTGTATTTTTGTTTGAGGTACTACTAATATTAATGTTGTGTCAGCCTTGACGACAAACTTAGGTTACTGCTGTTGTTTCTCTGCTAATGCGGCATCTAGTCAACACATTTTTTTCATGATATGAAGCAACGAACGCAACTCTATCACAAAAAACTATCACATGGATAGCCGATCGTTCCACCAATGAACTATCTGTGCCGATTAATCGGCAAAACCGTTTAATCGAACTCTCTCTAACCGTGTGCTTTATTAAACATTATTAAATGCATAACATTAAACCACATGGGCATACAAGAAGTACACCACATAATAAAAGTCATGATGGATGTGATGAAGCACCTTCCTGTTGTGTGCGTGTCTCTCTTTGACAGGACTCTCTGTATGATGTGTAGAGAGCAGCAGGAATTTTATCTGCTCTGGAAAAAAAACATTAATTTTATCATACACAAACTATGATCATATACACAGAGAAATGAGTATGGTGTATTTTAAACAAGTAAAATTAGGTGACACATATACTTTCTCAGGGCCTCGATGAAGCTCATCCTGGCATCTGCTTTCACAGGAAGCTGCAAAATAAATAGTTTGCTTCTAACTACTTGCAAATATCTATGCACTTAGCAGAATAATCTTTAGTCAGTACTTTTAGAGGCCAACAGAGCCCCTTGGTTTATTTTGCAGCACAAGATTCCTGACTAAACTGATCGATAACCATGAGAAGCTTCTGTAATCAATCACGGCAACACTCACCACACGTGGAGAGAGGAGAGCGGGTAGAAATCGAGACAGGAAGTATGGCCTCCGAAAAATACTGTAGACAAGATGGACAGCCCAGTCAGAACACAAAAGTTTGTTTGAGCATAATTGTGTAATGTGTTGTGTAATGTCTGTGTTTACTGACAGTACCTGGCCTCTATTACTGTAGCTGGAACTTTATTGGTGGTTGAAAAGAGAGTCACAGCTTTCTCAACATCCTGCTGAGCTGGACACTTAACATTCACACACAACTCATTAAACTCAAACATTTAAGCAAGATTTATTAAAAAGCACCTTCATTCATTTGACCTTTCAATGTGTAATATAGCTGTTTGTACAAGGAAACAATCTGCAAGGTTATAAAGATCAAAGTCAATGCTGTAAAGGGAGTTTAAAGGGAGACTCCAACAGATATCACTTTTTTGAAGTGAACGCCTCATTTACTTAATTTAAGTCAAGTAGCCAAGTGTTAAAGCTGTGTAACTAAATTGTGAACTAAATTACCTTATAATTTAATCATCTTCAAGCAAAAGAATTAACTGTACGCACTTATCTGACAAGTTGTTAAGTTTAAAACAATCAACAGTGTACTTGGTCCTGACTCAGGTAGGCATTATTAGTATTTAGTAAGAGCAGACTGGGTCAGCCATAGGGCTGAGAATCTCACTTTCATTACATTTGATACCATTCAATCTCATTACGATTTTTTTCTACTTTTAAAGCAAAGTTTTTTAAATGATCTATAATAAATGTACTTCCAATTCATAAAACAAATGGAAGAATTGTGGCAAGTCTTGAATGTGTCTAAAGCCAAATATTTGACTAAAAACACTCCCAACTGCGAACCAGGGTTAACCTTAGATAACTCCTGAGGTGGGTTTATTCAAGGTTGGGGGGAACTTGCAGGAAGAAATAAAAAAAAACCTAACTCGTGGTTCCACGAAGACTAATGTGTTAAAAATGTTACATATTATAGCTGTATATTTACTAGGGCTGTAACGATTAATCGTGCAAATGCGCGTTTTCTCAATGAATGAACTTGAATGAGTTACGGTCCAAAAAGCCAGAGGGCGCTCTCGTGCAGAAACTCCAATTGTGCCACAGAAGTATCATTACAAACGTTATTCCAGAAAATGTCTATATGAATATTTATATTGCCGTTCTTCAGATTGTTTCAAGTATTTTCATGATAACAAAGAATATTTTGAATGATTTTGTTTAACGAGTGTTGCTGTTTTAAATGCATGTTATAAACGACTCTGACTCATAATGATTTTAGATTGATAAGGACTTCTTACTGACCAATCCCCATAGTACACGCACAAGCTGCGCATGAAACACAAAATCGATGTTAGACAGGTCTTTTTAATGTATATTTAAATGTAATATTTACATGTATATTTAATCTATGATGAAAATCTCTTTTAATACATATAGTGGCAAGAAAAAGTATCTGTGAACCCCTTGGAATTTCATATCTTTCTGAACAAATTTGTCATAAAATGTGATCTGATCTTTTAAGTCAAGGGTATTGACAAATATAATGTGTCTAAAGGTCTGATCTTTCGTGTTTGTATTGAGAAGAACAACCAAAAATAGTGCTTGTGAAAAAGTAGTGAGTTAATGACCTCAAAAAAGCTAACTTAGCACATCAGCGGCCTCATTTATAAAATGCTGCCTAGAAATCATCCTACATTTGATCTTACGATCATCTATCAAAAATGCGTACGTGTGATTCCTAAACCGAATTTACGCACAGAAAACGCGTGTACCCCTTTCTTTCAGATGTGAAATCTATACATCGCAAATGATGTTGAACTTGTGCGCAGCTAAGCAGTTTCAGATCTCCGCCTTTAAACGATGCCTAATTAATGTCACTGACATATAAAAGAGCGCTTGTCAACGTTTAAACCCTTTTCGAGCAGAAAGAATGGCTTATATTTCCAAAAACATGCAGCAATCAGGCAAGCAAAAGTGCGTACGTCTGCTCAGACGCTGACGTGGCACTAAGCACTTTTCCACGTCAAAGACAGTTTTTATAAATATGGAGTTTGCAGTGGATTATTGCGCACGCACAGTTTATGATCCAATCTGTGCATGCGCACACTTTATATGAGGCCCCTGGAGTCTGGTTAAGATAATACGTTTGGAGGTGTGGACTACAGCTACTTTGACTGATAAAAACTCCTCAAACTTTTGAGATTGCTCTGCACAAAAACACGCTTATGTGAGCCTCGCCAAAAAGAGCTTTCAGAGGAGCTACGATCAAGAATTGTTGCTTTACAAAGCTGGAAAGGGTTACAAAGTTATTCCAAAGACTTTAGAAATTCACCAGGTCTACAGTTAGGCAAACAATCTACAAATGGAGACGCTTTGGGACTGTTGCTACTCTAATAACACCAGGAGCACTACAAAGACTCATTAATGAGGTAAAGAAACAACCCCGAATGAAAGCCAAAAAATTAAAGGCATCATTGGAACTTGCAACATCTCCGTTCATAAGTCTACAATACGTAAAACACTAAAAAAGCTGGGTATCCATGGCGGGACACTACGAAGGAAGCCACTGCTTGCTATTAACTCTTTCCCCGCCATTGACGAGTTCTCGTCAATCTGCAATACCGCTATTATCCACCAGGTGGCGCTCTTCCGCAACTTATAAAAACCGGAAGAATTGCCCAAGGGCAAACAGCTGTATGTCCGTGTATGTTTTAAAGATCGCTTTGCATCTGATCTCTATCAAAAATCCTTCACAAAAAGGGAATTATCTCAGCTTTTTGCTCAAAATTTGGTGTTTTTGATTAAACGTACACATATTTGAGAGGTGATAAAAACAGAACACATGAAGGTAGGATGAAATTGATTTTTTTTGTTTGAAAGCAGAGGGTCTGTTCTTTTATTTCGTATATTGTATGTTTATTTATTTAAAAAGGAGCATTTTCTGGAAGGCATTAAACTTTTGTGAAAATCATGAAAAATGCTGGCGGATTGCAAAATAGCACATTGGCACTCCACAGTGGTATTGGCAAAATGTTTTATGGACTGTTGAAACTAAGATTAAAATATTTGGATAAAACAAACAGCCTACATCTGTCGTAGAAAGGGCATGGCATATTTAATGAAAACATCCTAACAGTAAAGTATGGTGAAGGATTATCATGATTTGGGCCTGCTTTGCTGCATCAGGGCCTGGCCAGCTTGCAATCATTGAGGGGACGACGAATTCCCAAGTATATAAGACAATTCTTTAAGATTATGTAAGAATGTCTGTATGTCAGCTGAAAAAAGGTGGGTGATGCAACAGGACAATGACCCAAAACACCGGAGCAAGTCCACAACAGAATGGCTTCAGAAAAACAAAATCTGCCTTTTGGATTGGCCAAGTCAGGGCCCAGATCTCAAGCCATACATGAGACGTCCAAAGAATATGACAGAGCTAAAGCAGTTCTGCCAGGAAAAATGGGCTAAAATTCCTACTCAACGATGTTCAGGTCTGAACCACAGCTACAGGAAGTATCTAAAATGTCCTGGGGGGGGGGGACTGGAGTTGAGAACCACCGACTTAAGCCTGGGATACACTGCACGATTACTGCCTGTCCCAGACTAAAGATTGCCATTGTGAAACAATCGCTCTTCATTGGTGGTCCTATGTCGTACAGTGAGAGAGGTTCAAAGACGGTCTTGCGTCCAAAGGTAGCCTATGAAAGCTTTTACGAGCGCATGCTGGTGACGTTGCGCTAACGTGTGAAGCAGCCCCCGAAGTTTCCATGTCATCATCGTACAGTCTACATGCTTGTTGTAACCGAGTTTAAACGATCCATGTTGCATAGTGTGATAAGGTAATGATCTTATAGTAGGGCAAAAATCCTGCAGTGTATTCCGGGCTTTAGATAAAGATTAGATCACATTTTATGACAAATTTATTCAGAAAACCATGAAATTCCAAACGGTTCACATACTTTTTCTTGCCACTGTATATATATATGTTCTTTTTTTACCCTGTAATGGTAAAAAAGTTATATGTTATATATATATATCTCAAACTATTTCAACACAACTTTTTTAAACTGAAGAATTTACACATAAGTTAATAAACCGAAACACTCAACTGAACACGCATTTACACACAGGACATTTGACTTACATTAACAACGCCTGCTGCTGACCCATTCATCACCTCAAATATCCCCGTCTCCTCCAGTGACACCTGTGACATATTACAACAGTCACTCATACAGTAGCATAAATCCATCTACTTTCTGTCCATTAGCGCAGTGTTTCTAAATCCTGGTCCTCAAGGACCCCCTCCCAGAAAGTTTTAGATGTCTCCTTAATTAACACACCTGATTTAACTCATTAGCTTTTTAAGGGAGACATTCTGAAAGGAGGGTGATGAGTTGGTTCAGGTATTACTTTTAAATAAGGAGACATCTAAAACATTTTGGGAGGGGGTCCTCGAGGACAAGCCAGGGTTGAGAAACACTGCATTAGAGTACACCAAAGACAATATAAAGATCACACTGAGATGTGCTTCAACCTTCAGATCAGCCAGTCGAGTCTTAGTAAGGGTGATGTACTCCTGCAGGAGAGAACGATGCTTTGCCCTGATATATGGAGGATGCATGACATGAACCTAAAGAAAGATCAGAATAATAAAAGAAACGAAAGCAGATATCAGCCCAAAAAGCAGTTTCATGATCTAAATGCTGTATGCTACATGGTATTACTAGCTCTTTACATTTAAAGTATTGCTAATTAGTTTGCATAGAAATAATGCCACATAAACACAAAGTGTCTGTCAAAATCTGACCTTCAGATATTGTGGGGGTTCAAATGGTACTAGATCTGACAGGAACTTAAGGAGAAAAACCGTGGACTTCTTGCTGCTACTATGATAACCACTGGCTCCACCAAACGACAACTGAAGGACAAAATCACTTCTTAATTACCACCAGGCATAATAAAATACAAAACATCTTAACTCGCCACAATGGGTAAAATCAGGAATATGCTTTAAGAGCATGAAATATGTAAGCACTGAGGAAAATCACAGACTTTAAACCAGTCGCTGTATGAAGGGAATACAACGGGACCCTCGAGTGATGCCTGTCGGGCTAACAGGAATGATGTAATCATTTTCTCCACATCATAAGTGTCAAATGCAGATCTCAGCAATCTGGATAGCAGATCTGAACAAATAGAGATCAATAATAAGTGACATTCGTATTGAGGGTCTAATGTAAAAACTTAAAAGCTGCGATCAGCTGTATACCTGTGAGGCAGCTCTGCGTCTGAGAGTGATATATCAGTAGACACGACACACATGAGAGAACATGACGCCAGTTCACTTCATGAGTCTCTAAAACCTGCTGCAGCTGACATAACAGAGACTCCACACTGGACACAAGACAGATCTGAGAGACAGACAGAAAGACAGTAATGGTCTCTAACTTTGAGTTTGTGAAGGTAACACTGTTGAAGGAAAACACCACAGTTTTTTTTTATATTTTACTATGTCCTTCCCTCAACTTAGACGAATTAATACATACTTCTCTTTTTTCAATGCATGCACTTAATCATTGTACAGCACGTCCATTTAGCCTAGCACCATTCATTTATTAGGATCCAAACAGGGATGACTTTAAAAGCCACCAAACACTTCCATGTTTTCCCTATTTAAAGACTGTTACATGAGTAGTTACAGAAGTAAGTATGTGGGCACAAAATAAAACGTATTGTATGGCAGAAGAGCATTTTCTCAACCTTGGGCGCAGTAACATCATCAATTTCACCTCTCGCTCAAACTTCCAAAGTCAGAAGTGATGATGTTACTGTGCCCGAGGTCAAAGTGCTGCAAACTAAGTGCTCTTCCGCCATACAATGTAGTTACTATTTTTTATCCGCTGAGAAAATCGCCACGTTTTGTTTTGTGTCACCATACTTAATCGTGTAACTATACATGTAGCAGTCTTTAAGTAGGAAAAAACATTGAAGTGTTTGGTGGCTTCTCAATTATCCCTTTTTGGATCCTAATGAATGAATGGTGCTAGGCTAAATGCTAACATTCACAAAGCGCTGTATAACGATTAAGTGCACGCATTAAGAAAACAAAAGGTATGTGTTAATTCATCTAAGTTGAGGGAAGAACATAGAAAAATATTGAAAAACTGGTGTTTTCCTTTAAAAGAATGTGTGGTGAAGACATTTACCTTCCGAAAAAGAGCTGTCAGTAATGGAGAGGTTTTAGCAAAGGTCCATTCACTCTGTAGAGCAACGGCATCTGACACTACAAAATGACAACAATTACACACACAGTTACACACATAATTACAGTTAAACAATGACACAGCAAAGTTACATTAAAAGAATAGGTCAGTTAGAGAGGTCAGAAATTTATTTAGCCGTGTTGCTTTATAGGAATAAATATAGAGATACAAAATCTTGGTGGATTAAGCAACAAAAACATTCAGTAAAGACTATCAGCAGCACAGAGAAACCTGAGTCCCTAAATCATGGTCTTTACAACGATTACTGGTAATATAAAATTCATACTTCCAAGAAATGAGTCTGATGTGTGTCTGATGGCCATGAACCCAGCCTAATGGACAGAGGCTGCCAATGTATTTGCACTAAAATATTTGCCTGCGCTATCACATTTGCCTAGTGAAAAGTGCTGTAATATATTTCCTGAGCTATTACAAATAATTCAGATCCAAAAGTGCATATGACATTATTAGTCAGTAATTAAAATGCCTTGTGTTCACAAATGTCACTTTTGTCATTTCATTGTAATTTAACAAATTTGACAAAATTCTCTTGCATGCAAGCTTTTGTGTCAAAACAATCCGCTACTTTGGACAAGACATAGTAAACAATTCCTGTATTCATGTCCAAGTACTTATAAGGGACACATGTTTAAATGTGATCCACAGTCGTTTTGCTAAACATCTAATTCATCTTTTGTGGACAAGTGCACAAAGTCGACATGGCTTTTAGCAGATTATGATAAAAAACTGTATTTCTGAATGGAGGCCATTTAAAGGTATTTCATTAACCTATAATATGTGACGACACCATTTGGTCAATACCATTATCTCATTTTTGACAGTGGCTTTTAGCAGCTTTTGCATCTGAGATCCTCATATAGACATTGGATTGGTTATGTTCTGTTAACTCCTAAAGCCAGTCATATGCCCTTTGTGATGTATAGTAACCAAAGATTGTATATCCAAAGATGGTCTCCGGGTAATTTTAACATGCTATTATAAATGATCTATGCTATGGGGTATTTAGAGCTACATCATCACATACAGTACACACTCTGGGACACCAAAGACTTATTTTACATCTTGTAATCTGGGGCACAAAAGGTGATCTCCAATATGTGGAATAGAAGACAGTTTGCTGTCAAAGATGATACCAAGAAATCTAGTCTCTTTTACAACTTTAATGTAATGGAAGTCAGCAAACCACATTTCTCAGGGACCAGGATTTCTCTATCCACCAACACTGGTCAGTAAACCACCAACAACTTACAGTAAACGAGTTGGCCAGTTTTTGAGATGGCAATAATCTATTTTACTCCAGGTTTTAAGAGAGTGATGTAAAAAACTATTTTACCATAAGAGACGGGAATGCAATTGCAACTAAAAATTACTGTAACCCTAACAAGGGAGGCTTGAGGGTTATTCTCTCTTTCCCCAAGAAGAAGACCATAGCACTACAGAGGGAAGGAGCATGTCACTGTTCCTTTTACAGCCTACTAAAACCCGAGTCACGTGCCATACAACTGTAAACTTAGGCAATGTTCACACCGGGCATGTCATCGTGTATACATAGTATCAAGACAAAGCCAAAAAAACAGGAGGCATGTGATGGAATGAAACAGACAGTGACTTTTGTTGTAGCTTGAGTTAAATATCACTCAACAACAATCGATCTTCGATTACTTGCCGATAATAATTAAATCGATAAAACTAGGTCAAAGAAGGAAGGTCATGCATGCACATGTGTGCAGCAGGAAGTGAGCAAGATTTAAACTAGCCATGATCACAATGATGCTCGATGCGAAGCACACACCTGATGCTATAAATCTATTGAATCAATATATAAATGTGCATTAATTTTTGCCATGTTATATACATTTAGTTGACTAGAGGTATATACACTGATAAAATAATAAACAGAAATTGCATTAATCAAAACACTTACTTTGTCATATTAAGAATACTGTCGTTATACTTGGGACGTCATCGCTGAACTTTTTTGACAGCAATCAGCTGTAAAATGTTTTTGTCCTGCTCGATTTTCATTGACTTAAGAGTAAAATAATGGATCATTTTTCATAAGATCCCTTGGGGTCAATGTGTTAACATGACAGAAACTTGATGCTGTCGTGTGAGAACAAGCAACAGCCAACATTTTTCCTTTGCCCGAGTGCCTCTCACGTAAATTATTAGATTTTGATGACTTATGTTTCTTCCCTGCCACACAATACAACCACAGGTTTATCAATGTAGTTATTATTATTTTGTATTAAAAAGTATTATTTTGTTTTTGTTTGTTGATCAGGAAGTACAAAGTAGATGAGGAAAACTAGGATTCTGTGTGTATTCAATGCTTGTTTACAATGCGTGGAATAGTTCGCTGTGATTTGTTGAGCGGATTTATTGCATTCTGCAGGGAAGGAGGAGTGGCATTTATCGCGTTTTGGAAAAAGTATGTTAAGGAAAGTGTCTTTATAACTGTGACTGTCAAGAAGTGTCTGTGTTTGGAGTTGCTTATACTGTTCACCATTTACCCTGATCATACCATCTATCATCATCAATGTGTCTGGATATGTGTTACATGTGTAATAAACCATCTGTTGCTTTTACCTCCGTGTCATCCCTTCTGTCTACCATAACAGATATGGCTTTCTGTAAAGCTGATTTGAAAGACTCTGAGAAGCGCTATACAAATAAGCTTAAATTACAATTTTATTACAGTGAACTCTCACCTTTAAAGATGGGTCGATGTGTAAGAACACGCATGAGTGTGTGCGTGAAGAACCTCTGCAGCATGTCTTCAGAAACACAGACACCAAACACTGTGACATCATACACCTGAACCCTGGTCACAAGAAACATAAAGACTGACTGCTCAAGCAGAAACACACAGATCCCAATTTATCTGAATTATTTAACCACATCTGACGCTAGATCAGTTATTGGTGGTAAAATGTTTACCAGACTTTAGTGGCTAATGTCTGATCAGTCTGTTTATCAGTCAATGATTCCAGCAACCCTGAAAATTAGAGATAAAACATACATCTGATCAGCATCTCTAGTATCACTAAGGACACTACTTCAGTCTGATCACTGACTTTCTGGATCACATGAAATACAAACAAGCCAAAATCAACAAACCATATCCTTTTTGAAACTATACAATGTGGTAAATAAATGACAGTGTAAAAAACGTACATGAAATCATGTTGTCCAGAATTGAGCAGCATATCTCAGTGAGCTTATGACTGGAGTCTTCAAATCCCCTCCGGAGCAGAACACATGCTACAGCTACAACAATTCAAACACACAACAGTATAACACACAGTACAGTACAGCTACAAATTTGAATACATTAGGCAGGTGCATCTCCATAACGGAGTCCGATGCGATACACATGTGGATGCATAACCTATGATGCAATACAATAAAGATACATATGAAGCAGTTACCGATGCGATTCACCTCATTACGATGCACTGCGGTCTGATTTCGATTCGGTTCAACACAATGGGCCCTATCATACACCCGGCGCAATGCGCGACGCAAGTGTCTTTTGCTAGTTTTAACCCAGCGCAATTATCATTTTCATGTTTAGCGCCACGTTGTTTAAATAGCAAATGCATTTGCGCCCAATGTTGGGCCCATGGGCGTTCTGGTCTGAAAACGAGGTATGTTCAGGTGCATTGTTGGCGCGTTGCTATTTTGAGGCAACTAAATTTGAGGCAATATTGTTTTTTTTATTTAATGAGCGCATTAGAAATATGCGTCTACAAACGGGACGACAACGCGGGTTTGCTTATCACACACATGGATGCGCAGCAGCACAAAAAAGCTTTTAAATATTAAAATTTAAGGATTAAAATCTAAAAAATTATTATTGAGCCTCTTGGACATAAATGAGGACCGATTATGAGACGTTAGAAGGCGTAAAGAGCTGCTTCACCTGTAGCCTGGTAAGTAAATAAATGCTTTGCTTTAAACAAATGCATCTGTTTTTAAATGTTTTTTAAATGTTATCCCACGGATTTATTGTATATGATGACTTTGTACTTCTGGATATGGTAAGATGAGAAACATTTTTAATTAATGGTTTAAAAAAAACATGGCGCTGTTCTAGTGCTGAAACGCTTCGGCTCTCCGCACATTTGTAAATTCTTTATCTCTTGTTTCTATTTGAGTACAAACCTTATCTTGCATATTTGCAAATCATTTTATGAGATTACATTGATTATGTAGGATATCAATACATTTACAGCAATTAAAATCCTGCTATTTTTACTTCCATGACTTAAAGAAAACGGCTTTTAAAGGTTTTAATCCTAAAAATAAAAATTTCAATACAAGTGAAAACAACACAATTATTTAACATTAATCTTAAAATGAGGGTCTTCGTCCTCCTTTTTCAGTTTGCAAAGTCCGTCATCTAAATAGGGATTAGACATAGCGCCAGCGCAACTGGCTTTTAAAGGGGATGAAAGATAGGATTCTCATTGGTTTATTGCAGATATTTTTTGTTCAATCAACTCAGATTTACAAGTCAGTTGTTATAACCTATAAAATATTGTTGTTGAAATATGTAAACTTTATTTTATAAGATGTAGCAACTCATCTCTTGTCAAGATAGATTTACAAGTCAATTTAACTTACTATTTATTTGAGTTGATTAAACAAAAAAAATAAAGGCAGCAAAGACTTTTTTTTACAGTGTAATGATATTGGACCCACTCACTTTTTCTCTAATTTAGCGCATTTGTCTGTTCACTTGTCAGAGTGCCGTCAGTCAATTCCATTCCAATAGAGCAGTGCTTCCCAATCCCAAAAAAGTTTTGGATGATTCCTTATTTAAAACACCTGATTCAACTAATCAGTCTCCTTCCAAAATGGTTAACATGTCTCCCTAACAAGTTGATGAGTTAAATCAGGTGTGTTAAATAAGGAGACATCTAAAACTTTTTGGGAGGGGGTCCTCGAGGAACAAGATTGAGAAGCACTGCATTAGAGGAATGCCCTAATAAATTAAACTCTGTTCCGCATTTTAGCTACAGCCATTTTAGCTTCCCACTGCTGCTTCCACAAATCCATTCCACTTGACTTATTTAGAGTCCATATAATTTACTACATTACTACTTTCGCCAAAGGTACTCCCGCGACACAACAAGGTAAGCAAAGTTTTTAGGCTATAAAAGCAATTGTTTAATTAAAAGAATACAAGAAAAATCGCATATTCTACCAGTAAGTGCTTTGGACTCACCCACATTTTTTGCTTCCAATGCCCTTGGATTTGTAATTACTTGGTGGAGGATAGCTCCATGTTATACAATGTTATGCTCTAGGTCAGGGGTTTTCAAACCTGTCCTGGAGGACCACTAGTACTGCACATTTTGCATGTCTCCCTCATTAGACACACCTGGTTTAAATCTTCAGCTCATTAGTAGGAGACTGCAAGACCTGGGCTGCGTCCGAAACCGTATACTGTATAGTAGGTACTGAATTAGATGAAGTACCTACTTACTTGGCCTTAAAACAGTAGGTACTGTATAGTATGAATCGTACATGTTGCTACATCACGTGACATACGTCGTCATCACGTCAAGTCATTTCAGCGCGAAAACAGACGCATCCCTCTTCTTCTTCATTGGATAACTCCTCTCCTGGGGCATCATGGGATAGTGAAGCGTTCATCGTATGCACACTGCAAAATCTAACTGGAAGTAGTAGGTCATCCGGGTACTTTTCGCATACTGTTTTTCGAATACTATGTATTCGGACATACTACTCGCCTCGCCTACTGTCAGGAACAGGACACAAACCCAGGTGCAGACAGTTAAACAAGCTTTTATTATAAAAGAACAAGAAAACAAAACCCACGAGGGGGCAAAACAAACTAGGCACAGAAAACACTAAACTGACTAGACTCTTCACAAAACAGACTAGACTTAACACTAAGTAGACAATAAACTTGACAAAAATACACTTGACTTAGACTAGAGCTTTTAACAGGACTGGTACAAAACGAACGAGCACAGGACAGCAAACACAAGGGCATTAAATAGGGGGACAAATCAAGACGGGAACAGGTGACATGAATCAAACAATAATGGGATAATTAACGTGGAAACAAGGGGGCGAGGTCAGGAGACTAGACAGAAAGCACATGGCTAGGAAAAACAAAGCCAGTGCTCTCACACAAAACATTGGGCTGCCCTGATCCTGTCACTATGACTAGAAGACTGTGACCTGAAGACAGGATCATGACAGCCTACCTCTTTTCGCGTACTATATAGTATGAAGTAGGCGGTTTCGGACGCAGCACTGAACTGGCTGTGTAGGTAACAAACTGAATGAGGTGTGTCACAAAAGGGAAACATGCCAAGTGTGCAGTACTAGAGGTCCTCCAGGACAGGTTTGAAAACCCCTGCTCTAGGTGACTTTCCAGACACACACGCCTGGGTTTCCATAGTGTTGTGATACGTCAGCAGGTGATAAGTCAGAGAAACTTATAATATAACAATATAAAGCGCATCTACTAATAATAATAATACATAAATAAATCTGTATTTTACTTATACAAAATATGTTAGAAACGATGCATCGCAATGCAAATGCTAATTTGTTGTTAATGTGTTTTCAAACCAATGCATCGCTTCGTTAACACTTTATGTTGATGCACCGAGCAAATCAGGGAATCTTCCTATCCCTAGTATACATATAGTAACAATATTAACAGATCTAGACACTTTATAAATATGTGTTTTTAAAATTTTATTTTAAGCAAAACATCCAGCTTAAGCATCTTAAAAACTGAGTAGAGTTTTGTGATTATGTACTGTATGTAGAACAAAGATCAAGAGAAACTGAAAGATCAGCAGAGGAGGAGAAAGATTCTTACTGGTCAGAATGTCATGTTGTATCTGTTGGTCGTCTGGTGGTGTTGTCGTCATGGAGACACACAGAGATTGTAACTGATCACTAATCCATGAGCTCATCGCTGCATCCCTGAACATGACATCATAAATACATTGTGTTAAGTAAGGAATAATTGATGACGGGCCGTTGAAAAATAATCCACACCCAAGGTGTTAATGCAGGACGACGGAGTGCCGTTACACCTCAGGTGTGCATTATTTTCGAATAATTCAAAGAACCGGAGTCAATTATTCTACCACTGTTAGATTTTCTTGAATTTGGCTGCTCAGTCTTTCATGGCTCGCCAACGTATTAGAATGTATCTAATACGTAAAATAATAAGCAGGACCAAGTGCAAGTTGGGAAAAGAGATTTAATGAAGGTTCTTATGTAGCAAATTTGGCGGAGCCAGCCAGGAGAGACAGATAAGAAGAGCACTCATCACTGCAACAAGACGAGAACTGAAGAATTTGGAAGATTCTAGTTTCTGAAGATTATTGAAGACAAATCGACTATGTTTGTGGACTTTGTTTGTGGAAGCAACTATCTTGATGACTTTGTCTTAAAAAAATCTTCAATTGGTGAGTGAAACTTATCAGCTCTCTTAAAGAACTACTTAAGAAATTAAGCAGACCAATGTTTATGGTGTAGCATTGTTAATAATTTAAGCTTGGTCCTTTTTCTGGAGTTTGTAGAAATTGTTAAACAATTTAGTCCATTCATCTAGAGATTGTAGAAGTAGAAGCTTGGTCCTTTCTCTAAATGTCTGTAGGAATTGTTGAGAAACAATTTAGTCCGTTCATCTAGAGATTGTAGAAGTAGAAGCTTGGTCCTTTCTCTAAATGTCTGTAGGAATTGTTAAAGAACAATTTAGTCAATTTATCCAGAAACTGTAGAAGTCACAGAAATAGTTTGGGACTGATGTTGCTGCAAGATTTTAGGATTCTTGACTGGGTGCTTATCAGTAGCCACTATTTGGTTAGATTCTAACAAGGTTAGAAAAAGATGGTCTAGAACCAAATTATGGAACTTTAAGTCAATTTGCCTTCCATTGAAAGATATGGAAAGTTCTGAGTGACAAATAGAAAACTAAAAACAGTAATTGAGCATTCTGAAGTAGGATTCAGAAAGAATTTGAGTTTAAACTGTGAAGTCTAATGTTTATTGGTGTGTTAACTGTAGATGCATTTTATTATGGTCCTGCTTTCTTAATTGTGGCATTAAGAACTAAACAATAAAGTAGCACAAGCTAATTATTGTTTTTAAGAGTACATTTTAGAAATGTATGTTTGAGTGGGTTTGTCTGTATACTCCAAATGGTCAGTCTGAATAAGCACCTTTAACAGATCTAACACCTTTTATTTTGTTTTCACACCTCTGAGGGCATTTCTCCTGTACTGGCCATGGCTGAGTCTATTATGAAAAACAATGGTGGATCTTACCCGAGACCAACTACAGAAAGGCATGGAACAGAACCTCCAAATGTAACCATTGATCAGATGATGGAAAATCTGAATGCATATTTGGACAAAAGACTGGAGATAAGGACATGCCATGATGACATCTGTAGGAAATACAGTATCAAGCACTCAGAGAGTGGACAGTGGGCTTTGCCGGACATCAAAAGGGCTTATGGAAAGACACAGCGGTTAAGGACAAACACCAGAAAAGATGGATGGTCTGTGATTTTGCTCATACAAATTCAAGAGCACCTGCAGAAGTGTGAGATGGACAAACTACAATGTGAGATTGAAGCTGAAAAGGCTAAGGTTCGAGCATTAGCTGAACAACTGGAAAATGAAGAGAAAGATAAAGAACGTCTGTTAAACCAGAACGAGATGATGTTGAATTTGATTTGCAAACAAATGGAATCAAAAGACTGTTTTATAACAAGGACATCAACTAAAGAAACTAGCAGCTGCAACAAGCAAGTAACTGAACAAGAAGTTACTGAAAATCAACAACGAATGGCTCTGCTGAGAGAGCTACCACATGATCACTGTGAAAACGGTGATTTAGATAGAGAGGCTAAATCAACTATTCACACCTATGTCCCAAAGAGCAGATCTATGGTCAGACTTGCTCCTGTTATTGTCAAAAACAGAAGGACTGAAATTGAAGTTGACAATAGGGATGCTCCGATCGATCGGCCGCCGATCGGTATCGGCCGATAATGGCATTAAATGACTCGATCGGTTCTCGCTAAATCTGCCGATCTCATAAACCGATCTTTCTGTTTTCTTTTGTCATCAAAAGGATCCTGAATGCGGCTGCAATTAAAGACATTTTTACGTAGCGGGAGCATTTTTACAACCTCTTGCTCATGTGCAGCGTGCAGATTTGTATGTCTCTCTTTGCCTTTACAGAGATATGCATATTTTCTATGAGGATCGCGCTCCGGTAAACAGCGCGAGGCGTCTTCACATCCCCATCAAACAGCGTATACAACACATATCTATCACGGACAATTGCATCCTCATGCAAAAAGTTTCTTATTTGCATGCGTCTTAAAGTTTTGAGCGTTTAAACTTTTATTTTCCTCACAGCTGCTTGTCTGCGTTCAGCCGCCGCCCACACACAGCAGCCTGTCATCAGTGCACGTGAACAGAGCGATCTCTCTCACATGTCTTAAAGCTGCAGTAACCTAATTCATCTCTCAATAAAATCACTCTCTGCTCTTGACTAAAGAATTTTTATACTTCATACGAATGCGCGTATATTTAATTAATACAGTAAAGTCTGTGAAGTGTTTTATTTTCATTACTTTTAGGAGACATAAGCCTTTTTAAAGCCATATTAAATTTCTCTTTGCAGAATAAATATTTGTTGTGCTTATTTATTTGAGTCTCTATTAAAACAATAATATACCCAATTACTGCAAGTAATATAACAAAGGCATGGTATTATTTTATTTAGAAAGATTGTAACAGTTACAGTCATCAAAGAGCTTGCATATCAGCTTTAAAAAAATCGGTATCGGAATCGGTATCGGCCGATCACGAAGATAAAAAATCGGTGATCGGTATCGGCTGCAAAAATCCTGATCGGAGCATCCCTAGTTGACAATGAGGAGAAGTATGAGGAGAATGGAGAGAGACGAAGTCGCACTGTGACAAAAATGGTGAAGAAATATGTTCCACATACAACATACCAGCCAGCAACACCTGAGCAGATTGACAAATGGTCAAGGGAACTGCCCAATGTATACAAGCATCCACGGAAGGTTTGGCAAGTTCTACAAAGACTGCACAAAATCTACACACTACATCCATTAGACGGAGTAGTCGTTCTCAATGTCAATTTGAGGGACAGTGACCAAAACAGGCTAACTAAAAGTGTCAGCATCAAAGTTGGTGAGTCTCAAGAAAACATTGAAGCCGGATGGGAAGCCGTAAAGACATTCTTATTTAAAATAAAACCTGCAGAGATTAATTGGGGTAAAATTACATCTTGCATGCAGAAGACAGGGGAAAGTGTCACAGAGTTTGAAGGTCGCTTTAAACAAACTTGGCTGGAACATGCTGGTTTGAATGACAGTGAGGATTTTAACAAGGACACTGGTATGCCTTTAAAAACTGCATTTGTAAATGCACTGAAACCAGAGATCTCTAAAGCTCTGAAAATGCGTTATGATGACTGGGACAGCATTGGGGTTGCTTTTAATCAGCTGCTTGAATGGTCAACAAAGATTGAAAGAACACAAGATGTCCAGCTAAGAGCCTTACAAACAAAATCTGTGAAGAGCAACAAGAGAGTGGAACATCACAAACACACAAGTGCAAACACCAAACATGGAAGATGCAGGTATTGCAACAAGGAAGGACACTGGATTCGAGATTGCAGCCTGAAATTAAGAGACCAAAATGTTGTTGAGGACCAACTGGATAGAAGACTCTACTAAATGCTGTTGAGTGGCAGGGAAACCAAAGAAACCCTCTCTACAGCACCAGCAAGTGGCATTTCATTCAAGACCCGGTGGAGTTTTTCAAGACAGCAATTATGCCCATAAGAAACCTGGATTAAGCCCTTCAAAAAAATGTCACAGGCAGGCCCATGCCCTTACCCAGAATAGAAGACATGCTTAAAGCTCATATGAATGACAGCCATGTCCTGTACGACCCTGAACGACTCAGCCTGGCAGTACAGGATCCTGAAGAGCAAGTTCTATTAGAAAGTTAATTAGTCTGCCTATAGATGAGGGATAGATGGCAGTAGAGTTTATTAGAGATCGGGCGGCAGTGGCCTAGTGGTTCATGTAGGTTGTCTACAAACCGGAAGGTTGGTGGTTCAATCCCCGGCTCCACTGGACCAAGTGTCGAGGTGTCCTTGAGCAAGACACCTAACCCCAGCTGCTCCCGACGAGCTGGCTGGTGCCTTGCATGGCTGACACCGCCATCGGTGTATGAATGTGTGAGTGAATGGGTGAATGTGAGGCTAATTGTAAAGCGCTTTGGATGGCCATAGGTCTGTTAAAAGCGCTATATAAATGCAGTCCATTTACCATTTAGAGTCCATATATTGCGGGACTAGAGTTTTTAGGCTCTAGCATGTCGTCTGAGGATGAAGAGGTACACATACCATCACTGGTAAACACTGTAGTGTCCTGCCAACATTAAATAGGGACAGTTTTAGGTAGAAGATGTTTGTGAATAATCTGTTTTCTTTGGCAAGATACGTTTCCCTTTTCTCTTGTGTGTGATTGCAGGTGTTCCGGTGTTTCAGTCTTCCTGAGAATAAGCAAAGACCTCTGATGTTTGGCACCTTCACCACATTGCACCACGCAGAAACCTGGGAAGGTCCACAGAGCACATCCATGTCCGTCATTTCTACATTACTCTAACTTGCGAATAACCTGCAGGACTTCGCAGAGTACAAAAAGACCAAAACTCAATTACATCCACCAAATCCACATGATTACAACTTTAAAATGAAATTTTAAAAAGGACTAGTGAATTTTCAGAAAGAAATGCAGCCATTTTTACGTTAAAACCTTTTTCAGTGATCACAAGCAAGAACCTGTATACTGCATGTGTACATGATTGACAAAATCTTTTATTTTAATTTTTTGTGTGATCAAAATATGATCAAATGGGGGATTGAAGGATTTTGTGTATATTTCTTTCATGTGTAATCAATGTCTGATGTGTAAAATTGCAACTGTGCCCTGATGTAATTAACATATATGTCTGCAGTGAAGGTGTGAACCAAATGGCCTATAGAAACTGATCAGTGTGAATAACAAAGAGATACCATTCCTCAGGATAGACTTCTCGGCAGACCAATCTCCTGTAGGAGGTCCTAACAGGTTTCTATTGTTCGTAGGCCTTTTGTTATCTTGTATAAAGTTCTGTCCCACAGACAGAACTTTGGGTTAAGAATGTAAAAGGTTGACACGACAACATCGCTCCTGAAGAACAATGCTACATAAGAACCTTCATTAAATCTCTTTTCCCCACATGCACTTGGTCCTGCTTATTATTTTACGTATTAGATACATTCTAATACGTTGGCGAGCCATGAAAGACTGAGCAGCCAAATTCAAGAAAATCTAACACCACGTTTACCAAAAACATTGCTCTGGTGCCTATTTTTAAGACATTTGACAAGTCAGGTGTGTGATAATCGACACCCATGAAACATTACTCAGCCAATCAGAATAAAGCATTCAACAGACCCGTGGTATAAGAATAAATAATGTTCCGTTTTTGTCGCTCTCTTGACGTTGGGTTAATGTAGTGACACTACTACCTGTTTGCTGCTGCCACATGATATAAGTTTGAAGCTATGTCAAGTTGATCTTAAATCCTACATTTTTTTTCTTAAAATACAACATTCAAACATATCATCCCTTGGGTTAACATACACTCAACAAATATCCAATACATAACAATCTTTGAGCCCCAATCCAATCTTTTCTAGACAAGGGCAATAATATCTGGCAAGTGGAATTTGCATGCCAGTCTCCACCCCAGACATCCAGCTTATGAAAGGGAGATGGTGTACACCACTCACCCAGACTTGTTCTTTGGAGAGGATTGTGTGTGTTAACATCGTCCCGTCACCTCATTCTAATAAGCCACTTGAAGATAAGGCACATAAGGCACATCCCATCCCTATATTTTCACTATAGCCCAAAGTATACTTTGGCCGTCCACGTGAATTTGTGAATGTCCTGTAAATGGCACCACTCAGTGCTGCCCTCTGATGGTCTAGTAAAGTAAATAATTATTTGCACATGTGTCAAACTCAGCTGTTTGTGCTTATCTGCAGTTGAGTATGCTTTGGAAGCTGTGCAGACACGTATGTGCATGAGACAGAGACAGAAAGTGAAGTAAAATCTGGCCTTAAAAGAACATGCACAGATGGTAAGCATCTTTTTATGGATGGTTTTCTGCTTCTTTGCACTTGGAACTGACAGTTTTTCTCTACATCAGAAAACCACGAATCTGGGTCTCCAACACACTGAGGCAACATTTATGTATGAGGCATATTTTATATGAGATTATTATGTTGCAATCACGTCTTTCGGCTCTCTTTATGGATCCATTTTCATACAACCACAAGCAGCGGGGGGCTGCGACCACCCTGAGCAATTTGGGGCAGAGTGGGAAGTATATTTGCCGACTATATTTTTTCATCCCCAGCAGGTTCCTCCTGCTAATAGAGCTCACAAGCAAGATAAGCAGTCTGCCTCATGGCGGATTTACTGTCTTGTTTGGGACTTGCAAAGAGGATGAAATTCCAGATGCAGCATCTGAGAATGGACTACGGACAAGCCTTTTGAGATCCCGCCACTGGCAGTGTTGAAGCAAAGTGGAAATCTTGGTCGTTTCCTGAGCACTTCTTTACTCATAAATGCTCTATGGATTCATCTATTTGAACTACCCATGACCGTGGGTAGAGGTGTATCGTTTTTTATTCTCCACCTGTTGAGTCCATTTCTGCCTGCAAAATGCTGCCATCCTGAGGAGCTGACTTAAACTCCCTTTTCAAACATGCAAGTTCCCTTTGTCCTTAGTGGCAAAGGCTTACAATGTTTGCTTCTTGCATCCTATGGCCAAATTTAATTTTAACTCTATGAGGGTACAGTGAGAAAAATAAGTATTCGAACACCCTGCTATTTTGCAAGTTCTCCCACTTAGAAATCACGGAGAGGTCTGAAATTGTCATCGTAGGTGTCCACCGTGAGAGACATAATCTAAAAAAAAATCCAAAAATCACAATGTATGATTTTTAACTATTTATTTGTATGATAAAGTTGCAAATAAGTATTTGAACACCCGAGAAAGTCAATGTTAATATTTTGCACAGTAGCATTTGTTTGCAATTACATAGGTCAAACGTTTCTTGTAGTTTTTCCCCAGGTTTGCACACACTGCAGGAGGGATTTTGGCCCACTCCTCCACAAAGATCTTCTCTAGATCAGTCAGGTTTCTGGCCTGTCGCTGAGAAACACAGAGTTTGAGGTCCCTCCAAAGATTCTCTATTGGGTTTAGATCTGGAGACTGGCTAGGCCACGCCAGAACCTTGTTATGCTTCTTACAGAGCCACTCCTTGGTTATCCTGGCTGTGTGCTTTGGGTCATTGTCATGTTGGAAGACCCAGCCTCGACCCATCTTCAATGCTCTAACAGAGGAAAGAAGGTTCTTTCCCAAAATCTCGCAATACATGGCCCCGGTCATCCTCTCCTTAATACAGTGCCCTGTCCCAAGCGCGGAAAAAAACCCAAAGCATGATGCTACCAGCCCCATGCTTCACAGTAGGGATGGTGTTCTTGGGATGGTACTCCTCATTCTTCTTACTCCAAACACGTGTAGTGGAATTATTACCAAAAAGTTCTATTTTGGTCTCATCTGACCACATTACTTTTTCTCATTACTCCTCTGGATCATACAAATGGTCATTGGCAAACTTAAGACGGGCCTGGACATGTGCTGATTTAAGCAGGGGAACCTTCCGTGCCATGCATGATTTCAGCCATGACGTCTTAGTGTATTACCAACAGTAACCTTGGAAACGGTGGTCCCAGCTCTTTTCAGGTCATTGACCAGCTCCTCCCGTGTGGTTTTGGGCTGATTTCTCACCTTTCTTAGGATCATTGAGACACCGCGAGGTGAGATCTTGCATGGAGCCAAAGTCCGAGGGAGATTGACAGTCATGTTTAGCGTCTTCCATTTTCTAATGATTGCTCCAACAGTGGACCATTTTTCACCGAGCTGCTTGGCAATTTCCCCGTAGACAATTTGTACAATTTTGTCTCTAGTGTCTTTGGACAGCTCTTCGGTCTTGGCCATATTAGTAGTTGGATTCTTACTGATTGTATGGGGTGGACAGGTGTCTTTATGCAGCTAACGACCTCAAACAGGTCCATCTAATTTAAAGGACAAGTTCGGTATTTTACACTTAAAGCCCTGTTTTCAGATTGTTTATGGTGAAATAGAATGGTTTTGACTGAAATTTCGACATATGCGGCTGCCCTGAGAATTTGAGGGGTTTTTGTTTCACCTCACACCTCTACAATGGGTTTAATGGTGCACTGGAACAATCCTTCCTAAAATGCATTAAACTTTTGTTTACAAAGACGTGAAACTCACCGAGTGGTCAGGGGTGTTCACTGATATGCTCACACAAAAATCGCTGCAAAAGATGCTTTCCAGCAGCTGTTTTAGCATTCGTTGTTAACTTGTGGACCTATTTTTCCAAACGCCTCACACCCGTACATTCTTCCGCTTAGATCTTGAATAATAGACACTCCAGCCCAGGTGGTGGCGCTTATCCGCCATTGCCAATTGCAAGAATAGAAACAAAGTTCCTGGCGCGGAGTAATACCGTACCTCACAGCACATCTAATACAATGTCAATGGAGATGGCAAAAACTAAGATAAAACCTGTTGGAATGCGTATTTTGCAGCGATTTTTGTGTGAGCATACCAGTGAACACCCCTGACCACTTGGTGAGTTTCACGTCTTTGTAAACGAAAGTTTAATGCATTTTAGGAAGGATTGTTCCAGTGCACCATTAAACCCATTGTAAAGGTGGGAGGTAAAACACAAACACCTGAAAATTCTAGGGGCAGCCGCATATGTCGAAATTTCAGTCAAAACCGTTCTATTTTATCATAAACAATCTGAAAACAGGGCTTTAAGTGTAAAATACCCAACTTGTCCTTTAATATAATAAATGGAGTGGAGGTGGACATTTTAAAGGCAGGATTTGAGGGTCAGAATTCTAGCTAATAGACAGGTGTTCAGGTACTTATTTGCAGCTGTATCATACAAATAAATAGTTTTAGGGAGTCATGCATTGTGATTTCTGGATTTTTTTGGATTGTGTCTCTCGCGGTGGACATGCACCTGCGATGACAGTGGGAGAACCTGCAAAATAGCAGGGTGTTCAAATACTTTTTTCCTCACTGTAGGTGAGACATTTGTAATTTGTAATCCACCTGTGGCACGGGCATTAGCAAAAATGTGATAAAGCAAAAGTCTAGTACTGGATCTACATTCTCTGAACTGAGCACTTCTTATACTGGTTAGGATTGCAAACACAGGGGCAGAGTGGGAAGCACCAACTGGGGCTAGAACCAACTAAGAAAACGGCAAGCTCTCCCTTGTGCAGGGCGTCTTTACAGAAAAGACGTTGTTGCTTTGTCAGCCTGTATCTTGGTAGTGAGGGCTCAGTCAGTGTTGATATGTCTGTAGTCCTTCAGATGAAGAGATGGTCTCACTAAACTACTTGAGGCTCCTGGAAAGAATGGCATCCTCGGGGGCTGGTGCCGATCAGGTCAATGCTTATGAAACCGCTTCAACACTGGCTACAGAACAGAGTTGTGAGGCATGGTGCTGTCACACACACTGGGTGGCTATCTTACCATTGTGTGAATGCACTTTTAGTCTAGGTTTAAACCTTCCATTCTTGGAACAGGTATAGTCCAGCTCAGTCTGAGGTTTTGACCATGTTCCAGGTCAAGCATGCATTTGTCCAGAGGGACAACATGGTGACAGTTGCAGACATTAACGCAAGGGTAGATTTTGTTTACTAGCCCGTTGCATCTTCTTTTGGAGTTAGTAAATAACCATTAAATCAATGACATGGCAGAGAATTTCTCAGCTCCTCCACACAAATCTGAATGTGTGGTGCAGGCCATCTCCATTTAATAACCAGATATAGCCTTTTTTTAGAAAAGACTGGAGGTGTTTGGGCTCCTAGAAACTAACCCTTGAAGGGACATTCCACTTTTTTTGAAAATATGCTCATTTTCCAGCTCCATTAGAGAACTCTAGGGCAGCTGGAAAATAAGCATATTTTCAAAAAAAAGTGGAGTATCCCTTTAATGTCACTTCACTGATTTTGTTACTGTTGCAGTAGATCATGTGATGATCTCTGTACCTCTCCAGCAGGAACTCCAGCGTAAGGATGTTGTGAGTGTGCAAATGATATATCACTTCCAGGATAGGCTGTGTACAAATAAAAACAATGTCATCATCATATCTTTCTGGTAATAAACCATGCATGTACACAAACAATATCAATACAAGTAAAGCTCTGCGATTTGAAAACTCACATGCCATGTTCAAAGTTACCTTAAATTTGCTGAATTTGTTAAAATATAAAATATCCACTTATTAAAAAATGTTTTGAACTAATAGTGCTTCATTGGAAAAAATACACTGGTCAGCACACCTCTGCCTTCTCATTATAAGACATTAATGCTAATAGCAGTAAAAGGTCAATCGACAGCATTAGAAAATCATTGCACTGATCTTAAACAAATAATCTAATGTTATTTTTTGCCCAGCCCTTAACACGAGGCTACTGATATAAAACAGCAACTTCAATATTCTTAAAACAAAACAAAGATGTTTTTGCTGTCCCTACTCTGGGATTGCAACTCGGCGTGCACAACAATGTGGATATAACTAGCGGTCGTTGCCAGCTCCTTTTTGGAAGCCCGTGGATGAAGTTCATCTAATCAGGAAACGGCTGAAATTTCATGTTTTTGGTCTAAACGACATACCCAAATTAAAAGTGGTACAGCTCCCATATACTTTGACACTCGGGTGTGCAGTGTCTGGTAGTGAACTATTGTTTACATTTTTTTATCATAATTCGGTCAGAAACGAGATTGTTAGACGAAGAAATCATTTTGTTTCGGCTTGGATAATCCAATTCCTTGGACTCTTGGGGATTTATGAAAACATTTTTTTTGGACAATTTCACTGAAGTGAATAGAGGGAAGAATTTGAAGGCTTAAGTAAACAAATCAGCGCCGCCGTCTGCAATCATAAACTTGTCTCCTTTCTGTCTGCATACTGTATGCTCAATGCTTCCAATCTTTCTTTGATTTATAGGTGTGTGATAACATTCTACTGTTAATGTACTAGCAATACTTACAAATATTAAGTCTATGCCCAGCTATAATCCAATTTGGACAAATTTACAGACACAATATGTGTCTCATACTTCAAGTATTAGTTAAGTAAATATTTCTGTTGCATAACAAAAGAGTAAAATATATATTGAACACTTCACCTGCAAACAGATTTGATGACTTTTGTTAAGTTTATCTGGCCAACTAAAGTGAACTGGCATCAATACTGAGCTGATATTGAACTGAAGCCAGCATTTCATATAGACACAAACACACCTGAAGTTTTGAGCACTCCTGCCAGAGAAGTTCAGGACTCAACATTCCAGCAGACAGAAGTTTCTGCATGGTCTTCAATAATTTGCACACATCAGCCTGTTCAAACACATTTTATATCCAATAATATATCCAACAGGAAAATACTCAGTTTAACTAAATTTATGTGTGAACAGTCACATACTCTCTGTGTGGAATTGAGCAAAACGCCTTTAGAGCCTCTGTCTGGACAAGGGCTTAATTTCTGGAGGTTTTCATACAGAAGTCTAACTGACAGGAGCTCAACTGGAACCTTCATCTGCTCCGATCGCCTTCGTAATTCCTCCTCTAAACGTTAACATATAGAAAACAAATCACACAATCACTGAACAAATATAAGTGTCAAAATTTAAAGAGCCCAACAATTTAAAAAACACTTGATACAAAAGCTTAGTCAGACTCATTTGTTCACAAAGAAGACATTATGGTTTGAGCTGTGTTATTGTTGTGTGCAGGGAGCACGAGAGACTCATGATGGTGATAAAACACATGTACGTAGAATCATGAATGTCCTGCAAAATCTGCAAAAATGTTAATAATTAAATGTATGTAAAATTGATTATTACCAATGTGACAAATGTTTTCTAGAAACAAAGTGAAAATGAAGAGTTACAACTATTTACATATTTACTAGGGATTTTTTTGGCCAGTCAAGTGTTAATAAATAACCAGTATTTATTTTCATTAAACCACGCCCACAAACTTTGATGCTTTGCTGACTGTATTCCAGACATGTAATGAAAATGGAGATTAAGCTACCACAAGTGTAATGTATGAAGATGCAAATCTCACCCAGAGCAGAAGACTGAATGTCCGTGTTCAGATCCAGATGCTCATATGGGCCACAGTTAAGGTTACCATGTGACTGTAAATGACAGAAACACATTCAAATATGTATACATTGTACTGAAAATTTTTATTGTTACTTTTTATTATGCATATTTGTTCATTTATACTTGTATCAGTTCATTTGCTAGTTTACGTGTTTTGATGATTGTTTAACTGTGAAAGAGGCTTAGACAGATATGGTTCAGTCTAGTAGACATCCTGTGTCTTTGCAAATTAGCAAGGGCATAGCAAGTGCATACCCATGTTGCTGTCTAGCCTGGGTTTTCCCATGCTGCCTTGCATGCAAATTTACTCACGCTGCAAGTCTAGCATGGAAACCATTGACCAATTTTTCGCCTCAAATAGGGAACCAATCACAGAACGGGGAGGAGGCAGCAAGACAATGATGACGTCTATGGAACACACCGAAGCAGTTTTGTTTGTCCAACGCGGGAGCAGACGCAAAGTTACTTTTTGATGCAGCCTTAGATAGTGTTCTACGTAGTTTTGAACGCAAGTTTATTTAAAAAAAGAGCAACTTTTGGTGTTAAACAATTTCATATCCAAGAAGGATATTCTGTTTAGTCAGAATGCATGGAATACCATTGAACCCCCCCTTTAATAAAACTTTCTAACTTAATTATGTTACAGAACTCTTCCCCTGACAAACCTGAAGATGCTGAACTTCATCATGGATCTGTCACTGTTACCTCGTCGGTAACAACTATGTTAAAACTGAGTAATAAGTTGGTTTATTTTCATCTTACAAACCTGTTGCTAACAGTAATATAGAAACGTGTTTGCAACAAGAGTTTGTGCTCATTTAATTAAGAACATAGCAGTACACCAAAATTAACAACTTCCAAAATGGAAATCATCTCGAACAACACAAATAAAATAAATATTACAGAGTTTATCCAAAATGCAGGTTAAAGAGATATGTTTTCAGCTGAATCTTGAAGGAAGACAGAGATGACGGTTTATGGAGGGCCACCTGCAGTGGACAACCGTAACGAGGGACAGACAAAAAACCTTGTTTGAGTTAAAGAAAATCAAAGACATGCAATATTTTCGAAGATGAAAAAAAGAAGCTTTAAACAGCAGAAATGTGAAAGGCAAAAGAGAGAGATGAGTCGAATAAACCACCAAAATGTTACATGGCTTAACGTGTTAAATGGCTTAACGTGAACATTAGACAGATAGGCCTACCGCCCAAAGACTCTTATAGCATATATTTAGTGTACTATATACATAAAAATCTATCATATATATTACTGTAACAGAAGTATGATATTTTGCAGCAATCAGTAACACTGTGTCTCTATCCTCTGTTACGGACTGCAGCTGTAACGTGTCAGATGAGAACTGGCACTGCCATGCTTTTGTTGTTTGATTTTCTCTGTTTTCTTTGTTTCCATTTCACGTAAAGCTGCTTTGGAACAACGAACAATTGTGCAAAGTGTAAAAAATTGAACTGACTATCAAAATGAATCAGTTTAAAAGAATATTGTTGCCAGCTGAAAAATACATAATTTACATGTTAGGTTAGATTCAATTTTAATGCTTCTGCTAAATATTGCAGAACACAGAAGTTTCGTCAAGTAACAATAATATCATACTCCAAGGGCTTCTGTGTTAGGTTGCAGTGGTCATGTGGTACAAGTTGTAGCTCTTAGACAACTTAGTCTTCAAGCTGTAATTATGAACTCTGAGGACGCGAACGCTTTACACACTGAAATTATGTTGATTACATTATGGCATGAACATATACCTGAACCTATAGTACAGATGCACGGTATTGGATATCAGCAAAATATTATTGCGGTAATTTGATGTCATGTGTGTCTTGATGTCCTGTGCGTATGTCTTATGTTGAATGTGTGACACTACAGAAAACCTGAAAATTGATATAAATAAACTATGTTGTCCTGTAGCTGCCTATTTTTATCATCTTTGTCGAGATGTCCGTTTATCCAAAAGTATGCATATGCATACTTTTAAATAAATAACTTTTTGAGCTTGAGCTCTGCTATTAAAGGCAGGATAGGCAGGAATTATCCAAAAAACCCTTTTACAAATTTGTCCAAACCGTCTTCATATACCAATACACAAGTAAAATGCAAGTACTCTGAAAAAGAGAGCACAAAAATCGAGTGTCTGTAGACTGTTTTAAACAGCTCATTTTTCCATTCACTCCAACCCCTCCCTTCTGGGTTTCTTCTAAAGCCACGCCGCCAAAAGACATGAACTCACTATTAACTCTTTCGCTGCCAGTGTTTTTTTTTTAAAGTTGCCAGCCAGCGCCAGCGTTTTTCATGATTTTCACAAAAGTTGAATGCCTTTCAGAAAATGTTCTTCTTTAAATATATAAACATACAATATACCAAATTAAAGAACAGACCCTCTGCTTTCAAACAAACAAAAAACTTTTCATCCTACCTTCAGTAGTTCTTTTGTAATCAGCTTTTGAATATGGGTAGGTTAATGCAAAAACACCACATTTTGAGCAAAAAGCTGAGATAATTCAATTTTTGACTTTTCATAGAGATCCCATTCAGAGCGATCTTTAAAACAGACACGGACATGCAGCCGCTTGCCATAGGGCAATACTTCCGGGTTTAAAAAGTTGCGGAAGGGCGCCACCTGGTGGATAATAGCGGTATTGCGGAAAACCGGAAATACTCGTCATTGGCAGGGAAGCCTTTTCTCTTGATTGACGAGATATCTCGTCAATGGTGGTGAAAGAGTTAAGCCAGTGTTTTGCATGGAAGAGTTTCCGTGATGAAAGCATTGTTGACTCTGATGAGGACTACACTCCGGAGACAATACCGCTACCGCATCGTTGACTCGAGGAAAAGCCACACGATATTTACTCTCGTTTGATTGCTTTGTTTATTCCTTTGTTTGCCTTCGCTGACTTGATATGCAGGTACGGTGAGTTCTGAATGCACTTTCTCTGCCATACTTTTGCTCTTCCTAGAGTGCCTCGTGCACGTTCAAATCAATCGGGTGTGCGTATGTGTGGGCAGATCCCATAGCAACAGGGGTGGTGCCATGGTCGCGAGAGGGAGTGATCGTCGCACAAGCCAATCATTTGTTTCGTCCCGAATGGAAATAATTAACTGTGTTTAAAACAGTCGTGAGAGGTATACAGACACTCGAGTTTTATACTCTCTTTTTCAGAGTACTTACATTTTAATTATGTATTTGTATATAAAGAAAAAAAAAGTTGTTTAGATAATTCCTGTCTATCCTGCCTTTAAAGTAAGTTTTAGGTTTATTATGGAATTTTGATTTCCTGAACAACTTTTACTAAAGTTACTTATTCATTAACAGACAGTAAAACAAATGTGAGAAGTTTAAAATTTAGCCTTGCATTATGTTATCTTACAGTTAGTATAATGCATGCAGTAATGCATGCAGGGCAAGAGGAATATTTATCTAATGTGGGGTAATGTGAAGTAAAGAGCATAGTTTTCTTTCATGGGATATGGACCCCCAAAGTAGCATTGGCCACTCCATTTATAAAATGTTATTGTTTTCAGCATATTAAGTGAATAATGAGTGTGTGCATATTGTGAATGAATTAGATAAACTAATCACGGTAGACTTCTGTTAATTCACTAAAACTATCCATGTTAGCCTATGTTTGCTTTACTGGCACAGTGTATTCCTAATAACCAACACATAAAATCCTGCATACGGTCCTGCTTGCAATAGACTTATATTAATCTCATTTCAGACTCACTGTGATTTCCAGCAGAAATTCTGATGTCTTCTGATGTTTCATGAACATGTTGACACATGACTCATGTAGTTCTTTCTCATCATCTCTGTGTCTCTTTATAGGTCGGCGTGCTAAACACAGAAAATTAAGTTAATATTACAGTCTGACTAACGTTACAATAAAAACACCACTCTGAACTAAACACTGACTGAATAATAAAGATGATTAATAAACAGTGCTGATGACATGTACATGAGTGACAGATGACAGCGTTGTGTGGTGTGTAAGTGTTCGTCTTTAAACACCGAATAATAAAGTTGTTTTTTCATTGTTTATTTATTTATTTAAAATATACATAGAAGAAAACCAAATAATAAAGTTGGTGAATAAACAGAGCTGACAATGACATGTACATGAGTGACAGATGACAGCGCTGTGTGGTGGCGTGTAATCAATAAGATGATTAATAAACATCATGAATAATAATGTACATTAATGATAAATGACAGTTTGTCTTAACTTACCAAGAAGAGATCTGACAGTCTCGATGTTTGATGACTGTAAAGTGTTTGAAGTCGCGCTGAACATTCTGTAATAATTAAACCTCTATCTATTTGAGATCTCATATGATAATATTACACTCACTAAATAATCACATTTGGAGACAAATCACAACACAATCACTCATGAAACAAATTCGCGCGTTCCCTGTCAGACTTTTCATTGATCGACCACAGCCAATCGTCTTCTTCCTCTTCTTCTTCTTCTTCTTCTTCTTCTGGAGTTTAATGGCGCTGGACAAGACAACTTCTTGTGTTTTACTGCCACCAACTGCCCAGGAAGATGAAGCATTTCTATAATTGGGACATGCGACATAAAAGGAGAAAAGAAAAATAAATAATAACAATACATATAATACTCTAATACGGACTAGTTAAATACATAATTTAACGAGCTGTAATAGTGATTATTATTAGTTTAATTTATGTGTTGTTACGACCAGCACCTATAGATCAGGCTCCCCTAGTTTTTTTATGTTTAACAATTAATGAGTTAAACCAGAATTGTAGTTGAGTAATAATAATTTCATATCATTAAAAGCTTCTTCTTTTACTAACCTGTTTTGAAAAATGTATAGGTGTCTGCCCTTTGTTTTCATATTCATGATTTCGCAAATCTTCCCTTTACTTCTGCTTTACTAAATATAATGTGAACTTTATCATTCATATGTTTATTCACTATTTTATATGTTACCTTGTTAGACATTTGCATGTATAAATAAGGGAAATTGAGGACAATTGCTGTTCCTTTTTTGACTTTTAACTTTGATCCTTTGAACATACTGCTGCTGCTGTCTTGATATAGGATCATTTTAATAATCTGTAAACATATATAGCATTGCTTATATTGAGGAGGATCTGAAAGCACCATATTCTTAATGGCCATGCCTGTACTGCTTCAATTATTTAGAGCAAGGAAAAAGATGCAGACTCATATCTTTAATCCAATACTGATTTGATCAGCACTATATTTGTTGTAATGACAAGCTTCCCACCGATATGATCCTGTTTGACATCTTAATTAAGATTCAAGCACTGATAAGGTAAAGGGCCCTATTGTTTTTCTTCAGATTATTAAAGGTGCAGTGTGTAAATTAGGAGGATCTATAAACATGCAATACAAGTTAGCGGTACACTTTTTCCATCTGGTCCATTCCTATAGTTTTGAATTATCGCAAAAAAATAAGAATAGATGTACACAACTTTTTTAATTTTGCTGTCCATTTGCATCTACTAGAAATATAAAGCTAACCGTAGGCTACAAGCGATCTACACCACGGTCTCTCGACATCAACGTCATCACCACCAAGTTTCCGACAGTTCTTTCAAACTTTATTAAACACATTTAAAACGGAAAAGAACTTGCACTGACAAAAGATACATGAGTGGCATTTGTTTTGGCCACAAAATGTAATGTTTTTAGTAAGGCGTGTTGGTTAAAATTAGTTATATTTCATAATTAAACTAAGGCCTAGTCCTGGCTTAAGCTAATCTCTGTCGAGGAAACAACCCCTATAGCTTGGTCATGGACAAACCCAACTGTTGGGTTATAAATAACCCTATGCTGGTTGTTGTTACCCAATCTTGTTGCGTGACTCATTGAAATACTCTCCTCCCATAAATTATGTGCCTGAAAGAGAAGCTGTCAATGCCTTTTTAGTGCTAATATTTCACTGTGCGTAAATCTAGACAGCAGTTTTTACAACATTAATTTGGAAATAATTAATAAAAGATGTAAATAATACAAAATAAATAAATAAATAAATGTATGCAATGTCCTGGTGTTTGTATTTCACACTGTAGGCACTGTGTGTTAGTTATTTACAGAAATCTAAACTTTTACAGTACTACAGAGAACTCAGCTTTAACAAAGAGAGACCAAAGATCACTTGATTTCAGCCGCAGTAAACAGAGCAAAGATCAAGCACATTACACAAGCAGCAAAATAGGTAATTGTCCTCAAATCAGAAGAATTCAACCAAGATTCAACCACTTCGGCCTATCCAATACTGGCCATGCCTTAAGAAAAACAAGCAGTAGCCCTGTTTTCATTTTGTTAACATGTAAACACATGCAAATACAGTGAGCAAATCTGTTTTAGGCCCTTATATGGAAACAGGAAGCCCACACAAAAGCTTACTTTTAAGAATGACAATGACTTTAAAGCAAACCCAAAGTAACATTATTTGCACATGTTGAACCATTTGATGATGATATCATTATTGTCAGACATCATAATATTAAACTTCAATTAATGGACATCTGCAATCACATATTTGTTTTACAGACGTGAATGTGTACTTTATTTCTGTGTAAAATGTTTCAACGAAATCATGTTCAGTAATTGTAGAAAGGGTAAAAATATCCTAGACAGATTTTATTATGACATCTGTAAATTTTACAAACGACACATTTGTCTCTTTTCGGTTGCTAAAAGAAACACGGTCTTCCAAACCACCTGAAATCTCAAGTGTATAAACCAGCAGAGAATAAATTCAGGTACAAATGTCCCAGTGAGAGCTTGTAACCAACGATTCTTAATTAACTCATTACTACAGATTGATTAATTCATGTCTTGAAGGTCACTGAGATGTGCTACTATTTGTAGTGTTACTCAACTCATGTACATAAATTAATTAAACATTACATGACCTCAGCAAAAGGGCTACATTTTATTTGCTGGACATAATGTTTTCATCTTCTATGGGTTCAACATTTGCATTTGTACTGTTTTGCATGTGCAAATGTGACTTTAAAATGCAAACACTAAAATATTGCACCTGAGCACAGAAGTAGACTTCTCAACTTGTGCAAATGGCAGTAAACTGTTAATATCAAAAAGTGACCGTTTCATCTTTTCAAAATCATTTATTCTCCATCATTCCAGTGTATGGATTCAATCACATTAACAATCAACAGTAACATTATGGCACAACATCTCAATCACACATCTGTAAACAAAAATACAAACGGTTTTAATTACAAGATAGAAAACAAAATTACATAGAAAAATATCTTGTATATATTTCATAAAGGCTGTCGTTGTTATACACATAAGGTCATTAAAATTTCATTTAAAAAGAGGCTGAACTTATATCGGCCACACCGAGTAAAGGCCTTTGGTTGTAATACAGAAACACTCAAAACTGTCCGCGGACGGACCGGTATCAGTGTTCACTCTGGCAGTATTGTTTGGCAGCTATTGGCTTTAGGTTGGCGATCAGGTGGCGATTCTTGAAGTGCGTGGCAGGCACAGGCGTTGGTGGGCAACATGAGCGAGTACCAATAAAAGCATCTCTGATGTACTGCTAAGTGCCACTATGAATGGTGCCTGGGACGCGTAGTCCGCCTCGGCCCGGTGGAACGACAACTGCATGACTGCCAACGCCAGGAGACTGTTCTGCACGCCCACCTCGATACTGACGGTTTTCCTCTGGGGTGACAACAGCCCTGCCAGCCGTGCCATCCCGAAACCAATCAGCAACCCAAAGACAGGCACAGTTACGCCCACAGCCACGATTTCAGATTGTACATTTGCCAAAATTGAGGACCCCATCTGATAGGCCATGAAGATTCCTCCTATAATCAGCACAAAGCTGAAGGGACGGATGAGGGACAACAGGACACTGGTGACCGTGGGCAAACGGAGCTTCACCAGCATCCCCAGCGAGATAGGAATGGCAATGAAAAGCAGCGTGCCAAGAATCTTGACAAAGGGCACGTGAAGAGCAGCATGAACCCCCAATAACCAGCCGTAAAACGCTGAGGACAGCGGCATCGCTGCGGCCGCAACCACGGTGGACATCAGTGTCATGCAGATGGCCAGTGTGACATCTCCACCCAGCAGCAGACTGTAGAGGTATCCCCCACCACCGCCAGGAGCTGAGCATGTGATAATCAGACCCAGTGACAGCGCTTTGGGAAGAGACACCACGCGGGACAGGCCGTAGGCATATAGTGGCATTATGAAGAACTGTCCTACCACACCCAGCAGCAGCGGGACCGGTCTCTTGATCAGACCCAATAGAACATCCACGTCCACTTTGCAGCCAAACGCACACTTATTGATGAAGATGAGCGGCAGCAGTGCGAACAAAACTGGGTTCTCTGAGAAGTGCGACAGCCCCCCGGTCTCCAGGAGCCGGGTGGCTGGGTCATCACCGCCTGCTGCCACCCTTATGGAGTAGTCGGCCCGCTCCTCGATCAAAACTGGATCGGAATCCTGGTCCAGATCCAGGAGCTGAATAAGTAACGGGGCTGTTCCGGGTAGCCCAGACCGGATGCTGATGACGTAGCTGCTTACGTTTCCAATACGGTCGCTTTCACTCACGTTAAGGATGGAGATCACATCTGGGTCCAGGGATCTCACCTGAACTGTCTGTTTTAGGCTCTCTCGACCTTTTCGGACTCCAGAGCTGCGGTAGCTGCTGGAGATAACGATCACGCCACGTGTGTTTTGGGGGAACTCAAACTCCTTTGAGGAGCCGTCGCCGATGTGCAGGTACTGGACTGGGTTGACGTTCTGACGGGGTTTATCTGAATCTTCTCCTCGTGTAAACAACAGCAGACAGCTCAGCACGAGCAGTGTCTTCATGTCTCCACCAGTCACAGCTTTACAGAGACCCAGACACACCTAACAAAGTCATTCGATCATTACAAATCTCAGGCATACGATCAAATCATCACAGTTCTTCATATGTTCCTCTCATGTGCTCATAAAGATGTGTCTCAACAACTTACTGTAATAATAATAATATCATGACGGTTTATACCGGAACTCACTCATTGCTCACTCGATGAACACACACATAAACATCCAGTCCGAGCAGTTCAGATATGTAAATTTAAGTGTATAGCGATGAATGAATCCTCATGATTCTCGTCTTCAGTCTCTTTATTTTGGTCTAGTCATCTCTGCTCGTGAATCCGGTCTGAGCAGCTCGAGCGGTTACTATGGGCGACTCCCATTGAAATGCGAATGCGATACGCAAGAATGACAGTTGAACAAGCAACAGGGATTTCAAAAATGGGAGGAGCTTACTTGAGGACGCTGCTCAGCTTAAATGAAAATGATCTGTTTAAACCTATTTTTACAGTCTATGGTTTAAACTCGTTGTGTGTCCATGAAATGTACATTAATGTGTGTTCATATCAGACAGCTGCTGAAACCGCGTGCGAACTGTGACGTGAATCCTTCTACTTTTCAGGGAGCAGTCCAGTCACAGTCTTTTGTGATTACTAAAAACATATATTTTTAAATAAACCTTAATTGGGGTGTATTTACATTTTTACTCCAGATTTTATTAATTCTAGTTGTAAGGCAAGCGCGTGACTTGATATGTGTGGATTGGTTTTAATGGAGTATTTGGCTCTATGAGCCGCTCTGCGCCTCCTGCAGGACGAAACCACACATTACACGAGACAAGTGCATGCGACCTATGCATGCGACAAACTGCTCACGGAAGTACGGAAGCCGACTGCGGAATAACTGCGCAAGCAAACGCGCTTATTTTTATTCTTATTTTTTATTCTGTTAGCATTTGATGTTATTATACTGGATTAACCGATATGTTACAGTAGTTTTGAAAAGCCTAATTTTTAATGTAAATTTAAATCATAGCACACGTCTGAAACATCGCATCTAAAGATCTAGTAAAGAAACAACAGAATACCTATGGAGAGTTTGTGGGCTCGAAAATAATTCTAATTTAATTTATGAATAACACAAATTATTTATTATTATTTAGTTGAATGCTTAATTCTCATTGGTTATGAAAAGTTCCACGAGTACGCATTATTTTTCAATATCATATATCAACGTATATTTCAAAATGTATTTCAAGGGCAAGCAACTACATTTTTAATTTTACAATCCATATGGCAAGTAATGTATTCTTTTGCAAAATGTAAATATATGCTAAATTCAAGCTAAATATATGTAAATATATGCTAAATTCAAGCCAATTCTATAAAATATATTTTTGAAGTTTAACAAATATTTAATTTTAACCATTTTAAACCTGTTATGTTTACAGGTTTGTAACAAAGTTTTTCTTCCAATGCGACGTGAATATATTTCCTTAGTTTGAAATATATGGATTCTTTTTATATTTTTAAAATATATCTCAAAATATACACATTTTTTTGTATATTTTTAAAATATATTTAAAAAACAGATATTTTTGCCATATGAAATGTAATGTCCCCAATATACAAACACACATTCACATCGTCTATTGCTTTCTTTAAGGCTTTTATTTTGCATTCTCAAAACTCTCACATTTATTTAAAAATGGCTGGGTTATTTTTGATCCATGTTGGTAAATATTTTACACAAAACACCGGTGGGTTAAATTTGACAGAGTGCTGGGTTAGTATAACACGGTTGCATAACAACATTGGGTCATTTTTAACACATCTTGTGGTTTGTCCAATATTTACTCAATATGGGTTCAAAAAAAACAACCCAGCCATTTTTAGAGGGTAGATGTGCAAAATGATAGTGTAAGATAAATTTATTTTATTTATATATCTTAGATGTTTAAACATTTGTTGTTGGGTTGGTTTTCCTCTGAGGCATGGTTAAACATATGCTTTTTTAAATTAAGTTTAAGCACTGCACTTTCTGTTCCTATAAATTCAAAACCACCTAATCTTGACAGTATTGAGATAGTATTGAGACACATTCCTAGCCTAAAAATAATGAACACAAACTTGTGCATCATAATGTTAAAAAGACATTTAGCAGAAAACAGCATTGTCACTAGTGATAGACAGATATATTGCAGTGGCCAATATTTGGATATTTTATTTATTATCGAGATTGGCCAGTGCATTTTTCTGTTATTTAAATGTGTTGTTTGTAATGAAAAGAAACTCAGATGTAAAGTCAAAGACAGACAGTAAAATGAACATGATTCACTTTGGCGTTATGTTGTGTTGCACATAAAAACACTGATGTGCAGCAAAGTCTTAATCAAACCGTACCACAAGTACTGTCAGATCCAAATTAATTATGTCTTGTAAATAGGTTTTAAATTTAAAAGGGTATATTTATAAATAAGCATAACAAATGTTTATTTAGTTTCACCAATTTTCTGTTCGTCCATCATTTACAATAATTACATTTAAGTTAGATCAACCATTAAAAAAAAACATATCAGTCAATCACTAATTCCAAATAACATTTTTCAGTACTAATATTTGACTTTATTTACACGATAATGCACAAACACAAAAAAATTGAATATAAAGGGAACCCATAAACCCATAAAGGGAGCCAATACATGGAGAAACTGACGAGAAATCAAAGTTAAAACAGAGCTGTAAGAACATACGTGTTTGTTTTTTAATGTTTTTGTTGTTAGATGGAGGCACTGATGGGAAGAAGCACCTACTAACTCACGTGTTTGGCAAAAAGACATGAAAAACCAAAGGATAAAATTAAAAGAAATCCTCCATTGTGTTTAGACGTGCAATGTTGCATTTCATGCACTGTATAGGACAATATGACCTCTGACAGCTGGTAACATTCATGTTATCTCAGCCACTATACATCTGCCCAAAATAAACACAAAATATGAACACAAAAAAGACAAAAGCTCCATACAAAGTAGCGTATATAAGATTAGAGACTTTCTGATTGGTATCAGAGCCATGACAGAGATACAGTCCAATAAAGAGCCCAGATAATACATAAGAAAACTAGAGAGAGTATTTCTTTTCTAGTTATCAAGTGTGTTTTATGTGTACATAAACAAATTGATTGGGATAACAAAAAGTCAACGGTCTGGTAAAGTCCTCAGAGCTGGAAGAGTTATGTCTTCACACAATCAGTTACGTAAGGCAGCCAACCTGCAACAAAACATCAACATCATGAGTCACATATATGTAATGGCACCAACATGTCCAATAAAAAGCCTTCTGATTAAAGCAAGATATAAGTCATGACAGTTTTCAATAAGCCTAAGCAAATGCTCTACTCTTCTGCAATGGTAACCTCTTAAAAACATTAACATAACTCTTTATAAAATCAACAGATCATGTGTGATTTTATCAAAAATGTTTCACAGGTCTGTTGATTTAAACCCTGTAAAACCCAAAAGAGTTTAAAATAGTGTAGATAGGTACTGCAAGGTCTCACTGTAGTTTGATGTCATGTCATATGCCGACCTGTTTGTCTCACAATATGACATGAATATAATTCTATTTGAAAATTCACAATTGAAATGTAGAAGACTAGCATACATAGTTTAATTCCTGCTCACTCAACCGGTACAACAACCTTGCTTCTGCAACCATCTGATGTGTTTACGTTTTATGTGGAGTAAGCACGTGACTATGCCAAATTCAATCAGAGCGTTATTATAAACGTTACAGAAAAGACAACGTTGGGGGGAGTGGTCTGACCAAAATCTTAATATGGTATTCAATTCAATTCATCAATATTTGTTTAGGTAATTTGTTTACAGTACAATTGTGATAATTAACCAAATTTTAATTACAATAAAATCAGTTAGCCCTGAAAAAATACTTATTGCGTTAATCGTGATGCAATAAGGCCTTGTTCACACGGACACAGGTATTTTTATAACCAGAGTTTTTCCTCCAAAGAAATCCCGTCCACACATGCTCGGATTAAAATAAATCTCTATCCTCATGAAAGAACAAACATTTATTTGATTTTTCGATTAATCGTTTTTTCAAACGTGATTGATTCTCAAAGAGCAGAATACATTTTTTCTTTCATATTTATTTCCGCAAACATCGAACGTAAGATAAACGTTAATCTAATTACTAGTCGTCTCCAGATGTCATCCTCTTTTTTGCCTTGCGCGATGTTACCAAGGAGCAAGAGGCAAGCCTGTCATTCATTCATTCATTCAGTGCTTAAAATGGCGGTTTCAGGTGCTTCATCGACATTGATGCCACCTTCACATTAAAAGTCTATGAGGTCTAGAGGTATGGAAGCATTTTAGATTTCGCAAGCAAGACAACGACGATAGTGTTGTGGCTTTTAATTTCTTTTTATTAATTACCCACTTGTAAACTGCTGTTCACTGTTCTTTTTTATTAATATAGTATTTGTATTAAATCTATATTCATTGAGTTGAATCGAGAATCGAGTATAAAAATCGTCCAGAGAACTGGAATCGAAATCGAATCGATAGCTTGTGAATCGAAATCGAATCGAATCGATCTGGAACACTTTCAATAGCATTCCACACCAGCAGGCGGCGATATAACCCAAATCGTAAAGCCACATTGGCCAATCAGAAGCCTAACAAAAGTGACGTCACAAGGCAAAACCCCCGGTTTTACCGTCTACACGACAACACTGCAACCGGCGTTTCTTAAAATCCTCACCCTGGCAAAAATTTTCAGTTTCAGTGCCCTGACACTGCATTTTCGTGTGGAAGGACCGTATAAAAATAACTGTGTCCGTGTGGACTAGGCCTCAGTAACAATTTAGTAAATAAAGTAAACTATGTTATGATGGTTTTGAAAAGCAGTGTCCAGCACAAATTCTTCCAGATCCTCCAGTATTCACCATAATAAATAACTTTATCTAGCTGATGACATATATTAAACAGAAGTGCAGAGTATCCTACAAGAAGTGATTTGCTGTAATGGCATCACCCATGGAGATGTAAGGAAAAAGTGGAGAGAAATATCCTAGGAGAAACTAGGGCTGGGTATTGGCAAGGGCCTGACGATACAATACATATCACGATACATGGACGTTATGCGTTGTATCGCGATACGATACGATACATGTTGCATTGCAATACTTTTTTAAATCAAAAATCTTAAAAAAAAAATTGAGCTGAATTTTTTAAAACTTTTTTTAAAGCCAAAGTGCTTCCACATGTCGGCTTTGAAAGCTGCAAGCGTTTTTAAATTTTCTGCCTTTTTCTCACTTCCGCTAACTTCTGAGACATTGGCCGAATGGTCGTATATGACAGACAACTGGACAGCGACAACTACAGCAGCAGCGGTGGAGGAAGTCATTTGACGAATTTGATGGGGGTTTTAAAATACTAATAGTAGAGATTGAAATATCGATACACTATCGTGGGAAAAATTATCACGATAGTTAGCTGTAACAATATTTTTGCACAGCCCTAGGAGAAACCAGGTTTGCTCAGGCAGGAGGGTCATTTCTCTTCTGGCAGATATGGTATTCATTACAAATTATTGTGAAATACAAACCAGAAATGTTTTACATGTTGAAAACCATGTGGTTATAGAGTTCTAGAGATTATAGAGTACACATAAAAACGTTGCAAATAGAAGATACAGTAATTGATGGATGCAAAACAAAAGATAAGAAATGAATGTCTGAAATCAGTTCAAAAAACAACTTTATATTCTGAAACTGATTAGATGGGTCATATCTGAAGTTATTGTAAAACAGCCAATGCAAGCACACAGTTATTATTACAATCTATATTTATACCATATCTACAGCGGTTATGTTAAATGATGTGTTAGACTCACAAATAAATTGTGGACTATTATAATAAAAGAAACATGTCTGGAATCCAGCCACAACCAATTATACGATTACTGCTCAGTGTCAGATTTTCTTATATTGTAAATATTAGATAATAGATACAATAGCCCTACAGTAACACTGGATTTCTTGAATCTAATCAGAACAGAATCACAAGACAAAGGGCTCTATCATACACCCAGCGCAATGCAGTGCAATGCGCAACACAAGTGTCTTTTGCTAGTTTCAACCCCGGCGGAATTATCATTTTCACGTTTAGCGCCACGTTGTTTTAAAATGTTTGCGCCCATGGGCGTTCTGATCTAAAAACGAGGTGTGTTCAGGCGCATTGTTGGCGCCTTGCTATTTTAAGGCAACTAAAATAGACTACGCCATTGACCAACTAAAACCTGGTCTAAAGTCTAAAGTCAATGGCCCAATATGTTTTTGTTATTTAAAGAGCGCGTTAGTAATATACGCCTATAAACGGGATGACAACGCGGGTTTGCTTATCACACACATGGATGCGCAGCAGCACAAAAAAAGCTTTTAAATATGAAGAAGTAAAGCATTCAAATGTGAAAGATTATTATTGAGTCTCTTGGATATAAATGAGGACCGATTATGAGACGTTAGAAGGTGTAAAGAGCTGCTTCACCTGTAGCCTGGTAAGTAAATAAATGCTTTGCTTTAAACAAATGCATCTGTTTTTAAATGTTTTTTTTTTAAATGCTACCCGATGGATTTATTGTATATGATGACTCTGTACCTGTGGATATGGTGAGATGAGAAACATTTTTAAGTAATGCTTTAAAAAAAACTCATGCCGCTGTCCGAGTGCTGAAACGGCTCTCCGCACGTTTGTAAATTCTTTTTCTTCTCCTACAAATAAAGTATTTTTAGAGTACAAACCTTTTTTTACATACTTGTAAATATTTTTTGATGATATTGGATAGCCATACATTTACAGCAATTAAAGGCCTGCTATTTTTAGTACCTTGACTAAAAGAAAACGGGTTTTAAAGGTTTTAATAAAAAAAATGTATTACAACACAATTATTTAACATTAATCTTAAACTGGTGGTCTTCTTCCTCCGCTTAGTTTTTCAGTTTACAAAGTCCGTCATCTAAATAGGGATTAGACTTTATTGCACGTTACGCCCAAAACACTCCCATTACTCATTAAAAGAATAGGAACGACCCTTTTCGACCGTGCGCTCAGTGCAAAGATAATTTTTCCTGTCGTTAAATTAGCAAAAGTGGATTCGGACACGCCCATTTAGACCGTGCGCTGTGCGCTTTAGACACTGCGCTTAGATCGTTAAAATAGGGCCCAATGTCTAGATCAATACTTCAAAAATACAAATCAACACTTGTAACTTAGTAATAGAAACACTACATAAAATATTTCAGAAATATAAAAAATGACAAAAAAGTATTTATTCTAGTTTTAACTGTTTAGTAATCATTTGTTAAAGTATTAGATAAAATAAAAAGGTGATAGTAAATCAAGTACCGTCTAGAGAGCTGGTCTTCTTTATCCTGTGCTCGTACTGAAGTGTCTGCCAGTGATGTGGCTCCTGCTGGGAGTTGATTGAGCTGATCCATCACCTCCAGACCACTCTCCTCTGCGATCTGCACAATCAGATCATCCACCTGCTCCTGCGGTGTTGTCAGTGTGGTGGCAGAGCTCATCGAGTCCTCCATAACCTACAGAAAACACACAAATAAATAAAGACGCAAGTAATTTCCCTAATGCATTGTTCTTTGATCTTTACTTCCGTCTAAAACGTTATACATTTTGCATAGGAGGATTTTCAGCACTTTTTTAACAGCAACTTAGCAACCTCCCCAACACCCGCCCGGTCCGCAAATTTTTTTTTAAGCTGAAACTGGTCCGTAGTGCAAAAATGTTGGGGACCTCTGGGCTAAAGAAGTGGTCATTGATGTTCTGAAGATGCTGTCTTTCCTTGCACTATGATGTCATAAAATGTACAAAATTTTTGATTGGATGATGATGATTGATATGGGCTTGTCTTGTTTAAACATATTGGCTAAAGAGGCATGGAAATGGGTCGGGTTAAAAAAAAGGTTTGCATTTCTTACAAATGAGCTGATATAAATATTTTGTGTCCATGTATTTCCTCATTTGACAAGCAGCTGTGTAATAAGCATAATGATGTACATCCAGTTTTTTTGGTAATAAATCCCATTATGGTTATACAGTAATTCAGCCTGTCTGGATTTATTCTTACATAAGACTCTTGACTGATTAATTTATGGAAATCATTTCAATATAATCAGCCACCGAAATTTAAAATGGTGGTAGGTGCATTCGAATAAAAAGAGAGCTAAAAGAGAGCAAAAGCACATGTGAAGTAGCATCACCGCCTGTTTTACAGATAAGCAGTCTCAATGACAATACTGATGGCTATCATTAGCACTTACCGAGGTGTGAACATCTAGATTCTGAACCTGGGTTTCAAACTTGTCCATAACAGCTGACACTTTCTGCAGGTCCATTGAGTTCAGGGCCTTATCCAGAGCTTTAGTCACCTGTGACATGTTCTTTGCCACCTTTTACAAGAAAAAAAAAATATGAAATGATTATTTAGATTAGATAGATTAGGTCATCATGTTCTTGTGTTCCAGTGGCTCAGGGAACACACATACTGTACAGTTAAAAGAAATGTATAGATAGCAAGCCCTTTAAGTCACTTTGAATATAACTGCCTGCCAATTATTTCATTATCTCACCCCTTTCATAGTCACTGCCGTCTGAACCTTTGAGGCCACAGCATCCACACGAGATGCCATACGCAGCCAGTTTAAGCCCTCGTTTTTCTTACGAATGGCATTCTCTGCGTACACCCGTGCACATTCCACATTCTTCTGCTGGAGAGCCTGAAACACACACAGAAATTAACACAACATATGGAAAGTGATGGATATTAACAAATAACATAAAATATTTCATTTATTTAGAAAGCTACCATGTAATAAACATACAACACGTGCATTTTGAAAGCGACAGTCGCCAATGTATCTGCCTTTAAACCCTCCCAGTGAACCAACACAAACACACACACAACCCCTGCACATTATTAATGTTTTACTTAATCTACTGTCATCTTTTGCTTCATGTTAGGGTCTTATCACATTGCTGGTGTTTCCTTGAAAACACAATAGAACAGATTACTGCATTTTTGCACAGGTACTGAGCAACTAAAAAAATATGGACGTATAATTTTGACTCCATTAAACCATTTCTTTACGTGTGAAGTGACATGAAATCTGAAATAGTGTACTGTGGCAATACATAATGAATTAGGTTAAATACCTTCTGCTTTATCATTAAAACAGTAAGTTGGTTGACTGCAAATGTTTGTCTTGTTTTCAATTTTGAACATCTAAAAATGTTTAAAGCGTAACTAAATCCCTGGTCAGAACCTGACTCCACCCACTGGCAGTATTTGAAAAATGCAAGAAAAGTGGGCAGATCCCAACGGAGATAGAGGGGACGAACTAAGCTCATACCAAGTGTGTGGTGAGATAGTAACAAGGGCGTGGTGAGCTTGAACCTGCTTACGTCACGAGTCATTTTTTGGACCCAAAATCCAATAGGAAAATTCAACTGCAGTAGCCACCGTTCAACCTGAAGAGGGCAGCACTCAGACGTTTTTACACCATATATTGCAGTATTGAAACACTTTATATCCAAATGTCAAAAAACTTACTAAAATCAATGACTAGCACTAATAAAGCCACATTCTTACAGATCATTAACTTAAAAAAGTTGGTTTAGGGTTTAGTTACTCTTTAAATTGCATTACTTTTGTAACCCTGCCTGTGAAAACCCAGCTCATCTCCTAGCCACTTTTGTCTTGTTTTCTTAAAAATTGATTCAATGTTCAAGATTCAAGTTAATTTTTAATTTTTTAAATATTTTTTCAGAAAACAAGACTTGTTTTTCCGGTTAATTTAGAACTAGGTCTTGGTTATATTAGGACTTAAGTAGTTTTTACAAACAAACCTTACAAAAAACATTTGTGTGCATCTTGAGACAAAACAATGGCACTGAAAAAACACAAAAAAACAAAGTAAATCTCTATTCACATGAAATTACCCCCCTACATCTGATTTTCAGATAAGCGAAGGCTGTGATTTTACACGAATGTAGTGGATGTGAAGGGTTTGTGTAACACTGTGTCCTATAGTATTAACAACAGCAGTAACAACATAAACAAACGGCTTTCGTGGAACACATGTAACTTCCGGTAAACTCTGCAAAGAATCAATAACAACAAAATCCTTTCAGAGTAGTTTATTTCTGATAACAAGCTAAATAAATAACAATAAATAACCTTAGTTTAAATCATAGCTAAAGGGCATTAAAAACTACACTGAGCTAACGTTACTGTGTATTCGTATAATGTATACAATGTTAACTACAGATTGGCTGCCAAACCTCCCTTTAAATAGCGGTAATGATCGTCGTCTTACCAAAATATTCGTTATTTTCGACAAGGTATTTATTCCAGAGTTCAGTTTAGCCACTAGTCAGACAATTAAAGAAACAGAGACCGGAAGTTAAGTCACAATGCATGTGCGTCTGATGAAACCATCTAAACACGCACGCCGCATCACGCAGTACAAGGTATTTTCCAATGTTAATTTAGAGTATTTGTCCTAACCAGACCATTTGTCCTGCGCAGACCGATCTGCATATAACATAAAAGTTATGCGAGAGCAATTAGTAGGCACTGGTCTCAAAATGGTTTATTGCTCTCGTTACTTTTTTAAGCAATTATTTATCGTGCACACACTTAACGCGTCAGCCGAGAATGATATTGTAACTCAAACCCAAGCTTTCTGTGCAGCACTTAATTTTGATGTCAAAATGACACGAGGCGTTTGGAGGGCTCAAACGAAATAGGTGTGAAAACACTCATTAATATGACACGAGACGGTAGTGTTGCTCTGTATTTATATTTGTAATAAATATAAATGCTGCGTCCTGTATCAAATCAATACATGATGTGATTTTCCCCATGCACATTATTTTAAAAACACATCGGCAAATTAAATTTGTGTATAACATTATGTAAATTTGGTCGTTCTATTATACTAGTTTTGAGAGTTCTCCTCGGCAGTATTTATGTCATAGGAACAGTAGATACACATTATTACACAAAACACAATAAAATAAAACAATAATATGAAACTATTATTTTTATAATAAAAACTGTGCCAAAAATAGCCACGCATCCTTTCATAGACCCACCCCATTATTAAAAAACAACAGCCAATGGTAAGTCTCCAGCGGCATACCTTTCTGTATTGGGATATTTTGTTTTAGAAGTAGGCTAGTTCTGTTTATTAACATAAGAATATGGAGTTCAATTTTAGTATTTAGGCCTATAATTACAATGTAGCTTTTTAGCTCTCTGTGAAACTATGATAATAATATTCCAACTGTTCAGTAAAATCTTTCATTTGGCTTTAAGTGATATGCTTTTTAATTGTGTATTAATATTATTAATAAAAGATGGAAAAGTTACACTAACAACGTTGTGAATAATAAGAATATTAATAATATTAAGACAGCATAATCAGCATAAATTTAGAAAAGATTTTCAGCTTGTTTTTGGTGGGGTCCAGTATTGGACTTGGATAATGGATGGGGCGCTGGCCCAAAAAAGGTTAAGAACCACTGAGCTACAGTGTCATACAGACATTTGTTTAGTTTAGTTTAGTTCAATTCAGGCCCAGGGTTTGTTTAGATTAGTAATTGTTGTAATGCTTGTTTTACCGCCATCTGTTCTCACTGAATAACATTAATTAATCTTCATTAATGTGGGGTTGAACACGTAAAGTGATGCACGGTCTGTGTTCTCTTTACAAATAAATCAATGCATATTTTATCACAAATTCTTGCCCTGTCAGTTCCTAATTGAAAATAAAAATGTAATGGAAAACAAATGTCTCGTTATCATTAAAATATAAACCTTAAAATGACTGGAAATAATTGATTATGAAGGAAATACTGTATTACATCCCTGTCTGACGCAACCTCCGAGTTTATGTGCTTTGTGAGGGTTTGGCAGCATTACCCTGTGCGTACCCTGAGATCAAATCCTGGAGGTGCCCCTGGATTAACATATCATTATTTAACTTATTATCATCAACATTATTTTATTGCATGCTATTGCTGAATTTAGTCATTTTAAATGCATAAATGAAAATTAAAAAAATCGGAAGGATATGTAAATGTTGCAAATGATTGTTTGTGCTTTCTCAAATAAGCATACGTTTAAATGTAAATTTCATCAATACATACATTTTCGCATGTTGATTCCTTTATTAAAAATGGAAATGTTTACTTTTACCAGCTTTCTCACCTAAAACGTACAATTTTAACCTCTTACCTTATCGTAATAACAAATAACAGACTTGATTTGAAAAATAGATGCAAATAATACATGTATGAGACTTGCCTGTTAAATATACCCAAAATGATAAAGTAGCACAGCTGAAGAAAAATTAATGGCCAATTACACAATAGTTTAGTTGCATTCAAGCACTCAATTAGAATGCCCAATCACAATCAAACACCCAATCGGGTGTGTTTTCCTTACAACAAAGTAATTCTCTGTTTAACTACTAGTCGTATGTATCATTGGTGAAACTAACTAGCTAGTCACGAGTGTTTCCCGAAAACATAGTAACTTTGTGGTACATCTGTCGTTTGAACCACGCTGTTTCAACAACATAATTAATGACACCACATACATGCTTGGAGTAATAATGTCCATTAATTCAATCGAATAAATGCCAGATTATTGCAGTAAATAACGAACATGGCATCTGAAAAACACCCGAATCATTTGTTTTTCCCGAAACCATCACTCCAACAATCATTCACAAACTGCATTGCAAACTTGTGTGGTTGTAACTAAAGCTCTCAACATTTGATAAGCAATATTAAAAATAATATTTATATGCAACAACTGAATCTTGGACTGCATGTGCATGTGACACTGGTCTGCAGTCATTTTGCCAAATGCATACACAAGACCATAAATCCCAAGGGCTCTGCCCTTCCAAGGGAGTAGGCCATACGGATCAGAACCCCTAATCACAAATATTCCAGAGATCATATCAAATACAATAAATGTATCTGTCGTTTCACCTTTTTCACTTTAGCTTGTTCAGTTTTTGAGTCTTTCTCTGCCTTTTTGGCCAGTCGCTCCAACTGCTTTGATGTGAACTATGAAAATGGTAGGATAAAATATGAAACAACAGATATGTGACCAACATTACAATACACTGAAACTGAAATAAAGAGAAAAACGTGATATATATTACCTTTAGCTGGAAAAGCGTGTCTATTTAAAAGAAGAGCATGTGATTAATAGTTAATATAACAACAGAGTTACTGAGAGTCTATTAAATTATGTTTTCAACTAAATACATCTACAATCCTGACTACTCAACTTGACACGCCTAGTTTTACAGGATATACGTTCATATTTAGGTTGCTCGGAAGTGAACAGTGTCATAAACTGTTTTTAGTAAAAAAAAAACACATATAAGCGTAATAATAACAATGACACAGTAAGTTATTTGTGAGCTGTCATCAACATCGATATTTACATATTAATTAATATCAAAGGTTAATGAGTGTGTCTTACCGTCCATGGTGCGGTTTAAGTTTGTTTTTATGATGTCTGATGCTTAATAATAACGTTTTGTCTGCTGATTTATATTTATTTGTCACTGCTGCTGTCTGAGCTTTACCTTCTTCCGGGTTTAGTTGCTCACCGTCATCACGTCACGTGCGCTCTAACTTCCGCTGCCACAGCCCCATCAAGAGGCGACTATGTGTCATTACGACACGTTATTTATGCATTTTACATTAATATGATATAAAAAAATCAAATAACCAGAATGATGTTTACTTTATAACCAACATTACGTTAAAATGATGGGAAGTTAATCTTTAAACCAGGATAAAACTTTAACTCATCCATCCATTTTTATTTCAAGTGAGATTTGTTCTTCTTTGAGATGTGTTGTCAGTGGTTTCATATTTGTGCACTATAGCACTACATCTTCTGCTAAATTGTTTTTAAATGTTCCAGTCTTTACAGAATTTGCCTAACTGCCTTCTCTACATTTTGAACCTTTTTATTGGAATGAGCTGCTGAGCATTATCTCTCTTCGCTTAACATTTTAAAAAAATCTATTATGGACTAATTTAATAGTGAAACATGTGAAATGTTTTTAAATCTACAGATTTTATGAATGTACTGTCTATTTGACTGTGTGTATTCTCATTTTGTAACTTCTTTTTGTGCTGCCAGTCCATGGAACAAGAGAATTTATAGCTCAAGGGAGTTTTCTGGTAAAAAAAAACATAAAATAAAATAATTTAGTGTCAGTGGCAAATAATTATTGAAATTGTGAAATCTGTTGGCTTCTTATATATGCTTGCTGTTGTTGCTTAGTTTTAATGCTGGCTGCCATTGTGTTAGAGGCACAATGTGTAACATTTTGCATTCAAATATCAAAAAAAAAGTATCACTAATGTTTTCACAAATGTCTGAAAAAAGAGAATTTGACCCATGTTATGACCAAGGGGCAACATTGCAATTCGTCAACTGGCCGCTAGAGGCTGGCTCCACAAGGGTGTCAATAGGTCACGTCAAAGGTCACGTTCTTCCTGATCCCATTTTTCAAACTTTAGTTAGTGTGTAATGTTGCTGTTAGAGCATTAATAATACCTGCAAATTGATAAGGCTCAAAGTTCATTGCAGGCGATATATTTTCTTTAACAAAATTCCCCTTTCAAAGCCTACAGCGAACGGCCGATTTGGCTACAGACCTCTACTTCCTGGTTGAATGACGTCAATGGCTGTTTCTCAATATGCGTTCTTGCGTCCTTGTGTTCTCGCTCTACTTCATCATTAACCGTCGAAGTTCAATTCCAATTCTAAAGAACACAAGTACAGAGGATGCATGAAAATACCCGGATGTGTTCTTAATATCGATGATTCATCAAGTGCAGACTTGCGCCCTGAAATCTGGAGTTCAGCAAAGAGTTTTGTTAAAATGAATGTCTGGACATTTTTCTTGGATGTTACAATATTAAGCCTTAAAGGTATAGCGGAAGATTTTCCCGAATTATTTCCCGCCCCTCCATATTTTTAAAAAAATGCACACGCAACACTCTCCCTCCTCCCGAGAGGGAACGCCTGTTAAACGCGTGCACGAGACAGAGAGAGAGCATGCAGGAGCTCAGTTCTTCTCTTCGCTCTGTTTACAAGTTGCTGTTGGCATGTTTACCGTGTCTGTGCGGTTCGTGACTCGTGCCAGGGCTAGCATCGCTAATCATAGCTTACATCAACTTTTACTAGCAGTGATTTTAAATGGATGTCTCCAAATAGCATGACAAAATGTACCTTTCCAGTAGAAACTTTGCGTGGGAAGCCCAACCTGTCCTATTAGCTCACGCCAGCGGTCAGCAGCGTGTGAAATGGTCTCCCATAAACACTCTGGTCTTGTTTCTTTCTTTATAGTCCTTTCTCTTCTTGTCATACAATTCGTAGACACTTTTTCTCTTGCGACCCACAGACAATTTTTGAAAAAAAAAACACAGTGAGAACGCGACCTTCAATGAATGGTTGAAACCATAGCACAACACACATACACGTGAAACAGGGGTGTAGTGCAGGGTATATGCAGGTATACTGAGTATACCCACCTCTTCATTTGATGGCATGGGGTATACCCACTTCTACTGGGGGCATAAATTAAGAGTATACCCACTTCTCCAGACACCACTACACCACTGACGTGAAAGTGCGCATGTGCAGAAAGCGAACCTAGAGGCGAGCACGTACGACGGTTATACGTCAACATATAATCAGAATGATTGACATCTGGGATGACCAATAACAGAGGTGATCCACCCGGAAAACGAAAATCTTCCGCTATACCTTTTAAGTACTGCATTATTAAGGACTTGAGTGACAGGTGAACTGCCACTGCTGTCACTACTTTCACAAACCTATGTCAAGGACACTACGTCTATATTTTTTACAGTCTATGATTACATAGTGTAGTACATTGTTAAAATCACATAATGTCTCTGCCAGCATTTTTTTTTTAAAGTTACCAGCCAGCAGCAGCATTTTTATGATTTTCACAAAGTTTAATGTCTTCCAGAAAATGTTCTTCTTTAAATATATATATGCATACAATACATAAAATAAAAGAACAGAACAGACCCTCTGCTCTCAATAAAACAACAACATTTCATATTAATTTTTCTCTTTTTTCAGCCCTCAAATCTGGGTAGGTTTCTTCAAAAATACAAAATTTTGAGAAAATTGCAAATTTTTGTAAAGAACTTTAGTTAGAGATCAGATTCAGAACAATTATCAAACTGCTTTTGGATCAGTGTATGCAATAGTGTTTTAAGTTGGGTAAGAGCGCCACCAAGTGGATAACAGCAGAAGAATGGATTGCCATAAAAGCTTGTCATTAATTGACGAGATAACTTGCCAATGACGGGAAAACAGTTTATGACCAGGACAAAATGATCAGTCTCAATAAAAAAAATTCTCTGAAACTAAATAACTCATTGTCAGTAATGCATCTTTTAAAGGTGCAGTTACAACCCCAAAACAGAAAAAGTTGGGACACTGTAGAAATTGTGAGTAAAAAAGGAATGGAATAATTTACAAATCTCATAAACTTATATTTTATTCACAGTAGAATATAGATACCATATCAAATGTTGAAAGTAAGATATTTTGAAATGTCATGCCAAATATTGGCTCATTTTGGATTTCATGAGAGCTACACCTTCCAAAAAAAGTTGGGACAGGTAGCAATAAGAGGCCAGAAAATTTAAATGTACATATAAGGAACGGTTGAAAGACCAATTTGCAACTTATTAGGTCAATTGGCAACATGATTGGGTATAAAAAGAGCCTCTCAGAATGGCAGTGTCTCTCAGAGGTCAAGATGGGCTGAGAATCACCAATTCCCCCAATGCTGCAGCGAAAAATAGTTTTCTAAGTTTCTCAGAGAAAAATTGCAAAGAGTTTGAAGTTATCATCATCTACAGTGCATAATATCATCCAAAAATTCTGAGAATCTGGAACAATCTCTGTGCATAAGGGTCAAAGCTGAAAAACCATACTGGATACCTGTGATCTTCGGGCCCTTAGACGGCACTGCATCATATACAGGAATGCTACTGTAATGGAAATCATAACATGGGCTCTGGAATACGTCCAGAAAACATTGTCAGTGAACACAATCCACTGTGTCATTCGCTGTTGCCAACTAAAACTCTGTAGGTCGAAAAAGAAGCCATATCTAAACATGATCCAGAAGCACAAGTGTTTTCCCTGGGCAAGGGTCATTTAAAATGGACTTTGGCAAAGTGGAAAACTGTTCTGTGGTCCAACGAATTAAAATTTGAAGTTCTTTTTGAAAAACTGGGATGCCATTTCATCCGGACTAAAGAGGACAATGACAACCCAAGTTGTTATTAGCGATCAGTTCAGAAGCCTGCATCTCTGATGGTTTGGGATGGCATGAGTATGTGTGGCATGGGCAGCTTACACATCTGGAAAGGCACCATCAATGCTGAAAGGTTTATCCAAGTTCTAGATACATATGATCCCATTCAGACATCGTCTCTTTCAGGGAAGACCTTGCATTTTCCAACATGACAATCCCAGACCACATACTGCATCAATTACAATGTCAAGACTGCATAGATGAAGGATCTAAGTACTGAAATGGCCAGCCTGCAGTCCAGATCTGTCACCCACAGAAAACATTCGCCGGATCATAAAGAGGAAGATGTGACAAAGAAGACCTAAGACAGTTGATCAACTAGAGGCCTGTAATAGACAAGAATGGGACAACATTCCTATTCCTAAACATTGGTCCTCCTCCAGCTGTTCCTTATATGTACATTTAAATTTTCTGGCCTCTTATTGCTACCAGTCCCAACTTTTTTTGGAATGTGTAGCTCTCATGAAATCCAAAATGAGCCAATATTTGGCATGACATTTCAAGGTGTATCGCTTTCAACGTTTGATTTGTTGTCTGTATTCTGCTGTGAATAAAATATAAGTTTATGAGATTTGTAAATTATTCCATTCCTTTTTTACGCACAATTTCTACTGTGTCCCAACTTTTTCTGTTTTGGGGTTGTACAAACATATAAACTTTATCTTCCTTGACTAATAATTGAACTAGATCCATATATTTTAAGTTTTGTTAGGGGTTAAGTTAGGTTAGGATGGTGTCTTTATTGTACTCATAACACAGATAAAGTCTTATCCCATCTAGTGGGACAGCCAGGAAACATACAGATGAAAAGTTTTAATAGTCTGTTTAGGGAGTCATGATTAAAATCACCAGAGGTGGAAAGAGTAATACAATAGTGTACTCAAGTAAAAGTAAAGTTACTTTAATAATATTTTACTTAAGTAAAAGTAAAGTTACTGGTCTAAACATCTACTCAAGTAAAAGTAAAAAGTAAGTCATTTTAACTTTACTTTATTTACTTTTTGTTATTGCACTGTAATTGTAAAGGTGTTTCTAACCTTACAATCAACTAGTTTAGATTTATATTCCCTTGTCCTTTTTGAACTACACTAGAATCCCTTACCCCGCTGTACTCTGAGTAAAGTTAAATGACTTACTTTTTACTTTTACTTGAGTAGATTTTTAGACCAGTAACTTGTACTTAAGTGAAATATGTAAGGAATAATTGACGACGGGCCATTGAATTATACGAAAATAATGCACACCAAGGTGGCAATGCGGCACGATGCGAAGCAGAGTTTTCAAATAATTGAAAGGACCGGAGTCAATTATTCCGCTTATACCACGGTTACCACAAACATTGCTCTGGTGCCTATTTTTAAGACATTTAACAAGTTAGGTGTGCGGTTTACAGAAAAATAATGAACACACATAGAACATTTCTCAGCCAATCAGAATGCAGCATTCAACAGACCCGTGGTATAACATTAAAGTAACTGTACTTTTACTCGAGTAAAATATTTTATTACTCTTTCCACCTCTGGTTTTAACACATAAATATTATTTTCTTATATCACAATTCCAAATATTGTATTCAGTATATTGTTAATCTCTTTTATTTTACTCAGCAAATTCTTTACCCACAAATGCAAATTCAAGAAGCCCATTTTGTCAATATTTCTGGGCGATTATAATTCTTAGGTTTTGTCTTTGATGGGCATAAAAACAAAAATATCCCTCTGCATTTTTCCTTTTTTACTTTTTTATGTAATTATTATATTTTTTTTATTTTTGAATCCTTTCTGATATATTGTTACATATGAGTACATGATAAAATTGTGGCTTTTGGAATTGTTGAATAAAAAAACGTAATGGCGGCCAAGCAAATCACGCGATATTTGATGAGTTCAGCGAAAGGCACGAAGCGAGAACAAATGGGAAACCACGCGATAGTTAGACGAAGACCCATAGGAAAGAGGATTGGTACGTGTAGTCTCGCGATGTTTAGATGTAGACCAGCAGGGAAGTGTGTTGATCTATGAGAGCTGTTTCGTCGAGCTGACGCGACGTTCTTAAAACATAATTTACGATGAAACACAATTAAAGCCTAAGTTATTTAAGTGTCGGTCAGAACCAGAAATGGAGGTAAACTCGACCTGTTCATCTCCTAAAGAGGATGGCGAGCTAGAGGACGGGGAAATCTTCGACGATGAGCCGCAGAAACAGCAGTCGCAAGACGCACGGCCTCCGCGACGCGCCCGAAACAACCGCCCCGCGATGAACAAGAGGGCGCGTGTACCCGGACACATGATAAATAACAGCGCACCGGTGCCGATGAGAGGCTTGATACCCGCCGGCCCTCATCCGCCCTTCCCCGCCGGACTCCGGCAGGGCTCCGGCTTCTGGGAGCGCAGTCACGGCGCGTTGGGCCGCTTCAGATACCGAGGGCGCAGAGCGTCAGACTGGACACGCGACTGGACGGAGCGATTCACGGAGAATCACGGCAACCGATCAGAGAAACGTATCCTTACACCAGCCCAAAGTACAAGTGTAATACCACGTTGTTTAGACACATGCCCTTTAAATACCACGAGTCTCCATGAGATCTCGTGGAGGTGATACCATGGTAAATAAATTAGTACGGTAATTAAGTACGTGGGTGGTATCACACCACTGTAACTGTAACCCATACTAAGTTACTATCATCTCACTGTGCTGTCATAGGAGGATGAATTAATGTATTCCATTGCTTACCTTTATTGTGTAATATTAAATTGGCAAAGTCCACTTTAAAACTTACTCAATGTTTCTTGCAACAAAAACAAACATATTTTTCATGAACATTTCCCACCTGTTAGATCATTTGTATGATTCAGTTTGGCTGCTGCATAGATTTCATGAGTAAGACCACCGAGCTCAGCGAAGAACAGAAAGGACACAGACGTTTAAAGCAAATCATGGACCTTTTATACCATTCAGATAACAAACAAACTTTTACTGGTTAAGCAATTAACATGTGTCTAGAGCTTTAATGCTCACTAACGTATAGATATTAATGTGTTGCTATTTATGTAAGGTATGTGTGTGAGCATGCAGTTCATGAGCATGGGAGAAAGAGAGGAAATAACTTCTGTTGATGCCTGAGCAAAACTCTCTCGGCAGTCAGCCCAGAACAGGTGGCACAGAACACACAGGAAGTTCAAACAACCGTAAGAGCCAAAATAATCATTTAAATTCTTACATGTAAATGCCAGTGATGCACCGAAATGAAAATTCTGGGCAGATACTGAAATATCTTGGGTGCACTTGACCGAAAACCGAAACTTAAAATGAGTTTTTGTATACTTGTATTAATTTTAGACTTTATATTTGTACGTTGAACTACAAACCAATAACTACAGGCCAAATATAGCTGCAATTATGGAGACAAACCCAACAAGAGCACAAAAGTAAATGTAGTTGAGTTTGGGAGAGCAGTTTAAAAAAAATTGGTAAAACCTCATGTTTTTAGACCAATTAATACAGAAGTTATCAGTAAAGATAGCTATGTTAGTTTCATGTCTTTGTACCATGATGGCATATTCCAAGTTTCAAGGCAGTACACCAAAGTTTAGCAACGATGCAGCCCTGTATCCAGTGTGGCGTGCTTTGCAGTAGTGATGTTACATTTGAATTGAGGCTTTGTTGTTTGTGTCAAGCAAAAATTGGCGTGTCAGATGAAGCCTTGATTTAAAGCTTGTGTTAACGCAGAAATCATGTGACCAATGAGAAACGAAGCTTCACTTTCTGCTTAGTCACTTGCACGCTTTTCTTTGCCTGTCAGAACGTTCAAACCCCCAGAGTTTTATTTATTTGCAATTACATTTCAGTAACACGTACTACGATAGAGAGAGTATTGTTATGTACATATATGTGTGCGTGATTATGTGCATAGGAACATTATTCTGTACAATACAGTTTTCGAATCGTATGAATATTAACTCATACGGGTATTTATTGCCACAATTGAATGGATAAAATTTATTTATTATATTGACCATTCTAGTGATCGAACAATAGAGATTTTTTTTATAACCGATATTGATAAGGGGTCGATCGGTTAATCTGTTCAATTATCAACGTCAATGATATTCTGCAAGTAAGCTGGACACTGCAGTACAAGAGTTTAGCTCGTGTTTCAGACAGTTGACCGAGATGGCATTTGCGCGTCATTGTAAATCATGCCATTTAAAAAGTACAATAAATTTTAAAGCATAAAGAACTTTAGCACATCGTTTTTCTGTAAGTGCGCTTTTACGCAACCGGACTCAAGCTACTCGCAACAAGTGACAGATTGAGTCATTTTCGCAACTTATTTATTACAAATAGATTTTGTATTTTAAATTTTGACCAGAGTCCCGTTCGTTTGCACGGAGAGTGCAGGGTTTATGATTGTTACTGCATCCAGCCACCAGGGGGCGTTTAAAGTGCCAGCAGCGTCACTTTTCAGAATGTATGAGGCACACCCAGTACTAATACACACTTACACACCAAAGGAAATGTAAAATTGTCAACAACAAAAAAAGGCCAACAAGTGGTGGAATCCCACCACCTCTTTAAAGGACCAATATTGTGCGGTTAAAAAGCACATTACTTTGTGTATTTGGTGTAATGCAATGTGAAAACACTTTATTTTTCACGTACCGTACATTAATATAACTCCTAAGTCCTGCCCTTCTTTAACGCAACCATTTGTACAAAGCTCATCGTTTAGAAAAAGCGCAATGTGATCTGATTGGCCAGCTATCGAGTGCATTGTGATTGGCCAAATACCTCAATTGCATAATCGGAAATGTAACGCTCCTTACCATGTTTAAAAGATGAGCTCCCAAAGCAGTAGTAAAAGCCAGGATTTAATATCAGTACCTCCAGAATAACATGATTATGCATGATTCAATGCATAAACTGGTCCCTACGCTGCTTTGTCTACGCTTCAGTTTTCATTCATACTTGTGGGTCAACGTGCAATTACACAACCAGACCGCTAGCACAGTTTCGACATGTGTAACCCATAATAGCAGTGCAACAGCCAAAGAATAAGTAGCTTGGCCAGTAAAAAGAGGTAAATGGACAGCGACTATTGTTGCAACTTGTGTTAAATATCACTCCTCAACTTGGCCCATCTTTGTTTCTAATGTCGTAAGTGGAAATCCTTTGAGGAAATGCGACGCAGATTGTATTTGACCTAAAGGGAGGGGTTCTACCGGACCAGTAACAGCGCTTGGGATCCACGTAGAACGGACACGCGGTCACGTTTTTGTGTGCGTCAGCCTACGCATAGCCTACAGTGCAGATCCTATGCGGAATCTTAATTTGCTCTTTAATCACAACTTGAAAAGTGAGAAAAACCATGTGAAGGTAGCATACGATAAATTTTCAAGAGCGATGGATTGGACAGCATGCATACGCCTTGAGAGCAAAATGATGTCATTAACGTTTTTAGTCTGTTTTCTTAAAAATGAAGAAAAAATGTGCCATGTATTTTTATTTTAGTCAAAAGTTATTAGTTGTATGATTCTCTGTTGTTTGGTTCTTAACTGCTGTTCTCAGAGAAAATGGGTGGCAGATGTCAGATGAGAAGGCCAGTGAGTGGACTTTCTAAAGCAGAGACAGTAGATGAGAGCTTTGAGGATCTTCTCATGAAGTACAAAGAGATCCAGCTGGAGCTGGAGTGCATCAGGAAAGAGGAGAGAATGGCCCTGAAAGATGATGAGGTCGCACTGGAACAGCGCTCGGCGGGTACTGAAGCCGGTCCGCCGGCCGTGACGCTGCAAGAGCCCATCTCTAGTGTAACAGACAAAGTGTTTCAAGCGTTCAACATCAGACCACTCAGACAGAAGCTGTTGACCCCTGCGGAGAGAGACGCTCTTAACGCCAGTGTTACACAAGATGTCCAGAGACAGGACAGTGATGAGACGCTGAAGGAAATTATTCTGGATGATGGTATTACTTTGAATTCTTATAAAGCAAATCCTTTGTGATATGTTGGACAGGTCAGCTGAGCAGATGTGTTTGTCTTTCAGGTGTAAAGGATGAAGACTCGGAATCAGACCTCAACATCTCTGCTGTGAGTGAAGAGTCCACAGCAACCTCTGGCAAGGTACATGTTTAACACTTACTCTTTAGACACAATATGATAAATGTGTCTAAACGACAAAATGTGATGAATGACAAAATAATTAAACTTAAAAGTGTAAATATGATTTAATTTTCTTTAAAACACAGTAATATATAGGAGATAAATTGGAGTAGCGCAAGGAATAATACAGGAATAACAGACATATATTATATGGGTTGCATTATGCTGCGTTTACACCAACCGCGTTTGAGGCGTCAAAATGTCAAAATCGCGTCTACTGCGCCTAGTTTGCCGCTTGAACAGTCTGTATGTATTCGCGCGTCAAAAGCAAGCATTTGACGCACGACAGAGGCAAAATCCGCTTCTTGTGGGAGGAACAAGTGCTATGCGGTTGTCTGTTTGCAATATGGCTAATGTTGATTGTACATTTTTCGAGAGAGTTACCGGTTTGTATTTGGTCACCTTACTATGGGGGGAAATAAACAGCGCAGGTCGATAAACGTCACGTGACAAGTGAAAATGTGTATTTACAACTTACCAATGTCCTCACTGACACTCTTCCAAGCAAGGTCCTTTTTATTCCTGTCTCTATAGAAATAAGAACTTGTGTCGTATAGCTCCGGGTGACTGCTTACAGACAAAATCAAGCGTTCCTTCATGTTGAATGAGTGACTCCGGACGGGGCTGCCGCCACAGCAGCAAGCAGTCTCCTGATTGGTTAAGGCGGCATGAAAATCCGCGAAAGTTCACATTTTTCAACTCTGCATCAGCCGCAAATTTGCGTCAAACGCAAAAAGCACCATTCGCGCGTAGCACGCCAGACTAGAGGTCGACAGATTTATCGGCCGGCCGATTAGTTGGCCGATTTTTGGCATATTTAAAAAAATCGGCTTTGGCCGATTTTGCTGCAAAATTAGGCCGTTTAATAGGCAGTGGCATCTGCGGGCACCTAAGCGTTGTTGTAGAACTCGTGATGCTGCCTCTTGCTGCAAGCAGATTGCTCCCGTGTGTGTGCAGCCGTGCCTTGTTCACAAACAGCTTTAGTAAACGATGGCGGGATCGTGCGAATTAAGCAGCCAGTACAACAGCGCGACGGGCTTATGTCTCGCGGTGCACTGTCCGTGCAAAGATTAGGCTCATTTCATGTGATTTAATGAGTGATGATGCTCTTTCTTTGCGTGACAGAGAGAGCAGAGCCGCGCGCACGCTTTCTGTCTTTAAACTGTCTCCCTACTTTTATTACTCAAAACAAAACTGACTCGATGGCGAAAGGTCGGAAGACCAAATCATATCCACCGAGGAAATGTTTTTCGTGTTGTTACAGTAACACTTTGTTTACAGTTTTGCGCTGCTCAGCCTGGATTACAACACAATGCGTCCGATTCGCGAACTGACTCCTTTGAACGGATTCGTTTGAATGAACGGTTGAAACAACAGATCTGTCCCAACACTAAACTCACAAGACATCACTGTCAGCCCAATCAGTCACTTATAGCCTCTCAGAAATGAAAGATTTGCCCTAAATAACAGTCTCAACTAAAAAAACATAGACATTTACCATGTTAACTTTATGATGAATAAATATTTTATCAGGTCTACCAAATGGGATTTTATCCTATAAAGCAATAAAAGTCATGATAAAAAACTGATCAAAGATGATGACAGCAGAGTGTCAGGTAATATCTGTGTCTGATAAATGCATGGTGCAGTGGAGGTTGTAAAACTCTTCAGAAAGACCAGTCATAATTTTTTTAAATACTTTGACTTAAATAGTGACATTTTTACATTTAAAATATCTGCTAATGATGAGAACATTTTGATTATTATGTACTTATAGAAAATCGGCCAAACATAACGGCCATCGGCTCCCCTGATTTCTAAATATTGGCATCGGGCAGAGAAAAAGTCATATTGGTCGACCTCTACGCCAGACGCTCAATTTGCGAAATTGATATGAGGCGGAATTGTGTCTACTGCGCCACGAGACCTTCAGACGCGCATCAACGTGTCTTTATATTGACTTAACATTGAAATCACTCACGCTTGACGCCTCTATAGCCTTTTTAAATTAGCATATCAACCTAATGTTGTGTTTACACCAGCCGAGGTAGAGTTAGGTTGGTAGTTGGGATGGGATGATTACCGGTTTCACGATTAATCACGATAAAATGTATGGACAGTTAGCATTGTCGTTTAAAATTTAATTATCACTACAACCGTGTTTGATTACCGTGATTTTGAAAATTCGTGGTAAATTTTGTCCAGCCAGAATCAGTTTGACGCAGGCGCGTACATGCAACATAGTTTTTGCACAAGGCGGCATTTAAGTGATAATGTTTTGTATTAATTCACAGTAAACTTATTAGACAGATTTATTTATTTTTTACCACAGAAATAATTTCAGGGACAAATTAAATTGTGATTTCCAAACATAAAACTTGTTCAAATGTTTTCAGTGTGTGTATCAGTTCTTTTTGAACATCTCTATCTCATTTTAACAAAACCATGATAATACTGATAACCGTGATAACTTTGGTCACTATAATCATGATATTAATTTTTCCCTGTGTTATAATGTTTATGGGCCTTAAAATGTTTAATAATTTTCTTAAATTCACCATGTGGGCAAATATTAAGACAACTACAACTATAACAGTCCAATTACAATGCTACCGACAACTACTTTTATACCGTTAGTATCACTAACTAAAAAAGTACTAATATATCATACATGTATTCTGTAGAATTCATAATGTTGTTTTCTAATATAACTTTTATTTCTTTACTGTTATTGTCTCTTATGTCTCAAATGTTTGTTTTGCAATGTGTTTTCTGTATTGGTGTTTTGCAACAATGCCGAATTGGTGATTGAAAAAGATGATCTTTGTTTATTTCTATTGTGTTAGGTAAGGGAAGAGGATGACCTCTCGGAGCTGCAGCTGCGTCTCTTGGCTTTGCAGTCGGCCAGCAGAAAGTGGCAGCAGAAGGAGCAGCAGGTGATGAAGGAGAGCCAAGAGAAGATTACTAAACCTATTACAGTGGCTCAGGACAAAAGCAGTTCTCCAAGTGAAAGGAACAAGGTTAACTGCAGAGGTAATGCTTTGTGCAAATCACAGGAAAGACCAAGACCCGCCAAACCAGCAGCCGAAAAAAACAAACCTGCAGCCAGAGCAAAGAAACCCCCTCACCTGAGTAAGACACGTTTTATGTGGTGCATACTGAAGTTTGTATTGCTTTTAAATAAAGGGCAGTATTGTGATGTTTGTCCATCTCTTGGTTGCAGCAAAGCAAGCATTGAGAAAGCAGCAGCTGCGCACATGGAAACTGCAACAGCAACAAGAGCAGGAAGGTCAGAGACACAAGCAGGAGGAAGAAGAAGAGAGGAAGAGGAGGGAAGATGAGATCCGTAAGATCCGAGATCTGTCCAATCAGGATGAGCAATACAACCGTTTCATGAAGCTGGTGGGCTCCAAACATCGCTCCCGAAGCAAGGTCAGTAGACACATCAAAACTGATGCTTTTGTCCTTTTTCAAGTCTGACATGGTCATTATTAAGTGTAAAAGTTTGAAAAATAGCTGTGTGAAAATGTAACACAATTCTTCCTTTTGTGCGTCATGGAGAAATGAACAGGATACAAATTTGAAATAACATGATAGAATAGAGAGAAAATATATAATCACTAAATGTACATTTTGAATGAACCGTTTCTTCAAATGATCTTCGGTGTTCACAGTCTTCAGATGCTGATCAGAGAAAACTGGTTAAGCAAGCTCTGGACACATCAGGAAATCTCTACCAGTATGATAACTACGATGAGGTTGCCATGGATACAGAGAGTGAAACCAGCTCACCAGGTAAATAAGACTAGTAATGAACCTTATCCTTAGCAGAATCAAAGTTACAGAGTATGACCTGTGATAGGGCTGGCACTGTCTAGTATTTTGTAAAGAGTAAAAAAATTTTTTTTGCTTTTATTATGGAAATCACATTTTTCATTTATGATTAAAACAGACTTGGATGAACAAACTAGGACTGTAAGAGAAAATCGTTCTACACTCCCTGACAAAAGTCTGTCGCTTGTGTACAAATTGAACTGAAGTGTCGCTGAAATATATTTCTAATCGAGATTTTTTTTCAATAAATGGCTCATTTTAATCCCAACAGCTTTTGTAATAATGTTTCACTGCAAACAAAACTGTCAAAAAGTATTCTAATATTCACAGCTTGGTAAAGCCCATTGAGTCAGTTTTTGCAAAGACATAAGTCATGTCGCCTTGTCATATGAGATTCATCTGTGACTAATAATGGATTAATTAGGTCTTAGGTTTGTATAAAAAGAACCCCAGTACACCAGACCTTTACATCAACTGCAACTAGACCTCTGCAAACATGCCTAAGATTCAGCCTGAGACTAAAGTTTTGATTATCAAAATGATGAAGACCAGATCCACTGCTGATGTGGCAGACACCTTCAATGTGTCTCAGAGTCAAGTACAGAGGATATAAAAAAGATTTGAAGAGACTGGAGACGTTTTTGACAAGCCCGGGTCAGGCAGACCCCGCACAAAAACAGCTGCTCGAGAGGACCGTTTGTTGGCTTGAAAATCCAAGGTCAGCCCATTTTCCACTGCAGCAGAGCTCGACGAGACCTTGTCACCTGAAGTCCCTGTGTCAACCAGAACAGTTTGTCGGATTTTGTCTCGAAATGGCCTCTATGGTTAAATCAGTGCCCAGAAGCCAGCACTAAACAAAAGACAATTGAAAAACCATGTGGCATTTGTCAAGGCCCACAGCCTTCTAAAAGGATGGACGCTGGAAAATCAGAAGATTGATTTTTCATATGAATCTTCTGTTAAATTACACCACAGTTGCTGCAAATATTGCAGGAGACCTTCTGGAGCCCGCATGAATCAGAGATTCACCCAGAAAACAGTGAAGTTTGGTGGCGAAAAAATCATGGTCTGGTTACATCCAGTATGGGGGTGTGCAAGAGATCTGCAGGGTGAAAGGCAACATCAATAGTCTAAAATACCAAGAAATCTTAGCTATCTTTTATATTCCCAACCATAAAAGATGTCAAATTCTGCATACTTTCATCTCCACATCAAAGTTCCTCAAGGCGAAGAAGATCAAGATGCTCCAGGATTGGCCAGCCCAGTCACCAGACATGAACATCATTGAGTATATGTGGGGTAGGATGAAAGAGAAAGCATGGAAGATGAAACCAAAGAATATTGATGAACTCTGGGAGGCATGCAAGACTGCTTTCTTTTCTATTCCTGATGACTTCATCAATACATTGTATGAATCCTTGCCAAACCGCATGGATTCACTCCTTCAAGCTTATGGAAGTCATACAAGATATTAAATTTGGATCTCACAGCATCACTACTTAATTTGCTGACATATTTTTGTATTTGCAGTAAATTTGTTCAATTTCTTTACAGGCGACAAAAAATTTTCTTGCCAAAATTTGACCTTTCTGTCTTGATTAAATGATAAATCTTTTTTCAGTGAAATTAATTTATTTAAGTGCATTAAACATAATTTGGGAATTTTTTTACTACTGTATCTCCACCATTTGATCGTAAAAATGTTATTGAGGATTTTTTTTTAAAATCAGGTCTCAAATTTACTCGTCGTAATTGCTGACGGCTCTAATCTGTTGAGTGTCTTGCTCTGCTGTTATATTGGTATGCTTTGATGCATTGATATAATCTAACATAAATGTAAATTTTTTTCTTATAGCCACATCACCAACACACAGTACTTTACCTGTGTTTCCTCTGGAGTCCACACCTCACAGACAGGTACATTAGCACTCTTCATCTGAGAAGGTCCCAATTTAGCTTCACTATGTTTTTACTGTCTTCCGGTAGTGCACTTGTCTTTTTGTGAACATTTTTTGTGTGTCAGGTTTTGGGGCAACACTGTCAGCAGATGGAGTCTTTGCATTCAGCACCTCCACCTCCTTTGCCCCCACTGCCTCCCCCAGAGGATGCGGAGCAGCCGCCCAAACCTCCTTTTGCAGATGAGGAAGAGGAAGAGGAGATGCTGCTGAGAGAGGAGTTGCTCAAATCCCTGGCAACAAAGCGAGCTGGTAAAGCTGAGGTAAAAGCGATGGGATGGGTGCATCTGGTGATGTTTCACACTGAAATTTAAGTAGTCACGTTGCAGTCTGTAGGTAATGATAATTGATAAGGATATTTATATTTTGAAGGATGCGCCCAGTAGCAGCGGACCGCCGTCTCATGCTCTAAGATCAGCGGTTCGGCCAAACACCAGGAGCAACCTCACGGCTGTCAGCCTGAACACGGTCAACTCTCATACACGTCCACTTAAGTTTATGCGGGGTAACGCTATACCTAAAGGCCAGTTTGTGGTGAGTGACTCTGGATTAGTTATATGGAATGATGAAATCACCGTAAAGAAGAATCTTATGTGTTTACTTCTCTTTTTGTCTTTTATTAAAGTTACCTCGACACAAGACAGTGGTGGTGCGTCTGAATGCGTCTGATGATAGTGATTCAGAAGGCGAGAGCTGCAGTTCATCTCAAATTGTGTTTGGAGGACTGGAGTCCATGATTAAAGAAGCTCGCAGGACCGTAGAGGTGTGTACATTTATTGCACATTAAATATGAGTGATAACAGTTCAAAAACATTGTAGGATTGTGATTGGACCATACATTTAGCACTCATCATTATTTTTGTCATTAGCAATAGGCTTTATGCCCAAGCTGCACTACTTCCTGAACTTCAGCTAGCTCCTTGTTTCCTGTCTGCCATTATTGGACAAACTGATTAATCCAGTTGTGTCTGGTTATTGTTGTTGTGACTACTGAGGTCAGGCACACCTGGATTAATCAGTTTGTCCAATAATGGCAGACAGGAAACAAGGAGCTGGCTGAAGTTTAGGAAGTAGTGCAGCTGGGCATAAAGCCTATTGTGTGGTTTTAATATTAGGTCACATAGTAAATGCTAAACAGGAGAGATTCTAGATTTCTGTTGACTTATTAGACTTCTAAATTGAAAGATGACTGAATTAATGACATTAATAATGTCAGTTTAGACCAGGGCTCTACACTAACTTTTTGCACTGGTTGCACTGGTGCGCCTTTTCTTAGGTGCACCAGCACAAAAATTAGGTGCACCCAAATTTTTGACTGCATTGCATTTAACATCGCAGTTTTACAAGCGCCCTCAGCTTTCTTGTGTAGCCTGTAGTGGAAGCGTTTTGTGCAGCATTTAGTGCAAATATGTTAATCTTCAATGGTGCCTGCTGTGAAGAGCCGTGTCTAGGACCCTATAAAATCCGTTTTGTTTTTTTTTCTAAAATTCCGTTTTGTCCGTTTTAATTTTTGCAAATTCCGTTTTATCCGTTTTAATTTTTGGCAATAATTTTTTTACCGTTTACTGTTATTTTAGTCATAAAAAGAGTGTGCCTTTAATGTTAATGATGGTAAAAACGGGATAACATGATTACTTAATGACTGTAAAACATGCATTTATACACACACACACACACACACACACACACACACTACTCAATGCAATGCATTGTTTAGTGTTGTTGCAGAAGGCTACACGTGTCAAAGCAGTGGTGCCTTCAGAAGTGCCTTAAACACATCAATCCAGCGGAATGCGATCCATATTTTAAACACAATCGCTTGAAATGCATATAACTTTACAAACATACAAAGGGGAGTGATCTGACTTCGGACAGCATGAGGGTGCAGCTCTCTTCACGTGCGAGCAAAAGAGAGACAGAGAGCAGCGCCACGATGCAGATGATTATATTTTAAATGCGAGGGATAGTTCAGTGAGCGGAATGTTGACAAAACTTACAAAATAACAGTTCTCCAGTCACATCAAAGTCATGTGGGAACTGCTCGGAACTGAGTGCTTAGCGTCGATGTTCTTATTTTTTTTGCGGACGAAAGCATAGTCGTGGAGAGCCGCTTCGCATGGTTTCAGTGTTTTGGAGGGGGTCTGAAACGACGGGAGGGGGTGTGTCGCCCAGATTTACTTATGCCAGTCTGCATTTCCCCGAGAAATACGTTCTTCTCCCATACAAAAACAGAATTTTATTCAAAATATGTAAAATTCCGCGAAATTCCGCGTTAACACTAGATTCCTTGTTAATCTGCCAATTCTGTGATTCCGTGATCGCGGAAATTATAGGGCCCTACGTGTCCTTAAAAGGGACAGTTTTTTGGGGTGCACAGGCCAGGCGTGTGGACCAACTCCGCTTCACCTTTGTATCCACCCCCGTTTTGCCGCTTTCCACCACGTCTCCTATTAAAAAGGACTAAACACTCGCGGTTGCTGAAAACCCCATAATGAGTGAGGGAGGTGTCTGCCCTTCACTTCATCTGATTGGTTTAGACCATGGTGTATGTGTGTCTAATGTACATCTGTTGTTGAACCAGAAGAAGACTTTCACTTTCGAGTTGCGGAGACTTTTTTCACTTGAACGGCTGGTCGCACTTGTGCAACCTCAGATTTTTTTAAGTCGCAACATTGAAAAATTAGGTTGCATGTGCAACCAAATTGGTCGCACTTTCAAGCCCTGGTTTAGACCAGTGGTTCTCAAACAGTTAATTCATGACATAAAACAACCATGCTTTTGGTTAGTGGCCTTATTTTTCTGATCTTCAGTTACGCAGAATTTATAATAATTTTGTGTTTCATAAAATGTAATAAAACTGGGGCCATTTGACACCCTCCTTTCCCCCAGTTTGAGAACCGCGAATTTTGACCATTAAAAAATAAATGCTCATCAAAAACAACTGTCATTTCATCTAAATGGGAGAAACAATTTCCACTGTTACCAAGAAGGTATAAGTTTGAATACTATGATCAAAGACAGACTTTTGGTACAAATGGTGGTACTGGTGTCTAAAGTGAGCGGTATGCTTGATAATTTTAAATGTACATATCGTTAAAACAACAATTTGTGTAAATATATTTTGCCCACTTCTAGTTGATTCTTTAGTTTCAACTTAAAATGATAGGCTGTCTGAATCCTAAACAAAGCTTGGAAAGTTATTTCAAAGTTTTTGCAGCTTTTAAATACTAAAACATCTTTAAATTTCATAACAAAATTAATTGAGTCTTCAGGGATGCTCTGAGAATTTTGCCACAGATTAATAAACTTAACTTTAATCTTTAGCCTTGATGAATATTAAGATTATTTGTTATTAACAAAATAAATAAGCCATTATGATATTAAAGTAGTGATATACATGCATTGTTACAGTAATAAAAACTTGAATTTCCCCCTTACTTTAAAACAGATGCTTGTGGTTCATTACTATGTTTATGAAAAACAGCACCTGACGCGTGTGCATGTTGGACGACAGTGTTGTGGGAGCATGTAACGTCACAGACCAAATAATCAATAATGAATTTGAAATTTTTATCGATTTTATGAATTAGTTGTTGCAGCTCTAAAAACATGTCATGTGCTTTTTAAAGTGCAGAGCAAGCAAAACTTCTTGTTTTTTTGTTTGTATTTATTTTTTTAGGCAGCCAAACCAAAGCATTCAGTTTCAGAGAAGGAGAACAACCCAGTGAAGACTGCAGGTGCACTGCCTGAGTTACGGCTGCTCAGAGACGAAATGTCAAGGTACAGCGCTTGTGCCTGTCAATTCTGCTCACATTGCTAGTCACTTTAAACGTTGTTTCAAATCAGCTTTACAGAAAATGATGATAGTGTTGTAAGATTAGTGTTGCTCAGAGATACCCTATGCATTTCCACACTTAAATATTTAAGCACCACCAACATTCAGACTATCACTGGTTGTGATTTTAATTGGTTTAAAAAACAAAAGTGCATCTCAATAAAAAGTAGGAGGTGCTGTTGCCAACGGATGTGTTGCAGTCAGGAAGTGGTTAAAAAGTAGCATGCAAAGTTTGTCAATACACCAGTGTTATGCTGAGGTACAGCCGCCAGTGTCATTATTAAAAATGATTGCTTTAATCAACTTAGGATACACGATTCTTGCTAAAATGTGAATCACATTTTTTCTCTATGGGAAATGAGATTGATTCTCTCACACGATTCTCATTTTTTAGGAAACATCAGGCATCAGTAAAAAAAATTCAAGTTTACTAAAATAATCGATAAAAGAAGTCTCACAGACTGGACTCATCTTATACTCTCATTGTAGCATCTATTAACCTGGTTGTGTATTATAACACTTATGGGTAAATGCAGTCTGTCTACCATCACTTGTACCCTCATACAGCTTCATCACCATACTAGATCTTTATACACTGTGTAAACTCAAAACACTTGATGAACAAAATGTGCTGATGTGATGTTATGTAGATCCGGAAGGCTGGCTACCTCATCTCCAATGGGCTCAGACTCAGAGGTGGACCTCACGACAAGAGCTGCAGATCTTCAGGAGGAATTTAATCGACACATGTAAGTCTGTCTACACTCTCACACACAACACACACACACAATTCAATTAAATTTATTTATATAGCGCTTTTCACAATTGTTAATTGTTTCAAAGCAGCTTTACATGAGAAGATGTAGGGAAAAAAACACAGAATAATCAATAGAAAATATAAGAAGTAGAATACAGCGGCTAAGAATAAACCGTACAAGCGAGCGTAGTAATAATGTAATGTATACAGGAAAGTGCTAAGTTAAGCCAATGTTGGCTGACTCTTCCGGGGATGAAAAAACCCAGGAGAAAAACCCTGTGGGAAAGCTCCTAGGAAGAGAAAAACCCTTGAGAGATACATATAGATTATATATATAAACACAATAGAGATGTTAAACGGGTAAGCGGATTAAACTGGTTCAGCTGGTGGTCGTTGGTCGCGCATCGGCTGGGCATCACGTTCAAGGACAGCCAGTAGATCAGTGGTGTGATGACCTTCACAGCATCAGGAAGGAACTGGGTCTGTTTGTCTCATTGTCCTCGGGGTCGAGGACGAGACAGGGAGAGAGAAACAGAATCCTATTAGCGTAGGGGCCGTTCGCATGTAATGCAAGTGTCATACAGTCTTGTGGTTTAAAATCTGCTCGGTTCCACATAGGCTAACTATTGCGGTATAAGTATATTACCCAGATGAGTTATGTGAATGCTTTGTTCTGGACAAACTAACTATTGCGGGATAGGTACATTTACTTGACATTTTATGTGAATGCTTTGTTAAAGAAGAATGTCTTAAGTTTAGACTTAAAGTGACAAACACACACACACACACACACACACACACAAACAATAAGCGAATCAATGTAAGTATGTGTCGTGTTGCATGCAGAGCGCAGCTGAATAAAGATGAGGCTCTACTGAAGCATCTGCTGCAGCAGGAAATAAAGAAGAGAGAATCGTTGAAAGCAGCCGAAGCCAAAGTCATGCGCCTTAAAGAACAACTGCTGGCCTCGGAGAAAATCGCCAGCGCTAATAGAGTCCTGCTCAAGAAGCTACAGGAACAGGTATGTGTGTGAGATTTCTGTAAGTGTACTAATTAACTCCTTCATGTACTCTATGTGAACACTGAACAATTGTCAAAAGCACTATATAATAAAATGGATTTTTTGGTACATTTACTTTTCTTCTAAAGAAATAACAAGGTACTGTAAACGTGTCTTATTTGTAGGTTCAGAGAGTTCAGTCTCGTGTGACTGCAAAGAAAAATCAGTCTTTAGGACTAGAGATGGATCTCGCTCAACTGCAGGCTGCCGCAGCTCCTTCCTTATTAAAACGACGTAAACCTGTGACCCTTTACTCGGTGAGCACAACCACAGTGTTATTGTGAGAATCATTGATGGAGTTCGCTCTTTCCTGTAAGTTTGAAATTGATGTGTTGTTTGTAGCCGGTGAAGGTCCGCCGTGTGGATTACTCGGATACCCATTACGTCGAGCTCATCGCACAGAAGCAGCGTTTGCAGCAGCTAGAGTCTGAATACGCTCTTAAGATCGAGAAGCTGAAAGAGGCTCAGGCGTTACGCCAGGCCGAGCCACGCCCCGCTGCCTCACAGGCGCCTGCCGCTCTGTTCCCCTTACCGCAGCCCTCACTGCATGACCTCACGCAGGATAAGCTTATCCTCTCCAATGAGGACGCAGAGGCTGAGGAGGACGAGCAGTCGCAGGTTCCCGCCGCAGCGACGCCTACTACCCGCCGGCGATCCTTCCGTGAGTCCGGCTCCTTCACCAAACCCAAACTGTGCCATCTGGAAACGCCTGCCGCATCCCCCATGCCTGTCAAACATGCTAAAGCATCTTCCTGCAGCGCCGGTGGTCTGCCGGAGCTTCTGCTGGGGTTGAACATCGAGGACCTTCGACAGAAATATCAACTGTGTGTCGGACTGTCCGAGGTCCTGCAGAAAGAAATGTGCTCACTCCGCTGTGCCTCTGAACACATAAAGCCTCTTGTGAAGGTAAAGTTATAAATCGCAGACCCAGACTTTTAACTGTAAACAACAACATGTTTATTCTGGCCAAGAGCCGACACCGTGTGTTAGTACAGACATTTATAATTATTTTCATTCAAGGTTTGTAAGGTTATTTTTTATTAAAAAAGCTAAAAAATTAAGTTTTGTTTTTAAGTTGTGATCAATATATTGGCAAAATTTGTGAAACTGCATTATTGTTTGTATAGGAAAGTTAAAAATGTAAGTCATGTTCACATCTTCATTGTGTCTCATTCAGGTCATACAAGTGGATTTTGATCCAGTGGCAGCTTATCAGAGCAAAGTGGAAGCAAAGGCAGAGCCGTTTGGACCGTATCACAGTCCTTTACTTGTCTTCAAGTCATATAGGTTTGATCATCTAAAACAACATTTCCCCTGTCAGTCTCTATGTTTTTATTCCAACTAATAATTAAAATGCACTTGTACACATTCAGGTTCAGCCCGTATTATCGTACCAAAGAGAAGCTATCCTTGCGCTCGGTGACCTACAGCAACGTGATCGAGCCAAAGAAATGTTTCTGTCGATTTGATTTAACCGGCACGTGTAACGATGATGATTGTCAGTGGTACGTCCTGATACATTGTAGTATGTAACCGTATTTGTTATGGGCCGTTTCACTAAAGTGATTTGTTTGTTTCAGGCAACACATGAGAAACTGCACCTTCACAGACAGCCGGTTATTTCAGGACATTCTGTCTTACAGCCTCCCACTGATTGGCTGTGAGGGGACCAGCAGCACCAGTGACATCAGCAGCGCCACAGGTAACGTCACATCCTGTGATCCTTATAGATCAATAATAAATGTCCGTCTGTTAACTCTGACACTGATGTCCACAGAGAAATATATAAAGAAACTGTTTGGTGCCAATAAGGACCGAATGGGAACAGACCAGAAGGCCGTTCTGCTTGTGAGCAAAGTCAATGAAAGTTTGAGGCACAGTGAGTGATCGTGCTGAATTGGTGTATGTATATTTCAGAGGTTTAGTTTGGACTTGAGCTGAACATTGATTTGTTTTCTCTCAGTTCCTCCGTTCACCACATATAAAGCCCAGAGGAGATGGAGGCCTGAAGCCCAGAGAGTGAAGATTGATGGTCAGGAAGAAGAACACCACAATACTGTGGACTTCACTGTTCTGGTCCAACACGGTATGGTAACTCATTCAAATTCTGACCATCTGTTCTAGGGGTGTCAAACTAAATTTCATCCCGGGCCACATCAGTGCCACTGTTGCTCTCAAAGGGCCGGTTGAATTTGTATGACTATATGTATGACGATTACTTAATGACTATAAAAACAGGCATTTATACATAGTTCCATACAAACACACATACATACATGCACTTATACCACGGGTCTGTTGAATGCTGTATTCTGATTGGCTGAGAAATGTTACGTGGGTATGCATTATTTTCTGATAACCGCACACCTAACTTGTCAAATGTCTTAAAAATAGGCACCAGAGCAATGTTTGTGGTAACCGTGGTATAAGACGAATAATTGACTCCGGTCCTTTGAATTATTTGAAAATAATGCAAACCCGCGACTTCGCGTCGTGCCGCATTGCACCTTGGGTGTGCATTATTTTCTTATAATTCAATGTCCCGTCGTCAATTATTCCTTATTTAAACCAGGTGTTACCAACCTTTTTGTGAACACGGACTGCCACAATAGATAAAATAATTTTATAAAACTATTTTTTTGATGTTGTCTACTCCAAACTTTTGTTTTACTTGTTGATATGTTTTATCATTGTTTAAAATGTTAACATACACAAAAGAAGGAAAGCTAATATAAAAATATGTAATAAATAAGTATTAAAATTCATGCTTTTAATTAGGGATGCTCATATCAGTTAATTTTCCCGACCGACAACCGTAGCTTCTAAACCGAACATTTACCGTTAACTACCGTAAACTAAGATTTTAACATGAAATTGTCATTGAGTAAAAATACAGTTGACGGTTGTCTGTGAACTAGTAAAAACAAAACATTTAATTTGAACGTGCAAACAGCAGCGACAGATCAACAACAGAACCAGGATTCATACATTATCAGATATTCACGCAACATTACCTTATTAAAAAGCACACGATCGATCCAGTGGATTAATATCCAAAGGGCAGATTGTCTCCGTTTCATCTACCACAGTGGTCATTTCTAAAGCAGGACGCTTTTCAGAAAGTTTTGGTTTTGCGTCGTCTTTCTCCGTTTGTGCAAAAAGAGCTAGATGTTTATGGTTAGGGTCAGAGGCCATCAGCGAACGTCTGTCCGGATGTGCGTGAGACGGACCGCGTCATCTTGCGCGGATACGCGCGCGTCTCCGTTCAGCTTCCAAACACGCATACAAATGATTACTTTATCAGACCGTCAGGGCAGCAATCATTTGTGTCATTACCAGGACATTCACAAATTAAAGATAGAAAAGTGCCGAAATGTCTGTCAGCTCATGACGACACGCACCATGTATTAACAAATATTTTTTTATTTTAACTGATAATGTTAATCGGTTATAAATTCTTACCTCCGGTTAACGGTTAAACGGTCAATGTGAACATCCCTACTTTTAATAGAATGTGCTGTACCAGGCAACCTACAGACTCTGAGCGGGCAACCTGGTAAAATAGACGTGTTCTCTCTGCTTGCTTTATCTCCTGTTATTATCAATTACATTAAAGGTATAGCGGAAGGTCCATTAAACATATCCTTCTAGACTGTATTACATTTGCCCCTGTGAGAAACCTTTTTTACTCTGTTGATACTTTTGAAAAGGTTTTTAGTCAATTTAATCCAAACATGGTTTTAAAGTGGCCATCTTATGACTGCTTTTCCACAAGTTTCTCGTCAGAAAAGCCGGGGCGGTAAGGCCCGGTCTCGGTTAGTTTGGCAAAAAAATTTTAGTTTGGCAAAGCACTGTTACATAGTTCTTGTAGAATTTTAAAATAAACCCGTTAAATATTTTTTTTACTTTCGAAACCACGCTCTAAACTATCTAGCCTGCAAAAATATCTATATAGCCTACTGTTTACAAACAATTTTACCATCACTATACATTTAAAAGGTATAATTTACGGGATTAGCATCAATGTATGATCTCTGTTTTGAGATACAGATGCTCTAGCATCATAAATGTAGTATTTTGTGACAGAAGATGACAACATGCAAAATATAACGTGACTTCTTACCTATTGTGTTGATACAACGATCGTGAATCGAATCCAGTCTGGTTCAGATGTGTGAATGATCCATGAAAATCCAATAAAATACATACAATGACCATTTTTGTCCACAAATGCGTATAATCCGTGAAATTCAAACTGAATGTGACGAAACGGCTAGTTACGTAACAACGGAGCTGAGTTTGAACTCGTGAAATCAGAGACTCAAGGCAGAGGACATTCAGAAACCTGTATCTCACTCAAAACAGCATGGATGGATTTTTTTCGAAGTTTGTATGCGTGTGGGAGCATCAGAGACACAAAATAACACCCCAAAACCCAGAAAAAGTGAGTTTTTCATAATATGGGCACTTTAAGATTTCTAGAGGAAATACATTTTAAACATCTTTTTTAATCTTCCTTTAATTATACTTTATGCTCCCCATGAATATAGCCTTAGAAGCTGGTATGGCGTTTTAGAAAGAAAGAAAGTTTAGCGGAAGATTTTCCAGAATTTTAGAAAAGAACCGCCCTCTCCACTTGCTCACGAGAAGGACGTGTGCACGAGGTAGCATGCACGAGCCTAGTTCTTGTTCACGCTCTGTTTACAAGTTGCTGTCAGCTTGACTCATACATTGAGATGTTTACCGTGTATGCGCGGTTCATGCCAGGGCTAGCATCATAGCTTACATCAACTTTTACTAGCAGTGATTTTAAATGCAGGTTTCCCATGGGTCCTTGAAATCCTTGAAAGTTTGTGAATCTGGGGGAAAAAATTCAAGGCCCTGGGAAGTTTTTGAAAATATACATACATAGATACAGGTCATTAAAAGTGCTTGAATCTAATTTATGCAAGAAGTTTTCTGGAAAAAAATCCATATTATTCCCTGTGTAGTGTAGGATAATATCATAAAAAATGCTTATATGCTTATATATTCGCGATAAAGACAAAATCACGTGGAAACAGTAAGGGCGCCAACACGATAGGATAGATGTGTTTGATTAAAACCAGATGGGTATTTTCTATCTCTCTTCACAGTACCACAGTTACATACATACATGGGCCTACATAATTATTGCATTTTTGTGGAAAGGTTATTCATTTTTGCCACTCATTCATTCATTTCTGTACTCATTCATTGACAGAGTGCACTTTATTTTGTGACAAATTAATCAAAATATTTAATGAATGGTGTTAAAATGTTTTTCCAATGAAGTATCACTAGAATTTTTTCAAATAAAATTATTTTCTGTTGAAAAACAGATTTTTTCCACAAAATCTCTTTTTTTCCCAAAAATAAATCTGGAAAATGAGGGGGTCGTCTTATATTCAGGGTCGTCTTATATTCGGGTATATACGGTATTTTTTCCACTTACATGCACATCATTTTCAAGGTATGTGTTTTTTGTTTGTCAGATGGTGGCGTTCAGGAATGGTGGCCATCAGCTGATGTATGCGTCACGCAGGATGATAAGCGATACTTTGACAGTGAGACAGATGACATTAGTAATCTGGAGACCAGCGTGCTGGAAAGTCCAAATGATGTGCAGCTGTGGATCAAACTGGCCTTCAAATACCTCAACCAGAAAGACATGTAAGCCACCAAAGTGCTTGATCACTTCTAAAATGAGGATGTTTTTAATCATCTGATTTCCCTTATTAAATCTTATTGCACATATTTAAATTAAACAAGATCTATCAGACTGGAAAACATTTTTCTGTTCCATTTTTCTTTTTGTATAATTGCACTCACAGAAGGTTTACACCATTTATGTCATTCAGTGTTCAGGTCAAGTTTGTGTAACGTCATCATGTACACAAATAACTTTTATTTTTAAAACTTTTAAAACACATTTATTCATGCATTCATACACATACGATTGGTTTGATATACTGGTAATACTGGTACTTTCTAACACATCACATTCTGACTGTATTTTTAACGCTGGGATTGCCCCTCAGCCTAAGAGATCATATTTTAAAATACTAACAAATCTTCTCTGTGTCTGTAGCTCGGTTTCAGAGTCTCTGGATGCGGCGTTAAACACGCTGTCTCGTGCTCTGGAAGATAACCGTGAAGATGGCGAGGTGTGGTGTCACTATCTGACACTCTTTTCACGGCGAGGTAGCAGAGAGGAACTTCAGGAGATGTGTGAGATGGCTGTAGAGCATGCGCCGCACTATAACGTCTGGTGGACAGTGAGTTTAATACGAACTCCGGTCTGATTTGTGACCGTGAGTTTGTGGAGATGTAACTAATATTTTTTTTTACATTCGGACATTTGGGTTGATTGTGGATTGTCTTTCAGTATATGAGTGTAGAGAGCGGTTTTGAAGGTAAAGACTATGTGTGCGGCCGTCTACTTGCACACCTGCTGAAGACGTCACATGATGGCGGATCAGATCTGAACTCGTTTCAGCTGTTGGAGACGCTGATGTTCAGAGTTCAGCTCAGTGTGTTTACGGGACGCACACACAACGCTCTTCACATACTAAAGGTTTGCCAGTCTGAAGTGTTGAATTTAATATATTAATAATAGAAAATATATGTCTTATTACCTGCTTTGCTCTGGATAAAATCCAGATTTAGTCAAAACAGGATGAACTTTCCTATCACTGCTACTGATACAAGCAAAATATAAAGTGAGTTGAACAGTCTTTTATTTATTTTTTTATCACTAACTAATGTAATCCAATGTTGATTTGTTTTTACTAGAATGCGCTGAATTCAGACTCCAGGCCGATCATTTCAGATCATTTAACGGTAGCGCACCGTTGTTTGTTGTGGTTGTCATATATCTACATGACTGAATTCAGACACTTGCCATCGTGTCTGTATGATCCTGCTATCTCCAATCCCTCGCGAATCGTGTGCACGGATACGTTCCTCATTCCCTGGAGAGAGGGCCGAGACATCCACATACCCACTGACACCATCATCAGTCTCTTTCAAGGTGAAGTACTTTTGTCCTATATTTACACACATGAAGTGTCATATGTTGTTGTTTTGTATTCAGACAGTTGATTTTTGTCCTTTGTAGATGCTTTGATCCACTGCACAGATGAGAGTTTATCATCCAGTGAGCAGATTCAGGCCTGCTTTCCCCTTCATTCAAACCTCATTCATCTGTACAGACTGTTGGACAGGTACAGACACGTGATGATGATGATGATGATGGCATGGGGTATTGTTTTATTTACTGATACAGGTGATGTGTTTTTAGACATCAGGAGGCTCTTGGACTATGTGAGCGTCTGTTAGCAGTGTGTCCTCTTTATGGCCCCCTGCTGGAGATCACCGGTGAACTGCACGTCTCTTCAGGATCCACAGATAAAGCTGCAGACTTGTGGACGTGTGCTCTTTCTGACAGTCCGTCTAACGCTTATGTATTTTACCAGTTGATCAAGTGTTTATATGCTCAGGTAAGAGCATTCAGTGTTATCTGATTAATGCAGAATCACTTCATGTCCTGTTGTTGTAATAGTGGTTCCTATTTTTTTTGTGTGTGTAGGGAAAATGCAGCACTATGGAAGCGGTTTTTGAGAAGTTTATGTGCACTTTTTGTGAAACTGTATCCGATTCGCTGACATCTCTAGATGTATTACGGTAATATCCTTACTGTTGTCCACACTGTTGTGTTAAACGTGTAAACACCTAGTGGTTATACTACGGTTACCACACCTCAAGACATCGATCACGTGATATGGGATTCGTCCGGTTTTTGTACTTAAATTGCTATTGTGAGTAGGACTATTTCTTCCGCGTCTCATCCAACGGCTCTTTTGCTTGTTCCAAAACATCATTTTAAAACTGGCAATGGAGGCTTGAGCCGTTGATAGACTTCTAATGCAGTTATTAATGAAGTTATTAGAAAGAGAGAGAAAGAAAGAGTAGGGCTGGGTACCGAACGTCGATAATTTTATGGTATTGAAAGAAAAACTCTGATACTTTGAGTAACTTTGAATAAACTACTTTTAATAAAAATTATTTATCTTTTGAGTGATGAGGGGTTTCAATTTAAAGCACGCGCGCAGCCTAGGGGCGCAGTTCCGCCGGACACGTTCCGAACATGTTTTCGGGTTCGTTCTCCAGAAGTCGCGTTGCTCGACCGCATACGTCATCAAGGTTTAATATTTCGTGTTTAATTTCAGAAAAGCAACCGTTACATTTCAAGGTAAGAATGAAACTACAATGATTGTATGTCTTTAAAGAAATAAATCTTACTTTTCTAACGTATTTTAACTGAAGTGTGAGAACCTCGATGATGTGTGCGGTCGAGCAGCGCGACTTCCGGAGAGCGCACCCGAAAACGTGTTTGGGACGTGTCCGGCAGAACTGGCACGAATGGCCACCCTAGCGCACCCTGTGTCTCTGCTTGTTACTCGTGCCAGGTTCCGCATGGCAAGACTTCGCACACGCGTCTCCCACAACCGTCCCACTCTTGACAAGGTATTTAAACTTGACCCACGCGCGCAGCTTGTGTCTCTCAATGCTTATGAAATACTTGCGCCTGTCTCTCCGCATCGCAAAGCCTTCATGCCCTCATCTCCCAACATGGACGATGTGTTTAAACCTATTTTTTTACAGTCTATGGTTTAAAGTTGACGCACCCGTGCAGCCCAACACTGCTTACAAAGCCTGGCTTGTTATTTAAAACAAACTAAAATTACATTTAACTAATTTCACTTGAATGAAATGACATTGAACGCATTTTCAACTCATTTTAAAAATCCAAATGTATTTAATATTTTGATAATTATGAAGTTGAGTATTGTTTACAAAAAACAAACATGCATACAAATCTTCCCAGTAAAACTCAGTCCCCCATTTAAATATTTTACCTTTTTGTCAAAGTTGCAGCTATAATGAACCCACTTATTTTAATACTGTTAGTCCAAGCTAAATACCATTTAACATTTCATAAAATAAAGCAGTGTTAATTATATTCTTAATTTCTTTATTTTTGTTTCCTTATTTTCATTAAAAAAAACTGATAAGTGTGTCTGCTGGCGCACTCCTATCCAAAAAGCACAACCAGTTTTATTAATAATGTTAACCTGAGTGAGAAGTGTTACCAGAATTAGTTTTAATGAAGGTGAAAAATAAAAGTTTTGTGTTTAATGTATTTTTGTTAATGTTTCAATGGATTTTAAAACATATGGTATCGGAAATAGTATCGCTAGGAACTGGTATCGAAACTGAGGTATCGAAATTGGCACCGGACCGAAAGATTTTAAACAATACCCAGCCCTAAGAAAGAGAGAGAGATTGTGATTGTGTAAATGAGGCTACCTCTGTGCGTCTCTAAACAGCGCTGTTATTGCCTCAGAAAATTGTCTGTCATGTTGTTTTTGTTCGTCCTGTATTACAGTTAACTATACGAAGTATTATAGAACTGTAATTCTGCATTTACACCAGCCACGGTAGAGGCGGCAAGCGCGGGTGATTTACATGTTAAGTCAATGCAAAGACGCGATTAGGCATCCTGCTGTAGTAGTGACGTGATTACAGGAAGCGAGCGGAGTCTCGGAAGCCCCTCCCATGACGCAAATTTCTGTGTGAATGTCTTGATTTCACGTGCGGCTTTCACGTGTGAATGAAGCAAGTAAACTCAAATGTTCAAGTGCCCAACTACGCGCGAATAGCGCGTTTTTGCCGCCTCTACCGCGGCTGGTGTAAACGCAACATAATGCGGTCAAGATAGCTGCCTGGAACTACGTTCGCCGTGTGTCCCCCCCAAAAAAATTTCACACCTCAGATCGTTCATCAGCCAATCAGATTCAGGCATTCAACGGACCCGTGGTATAATCCACATTATACCACGGGTCTGTTGAATGCTTTATTCTGATTGGTTCATGGTTGTTGATTCTTTTCTGTAAGAAAAGACACACCTTACCTGTCAAATGTCTTAAAATAACCACCAGAGCAATGTTTGTGGTAACCAAGCGTGCCGCACAAGCCCTGAAAAGTGAAGCCAAAACGTCTCATCGCCCCCCAGTGACTGGTCCCAGTATAGGTCATAAACCCCGCCTCCCCATGTTATTCAATGGAACTTGAGACCAACTAAAAACTATCTTTTTTCCGAAGCTGGTTTCTGTCATTTACTGTAGTTTTTATCACGCTGATGTAAATTCAAATGTTTGTTTTTAAAACAAGTTTGTGTTCAGTTAGTTATTTAATGATATGAAAACGGTGGTGTCACGTCATGATTGACAGCTGTGATATCGTGTGATATGCGCATTCTGCGAGAGCAAGGGCGGGGTCTTGCTTTTGCGGCTTTACTTCCTGCTCACTACTGCGCAGGACTGGTCCCGAAATGGCTACTGCGCAGACTCAAGACCCAAGATGTCAGCGCCATATAGGTACACTGACGGTTTCACTTTTCACCAATGGAAGAGAGCGAACGGGTGTCGTCCTTCTTTTTTTACAGTCTATGGTGGTAACCGTGGTATAAGAGGAATAATTGACTCCAGTCCTTTTAATTATTTGAAAATAATGCACACCCACAATGTAACACTGTTTCACGTCGTGCCGCATTACCACCTTGCGGGTGTGCATTATTTTCACAAATTAAACAGCCTGTCTTCAATGCATATCACACAGTATGAAGGGTTAATTGGGTAACACTGGCAAAAGTTTGTTTGCTTTCGATCAGCTTAAGCTGAGGGATGGGACGCTATGAAAATTTCATATCATGATTATAGTGACCAAAGTTATCACAGTTATCAATATTATCATGGTTTTGTTGAAATGAGAGGAAAATGTTCAAAAAGTTTTATTTTTGAAAATCACAATTTAATATTTCACGTCCCTGAAATTTTTTCTGTTGTAAAAAATAAACAAATCTGTCTAGTAAGTTTACCGTAAATTAATACAATACATTATCCTTTAAATGCCTTTTTGTGCAAAAAAAACGTGTTGCATGTGCGTGCCTGCGTCAAACTGATTCGGGCTGGACAGGATTTACCGCAAGTATTCAAATTCACGGTAATCAAACACGGTTGATACGAATGATAATTAAAATATTAAATGAAAATACTAATCGTCAGGACATTTTATTGTGGTTAACCGTGAAACCGGTAATCGTCCCATCCCTAGCTGTCGTGTTTGCTCCTCTTGATAGAATAGACTCGAAATCATTTCACACTTATTTCACTAATAATTAAATGTCAGGTTTATATTTTAAATAATATTTAATTTTTTTTAGCCATATTCTTGGCTTTCCCGCTGAAGATTTACTGAGAGTGCCAACCCTTAAAGAAGATGTACAGGATGAGATAAGAGATCAGCTTCCACACCTTCATCTCATTCACTGGTGAGTCTGCTATCTGATCAGGTGTTCACCTGTACATCTGTCCTGATCTAACACTGATTCTTCATTTGAATTCACTGTTTTTGGCAGTCCATGTACGGCAGCGTGAGAGAGGCCATTGATGCATTTGAAAATGCTTTGGGAACTGTTACAAAACTGGAGTTCATTCACAAACTTTGGCTAGAGTAAGTCTGATTTACTGGCAAAGTTTTTCAGTTACTATTTTAGCATGATGCTTTTTAAAATTGATTAAATTGCAAAGGACCAAACATTACAGATGCTTTGCTGGCTGGTACAAAATATTTCACCCATAGATGTTTGTCCCTGAAGAGCTTGTGTTTTTCTCCAGTTATCTCTCCTTTAGCAGCAGTAAGGTGTTAGGGCAGCAGCCCAGTGTTCGTGAGTTGAAGATGTTTACAGGTCTGGTGCATCGATGTCTGGAGACGGTGCCAGTCAGACTCACCCTGCCCTTCAGTAACTCACGCTATTGGAGCAGCTACAGCTTCCATAACAAGGTACATCCTCTGTGGCAGTATTGTTTTGATTTAGTCTAACCCATTTATTCAGTGAGTTTTCTGTGGTTAAAGAAAGTAGTCATCCACTCTGTCATGGTATGAATCTAGCCTGCTATATGCGGGTACTGTTTGCTCAATGTTTGACAAGAAACAGCACTGCTTAGATGCAAACATGCTTCAAGAAACTCCAACTCAACCTTTCAAGGTATACATTTATGTATGTGTATATATTTGACTTGGTAAAATGTCATGCCTGGTACATTTAGGCCATTTTAGCTTCTCTGGCTGGTCTTTTATAGCCTCTGTACTGTGTTGTAATTTGTGCTGCATAAATTCTTATGTTTTCTGGGTGTATGTTTGGTTTGTTTTTTTCGAAGCTCTTCTTGTCTGCATTACAGATCGTATCCTTCTATTTGGGTTGTTTTCCTCAATCTCAACATTCTCTTGTTCTGGAAAGACTTCAGTATATCATGCCAAACAATGTTGAGCTGGCCATAAGGTACCTACAGATGTCCATCCTTTACATTCTGACGGCTTATAGCAGTTTGTCTTTACAGTGGATAAATGTTCATAGGTTGCACTGAACACAAGTCGGCTGGTTAAGTCATGTTAATAAGTGTAAGTGTGGATTATTGTCGTGTAGGTCGCTCCAGCAGGAATGGCGAGATGGAAACATTGAGCATTTTAAGTTACAGAGCAGACTGTTGTGCAGTAGCATCTCGACGTGTCTGGCCTTCTGGAAAATGTAAGTATGAGATTCAGATTATTCTGCATGTTGTCTCTTGCTGTACTGTTGATCATATTCCATATGTTTGACAGGGATTAACTAGTAAATGAGTTTTTTTTGTTCTCTGTGCATGCAATGATTTGCGCAGTCCAGAAATGTCCCAGTGAATTATTTTCATTATTCATGTATTTTTTGTCAGAGCAATCGGCGTTGAGAAGGAGCAAAGGCACAGAGCTGAGGTGAGTGAAAGGGTTAAAGGTCAGGCCGATCCATTTCCAGTGAACCATGTGCCATTTCATATCGTTGAATCTATTGTTTTTTTCTGCAGGGTATGCTCAGTGCACGAATCTGTAAGGGTTTAAGCAGCATACCTCACATGAAGTGTGTCTGCTTTTGTCTTTGGGGAATGTTAAGATTTGATGAGAATAAACTGACCGTGGGCTTTTGCTCTTTTGTGTTTTGTGCTTTTTTTTTGCTACATCTGCAGGTCCAGCGACTTTATCAGTCTGCACTGCAGAAACTGCCCCTGTCAGCTGATCTATGGACAGATGTAAATAACCTTTTTAACACGCATTCGTGCATGCATTTGTCTTACACAGAGAGGGACTCTGTCTGATCACATGGGTTTTGTCTTTGCAGTGTTTGCTGTTTGAGGCGGCTGAAGGAGGTAAAACTGACATATTGAAAAAAATCATTGACAAGTGCCAAGAGGTGGGAGTGAGTCTAAATGAGCCGCTAGGGTTAGAGCCGAACCAAACAGAGTGACACCATCATCACACCATTCCCACTAAATCACCCCAAACTCCCACTGACATTTAGATGTGTCTTAGCTTAGACTTGACTGTGACATCATACTCAGTATTTCCAGCAGAAAGGCACGACTCAGTCCAGCATGTGGCATCTTTTGTCATCATGTACGTAAGTATGAATCTGCTGATGATAATTTTGTTCGTACACTAACGCTTTTAATTTGATTTGTTTCTTTAACGTCACATCATACTTGATGGACTGTGACCGGTTTTAAGGTGGCTTCCTTCGCAAAGTACTTGTTCACATGGCGTCTTAACCATGTGTCATCAAGGAAGATTAACTCCATTTGAGAGTTTAAGGGCTCAGAACAAACTTGTTTTTTTATTTTTCAATCGTGGATTGAATGGCTGTTAGAAGTTTTCTGTTTTGCTCGCCGATCTCGGTGGTTTGATGGAAACTTCTCTACAGACTGCCAGATGTTGCAGACGCTCAGCGTGTCTGTAGTTAAGGACTACGCCAGCACATTGTTAAACTATTTATGTTAAACTTGTTTTTCTTTCATGAACTTTCAAAATCCATGCTTGTATGTTTGTGTGTGTATATATGCATGTATGTATACGTGTGTATGTGTATATGTATATATTTACACGCACACTCACACATTGATGAACATATTCGACAGGAGTGATAATCTTGCAACTGTTTTTCCTTTCAATTTATAATTGAACAATATTTCTATTAAATTATTTTGTACAATACAAAAGAGTTGTGTTTTCTTTTTAAATGACTCATTTTCAAACATGCATAAATCATTTTCTTCCATAAACCCTGTTTAGTTTCTCCTAAATGTTACTGCACAAACGACGTATAGCACATTACTCTCCTACATTTGATGAAATATACAAAGATCTAATGTATTCTCTTTTTTTTGCATTGTTTCAAAGCTGCTTTTTTAGGAAATGCATTATAATCAAAGAAACACTGCTAGTAGAAATAAGAGGAATACTGCAGGTCTTCCAGAAGATATACATTAATAATAATATCTGTATCAATAAGTCTATTCATATGACTCTAATATTCATAAACACATTTATACATATTCACTGTTATGTGTGTCAGATTTTCTCTTACACTACCAGTAATAACTGTATAAATAGAGAGTATTATATTCAGAGCACTAGTAAGCCCTTTATATGCGTCTTAAAATATCGTCACATCACTGAATGTTAAATGGGCAAATCAATACATGTCAGTGTCAATGGTTTACATAAAAACAATCTATCAAGATGGCATACTCTGAAGATGAATACAGTATGAGACATTCAGTGGTTTACTTATTTGATACATTACAGGCATCATTTTAAAAACCATAAAATAGTTGTAGATTAGAAGTAAAACAGAGTAGTTGTAAAATAGATTATTTTACAATTACTATATTATTTTACATAACTTTAAGAACCTTTATTATTTCAATAATAGATGCATTGTGGTAGTCTTTAGATGCTGTCTTTCGATGCTATTCAATGATTCTTATGGGAAGTGTTTTTGGTTTTCAGAACAGAACAGTGGGACTATGTGTATGTTGACCGGTCTTTAATCTAGATTTAAACTGTGTGTCTGCCAGTTTAGACACTAATGAACAGGAAAAGGATTTGTGATTTTTAAATTCTTTATAATTGACTCACTGGAAGGTTGGTAACCAAATGTATACACTTATACAGTGCAAAGCATAAATGAGTACACCCTCCTCGAAATCTACGATTTTTCTCCATTTGTTAGTAAATATGAGACTAATTTGCTTTCTTTTTTACAAAACAGTTTTATTAAACATTTATCTTCATTAACAAAAGAGTGAAAGTCACCATCTTTAGGATACAAAAAATACATTTAAGTCAAATGAGTACACCCTGATGAATATGTTAGCAAAAAAAATGTAATAAAGTGTAATTAACAGGAATTCACTAGAAAATTATCATCACACAGGTGGCCACAGGATAACTGGCAATTGAGAAATCCACTCTCATGTAATGGTGACAGAATAGCACCACATGGTAAAGAAATGTCTCAAGACATGAGAAATAAAGATAATTTCTTTGCACAAATTGGTCAAGGTTTCAAGATATTTAGTTAAGCATTGCTAATAAGTTTGAATACTGTCACGAAAGGGATCCAAAAATTAAAAAAGGATGGACTTGTGGGAAGCTCTCTGTGACATTTACTGAAGTTAACACCTCGTCAAGAGCGTTTTGTGATGAGAGATGTTGAAAAAAAGCATCATGCAAGTTCAGCACAGTTGGCTTAATCATTAGAAAGTCTATCTGGGCTGACACCACACAACAGGCGTACAGTGCAAAGGAGAGGCATACATGGCTGTCGTCGATTCTAGTGGACACTGGGTCTGAAGGGGTTAAATAAAAGAAATAGTGTTTTAACAAATTTTGATAATTTTATTACATTTTTCTTCCTGAAATCCACCCTTCTTTTGGGATCAGAATAATCCTGTTTTTTTTTTTTTTGGAACAAATATTTAAACGTTTTGAACAACACAAACTGATGATTTGATCCAGATCAAAACCTAGATTGGATTTTGTGGTCCCATCAAAATCTAGAATTAATTTTTTAAACAACCCATTTAAAAATTTTGATCTAATTAAATTCCTGTCCAATAAGATTACTTTCAAACAACTGGTCCCAGATTTTTGCCTGATGAAGATCATCAATCAAGACCTATGACAGTTTTCTAGATTTTGACGTTTGAATTTAACCACAGAAAGCTAGTTATACAGTTTTAATGTCTGTTTTAATGCATTCATTTATTCCATTCCAAATTAATTTGACAAACAAAGTTTGACATTAAGACGTCTGCTGCTTGGCCGAAGATAAAGCCTGATTAGAGCAAAATAACAAATACTGTACAAAAACAGTAAGGAAGGAGATTGGTCATAGGAAAGCAATCACATAAGAAGTCACAGCTTGCAAAGTTTAATTAAAAACACAATACGTTAAGGATTATAATTGCAATGATTGTGTTATATTTTCCAATTATTATTATAAACATCTCAATTCAATTTTATTTATATAGCGCTTTACACAATTGTTGTTTAAATGCAGCTTTACATGAATAGATGTAGGGGAAAACACAGAATAATCGATAGATAATGTAAGAAGCAGAATACAGCGTTTAACCGTACAAGCGAGTGTAGTAATAATGTAATGTATAAAGTAAAGTGCTAAGTTAAGCCAATGTTGGCTGACTCTCCAGAGAATGAAAAAAAACCTAGGAGAAAAACCCTGTTGGAAAACTCCTAGGAGGAGAAAAACCCTTGAGAGAGATATATATTGGCTGAGCTCTCTAATGCAGCTTCTTATGTCTTAACTGTGCTGAAGAGGACATGGTTTGACTCCAAAAATCTTGAAGCTCTGAACAGAAATAAATGTTGCGATGTGAAATAAATGTATTGAAACAATGGCAAAAACAAATATGTGAACCAAAGCAAGTATGTTGGTCTCTGCTATTCTCAACAACTTAAGAATATTAAAATAAAGAGCAAACACTCAGGTAACAGCTTTATATGTACTGTTTATTTTATTATACACCAGAGGTTTACTGTAACTGAGAGGAGTTAACAGATTTCCTTTTGTGTGTGTGATTAATAAGGGAAGGGAGGGGAATCTTATGTTTTCCTCATACCAGTTGGTTTGTGTTATTTTACAATAGATTCACACCTTATATTATAAAATATATAAAACAATTAACTTTTTAGATGATTTGTCTACTCGTTATAGTAAGTTACAAATGAATGATGTCAGGTCAGTATCTGCTCAATTCTTACCTACTATGTTCAGTTCAATTTTATTTATACAGTCTAGGACTTTTTTTAAATTTGCAAAGTAGTTTTACATAAAATATCTTTTATAACAAAAAATCGGGTTATAGAAATAAAAGGGAGTGTATATATGCGGTCAAGGTCTTAGAGCTCCAGTGATGACAGAAATCACTGATGATGATGTAGGATGGGTTTCCTATTTCAGGATGAAATGCCTTACACGGACATAAACTGAGAGTCCAGTTTTATCATAGAGATGTTTCACAAAGGTGAACAGCTTTTAGAAAGACAGTCTGCCTCAGATTTTTTTTTATATAACCGTATGACGTGTTGCATCCATTACAAAAAAACAAACATGTTTTACACATATGATGATCATACAGCACTGCATTTGTTGAGTATACAAACCTCTTAATAGTCATTATTATGTCAGTTATGTGATTGTCTTAAACTTTATCATATGACTTAGATTATTAGTGTTTAAGGATTGAGTTTTAACACAGGTCAGAAACAATAGCAGCACAGACAAGAGGTCAAACTTCAGGTCTTCCTGTTGTTGGGTGTAGCTTCCTTTGGTGTGAACATGTTGTTACAGCTCAAGGTCAAACTAGACCTCATATCTCATTTAATTTTAAGTTATATCTCTATATAGCCCTTTTCACACAGAAATTCCGTAAAATACACGTAAAATGCATCCTGGATTTTTCCGGAATAGTTAGAGTTTTTGTTCGTTCACACTGCCAAGATTACACGGCATCTGATGGTCCCGGAAAGACACGTGACATGTTGAAAGTCCCGCCCTCTCTTCCACGCAGCGTCTGAAGTTTGCATATTATATATTATTTCTCTCTTCAGAAACAACTCACGTGCATTTTTGTTTATGATAAGATTATAAAGGAGCGCGTGAATGCACAGTTCTATGCTGGTGAATGATCTCAGCTTCAGAGTGGATATTTGACAAGCTCCCTGATTTCTGTCACGGTGGGATTACACCGAATAATGGAAAGTAAAAGACGAACCCAAACGCAAAGATGTACAAAAATATAACTATGAATTTATTTACAAATAAGAACAGAAACACCCATGTGGGGGTAAAACAGAAAGTAAACCAAACACTGTGATGAACACAAACTCAAAACTGGGAAACAGGAACAGATCTTTACATCAAACACTTCTACAGAGTATTCCAAACAACGCACGCACACCACACAGAGAACACGAGGGCATTATATAGACAGCACATCAATGGGGAACAGGTGAACATAATTAATCACTTAAGACACGAGTACGTAAGGGAGTAGGGTAAAAGTGACAAGACATAAACACAATGCTGCCATAGTCTTGCCCTCTAACATCCCACCTGGATAATAACCAGGGTCAGGCAAGACCATGACAGCCACAAAACACTGGGAACACGTGTCACACAGACATGATGTGAAACACACGTGTTCCCACGTAAACACAATGCTGCCATGGTCTTGCCCTCTAACATCCAACCTGGATCATAACCAAGGTCAGGCAAGACCATGACAGCCACAAAACACTGGGAACATGTGGAAGCCACACAACTATATGCCTCCACATGCTCCCGCACAGAACATAGTACTGTCATGGTCTTGCCAGATACACTCAGACCTGAGTCTAGTACAAAAGCTCTGGCAAGCCCATGACAATTTCTGCTTTGAAACAGTTTTCAGACATTTCTCATCGTGATTGTTTATATGCATTTAAAACCTGCATTTTGAGGAGCTGAACAATATATCTCGTTGGCATGACATGCGGGCATTTTCGTTTATTATAGCTCAAATGAGCACGTGACGCGATATTCTTTTATGCTGCTGAATGATCTCCGTTTCAACGCAGTAAGTAACGAGCTAACTTACCTGATATCTGCTTCAGTCTAGTATGCTGACATGTTTATGCGTCTCATATATCATTTTCTGATAACTTGCTTCAATCTAGTTTGCAACATTTCTCGTGGTGAATTTTTATATGCATGTTATCTCTCGTTGTAAGGAGCTGAACCATAACTTGTGTTGTGATGATGACGCGCGCGTCCTCACTTCGACACGCCCTTCACGGCATTCTTGTTCACACAGAGGGTTACCCGCGTATCTTACTAGGTCCTCTTTCCGGCAACAATCCCAGAAGATTAACGGAACGAGTTTTTGTTCACACAGACGCTTGTCTGGCAAATTTACGGGTATTTTCTGGGACCAGAGGTCTGTGTGAATGGGGTTTATGTGTATGTATAGACATTCATTTCAATCAATTAGACATTCACGAGTTCACACTTACATATAATATAGGAGGGTAAAATTGAATGGGTATTTGGCGTGCTGTCCGGAGGGAGGGCTCCGAGCTCAGAGTTCGGCCCGAACCCAGAGTACTCCCCCCGTATGTAAGTGTGTTTTAGGACTAAAATGTGTGGAGAAGGGGTGGTGGGGGGATGCTGCGAACTGACAACATAATGAGGTAAGACTGCTGAGTCTATTTGTACCCTCTTAGGTTGATTGCTGAGTGCTTCCACCTGTGTTTGATTATCTGAGAAGGCTATTCCATCCGATGGATTCTTTACAGCCGCAGCTATTCCGAGATGTAATGCTATCCTGTCAGTGCTGGATATTTTAAAATAAACATTCATAACATTCATATGTTTTGTATTAATATTACATTTGGCTTTTCCATCCACTTAAAATTCCAAGATCTGAATCCTGTGAAACACTTTTGAGATGCAGTAGAATACAGTAATTTTAGGTCTTTTATCTTGTTAATGCAATGTTCAATGTATGTGATGTGATACTGGTATATATTTCTGACAATGTATGTAGAAGCCAGGTCAGATGTAAATACATTGTGCTCGGGGGGAGGGTTCAACCCCCCCCCCCCCTTACTGCCAAAGGTCCAGATTTTAAGTTTGTTTTTAAGTGTCCTTTAAAATTATGATGGCCAATACAGGGCTTGACAATATGAATAGCCCCATGGCCCAGGACCAGTGTGAATGATTTGACAAAACTGTCACTTTACTGAACAGGCCAGTGTGTGATCGCCTGTCACGAAAGCTTATAATTTGCATGTGCTTTGAAGACTTGCCAAATTAAATATTCAAGAAAAGACAACGCGAAACAGATTTCAATACGCTACTCACACATGCGCTGTTTGAGAAGTTTCGGGTGTTCCTGTCACAAGGTGTCGATCTTTAGGGGCGGAACCAAAGTGAAGGAAGTGTGGTTCCGCCCGGAAGTGTTTCCCACCCGGGCCAGTAAGGAAAAACACCGGAACTTCCGGTAGCACCGCGAGAGGGAAATCGGCGGAATTAGACGCAGCTGTGCCTAGTTCACGGGAGCGACGATGATTGGAGGACACGCCGGGCAGGCCAGTATAAAAAGAACAGTTAAATCACAGTTGGGCTGGTTGTTGACGTTGTATTGCAGTGTGGTGTATACTCATCAGGTGCGTTGTTGGTAGCGGTCCGGCTCTCTTTCCCAGGCTGAAGCAGTGAAGTTGGAGAGATGTTGTGAACCTTAAAGGTTGAAACCGAACGGATGAAATCGGAAGCGCAGCCATAACGTAAGCAGAAAACGGAGTATTTGTGAGTACAGACCTGCAAGTGGTTTTGTGTAAACATTTATCGTCCTTGGCGCCTGTGAGTATAACATATTGGTGAAGACGCTTTGTACACTAACCTGTATTTTCAGTGGATACCTCCAGGAGAAGGAGGGCGGCCCTACCCCTGAGATAGCATGGTGGGTGAGCCGAGGAAACATCTGACGGAAGCTAAACGCAGCGACAAGACCATCAGCTAAACCGAATATTTCCATCAACCATCGGACCTGGGCAGCGTGTAAAGAGACGGGCGTCCTTTATGTACACTTGAGCGTGGTGGGTGAGTCTTTGTGTCGTGGAAACGTACACTTTTGACGTGGTGCTGTGTACTGCTGTGTACTGCTGTGTATTGCTGTGTGTCTTGTCAGACAAACCCCCGCCTCCGTACACTCTGTCAAAGGAAGACGAAGAGGTTGCCGGTTTAGCAGAAAATTTGTGGTGTTACGGAAACGAGTTCCCGTCCAGACGTGGGGGTATTTTTGGAGAAACGGCGGTGAAGGACCGAATGATCAGTGGATGTGTGAGTACAATTAAAGAGCACTATTGTTGATACGTTGATCTACCCAATATTTACTGTTGCAGAGAGTGAGGTGTAGGCACTCGGCCGTCCCGGGTCTCTACAAAGGGGCGCCCCTGCTCGGGATACGATCGCCAAGACGGCAGACAGAGAAGGGCAGCGCTCGGCCTGGTGAGACGACATGACGTGTCCACCCCCCTGTGACCAACGAGCTCGTCGTGAGGGTTGCCCCCGACGTCGCCAGAAATCTATCTATAGATCTGACCTATTGAGAGGGAAACCACGATTAGTAAGTCCGCCGTACTTACCTTATTGCAACTTAAATAACCCCCAAGTTTGTGACTTACCGAAACAGGAGGGCGCCGCACCCAGCTGCTGCCTGTGGAGAGAGAGAGAGAAGAGAGTGAATACCAGAGAAACGAACGTTGTGAACCTCATACTTACCGTAGGCTGAACCAGCGAAGAGGTGAGAAGGTCAAGTGAACTAACTGTGTCTTGTGTCCCAGCTGCTGTCTGTGGAGAGAGAGAGAAAGAGAGTGAATATCAGAGGAACGTGAAGGCACGTGGGGCGAAGGCCCCCTGCTGAACAGAGAAAGGTACGCAAACAGCGAAAAGTCCATTCAACAATCTCACTAATATTTACTCTGCCTCCAGGAAAGAAGAGGAGGGCACCACGGGCAGAAGGAACCAGCCAGGAGCCTGTTCTTCGACGTCCCCTCCCTCTGTCACTCACTTGGCCGTGGCCCCCCTGGAGGGCAGAGCCAGACATTAGTTTTAATTCCCTTTCCCCATTCCCCATTACATTTTAAATATTTAATAAATAAAGATTGTTTTAATACTTACCTGTTCTCGTGTTGTCTGGTCATTGGGTTGGCTTTGGGGACCTCCTCGAGGTGGAAGTTGAGAAGGGGCGTGGCTTTAGCCATTAGCGGCCAGCCCCTGGGTGTGACATTCCCACATCCCAAGCGTGCACATAGAAAGCCTAATATCAGTGATTTAGATAGGGCACAAAGTTCATGTTTTTTGCACTTGAACGGACATGTTTACACAAAAAGTGCTGTGTTTATCCATAACACTGTCTGTTATTTCTTAAGCAAATGTGAACAGTTTAGAAATAAAACCCATGTGTAACAGTATATTGAATCTGTGCATTCCCAGCCAACACACCCATCTGAGGCCCAAAGGCGTTGCAGCTGGGCTGATATGTGGAGCCCACATGGGCGGAGAGAAAACTAATTCTGTCCTCAATTTCCATGGTGGCCCACATGTGTTAGCCCAGATGGGCTGATGATGGGCTCCATATAGGTCCCATATGGGTTAACCAGGTAGCTCCTATTTGGTGCCTACTACAGGAGCCTGTCTACATGGGTTAATGGTGGGAGAGTATAAGATAATGTTTTAGACAGATATGTTTTTTCTTTGGTCAATACTCACAAGTGTGGTTTATCAATAACAGGTGGAATTTTAAACAAATGCTAAATGACTTCAGTATAATTTCACTTTGAACATAAGTATAGCGCATTACTTTCGACCATGTTAGCTGGGACGAAAGTAACACAACAGAACTTGTTATTAACTGCAAAAATGTTTTGTCCTTTATTTTTTGTTGAGAATAAAACATTTTTCAACAGTTTGAACACTATAAAAATTAAATTAAATTAGCATAATATAAATGTTCAACATAATGCAACAGTTTTTGAAGCGGAAAAGGTAACAAGTATTACTTTGTCCCAACAGGAACTACTGACATTTAAATTACTTTTTTTTTTTTAAAATAAGTTACTCTGTAACCTTGATCACAGTCCTGATGTGTTTACTGACTGCATATTGTGTGAAAACAACATGAAATGTGTGAATTGTATGACCACAAAAGACAGATGCTGTGCTAATTGTGTTTAGAGTTTTGAAAATGTGACAACATTGTTAGCTTTGTTAGCGACTGAAAAAAACTGTAATTCACAAAATTTAAATGTCATTTATAATACTAAAACAGCGACAAGGAGTTTAAATTAGCTACACTTTTATTTAACTACAATTGTAAAAGCTTATTTTAAAATACCCAGACGTCACAGACGAACATTGAATCCTGGGATAGCCGAGGCAGTGAAGGATCCATCTTTCACTGGAAACAAAGGCCGCATTTGGAGGCTAGATGTGAAGGAGCCTTCTAATTGGGACAGCCTTCGTTGTCGCCCGGTGACATCATTGGCCTTAAAGGTCACGTTATTCCTGATCTCATTTTTCTAACTTTAGTTTGTGTGTAATGTTGCTTTTAAAGCATAAATAATACCTGCAAAATGATAAAGCTCAAACTTCACTGCCAGGCGACTTCTCCTTTCAAAGCCTACAGCGAACGGCCGGTTTGGACTAAAGCCCTGTACTTCCCAGATGAATGACATCAATATAAGAGTTTTTGACTAAACTCCGCACACAGGAATATGTCAGTCACCAGCTGAGCTGCTGTTGAATCACAACACACTAAACAAACTACACAATCAGAACTGGATACGTATTTCTGAGGGAGGGAATTCACAGAACAAGGAAGACAGCAGCCGGTTTTATTAAATTAAGTAATTCAAGTGTCAAAACAATAACAAAACTTTTAAACAAATACAGTTTGTGCACTATATATCCATGTTATCAGCGTATATGGGATAAATTGTGTTTGCACTAGTACATTTCATAAAATAACTTGATTCCTTTGTGTAGCAAGTCCTTTTTCACAAGTTATTTGTTCCAGAGTTTAGTTTAGCCACTAGCCAGACAGTTTAACAAACAAAGATCAGAAGTGAAGTTCCATCCAGTAGCGTAACCGCAACAATGCCAGTGCATCTGATGAAACTATCTATGCTGTGGCACATAAGACCTAGCTGGGTCCTATAACTAATCCACGCAGACAGACTCCTGTATATAGGTACCAAATGCGAGCTAGTTGGTTAACCCACAGGGGGCGAAAAATATAGGCGCGCAGTTTTTTTCTACAAAGTAGAATGAACTTAAAATATTTTAAATAATCATACGCCTACATGTAAGACTTCATTTTAAACTGTAATGGGTCTACTTTTATTTGTGTACATTCACAAGAACAACTCAATGTTGTTCTTTTGTAAAAAATAAAAGAAGAACACTGTAAAAAAATCCGTAGAAAGTTGCCGGTAAATTACTGTAGATTTAAATTTATGTTATTTACTGGCAAGAGTTTGTTCAAAGTAAAAAAAAATAGATATTAACAAGTCTTTATCTTAACAGAATAAAACTATACAATAACAGCAATAATCAGAAATCATCAACAAACTTTTTCAGTTTTTTGCTTCAGATTTTGTTTCCCAGAATGCTTTGCTTGATGCTGTTTTTCTAGATTTATTCTGTAAAGACAAAAACTTGTTCATTTTAATGTTCATTTAACTTTGAACAAAATGTTGCCAGTAATAACATAAATTTAAATCTACGGTAAGTTACCGGCAACCCAGCTGCAAATTTCTACGGAATTTTTTTACAGTGTGTATATTGCCTGTTTATGTAATCTGTATGAAAGTAAAGAGAGGTACCGGTGTTACAATAAATTGGTTCCTGAAATATTTTTTTCAATGGGTGCCGCTTTATCAATATTCATCAGAAAACCACATCATTGGCAGGGCAATCAGGTACTACTGATAAGTGAAACAGAATTGATTAGGGTGGCTGCCTCAGATCGTGTTTTGTCATGTGGATTATTTCAGACAGGTACTAAAGTTAAACAAAGTTGAGCTGAAACTACTCTTATAATTTTTTTCTTTTATGGACCACTCCCTGCCTAAATGACACCCCTGCATCTACCCGACTACATACGACCTCCCGTGGAAGGCCTATTCATTTGCCGTCATCCTGTGGGCCGCTTTAATGATGCCCTGGCATCCCCCTGGCCTCATATGACCTCGCTTGGGAAGCCTATCCATCCCCATGACTGGTTACGTCCCACCTGGGAAGCTATTGAGTTTTTGTGACTTATCATGTCCATTTGTAACACATATAAGCCATGATTTAGATGCTATTGCTTATTATATCCAATTTGTAACTTACATAAGCTATAATTGGGATATTGTTTCAGTACAAAAAAACTGTTTTATACATAAAAGCAACATATTTTCAGTTTGGTAAATATTAGTTTTCAACATTCAACTGTTCATTCATCTATAACACCACAAAACATGAAGGAGGTGCAATATGAAAAATCAAATAAAAAGAACTGTAGAGGTTCAGTAGGCCAGTGGTTCTCAAACTGGGGTCTGGGCCCCCCAGGGGGGCTGCGAGATGGTGCCAAGGGGGCCCCAGTTTTATGACATTTTATTAAATACATTCATTTATCATGAATTCTGTGTAATTAAACCTAATAAAAATAAGGCTACTAACCAACAGCACTACTTTGTATAACTTAATATGTTTTGTTTAATTAAAAAATAAATAAATTTTGCACCATACATAATGGGGGCCGCACGCGGAAAAGGTTTGAGAACCACTGCAGTAGGGTATATCAAACTACTATTTTTTATTGTCATTTTATTACACTTTCAACATTAAAATAATCAACTTTTCAAAACTGCTAATTTAGATAATTACTAACAATTTAACATAACACTTAAAACAAGCAATGAAAGATGTTAAACTCTTAAAATGCTTAAAAACAACACAAACATTGCTCCCTTTATCCAGCGATCTTGATCCCAGTCAGGCACATGCACAGGTAGGGCTCAACCTGTCCTTACACCCAAAAGTGCCCTAGTGTTTTATTTATTTATTTTCTTCAATAAATCAATGTTCTGCAAATCAGGTGCTGCAAAAAGAGAAGATTACTTCAAAGCTACCTTCAGATTTTGTGGATGGTGACAGTTCCTATAATAATCCATTTGACATAGCTCAAAATTTTAATGATTTTTTTGTTAACATTGGTCAAACATTAATAATATTCCTGTTGGTAGTGGCAAACCTTTGGATTATTTATCAGGAAATTTTCCTGTTATCTCGATCTTTAAATCACCTGAGATTGATGAAATAAGTGAAATAATTGATGATTTAAAGTTATCTTCAGCTGGACATGACAATATTTCTGTTTTTCTTGTCAAACAGGTGAAAGGCTTAATATTACATCCGCTTGCTCATATCTTTTCTCTTTCCCTGAAAACAGGCATAGTACCAGAAGATTTAAAATTAGCCAAAGTTATTCCTCTGTTTAAAGCAGATGATCCTCAATGTTTTAACAACTATAGACCTATATCTATTTTACCATGTTTTTCAAAAATCTTAGAAAAAATTGTATATAAAAGGATTTTATGTCACTTAAATCCTAATTCTATTCTTTATAAACATCAGTATGGATTCCGAAAAAACCATTCTACTTATATGGCTCTGCTTCACCTGATTGACAATGTTACTCTTGCACTTGAAAATTATGAATTCACTTGTAGCATTTTTATTGACTTGTCAAAAGCGTTTGACACAGTTAATCATTTTATTTTATTGGAAAAGTTGTACAAATACTGTATGGCTTTCATGATTTTTCATATAAGTGGTTAAAAAATTACATCTCTAATAGAAGACAGTTTGTTTGTGTTAATGGTTGCTATTCTAATACAGCAAGATTACTTTGTGGGGTTCCTCAGGGGTCCATTCTTGGACCCTTACTATTTCTTATATATATAAATGATCTATCGAATGTTTCAAATATTCTTACCCCAATAATGTTTGCAGATGATACCACCTTAATTTTTTCTCATTAAAATTTTAATTTATTGATTAAGAGTGTAAATGATGGCCTAACCGCTTATGCTAATTGCTTTAATTTAAATACATTTTCTCTAAACTTAAAAAAATCTAATTTTATTATTTTTAGTGGAAAAAAATTATACCCTAAGGACTTAGCAAAAATCACAGTTGAATCTATTGAGTTGCCCCAAGTGTCAACTGTAAAGTTTTTAGGAGTTTTTGTTGACGAGAGTTTGAGTTGGAGGGAACAAGTTGATTATGTAAGTAGGAAAATACATAAATCTACTGGAATAATAAGGAGGATTAGGCATCTTATTACGACAGAGTGTCTTCTTACTCTTTATTATAGTTTAATTTATCCGTATCTCTCATATTGTAATATAGTTTGGGCGAGCACTTTTCCTACCACTCTTCATAAAATGTTTTCCCTTCAGAAACGTTTTGTGAGGATTGCAACCCGATCCAATTCATATACCTCATCGGCTCCTCTATTTCAAAAACTTCAAGTTCTTACTGTTTATGATATCAACAGTTCTCAAATTTGTGTCTTTATTTATAAAATATATTCAGGTGAAGGTAACATTCCAGAGCAATTTACAGGGTATTTTAAAGTTAATTCACAGGTTCACAGTTACTTAACTCGTCAATGTGCAGATTTTCATTTCCCTAAAATTCTTAATTGTAGAGGTCAATATTCTATATGATTTAGGGGTATTAAATTGTGGAATAATTTATTTCATTTAGCAGAAAAATGTTGTTCTTTAAAAAGTTATAAAAGATGTATAAAGAATAATTTTATTGCTGATTTGTAATTGTGTTTTTGTTTATTGAGGTTTTATGTATTTTATCTACTCTATATAGTTTTGATATAGTTTATTATTATTATTCTTTTTTTTAATTTTATATTTTGTTTAGTTTTGTTGTTGTTTTGTTTAGGTGGAGGCTTTAAATAAGCCCTTTGGGTTTTTTGCCTCTCCCTGCACAATATATGGATTGTATTTTTTTTATTGTATATATTTTTGTATCTGTGCAAATACACCAAATAAATAAATAAATAAACCAAATGTTACCTTTATGTCTGTCTGTCTGTTTTACCAATATAATTAGCCAATTAAAGGTTTTAAAAAAAACTTTTTGTATCAGCTCAAACTGTCAGACAAACCTCTTAATTCAGCCCCCTGAGTGCAGCGAACTGAAGTTTCACAGCAGAGCACTAAACGTCTTGCAACTATAAATAAATATCTTGTTGTTTGAGTACCACGTTGTCTCTTTACAGAAGAAACAGTAGTATGTCTATAACGGCTCATATTTTATAAATTTGAGGCCTGAGAGAGAGGGAGGAGGCATTTGACTTTTGCCAGCTATAAGTTAGTCATAACCAATACCCTACAAATAGCCTTAAATAGCCTGTGCAAACAGTAGTATTTACATATTTAAAGGCGGAGTCCACGATGTTTGAAAAACGGTTTGGAAAAGGAGACGTGCCGACTACCAAGACACACTTATAGCCAATCAAATCAAATCAAATGCCGGGTTGCGTATGTGTGGGGCGGGTCAATCAACAGAAGGTCCAGATTCTATTGGGGTAGGGCCGTGTTTGTTTAGGTGATTTTAAATATCAACATTGGCTTTCAAACATCATGGACTCCGCCTTTAATAAATTGGGACTTTGCAATATTATATTCCTGCACAACCGGAGGCTGCAGTTTCAGGACCGCAGTTCTAGGGCCCTACTTTTTTGTGACAGCGCCACCTGCCAAGCTGGATGACATAGCAGCAGCTACAGTTTCAGGTCCGATGTCTAGGACCAGTGTTGGGAACGTTACTTTAAAAAAGTAATTAGTTATAGGTACTAATTACTTCTCACAAATAGTAACTGAGTTAGTAACTGTGTTACAACATTATAAAATAAACTAATTACCAGAAAAAGTAATTATCGCATTACTTAATTAAACATTAATTAAAAAATTCAAATATTTCAAATAACTTGGATGCCCCCAATTTTAAATATGTTTGATGAATTAGTAATGGATACTAAAGAGAAAGCATTAATGTTGTGGCAGCATGTGACGATGTGAGGTGATTTATTAGATCAGAACTTGTAAAGATTGCTAGATTTGTCCTAGTCGCTTTTTTGAAATAAAGTGGCCAAATGGATCAAGAAAGTTGCTATATCTAAGTCACAAAGTTGGAAACACTGCTCAAACTTTTTTACACTGCTTGGACTGTGCGTGGTTGTGTGTGAACTCTGCCTGGTTGGCTAACGATGGAAATTAAGCCAATCATCATCAGCTATGCGGTTGTCCCACCCCCTAAAAGCACACACACACACACACACCAGTCATCATCAGTTACTGTATGTGTCTGTCACCCCCCAACACACACACACTAGAGTAAAACATTGCCTGTCTGGCTGAGAGAGAGAGAGCCTACACAGGTGAAAATCGCTTCAGTGAGATCAATTATAGTAACACGCAGCATTTTACTTTCAGTAACAGTGTTATAAAGGGGAAACAGTAATTTATTTGATTACTCGTTACTGAAAAAAGTAATGCTGTTAGTAACACTGTTTATTTATAATGCTGTTATTCTCATTACTGTGTAGGCAACCCATTATCACGAAATTACATACCTATAGTCATGTAATTTCGTGTTTTCCGTGACACTGACACATTGATGTCACGGGGTGACTTTCTGAGGGCGGAACTAAATGTTGGAGATTGTTCCGCCTGGACCGAAAATTGCAAACACCAGCACTTCCGGGTTCTCGGGGAGGGAAAATTAGGCGCGATCAAGCGCAGGTGTGACAAGCGGATGTGGCGATCGTGGATTGGACGACCGAGAGAAGAGGAGGAGGATATAAGGGGCTTCAGAAGTTGCCAATGGTGGAGTTTATTCGAGCCGACCTGGTGAGAGGAAGTAGAGCGGGGGAGCGAGTGTAGCGCTGAAAAGACGGAGGATTTACGAGTGACTGGGTGAAAGAGGACATAGGAAAACTGGAATTGGCTGAGTATTGACATTATACAGCAAGGATGTGGGTGATCAAGCATTTCAATTGAATGATCTGTGCTAAAGTGTGTGCAGTAGGAATACTCACCGGAAGTGTCGCTTAGAGAGGATTTCTGGCAGCAGGAACACCCAGGAAGAAGGATTTCAGCTGGCCACTAGAAGGAGAAAGACACAGAGAGGAGAGTATTAGCATCTGCTTGTGAGTACCATTGTATAACTTGTGGAAATCATTCTGATGGGAGTGTGAATCATGGGGCATATATTTTGGGTCTAGCTGTCCTAGGAAGAAAGAGTATTGTGGGAGAGAAACCCGCAGAACAAAGGAAGGAACGGGGGAGCCAGGACGGCGACGATTGCTTTTCATCTGCAGCGGAGACGGCGGCCAGTGAAACCCCAGGACAAATTCTAGTCAGTGTTGGTTGGTGACCCTAAATCACTGAAGTGTGTAGAGTGCAGTGGGTGAGTCCAGGTCTTTGTCGTGAGTGACGTAAAAAAAGGTTGCAGTGCTGTGCTGTGCTTGTGTTGTCAGTGACCACCTCTAGATTGAAGGAGTTTTGGGAAACAAGTGGACGTCGTATTCTGGTGGAGCAACACCTAAATTATGTGCCTCATCTGACCCCCCTTGTGTGGACACCTAGTAAGGTCTGGTTCCGGAGCTCAGTGTTGACACCCCGGGCTGACATCGAGGAAATCCTCTGGTCCTGGTGAGGCAGTGGAAAGAACTAACAAGGCAAGTGAGACTTTTTGTACTACAGAGGGAGATATCTGTAAGAAGGAAAATTGATGGTGGAGAGAAGATAATGTCGGTGTGAGTACTTACGTCTGTCGTGGAGCCCTTCGAAGTTCGCCCCTGTTTAGATCTCTGACCCCGTCAGCTGGAGGAGAGGCAGCTTCACCGAGACATTGGAGTCTCTGCCTAGGCCAACATTAGGATCTCCACCACCGCTAAAGGTCTGTACATTCCTTGCCACTCACCGTTCGGAAAACCTCACCTGTCATAAGTATATCAGTCCGGGAGAGAATTGTTCATGTACCTGTGAGAGTAAAGGTCCAGTCGTCAGTAAAAGTATTCATTGCCTGTTGTAGCTAAGAGCTACATGCTTGTCTCTAATGTTGCCCCTGTGAGAGTAAAAGTCCCAGTCACCAGCCAAAGTACTTACCTCCCGTCATAGCTAAGAGCTAGTTGCTTGTGTCAAGCGACGCTACTATGAGAGTAAAAGTCCCAGTCACCAGCCAAAGTACTTACCTCCTGTCATAGCTAAGAGCTATTGGTTTGTGTCCAACGTCGCCCCTGTGAGAGTAAAAGTCCCAGTCGCCAGCTAAAGTACTTACCTCCTGTCATAGCTGAGCGTTATCTGTCAGCACTATACGCCGCCCCTGTGAGAACAAAACCCCAGTCATCACTGGAAAAACGTACCTTGTGTTGATCTTTCAAAACCACCAAGCAGTGTCAAACAGCGCCCTAAGGAGAGAAACGTCTCAACCATCCGAAACACTTACCTTGTGTTGATCTTTCAGAACCACCAAGTAGTGTCACGCAGCGCCCTAAGCAGAGAACCGTCTTAGTCATCCAAAATACTTACCTTGTGTTGATCTTTCAGAACCATCAAGCAGTGCCACGCAGCGCCCTAAGGAGAGTAAAGCCCCAGTCATCCGAGACCCCTACCTGTATCTCCATCTCAGGACAAAAACCAATGGGATTCTTACCTCAGGGTCCTTCTGTGTGGTCCTCCAACGGACAGAGCTGGGTTAATCGCCAAACGGCGATCCAGGTACTATACTCTCCTTATTTTACTACTCACCCTTGTCTCTCTTTGCGCTCAGGAGAGGGTGGGAGCTCCAGGATCAGCGGCCTGCAGAAGGAAACAGAAACAGGAGATTTGTGAACATACTGAATAAGAAGAGAGGGCAAGAAGAGAGGACTTATTAAGCCCTACCTGCGACTGGGTCGAAGAGGCCCAAGACTGACCCTCATCCAAGCTTTGGATTTTAGCTCCCCTTCCCCTTCCCCCTCAATGATTTTAAGTAATTTAATAAAGTTTGTTTTAAATTTTACCTACCTCCTCTCGTTTGTCTGGTCATTGGGGTGATTTTGGGAACTCCCTGAGGTGAAAACTAGGAAGGGGCGTGGCTTGCTACACATGTGGTCCGCCCCGACCTGTGACATGTTTTTCCGCCTTTTTGCGTGAACATGTCACGTATTTCTGTGAACATGTCACTGTCACGTTTTTGTTACTCAACTGTTTTGTCCTATTTTCTTACCATTGCCGCTTCGGTTTATGGTTAGATTTACATAAAATGACATCCTTACCCAAACAAACTCTAACCCTAATTCCAGGCGACAATGGTTTAAAAATAAAAAATTATTAAAAATAAATAATGAAAAAAAAGGTATACTTAAAGTGATATCCTAACGCAAACACCAAATCTAACCGTAAACCGAAGCGCCACTGGTTTGAAAATAGGACAAAACAGTTGAGTAACAAATACATGACAGTGCAATGTTCACAGAAATATGTGACATGTTCATGCAAAAAGACGTAAAAACGTCTCAGTGTCACGGCAAACACTCATGAAATTACGTGACTAGGTACATAATTTTGTGATACAGGTTTGGTGTAGGACCCTGGTGGTTTAATTTGTAGTAATGTTTTACATAGTATCAAGATATTAATCTCAGTAGTATTCTTAATATTATTATTTTTTTCATTCAAAATGCGTCAGGGGTAATTAGCAAGTGTGCTTTGAGTCACAATTTTAAATTTACACATAATATATAAATGAAAAATGTTTATCAATCTTTAACAACTGCAAAATATGTCTACACTGTACGCTTCAGCATCTATTTAAACCTACAAAAAGTATGTTTTGTGTTTTGGAAAGTTACATAGTATTACTAGGTATTAACAGTGTGACCAGGCTGTTCATGCAGGCAGCGCTCAATGTGGTTTTAAGTAAATGTAAACAATCTGCAAAAGCTACAAAGCTGAAAGTGAATCTTATTAACTACAACTGAAGAGCCTAAAACAATTTCAGGAAATCACTGTCTATTTACTTCACATCTTCGTTGTGGAACCAAAGCATATAATGTTGGTTTGTCAAGCAGACTTTAACCAAAATAAATGTAACTAATTATTAAGGCAATAGCAATTCAGTTAAATAGAGGGCAATAGTTTGCGTGTAAAGATCTGTGTACTGTCTCTATCCTCACACCATTGAATAGAAGGAAATGGTGGTCAGTGACTTTTCCTTCCCGTGAATGAGAATTTCCTCCTGTGCACTCAAAACTCTCATGTGAACTCACAGAAACCTACAAACCACTAAGATGGAAACACTATTTTTTATTATAATAACACTGGAGTGCTTTTCTGCATTAAGTGAGTATTATTTATATTAATATTGGGAGGTTTTATCCTCTTTGAGGTTGTTGCAGTTATTGGTTAAGGAAAATCAGCTTGAGAATGTTTAGTATCAGGTTCAGATTAGTTGAACAAATGTATAATGATAGTATTAATTAATACGTCTTTTATTATCCCTAAAAAACATTACGGTGTTAGACATTTACTGCTACACAACTCATTAATATACCAATAAATTGTTATTTGTTGTTAAACTTGATGTAGTTTTGTATTCGTAAAAGATTGTCACAAAAACTTTCCTCCACCTATTGTGAATTGAATGTTGGTGTATAAGATGAAAAGTCTAGCTCATATGATGAGACATCAGGAACAATGTGTTTATTATAATGTCCTCATGGCTAAGTTATTTTACTGAAGTTTAGACTTTTTCCTGTTTGTCTGAGTTTCTGCCTGATTTTTTTGTGGTCAGATGAATGACAGTAAGGAAATATGTGATACCCAGTTTCTTTTCTGCATCAAGTGTATGACCATTAGTATAGTAGATTAAGACTGTTATCTGTGTAACTGATTTATTACTATTAAAATGTAACTAATGTGTTATTTTTTAAGTGGGTTTCTGATCACTCACACTAGTAAGGGTTTATGTCTGAGCACAGACAGAGATGTGATAGTCCTGAAGAGATGTGATGTGAATAATCTGTTTCAACACTGGAGCTGGACGAACACAATGAGACTCAAGCATACACTCATGTCCAGATGTCTTTGGGCTGATCAGAGCAGCTCTGTACCCCGGCACGCTCGCCTGGTCAAACTCAATGACTGTTATACTGCACCTGCCTGGAAATGCTACGACAGTAGTGGGATCTTTGGGTTAGCAGAGATGCCATTGTTCCTGAAAAAACAGGGCGTACGAGTCGTTGTTCGCTATGAGCAAAGATATTCAAACTGGTCAATGATCACAGTGGATTCAGAGGGAAGATCGAAGATCACATCTTTATGTCCGGACAAAGGTCAGAAGTCTTTCTTAAAAAAAACAACAACTAAGAAATGTTTACTTTTCACTTCTATTAGCAATTACTATTTGGGTGGTTTTGAACAACTTTATTTAATGCAAGTTAAAAAAATCTCATTTATTTAGTTAAAATACACTCACCTAAAGGATTATTAGAAACACCACACTAATACTGTATTTGACCCCCTTTCGCCTTCAGAACTGAATTAATTCTATGTGGCATTGATTCAACAAGGTGCTGAAAGCATTTTTTTTTAGAAATGTTGACCCATATTGATAGGATAGCATCTTGCAGTTGATGGAGATTTGTGAGATGCACATCCAGGGCACGAAGCTCCCGTTCCACCACATCCCAAAGATGCTCTATTAAGTTGAGATCTGGTGACTGTGGGGGTCATTTTAGTACAGTGAACTCATTGTCATGTTCAAGAAACCAATTTGAAATGCTTCGAGCTTTGTGACATGGTGCATTATCCTGCTGGAAGTAGCCATCAGAGGATGGGTACATGGTGGTCATAAAGGGATGGACATGGTCAGAAACAATGCCCAGGTAGGCCATGGCATTTAAACGATGCCCAATTGGCACTACATCACCACCACCACCAGCCTGCACAGTGGTAACAAGGCATGATGGGTCCATGTTCTCATTCTGTTTACGTCAAATTCTGACTCTACCATCTGAATGTCTCAACAGAAATCGAGACTCATCAGACCAGGCAACATTTTTCCAGTCTTTAACTGTCCAATTTTGGTGAGCCCGTGCAAATTGTAGCCTCTTTTTCCTATTTGTAGTGGAGATGACTGAGTTAGTAACTGCGTTACATCATTATAAAAGTACCTAATTACCAGGCAAAGTAACTATTGAAAAGTTAAATCAGTAAAGAGAAATCAATAATTTCAATAATTTTGTGGCAGCATGTGATGATGTGGGATGCTTCTGATTAGATCAGAATTACAGACGTGAAGAGGCTCTTTTTTACTCTGCATAAGTTGCACGTTACATAAACATTCTTGCGTTTCACCTCAACAATGGAAAAGTAGTGCTTATTATACTTTGTGTCTGCTACTGCTACCTTTGAGTTTGTTGTACTTGTCATCGCTCTGCCGTTGCGGGTGTGTGACTCGGACGGACTGCAGCGTGAGGACCGGGGCTGCCTGTGAGTGGCTAGCAGCATCACCCGCTGCTCGTTGAGAAGAGAGAGCGATACATGCTCTTGTGTCAGTCTCCAACCATAAAGATGGCTAGATTTGTCCTAGTCGCTTTTTGTAAATAAGGGGTTTAGAAAGTTGCCAAATCTAGCGACAAAGTCACCAAGTTGGCAGCACTGCACTTCTCGGACTGTGCATATGTTTGTGTATGAACTCTGCCTGCCTCTGGTTGGCTAACGATGGAAATTAAGCCAATCATCATCAGTTATGTGGTTGTCCCACCCCCTCTAACACACACACACACACACACACACACACCAATCATCATCAGTTATGTGTCTCTCAGCCCCCAACACACACACACACACACACACACACACACACACACAAACGCACAGCATTTATTGTCAGTAACGGTAACGGCGTTACAACGGGGGAAACAGTAATTTATTTGATTACTCGTTACTGAAAAAAATAAAGCCGTTAGTAACGCCGTTTATTTGTAACGCCGTTATTACCATCACTGATGGTACACGGTGGGGTCTTCTGCTGTTGTAGCCCATCCGCCTCAAGGTTGTGCATTTAATTTTTAATTGTTTGTTTAGTTTTGGCACTTGGCATGTTGCTAACAGTAAGTATTTTGTTACACAGCAAAATCCCCAGTGTTAAACTAACACTGCTCGGTGCTCATACAATCCACACCAAGATCGGCGTTAAAAAAACACTAAATCAGAGTTAAAGTTAATAAGATAATGAAGTGATTGAGACATTAATAGTGAACACCTGCTGGTCATTCCGTGTCAAATCAACTCAATTTTGGAATTGTTCCTGTCTTAAAATTTTTATTTTGTTGACTCTTTTTCTGGAGAAAGTAATACTAAAATGAGGAAGAACGCCAAATTATTAAATGCAATAGATGAAATCACCATAGTTAAATAAACACTATCATCATCTCTGTTTGAAAACTAAAATTACAACTTGCTTCCAGAGTTACATGGATGATAGGTTTAACCTCTAAAGAACTGCTGAAAATCTGGTTAATAAAGTAAGTCACCATTGCTCCGATTAGTGTTTCCTTTAGTTGGGTACCTGGGTCTTGAAGTTTGGTGTTAGTTTTCTTCTGCTAATTGTGGCAGTGTGTTTATAAAACACATCTGTTATAGCAGAGGAAGATGAGAGAAATGAAGTATATAACTGTTACTATGTTAATTAGTATGAAAGTATAAGGCTTGGGATTCAATGATATCATAAACAAGTAATCACTAAATATAAGTGTTTCATTTATGTTCTGCCAACCCTGTGAGGCTCCCATGAAATCCAACAGTGCTGTGAAAGTCCACATACCCTGAAGAGTAAAATATTGTTTACCCAAATCTAATCTGTGGTGTAAGTCAGACACACTGAGACATCAACAATCAGCCTATAAAACACAATCATGGTGACAATCAACTACAAAGCTTCATGCCACAATGCATGCTGGGTACCAGGATTGTAGAAAACTCATTCATAAATCCCATCATGCATTGCAACATGACAAAAATTTAGCAACTTTCTTACCATTAACTGTCACCATTGTTGAGATTTGTATCAGAAATCATTAAGTCTCTTTTAAGCAAAAAACAACAACAACAACAAAAAAAACACTAAAGCATTATAGCAGTCTCATTCAATACAATGTCATTTGCATAGAGCTTTTCTATATGCCTGTTTCTTTATAATTAATTTGTGACCAAATGTTTCAATGATTTGTAGAGTAGAATATAATAAAAATAAACTGAGAAGGTCTGGAAGGTTTTCCCCTTACATTAAGCAATGAACAAGTTGTTCTACTAAAACATTGTTGCTATTGCTAAAAGAGGAGAGTTAGATCAGAGAAGATCAAGGGACAAATGCCTAACTAAAGGAAACACTAATCACAGTGACTTCAAATGAACTCATAACAAACACAAACTTAACATTTTGTGTTAAATGTCTATTTGACTTGTGAGACATCGCGTCAGAAAGAAGATTTGTCTACTAAATCACGCGTGTGGATGCTGGAATAGTTGAGCACTTGTATTTTGTTCTGACAGTTGTTTAGAAGTTAAACTTATCCAATTAGAAAATAACTCAGCAAGTTATCTTTTTATTTTCAAACAGAGATTTTGAAATAGTGTTGATTTAACACTGATAGAGTTAATTTAACACTGGGGATTTTCCTGTGTAGCAACATGCCAAGTGCCAAAACTAAACAAACATTTAAAAATTAAATAAGGATTGGAAAGTTCAAGCATGCATTGCATCATGTTCAATTTGGTGGTAAATATTATAAAAAAAGATTACTCTTATTGTTTAATGTTGAGGGCTACTTTTATTCAGTATATACCAAATTATTAATAAACTCTTTTTACTTTGTTAAAGTTACTTTATTATGTTTGTTTCAACCTCCGAATTAAGATGAGAGAAGAAAAAGACCTAACAATGTTTAGTGTTTTGTTCTTTTGGCATGTAAAAGAGTTTTTTGTTATATTGGTGGGTTTTAAAAGATAAACATTTTCTTTACCGTTTGACATACAAAAAACATCCTTTAAAGGGACTGTCACCCAAAAATGAAAATTCTGTCATTTACTCAGCCTCATGTTGTTACAAACCTGTATAAATTTTGTTGTTTTGATAAACACAAAGGAAGATATTTTGAGAAATGTTTGTTGTTGTTCATGAACCCCATTCACTTTTATAGTAGGAATAAAGAATCCTATGGAAGTAAATGGGGTTCACTAACGGTTTGGTTACACACATTTCTTAAAATATCTTCCTTACAAAGGAAGATATTTTAAGAAATATTTGTAACCAAACCGTTCGTGAACCCCATTTAGCAGCATCAGCAGCAACATGTAAATAAACCACGTGGTACTAAAGAGACAATTCGAACTATGGGTCCAAATTGACATGTTCTCTTTTATTCTGGAGGGCAAAGGCAGTGACTGTAACATCAAGGGTATTTTATAGTATTAAACACCTATTTATAACGATTTTATCAGGCTCCGGAAACATTTAAAAAAGAACACAAAGAATGGCCTTCTCAGGTACCATAGTTGCAACTTCTGCCTCATCAGAACGCATCACTGTTTCTATTTAAAAAACCTTGTACAATGTTTTGTCAGGGCTGAACACAGTCCGGCATACAGTACACCACTGCCCGTTTAGCCCCGCCATGTCATGAAAAACCCTTTTGGTTAAATAAAAATTCCAGTTTGAACTATTTTTTTTTATTAAATCAAAGGGGAGAGAAATTTGCTTTTAGCCAAACTGAACAAGATGATTTTAGATATAAAATTGCACTTATTTATTTTTTTCAGTGCAAGATATATTTGATGGTGAATGTATTCAGTGCCCTAATAGATGTAGTTTAATATAAAGTAATAGCCTACTATAAATGAAATTTTTTATCAGATAACATAAATGAATTTAGCATGAGAACATATTCATAGTTATAATTGAACATGATCTTTTTTCAACAGATCCACCAAGTGTTACAACAATCAAATCCACAGGAGATAACACTACATTAACAGTGCCTGTCATAACTCATCACAGTGAAGCGATCAGAAGCAGGACTAAACGCACTGGTACTACAGGTTTAGGTGAACTGATAACAGTTACTGCTAAGACAGATCTAAAAGAAAGATCCACTCAAACCCTTAAAACACAGTCATCATATGAAATGAGTGATGTTACAGAAATGTCCTCCTCTCTTATGGTTACAAAAACCCAACATGCACCACAGAATTTCACCCAAAACAAAAGTCCCCCGACAGTGTCCACCTCAGATATTTTGGAGTATACTCAGGACCCTGTAATTTCTCAGACCAGATTAATACTTTCCACAATGGATGCTAAGCCTTCGGTTTCTTCTAATGTTACATCTGTAACTCAGACTGCTTTAGATTCTCATAAAGAACTGTCTGAAGATCACAGCATCATCACTCATCTCACAACGACTGAGACTTCAACCAGTAGTTTAACTACATCAAACACTGATGGGATGTGGACAAACGCTTCGACCAACACATCGGCTTTAACCAAAACCAACAAAGACGTTCAGACTGTGTTGCCATTTAAAACCACGGGCTCTGTAACGAGAACAACTCGAGCGATAACTGAAGTTCTTTCTAATACACCTAAATCAACTCCAAAAACAGGCACTTATTCTTCCAAAACTACAGGAAGTGCAACGACAACCCCTACATCTACACCTGCCACAGATATGGACACATTTACATCAGTGATTACCACAGCTACTGTGAGTCCAACCACAAGTCCAACATTTACAACCACTATTATCAGCAGTTCTGCTCCTCTCAGGACAACAACCCCTCCACCAACTACAACTACTTACACAACAACGGTAAGAAATGTTTTCACCCACACATGCAAGCTTTAAATTCAATTATAGTTTACTCGGATAGTGAACTGGAGATGCCAAATCTCCCTTCCCCAATGTGTGTATAAATCAACTTGTGTTGATTAACCTGCATATAGATTTACTGGTTCTCTTTTCACCAGTTGTTCAAGAGATCAGCATTGGGGTTGCTTGTGGAGATAAAGCAATAAAATCCATAACCAGATAACCAGGACTCAACCTCTCTATCTTCCTCTCCCAAATTCCAAATCACACAAATCAAGGGTCTACTGAATCTATACCATATACATTGTATGTTGTGATGCTACCAAGGTTTCATCTTCATGTTTGGTGTCATTTTAAAGGTCATTGTGCAACTGGTTAAAAGGTCGCATTTCTATAAGTCTAAAGGGGGTCGCACACCGGACGTGCAGCTCAGCGCCCCGCCAACTCGAAGTATCGTAAACCGGAAGTGCACATTAAATAGCGTGACCTTCATCAGATAGTGTCTACTTCAAAATGCAAAATATACGTTAGCAGCCAATGTTAATCGTTAATGATTTGGGACAAATATGACAGGCGCCACTTGTCGGCGCCGGTGTGCATATACTCATAGAAAACAATGTGTTTGATATTTTTAAAACAGCACGGCATGGCGCTGAGATGCGCGTCTGGTGTGCGACCCCCTTAAGAGAAAACGTTCCAAAGTTTAGAATTTAAGACATAATCTGCACTCATGCTAGAGGTGTGTCCTCCTAAAGAGATCTAGATTACAGATGGTTAACTCAGGTTCTCAAGACCTGAAGGGGCACCAAATGGGATTGGTTACCTGACCAACCAATTTTTTGATTCTTTGTCTCATCTGTGTATATAAGGTGGCTTGGCAAGAGAAGCTTCCCACACAACTTCCCATACAGGTAGAAATCGTGACTGTCATTTGCTGTATGTTTAGGTGTTATTGTAAATGAACAGCTAGAACATTAGACTACTAAAGCCAAGATCATAGATTAAATTCTCTGGGAAGACCTGGGCTGATAACAATACCCCAAATTCACTATTAAGTTGCTTTGGTTAGACTCCTAAAATGCATGATTTGTCATGGTTACATGCCTGGCCTGAAGTTAACTTCCGTGGCCAGTTGCATAAACCTTTAAGACTAGTCTTATGAATTTTTTTTTTCTTCAAGACTGATCATAACTATTTTAAGTATGATACATAGAAAGGTAGATTGGTCTAATTTAAATTCAAATAATAAGACTGGTTTGTCCCAACTAATTGCTAGTTAGTCAGACTCATTCTTTAGATGCAGTCTTAAAGTCACTGCTATATTTATGCCACCGGCCACCGCCGGTCTGTGCATTTTTATTAGTCTGACTAGTGACTAAACTGACCTCTGAAACAATGAAATAAAAATGTTTTGGTTTCCAAAAGAAGAGGGAAGACAGTAGTGAGCATGGATCACTTCTGTGAGGATTTGGGAGCCAGGCAAGAATATAATGATCTGTAGTTAACATTGTATACATTCATTTCACACAGTAAAGTTAGCTCAGTGTAATGGTTGATACGATTTACTTATGATTTGAACTAAAGTTATTTACTGGTTATTTATGCTTGTCAGAAATAATCTACCCTAGAAGGACTCAATTCGACGGACTCACAATTGTCAATCCAACTGAATTTAATCTAATTGAAGGTTACGACAATACAGTTTACATGCACCCTAAACATTGCAATCTGATTTAAATGTTTGTTTACATGTACATTCTATAAATTCTGAACCGAACATCTGCGCAAGCGCACAGCCAGGGTTGCCAGATTCGCGTATATCATGGACATTTAAAACTATCCCAAAAGCATCCCAATGACTATATACAGCCCAAATACCAAAAACTAATAAACGAAATGTCTTCATCTTTATCTCGCAGAAAAAAACAACTCACGGCTACCAGCCCTAACCAGGGCTCAAACTGGGGATCTTCTTGCTGTGAGCAACAGTGCTACCCACTGAGCCACTGTGCCGCCCCACACCACCCCTTTCAATACAATTGAAATTTGCATCTGGTCGACCTCAATTGTATTGATTAAGGTGTTTACCTGAAGGCTTTTAAATATGATTGAGCATCAATAGGATTACAAAGAGATTGTTTGGTTGCATGTAAACGTACTGTTGATGTTACAGTGTTGTAGGTTACTGACAACCTTTGTGCATGTGTAGCAGCTGAAGCAAAAGCAAAGAAATAATTATTTTAGCCAAATTTGAGTGTAAGAAACTGCAGTGCCTACAGTGGACATGCTGTTATTTACAGTTACATGCAGTTTAATGTGTCCTCTTTAACCTGATCGACTTGTCTTTGGGGGAAGACGGAGGACCTGGATAAAACCCACTGTAACTCCACACAGAAACGTTCTCAAACCAATGCCTTGACAAATTGAACTGTAAAATATATGAATGTATGTCATTCATAGGCTTATTATAATACATAAATATAATCTTGAGTTAATGTCTGTTCAGTGCTTATGCCTGCAACAATACTGTATTGTCAGAATCAGTTATCTTCATCTGCACGGTTTTTATGTGCAGAAAATATTTATATATGTCAATTATTTAATTATTTATTGCCATGTCATGTTATTAGGTTTTACGCTGTAGTCCTAATAATATTTTTGTTTTGTTTCTAGCTTGAAACCACGACAGAGGCTGTCAGATGTTTGGTGAATGTAACCTCAGCTAGTGTTAATATGGATTATTGTGTGCTGAATTTAACAACACCTGGAAAATTTTGCAACTTTATTGCGATTGACTCGACTGATGCTTCTCGAGTAACAAAATGCGTTCAAGACTTGATGTTTCCCAACCGTTATACATGCCGGATCATGGATTTGATTCCTGGTGCTTCCTATTTGTTTGGAATCATTTCAGAATTAGATGGCACACACTTGAATATTACATTTCAAACCGGTAAGTCCTTTAAGTCTTCTCCAGAGTAACACAGTTCAATTCTGCTGTGTTTATACTGTAGATCGCTGTAGCCGGTTCTGATTGGAGTGCAGTGAAAACAGTAAGATCGGGCTGGTTTGTAAAGACATGTAACTAACGGGTTAAACTTAAAACTGGAGATAAGTTCTTTAGTACATATAAATACTAAATAAACTAGTTTACAATGTTCTACACTAGGGGTACAAACTAACGTAGGGTTATTGTAAAACACATTTTTTTACACAGGGCTGAGCGGTCTGTGCTTTTGGTCTTTTTTCTCATTGTAAGATGAACTCCTGTAAATTTGTCAAAAGTGGATATTGGGGGATAAAGGCAGAAAGATTTATAGTTGGCTTTCGTTGTTTTTACTGTTGACACCATGTAACACGCTGTGTTACATGTAAGGAACATGGATTTACACAGCTCAGAGGATGCAGTTATTAATTATTAGACCTCCTGGCATGAGGTCTCAGCACATACACATACCAGCTTGTAGTGAGTTTATTTGCTAAGGAGAATGTAATCTGGTCTCATCATGCTGGTTATTTTTTTTCCACAAAACACTGTGTGTAGTGTTTTTAAGGGTTCGCCAAAGTCCATCAGCAGCCTTTTTATCATTGTTTCCAGGATATTTTCAGCTTGTCTCCTCCCTTCCTGCTGTACCAGACAACCCGCCTGCTTATCCTGTCCTTTACTGTCCATGACACACACACACACACACACACACACACACACACACACACACACACACACACACACACACACACACACACACACATACGTCCACGAATATCCACAGGAACTCTTAAAACAAGCTGTTTCTTCACCTCTGCTTAAGGAAAATAACAATGTTAAGATGTTTGTGCCGGTGTTAAAATCATTTACAAAACCTCTAGTGGCAATAAAAACTTAATAATCATGAAAACAACAAATATGTTTTCCAAATCACTGGAGTGAAATGTTATAAACATCATCCAGTGTATTAAAGATCTGTGTACAACATGATAAATATGTTTAATGACACATTTGTCATTGGTGTAGCTCCTGCTGCTGTCACGGCATTGACTCTTCAGAGCGATGGTCATCAGAACTCTCTCAAAGCCTCGTGGATTCCTGCTGTTGGAATCCTGGAATCCTATCAGCTCTCGCTGTCCACCTCCAACTCTCCTGATCGGGAACTAACTCTACTCTCAAACACTTCTCATTGGGTTTTCAATGGCTTAACACCTGGAAAGCTTTATCAAGTGTCCGTGAAGACAAAGAGTGGAGAACTCACAGCTGGGAGCGAGGCTACGGGACGAACAGGTTAAAATGCACAAGAATGTCCTGATCAATAACATCAAAAGCTAAGCAAATCTTAAATGCTTTAGTGTTTTCCCAGCTGACCTACCAGTTTGGGCCAGTTAATAACTACAGTATAAATGACAACTGCAGTCAGCCATGTTAAACTAGCTGCCATCAAGATGTGCCTCATAGCTAGGTTTTCCATGTTGTCAAAAACACTGTTGATTTGTTTAGTTATAATCTGAAGAATGAATAGGTATCTGTGAATACTTGTGGTCTAGCTAATGTATGTTCTTCATCAGCACCAGGACAAGTGGATCACTTAAAGCTGGTGCCTCTTAATGAGAAGATCTTAAGGCTGTCCTGGTCTCCTCCTGAAGGCGACTGGGATTTCTATCGTATACTGTTCTTCAACGGCTCCTCTGTGCTAATGAACCGAACCGTGAGCAAGAATCTTCTGGAGTTCAGCTTTACTAACTGGACTCTGATTCCAGGCCGACAGTATCAAGCTGCTATCAGCGTTCAAAGTGGATCGCTCAGCTCAACCATAAACTGTCAAGGGAGATTAGGTGTGTTTATACTGATGGACCTAAAGTTATTGAGTAAAAATATTATTAAAAGTTTTGCAGTTAAACGTTTAGGGCCAGATTTACTAACAGCCTGCGCCAGCGCAAACCATCATTAAATAACAACTGTTGTTTTAAGTGTCCTATGGCTTCGTTAGCTGGGATTACACACCCCAAATTTTCTGTTGTGATGTCTTTGATGCTGAACATTAGATCAGCTCTGCTTATTTGTGATCCTGAACTAATTTGCGCTGCTGTTAGTAGATTGCGTTGGTCATTATGGAAATCAGCTGTTGCGCCTGTGTTATTTAATTTGCGCTTTTTTTAATAAAAAAAAACCCTGCAGATATGTTACCACCCCATTGCGCTTTTTTAAATTGAGCTCACACGCTAATTTGATTCGTTTAGTAAATCTGGCCCTCAACATTTAAAAGCATTTTCAATGTATTCAAGGAATAGTTCAACACTTTGCCTAAGGAATAATGAAAATTTGCTTTACTAACACTCAAGCCATCCAAGATGACATTTGTTTTTTAGTACTACAGTAAAGAACTTACAGAAAACAAAGGAAAGAAACTTTTTTGAAATGTAATTAACACTTTGTTTCTCCTCTTCCTTGGTGTTGTTGTTTTTGATCTGTCAGCTCCTGGATCCGTTCAGCAGCTAAATATCTATCACAGTGAGGAGACGTCTCTAAAAGTTGTCTGGGTCCATCCTGTTGGTGAATGGGACAACTTCACCGTTCAGCTGAAGGATGGAGATTTGATTATAGACAGAAGAATATTAGATCATGACGCATTGCACTGCAGCTTTAATAATCTGACACCTGGACACAGCTATACGATCATAGTGACAACCAATAGTGGAAATCTGAATTACTCGGCCAACGTCACAGGAAAAACCAGTAAGTCATTTGAAATGTGAAATTTATTCATTTTATTCCAAAAAAATTCTAACTGTAAGAATAAAGGGTTTTGTTGTGATTGTGTAACACAGGGCGCTTCTTATTTTGACAGTTGTGTATCCTTTTCATTTTTCTTTGCTTTCTATACATTCTTCTCCCCTTCACATCGAGTACAATGGTTTTAAGTCAGAATTTGTCCTCCATTCATCTTTTCTCCTGTCCTTGTTGGGAAGAGGCAGGACATGAAGACAGCAAAAAAAGACAATGAAATGCCTGCTGTGAAAACCCAGCTAAAGTCAAAGTTTTGTTGTGATTTTCTATATAAAGTCATAATAAGAACATTCTGTGACAATATACTGTAATCTTGATCATGTAAAACTTTAAAATCATTGAGTAAAATCAAACGTTGATGCTCCTAATCTCGTCATTAGATTATAAGACTTTATTCTGGATTTCACAGACAGCGTCAATTCAATTAAATTTTATTTATATAGCGCTTTCACAATTGTTAATTGTTTCAAAGCAGCTTTACATTAATAGATGTAGGTAAAGCATAGAAAAGCGAGCATAGTAATAATGTAATGTATACAGTAAAGTAGTAAGTTACGACAAAGGTGGCGGACTCTCCTGGGGATGAAAAACCCCCCTAGGAGAAAAACCCTCCTGGCTAGTCCAGAGGGAAAACTCCTAGGAGGAGAAAAACCCCTGAGAAAGATACATATATATTTATATATATAAATACTATCGGGGTATGTGAACAGGTAAGCGAATTAAACTGGTTCTGGCGGTGGTCACCGGTCAGGCATCGGCTGGGCATCTTGTTGAAGGACGGTCAGTAGATCAGTGGTGGGATGACCTTCACAGCTGCAGGAACTGGGTCTGTTTGTCTCATTGTCCTCAGGGTCGACGACGAGGCAGGGAGAGAGAAACAGAATCCTATTAGCCTAGGGGCCGTTCACATGTAATGCAAGTGTCATACTGTATAGTGGTTTAAGTCAGCTCGGTTCCAGACAGGCTAACTATTGCGGCATAAGTATATTACCCAGATGAGTTATGTGGATGCTTTGTTCTAGACAAACTAACTATTGCAGGATAAGTACATATACTGGACATTTTATGTGAATGCTTTGTTAAAGAAGAATGCCTTAAGTTTAGATTTAAATTGATCGACTGTGTCTGATACTCGAACATTATTTGGTAAATCATTCCAGAGCCGAGGGGCTAAGTAGGAGAAGGATCTACCACCTTTAGACACTTTTGATATTGTAGGGATAATTAAATGTATGTGAAACACAATTTGTTAGTTAATGAAAGGTTATGGACACTGCACATTTTGACACATCTGATTCATCATTTGTCAGTAGAGACTCTTTCTGAATTGAATGTGTCAAAAAAGTAACACTGAGTTTTGAGAAGCATCCACTGTATCACATCAGGATTTATTGTAAAGCTAAGTGTGTTTGTGTGTGTGACCCAGTCCCAGCTCAGGTGAAACACCTGCAGGTCAGTAATGAAGGCAGTACAGATGCTCTGCAGGTGCGCTGGGACAGAGCAGATGGTGAGGTGGATCTCTACCACGTTCTTCTCATTCATGACAGCGTCGTCATGAAGAACGAAAGTGTGCAGCCAAACGTCACCTCCTATCACTTTTATGGTCTGAGATCTGGTGCTCTGTACAGGACTGTGGTGAGCACAGCACACAGGGGTGTTCTCTCACGCCAGGCTGTAGCTGACGGACGTACAGGTAATACATTCACTATTACCGTTACAATTTTTGAGTCACTTTGGATAAAATCTTCTGCTAAATAAATAAATGTTCTTCAGTTATAATCAAAATACTGTTCATTAATATTTCCTATTAATGGATTAAATAAATGAGGCAGACTATTGGTTGGTTTTTTTTAAGAATACACACACACAAATTTAAGAGGACAATAACTCTGATGTGTTATTAAAAACAATAAAAGAACATATTTTACAAATATACAAACTTAAAGATATGCAATGGAATTGATATTTTAATTCCACCTACCTGTTCACAAGTTCGCCTGTCCATTAAATGAACAAACGACAATGGTTTGCGGCTCAAGCTTGGAGTTTGAGGACCCTACAGACCCCACCACCCCCCCGGTGCTGCGTAAAGGGAGAAATAAAATTAAAGAGAAGGAGAAGGGAAGGAGGAGGGTTGCCGAAAAGAAACTTGTCAGGGAAATAACAAAGAGTTTGCGGCTTATATAGTACGTACGTAATGATGATTGACAAGGACTGAATGTTTAGGGTCCTCCCGAACCTACGTTTAGAACTTCAAATAAATTAATGATAAAGGATACATCAAACATAAATGGTTTTATTTATAATTTTTATACGTATGATATGAGAATTTGACTTAGGTATGCTGAACGTCAGAGACTTGGAACGGGGAAGAATGTGCCTGGAATTTACAGGAAGCCTTGAGTTTGTCAAGGTCATTTGTGCAACATCCTGTGGTGAATGTTCTTGTGTAGGGAGGATGTTTATCTTTATGAGCGAACAATCATACCCAACTTTTTATTATTGCTTACATAGAAACAAGAGCTTGCTTGCTTTACAGTAATAAGTTCAAACACTTTTGTATATAGTAATAATTTATTTGATGTACAGTGAGGAAAATAAGTTTTGCACACACTGCAGGAGGGATTTTGGCCCCCTCCTCCACAAAGATCCTCTCTAGATCAGTCAGGTTTCTGGCCTGTTGCGGAGAAACACAGAGTTTGAGCTCCCCCCAAAGATTCTCTATTGGGTTTAGGTCTGGAGACTGGCTAGGCCACGCAGGAACCTTGATATGCTTCTTACAGAGCCACTCCTTGGTTATCCTGGCTATGTGCTTCGGGTCATTGTCATGTTGGAAGACCCAGCCTCGACCCATCTTCAATGCTCTAACTGAGGGAAGGAGGTTGTTCCCGAAAATCTCTGGCCCCTGTTGGCCCCGGTCATCCTCTCCTTAATACAGTGCAGTCGCCCTGTCCCATGTGCAGAAAAACACCCCCAAAGCATGATGCTACTTCCCCTATGGTGTTCTTGGGATGGTACTCATCATTCTTCTTCCTCCAAAAACGTTTAGTGGAATTATGACCAAAAAGTTATATTTTGTTCTCATCTGACTACATGACTTTCTCCCGACTCTTCTGGATCATCCAAATGGTCATTGGCAAACTTATGACGGGCCTGGACATGTGCTGGTTTAAGCAGTGGAACCTTCCGTGACATGCATGATTTCAGACCATGATGTCTTTGTGTATTGACAACAGGAACCTTGGAAACGGTGGTCCCAGCTCTTTTCAGGTCATTGACCAGCTCCTCCCGTGTAGTTCTGGGCTGATTTCTCACCTTTTTTAGGATCATTGAGACACCGCGAGTTGAGTCATGTTTAGCTTTTTCCATTTCTAATGATTGCTCCAACAGTGGACCTTTTTCACCAAGTTGCTTGGCAATTTCCCTGTAGCCCTTTCCAGCCTTGTGGAGGTGTACAATTCTCACAGTGGACCTACGATGACAACTTCAGGCCCCTCCATGATTTCTAAGTGGGAGAACTTGCAAAATAGCAGGATGTTACAATACATTTTTCCTCACTGTATATAGTTAAATTACATACACAGAATTACAAATCTAATTGACACTGACCTAACAAACATCAAACACATCATCAAAATTTCAGTTTACACCTGAGAAGTTAAAGCCTGTGTTATGGTTTGGGGCGGGACATTACCAACACACACTCTAAGTGGGTGACCAATCACCAACAGACTGGACCTGCATTAAAGGTGCTCTAAGTGAATTCACACGTTTAAGTGAATTCACGCGTTTAAGACAATATTTTTTTTGTTACATACAGCAAACATCTCCTCACTATCTGCTTGCTGCCTGTCCACTGATCAAATTGTAAAAAAATGGGATCTCTGTAGACAGCCTAGGCTCCACAAACTGCAATAAAAACAAAGTGGCCAAACCTACCACCAGAAATGATAACAAAGTGTTCCAGCCAGTAAACGACAAGAAGGATTTGGGGGTGGGGGTTGGACAAGTTCATGAAAGCACGGGGGGGGGGAGTTAGGTATGCTCCATTTGTTTGAAAACAGTTCAAACATCAACAAAAAGTTACGTCACACAGATTCGCTTAGAGCCCCTTTAATGTAAAATATCTGTCAAATGTGTTTCTAGTACACATGTCCTAGTACACCCTAAATAAATAAATACGTCCTTGTTTTTTCACATTATAGGGCCTTATTTATAATACTCGAGAGAATGAGCTCTACATGTTCAGCTCTTGTCTAGTTAAAGTCTATGGCAAAAACACAATTTATTGGTAAGGAGTAGCCAATGCATCTTGCACTTTTAAAAGCTTATTCTGGAGTGAGCTCTGAAAAGCCCTAAATCTTTTTATGGATCGTATAATGTGCACTAAAAAAATCAACTGTAGGAATGACAGTGTGTTAGAAGTTTTGTCATATAAAAAGAGGTTAGATTATTAAGACATTTATGTAATACGTTTTTGTACTTTATATAAACCTGATAGGTAACCAGAGTAAACATGACAAAGTGTAAATGACACAAACAAATTTACTGGACTTACGATAGACAGAATAACATTTTAAACAAACTTCACACACTTTTATGCACACATACATGAGCATTTAAATCATGTGTTAAAAGCTATGAATACACTTATTTTTCTGCATTAGCCTATAACCATAAAGAATGATCTTTACTTTGTAGAGTGGAAAAGTGCTATTTTAGATATATTAAAGATGTGGCTTTCAAATGACACTTAAAGTAGTTCTGTAACTGCAATCTATGCCACAACATGTATCTTGACACAGATTAAAGTTGAACAGCAACTACAGTTCAAGAAGTTTAGGGCAACTAGTAGCCCTACTGGTTTATTACAACATTTTGCATCTCAGTCTTTAATGTCTTTAATTCACCATCCAGGAACATTTTGTTATGTAAAATGAAAGCTTCATGATGTTTCCTTCTGTGTTTACAAGCAATCTTATTTCAATCTGGCTAAAATTGATTTACATCTGCTGATTTTTATATACTGTAGATGATGACCAGTATAAATTGTTGTTCATCAGTTCCAGCTGCAGTAAGAGACGTGACGGTCAGTAATAATGGACGCATGGACTTTCTGAGCGTGTCCTGGAGAGCTGCTGAAGGAGATGTTGACAATTACTCAGTCACCCTAAGAGATCAGGACAGACTGCTTCGCACTCTCACCGTCAAAAAGTTCACTACTGAATATGTTTTCGATTCTCTGGTGTCTGGACGTCTGTATAACATCTCAATCACCTCACGCAGTGGACTTTGTGAAAACCACACGGTAGTTCAGGAGCGTACACGTAAGAATCTTATAAAATATCTGACTTCTAAATGGAGGTGTTGATACCGTATTATACTGTACTAATGTGTAGTGTGTGTAGCTACAAATAGCCCATGTAAGGATTTTTTTCTGCTCCAGAACCGTCCACAGTGTTGAACCCCACCGCCACACATATGGCTCGTGATGACCATTTAAAGGTTTACTGGCACCACGCCGCAGGCGATTTCGATTACTATCATGTCTCTATCAAGCACAATAACATCTTCTGCCAGAATAAGACAGTATCCAAGAGCCAAAATGAATGTGTTTTCAATGACCTGGTACCAGGCCGACTCTACACAGTGATCGTCAGTACATGGAGTGGAAAATATGAATCCAGTGTCTTAACACATGGAAGGACATGTATGTATGCCTGTGCTTGTTTGACACAGTTTAGTTTATTGTAGTTCTGTACCTCTTCTGTAGCTCTGTTATTTACTTTACAGTGCCAGCAGGAGTGAGAAATCTGTCACTAGCAGACAGCAGCACAGAAGATTTGCTGGTGACATGGGTTTCAGCTCCAGGAGATGTTGATCATTATGAGGTTCAACTGCTCTATAATGACATGAAAGTGTTTCCACCCATTACCCTGACCAGCACCTCTAACAGATACCTGCTTTCATCACTTACCCCTGGACGACTCTACAAAATCGTGGTGTCTACTTTCAGTGGACCTAACCTCAGTGTGCAGTTTATCAAAGGCAGAACGGGTACACAGATATCTAAGCAATCATGGAATACATGGCAATTATTTGTTTTCAGTGTTGTGTTATTTTTTGTATCTAGCAAACTCTAAGATACATTTTTTCGTATTCCAGTTCCCAGTAAGGTGAAAAACATTCACATCAGTAATGATGGTCAGAGCAGCAGTTTGAGAGTGAACTGGACTCCAGGACAGGGTGACGTGGACCACTACTCTGTGTTGCTGTCTCAGATGGCTAGTCAAACAGCAGTGGAAAGATCAGTCCCAAAACATGTAAATGAGATAAGCTTCAACAGTCTGCAGCCGGGACAACTGTACATCATTACTGTCACGTCAATAAGTGGATCTCTAATCAATAACAGCACAGCAACAGGAAGAACTGGTAAAGAAAACATTCAGATGGCTTACAAAAAATGTGCTTAATAAATTGTTTGCTTATGTGTCCAACCTGTTTAACTGAGGAAATTCCAAATCTGTTAAATTAGGAATACTTTAATCTATTAGGACTTATTAAATCAAGTACAATATTATTTAAGTATAGTAATTCTATTAACATTGGAAGTCATGATAAAATTGGAATCTTAAAATGAAATTGAAATCTTAAAAACATAATTTTTTTGGGAATATTGTGGTATTTTTTACAAACGTTTCAATTTTTAAAAAATCCATTTGCCCTCATAATCTTTAATCATAAAGCGCTAATCTCCTCGCCTCCTCAAAATGATCTCTATTTACCTCCGGTCACGAGGAATGGCGGGAGGACAGGCCCGGGAAAGGATCAGAACGATTAGCAAATAGGAACATGACTCGACGAATTCAAGTCATTTAATTTCAGAATCCGTTTCACTTGGATATACGCTATGATGGAGAAAATAAGACAATTGCTTCCATTTCATTGTGACTTACCTATAAAAAAATAAAGCTAATAACTTTTGCCTCGTTATCGCCATCTCTGCTTAAACATCAAATTGCAGTTGATTTGTGGAATTATTTTGTTTACATGGGTAACGCTGCAGCACTGCGCAGATAAATCGGATGTCTGTGATCACCACATCACAGCAGATCACCGTGTCATGTCCATAAAAATCTGTTATTTTTCATCAACTTGACAGAAGTCATATAGACGGTTTCATTGGACGCATGTGCGGTGACACGATGCACGTTTGGTCCGAACTTTACTTCCGGTTTCAGTTTTTTTAAATTGTCTGATAGTTGCTAATCTGAACCCTTAAACAAATACCTCGTCAAAAATAACAAATGTTTTGGTTTCCTAGGTAATCTATGTGTTGTTTATTTTGCTTGTTATATAAATATATATATATACATTTAAAGTACTTTGTTGTTATTTATTTAGTTTACCGGAAGTTACGTGTTGACCACGAAAACCGCTTGTTTATGTTGTTACTGCTGAAACCGTCTATTTCCAAAAAATGTCTTCTGAAAAAGTAATATAACGTTTTTGTGATGGTGCAAATTTAATTGCACTCATTACAACATTACTTAAAAATTGAATCAAACTAAAAAAATCCAATTTAATTTAGTTTTGCTCCTGCAAACCCCACAGTTCCTTCCTTGGTGACAGCTTTAAAAGCAGAAAACCTGGGCAGCACAACCAGTATACTTGTGTCATGGCAGGCGAGTCGGGGTGTTTATGACAGCTACCGACTGCAACTTCTGGATGAGAGTGGGGCTCTAGTGTCCAACAGCTCTCAGATGGCAGATATCAGCCAGCATTACTTCAGACAGCTGACCCAAGGAAAAAAATATACCATTGTGGTCCAGACCGTCAGTGGAGGAATCAGCAGCAAAGACGTCATTGTTGAGGCCCGAACCCGTACGTACATTATGTTGTAATCTCTGTATATAGAGATGCCTTAAAACAGCAGATAAACCATAATATTGTTTGTCTATGGAAATATGTCTGTTGTAGGTCCAGAGGCTGTTTATAATCTGGCCGTCGTACGCAACACAACTACAAGTCTTTCATTCCGCTGGCAGCCTCCGGAGGGGGACTTTGATGGATATGACATTTTTCTGTATAATGGAGATGAAAGCTTGCATGATCAGAAGACTGGAAAGGTGATCATGCAAGACTGTTTTTTCCAGAACCTCCGACCTGGGACACTCTACAAAGTTACAGTTCAGACCCGCAGTGGAGATCAGACCAACAACACATCCATCTGGGCCCGAACAGGTGAATAACTCAACATTTGGAAACATTTTCCAGAGGGCTTTTTTATAATTTATTTTCATAAGGTGACCTCGAACTGAAAAACATGTATACTGTTAATGTAATTTGTTGCGCAGTTCCTGCAGCTGTGACGTATTTGCGTGCTGACAGCAGAAAAAGCTCAGATAGTCTGTGGTTGAGTTGGAAACAGGCTGTGGGTGAAGTGAGCAGCTACACCCTCCTCCTCTACAACCCTGATGGGACTCAGCAAGCAGAACAGAATCTGGGTCCAGACAGCAGAAGTCATGTATTTCAAAGTCTGGTTCCTGGAAGACTCTACCAGGCTGTTGTTCTAACACAAAGTGGAGAACTCACCAACATGGCAACAACCGAAGGCAGAACTGGTAAGATAATGCTCTAAACCACTAGAAATAAACAAAGAAAAAATGTCCTTTGAATATTGTATTATTTACCTTATTTGCCAGGAAATTAAACACTTATAAATCTATACATGATACTACTTAACCTGTTGAATTAGTGGTGCCTTAATTTTGATTGGACTGTTTATATAAATTACATCGATATATTCCAGACCCTGAGCCACCAGTCTCATTCTCCTTTGGAGAGATCACTAACACCTCGCTGGAAATCACCTGGAGTGGTCCAGATAATACAGATTTTGATGACTTTGATCTTCAGTGGATCCCCAGGGACCATCTGTTTGTGTTCAACCCCTACAGCAGCCCCATGTCTCGCAGTCGAGTCCTAAAGGGGATGTTTCCAGGCCGTCAGTATAATATCAGTCTGCGCACAGTCAGTGGTGCTGGAACCAGTAACCCTACCTATAGCCTTGCCATCTACAGGAGTATCAGGACAAGTAAGTGGAGCAAACACCCCACATTTACAGTATAATAGAACTTTATTTAATTGGATCAATCAGCCAGGGTCCGGAATTGGACTCATTTTCAGCCCTGGAGTTTCATGCCTTAGACCGGCCCACTTTAGTTCATGACGGACTATATTAATACAATATCATTAAATCCTCAGTAGCCTACACAAGTCTGCAATAGTGCACTGTTCTCTGCATCCTTGAAATTCATTGTATTTTTTTAAATAGATAATTTCCAAATCAATGCAAATACAGTAAACAATTGCTATAATCTTGCAGCCCTATCATAAGATATGTTTATATTATTCAATTAAACATATTCAAAAACGAATAAAAGGGAACAAATGTGGTGTTTTCCCTTATATTTCTATTTTGTAGAAATGGTGGGTCTTGAGATTACCTGTTGGGTTGATATACAATACACAAGCAAGATTTATCAAGTATGCAGAAGAAACAGGTGGAAAAATGAATCTTACTTTTTAGTACTTATATCATGTACATTGCCCAAATAACTTAAGATAGACCTACCTTGTGTCATAAAAGAACAAATATTTAATGAATTGTTTTACTTGAGAAAACATTATATTCATATGAAACGTTTTAAATAAACTGATGAGTTTTGCATCAAATAGTTTTTTGTTATCAATAGACGATGAATAGTAATGACTATTCATAGACCATTCATTGCATCTATGACTTAGATTTTTAAAAATTACGATTTGTATCATTTTCCATTTAGTAGCCATTCGTATCAGGTTGCGCATCTAGACGCACGGCAAGCGCACTCAAATATAGATGCATCTGAAACTAAACTCGTGTCTACAGGCGCGTGCTTTAAAAGCAGAAGAAACCCGTGCGTCCTGCGTTAACATTTTTAAAGCCGGCATATTACGCAAGTGGGGCTGGATAAGTGCTGGCAGCAGCAACCTTCAACCCGGTGGCATGACTACTCCAGCCCTCGTGGGCAAAAAAAAAACAGCCCACTTGGAATCCTCCCGGTCCTCCCTATGGCCAATCTGGGCCTGCAATCAGCCGTGCTGAAAAGACCAACATCGTCACTCAATAGTTCATTAACTGTTTGGATGCTCATATTCAAATTTTGCTGGTAAATATCATGGAGTGAACTACAGTAAATTTACACCAACCTGTCTGTCTTTGAAGACTGTAACTAGAATGACAATTATGCCATTATTATTATGCCTTATTTCGTATTTATCTCATAAAGTTAAAAGGGACATATCATGAAAATCTGACTTTTCCATGTTAAACCACTAGAATTGCCCCTTTATCTGCACTATCCAACCACGGCACTGCCATTTAGTGCAGAGATCAGCTCATTTGCATTTTAAAGAACACACCCAAAACGGCACATTTTGCTCACACCTACAAAGTGGCAATTTTAGCATGCTATTATAAATTATCTTTATGGTATTTTGAGCTACTGTAAGACCTCACATACCTACTCTTGGGACACCAAAGATTTATTTTACATCTTAAAAAATGTCCCCTTTAAGTTTAAAAATAGTTCTTGTAACTTTTTAACTAGTTTATGTTTGTCATTAGAGCCAGAGCGTGTCCAGAGTCTTCACTGTCGTCCTCAGAACTCTACGGTCATTTCCTGTTCCTGGAGTCCTCCAGAGGCCGACTTTGACTCGTACACTATTGAGTGCTTGAGACAGGATTCTCACAGGGTGGTGTACTCACAGCGCACAGTCAAAGAGACCACAATCTATCAGATTAAAGATCTGGAACCACATAAACAGTACACTGTCTCTGTTAAAGTAATCTCTGACAGCATGACCAGTGAGGCTGTCAAGGAAAACGTGGTCACAATGATAGACCGTGAGTATAGGGTTTTTATTGAGATTCCCATTATTTTGTTTGCTGTAAATGAGAAGAAAACATTATATTGGTTACTTTTATTGCAAACAAATGTCTTTATTTAACAGACATCCTCTTCATAATGTCTTCTCAGGTCCACCACTGCCCTTGATTCGAGTAAATGAAAACACAGTTCAAATCACCAAGTCAACCATTTTCTTCCAGTTTAACTGCAGCTGGTTTAGCGATATCAACGGCGCTGTGAAATTTTTTACCATCATCGTTACTGAATCTGATGGTTGGGAGATTTTATTATCTTACTTGTGTCAGGCACAAGAATATGTATAACTTTATTCTTTTCTTCGAAAAAAGTTTAGTTGAAGTAAAAAAAAATCCCCTGTTTCCCTTTCGTCTTTGGTTGTATTCAGACAGTGAAAACGAGCAGCCTTACCAGCATCATCCACTTCCTTCATACCTGGACTACAAAGTTAACAGTTCTGTCAAAACTTACCAGACCAATTACTTCACCAGCCACTGTGATGAGAGTCAAGGCCAGATGCAGGAGTTTGAGATTTATCTAGGATCTGGCATGGAGAGTCTTGGAGGACGATGTGATGGAAAACCATTAAATGATGCGACTCAGGATCAGATCTTCTGTGATGGACCACTGAAACCCAAGACCTCATACAGGTAATGGATCTGATACTGTGGTCACTAAGCAGTTGTGAGCAAGAAAATGTCTCTGTAGAAAACAGCTTATTCAAAGTTTTAGGTTGTAACATAAATATTAAATATGAGATAACATCTTGAAGAATTTTTTTTCGCAAAATGCTACAAATCCATGACAAGTTTTTTATCTATTAACTCAATATATAAATATGCATTCATTTGTGCCATGTTATATTCATTTAGCTGAATAGTGGTTTACACTGATTCAAAAAAATAACATTAATGTCATTAATCAAAACACTTACTTTGTCATATTAAGCAAGGCTTTGAACCGGTTCACGGAACGAAAACAAAAACCAGAAACTGTTGGTGTTTTGCAAGGAACAGAAACAAAACCAGAAACTTAAAAAATATTTATGTTCTGGAACAGAAACGTTTATTTAAAATAATGGTAACCGCTTCATACCGTTATTTTTTTCGTTCTTTGACAAGATTTATGTGCAATACTCGAAGTTCACTTCCGGTCGTCGTTGGCTCATCGGAGAAATGAGAAGCTTGCCACCAGCAAGTAGCCTACTCAAGCTAATAACTAATGCTCCATCATAAGAGGGAAATATTGTAGGCTACACCAAGTATCTCAAGATGTTGGTTTTTTACTAATTAGTAGTGTAACGGATCGCAGTTGATCCGTGATCCGTACAGATCACGACACACGGTTCGGCTCGCATGCGATTCACAGATTAATAAGCAAATTTAAACAGGGTCAAAGTTGATAATTTGCATGTGTTTCAAAGGCTTGCAAATGTTAACACTTAAGTGATTTTAAACAATTTAACCGCTAAAAGACGCTAAAGTGAACAATTTTCTGTACGCACATGCGGTTGAAAGTGTCCGGTCCAATTTCGCCCTTCAAAGATCAAAACTCTTGATGTATAAACTTGAGAGAGAGTTGCACTATTGTGTCTCATACTGTAGTCCATTAAAATACATTTGGTGAATAAAGCACTGAAAAACAATGTAATTTTCACTTTATGTGGAGCGACTGTTTATGCTGTATCTTCTTCCCGAAGCGCCGTTTGGCATTCGTCCTCCGTCTATGTGTGTGCACGTGTTTACGTGCACTCAACAAATGTAGGCATGTCAGAATTACAGTTATGCTGCTTACATAATGTAGCCTTTTTAATGTTTGATGACAAGACAGAGACTTGAGTCTTAAGTTTAATTTGTATGTCCCACAGCTGACATGGAACGTTATTAACCGGTTCAGGAACTTTATTTTTTGTTCTAACCGGTTCATGAGCATCAATTTTAGGGTTGAACCGATAACTGGAAACGTTAAAATACTGTTTCTGTTCGGAACTAACCAATTGGGAAAAAATTCTGGTTCAGAGCCTTGATATTCAGAACGCTGTCATTGCTGCTGTTATACTTGGGCCGTCATCGCTGAACTTTTTTGACAGCGACCAGCTGTAAAATATTTTGGTCCTGCTCGATTTTACGGGAAAGTTTTTAATAAGATCCTCTGGGGTCAATGTGTTAGCATGACAGAAGCTTGATGCTGTCGGGAGAATAAGCAACAGCCGACATTTTTCCGTCTCCGAGTGCCTCTCCCATAAGTTATTAGATTTTGGTGGCTTACGTTTCTTTCATTTTCATTTTTTAAACATGCTGCTTATTGCATTTTGGAACCAAACTCATCATATATATATATATATATATTAACCTTTTTCTCTATCTGTTTTCTACTCCACTATCTTTGTTTTGATTTTCAGAATCAGTGTTCGAGCATTTACTAAACTCTTTGATGAGAAACTTGAGGAGTTTCTCTCACCGCTCTTCACTGACACATACCTATCCATGCCCTTTACGACAGATGCAGGTATTACATTTGGCTGTACAGAATAAAAACAAGGTATTTAATTCTTTATGTTTAAATAAGTGTTATGTCTGTGTGTTTAGAGCCGTTGAGTGGGGTCGTTGAGGGCGTCAGCGCTGGCCTCTTCCTCATTGCCACAATGGTGGGATTAATTGTCCTGCTGATCTGCAGACAGAAAGCACATAAAATGTAAGTCAGATAGAAAGCACATAAAATATACAGCTTGTACACATTAAAACGAAATAATGTTTCTTCAGGACCAAGGTGCTACACAAGACAAACCTAACACATAAGCTGTGTTTCTCAAGCAAGGACTACGCCTGTAGCAGAAAAAATGTATTGAATAGAATGTAGGGTTGCCTTAGGAAAGCGAGTATGATAAAGACATAGGATGGTCCAGGGTTGGTCTGGGGTTCAAGGAGGCCAGATGAAACTAATAGTGGGGGCATTGTCTTGGTTATATGTAGGCTGAGCAATTAGGGACCCCCAGTGCAAGCTGTAAGGGAAGAGAAAAGGGAGTTTGATCTGGATTTAAGGAAGAGAGTTAAGAAGAGGAAAAGGATTAGAAGGGAGGGTAGAATGGACTTGAGAGGGATAAGATGGTGAGGGAAAGGAGGGATTCAACACAACAAGACAAACTGCACTAAGATGGATGGCCAAATATATGTAAGTCAAGGTGAGTGAGATAATTGTCTGATGCGCGGCCCTGATCCCAAACTTTAGTTAACAAGTAAACTCCGTAAAATGAAATTATCATAACAAGACTAAAAAGTTAAACTGTTCGTAATACAGACTGACTGGGGTCTCTTGGTCAAAACGGTATATAGTTAGAGAAGGAAGGGGTTCAGGTCCAGCAGGATCAGCTTTTTTATGAGGAATAATTGTGTTGAACACTGAGGCAAGACACTGAGGACTTGGCACAAAGACGATGGTAGCGGTCTGAAGGCATGTGGGAACAATTTTGTTGCTTATACTGTAGAATTGTTACAGATGTTAATCAGGACATCTAGCAGCTGGTCTGCACATCCTTTGAGCACTATTTCATGAATGTTGTCTAGTCCAGCAGCATTCCATAGGTTAACTTTGTTTTAAAAACTGTAAATAGGCAGAAATTCAACATGTTCATCATAGCAGTGAGGAATGTCAGCATCTAAACAGGACGAGAGAAAGCACAGTGCCTTGCTGCGCTCCCCTACTGTTAACCACCGTGTCAGACCTGCAGTCCCACAGTCACACAAATTGTGTTCTACCTGTGAGGTTGTCTGTGATCCATATACTGTAGGTACTTGCCAGATGGTAGTGTTCTGTAGAAATTGAATTGAACTGAGTCTGTCAGATAAGAGACATAAAAAATGTGCAGAGCAGTGGGCCCCCAGGACCAGGATTGAGAACCATTGCATTATGTCATGATGCTTCTGGCAAGATGGCCAGATCGTTGGTGATGTTCATAGAAATAAGAACGTTTTTGGTACCACTGCATCCACTTATTCCACTCTTACTCGCTAGCAGACAGGTTTCTTGAATAGCTTGAAATGCACAGCTAGAGTACTTTTATATCCTACGCTCTCATGTCTATGTGCATATATGTGTGGGCCTGGAATTACCATACATTGCTACAAAATAGTTTGTAATGGCCTGGATACCCTGCCATTAGATTCTCTGGGCATGTGTGCGCTTACCTTTCTTGATGGCCCAGGATAGTTTTGCCCTCACTGTTCTTAAAGCCTCCTTGTTGCCTTCGGCAGGTGGAGTCTTGGGTCCTCAGCAGTGCATGTCATCCACAGCTTCTAGTTGAATTGTGAAGTGATGGTCTTTGAGTCAGTGCTGTCATTGGTGCATTTGCTGATATATCTTTGTGGTGATGGGTTGGTGCTTAGTTGGTGATGGCTTAGTAATGCAGTAGTAATGTTTAGTAATGGGTTACTTGGGTTGCTTATTGGTATTAATGATAGGTTAATAATGCATTTGCCAGGCATTAGTGAGGATTGGTTAATAGTGACAAGTTAGTAATGATAAGTTCATCGTAAAAGGTTACTGATGACAGGTTAGTTGTCACAATAATAGTAGGTGATGGGTTAGTGATGTTTTCTTTTCTTATTTTGGTGGGTTTGGTGGTTGTGGGTTTATGGTAATGGTTAGTGATGATTGGTTAGCGATGGTGGGATTGTAGTAATGGATTTTTGGTCATGGGTTACTGATGGTATGTTTGTAGTTATGGATAACTAAGGGTGGGTTTATTGTGATTGGTAGTGATGGTGGGTTTGTGGTTATGGATTAGTGAGAGTGGGTTTGTCGTGATGAGTAGTGATGGTGAGTTTGTGGTTATGGATTAATGAGGGTGGGTTTGTCGTGATGAGTAGTGATGGTGGGTTTGTGGTTATGGATTAGTAAGGGTGGGATTGTCATGATTAGTAGTGATGGTTGGTTTGTGGTTATGGATTAGTGAGGGTGGGGTTGTCGTGATTGTTAGTGATGGTGGGTTTGTGGTTATGGATTAGTGAGGGTGGGTTTGTCGTGATGAGTAGTGATGGTGAGTTTGTGGTTATGGATTAATGAGGGTGGGTTTTTGGGTGATATGTTAGTGATGGTGGGTTTGTGGTTATGGATTAGTGAGGGTGGGTTTGTGGTGATGGCTAAGTGATGGTGACCTTGTAGTTATAGGTTTGTGGTTTTAATGATGGTGGATTTGTGTGTTTTACAGCAGCACACATGAACCTGTGGTCAGAATGAGTCTCAGAAGAGAACGACCAGCTGCAGGAACACAAATCATTGTTAGAGGGTAAGAACAAATGCATTTAAATTATTATTAAATGTTATGTATTCACTTTCTGCTGTGGTGGCTGACCTAGTTACATCATTTTCATCATAAAATTAAAATATGTATACAGATATATTGGGAAAAAATACATTGTTTTGAAAAGTATAACTTCATCTTGTTTTTCTTCTCTGTGTTTTAGCAACCGTCGTGTCTCAAGGTATTGTATATATCTAAGAACAACATTTAATTATTTAGGAACTTAATCATATTTTCCAATGGAGCTTACATAAGATGTGACAGTTAACATACCTATATCTACAAACACACAGACTTACCACAAAAAAGGCAGTGCTTTTGCTAATAAATCTTGCATAATAAATGTTCAAAAAAATTGTATAGTCTGTGTATTCTGTTATAGCCCCATCGATATTTCAAATTTTGAGGCCCATTTGGCTAAACTACGAGCAGACTCCAGCTACCTTCTTTCTGAGGAATATGAGGTATAACATCCTCTAAATTTCTAAATGTGATATTCAGAATAATTCCTTTTTTCAGAATTGACACAACAGACCTTTATGCTTTCAGGACCTAAAGGATGTTGGGCGTAACCAGCCACAAGACTCCGCATTACTGCCTGAAAATAGAGGGAAAAATCGTTACAACAATATTCTGCCCTGTATGTTCATACTGTAGAGTTTAAAGCAGTGGATCTCACAAGTTTTAGCACCCCCCCGTTGTGTTGAGTGGATCAATCTTGCACTGCCCCTCCCCAAATAAAATAAAATAAAATCTCAAACTAAGAATTTGAATTAAACAAAACATTAAAGTATATAATCAGTTCAGTTTAGTTAAACTGTATTCCTTTCCCGAAGGCAATTCTGTTGCAGCATACCAACATATAACATAGAACATAAAAACAACACATACTGTATACACAATTCAAAATCAAATTTAACTTTATCTTATATTTAAAAGCTTTACAGCTGAGGGGACAAATAAATATTTAAACTTATTTGTTTTACTAATAACAGGCTTGGTAGCTTTTTTTCCAGAGGTTTAATTACACAGTATTTATGATAAATTAATACATTTCATAAAATGTAATACAATTTGGGCACACGATACAATCTTGCGTCTCCCAGTTTGAGAACCACTGCTTTAGAGTATTTATGACAAAAGAATTCAAGGCTTTTATAAGCTCCTTCTGAATTGCCATTATTTTGATTTTGTTTCTTGAAACAGACGATTCCACTCGAGTAAAGTTGTCATATGTTGATGAAGACTCCTGCTCAGACTATGTTAATGCCAGCTATATTCCAGTAAGATCTCCAGCATTATACCAATGAATTTGGGTGAAGCACATATTTAGTTTTGGTCTCACACTGCATGTCATGAGTAAGGTGGCTTCAGCACTTTGGTTCAGTTTTTGAAATGGTTTAGCCAATGTTTTAGGCAACACTGTTAAACCTAACTGTAATTTTCAATTCAATTTTATTTATAATGCGCTTTTCACAATAGTTAATTGTTTCAAAGCAGCTTTACATTAATAGATGTATGAAAAGCATAGAAAAACGAGCATAGTAACATATACAGTAAAGTAGTAAGTTAAGCCAAAGGTGGCGGACTCTCCAGGGGATAAACCCCTAGCTTTACACCCCTAGGAGAAAAACCCTCCTGGCTATAGTCCAGGGGGAAAACTCCTAGGAGGGAAAAAACCCTTGAGATATATATATATATATATATATATATATATATATATATATATATATATATATATATATATATATATATATATATATATATAAATACTATCAGGGTATGTGAACCGGTAAGCGAATTAAACTGGTTCCGCCGGTGGTCGCTGGTCAGGCACCGGCTGGGCATCTCGTAGAAGGAAGGTCAGTAGATCAATGGTGTGATGACCTTCATGGTTGCAGGAACTGGGTCTGTTTGTCTCATTGACCTCAGGGTCGAGGACGAGACAGGGAGAGAGAAACAGAATCCTATTAGCGTAGGGGCTGTTCATACAAGTGTCATACAGTATAGTGGTTTAAGTATATTACCCAGTATGAGTTATGTGAGTGCTTTGTTCTAGTCAAACTAACTATTGCGGGATAAGTACATTTACTGGACATTTTATGTGAATGCTTTGTTAAAGAAGAATGTCTTAAATTTAGTTTTAAATTGATCGACTGTGTCTGATACTCGAACATTATTTGGTAAATCATTCCAGAGCTTAGGGGCCAAGTAGGAGAAGGATCTACCACCTTTAGACACTTTTGATATTCTAGGGATAATTAAGTGGTAAGAAATTTGTGATCACAGTGTACGTGATGGATTTTATTCTGACAGTAATGTTCTTTAATATACGAGGGTGCTAGGCCATTTAAGGCTTTGTAGGTGATTAGTAATATTTTAAATTGCATGCAATATGTATGCGGTAAGTAATTTCTACAGTTACTTACCACAAAATGCCCAGTAAAACACCATCATTTTCTTTTCCAGTTCATTACTGTAATATGCATTGCATTGTGGGTATTAACATTTAATTTACAGTGATTTACTGTGAGTTTTGAATTTGCGGTAGACTGCTGTAAAACAACAACAGTAGTGCTACTGTAGTTGAATAAAACAGTGTTATTAAAGCAAATAAAATGGAAAAATAAAATATATCTTTGAAATGAAATACATTTTATTTGTTATGCTTTTAGCAGTGAAGCAAATTTCAAAATGTGAATTGTTTTTCAGCAGTGTTACTGAGAATTGTAGATATAAGCAAGAAAGGGATTATGGATAAATGCTTGACCGTCAGATTTGAATTTGACCTCAAGACTTCAAAACACTAGTGACGCCAAGATTTCGCTCCTCGAAGTGTTGGGAGAGTGACTACTTGGGGAGTGTAGCGAGTAACTTTTATTAAGGGACTCTACGACATGGGCAACCTGGGTTTGATTCCCCTTCAAGGCAATATTTTTTTTTAAACTAGGTTACAGTATGGGTATTATACTGTAAAATGGAACTGCGGTAAAGGCATCATACTGTAAAAAACATGTACAGTTATGGTACTGTAATGGGGCAGTTGCCATTGAGTTACCCCATATATACAATAAAAAGTATAACAGTTAATTTAGTGGCACTACATTCCATTTGGCTTGTTTATTACTTTAAATTATTTACTCTAGACTGGACAAATATCATGCAATTCCTTTGTTTTAACATGTCACATGTGTTTAATTAAAGGGCAATAACTTCAGACGGGAGTATATAGCAACTCAAGGTCCTTTGCCTGGCACTAAGGATGATTTCTGGAAGATGGTCTGGGAACAGAACGTGCACAACATAGTGATGCTGACACAATGTGTTGAGAAAGGAAGGGTATGTGTGTATATGTTTATTCTACTGTATATTAAAGATATTTTGGGCATCAGTTTGATTTGTGTTCATATATTAAGGTGAAGTGTGACTACTACTGGCCGTTTGACCAGGAACCGCTATACTATGGAGATTTGATAGTGCAGATGCAGTCGGAATCAGTGTTGCCGGAGTGGACAATCCGAGAATTCAAGATCTGTAATGTGGGTCCCTCACTGATAAGTTCTCACAGATGCATTATTGTGATAGACACGTTAATGAGCTGCGGTCTCAACAGGAGGAACGTCTGAGCTATTCAAGAGTCGTACGTCAGTTCCACTATACAGTGTGGCCTGATCATGGTGTCCCAGAGATCACACAGTCACTCATTCAGTTTGTCAGAACTGTGAGGGATTATGTCAACCGAACACCTTTCTCTGGAGCCACTGTAGTGCACTGCAGGTAGGGAATTATATATGGCTCATTCTTGGGCTCCCTTCATATTTTTGCTTGTTTTTGGTGTACTACAGTATAGATCCTTACTTATTTGGATACCCAATGCCATTAAGCACATTTCTCGAGTATGTTTCTCGCTGACAGTGCTGGAGTGGGCCGGACAGGGACTTTTATTGCTCTCGATAGGATCCTTCAACAGCTGGACACGAGGGACACGGTGGATATCTATAGTGTCGTCTTTGATCTGAGACTTCATCGCACACATATGGTGCAAACAGAGGTGAGTTTTAAACCTGTAAATAAGGTTTGACTGACCTCGCTGGACAATATACAGTTACTTGCGTTTTTAACTAAAATAAACATAATTCTGCCCCTGCTTTAGTGCCAGTACACATACCTCTATCAGTGTGTTCGGGATGTGCTGCGTGCAAGAAAACTGCGCAGTGAACAGGAAAATCTTTTGTATCCCATCTATGAAAATGTGCATTCAGATCTTCATAGAGGTTAGTGTGCTAATAATTTGTCTGTGTTAAGTCCTATTTCATTTTTTTATCATATGCCCATATTCCTTTTTGTATTCCTTTATATAGATGTGGTGCCCTCCAAACGCTAATGTGCTGATGTGTAAAGAAGAGGCCAAAAACTTCAATATGTCAAAAAAAATTGAAAAATAAATCGAAGGTAAAATGCTATATGTATAACTAGATGTTTATCTATACAGAATTGTATGATGTATATATGTTAGTTATTCAACATTATTTCAGACTCTGTTAAGAATGTTGTGCACTACTAATTAAATGATTTAGACTTATTTTATATTAATAAAATTGTACCTAAAAAAATTATGTTGTATTTTTATAAATCAAGCAGATTAAATATTTAACCAGTGTTGTCACTATAACACAGTTTTTATGGCTTCACACTTCAATTTTGTTTTTGTAGAGCTCTTCACAATTTTTCATTATTGTAAATAAGCTATACAGGAAAAAAGGCTAGATTTTAGCACAAAACACAGTTACATATGAAAGTGACATATGAAAAATATATTTATAATTACAATAATTCTTTGAGTTTGCAAAATATGCAGACTTGGCAACTTTGTAGCTGTAAATACAGTACTCTCTAAAGAGCTTTCGCTATGCTCCTCTGCAACCAAATGGGGGCGACAATTCCTAAAATACTAGAAAAACTGTATCCATGTTTGTGTCACAGTTATTTGTTCATGCATGTTCAACAGAGCGGACACTACTTGAGTAATTTAAGTACATTTTCCAAGCATCTGTGTGTGTTTGTCTTGGGAAAAATTTACTTTATTAAAAAATGTTCACTACATTCCAAAGCATAGAATCACACTGTGTAGTCCTTTAATATTGCATATTAAAATTGATTTAATAAATAATTACAAAAAATTGTGTACTTCTACTTTTCTTGAGTAAAAATCCTGATAAAATATGAAGACTTAAAAATCTACTTTTATGTAGAAAGTAAAAGTACTTATGTAGTGTCCGCCTCTGATATTCAATTATTAGATAAAGTTTCCTGATGTTTAGTCAAGTTTACCTGACAGATTAAAGTCAAATGATGAATAACAGCAGTTGTGAGTGGATCGTGTCACATCTCAATACACTGTAAAAAATCCAATTAATGAAATGTTGAAAGGGCAAAAATATATAAGTTAAACCAATTTTCTTGTTTGGGCTTAGTTGAGTAGACATATTATTTTAAGTTTACATAAATCTGTGTTTAAAACATTAAGTGAATTGTTATTTTCAAATTCAGTCAACATTCAGAATGGCTATGTTGACTGAACTAATTAGGACAAATCTGGTCAATATGTGGACTTATGACAGCTATGTTTCCTGACAACAAAATGCTCATAAAATTACTGTTATTTGGTAACAAAATGTAATTTTAAGAGTTGTTCAGGCGTGAATGTATGTGCTTTAAGTTTAAATATGCGGTCGGTTAATATAGATAGCGTCTATTTAAAAATGTGCTCGGACACTTTCGGACGGAGAAGAGCTCCAGAAAATCACAGACACTTAGCTCACACCCCGCCCAGCGCAGCCTCGCCTCGGCAAGCCCATCAGAAATCGACTACTGGCTCTAATATCTCTGTGGCGTTTAAACATGCGATTTAATTCATTTTAATTTCTTATACTTAATAATAAAAGGTTTACCGGTATGTTTTAAATCATATTTTAGGATTGCACTTAAATGATATCGCTGTTGAATGATATTTCATATCTTTCACATTTGTTATAACTGGGCTGCGTACTGCCTGCGAATTTGAACTTCAGAGCTGAAGGTGCGAGTGGAGAAATAGTCCCAATATCATAACAATCTTAAAACTTCTAAATATACCCGTGTGTGTACCCGTGGGCGTGCGTGTGTGCGCGCGCGCGTACTCGCACGTGTGTATGTATGTATGTATGCGCGTGCGCCTGTGTATTTTGAATTTAAAATGTTACAACTCGGAAGGATCCGATCACAGGTCATTTCATCTGAGATCAATCCGCACGCAACAGCTGGAATCACTTACTGATTCACACAAGGAAGGACACAAGTCAGCCGTTTCCTCAAGTTCACGTCAGGTAAGTGTTTGTAATTAAATGTTAATTTTAGAATATATTAATTGGCAAAGACGCAAATACTCGACGTTTTTGTAATGATATTTTTGTAAATATATATTAGAAGTGTGTTATGTTGTGTCCGAAGTAAAGTGGAGCTATTTTAGTTAAGATAAAAAGCCTGACTGCGGTAAAGTTGGTTTGATATTCAGACATTCGGACTTCCGGGGTCAATAACTTTCTTAGTAGACATGGCAGAAGTTTAATCTTAGCAATTTCTAATTACCAAGTGTCTTGCCTATAACCTACATTTTTCACAATCGCTTAAAATATCCTAGTATCGTTGTAATGTCCTACCTTGTTGCGAATGTCTGTTGAATATCCAACTGGGTGCTGAGAGAAGCCTAGGGACCGTCTACAAAGTGATATTTTTCTTCATTAAGTGCGACCACTTAATGATTGAAGCTGTTTTAATTACCTATATAGACCTATCAGAAACTATCAGCTTGATTTGCTATGTCTGCTAATGATGTTTAATGACATTTTTAGCAAGAAGATTTACATTAAAATGATATGTCGAATGCCTAGAGAATGGAAGATATAAAAATGTAGAAGAGTAGTTATTTGTAAGCAGTCCAGACAGAAAGTCAAGTGTTACCTCAAGAACAAAGATAATCTCTGCATTTTACAACTCTTTATATGTTTCTGTTTGTCTCAAAATAAAGAGGCACTGTGTTGGTTTTCATAATCATATGTTTCTGTTCAATAGGTTTGAAAGAAGAAGCCTGATTACCCTGAAATTTTCACTGGACCCTCAAGAAAATACTTCAGGCCACATTTTGATGTTTTATTAAGTTCTAAATTTGCGGTTGTGAGTGTGGTAAAGAGCAGTTATATTATTAAAGCATGTAACGGTGTTCTCAATAAATGAACTTATGAATTTACTGTTTATGATTTTTGGGTGTATTTGTTTTATTACTTGTATTTCTTAAAAAAATGAAATTGTCACAGTTTCATAATTTTTGTGCATGTATTGATTTTTAACATTTTGCAAAACAGTTCCCGTCCATGGTACTGAACATCATGTTGTTCACACTTAAAATTGTAGACAAGCAAAACGTGTGGCATCAACCTGTATGTTTATTTGAAGTGAATGATACCCAAACTAGTTTTCAACATGTTTAAGATGTGTAGTTGAGAATTATTTGTAGTAAAGTTTGACTAGAAATGCAGTATGCATTTATTTAATGACACATGATACGGTTCAATAGCTTTTCAAACGTGGGATGCATGATCTTTATTGAACTCTAAAGAACATACTATATCTCTTCTATGTACAATTATTTATAGTACAATTTATAACAGCACATTTCTCTATGGGAAATCCCTATGCAAATACATTATTTTCAATAACTTTACAGATAAGGAGTTCACCGCTAAAAAACAACATGGGAATTAATCAATGTACTCCAGGGAACATATTACAACTCTCAGATTGTTCACTTATTTGCTCACAAATGAATATTCATAATAGAACATTTCTCTATGAGAATTCCCTATGCAAATACATTATTTTCAATAACGTTACAGATAAGGAGTTCACCGCTAAAAAACAACATGGGAATTAATCAATGTACTCCAGGGAACATATTACAACTCTCAGATGTTCACTTATTTGCTCACAACTGAATATTCATCACAATTCATTTCTCTATGGGAAATCCCTATGCAAATACATTATTTTCAATAACTTTACAGATAAGGAGTTCACCGCTAAAAAACAACATGAAAATTAATCAATGTACTCCAGGGAACATATTACAACTCTCAGATTGTTCACTTATTTGCTCACAAATTAATATTCATCATAGAACATTTCTCTATGGGAAATCCCTATGCAAATACATTATTTTCAATAACTTTACAGATAAGGGGTTCACAACTCTATACAAGGATGGGAATTAATCAATGTACTCCAGGGAACATATTACAACTCTCAGATGTTCACTTATTTGCTCACAACTGAATATTCATCACAATTCATTTCTCTATGGGAAAACCCTATGCAAATACATTATTTTCAATAACGTTACAGATAAGGGATTCACCGCTAAAAAACAACATGGGAATTAATCAATGTACTCCATGGAACATATTACAACTCTCAGATGTTCACTTATTTGCTCACAAATGAATATTCATCACAGAACATTTCTCTATGGGAAATCTCTATGCAAATACATTATTTTCAATAACTTTACAGATAAGGGGTTCACAACTCTATACAAGGATGGGAATTAATCAATGTACTCCAGGGAACATATTACAACTCTCAGATGTTCACTTATTTGTTCACAAATGAATATTCATCCCAGAACATTTCTCTATGGGAAATCCCTATGCAAATAGATTATTTTCAATAACTTTACAGATAAGGGGTTCACAACTCTATACAAGGATGGGAATTCATCAATGTGCTCCAGGGAACATATTACAACTCTCAGATGTTCACTTATTTGTTCACAAATGAATATTCATCCCAGAACATTTCTCTATGGGAAATCCCTATGCAAATACATTCTTTTCAATAACTTTACAGATAAGGAGTTCACCGCTAAAAAACAACATGGGAATTAATCAATGTACTCCAGGGAACATATTACAACTCTCAGATGTTCACATTTTTGTTCACAACTGAATATTCATCACAGAACATTTCTCTATGGGAAATCTCTATGCAAATAGATTATTTTCAATAACTTTACAGATAAGGGGTTCACAACTCTATACAAGGATGGGAATTAATCAATGTGCTCCAGGGAACATATTACAACTCTCAGATGTTCACTTATTTGCTCACAACTGAATATTCATCACAGTTCATTTCTCTATGGGAAAACCCTATGCAAATACATTATTTTCAATAACTTTTCAGATAAGGGGTTCACAACTCTATACAAGGATGGGAATTAATCAATGTACTCCAGGGAACATATTACAACTCTCAGATGTTCACTTATTTGTTCACAAATGAATATTCATCCCAGAACATTTCTCTATGGGAAATCCCTATGCAAATACATTATTTTCAATAACTTTACAGATAAGGGGTTCACAACTCTATACAAGGATGGGAATTCATCAATGTGCTCCAGGGAACATATTACAACTCTCAGATGTTCACTTATTTGTTCACAAATGAATATTCATCCCAGAACATTTCTCTATGGGAAATCCCTATGCAAATACATTCTTTTCAATAACTTTACAGATAAGGAGTTCACCGCTAAAAAACAACATGGGAATTAATCAATGTACTCCAGGGAACATATTACAACTCTCAGATGTTCACTTATTTGTTCACAAATGAATATTCATCCCAGAACATTTCTCTATGGGAAATCCCTATGCAAATACATTCTTTTCAATAACTTTACAGATAAGGAGTTCACCGCTAAAAAACAACATGGGAATTAATCAATGTACTCCAGGGAACATATTACAACTCTCAGATGTTCACATTTTTGTTCACAACTGAATATTCATCACAGAACATTTCTCTATGGGAAATCCCTATGCAAATACATTATTTTCAATAACTTTACAGATAAGGGTTTCACCACTCTATACAAGGATGGGAATTAATCAATGTACTCCAGGGAACATATTACAACTCTCAGATGTTCACATTTTTGTTCACAAATGAATATTCATCACAGAACATTTCTCTATGGGAAATCTCTATGCAAATACATTATTTTCAATAACTTTACAGAAAAGGGGTTCACAACTCTATACAAGGATGGGAATTAATCAATGTGCTCCAGGGAACATATTACAACTCTCAGATGTTCACTTATTTGCTCACAACTGAATATTCATCACAGTTCATTTCTCTATGGGAAAACCCTATGCAAATACATTATTTTCAATAACTTTACAGATAAGGGGTTCACAACTCTATACAAGGATGGGAATTAATCAATGTACTCCAGGGAACATATTACAACTCTCAGATGTTCACTTATTAGTTCACAACTGAATATTCATCACAGTTCATTTCTCTATGGGAAAACCCTATGCAAATAGATTATTTTCAATAACTTTACAGAAAAGGGGTTCACAACTCTATACAAGGATGGGAATTAATCAATGTGCTCCAGGGAACATATTACAACTCTCAGATGTTCACTTATTTGCTCACAAATGAATATTCATCCCAGAACATTTCTCTATGGGAAATCCCTATGCAAATACATTATTTTCAATAACTTTACAGATAAGGGGTTCACAACTCTATACAAGGATGGGAATTAATCAATGTACTCCAGGGAACATATTACAACTCTCAGATGTTCACTTATTTGCTCACAACTGAATATTCATCACAATTCATTTCTCTATGGGAAAACCCTATGCAAATACATTATTTTCAATAACGTTACAGATAAGGGGTTCACCGCTAAAAAACAACATGGGAATTAATCAATGTACTCCAGGGAACATATTACAACTCTCAGATGTTCACTTATTTGCTCACAACTGAATATTCATCACAGTTCATTTCTCTATGGGAAAACCCTATGCAAATACATTATTTTCAATAACTTTACAGATAAGGGGTTCACAACTCTATACAAGGATGGGAATTAATCAATGTACTCCAGGGAACATATTACAACTCTCAGATGTTCACTTATTTGTTCACAACTGAATATTCATCACAGTTCATTTCTCTATGGGAAAACCCTATGCAAATAGATTATTTTCAATAACTTTACAGAAAAGGGGTTCACAACTCTATACAAGGATGGGAATTAATCAATGTGCTCCAGGGAACATATTACAACTCTCAGATGTTCACTTATTTGCTCACAAATGAATATTCATCCCAGAACATTTCTCTATGGGAAATCCCTATGCAAATACATTATTTTCAATAACTTTACAGATGTTCAGAAGCATGATCTGAAAATTATCATTGTACTCCAAAGAAAATTTTACAACTCAAAAATGCAGAATTATTAGTCAAATTTTTAATAACACAGTTCTCTATGGGATTCTTCATTGCAAAATCATTTTGCTCAATAGCTCTTAAGAACAATAATCTGCTTTTCTTAAACTAGTTGGGAAATGTTGATTAGACCATCAATAACATATTACAAGTTTAAAATGTACAATTATTTGTTTAACATATCCAATTTATAATAACACAGGTCTCTATTGGATTCTTCAATGCAAAATCATTTTGCTTAATAGCTCTTAAGAACAATAACCTGCTACTCTAAAACAAGATGGAAAATGCTTATTGGACCCTTAAGAACATAATACAAGTTTAAAATGTACATTTATTTACTTAGAATTCATTATTTATGACAGCACATTTCTCTATAGGAATTCTCTATGCAATATCATTTTCTTTACTAGTTCTTAAGAACAGGAACATGCTTTCCCAAAGCAAGATGTGTTTTGGACCCTGAAGAATATATTACAACTTTTAAATGTACAATTATTTGCCTCAGTTGTTTCATTTCTTATACAAATCAAAGGACCTCAACACAGTCTTAATGCAGTCCAAGATAGCATGAGCTGACTGGTGCTTTAGGCCACCAAGTCATGGTGGTCACCACTGTATTTTGCAATATTTATTTACAATGTCAAACACCTTTTCCCATGGCAGTTTGTTTTCCATGACTTCTCGGACTTGATCTTTGTTACTCTGATATGAGGCATACCTTTTCAGATTTAGTTAAATTTCTTTATCATACTATTTCAAAAGGGAAAGGGTGCAATGTAGGTGTCAAAAGTAAGTTTAGAATTTCTGGACAAAGGTACAGATTGTTTTCACTTGACATTGGCTTGTGTGACTGTCGTTCCAGGATCTCTTCAAACAGCTGAAGAAAAATGCTGTTAAAGGTTATTGACTTGCTTTTAAGTGATCCGCCTTTGGTTTTTCAAATGGAGCATTCACATAAATGCATACTTGGACACTTTTTATATTATGGTTAATCAACAGGACAGTTCACACAGCAGGGATTGGCATTGGAATTGCCTGATATGAGTTGAGCAGAGCTGCAGTACAGTGTATTACCTGTAAATATATTATTTTCTATATATATTATTTTCCAGCAAATTATATTCTTTGTACAGATCAGTGTTGGGCAGAAAATATAATATTTTACCCATTACTAGTTACTACTTTCAAAAATAAAATGATTACTTATTACTGCAGCCAACCGTAATTAGTTACAATACTGGTTACCATGGAAAATAATATTATTACTGAAACTCGTTACTAGTAACTTGTTACTGCCCAACACTGGTCCACATAAGAAGTAATGTTTCCCTTATTAAACACTAAGAAAACAGAAGCAGAATAGAAGTGTGTAATGCTGCAAATTATTTTGTAGATTTGCAAATGGATGTACTTAATGCAGGGAAACCCACATCAAACAAAATCAAAATTCACTCAAAAAAATAAAATGTTGGGTTTAATTAAAAATATTATGTCAACAGGTTCCACGCAATTTGTTTAAGTAATCTAAAAATAAAGTTAGTTAATTTTACAAAAGATATTTAAGTAAACTTAACAAACCTTAGTAGAGTCAACAAACAAAAATGTATTTATTTGTACATGAAAAATGCAATTGATCACATTTTTTTTAATAATGCCATTTTTAGTGATGGGCGATTTCGAAGCATGCTTCATAAGGCTTGGAAACATTTACAAATCTTCGGAACTTGTTTCAAACTGGCAAAAGTCACGTGATTTTAGCAAACGAGGCTTCATTACGTCATAACTGTTTCGAAACGTTTCGAAAATCCGACAATTCACCACTACGGGGAGTTGATCACAAATGACCAGTAGGTGAACTGGGGTCAGTTTTTTATAAAAGTTCATAAACATTCATCCTTCTGACTAATAGCACTATCATTTTGTCTACTTTTTTGTTTATAAACAGATTTAATGACAAAAATGTGCATAATTAAAAAGGGAGTTCATACGTTTTAATGATTTGTTTGCCATAAATAAAACGAAAACACAGAATACACTTTTAATTATGTCTTAATTAAATTAAATAATTTATTTTTCTTAAAAACATTTTTTTAGAACAATCTTGCTATTATTTTGTAAAAAGTGCAAAATGTTTGGACAGATTTTGCTGCTTTTACATTTTGCATATTTTGACCAGCAGGTGTCGTCATCGTGTATGGTGTTTTGAAGGCTTCGAAAAACTGAATCAATTTGGGAACCAATGGATTCAATTGATTTGAAGCTTCAAAAAGCTTAATTTCTCCCATTACTAGCCATTTAATAAACTCCATCCTCTTTCATTAGGGTTTAATAAGTCCATAACATCAATCAATCAGAATGCAGCTGCTCAAAACTACTCATCAAATAAACCTATTTTAATTAGAGTTATTGGTGGTCGTTTTCGAAGCACTGCTTCATGAGGCTTCGAAACATTTACGAATCTTTTGTTTCGAATCAGTGGTTCGGAGCTTGTTTCAAACTGGCCCAAGTCACGTGATTTTAGCAAACGAGGCTTCATTGCGTCATAACTGTTTCGAAACGTTTCGAAAATCCGATAGTTCACTAGGGGGAGTTGATCACATGACCAGTGTCTAATATGTTTAGGTGAACTCGGGTCAGTTTTATTATGAAAGTTCATAAAACATTTATCCTTCTGACTAATAACACTGCCATTTTGTCTACTTTTTGTTTATAGACAGATTTAATGACAAAAATAGGCATAATTAAAAGGGTAGTTAGTTTTAATGATTTGTTTGCCCTAAATAAAACTAAAAACACATAATAGACATTTAACTATGTCTTAATTAAGTTTAATATTTTTTTTAACATATTTTAATACAAATCTTGCTATTATTTTGTTAAACAAGTTTAAAATGTTTGGACATATCTGCTTTTACACTATTTGACCAGCAGGGGTCACCAGCGTGTGTGGTGTTTCAAACTGCTTTGAAAAACTGAATCAATTTTTGAAGCAATTGGTTCAATTGATTAAAAGCTTCAAAAAGATCCATTCTCCCATCACTAGGTTCAATTGATTCAAAGCTTCATTTCTACCAACCCTAATTACAGTTTGTTAAACACATCAGAAACTAATTTGAAATGTAAAATAATATGTCAAACTGTGTGATTGTTTGTTTGTGTGTTTAACAAACAGCCTAGAACAAATTTATTGCCTAATATATGGCTATTTATTACTCACATACCTATCTAATGGTGCTACACTTCTGCAAGATGGTGCCAGAACAACAATTACCCACAATATACTGCAAAATCTTCAGCCAATGGGATGCAAGTCTGTATTGGTTACTTAACTTAATCTGTTACAATGTTATGTTGGCTAAACAAATAATTTCAAAGTAAAGCTGACAAGACACACTTTTTTGTTGAATGGACTAGATTAAATTAAGATATATTATAAATATAAAATGTTTTACCGGCGTTTTGCCAGTTTTTACAATTCATTGCATTGTGGGTGCAATAACCCCTGCTGCACTCTTTCACTTTTGCCACTCTATCGCCATCTCTGTTTAAAACCTAAAATTACAATTTGTTTGCAAAGTTATTTTCTAAACATGGATGATAAATTTCAAACTTCTAAACTGCTGTGAGAACAAGATACAAGTGCTCAACTATTTTAGCATTCACACACGTTATTTAGTAGAAAGATATTATTTTTCCACCAATTTTGTTACATTAAATCAACAGTTTGTGTTTGTTTTAGATTCCTTTGAAGTCACCATTATCGCGATTACTGTTTCCTTTAGTTAGGCATTTGTCCCTTGACTCTTACTGAACTGATTCTTGATTCTTCTCTTTCAGTAATTGCAACAGTGTATTATTAAGACTGCTTGCTAGCTGGTGGAGGAAAAAAAATTTTGTACATTATTCAAAAGGCCCATGGCATGAAAATCTGATTTTTTCCCTGTTAAGTGTTATAATTTAAATCCAAGTACTTCTCTCAATTTAGAAAATGTCAAAAAGATCAACCCAGTAAATTAGTTTTTGTAAACCATTCTTTTTGCTTCGCAAATTGATTCAGTTTTTCGAAGCATTCCAAACACCATGCATGCTGGTGACACTTGCTGGTCAAAATAGTGTGAAAGCAGCAAGATCTGTCCAAACATTTTACACTTTTTACAAAATAATAGCAAGATTGTTATAAAAATATGTTTTTAAGAAAAAAAAATTATTTAATTTACTTAAGACTTTACTTAAGAATTTACTATGTTTTTAGTTTTATATATGGCAAACAAACCATTAAAACAAACTCCCTTTTAAATTATGCACACTTTTGTCATTAAATCTGTCTATAAACAAAAAGTAGACAAATGGTAGTGTTATTAGTCAGAAGGATGAATGTTTATGAACTTTTATAATAAAACGGACCCAAGTTCACCTACACTGTTCATTAGTGATCAACTGCCCCTAGTGGTGAATTGTCGGATTTTCAAAACGTTTCGAAACAGTTATGACGTAATGAAGCCTAGTTTGCTAAAATCACGTGACTGGCCAGTTTGAAGCAAGCTCCGAAACAATGATTCGAATCAAAAGATTCGTAAATGTTTCAAAGCCTCGTGAAGCGTGCTTCAAAGATCACCCATCACTACTGTGCTGTGGTTGGATAGTGCAGTTTAACGGGGCGGTATTATTATAATAATATGTCCTTATGACATCATAAGGAGAACCAAATTTCAATTATCTAATTTTTCATGTATTTGCAGAGAATGGTTTACCAAAACTGTTACTGGGTTGATCTTTTTAACAGTTTCTAAGTTGATAGAAGCCAATTATGGGAACCCAATTATAGCACTAAAACAAGATCAAGATTTAGCTTCCAGACTAAAGAATTCCAGAGTTTTAGGAATTTGAAAGTGCATATCACATTTTCACCCCCCCCCCCACACACACACACACTCAGGGGGGGGGGGGGGTGACAGTTAAAGGGTTAAACATGGAAAAAGTCAGATTTTCATGTCAGTCCCTTTGAACATGTAATGAGAAAAGAAGAATAAAGCATATAAAGTAGATTCTCTATAAATGACACTTTATTGAATAAGACTGATGTAATGCGTTTTGTTTTTTGTTTGTTTCTATTGTTTACCTATTTCCTTAAAGCCACTTTCTATTTTGTGTAGCTCAACAATCTTTTGCTGACAGTCTTTGGTTTTACCCATTGTGATAAATGAATTTGTTACATCATATTTATTCTCCTGTGGAACTGGAAGATATGACTGTTGGGCAACATCATGTTTCTAGTCACCTTGATGTGCGAAGAAAATGTTTATATCAATGGGAATATAATTCAGAAATATTTTACTGATAAAAATTTCTGGGGGGGGGGGGGGTAATTGTATCCAGTGTGTATTAGAGAAAACCATTTATTTCTTAGTGTAATTCCCCCCACACTTTTTCCCACAATTGTTTAACATCATATTTTTTATCATATATTTATTCAAACTCAAAATGAGAAACATTGTGGGTTTATTTTCACAGCTTTCTTTGCTCATATTTACCAAGGGGGGTAATATTTTTGTTCACAACTGGTACCTTAAAGGTACACATCTCTAATAAAATGGTACATGGGACCTTTTTTTCTGGGTGTGTAAATCTTCACATTGTCTTGGCCTGCATTAAGACTGTGTTTAAGTCCTTTGATTTGTATTAGAAATTAATTAAACATCTGAGACAATATAATACAATATATTTTTGATACCTTGTTTATTTAAAATGTTTTTCATTTAATAATCTCATAAAGAAGCATCCTTTTATAAATTGGAAATATTAAACAAATAATTGTACATTTCAAACGTGTAAACTTTTAGGGAAGCAGGATCTTGTTCTTGAGAGCTATTGAACAAAAGGATTTTGCATTGAAGAATCCCACAGAGAACTGTGTTATTCTAAATTGGACATACTTTGCATTTCACCCTTGTAAAATGTTCTTGAGGGTTCAATACACATTTCCATCTTGTTTTAGAGTAGCAGGTTATTATTAATTTGACATATAAGGGCCAAAACTTTATATTTCACCCTTGTAAAATATTCTTGAGGGTCCAATACATATTTTCCATCTTGTTTTAGAGTAGCAGGTTCTTGTTCTTAAGAGCTTTCGAGCAAAATGATTTTGCATTGAAGAATAAATTGGACATATTAGGCAAATAATTGGTCATTTTAAACTTGTAATGTGTTCTTTGGAGTACAGTAAGCCCCTTGTTTCCAAAGATATTAAATAAATAGTTGTATAGAGAATTCCCATAGATAAAATGTGCTGTAATAAATAATCAATTCTAAGCAAATAATTGTACATTTGAGAGTTGTATGTTCTTTGAAGTACAATGCTGATTTCCCATCATGCTTTTGACCAGTGAACCCATTGTTTTTAAAGTTATTGAAAAATAAAGTTGCATAGAGAATTCCAATGAAGAAATGTGCTGTCATAAATAATCAATTTAAGCAAATAATTTTATTTTTAAAAGTTGTAATATGTTCTTTGGAGTACAATGCTGATTTCCCATCATGTTTTTGAGCAGTGACCATACTGTTTCTAAAGCTATAGGAAAAAATAGAGTTGCATACAGAATTCCTACAGAAAACTGTGTTATTTTAAATTGGATATATTAAGCAAATCAGGGCCGGCCCTGGCCAATTTGCTGCCCTAGGCAAGATTTCACCTGGTGCCCTTTAGAATCACAGAATCACACTTGTGTTCCAATCATTTTGTTCATAAACTTACACAGAAACAAACTGCACTGCTTTGTCTTGTTTTTCTTTATTTTGAAAATATTTTGGAAACACCCACAAACACACGCACACGAAAACATACACACAATACCCTGTTACTCAGGCATTTGATCTTGACATTGTTAAAATCTTATATAGATCTTTTTTACATGTTTTAACACTGTACATTTAACTTAAAATATTTAATTGTGTACAAGAAAACGGCTCTTATTAATGAATTATTAGTAGCATGTTGTAGTGTCTCGGGAGATTGTGCTCATTGTTAAATAGCTTTGTGGCTATACTGCACTGAATTCATCGAAAGTCAAGAACAAGAAAAAAACAATAAGGCCAAGACGCGGGATTTAAATTACGTTACACGGACCATGTATAAATTTCAATGTTTCTGGACAGAAATACAAACTTTGTCTGGTATTAATAAGCTGCTCATTGGAGTGCTGGCTGCTCCCCGCGGTGCTGAAGACGCGTGATGGCACATATATACAGATATCTACGTGCAATCTATTGGAAAGCGGAGGAGTCATTAGTTGGGTTAGTAAAATAACAAAATTACAGCTTTTAAATAGAAGAAAAAAGTTTTTTTTTGTAAAGAGATATTTTTTTAAAGTTTAAAAGTGCAGAACTCTTCTCAAGGGGAAGAAAGCTATACTTTTCCCCTTACGTGCAACCTATCGGAAAGCGCAGATGAGTTAGTTGGGTTAGTAAAATAATGAAATTATAGATTTAAGTACAAAATAGTATTTATATAAAGAGAAATATTGAAATAAAAAGTGCAGAACTCTTCTTAAGTGGAAGTAATAAAGTAAAATAACGAATAATAATTATATCATAACGAATAATAGTTTCCAATAGGTTGCACGTAAATATCTGTGCTACCACTCCGTCTGAGCGCGTCTTCAGCACCGCGGCCAGCACTCCAATGCGCAGCTTATTAATCCAAACAAAGTGAACAAGTTGGTATTTCTGTGCAGAAACATTGGAATTTAAACATGGTCTGTGTAACATTATGTAAATTCCGCGTCTCTGTCTGATTGTTGTTTCCGTTTTCTTGTTCTTGACGTTCGCTGAATTCTGGGTTTATATTTTAAACTGCCGCTTCAGCGCAGTATAGCCACAGAGCTATTTAACAAGCCCGATCTTCCGAGATACTATGCTACTAATAATTCATTAATATCTGCTGTTTTCTTGTGCAAAATATTTATATTATAAAATATATAAATATTTATAGTTAAATGTTTATATACATATATTAAGAATTTGTTCAAAGTTAAATAAATTTTAAATAATAACAAGTCTTTATCTTTACAGAATAAAACTATACAATAACAGCCTCATGCAAAGCATTCTGGGAACCAGAAATCATCATCAACCTTTTTCTGTTTTTTGCTTCAGATTTTGTTTACCAGAATGTTTTGCTTGATGCTGTTTTTTTAGTTTTACTCTATAAAGACAAATACTTGTAAATGTTTAATGTTCATTTAACTTTGAACAAAATGTTGCCAGTTAAAAACAAATTTAAATCTACTGTAAATTACCGGCAACCCAGCTGCAATTTCTAAGGAATTTTTTTACAGTGTAGATCATATCTCACTGAAGTGAATAGAACACAGTGCTCGAAGACCAAATGATCTGAGACATAAATTGTTTACAAAACATTTCAACATTTTATTTTTAATTAGTTAGAATTGAATGATAATTAAATAAACATTCTGTTTGATGACATGCTTTCTGTGTAGTCAATAACATGATGAGTTCAGTACCATGGACAGTGAAACACTGTAAATATCACATAATCAAATCATAAAGTAATGCACAACACAACAGTTAATACTGTGAGAGTTTAATGATAAATTAAAGAAAATCTCATACAACAGGAAAATATAAAAGATGGTATACCTTGTCATTCAACATTTAACACATGAAGAACACTGATACGTTTTATTATAATGATCTCAACTCTTTATTACACTTAACAAAAACAGATAAGAACTCGAAAAACTGGGGTGTAACTTGTTCTGTATGGTACAAAATAGGATTTTTATTGGAGCACTCAGTCCATCTTTTCCAAACCTATTGAACTTCTTTATGACATTAATAAATCAACACAACACAGTGGCAGAAAAAAATCTTCATCTAAGGCAAATAGTTATACAATGAAAACTTCACAGGACATCATCTGAAACGTTTTTAATCAATAGCAAAAGCAGAAATTTTCAGTTCACAATAATTTTAGCAGGTTGTTGTAAAAGTATCATGTAATTTGTAGACGGTCCCTCAGAGACTGATGACGTCACACCATTCCATAGAGATTAACGTGTTTAAAAGACTCTTAAAAACCGCGACTTTTACTAAAATACGGCTTGTAACATATGCACATTTCGATTGGTAAGTGTAATCTGATGAAATTATCACTATTAAATGCATATTAACAAAGTTATTGAACCTAAAAGTCCGAATGTCTGAATATCAAACCAACTTTACCGCAGTAAAAGCCTGGATATAGGGTTGGTTTACCGGACAGAGTTTAGAACTCGGTCTTTATTATAATTGGGACATTTTTACAAACAAACCTTATATAATACAATACTGGCGTGCATTTTGAGACAAAACAATAGCACTCATATGTTAAGAGATGTCAGTAAGTTATTTTAGTCAGTGAAAAGCCCTGTCCGAGAAAACCGCCCAATAGTGTTTAATTATGTGTGATGGCTGAGGGAAATTTGGCCTAACATTAACGTTATTAAGGGAATAAAGTCTTTCACCGTCAAACTTTATTATATTAAACATGTTATTTATGTATGTGTGTGTGTTTATATTCCTCTGTTTATCAAACCAGAGCGGAGATGATGTGAGAGAGGCAGACCAGAAGGATACATAGCGAGACAGTCTCCGCTTGGACTGGCTGAGGAAAGTCTCCTACTAAATGGCCCTGGAGATGTTCTGACTGACTTTGGAGGCTTTTTGGACTGTTTTATGCCCTCTATTTAAAGAAGACTTAATTCTGTATGTTCTGTATAATAAGTGAATAAAAAGCTTTTGCTTTTATGTGACTGAAGTTAATTATTTTGATTACAACACCAGCATAAATTATTTGGTAAATCATTTAAAAATGTTATTAAAAAAATCCCAAATAATTCAATTCAATTTTTTTTCAATTCAATTTTATTTATATAGCGCTTTTCACAATACTCAATTGTTTCAAAGCAGCTTTACATTAATAGAAGCAGTAAAAGCACAGAAAAAAAATGACAGATAGCACAACATAATACACAATAGCATAAGCTGTCAAATTTGCTGAGGCTATGACTCGACATTATGAACGAGCGTATTACTAATGTAACGTCTAGGAGAAGATGCTAAATTAAGCCCAAGCAGGCTACCTCCCCGGGGTAAAAAACCCCCTAGGAGAAAAAAACAAAAACCCCGGGTTGTTGAGCCGAGGAAAAAAAAATAAAAAGTCCTAGGAGGGAAAAACCCTTGGGAGATATATATGTATATAAACACATATAAACGGATAAGGAGATTAAGCGGGGATTAAGCGGGGTTTAAGCGGGTTCTGCCGGTGGTCGTTGGTCAGGCATCAGCTGGGCATAACAGTGATGGACGACCAGTAGATCAGAGGTGAGTCGACTTTCACATCTACCGGAACTGGGTCTGTTTGTCCCATTGTCCTCAGGGTCGAGGACAGGACAGGGAGAGAAAAACAAAATCATATTAGCGTAGGGGCCGTTCACATGTAATGCAAGTGTCACACAGTGATGTGGTTTAATCAGCTTAGTTTCAGACAGACTAACTATTGCGGCATAATTATATTATCCACAGTTGAGGATTTTGCAAATTGGGGGCCCACTGCGACGGTATATATGGTAACTAAGGGTCACCTTTTGATTTTTAAGAGAAAGAGAAAATGAAACCTGTCGACCCGTTTGACTAAGGCCTGTAACCCCACTGTCGTCGTTAATGCAGGTTCAGTGGCAAACGGGTCTATATTGCATGCTATTTACAAGATCATGAGAAAACGCCAACATCGCAACCTGGCCATACGTGCCAACCCGTTTGACTAAGGCTGGAGGCCCCACTGTCGTCGTTAATGCAGGTTCAGTGGCAAACGGGTCTGTATGGCATACTATTCACAAGACACAAAAAAGCGCCAAAATCGCAACCCGACCATACGTGCCAACCCGTCTGACTAAGGCTGGAAGCCCCACTGTCGTCCTTAACGCAGGCTCAGTGGCAAACGGCTCTTTATGGCACACTATTCCCAATATACAGCCACCTCCCAAATCGCAACCCCACCATACGTGCCAACCCGTTTGACTAAGGCTGGATGCCCCACTGACGCCGTTAATGCACGATCAGTGGCAAACGGGTTTGTATGGCATACTATTCACAAGAACACGAAAGTTCCAAAATCGCAATCCGACTATACGTTAAGATAAGGTTTTTATTTATTTATTTGGTTGGTCTGTTTTATGACCGCGAGTGCTTTGTTCGGTGCAAATAACTATTTCGAGTTAAGTACTTTTACTAGACAAATTATGCGAATGCTTTGTTGAAGAGAAAAGTTTTAAGTCTAGATTTAAAATTATCGACTGTGTCTGATTCTCGGACATCGGTTGGTAAATCATTCCAGAGCTTAGGGGCTAAGTAGGAAAATGACCTTCCACTTTTAGACACTTTTGATAGTCTAGGGATAATCAAGAGACCAGAATTTTGTGACCGTAGTGTGCGTGATGGATTGTATTCTGATAGTAATTCTCTAAGGTATGAGGGTGCTAGGCCATTTAAAGCTTTGTAGGTGAGTAGTGATATTTTAAATTGTATGCGATATTTAACTGGTAGCCAGTGTAAAGATGCCAGAATTGGGCTTATGTGGTCGTACTTTTTAGATCGAGTAAGTACCCTTGCGGAAGCGTTTTGAACTAGCTGAAGCTTGTTTACTTGATTTGCATGGCATCCCCCGAGTAGCGAGTTACAATAGTCTATTCTAGAGGTCATAAAAGCATGGATAAGCTTCTCTGCGTCAGATGTAGACAGTATATGGCGTATTTTCGAGATATTTCTAAGGTGGAAGAAAGCTGTACGGCAGACGTTGGTGATATGACTATCGAAGGATAAGTTGCTGTCGAACATCACACCTAAGTTCCTTACCGTGGAAGATGGCACCACAGTGCAGCCATCTATGTGCAACGTGTAATCTGACATATTATGTTTGTAGCGATTCGGTTCAATAATAAGTATCTCTGTCTTATTGGAGTTCAGCTTAAGAAAGTTATGTGCCATCCAGTCACTAACATCGCTAAGGCAGTCTGTTAGCTTAGAAAACGTGTGTGTTTCGCTGGGATGTGAGGAGATGTAAAGCTGGGTATCATCCGCATAGCAGTGAAAACTTATGTTATGTTTCCTGATAATGTCTCCTAGAGGTAACATGTATAACGAGAACAGGATAGGACCTAAAACCGATCCCTGCGGTACACCGTATTTAACCAGGGAGTGATATGACTCTTCCTCGTTTACATAAACAAAGTGATAGCGATTGGTTAGATACGACCTAAACCATGCTAGCGCCTGACCACTGATACCAACATAGTTTTCTAGTCTATTGAGTAAGATTGTATGATCTATTGTGTCAAAGGCTGCACTAAGGTCTAATAATATAAGAATTGAGATTTCACCACGATCGGATGTTAATAGAAGGTCATTTGTAACTCTAAGCAACGCTGTCTCTGTGCTATGGTGGGGCCTGAATCCTGATTGGAACTTTTCATATGTACTATTATTTGTCAAAAATGTGCGTAACTGGCTTGCCACTACCTTTTCTAATATTTTCGAAAGAAAAGGGAGATTTGAGATTGGTCTAAAGTTATTAAGCTCTCCCTGATCAAGCTGTGGTTTTTTAATCAGCGGTTTAATAACTGCTAGTTTGAAAGATGTTGGAACGTATCCTATTTCTAGCGATGAGTTAAAGATATTTAGAACCGGGGTTGACACTACAGGAAATACCTCTTTAAGTAGTTTTGTGGGAACGGGGTCTAATATACAGGACGATGATTTGGATGACGTTACTAGTTTAGAGAGCTCTTCTATTGTAGTAGGTTTAAATGAATCAAGATGTTCGTGTGGTAGTCTAGTGTTAAGTGAACTAACGGGTAGAGTGGTGGCTGCCTGTGTAGCTACGATGTTTTCCCTTATAGCCGTAATTTTGTTAGAAAAGAAGTTCATGAAGTCGTTACTATTGTGTTGGAGTTTACTATTGGTTTCTGTTTGTTCTTTGTTTCTAGTCAGTTTTGCAACGGTGCCAAAGAGGAAACGAGGGTTATTATGATTCTCATTTATAAGCTTGCTAAGATAGGTAGATCTGGCGGTTTTAATAGCCTGTCTGTAGTGTTTAACACTATCTTTCCATGCTGCACGCCATACTTCTAAATTTGTGCTTCTATAATTTCTTTCCATTTTCCTAGTTGCCTTTTTAAGAGCTGCGGTGTGATGATCATACCATGGAGCTGGCGGCTTTTCTTTGATTCTCTTTTTTCGAATGGGAGCAACGGCATCCAATGTGTTAGAACAGACATTGTTTAGGTTTTCTATTACAATATCTAGATCATCACAGTTATCTGCATGTTTAATTTGGGTCAGGTCTGGAAGAGTGCTAATAAAGCTATCTTTAGTGGTGGAAATTATTGTTCTGGCTAATCTGTAGCATGTTGTGGATTGAGTGATCCTATCTAGAAGTACAGTGTATGACACAAGGTAATGGTCAGAAACTGCATCACTCTGAGGTGATATTTTGATGTCATTAATATTAAGCCCGAGTGACAGAATTAAGTCTAATGTGTGCTTACGAGTATGCGTTGGCCCTGTCACGTTTTGTCTAATATTGAGAGAATTTAGAACATCCATAAACGCACGTCCTAATGCATCTTTATGGTTATCCACATGAATATTAAAATCACCAACGATAAGAGCTTTATCTACAGTGACTACAAGCTCAGACAGAAAATCTGCTATTTCTTTAAGGAAATCTGCATGGTGGCCCGGAGGTCTATAGATTGTAGCTAAGGCAAAAGAGAGCTGTTTGTGGTTACGATCAGTTATTTCCATATTTAACAACATTAGTTCAAATGATTTAAATTTTAGTTCAGATTTTTGGTTTACTTTAAAAATTTTGTTGTATATTGTAGCTACACCACCCCCTCTCCCCTTTAACCGAGGTTCGTGTTTATAATAATAGTCTTGTGGGGTGGATTCGTTTAAACTAATGTAGTCGTCTGCTTTAAGCCAGGTTTCTGTTAAACAGAGTGCATCTAAGTTTTGGTCATTAATTATTTCATTAACAATAGGTTCTTTATTGGTAAGCGATCTAATGTTAAGAAGGCCGAATTTTAACATTCGAGGTTCATCTTGTAATGTATTGTTTTCTAATTTTATGTTGGTCAAATTTGTACGTGATGTGGCAAGCGGTGCTCTGTATTTGCTTGTTCGGGGAACAGATACAGTTGAAATCTGTTGATATTCTGGTAAGATCGACTCGAAGTTCTGGGATATATGTGATCTAGACATATCATGCCAGCTAACAGACGGACAGTTAAGCTGATCCGTCTGTTTCCTGACCTGGGCCCTGGATAGTCATACTATATCAGAATTAAGAATATTAATCAGATTTCTGGTGAGTATAGCACTTCCTTCTGATGTCGGATGAAGGCCATCTCGGGTTAGGAGAAATGGTCTACCCCAGAAATGCTTCCAATTGTCTATAAACCCTACATTATGCTGAGGGCACCACTTTGACATCCAGCCATTGAGAGACACTAATCTACTATGTGTTTCATCTCCCCGGTAGGCGGGGAGGGGACCAGAGCATATTACATTGTCTGACATTGTTTTTGCAATTTCACACATCTCCTTAATATTATCTTTGGTGATTTCCGACTGTCGGAGTCTGGTGTCATTTGTTCCGGCGTGAATAACAATCTTAGAAAACTTCCGTTTAGCATTAGCCAGCACTTTAAGTTTGGATCTAATGTCAGACGTTCTGGCTCCCGGTATACAGTCGACTAGGGTGTTTGGTGCCTCAATGTTAGTGTTCCTGAGTATAGAATCTCCAATGACCAGGGCACTTTTAACAGGTGTTTCAGCTAGTGTATTCCTTAGGGGATCGAATCTGTTAGAAAGTACCGTAACGTTATGGGTCTTAGATGGACGCCGTGTATGACTATGCCGCCTGACAGTCACCCAGTTAGACCGCCGACTTGACTCTGATGTCGGAACCGAGCCATGTGTATTATGATAAACACTATGCGCGCTCGATACAGTATTTATAATGTTTACATTAGCATCTGATGTCGGAACACTATGTGCGCTCGATACATGTTTGTAATGTTTACATTAGCATCTGATGTCGGAACCGAGCCATTAGTCTTTTCGCTCGATACAGTATTTACAACAGTAACATTAGCGGTTTTGCTATCCTCAACTAGCGTTCGGATGCGCGATTCTAGTTCAGCAACCTTCTCAGTTAATCTTAATACTTCAATACACTTAGTGCATGTAAACCCATCTATGCTAACGGCAGAAGCTAAACTATACATGTAGCAAGTAGTACATGTTACAATAACAAGCGGAGTCTTACCGCTTTCATGCTGGGCGATGGCGTCTTTGTTTACCCGAACGCGCTCCGCGGAGCTGCATCGCGTTGGGGGTTTGGTTGTGGTACGCCTCAGTCGCCTGCGAACGTCTGGGTCCAGGGTGATGTTGGGCATGCTGAATCTGCGAAGGCCGGGCAACGGCTCCCCCACAGCTTCCCGATCGCTTTCATGTTGGGCAATGGCGTCTCCGTTCACTCGCTTACGGTCCGTAAAGCTGCATCGCGTGGAGTACTCGTTTGTCGCATTCCTCGGTCGCTTGTGGACGTCCGGAGACATGGTGAAGTGGGCGCTGTAGCTCGCGTTGGATCTGCTCAAACCGATCAACTCCTTCGTAGCTTCCCGCTCAGGCGAGGACAGGTCAGAAAAGCATATATCAGATGAATCCGCCATTAGATCGGAAAATGCTAGCTTCAGTCGGCAGCGTTTGTTGAAGCTAGCGGGCTATATGCTAACACTGTGGGTGTTTATTAGTGATAAATAGTTTCACGTGGTAGTACTGCTCAATAATCCTCACGGTAAAGTATTCCTAGGTAAAACTTAATATATAAATAGGAATAAGATAGTAAAAAAAAGGCTTTTAGATGAAGAACTCGACGGAGCTCCGATTAATTGAAGTAACACATAAAACATTGAGTAAATACTTAAATTTTAATTGACAGAGTCTTTGCTGTAAGTTTTTAAAGATTCAATTGATTAAAACATTTTAGTTGAATGAACTATAAAGCTAATTGAGCCAACATACTTTTTTATATTTGAGTCAAATTTGGGCCAACTAAAAAACATCAATCTAGGTAACACTTTGGAGACAGAAATTGAGTGAACGTAAAATTTCTGTGGAACTAGTTACTAAAAAATAATTCATTGAGCCAACAATTTATTTTTTACAGTGTAGGATTGAGAATATCAATAAAGCTTAGTCAGCCGAATCACTGATATTTTTCGCAATCACTGAACTATAAAGAACTTGCTTGCGCATGATGTCATAATATAAAACCACTGTGGCACCATATTTGTGCCGATTTGCACCCAAACATTCTACACTGCAAAATAAAAGCTGGATCAACTTTAAAAATAGGCCTACATCAATTGGTAAAGCCGTTTTTCAATTAAAATTTTCTCACTTACTGTTGAGAACATAATAAGGTTAAATGCTTAGCATACGATAACACTCGGTTGTAGACTCAAGAAGGATTCATTTTAATTTGAAATGTTAATTTACTGTAGATTACAAACTGTCCTATGGAAACCCATTGTACAATACAGCATGCAAAGAACACAGACAATACTATACATAATAGAGACAAACATACAGTATATAATGGGCACTCTAAGAAAGAATGTGTTAATTTTAAACACAATGTTTTGTGTTATCCTATTTAACACATTATGTGTTATTTTAAAGGAACACGCCCAGATTTTGGGAATTTAGCTTATTCACCGTGTCCACCAGAGTTGGATGGGTCCATGCATACCTTTCTCATCTTTGTGCGTGCTGGGACTCTGTCTGGCGCGGCGCCCGCTGGCTTGGCTTGGCACGGGGACTGGAGGTGAGTGGCTCCAGCTAGCAAACTGCTCCCAATAAGTGACAAAATAATGTGAACATTTTCCTATTTATGTGTTGTGATTTGTAAAGTCACACCGTGTACAAATAACAAGGTGATATGAGACACACCGATCTTTTAACAGTATACATACTGGGAATTATATTCTCTGAAAACGAAGCACTGCTACATGGGCGGGTTTGCTAGCTGGAGCCATTCACTTCCAGACTTTTGTGCTAAGCTAAGCTAAGCTAGCGGGGGCTGTGTCAGACAGAGTTATAGATGAGAAGGGTATGTATGGACTTATCTTACTCTGGGGGATACGGTGAATAAGCTAAATTCCCAAAATCTGGGCGTGTTCCTTTAACACAATATGTGTCATTTTGTGTTGATTTTGAATTCAAATAAATAAAGGGACAACACAAGATGTGTTAAAATAACACAATGGGCCCTATTTTAATGATCTAAGTGCATGGTCTAAAGCACACGGCGCACAGTCTAAAGGGATGTGTCCAAATCCACTTTTGCTAATTTAAAGACGGGATAAATGGTTTGTGTGCTGAGCGCATGGTCGAAAAGGGTTGTTTCCTTTTCTCATAATGTGCTTTGGGCATAACGTGCAATAAACCAATGAGAATCTTTTCTCTCATCCCCTTTAACCCCACATGAGCAGCTCTGTTGTGTATTAGTTTCTTAGTTTATACAAGTTAAGTTTTGGAATAGGGTTTGTTTCCAAATAAACTGAAAATATCCCACTGACCTTAATTTCTATTTTGATTATATTGTTAACTTCTTTATAAATCACAAACAAACATGTATATATTTCTTTTGTCCTCACTTTCTTAACTGTAGTTCCCTCTCACATTCCTGCCTAAAGGCTCATTATGCAGCTCATTATGCAAGCCTTTTGTTTCCTTAGCTGTCAATCAATCCTTCTCGCACACGGCCCTCTAAACAAAAAAAGTGTCTTACAATTTCTAAATCAATATATTGTTTTATGTGAATGAGTAGGCAGAATGATTTTCACATCATTTTAAAGAAAAAAACTCTGATCTAGATGATGGACTTTGTAAACTGCAAAGCTAAGCGGAGGAAGAAGACCACCAGTTTAAGATTCATGTTAAATAATTGTGTTGTTTTCATTCGTATTGATTTTTTTAAAAAACCTTTAAAAGCCGTTTCTTTTAGTTATGGAAGTAAAAATAGCAGGCTTTTAATTGCTGCAAATGTATGGATATCCAACATCATCAAAAAATTATTTCCAAGTATGTAAGAAAATGTTTGGACTCTAAAAATACTTTATTTGTAACAAACAAGAGATAAAGAATGTACAAACGTGCGGAGAGCCGTTTCAGCACTTGGACAGCGCCATGAGTTTTTTTTAAAGCATTACTTTAAAAATGTTTTTCATCTCACCATATCCACAGGTACAGTGTCAACATATACATTGTGTCATGTCAGTAAAAATTAACTATACTTGTGAATGCTGAATAGTCATTACATATTAAACTAATAGTCCTCATGTCATTGCTTTAGTCATTACATACAAAAATGTTGAACTGGTTGACAAAATCTGTAAAGCTAATTTTACACTGTTTTTTAAATATTTTTTTTCCTGAAAATGTCTCCTAAATTGATCATTTTCTCTCAGTTGAATCTCAACTTTAACTTATGAGAAGGGGTGTGTGAAGTATTAGTTGCAACCAGTGAAAAGCCACTTCTCTACAATCACTGTCAGAGCTGAATTCCATAAACCCCCACTTTACAATCATATATGAACCAAGCAGGATTGTGTATTGTCACAGGATTGTCACAGTATTGTGCACCATTTCTACAATACTGTGACACAGAAATAGAAGGTCAGCCACATGGAAGAGGGGTGAGTGTGCGGGGAGGAGGGGGGCAAAACAGGGAAAGAGAAAGAAGAGGCCAAGTAAGCGGATCCCTGATGAAATCAGGGCTACAATTGTGGATTGTCAATCGGCTGAGGCTGGTCGAAGGGTGCAGCCAAATGTTGGGAGAACCAGTGTAAAATCATTTATTCAAACATTTTGTTGGGGGAACAGGTGTGTATAAATGGACAAAGAACAACCATTGATGTCCCAGGCCAAGGAGAAGAAATATTACAGTTTTTCTCAGTCGCTTTGGTACATTTCTCAGATCAGAATTGAAATTCTCAAAACTCATTGTGTCACTTGTGCACATCAAAAAAGCAGTTTCTCATTTCTTTGAACAAGTTGCAAATGCTTTGGTACATCCATGCAAATGATTATGTACAATTCTCTGCTTTTTCCTACATATTAAGTTGCTTCTGTCATGTTGATCAAAATGTATTAGAATTGGTCTCTGTTGAATAGTCTGCACTTCACACAACATTTAGTCAGTAGTTCATAGTATAAGTCTTTACATGCAAAATGGTTGAACAAGTTGTCATAATACAGGGTATGGTCAAACATATTTCGATACATTTCCATTAGACATTTTTTCTAAATATCTCCCCCCTACTCACCATTCCTAAATCCAATAGAGGAGTTTTTCTCTTCCTGGAGGAGGTGGAAGGTATATGACCGACCGGCATCCACATACCCAAATGGCCCTGCTAACGGCCATGGATGCAGCATGTCATGACATGAGGTCTGCAGAGGGTGGATTCGCCACTCGAGGAGATACTTTCCTCGCTGCATTGCAAGAGATGATATTCGCTGTGATGTAGATGAAATTATGTGGCCAGACAGAGAGGAATGTCTGGATGTGCAAGAATGATTACAGTACTACATGTATGTTCAGTTCATATGTACTGCAATATTGTTTACAGTTGTGTACACCTCTACCCAAAGGGAGTTTATGTTTGTTGTAAATAAGGGTGTATTTTTTCTTTTGCACAAAATTTTGAGGTATGCAGTGCAGTAAAAGTGTGAAACAAACATAGTGTCTTGTACTTGATTACCTCTCTAAATACAGTAATGTGTAACTTTATTGTATTTTTCAAATGGCTGTGCAAACAGTATAGTGCCTTCTACCAGCATTTTCAGGTAGTGTCACCAAGATCTGACTTTTTTGCATTGGAAAACATTTACAGAGTAAACTGTCATAATGAAAACATGAGCCAAAACAAAGCCATTTGACTATCTTGTTCATAAACAATGGTGTCAGGATTTTTCATCTTGATTACACTTTCACTGACATGAATACTTGCTTTTGAGGAATGAACTATCCATTTTGAGCAAGTGACATGCATTTGCAGGTTATCAACTAGGTTTTGCAATTTGTAATAATTGCTTTGAGAACTGCATTAACTGTTGTGCAAATGTAAATAGTGATGTGAGAAATGCACCAAAGCGACTGAGAAAAACTAAAAGAAAACTATATAAGGCCTGCGTGCGCCCTCTTGAGGGGGAAGATATATTGCACGTGAATCTCCTCTGTGCATTTGTGAATTTCAGTCTGTGAGTTTTTTGTATGAATTTGTGGATTTCAGTGTTTGGATCTTCTGTGTGCATTCGTGATTCTCCCGCACGCAATGTGAATTAGCGTGCGTGCATCTTTATTTATTTTGTGCATTATGGTGCACGTGTGTGTACTTTTGTGGGCATTTGTGGGAGGTTTTGGTACTGTTTTTACTCCATACATAATTTAATCATGAACAGTTATAAACAAAGTAAAACATTAAAGGACAATAATTTAAATGCATTGTAACGATATGGCTTGGCATGTGTAGGCTATTGTAAAACAGAAACATGGTTGTAATAGTGAACAGGATATTTTAGGAGCAGATGTTCCACGACAAGACTGCAAGATCATAATGTCAGGATTTCATCTAGGAGTCTGTAAACATAGCTTGTTTAAATGTTAACATGTTATCAAACTCTAAAATGGGATGCAGTGTTCTTCCCACGATCTGTTTTAATCCAGGGTCAAATCTCTCTGGGATTCAACCACTCAAGAGAAACAGCTATGATAATTACAAACACAACAAATCACTACAATATTAAAATGAACAGATAGACAGACAGACAGACACATAGATAGATAGATAGATAGATAGATAGATAGATAGATAGATAGATAGATAGATAGATAGATAGATAGATAGATAGATAGATAGATAGATAGATAGATAGATAGATGGACAGAGAGACGGACAGAGAGACGGACAGATAATAATTTAGTTCAGTGGAGAACACGTGACGAGCGTCGCGCACACTATCTGTCTTCTAGTAAAGAGTCGCGTGCAGAGGGACACAGTCATGTCTTTCGGACGCGCATCACCTGTAGACTGTTACTGGATATCAGGACATTTGACTCAGTTTGCATCAGGTAACGTTAAAATAAAACCATATTTACACTACAACAAAACTTTCTGTTAACTTCGTTGTTTTTCGTCATATAGTTGTATTTACATCACTGTTTGTATCTTATATTCATTTCTAACAGTTTAATAATGTCTGCGGCATGTTTCCTTTTTCATTTCATTATGTAACTTCTTAATTCATACTTAAAGAATTAACCACTTCATAGAAAATATTATGAAACATATTACACATTTGAATATTCACTGGGTTTGATTTATTGTTAAAGTTTGGTTCCAAAACCAGATAACGTTTTTTACATGTTTTAAAAATCTCGTTTTTTGATTATGGATTCCAGTTAACATCAATCAAACTGCAGTTGGTTTGTTTTGATATAAGCCTGCATAACTAAAAAAATACAGCAAAGTAGCACAATAAAACACAATAAAAACTTGTATAAACATGTTTTGACAAAAAATAAAAACGGAGTTATCTCGTTTTCGGAACCAAACTCCTCATATGTTGTTGTTAATTCAAATGTTTCTTTTTAGACACAGACATTTGTGATGTTTATTATCAATATATCGGGTCGCTGCTTTTCCCGTAAAACCAAAAAGATATAATGTGTTGTAAATTGCAAAATAGCTATCAGTCATTTTAAAGAAATAGCCTACAAAATAGAAATGACTCAAGCAGACAAAACCCACACCGATTCAGAGCACTATTTATGAATGAATAAACTAACATTGTTTCTTATCTCCATATAATATGATGCATAGATGTATATGAAGATCTAGAATTTAGCTTTACTGATAAAAACTACTATTATTTACCCAATAATATTTATTAATTATTTATATATTTATTTATGTTTTATGTACATGATGATTGATTGATTTGATCCAAATCACTGTATAAACTCAAAAGTACTAAATTCCAATAAAGTGAAACTATTAACATAATAATTTAATATTTCATATTTATATTTATATTTATAAGACAAACAGATTTATAGGAATAGTTAAATGCTAACTAAACATTCCATCTGTCCTTTGTTTGCTTGGTCATTATATTAGCATATTGCAGCTTAAAACCATTTCTGTGTTTTGTGTCATTCAAACATTATCCTTTCAGAAGTTTCTGCACTGTAACTTGGATAAAAGTGTTTGCCTGATTCATAATATTTTAAAAGACATGCTAGAAAAACATGCCAGCCTTCTGTTTCATAATATTTTTATATAATTATTATGTCTTTTCCTTTATTATGTCTTATTAAATCTTTTTGATTTGAGATTGTTTTCCAGTAGAATATTTGGCGTCATTCATTTATTCTATCACACTTTATATCAAGCGTCTTCAACTATTATGTAACTTACATACAAATGTATACAATATATTGATTATGTACATAAATACAGGTTGGTACACTGTACTTGCATTCAAAGTTTGTAATTATTGACTCCAACCACAAACCTACCCAGAACATCATGTATGTACACAATAAGTACAATCAAATAAACGCTTTAATATTATTGTAATATTATGTAAGAACACAGCAGTTTTTTAATATAAAGTAGGAGTATTATTAATTTCATTTTAATTTACCATTCATTTTATTTTATAGCGCTTTTGATCTAACGAATTTCCGTGGGATAGTCACAGAATTTTTTGCACATTTTTCCGTGGCATTCTCACGGATTGGTTACTCAACTGTTTTGTCCTATTTTCTTACCATTTCCCTACCCAAACCCAACTCTAACCCCAACACCAGGCGACAATTGTTTAAAGTTTAGAAAATATAGGGGCAGTTTCACAGACAAGGATTAGACTAGTCCTAGACTAAAGTAAATGTAAGAGCTGTTCAAACTGAAAACTACTTGCACTGACATATCTTAAAATACACCAGTGCCCTTTGTTTTGCCTCAAAATGCACACAAGCAGTGTTGGGAATGTTACTTTAAAAAAGTAATTAGTTATAGTTACTAATTACTTCTCACAAATAGTAACTGAGTTAGTAACTCCGTTACATCATTATAAAAGTAACTAATTACCAGGAAAAGTAATTACTGCATTACTTAAAAATATTATAATATTTCAAATAACTTGGATGCCCCTTAAAATTAAATATGTTAAATGAATAAAATGGATACTAAAGAGAAACGTCTCGGGTTACGTATGTAACCCTTGTTCCCTGAGAAGGGAACTCATGCTGCGTCAACATAGTGACGCTTTGGGAACGCCTCCAGGTGTGAGTGCGTCTGAATGTTCAAATTCAACCAATAGTGGGGCGTGACGTCACCGGCGGAGTGACGCAGGAGCCGGAAGGCATAAAAGGCGACGTAAAACACGCCCCCACTATCTGAAATATTGCCGAAGACGGCTTACAGGTACACAGGAAGTATGGCAAAGGAGACGCAGCGTCTTGTTCCCTTCTCAGGGAACAAGGGTTACATACGTAAACCGAGACGTTCCCTTTCGAGGGAACTCGCGCTGCGTCACCATAGAGACGCTTTGGGAACGCTATACCCAATCCGCCAGACTACGAGTGCCTGTCTGTGTGTAAAAAGCACAACTAATACCTAAGCACCAAAGATCCAGGAGTAGGAGTGAGATCCAACTCATAAAACTGTACAAAAGTGAGCGGTGAGGACCAGCCTGCCGCATCACAGACATCCTGGACAGAGGCACCTGCCCACAGGGCTTCAGATGCTGCCATACCTCTAGTTGAATGCACTCTGACGGTTAAAGGAGAGGGCCGTCCAGAGGCTTTATAAGCAAAAGAGATCTATCCATTTACTCAAAGTTTGCTTTGTGGCCGGGAAACCTTTCCGGGCCGACCCAAAGCACAAAAATAACTGCTCTGCTTTCCTGAACTCCGCTGTTAAGCTTCCTTTGGCTCGCGTCCTTAAATGGTGGAGGGCAGAACGCCTGCAAGACTATGGGGCGTGGTATGTTGCTCAAAACTTTTGGAACGTAGCCCGACCTAGGGTATAGAAAAGCCTTAAACATGCCTGGAGCGAACTCGAGACAGGTTGGCGAAACTGAGAGAGCCTCTAAATCTCCTACCCTCTTAAGGGAGGTAATAGCTAGGAGAAATATAGTTTTTAGTGTAAGGAACTTCTCAGACACTGTATCCAATGGCTCAAATGGTGCCCCAGATAAACCCTCCACCAGCACCACGGACAGATCCCATGCAGGGATCCTAGAATGACTCGCCGGACAAGCACATGGTGGCCCCTTAGGGCTGGGAGAAAGTGCTTGAGTGCTCTGAACACCTCCAGTGTGTTTATATGCCATGACTGATGGTGGCTGTTCCACAGGCCCTGGGCTGAACGGCCTTCCATAACTGCCCCCCAGCCTGAGAGAGATGCGTCTGTCGTTAACGTCATGCGGCGACAGACTACACCTAGATTCGGGCCTTGTGACAGAAACCCGACATCTTTCCATATTCGTAGGGCACGTAGACATGAGCGCGTAACCCTGAACATGCGAAAAGGATTGCCCCTTGGGGAAAAACCCTTGCTTTTGAGCCACCACTGCAGGGGTCTCATGTACAAAAGACCGAGCAGAATTATATTGGCTGCGGATGCCATGAGCCCCAGCAGTCTCTGGAAATATTTGCTGGTGTGTAATTGACCTAGCCTCCTTTTGTTCACTTCTGTGAAAATGGAGGTGACACGAGCAGGTGACATCCGTGCCTGCATCGCTGTCGAATTCCATATTATCCCCAAAAATGTAATCACATGTGTTGGGACTAACGTACTCTTCTTGGCATTCAGTCTCAACCCTAGGTGTCTCAGATGTGCAAGCACAACATCTCGATGCTGTGCTGCCATCTGTGCTGACTGTACTAATATTAGCCAATCGTCTATATAATTTAGTATGCGAATGCCCTGGAGGCGCAGTGGCAGCATCTACACATTTTGTAAATGTGCGGGGGGATAGAAATAGGCCAAAAGGAAGGACACGATACTGGTATGCCACCCCCCCAAGGGCAAACCTGAGGTAGTTTCTGTGTGCAGGAAGAATCGAAATGTGAAAATAGGCGTCCTTTAAATCTATTGTCACAAACCAGTCCTCGGACCTGATTTGTGACACAATGTGAGGGACCGTCAGCATTTTGAATTTTAGTTTTCTGATGGCTCTGTTTAGGCGGCGCAGGTCTAAAATTGGACGCAGCCCGCCGTCTTTCTTTGGCACTATGAAGTACCTGCTGTAAAAGCCTGTATCCCTGTGTGCTGGCGTAACTGTCTCTATGACGCCTTTTAGCAGAAGGGATTCCACTTCCTGCTCTAAAATTAGGGACTGTTCTGACCCTATAGTTGTACTCAGCACCCCTTCGAATCTGGGGGGAAACTGTGCTCCTTACTACGAGAGGTGGAGTGTTCACAGTTAACATCAGAGGGCACTGAGGAGTGTGGAAACCCATAAACTGCGGAAAAATCCCGCACTCCCCGGGAGCGCATGCCCCCTTTAACTCGTCTGGTTTCACTGTGCTCCGTACTACAAGAGGCGTACTGTTCACAGTTAACGTCGGAGGGCACTGAGGAGTGTGGAAACCCGTAAACTGCGGAAAAATCCCGCACTCCCCAGGAGGGCATGCCCCCCTTTAACAGCTCTGTAGCCCTCTGGTCAGGGCTGTTTTTTAGAGCTCTTTTTCGCTTGAATTACCATCCTCAGATCGGGTTTCTTTTGGGGTTTTTGAGCACGCCAACCTGACCCCCAGTCTCTACGAGGGGGGGCACGAGTGCTAACGCTCTCTTTCTGCACTTGTCTATGCTGATGGGTTTGCGGGTTCGGCCGTGATGAGGAAGCATAAGCTCTCCGAGGATGAAAGGTTCTAAAGGCTGCCACCTGCCTTCGCGCTTCCTGGTGTCTCTCGACAACGCTATTCACAGCGTCGCCAAACAGCCCAGAGGAAGACAAAGGAGAATCTAATAAAACTGACTTATCCGCAGATTTAATGTCCGTCAGATTAAGCCACAAATGTCTATCAGTTGTCACCATCAGTGGCATAGATCTCCCAATAGCTCTAGCTGTCTCTCTTATAACTCTGAGCGAAATATCTGATGCCCTACGTAACTCATGTAACCCATCAGAATCGCCCGCTGATGTCACGGAAAAATGTGGAGATCCGTGAGAATGCCACGGAAAAATGCGCAAAAAATTCCGTGACTATCCCACGGAACTTTAATTCCCTTCAGATGGGGCGACACTCTAAATACTGTCCAAAACTTCCTGCCCAATATCAACTGGCTGTAAACATGTGTCTATAAACACACAGTGTTGTTAGCGGCTTTATAAAAAACAACTTAGAACAAGTAGAGACATAAAAAACTTTAAAAATAAGAAAAGTAAAAATGTACATTAGCATTAATAGCAGTAAAATAATTCTCTGTTGTACTGTATTCAAACCAATATAATCATGAGACAATTAAAATGTACTATTATCCGATTAATGATTTTACTTTGGTGTATAAGTGTGTATTCGTACATGCTAATTATATGCAAAAAGTACAAATCCCAAACGCAGATTGTAGGCAACAGTTTACTTCCTGGGCCTGTTGACTTGGACGTGGTGGTCATTATTATTATCCCGCCCACTTCTGACTCACAGCCAAAGTAGTCTATCTTTTCATATTTAAAGAATTTACTACTGACTAAACCATGACTCAAACATAAGTTTTGAGCAGTGCAGAGTAGCACTTGTTGTTTGTCGTTTCTACGATCACAAATGCATACATGTTTTAGTATCCTTACCTTACCAATATGTTACATCCTGCTAAGCCACACTGGCAAAGTTGATCAATCTTGGTCATTTGCATTTTCTGGATCAGATTTGGCTCATATTAATAAGGTTGTAAAGATGATATTAACTTCTGTCAGTATTGGGAGCTGATCTTCCAAACATGTCTGCGCAGCCATCTGTTCAGCCTTAGCCCTTACAGCCACTGCTCCAGGATAGACCATTGCTCAAGCCTCCCTGGATTCCTTACTGGAACCTTTTTCATCATCCCTTTAAACTTTAATTCTTAGTGTTCAGTTTCTGTTGATCACATTTGAACTTTGTTTTTCTTGTTTGTTTCGTGAATCTGTTGTGTCATTTGTCATGGTCTGTGTCATACTCTTGTCATGTCCATTGTCTTGTGTACCCCTTGTGGAACGATTGGATTTGTCCCTTTGGGCGGTCTGATCCTGACAGCTATTTAAGGCCCCAGTGTAGTCCTTTGCTGAATCGTTTTGGTTTGTTTGGTATTGTTTGATTGTCAGAGTTGTCATAATCAAGTAAGTCTAGTTTAGTTTAGTCTAGTATAATTTCTAATAGTGGGGCGGTTTCCCGGACCAGGATTAGCTTAATCCAGGACTAAGCCTTAGTTTAATTAGGAAATATAACTAGTTTTAACAAACATGCCTTACTTAAAACATTACCTGTGTGCATTTTGAGGTAAAACAAAAGGTACTGATGTATTTTAAGATATGTCAGTGCAAGTTGTTTTCAGTTTTGAGAGCTCTTAAAAGTGTTTAAGTCTAGGACTAGTCTAATCCCTGTCCGGGAAACCGCCCCAGTGTGTGTCACGTCTTAGTCTTGTAATTGTTATCTGTTCCTGTGATGACATTTCCCCCACATGGACTTTTGTGCTATATGGACTTTTGTAGTCCATATAGCATAAACAGGGAAAACGTCTCAAGTTGCAAATGTAACGAGATGCTCTGCGTGATTGCGTATGAAGCAGGTATGTCAAATCAATCCAATGGTCAAGTGACATGTCATGGGCAGGTGACATGGGAACCAGGATGTTATAAATAATGAAAAGGCTTTAGCTAAATTGTGCTGAAGCAATGCATGACAGCATGGTCCCAGGCTGTGACCCTGGGACGGACCACAGGCCTCCGAGTGCCACGAAGTAAGCAAACTACCAGTGGGTCTCTCCCGAGTGACTGCCCACCCAAAGGGACATGGTAGGCTGATATGGCCGCCACATACACCAGTGAACATACACCAGTGAACTGTTAACAGGGTCATACAGGTGTTTGCTGCACCATGAAGTGAACACTCTCCACTAAAGGGCATAAAGCTTCCTCGTGGAGGGAGCTCTGGAGTGAAGAATGGTCTCCACAGTCTCAGCTATGAGTCTGGTCCCCTCAAAGGCCAGACTCACAGTTTCCATAGCTCTGAAACTATGAAATGTAAACCCCTGACTCCATGTTGTGAGGAGGAACATATTCTATGGCTTCCTTGCAAAAGAGAGTTTCTACTTCTCGTTCCCTGGGGGCTGCCCTTGAGAACACAAGGACTTATTTTTCCCTGAAGCCTTCCTAGCCATAATAACTGCCCTGAGGTCTGTTTTCTGTTTGGGGGTTTTCTGAATGTGGCTGTCCGAGCCCCAGTTTCTCTGATAGGGAGCACAGGAGGCAACACTCTGCTTTGAGATGCTCTATATGATGTAGAGGGCTGCTCCTGCCCAGGCGGCCTCCTTGAATCTGTGGCTGCGCTGTCTGTGTCTGTTGCAATGCAAAGACGAGAGGAGCTACAGTAGGCGGCAGTGCAGAGACAGGGAGTTCTGCAGCAGGCTGTGGAACTGATGCCTCCTTCTTCCTCTTCTTTTATCAAGGCTGTGGCACAGAAGCTGTGCCAGGTGAGGTGGGCACTGCGGTGGGGGTGACAGGCTCTGTGGAGAACTCCACGGAGGCCGACTCCCATGACATCCTCTGTTCTGGAATGATGAATTTTATGTCCTCCTGCGTTGCAACTCCCACAACGCGACCCTCTGGGATAGAATGCAATGTAGCTGGGGTGCAACCTTGGCTGAGACCATGGGTTCAGTCTGGTTCATCTTATACCGGACCATGTCTATGAAGCCCAAGGGCTTTAGCATCTCCACCTCTCTGGAGCTGAGAGGTTCATCGAGGCAGCTATTCAAAATTACCTTTAATTCATTGAACCTTGCTTGGTATGCCTTCCTCAAGAAATTCCGGGTGAGGGACCAAACATCCGCGCCCTTCTGCCGCATGCCAAATAGTAAGGGGCATGGCAGCTGCGGTGGGCAATCCAGGAAGAGTCCATTGTCTGCTGGGTTCTATATTGGCTTGTTCGTTCTGCCAGGGATGTGGCGGATTAACCCAAGCGCAGACACGATTAGAAAAATACTGCTATTTATTAAACAAACAAAAAACCCATGGGGGCAAACAACAACAACAAGAAAGCTAAACACTAATAGGGCTAGACTGGACCATATAACACTTAACAATAAACAGGACTAAACTAGACTTACCTTAGACAGGATATTCGCAGGGAAAAAACAAGAACTCTACAATGCAGGAACAAAGTAAAACGAACAAGCACAGAACAACAAACACGGACTTTAAATAGGGAAAAACTAGTAGTAAAAGGATCTACCACCTTTAGACATTTAATTAAGTGACCATAATTTTGCACCCGCAGTTTACGCAATGGATTGTACTCTGATAGTAATTCTTGAAGATACGAGGTGCAGTGCCATTTAAGGCTTAATAGGTAATAAGCAATATTTTTAAAAGTTTGTGATATTTTACCGGTAGCCAGTGTAAAGATGACAAAATTGGGCTTATGTGATCAAATTTCTTTGAGTAAGCACTCTTGCAGCAGCGTTTTAAACCAACTGAGGCTTGTTTACTTGATTTGCATGACACACCCCCAAGTAAAGATTTACAATAGTCAATTCTTGAGGTAATATAAGCGTACATAAGCTTCTCTGCATCTGATGCAGACAACATATGCCGTATTTTTAGATATTTTAAGATAGAATAATGATGTGTGGCAGACTATCAAATGATAGATTGCTGTCGAACATCACGCGTAGGTTCTTGACTGTGGAAGGTGGCACAACAGTGCAACTGTCAAGATGCTGCCAAAAGTTTTGTTTAATATTCATGTCTTGTCATGATGGCAGGGTTCTGGCAGTACCATGTTCTATGTGGAGGCTCATGTCCTTGTGTATCAGGTCACGTGCCTTCAGTGACTTGTTTCTTGTCCCCGCCCCCTCGTTCTCCTGCTTATTGTTAATCATTAGTTCATTCCCATCACCTGTTTCCTTTTGTTACCTTGTTTAGTTTTTCTTATTTATTGTCATTGTTTCCTTAGCCCTGTGCAGGATCATTTTGTGCTGTCTGTGTGTCTTAGTGTGAATTTTTCAAAGTCAAAGTATCCAGTCTAGTCTAGTCCAGTCCAGTCTTTATTGTCACTTGTGTTGTTTAATGTTGTTGCCCCCACGTGGGCTTTTGTTTTTTATTGTCGTAAATAAAGTGTTTTCTGTTGTTCACTGACATCGTCTACGCATGAGTTCTTCTGCGATTCCTGACAGCAACCATCTATAGACAACTTGTAATCTGACATATTTTGTTTGAGCTATTCATCTCTGTCTTGTTGGAGTAATAAGCATAAGGAAATTATTTGCCATCCAGTTACTAATGTTGCTAATACAGCCTAGAAAACTGGTGAGTTTCGCTAGGATACGAGGAGATGTAATGCTCATAACAACAAAAACTGATGTAATGTAATGTTGTGTGATCTTTTGTGTCAAAGGCTACACTAAAGTCTAGTAATATAAGAATTGAGATTGCACCATGATCGGATGTTAAAAGGAGGTCATTTGTAAGGTTGTAACAGCCTGAATCCTGATGGGAACTTTTTTATAAGTACTACTTTTCACTAAGAATGTGCATAGTTGGCTAGTGACAAATATTTTCAAAAGAAAATGGAGATTGTTAAAGGCTCTCTAAGCGAATTCACGCGTTTTAGACCATAAAACATTTTTTGTTACATACAGCAAACATCTCCTCACTATCTGCTTGCTGCCTGTCCGCTGATCAAGCTGTAATTGTGTTGATTTAAAGATATATTAAAATTGTAATAACTGTAGTAAATATGTACTTACAGAAATCATAAATATTCAGGATTTACTTATTGTGAAGTAATATTTCTGTAATTACACCAGCCTGATGATGTTATGAAGCAGTTAAAATTTAGTAAATACAAGATTGCATGGTGTGGGTCGAGTGATCCTACCTAGAAGTACCATGTATGAGACAAGGGAATGATCTGAGAAAGCATCTTTCTGAGGTGATATTTCTAGATCAAGACAATCTCCTGAACTCCAAACCGAATGTCAGAATGGGAAAGAAAGGTTATTTAAGCAATTTTGAGCGTGGCATGGTTGTTGGTATTTCACAATCTGCTCAGTTACTGGGATTTCTACGCACAACCATGTCTAGGGTTTAGAAAGAATGGTGTGGAGGGAAAGGGAAAAACATCCAGTATGTAGCAGTCATGTGGGCACAAATGTTGATGCTAGAGGTCAGTAGAGAATGGGCCGACTTTTTCAAGCTGATACAAGAACAACTTTGACTGAAATAAGCACTCGTTACAACCGAGGTATGCAGCAAAGCATTTGTGAAGCCACAACACGCACAACCTTGAGGTGAATGGGCTACAACAGCACAAGACCCCACCGGGTACCACTCATCTCCACTACAAATAGGAAAAAGAGGCTACAATTTGCACAAGCTCACCAAAATTGGACAGTTGAAGACTGGAAAAATGTTGCCTGGTCTGATGAATCTCGATTTCTGTTGAGACATTCAGATGGTAGAGTCAAACTTTGGTGTAAACAGAATGAGAACATGGATCCATCATGCCTTGTTACCACTGTGCAGGCCAGTGGTAGTGGTGTAATATGTGGGGGATGTTTTCTTGGCACACTTTAGGCCCCTTAGTGCCAATTGGGCATCATTTAAATGCCACAGCCTACCTGTGCATTGTCATCTATCCTCTGATGGCTACTTCCAGCAGGATAATGCACCATGTCACAAAGCTCGAATCATTTCAAATTGGTTTCTGTTCTGAAGGCGAAAGGGGGTCAAACACAGTATTAGTATGGTAATAATAATTCTTTAGGTGAGTGTATGTGTTCTGTCTGTTTGTTTCCTAACCTGTGCCCTGGTTAGTCAGACATTATCATTATTAAGACTATTGGTCAGTTTTTTAGAGAGTACAGTATTTCGTTCTGGGAGGGATTGAGGTCATCTCTCTTTAGCAGGTCAGGTCTCCTCCAAAAATTATTCCGCTTGTGAGTCTTCTCCAGCGTCCCAGTCAGCTTGTGGGTTTTCTCCAGAGCCTCAATAAACTTGTGACTCTTCTCCAGAGGTTAGATCTCAATCCGAGTCAGCTCCAGAAACCATGTCTCCGTTATCAGTTTTGATGCCTGCCTCGTGCCCTGGGAATCTGGGATCTTTTGGGCTTGGCCATGGATCTCCTGGTTCTGCTCTTCATTTCCCTGTTCCTTCTTGGCCTGTATTTCCTGTTCTGCCCTGCCCAGATTACCATCCCTCCTAGAACTGTCACTCCAGATTTTTCTACTGGGACGAGGCCGGTCAGGTCCATCTGGGCCTTCATGAAAGACAAAGACTCCATCCCCACCCTGCCCCACCTCTCTGGGACTGTACCATTTTGGCCCCTTCCCTCCCATTGATGTTTTTGGTGTGCCACTCCATCCATTTATTGTACATACAAAAATATATCATCCCTGCGGCACTCTATCGCAAAAATGTGTGACAATTATTTAGATTCTTAACTGCAGAAGACAATGCAACAGTACAGCCAGGGCCTGAAATTAACACCCGACCACGCGCCAAATGCGGGTCGATTTTGCAATTAGCGGGTAACACTGTCAATCTACCAGCCACATTGGCGGGTAGCCAATGCGAATCAGTGATGCGCGGGTCAATGTATAAACAACCCCCTCCCGACCGACATTTTCAACTAACCCGCCCGCAATTGTTCAAAATAGTTTTTAAACCCGACCGACTGACCGCGGCCAGAATATCATTAAAATATTTGTTTGGGTAACCGGCACCCGCTCATTTCTTATCAACCTGCGCATATCACTGATGCAAATTGAGTGATTCATTGAGGGTGCGACTGCTGTTTCGCAATGTTCATGCGATTGGAAAGAAGATGAGGCACTTCTCTGACTACGTTTGGATGTGCAAGTAAGTATTAAACTGTTGGTGAGATGGGATGTGAACGCAATGCTGACATAGGCTACAGTATAATCGCAGTTTCACAGATGTGTAGTGCTGCTGTGACGGATCAGAACTCTTGATGTGTAAACTTTAGAGAGAGTTGCGCTACTGTGTCTTATACTGTAGTACATTAACATACATTTTGCGAATAGAGTAATAAAAACCATGTATGTGGGGCGTTTATGTGCGCAGTTTGTGCCCCCTCCGTCTCTGTTTAAGGGCACTCAATAGGGCACATCGGAGAGACGCGTTCCTAAAAGCAAGCGTACATAAAATCTTTCTGCTCTTGACAGGGCACATATAAACAAAATGATCTCAACCGTATTCTTATTCTAATAAAACATTTCGTTATGTCTTAAAGTGTATGTATAGAGACTAGAGAGTCAAAAACTGTGTCTGTGCTGGTCTTAAAGAGATAGTAACTCAATTAACCTCCTTAAGTCTGTGTCATTAATGTTAATCAAACAACCTAAGACAACGAGAAATTCACTTTTGTAGCTCTAAAAAATAATTATATTTAATTCATACATTAAAAACAGTGTTATCATTCACTATTCAGGCAAAAAAAAACCTGGCTGGTAAAAAGTCACTGTGGCAGGTGGTCAAAAAAGTTAACTTTAGGCCCTGAGTACAGCCATCAAGAGACATATTTATTATCTAGAGTTGGAATAATTAAGACCTCTTTTTTTTGTCAGAATTTGATTAAAGGGAAATAATAAATATCCAGTGATATCAGTAAATAGAAAAATATGTAGTTGTGAGTAATTGACATAACAATGAAATCTGATTCTGATTATTTTTTTAATAACCTAAAGAGAACCTTCCCAGAACGTTCTCTGCAGGTTATTTAGGTTACCTAACGGGAACCTTCCAAGAACGTTCCCTGCAGATTATATTTTAGGTAACCTAACAGTAACCTTCCCAGAATGTTCCCTGCAGGTTTTATTTTTATTACCTAACGGGAACCTAAATCATTTATTGTTATAAATAAATAAAATTAATAAATTATTGTTCAATAAAAGGTGTATAAATTGTATTATGTAAATTAATGTACATTTTATGAGATGTTTTTAAAAATAATGTTTTATTTCAAATATCATTAAGTATTTTTATGTAATTTATATTTGTTTTTAATATAATTAAATTCATGGTTTATCAAATTCTTATTATGAACAATAAAAGCAATGTAGAGAAAACGTTTGTTGATTGATTATTTATGCACAGGCAATCAGAATGTAGAGGTTAGGAGAATCTTCTGGGAACGTTCCCTGCTGGTTAGCCAATAAAATTTTCTTAACATAAATAAAACATTCCATTTAAATTCTGAGAACGTTCCCGGAACCTAAAAGGAACGTTCTATTTACATTAAGAAAACATTCCTGGCTAATCAGCAGAAAACGTTCTTGGGAACGTTCTGGGAACAAAAACAAACATTCCCAGGACGTTCTGGGAACCAGAAATCGTTTGCTGGGTAATACTGATCCATTTGGCACTCTGTATGTAACCTGATTTTAATCTAATGTCTCTTTATTAACACCCAAATGGTAACACTTTAGGTTGTATTAGTAAAATTTGTAAATGCACTAACTAACTGTAACGGTTTCTATGTGGTGAGGATAAAGGAGGACGAGGAAGGTAGATAAACTTTATAAACTTTAATTATAAAACAAGAAAAGGGCATACAGACAGATAATCCACACTGACACAACGGCATATAACAAACTAGGTTTAACACATTACCAGTAGATTAGACGAGCTATTGAAGACAGGCAGCGCATATATACACAAGACAGATAATTAAATGAAACAAGACACAGGTGAAGACAATGGGAGATAACAAGAACTGAAATTGAATAATTAACAAGATAATGACTAAATGAACATGAGGATGAATACAAGGGAAACATGATTAAAACACTAACAAACCAGAATGATATTGTGAGACTGACATGAACAAACAATATAGTTTTCAGTATGTTTTAATCTTTGTTATTGTTAGTTAGTGTCAATACAGTTATTCATGTTAGTTCATTGTGCATTAGTTAATGTTAGATTTACATTTGGCAGACGCTTTTATCCAAAGCGACTTGCAGTGCATTACAAGGTATACATTTCTTCTTCTTTTATAAGTATGTATGTGTATTTTTTGGGTTCAATCCCATGACCTTTTACGCTGCTAACGCAATGCTCTACCACTGAGCTATACAGGAGCACATTGCAAACAATGAACAATATGATAACAGTTACAACACCTGATTTTGCAGAAGTATTAATATATGCCAAAATTAACATGAAAAATTTATAAATTCTGTAGAAGTATTGTTCATTGTTAGTTTATGTTAGCTAATGCATAGTTGCCCCCCATGCATAATGCATAGCTAACTAATTGTTAAAAAATACAACCTTATTGTAAAGTGTTATCACAGAAATTTATAATGATCAGATACTACGTAGGACATAAGCCTCCCCAATAAAAACAACATTGTTTTAATTTAATCTTTTTTAAAGCATATATGTACAATTAAGTGAATTATAAACATTTCTAAATGTAATTTTTTAATGTTTGCCAAATATAAATGATATGTTATGTTGTTTTATATCTTCAGATTAAACTCCAATCCCAAATCTATTAAAGGACTTCATTGCTTTCCTCACAACTGCCATAATGAAAAATGAGCAGAATCACTCTGTAATAAACAAAGAGCAGCAAGTTATCGTCAGTATCAAATCCATAGATGATATTGGTTATGATCTCCAAGATTCAATGGTAAGTCTCTTTATTTAGTTTTAGAAAGTTAACTCCATGTGGCAACAAGAACAATGTGGCACACAATACTTTGAAATGTCTTGGTGGAAAATCTGAACTGTATAACTAATAACTAACTATAAAACAGTTTGAAGTCATAAAACACAGACATTGTGCTTTTAAATCATGCTTCCTTCCCAACATAATCAGTTTTGGAGCAGCTGTTCGTCGTCTTCCATTGAAACTGCTTCCATTGAAATCAATGGGATCGTGTCGCTCTGCTACTGCTAGTCGCTGCTAGTCTGAATGCAGCTTTAGGCGGCTAGCGTCGGAATCGCCCCACAGTTGCCGCTTTTCTTGGCGCCTGCCATGAAACGGCAGTATTTTTTGGTTCCACGTAACACAAGCATCTGCATGTGGAAAGTTTATGCTCCACCTGTGGATCTGTATGCGGTTTTTCACTTTCTAGACACTCACTCATGACTGCAGCGTCCCACCTGAAAGTTTTTTTTAAAAAGCATTTATTATTTAATTATGCTGTATAAATCATCATGCGTGTCAGTTGAGACACCTTTGTGGGACGTGTTCCCCTGGTTTAGAGGAATTGCAGTGTGGGAAAAATTATTATTTTTTTAAATAATAAATTGTGGTTTAGTCAAAGAAGCAGTTTAGTTTACTCAAGTGCATGACTACTGAAGGTTGTTTTCTTTCACTTGTGATATCTTTCTTTGTAACAACATACATAGCCTATAAATGCATTTCTGACTAAGCTGATTAACCGTAGCTCAGACACACATAGCTGTGCCTTAATCACAAATAAAGTTCAACAAACTAAGGATTAAAAGATCGGTTTTAGCTTGACAACCAGGCTTCATTAGGTTTGATGGTAGGACCGTATTTCTGTCAAAACTGTGATTTTTGCATAAGTATGTGCATATAAAATCATGTGAAACCTGGACAGAGAGAGCACAAGTTACTTGTCTTACATGCTAAGATCTATTTACAGGTTGCTATCTGAAATGTAAAAATACTTTATTAAATAGGCCTTTGCTATTCAACACCAACAAATCTAAAATCAACATACAAAGTATGTTTAGACAAACACCTCATTATACAATGAACACTTCATTAAATAGATGCATAAGACTTGAGTAAGGGATCTTGGAGAGTTTGATGTATGGCTTTATAGTTGAATCTAATATTAGCTCTTGGCTCCTCTTACTCCTCTCAAATATCAACAGGGTTCAGTTCATGACTTTAGGCTTACTTCATTTTGAAAGACCGAAAGCAGAACAGAAAGCAGGGTTAAAAATTAAGAGAGAGCGAGAGCAGGTTGGAGGCAGGATCAAACTGCGATTGGGAGATGAATTTATCTGAGAGTGAAAGTCAAGGGTCTCAACTACAAAGCGTCTGCAAATCAAGGCACTTTTTAAAGGATGTAGTTTTTCATGGAAAATTCCAAGTGAGTGTGGCATGAATCAATGTTTTTTTGAAAACTTCTAGACATATTTGATACCTGCAAGAATGCACACCTGATCCTATGAATTACTGCTATTAATAGCTCTTTCATTGACTTGAATTTGATTGAAATATGAATATATCTACAGCACAGTACAGATTGAATTATACAGATGAAAACATGGCAGGTCTATATTTACTTATGTGTCATAAAGCATGAGCAAATGTTCCTGTAAGATGTAGATCGACACCAGAGGAAATGTTATACTGCAGAACAGGCTCTGCAGTTGCTGGATCACTTGCAGGAGCTGTACAAAAAAAGCTGACCTCATAAATAAAGACTTCAAAAACATAAACTTTTATGTCATATCTAAAACTGACCCAGACCACATGCCTTATGCATATATGTACAGGCATGTTTGTAATATGATGTGTTCGCTATCAATTGCCTTCTTGACCAGCACACACAAATACAATATGTAAGTCTTTTGGCCTTTTTCCTACAAATGATTCAGCAACTGCAGAGTATATTATATACATGTCATGTTAATGTAAAGAATAATAATTGTTTATCCAAGGTTGTACAATTTGAAAGTCATTTTAAAGAAAAGTGTTTGGTTACTTTATTTTAGGGTGTCACTGTATACAGTGTAATTATACATTTAAGTACTGAGTAAGAACAACATGTTATTCGCATGTAATTGTGCTTAATTTACTGGTATTACTATAGTAATTACATAACTGATAAACTGGGAATAAATTCGATTTTTTTAAAGTTGCTTATAATGGACACTTTTGATTTAAAAAATGCATTAGTTTATGCAGAAAGAAGATGGACTAAGATTAGTAAATGTTCTAGAAGGATTGTTAACTAATGCATTTACAAATACAACCTTATTCAAGTGTTAACAAGTTGATTTAAGGTTGTATTTACAGGTATTTTGACATTTTACACTCCCAGAGATACAGAGGTACAAAAGTTGTCACCGTGAGGCGGTACCCTTTTAAATAAGACACATTTTTACCTAAATTTGCCTACTGGTACCAAATCTCTACCTTTATGGTACATATTAGGCCTTTTTTAATGAGATCTGCCCCAGAGACAGCGTTTGTACCTTTATTTCTGACAGTTTATGATCTTACAGTATTACAGTGCAGTGATTCTAGTCAGTGTTTTGAGCAACCCAGCCTGAACTAATGCTTTGACTAATGTGTTACCTTATATTGATGTGAATGTTTATAAAAATGTTAATAAAAGTTTAATTGTACTTTTACTGTAAGATGATACAGTTTATGAAACATTTTATACATGGTCTTGTTTGATAGCATTATGAATATAACAGATTGTTTTAAGCAGTTGACTAATTCACTTGTTTGTTTGTTTGTTTGTTTGTTTTTTATAAAAAATATCCTGTTTATTTCTTTTTCTACTGCAATTCGACATTCCATAGACGTAATGGTTTTAACTATTTATTCTATTCCCTTCCCCTAACCCAAACCCAAACCCCAACAGAAAACTATTTCAGATCAAGAAACATCATTCTGTTTGATTCATAAGCTTGTTTCCTCACAGGGGACCTTAAAATGTCCCCACGAGGTCACAAAAATACTGGTATTCCTATCTGATAATTACGAGGTACACACACACAAACAAACACACACACAGTGACTGCTCAGTGCTGATGTTGTCCCCTTTCCTCTCCCCTCAGCTCCTGAAAGCTCTCAGTCCAGAGGAGAACACACTTTGTCGGCGTGGTCTGTACTTCCAGGATGGCAAGAGACGGGTAGACTACATCCTCACTTACCAGATCAAAAAGACCAGTAGCTCAAGACGGCATACGATACATCTTATTGACAACGCCTTCACTCGTACCCTGCGCCGTGGTCGAGGGCCACCACCACCCAAAAATGACCCTGAAGCAGGCTCTCGTGCTCACAACATGAACCACCACGATGATGACAAGTGTTTACGGCGTGAGGAGTTTGAGATTAACCTGATGGAGATGGGCCTGGAGCTGGAGAGAGAAGAGGAGGTATGTGTCTATTTCTTCATGATTACTTTGGGAACGTGATTGGAAGGGAACCACATTCCCACACCATAGGGCTTTTGTGGGCAATAGATCTGTTTTTCTTTTTGGCTGAGCTCAGTTAAATTCAAATGAGCACTCACCGTGAAAATGGACAAAAGACACATTGTCATGTTGCAAAGCACTATATATGACCACAACACAGTTTTAAGCTAAACATCGACTCTTTTCTCTTTTAGTTATTGTAAAACACACACACACACAAACATCACTATAAAAGTGAATGTAACTGTGTTACTTAAAAAATATGTTTAAATATGTCAAATAACTTGGATGCCCCCAGTATTAAATATGTTAAATTAATGAAATGGACACTAAAGAGAAACCACTAATTTTGTGGCAGCATGTGACGATGTGAGGTGCTTCATTAGATCAGAATAGCTTGCCACAGAAGTGGAGAGACTTCTTTCTTCTCTTTTTTCTGAGTTGCACGGTACATAAACATACTTACCTTTCACCTCAACGATGGAAAAGTAGTGCTTATTATACTTGCAGTGTTTGCGAACGCTACCTTTAAGCTTGTTGTACTTGCCATCAATCTGTCGTTGTCGGTGTGTGTGACTTGGAGGGACTGCTGTAAGAGGACCGGGTTTTCTTTGAGTGGTTTGGGATGGGAATAGGGACCACAGCAGCAGCAGCACCCTCTGCTCGTTGAGAAGAGAGAATGATAAATGCTTTCACATCAGTTTTCAAAAGTCTCCAACCACACCAGTAAAGGTCACTAGATTTATCCTTGTCGCTTTTTTTTTAAATAAGTTCGCTAAAAGGGTCTAGAAAGTTGCTAAATCTAGCGACAAAGTCGCCAAGATTACACCACTGCTCGGACTGTACATGTGCTCAGACATGTGTGTAATCAAACAACATGTGTCCCACCCCCAAAACACACACCAAAGAAAAAAAACAATGCAGGTCTACTGTCTGGTTGAGACTTGAGAGAGAGCCTACTTGAATGAAAATTGCTTCAGTGAGATCAATTATATTGATGTGCAGCATTGTATTGTCAGTAATGGTAACAGCATTGTAACAGGGGGAAACAGTAATTGGTTTGATTACTCTTTACTGAAAAAAGCAATGCCATTATCAACGCCGTTTATTTATAACACTGTTATTCCCATCACTTGTCAGGATCATAAATATTTGGACACATTTTTTGTTAGTTTAGTTGTTATTTAATATGTGTTTAAAGTATACACACTCAGCTTTAATTTAAAGGTATTCACATTCAAATTGGACATAAGATTTAGGAATAACAGCTCTTTAACATGTAGCACCTTCTTTCAAGGGACCAAAAGTAATTGGACAATTGACTTAAAAGATGATTTTTTGTAGGTGTGGGCAAGTCCTTCTTTGTTATTTTTTCTTCAGTTCAGCAGGCAAAAGTTCTGGAGTTGATTCTAAGTCTGGCATTTGCATGCAGACACTGTTGCTGTAAATCTTCATCATGCAGTAAAAGAAGCTCTCCGTGCATTGTTCGATTTTAGAAATGAAACAAATCCATCAGAGAGATAGCAGCAACATTGGAAGTGGTCAACAATATGGTTCAATCTGAGAAATAAAAATGAATACACTGGAGAGTTAAGCAACAATTTAAAAAAACATGGACATCCATGGAAGACAACAGCGGTGGATGAATGCAGGATTTTCTCCTCTCCAAGAAAAACCCATTTACAACATCAGTTAAGTGGAGAACACTTTTAAGGAAGGAGGCATGTCATTGTCAAAGTCTACAATGAAGAGACTTCAAAAGAGCAAATACAGAGGGTTCAACACAAGGTGCAAACCATTCATAAACCTCAAGAATAGAAAAGCCAAATTGCTCTTTGATAAAGAACATTTAAAAAATCCAAACCAGTTCTGAATCTTTTTCCAACCTGTACCAAAATGGCTGGAGGTATAAAGTATGACAAAGATTTGAAACAACTCATGATCCAAAGCATACATCATCCTCTGCTTCGCATCATTTATTACCACCTTGTGCATTATTTTCGAATAATTCAACGTCCCTTCGTCAATTATTCCTCACGTTTATACAGTGCATATATAATGCATTCTAGATATTTAAATATGTTCTTAAAAATATAAAAGGAAAATGAGACATTTGTTGTGGTTCTTTGTAAGTGGTTTCTGCTATAGAGAATACTTTTTCCTTTGAAGTGAACTTTAATTTTTCATCTTTTTATAATCAAACAGTAATATTACACAAAAAAATTTAACTGAAAACATGAAAAAACATAGAAGGAGCCCTTCAAATGCACACATGACTGACAGAGAAAAACCTTTAAATCTTTTCAGACAAAGACTCCTGGTGTCGGCTTTGTGAAGATTCACGCTCCGTGGGGTGTTCTCTGTCGAGAGGCAGAGTTTATGAAAATGAAGATGCCTACCAAAAAAGTTCAGTTTGTATAACTCTCAAAAGACTCACTATGTGCTCTAACATTACATTTGCAGTTTGTGATCAGTATTTGTGATGTTGTGCTGTTACTGTATAGGTTTATGAGGTCAAGAAGAGTAGAGGTGTATTGGAAAAGATCAATACATTTGTCTGCAAACTGACAGATCCCCTTCACCCAAACGTGGATGAACACAAAATACACAACGTGAAGCATCTTTCGTACCCATTCTCCAGAGAAAAGCAACATTTGTAAGTGTCTGCACATAATCTTCACATTGGAATGTTCAAAACACAGCCTTCCATAACATAATAATTCATATATATTTGGGTTTTCAGCGTGAATGTACTGTAGGAATTGATAGAAGTATGCCAAAAAATGTTGTTTTTGTCTTAATAGATTCGATTTGTCTGACAGAGATTCCTTTTTCGATAGTAAAACAAGAAGTTCATTAGTAAGTATAAATTGTTCTTTAAATATGTTGTATTAATCATGGATTGTATCTTTTTTAAGGTTTACTATGTATGTCGTTTTAGGTATTTGAAGTTTTAAAACGAACCAAGTGCACAAAAGCTAAATTTAGCATGGGTAAGTCTCTACTATTAAGAATGTTTGTGCACAAATATTTTTGTGTATTTAGTCACTGTGTTTCATGTTAACAACACAATCCAGTTAATCTACACTGTAAAAAGTTTTTCGTGGTGCTGCTGTTTCAACTAATTTTTTAAAATAGGTTTTACTGTCTCATCTACACAAAAATTGTTTTAATTCACAATTTTCTTTGCTTAATCCCACAAAAAAATAATTGTTATAGTTCACATCTGAATCTCAACAATGGTGACAAAGAAATGCAAAGCTTCATGCTCAATGCATGCTGGGTATGTACAAATTACAAATCACATCCAGGATTCCCAGCATGCACTGCGGTGTGAATAAATTTCTCAAGTATCAGATATTAACCACCATTGTAGTTATTACATTATTGGCTTCTTTTACCACAACAAACGTCTTTTAAACACAAAGGGCTCTATCTTACACCCGGCGCAATGCGCGACGCGTCTTTTGCTAGTTTCCACCCTGCGCAATTATAATTTTCACGTTTAGCGCCGCGTTGTTTAAATAGCAAATGCATTTGCGTCCCCTTTTGCTCCCATGGGCGTTCTGGTCTGAAAACGAGGTGTGTTCAGGTGCATTGTTTGCGCGTTGCTATTTTGAGGCAACTAAAATAGACTCCGCCATTGACCAACAAAAACCTGGTCTAAAGTCTAAAGTTAATGGTGCAATATGTTTTTTTTTTTTTGTTATTTAAAGAGCGCATTAGTATTAGTATGCGCCTAAACGGGACGACAACGCGGGTTTTCTTAACACATACATGAATGCGCAGCAGCACAAAAATGCTTTTAAATATGAAAGATTAAAGGATTGAATGTAAAAGATTATTATTGAGTCTCTTGGACATAATGAGGACTAATTATGAGATGTTAGAAGGCACAAAGAGCTGCTTCACTTGTAGCCTGGTAAGTAAATAAATGCTTTGCTTTAAACAAATGCTTTAATCTGTTTTTAAATGTTTTTTTTTAATGCTACCTCACGATTTATTGTATATGATGACTCTGTACCTGTGGATATGATGAGATGAGAAACATTTTTAAGTAATGCTTAAAAAAAACTGACGCTGTCCAAGTGCTGAACCTTGCGGAGAGTCGTTTGTAAATTCTTTATCTCCTGTTTGTTACAAATAAAGTATTTTTAAAGTACAAACCTTTTCTTTCATACTTGCGAATTATTTTTTTATGATATTGGATAGCCATTTAAAGCAATTAAAAGCCTGCTTTTTTTCTTCCATGACTAAAAGAAAATGGGTTTTAATGAAAAAATAACAATTTCAATACAAGTGAAAAACAACACAATTATTTAACATTAATCTTAAACTGGGGATCTTCTTCCTCCGCTTAGTTTTTCAGTTTACAAAGTCCGTCATCTAAATAGGGATTAGACATAACGCCAGCGCAACTGGCTTTTAAATGGGATTAGAGCTGAGACTCTCATTGGTTTATTGCACGTTACACCCAAAATACTCCCATTAATCATTAAAAAAATAGGACCAACCCTTTTCGACCATGCACTCGGCGCACAAACCATTTTTCCTGTCGTTAGCAAAAGTGGATTTGGACACGACCACTTAGACGTTGCGCTGTGCGCTTTAGACAATGCGCTTAGATCGTTAAAATAGGGCCCAAAGAGTCAAAAGCCATCTTAAACAAACACTGATCACCATAATGGTGACTTTAAATTAAACAAAACTAACATATAAACCTAATAAGTGAATAGTGTTTTCTACAGCAATGTTTAGAGGACATTCAGAAATATTTTGTTTTGTAACAGTTTGAAATGTATAAATTGTAACATTCCTCTAACATTCACACAACCAACCCTAAATTTTTCAAGTGAACGAAAACTATTTTTTGTGTGTAGATGAGACAGTAAAACATTACGATTTTAAGTTGAAATGAAGTAAAACAATTATGACTTAAATTTTGCATTATGGATCCATAACTTAACTATCTTTGTTCATTTAACTTATTAACTTACAAAAACCATAAACTTGAGGAATGTGAGGTGAGGAATACCCATTAGCCCTTGCGCATGAAAATTTTGAATGATTTAATTTTGGTCAAAGAAAAACAACTGATGGGACATATGAATTATCTTACACTCTTTGTAGCATTGTGCAGTTTGTGTGCTTCTGTAGAGAATTAAGTTCATTCATTGATTGACATAGAGTCAGTCCTGAATACCTTTCATTACAAATTGTTATATAAAGTTAAATGACAATTTAAGTTCAGTCTTTATGAACACCACATGAACTTAATTGGTTAAGTGCACTGTAAAAACTCCAAATTTGGTGAACTTAGCAATTTTAGTTCAGTCTATGTGGCCACCAAGTTAAGTGAACTTGAAAACGTTTTTGGGAGATCCATTACTTAATTGAATTCAGGCAACGAGTTTACTTAATGAAATGAGTTCAGTGAACTTATTAGGGTCTTCAGTGAACTTATGATTATAACACAAATTATAAATCAAGCATTAATCTATCATATTTTTTTTAAATATTGTTTAGGAATAACTAGTCTACTGGGCAGCGGAGTTTATACAGCAGCTTATCCATTACATGATGTAAGTATTTTTCTGTATTCTTAAACTTGTTTAAATGGGTAGATGGTAATCTGTTCTTTAGATCTTATTATGTAGCTATTAATCTGTACGGAACTGATTGATTATTGTAGTAACAATCTTATCTAGATGTACGTTCAGATCAGTGTCCAACTTTCTTTGAATAATGTGCATGTAACAGAAGGGCATCCAGCAGCAACACATATTTTTTACAAAATAAGTCTCACTGATTTTATTATCATTATCATTACAGGGTGATGTTGCTGGAGAAAGCGCAGAACCAAACGACAGAAAAGTAAGTTTTTCTCTAGGTCAGGGATGGGCAACTATAATTAAACACACCTGAAGCAGCCAATTAAGGTCTTAACAGGCATACTAGAAACATTTAGGCAGGTGTGCTGAGGCAAGTTGGAGCTAAACTCTGCAGGACAACGGCCCTCCAGGACCGAAGTTATTATTACAGAAATGTAATAAGTAGTCTTCCATTCCAGGCCATATTATGAATTTTATGGTCTAGGATGGAGTGCATGGAGGCATTTATTATTGTTAGAAGTAGATCAGTTTAGCATGTAATAACTATTCCAAACTATGCTAGTATTAGCATATTTCCTAAAGAAATTCTTAGGCTAAGATACTATCAAAGAAAGAAGTTTCAAAATCACTAGGGTTAAGAATGAAACCATATTAATAAGAGCAGTTTGCTGTAATGTATAAATAAAAGTTATAAGTTAAACTGTTATCAGTAGTCACACAGTATGCAAGCCTACAGGCAGGCTGTGGTCAAGGGGTTTAAAAAACTCTTTAGGAGAAAGAATCCAGTGGTAGAAAAATTTCTTCGAAGAAAAAAAACGTGTTAGAGGACCATAATTAGCTAGGAGGGCCAGTTCTGCAATCTGTGACAACGCTGCAATCTCGAAAGGAGGATTAACTATAACTCAAAACTCCTAAGAAGGCCAGACTCTGAACTGTGGTTCGATGCATAAACACCAACAACAAAAATCAATTTAATTCAAGTTTCCACTTAATTCAATAACATAAATTCAATCGAACATTTTAAACCAGTAGTAGAGATTTACTTGTTTTAAATGTAAACATTTCCAAAAAGCCAAACTTAGTATCTTAATTTTGCTTCTCAAGTAAATGTATCTTAGTTTAAGATTTTTGTAGTTCTTTATTTTGTAGTTTCTCTTCAAATCTCTTAGATTCCCAGATCTCATCAGTTCTTTACAGATTAACAGATCTCTTTAGTTCTTTAGTGGTTCACAGATCTCTTCATTTCTTTACAGATTCACAGATCACTTCAGTTCTTTATAGATTAACAGATCTCTTCATTTCTTTACAGATTCACAGATCACTTCAGTTCTTTATAGATTAACAGATCTCTTCAGTTCTTTACAGATTCACATATTACTATAGTTCTTCACAGATTCTCAAATCACTTCAGTTATACACAGATTCACAAATCACTTCAGTTATACACAGATTCGCAGATCCCTTCTGTTCTTTACAGATTCACAGTTCTCCAAATATCTCTTTGGTTCTTCACAGATACTTTGATCTCTTCAGTTCTTTACATCTTAACAGATCTTTTTAGTTCTTTACAGATTCACAGATCACTTCAGTTCTTTACAGATTAACATATCTCTTTAGTTCTTTACAGATTTACAAATCTTTTCAATTCTTAGATTCACATATATTTTTAGTTCTTTACAGATTAACAGATCACTTCAGTTCTTCACAGATTTGCAGATCACTTCAGTTTTACAGATTCATAGATCTCTTCAGTTCTTCACAGATTTCTTCTGTTCTTTACAGATTCACAGATTCGTTCTGTTTTTTACAGATTCACAGATCTTTTTAGTTCTTTACAGATTCACAGATAACTTCAGTTATTCACAGATTCACAGATCACTTTAGATCTCTTTAGTTTTTCACAAATTTAGGGATATCGTCAGTTCTTCTCAGATTCACAGATCTTATTTCCTTACAGATTCATTACCTAGAATCACCATAGCACACATGAAATAAATACATGTGTAAATAAATATTTTCAGTTTCTTATTAGTCAATGCAGCTCAAAATTTTTTAAATGTGTGCAGACACAATAACTGAGAATACCTTTAGAATGATGGTTACATTAAGCTGTGTCTGTTATCTTTATTATTTCAGTTGCTGTATGAAGAGTGGGCCAGCTATAGTGTCTTTTATAAGTATCAGCCTGTTGGTTTGATCAGGTAAATCACAAAGTCCTATTATTCTCCATTGTTGTGGGATCATTGTTAATATCTTTTAGTTATCTTACAGGAAGTACTTTGGAGAGAAGATCGGTCTATACTTTGCTTGGCTTGGGGTCTACACACAGATGCTGATCCCTGCCTCTTTAGTCGGGGTCTTTGTGTTCCTCTATGGATGTGTTACTGTTGATGATGACATTCCCAGGTGAGTGTACACGTCACTTTGAGCTAATGCACTTTTCCAATGGACAAGACTTTATTACATTCCAGATCTTATGCCGTTATTAATATTAATTGTTTTATTCAGTATTACAATTCATTACAATAAGACATTACAATCAAAAACATTGCTGCAATTTTAACTTTATTTTTTAAAGCAACTCATCACTAGCCAAATTAAAAAACAGTAAGATGAAAGTTGATTATATTTAAAGGTGCTGTAGAATAAAAAACTGTATTTATAGTAAAAAACTGGTCGGGTTGCTCTTACATATATTTTAGTCTAGGACTAGTCAAATCCCTGTCCAGGAAATCGCCCCATATGGTTTGTTTACTAATGTGAGCTACTGGCATGAGCCTCAGAGCAGATCAATCAGAGCAGAGCTCAACATTATTATTCATTACCCTTTCATGGTAATAATAGACCATTTAATTCAAAGGGGGAATCCTAGGGTTGTAAATGGACAAGTAAAACGTTTCTGGATAATTTTTATACTTAATAAAGTTACATACCATATCAGAGGACAACTGACCAAATTATTTCAACTTTTAAAACTTTAAGGCAACCAGGAATTTTTGAAAACGTATACATGTGCTAATATGTTCTTCCCATAATGCACAGCACAGCTGACTACGGCATCTAGTCCAAAATTACGCAGTACTTTTATAGTTAGGTTTTTAGATCTCGGATTGCGTTCTAACCATAAACAAACCGCTACAGAGTTCCCTTGAAAGAGTACCGAGACCACCTCCTAAAGGAGGTCTCGGTCCGCTTGTTTGGTCCAGTTTTGGTGCGCACCCGAATTCAAAAGCTGCATTCTCACCTGCCCAAACGAACCGCACCAAGTGAGCTATCGAACTATAATCTATTTATGATGACAATATATTATTTTCTATATACTATATTTTTAAGGGCATGTTTACACAACAACAAATGTAATAAAAAAGTTTTTCTTTGCGTTAAAAAAATTGCATACACACGGAAATGAGAAAACTATTTAAAACGCTGAATTATGTGTGCCAGGCCAGTAGATGCCGCTGTGTTTTTAGTCGCTGAAACACATGCATTTTTTTACAGAGCGATAAATACAAACAATTGCAATGTTGAAAGCATCGAGCAGTTTTGTTTAGACAGATGATGAGGTTAGTCGCTGCAACTTTGTACACTGTAAAAAAGTGCTAGAAGATTAGAAATAATCACTTTTATATTAATTTTGGTATAATCAAAATTATTATTATTAGTAGTAGTATTAATACTTAAAGAATAACCGAATACACAACACATGCTTTGGTGAGCTTCTTAAAAGAAATACAGTATTTTTTGGATATGCTTGTGATGTCCATTTGCTTAAAGGAATAATGTAGTCAATAAATACAATGGAGTATCCATGAATGAGCACTTAGTTCCCCAAAACATCTGTCCTAGGGTCTATTTTAAGTAAGTAAAGTAAAAACATCGTCAATAACTCATGTCTAAGTTAAACACAGTTGCATAACAGTTCATCAACCTTTATCACATTTTTGTCTAAAAATACTGCAGGCTAATAAAGTATGAGTCTCTCATCCTAAGTTTAAACTCTGGATCTGTGAAAGAGGAAGTGTATACTGTGAGAAAGAACATATAAAAGCAAACATCTGTCTAAAAATTCCCTCTGGAGTTTCTCACTGTCAGGATATTATGACAAATTCTGTAAATGACCTTTTGGACCCATTTCTACAGTTTTTACACTTAACCTTGTTTTTAGAATAGAAATAATAAAACAATAAATTTTTATCATGTTTAAATTAGTATCTAAATAAATATTTACTTTGGTATGATGCCCATAATCAGATATCTTTTAGGGTTTGAAACTGCTCAACAGGCTCAATACTTAAAACTATGTGACCTGTGTAAACAAAGCAAAAATCGTTTTTAGTGATTGACTATTTCATAAAATAATGTGAAAAACATTATGTGTAAATACAATCTTGAAATCTTTACTATTAATTGACTAAGATCATGTCAAAGATTGAAATCAATGAAAAATCAATGAGTAAAATCAATCTTTAGGGATTCATTGCAGCATTTTGTATTAATATTTTAAAGTTTTTTGCCCTTCAATTTTTTATGTTTATGTGTTTAAAATTAAAGTTAAATGAACTAAGATTTTAAAGCATAGGTCCAATACACAACAATGTAAGTGATTAAGTTTACTTTAAGTTTACCAATATATAAATCAAAACTAAGATTTCTGTGACTTTATCATTTAAAGCTTGAGTAGATTAGTATTGCATATCTGAAGAGTTTTTAGTTTTATCCGATTTAGAGAGATCAGGTCTTGTGATTGTTTCTGAAGAAGCACAAAATCCCAGAAGTGTCCAGTGGGAGGAGTGAGTCACAAAGCAAGCAACATACTCAAAACATTATCCCACTATCTCTGGATAACTTAATGATTCAATACATGTTCGTTCTGTTTACATTATATGCACTTACGTGCCAATTGCCAACAAAACACACTCATTTGATGTAGTTGAACTTACTGTCTGCAACTCCTCTGCTACCCCAGATAAACAAACTATATTCATTATTTCAATAATGCCCGCCATTGTTGAGTCTTGTTAAAAAAAAAACTGTCGCGTGCAGTGATGTCCGTGACTTCTACTCGAAGGAAGCTAATGAGCGGGGTACCCATGTTCGGAAAAAAAACTTTCTGAAGGAAAGAGAAGGCATTTGTTTGGCCAAAAAATACTCTGTCGCAAGCTCTCATGTTTTTTCACACTTTGCATTTGTTTAACATGAGGATTATAACTCTTTAAGTGTGTTAATAAGCCACCAGAGTGCATGAAGTACCATGTCCCCCCTTTAAGGGGACATTTTACAAGACTTTTTAAAGATGTAAAATAAATCTTTGGTGTGCCCAGAGTATTTATGTGAAGTTTTAGCTCAAAATACCATATAGATAATTTATTATAACATGTTATAACGTGAGCAAAAATGTGCCGGTTAAATGCAAATGAGCTGATCTCTTTACTAAATGGCAGTGCCGTGGTTCGATTAAGGGGCGGTATATCCTTTTTTGACATCATAAGGAGAGCCAGATATTAATGGCCTATTTTTTCACACGCTTGCAGAGAATGGTTTACCAAAACTAAGTTACTGGGTTGATCTTTTTCACATTTTCTAGGTTGATAGAAGCACTGGGCACTCAATTATAGCATCTAAACATAGGAAAAGTCAGATTTTCATGATATGTCCTCTTTAATGAATGTAAGCAAGAAATACACAGCTAAACAATATGTTTAGGTAAATAAATAAAGTAAAAGGTTTTTTTTTTTTGATGGATTTGCATGTGATGTCCATTATATGCACTTTATATTATTAACTTTAAAAAAGGTATATAGGCATGGTTCTCTATCTAAAGAACATAAATTTGCCCTTTATTATTTTATAAACTATTATGCGACACCAATTAAATGAAGTGTTACTGAGATTCAAAATAGTTTATTGGCATGATAAAAATGATCTTGACATTGCCAATTGGTTTTATGCCCAGCTGCACTACTTCCTGAACTTCGGCCGGCTCCTTGTTTCCTGTCTGCCATTGTTGGACAGACTGATTAATCCAGGTGTGTCTGATTATTGTTGTTGTGACTACTGAGGTCAGGCACACCTGGATTAATCAGTTTGTTTGTGACTACTGGGGTCAGGCACACCTGGATTAATCAGCTTGCCAATAATGGCAGACAAGAAACAAGGAGCTGGCTGAAGTTCAGGAAGTAGTGCAGCTGGACATAAAGCCTATTGCATTCAAATGTGAAATAAATATACATGTTAGAAACCAAGGTATAAATGATATCTACGATAATAAATTGGCTGAGGTGGCTTTTCTCTGGGATTAATTCTTAATGCTTTGTAGTGGAGATTTTGTGAATTGCTGGTTTTTAGGTAAGCGTGGAATTAAATGGCTTTTTTGTATTTTAATAGTGGGTACACAGTCCTAATTCAGCTCCACAAGCATTGTTTGGGTTTTTTCGCTGAGCATGTATTTTTTAGATTTCAGTCTGCAGAGTCTCTATTGGGTGTTTATTTGGGGCCAGGTATACTAAACGGGGCATCACAACTCAAAGGATTATGACTGTATAAACACCATTCTAGCATCTATCAATAAAGTTAATTCACACACAAGTTAGGTGAAGGGCAATTTAGTATATCCAATTCAGCTAAAAGCATGATTTTGGACTGTGGGAGTAAACCCACACTGCCACAGAGAGAACATGCAAACACAGAAAGGTCTCCTGACCAAAGCAACTGTGCTCCCCTCTCAACTAAACACATGATTGTTATCAATCATGGTAACAATGAACAAACATTCTATCAAAAAGAAGTTTAAATTAGGGCTGTCAGGTGATTACATTTTTTAATCAAATTAATTACTGTGCCAATTAATTAATAATTAGAGACTTCATTTATGTTTGTCCGGATGTTGCTGTAGTAGACCCTCTTTTGTAGGTGACAGCAGCCCCAGATCACCTGCAAAGAGGTTGGACGAGATGCTGGTGACTATCTTGCAAATTCAATTGATCTATATATTGAATAGCGTGGGGCTTAGACTAAAACCCTGCCTCACTCTGCGACTCTGTAAGAGAAAATCAGTGTTTATTCCCAATTTTAAACAGCAAATTAGTTGTTAGTGTACATTGATTTAATAATGTCATATGTTTTCCTGCCGATGCTACATTAAGTCAACTGAAGTAAAAGTCCCTCTTGCCAGATTGAGACAAAAGCTTTTTTGAAGTCAGCAAAGCATGATAAGCATTTCCTTTAATTTTGGTTGCTTTCCTTGTCAATAAGGTTATGTAGAGTGTACTGTATAAGTGGTCTGATGTGCTGTATTTTAATTGAAAACCAGTTGTCAGTAAGGTAATGGAGAGTCTGCTGTTTAAAATGTTGCAGAAAAGTTTACCTCAATTGCTGTTTACACAATATTCACGCGTTATTCGGGTCAGATTTGTCACTGCTTTAATGAATTGGTCTAATGAGACCTTGGTTCCAGATGTAGGAAAATACACCTGCACTAAAAATGATATTAAAGAGTTTAAGAATGGCTATAGTTTAAATGTGTGATCTGTGTATAAGATCATCTCATGTCTTTACCACATGCATTTTTGGGTTTAAGTGTGGCATAATTTATCCAGTGTAAATAAAGTGTTTTGATCATTTTTAATAGTTGACACTTAGTTTGTTGTATAGACCGTTTCAGCAGTAACAACATAAACAAGCGGCTGCACGTAACTTCCGGTAAACTCCGCTAAGAATAAATAACAACAAAGTTCTTTAAACGTAGTTTATTTATATAACAAGCAAGAGAACAACACATTGGAAACCAATACATTTGTTATTTTCGACGAGGCATTTGTTCAAGAGATCAGTTTAGCAACTAGTCAGACCTTAAAAAAAACGAAACCGGAAGTAAGGTTCGGATCCAGATTTGTATCACCTGCCTCCGATGAAACGGTCTATATGGTGATTTGTTCATGGTTTTATTTGTATTGGTTTGTTTCTAGAGATTGTTCAGTTTCTCTTAATTGGTTTTGTATTTCTTTTTCCTTCTTCGGGTATTTTTAAAGTTTTTGTTTCTCATGGTAATGTTCTCTATAATTCTGATTTAATAGAGTTCTCACTTCTTTTCGAAGATGTTTTGCAATCATTGTCAAACCATTTCTTGTTAATATTGATCGCTCTCTCTCTCTCTCTTTATTTCTTTTGTCAGTATGGAAATCTGTGATCCGCGGAAGAACGTCACCATGTGTCCGCTTTGTGATCGAGTGTGCAGTTACTGGAATCTGAGCACAGCGTGCGGGACGGCTCGGGCCAGTCATCTGTTTGATAATCCTGCCACCGTCTTCTTCTCTATCTTCATGGCGCTGTGGGGTGAGATCAGCACTGTCTTCATGACACAATCACTGTCCCGTTTCACATCTGGATATACACTCTTCCCCGGCTCTCCTTCACTACTGTATATCTTTCTCTTTCCGGCTCATTTTGAACTCTATATCCTTTAGTTCATCTTGGCGTCTTTAACATTTGCTTCCTGCGTGTCTCTGTGACTATAGGCAGATCTGCAGATTTCTGTAATGTTCCTCTGTTCTGTTCAGTGTCGTCTGCTGAGGGATTTTGGGCAGGAAGTCATTGACTTCCACCCTGTTTAAGGGCATGGAGTTCACACAGCAGATTTACAGTGCTTTCCATTTGTTTGCAAAGAGCCTGAAGACAGTTTTGGTCTTTTATAGGTATAAATGTAAGGTACATTGTACATAATGTACCCAAACCTCTTCTTTTAAGAGCCATTGTCTTTATTTCTTCCGTCACTTAGACTCTTATGTGGATATAAGTACTCTACAGATTTAAATTTATGTGTCTAAAGTTCACGTCATCTTCACAATACTGAACGATTCTGAAAACACTTTCGGATCCATCAGAATGCTCTGTTTAGTATACTGCATAGACCAAAAATAGACCAAAAACAAACAAAGCAGTACACAAGAACGCATCCTGTGAGAACAACCACTAACAGTGAGAGAAACAGAAAACTCTATGTAGTCATTATTTACTTAACCTTGTGTCACTTAAATCCCCTAAGGCTTTCTTTGTTCTTCAAAACCAAAACAAATTTAAAAAAGCTTGTTCTCCTTACAATGGATAGTGAACGACTCAGTAGCATAAAAGCTTTATAAAAGAATTGTGTATCACCCATGTTGTATTTTCTAAGGCCATGTTTACATTAATGTGTTTATCCTTTAAAACGCGTTACTTTTGCTACGTTTACGCCTTTCATGTACACTACACCACCGTTTTCGACCCTCATAAACGGATTCGTTCGAAAGCGCTGAAGACCCTGTTCTAGTTTGAGAACTCAGACGTTGTGCTGCAGTGTAAATGAACGAAGACGAAGTCTTATGTAAACGAACAGCTGATGTTAACGTGACAGACATAATAAACATAGTAAACAACCACCTATTATAAACGCTATATCAGATTGTTTTAACATGTATCTTTATAGATAATGTCTGTTTTATATTTATCTTTGAGTATTGTTAGGTTTAAATATTGTTGTAATGTTGTTTATGTTTTGTTTAAATTTAGGTAGCTTCTTACGAAAGATAGACTGTAATTTTAACTGCCATATAGGGCTTTGTTAAGGTCAATATGAAGGGAAAATTGTAATGGGTCAGACATTGTTTTCGAGTTTAATTTAGGTTTTGTTTGCTACTTTAATGAATTTCGTTTCATATAATTTGTCTCTTAATTTTAATCGATGTTTTGTTGATAAGTTTTGTGAATATAAATTAATAAAAACAATAAAATCAACGTCATATTAATATTTAGTTTTGCTACTTCTGTGTTGCTAGTGGAAGACGTGCACGGACATCTCACACTTTTAAAAATTAACGTCATAATAATTTTTTATTAAATAATTGCACACTGAACAGCGACAGGTAAGGGAAGATAAGTTGAAGTTTGCATTTGCTGAAATTTATTTTTGCTTCAAGTTTGCTTCTGTTTAGTACTGTTCACTTGAATGCTTCCTTTTAAAATCATAAAGACCTTTCTGTTTGGTTTATAACATCAACATAAACCTATTAATCAAATGAATATGTTGTAGGGGGGAGCTAGAACAATATATTTTTATAGGTTCAAAATAGTGTCTGTTGTAGTTGCTGGGAAAAATGATCCAGGTATGAATTTTTGTCAATATCGCACACCCCTAGGCTGCATGAATGCGCAAAGGTAAGCTATTATTAGAGTAATAGGTTATTTTACACTTTTATGCGCATGCCCAGTTACGTGATTGGTCATGTTTCATGCGTTTATGGTCGTGTATAGTGTGGATGAAGATTCTTTTTAAAATGCCAGTATAAACGAGGATCGTTTTCATTTTAAAATGCCGTTTTAAAACGCAAATGCTCTAATGTAAACAGGGCCTAAGAGTGTTCTGCATGCATACTAAGGGGTTTGGTGAAAAAAATTATTTTAAGAAAATATTGACCTGTGCTTTTCCTCTTCTTGTGTATTCTCAAAATAATGAAGAACCAGAACATACTGTATCAGTGATGTCTCTATAACAGGAGAGAAGACACAAACTGTGTTGGGTGCATCCTCTCGAATATTTAAATTTCATTTTACTTTATCCAAGCTTCTGTGCAAATGTTTTGTGGATGTTACTGATGTAGTTTTAGTAGTTACGGTAATAATGAGAAAAGTTTGAATGTGAGCTTCCTGAACTGTGTTGTTTGTGTGCATGTATAGAAGAGACATGAGTCAAGATTAGTAATTTTTTAAGCTTTATTTTGGCAGAAGAGATGTGCACTGCAAAAGACACACAAACCAGAACACACAAATGAAACGTGGCTGTTTAAATGTATAATATGTCTGCAGCTTCACCCAAAGACAGATTTAGCTTCTTTCCTCATGCACACATGATTATTAATAATCTCTTTAATGAAAATGTTAATATTTCATCAGATTCTGCTACATTTAGCATCTTTTCTCCTAATAGTTTCTCAGGTGTAATGAAGTCATCTGAGTGTTCATTTCCTTTTAAACGTGAAGCGGAACATAACTCATCCACTATGAATACAATTGGACTAAATGAATTCTGTGTTTCATCTCTTGTGTGTGTTTCAGCCGCTTTCTTCATGGAGCACTGGAAGAGACGGCAGATGTGTCTGAACTATGAGTGGGATCTCACAGGCTTTGAGGAGGAGGAGGTCTGATCACGTGACACTTTAACATACAGTATAACGCATATAGTCATTAAGGCTGTCATTGTGTATTCAAGGTCATTTCATCGGTCTGTAAGTTAATGTTGTCATCCTCTTCTTCCCCCTGGTGTTTATAGGAAGCACTGAAGGTTTGGAACAAATTCAAAACTCTTGTAATCAACTCCAATCTCTCACTATGCTTCCAACATTCCCGCTGTCTCTTACAACAACTTTCTTTATCCACAAATCTTCCTGAACTGCATTGAAATACATTTGTTTTATATAGTCCTCCTGCCGGTGTCTCTCAATAACTGGATTTAAACTTTATTTTTTTCTCTTTCGTTCTGTCTTCTCTTTCTCTTCCTGTTATGTTTTCGTATGTATGATCATGTGTTGATGTGTTTTTGTCTCAGGATCACCCGCGAGCTGAGTATGAATTCAGAGTCATGCAGAAATCCCTAAAGAAAGAGCACAGATCACCAAAGGTGAACATTTTCATTCTGTGATGATGTTTCTCATTGGTGATGCTTGAAATTTAGCTGCCTACATTTCAAAATACTGTTTTAATCTGTTATCTTATGGTTATATATATAACATACGTTGAAATACAGCATCTGTATGTTCCGGTGGTGTTTTATTCTGACACATCTGTCTTCAGGCCTGACTTTACATCTTGTTACTTTGTTTTTTTTTAATTATCATTTGATGGATTCTCAGCGCAACTGTATTCTAATCCCATTTTTTCAGCAGAGCATAGATGCATGTAAATGATCAAGGGCTGCTGACTGTATAGACACACACACACACAGCACGCATATCTTCACAAAATCCTGTAGAATTCAACCAAACCGATAAACTTCAAAACTCCTGTTGTGTTCTTAGGCATTGGATGTTTAGCCATTTTCAGAGATGCAAAAACTATTTTCATGCCTTTGCAGCTTAAATGTGTTTGGTTTCTAGTACCAGTAATTTTACGTGCCTGTTGCTGCTGTCTGTCTTTAAGCGGAGAAGCTTTCTGGCACAAATAAAAACATATCAATTACAGTCACTGCAGTAATGTTAAAGGCATATGCACAGTTTTCACTCTTTTTTACATTGTAGAAACTGTCTATTCACACACATTTGTTTCTGGTATTTTTATCTATTTAGCCAGAGAAAGAAAAGCTGACCTTTAAAGACAGATTTCCTGCATACATGACTAATTTCATCATGATGTTATTAATGGTAAGCCAGTCTCACACTCACTCTCAGTTCATAAGACTTTCTAACTCTCATGTGATTGTATCCATAAAATAAATCACATTTTAATGCACATCAGCGCAGGGAGAACACACTGATGTTTCTTTAAGCTTTTGATTCATGAAATCCACTACAACAGTCTTCTTGTATATCATTACATACATTTAAATAACATAAAATCAACATTGTGGTAAAAAATACCTCTAGAACAGTACTACTCTTTGAGGGCCAGTTTTAAAAATGTAAATATGATGCGGGCCAAACTTTTATCCCTATTTTAACATGATATATTTTTTACTTTTACTTACAAACACACACACATTTATATATATGACCTATAACAAAAAGTAACAAAAACAACATAAGTTATATATTATATTCGATGTTAAATGAGTTAATCAGCATTATATTAGGTCCGTATTTAAAAGTAAATTCTTAATTTTACGCAAAATACAATATCCGTCGTGTTATTCTGTGATCTTTTCTCCTTTTTTTCCCAAAACGCAATAAACGCCATTCCTCCTTTTCTGCAGAATTCAATAAATCCGCTCAACAAATCACAGCGCACCATTCCACGCATTGTAAACAACAATGGCGGCGCGTTGAATACAAAGACTCCAAGTTTTCCTCATCTTGTACTTAGTGATCAACAAACAAACAAAAACAAAATAATACTTTGATGGCATTGATAAACCTGTGGTGGTTTCCTGTGAGGGGAAAGAAACGTAAGCCATCAACATCTAATAATTTACGTGAGAGGCACCCGGGAGATGGAGACTTGATCAGCATCAAACTTCTCTCATGCTCACACTTATATGAAAAACTTTCCATTATTTTACGCGAAGCCAATGAAATCGAACAGAACCAAAACATTTTACAGCTGATTGCTGTGAAAAAAGTTCAGCGACAACGTCCCAAGTATAACAGCAGCAATCTTAATATGACAAAGTGTTTTGGTTAATGACATTAATGTTTAATCAGTGTAAACCACTAGTCAACTAAATAAATATAAAATGGCAAAGATGAATGCACATTTATACATTTTTATAATAAATCTTTGAAAATCAAATTATGAATTTAAATTTTTTATGTTTTTATAACCTAAAGATGCTATGTGAACAGAAAATAGTGGTTTTCATCTTGTCACTTTCTTGGTATAGAAAACATTTTTTTACCGAAATTAGTCAAAATAGATTTATTGCGTTTTGGAACCAAACTCTTCATATATAATCTCATAAGGGTCTCATATCCCTTTAGGGTATGTCTCCACCATCCCACGCCCCCCCCCCCCCCTTGTGGCCCCGAGTACTATCGTTCCTCTAGAGCCCCTGTTGCGCTTCTTGGGGGCATGGCTTGCACTGCCCAACCCATCACTGTGGCTCATCAGGACCATTCGGTTCGGCTATATGATCCAGTTCGCCAGACGGCCGCACAGGTTCAGCGGCATACTTTTCCTCTGTGAGTGGAGAGAAGGCCGCAGTTTTTCGGGTAATATTGATGACCTTCTTTCACTTCAAAGACTGGAGCCCCCCTGGAGCGGCTCTACAACATCAAGTGGCTTTTTTTCATGGACTGGTGCTCCTCCCATGGTGAGGACCCGCAGAGATGTCCAATGTAATCAGTGCATACCTTTCTACAACAAAGGTTGAACAGACATTTGTCCCCCTCAACCCTGAAGGTTTATGTTGCAGCTATTTCGGCCCACCACATATTACTGGATAGGAAATATGTAGGGAAGCACAACCTGGTTTTCAGGTTCCTCGGAGGTGCTATGAAGCTAACCCTCCTAGGTCTAGCCCCATCCTCGCTCTTGGGACCTTTCTGTTGTTTTTTCTGGACTCCAGAATTCTCCTTTTGTGCCATTGGAATCAGTCGAGCTCAGTGCTCTCTCTCAGACGACGGCTCTCCTGATGGCGTTCACTTCTATTAAGAGGACCTGTTAGCTTTCTCTGTGATCAGTGGGTGCCATGAGTTTAGGCTTCTCTCACGTTGTCCAGAGACCCCCGGCCCAGTTATGTGCCCAGGGTTCCTACCATTCCCTTTCGAAACCAAGTAGTGAACCTCCAGGCTTTAACTGATGATGGTGATTAAGCCCTGTCATTCTTGTGTCCAGTATGTGCCCTTCCAGTTTACATGGACCGCACCCAGAGCTTCAGAACTTCTGATCAGCTTTTCGTCTGTTTTGGAGGTCAGCAGAAGGGGAAGGTTGTCTCCAAACAGAGGTTCGCCGGTTGGATCTTGATGCCATTTCTTTGGCATACAGGTCCCAGAATTTGCCCTGTCCTCTGGGGGTGAGGGTTTATTCTACTAGGCAAGGCAAGTTCATTTGCATAGCACATTTAATATACAGAGGTCATTCAAATTGCTTTACAAAGAAATGAGAAAACAATATATAAGAGAACAATATGTAAAAATAAGAGACACACAATAATAATCCTGGGCGCTGGCTAATGGCCACTCAGCTTGGATATTTGCCAAGCTGTGGGAGGGGCCACTCCTAACACCTTTGGAAGGTTTTATAACCTAAGGGGACAGGCAGTCTTATCCCGGGTGGTTGTGCCCTTCCTTTTTTCATGGCACATTTTTCCAAGTTGGGTTCCTCCTTTTCTGGGTAAACTTTCCTCTTTAATTTTTTGAGTTTAGCTGGCTTTGAACTTTATTTTTGGCTAACCCCCTCCCCTTGGGTTTCTTGCTTTTTTATTCCCCTACAGTTTCCCTTAAATGAACCCTGGGTCTTCCCCGTAAGAGCTTTTTGCCATTTGTCTTGAGTGTAGTTGAGCCCTGTTTCGCAGTTCTCAGCTTTTGGGTTATATTTCTCCTCCGTTCATTCGGACCTTCACTTAATACCTCCCTCTGGTAGGTTGTGGTCTCCGTCTGTCTTAGAGACTTTCTAATGCCTGGCTAGTATTTTTACTATTCTGTAGTTGGAGTCTCTTTTTCCAGCTCTCTGGTACGCGACTTCTCTAGTGCACTGGAAGGTTATTAACCTTGGCAGGCTCCCCTGTATGCTTTGCTTATGGGGTTCACCTGGCTAAAGGTTTCTAACACAGTCAATTTCTGTGGCGTTTTTCAGAGGGACCCCTAGAGTCATGTCATCGACACAACGTCAGTTAAGTGACAGAAAGGGAATGTCTCGGTTATGTATGTAACCTCCATTCCCTGAGGGAATGTTGTGTCCGTCCTGCTACATTACTGACTGACCGCTGACTGGCTGTTCCTAATTCGGCTCCTCAGCACTAAATCTGAATGAATGAGCATTTCGGCCTACCTTTTATACCCAGATCTCAGTCACAGTATGCAAATTTTGTTCCCTAATGTTCACTGATCATTCATTGGCCATTTTCAGATAGTATCAGAGTGATTGGTCTTCCAAGGTTGAATTTGAAACTGTTTAGCTGTGCACAATTTAAAGATCACTTGCGATTTATAGATTTATAAATGAAAAATAATAGTTTGATCAAATTTCGGATGGTTTCTATACAGTATTTTATAAATGAGGCCCCTGTCTGTCCTAAAACGGAGAAGAGCTGAGGACACTGAGTTGAAGGGGAATGCCCAGAGGGGGTGGGTGCCACACTCTAAGGTTCCATTCACACTGGGTGTCAGCTAGCCTGGGTGCCAGCCGATCTTAGCCCCGCCCACCACATTTTGAAAAACGGGAAGATCGGTCTGGCGTTTTTCCGTTGAGGAGCTACTATGCGAGTCCCAAAACTGGCCAGTAACGTATCAACCATGTCACCAAAGAGCGCGTGTGTTCAATCTGTTTACAATGAAATGGCTGCCGCTGGAGAATTCAGATGTGTGGAATCTGACATTGAGTCTGTTCTAAAAGATATCGACAGAGCATTGATTTAAAAAGAGGAACAGGGAAACGCGATCAAGGCATTTGTTTATGTTTTCGCCGTCCTTCCTACGGGATTCGGCAAAAGTTGGTCGCACTTATAGAGGACAAAGTTAAAGAAGCAACTGAAATGGGTATCACGGCGATGCAACTCGGCGTGCATGACGAGATGGATATAATTAGCGGTCGTTGCCAGCTTCTTTTCGGAAGCCCGGAATCGTGACTGCTGAATAAGTGGAGGGACATGCTAGGCTCTGATATTTTTCAAGCCAACGTAATGGGTAGCTATCGTCATGGATGAAGTTCACCTAACGTACAAATGGTAAGAGATAGTCTTACTGTATGACTTAGTAAATACTTAATGTTGTGATATAAATGAAATGTTATAAACATAGTAGGTGTTGATGTACGTTCGCTAACTCAGACTTAGTATAATTACAATGATGTTAGTATCATTGTAGCGAAATTACTAGCAGTTCGGTCAGGCTGCAGAAGACGACATTTCAACATAGGTCACACACTCCGTTGCTCTGATTGGTCATAGGTCTATCCAATTGAGTGGAGAGGCATTTTTCGGTTGAGACACGCCTCATAATTTTAGCTCAATGGAGCAGTATCAGACTCAAATTCTGACTAGAATTGAGTATGACAACGTCAGGCTAGGTGTCAGCATTAACGCTTCTCATTTACTTTGAATAGGTGACTTCATGCGTTGCCATACTGAATTGCGGCTCCGTCGGTGTTGTGTCAAACGTACCCACACTGATAAGAACTTTATAAAGCCATCACATGTGCCTATCCATAAAAAGTGTAGTGACCGAATATCCTCAGGTGTCTGACGCGCTGTACAATTACTTCATCCATTCTCCTCGTATTATCTGTGTTTGAGCTTTACATCATGTTTTGTTAAATGTACTCCCTACTGCAGTGGTTCTCTACTCCAGTCCTCGGGCCCCCCTCCCAGAAAATTTTTGATGTCTCCTTATATGAAATAACTGAATCCACTCATCAGGCTCCTGCCAGAATGTTTGAAACGTTTCCCTAATTAACACACTAACAAGCTGATAAACTGAATCAGGTGTTTTATATGGAGACATCTAAAATGTTCTGGAAGGGGGGGGCCCGAGGACTGGAGTTGAGAACCACTGTCCTACTGAATAACTATTTGTCATCATTTATAGATTGGTGTTACGTTCGCAATAGTGTTTGGTGTGATTTTATACCGGATATCAACCAAAGCTGCTCTTGCTATGAGCTCAAACCCGATGACCCGCTCGAATGTGAAGCTGACAGTTAAAACCACAGCAGCCATCATAAACCTTGTGGTGATACTCATCCTCGATGAGGTGTACAGCGCTGTTGCACGCTGGCTCACCATCCTTGGTGAGTCACCCTATTAATACTTATTATAGTTAATTATAAGTAATATATCAATGGTAACGTTTTAATTTCATAATATCTTTGACTTCTCAGAGGTTCCTAAAACAGACAAGAGCTTCGAAGAGCGTCTGATCTTCAAAACCTTCATCCTTAAGTTTGTGAACGCGTTCACCCCTATCATATACATCGCTTTCTTTAGAGGCAGGTGAGTAAGAGATATCCAGAACAACCTCAAAGGTTAAAGAAGCTCAACATACTTTTGCATATAATTACATACATGACATATTTATTCTTATTTTAAGATAGGAGTTATTGATCTGGTTTTAATTAGTGAAAGCTTTTATAACATAAATAAGGTCAAATGTTGATAATTCTGTTGTCTTACAGACTCGGTGGACGTCCTGGAAGTTACCTCTATGTGTTTGAGTCCTATCGTATGGAGGAGGTAAGAAACAAGGAGCATTCAGTCTCTCTGTGAAGTGTGAAGTTTTATATCCATGCTATAGATGATTGACGTTTTTGCACTTGTCAGTGTACTCAAGGTGGCTGTTTAATGGAGCTCTGTATTCAGCTCAGTATCACCATGCTGGGCAAACAACTCATCCAGAACAATCTCTTTGAGATAGGCATACCGTGAGTCTCATACAACTTTAGCCGTATTTAAAGATGACCCCATATGTGATGAATGGCTTTTGGTGTCTGCATAAGTGAGTGTTTCTGGTTTTATTGCAGTAAACTGAAAAAGTTAATCAGGTTCATCAAATCCAAAAGAGGATCTTTCCAAGAGGAGGAATATGAGAAGAAGTTACAGCGTTATGAGACAGATTATTTCTTGGAGCCGTTTGTTGGCCTTACGCCCGAGTACATGGAGATGAGTGAGTCTTTTTTAACATCAGTTTATAAACTAAATAGGGTGAATAACATCCTAATTTGTATATTTAATATTATAAGTGTCACACATATTGTTAATATGTATAGCTTTTAACGTAAGTTGCATTGAAAGAAGACACCTGCCGAATGCATAATCTATACGGATGTTTGTTTCTGCAGTAATCCAGTTTGGTTTTGTGACTCTCTTTGTGGCATCCTTTCCATTGGCACCTCTGTTTGCTCTCCTAAACAACATTATTGAAATTCGTCTGGATGCCAAGAAGTTTGTTGCAGAGCTCAGGCGACCTGTTGCAGCCAGAGCCAAAGACATTGGTCTGTATTTTAACCATCAGCTTCTTAAATCATATAATAGACTTTAGGTATGATCATTTCAGTTGACAGCATTAGTGACATGATAAAGAACAATTTGAAATTGGTACAGGAAAAGTTATAATCATTGTTGTGAAGTATTGTTTTATTATGACATTAGCACGTGATTTTAAAGATTACAGTCAACCTTCATTTAAGTAGTTATGTCTTGACTGAAATAGCTGTCCAGAGGCTGTTGACCAAGTGCAATGACTTTCCTTAAAGATGTTTTGACAGATAGCTGAAGTACTGTATTACATGTTTCACATAATATCAAGACTTTCTTTGCATTAGCTCACATTCCTGATAAGTTGAGAAATTTCATTTTGTGAACCTTCATCTTTCACAGGAATCTGGTATAATCTTCTCAGAGGAGTCGCAAAAGTGGCAGTTATAGTCAATGTAAGTCTAATCATTTGTGATGTGTTTCCTTATGTCAGAAAAAATCATTCAGTGTTTTTCACCATCATTCATTTACTCGTAGTAACTGTACAACCACTGTATAACTGCAAAAAGAAAACAAAGAAAAAACAATAGAAACCATCACTAAAATTGGATTTAATGGTTTTAATGGGAAGTTTATTGGTTGTAATGGTAACTATAATGGGTCTCTGCCATGTGTTGGGTTCTGTTGGTGGGGCCATTAAATCCTACAGGAATAAAAAACACTACATAAAGGAATTTTGTAATCATTTTAATGGTAAAAGTTAATGGTATTTTAATATAATTTCTGTGATGGTTTCTATTGTTTTTTCAGCAGGGAGGACAGTTCATGTGATTGAACATTGGTCAGTTTTGTTTTAATTTTGTTTTCCAATAATGTGTTATTTGCCAAGACACAGTTACTCATTCCAATGAAATATGTTTTTGTAGGCATTCGTGATCTCCTTTACTTCAGACTTTATTCCACGGCTGGTCTATCAGTATATGTACAGTCCAGATGGATCAATGCACGGCTTTGTCAACCACACTCTCTCATACTTTAATGTCAGTCACTTTCAGAACAGCACCTCACCGCTGGAGCCCTTATATCTGGGCTTTCATGTGGACATCTGCAGGTAAAGATCAATAAAATAAAAAATAGGAAGATAAAAAGCTTTATTTATAACCTCAGTTATACCGTCCTGCTCACCATTATTGGCACCCATGAAGTTTATGTACATATTGTGGAATATCTACTGAAGGAAATTTATCAAGTGAAACAACATATTACTACAGATAGCAAAATAGAAACAAAATAGCAAGACCTACAAAGTGTATAAGGGGATCTCCAAAGACCTTGGTATCCCTGTTTCAACGGTGCGTAATGTTATTGAGAAGTTTTCCAGGCATGAAACTGTCAAGAACCTCCCTGGATGTGGGGGGAAGAGAAAAATTGATGATAGAAGTCTTCGAAGGTTGGTGCGAATGGTGGAAAAAACACCACGTCAAACATCTAAAGACCTGAAGACCAACCTGGAGAAGTCTGGTGTAATTGTTTCAACAAGTACCATACGCTGCACACTAAACAAAGCGGGGATTTATGGACGGAGGCCAAGAAAGACCCCATTGCTGAAGAAAATACATAAAAAGGAACGATTGATCTTTGCAAAAGAGAACCTGGACAAATCTCAAAAACCTCAAAAGTGGAGCTTTTTGCCAATGCACACAAACAGTATGTTTACAGACTGTTTTTAAGAAAAAAAGAACACCATACCAACAGTCAAGCATGGTGGAGGCCTTGACGTATCACAGGCATCAGGAAATCCAAAGATAATCAAGCAATTCTAGAGCAAAATGTCTTGCCAGTGCCAGGAAACTTGGTTTGAGGCGAAGATCATGGGTCCTCCAGCAAGATAAAGACCCAAAGCACACCTCCAAAACCAGGAATGGTTGAAAGGGAAAACATTGACTGTTTTAAAATGGCCAGCAATGAGTCCTGATCTCAATCCAATTAAAAATCTTGGGGGGAGCTGAAATCTGCCATTGGAGAAAGGAACCCTGCAAATGTTTGAGCATATTGCAAAGGAAGTGTGGGAGAAAATACTTGCCGAGAAGTGCAAGAAGCTTATAGATGGATATAAGAAAAGTTTGGAGGCTGTCATCGCTTCCAAAGGGTGTGCAACCAAATATTAAGGAGGGGTGCCAATATTAGTGCACATCCTGGTTTTCTGATTTTGCCTTTGGAATTACAATTTCTACTGTATGTTGAAATAACAATTGTTTTTGTTAAATTACTTTGAACCTCCATTTAAAACATGAAGGGGTGCCAGTAATGGCGAGCAGGGGACTCATTTATAAAGCTTGCGCACAAAACAGGTCTGGAAACATGCGTACGCCACTTCCCAATGCAAAGGTTGTGATCTATAAAAAACAAACTTGATAGGCGAATGGGCTTGCAGGGTGGGATCTGATGATGATTCATGTATGCACACTTGCCGGTGATCTGTGATTTATAAAGGGAAAATTGCTTTGTTTTAATATTTTAAAGTGTTTTAAAGTCTTAATATTTTTTGGCGTATGCCATTTTTGGCTTTTGTACGTACATAGATTTTGGTAAGGATTTTATAAATGAGATCCAAGGACTGTAGTTGCATTATTACGTATACAGGTAACTAAAGGGGGTCGCACACCAGGCGTGCAGCTCAGCGCCGCGCCGTTCTAAAAAAATCGAACACATTGTTTTCTATGAGAATACACACACCGGCGCCGACAGGTGGCGCCTGTCTGTGCCGCCCAGCTACTACTCAGGAAGTTGATCAAATCCCTGTCGTGCCACAGAGCGCCACTCACATAATTTAACATTAAATAACATCATATTTGTCCCAAATCAAAACCGATTAACATTGGCTGCTAACGTATATTTTGCATTTTGAAGTAGACGCTGTCTGACAAAGCTCGCGCTATTTAATGTGCACTTCTGATTAACGATACCTCTGAGTTGTTCTAGACGTGACGCGGCGCTGAGCTGCGCATCCGGTGTGCGACCCCCTTAACTGTGATTTAACTCCACTAAATTTAAAGAAATGGTCCACCCAAAAATTCTGCTGTTATTTTCACACCCTTAATTCGTTTCAAAGCTAAAATGTTGAATGCAAAAGATGTTTTGGTAAGGCTGTATTTGAACAATTAGTTCAATGAATGATCTCCCAGAAAAGTCTATAGTGGTCTGTAGTGGTTTTAAACTGAAGATGTTAATAACATCATTGTACTCCATTATCTGTTGGTTCTTTTTTGTAATAACATAAATCGGGCACTGTTACAGTAGGTGAAATCAAGACAAAGATATTGACAAAAAGAAAACTACTGGTGTGATTTAACTGAAGAGACAATTTTGCATATTGATATAATATTATGATAACTTTAATTTGGATAAAAATGCTCATAAAAACAATTCAGCTATTAACCCAGTCTACAGCTCACATATTTTTAACAGTCAACTATTTTATTTTTTGCTCAAGGTATAAAGACTACAGAGAGCCTCCTTGGTCTCCAACACCTTACGAAATCTCCAAACAGTTCTGGACCGTTTTAGCAGCCAGACTAGCATTTGTCATTGTCTTTCAGGTCAGTAATAAGATAGTTCATAGTAACCGTGCAGTAACTTCCTAAATGATTCACACTTCAAATAAACCTCATATGTGAGTCATTTGGATAAAGAAACCCTTAAGAGAGAGCCAGACATAGTTGTTTGATTCTATAGAGGATATATTATTAACCCTCATTCACACGGCACTTTGATCCCAGAAAATACCCCTAAAATTGGCAGACAGGCTTCTGTGAAGGAAGGTATACAACAATACCAAATACAGTTTGCATGTACCCTAAACATTGCAATCTGATTAAAATGTTTCTTTACATGTACATTCTATGTAGCCCAAACCAAATGTCTGCGCAAGCAAACAGCCAGCGTTGCCAGATTCGTGTATCAAAACCAGCCCCATGGCCATTCACAACTAGCACCAAAGCATCCCGATGACTATTCACAGACTATTCAAATGCCAATAACTTTAATTTTTAACCCACAGAAAAAAATCTAATTTGTAAAAACAGTTTAGGGGTCTTCAACCTATTTTGAGCAAGGTCTACAATGGATAAAACAATCTGGAGGGCTACTTTTTTGATATAGTCTATTCATATATAACATATTTTTATATTAACTTTTATATGAGTAATAAATAAATATTAAAATTGAGGCTATTAATAGCAGTGTGCCTTTCAAAAAGTGTCAAAAAGTGCAACTGTTTAGGCCAGTGGTGTCCAACATGGTCTGAATCTGTAATTGCCCCTATAGCACATTCTATTTTGTTGCTTTACGTAATGTTAAGACATGAATGCTGCAGAATGTACAGCGCGTGACCCTGTTATCCTAATAATGCGTGTCAAATAAAACTTGACACTAGCTCTTTTTACTCATTCCCTGATTGGGTCTGTTGTTCACACTATAATCAGTATTAATCTTAACAACTCCCCAAGTGAAAAGTCAACTTAAATGTACAAAAAATGTACTTGCTGGTATATATTTTAGTACTTTTTTGCTAAAAAAAATGTAAAAGTTAAACACTACAAATATACTAATTAAGAAGTATAGTTTAACTTGTGCACTTGAATAAAGTACATTAAATAAAAGTTTATCTTATGAAATACTAAAGACTCATTCTTTGTGGATTAATTGCAATATCAGTGCATGAAAATACATTTACCAAGTGAACTTTAATACAATATATTATAGTGCACTTTTTCCACCTGAAAGATTCGCCAATCACTGTTTCATCTCTTATCTCCTCTTGTCCTGTGTAGAACGTGGTCATGTTGATGAGTGATGTGGTGGACTGGATCATCCCAGATATTCCCAAAGACATCAGTTTACAGATCCATAAAGAAAAGGTCCTCATGATGGATCTGTTTATGAAAGAGGAACAGGGAAAGACACAGCGATCGGAGAGCGGCTTTAAGGAGTCACTAACACGCTCCCGCTCCGTCTCTCACACGCCCTACAAAAACTACTAACATCACATAAAACTTAATCGTTACATTCCAGTGACGAACAATAAACCATATCGCCAGTCTCCACTGCCTTTCCTCCCATACTGTACATTACTTTTGTTTTTTCTAGTGTGATATTTCTTTTTGTAACACTTAATAGAGATTTTCTTCATTCTGTCAGTGAAGTTCATGTTTTCTGATCATAGCTGTGGTGAATTTTTTAATGACAGCGGTGGACATGAGCTCCTCTTCACATTGGTAAATACAGTTTGATAAGAGTCTTGCTGAGCAAGTTATACTTCAACTGTTGATGTGTTTAAAGTTTGCGAACATGTCTTATATAGTGGTCTTATATAGTGACAGTTTAAAGTAACACTATTTATTAGCCCCCCCCCCAAAAAAAAAAAGTATTGAGGCTATCGATTGGCACAATAGCACATTTTCGAATTACATTAACAACAAACAACATGTAATAGTGGTTATACAGAAGTGTGTTTTGTTTCTCGAACAAGTTGCATGTGTAAATATTTTGTGCAGAAGTTTGATTTAAAACACCAAATAGATGACACTTTAATGTCTTATCAGTGCATATAAACACTTCTTAGTCAAATTTATCATTATACATTAATTTCCCAGACAGGGCTTGTTCTAGTCCCAGATTAAAATGCATGTTTGAGCTGCCTTAATTTAACAATCTTAACATATCAGTGCCATTGTCTTGTCTCAAGATGAACACCAGTATTGTTTTTTATGTATTTCCTTAAGGTTCCAGTGCCTTTTGGCAGTTCTCATACAAATACACAGATTTTTACAAATTATAAAAATGCATTTGTCGAAAAACGTTATATCCACAGGATTTTTTTCTTGGCAGAGAGCTTTCATTTAGGCTTATATGATTCAGTTATTGGAGCAAAATCACATTATCTTTATCTACATGATACACATTTGCAAATATTTCATTACACAGTTGTATAATAGTTCATTTTTATATTGCCATAAATTATTTCTACATCTGACACTTTTCATGTTTAGCTTTAATTGATATTAAATGTATTGTGTGCCTGTATTTGATCAAAGCATCATAGTTAGGTTATTGACATCTGATAATCCCATCATTCATCCAATTCATACATATAGTCTGCAATACTGCTAGGATATCTGCAATACTTGTGTATTTTTAAACAAACTGATACTGTACAGTAAACGCCTCAGCTTTATAAAGCAGTTAATGCTCTGTGCTTGGATATTTTTAAGGTTTTTAAAAGAGTAGAATAGTTTTTAAATATTGTACAATGTTGCTTTTTTGAAACAAAGCAAATGTGTGTCAATTTTGAATACTGAGGTAGGCAAAATGTAAATGCCTTGCTTCCTACACTAGAAACACTTTGTATTTATTGAAATCAGCAGCAGTGTAGTCATGTAACTATACAGAACATCTACAATAAAGACTGCTTATTTAATCAAGTGTTACTAATGTTTATAACCATATTCTAAAAATGTTGTTTAACATAAACTTTCTTGCTATAACACACTACAAATGTAGAAGTAATGGCAGATTCACTCAGGTCAAAAGCCCCTTAAACTAGTTCCATTTTAGCACTGTTTGTTTTATGAATCCAGGCAACTCACTTATAAAACGCTGTGTAGAAAACAACCTAAATTTGATCTTACTATCACTTCTCACAAGCGTGTACGTGGGATTCAAAAAAATGAATGTGCACAGAGAAAACATAGGTATAGGTTAATGTCAAATGATCCTGAAATTGTGCAATTCTTGCTTTTCAAGCAGCCATGGCAGCTTATATTTTCAATCACCTGCAGCAATCGGAAAAGCAAAAGTGCGTACGCCTGCTCAGACCCTGATGTGGCACCAAGCACTTTTTTGCATATGCTTACTTAACGATCAAATCTGTGTGTACGCACCCTTTGTAAATGAGGCACCTATGTGCACATGTAAAATTGCATTGTCAAACTCCTGTTGAGGAACAACAGCATACAAAGTTCTGTTAGATAGTGAACTATGGATAAATCAGGCTCTGTTAGGCATGCCGGTTCATGTTAGGAACATAGCTGTTAACGGTTTTACTAAATTTGTACTAAATCTTAATAGTGTAACACTAAAATTATTTTACACTACAACCAAATTATCTGTCTATGGGATTCAAGTTTACCTACTGCATACACAGTTAATGTTATTAGAAAAATAGGTTAAAGATTTAATTTTAAAAGTAAAAAAAATCTATAACAAACACAACAGATGAACTTTTGTCATTTTATTTAGCAAAAGAGAAGGGGGCATTTTATGCAGTAAGCACACAAGCTCCTCCAACACCCTTGATCTTCTCCTCAGCTCGTCTGCTGAAGAACTTGGCCTTCACGATGACCGGCTGCTTGGGCAGTTTTCCTTTACCCAAAACTTTGAAATAGCCCTGAAAAACAGCAAACACATTCAAATTAATAAAACATCAACATTTATACAGGTGATGCAGCAATGTTGATACGTTTGAATGAAATTTTATCACTCAGAAATAAGAGAATTAAAACATCATCCATCCATTAACAAATATAGAGACAGTGAGGGCTAACCCTGTCAAACTAACCCTGACTTACACCACAGAAACAGTTTCCAACAGTTTAAATTGTTTAATCACCCTTAGGCTATTCAAGATGTAGGTGTGACAGTGTGAGGTGTGTTTCTCTAGTAGAACAATAAAGCAGAGTTTTTTTTTTGCTGAAATCATGGTCCTCAGAAACAGGCAACACAAAACTATTATTAGGCAAGGTCCATGATCTCTGAAAGCCAATGTTGACATTTGAAATCACCTAAACCTCACACTCCTACCCCAATAGAATCTGGACCTTCATTTGATAGACCCACCCCACACATGTGCAACCCAGGCAACGATGTTGGTTAGTAGACACGTAGCCAATCAGCAATAAGGTGCAAGTGTGTTTTTGTAGTCGGCCAGACTCCCTTTTCCAAAGCGTTTTTCAGAAATCATTCACTCCACCATTAAATGATAAATAAAACTTGCTGCATGTTTTCGCATCTTTCTCTGACACTTTAAAATGTTTTTTGCATTTAAAATGATTGCGGCATTTGTGCAACTCTCACTCTGCTCTGGTTACTATGTGATCATGTCAAAGACCTCATTGTTTGGTAAAATTTATTCTGCCACTTCACTTGCTCGGCCAAACAACGAAAGAGTTTTTTTGCCATTTTCGGACTAATAATTTCAGTTGCCAAACTAAAAATTAAGCACATTTCTTTAATAGCAGTATTAGTTTGATCTAATTATAATCCTACATATGGTCAATCCAATGTATTGTAAGTGTTATCAAACAAGCCCATATAAGTTATATTATAATAGCATTTATTCTATATATTTCAACCCATATACATATATACACAAATAATAAAAAAAGTTTTTCTGCTAAGCTGATTCACTAAAACAAAATTGTTAAAAAGCACTACAGAAAAACATTTGAACTAACTGAATGTGTCATCAGGGAAAGTGTAGATTACTATTGCGTTGTCTGTATTTGCTTTTTGAGCTTTCAAAGATATGAAACCTGAGGAACCTGCAAAATATAAAATCACCAAAGACCACAGCTTTAGCAGAAATCTGTACTCAACACTATACTCAGTCACCTACATCTTGGATGGCCTGATGAGGACAAAAACGGACAGCAAATTCTCATTGCTTAGTGTACTAAACCCTTAAGTCAAAAACCTAGTCTTGGTCAGATGAAGCCACATCAGATCCATGATCACCCTTCAGTCAAAGCATCATAAAAATGCTTCAGAGAGCAATACTCCCCTTAAACTTTAAATGGAAATCAAATAAACAAAGTTGTCTTGCCCATCTGGCATTTGCCAGAATTGCTAGATGGACAATCTGCACATGCAGACGGGTACATTTGTAGGAATAACCAACAAAGCATTGATTCTTTGTAGAATATGAATACAATGTCATTATAGCTGTAAGCCAGTAGAGAGCACCAAAACAAAAGAGTTTATTATTTGCAATATTTATGCACTCCTAATGACTTAATTTGGAGAATTGTCAAGCCAATTTTAACACTGATTTTTAAATAGTTGCATCTCGGTCAAATATTGTCCTATAACAAACCATACAATGGAAAACTTATTTATTCAACTCTCAGATGATGTATAAATCTCAATTTCAGAAAATTGACCCAGTAGACTGGCTTTGTGGTCAAAGGTCAGAATTAAAGAACTCCCTCAGACATTAAAACCAAAACATGTATGTTTTACAGGAATGCAAGTTTAGTTTTGTGTAATGTATTAAATCACAAGTTATAATAGCATTAGTAAAAGTATTTGTGAGATTAGGAGGAAGAGGACACTTACAGCTTGGACGACATCAATGATGGGTGCAGGTCCATCAGGTTTCTTGCTGTAATTCACTCTTGTCTGCTCACTGACCAGCGTCCACAGTTTATCCAGATTAATTGTGGGGCAGAAGAGAGCGTTTTTCTTAAGATGATAGTGCCTCATACCAACTTTACCAAAATAACCTGGATGACTGCAAGAAAAAAAGCCTCATTCAGAAACATCACAACAAATATACAATGCCAAGTATTAAACAATGTTGGTTGTAAAATGAGAAATCTTTTATCAACACTGGAGGCATAAAATCAAGCTGTAGTATTTTTCTCTCACTTGTTCAGTGGGTCAGTTTTTTAGACACGTGAACACAACATTCAGAGCCCACCGTATTTTATACTCGTTTAACATTTCGCAGATCTTATACCTTTATACACAAAGTGCTTTTAAAATATCACAGGTTTACAAAACTGAATCTAAAAGTGAAATCTAAAGGCTTTTACAATAATATTAACGTTAGTTATTATAACTTACTGACAAAGACTGTATTAACGTTAGGTCGCGTGTTTTGTTCACCATGGTAAAATTGCAGTGTAACGCCAGGGCTGCTTCATTTACAGATCATATTAAACTTGTGTTTACTTATTAACTAAATAATACTGAATGAATATTTACTCACTATTTATCAAAGTTGATTCGGTGATGATGCATGCCACCGGCATTACCGCGACCTCCAGGATGCTTCCTGTGTTTGCCTGTTTAGAAATAAAATTATTAAGAGATGATACGTCACCAAACAAAAAATATACACACATCACTGAAATCCATGCGCGACTACTGACCGATGCGGCCGTGCCCGTGGCTGACGTGACCGCGCAGCTTCCTAGTCTTGCTTTTCTTGGTCGGCTGTGTAAAGATTTACACAACAAATTTTCTCAGTTATTTCTTATGGTATTGTTAATTCTGTAGGTACATTTCATAAACAGTAAATGCAGATCAGACACCACTGTAGTGACACACTAAAGGCGCGAGCGCCGCTACATCTCAACAATTCGACAAATTTATCTTTAACACTGCAAACACATGCACAATATAAACTGACAATTGCCCAAGAACACTCTTTGAGCTAAAACAATACATGAAAACGCTGTTTTGGTGAGATATATTAAAGGATTGAATGAGATTAACATTTAACAAAAGCCAGAGAACTCAACATGAACACCTACCATCACGGCGGAGAACGCAAAGAGGAAGTCATCACTGAAATATCGCGAGATAACGTGTGTGGTTCATTGAGCGAGACTCCAGCGCGAGCGCGCCGCCAGAAGACGGGAGGATTAAACTACACTATATTAAATACAACTTTCGTAAACTTTCCCCAAAGACTGGTGATTATTAAGATAAATGTATTTTGTATAATACAATTATATCCTTTATTAAAATAAGCTGTAGCAAACTATTTAAGTGTGCTAATTAGATAAGTAATACATTTTTGTCGCAGGACACAATATGCTGGGCACATTTCATTAATGCATTAGATAGACTCCACAATAACTTATAAAGGTGTCTATTTTTGATGAATAAAATTAGCTTATTTTATATTGAATATTTCTCATCAGCTGTTTCATCAAATCAAGATCAGGTAAAACGCTAACGTTTGGCTACTGTGTTGAAAAAAAACCTGTCCCATTAAAAACATCCTCGAGGCACCACTGACATGCATTGACATGATTTTCCATAGCCTAATACATTTTCTTAAAAGGATTTTCTTGGCAAATGCATTTACAAAATTATATATTAGGCCTAAATATACTGTAGATATTTAGACATTTTTAGCAGTAGTTGTTGCACTTTGGCAGCAGTTGCATTTTACCTTTTATGTTTGGCCCACTCAGTTTCACATTACTCCTGAGAAGTAGATCTGGAGTTTTCGTAAGGAATTACTTTCTAATTTGTCCAGATTAGCTTTCATTGCACCACTGACATTAAAGGGATAGGTCAACTTAAAATGAAAATTCTGTCATCATTTACTCATCCTCATGTTGTTCTAAACCTTTATGAATTTCTTTTTTTCCTGATGAACACAAAAGAAGATATTTTGAGAAATGATGGTAAACACACAGCAGATAGTGACTATTGACTTCCATAGTAGGAATAAAACATATGATGTAATTTAATGGGTACCGTCAATTGTGTGCTTACCGTCATTTATCAAAACATTTTCTTCATAATTTATCACAATACTTCCAAAATATTTTTTCCTACAGAAGTCAATGGCCACTATCTGCTGTGTGTTTATCCATAATTTCTCAAAATATCTTCTTTTGTGTTCATCAGAATTTTTTAATTAAATTTGTAACATTTTTCTAAACTGATCATCTTAACTTGAAGTTATCCAGAACATTACACGAGGGTTAGGAAAAGGTTTTTAAACCATGCCATTGTCATATACAAACATTAAAGACAGAACAAAACATTTTTAAAGCTTATTTGTGAAATATCATATATAAACGCATACTCGTTTAAACCTTTAAACTCTAAGGATCGCTACCTACCCCAACTTAATTGGTCAAATTACAGTTGTGACCTGGTAATTTTTATAATCGACTGTGATATGTAGTTTAGCTGCGCAGAGAAAACTAGTTATAATCATCACAGGACTGCCAGTGTGCCCCACCCTCAAATAAACTTCTATGCTGATTGGACATTATACTGCTCGAACACACCGGAAGTAAAGATGCTGCTTTTATGGATGCGGGAGGCAGGTGCGTGTGTTCAGCTCGAGGCAGATACAGTTAACACAGCTCTCAGAGTGAATTTATGTTAGACTTAAATTAAAAGATTAATATAAAAATTCGAGTAAAATGAGCTTTTCTACATTTCAAAAGCTGACTATAGTGGCATGTGTGGTGTTATGCGTCGCTCTTCTGTTGCCAAAAATGCTTTTATCTCGAGGAAAGCGGGACGCGCCGCAGACCGAAGGTAACGCATCAGCTTTTATTTTTATTAAAGACATATTCATTTCATTCTATCATTACACACTTTCTGTTTAAATAAACATTACAATAAATGTTTAATATTCTCCATCATATGATAGATTTTTGACAGATCATATTCTGTTGGTATTTTATTTTTCCTAAATCTAAAGTTAATGAAAAAATGCGTATAACGTTAGCATACGAGTACAAAAGAAGTACAGAATCACAACATTAATATATCACGTTACTACTCATTATGTGTTTTTTAAAACACATTTACACACAGCTTTAAGTTAAATGAATAATGTTGTGGCATAATTTAATATTAAACATTTAATGTTAAGTCAGATGTTGTTTTAAGGCTAAATCACAGTGATCAGATAAAAGCTTTAACTTACAGTATATAATGTGTTATGGGTTAAGATGGGTTGCATGCATTACATGCGTTATGTGTTGGTTAAGATGTGTTATGGGTTGAGTAAGTGTTGTAAGTTAGTCCTACCAAAAAGTGTGTGTACACACCAAGTTGTCATTAAAAGGGAGACTTCTGTGTGTTGTTTGTGTAGTAACGTGATGACTGTTACATTTAATTCTGCCATTTATGCATGTTTATTCTGATTATTTTGATTGGATTTTTTTCTATGGTTAGATTACAGAGTAACATTGTGACTGGTCATCATCATGTCTTATCCAGGGCTTCACATGTGTCACTGCTGAGCAATGAAATTGGCGGCCCAAATGATCATCATCAATACTAAAATGTTTGAAATAAGAAGCTCAATTACTTGTTAGTCACGGTTTACAAAAATCTGTCTTTTAAGATTAATAACTGCAGAGACATGATTTATTGGACAGTTTTAACTCTCTTTATCCAGACTTACACGTTTATATGGCAATAACAGCATATACTTGTTAGTGTTAACATTGTTTAAGGACTTTACACAGAAAAGACACCTTTTGAGAGAGGTTGCAACTTGAAATTTCTGTGGGAATCTTTTTGCTGTGTAAACAATCTTTACAGTACTAAACATCAGAGATTAGACTCACTAAACTGAATCTGAGCCCTGTCTGATAAACAAATACACACATATTCACAACAGCGTAACTATCACATAACAAACAAAAAATCATAACTGTCCTTGAAGTTGGAAAAACAGATGCAGGTATTGTTAAGTCACACATGTAATGTACACTACAATATTATTTCACAAAGAATCATTTAACATATTACACCAAGATTGCTAAATTCAAAGTCTTATTACATTTAAAAAGTAAAATGATTTTAGAGTACAAATTTAATTTAATGGCAATTAAAACCAATCAAGAAAGAGTTTTTTTGTTTTGTTTAGTTGTATACACATGCTACTATGTTAATATTTTTATATTTTGTTCTGATGTCACAAGTATTTCTTAAAAAGTTAAAATCATGTTAGTAGAAGTATAGTTTTATCTTGTTTTTCTGCGAGTTTATACATTTGCTTTATCAAAGTTCAACTGGAAATATCTTTGTTAATTTATGGTAAATTTGTGGTTACCATTGTATACAATTTAGCCAAAACATGCAAGTTAGGCAAATTGGAAATGTCAAATTGTCCCTCCCCCAATCTGTCCCTTCTCTGGGTGAACTTGTCTGAATAAACTTGTGTATTAACTGGTTCTCGCCATGAATATAGCCATTGGTGCTGGAATGGCATAAAGAATAAATAATAAAGAAAGAAAGACACAATTTACTCGGTCACCTGACTCATTGCTGCTGTACTGCAAGAGTGATGTGAGAGCAAATAACTCCTTATGCTTTTGATGTCACTGAGACAGTTCAGGATGAATACATGTACCATTACATCTGCTAGCTGAATGTGTTGTGTGTGTCTGGATTAAGATGTGTCATGAGTTAAGATCAGTGAAAGAAGAGTTAGCACATGGATGAAAAAATAAAAACAGTAAAATGCCGCAAATCTTTATCCACATACATGAAACGTTTATTTGAGATTTTACAAAAAAAATTTCTGTACAGTTTATAAATATACAATGAAGGCTAATAATACTAATCCTTATTCCCATGTTGTTGTGACAAACCCAAACTGGGTTTCCAGAACCCCTGGTGGTTTGCAAGGAAATTGCAGTGGGTTTGTGAGTTGATGAAAAACAATAACTTACTTAGGCCTGCAATTAAATCATAAAATGTAAAAAAAAAGAAATTAAGCACTTACTAACAAAATAATATAAATTGCATGTGTCTATTCTGAATGCCATGTGACCATTTTATCAGAAAACTTAAATGCAAAATGGACGTTTTATGCAAGAAAATTTCCAAATAAAGGTCCAATAACAGGCAATAATAGCACTAACTATGTAAAATACTACATAAACTTTAAAACAGATAAAAATAAATGTTTTTAAAGATGCACGTGTAAAGTATTTAACTATTAACTTTAAAGGGTGATGAATCGGCTGTTTATGTTTTATACTGTTTTCTGAGGTCTACATATGACATTCGCATGGTTTTTATATTCAAAAGACATTAAAATCAATAAGTTGTAGGCTATTTGTACCCTGGTTTTGAGGCTAGCTCGAGAAATGCGCGGTTTTGATTGATGGGTGGGCTGCATTGAAGACCTAGATGTAAACACCCACTGCTTTGATTGGATAGCTTTATGCACTGTCATTGTATGTGAGGAATTGTTTTGAAAACCTTAATGTGTAAAAAGCCACAAAAGGTTCTGGGAGATGAAACACATAAATGACAATGCATATGGTGTAACAGCAACAAAGCTTCAAAACCGACGTGACAAAATTACTGTATACAGGACAGTAATCATGCATTAGAATCTAAACCTTATGACGGTAACAATTTACTTTTAACTAGTTTCTTATTAGCTTACATATTGGCTGTTTATTAGTGCTTATTAAGGACATATTAATGGCTTGTTCTGCATGAACATATTGTACATCCCTTAACTCAATCCAATACCTAAACCTAACTACCTTATTAACTATTAATTAGCAGTAAATTCTGAGTTTACTGAGGCAAAAGTCAGGGTTAATAAAGTGTTACCCTTATCACTAACTTTGTGTATTTCTAATGTGCTTGTGAGGTTGCTCATATTAACACATAACGTTACATTTATGTGAAAAAAAACTTTGTTTGTTGAGTGTTGGACCTTTCAAACCCAACTTGCCTAAATTACCGTAAACAACGTAGTAAGCGGGCATCAGTATCTAAATCGTGGCTGGTAAAACCTTATCACTAACTTTGTATATTTCTAACATTATATTACAGTTATATTATGTTGAGTGTTGGAACTTTATTAAACGTTCAATGTTTTTAGTAAAAGCAACGAGGACGTTTTTTAGTTCTAAACTCGCAGGATGTCCGTTATGACCTCTTATATAAAAAAAATCTAGTTAAAATTGATTCATTGATTCACAGCTGCTTTAAAATCGCTGAGGGAACTTTAAATAAATTATTATGGGTCAAGAGGGTTTGACTTACAACATTTTTTTTGAAAACGTCTGCCCTAAAAAAACATGTAAACAAATATGTCAATATATGTAACGTATATAGTGAATATATGTATTTATAATTATTTCCTGTGTTTCTGGTGAAGGCCCTGCCGGACATTTTCCTCCTATGCCGCACAGAGCGCCTGTCTCCGATGAGCAGCATCGTTCTGGCCGACAGTTCTCCAGAGCTCATAATACTGAAGCCATCGCTCGGGCTAAAGGTGCAGGTACAGGTGCGGGCACTGGAGGAAAGTCGAACCTTGCTGGACAGGTCATTCCTATATATGGCTTTGGGATATTTTTGTACATCCTTTATATTCTGTTCAAGGTGAGACGTCACTTCTGGAATTCCTGTTTTTTTAACATATATTTTTATTATTCAAAGCCAAATGTTAATATTTGTACAGAGATTATATTTAACATTTCATTCCTGTTTGTTTTAATTGGTTTACTTTCATGATACTAGAAGTACTTGTTTGTGTTTTTTCAAAGATCACATCCAGAGGCAAAACAACTAAACCCCCAGAGAGCAGATTTTCTGCCGTCAGATCACAAAACATGAAGAGGAAAATTAGTGAGTGTTTGTCTGTTGTTGTCTGTCTATTTGATTTCCTAGTTTTTCGATTCTACTTTATCTAACCTCCCTTTTTCTGATTTGTGCAAGAACCCGCGGGTCAGGTTGGGGCGGTTAAAGAAATTGCAACTTTATTGCGCGACGGGTCATTTAAAACAAAATAAAAAAACTTGTATGTTGCTTCGAATTTATAGCCTATATAAAATATTTGGGAATATATATTTTTTTCATATTTTATTAGGTTCTTTGTTAAGGTTAAATTACGTAGGCCTACGTGGCAATGTAACTTCCCAAACCTTTGGCCCGCTGCCAGCTACAACAACAAAACAAACTGAGAAATAAAAGATGAAAGACGATCTGTGGGAGAAATTAAGGTAGTTAATAGATTAATTTGTTAATAGATAATAAAAACGCTGCTTTGTAAATGTTGAAAATGTTTATCATTATCCTATCTCTATATTAATATGACCATGCTGGTTTCTATGCATCATTAGCATATGTTATTGCCGCTTTACAGGGCGATGTAATCTAATAGCTGTTTCCAGCACTTTATAGCACTTTTAGGCTGACATAAATCCTCTTGAGTCTTTTCATTTACATTACAAATGCTTAGCTCTTTCGCCGCCATTGACGAGATATCTCGTCAATTAAGAGGAAACGCTTCCCCGCCAATTACGAGATTTTCCGTCTTTCCGCACTTCCGCAAATTATACAACCCAGAAGTAGCGCCTCATGTGAAAGAGAAAGAACTCCATGTATGTTTTAAAGATCGCTCTGCATCTGATCTCTATCAAAAGTCCTTAGCAAAAATGGAATTATCTCAGCTTTTTGCTCAAAATTTGGTGTTTTTGAAGAAACCTGCCCATGTTTGAGAGGTGATTACAAGAGAAATAATGAAGGTAGGATGAAACGTTTTTTATTGTTTGAAAGCAGAGGGTCTGTTCTTTCATCTGATATATTGTTTGTTTATATATTTAAAGAAGAACATTTTCTGGAAGGCATTAAACTTTTGTGAAAATCATGAAAAATGCTGGCGCTGGCTGGCAACTTTTTTTTAAAACGCTGGCGGGGAAAGAGTTAGTATGTCTATTTTAATGGTCGCGGGTGCGGGTTGTAAAAATAGATACATTGGTAAATATTTCATAAGCGGGACCCGCGGGTTGGAAAAAAACGCTATGTGAAGGGAGGTTTAACACTGTATATGTTATTTAGTACATATTTTACACAGCTCAGTGTAGTTTTTGATACGCTTTAGCCATTATTTAAACTAAGGTAATCATTTGTTATTTATTTTGCCTGTTATCAGAATTAATCTACTCTAAAAGGACTCTGTTGTTATTAATGCTGTGTGAAAGTTTACCGAAAGTTATTTTTGTTCCACAAAAGCCGTTTGTTTATGTTGTTACTTACAAACAGCACTTTATTTGGCATTATACTTGGTGCTGTCTCATTCACTCTTAGATTTTGAGTTGTTTGTTTGAGTTGCTCTCTCTCTCTCTCTCTCCCTCCCTCTCTATTTCTCAGCTGATTTTGAGTTGGCTCAACTGCAGGACAGATTGAATGAAACAAAGGATGTGATTGAAACGATTATTTCTTCAGCGAGTGTCTGCTCACACAGGTCTGGATATCTCAGTTTTTGTGTCTTTATTAAGTTTATACAGCTGCATAAAAAGTATGTGAACCTTTTTATTATCAATTTCTGCATACATTTGTCTAAGTAACAATAATAAGCAAAACCTCACATACTGCTTAATCCTTCTAAACCTTGCATGAATTTGTTTTAATGGTTTGTGTCATTTGTTGCCAAATGAGTGTCATCCCTTTTCAACAAAGTATATCTTCAATATATCCTAAAATGTGAACTGTAATAGTGCAATACCAGACCTTATGAAAGTGATGGATTTTGTGTATTCAAAACAATGTAATTGTAACTACATCAACAGTAGGGTATGCACTTATGACAGTCAATGGTAAATATTTTTGACAGTACCTGGATATGTACAGACTCACTGACCATAGGGAAATTTCAAGTGTGTGTACCTTCACATTCTCATGGCAATCACTGAATATTTGTGCAGATTAATTAATTTAACTGATTCAATTAATTGGTCAACAAATAAAAACCTAAGAATTATTCGTTTTTGTCCCTGTTTCTGTCATGTGTGAGGGAGGACAGAACCTAATTGCAGACAAAAGACTTTATTAAATAACAGAAAATACCCTCGATGGGGAAAACAAAGGCATTAATCCAAATAATATAACATAACACATGACACTTAGTGAGGCAGGACGAGACAAGAACACACAACGGCGTCAAAAGATGCACAACGATCCAGCGCAAGACAGCAGACACAGTGGCATTAAATAGGGGCAAATAAACTAGGGAATGAGGCCATACAGGTGCAGGATGAATAATTAACAAGAAAACAAGGGGGCGAGGTCAAGACTTAAAGGGATAGTTTACTTTAAAATGAAAACTCTGTCATCATTTACTCATCATCATGTTGTTTTAAACCTGTATGAATTTCTTTATTCTGATGAACACCATTGAAGATATTTTGAGAAATTATGGTAAACACACAGCAGTAAGTGACCATTTACTTCCATAGTAGGAATAAAAAAGTATGATGGAATTTAATGGGTACCATCAACTGTGTGCTTACCATCATTTATCAAAATATTTTCTTAGTCATTTATCACAATACTCCAAAGATATTTTTTCCTACTATGTGTACATTTTGTCTAAGTTTTGTTCATGTTTGAAATATGGTGCAGTGTTGGTGCTGTATCAGGAAATGAGGAACAGAAGTTACTGCACCAGCTGAAGGAGATCACACGTGTCATGCAGGAGGGGCAACTCGTGGATGAAATGCCACCAAACACTGATGACCAATCCTATGCCCATGACTTGAACGGTGCTGCAAAAGCTTCATTTGTTTTATACTCTTATAATACCAACAATGCCATTGTTTACTGTAAAACAGTTTTATAACAAGCAGTCTTATTTTGACAGATTTTGCGGAAGACAGTGAGAATGATGTGAATCAGCATTTTTGTTGCGTTCATTCACCTGACTTGAGATCAAACGCGGAGATGCAAGAGGCGTGTGAAGAGGAGACGTGTGTGGACAAGACAGAAGAAGAGCCCATCACTGAACTCAATGATGAGAAGACGATAGACGACATGTCTCTGTCTGACTCCATGAAACAACAATGTCAAACAGGAAGTGACACAACCCTCCACTCAGTTTCAGATAACAACACCATCAGACAGAGGAACAGAAAATCTGTTAAATAAAGGACATCATGTATAATATCAATAGAGATGTCAGACTAAATATGATGCTTGTTTAGATTGCAGCACACACCTTTCTCTTTTTATTGTTATTTTAAACTACACAATAGATCATGTTTGATGACAGATCAGCTTTATTAGAACAAACAGAGAAATAGAAAAGTGGTTCATGTTGACACATCGCTCTCAAATGAAATATACGTCACACCAGCTGTGTCAACTTTATTTAAAAGCATTATGTACTGATCTTTAAATGTATGCTCATCCTTATCCCACCTACAGCCAGAGGCTGCAACAACCAGAAGCTATGGAAAAATATGAGCTGGGTGTCTTTAATAAACTTTTAATATTTCAACTGCCTGCCTGGGTCTTGTATAATCTTATTACTCACCATATTCAAGCCATATTCATCCTCTGTTTAAATACAGCAGCACAATCAAATGAATCTAATCACCAAAATGCATAGCTGATATCTTCTTCCTTTATTACTTTACGCCATTCCAACATCTATGGTTATATTCATGGTGAGAACCAGTTAATTCATACACAAGTTTTATTCAAGTTGATCCATACACAGGTTGAGTAAACCCACACTCAAAAAGGAAGGTAGAACATGCAAACTCCATATCTGATATCAAAAACTTACTACTAAATTCAGACCGAAAACTTCTAAATGTAACAATTCAACTTTTGATGGATGTACTTAATCTGGGTTTATCATTTGAATGCGACATTTCAAATACTTGTGAAAGTGCGTTTTTCGTTTATGTGAAAACTACATGTTCTCTGGGTGAAATACTGTTACTGACTTCACATTTAAAAAGGTCATATTTCTTTGTTTAGATTCTGCTTCTTCAAGTATAGATGACCTTCTCGGTAGTCAGGTGAAATCACGTAGTGCAGAAGTACTCAAGAGGTTTATTAAGACTGATTGAACTGCTTTTAAAAATATAGCACAGTGCAACTTTACCCATATTCCTGGAACAGTAAAACATCATGTGTGGTATATATATAAATTTCCTGCAGTGTTGAGTGTAACTAGTTACGAAGTAATTTACAATGGTGGATTTAACATCAACATATAGGGGTGGTTTCCCAGACAGGGATCTTAAGCCAGGACTAGGCCTTAGTTTAATTAGAAAATATAACTAGTTTTAACAAACATGCCTTACTAAAAACATTGTGTGCATTTTGAGGTTAAGGGCACTTGTGGTTTTTTCAGATATGTCAGTGCAAGTTGCTTTCAGTTTGGACAGCTCTAGCATTTATTTTAGTCTAATCCCTGTCCAGGAAACCGCCCCTTAAAGTCTAAGGTTAAAATGCATTTTTTTATGTATCCTTTTTGTGAGTTAATAAAGAATAATAATAACACTCGTGTGTCGTTTACAATTTTCACTATTAACTGGTTATTAGATATTGGATTTTTATTTGTACTTAAAACTTATTCTGGCAAAACCTCATTCAACATCCTTAATATCCTACCCAATTTCTACCAATACTTAAACTTAACAGCTAAATAGTATATTGAGGCAAAGTATAGTGAAAATTGGACCTTAAAAAGTGTGATCAGAATAATTTATGTACACCTGCATGTTAAGTGAACACCTGCTCTCTTTATTAAGGGCCCTTCCAGAAGTCTGTTAACAAATTGTACATATACTAAGGTCACTAAGAAAGTGAATTCCCATGACATGTTCTTGGGTTACGAGTTCTCAGAGTCAACATAATATTTTTATGAGCAATTAAAATACATTTTCCAATCAAAAAATGTATTGCTTAAAAAAACTATAGTAGACTATATAAGTTGCAAAACCCTTTAAGTGCATTTGACATGTTTTCTTGTAAATTAGCATTTTTTTTATTAGACTCTTAATAAATTATGCCAACAAACCAGTATTTCTGAATGGCCTGAGGCCGGGATTGAGCGGTTATGAAGCGAACGTATTCGATGAACGTATAATACGTGCCGAAAGCACTCAATTAATATCATCAATCATCATCTCATTTTTGACAGAGGTGCATGGCATTTAAGGGGTTTGCATCTGAGCTCCTTCATTTATTATTAAAAAACACACAATCACACATAGAAAGAAAACAAAATGACTTTTTTTCTCTTTATTAATCAAAGAGTTTCACTGAATAATATGTAATCTGTGATGGGAAACGTGTCTTATTCTAGTTCAGAAATCCAAAGCTAATCTTATTAACTGAATTGATAATAAAGAAGTGATAGAGAGAAGAGTTGAGTCGATGACTCAGTGTTCCATGGGTTCATCAGGTACAGCAGGAGCGGCTTCATCTGCTGGCTGTGCTACCTGTCATCAGCAAATATCATCATCAGCTGTTATTAACACTACTATACTCATTACATTTTAACTTGGTACACAAGCGCTAGTACTGTTGACATTTCTAATGGTAAATGCTCCTGTATTAAATGTCTCACCCTTCTTTGGGGTCTCTCTTCCAGACCCTCAAGAAAGCGAGCCACATCAGCATCATCATAAATGGTGAACTCCATCTCCTTTCCCACAATCCCAATAGACACATTCTAGAGAAAGACAATGGTTGTTTGAGCAATCAGGAACCAATGAGAGTAGGTTAAAGGGGATGAAATAACAAACCTTTGTGGTCAGATCCTGTTCGGCAGGTAGAGTTTCACGCAGCGCACGGAGACCATGCTGAACCAGATCATTCAGATTGCCTGACAACCATAAGACATGTCTGCATTAGCATGTTTAAGGCATAGAGTATTGAAATAATGCTTTTAGTTAGAAGACATAAATGTACAATCAAGGAATGAATCCATGTGTCTCTCCAGGTATGTGCGGGCCGACTGCGAGCGAGCGCCGATCGACATGGCTTTACAGTCAAAGTAATTTGCTGAAGGGCATGTCTGGAAGATGTGCGGCCCCATTTCCTTAAATTCAGAAATATTGAAAACAGTTCAGCATACGGTGTTACTCACATAAATGACATAACCATCAATCTCTGTACTTACATCATAACCTGCAATCAGCAGCCCGACTCCATACGGCCGTCTGCCGTAGCGCTGGGTGGGAATCTGAGTTTCTACAATGTTCGCTCAAGAAAAATGATGGCTATTCTTAACACAGTTAAACTGAACACAAATGCACAAACAACATGAAGTAAAAGTGACGAACAAAAGGATACTGCTTCCAATGAGCGAGACCAGCCTAGACACAGGTAGAGGTCTATCAAAAACAAACCTAGAATCCAGACACTCCTGACGCATGAAGTTGCTATAAAGTAAAAGAGAATAAACTGTTAAAGACATTTTCATGTTTTTGTCTGTAAAACTGCTTTCTTTACCGACTTAGCATAAGTTGAAGAAACCTTTTGACTGGAAACATAAACATAATTCAGTCTTTCAAACTAGTGTAAAAGTAAATAAGTAGAAATGGTTTGAATAATTTTTACAGTTACTGAGATAAATGTGGCATTGGAGAGAGAGAGAGACGTTATTTGCGTCTTTATCGATTTTAACGGTCCCAAGTAGCAGGAAATACCTCACAACATATATCAAGCAAACAGATTGAATGTTTCTCACTTACCAGAGGAGTCTGGCATCTGCAGTCAGTCCTGCAATAGAAATGCCAACATGATTGTCCACATGAAGGATCTTCTTCTGATGGGCAGCAAGTTCAGACTGAGCCCTCTAAGAGACAACAAATCATACATAATTACAAATCGTACACATTTTAATGATAACAGAAACTTTCATATATGTATGATGATTTATGTCCATGGTTTTATGGCGTGTGCTGTGTAGTTCAGTGTAAAAGTGTTGGGTTTTATGGTGCGTGTGTAGTCAATATATTAATCTCCCAAGGTTTTTTTTCCTCCTAGGACTTTTTTCACTCCTGACTAAAAAAGTCGGGAGGTTTTTCAACCCCGAGGAGTCAGTTAGCACCCTCTTCTATACGCTACATTATTAATACCCTCGCTTGTACAGTTTATTCATAGCCGCTGTATTTTGTTACTTATGTTGTCTGTCGATTTTTTCTGTGTTTTCCCCTGCTTCTATTAATGTAAAGCTGCCTTGAAACAATTACCAATTGTGATAATAAAATTTAATTGAATAGTGTAGTTCAGTGTAAAAGTTTTGGGTTTTATGGTGCGTGTGTAGTGTAGTTCAGTGTAAAAGTGTTGGGTTTTGCAGCGCTTATGTCATGTAGATTACCTTCAGGGCCACAAGTACAGCATGAGTGCGTGATTTGAGTCCTACAGTGGCTGAGCCCTGTTTCACTGCTTCCATAGCATACTCAATCTGATGAATACGACCCTGAATGCACAGTAACACAAGACACAATAAATCATATTATAAATATGATTTATAAAATGATAAATGACAGATAAATGACAACACACGTGTGTTTACATTCAGTGGTGTCACAAACTCAGTCAGCTTTTAAAGAGTGTCTTTAATGTTTACCTGAGGACTCCACACAGTCACATCATTGTCATACTGGTTTCGAAACTGTGAAAAGAAATAAATGAAAACTGTAACTTCAATCACATATAACTCTGAATTAGTGTTAAATCTTGGACTCGCGTCATCGTGCATCACTCGCGGATATACAAAATGGGTAAAAGGGTGGGTGAAGCTGAGGTGGCTGGTTGCTGAGACCACGCCCACCTAGCTTGACTCTAGTGACAGCAGTGGCTGTTCAACCATCACTCAAGTGTCCACACTCTTAATTATGCAGAACTTAACTTAAATATCACTCACATGCAAAGTAGCAGCATTATAAACGCTATTCCAGAAAATGTCTATAGGAATATTTATATCACTGTTCTTCAAATTGTTTCAAGTATTTTCAAGAAAATAAAGAATATTTGGAATGATTTTGTTTAACAGGTGTTTTTTTTAAATGCAAGTTATAAACGACTCATAATGATTTTAGATTGATAAGGATTTCCTACTGACCAAATGCCGTAGTACACGCACAAGCTGTGCATGAGAAACGGAATCGATTCAAAATTGATTCTGAATCGATTTCAGAGGCATTTTTAATGGGACACGCGATTAATCATTGCAGCCCTATTAAAAAGGTTGCCGGTAGCTGTTCATCTGGTCCACTGAACATAAAGGAACAGTATGTAGGATTGTGGTCAAAACTGGTACTGCAATCTCACAACTGGTGGCCAATACACAACATGACAACCAGTTGAGGGCTACAACTCCACTTTTTAAATGACAATATCCTGGCCAGACCACTGTTGTCAGTGATATAAGTATTTGAAATGAAAATGATTTCTTAATGTCTAGTGGCATATCAGGGCCATTTTATGATTTTATGATTTTATATATTGATATAAATTTCTTACATATTGTTCCTTTAATGGAGACAATAACACAGCATATTAATAACATTTCTGTGCAGAGTTAATCTTGATATACATTAAACTCTTGACCCTGATGAGAGTATTGTAAAATTTCAGAATTAGAATTTAAAATTGCCAATTGTCTTGACAAACGATGAACAAAATGTATATACAATTACATTTGAATTATTATTTTAAATAAGTGACACTTAAATCTTTCTTTTTTTGGTGGGCCAGTATAAAACAATTATTTGCGTTGAGCCTGACTTAGTATTTTTTTCATTTTTACTATAAAGCAACTTTAATTTCACCTACAGAGATGTTTAACACTAAATAAACACGGAATTATCATTAATAGAATAGCACACAATTTATTTTTTTTCAGTTCATCAAATACTACCATGATTCACACTTACAATTTTATCTTAAATATTAAAAAAACGAATTATTGTTATATAGTTTGAGCAGACTAACCCAAAGCCTGACTTGAGTTCAATAATAAATCTCTCTTATTCAATATTTTACTATTATATTATCTCTACTGATTAACTTTTTTTTAAACACAGTTGGTTTAGTGATTAGATGTAAAGTGATGCTAAATGTGATGAGATGTGATGTATGGTTTAGTAAATCAGTGAAAAATTTGATGATGGGATGTGATGTATGGTTTACTAAAGCAGTGGTGATAAATGTGATGAGATTTGATGGTTTATTGGATGATACTGAATTAATGTTTTATGTTCTAAGGAAACATGAAATCGAAACTTACGGCCTTAACCGATACAAATAACCAAAAAGACATCCATTGAGCAATATTGAAAAGAAAACTTGACTAATTACACAAACAGGCGATTGTATATTGACAAACGCCAGGGTAAAACAGCAGTAAATAATAAACTGAGTTTTGTGTCTTATTGTGCGACTTTCATTGAAGCGAGCACGAGCATTAAGTTACGCTTACTCACGCTCACCATAAACTCACATAAATTCACTATTACAACCAAATAATCATACGCTCATACTTTCAAATCTAACTACATCATAACAACATTAAAAAAAACATTCGATCAGTTAAACTAGTAGAAGATGCTCATTTCTCACCATATTTTCTGCAAAACAGTCAACTATATGCTGGGCGCGCGATGATTCAGCTCGATTTGTATTCCTCGGTTAAGAAGACCAAACTAATCGAGCAGGTATGCGAACCATAGATAGATGCGAACTGTTTCACATCTACAGCGCCACCCGGTGTGGCGAAACTTAAACAACAGTTTATTTGTAATGCGGAATAATTATGGCCATGGCAAAATTTACAGCTGAATGGCGAACTGCTCTGACATCTGTCTTTATTACTTTATAATAAAGTGTAGAAATCCATGTAGGCTATAAACTTATCTGATGAAATGAAGGTAATCACATGAAAAATAAATAATGTATAATCCTACAACCACAACAATAATATGACAAAACATATTTGTGATATTTTAAGGCGACCAGATTTTTAAAATGAAAACCGGGGACATTTTCAATCGTCAAAATATTATTAAAATCTTATTTGTTGATTTGTTCAATGCAAAAAAAAATCTGCCAATAGGTTAAGAAAAAATTTCTTGATTTTTTTTAATTAAGTGTAAACTTATTTCAACTTTTTTTTCTTACCCTATTGGCAGATTTTTGTTGTTGTTGTTGTTCTTGTTGCTTGTTTAAAGCACAAATTCATTAAAATTTTATATTTATGGTCTAAATACTAGACTTATTTTGCACATGAAGAAAGTACATCCTGATTTAAGAATTTCTAGGTATTTGAACAGAAGTGTTTCTAAATAATTTAATTGAGCAATTTCTGTAAATATTTTTTTTTTCTTTTATACAATGCAAAGAAATTACATGCTTAAATTCAAAAGTACTACTTCAGCTAGAACAAGAACAGAAGGAATAATAACAAATGCTCAGTGCTGTGATCAGTTCACTTCATTGGTTTATTACTTTCATTTAACATAAGTAATTAGTATCTTACTCCACGATTACTTTGACTGTTTTCATATCTTATTATAACTTGATGATTACTTGATAAATGTTGAATCTAAATGTTTTGTGTGAAACTAAATATTTAACTCAAATTCAAAATGCAGATAACCAGAAGTGGCAAAATTAAAGCTTGAGGAGGTCAGTGTGTGTTTATAGCATCGTGTCAAATAAGTAACAAATAAAAACCATCTCATCCGATGAAATTGACCCTTAGACATAGATTATCATGATAAGAACTACCTAAAATAACTAGAAAATGCACTTCCAGAGGAACCGCAAAAGTGTGCTTGCTCTGGTGCGGTCACTAATGTGATTTGTGAAATGTAACATTTTAAAATGTTTTTTATCTTGTGCATCCTCACATTGGAGTCCCAAGTTCATGTTCAAAGTTTGGTTTTCAATACGTGAAAGCATCAATATCAGAGAAAGCTCTTATATACACTGACATGTAACATGTTTACTTAAAACATAAGCATTGGACTCGTGTCCATTGAAACCCGTCATTACTCCCGCTTATGATTAAGTTACAGGAGAGGGACTCGTCCACAGACTATACCCAGCAAACATTGGTGCGACCGCAACGTCGTGTCCCTGACCAAAAATAGTCGCAGTATGACGGCACAAATCGGTGAATATGTAACACAGAACATTTCATAAAAATGCATTCAGATACATTTGTACATGTCTATAGTTCTATGGGGTTGCATTTATAATTGTTACTTTAAGTCATTTGGCATGATAGTAATGATTTACATTGCAGATGTAAAATGGTAAATACTGTTCTGTCTTAAAAGCTCGAGTAAGTTTGATTAACTTCCTTTGCTTTTGTTTTGTACAAAGGAAAACCAGAACCTAATCCAAATAAAAATAAACAAGCTGTTAAAAGGACTGTGTCCTACCCAGATCCTCCTCCAAAATATAACCATTCAAAATCCAATCCAGGTAATTGCCTGGGTTTGAAAATACACTTAAACAAATGGGAGATGTTATTTGTGGTGTAAATATCATTAATTACAATTTCATTTTATTTACAGTTGAAGATCAACACAAACCAAATGAAGAAGTTGCAGATTCTACAAACAATAAAAAAGAAGGTATGGCAAACTGTAGATATGAATTGTGTAGATATGGCTTAAACAGTCTACAAATTTGTTAATATTCTAATTTGTCATATCTCCTTGTTTGTGCTAAAGATGAAGTTTTGTGTCAAACACACTTGGATGAGACGTGCCTGACTTTGTCTACCCTACATTAAGTTGTACGTTTTTGACTGCTTTGCTTAATACTACGGATAATAATCATGCTTTCAAAAAAGAATTGTATATATTTTGATATGAAACTCAAAAATGTATATAAATTGTTTTGGTGTATTTTGTTGTTTACACAGGTGATGGCACACTTCATGACAGTAAACATCAGTATCAAGATGGTGTGATTGATCCATACCCTAGATTAAGCTGTGACACTGATGCTGTGTACGTTCTACTGATGCTTTTTTTGTGCATTCCCACACTATACAAACACATTTATTTTAATATTTTAATATTTTACACTGCTAGGTATTTTTAAAAATACATTGCGCATGTGAATGTTTATTGTACTTATTGAAATTACATGCAAGGTGTCATTTGTTTCGCAGGGTCACATAATGAACAGCCATCTTACAGACAACCGAAAGAGGCATAGTATTGTTTTCTTGTGTATTGTCATAAAGAGGATTTTTTGTAATCATACAGTTATGGTGCTTTTCATTCATTAATGTGTCCTTTCTTACCTTAAATAACTTATCATTCTTTACACCTTTTGTTTTTATTGTCTATATAGTATTGTCTACAATCCCAGATTCTGGATTGATGATCCAGTACCAGTGGGCACCCCAATCCCAGAGAGCATCCATCTGAAACCAGGTGATGATGATTTACTACTAATCAGGGAATCTGCTTTACTGACGAGATACGCATGATATCGCATGCGATTTATCGTGCATCACAAGATTTCACATTAGTGGCAACACATCTTAGAGTATAAACATTTACATTTCTCTGAATCTGAGTTAATAGTTACAAATACAGAGCTTATAATGTCTGTCTTTGCAACCACAAAGACCTAAAAGTACAGCCAGCTGATTTCATAACTGTAGTATTACACTGTGAAGTGATTTACTGTTAATATTTTACACTACCATATATTTAACTCTATTTGTACAGGTGAGGTAACACAACGAAAAAATTACCGGATGGAGAAAACCTGATTCTTCACCTATGGCCTTAGCTTCAAATACAAGAAGTAAGAAATGCTATATGACTGTTTTACATTATGAATACATCAAAGATGTTGATAACAAGGTGATCTGCGTAAGTTGTGACATAAAGAATATGTATCTATATTTACATCTATCTTTCTATAACATTATATTGTTTTCACATTTAGGTCCAGCAACTGTCTGAGTTGGTGGATATTCTGTCAGAGACTGCATGAACAACGTTATGAATAGGTATGTATTTCTCTTGATTTGTGCATAATATTTAAGGAATATATATTGATTACCACCATAATTAACCCAGCTATTTATATTACTTTAATTCAGGATTTAATCTGTCACACATCACTTGTTCAGAAGTTTTAATGTTCGTAGTGACCTAAACAGTTAGCCATACTGAAATCAAGAAATCAAAACATAATTTCAGTGTAAGCCGTTACTTGTCACCCAAACTTATGGATGAGGATATAGTTCATAGCACTTGTTACATGGTAGATGAAACAAGTGAAGTTGTGAAGTGTTAACACATAGTGTATGTTTAAACATTGTATGCAATTGCTCATTACTGTTAATTATGTTGGCTTGAAAAAGCCAACATATTGTTATTGCTTTTAAACTTATTATGTTGGCTTTGAAAAAGCCAACATATTGTTATTGCTATTAAACTTATATCTTATTATTATGTTGGCTTTGAAAAAGCCAACATATTGTTATTGCTATTAAACTTATATCTTATTATTATTATTCCGCTTTCTTCTGAGACTAAATTTTAAACACTAACTCGTCCTAGAGCTTTCAAGCTACATGCACCAAATTTTCCACGGACCTCCAGACTGGTCTGACTTAGTGTGCTATATCTTTTCTAACTGATCGGACCTTCCGAATTCCTAAACGGGGGGCTCGAACACCCCAAAATTTCCATTGACTTAACATGGAGACAAACTTTGACGGGTCATAGCTGCGAGTGAGAAACTTGTAGAAACTTGTGGCTTACCACATTTAAGGAGGCTGACAGGCTGTGTAAGAACATACATCACAATGGGGTGTAAGCTGTACCCCTGGGGTGTAAGAGGCCCCCAAAATTTCCCATTGACTTATAATGGGGCAGGAAACATGCCCATATAAGGGAATAAAAGCGTCCCAGATGGAATATCTTCACTTTAGAGTGTCGTAGAGACATGGGGGTGGGCTCATTTTACTCAGTCATCCAATAGGTCTCTTAGGATTGCACTAGAGCTATTAAGCCACGCCCCTAGCAACAATTTTGGGTACCCTAGCAACATCTCCCATAGACTACCATTATAAAAAGCCCAGATGGATATCTTTAGACCAGAGTGTCATAGAGACATAGGGGTGGGCTCATTTTACTCAGGCATCCAATCAGTCTTAATAGGATTCTTATTGAGGTGTTAAGCCACGCCCCTAGCAACCAAATAAGAGCACCCTAGCAACATTATAAACAACGCCTTATATCTCTGGATCTGAACATCATAGAGACATGGGGGTTGGGTCTTTGGGTCATGTTAGCTTCATGCTAGCTTCATGCTAAGTCATACTAGCATCATGCTAGTTTCATGCTAGCTTTATGCTAATTTCATAATATATCTTGTTAACTTCATGTTAAATCTTGTTAGCTTCATGCTAACATCATGTTTTCTTTCATGTTAATCATGCTAGACTCATGCTAATCATGCTAGCATCATGCTAATCATGTTAACTTCACGTTAAATCATGCTAGCTTCATGCTAACCTCATGTTTGCTTCATGCTAATCATGCTAGCTTCATGCTTGTTTCATGTTTATCATGCTAGCATCATGCTAGCTTCATGCTAATCATGCTAGCTTCATGCTAGCTTCATGCTAATCATGATAGCATCATACTAGCTTCATGCTAATCATGCTAGCATCATGCTAGCTTCATGCTAATCATGCTAACTTCATGTTAGCTTCATGTTAATCATGCTAGCATCATGCTAGCTTCATGCTAATAATGCTAACTTCATGTTAGCTTCATGCTTATCCTGTTAGCTTCATGCTAATCATGCTAACAACATGCTAGCTTCATGCTAATCATGCTAGCTTTATGCTAATCATGCTAGCTTCATGCTAATCATGCTAGCATCATGCTAGATTCATGCTAATCATGCTAGCATGATGCTAGCTTAATGTTAATCATGCTAACATCATGCTAGCTTAATGCTAATCATGCTAGCATCATGCTAGCTTTATGCTAATCATGCTAGCTTCATGCTAATCATGCTAACTTCATGTTAGCTTCATGCTAGCATCATGCTAGCTTCATGCTAATCATGCTAGCATCATGCTAGCTTCATGCTAATCATGCTAGCATCATGCTAGCTTCATGCTAATCATGTTATCATCATGCTAACTTCATGCTAATCATGCTAACATCATGCTAACTTCATGCTAATCATGCTAGCATCATGCTAGCTTCATGCTAATCATGCTAGCAGCATGCTAGCCTCATGTTAATCATGTTAGCATCATGCTAGCTTCATGCTAATCATGCTAGCATCATGCTAGCTATGCTAGCTTCATGCTAGCTTCATGCTAATTATGCTAGCATCATGCTAGCTTCATGCTAATCATGCTAGCATCATGCTAGCTTCATGCTAATCATGCTAGCATCATGCTAAATCATGCTACCTTCATACTTAAACATACTAAAAGCCAGATAGCCTACTAAACTAAACTTCTGTCAAACCGTTTTAAACGTTCAAGCTACGCTTTTTCAAGCCAACATAAAGTTTGTCTTCAAACTTTAATATCTAGTTATTATTCTTCTTAGCACCCCAAAATTTCTGACACTAACTCGTCCTAGAGCTTTCAAGCTACATGCACCAAATTTTCCACGGACCCTAAGACTGGTCTGACTTAGTGTGCTATATCTTTTCTAACTGATGGGACCTTCCGAATTCTTAAACGGGGGGCTCAAACACCCCAAAACTCCCATTTACTTAACATTGAGACAAACTTTGACGGGTCATAGCTGCGAGTGAGAAACTTGTAGAAACTTGTGGCTTACCACATTTAAGGAGGCTGACAGGCTCTGTAAGAACATACATCACAATGGGGTGTAAGCTGTACCCCTGGGGTGTAAGAGGCCCCCAAAATTTCCCATTGACTTATAATGGGGCAGGAAACATGCCCATATAAGGGAATAAAAGCGTCCCAGATGGAATATCTTCACTTTAGAGTGTCGTAGAGACATTGGGGTGGGTTCATTTTACTCAATCATCCAATTAGTCTCTTAGGATCGCCCCAGAGCTATTAAGCCACGCCCCTAGCAACAATTTTGGGTACCCTAGCAACATCTCCCATAGACTACCATTATAAAAAGCCCAGATGGATATCTTTACACCAGAGTGTCATAGAGACATAGGGGTGGGCTCATTTTACTCAGACATCCAATCAGTCTTAATAGGATTCTTACTGAGGCATTAAGCCACGCCCCTAGCAACCAAATATGAGGACCCTAGCAACATAATAAACAAAGCCTTATATCTCTGAATCTGAACATCGTAGAGACATGGGGGTTGGGTCTTTGGGTCATGTTAGCTTCATGCTAGCTTCATGCTAAGTCATACTAGCTTCATGCTAATCTTGCTAGTTTCATGTTAGCTTCATGCCTGAATCATGTTAGCATCATGCTAATCATGCTAGCCTCATGCTAACTTTGTGCTAATCATGCTAACATCATGTTAGCTTCATGCTAATCATGCTAACATCATGCTAACATCATGCTAATCATGCTAGCATCATGCTAACTTCATGCTAATCAAGCTAACATCATGTTAACTTCATGCTAATCATGCTAGCATCATGCTAACTTCATGCTAATCATGCTAGCATCATGCTAGCTTCATGCTTATCACGTTAGCATCATGGTAATCATGCTAGCATCATGCTACCATCATGCTAATCATGTTAGCATCATGCTAGCTTCAAGCTAATCATGCTAGCATCATGCTAGCTTCATGCTAATCATGCTAGCATCATGCTAACTTCATGCTAGCATCATGCTAACTTCATGCTAATCGTGCTAACATCATGCTAACTTCATGCTAATTATGCTAGCATCATGCTAGCTTCATGCTAATCATGCTAGCATCATGTTAGCTTCATGCTAATCATGCTAACATCATGCTAACTTCATGCTAACATCATGCTAATCATGTTAGCATCAAGCTAGCTTCATGCTAATCATGCTAACATCTTGCTAGCTTCATGCTAATCACGCTAACATCATGCTAATCATGCTAACATCATGCTAGCTTCATGCTAATCACGCTAACATCATGCTAGCTTCATGTTAATCATGCTAACATCATGCTAACTTCATGCTAATCATGCTAACATCATGCTAACTTCATGCTAACATCATGCTAATCATGTTAGATCAAGCTAGCTTCATGCTAATCATGCTAACATCTTGCTAGCTTCATGCTAATCACGCTAACATCATGCTAATCATGCTAACATCAAGCTAGCTTCATGCTAATCACGCTAGCATCATGCTAGCTTCATGCTAATCATGCTAGCATCATGCTAACTTCATGCTAATCATGCTACCATCATGCTAGCTTCATGTTAATCATGTTAGCATCAAGCTAGCTTCATGCTAATCATGCTAACATCTTGCTAGCTTAATGCTAATCACGCTACCATCATGCTAATCATGCTAACATCATGCTAGCTTCATGCTAATCACGCTAGCATCATTCTAGCTTCATGCTAATCATGCTAGCATCATGCTAGCTTCATGCTAATCATGCTACCATCATGCTAGCTTCATGCTAATCATGCTAACATCATGGTAGCTTCATGCTAATCATGTTAGCATCATGCTAGCTTCATGCTAATCATGTTAGCTTCATGCTAATCACGTTAACATCATGCTAATCATGCTAACATCATGCTAATCATGTTAGCTTAATGCTAATCATGCTAGCATCATGCTAGCTTCACGTTATCATGCTAACATCATGCTAATCATGCTAACATTATGCTAGCTTCGTGCTAATCATGCTAGCATCATGCTAGCTTCGTGCTAATCATGCTAACATCATGTTAGCTTCGTGCTTATCCTGCTAACATCATGCTAGCTTCATGCTAATTCATGTTAGCATTATGTTAGCTTCATGCTGACATCATGCCAACTTCATGCTAATCATGCTACCATCATGCTTACTTCATGTTAATCATACTAGCATCATGTAAACTTCATGATTATCATGTTAGCATCATGATAACTTCATGTTAATCATATTAAATCATGTTAACTTCATGCTAATCATGCTAACATCATGCATACTTCATGTTAGTCATGCTAATGTCATGTTAACTTCATTCTTATCATGTTAACATCATGCTAAGTTCATGTTAACTTCATACTAATCATGTTAGCATCATGCTAAGTTCATTCTAAATCATGTTAGCTTCATGCTAACTTCAGGTTAAATCATGCTAACTTCATGATTAATCATGTTAACTTCATTGTAAATCATTTTAACATCATGTTAGCATAATGTTACTTTCATGATAAATCATGCTAACTCATGTTAAATCATGTTTACTTCATGATTAATTTGTTAACATCATGTTAACTTCATTGTAAAGCATGTTAGCATCATGCTACCTTCATGCTAAATCATGGTAGGTTCATTATAAATCATGTTTACTTCATGATAAATCTTGTTTACTTCATGCTATCTTCATGCTAACTTTATGCTAGATTATGATAGTATCATGCTAAGGTTATGCTAAATCATGCTAACATTTTTGGTTTCATTAGTGTCAAACTTTTGTAAAGTCAGGTAGTATTTTATGCCCAAGTTTGCTTAATTACATATGTAGCTGCGGTCATGTTCTTTTTGTCCAGGGGATTGCATCTTCAATATACGGTTTAGTGGAGTCTTCAATTTATTTACCTCTAATATTTTACACGGATAAAATCTTAAACATATGTATTGACTCAAGCAACAATTATTCACAATAACTGTTTTCTTTAAAATATAATTATATATATGATATTTAAATTTACATATGTGTTGTTGCTGCATACTACAGTAGCACTTCCAGTTTCACAATTGAAAGGTGTCTGGTTTCATGAGCGTTTCTGTCCCCCCTTGCAATTCTGTCCCCTTAGGACCCCGTGTGATTCCTTTGGCTGAAAGGACTCCCCATGGGTAGTTTTTTAGCGCCTTATTACAATTCCTTCAAAATTGTGTTATGTTTTATGTCGTTAAAACGTTGTTAAAATTAGAATTTATGTAAATTATGTGTTTCATGTAGTATATAAATGAGGCTATAGGTGGTGAGATCTACACATTGCTTGTGTCATTTTATTGTTTAAATATTATATACTATACCCTTTCCACTTATGTACTGTGTAAAGTTAATAAATTACTTATACAGAACATGGTTACTACATAGTTGAATCACAATTAAAATTATAATTTATGAGCCATGGTTACTAAACTTTTACTATGAAAACATATGTATGTTAGAAATGTTGAAAATTTATTATTTTAGGGCAGATGATGACACTTAACTACTGATATGTCTGCAACATGAATATTAGTTTATTATATTATTTTTGTAGCTTTTATTTAATAAGTATTTTGTATGCTTTTATTTTATACAAAGTAATTAGTTTGCTAGAATGCTATATTATATCAGGCAATAGTGTTAGATACCAGTGGGGGGGGCTTGTGGAGCAAAATTGTAAGGGTGGACTAAATTGCTCATGACACCAGACATCTTTTCACATGCGGTTGCCATGGTGAATCATAATATCTGAGCTCCTTTGATAATGAATTTTCATAGACTCAGAGTTGCTTAAACTAACTCTTTTCAGCTGTTATGAAACCGAAAACGTAGAGTTTCTAATCTCAGGGTAAATCAAATTGGAGTTCAAGTTTTAACTCAGAGTAGGTTGAACCACTTTATTTAAATGGGCCCCTGGTATTTTGGTGCATTTTAGAGTAAATTTTTAAATAATTGTTACTTGTCTACAAACCTTATGGCTTAGCACAAACCTATCTCTCTGAACTACTGACTGAATATCAACCTTCAAGATCTCTTCGGTCATCAAATCAGGCTTTATTGTGTACTCCTAAATCGAGGCTTAAGTATAGGGGAGATTAAGCTTCTTACATTGCAGCTCCCAGGCTTTGGAATGCCTTTCCAATTAGCATAAGACAAGCTCCACCTCCACCTTTCAAAAGCTTTTGATTGACATTGTGTCATGCATATTATTCATGTGATTGTGCGATTTTATGTTCATTTCTGTTTTTTTGTGTTATTTGTATTGTTTGTTTGTTATTTTTAGTATGAATTTGATTACATTGTCAATGGCACATCAGTCGACAGCCATTGTTTTTAATTGTGCTATACAAATAAATTGTCATCTTAGCAACCACATAGCAAGACTATAACAACCTCCCAACGTTCCCTTAGAAACTAATAAGCAGCACCCTAGCAAACAACCTTTAAAACCACATAACAACTGTATCATGCTTAAACATGTTATCATTATTGTAAAACAAGCTAACAACATGATAAAATATGTTGCCCTTATTCAAGGTGTTTCATGTTGTTATTATGCTAAAACACAAATGTTAAAACATTTTAGCTTAATATTTAAATGTGTTTACAATCATTGCTTAAACACACAGTTTTATTGTATGAGAGGTTAAGATATGCTGCAAAGAAATATTAAAGAACCACAAGAAGTAAGTTTGTTTAAACAGTGATTTATTTGTATTGATACACACACACACAGAAATTTGTATATGTATATTTGTGTATATTAAAGTCATGCATTTGGCTTGCTGTATGTTTTCTATAAAATGTAGCCTTACAGATTTAGAGATGATTCTCAAGTGACCCACATTTGATTGTCCAGAATTGTTTTATCTCACACTCAAGTGTGGCAACAAAAATCAGAATTGCCTGTCAGGATGATGTGATCGAGGAGCTGGTCATGAGGATCTGGTGGATTTTTGATTGAGGCAGCTTGTAATGTCTTACAGCCCCTCCTATTTGATGCTTTTGGCCCAAAAAGCATCATATCCACTCTCTTGATCCATTTCACACCTGCCTGCTCGGGCAGGTGCCCAGGGCGGTGATGTCCTGCCTTAGGTTGCCCTCCGCTGGCCAAAAGAGAGTCTTACCCGTCATTGGATCATCACCTCATGCACCTGGTTCTACTCCATCCCATTTGGCAACTCTTATCATGTAGGTGTTTTGGGGTTGGTAGTGGGGCACTTGAGAACCAGCACAGCAAATCTGTCTTAACCAAATACAAAAAAATTCAGATGCATGAGTCTTTTTTCCATTTCCATTTTTATGTTTTAATGTGTTTATCATGCTTAAAAACATTATAGTATATGTTGCTGTTTAAATGTTTAAATCATGATAGTATATGATAACTGGAAGAGTATGAAAACTGCGTGTGTGTGTGTGTGTGTGCGTCTGTGTACGCACATGTGCATACCTAGTTATGTTAAGAGGACCAAATGTCCCCATAAAGAAACAAATAAAAAAATTTGTGTGTGTGTGCACAAACATGTGCACAAACACTTGGTATTTACGTTGTGGGGACCAAATGTCCCCACACAGATAAGAATGAATGAAAATAGAAAGTGTGTGTGTGTGTGTGTGTGTGTGTGTGTGTGTGTGTGTGTGTATGTGCATTTAAATAGCAGGGTTGCATCATCCCTGATAGTAAATGTGATAAATTGAATTTATCCACATTTATGGAATATGATAACATCATAATATATATCTTGTTCATGTGACAGATTGTTGTTAAGGGACTCTGAAGTGGGTATATTTTATTGGAATCTTTTTAACCTGGAATGTTTTAAAAGCAATGTTAATCCTATGTGTTCTTGCTATGTTGATCAGAATGACGTTTTACAGCTGATAATTTCTTACAGTATCTATTCCAAAATACAGTAGACAGGATCATGATAACTGTAGTAAGTTTGCAGTACTCCTGCTCTGATATGTGAGTGTGTGCTACTAATAAACACAGGATCCAGAAGGGTGTTGTTTTCGGTAGTCCCAGTGTGGATCAGTTGTGTATATCCTTTGTCATTAAACAGTTTCAAAATGGGTTTGTTTCCATGGGACAGCTGGTCTTCATTGAAGTCTCCTAAAATTATCACAGGGTTGATGTTTATGATTTCCAGGGATGTCAAAAGGGCATTTAGGTTAGTCAAAAACACTCCAAGGTTGTATTTAGGTGGTCTGTAGATTACTGTGACCAGTGCTTCTTTGGGGTGTTCTATTTTTAAAACCAAATATTCCAGGTCTGTCACGTTTTGTATGTACATCAGAGGATGAGCTTGTAAGCTATTTCTCACATAAATGGCCACTCCACCACCATTTCTGTTTGCCAACTGTAGATTATTTGTGTAGGAGGTATGTCTGTTGCGATTATAAATTCTGTATCCTTCCAGCTGGAGACACTCATGAGCAGATGAGCCAGACAGGTGTGTTTCAGTGAGACACAAAACATCAGCCAACAAAAGCTCATGATGACTTTTTAAATCATCCATATGACACTGTAGTCCCTCTGTGTTATGATGAATGATAGTAAGAGGAGAATTTACATCATACTCAGTGTGTAGAAGAGGTTGGACATGTTGAAAGTCAGCTTTTGGCATGTTCTCCAAAGAGGCATTTATTTCTGGATCACAGTAAAAATTTTTTTCATCAAAGTCTATGATGTGCAATCCACTAAGCGCTGTGGTTCTGCTTAGTGCAACATATGCCATGCCTGGTTCAAAAATATGCTTCAGAGATACAACAGCACGATCAGTTGTCATTCCTTGAACTTTGTGTATAGTGCATGCAAAAGCAAGTTTCATGGGAAATTGCCTTCGAACTGTTCCCTTTTTTTTTAGCGGCTCCTCTGACCTCTCAATATAAACAATGTTGTCATCTCCACCAGGTGCTTTGTTACGATGTTTATGTCCAGCATTTACATCATCCAGGTAAAGACCAATTAACAGCACATATGGAACACCATCTCGTTCCTGAGTTGTAATTTTTGCCACTTTACCAAAAGTACCATTAACCAGTCCATCTTCCACATCAATATTTCTGGTAAGCATTACTCGTGCACCAATTGCAATCTGTAGTTTGTCAATAAGATCACCTTTGTCTCCTTTAAATGGTGCAGCTTGCTTTTTCATTTCACCTGTTCGGGGATCTTTTTTGTAGTCATTGGCATCAACAGTAATAATATTTGAAAATTGAGAGAATATGGCGGCAGTGTTGTGATTGTCTACCTCTTTATTGGTTGCAAAAATGTGTAATGCATCAGTGGGACACTCTTCGGGAGACAAACGTATCACAGTTTGTAACATGCACTGGTCTGCAGCTGTGAGCCTGTCATGCTTCTGTTTTACTCTTAGTCTGTTGAGCAGCTCAGCATATTCAAGATCCTCTCTGTCTCATAATCTGTGTCAGTGTTATGATCTGAAATTGATCTTTCCAGAAGTCCAACACATGATTCTCATACACACAGAGTGTTTTAGCTCGGCCGAGTGGAGGAAGTTGTAAAAAATCTCCAACAGCAAGAACAGACAATCCGCCAAAAGGTTTCTGGTTTCCTTTAATCTGTTGCAGTCTCCAGTTAACATACGCAAACAACTGTTTTGATACCATAGATATTTCATCTATTATTATAATGTGTACGTTAGAAAAATCTGCCCTGATTTCATCCAAGCTGTTTCCTAGGCCTTGGTATGGAGGTTTTAAGCTTCTTGGGAGTTTTAAAAGACAGTGCAATGTTTTACCAGAAATGTTAAAAGCAGCAGTACCCGTAAATGCTGTTAAAAGAACTGTTGGTTTGGAAATGTCAGTGTGCTCTCTCACGCATGGAAGTTTGCGCAATATTTTAGATGCTTCTGCATGAATAGATTTAATAACATGTGATTTGCCAACTCCTGCTCCTCCATTAAAAAAATATAGAAACTGTTGTGGGTTTTCACCAGAAACACATCTTTTGCACCAGTCTCGCACGGCATAAAATACAGAAGCTTGTGTTTGATTTAAGCTTTGAAACATTTTGCGAATCTGTGCAGAATTGAGCTGGGGAACTTCTATTACTGGCATAGCTGTATTATTGACAGAAGAAGATGCTGTATATTCAGGAATATCATCTTGTTCATCGTTTGCATCAGATGGTTCACGTTCCATTATGCATTCCAGCCTGATCACCTCAGTTGCCGGTGCTAATGTAGTCCATGCATCCTCGACTGGACCGTTCTGTTCAAAATCCTCAATTGCTTGTTCTATTGCCTCATTATGCTTCTCATACTTTTCACGGTTTCCATTTACAATCATGCACACGCGTTGCAGTTCATCAGTGCCTGGAAGGTTTACTGAAGCAAATTTGTAAAATGATTCATATGTTGGGAATCTTGGGGACTTAAGCTGTTCATCTGTGCGATATGGTAGGTAGAGTTTTAACAATGTTCCAAAGTATTTTTCTGGGTTTTTTTGCTCTGAGAAACGAGCAAATCTAATAACAGCAGGTTTACCCCGTGTTCTTTTTTGAATGTGTCCTATATTCTTTTGGAGTGGCAAAACATTTTTACCCTTTTTCTGTCTTCCATAAACAATGCGATATTCACTTGCAAATTCTGCCATGCACATGTTATCAAATTCGGGTCTGTTTGGTCTGGCCTTGTACTTTTCTGGCAGTCCAGTCATCCACACATTCTCTAAGTCAGGGTCCATTGTCTGTAAATACTTTATTGGTAAACTCATCTTTACAGCATTGTCATCTGTGGGTATGAATATGACAGCTCGAGATGATGATTTCAGTTTTAGACTGCATGTGCGAGCAACTGCTTCTTGAGCAGAAACTTCCCTAGATTTGGCATAGCAATTCATGACCTGCTTCATGCTTTCACAGTCAGACATGTTATCATGACTTGAGTCTTTTATTACTTTTTTTAAATAATCACTCATCTCATGTTCAGCTTTTGAAATGTATGAGAGAATGTACATGATACAACTGTATGGATTGATAATGAACTGGATGTCCATGTTTGCATTCCAGGCTCTTAACAGCATTGGATTATAGCCATTAACCCAGCAGTCACGTGGTCGTCTCTCCATGACAATTACATTTGATGTTGACAGACATTGAAAATATTTTTTATATTCTTCATAAGTCATGTTTACTTTTTGAAGCAGCTGTGCTGTGGTTTCAAAACTCTGTGTTGTGTCATTCAGCAGATCCCACACTTTTTGAAGTTGTGCTTTTGCTTGTGCAGTACTGTCATTTTCTCTCTCTTCTGTTGCTTCATTTTCTTCATCAGACTGATCTATTGGAGGAGGCCTGGGACGAGTTATCATGGTCGTGTTCATGGGTGGTTTGGGAAATCCAAATCTACAGTGCTTATTGTTTTTTCTACAGGATTTGGAGTGGTTACGACTGTGCATCTGTACTTCACTTACAATTCTATGCAGTTCGGGGTCTTTGTTTGGGTCTGGTAGTTTACATGAGATATATTTATCAATGAATTTGTACACATCTTCATCTTGATCTTTCTCAAATTCTGGAGAATCTTTCACCCAAAATAGGCAGTGAATGTGTGGAGAGCCACGCTGTTGAAATTCTACTCTATAAAAAAAGTCAATTACCTCACCGATGGGTTGAGCAGGTGACATTATTAGATCTCTTATCAAGGCTTCAACTCGTTTTTCAAACATGCGCATGGCTGTGACTGGGTTGCTTTTAAGAATTTCACATTTCTCTGTCCAGTCTAATTCAGAAAAGTTCACTGTTTCACCTTGTTGTGCTTTAATAGCAGTAATAACTTCTGGCCATCTCATCTCAGCAGCACTAAATGTACAGAAAAATGTAGGTGTGCCTAGTTGTCTTAGCATAGAGAACAAATCACGCAGAGTCTTCTCCCAGTAAGCTGGTGTTCCTCTTAGTGGCTGCATGAAACGTGTTGCCTCTTTGTTGTGTACAAGTTTTTCTAACTCAGATTTATTCTGCAGCAGTAAACAGTTTATTCTACGACCATCACGTGTCATGGGTTTTGCTTTTCTCAACTGAATTGACATACTAGATGTGGCCATGTGCATTTCTGTGACAAACTGTGCAAAAAATATGTAGTTTGTATCCTTTGCACAACGGTTATCTACAGAGAATAACCTGGTGTTAAAGTATCTGCTGGGGGAGACACATTTCACTCTGTCAGGCTCATCAAAAGTGTTTTTACCATCAGGAAACTGCACTGGAAATGCCATAGACTCAAGCTTAGGAATTTTAAAAATGCTTACAGGACTGTTTTTTTCTGCAGGGGCAATACAAAATATTCCATCATCATAAGACAACAAATGTTGACCAGGATCTGGGGGCTGTAGACATGTGTCCAAGACAAGACCCGATTGTTGTTCATTATTAGATTCAGGGCCATCTCTTGAATTGTCAAGTTCATTTTCATTGCTTTGTCGTTCTGTGTTTTCACTTTGGCTGTTGTCGTCAATGTCCATTGGCTCATCGTGTGCACTGCTGTCATTTAAAGACTGATTATACTCATTCAGCATTTCATCTGTCTGGGGAGATGGATTTATAACAATATTTTTATATTCTGAATGCATATCTTTAAGTTTTCCTAAAGCAGATAAAACTTTGTGCATATTCATAGTCTGATACTGATAATGACCTTGGTAACAAAGACGTCTTTTCAGTTTCACTGTAAGCAGCTGTGATTCACTTCTTGGTCTAGGTAAACAATTAACTGTTGTTTCCACTTCAGATGCAACTGAAATCACAGCACCCTTTATAGCTCTCTGTTGGCCTTTAGGAAGTGTTAAGATTTTAGCAAAAGGAATGTACTTTGCAATAACATGTCTTTCTAGAATATTCAAATTGCATAGCTCTGGAGGAATAGGACTAAACTGAAGCTTATTGGCTACAGCAATGTTTGGCATTGTACCTCTCAAAAGTGTTGAATGGCAGCTGTGACAGATCCATTCTGTGTTCCTCATACACTGATCAGTACAATCAGAACAGATGTGAACATAGTTACCTGTCAAACATAGTGAAACAACTGTTGGATTCTTTTGATAGCTTTCACGATCACAGGTGCGCACTTGATTTGAGAAGAGTGCTCTTGCACAGCATGTGCATATATATGTTGGTCCCTGTTTTATAATGTCTCTGAAAGTTTGCAATGCCTTTAATATCACTGGATTCTGTATTTCAACAGGTTGGTTATTTCTGAACACTTGTGTTGCCTGGCGCACACAGTCAATTACTTTATATTTGTGCTGTATGTCTTGTGCACAGTTTATCTTGTGAAGTATTTTGAGTGCTGACATTCTGTCTTTAGCTTTGAATAAATGATATGATTTCTGGCGACACCTGAAGAGTGAGTCGTGTTGATAACGTTTTTTAAACGCGTCCTTTCTTTGTTCATAGAATTTTGAATCTATTTTGCACCGGTTTATGTAATAGTCTTTTTGCCTTTGCCTGAAAATTGCATCTCTTGAATATCTATCAGTTATGTACCTCTTTTGCTTTTCTTTAAATATATCACTATTTCTGTAATTTCTTATGACATAGGATTTTTGTCTCTCTCTAAAATGCTGATCCATTCTGTAATTTCTAATGACATAGTTTTTTTGTCTTTCTCTGAATCGTGCATTACTACTGTAACTGCTGATTAGTTTTCTCTTTTTTTTATTTCTGTATTCCTCATTATTCCTGTAATTCATAATAGCACCAATTTTTTTTTTATTGTTATATTCTTCAGATTTTTTATATTTGTTTTTAATGGCTTGTTTGTGCTTTTCCTTGTAAAACGTATTAGTTTGATAACGGTTCTTCTTTGCTTGGTTATGTCTTTCCTTGTATTCTGTACTTGCTTTGTAATGCTCAGTTTTTTTTGTCTGTTTCCTATCTTGTTTTAAATCCATTTTTTTGTGCCATTTTATCTGGTAATCCTTGCGCCTTCTGGATTTGTTAAGCTTTTTTGATTGTTGATTCAAGTCGGATGTTTCCAAACAGTGATCATTTGGATCTGACAATATAATTTGAATCGAGGAATCTTTTGAGATGTTATGAGAAAGTTTATTTAATTGAACATTTTTGTCTCTGTCCAAATTGTCAGTTACAGTAGTTTGAATCTCCATTTCATCTTCATGTGTTATGTTGACTGGACACTGAACTGGATTTCGGACCTGAATTTGCTGTTGTGACGATGCACATTGGTCATTAGTGGACAGAAACTGAGATGCTACACACGGCTCTATGTTATCAAGATACTCCATGGAGACATCAGTACATACTGTTGTGCTTGTGAATGATACTGGCAGCAGATCAAATTGCACGTTATCGCTTAACTGGAAACACCCTTGAAACAACAGCAACAGTCTCTCTATCATGTCTTCTAAACGTGAAAATGTCAACATTACAGCAGTACCCGTGCCATCATTAGTAGACATGCCATCTGGTGTTCTGCAGTGTGAATCAAAAAATCCAAACCTCCCTGAGCGATCTCTAAACAAAGCAACACAATAAAGTCCACACAAAAACAGGCAGTTGCTGATTTCACTTCTGAGACATTGCAGAGTATTCTCAAGGTTGTCATAGCTGCCTAGTGCAGGTGCATCTCTTAGTAATCCAAACCTCTGGCCATGTTTAATGATGTTGTAAGAGCACAAGTTTGTCTCAAGTTTATCCGGTAGCTCATCAAAATCAAGGAAATTACTCCGAAATTGTCCTTTACTCTGTAGTGTTTGCTTGACAAGAGTGTACAAAGCATCACCTTTCTTTAAAATGTCATCTAATTCCAAACTGTTCAGCTCATTACGTTCGTTGTGCACCGCGAGAAACATTAAGGAATTGCACGTGCATTGTTGCCCTCTCGAATAAATACCGTACCTCGGGTCACTTTGACAGTGGGACGCCGTAACAGAGAGCACGTCTGGGCTTACGTCACTCGCACTTGACACGGAGTTAATGCACAGTGAAGCTTCTACCTTTCTGCGCTGCTTCTGGGCTTCACTTCGTTTACCTTTACGTGGCATGACGATGGAACAGGTGTTAGAAATCTAAAGATCTGTTTATAGCAAAGTACCTTTCGTATGTTAAACAAGTGCAAATTTTCCGGATAAAACCTTAATAACAAATACAAAGACCCACTCAATGAATATTAATGCTTATTATACGTTATGCTAGTATACCACAGTAACAAGTGTCAACCTACTGTATTTACATACACACAATGTAACTGTTATACCGTCAAGCCTTTGTATTTCACTGAATTATAAAATGTTAACTAAAGGCAATGCCAGTAATGCATCCAATTAGTAAAGGCAAATGTTACAACGTGGTAAGATTCAAATATGAACTTGCCAAACCAAAATACTTTACTGATATTTTAATTACCTTTAAATGTACTGCACTCAAATAACAATTACAACAAGAGTCAAACTGTAAATATAATACTGATATATTAATTAGCTTTTAAAGTACAAGACTGAAATTTTAGTAACAAGTCAACAAATTAAATATACAAACACACAAAACTATAGCAATTGAACTGTTATACTGTCAAACACTGTCAACCCCAATATTGTACAAAAATGTTAACCAAAAGCAATATCAGAAATGCAACCAATTAATAAAGGTAAATGTTACAATGTGGTAAGATTCAAAGAGGAACTTGGCAAACCAAAATATTTTAATGACCTTTAAATGTAGTCTATTCAAATAGCAGTTACAACAACAGTCAAACTTAGAATATTTTACTGATATATTAAAGTACTGTACTAAAATTTCACCGTTAAAACAGTCAAGAAATTAGATATACAAACACACAAGACTATAGCAATGGAACTGTTGAACTGTTAACCCCAATATTGTACAGAAATGATAACCAAAGGCAATATTACTAATGCAATTAATTAGTAGAGTATAGACAAATGTGAAAAGACTCAAATATAAATGTAATACGTTTCAAAGATGAACTTCAAAAACAATTTTTTTTTACTGATATATTAATGACTTTTAAAAGTACTGTAATGTGTATTATCTATTATAAGCAGTCTAAAAGACTATAGGAAATTATGTAATTTTAAAACTATAGTAAATTATTGTGTGTGTTGATGGTGTTGATTTCCCAACGCAGTCCTCTAATCAACGTTGCTTTGTGAAGACACTCAAGGCAGCAGGGCACACTGGAGCTGTAGGTAGTTCTGTTCTCACTTTTTCTGTCAAAGCAAAAAGTTAAAAGGGCGTTCTGTTTTGGGGAAAGTCGGTGTATGGGGGTTAGGGCAACAGATTGGTTGGGTGGGGTAAAAAATTGGGTCGTTTTTTTTGGGTAGAAATTGTAGGCTTTGTTTTTTTTAGTTGAATCGGTGATTTTTTTTGTTTCCTGGCAGTTTTTAAGAGGCAAGCTGCTTGGGTATGCATGGCATGTTTTGCAGTGTTTAAATGCGGTTTGGATGCGTTTGAAGAGGAAGCAAGCAAGCAAAGCAGCAACGTTTTGAAATGCGCAGCCAGGTGTTTGTGAAGTAAAAGTACAGAATAGAAGAGAAGCAATGATTTTAGCAAGATAAAAGTTTGAAAGAAAATGTATATAAAGGTCAGGACAGGACATGACAAACAAACACAACACAAAGAGAAAAAAAACAAGTTAGTTACATTCTAAAGTCAAAATAGCACGCATATTACAGAATGATTAACAGTACATACTTAATTGTACAAAACATATTGCAGGACAAAAATAAGTTAAAATTTTTGTTTAAACTCAAAGTATTAAGATCATATTAAAACTACACTCTAATATCAGTTTTTGAAAAGGCTGAATTATCTTGGTTACACAGAATATAGGTCCAGTCTGTATGTCCATTCTGTTAAGGGTGGGGCAGTCAAAAGCTGATGCTCTGTACAGTGTTAAGTGTATGACACAAACTGACTCTGATTTCTTCTTTTAAAATCATATAATATTTTTCATTTTCCATGCAAACTGCTGATTAAATTTAATAGTGTATGTTCCTTCATGAGGTCATAAAGTAACCAGGCAGTGAAAATCAATTGTGCATTGCAGTTACTAGATGCTACCTTTAAACCATATTGGCTTTGCCATTTTGGCAGAAACAAGGATGTGACTACACATGGGTTTGTTGTGTTCAGATTGACTAGACAGCAGGACGATGTATGATCTTATGTTTTGGGCATGTAATGCGCAATATTCTGACAGCCAGGTATGTGATATGTAGTAATTTTTTAATCTGTACAAATTTTATGTTGAGTAATATTATTCAGCCTTAGGAAAATTATTTTAATAAAATCCCAGTCATCTCTCCCCCATTGTTAAAGCAATAGTTTGTCTAAAAATTTAATTTTTATGTTTATCAGCTTACCATCAGGCCATCCGAATTGTAGGTGACTTTGTTTCTTCAGTAAAACACAAATGTAGATTTTTAACTCCCACCCTTCAGTCTCTCAGTGAATATGCATGTGGATGGTATTAAAATTTGATAGAGAAAAATAACTCTGCGGCTCGTGACGACACATCAATGTCCTAAGAGATAAAACTGAACCAACAGGTTGCGAACCAACTTCATAGGTGCATACTGCCACCTATTGTATCGGGTGCACTGCATGAGGGTGCATAAGCACTATACGGGGCACCGATATAGTAGGTGGCGGTATGCTCTTATAAAGTTGGTTTGCAACCCACCCTTAAACACCAAGAAGAAGATGTGTACACACGTACTCCTTTAGGCATAGTGCTGTATTGAAGGTAAAAAAATTATATAAATACTTTTCGGTTTCTTGCACAAACCGATCGTTTCGTATCTTAGGACATTGAGTTGTCGTCATGAGCCGCAGAGTTTAATTTGGATTTGTCTGTACATTCCTCTAAGTTTTGTTACCACCCACATGCATTATACATCTGACAGACTGAAACAGTTGGGAGTTAAAAATCTATATTTGTGTTTTACTGAAGAAACAAATTCACCTACATCTTGGATGGCCTGGGGGTAAGCTGATAAACATAAGATGAATTATTGCTTTAAATGTGAAATATGTAACTGTTACTTACAAAGATGAATTAGATGTCCAATCTAGGAAAAACAAAATCAACAAAAACGACAAATTAGTTCAAAGTAGGCATGACCACATTTACAGTGTATTTAGAAAGTACTTAAACCCCTTTACTTTATTTGCAAATTTGTTATGTTTGCATTAATCCTTTTTATAATTTATATATACCTCAAGAATTTAAAATTACAAATTCACCTGCATCTTGGATGGCCTGGGGGTAAGCTGATAAACATAAGATGAACTAATGCTTTAAATGTGAAATATGTAACTGTTACTTACAAAGATGAATTAGATGTCCAATCTAGGAAAAACAAAATCAACAAAAACGACAAATTAGTTCAAAGTAGGCATGACCACATTTACAGTGTATTTAGAAAGTACTTAAACCCCTTTACTTTATTTGCAAATTTGTTATGTTTGCATTAATCCTTTTAATAATTTATATATACCTCAAGAATTAAAAATTATATTACTTTCCAAAGATAATGCAGTTGTCACAATATTAAACACTGTGGACTGGTTTCACAGACAAGCCTATTAAGCATCTTTAAAAAGCACTCCTTTGAAGAAGACATTACTGGTGTGTATCATAAGACAAATCAATGGCACTGGCATATCTTAAGATGTGTTTTACTAAACCTTGTCTGTGAACCTGGGGGTGTGTTAATAAAAGTCCCATGTCAGATGCAGCTTTTCAAGGCCTAATTAAAATGTTCTGACTCAAAAAAAAAAAAGAATTTAAATCATTCTTATTAATCAACATCTAGTACCCCATAATGACAAAGTGAAACTGAATTTAAGACATTTCTGTAAAATGTTTTAAAGGAAAAAAATAATTTCACATTTACTTAAGTATTCAGACCCTTTGCGATAACACTAGAAATTTTGTTTAGGTGCCATTTATTTGTGTTGATCAACGCCGAGATTTTCTACACCTTGACTCGAGTCCACTGAGATATCCTCACTAAAACCTTATCAAAATGACCTTAAGCAAAGAACAAGGACAACACAGTAGTGGTTTAGGGACAACTATGCGAGAAGTGGACCAACCAAAGCCCTGACTTCAACCTCACCAAGCATCTCTGGAGAGACCTGAAAATGGCTGTCAGCCGACAGTTCACATCCAAACTCACTGAGCTTGAAAGGATTTAAAAGGAAGAATGGCAGAAATTCCTTCAATCCAGATGTGCAAAGCTTGTTGCGTCATTCCCAAAAAGACTCGAGGCTGTACTTGCTGCAAAAAGTGCTTCAACTAACTACCAAGTAAAGTGTCTGAATAATTTCAGCTTTTTTCTTCTTTTAAATACATTTAGACATTTCCAAAATCCTGTTTTCAGTTTCTCATAATGGGGTACTGAGTGCAGATTAATAATAAGGGGGGGGGGGGGGGGGTTATTGTAGTATCAGATTTAGACCAAAAAAAATTTAACTGTGTAGGGGGTCTAAATATTTTAAAAATAAAAAGGTCCACAATTTTCAGTATAATGTCTTTCAAACTTCAGTGTTTCTGCTGTCCTATAATAAGTGGTAAAAATTAAGTCTTGATCTTATTTAGTCGTACCCAAAATGATCTACTTAGTCACATATGCTTCAGAATAAACAATTAATTATATGATATTCCTGTTCAAAATGTTTCCTTTCCTGTGGTATTAATGTAAAGATTGTTAATTTAATAAATTATCGCATCAGGCAACACAATAGAACCTAAACTGTAAAATGCCACCTTCAGAATTATTTTTTTTTTTTAACTCACCCCCTTGTCATCCAAGATGTTTGTCTTTCTTTGTTCAGTTGAATACAACCAGACCTATATTAAATAATACCCTGGCTGTTCCTTGCTTTGTAATGGCTCTGATCAGAGACCAAATGTTTAGAAGCTCCAAAAACTGCATCCATCCATTATTAAAGTAATCAAAATTTAATGTATCCAGTGGGTTAATAAAAAAACAATTCATATTTTGACCTTTTAGTTACAAAACATACCTTAAATAAACAATAAAACATTTAGTGTCTAACGACTGTCAGTTTTGTCACAACTCATGATGAAACACAAGAACCAATAAGATTTTACATACCACTATATTTAAATCTATAGTTGATTTTGTTTTATAAAATTACGTATATGTAACTAATCACTAAAAGTGCTCAGAACTAAACTTTTTCTTATAAACCTTATACTTTGCTTCTAAATACATTTATTAAACCACTGGGTTGTATATGGATTACTTTAATGATGGATGGATGGACTTTTTTGAGATCGTAAATGTTTGGTCCATGATCAAACTTATTACAAAGCAAAAAGGAGCCAGGATATTAATAATTAGAACTCTGATTGTGTTCAGCTGATGAAAAAAAGGCATAAACACCTTAGATGACTTAGATGGGGCTAAGTAAAAAAATCTATCATTTTTATTTCTGAAGGTGGAGTACATCTTCAATAAAGTCAGTTTTACTTTCAAACTAGGAGTGTAACGGTTCTCGGTAAAGAATCGAATCGTCCTGTTTTCCGCCCACAGTTTGGGACGCACGTGCACCCTGTTTAATTCGACCACGCATTTGTATTATAGTTTGGTGAAAAAACGATGCATAAAAAGCTAATGTATGGTTCTGAATAATCTCTGCATGTGTTAAGGTGAGAGTACCTGTCCAATCAACTCGAAGTATGCAAATTTGTTGCCAACCTCACAGTTCATCCTCAGTTCAGCGTGTTTGTGTGTTTCACAGACCTTTTAGCATGGCAAACGAAGGAGAAAAGACGCTAACAGAGTCATCCCCAGCTGCATTTAAGTCTACTGCAGCAGCGATGCTCAAGAAAATGTGGACAAAACAGTAAAATTTGCAAGTGCTGTATGCCTAAGGCAATACATCTAATATGACGAGTCGCTTTACGCGTCATCACCAGGGTTTTGTTGATAGCACACGATCGCAGGTGAGACAGAAACAGCACAAATTGCCTTCTGTGTTTGAATTTTAACAAACCTATCTTCTTGCAAAAAAAACTTGAAGATAGCGGCATAGAATATAAAAAGTAACCCAGTGTTCTAAGCTATTTTATGTTCATATTGAATTGCACAGTAAAGCTGGTATATAGTATAATAATACAAGTGCTCTTAAGTGAAAATGTTGATTTTGGCAGAGGTTAAAAACGGCTTAGATTTTTATTTTTGTAAAGCAGCCTGTTGTGACCAATGTGTACTGAAACTGTGACCCTAAGCCGTGATACGCACCGAAACGTGAGTAATTTGAACCGTTACACCCCTATTTCAAACATGCTGAAATGGCCAAAACTGACAAACAACAATAAACATTGGTAAACAGTATCTGTTACATTAACAGAAAAACAATGTTATAATGTCATTAGGCAATTACTGATTCAAAAGTAATTGAAAATGACTTACCAGTGACGCAATGTGGATGGCTCTGAAAAGAGCCTTTGGGTTCGCTATAAAAAATTGTATGAAATAGGTGCTGTTGCCCAGCAAAACCAGGAATTTGGCTGAGGTCTAGAGAAAATCAAACAGAAGAAAAAGAAATGGTCACTAAATATCTAAATAAAATATGTCACAGCTTGTACATTTAGTAAGAATTTGACATTCAAAAATAATACTTACTTAGCTAAAGCAGTTAAAGTTTTCAAAAGAGCAAAAGAAAGAAAAATTAAACATTACTACTTAAATATCATGTGCAAGGTTAACTGTTCAGAAAAAAAGTATTATGTTGCAACAGAGATTGTTATATAAATGACTTACCACAAAAATGTCTAGACAGCAAAAAAATGATGTAACAAAAGTACAGGGGAAAGAGAAAAAAAACATACATTATTATCAAATCATAAGGGTTGATATGCCAACCATATTCTGTTTACAATAGTATATTTTATAAAGTATATTTTGAGGAATTGCCTCCAACATATTAATAAACGTTACACTAGAAAAAAACGCATGTATTTTGTGTACTTCCCCCTACCTAGGCTCTTTGTTCAAACATTTTTTCGTCTCTCGCAATTAAAATAACAGTGAAGCTAATGCTGCGTTCCAGGCAGGCTTTTAAACTCGTGAGTTACGACCTCAAAACCACGACTCACGACCCCATGCGTTCCAGGCAGCCTGTAACTCGTGTTTTTACAACCTTCTACCGGTGAAAGTGCACTGGAACGGCAGTCAAACCCGTGACTTCCCACCCGTGGACTCGTACTAGATCGATGTACTCCCAGTTCAGAGTCGTGAGTCGTGGTTTTGAACTCCTGAGTTACGGGTTACCGGTGTTGTGTCGAAGTCTGTTCCCCCTATTTTTCCCTTCAGTGTAGTGTTTTTATGGCGTTTTTATCACGTTATAGGTTTTATTGTTTATATATTTAAAGTTTTAATGGCTACTGAGATGTATATGTGTGCATTTCTGTAATGTATCTGTATTGTTCTTAATGGTAAGTCAATTATTTTTACAGTATGAATCATATTATATGTATAATATTTATTTATTTATGTATGCAAACATTACATTTTTAAAACAACCAGTAAAGAAAAAAAAAGAAAAAGACAGGCTATATTTTAAAAGAAATACCCTAATAAAAAACTGTCAAATGTATGAAATATTTAATAAATTGTATTATAAAATACATGATATTATGCCTTTTTAGTATAACCAATTCAAATCTTTAATCTTTCTAAATGTAACTTGATGAAAAAGCTATAAAAGCACTACACTAAAGGGAAACATAGGGGCAACTGAGTTCGACACAATACCGGTTCCCTGGAACGCAGCATAACAGTGTTAATAATGCGGAAGCTCATGGCTCAAGGCGGAGTCCCTAACGGCATCACCTGGCGGCCATCCCACGACAGGGCGCTCGCTCACCCGCAGCACCGAGCCCAATGGTGCAGGTACCCCCAAATGACCACAACTTGCTCAACCTTCCACCGACCCTCAAACGGTTTGGGTTTTTACAAACGTTATTAACGTGGCTATAATTCTGGATGCTTTAACATGTTTCATGAATTTATTTTTTATTTTTAGTATAGGTATGCAGTGTCATAGGTACATCTTTGACGTTTATAACAAACCAAACCGTTTGAAAATCGGCAAAAAATTAAGCAAGTTATGGTCATCCAAAAGTACCTGCATCATCAAAACTCAATGCCACAAGTGAGCGAGCACCCCGTCGTAAGATGGCCGCCAAAATGCGGGCGTTGCACTCAATTGGCCAGCAGCGCGGACGAGCCATCTAGCCTTTATATACATATCTATGTTCGCGCCTACCAAAAATTAAGCAAGTTATGGTCATTTAAAAGTACCTGCATCATTAAAACTCAATGCTACGAGTGAGCGAGCGCCCTGTCGTAAGATGGCCGCCAAAATGCGGGCGTTGCACTCAATTGGCCAGCAGCGCGGACGAGCCACCTAGCCTTTATATATACACTATGTTCGCGCCTACCAAACGTATCTTAAACAAATAAGTTAAGTTACCATAACTTCAAAATGAACGTAAAAACTATGATAAAATATGAAACAGGTCAAAAACTCATGAACAAACAAGGCATTTAAGTAAAGCCTCGCCTGCAGATGTCACTGTAGCTTCGAGTAACGTAACGTTGTTATTCTTCTATAGACGACACCATGCATTTATTATATATAATTGCATATGTTAGTCCACAACTTAAGTGGTTGTTCCTACCAGCCATATAACCTCGGTTAAGTTGATTTTTGTTACCAAAAACAGGCAGACGCCTGAGTATCTGACAACCCCTTAAGTTAACGGTTAAGTTACCTTTTCCCTCACTGAAATTGTTCGGTCGGTCCGTCCGTTTAACGGTTCACTTTAACAATATATCAAACTAAAATCATATAAACAATAAAAATGGGCTTTAGCCACAATTTCTTAGGCTACAATTATTTGAACTATCCGTTTGTTTTTTTCCAACGCATAATTTACCTCAGAAAACAATGATAGCAGAAGATAATCCGTTATATTTCTTTATTGTTTAAACGTAAGTAATATTACACTCATCTAAATTAACAATCGACATATTTAAAATCATCAAATTAATAAATCCACCGTCTGCCTGTGAAATTTTAAGACTTTTATGAGGAAATTTGACTTACCTCAAGAGATAGCTGAGAAAGTGGCGCTCGCTCAGTGAAGGCAAAACCAGTGAGAACCGGAAGCAAGCTCATTAGCTATACAGACTCTCGTCCAAAGCTGTCGTCTCATTGGTTTGAATTAATCACGTGATGTTACCTAATACCTGAATACTAGTCGTGTAACAAAAATATTTCAAAAATATATATAAAATATTATCACATTTGAGCTTTGGATACGGGGCAGACAATATTAAACCATAATATTAAAAATAATAAAACAAGAAAATCTTCCTTAAACAGTGATATAAATGAAAATAAAATAAATATAATGCTATCAATGGCCATATGAACTCATTTGCTCTTATATATATAAAATGCTTATCATTTTGTTCGTTATTTTATTTAATTGATTAACTTTGAGAAATGCCCAAAATGGACAATTCTACAATAAATTGATAAATTCTTTGCCTTAAACAGTGCTTCCCAAACTGTGGGCCGCTGCCCCCCAGTGGGCCGTCGCAGTACTGCGGGGGACCTTGACTAGGCTAAATAAAAAAATCATGTGATATTAAAGCGTATTTATGTATATATTGTATATTTGTTTATATTTATTTCATTTTTTTATTATACTGAGGTGAGATACATTGCTTAAACGTTTTTATATATTTTTTTTATATTTTTTAACATAGTTATGTAATTCATTGCAATAGATTTATGAACTATTTGTGAGCTATGTAGCTTCTGTTACACACTTTTGGGTGGTTTCCCAGACTGGGATTACCTTAAGACAGGACAAGGCCTTAGTTTAATTATGAAATATAACTAGTTTGAATAAAAATGCCTTACTAAAAACATACTGGCGTGCATTTTAAGGAAAAACAAAGGGCACTGATGTATTTTAAGATATGTCAGTGCATGTTGTTTTCAGTTTGGACAGCTCTTATATTTATTTTAGTCTAGGACTAGTCTAATCCCTGTCCGGGAAACCACCCCTTTGTGTTATAATGATAAATACTTTGCAGAAAGTATGTAGTGTTATGGTTTTATATATGAAGAGTTTCGTTGCAAGACGAGATAACCACCATTTTTTTAATTGTTCAGAAATCTTGTTTTTTGGTTGTGCATTCCAATTAATTTCAATTCAACTGCAGTTGTTTTGTTTTGATTTAAACCTTCATAACTTAAAAAATACAGCTAAGTAGCACCATAAAACAAAATAATAACATGATAACATAATAATAAACATATTTTCACAAAAATGTAAAAAAATGGATTTATCTCGTTTTGCAACGAAACTCTTCATTTATTTGTAAAGAATTTTTACGTCATCTTTCAACAGAATATAAAATACTTTCCATAGTTCTCATGATTCACATGAGATTCTTAAAAACTGGTTATTAAATGTTGGTAATGTGCAAAGAGACAATCAGCTTTATTAAAAATATATGTTATACTACAAATGGGGGGGGGGGGGGTCGTGGAGCTTTTGCTATGTTTTTGGGGGGGCTTACCAGTGTTAAGTTTGGGAAGCTCTGGCCTAAAATATTACACAGTGATAAGATGGCACTGATAGAACAGGAATATGCTGGATAAGGTGACTAAAATGGGCAGAAAAATTACTGGATCTGATGTTAAAACCATCTCCAATCTTACAGACCAGTATACCCTCAATCTGGCATTGAGGATACTGGATGATCCATCCCACCCACTTTTCTTAGAGTTCTTCTTACTCCCATCTGGATGTAGATTTCGAATGCCATCAACAAAAACGAAACGTGCCATTACATCATTTGTACCGAGGAGCATTCAGTTACTGAACAGATCAGACAGAGGCACAAAAAATAATTTTTTAAAGACATTTTTAATTAGACATTTTTAATTAGCTATCGATTTATTTAGATATTGGACTTATTGTATGCCATTATTATTGCTATAATTATTGTCTTGTGTTGTTTATGTTTTGGTTTTTTATGTTTGCCATGTCGTTGGATGTTTGTTAATGTGGCTTCCTTGAGTGCAGAACAAATTCCCTTCGGGGCAATAAAGGTTTCAATCAATAGGTACAGACACACTATCATCAGTGTCATTATCCTAGTGACTATTATTTGTGAACCTCTTAAATGGCAAACAATTCACATAGATGTTGCAGTAAAGCACCAGCTGGGAAAAATCAAAGGTCAACATCAGGGTTCTAAATTAACACCCGCCAACCCGCCAAATGCGGGTTAAAATTCATTTTGGCGGGTGTTAATAAAAACTTACTAGCCAGTTTGGCCGGTGATGCATGAGGCATTGCATGCAAGATACATAAAGCTTCGTTCTCGGTCATTTATCCCTCTGGCAGTACTTCCTACATTTCCCATGAACATGCCGTAATGCTACGTGATAATGTTTATACGCCAATTGGCTGCGCGCAGTTTGCAGCAAAACCAGCGCGAGAAACTATGGAAACGAGTGGAGCGTGTCCACCAGAAAACTTAAAGTGTATGTTGCAGGTTAACCACCACTGTCGATTATGGGTACATAAATCACTCAAGATATGTGTATAATTTTTAAAATGTCTCAAAAATGGTCTTAAAGACCACTTTTTTTACGTTTTTGGTATTAACGGTTTTTTTAACGCAATTCTGCGATGACGTCACGTTGGGGAGAAGTGGAGACAGACTCAGCCAGAGCCATAGAGATAGATGAGACATTTATTGCTGTTTAATACTTACGTATATAATTTGGAAATCATATATACATCGTAGGAAATATATAATGTGTTATACTGCAAAGTTACCTTGCTAATTATTATTTATGATATATGTGGAGATAAATAAAACTTCGCAAATCTGCTGATTTGATTCATTCATGTCCTGAACACCAGGCTAGAGATTTTTAAACATCCTTAATCCACACTTACTAGTCTATCAAATAATATCTCAAATATATTGTTTTGTGAAATAAAAGGATGCTTTGTTATATTGTTTATGCGATTATAACGAATCACACGATCATTTTATGCAGCAGCAGTCAGTAGCTGCAGCATACTCGGATCCGACCGCATACATACTGTAATAAACAGGCGTTCGACGGCTTTTTACATCACGACAGACTATGCCATTTGAGGAGGAACCGCTCATTGATCACCGTATTTTTATAAATCCTGTACATGTTTGGACCTGCCGAACAGGTTGAGCACTTTTATATACATTGAGCAGAGAGGCTGCCTGCACAGTTTGACCAGCGGGCTGCGGGAACCGGCCGCACATCACGCCGCCAGACGGTGTTGCTAATATAATTCGAAATGTATAGCTATTATCAGATCGGCCCGGGAAAGTCCCGACTCTCTCGATTGCCATTCCGCTACTGGCTGTAAGAAAGTGAGTGCGTTTGGGTCGCTGGTCCCCGCGAACAGACGTGACGTGCTTCACTCACCTTCCAGGATTAGAGACATGCTGCCAAAACCGTTTGTGCTGAAGATTGCATAAAGTTACACCCATTTCAGGCAGGATCATGGACCCCCTCAAGCCAGCATGCACGAGTATGTTAATTGTTTGTTTACTTTCTACACGAAGATATGCTAACCTTATGCTATCTGGCTGTCTGCCTATCTCTCTATACTAGCCTATCCATCTGTCTGTCTGTCTATCTATCTGTCTGCCTATCTCTCTATCTGTCTCTATCTATCTGTCTCTATCTATCTATCTGTCTCTATCTATCTGTCTCTATCTGTCTATCTATCTATCTATCTATAATCTGCGCTATCAGAACTGTACTTTACTCGTCTTTCTATAGTCTTTCTCAATGCTCTCAAGGCGGCTTTGGTCAATTCTCTCCCCAGCGTGACGTCATACAGTGCGTTGTGAGGGAAAGGAGAATCATTGCAAATTGCTGTACTTTTTCATACTTTTTCGGGTTTTGTGATACCCAACAACATAAAATACAATGGATAACAGTTTAAATGTTTATTATCAACAAGCAAATTGCACAAATTCGTTGAAAAATTTTACCTGCAAAACGCCCTTTAAGGAAGAAGGAGAACGAACAGGCAGAGCACGCGAGATGGGTATAAACGGAGGTCGGAGCCAGCTGCAAATGGGTGGGTAAGCAGCAAGTGGGTGGAGCTTTACCCGCAAGTGGGCTGTACAAACTTCCAGAGGATTTTGATTGGTTTATTTATATCACCTGTAGCAGCTATTGGTTTATGCTCCTCAGTTGGTGGCGCTAATGCGTACGTTTTGTAGCGATCGATCAGAAAACAAAGAAGAAAACCGCTTTCACATGTCAGCGTGTTGTTGAAATGAAGGGGTAAGCTTGCTGTACAGTTTTTAGTTTTGTAAAAAAGCATTATAAGTTCTATGAATTATGAAGCATTATGAAGAAGACCATTTTATAATGCCGTTTGTACGCTGTTTTTAGTCTTGATGTATTAAAAAAGATAAGGGTAAAGTGCATCCAGATACATTTCTGTAGTTTTTTATTAGCACACAAATTACAAAATCTGTAACGTGGATGACAAAATCTTTTCTGCATTCCATTTCTACAATTTGCTCTCCAGATTATGGATTCTGAAGACCATAATAATAAGGTATTGTGGCTGTGTAATTTTTGTACGTTTTAGGTCTGCATTGATTTTCAAATTGTAAATGTCTTAAACGTTTTATAAATGGATTTGATATTACAATAACGTTACAACTCCTAATTTAATTGTACAATGCATGCAATTATTTTAAAACTTTTCATTTTTAAAAGTTTTCATTGTAGTTAATGCCTTTTTCTGCGTAATCCATAATGTTATGTAATGTAATGTAATTGAAACATTTGTTTTTTTTAATATCATAATTATTTTATCAAATGTATTACTCATAACAATCAGTGAAATAAATGTGAAACGCATGTTATTGTGTTTTAGGTTCACTTATCAGTGAAAGATATTTTTTTATGTTCCACATGACTATGATCACAGCTTCTGCTGTAATGTATAAAGTTCTTAATTTACAAGTTGTTGTGTGTTTATCACATCAATTAATAATTTATGGTGTGTTTGATTTCATTGCTAGGACAATGCAGGACAAAGGCTGTCAAATAACTGGAGTGTTTGTCTTGATGGCAAGTACGTACTGTAAATGAGGAACATCGAGATGAAATCAATTGCTGTTACCCATTTAACTTTTTTTGGTGTGTCTTTGCATATTATAGTATGCACTGTATGTTATTCTGGGACAGAAGTTTGACTTCACTGAAGTAAGTATTTATTTTTGTAGCTATATTCATTTTAATATAATTGAAAATTGTACTCATTCATTACTTTATGTACACAGGTAAACATGAAGAACATAGGAAAATGGTGGTGTGCCATCTTGCTTGAAAATTAAGTAAGTGTGAAAAAATTAGCTGTACTTTTAACGTGGTGTTTTAAGAAACTTTTAAAGAAGTGAAGAAATCTTGTTCAGTCTGTAAACTGTTTTGGGAAGACATGGAACGGAATGATTTAGTGACTCGCTCATAACACTATTTCAGTAAAAATATATTCTGCAGACCCTTTGAGTAAAAAGAAGTAGCAAAGTGTTTCAGTGATGATAAAAATCAGCAGGTGTAAACACTACTTGCTCTATCAAACTCCTTTAATAGCTGTTCTTAATACTATTAGGGGTTGGCAAGATTTTGAAATGTTTTTGTATTCAAATGTTGTTGTATTCATTGGTGAATAATTTAAAATTGGACCATTAATTAGATTTTTTTCTATATTTACAAAAGTCTTTACTGTAATTTGTAATCAATGTAATGCATCCTTGCATTTAATTAATTTTGATATTGAACTTGTTCTATTTCTTACTTTATTTGTTTTTGTTGCATGATAATCAAATTGTGCAAGACATGGGAGAAAGAGAAAATGAGCTGTTGTAGCTGGTATTGTCAGCTTTTTATATTTTGCTGATATTTTTTGTCAAATAAAAAATTAATGGATAATTTTATCACGTTTTAATTCTAATTCTCTTTCAGAAGAAGAAGAAGAATGCTCTGCACTCCCTGAAACCTACGGGAAGAAAAAAAATGAACTTGCATATGAAAGTAAGAACTTTGATATAAAACAAAATACATATACTTTGCTGGGTTTCAAATTATGTAACTATAATATTGGTCATCTAATTTTAATTTACTTCATTTCAGCAGACCAAACCGCAGTTGTGCCCTTTGTTTTTAGCAAGGTATGCACAATCAATTGCAATGATGATTTAAAATGTGTATCATAGAACAATTTTAATCCACTTATATTTTTCTTTAAGGATGAGCTGTTAAAAGATGATGACCCTCCATCAAGCTTTATCTTCAAGGTAGTTGAATGTTATATAATGTGCTTTTTTTAAAAATGTAACGGCCTGTGCTAACTTTTCAGTTATCAGGAGCGTTGCTGAAGAACATAGTTGTTCTTCAAGAAGAAGATGCTGCCTACACGACCCTGTCATTGGCTTGCTCAAGGTTCAGGGACATAGTTGGTGATGACAAGTTCAAGAATCAGGCACACTTCTTATGGCTAGAAAGTAAATATTGACATTAAAAAATAAAATGCATAACAAGAACATCATTGATAATGTTATGTGATTTTTTCACCTCGGGTGTTACATGCTGGAAAAAAGACATCTCACTACAAACAGCTCTTCTGGAAGATGTACTCATTCTCCACTTGTTTGGAGTGTGGGTTTGAGTACAAATGCTGCACACCTGGTACTTTTTGTGTAAATTGGTGATGAATAAACTAGTTGTTAGTCTAGAGGAAAACTAAAAATCTAATTTACTTATGTCATCCCTTGGAGTTTAAAAGTTCTGGACACCATTCAATTGACCTACAGAACTGAGAAATTATTCCTAATGTTTGTAAATGTTCACTGTCAACTATAAACCCTAGTTCTTGTGCTTCTTGTGTATCCATCAGGTTATGCTGGGAAGGGAAAGCGAGGTGAACTCCAGGGCATTTATTCAAAAACCTTCCACCCTGGATTTTGCAGATTTGACTGCATGCAGATCAGTTCTAATGAGCTGATATAGTTTCCTTACAAAGACTAAAAATAATAAAATAAAATAAACACTTTTGCAATCAATTCTGAGTGACTTGTACATGATTTTGTTCATTGAAAAAATAATTTAAATGTAATATATGTGTAACACATTCAGAAAAACATTAGTCTGCTATTTAAAAAAAATGCAGTAAAGATGGATGGTAACTTTATTTTACATTAGCCACATGTTTTTCATGTATTTACACATTCACTTAACTAAGTCCAGTTGCATCACATTTTAATATGTTCATTTACTTGATATTGTAGAATATGGAGCTTCAGAAATGTGTTTGAATAAGGCCTACAGCCTGATGAATTTAAACCGCCATCACTTTAAGTGTAAAAAAGGTGTAAAAACGTGACCTCATCATTGACAGTGAGTGGTATTGGACACACACAATAATAAAAAAGCTGTAAGAAATCAGACCATGATGAGGAACGTGATATTTGATCGTTTATTTTCATTACTGTCGCTACTTCCTGCCATTCTCATTCACCGCCGTCCCATTTGCGGCGTGAACTCCTCCTACTTGCACATTTCTGAGATTCCTCCTACTTGCGGCATAAGCTCCTCCCACTTGCGGCGTAAGCTCCTCCCACTTGCAGTCTCCGGGCTGCAGCGATACATACATGGAGCAGGGAGAATAGACTAAAAGACAGCGGTGTCGCCACACCCCTTTACTGGGGCATGTGATCCGGTGTAAATCTTTTGTGCCCAGGTGTAAATCTCAAGTTTAAATTTTAGCAGTTAACTAGTGTATTCCTTAACAAAGATAATAGCGGAAAAACAGATCTATATGCAATGCAGTTACTCAATTTACGCTTGTAAAGCGACGAAGCAGTTGCACTGACGCGTGCACGCATGTATCCACGTCCACGCGCGTCTTTGCGTTCATCCGCACGCGCAACTGCATCCAAAAGGGGACGCCACGCGAATGTGTAATTATAAAACATGACGAGAAGTAAGTTTCTAAATAATAATGATAATCTTATTGTGACTCGATCGTTATTGGCTTCTGTAGATGGGCATCAGAAATGATTTGTGCAAAGCAGGGAAAGGGAAGCAGAAAGGAGAGATGATGAGTTTAAGGGGAGGTAAGACAAACTACATCCTCCCCCTGTCAGGTCTCAAACATTAGAGGAAAAATCTCAGGAAAACCTTTTGTCAAGTCTATAGGATTGCATTGTTGCTGAGAAAATCAACAGATGTATATGTTATACTGTTCTGTATTTTCAGATATGAAATTAATATTTAGTTTACTAATATTTAACTCTATGACACTAATTTACATAACAGATAGCAGTAACTGTGACTGAGATTATTTAGTATAGCAGTCATAAAATGACTGGTTTCTTAAAATATTCTTGTAAAAATAAGTAATTAATCCTTGCTATCATTGTATAATGAAAATATATCCTGCTGTGATTATTACCAAACATTTTCTGCCATGTATGCCTCCAAACATGTTAATAATGTTAGGTATGATAAAGATTATACCTAAATATTTTTAAATACATATTTATCTTTCGCAGTACCTGTTGCACTGTAGAATAGTGGGTTAAGCAAAGGACATTGTATAGAAGTGTTGCACACTTCTTGCACACAGCAGGCTTTCAAAAAAAGTCAGCAAAAATGGGGGCCCCGGTAAAGCTTAATGTCTATTGACAGAGAAATGAAGAAAGCTTACGTTTCATCACAATAATGTTGTCATGTTTTGGTCGCACTCATAATTTCTCTTATTTTCACCGGAAAAAAATTGGCTAGTGGGAATGCTGATTGGCTGGTAACTTTAGAAAGTAACCAGCCACTTTGGCTGGTGGTCAAAAAAGTTAATTTAGAACCCTGGTCAACATCCTATTTATCTTGTCTAAAACATAGATAAAAGAAAAGATGCATCAATATTCACATAAAAACAACAGCAGTGTGCATTAAAGTATACTGTGTATCAGTTCCCAGATGTAAAAAACATGAATATCATTATGCATTACATTATTGTCCGAAAAATGCTGCATAAATGTTTTCCCAACTAATAATGAATTTAAATACATTGAAGTTTCAAGCATCAACACCTTCATGTTTACTGCATACTCTGATCTTGTAGCTAACAATTACATAGCAACTGCATAGCAGCATCCTAGCTAATCATCCTAGCTAGCCTCATATTAAATCAAGCTAGCCCTGCTGAACAAAGCAGCATACCAGCAAGACCAGCATATGTTGTGTTTTGGTGCTGGTTAGCTACTGAACACAAGCTAAACCAGCATCAGCACCAGCATTAGCACCAGCTAAACCAGCACCAAACAAGCAGTAGCACCAGCATCCCATGCTGGTCATACCAGCAAGACCAGCATATGTTGTGTTTTGGTGCTTGAAACCACCAGCTAAACCAGCATCAAACCAGCATAATTTCCATGCTGGTCCATGCTGGTGTGATGCAGTTTTTTCAGCAGGGAGCTTCATGCTAAACTATAGGCTATAGCTTTGTATTAAATCATGCTAACTTTATGCTAAATCATGCTAACTTCATTCTAAATTATGCTAACATAATGTTAACTTTGTTAAATGATGTTAAATCGTGTTAGCTTCATGTTAAGTCATGGTAACTTTGTTTAATCATGCTAGCATCATACTAAAACATGCAAACAGCTAGACTAAACTAAACTTCTCAAGTAAACGTTTATCCTGTGAAATTGTTAAAAATGTTCAGACTCGCTTTTTCAAGCCAACATAAAGTTTGTCTTCAAACTTTAATATCTAGTTGTGATTTATTGACCTTTTAGGTTATTTGTCTAAGGTGAAGTAATCTTACATTTCTTTCACAGAATGATGTCAAATTGTCTTATGGCAAAGTTCAATATGAGGGGTGGTGGACATCTGGAAAAGAAGTCTTTTAAAGGGCACACCTTTGTATTATGTTATTCAAGGTAATTTGGGGAATGTTGATCTAAAAAACTTGTTTTTGTATATTGATGTAATTTTTATTGTTATGCTTGATCTAGGGGACATCACAGCTCACCTGTCTTTATCAGAAATATCCTGTTCATTTTTTGACAATTACACACTTAGTTAAGGGTCTTTCTCAAGGGCACCACAGTGGTACTTTAGAGGGAGGGGACAAATGCTGTTTCCCCCACAACTGATCTAACACTTATTTAAAGCAGAACATATTTTGTACAATAATATATGTATAATATTAATATATAATTTTAGCTGTAGACCATAAAGATTTTGAAAGTAAGTGCATGTCATTTACCTCAAAATTTTTATTGTATTTATTTTAAAAAGAAACATATTCTTCTCTTCCCTCAGATGCTGTGAAGAGGTGGAGCCCAAATGCCACAGACTCGGAAATAGATGCAGCTATGGCAGACCACCTCAAGCACGCTCCAGGAAGAGCTGGGGGTGGTGGATACAAAAAAGGTTAACAGCTGTAATGTGTTAAAGAGAGAGTTCACCAAAAAAGGAAAATTGTTATAATTTTCTTATCCACATGTTTCAAACCTGTATACCTTTATATTTTCTGCTGAACACAAAGATTGAAGAATGTTTGTAACTTCACAACCCATTAACTGTCAATCTTTTTTTTTTTACAATTGTAGTAATGGGTTGTGAGATCTGCTTTGTTAAAAACATTCTTTCAAATATCTTTGTGTTCAGCAGAACATAGAACGATATACAGGTTTGAAACGTGAGAGGGAATAAATGACTAAATATTAATTTTTGGGTGAACTATCCCTTTATAGAAAGTGTTTTTAAAATTGTTATTATAGTTAAATGGTTAAAAAAAATATAAAGTGCTAAATCAGAACATGCTTCTTTTTTGGTTATGGCCACAAATAATGTGTTCTTTAATGTGTTTGTGAAGTACACGTGGTTAAAACATTTTATGGATGTTCAGGTCTGACTGGACCAATTTTGAACCGATTTTGAACCTTTGTGAATATGTGTTAAACCTCAATACAACTGATTGCCTTTCACGATGTTACACAATGGGTGTATATTCATATTCAACTCACTTAAGTACACATAACCAAAAGTTTATAATATGGAACATAACATTGTTTTATTCAGTTTTTTGTCAATGCTAATTATTTCACGACCTCTATTTAAACTACAACCGCCATCTTAATAACTGGCAAACATTAGGCTAGCTTCTTATAAGAGAAATTATACTTTAAGATTTCGTCAGGGCAGTAAAACCAGGTGTATGTTTGTCAGCACGATACGCATACAGTGGTGCAGGTGCTGGGCTGTGAGCGATGGGCGATTAACTGTTACTCGTTTAAATTGCATTCTTGTGTGAGAACGATGACTCGCATAATATTTGAGCCTTTGCTGTATGAGCAAGCACAAAGAAAACATTAGCGTCTGGAGATAACTTTTATTTACAGGCGAGAGTAAACAAGTATGTGATGTTTGCAATCGCATCTTTTATAATGATACCACAAAGCGCGTCAAATATGAGGCATCGTGTGTTTGTGTGTGCGTTTGGACGTCGATCGTTTCACACTGTTTGATGAAGCACACACACTCGCGTCTGGAGATAACTTTAGTTACAGTCCCGAGTAAACAAGTAGATGTGATATTTTCAGCACTCGGATTAAAACTCAACACTGATTGGCTGCAGAGACGGAGTCTCCATAGACCTTTTGCGAGTCGACGTCACAGTTACGTCACACGCGCATGTGGTGGCAGAAAAACAGTGGAAATGAATGAAACACGAGTGAAACGAACAATATAACTCACTAGAAAATGTTTTGTTCGCTGTTGAGTGTCAGAATAGGAATGCCAAAATAGATGCTTCATTTTTATAGTATACCGTCGTCGAAGACACCATTTGAAGATAAACGTAGGTGTTTATGGTTGCAATAACCCTTACGAAAATTAACCATGGTTTTACTACAGTTAAAACTAAAAAACCATGGTTACTGTAGTAAAACCATGGTAACCACAGAATAACCATGGTTTTGACAACCATGGTTAGTGTAGTAAAACCATGGTTTTGCTGATAGTAATCAATGCACCAAAAAACCATGGTTACTACACTATTACCAGTAGAACCATGGTTATTTTTCGTAAGGGAAAAGCCCTCAACCGGACAGACTGGAGTGATGAAATCATCTGAAAATCTTTTAATAATTTGACTAGAAAATAATTAGAGAACATATCCGGTGTTCTTTTGAAGTCTGATCCCTCTATGTGTTTCTTATAGCGTTTTCATCACGTTACGTTTATAATTTATTTAGAAAGATTAAAGATTTGAATGAGTTCATAATATCAGTAATATTACCATTTATTAAAGTTTTCGTATTCTATTACTTCTTTTTACCTTATATCTTAGCCTATGTCTTCTGTTTGTTCTAAATTATGATGTTTACTAATAAATATATAAACATAGCACACAGACACACACACACACACACGATGTAAAGTGTTAATAATATATAAACAGGCCAATACAAATTAATTTGTATGTAAACATTATAGTTTTAGATCAAACACGTAGGCTAAAATAAGGAAGAAATTGAAAACAGGAAATGATGAAATATTTAAGAAATGATATTATACACGTATTGCTCTTAAGTACTTCAGCGATTCATACTGTAAAAATAATTGATTTACCAATAAAGAACAAAACATATACATTACATACATGCACACAATTAGTAGCCAAGCCATTTAACCTTTTAATTTATTTAAAAAATAAACATAACTTGGTGAAAACGTTACAAGAACATTATACTTAAGAAAAATATAGGGGAAACAGACTTCTACAGAACACCGGATCCTTAAAAATCACAGTTTAATGCTAAAACACTTCACACAGCTATTAAGAAGCATTCACTTTCTGCCACCAGTTGGGCTCCGCCCACAAAAAAACGTCATCTCTGTTTGCAAACACGCAAAAGGTCTATCCGTAGCCTGTGCGTAGCTCTGCGTAGCCTTACGTGCAGCTTGCAAAAATTGTGGCGTTGACTAATGAATATTGATGATCTCTGCTCTTCTCTTCAATGGAGCGGGGCGTGGCTCATTATAAATAATGCAGTAACAGGAGAGACGGTACATCTCCCTCTTCTAATACAGTTAACAACGAATTACAATATTTGTTTTCGATTTCACTTAAATCATTTAAAAGCAGACATTCCAAGCATTATGCAGACATTTATCTTTTGTTTCTATCACAAGTATTCGTTAAGTTACAGCTAATTTTTCTGACGCGTTTCTGAAAGGACGTCATTAAGAGAGAGAACAAACGCACATCATGTTTATTTTCTTAATTTTGCGAAAAGCACAACATTCTGTTTTTCATGGGAGTGGACAGAAAAACACTAAACACTTTAACGTTTTAAATGATGTATAAATCATATCTGTAAGTCCAAAATCAGCAGATTTATCTAAGTCTCTTTGCGGAGTGATTGAAAAATAAAGAGTTTGCGGTGTCCGCGCCTCTGTCGACCCAGACTGTGAAATTATTAACGATAAAAGAAAATATTTCACTCAGTGATTGACAGCATAATGCAATCGATCGTGTTCCCGTTCAACAGTAGCTAAGCATACGATTTAGATATATGTATCTTCTTACCTGAAGATTATGTAAATGGCATATACGCAGTCTTCTGGCAAAAACTGTGTTTTTAAATGTGTCATACATTTCTGAAAGTCATGACTGTTTAAATACACTTGGCGTCACATGCATGATTTAAGGTAAAGTGACACTTTTTCGCGTCAATTCACAATCATTTAAACCATGCAGCTGATCACGCGAGCGAGGACGCGATACTGATGCGCGCGGATCCTATGCGTCTTTACAAACTAATACTTTTACAATGTATTAAATTGATGAAAAAGGGAATTAAACTTGTTATTCCATATATCACTGAAATAAAACAAAGGGATTAAAAGATGTCTGAATCATATCATTCCTACCTGTATGTGAAACCGCACTTTTGCATCTTCTGTATCTTCGTAAATAAAAATTAATCGAAACATCCTTTGTGTTGAGCTCTGCTATTTGAAGTAAGTTTAAGGTTTATCATGGAGTTTAGATTTCCTGATCTTTTGCTTCATTAAAGGGATAGTTCACAAAATGAAAATTCTGTCATAATTTTTACATCCTTATGTTGCTCTAAACCTGTACGAATTTCTTTTTTCTTATGAACACAAAAGATATTTTGATAAATGATGGTATGCACACAGCTGTTAACCATTGACTTCCATAGTAGGAATAAAAACAACATAATGGAATTCAATGGATATACCATTAATTGTGTGCTTACCATAATTTATCAAAATATCTTCTTTTGTGTTTATTAAAATAATATACAGGTTTAGAACAACATGAGGGTGAGTAAATGATGACAGAATTTTCATTTTTGGGTGAATCCCTTTAACAGACAGTAAATCAGATGTAAGAAATATAGTAGAAAGATTTAAAATTCACCCTTATTATGTTTACATCTAATGCGATCAAAAGATTCATTTATGCTTTCTTGATACATGGTTACATGTCATTTTCTTTTATGGACTATGGACCCCCTAAAGTAGCTTTGGCCACCCCATTAAAAACATTATTGTTCCGCCACTGTTGAACGGCCCCTATCAAAATTGCATAGCATGTCGGCCTTTGATGTAAAAAGCCACGCCGCAGAATGCCTTTTTATTGCAGTACAGTATTATGTCTCAAAAATTATTTTCAAAGGAACTGTATTCTTACAGTTATTCAAAGATGCACACATTATTCCGCATATGATTTGAATATTAGACGAGTATATAACGGCAATGAACGTCTCATATCCACATATAACTTTACATAACAGCATAATGAAATAAATAAAAAGACAAGGAAGCAGGATTGGCATGTAAATTGTATTATTATTAGCGGAAAAACCGCAATATTAATGATATAAACTCTGAGGTAAATGCGCCAAACACGTTAAAATAAATAGCAGTAACAGTGGAAAAAACATTATTATCTCTCAAACCGTTATATGACAAAAATTATATTTAAAAGGAAATATTCTTACAGTTATTCAAAGATGCACACATTATTCCATATTACTCCCGTTTATGAGCACGTTCATCTCTGGCCTCGCTCGATCTGTTATGTAATAAGTTAGCTGATTGACAGGTGCGCAACTCCGTCTTTCAAACAGGTATCATTTTGTATAGTTACTCATTTAGGAAAATTAGCCATGATTTATTGATTTTATTATTATTATGAAAATGTTTTTTGGGGGGCAGATTGATTACGATTTGTATTACCCTAGTTTTACTACAGGCTACGAGATCTTTTTTTTACCACGGAGGGCCGGTGGTATATGAAATTTCCCGGTAGATTTTTTGGTCCCACTCCGCCCCTGTTTTGACCTCAATGTACGGTGGTACGATTTGTCACTCTAAACTATGCAAAAACCTGATGACGCCTCTGCCACGCGAAGTACTCGAAACAAGCAACAGAAAAAATAAAAATATGTCCAATCATAGCACTCGGCTCATCCACCAAAGTGGGGATGATTGACAAGTCGTATGGCCAATCAGTAACAAGAGTCTGCTATCGACGGAACCTTATAATCCCGTGTGATCTCTGTCCTCCACCCGCTGTTTCTGACAATCTTTTTCAACGGAGAGTCAAGACGTCTGACCCCCTAAGGTAAACTGGTCAGGGTGAATGTGCAAAGTTGAAATAATGATTTAGCTTAATCCTATGAAGTCGACGGTCTCGCGGGATCCGTTTCATAACGTGCACTTGACCGCAAGATGCGCTAACATTACTTCTGATTTGTAAATTAGCATATTTTATAATTGAGCGCTTACAAAAAAGTACCATGCTTTTACCATGGGGGAGAGCATCTAGTATTAGTCAAATAAAAACGGAAAGTTCACTCTCAGTAAAGGGAATCCACATGACATCCGAGTGAAGCGGATTAAATGCGTTCTACAATAATGCGCTCTTGATAATTGTCAATAAAATAAAACGTCATATACAAACCACATCAAATAAAGTTTTATACATGGAGAATATCTCATGTCTCGAGCACCCACGTGATAGGTGCCTATGCCGTACTGTACTGTAAACAAAGCTACAATAAATTAAAGACAGACATACAGTAAACAGCAGAACTGTCACAGTTAGGTTGAATTTAAAGCAGTGTTAAAATACTGTCTTAAAGGGGTAGTTAACTTAAAAAATGTAATTCAGTCATAGTTTACATAACAGTACAGACCGTCCAAACCTTTGAGTTTCTTTATTGTGTGGAACACAAGTTATTTTGAAAAGTGTCTGGTTCCCACTGCTCTCCATTGTATTTTTTGCTAGTCAGGGAAAAACAACAATTTTTTTGTGTTTCACTCAAGAACGAAATCATGACGGTTTGGAACAATATTTTTTATTCACATTTATAATTATTTTTAAAGCAGATTATGGCTGGATGGGAAAAAAGTGAGTGCAATGTGCAGCATGTTACCTTGAAAGTTACCAAGAGGTGTGTGTGTGTGTGTGTGTGTGTGTGTGTGTGTGTGTGTGTGTGTGTGTGTGTGCGTGCGTGCGTGCGTCTGCGGGTGCATGTGTTAAATTATATGTTAAAAACCCGTGTTCTGTCCTTTCGATGCGACTGTAGGCCTACTCAAAAAAAATTCCAAGGTTGGCAGGTCTGCTATTATAAAAAGTGCGGGACTTATGATGACCTGTAGTCATAATAGCCAGCCACAAGGGGTCTCACTTTGACTGAATGTTATGTCCTCACTCATCACGTCATCACTCTCTGTCATCATTCTCTGTCAGTGTCATGTTTGCATGCTTAAACGGCAGCAAGAGCCTATATCCCCGCCCGCCACTGACCAGGTATGGTAACTGTTAACGTTACTGTCGTTCAAAATGTCCAACGAATCAACGTTAGCTGAGAGCATTGGTAGACAGCTATTCAAAATGTTTCAACAATGACAGCAACTGCCTCAGGGCAACCACAGGCCATCTAGGTAAGTATGTTTTACGTAGCATTGGATTCTTGTCAAAGCTAACTTAACTAAACAAGCTAACGGTAGCCAGATTTGCTACTAGCACCAAATGCACTTTATGTCTAGCACATTTGTTTCTGTAAAGCGTAAAACTCACACCGGTTAACGTAAGTGACGCAGTTGGATGAACTCATGAGTAACTTAAATGTGAGTTTAAGATTATGTGAATATATTCTGAGCAGCAAGCATAATTAATTATATAATTTACATTACAGCTAACAGAGTCTACTTGTCACCCCTCAGACCCACATGTGACACTGTAAATTGTTGGTCAAATGGAAATCTGCCTCTGTCCTTTAGTCAGACGTCACCTCGGCTTATCTTACCTGCGGAAAGGATAAGCCGAACATGAGGAGCTTGAACATGTTCTTTCAGAGGAGCTTGAACATGTTCTTTCACTGAATCTTTACAGAAGCAGCATCTATTCTTTCAATCTGAAGGCCAACTTTCTACAAGTTACTGCAAGACTATAATATCCCAACATCAATATTTACACTGTAAAAACATATTGTGAAATTCCGAGTAATTACCTGGCAGCAATTGACAAGTAACTTACTTTAGGAAAAAGCACGGTAAGTTACTTGTCAATGGCTGCCAGTTAACTACTGTGTTTTTTTCTATAGTAAGTTACTTGTCAATGGCTGCCAGTTAAAGGCGGAGTCCATGATGTTTGAAAAACGCGTTGGAAAAGGAGACGGGCCGACTACCAAAACACACTTATAGCCAATCAAATCAAATCAAATTCCGGGTTGCGTATGTGTGGGGCGGGTCTATCAACAGAAGGTCCAGATTCTATTGGGGTAGGGGCGTGTTTGTTTAGGTGATTTCAAATATCAATATTGGCTTTCAAACATCATGGACTCCGCCTTTAACTACTGTGATTTTTCCGTACAGTTAGTTACTTGAAATGGCTGCCAATTAACTACTGTGATTTTTCTATATAGTTAGTTACTTGTCAATGGCTGCCAGTTAACTACTGTGATGTTGCCGTACTGTAAGTTACTTGTCAATGGCTGCCAGTTAACTACTGTGATTTTTCCGTACAGTAAGTTACTTGTCAATGGCTGCCAGTTAACTACTGTGATTTCTTTTCCACAGTAAGTTACTTGTCAATGGCTGCCAGTTAACTACTGTGATTTCACACCAGCAACCACTTGTTTTAGCTATAGCGTCAGCTAACCATATAGTGATGGTCGTTTTCGAAGCACTGCTTCATGAGGCTTTGAAACATTTACGAATCTTTTGTTTCGAATCAGTGGTTCGGAGCGTGTTTCAAACTGGCCCAAGTCACGTGATTTTAGCAAACAAAGCTTCATTACGTCATAACTGTTTCGAAACGTTTCGAAAATCCGATGGTTCACCACTAGAGGGGGGTTGATCGCATGACCAGTGTCTAATATGTTTCGGTGAACTCGGGTCAGTTCTATTATAAAAGTTCATAAAACATTTATCCTTCTGACTAATAACACTGCCATTTTGTCTACTTTTTGTTTATAGACATATTTAATGACAAAAATGTGCATAATTAAAAGGGTAGTTAGTTTTAATGATTTGTTTGCCCTAAATAAAACTAAAAACACATAATATAATTTTAACTATGTATTAATTAAGTTAAATTATTTTTTTAAACACATTTTAATAAAAATCTTGCTATTATTTTGTAAAAAAAAGTGTAAAATGTTTGGACATATCTGCTTTTACACTATTTTGACCAGCAGGGGTCGCCAGCGTGTGTGGTGTTTCGAACAGCTTCGAAAAACTGAATCAATTGGGAAAGAATTGAGACACTATGATCTAATTTAAATAGGCTAAATTACAGAACAATACAATAAGTTTTCTGATTTAGGGGAAAATGCTGCTGTTTCACAGATATTTACTACATTTATTTTTTTACAGTCAAATACATTCAATAAATGCATGCTAACATTTGTAAAATAACATTTTAATTTGGATGACAAAGTATGCATCTTAAAACATCTTAAACTTTTGTTACAAATTACAATCTAAAAATAACTAAATATAATTCAGTTTTGTAGACATACAGTACAATCTGTAAATAATTTTTAAATTATCAATCAAAAGTACACTGTAAGTTTCCTCCAATTCTTATTAAACACATTACTGTGAAGTATAATAACTGAAATGCAAAACAAATTTATGTCTACAATATTTTCACTCCAAAATTAATAGTTCTAGACAGTGCACAGCACAACTATTGATTCTAAAAATGATTCTAAATTCAGAATCCTAATTTTACAGTGAATAAGTAACATTAAAACATGCCCAAAAAGGTCAGTGAAACCATACCACAACAGACAATGTTAAGAGATTGAAAAGCTATTTTTATTTAAATTGCTAGTAATCTACTGGATCCTACGGTATGAATAAACACATTTACAAGATTTACTAAAAGTTATCACTAGACAATCACAGGTGGGAAAATTTGATTAGGGTTGGAGCTAAACTATGCAGTGCTCTGACTCTCCAGGGTAAGATTTGAATAGCCCTGCTATAGATTATGTATCATATGTGAACAAAGTTATAGTTGAAAATTTAAAATTGCTAATTGGTGGTCAATAAGAATTGATGAAAAATATTGATGGCTCGTCTTAAAAAGGGTCTATGCCTTTAATGAACCAACTCTTGTAAAAAGGACAGGAACTTGTTTTTTCTAAAAAGAAAAAAAACAAGCCCTATAAGATATTTCTATGTAAGAAAGAAAGAAAGAGTTGTTTTTACTTGTTTCAAGCAATTCAATATTATTACATCTCCCTGCTTGCAAGCTAATAATTAGCATCTTATTTATACACACTTCACTTTGATGAAACTGTGCAATTAGATTTTTTGTGTGCAGGTTTAGCCACTGGTAAAACTCTAATGGGCATGACTGCTCTCCATTCAGAGGGCTTATGTCTCACCAGCATATGGCCAGTAAGATGATGTCAGTGTAATACTGTTTAAAGTTTCTTTTAGCCTAACATATGTATTTTCTCTAAAATTAAATATTTAAGATTGTTTTTAAGTACATAAACACTTATGTTAGGTTCGTACAAGAAAAATATTTTCTTACATAATATCACCAACAATACTCTTAGGTGGCTAAACAGATCCTATCTAAGCCTGATAGGTCTCAGCTGTTGTCTAAAGTCTGATAGGTCTCAGCTGTTGTGTACCGCAAGCGTAGTGGGCGGGAACAGCAAGTGATTCAAACTATCTTCGTAGGCTAGACCATCTCATTTTAGTTTGCTTCGTTGCGTTTAGAGGCTGCCGCCTTCAAATATCGACCCTTGCCTTCAAAGTCCGAGGCCTTAAGCCCGGAATACACTGCACGATTTTTGTCCTCTTATAAGATCATTACCTTATCACACTGTGCGACATGTATCGTTTAAACTCGGGTACGAGAGGCGTGTAGACTGTATGATGATGACACGGAAGCTTCGGCGGCTGCGTCACACGTTGCGCAACGTCACCAGCATGCGCTCGTGGTAAACAAATACCGGCGCGCATGTCGTAGCAGCAAACACACTGTGCGGTGATCATGCCGAATATCTGACACTGCCAGAAAACTATCGTAGGCTATCTTTGGACGCAAGACCAGGAAAACGTAAGTCTTTGAACCTCTCTCACTGTACGACATAGGACCACCGATGAAGAGCCACGATCACAGAAATCGCGACGATAGTTTCACGATGGCAATCTTTCGTCTGGGACAGCCAATTATCGTGCAGTGTATTCCGGGCTTTAAAGGGATCCAGACCCTGAATTGGGATGCACCCTCAGTTTGTTCAAACTAAACCAGTGAAATGCTCACACAGCAGTCATTGGAATGACAGTCATATTAACCAATCATACTCAAAGCAACATGACGAGTCAGCCAATACAATTGGTTTCAGTGTGATAACAGATTCCACATGGAACTGCCATATTGTAGACAAAACAATAATCATAGTGAACTTTCTCCTTTAAGTAAATAGAAATCTAATTTGTCATTATTAGCATAATACTTGAAATAATACAAAATCAAATATACTTTAAAATGTTTTCCCAACAAAGATTATTGAAGAAATTATTTTCTTCAATTTATTTTGTGTATCGTGAATAAGATTAGACATCAGCATGTTGCTAACAAAAATTGTTGTTGACTGGACTTAAATACATTTATGAGTTTGCAGAATGTAAAATCTTGTTGTTAATATTATTAATAAAGATTAATGTTTTAGTGTTTGCTGGCTTTATTTATGTTGTTATGTTGCTCTGTTGGTTATCTGTTGTATTTAGAGTTATTTTTTTATGAATGATGTTTGATAATTGTCACTAACAATGATTGAGGTTTGTGTGTTCATTGTTGAAGTGCATGACACAGTGTTGCTCCTAGTGAAAGTGCATCACAAGTGAATATGCACTGAACACCAGCTGTTTGAACAGATGTTTCGCCAATGTTTATATGAGTTATTGTATCTTAGTTGCTTACATCTCTAAACAGTCAAACTGTTCCGCAGGCCCATGGACACCCAAAAAATGCCTCATGTGAAGTGGTTTGTTTTAATCCGAATATGTGTATCAAATACTTTACCATTATGTTTATAGTTACCATTTTGTTGTTATTGGTTTTATGTTTTTCTATATGGATATAACCAGTTACTTTACCATTAGGTTTTTATCTCTTTCTATATGAATATAACCAGTTCAGGTATATACATTGCAGTTTGATTGCAGTTTGTTCAAAAAGTGCATGGCGTGGGTAGTAACAAAGGACCTACAGTCCCGGGAATGTGTTTCTATATAATATGAACCATATGTTGCTTCATGTTACAAACCCATGGGAATAGGATTGCGTGCGAAGGCAGACTTAAATACTCTAGTACAGGGGAAAGTTTTTCAGTGAATCTTGGGGTTTTTACAGGACTGCTCGGCTTTTATTTCCTGGTTAATAAAAGTCTATCTTTTGAAAATGAAACCTACTGCTTGAGTATTTTATTCTTAAAGAACCCAGAAAGGGAAAACCACAACAAATGGCACCCCAGATGGGACATGAAAAGAGCACAGAACCAGAGACCACAGCTGGCTTCTCGATGGGCAATACAATCAGGTGGCCACCTAAAAGAGGTAAGCGTTTTGCTTATTCAAAGATTGTATTGTTCACCTGAGATTGCTGGTGGTGGTAAGATTAATCACAATTGCTGTTCCAAATTTAAGAATAAAAGAAGAAATTAATGATTATTAGACTAAATTATAAGAATAAAGGGTTTCATTTTCAGAGGAAACATGTGCATGCACTCATCTGTTTTGTTACTAACAGGACTTGGTAGTAGTAGAACAGATGATTATTTTTATTTTTGAAATGGCTTTGATGATCGAAGTAAATCGAAGCGAATTTTTTATTTTAAGTGAAGAAAACGCGTAAGAGTTTATGCAGTGTTGGACAGGAAGTGGATCTGCATGTCTATTGTCTGTTGAGGAAGTGAATGATGATAGAGGTCTATTGTCTCTTGGGGACAATAGATGTCTATTTTCTGTTGGGGAGGTGAATGACAATAGAGGCCTATTGTCTGGTGAATGACAATAGAAGTCTGTGCCTGTGGTCGGAAGTGCAAGTCACAGAGGTCAATTTTGTGTGGTTGTAAGTGTATCAAAATTGACAGTATACCGCCTTAAAGTGGTATATTTTATTGTTTTAATTAAGATCCACGTTGAGGAGGTGTAGTGGGTCCGTTGTTTTAGTTGTATAACCACGTCGAGGAAGTGTAGTGGTTGTGTTGTTTTAATTAGCATGGTACTTTAGGTAAAGTACAGTTTTATTTTGTTTAATTGTATTTGTTTCTGTGTGAGAGTGTGTGTCTTTAATAGCCTGAGTCTGTGAGAGCAAGTCTGAGATGAGGAAAGGTGGGGGCTGAGTGAGCAGTGGGTGTGTCTTTCTTCTGTGCCTCTGCAGAGGCCACAGAGAGGTGTTGTGTTCCACTAGTGGAGTGAGAGATTGTTTAAAACTGTGGAAAGGGAATACAGTTTGAAAGTATTTGAATGTGAGTAAGAATATAACTATGAATATGATTAAGATAGAATAAGAGACAGTTATAAATGCTGGGTACTAAAGATGATATTTGATGATATTGTGGAGTTATTGTAGCTAAAAGTATAAATTATTATAGTAAAGTACACAGGTACTTCTAGAATCTGAATAATTCATTTAAATGATTGATTAAAATAAATGAGTGTGCTCGATAGGAAAAGTATAGCTTGCACAAAAAAGCACAAAAGTGTGTGATGGAGTTTGACATTATTTGAAAAACATCTTGACACACTGAGAATCTGATTAACTATTTGGGAAAATATATAAATTGGACAAATAAAAACAATAAGTTTGTGAAGTGGTTAGAATGAGAAATAATTATAAAATATAAGGCTTGTTATATTGCAAGAAAAGATCATGGCAGTCACATTAATGGAAAAATTAGGAATAAACAACTATTGTGTGGAGAATTGGAAGATAAGAAACTTAAATGTTCAAATGAGGCAACATCTGATTTGGCATTGTGTGAGAAAAATATAACTAAATAAAAATATAAACTAAAAGAATAAAAAAGAGTTAATTAAAAGACAAAGAAATGCTTGAGGAGAGAGAGAGAGAGAGAGAGAGAGAGAAGGCGAAGAGTAAAAGGGAGGGGGTATTGATGATTACCAGATGTGATTCCAATGCTCAAGGGAATTGTAGTTTTAAGGCAAAGTCTAGTAGAAAGACGAGATGAGGCGTTGAAAGAGGAAAAGTATATTAGGAAAAAAAAGTAAAGACCAAGTTATTAAAGGTGGAAATAAAGAGAAAAATTAAAAAGGACAGAAAAATTATTAAAAGGTGAATGACACAGATAAATTATATAAAGATAAAAAAAAACTTAACAAAATGAAGAGGAGTCTTCATCTGATGATGGAAGGTGGTCACAAAAATAAATTTTATTTTAAATCAAAAGGCAATATTTTGCATGGGTCAAACTGAAACCTTGTGGGGCTGATCATTCCTATCCTTTGACATTCAAGAAAATGAATAAACGCTGGCAAGAAACAGACAATGAAAAAACTGTGTGTGACAAACTGTTGGAGGAGCAAAGAGGCAACAACTCTTCAGCTGGACATGTCCTATATGAATGGACTATATGAAGCAGTGAATGGGGCACTGCACAGACCATTACAAAAAAGACTGAGTGGAATCCAGAAGGAGACCCACAAAGACAATATTGTTCTTGGAGACAAGAGAAAAACTGGACTATACTTTTGCTTCTTCATACAAGCCTTTGGGTGAAAAGGTAAAGAGTGAAACAGCCGTCGTTCAATGTTTCGTTAGGACCTTGGAACTGTAGGGACACATACAATCTTTAGGGGAAAATCAGCTAGTCAAATTTAAAGGCTGATAAAGAATTTATGATGTTAGGTGTGACTACCTTTTCTGAAATCAAATCAGACTCCTAAAAATCTAATATGGCTTTAAAATGTGGTATACTACAGAGGAAGGAAAGGAAAATAAAATAAAATAGATTAAATAAATAAATTAAATAACACCAAAGGATATTATAAAAGGTAAACAAGAAAAAGCTGGGATAATAGAGAAAAGAAAATCACTAATTATTGTGACAAACTTAGCATGACCATAAGTTAAGCAAATAAATCTAAAGTGTATCTAGTCTACAGTTTGAAAGCAATTAATGACATACAGTAATAGAAGATTGATGTTCCAAAAACCATACTTTGCTGATAAATGTTTCTCCATTTGATAAACATTTTTACTGTGTTTTTTGATTTGCATAGGAAATAGATACTTGTTTGCGTTTACGTATTTACTTATGAAGGAAAACATACAGGTTTAGAATTGATGAAACACTATTCCAATATGGTTTGTCTGGTTGATTGCTGCTAAAATGTATAGTGATTTGTTTTCATTGAAGTAGGCTCACAGGAGAACAGTTGATTTTGCCAGCATAGGCAAATACATAACAGATGTGGAAGCTAAAAGGGCCTCAGAGTGTAAGGAAAACCTATTAGATCATACAGAAGTGAAAATATCTCAGTCATAAATACTGTTATCAGAGATGCACATAGGACAAAGAATTGGAATAAAAATGTGATTATTCAATTGTGATAAGAACAAAAATTTAATTGGTAATAAGAATGAAAAATTTGATTTGACTATCATAAGAAGGAAGAATTGACTATCATCTACAATCACAAGTGATGGTAGACAAAATGGTATATAAAATAAATCATCCTCAAAGCCATTCTTAACAAAGGGTGTGAAAATACTCAACTTAACTGGATTGATGCTTTACCTCTTGCATTAACAAGTATGTAAACTAACAACAGCACACCTTTAACACTGCATGAAATGTTCGCCGATCGACCTATGCGTATTGTAAAAACCATCAGGAATTAAGTGTTATATGAAGAAATTAATTGTCTATGTATTGAGCTATTTGTGTACAGAACATAAAAGGACGAGGAGGAGAGACAACATGCCCCGTTGTGAGAGATGATCTAGCTTATCTGAGGGTCGAAGGGCCTGCAGGAGAACGCGGAAGGAGAAAACCTGCCAAAAGGGCCAAACACAGTCAAAGGGGGCTGCAGAGGGATGAGAGCAGCTCTATGCGGAAAGTCCAAGTGGGAGGAGCAACAAATGCATCATAGCTCGTAGGATGGCAGTTGGAGAGGAGGAAATTACGCATATGATATGAAAGTTGAAACATCAAAATCAAATCAAATCAAAAGCAATTCAAGTATACCGACGGACGGATGAACAAAGTTTTAAGCATCGAGAGGAAAAGTGGAAAAGAGAAATTGTCAACAGAAATTGAAAAGAACGAAGCTGATTACTACAGAAGATTTGCATGGCCACAGTCAATCAAACTTCTCGGCAATGACTGTTGCCTTCAACGAGGCCCAGTGAAAGATCTGTAACAATATCAAAGGAACTTAATCTGAGAGAAAGACTGAAAACATTAAAACTACACAGAGACATTGAACAGAGAACATAAGGTGGACATTTTATGGGAAACATCCCAAAGATAACAAATGATACAAATGGACAATATTTAAAATCAAAGAAATGGGTTTACAAAGTTGCTTTTTATGCTCCAAACTAAATCAGATTTTAATAAGGTAATAACATTTTCAAGTCCACATAAATATGATACAGCCCAGACAGCACGTTTAGTCTTACCGACGTCGGCACCAGCGGCAAAGTGTCGGTTGGGGTTTTTCCCCTGCACACAGAATAAAAGTAGGTGGGTAAACGATCGGCGCGATGAGTCTGCAGCCGGAGATCGGCAGAGGAACCGCGAGCAACCTTTATGCCGACCGCGCCTCTTTTTTTCTTCACTAGATCTACGCAGTTGTTGGTCCACATCAAGCCGGCAGTGTAAGCGCGAAGGTATGTTGATTAAATATGATTGTGGAAATGTTTTCGATAAACGGATGACAGAAATTGGCGTCGGAGGCAACGTTACATGCTTTTAGACTTGGTTTGTTGTTATAACTGTTGACTTGGGGTGCGTTTCCCAAAACCATAGTTGCTAACCTGTTGTGTTAGCAACTAGTTGGTTGGCAATGGAAAATAAGCAACATGGTTTTGGGAAACGCACCCCTGGTTAGTTATTATTAATATGTTCGCGTATTAAATATTTTTCAGTGAGTTGTTTTAGACAGTATTTTTGACGTGAGGGGATCGTTCGGTAAACAGTTAGGTAAACGGTAATAAATTGACGGACTGTCTTTTGTCTACACAAAAATGACATCTGTCATTTTATAATATGGACCCCTTACACTCTAAAGGCATTTTTAATGATTTTGTCTAAGTGACATGCTTAAAATTAAAGGCAGCTCTTGTTGTGCGTTTTTATGGTAACGTTAAAAGTAGACCTGTCAATCAAAGAGCTAGTTTAGTACAAGTGCACAGCCACTGTAGACAGTCAGACAAAGTGGTTATTAAGTAATAAAGTGATAGGAAGTAAGTGTTTTTGGACACACACCTATTCATAAAATAGAGCCTTTATTTAACCTTTGTAATTTAGGCAAAATAAAATGTCTTTTCTGTTTTTTTCACTCAGGTAAATACGATGAAGGCATGGCTTGGTGGCCTCCAGAACCTTTTACAGCCCACGTGATCAAATAGCTTGCGCGCGCATTTCGGCCACGGAAGTGTTGTTGTTCCCCAGTGGTTCTCTAACCTGTTAGCAACTCAGAAAGTTTATTAAAACGGTTTCCCAGCATCAAAATGTCTGGTTGTTGCGTTTGGTTGCACTAATATAATATACTAATATACGTATATATGTATCTGGCCACTTTATATTTGGCCATCTGCTAATGTCTTCTATCCACTCCACTATAGTACACGGATCTGGTAGATGTGTTGAAAAAGTTGATAAGTCAACTTTTTAAAATAACTTTGTCTGTGTTACTTCACTGCTGATTCTTACCATACTTCCGTTGCCAAACTGCGTGCACCTACGTTGCCACATCATCATTGTGTACAAAGAGTAAAAGGGTCTATAAAGACTCATACAAAATACTCCAAAGTTTTTTCAAGAGGACATCACCCAACCCATCTAAAGGATGAAAACAATACTCTTGTTGAATACTACATGAGACAAGTGAGAGTGGGGGGCTATGTTGTTCTGATGTTACTCATTGTACTTTCTATGTTCGATGTGATCAATATGAAAACTCATCTTGGTAACACTTAAGGTGTCCTTAATACAGAGTAATTACCTCATTAAGTACTTAGTAGTAGATGGTGTAATTACATGCAACTAAATGTACTTAATATGTAACTAAGTTATGGAACAGCATGTACTTACAGATTGTAATTATGCACATGTAATAAGCTGCAACTGTTACACATATGTAACAGGTCGAGTCTGTTACAAAGCTAACTACTGGTGTAATAAAAGGTCTTGTTACATATGTGTTACAATGTAATCATATTGAAAGTACTTTGTGTAGTACTATGTAATAACAAGTACCTACATATGTTACTAGTTACATAGTTCACAGTTTAATTACATGAATTAGCTTCTTAAATACATTTAAATTACATTATATTACACAGGGATAAGCTACGTAAAATAAAGTGTATCTAGAGTGTACTTAAGTGTACTTCATCTGTTTCTACATACCTTATCCATCTGTAACACAGTTTGAATTGACTTACTAGTTCACTGTTAATAACATGAATTAGCTTCTTAATTACATTTAAATTACATTATATTACACAGTTTGAAACGACTTACTAGTTCACTGTTAATTACATGAATTAGCTTCTTAATTACATTTAAATTACATACTATTACACGGGGATAAGCTACGTAAAATAAAGTGTATCTAGTTTGTACTTAAGTTTGAAACAACTTACTAGTTCACTGTTAATTACATGAATTACCTTGTTAATTACATTTAAATTACATACTATTACACGGGGATAAGCTACGTAAAATAAAGTGTATCAAGAGTGTACTTAAGTGTACTTCATGTGTATCTACATACCTTATCCATTTGTAACGTAGTTTGAATCGACTCACTAGTTCATGGTTTAAATACATGAATTAGCTTCTGAATTACATTTAAATTACATAATATTACACAGGGATAAGCTACGTAAAATAAAGTGTATCAAAAGTGTACTTAAGTGTACTTAAGTTTGAAACGACTTACTAGTTCACTGTTAATTACATGAATTAGCTTCTTAATTACATTTAAATTACATACTATTACACGGGGATAAGCTACGTAAAATAAAGTGTATCTAGTTTGTACTTAAGTTTGAAACAACTTACTAGTTCACTGTTAATTACATGCATTAGCTTCTTAATTACATTTAAATTACATAATATTACACGGGGATAAGCTACGTAAAATAAAGTGTATCTAGAGTGTACTTAAGTGTACTTCATGTGTATCTACATACCTTATTCATCTGTAACGTAGTTTGAATCGACTCACTAGTTCACTGTTAATTACATGAATTAGCTTCTGAATTACATTTAAATTACATAATATTACACAGGGATAAGCTACGTAAAATAAAGTGTATCAAAAGTGTACTTAAGTGTACTTAAGTTTGAAACGACTTACTAGTTCACTGTTAATTACATGAATTAGCTTCTTAATTACATTTAAATTACATACTATTACACGGGGATAAGCTACGTAAAATAAAGTGTATCAAGAGTGTACTTAAGTGTACTTCATGTGTATCTACATACCTTATTCATCTGTAACGTAGTTTGAATCGACTCACTAGTTCACTGTTTATTACATGAATTAGCTTCTGAATTACATTTAAATAACATAATATTACACGGGGATAAGCTACGTAAAATAAAGTGTATCTAGTTTGTACTTAAGTTTGAAACGACTTACTAGTTCACTGTTAATTACATGAATTAGCTTCTGAATTACATTTAAATTACATATTATTACACGGGGATAAGCTACGTAAAATAAAGTGTATCTAGTTTGTACTTAAGTTTGAAACGACTTACTAGTTCACTGTTCATTACATGAATTAGCTTCTTAATTACATTTAAATTACATACTATTACACGGGGATAAGCTACGTAAAATAAAGTGTATCTAGAGTGTACTTAAGTGTACTTCATGTGTATCTACATACCTTATTCATCTGTCAAGTAGTTTGAATCGACTCACTAGTTCATGGTTTAAATACATGAATTAGCTTCTGAATTACATTTAAATTACATAATATTACACGTGGATAAGCTACGTAAAATAAAGTGTATCAAAAGTGTACTTAAGTTTGAAACGACTTACTAGTTCACTGTTAATTACATGCATTAGCTTCTTAATTACATTTAAATTACATTATATTACACAGGGATAAGCTACGTAAAATAAAGTGTATCAAGAGTGTACTTAAGTGTACTTCATGTGTATCTACATACCTTATCCATTTGTAACGTAGTTTGAATCGACTCACTAGTTCATGGTTTAAATACATGAAATAGCTTCTGAATTGCATTTAAATTACATAATATTACACGGGGATAAGCTACGTAAAATAAAGTGTATCTAGAGTGTACTTAAGTGTACTTCATAAAAAATTGAATGCTAAAAATATTTAATATTGATATACTTCAGTATACTTGCGCTCACACTAATGACCAGTATATTTAAACTGTGTTAGTTAGTGCTATTTCAGAACAACACATTTTTTACTTCATATATTTTACTTTAAGTGTATTTGGTGTACTTTTGTGTGCTAAAGTGGAACAACTTCAAGTGTACTTAGTACAATTTAAGCATAGGCTATGACTGTTTGTGCTAAATGCATGCTTGATAAGTGAATTTAGAGTTTATTTTTGTGTTTAATTTTTGTTAAACGTACAAAAATGTATTATGAGTGTCTTGCAAACATACACTCAGTATACCTTGAATAGATTGTTTGCACACATTTTATAGATCTATATTTTTTGGCTAATCCAAAATTCTTAAAGGGAAATTCCGCCTTGAAATGATCCTAGGGTTAATAACAAACGTGTACCGAGTTCGACCGTTCACTGGAGTTTGTTTTCATGCTAGTCTAACGTGACCAGTGTTATTGCTAAACGCAAATTAGCATGTTATGGTAGCCTTCGGGGCATCAGTGCATTAAAAACGAAATCGCTATGTCTATACTACTAATAATGCTCAAAATAACCCCACACTTACACTGTAGCACAATGAGGGTCTCTATATGTAAACCGAAGCATTGAGAACTTTGCAAGTGTACAGGCAGTTTATTAAAAAGAAACATTTACCGTTCACGTCTGGATCACATATCCATGCGGGCGCCATCTTGGGAAAACTGAACTCTCGCGTGAAAGCACAACACCTGTTCAGGGCAACAACGTTTCACGCGAGAGTTTAGTTTTCCCAAGATGGCGCCCGCATGGATATGTGATCCAGACATGAACGGTAAATGTTTCTTTTTAATAAACTGCCTGTACACTTGCAAAGTTCTCAATGCTTCGGTTTACATATAGAGACCCTCATTGTGCTACAGTGTAAGTGTGGGGTTATTTTGAGCATTATTAGTAGTATAGACATAGCGATTTCGTTTTTAATGCACTGATGCCCCGAAGGCTACCATAACATGCTAATTTGCGTTTAGCAATAACACTGGTCACGTTAGACTAGCATGAAAACAAACTCCAGTGAACGGTCGAACTCGGTACACGTTTGTTATTAACCCTAGGATCATTTCAAGGCGGAATTTCCCTTTAAAACTACCCTGGTAAAAATGAATATGGTAAGTATATTACGTTTTGTATACTTTAACATACCTGCAGCTAGACCAGTGACCAGTATACTTCGTTTGTTTATAATTAGTTAACTTAAAGAGTGCTATTTTGGGAATAGATGACTTCAGCTGATAACATATCCAAAATTATTTTTTTGAAATAAATGTTTCCAAATAAAAGCTGATTAAAACAGTCAAAAAAATGTTATAATTATATTTAAATATATGTTTATTCACAGCATTCATAGTGTACACTATTTGCGTAAAAATGGAACAATTACTCATTGAAGAATGTCAAGAAGATTCAGAGTTTTCAACATCTTTCTCACGCAAAATCAACTTTAGTCTGGCAGGTTTTGATTCAGCCTAATAGTAGTCTGAAAAAGAGAGACAATAAGCTCAATTAACAAGTGTTTAATTTTAAGACATTGCATTTATTTAAGACTTACTGTTTTAAATCTATAGTTTACTGGCTAAAGAGAACATTGGCAACTGAGCAGAAAGTATATTTTTACGTAACTTGAGCTTGACTAGAATGTCCTCATATATAAAGAACTCTTCATTAAAATAACTTCCCAAAGTAGGCATATGAACATACTCAATTACCCCAAAAAGTAACATTAACATTTCTTTAGACTCACAGTATTCACATTAGATTATCATTTCACATTAGATTATCTTTTGTCTTTTAAAGATTCTTTTAGAAACCATAAATTGTCTATTTAAGCATTAATTATATGCTCAAAACAACCTCAACATCATATGAGTTATTTTCTGTCATATTTCTTTACTCTTGTTTCATACGCAAACATATGATCTCATTTACAATTCAATTATTAGCACTATCACCATGGCAACATTCACTTGAAACAAAATGGCGGACACCCGCGAACTCCGTGTGCACTACTGAACTCACGGTACTGTCAAATAGTTGTTTACCATCAAAATTCAAGTAACAACATAATTGCATTTTTTTCTCTCTGTGAAATAGCAATCTTTGTTTTTAAAAGGAACTTTCAAGATAGTTACTTCAGTTCGTATTACATTCACGAGTACTTAAAATACAGTTTTGTTGTTCAAAACTCACTCAAAACGTTAAACACTGATGACAACCATTTATAGACACCTTTAACTTGTTATATACTCGAATTAATCTTACCTGCAAAGAATATTAAACAAGATAGATTAATTTCTCCCGGAGCATCTCGAATCACTGTTATCTGCTCTCTGCATTAACTTGTGTATATATAAGCGCTACTACTACTAAGCAGACCTATGCGAGAGCTCCCCCTAGCTGTCTGTATGATGTAGACCGCCTATGCACACACATACAAATATATTGCTACTGCAGAACTCTTTTACAATGAAAAGTGTGTCCCTGAAGTACTTTAATAAATTCAGTTCAGGCAATTTACCTTTTTATCATGTTCTTATTCTTCTGAAAAAAAAAGATATACAACACTCAAAATTTAAATGGGGGGTCTTCCATTTCCATATCTTTTATTTAACTAGTAGGGGCTACCACATATACAAACATATAATATATGAAGAGTTTCGTTGCAAAACGAGATAACTTTTTTTAATTGTCGGAAATCTCGTTTTTTGGTTGTGCATTCCAATTAACATCAATTCAACTGCAGTTGGTTTGTTTTGATTTAAACCTTCATAACTTAAAAATACAGCTAAGTAGCACCATAAAACAAAATAATAACATGATAACATAATAATAAACATGTTTTGACAAAAAAAAGGATTTATCTCGTTTTCAGTGTTGGGAGTAACGCATTACAAAATATACACTGTAAAAAAATCAGTAGAAATTACAATGTAATTGCAGCTGGGTTGCCGGTAATTTACCGTAGATTTAAATTTATGTAATTTACTGGCAAGAGTTTGTTCAAAGTTAAATAAATTTTAAATATTAACAAGTCTTTATCTTAAGAGAATAAAACTATAAAATTGCTTCAGATTTTGTTTCCCATAATGTTTTGCTTGATGCTGTTTTTTTTTTTTTTTTTACTCTGTAAAGACAAAGACTTGTAAATGTTAAATGTCCATTTAACTTTGAACAAAATGTTGGCAGTAAATAACATAAATTTAAATCTACGGTAAATTACCGGCAACCCAGCTGCAATTTTTGATGAAAGTAACGCAAAAGTAACGCAAAAGTAGTGTAACTCATTACAGTTCAGAGACAGTAATATTGTAATGTAACTAATTACTTTCAAATGTCAGTAATTTGTAATATATAATGTATTATACAACAGTTCTTTCTGGTTCTCGAATCTGATTGGCTAAGACCTATGCGATATTGTGCTGATATCGGCACTGTAACCGCTTCACCTTTCGTATCATTCCGCCACCTAGTGAATGGAGGTCCTAAGCAGGCTCATCTCTGAATTGAAAAACACAGACGCCCTGTTTTGAATCACTCTCCGTTTGTCTCATTAGTTTACTAGCTCATAAATCAGTCTGTGAATCCCCAATCGGAAGTTATTCCGTCAAAGATCAGCGCTCTTGGATGTTACGTTACAGTTAATGGGAGAAATGTCTTGTCACATCGTGTGGACGATTAACACTTGGAAAGAGGAATATAAACACTCTTTTTTTTTTTGGAGCTATATTTCTTATCAGAACGCGAAAACACCGTGGAACTGCAGGTAAGCACCGCAGCTTTTAAATGTGGACATTGATCATTTACTTTATCGTGACCTGACTATTAAAACATGTTATGAGATATGGCCACTGGTATATTTATAAGCAGCATGCAAAAACATATCTCTGACACTTATAAAAAACAGTTTTATATAGTACTGACAAGAACAAAGTTTAATAATAATAATCGAGTGCTCGTATCACGTTAAGAATAAATGAGAAAGCAATAGTAACGTTATACAACTAGTTTTATTAACTTTTACCTCGCGCCAAAACAATAACAACACAAAAGACACTAAATATGAATTAAAAAACAAGTAATAGTTTGATCATGACACCAAATACTGCTGATTTGATCTCATTTTGACGATCATAAACAAACAAGGCCAACATGAGAGCCGGGGAATCCTGTCAGAAATGTAGCCCAGAGAGGGCGGTGGTCAGCGGGGCGAGTGAACACTGACGTCCGCTCATGCTTTGGTTCTCATACGTACCGAATCTCACTAAGCAAACGTTCAAACAGGCGCTATCTTTACTAATCGACTGCAGATTTAAATATAATACATATACATTCTCGACTGAACTAATCTTAAAACTACACTTTGTGACCAAGAAACGGTAATATAAAGAAACGGCTTTTCTGTCCATTGAGTTGTTATGAGCTTCAAAGCAGCCGAAAGTTTTACCTGTCATTCTGGCCGCCCTCAAATCTGTGGCGGAAGAAGTAGTTCTCAAACAAAGAGGCTTTTAAAGTAACTCCGTTGTTGTTTTCTAGTTTTCGTTTTTCAAACGTGTGCCGTCGAACTGTTGTATAAAAACAATATACAACAGTTGTTGTATAAGGCCTGCGGCCTCGTGCCTCTGGCCTAATCACAGCCGTGATGATATAGAGCTATATCACACTCCTACTCGAGCGATATTGCTTAATTACACTTTGGAAGTAACTTTTTCCAACACTGCTCGTTTTGCAACGAAACTCTTCATATTTGACAAAACGATTGCGCATTAATTTGTCGATATAACAGGCTAACAGTACCGTTAGCTATAAGCTAAAGCCACATTCAGACAGCCAGCGATGTTATCGCTGTGTGTCGCCCGTCTCTTTCAATGAGGTGTTTCTAAATCTGCTTGTCATAAACAAATGAGTACCATCCATGCCAGTAACTGACGAGAAAAGGATGACATGAACTCCACTGCTTTATTCTTATTGGTTGTCGCTCCGGAAATTCGCTCGACATTTGCATAAAGTAAAACTTTTCTTCGCTGGACACGCCCATACGGTCGCCAACAGTCACTTTCGCTCGTGCCGCTGGAAGTCACCCGGTTTCCATTGAAATTTATGAGATCACGTCGCTCTGCTACACTCTAGATGCACTTTGTTTTGCGTGGCTTATCCCTGTGTGGTGGTATGTCATTTTAGTGTAATTGGGAAGCTGGTTCATGTGTTTGGGCTGTGGGCTGGTGAGTCGATTCACACTTTGTTACAGATGGATAATGTCAATGTCAATGTCAATTTATTTATAAAGCACAATTAAACACAACTGTCGTTGACCAATGTGCTGTACAACACAAACCATAAATACCAATAAAGGACGACATAAAAACATAGTATCACAGTTAAGAACAGATAAAGACATTTACAAGAAATTAAAGTCATAAAACATACGCAGAAATCACATAAAACATTACTAAGACAATGAAGTCACGAATCATGTAGCGTACGCCAACTCAAATAAATAGGTTTTTAACTTAGATTTAAAAATAGGAAGTGTGGGGGCAGTTCTGATCACAGTGGGCAGGCTGTTCCAGAGTCTAGGTGCCGCTATAGAGAAAGCACGATCTCCTCTAGTCTTCAGCCTTGACCTAGGGACCACTAAGAGCCTCTCGTTGGCCGATCTGAGGGCTCTCGTTGGTTGATGGACTGTCACTAGCTCAGAGAGGTATAGTGGTGCTATTCCATTTAAAGACTTAAAAACTAGCAGCAATGTTTTAAAATGGATCCTATAGTGCACAGGTAACCAATGGAGTGACTGAAGGACAGGGGTTATATGGTCCCGTTTCCGAACTCCTGTCAGAGCCCTTGCAGCGGCATTCTGAACCATTTGAAGGCGGTTGATGGAAGACTGACTAATCCCCAAATATAAGGTATGTAGAAACACATGAAGTACACTTAAGTACACTCTAGATACACTTTATTTTGCGTAGCATATCCCCGTGTAATATTATGTGATTTAAATGTAATTAAGAAGCTAATTCATGTAATTAAACTGTGAACTAGTGAGTTGATTCACACTTTGTTACAGATGGATAAGGTATGTAGATACACATGAAGTACACTTAAGTACACTCTTGATACACTTTATTTTGTGTAGCTTATCCCTGTGTAATATAATGTAATTTAAATGTAATTAAGAAGCTAATTCATGTAATTAAACTGTGAACTAGTGAGTTGATTCAAACTACGTTACAGATGAATAAGGTATGTAGATACACATGAAGTACACTTAAGTACACTCTTGATACACTTTATTTTACGTAGCTTATCCCTGTGTAATATTATGTAATTTAAATGTAATTAACAAGCTAATGCATGTATTTAAACTGTGAACTATGTAACTAGTACAGTGTTTCCCATACATTGATTTATTTGTGGTGGCCCACCACAGAATCAACACTGGCCCCCACAAATAGAATTTTCATGATTCCCATTTACATTTTTATTTCACTCTTTAAAACAGCTTAATTCGGCTTAAAATACAATTTGATATATAATACAGATCAAATACAGATACAGATCAAAGAGTAGAAGTGAAACATATTTCAGGTGCCAACACTAGATCAAACGCAAACACGACATGATGACATCACATATATGCTAATTAGCGGGTGACATCATCACCACCACAGTCTCCTCAAAATCCTGTGGGAAACACTGTAGTAACATATGTAGGTACTTGTTATTACATAGTACTACACAAAGTACTTTCAATATGATTACATTGTAACACATATGTAACAAGACCTTTTATTACACCAGTAGTTAGCTTTGTAACAGACTCGACCTGTTACATATGTGTAACAGTTGCAGCTTATTACGTGCTTATTATGTGCATAATTACAATCTGTAAGTACATGCTGTTCCATAACTTAGTTACATATTAAGTACATTTAGTTGCATGTAATTACACTGTCTACTACTAAGTACTTAATGAGGCAATTACTCTGTATTAAGGACACCTTAAAATAAAGTGTTACCAAATAAAGTGTTACCGTATTTTTAATTAACTGTAAATTTTACAGTAAAAAGAAAATACAGTATTTTACTGGCACAAAGATTACGTTTCCCACAATGCAACATCAAAATACAGCAACATACTGTATAACATGCCCTACGGTAAAATACAGTTCATATTACAGCAAAATACAGTGTAATTTACAGAAATCGTTAACAGTGTATAGTTATACGTTTGAATATATAAATATAAGTCTAAATATATAAATGTAAATTCTGAACATAAAGCCACAAGTCTGAATATACAAATACAAGTCTGTATATATAAATGTAAATGTTTTTTGACAGTATAGTGTCCCAATCACTATACTGGGGTGTTAGGTCCCACACAGAGCACAGAGTGAGCACTCCCTGCTGGTCTCACTAACACCTCTACCAGCAGCAACCTGGTTTTCCCAGGTAATCTCCCATTCAAGTACTGACCAGGCTCAACCCTGCTTAGCTTCAGTGGGCAAGCTGTCTTGGGCTACATGGTGCCCGCTTGAGCATGCACGCGTTTTCCATGTGGCTCGGGCCTCGCCTGAGTATCTCACGCAGGCAGTCTGCAAGCTCTAACATGGGAGCCGAAATAAAAACGGACACACCACGCAGCTGAGATGCTTATGCCACACATTCAGTGTGTCACCGGCCTTATAACTATATATTCACAGTTTACATTTAAATATTCAGACTTACATTTATATATTTAAACTTATATTTATATATTCAAACTTATAACTATATATTCACGGTTTACATTTATATATTCAGACTTATATTTATACATTCAGACTTATATCTATATATTCACAATTTAAATTTATACATTCAGACTTATAAATATATATTCAGACTTACATTTATATATCCAGACTTATAACTATATATTCACAAGTTACATTTATATATTCAGACTTACATTTATATATTCAAACTTGTAACTATATATTCAGATTTACATTTATATATTCAGGCTTATATTTATATATTCAGATTTATATTTATATATTCAAACTTATAACTATATATTCAGTTTTTATAATTAATCATTTCTTGTTTGGCCCCCATAATTTATATATATATATATATATATATATATATATATATATATATATATATATATATATATCTCCCAAGGGTTTTTCCCTCCTTGAACTTTTTTTACTTCCCCGGCTAAAAAGTCTGGGTTTTTTTTCTCCTAGGGGGTTTTTCAACCAGGGGAGGCAGCCTTCTTAGGCTTTACTTAGCACCCTCTTCTTTACGTTACATTAGTAATACGCACGCTTATAATATGTAAAGCTGCTTTGTAACAATACTCAATTGTGAAAAGTGCTATATAAATAAAATTAAATTGAATTGAATACCTTGTTGGCAATGAGAATAAGTTTAGATGGTTCCTTGATGTTGGAAATTGGCTTTTTCAGTAGTTAGCTACTCAGAGGTGTCATTGTGGTCAATCATGTGACCCACTTAAAGGGATAGTTCACCCAAAACTGAAAATTCTATCATTATTTAATCATCCACATGTAGTTCTAAAACTGTAATCCATTCTTTTTTCTGATGAACACACACAAAAAAAGATATTTTAAGGAATGATGGTAAACGTACAGCATATCGTCGCTGCCTGATGAATCTCACGTATGTCCAAAATGGTTACTTTTCAGGAAGTGAAAAAAACACTGTATATCAAAAGCAGTTGAATGTAGCGTTGTCATACTTGGTACAGCATATTTACATGTAACCTTATTCTTGCCAGTGTAATGATATAATCCACATTTGACAAAAATTGAGTTTAAATGGACATACGTGCATATTTTACAGTAACGGTGGTCAATACGCGTTCTTCCGATCATTAGTTAGAATGGCCAAGTCGCGTTTTATATTGACAGATGAATACGCTCAGTTTATATTAAATAGCCTACGTCTTAGTTAAATACTCTTAGTTTATTTAATATTAATTATAAATTTATTAAATGTCTCTTGCAAGCTATGAAGGGACAATGAATCAATACACTGACATGGTAATGCTAGACAGCAGGGGCGTCAGTTTGTGTTGAAAAGTGGTGGGAAAAAATCAGATACAAAACATTACAGCAGGACAGGAAAAATATTGAATAACAGCGCATTAAAAATGTGCATAGCGTTGGCCAGTCAACAACAAGAAAAACCCAGCATAAAACCCTCAACAATGTCGACTGCACACAGGGGCGGTTCTAGGGTCAGTGGATATCCGGGACTTAGCACAAAGACATCCACACATGTGTAAAAAATACACTTTTAATAAAACATTATAAACATTTTCTAAGTGCTACTATTTTTGCAAGATTATTTTTTTTATTTTTGCTTATTAAAATAATGTTCCACTGAGTTTACACGGATATTTAAGTTGTTCATCTCAAAATTAAAATTCTTTCATCTTACTCACCTTCTTGTTGTTTTAAAGCTTGACTTCTATGACTTCTGCAGAACACAAAAGAATATAATTTGAAAAATATTGGTAAACCTAAGATTACTCCGCCATGACTTTGACTAATGCAAGTCAAAGGGGACCAGTTTTTTATAAAATATATTGGCTCTTCTTTTTCTCTACACTTTAATTCATAGTCCCTTTATTTTATCCACAACTGTTCTCTCTTTTATATATATATATATATATATATATATATATATATATATATATATATATATATATATATATATATATATATATATATATATATATATATATATATATATATAAAAGAGAGAACAGTTGTGGATAAAATAAAGGGACTATGAATTAAAGTGTAGAGAAAAAGAAGAGCCAATATATATATATATATATATATATATATATATATATATATATATATATATATATATATATATATATATAATTTTTTCTAGGATTCTTTTCTAGGATTTCTTTTTAATGTCATCTTTTCTCACCCTTTTACACTCATCTCTTAATTTTTGCTCACTTCTCTTGGTAATTGCCTTTTGATATGCCTGAATATTCTTTGTGTGGTTACATGTGTTTGTCATTAAGTAGTGTAATAGTTGTAACATGAACTACTAACAAACAATACTTTAACAATATTTATTATTAATAGAAAAATAGAAAGTGGTTATTTGTACATTACAATTTTAATTGTACATTTTAATTCTAATTAATTGATTACAACAATTGGAAAATTTCTTTTATAAACCACCAGGTTTGCAATATCAATAGATTGGTTTAATCCCTAAAAAGAGAACATTACACATTGTGACACAACATTGTATCAATTCCATTGTGGCCATCTGAGATGGACTAACCTCAAACAAGCAATGAATGAACAATAGTATATAATGACAACAATAAAACATATTTATAAAGTGTTTTTATGTGTATTTCTTCCCCTCCATCTTGCTTTTGTCTGAATCTGGTTCTCTATTGCTTTGACGGTGGTAGAATAAGACTGTATCGTCTTGATTTCATTTGGGCAAACCTGTCTATCACTTTGTCGTGGTTAACAGCAGACAAGTTCTCCTTTTCAATGGACATTACAGCCAGATGGTTAAGCCTGTCTTGTTCATTGTGGTTCTCAACCAAGTATGCAGTCGGCGCAAGACACTAAAGGAACGTTCACAGCTGCAAATACTAACTGGTATTGTCAGTGCTACTTGAAATACTGCATTTAGTGAGGGGAACATTTCAGCATTTAGCAGCTTGAACACACTGACTATATCAGGAAGTACTTCTTTCTTCTTCCTGTTCAAGAAGTTCTTTGCCACTAGGAGCTCCTCTGGCTGCAATTCAATTTTGTAATGTGTGGCAAGAACCTTAAGGGATTCATCATGGAGAAAGGTATCTGATGCTGGATGGCAGGCTTGAATGCCCTTCATAAGATTAACTCCAACTCCTGAGAAACGGCTGTCAATCTCTTGCAACATTCGGTCAAGGCAGGGGTAGTACAATGTACTCATGGAATCATGTGAAGAACTTATTTCCGAGGATGTGCTACATGTGTTTCAACCACATAATCATCCAACCTCTTCCGTCTGAAACCTACAGAAGGTTCTGGAATGTGATTTGCCTCACACATGGCTTTTGTCTTTGCATATAACTCTGAAGCACTCTGATCTGTGCGTTGTTCTTTCAGAGAGTCATAGACTGCTGTTTTGTATTGAACTGCTTGTGCCAGGTCTATATTTTCCCCTTGCAGGAATCTGTGGAGGCCTTCAGTGATGCCTAGAAGTCTATGAAACATAAGTAGCATGTAGACAGTTTTAAACTTGCAGATTCTGGACCGGAGGCCAACAGCCATTGGTGTGGAAATTCGGTCAAGACATAACACAAACCTCTGTCCTTACCCTTTGGTCATTTTGGATCATCTGAACTCTGTTCTCTTCCTCTGCTGCCAACTACAGCACTTGGACCTGCATTCTCTCTTCCTCTCGCACCTCTTTAGCATCTGTCACCTGAGGTCCGCATCAGACTGAAACTAGAAAGAGCTTTACAAGTGCTACCTCAAAATAAAAACAATCACAGCAAACAGCATGCGCAGGGTTTATGTACTTGTCAATGCCACTCACAAACGTGCGAGACAGGCTATGTATGTGTGCTTATTGTCAATGACGGTTACTGGTCAAAAACACCCTCAAGCGCGGGGATATGTGCTTCTCAATCATGGGCATTAAATCCGCGTAGTTCTCCGCGGAAAGCTGGGGGTGTGGATTCCGTATGGCCCAGGTTACATATAGAAAAGTTATTTTCAATGGTCGCCAGTGCAAAATGCAGTCAAGAAAATAATTATATCGCACCAATAGCAAAGACATTTTAGCAGGGTATGAAAATAATCTATGTTCCGACTGAAATGTGTTACAATACATCTTTACGATTATATTGGGCTAATCACCATTAGTAAATTTTTGCAATAAATAATTACTTTGCAAAACATCTCTCATGAAGCATAAACTAAATTTACAGACAAAACTTACTCGTCACTTGCCATTGGCAGCTCCTTAGAGCAGCCAGTGCGTTCCTGCTGGATTCTGCAGCCTACACTATCTGGCAACCTCAAGTCAGGGGGCAGGGGGATGGGATTGACCGCTCTGCAGTAATTTGAAAGTGATTGCAGTGGAAAGTGTTTCGTTCATCTGTCCTAAATGTGGATTCAAGCAGCCATTTAATTATAAAACTATGCTCTGTCATTTAAGGGCACATTTAAAAAAGCATTAGATGTTGGATTGTCCATTTAAAAATTGTCACTATCGCAGTAATGTGTATTCCTCTTTCAATGCCCAGAGAAGTAGGGATCATCCAGATGCTGATGCTCATTTCTCAGAATTTAAGAATGATATTATCTCAACAGAAACTGAAAACCCCACAATGCTGGTACAAGTTGAAGCAGTGGACTCCTCTGAGATTCCTCCTGAGCTTAAAAAGTCCTGACTATAGTTCTTATCAGTCTCACTGCAAGCTCAGCTGAAAAGCAACTTATCGTCTTTGTTCTTGAAAATGCAGTGTGTTCTTCACGTTTCAGAGACTGCTATACAAGACATAATTGACAATTCGGTGCAGACATTCTTACTGTCCAAACCTCTTGTGAGAGACTCTATTATTAGGATTCTTCAAGAGCATGAACAGTCAGTTAGTGATGTCCTCCTTAATGAATTAGTGGAAGCTATCATGAAAAGTAATGTTTTAGTCAGTGCCACTGAGAAAGGTGCAGAGCTGTCCACTGCTAAGAGAAGAAAAAACATTTGTGAGAAGCCACTACCCTCTGGTAATGCCAGTACAATATAGTGTAGGTTTGAAAAAATGTACAGTGGTATATGTCCCAGTACTACAAATGCTTCAAGCTATGTTTAAAAATACTGATGTTCTTAAAAAATTTCAAGAAACCAACCCATCACCACCAGGAATGAAGATGAAACATATTTCCAAAAAGCCAGTTACTTTCAGAAGCTGAAGAGCTGAAATTTTCACTTATTTTGTGTGTGGATGAACTTAAAATAGCAAATCCTTTGGGCACATCCAGAAAAATTCACAAGCTGTGTGCAGTATATTGGTTGCTTGCAAACCTACCCAGTAAGTATTGTTCCAGCCTACATGTCATACAGCTAGCGCTACTATGCAAAGTATCCGACGTGCAAAGGTCAGGTTTCCCACTTAATATACTGCACGATTTGTTTGAGGGTATTGTGCTTGTTGAGTTAGCCTTGTGTATCCGTGAAATGATTCGACTGAAGTATTTCACACTTGAAAATGTTACGACGAGCACACAGATGAGACGAGAAACAAGTGCAGTTAATGAATTTATTTAAACAAGCAAGCAAACAAAACACGAAACCTCAGGGCATAAACACCATAACATAAACCAATGGAACGTAACAAGGGGAAAACAGGAAGTAAATAAATACACAATACTGACCAATAAGAATACCAGGGGCCCGTTTCAATAAGGAGAATCAACCAACATTGAGGTAAAAATTGAACTCTGAGTTGACTTAAATAACTTTACTATACAAATGTTTGTCATGAATAAAACAGAAATACGGCAAGCCGGTATTTGAACTCAGATCGCCGACAGTATGTCTGCACTGACCACTGCGCACAGCACTACTACTACTCACTGGACCAGGGATAATGATGAGTGTGTTCATAAGAAATGTAAAGGCAACTGTTCAGATGTAAGAGCACAGCCACAAAGGCTGATATTAGTCATGTAAGTATATTTATATATCTAAAATGACTGTAAAAAAAATAATAATTCCGCTCACATAAATGCAAATGGTTATGACAAAAAACACTTGGGGTCTCAAAATCCTCTCGCAACATAAATGTAACTTCCTACAAATGAATGCAACATCATCATCAACAGGATCCTCTATAAAAGCACTTAAAATTTTAGTCACTTAGATGGTCTCTGCACCTAGGTAGGCCTATATCAATTTGGCTTAGTCATTACAATATAGCTACTGTTAAATTTTTTATTTGAGTGTAATTTATAAAATATATAAACACTAAGGTAAAATGATTTGCACTGGTAATTTGATTATAATTTAAAGACAGCTAAAAACATATTTTACAGTGTAAGTAATAAAAATGTGCGCAATGAATGAATGTACAAAAGCAACTAACAAGATTAAACACAGCTACTCCTTTAAAAATGGAAAAGAGACTGCCAGAAACTCAAAGTTTCCAGGATAAAACCTGCTCCCGACCAGGTTAGGTTAACAGAGTATAAGTTACCTCTTCTTCTGAAACAGGCTTGACTAACCCCACTGTCTCAGGTTTAACCAGGGACGTACTGGGACTGAAATTCAGCCCGGGACTTTAAGATGGAGAGGCCTTTTACGCGAGTGCCCTTGGTGCACGAGCAGGATTTTTTGCAGTTATTTTAATTCTAATAGTGTTTTTATGGTATGAAGAGAATCAGATTATGCTGAAGACCTTAAAGAAACTTTAGGATAACACCTGCCTCCTCAGGTTGTATAAGCAAGTCACCACTGCACTAAACACAACCAGGTCAGCAAAACCTAATCTCGAACACATAAGTCACAGTATACTGCTAACTACCAGCATGTCATGTGTACAGTCAGTTGGAGTGATAAAATTGTTACAATTACTCACACATACCCACTCAGATAATCAAAAACTACAATACAGTCCCATAAAATAGAGATTGTGTGTGTACGTACTTACTTTCAACTCTCCCTGGCTCCACTTCCTCTGTGCTGGACCCTGCCTCTGCTTACTGATTGTACAGCTACATATGCATGAGAAGAACATCAGTAATAAATATGACTAAGAATAATTCCTTTTTTTAATTCAATCTGTGCTTTAGTCAGGTTATAATCTAGTAAGTGGAACTATTGAATTTTATCCAATATGTAAATATGTAATATTGTGCTGTATTTTTCTATTTGTGTGTCCTTAATAAAGCTTTGATTGATTGATTGATTGATATGCCTACCCTGCTGAAAAAAACAGCATCAAACCAGCATGGGAATTATGCTGGTCTATGCTGGTTTGATGCCGGTTTAGCTGGTGGTCACCAGCATACCAGCACCAAAACACAACATATGCTGGTCTTGCTGGTTTTTCCAGCAGGGTACTATGATTGCCTACCCAGCCCTGCACACTGCCCCATCACTGTTTTGTACTGGTTCCATTCTCCTCCTCCTCTTGTTCTGCTTTCCTTCCTCCTCATCATCAATATGACTGCAAGGGTCATCATAACCTGTCTCTCTCCATCAGTGACCTTAACAGCTAATATACAGACATACAGGGATTCCTTAGACCATTTTACTGTTTGAACACAATGATGACGTGGAAACGTATGCACGCGCATGTTGGCAATGGAAGTATGGCAAGAATCAGCAGTGAAGCAACAGACAGAGAAAGTTATATTTAAAAGTTGACTTTATCAAGTTTTTCAACACAGCTACCAGATCCTTGTACTATAGTGGAGTGAATAAAAGACGTTAGCAGATGGCCAAATATAAAGTGACCATATATAAGTATATTAGTATATTATTAGTGCAACCAAACGCAATTACCAGACATTTTGATGCTGGGAAACTGTTGATAAACTTACTGAGTTGCTAACACGTTAAAACCACTGGGGAACAACACCACTTCTGTTGCCAAAATGCACACGCAGGCTATTTCATCAATTTCATAAGCGGGATAATGTAGAGCGAGGCGGTTCTTATAGCGAATACAAACCCGTAAGGGCTGATTCAAGCTCCGCTTTGCGTGGGGTCCTGACAAGCCTGTCGGGGGTTGTATTCGCTATAACAACCGCCTCGCTCTACATTATCCCTTATATATGCCTATATTTAAATGCAAATATAAATGATTTCAGTGTATAATAGATGCATCACTAATTGTGCACCTGTCCTGTCCATGCTGCTGGTCCTTCCTCATCTGCACCTCCTGCCACAGCGTCCTTTTGACTGCGAAAAAGGTCTGTTAATTTGGCGCATTTACTGCCTCTTGTGCCAACATTTTTATTTTTAGGCCCCACCCATTTCTTTCTCTTCTTTTCTTGTTTTCGCAATTTTTACCGTCTTGTCTATGTTGCATTCACACGAATCCAAACCTGACCAAAAGTAAACTCTTTTGATCGGCGCCTTTGAGCCAATCGGATGAAAGGAAAAACTAGGATCAGTCCAAGTTGGGAGGGGCCGCTCTTATCCCCCCTCAAGATTTGAAGAATTGGTTTGGCCCGGTCTGAAACAGACACAGCGTTCCGCTGCAGCAGGGCGCCTGGTCAGGCATTTAAAAAAAAAAAAAGTTTTGACCTCCGGCCGGTTCGGCCTGAAATGGACCGGCCGTTCGGGATTGCTCCCGGAACTCCCGATGGCCAGTCCGCCCCTGGGTTTAACCTACCTCCCATTCTGAAACAGAAAAGCTGTGTTACAATTAACCCCACGTTAGTTTGTGCACCACTCACCCCTATAGTTGAAATGGTTTTAAAGAGATTGTTAGATTTAGCTGGAAGAGTCAGGGGTTTTGTGAATTTAGTTTGAAAATTTGGATTTGTGTTTAAGGTTATAAGAAAATAAGTGCTGGTTTTAAAAAATGTGTTTTAGCATTTCAGAAAAAATGTAATTTATCATGCACGGTATATCCAGTCTCATCTGTTGCTAACAATCCGAACTCAGTTAAACTATATGATTATTAGCTAGGTTATCATAATGACAATTTATGAAATAAATACATTATTTAGTCATGTTTGACCATGGTTAACACAATATAACAATTTATGTATAATTCTTAACTTACCTGAGCACCTTAAGGTCAGCAAATGGTTCATAGACAAGGCTTAGATTAAGCCAGGCCATAGTTAAAGTGCACCTATTTCATTGCTAAAAACAACATTATTTTGTGTATTTTGCTAAAAACAACATTATTTTGTGTATTTTGTATAATACAATGTGTTTGGTTTATGGTAAACAAAGCTCTTAACTTAAAACTCTTAACTTTTCTACATAAGGTAAATTTTTGTAGCTCCAGATATCCTGCTTTCCTCAAATGCTCTGATTTTGTACAAAGCTCATCGATCTGAAAAGCACTGTGTCTCTAATTGGCCAGCTAATCTGTACATTGTGACTGGCCTGAATAGCTCTGACATCAGCCGGAAACATTTCGCTCACAATGCAATGCTGACAGGAGTTAATTTAAAGGCTGTGAGTCAAACCGGGAGGAATTATGATAATGACTGTCGTGTCCATGTCAACAGGCTCAGGAAGTAAACTTGCCTACAATCCGTGTGTTTGTTGTAGTCCAAGAAAAGAGAGTTATGTTGGAAACGATAACTTGCATCATTGTTTACCTTGGGGTTTGTACCTTTTGCATATGGTTAACATGTGCAAATACACACATACACACCAAAGGAAATGTAAAATCGTGAATCAGACCATAGTTGTCCTTTAAATTAGGACATTTAAATAGCTTTGATCAAAGTCACTTAGAAAAAAACATTACTGGTGCCCATCTTGAGATATAACTTTAAAATATTTAGATATCTTAAGATATAATAAGAAATGTATGTTGCTTTAGGACTACAGTTTTCTTTATATCTCCTTTATAATGGTTAATTACAAGTTTTGAAGTGAGTCCATGCCCAATATATAGTGATAGTCCAGTGTATATTATCCCATGCATTAACCTTATAATCCAATTTTATAAGAAGCAGAAACATTTTGATATTTTGATTTGTGTGTATCACTCTATTTCATATTCTCCTCTATAAATTCAATAAAATTTGTAATACCAGTGTACACAGTATAAAGCTCCGGGTTGCAGTTTAAAGAATCATATCCAAAACTAACCAACCCCAGAAGTTTCCACTCTTGTGAAGCCAGTCCTTGGTAAGATGTGACAATTGAATCTGAGGAAACGGGTGGAAAAATAAGAATCCCTCCAGTGTCTGCCGGGCAAATGTTTGACTGATCAAAACCTTTGCCCTGCCGCCCGCACAGCATGTTTTCAGTAACACTTATTGGAACACCATAACTGGCATATTGCTGCTCACATTGAACAATATCTCCCAGCGTCACATGGCCAACACGGGCTTTCTCCAAATCTCCAGCCCTCTTGTCAAATAAGAGGGACCAACCCGTCACTATGCCTAGTCGGGAGTCTTCTGTGATCTCATGAGCATTTGGTAGGCAGATTGGTAGCACGTAGTCTCCAATACGAGCCTTGTCCAAGAGCTTTAATATGGCCACATCTGAATCCAGCACCAAGGGATCATAGTTTGGATGCAGAGTAATAAAGGATACCTGGTCAATCAGAGATAAGACAAGGCAAGTCTATTACAGTTTAATTGCTGGATTTACTCTAAAAGCGTTTTTTGATGTTTGGAAGCGATGTTACTCACAGTTGATCCCTGCTTGCGCTGAAATGGCCACAAGGTGGAGCATAAGAAAAGGTAAAATGATAACTCAGAAAAAACAATAAGGTTACTCACGTAACCATGGTTAGTAGCCAATGCTATGGGGAAACTCATGTTTACTCTGTGATTGAAGCGTATTGGTTAAGGTCTGTAAAAATAACAGACAAATGGCATTTGAGCACGCGAAAAGCAATTTGACATTTATCCTTCGATAGCCATATCTCCAATGTCTGCAGCACAGCATTCTTCCATCTTAGAAATATCTAAAAAAAACGCTATATTTTGTCTGCATCAGATGCAGAGAAGCTTATCCATGCTTTTATGACCTCTAGAATAGACTATTGTAACTTGCTACTCGGATGATGCCATGCAAATCAGGTAAACAAGCTTCAGCTAGTTCATTACGCTTCTGCAAGAGTGCTTACTCGATCTAAGAAGTATGACCACATAAGCCCAATTCTGGCATCTTTACATTGGCTACCAGTTATATATCGCATACAATTTAAAATATTTTGAATCAACTACAAAGCCTTAAATGGCCTACACCCTGTTATGTCCTTCAGTCATTTGTTTGATTTCTGTGCTGCCCTCTTGTGTCTTCTCTCTATATTTGACATTTGTTTTCAGAAAGGCGGTCCTTGGAGATAATGTGATGGAGGCTGTGATTGGTCATTATCTCCACCTGTTCCAGATAAAAGGACTTCCTAGATGACTGATTGGGGCCTTTGCTGCCATTGTGACTACTTGACTTGTGCTTGTATATTAGTCTTTCTTATATCCTCTAAGTGTTGATTTAAATTTGTTATTTGTTGAAAGTCATAGCAGAGAGAGAAAGTATTGTAAGTTTATATTCAGAGTGTGTTGAGCCTGTGATTTTGTTTTATTTTTGTTTATTATTGGATTGAATTGTTTGTGCTTGACCCATGCCTGATATTTGACTACGATTACGGATTCTGATTTTGACTTGTTAGCCAGATACATTTTATTAACTTATCAAATATACTCCAATATACAAAAACATATTGTGACAAGGTATGTAGGGGGATCGACGGCATTTATTTTGAATCTTTGTTATATTGTTTATTTGAGAAAGGGAGTTAGGTAAGTAATGCTTGTATTTTATTTTCTTTAATTTTGGTTTAGGTAAGTAAGAGGTATTTTGAAAAGATTGTTTGTTTATTATTTTGGCCTTGTCCTCCCCTGAAGTCTAAATCCTTGTCTTTTAGTAAATAAAGAAATTTTGTATATTGTATCTCTTCGTATCAAGACTCTCATTTGCCCATTCTGTTGTGATTGACCCCTAGACGGTCGTAACAACCCTCATATCTTAATCTTAGAGAATCAGAATACAACCCATCACGTGCATTGCGGTCGCAAAATACTGGTCTCTTAATTATCCCTAAAATATCAAAAGTGTCTAAAGGTGACAGATCCTTTTCCTACTTACCCCCTAAGCTATGGAATGATTTACCAACCGATGTCCGAGAATCAGACACGCAGATAACTTTAAATCTAGACTTAAAACTTTTCTCTTTAACAAGGCATTCACATAATTTGTTTTAGTAATGGTACTTATCTCACAATAGCTAGCTTGTACAACTAAATAAATAAATTAAAACCTCATTTTCGTCAACACTCCAAAGCATGGTAAAAGTCATTAATATTCTTAAGAAATGTGTTGAAACTTTGAATTATTAGTCAGTTGAGTCCTAATTTCCACATTTGTTCGGGTTGCGATTTTGGCTTTTTCCCTTGATCTTGAAAAAAGTATGTCATACAGAACTGTTTGCCACTGTACATTAGTATTAACGACGGCAGTGGGGCCTCTGGCCTTAGTCAAACGAGTTTCTGTTTTAAAGATCAGATGGGGGGCCCCATACATAGACTCGCCCTGGGCCCACAAATTTTCTAAAATTATCAACTATAGGTAATACACTTAACCAGCAATAGTTAGCCTGTCTGGAACCGAGCTGACTTAAACCACATAACTGTGTGACACTTGCATTACATGTGAAAGGCCCCTACGCTAATAAGCTTTTGTTTCTCTCTCCCTGTCTGGTCCTCGATCCCGAGGACAATGAGACAAACAGACCCAGTTCCGGTAAATGTGAAAGTCGGCACACCTCTGATCTACTGACTGTTCTTCAACGTGATGCCCAGCTGATGCCTGACCAACGACCACCGGCAGAGCCTGCTTAATCTCCGCCTAATCTCCTTATCCATTTCAATGTATGTATATATGTGACCCGTCACGGAAACCAGGGACACAAGTCGGCAGCACAAGTTTCGAGAAAATGAGAAACAACGTTTTTTTTTCAAAATTTGTGATTTTCGTTTTATTGCAGAATCTGTTAGTTGAGATCATGAAGAAGCCTCTCCATGTTTGAGATAGCATTTTTGTATATTTGAAAGCGTACATTTTGCGGTTAAAATAGGCTTGTTTTTCCGGAGATTCTAGCATGCAGCGGGGGGGCGTCATTGTCTGTGTATATGTCACAAGTCGGGGCTGATAACTAATATAAATAAGCCACGCCCCTGTTTAACTTCCACCTCGAGGAGGTCCCCAAAGCCAACCCAATGACCAGACAACACAAGCGCACGTAAGTATAAAAATAGAATTTTATTTAATTTAATTAAAATGGATATGGGAAAATGGGGAGGGGGGAAAGATTTTAAAACTAATGCTCTGGTTCTGCCCTCCAGGTGGGCCGTGATCGGAAGAGAAAGGGGGGGAGAAACGGACGGGGCCAAGTGTCCGGGGTCCAAGACTCTGCGGGGGGTTTGCGGCTCAGGCTCCTCCGCCTTGGTTTATGATCCCGTGGCGCCCTCCTCTTCCTCCTGGAGGCAGAATGAAATAACAGAGATAAGTGCTGGGTCAATAGGCTTCTTTTGTGAACGTAGCCTTGCCCGAATGGCACGGCAGCTCTCCGGTACGTGGTGCTGGGGCTGACTTCGTGGATGTTCCTCCAATCACGTGTGTGTCTCTCCTCTCTCTTTACAGGCTGCCAGCTAGAACACAGAAGATCGGTTATTTACTGCTGGTGGCAGTCCCTCGCCTTTTCAACTTGGAACGGTGCACGGTAAGTATGGTACAGGTAAGCTTTACTCGTTCACTCTCTCTCTCCACAGGCTGCTGGCTGGGACACAGAAGATCAGTTATTTATACAGCTGAATTCTCTCTCATCTCTCTAGCTTGGGACGACATACAGGAAGTACGGTACAGGTAAGATTTACTCGTTCACTCTCTCTCTCCACAGGCTGCTAGCTGGGACACAAGATCGGTTATCTATACAGCTGAATTCTCTCTCACCTCTCCAGCTTAGGACGGCGTACAGTAAGTACGGTACAGGTAAGGGTTACTCATTCACTTTCTCTCTCCACAGGCTGCTGGCTGGGACACAGAAGATCGGTTATTTATACAGCTGAATTCTCTCTCACCTCTCCAGCTTGGGACGGTGTACAGTAAGTGCAGTACAGGTAAGATTTACTCATTCGCTTTCTCTCTCCACAGGCTAACACTCATGGTCAATCGACAGTCAGTGCATACATGCATTTCATTTGGGTTAGTACAATGGTGGACTTACAGTGACCGTGCTCTCACAACTCAACAGATGCCTCGAGACTGTATGGTGATTCAGGCGTCGGGAAACAAAACCTCCCAGCGGCTGCTGCTACCGCAGAGGGGACAATTCTACCTGTCGCACCGAGCCGAGCGCTGCCCTCTCCTCTCCGCTTCCTCGTCAATAGAGCACTGGACAGGGGCGCCCCTTTGAAGAGGCTTCGGGACAGGTGAGGTCTAACTCCGCCTCCCTCCGCAGACAGTAGATGTTATGTATATGTATACACAAGCCAACATTAATCTTTCGTTGTACTCACACAGTCTCTGGCGGTCAAACTCTTCACCACCACTCCACAGAACAACCCGATTGCAAAGACGGCTGCTGACGAACACCACGGTAATATGCACATCCAGGGGCTCACCCACAGCATATGCCAGGCAATATAACGACTGGTACCGGCAGCCTTTCTGTTCTCCCATGACGAAAAGGGGTGGAGGCGGGGTTTTTTCTGACAATACACACAGCAAATACACTGCACCACTTCAAAGTGAATTTTTCACAACAACACAGACTCACCCACCTCATTCAAGTGAACACTTAGGACGCCCCGTCTTCCTCCACTTCACCGTAAGCCCACTAGGCGTTGTTAGCACGGCCCAGTCAACGTCCACGTCGCTGTAGCAGCCAAAGCTCGTCCTCCTCCGGCTCTCCCACCACACTGCTCCGTGGTAGGGCCGTCCTCCCTTTTCTGGAGTCGTTCGCTACACAATGGGTTAGTATACAGCGTGCCCACAATCAATATTGCATACTCACAGTCACCATATAATCTTCTCCGATGCTCTCCCCTTCGACACACACAGGCAAATATTCCCAGCCCCACACAACGAGGCGTTTCCTTCCTATGACAGGGTTTACACAATGATTGCAATAGTTTCCAGTTTCTTCATATAAACAACCACTCACGCTAACTCCGATTCTCCTTCTGTTCTGTTTCAGTTCCTAGCGTTTTCCTGTCGTCTCCCAGCCACTACGGTTTGTTCCGTCCCACACAGCCACGCCAGCTTCAGCCTGAAAGGATACCAGCCACAACGACAGCTGCCACAACAAGCGCACAACAACAGCACCAAACGAACTCCTCCGTGGTGCTCCTTTAAACGATCCACAGCATACCTTTCTTTCACCTCCTGCGGCTCTGTACTCTCTCCGCTCGCTTCCCAGCGTTTTCCCGGATCAACAGATCGTTCGGGCTCTTCAAAAGGTGCGTGTTTTCAGTCCGCCCTTGGCGAAAAAGGAGCTTCCCTGAGTCAATCGCTGCTTACTTTTGTTCCTGCAGAGCTATTTATGTCTCTCATCCTCACACAACCTCCAATCACAATTTGCTTCTTTAATTCGTTGCACCCGTGGCTCGTAAGGCCCCGATTGCGTTGCCCCTGGAAACCAGGAAGAACTGGTGCTTCTTAAAATATGGTCCGGGCGGAAACTATCTTTGGGCGGAACCAAGTTTGGCCATTTTCGGTTCCGCCCTATAAAAGTCACCCTGTGACATATATTTACATACTGTATAAGCTTGTGTTTTCGCCTCCGCCCCCAAAGGGAACAGCGTGACTACTAAATAAGGATAGTTCGCCCAAAAATGAAAATAATGTAATTAATGACTTACCCTTATGTCGTTCTAAACTCGGAAGACCTCCATTCATCTTCGGAACACAGTTTAAAATGTTTTATCGTTAGATTTAGTCCGAGAGCTTTCTATCTCCTTCATTGAAAATCTATGTATGGTTTCCATGTCCAGAAAGGTAATAAAAACATAATCAAAGTAGTCCATGTGACATCAATGGGTCAGTAAGATTGTGTTGAAGCATCGGAAATACAGTTTGTTCCAAAAATAGCAGAATTACGACTTTATTCAGCATTGTCTTCTCTTCCGGCTCGAGCGTGAAGTCACGTGACTGTAGTGCACGGCTGCCCTGTTCCTCAGACATGTTTGCTAAGTTTTTTTTTCCAAACTTATAGCGTGCATCTCCCCAGACTGTAAAGCTCGGGCGCACAAAACAAAACAAAAATAAAAGAAGCTGGGGCGGAAAGAAAGTACTTTGACGTCATCTCTATGTCAGTTCTTGCAGCGCAGCATGAGTCCAAACACACAGAATTTACACAGAGATCGTTGTATTCTTTATATAATTGGCTACATGCTTTGTCTATCAATATTTTCCATGAAGTTATTGGCTGATTGAGGAACGAGTGAGCGATTGGTAACATCTCTAAAGGACGTCAAGTTTTCGACGGCGCTGTTTGGATGATCTATGATACTACCTCCCTATTTTAAATACAAACTTTGAAGGCGGGTTCATGTGTTTAACGGAGTGTAATCTCATATACCCTTACATGTTACGTTGTAAATAGTCTTCAGATTGTATATATTGTATTACCAGACATTCATGCGAAATCTGATGCAAACAATCTATATTTCACGGATTATACGCATTTGTGAACAAAAATGGTCATTGGATAATCTGAAACAGACTGGATTCGACTTCTGATCCCCACAAAGGTAAAAAGAGTCATGTTTATTTTTGCATGTTGTTATTTGGTCATAAAATACTACATATCATGCTAGAACATCTGTATCTCAAAACGGCTTTACAGGGGGTATGGCTTAGCTAAATGAGATGTAAATGAGCCCTATTGTCTCCCTCAGTTGGAAAGAAGAGTCCCTTTCGTCTCGATTTTCTCGGTTTGAGTATTTCTGAGTTCCTATATTCAAATGGGCACAACTTCTCCAAATCTTATCAGATGTCCATGTGTTACACATCGTTGGAAAGCTTAGAAACTGCACTTTCAGAATCTGTGAATAACTCAAAATGCCCCAGATCCGACTTGTGTCCCTACTTTCCGTGACTGGTCACATATATATATCTCGCAAGGGTTTTTCCCTCCTAGGACTTTTTGACTTCTCCTAGGGGGTTTTTCAACCTGGGGAGGCAGCCTTCTTGGGCTTAACTTAGCACCCTCTTCTATATGTTACATTAGTAATACGTTTGCTTATGTTGATTCATAGCCGCAGCAAATTTAGCTGCTTGTGCTATCGTGTATTATTTTGTGATATCTGTCGATTTTCTGTGCTTTTCACTGCTTCTATTAATGTAAAACTGCTTTGATACAATTACCAAATTGTGAAAAATGCTATATAAATAAAATTGAATTGAATTGAAAAGGGACAGGGACTACGCCCTATGTCCGGGTTGAACGCAATAGAGTACCTTTTTGACTGAAGCACGAGGTCAAAAACACTCCCTGTGTGACGTTTAAAAAAGGCCAGCTACCCAATGCTTGTTCCAGTTATTTCAGGGAACCAGGGTTATGTGAGTAACCTTATGATTCCCCTTTCAATGCGATTCATTACACCAGCTAAAGTGAGCTCAGGAAAAGAGCTTGGAGTGTAAATCATCATATAAACAGTTGACGTGTGATTATGTTGTAATTAAACTGACAGGACCTGCGTTTGTAAGGCAGGAATGTCCAGGCTGCAAATCTGAAGTGTAGATGGCGAGGACCAGACGGCTGCTTCACAAATGTTTGAGATTGAAATCCCTGTAGACCATGCCCATGATGAAGCCATACCTTGTGTAGAGTGGGCTTTAACACCGAGGGGGCACCGCTTGTTCAGGGAGGCGTATGCAAAAAAGATGGCTTTAACAATTGATTTGCATAACCCCTGATAAGGCATACACAATGACTGATCTGCGAAGCTAAACAACAGCTGGTCTGTCTTCCTGAAGGAGGCAGAGCAGTTTGTGTAAACTCTAAGGGCTCTGACGGGGCAGAGCGGGTTAGGTGGTTGTTGCAGGTTTAAATCTTCATGCACTTCTGAGAAACTACGATAAAGTCATGTCTGGCCAGCTACTAGAGCATGATTTGTTGCTATAGCTGCCACATAGACTTTAAGCATAAAGGGCACACGGCCGCTATCCAGCAGCTCATGTAGAATGAAAAGGGATATGTCCCACGCTACAGTCTGCAGGATCTAAGCTCTTTGCTATACACCAGTCAGAGAAGATGGACCACTTTTGTGCTTAAAGGCGCCTTATGGAAGGGGCCCTAGCCTCCGTTATAGTGTTTAGTTTTGCCATAAGAGAGCAATAAACCAGTCTTTCGGATGAATTAATGCCATTTTCGTTTTGCTGTAAGCATTTTAAACGTCTATGCCATCACAGTGAGGTTGGGTGGGGGGGCAAGTGGGGGACCCCTAAACAACAGCATTTACATTGTGACTAGCGCCTGGATAAAACAGGGGATCTAGAAACACAAATTCATTTAGGGTAGTCCAGCCGAGGTGCGACTTAACTCCTTTGTTTCCGGGCTCTCTGCTGCTATTGTGTCTGTACTTAGATTGACCTCAAGGGTCTTATTAGGGTTAATGATGTTTATGTCAGACTCTGACTCATCCATGCAGAGGAGCTTGGCGTGAAACCCTGCAGTACTTCCATTGAGTAAAGGGCAGACAAACCGGTAATATATAATTCATATACAAATATTGAGCACCCTGTAAGAGAGGACTAAATAAAGGGAAATATTCAAGCCTCAGCATAAATTATTCTCAGCATAAAGAGCATAATATATTCTTTTGAGACCTTGCCCCTTGAGCAGGGGGAGGGGCATGGGGCTCTGTAGGCATCTAGTGCAATATTGCTGTACTGTGGAAGCAACGAGACTAGAGTCTCGTCACGGCTCCGCCGCTTTGTCCATCTCTGCTAAAGAGAGAACGTCAGGGCGGTACAAAGCTGCCAAGCCGCTGAATGAGATTGTGCCATTCGAGGAGGGGGAGAGGCGTGAGGTTCTGTGAGTGCTGAGCCCAAAATGGCTGCACCACAGCGGCAACAAGCCCTTGCGAGCTCTGTCCTTTTGTCCATCTCTGCCAGAGAGGCACACAAGCCCGTATGTGCTCGTCTAAGCATTCATGTTTGTTCCATGGCAAGTGAAGGCTTCATTCTTTTTCAGAGGTGATCGCGATGAAGGATAAAAAAGGTACTCTATCGTGTTCGACCCAGACTTATATAGGGCGCAGTCCCAGCCCCTTTTTGCAGGGTCAAACGCCATTTGTCTGTAATTTTTACAGACGTTAACCAATAGGATTCAATCGCAGTGTAAACCGCAGCTACTTACGCAATGTGAAGTGAATCGTATTGAAAGGAAACTTTATGTAAATTAAATGATATTATTACCTTAGTTATGTTCCAAAAATTATTAACCAAGTAAGCTGAAGCACTGTGTGAAAAGTATGAGTTTAATGGATTAAGAGAATGCACCCTTTGGCCTTCATCACTTTATTATTGACCTTAAATTGTATAGTCATATAACCTACATTTCTTTAGAAAGTTAAAAAAGTTTGTAACAGTTCATTAAACCTTGGTATTTGTAGTAAAACAGTAGTTATAAAAATGGTAATCTGCAGGAAATGTTGGGTTACGTAGATGTGATTTCCTGCATTCTAGTGGATTTTTGGGTGGTCTGCTAAAGATGTGCAATACCCAAACTTATTCTGATTCAAGTTTGGCATCATGACTTGTTGGCAGAGGCGTCATGCCCATTCAAACTGAGGGGGCACGTGCCCCCTTGGTTTTTTTGAGCCAATGGATTTTGCATCCAACCTCAAAATCAAATAAGCGTTCATTAATCTGCTGCTGAATTTGGCTATCTGAGGAATTAAAACGTGTTAGAAACGCTCACAACATTTCCAAACCCCAGTACGGTAATGTGCAGTGTACCTCCTCTGTGTAGAAAATGTATGGTTTTAAACCACAATATAGAATAGTGTTTAAGATTTGACCTTATTGAAATTTTCACCACCCTAAATGTATACAGACACATGCACAAACAAATAATTTCTTTGAGTACTAAATTGGACGACATTTCATTGTCACATACTTATTGTTACATATAACAGGGCCAGATTTACTAAATGGGGCAAATTAGCACAAGAGTGCAATTAAAAAAAGCGCTGATGGGAGTGATAATATCTGCGGGTTATTTACTAAAAATGTGCAAATTAAATAAGACAGGCGCAACAGCTGAGTTCCATAATGACCAACAATCTACTAAGAGCAGCACAAATTAGTTCAGGGTCACAAATAAGCTGAGCTGATGCTCCTGCGGGTGATCTAATGCCTGAAGAGCTTGAGTTCAGCACCACCAACATCTTAACTGAAAATTCGGGGTGAAATCCCAACTAACAAAGCCAAAGTACACTGAAAAGATCTGGAAGACATAAAAAATTGACAGGTTACAAAAAGTTTTGAAACAACTGCTATTGTGTGACTTCTCCAAATGATTCCTCTTTTATTTTCTCCAGCAAATAAAAAATAACATGGCTTGGCAAAACATATTATTGAATAATATGCTCCTCAGACATCCCAAATAAACTGTTACATGTTAAAAAATCCTCTGCCTTGTAGCCTACCATGCGCTCTCTGATGTCTCTTATCAGCAACAAAGCAGCCATTTTGATTTTTTTTTTTTTTGCATTAAATAATGTCTCAAATACCAGTAATATCACACGCGCAAACTTTAGTAAATCACATTGCGTGAATCATTTAAATATCCTCCCATAAATTTTGCATCTGAAAGGGAAACTCTTAGAAATGCATGCAATAAGGTCAGTTGCAAAAATAACCAGACCACACCTTTTCAGCGCTAATAATACACTGAGCGTCTTTAGTAAATCCCAACAGTCGTCATTTAACACCAAAATGAAGTTTTGCGCTGGTGCCAGCTGTAGTCTCAGCTTCTCATAATCAGAAATATCTCGTTGTCTTTCGTGGGGTATCTATATCGCTAATCTTGGGGTGCCGCTAGCTACAGACGCCAGCAGCGCCATAGTACTGTTGGGAGTTTGAAAAGGAACGAACAAGTCTCGGCCAAAGATCAGATTTTTTTTTTGCATGAGTAGCCTAATTGGATGTGTGGCGTGAGTGTGTGTGAAAACAGGCAAAACCATGTGTCACATGGCGAAAGCATGAGAGTTGGCAGCTTTTAATAAAGTCGCTTCAATCCGCCATCATATTTGCTGTGCACACTATTGTTAGCTATAGTAAAATAGGCACTATAAAACGTGAGAGACTGTGGGCTCTATCTTACACCCGGCGCAATGCGGCGCAATGCGCGACGCAAGTGTCATTTGCTAGTTTCCACCCTGCGCAATTATAATTGCCACGTTAAGTGCCGCGTTGTTTAAATAGCAAATGCATTTGCGCCCCCTTTTGCGCCCATGGGCGTTCTGGTCTGAAAACGAGGTGTGTTCAGGCGCATTGTTGGCGCGTTGCTATTTTGAGGCAACTAAAATAGACTCCGCCATTGACCAACAAAAACCTAGTCTAAAGTCAATGGCGCAATGTATTTTTTTTTGTTATTTAAAGAGCGCATTAGTAATATGCGCATAAACGGGACGACAACGTGGGTTTGCTTAACACATACATGAATGCGCAGCAGCACAAAAACGCTTTTAAATATGCAAGATTAAAAGATTGAATGTAAAAGATTATTATTGAGTCTCTTGGACATAAATGAGGACTAATTATGAGACGTTAGAAGGCACAAAGAGCTGCTTCACCTAGGCCTGGGACGGTAACCGTGAATAATATTCACTTTACATGTTCCTTAAGTAATTTGCATGTGTTTTGTATTGAAGATAAATAAATCATGTTATTTAACTTGTTGTCTTGCAAATAAACCGCAAAACCGCATGAATTTGTTGATTACCACCCCTAGCTTCACCTGCAGCCTGGTAAGTAAATAAATGCTTTGCTTTAAACAAATGCATCTGTTTTTAAATGTTTTTTAAATGCTACCTCACGGATTTATTGTATATGATGACTCTGTACCTGTGGATATGGTGAGATGATACATTTTTTTAAAGGGAAACTTCACCCATTTGCATTAAGCTTTGTATCGTTAGAACCCCAGTCATGTTTTTCAATGGTCGTGCATCATTCCCTCAGTTTCTCCTGAGACGGGAGAAATGCTCATTTCAGTGAGGCACTTCCTTCTTTCAATGATGCAAAAATCGTCATTTTATGTCATTGAAAGAAGGAAGTCCTGTATCTCTGTTGAGTGTGAAAGACTACAGACACTCATTCCTCATTTTTTCAAGGTGGGGGCTATGGGTGGGACCCACTCACGCTACAGCAACCCATCCTCACCCCATGTCGTCAATATTTGACGACATTTGACCATTCGTCAATATGTGACGGGGAGGGTATACCATTCGCGTCATTTTTTGACGAACTGGGGACTTCAATACTATTACGTCCGTTGCATTCTCTTTCCTATTTTCTTACCATTTTCGCGTTGGTTTAGGGTTAGATTTACATAATGACATCCCTACCCAAACCTAACTCTAACCCCAACGCCAGGTGACAACTGTTTAATTTCGCGTACACTGTTTAATTTTGCGTAATCTAACCCTAAACCGACGCGAAAATGGTAAGAAAATAGGAAAGAGAATGCAACGGACGTAATAGTATTGAAGTCCCCAGTTCGTCAAAAAATGGTAAAAAGGTATACCCTCCCCGTCACATATTGACGAATGGTCAAGTGTCGTCAAATATTGACGACATGGGGTGAGGATGTGTTACCAACACAGACGAAAAAAAAACGATCAGCCGCCATCTTTATTATTAGCTAAGCTAAACAGACGTTGTGGAGTGAGCCATACTTCGTGTTACAATAACAGCGGAAGTTAATCAATATGATATAGAAAAGGGTGATTTTGCAAGCGTGATGCTCTAATCCGCTGTTCATTGCACCTTTATGAGCCACAATACAGCAAAGAGCTCAGGCAGATGGAGGAACAGAGGCCCGAGGAGTAGGCCGGAGCCTGGGCTTCGGCTGAGTAGAGGAGCCTGGGGAAGACGCCGCAACCCTCGGCCTCTGCTGCGTAGAGAAGCCCGGTCTGATAGTGCTTCTACTCTCGCTGTGTGCCTTCTTTTTATCATTTCTGCATCAGATAATGATATGGATGTTTGTTTGGTGAAGGTTTCCAGGCAACTTTTTTGGACGCGTTTGGACATGTTTATTTCACAGACGCGTTTCGGCTTACGAGCAAACGCGCTGCAGAGTATATGAGCTTGGACGGACTCTCGCTTTGTGCTTACGGTTTAACATTTCTCCATCAGATAAGGATATAAACGTTTGTTTTGTCACTGTTTCGGGGCACTTTGCGCGTGCTTATTTCAAAGACGTGTTTCAGCTTACGAGCACAAGCTCCAAGAGCTAAGACAGCGCGTCTGTGGAGATATTGTGCAGGGGACGCGTTTGTGTGCAGGATGCAGGGATAAACGGACATCTGACTGTAAAGTGAGTGTTTCTATTTTCTTTGTTATACTAAGGTGGCATTTATGTACACAATAGCATATCTGAGCGGTGTTTTATATGTCTATGTGAAAGCAATGAGGCTGATATTACACAGATGTAAATACAGTAAGCAAGAGACAAAAAGAAAATTGGTAAAACTAAATAAACATTTAAAATGCATACCCTTTTATAAGTACTTTGAAAGACATGTGTACTGCGGATCTGAAACCGCACGTTTCTGTTTAAATAAGACTTTGCTACACCAGACCAGAGTGTTATTGTGTGTAACACAATGTAACATCACATTTAAAAGTAAGTCATGATTGGTGTCTGTCAGACACAGTGGTGGCTATTTTCTTTGTTTTTTTCTAACGTGGCATTTATGTATACAATAGCATATCTGAGCCGTGTTCCGATTAATGGGAGTGGCTTGCAGAGCTGTCCATTTTGGTGCATAGTAGGAGTTGTAGTTTTTCATACAAATGTGCTCTAAATGTGTGTCTTTTCTCTGTCAAATAGGCACAAAATTCTAAATTTATGTTACATTTTGACTACAAATATGACCCACTTTCAACAAAGATTAATGTTCCTATCGATGAAATGGCCCTTTAAGTAATGCTAAAAAAAATCTTGTGACGCTGTCCAAGTGCTGAAAGGAGAGCCGTTTGTAAATTCTTTATCCCCTGTTTGTTACAAATAAAGTATTTTTTGAGTACAAACCTTTTCTTACATACTTGTAAATTATTTTTTGATGATATTGGATAGCCATACATTTAAAGCAACTATAAGCCTGCTTTTTTCCTTCCATGACTAAAAGAAAACGGGTTTTAAAGGTTTTAATCCAAAAAATAACAATTTCAATACAAGTGAAAACAACACAATTATTTAACATTAATCTTAAACTGGGGATCTTCTTCCTCTGCTTAGTTTTTCACTTTACAAAGTCCGTCATCTAAATAGGGATTAGACATAGCGCCAGCGCAACAGGCTTTTAAAGGGGATGAGAGCTGAGACTCTCATTGGTTTATTGCACGTTACGCCCAAAATACTCCCATTACTCATTAAAAAAATTGTAACTACCCTTTTTGACCATGCGCTCGGCGCACAAACCATTTTTCCCGTCGTTAAATTAGCAAAAGTGGGTTCAACACGCCCATTTAGACGTTGCGCTGTGCAAATACAAACAGTGCTTTTCAAATAGCGCTTCAGCTTATTTAGTTTAGTTATGTTCCAACAATTATTATGTAATAATATAATTTAATGTACATAAAGAGTTTTCTAAGTTATCATTTTACCCTTTCTTGTGCTCCACCTTGTGACCATTTAAGTCCAAGAAGCGGTAAAGAGTGGTCGACTGTGGGTGATTTTGCTTCCAAATGCTAAAACTCCCTACTGTATAATCCCACCACCCAAACAGTGATTGACAGGTTTACGTTCAGGCATTGGAAATGCAAATGCAAAGGGAATTGAGATTTCAAAGCAAGTGAAATAGCAAATGTGCAAATTGCAACTTGTAATAAAATACAGCAGGGTCGTAACTGGAAAAACAATGGAAATTCAATTGCAAATGGACTTTGCTTTTCCATTTGAAATCATACATTGTACGTTTGCATAAACGGAAATTAATTTAAATCATGTCATAGTTTTTACAGCCACAAGTCGAAAACGCATTTGCAAATACAATTTGCAATTACATTTTAAATATTGTCTGTAAAAATGTTCCATAGAAATGTGTCAAAATGTTTGACTGGTAGTATACATAACCTAATCATTTTGAAGCTTACCCGTAACTGCTGTAATCCCTTGGTCATTCTCAGATCACTACGATACTGTTTGCCGAGCACTACTCTGATTTCAGATGTGTCAAGTGGATATAGTTTCCCCAACTCTGTGATGCAGTGTGCAGCTACTACCACGCTGCGCTGGTTCACCAGGGCTCCGCTGCAGATGAGCTGCCAATCACCCAAATCAATCTCTTCCTCCATCAGCTTAGCATCTTTTCCCTTTATCTCTGCCACACTTGAGTGTTTCCCTGGTTTACTTGAAGCAGGCAAACGATAGATGGCAGCCAGCCAGGGCCAGTTAGTCTCTGCTGGGTGCTGATGGTCAAAGTTTGTCAGCTTTCCACATACTGACATAGAAAAAGAAGAAACAAATAATAAAGAATTGTAATGGTGTACTTATTATTACATCCTATTACATGCAGTATAGTTTATTTTTCTTGCACTACCAAGAAGGTCACAATAAACATTTGTCAGCTCATACACAATTGGTAGATTCATATAAAACTTCATCAAATGAAAAATTCTGTAACCATTTATTCACTCATGCTCCAAATAAAATTTTCTTTTTCAGTGGAACAAACAAAGAACTTTTATTCTCAAAAAGAAGCTCTTGTGTAAACATATGAGTAAGCTCTGTTACATGGTGAAATTACAAAATGGACTGTGATATTGATGTAGGGGCCGGGCACAAATTGATTTAGCTCATGCTTGTATATTGCACAGCACACAAACATGGTTTCAGAACTAAGCACTAGAGCTGGAGGATGGCTTTAAACAGCATTCCCATCTCAGAGGGTCATGATGTTTGTGGATGGGCTAATGCTATTTGCATATTTATGCAGGTCTAAAGAGTTTGTGTATTTTAACCCCCAGGGGTCCAAAAACACGGCACCGCGTTTTGACGTGTTTTCTCCTTACCATAGCAGAATCAACCCAAAACACTCCATCACTAATAATCATACACGTACGTGTTTGACATAATTTGAAACTGTGAAGGGTCCTCTTTAATTTGTGAACATTCACAATAACAACAGATCTTTGTGTTTTTGTTAAATAAAGAAAATAAACAGGGTGTGCACTCCGACACTTCTCTCCGCCAGCTGTCTCCTAAAACACGTCAAAAAAATCAATTGAAACTCCGTGAATACTCGTCACACAAACACAATACACATATCCAAAGAAAGCCTGGAATGTCTACTTTTAAACAAGCTAATTATAATCGTAAACAAATATTGACTGTTTATATAATCTGCATTGAAGTAAAGAGAGTACAGTTTTTCCTGGCTGACTTCATTATCTTTAATTCGGTCACGCCCACAGGCGGTACACGCTGTTTGACATGGTAATGAAGACACGATCTGTTCAAACCATAACAAGCAAGCGTAAAGTTTTATCAGATTTAAAGACTTTACCGCATGTTTGGATGATAAACTTTACACACACGTGAGGAATATCTTCATTTATGTCTGGACATTTAGGAAGAGAAGCGTTTATCTTTAACGTTACCTAAGAAGAAGAACAATGGAAGACGCAATGGAGGAGGATATATTCCTGAAGAAACTGTAAGTCATTTATCTTCATTTATATTTGCTATTATGGCTTGTGCAGTTCAGCTACACAAGCAACCTCAGCAGACTGCACGCTTCTGATTGAAAAACTTTCGCATTGTTTACAAACGAAGACGCGTGATCGTCACGTAATGGCGGATCTACATGCTGTGTCAGACACAGTTATTCACTTTCGTTTTCTTCATGGAAACTTTCAGTGAGCCTGCACTGCAAGATCTTTTAAGTGTGTGCTGTAATATGATTCCATACATTGTTTACAATTCCATCCATTGCGCTTTACACGCGACACCGTTGTTATGAGCTCCGCGTTGTTTAGGCGGAGACGCTAGTACTCGCGCACATGGACGCCATATGCAATGTGTTTTTAAAGTTCATACACGCTTACAGAAACGCGTTATAAACAGAAGCTAGGCGATCAATGTGCATCTTAAAAAACTGTCAAAAACAGCTTTTTATAAAACACTGCAGATGTTTATCTGAGATGTTCTGAATTTAGTCCAAATGTACATGATAATTGATCTGAATGTAGTGCTATCAGTGAAATTTACCCATTAGTTATGTGTAAGGGTATTTCTTTATGCTAACAGCTGTTTATAACTCTCTTACATGTCTGCATCCCTCTCATCAGTACAAAACTATGAAGTGGAAAAACATATTCCCTTTTTGGACATAAAGTTATATGGTAACATGAGGCACATGAAGTTTCGTTGTGTATCAGCCTCTCAGTCCACACAAGGTTTTGAATAGGGTTTGCTTCCAAACAAACTGAAAATGTCCCACCGACCCTCATCTCCACTTCTATTATATTGTTAACCTAATAAACCCCAAACAAAAACATACATTTGTCCTCACATTCTTTACTGTAGTTCACTCTCAGATTCCTGCCTAAAGGCTCATTATGCAGCTCATGCGAGTCTTTTGTTGCTCAGCTGTCAATCAATCCTTCTCGCATATGGCCCCTCTAAACAATTTCTAAGTTCAATTCAATTCAATTCAATTCAATTTTATTTATATAGCGCTTTTCACAATACTCAATTGTTTCAAAGCAGCTTTACATTAATAGAAGCAGTAAAAGCACAGAAAAATGACAGATAGCACAACATAATACACAATAGCATAAGCTGTCAAATTTGCTGAGGCTATGACTCGACATTATGAACGAGCGTATTACTAATGTAACGTCTAGGAGAAGAAGCAAATTAAGCCCAAGCAGGCTACCTCCCCGGGGTAAAAAACCCCCTAGGAGAAAAAAAACAAAAACCCCGGGTTGTTGAGCCGAGGAAAAAAATAAAAAGTCCTAGGAGGGAAAAACCCTTGGGAGATATATATGTATATAAACACATATAAACGGATAAGGAGATTAAGCGGGGATTAAGCGGGGTTTAAGCGGGTTCTGCCGGTGGTCGTTGGTCAGGCATCAGCTGGGCATCACAGTGATGGACGACCAGTAGATCAGAGGTGAGTCGACTTTCACATCTACCGGAACTGGGTCTGTTTGTCCCATTGTCCTCAGGGTCGAGGACAGGACAGGGAGAGAAAAACAAAATCATATTAGCGTAGGGGCCGTTCACATGTAATGCAAGTGTCACACAGTGATGTGGTTGAATCAGCTTAGTTTCAGACAGACTAACTATTGCGGCATAATTATATTATCCACAGTTGAGGATTTTGCAAATTGGGGGCCCACTGCGACGGTATATATGGTAACTAAGGGTCACCTTCTGATTTTTAAGAGAAAGAGAAAATGAAACCTGTCGACCCGTTTGACTAAGGCCTGTAACCCCACTGTCGTCGTTAATGCAGGTTCAGTGGCAAACGGGTCTATATTGCATGCTATTTACAAGATCATGAGAAAACGCCAACATCGCAACCTGACCATACGTGCCAACCCGTTTGACTAAGGCTGGAGGCCCCACTGTCGTCGTTAATGCAGGTTCAGTGGCAAACGGGTCTGTATGGCATACTATTCACAAGACACAAAAAAGCGCCAAAATCGCAACCCGACCATACGTGCCAACCCGTTTGACTAAGGCTGGAAGCCCCACTGTCGTCGTTAATGCTGGTTCTGGGGCAAACGGGTCTGTTTGGCTTAGTATTCGCAATATAAAGAAAGCGCCAAAAGCCCAACCCCACCGTACGTGCCAACCCGTTTGACTAAGGCCGGATGCCCCACTGTCGTCGTTAATGCAGGTTCAGTGGCAAACGGGTTTGTATGGCATACTATTCACAAGAACACGAAAGTTCCAAAATCGCAATCTGACTATACGTTAAGATAAGGTTTTTATTTATTTATTTGGTTGGTCTGTTTTATGACCGCGAGTGCTTTGTTCGGTACAAATAACTATTTCGAGTTAAGTACTTTTACTAGACAAATTATGCGAATGCTTTGTTGAAGAGAAAAGTTTTAAGTCTAGATTTAAAATTATCGACTGTGTCTGATTCTCGGACATCGGTTGGTAAATCATTCCAGAGCTTAGGGGCTAAGTAGGAAAATGACCTTCCACTTTTAGACACTTTTGATAGTCTAGGGATAATCAAGAGACCAGAATTTTGTGACCGTAGTGTGCGTGATGGATTGTATTCTGATAGTAATTCTCTAAGGTATGAGGGTGCTAGGCCATTTAAAGCTTTGTAGGTGAGTAGTGATATTTTAAATTGTATGCGATATTTAACTGGTAGCCAGTGTAAAGATGCCAGAATTGGGCTTATGTGGTCGTACTTTTTAGATCGAGTAAGTACCCTTGCGGAAGCGTTTTGAACTAGCTGAAGCTTGTTTACTTGATTTGCATGGCATCCCCCGAGTAGCGAGTTACAATAGTCTATTCTAGAGGTCATAAAAGCATGGATAAGCTTCTCTGCGTCAGATGTAGACAGTATATGGCGTATTTTCGAGATATTTCTAAGGTGGAAGAAAGCTGTACGGCAGACAAATAAGACTACTAGATTCTGTTACAAAAAGTCTTGTTAAAACATGTTTAGTATGGGTTTTGTGGACTTATATCAGTGACTTAAAAATTTAGCTTTTTTAAAAACCATGCATAAACATTACTCTCTCAAAAATACAAACATGTACATACATGTAGCTCATAAAATGTTGTAGCCCAGTTTGTGCTGAATGCAGTGTTATGAGACACTTGCCATTATTATGAGGTGCATGTCACAACCTCTGACAGTGTCCCAAAATGGTCAGACCCCAGAGGGTTAACCACAATATTAAAACAAGAGTAGGATGTGAGTTATAGTAACATACTTTAACATGCAAGGCAGTAAGAAAATGTTTATTTTGATATGAGACAAGGGTTTAAAATACATTGTTATTATTCATCCATAATGAATATCATGAAAGATCTGTAATGTATTTTGAGCAAAAACTTTACAGACACATTCTAGGGATACCAGAGACAATTTGTATATTGCCGAAAACACCTACGTTAGGGGCCCTTTAACAAGTCTATGGGCCCTATCATACACCCGGCGCAATGCAGCTCAATGTGTGACGCAAGTGTCTTTTGCTAGTTTCAACCGGGAGCAATTATCATTTTCACGTTTAGTGGCAGGTTCTTTAAATAACAAAAGCATTTGCACTCAAATGTTGCGCGCATGGTTGTTCTGGTCTAAAAACGTGGTGTGTTCAGGCGCATTGTTGGCGCGTTGCGATTTTAAAGTCGCCATGAAACGGAAGTAGCGATTGCCTTATTTTCCCCGTGGTGACGTATATCCGAATGAATGGCTTCTGAAATGAAATAAGGCAGGGCTGGATTTGAATTTGTCCATCGAGATCTGATTGGATCGTTTGAAGTTGGGTTGTGTTGCTAATTGCTAATCACTGCGATCTTCTCCTGGACCCCGCCCACCTGCCATACCATATGACCGGAAGTGAAGAGAGATCGTTTTGAGGAGGGGAGGAGATTTGCATTTTTGATTAAAGATTATGAGCACACAATTTTTTTTAAATAATGAAGCTCACAGATAAGTCATTTGTTAATTATACCACAATATTAATATATATATATATATATATTAGGGTGACCAGATGAGATTGGCTGAAATTCGGGACGGGGGGGGGGGGGGGGGGGTGCAGACGTAACGGGGGGGTTCATCCAATAATAGTTTTATTTATTAATTTTATTTAATAATAAAAGATATTGAATTTCAAACGGAATCAATCATATTAATATAAGTACATATGCATATAAATACATTTATATAATACGTATAGTATTTTATACTTAATACAATAATAGTTCATACAATAATAGTTTTCTTTATTTTTATAATAAAAATAAGGAATTTCAAACTGAAGTTACTGAACTAATCCTATTTTTATTAATATAAGTACATATGCGTATAAATTTATATAATACGTACAGAAGTATTTTTTTAACAAAGTGCCTTGCCCTCGACCAATCTGAGTCCTTCACGCGACTGACTGTCACTGCCTGCACTTTCAACTGTCCTCGCGGTTGCTGCAACTTTCGCTCTCTTAATCAACTCTATAAAACAAAAAGGTCCTATTGTCTTTGTGCATATAGATGAATTAGATAAATTAATATAAACAATACAATGTCAGCATATTTCGCGGAGGTTTTAACTGCTGCCAGCACAATGAGAGCCTACAGTATAAAAACAAGATGCTGCAGCCAATGAGGAGCCGGCAGCGGCTGGCTGCAGCCAATGGGCAGCCGGCGGGGGCTGGCTGCAGGATGACTTAACCTACTCGCTCATGTTTTATCAGACAACTACTACTCAAGATTTTGCTTTAGTATAATTTTCGGGGAAATTAAAGCGGGATTCGGATTAAGATTTAGCTTCAGTATGATTTTCGGGACAATTAGAGCAGGATTCGGGATTTGGGACAGCAGCTTAGATTTCGGGACGTCTGGTCGCCCTAATATATATATATATATATATATATATATATTTTTTTTTTTCATTTCAATTTCATTGTAACTTTAAGGCAACTTTTTTAAAGAGCCACACAGATCCAAAATCGAAACTGACCTGAGGGCTATTTCATAAAACTCGCTTGGAAAAGCGAGGATTAAAGTTACAAACTCGACTTGAATTAACCTAACAAATGAGGGGAGGCTAAAGCGGTTTCAAAAAAAGGCAAGTGAAGCTTACGCAATCCAACTAATGTGATCCAGATTTCCCTAGTCAAGATAATTGCGCGTGCACGCTATTCTTGAGCAGCCCTAGGAGGTCGAGCGTGGATCAAATCGATCCAAGTTAAAGTGAAAGCGGTGATTTTTGATAAAAATGTATGAAAAATGTACTACTGACCGAAAATTATAATACTGCTTCAATACACAAACCCATAAAATATTTGAAAAAGGCCTTATGGATCAAATCCTTGCATGCAGAAACTAAATTTAAATATATTGTCTTATTTTAAAGCGATCACATGAAAGCATGAAACACCGTTAGAAATGATGGGCTAGTGGTTAGTGCTGTCAGCAACGCATGCGGCGATCTGGGTTCGATCCCCGTCAATGCTCATGTGGCTATACTTTTCTAATTTTTATATACTGTACTTTTTAAAAAATAACACAAATCTTAACTTTTAAAAGACAATTTGTAGTTTACTAAGTAACCTAAATAATACATATTTAGCAGATGAATGATTTTAATACATTTAACTTTAAATGTAACTTACATTTATTTATTTTTAATTTGGGAGTACATTTTAAAAGCAGCAACTTGAGTGGACAAAAAAGTAACAGGTGAAAATAAAACATAAATATATTGTCATAAGAACTGTAGTTGATTTAAGCATAATTATATGCTAGAGGTGTCTAATCTCATTATGTCAGCTGCCAAAGATGTTAACTGGCAATGAGGAGAGCACTGTCATCTATCAGCAGCACAGCTTTACTCCTGCAGATGAACTGTTCTTGAAAGAAAAAAATGGGGTCACTGAGAGCATGGTGGGTGAACAGCATATGCATTTCTGAATTTACAGTAGTACAAGAAATGATTGTGTAAAATCATATATGTTACACATATTCTTGACCAGTCATTATTACTTGACATGTTACTCAAAACATTTTTGATGGCAAATTATGTATGCGTTATAGAGTCACAAGTCATCATGTTAAACCCTGGGAGTATGAGAGATTTTAAACCACTGGTTTATTATCACACTGTTAAAACAATTAGCTGTAGTTATGCAGCTGTTTGCCAGTAACTTATGTAGATTTAAAGGTTTATTATTTACTGGCAACAGTTTGTTCAAAGTTAAATCAACATTAAACATGAACAAGTCTATGATTTTACAGCATAAAACTATAAAATAACAGCCTCATGCAAAGCATTTTGTGAACCAGAAATCCTCATCAACCTTTTTCCGTTGTTTCCTTCATATTTTGGTTCCCAGAATGCTTTGCATGAGGCTGTTATTTGATGGTTTTATTCTGTAAATAAAAAGACTTGTTAATGTTTAATGTTCATTTAACTTTGAACAAACTGTTGCCAGTAAATAACATACATATAAATCTACAGTAAGTTACTGGCAAACAGCTGACAGTAATACTGTAAGTTCTACATAATTTTTTAACAGTGATAGTGTTAGGTGTTGATAGATAAATAGAGTTTTATGAATGGTTACAGGGTGAGGATCAGTTGAAGAAAAGCCTGAGGTATAAGCACATTATACTGTAAGTGTACAAGCCTTGTGAGCTGAAAAATTATTGTATGCAGGACACTAACAATCTTCTCTGTGATAAAAAATAATTTTAACTCATTACAACAAAATGCCAAGAGCATACCATCACATAATTATATTGTATTCCTTCAGCCATGCAGACACCATAATTTTTTTTAAATTTCAAGAAAAATGTAACAACTAGAGAAAGATACAAATACTGTAGATCTTTAAAATAATGTTTATTTTTATGCACACCAAGCATAAAAAAATGAAATGACTGTACTTGACTTTTGTGTGTTGTATATTTAAATTAAATTTCCTCTTTGTGTGACAGACAATCTGAATAAAAAAATTAATAAAAAAAAATTAATTTCTTAAATTTGTTAATAAACTATTATCCTTATATAGTAGTATATAGGCTAGTTACTGTAAGATTATCATTTATATTCAACATTTGATAGGCCTATAATATACCATATTATGAAACAAATGTCTATATTTTATTAATTATTATTGTAACAAAATTTATCAAATTTAATATATACGTTGATTTTCTTTAATTGTTAGATTAATAGTGGTTAATAAAGTCAAATAAAATGTGAAAAAGTCAGCTGTAATATAATTGCATTTACATTTCAGTGTTAGTGAAAGTCTAGTTAAGCAACAAATGAGGCTTAGCCTGACAGTTAGCCTGCTCTGGACCAGGCTAGTTTCCAAGCATAAGTTTCCATAGTAACCGGGGTTGAACTAGTTCAAGTTTGTTTTATGAAAGAAATCCACCGGTAATAAGCCAGACTTAACAAAATAAGCCTGGCTTATTCTGTAATCTAGTTTTATGAAACAGCCCTCTGTATTGCAGAGTGTTATGTAGCTGTCCATCAATGTAAACAATGTGCAAAACCAAAAAGTGCACGATTAATAAAGTGTTTGGCTTCTTAAGTAGGGAGTCGACTCTGAATCGCTGAAACGAGTCGTTATATGGATTGGATCTCCTGCTTGACTCTGTCCACGTCACACAAACACTTCCACGTCACACGAGATACTAATCTCCGCCTACAGCCTTGCCCGCAGGAGAAATGAAAACTATGACCTGCCCACAGCTAGTTATGAGCTGCATAATGAGGCAGGAATGTTGGGAACTACAGTAAAGAATGTGAGGACAAATGCATACATGTTTGTTTGATGTTTATTAAGAAGTTAACAATATAATTCAATTCAATTTCAATTCAATTCAATTTTATTTATATAGCGCTTTTCACAAGTGTTAATTGTTGCAAAGCAGCTTAACATGAGAAGATGTAGAGGAGAACACAGAAAATCAATAGATAATAAAAGAAGTAGAGAAAGCGGTTAAACCGTACAAGCGAGCATATTAATAATTTAACGTATACAGTAAAGTGCTAAGTTAAGCCAAAGTTGGCTGACTCTCCCTGGGACTAAAAACCCTCTAGGAAAAAAAACCCAATGGGAAAAAGTCCTAGAAGGACAAAAACCCTTGGGAGGAATTAATATATATATATATATATATATATATATATATATATATATATATATATATATATATATATATATATATATATATATATATATATATATATATATATATATACAGGGTGCGATTTGTAAAAAAAACAGAGGGGGGGATGTTTTCATAGGCGTCGATTTCGGCAACGGTGGGTACCCACCATATTTCGTCATGAGTCATTTTGTACCCACCATTAGTTTTAACTTTTTTGACTGTTTTCAGTGGTTATGAAGAGCAATATATGAGAAATTTGGTAATCATTGTCCGACCTAACAAAAATCCATTATAATATTATTATTATTTTTTATATATTTCTAATTAAAATATTTCTAATATTCAGAAATGCGCTCCCCACTCACGAGCTCTGATCGGAACAAACCCGAACCTCACTGTCTGCTGAACTTGCGCAGAAACATAAAAATATAACCAGCTTTTCAAAATGGTTTTAAAACTAAACATTTATACTATTTTAGCACAAATTATGAGCTTATTGACGATTTTTTTATCATTCTTGACATAATGCGTCTCTGTCCACAGCACATTTCAAAACATTTTAATTCATAAAAATAAATCATGAGAACATGAACTCATCACTGCATTTGCAGGAATTGTAAAATCTTTTTTCTTATTAACTCATGAAGCAGCCTAACGCAATATTTTTACTCTAATAGCTTATCTTTCCCCACACATATGAACTTTGATCATGCACAACGAAAAAACACGCAAGAATTAAATCTTGAATGGCAAAACTATATGGCACAACATAGTGTCATCTTAAACATAAATATGAACAATGTATTGATTGCAAAGTTAAACCATTACAGTAGAAACAGTTTTAATGCTGCTTTTAAAGTAATAATATTAACTTTACACCGCGATGCTGAGCTACAGTGAAATGATAGAAAAGTCAGATGCATTATGTGTTAGTCACTTAGCCTCATTTGCGCAAACTGGACGCGCCCGCGCCTCGCTAAACGCCTCATCGGCATGTATCATGTGTAACTTCAGCCATTCTCAGTGGTTTGACTGGGACACTAACTCTGCTTGTCATCATAAACAGATAATCAGATTGTTATGTTTATTCCCGTTATATTAATATCCGTCTGAATGTGCTGCATTTCATCGTTTCGACACACAACTCCATAACCATCTCGCAAGTGTTGATAGGTGAGGTGTAACCAATCAGATAGCGCCGTGGGCGGGACATTGAGCAAGTCTGCAGAGTGGTGAATACAGAGAGGCTGCGTGGCAGCTGTATCAGAGCCAGCCAAAGTAGCGCATTTTAAAACAAAATTGACTTTAATCAAACCACGGATCCGTGATAAGTTTTGTGATCCGTCTCGCCACTAGTGTAGTAGCACTGATCACTTTGAGGGGGGGATAAAATTATCCCCACCGGGGATAAAAATAATTAAGCAGAGTCAGGGATACATTGACCAGAAAGGGGGAAATCCCACGCATCCCCCCCGGCAAATCGCACCCTGTATATATATATATATATATATAGAAACGGTATGGATAGGAGGCGGGTAAGCAAATTAAACTGGTTTAGCTGGTGGTCGTTGGTCGGGCATCGGCTGGTCATCACGTTGAAGGACAGCCAGTGGATCAGTGATGCAATGATCTTCACAGCAACCGGAACTGGGTCTGTTTGTCTCATGGTCCTCGTGGTCGAGGACGAGACAGGGAGAGAAAATCAGAATTCTATTAGCGTAGGGGCCGTTCGCATGCAATGCAAGTGTCAAACATTATAGTGGTTCAAGTCGGCTCGGTTCCAGACAGGCTAACTATTGCGGCAATAGTATATTACCCATATGAGGTATGTGAGTGCTTTGTTCTAGACAAACTAACTACTGCGGGAAATGCAGACCCACTGGACATTTTATGCGAATGCCTTGCTAAAGAAGAATGTCCCAAGTCTAGACTTAAACTGATCGACCGTGTCTGATACTCGAACATTATTTGGTAAATCATTCCAGAGCCCAGGGGCCAAGAAGGAAAAGGATCCACCACCCCCAGACACCCTCGATACTCCAGGGACAATCAAGTGACCAGAATTTTGTGAGCGCAGTTTACGTGATGGATTGTATTCTGATAGTAGTTCTTTAATATACCAGGGCGCTAGGCCATTTAAGGCTTTGTAGGTGATTAGTAATATTTTAAATTGTATGCGATATTTAACTTGTAGCCAGTGTAAAGATGCCAGAATTGGACTGATGTGGTCATACTTTTTAGATCGAGTAAGCACTCTTGCGGCGGCGTTTTGAACCAGCTGTAGCTTGTTTACCTGATTTGCATGGCATACCCCGAGTAACGAGTTACAATAGTCTATTCTAGAGGTCATAAAAGCATGGATAAGCTTTTCTGCGTCTGATGCAGACAGCATATGGCGTATTTTTGAGATATTTCTAAGATGGAAGAATGCTGCGCGGCAGATGTTGGCGATATGACTATCGAAAGATAGATTGCTGTCGAACATTACGCCTAAATTCTTAACCGTGGAAGATGGCACCACCGTGCAGCCATCTATGGGCAACTTGTAATCTGACATGTTATGTTTGTAGCGATTCGGTTCAATAATAAGTATCTCTGTCTTATTGGAGTTTAGCATAAGAAAGTTTTGTGCCATCCAGTCCCTAATATCACTAATGCAGTCTGTTAGCTTAGAAAACTGGTGGGTTTCGCTAGGATGCGACGAGATGTAAAGCTGGGTATCATCCGCATAGCAGTGAAAACTTATGTTATGTTTCCTGATAATGTCTCCTAGAGGTAACATATATAACGAGAATAGGATAGGGCCTAGAACTGATCCCTGCGGTACACCGTATTTAACGGGGGAGTGATATGACTCTTCCTCATTTACATAAACAAAATTATATCGATTGGTTAGATACGATCTGAACCAGGCTAACGCCTGACCACTGATGCCAACATAGTTTTCTAGTCTATTGAGTAAGATTGTGTGATCTATTGTGTCAAAGGCTGCACTAAGGTCTAGTAATATAAGGATTGAGATTTCACCACCATCGGATGTTAATAGGAGGTCATTTGTAACTCTAAGCAGCGCTGTCTCTGTGCTATGGTGGGGCCTGAATCCTGATTGGAACTTTTCATATGTATTATTATTTTCTACGAATGTGCGTAGCTGGCTTGCCACTACTTTTTCTAATATTTTAGAAAGAAAAGGTAGATTTGAGATTGGTCTAAAGTTATTAAGATCTCCCTGGTCAAGGTTTTGCTTTTTAATGAGCGGTCTAATAACTGCTAGTTTGAAAGCTGTTGGAACGTATCCTAATTCTAGAGATGAGTTAAAGATATTAAGTACCGTGTCTGACACTACATGAAAGCTGTTGGAACGTATCCTAATTCTAGAGATGAGTTAAAGATATAATCAAAATAGAAATGAAGGTCAGTAGGACATTTTCAGTTTATTTGGAAACAAACCCTATTCAAAAACTTAACTTGTATAAACTAAGAAACTGATACACAACAGAGCTGTAAACTTCATGTGGCTCATGTTACCATATAACTTTATGTCCAAAAAGTGTGAATATGTTTTTCCACTTCATAGTTTTGTACTGATGAGAGGGATGCAGATCTGTAAGAGAGTTATAAACAGCTGTTAGCATAAATTGTCCACAGAAATACCCTTACATACATAACTGATGGGTAAATTTCACTGATAGTACATTCAGATAAATTATCATGTACATTTGGACTAAATTCAGAACATCTCAGATAAACATCTGCAGTGATTAGTTTTATAAAAAGCTGTTTTCAGATGACTGTTTTTTAAGATGCCCATCGATCGTCCAGCTTCTGTTTATAACGCGTTTCTGTCAGCGTGTATGAAGTTTAAAAACACATCACATATATGGCGTCCATGTGCGCGGGCTCGCGTCTCCGCCTAAACAACACGGCGCTCATGAAAACGGTGTCGCGTGTAAAGCGCAATGGATGGAATCGTAAACAATATATGGAATCATATTACAGCACACACTTAAAAGATCTTGCAGTGCAGCCTTACTCAAAGTTGCCATGAAGAAAACGAAAGTGAATAACTGTACACAGCATGTAGATCCGCCATTACGTGACGATCACCCATCCTCGTTTGTAAACAATGCGAAAGTTTTTCAATCAGAAGCGTGCAGTCTGCTGAGGTCGCTTGTGTAGCCTGAACTGCACAAGCCATAATAGCAAATATAAAATGAAGATAAATGACTTACAGTTTCTTCAGGAATATATCCTCCTCCATTGCGTCTTCCATTGTTTTTTCTTCTTAGGGAACGTTAAAGATAAATGCTTCTCTTCCTCAATGTCCAGACATAAATGAAGATATTCCTCACGTGTGTGTAAAGTTTATCATCCAAACATGTGGTACAGTCTTTAAATCTGATAAAACTTTACGCTTTCTTTGTTATGGTTTGAACAGCTCGTGTCTTCATTACCATGTCAACAGCGGGTACCGCCTGTGGGCGTGACCGCATTAAAGATAATGAAGTCAGCCAGGAAAAACAGTACTCTCTTTTATGGATGTCCCGATCCAATCACGTGATCGGAATCGGACGTTACCTGCCGATCAGGATTCAGATACATATGCAGGGTTTAAATTGGGCCAGGACAGCACACATACTGAAGGTCTCGCGCTGCTCCGCGCCAGTGTACGCGCTGTGCTGGTGCGTGTGAAGTGACGCGAATCATTATTCGTGTGTTTTCAGGCTTCACACACTCGTGCATGCGCGACAAAACCGGGTTTTAACCGCTCATTTAAACGACGCGTCGATCGTTTTTGTCACTATGTGCTCAGTTAATCTACATCAGTACACAGCTCCGTGTCTCACTCAGAACCTCAAGAACGCGCACTCACGCAGGAGGGTCACATTACACATTGTAGAGATGAGAGATAGAGAGAGAGGTAAGAATGGTGCACACGTCGAAAAAACTTAATAGAAGTCTAGAAACAAAGTATTAAAGCATGTATAGCCATGTCATTCATCTTATTACCATATGTTAACTATATAACTGGATACAACTTATTGTATAGTTTAATAAAATAATGTATTTTGATTAAACAAATCAATTACAACCTAACTATAGTGATTGTTTAACTAACTGATTTATAAGACATAGCCTATTGCTGAATAAGTATGTTGTTTTTCTTTGAGTCTTTTTGGGTAGTCTATCTTATGCCTAGAATTAGTCAAGTAGGTTGAGTCTTATAACTTCCTTCAAAGTTTGATCAATAGTGCATAATGACATGTTCAACAAATGCATATGGTGTCAGACTCATAGATTTGCATAATTTAAAGTTCAGGTTTTAAAGTTTGGGTCAACCTGTGGCACAGGTTTAAAGCTGAAACTTATAAAATCCTATCAGAGGTCCAAAATGTCATTGAAACACACCAGTGGCTTTGCTGTCATCAGGATTAAACATGTTACCCCTCGAACCCTCCCTCCTAACAGAGCATCCCCATAAAAAAAAACCAATTTAACCCCTGGACATATATACTATATTCTCATTATTTTTTAACACATCAGTAGTTATGCGCTGGCACAGAGTTAGACTCTTTTGACTCCACACAGAAACAGCAATGCGTGCGGCATGACAAAAGGAACATCCTGGATCTGTTTTTCGATCTTCTTTATTCTTTTTTTATGTATTATAGAAGTATCGGATCGGGACTTGGTATTGGCAGATACTCAAAATCAAATGACTCGGACTCGGACTCAAGGGCAAAAAAAACCTGATCGGGACATCCCTACTCTCTTTACTTCAATGCAGATTATATAAATAGAATTTGCTTGTTTAAAAGTAGACATTTCAGGCTTTCTTTGGATATGTGTATCATGTTTGTGTGACAAGTATTCACGGAGTTTCAACTGATTTTTGTAACGTGTTTTAAGAGACAGCTGGCGGAGACAGAAATGTCAGAATGCACACCCTGTTTATTTTCTTTATTTAACAAAAACACAAAGATCTATTGTTATTGTGAATGTACATAAATTAAAGAGGACCCTTCACAGTTTCAAATGATGTTAAGTGTATGATTATTAATGATGGAGTATTTTAAGTTGATTCTGCTATGATAAGGAGAAAACACGTCAAAACGCGGCGCCGCGTTTTTGAAACCCTGGGGGTTAAGGCAGACTGAGTCGTTGAACGGCTTCACACAAATTGTTTGGGGATCTCTGAGAAATGGGGTAATTTTAAATTTATATTTTGAGAAAATTGCAGTGTTTTTTGAGCTTGCATGCATTTAAACCTGTTGTCCGGGGCTTAGAAAGAGTGACAGGATGCTAAAATTGTCATCTTACTGGCTCTTTAATGTTTTTAAAACACTGACAGTGCTGTCCGAGTTCTGAAACGGCTCTCCGCATGTTTGTAAAATCTTTATCTCTTGTTTGTTACAAGTAAAGTATTTTTAGAGTGCAAACCTTTTCTTGCATATTTGTAAATAATTTTTTAGATTACACTGATTAGTGGGCTATCCATTTACAGCAATTAAAAGCCTGCTAATTTGACATCCATGACTGAAAGAAACCGATTTTTAAAGGTTTTAATACCAAAAAATATCAATTTCAATACAAATAAATTTTTTTATATCTAGCTTAAACTGGTGGTCTTCTTCCTTCTCTTAGTTTTTCAGTTTACAAATTCCGCCATCTAAACACGAAATAGGCATGGCGCCAGCGCAACTGGCTTTTTAAGGTGATGAGAGCTGAGCTGAAACTCTCATTGGTTTATTGCACATTACGCCCAAAACACGTCCATTACTCATTATGAGAATAGGAACAATTTTTTTAGACTGTGCGCTTGGCGCACAAACCATTTATCACGTAGTTAAATTAGCAAAAGTGGAATCGGGCACGCCTGTTTAGACCGTGCTCGTGCACTTTAGACAAATACACATAGATCTTTAAAATAGGGCCCTTTATCTTTACAGAACAAATCTAAAATACCAGTCTCATGCAAGGCATTATGGGAAACAAAATCTGATGAAAAAAACAGAAAAATATTGATGAGGATTTCTGGTTTCCAGAATTTGCATGAGACTGGTATTTTAGTTTAGTATTATTCTGTAAAGACAAAGACTTTTACCTTGAAGAAATTGTTGTTCGTAAACGTAAATCCAGTCCAGAATCAGGGCAGGCAGATAACAATCATAAACATTAATCCAGTCCAAGATCGGGGCAGGCAGATGACAATCGTAAACGTAAATCCACTCCAAGGTAATAACAAGAAAGCAAACACGGTATACACAAGGAAACACTCAGAAATGCAGCACGGGGCAAAGAAGACTTTGCAACTAGTGTGTGTGTGAATCCCAGGTTAAATAGGCATGCTGATATGCTACAGGTGGAGCGTTATCAGCATGCCATGGGGAATAATGTGAAATGCAGTCCGGTAAGACTTCGGGTGAATGTGAGGGTTGAGTATCGGGGGTGTTAACGCTGACATCCTACTGGTTATTTCTTTATATTGCATATTCAAATTTATTTTATACCTAATTACATTAAATTTGTATGCTTTTGTCACACGGTGACGATCTGTGGGCGGAACTAAAAAGTGAGGAAGATCGGTTCCGCCCGGAGGTGGTCTCCGCCTGGACGAATGAGCACAAACACCGGAACTTCCGGTAAACGCCGGGAGGCGAAATTAAGCCGTATTAGACACAGGTGCGAGAGATAAACGCGGCGATTGGGGATTGGATGATGAGGAGAAGCAGAGGAGCATAGAGAGAGCTGCAGAGATTCAAACAGGAGGCTTACAAACCGATTCGGTGTGTGGAAGCGGAGGTCCGGGTGAAGACGCATTGGAGAGCGGTGGAGGTTGCCATTTTGCTGGGTGAAGCAAGAGATAGAATGGGAAACACTGGGCTGAGTATTTTCAACATTCTTTGATGACTTTGAATGGAATAAAATACGTTCATCATTGTTGCATTGTGCAAACAGTTTGAGAGATTCTCACCGGAAGTGGCATTGAAGGCGATCGCCAACGGCAAGACACACGAGGGGTGAAGAGCACTCGACTCGCTAGGAGGAGAAGATATAAGGAGAGAGCATATCCGACACTGTGAGTACATGGGATATCATACAACAGCATTGTGGAAAGCCTACTGTTTCAGCAGATGTTGAGAGCCTTCGGTGTACAGGTTAGCGGCCCCATCACGGAGCAGAGTGTTGGGTGAGCCGGGAGACATTCATACTAGGGTTGTGCCGATAGACGATAGTATCGTGTATTGACGATCTTCAGACATATCGCCAATGGCAGGCTTTCATGGCGATAGTCATGACGATAGTTGGCGAATGGTTATTATTATTATTATCATCATAGTTTTACATTAACATCCACAATGCATGCTTTTTCTCGCATGAGGGTTTGTGTGCTTCACTTTACGCGGAGAGCTTGTAAAGAGAGAATTCCTTCTTGCACGTATCTGCACTTAATGCGCGCATCTTGGACTCCTTCTAGCACTAAATCCAGCGCGCCGCGTCATGAGCAGCTGCACTTCTCTCTGTCTCACGTGCACGCGCTCTCGCGTCTGTCCGAAGTCTAAACATAAACTAAAGTAGTAATCCTTATGTCTTTGTTCAGTTTAATGCGTTTCATGCGAGCTGAGGCAAACTTTACTTTTTGTTTAAAATATGACCCGCTGCATATTGGCGCCTCTCTCACTCTCGCGTACGTGCAGAGAGCTGCACTCTAATCCTGTTTATGATATGCATTGTTTAATATATGATTGTGTATAAAATATGATTGCGTTCCGCTGGACCAATGCGTTTTAAAAGGGCTCTTCTGAGAGCACCACTGCTTGACACGTGTAGCGTTCTGCAACAGCACTAAACAAATGCATTGAATTGTTTGTATGTGCGGGCACGTGTGGGTGTGTGGGTGTACGCAGATGCATGTTTTTAAAGTTATTAAGTAATCATGGTTAGGGTTTTAATGACGCGCTCGCATTAATGGCATCAGTTTTAAGAAGGTTACGGTCATGACGGTGTTGCTCTTGTTCTTTTTTGTCCACCCATTAAGTGACTTGTTGTTGTTATGAGTAAAAAATGAACAGATAAAAAAAAGAGTAAACTACTGCCCCGCCCCCCGATACTATCGTGTATCGCCGATCTCACAGGCTGACGATAGGACGATCTCAAAATAGGACATATCGCCCAACACTAATTCATACAGGAGACGTAAGCCGTTGCAGCAACGCCCGACGAGTCCCTAGACCAGTTTCAGAAGACTGTGGTTTCGACCCTATTTTCACATTAAGTGTGTGGAGTGCCGTGGGTGAGTCATTGTCCTTGCTGTGCATGTGTACACTTGAAATTTGCAGTGGGATGCTGTGTTTCTGTTGTCTGTAGTCACATTTGACTGGACGAGTCGTGGGAAACAAGAACTGTCGAGGCTGGTGGAGTGCCCCTTCTATTATATGCTGGTTTGCGAACCCGTATGAAGATTTGGATGTAACACGTTCTGCATAGACATCTGCTGGAGTTTCCTGGTTTTACGTAGGCGGTGGTGAACTGTACCAGTGGGACCAGACTGTTGTGAGTAGTGATTATAAAATTTGTGTATGCAACGAGGAAGTTGTACTGCTATCAAGAGCTGTGTGGATTAACCTTATTCGTTATGGAGCCTCTTCAAAGGTGCGCCCCTGTCCCGGTCTCTGGAACTGTAAAAGGAAGAGAGGAGAGGGAAGCGTTCGGCTCGGCGTGACGTTGGTGGATCCCCCTGACACATCAGATGCTTATGGGAAGGCCTGAGTGAAACCACACTACTACATAAGGTCTGTAAAGTTCCTTACTTCTCGTGTTGTGCCCTAGTCACCACAATTCCACCGCCAGGGAAACGTAGTCAAGGTAAAGTGGCTAAGGATAGAGAGATTGGAGTACCGCTGTGAAAAGTCCCAGTAATTTGCAACCAAACCACCAGAGTGCTACCCTAAAGCCCCCAGTTACCTGTGAGATACTTACCTTTGTATGCTGCTATCATAAAGCCCCAGTTACCTGTGAGATACTTACCTTTTATTCTGCTAACATAAAGCCCTAGCTACCTGTGAGATACTCACCTTTGTATGCTGCTACCATAGAGCCCCGGTTACCTGTGAGATACTTACCTTTGTATGCTGCTACCATAAAGCCCCGGTTACCTGTGAGATACTTACCTTTGTATGCTGCTACCCTAAAGCCCCCGTTACCTGTGAGATACTCACCTTTGTATGCTGCTACCATAGAGCCCCAGTTACCTGTGAGATACTTACCTTTGTATGCTGCTATCATAAAGCCCCAGTTACCTGTGAGATACTTACCTTTGTATGCTGCTATCATAAAGCCCCCAGTTACCTGTGAGATACTTACCTTGTATGCTGCTACCATAAAGCCCTAGCTACCTGTGAGATACTCACCTTTGTATGCTGCTACCATAGAGCCCCAGTTACCTGTGAGATACTTACCTTTGTATGCTGCTACCATAAAGTCCCCAGTTACCTGTGAGATACTTACCTTTGTATGCTGCTACCATAGAGCACCAGTTACCTGTGAGATACTTACCTTTGTATGCTGCTACCACAGAGCCCTAGTTACTTGTGAGATACTTACCTTTTTATGCTGCTACCATAAAGTCCCCAGTTACCTGTGAGATACTTACCTTTGTATGCTGCTACCATAGAGCCCCAGTTACCTGCGAGATACTTACCTTTGTGTACTGCTTCAAGCTCCCGGAGTACCCCTGGAGTCTCAGCAACCTGCGAGAAACTTACCTTTGTTCGCTGCTATAGGCCACTGAGGAGATTGGATCCGACCCTAGGACCCTAAGAAAGGCGGCGAAGACACAGATACAGGCGAAATACTGACTTGTGTTCTTTTCCCCCCGTATAGTCAAGACCAGGAAAGCGGGCGCCGAGAATTGGACCAGGCCGGAACGGGGTAAAACCATTTAAGATACTTACTTGTATTGTGCCTGTCCTCAGGATCACGACGCCACGGGCAGTAGTCCCCACTCGCAGTACTATCAGGAAGGGAACGTCCCTCTGAGGCCCTGGATAGAGACACAAGGAGGAAACAGTCATCAGTTGGCCAGTGGTAACGCACAGCGATACAGGTAGCCAGTCATCAGATCGGACATTTATTGTTTGTTTTACTCTGCTTTCAGGAGGAAGAGAAGGGCACCACGGGTCAACATAACCACAGGAGGAAGACCAAGGGTCATAAGGAAGGACCGTCCCCCCTTTCCCCTGTGGATACTCTTACCCCTGCACCGAGGTCCTCTTGGGCCCCGTCCTTCCCCCTAGAAGACAGAGGAGACCGTCTTTGTTTTAATAGTCCCCTTGTCCCCTCCCTGAAACCATTTTAAATAATTTAATAAAGCTTGTTTTAACTTTACTTACGCTCTGTGTGTCTGGTCATTGGGGTGGCTTTGGGACCTACTCGAGGTGGAAACTAGGAAGGGGCGTGACTCCATAGCTCCGCTCCGTGAGTCCGCTCCGACCTGTGACACTTTCGTACTTTCACTCAAGCAAATGTAAATTTTACGTAGGTAAAAGAAAGAAAGTACTAATATTATTTAATGTACTTAAATATTAAATGTATTTTTTTTATAATATAGTACTCAATATATAGTAGTATAGTTCTATAGAAACAGCTACGTCTGGCTCTCTTTCAGGATTTTTTTCCTCCCAAGGACTTTTTTCCCACTGGGTTTTTCTTCTAGGAGTTTTTCAACTACTTGGGAGTCAGCTGACATTAGCTTGGTTTAAAACACTGTTACATTATGTTATGTTACATTATTACTCCACTCACTAGTACAGATTAATCTTAGTCGCTGTACTTTGCCACATTGTTGTAGGATTTTTTCAGTTTTCTCCTGTTTTTATTAATATACAGCTGCTTTAGAACAATTAAACAATTGTTAAAAGCACTATATAAATTAAATTGAATTGAATTAAAACAAAAAAATATTATCTTTTAAAATGAAGTTTTTCTGAAAAAATTTTACTTTCGCCCCTGTTCTCCCCTACACATAACCGGACACCTTACATAAGTGTAGAATATACATACGAATAAAAATGGGATTGTATTTTACTTAATTCTTTACTAAAGAATCTATATACTTATAAAAATAAAATAATAAAGTATGTTTTTAAAAAAACATGTATTATAAATTGAGTTGGTTTGCAAAAACAGATAAGTTCCATTTGAAATTCTAAAATAAGCATTTTTATCAAGCTCTTTGGGGCGGTTTCCCGGACCAGGATTAGCTTAATCCAGGACTAGGCCTTAGTTTAATTAGGAAATATAACTAGTTTTAAACAACATGCCTTACTAAAAACATTACCTGTGCGCATCTTGAAGTAAAACAAAGGGCCCTGATGTATTTTAAGATCTGTAAGTGAAAGTTGTTTTCAGTTTTCAGTTTTCATCTAATTATTTTTTACTCTTACTCAAGTAAATAATTAGATTGTTTTTTTTACTTGAGTATTTTTTTGTATAAGTACTTGTATTTTTACTTGAGTACAGATTTTGGGTACTCTACCCACCTCTGCCAATCAGATAAGGTTTTACAACTTAAAATGTCCTGGAAGCGCACATTGGGTAAGCCAGGTGTCATTCAGCGCACCATAGGCTTTTGACTGTATTACGCCAAAACGAAGCCAGCCAATGCATAGCCAGCAAAGTTTTGATGGGCAGGGGTAGTAACCAATCATGAAACGATTACAAGGATTCACTTCACGTCAGTAAAAGGTACTTCTTGATTTAAGTATCATTCTCAAATTTGAATCACAACATGGTCAGACATTCAGTTTACCTATATGGTGTCCCCAAGTGTCTTACATGACCATTTCATACCTTTTTGCTAAGTGAATGTTATTTTTTTTAAAAACGGAAGTCATTTATATGTATATTTTACCTTGGTTTACTCTGTTTCTTTACTACTCTGAGATGTTATGACTATGCAGACGTTTTAGTTTGGGTTTGTCGTTTTTCAGAAAATGCTCAAAAATAGAAGTGCCGGCTAACAAAAACGCTGACGGAGAAAGAGTTAACAGAAGCCTGGCTTAAAACGGATAATTGCATTAGTTTATATGAATCCACCCACCCCACAAGACTATTATTATAAGCACAAACCTAGTTGAATGGTGAAACAGCCTCAGACGTCACGCCCACAAACTGTTGGCTGAACAGTATTGAAGGTCTGGCTACGCGAGACTATATTCTTATTAAAAAAATAAACTACTACTAAACTAATAAGTTGGGTGAGCGCGCCACCTAGTGAATAATTGCGGAAAATATGGATTGCTGTAATAACTTGTCATTTGCAGGAAAATGTTTTCTCTTAATAGATAACTCGTCAATTGTTGGGGAAAGAATAGTTAGCAAGACTGTAAACATAAAACCCTTATTTAAAAACAGCCATGGCTTCCAGAATTATTTAATTATTAAATGACACATAAAGCATGATGTTCTATAAAATCATTGTGTTTGTGGTGTGTCCCAGGGGATTAAAACATGCAATATATATTTTAGATATAGTGGAGTTATACTATTACTAGTAAGTAATAGTAAATATATTTATAAAGTTCAATATAGCCCTAATTCAGCAGTCACAACATTTAATGCAAATTCAGACTCTCTTTTTAAAATATTTTGGGTAGATTTGTACTATCATACTAATAGTTTTTGAAGTGGATTGCTGAACATTGCGTGTTTTATTTCCACTTTGACTTCTCTTTCGTTTTCATTCTGTGTATCTGTGCTGTTGTCCAGTTGACTTTTCACCTCAAAATGGCGGCCGCTGTTTACCACGACTGTCCAATCACAACCGGTTTTAAGAATAGTGTAGTAACCAATGAAATTTGAGATTACATGTAAAGAAATAAGTCCCCCCCTCGACTGCCAAAAAGAATTGTATTCGCGCAAGCAAGCAAAAAGTAGCAGGTGAGAGAGGATGCAGCGCGAGAGTGTGGGGATGATTTTGCGCGCGAGGGTTTAAAAGGAGCTCGCAATCTTTTGTTTCCTTGCTTGCAGATCTGTTAGCTCTCGCGATAACACTTTTGTATCAGTGATGCGCTCGATTCTTTTTGGCACCGAAATGCCATCATAGAACAGTCTCTTTAACCACTTTGCAGTGCTGAATGTTTTGGGTTCTGTGTTTTCACCTGGTGAACAGGAAACGTGACGGCCACTCCACTTGCCAGTCTTCAGACAGGTTCTGTGTGCACTTCCAGAGTGCTTGTAGTATGGTGAAATGCATTCATACTCAATGTGTGTGTAGAGATGGTGAAACCCATGTGGGAGTGCGGGTAGGCTGAGAGGGATGCGTGTTGGCCGTACATCATTCAGGAAATTGGTCATCCCAAATGAGGAGTAAAACTTATGTACAGCTGTTTTCCTGAGAAACAAAGAGAACAGGGGATTCATATTAGACCAAGTAAAGAAATCAAATCAAATATTCAACACATGTATTACTTGAAATAGTGCAGTTGTTTATACCTTGATTGGAACTGTGGAGGCAGAACTCTCTGTTTGACCAGTACAGAGACCTTGGGCTCTCGACAGGCTGTAAGTGAAAATATACACAATAAATAGCATAGTTACTGATTAAGCTTTGAATTTATCAGTGCAATATTTTGAAGATTTTATACTCTAAAAAAACACATTTCATATTGGATTGGTGGTTTTAGTAATATGAATATGTAATAATAATAATAAGTCACACCTATCACAAAGATATATTATCAAATAAACAGTATTAGAGAGTTCAATTAATCCTGAGTGAATTTCCATTCACTCAGTTTTGTTCTCGGGAATCTTAATATTCTGTACAAAAGCTTTTTAACTTTAGAATTATCTCTACTGAATATAAAAGAATACTTCATCCCAAAATGACAATTAGCCCATATCTGGCTCGCCCTCAAGTCATCCTAGTTGTGTATGACTCTTTTCAGCTTTATAATGTCATTGGATATGGCCCCATTTTAAAGCTCCAAAATACACCCATTTATCAAAAACAAATTTATTAGGTGGATACTGAAAGGGCTGGAGAGGATGTTGGGGTGGGCAAGGATGTCTTTAAGCCTGCAAAGTCAAGATTTGTAGTGCTAAAGAAGGGAAGAGTCTCCTAACTCTCACAGAGAACTTAAAGAGTTAAGAGTCTTGGAAAGATATTTGATGCGTCGCTCAAGGACAAAGATGCAATATGAGACACCTGTGAGGAGTGTGAGCAATGGTTGTAGAAAGTTGACAGGAGCGGCCTTCCATTGCAGTTTAAAGCTTGAATCTGTCGACACAGCATACAGTTCATATAATCCTTCAGCCATAATATGAGTTCCCAATCTCCACTGTCCACCAACTGGTGAGAGAAGTCAGCTGGTTTTTGCATAGATGGCTGGGTTTACCAAGAAGTATCGGTACCATCGCACTGAGCTCTTGCAAACTGAGACTCCCCTTGAAATCTATTGAGGAGGAGTTCAGTGAGCAAGAGTAACAGTGAGAACAGGAAGAAAGTGCAAAGCAGAAGCTGCAGTAGAAGAGGCTGATGTGTGGCTGAACCACAAAGTGTTCGTGGGAGAAGTTGCCAAAGGAAGATCTGGCCTTGGAAGCCTTGAAGTCCCATGTTTAGAGATGGAGAGACTACAGCTTATTCAGGATAAAGTCAGGGCAGTCATGGAAGGGGAGAGGATGACTAAAGCAGTAGCAATAAGATGGTAAGGCACCTGGATCAAATGAGACCAGGTATTTGAATGAAAGATCACCTGGAATGATCTGTGGAGAATGGATTTACAGGGTATTAGATTCCTTATTAAGACTGTCTATGATGTCCTCCCGAGTGTTGAGGAACAACCGGGCTGCCCCACTGTGAGAGAACTGGAACACTTGAACATATCCTGAGTTGCTGCATTAGAGTTCTTGCATGATGAGGTTCTTAGGACAATTGCAACCACCTGCAACACTCTCATCTGCCGAAGATCAGGGCTTTGTAGGAATGCTATTCACTTTGTCAAAGAAGAAGAAACACCAGGGGGCTCTACTTTACTGCACAGAATTGAAAGATAGAAGTAGACCTAAGAAAGCAGCTGTGGTTTTTCTTCCCATATCACAGAGACTACTCAGTTGCAGAGCATAATAGTGAGAAATATAGTCAGAGCGCAGAACAAGTTTTTATCCAAAGGCTGGATCAATCACTCTGTCTCGCTCTGGTTCCGCTCTGATACTGCTCACACCACGAGTCTAGGGCATGCACCAAAATATAGGCTGCATGGCGGACGTGACGCGGAGCGGGATTGCTGCAGGTTGATTTGCTTAATCATATCAGGTGCGGTCTAACCACACCAAACTGCAGGCCCTGTGAAGCAGTGAAGCAGATTTTGTAGGAGAATTAAATTGTAGGTGAGTGGAATTGGGTGAAGCAGTCTAGTGCAACTTTGAGCAGTGAAGCGGGATTAGCGAACACCCACGTAAGCGGGGATTGGAATTTATCACTGCTCAGCTCCTCTCACATGTTCTGCTCAGTGGTCTGATATTGTGCTGTGGTCAGACTCACAAAAGAACATTCTGATTCTTGAGGTCATGGTACCTGGGAAGAGCAAATGGAGGAAGCTTATGATCGGAAAAGAGCAAAGTATGAAGATCTGAGGAGTGACTGCCAGAGAAGAGGTTGGAGAGCTAAGTGTTGGCCTGTGGAGGTTGGTTGTCAGGACTTTGCTGTCCAGTTGCTGTGCAGGGCATACATGGCACTGGAAGTAACAGGAGAGGTGAAGGAAAGTGATCCCTTTGACCACAGACACAGCCTAGAAAGCATCTAGATGGATTTGGCTAAAAGGGGCAGATCCACAGGTTGCTGCTAGGGCACATGCAGGGTCTGATCAACCCTGGTCGGGTCGCTGGGGCGAGAGTGTATAATATTTAAAAGACCCAAAACACCCTGAAACTCTTGGAAATATCACTGATGATCACATAGCATCATAAAGATGTTTCTTTAAATATAAAATTTTTAGAACATGTTTTTGGAACATTAAAAATGCCAACGAAGTTAAAAATCACAGGATATTATTTAATATAATTTTGATTGTGTTTGTCTGAAAGCAGATAGTCATATATTTCAAGGATGGCTGTGGGGTGAGTAAAATATGTGTTAATTTAAATTTTTGGTTTAACTATTCTTTTAACTGCAGTTATGCATATAATTACACTGAATTAAGCTTTAACCTTTAAGACAGATGGGCTGGGTTCCAGTCCAGGTACCATTAGGCTGACACATCCTCCGTGCACTGCCGCTCAGAGCATAAGTGTGGTTGCAGAAAAACTCGACTGTTTCAGGAAGTTGGCCTGTTACCAACTCATAGTAACCATTATACAACGGTGCCAAAGGAGGACAATGTCCTCCTTTATCCTCTAAAAGAAAGACAAGAAAGAGCGAGTAGGTTAATCTGTGAGCACATGCACATGAAAATTATTTATAAATAATTGCAAATATTAATTATATAGAAAAGTATTGCAGACACATAATTATATACTGTTTTTTTCTGCTGCTGTCAAAGTAAGAGAGAACTGTTGGAGAAAGTTTGGTTATTGATGATAATGATTGCGTTAATGTGCAGTTAAAAACAAATTTGTTTATTATATAAACTGATCCAGAACATAACCTGCCCCGAGCGGGTTAGCAGATTAGATGAACACCACTCAAAGCCAATCTACTTTTATGGTTGCCAAAACCCTGTGTTGGCACAAATTAATTCTAAATTTATCTGGCTATCCAACTAAACCAGCTTTAGGCTAGAGACCCTAGAAGTGTTCATTCACAACAGAGTTGATTATCTTTGAGTACCGCACAAAGTACTTTTTCAAAAGAAGAGAGATATATTGAACTGAACTTTAGATCTGCAGAATGTAACATTTTCAGTATTCAATTCAATTTTTCAATTCAATTTTATTTATATAGCGCTTTTCACAATTGGTGATTGTTTCAAAGCAGCTTTACATTAATAGAAGCAGTGGAAAGCACAGAAAAACGACAGATAGCACAACATAATACACAATAGCACAAGCAGCTAAATTTGCTGCGGCTATGAATCAACATTATAAGCGTGCGTATTGCTAATGTAACGTAAAGAAGAGGGTGCTAAGTTAAGCCCAAGAAGGCTGCCTCCCCAGGTTGAAAAACCCCCTAGGAGAAAAAAAACCCAGGCTCAGCCGGGGAAGTAAAAAAAAAAAAAGTCATAGGAGGGAAATACCCTTGGGAGATATATTTATATATACATTGAAACGATTAAGGAGATTAGGCGGAGGTTAAGCGGGTTCTGCCGGTGGTCGTTGGTCATGCATCAGCTGGGCATCACGTTGAAGGTCTGCCGGTGGGTCAGAGGTGTGCCGACTTTCACATTTACCGGAACTGGGTCTGTTTGTCTCATTGTCCTCGGAGACAAGGACGAGACATAAAGAAAGAAAAACAAAACCCAATTAGTGTAGGGGCCATTCATATGTATACACATGTACATATACACAAACATATATATATATATATATATATATATATATATATATATATATATATATATATATATATATATATATATATATATATATATATATATATATATATATACACACACATACACACACATGTACACATACGTATTGAAGATACAACGTCAGCCCAGTGAAAGACTCTGCACAGTTTGGTTTAGGGAGAACGAGAAAAATGCACGGGACGGCGAATGTTTTGGAAATGGGTGCAGTGACACCCTTTTAAGGACTGAAGTCCCGCCCCCGACTAGTGGGCTTAACACCACAAGTCTATACTGTTGGACTTTAAGGCGTCCATCTGCATGTTCATAATTGGAGGAAAGACACAAATATCTAAATTGAATATTTATTGATCAGATATGAAAAAGTTTTACAGCGCGCCGGGTTGTTTCAAGGCCACAATAGGCAAGCAACAACCCCCAGCATTTGGGAAAACAACTATTTATAGAGTATGTGACGTCGATCTTCTTCTTAGAATCTCCACCCACAAAGGCTGCTTTTCCTCGTGAATCTGACTCCCTCACCACACCCAGTTTTAGCCTAATAGGCAAAGATAAACACACAGACAAAGGAAAAAACAACTGCTCTCCCCCAACTTTGAGAGTCCTGCAGTTTGTTTCTTCTCCCCCCAGTACTTTTCCACTTTACATATGATTGACTTCACATAGCATTACATATGATTGACTTCACATAGCATTTTATAATGCTTTCTTAAAAACAAATCATTAATAAAACATTCATTTATTCATAAAAAACAAACTGTAAGATAAAAGTGATTATTATGTAGAACACATTTCAATATCATGACATAATTTCATTATTCGTAAAATTGGTTATATGAATAAGGCACACATTAACTTCTTTAGATAGATAAACACATATTAAATCTTTTACTGCAATACTACTTCTAAGCAAACACTTTTATCATCATTAAAAAACATCTGTTCAGTATGTTTTCCCTTAGGGCTTTTTACAGCCCCCCTGGCTCCCACACACACATCAGCCACTTTGTGCCCTCGAGCATTTCATCCCTACATGTCAATGTCTTATTACAGGGCAATCTTCTACATTAGTCATGGGCACAAAGGCATAATCATTTATATATTTTAACACATTAATATTCATAGCAACATGTAATTGTATAAATCCAAACACCTCTACATGTAACAATCTGGAAATGAATGATTGCCAGTGAACTAATATCAAAAGCATGCACTTCTTTGTTTTCTCCTTAAAGCTTTGCTCTTATCTCCTTATCTCTTTGCTCGGCCACCAGCTGGAAATTCCTTCACTCAAGCTACCTCCCCCCAATAACCCTCCACACACAGACAGCTCTCTTGTACTCAGCACAGAAATCATTGTTTTAATAATACACATGAATTAAGATTATAAACAGCACGACTAATAAAATAAAATCAAATCCCACAATTCCCTCTCTTGACCTCTGAAAGAGGTCACACATTTTCTTATTCCTCCTCATCCAGGTTCTGTAAGCCTAATAGGGGCATGCTACATGGGGGTGGATTGTTCTCTTTTTTCTCTATTGCAGATACTATTAATCTGTTGCACAGGGATCTAAGACAGGGAATGCAACAACATCCACAGGTCACCAGGATAGCCACAAATAGACCAATGGACACTACTATAGAGGTTACTTTGCCCTCCACAGTCTATCATACTGCATAAATCAAAGGTGTATGACGTACTTGTGTAATTCAATTCAATTCCCCCATATCTCTGTACACACTAATCTTGTGATGTAGTTTTGGACCTTTTGTCAATTTTCAGATTACCTCCATTGTTTATGCTAAATATTATGGTGATTATAATTGCAGTATTAACCCCTAGGGCCCACAGAACCTTCCAATCTCCATATAGCTTCATCTCTGTGGAAAAATACACTTATGCCTATTGGCTTAATTCAAAAAACACTCTTAAATTGAAACTTAATAACAGGTAAGAGTATAGCAAAAGAAGTGAAACGATGGAAAAAACATACACTTATATGACGTTTACAATCACTTCTGTCAGGATCTCCACTACCTTATGGAAATCCAATTTATCTAACCCACACCCCAGTCGGGGCGTAGATACACTTGTTATTCCTTTTTTTTTTTTTTTTACACCAATCTCTCATGCATCTGAGGCTGTTGGTAAAATTCTCATATGTTGGTAAATCAGTACAGTTTTGTTTGGTTATTAAATGAAAAATCAATCTGCCGTCGTCCTCATGAGTAACTGCACATTCACCTGTGTGTTTGTTCTGTCTTACAACCTTTTGTGTACCGTACTTCGCTTTGAATTGTACGGCTATACCTGCTCCGTAGGCACAATCTGTGCAGTGTGCTAAAGGTTCTGTTCCTGGGCTAGGAAAAAATGTCAGCTTTATTATGCACAATTTTACAGAGTGTTTGTTGACTTTGTTGTTGGTGTTGTGTGAGTGTTACCCCTGATGTTTCACTTCCTGTTTGTTCTCTCTGTATTCCAGCTGATTTACTTTCACTTTCAACACTCTCCAATTGTGGGATTTGATTTTATTTTATTAGTCGTGCTGTTTATAATCTTAATTCATGTGTATTATTAAAACAATGATTTCTGTGCTGAGTACAAGAGAGCTGTCTGTGTGTGGAGGGTTATTGGGGGGAGGTAGCTTGAGTGAATTAATTTCCAGATGGTGTCAGAGAAAAGATATAAGGAGATAATAGCAAAGCTTTAAGGAGAAAACAAAGAAGTGCATGCTTTTGATATTAGTTCACTGGAAATAATTCAATTAAAGATTGTTACATTTAGAGGTGTTTGGATTTATACAATTACATGTTGCTATGAATATTAATGTGTTAAAATATATAAATGATTATGCCTTTGTGCCCATGACTAATGTAGAAGATTGCCCTGTAATAAGACATTGACATGTAGGGATGAAATGCTCGAGGGCACAAAGTGGCTGATGTGTGTGTGGGAGCCAGGGGGGCTGTAAAAAGCCCTAAGGGAAAACATACTGAACAGATGTTTTTTAATGATGATAAAAGTGTTTGCTTAGAAGTAGTATTGCAGTAAAAGATTTAATATGTGTTTATCTATCTAAAGAAGTTAATGTGTGCCTTATTCATATAACCAATTTTACGAATAATGAAATTATGTCATGATATTGAAATGTGTTCTACACAATAATCACTTTTATCTTACAGTTTGTTTTTTATGAATAAATGAATGTTTTATTAATGATTTGTTTTTAAGAAAGCATTATAAAATGCTATGTGAAGTCAATCATATGTAATGCTATGTGAAGTCAATCATATGTAAAGTGGAAAAGTACTGGGGGGAGAAGAAACAAACTGCAGGACTCTCAAAGTTGGGGGAGAGCAGTTGTTTTTTCCTTTGTCTGTGTGTTTATCTTTGCCTATTAGGCTAAAACTGGGTGTGGTGAGGGAGTCAGATTCACGAGGAAAAGCAGCCTTTGTGGGTGGAGATTCTAAGAAGAAGATCGACGTCACATACTCTATAAATAGTTGTTTTCCCAAATGCTGGGGGTTGTTGCTTGCCTATTGTGGCCTTGAAACAACCCGGCGCGCTGTAAAACTTTTTCATATCTGATCAATAAATATTCAATTTAGATATTTGTGTCTTTCCTCCAATTATGAACATGCAGATGGACGCCTTAAAGTCCAACAATACCCACCGAGCTTTATTGAAATCCGGACGAGCAAGGGAGTAAAAGGGAGACGGGGACGTGACTGCGCCAGCCATCTCCCTGATGCCTGTCTGGGCTTCACAGTACTCCCCTACTCGACTCAGAAACCTCAGGAGAAGGGCCGAGCAAGTGATAACATAATGCCATACATAACTTTCAATCACTCCTCTGCGCTTGGCAATTAATGGCCCGATTCGGGTTTTATTGGTCTAGTTTTGAAGATTTTGGCCTTGTATTGTGGTTTGTATGTGCACAGAGTAGCGTTTCTTTTCCTTATATGTAGCCTTTTCTATTTTATACGTGACATTTGTTTTTGAAAGTTTATGCCCGGCTCATGGTTTGCTGCACATATGTAAACGAGTAAGGAGAGATTAAACATTTTTCTTAAGAATATTAATAGCATTTGCCATGCTTTGAAGTGTTGACGAAAATGAGGATTTCGTTTATTTATTTATTAGGTTGTTCAAGCTATCTATTGTGAGATGAGTACCATTAATAAAACAATTATGTGAATGCCTTGTTAAAGAGAAAAGTTTTAAGTCTAGATTTAAAGGTATCTATTGTGTCTGATTCTCGGACAACGGTTGGCAAATCATTCCAGAGCTTAGGGGCTAAGTAGGAAAAGGATCTTCCACCTTTAGACACTTTTGATATTTTAGGGATAACTAAGAGACCAGAATTTTGCGAACGCAGTGCACGTGATGGATTGTATTCTGAGATATGAGGGTGCTAGGCCATTTAAGGCTTTGTAGGTGATAAGTGATATTTTAAATTGTATGCGATAATTAACTGGTAGCCAGTGTAATGATCCCAGAATTGGACTTATGTGGTCATACTTCTTAGATTGAGTAAGCAGTCTTGCAGAAGCGTTTTGAACTAGCTGCAGCTTGTTTACCTGATTTGCATGGCATCCCCCAAGTAGCGAGTTACAATAGTCTATTCTAGAGGTCATAAAAGCGTGGATAAGCTTCTCTGCGTCAGATGTAGACAGCATATGGCGAATTTTTGAGATATTTCTAAGATGGAAGAATGCTGTGCGGCAGACGTTGCCGATATGACTATCGAAGGATAAGTTGCTGTCGAACATCACACCTAAGTTCCTAACCGAGGAAGATGACACCGCAGTGCAGCCATCTATGTGCAACTTGTAATCTGACATATTATGTTTGTAGCGATTCGGTTCAATAATAAGCATCTCTGTCTTATTGGAGTTGAGCTTAAGAAAGTTATGTGCCATCCAGTCACTAACATCGCTAATGCAGTCTGTTAGCTTAGAAAACGTGTGGGTTTCGCTGGGATGTGAGATGTAAAGCTGGGTATCATCCGCATAGCAGTGAAAACTTATGTTATGTTTCCTGATAATGTCTCTTAGGGGTAACATATATAACGAGAACAGGATAGGACCTAAAACTGATCCCTGCGGTACACCATATTTAACCAGGGAGTGATATGACTCTTCCTCATTTACATAAACAAAGTGATAGCGATTGGTTAGATACGACCTAAACCAGGCTAACGCCTGACCACTGATACCAACATAGTTTTCTAGTCTATTGAGTAAGATTGTGTGATCTATTGTGTCAAAGGCTGCGCTAAGATCTAGTAATATAAGGATTGAGATTTCACCACGATCGGATGTTAACAGGAGGTCATTTGTAACTCTAAGCAACGCTGTCTCTGTGCTATGGTGGGACCTGAATCCTGATTGGAACTTTTCATACGTACTATTATTTGTCAAGAATGTGCTTAACTGGCTTGCCACTACCTTTTCTAATATTTTTGAGATTGGTCTGAAGTTATTAAGCTCTCCCTGATCAAGCTGTGGTTTTTTAATCAGCGGTTTAATAACTGCTAGCTTGAAAGCTGTTGGAACGTATCCTATTTCTAGCGATGAGTTAAAGATATGTAGTACCGGAGTTGACACTACAGGGAATACCTCTTTAAGTAGTTTTGTGGGAACGGGGTCTAATATACAGGACGATGATTTGGATGATGTGACTAGTTTAGAGTGCTCGTCTATTGTAGTAGGTTTAAATGAATCAAGATGTTCATATGGTAATCTAGTGTTTAGTGAACTAATGGGTAGAGTGATGGCTGCTTGGGTAGTTCCGATGTTTTCCCTAATAGCCGTAATTTTGTTAGAAAAGAAGTTCATGAAATCGTTACTATTGTGTTGAAGTTTACTATTGGTTTCTGTTTGTTCCTTGTTTCTTGTCAGTTTTGCAACTGTGCTAAAGAGGAAACGAGGGTTGTTATGATTTTCTTTAATAAGCGTACTGAGATAGGTAGATCTGGCCGTTTTTATAGCCTGTCTGTAGTGTTTAACACTCTCTTTCCATGCTGCACGCCATACCTCTAACTTTGTGCTTCTATAATTTCTTTCCATTTTTCTAGCTGCTTTTTAAGAGCAACGGTGTGATGGTCATACCATGGAGCTGGCGGTTTTTCTTTGATTTTCTTTTTTTGAATGGGAGCAACGGCCTCCAGTGTGTTAGAACAGACATTGTTCAGATTTTCTATTACAGTATTTAGGTCGTCACAGTTATCTGCTACATGTTTCATTTGGGACAGGTCTGGAAGAGTGCTAATAAAGCTATCTTTAGTGGTGGAAATTATTGTTCTGGCTAATCGGTAGCATGTTGTGGATTGAGTGATCCTATCTAGAAGTACAGTGTATGACACAAGGTAATGGTCAGAAACTGCATCACTCTGAGGTGATATTTCGATGTCATTAATATTGGTCAGAAACTGCATCACTCTGAGGTGATATTTCGATGTCATTAATATTGAGTCCGAGTGACAGAATTAAGTCTAATGTGTGCTTACGAGTATGCGTGGGCCCTGACACGTTTTGTTTAATACCGAGAGAATTTAGAACATCCATAAACGCACGTCCTAATGGATCTTTTGAGTTATCCATATGAATATTATGCTATGTCCACACGAAGACGGTGCATCCCCTATCCGATCATTTTTTTTCCTTGCTCTAAAAAAAAAAATCCGTACACACGAAACCACTGAAACCGACTGAAAGCGGTGTAGTATATATGCCGGACCAGTATGGGGCGCTGTAATTCTGCCACAGATATACACCATACACGGAGAAGAAGACTTTGAGCATGCGCATAACCAACGTATGGTGTTGTCTATTATCGATTGTTGGTCACCACAATTGCATAGAAGCAATAGATTTTGCTGTAATAAAGCTAGTAGGCTTTAGTAGCTTCTGTAGCACGAACACAATCATGTAGTCCACTGTTATTGTTGCTGCTGTTACGTGTGACGCTTCCGACACGTGATGTGATGACGTTTTCGCTTCACAAAATATACGGATTGGCTGTACAGACGAAACCGCAAGGGTGTCGGTTTCAGATTTATCCACTTTAGGACCCGGTTTCAAAAAATAGCGGATTCAGTCTCCCAAAACGCCGGATCCGTGTGGATGTAACGCCAATACGATAACAAATTTATACGTATGCAGTGATACGCGTCTCCGTGTGGACAGCCCCTTAAAATCCCCAACGATAAGAGCTTTATCTACAGTGACTACAAGCTCAGACAGGAAATTTGCTATTTCTTTAAGGAAATCTGCATGGTGGCCCGGAGGTCTATAGATTGTAGCTAAGACAAAAGAAAGCTGTTTGTTGTTACGATCAGTTATTTCCATATTTAATAACATTAGTTCAAATGAATTAAATTTTAGTTCAGATTTTTGGTTAACTTTAAAAATGTTGTTGTATATTGTAGCTACACCGCCCCCTTTCCCCTTTAATCGAGGTTCGTGTTTATAATAATAGTCTTGTGGGGTGGATTCGTTTAAACTAATGTAGTCATCTGCTTTAAGCCAGGTTTCTGTTAAACAGAGTGCATCTAAGTTTTGGTCATTAATTATTTCATTAACAATAGGTTCTTTATTGGTAAGCGATCTAATGTTAAGAAGGCCGAATTTTAACATTCGAGGTTCATCTGGTAATGTATTGTTTTCTAATTTTATGTTAATCAAATTTGTACGTGATGTGGCAAGCGGTGCTCTGTATTTGCTTGTTCAGGGAACAGATACAGTTGAAATGTGTTGATATTCTGGTAAGATCGACTCGAAGTGCTGGGATATATGTGATCTTGACATATCATGCCAGCTAACAGACGGACGGTTAAGCTGATCCGTCTGTTTTCTGACCTGGGCCCTGGATAGTCAGACTATATCAGAATTAAGACTATTAATCTGATTTTTGGTAGGTATAGCACTTCCTTCTGATGTCGGATGAAGGCCATCTCGGGTTAGGAGGAATGGTCTCCCCCAGAAATGCTTCCAATTGTCTATAAACCCTACATTATGCTGAGGGCACCACTTTGACATCCAGCCATTGAGAGACACTAATCTACTGTGTGTTTCATCTCCCCGGTAGGCGGGGAGGGGACCAGAGCATATTACATTGTCTGACATTGTTTTTGCAATTTCACACATCTCCTTAATAGTATCTTTGGTGATTTCCGACTGTCGGAGTCTGGTGTCATTTGTGCCGGCGTGAATAACAATCAAACTTCCGCTTAGCATTAGCCAGCACTTTAAGTTTGGAACTAATGTCAGACGTTCTGGCTCCCGGTATACAGTCGACTAGGGTGTTTGGTGCCTTAATGTTAGTGTTCCTGAGTATAGAATCTCCAATGACCAGGGCACTTTTAACAGGTGTTTCAGCTGATGTATTCCTTAGGGGATCGAATATGTTAGAAAGTACCATAACGTTATGGGTCTTAGATGGACGCGGTATATGACTATGCCGCCTGACAGTCACCCAGTTAGACCGCCGACTTGACTCTGATGTCGGAACCGAGCCATGTGTATTTTGATAAACACTATGCGCGCTCGATACAGTATTTGTAATGTTTACATTAGCCTCTGATGTTGGAACCGAGCCATTCGTCTTTTCGCTCGATACAGTATTTACAACAGTAACATTAGCGGTTTTGCTATCCTCAACTAGCGTTCGGATGCGCGATTCTAGTTCAGCAACCTTCTCAGTTAATCTTAATACTTCAATACACTTAGTGCATGTAAACCCCTCTATGCTAACAGCAGAAGCTAAACTATACATGTGGCAAGTAGTACATGTTACAATAACAAGCGGAGTCTTACCGCTTTCATGCTGGGCGATGGCGTCTTCATTTACCCGAGCGCGCTCCGCGGAGCTGCATCGCGTGGGGTGTTCGGTTGTGACACGCCTCAGTCGCCTGCGAACATCTGGGTCCAGGTTGATGTGGGGCATGCTGAATCTCCGAAGGCCGGGCAGCGGCTCCTCCACAGCTTCCCGATCGCTTTCATGTTGGGCAATGGCGTCTCCGTTCACTCGTTCATGGTCCGTGAAGCTGCATTGCGTGGAATGCTTGTTTGTTGCACCCCTGGGTCACTTGTGGACGTCCGGAGACAGGGTGAAGTGGGCGCTGTAGCTCGCGTTGGATCTGCTCAAACCGATCAACTCCTCCACAGCTTCCCGCTCAGGCGAGGACAGGTCAGAAAAGCATATATCAGATGAATCCGCCATTAGATCGGAAAATGTTAGCTTCAGTCGGCAGCGTTTGTTGATGCTAGCGGGCTATATGCTAACACTGGGTGTTTATTAGTGATAAATAGTTTCACGTGGTAGTACTGCTCAATAATCGTCATGGTAAAGTATTCCTAGGTAAAACTAATAAGTTATATTATATAAATAGGAATAAGATAGTAAAAAAAAGGATTTTAGATGAAGAACTCGACGGAGCTCTGATGCACGATCTGTTCAGCGTGATCTGTATAGCGTGACGTCACTTAGCGCTACCTATAGTTCTATCACACACAAACATCTGTTTTTATACCCTGTTTAAGGATAATTTACTTATAATTTGAACCTGTACAGGATATACAAACTGGAAAGCATTAAGGATGGTAAGACATCACAAAAGCTCACTGTATCATTTAAGCTGGAAGATCTCATTTCTCCAACCATTCATCAATTTCCACATCCTTTTTGATGCCTATAAATGCCATGTTGTTTCTAACAATCTTTGCAAAGTACTGTCTGTACCTGTTACAGTTATTGACTTATTACTACTGAAAAGTCAATAACAGTTTTTATGTAAAAAAAAATACATATATTCATATATTTATTTGTCAGATGTATATACAATACATTATGCAAATCAGTACAAAAGGTTCCCAGATGTAAATTTTTTCCTTCAATTATTTAAATATTCTTCTTTCTTGTCATATATGTATATATGTATGTTTGTATGTACACAGAGCTCCTGTAAAAAAAACACAACAAATTCCTTGTGTGTGTGTGTGCACAAAGCGGAAAATAAACCTCATTCTGATTCTGCTGTTTACTATTGTTTCATGTTCTGCTTCATGTATGTATAATTGGTTTGCCTTGATTGGCAATTGGATTTTCCCCCTCTTTATTGGTTTGTCCACGTGTTTATTGGTCACTGCCTGCATTTTGACTATGTTTGTTTGTCTCACGATTTGAAATGGTCTCCTTTGTATTAAAATCATTAGAACTTTAAGGATAAGACCCAAGCGTCTGTCATTTTTTTGCTTTCTTGTCCTTGTTTTTTTTTTCTTGAGGCAGGATAATGACAGGGCCATGTAGGTAGCACATGGCCTTTTGTTTGGGCTGTTTGCTTCCTTGCCCTAGCCTGGCTCTGCCCCTCCTACGTGCTTCCGCTTAATTTTCATTTAGCTTCAGTACAACGTCTGGGACTGCTGTGTAGAGTTTCGTTTTCTCCGGCAAAAATCTGCAGGTCCAATCAGCGAACAGAGGGGGGTGGCTAAGAACGATGATGTTGAGGTCGTGTGCCAGACTGAGTTACATACAATGGAGCATGGCCAGGCTCTATGTACAAATGAAATGAATGTACAAGAGTCTGGTTGGACCAGGCTATCCTTGCCCCTCGTCTCCTCGTTAATCACCTTGTTATACTGTAGTTTCATGATTGTCACCTGTTCCCCTCTTGATTTGCTTCCTTATTTAGGATTGCTTCCTTGTGTTTGCTGTCCTGTGCTCGTTCGTTTAGCAAAACATCCTAGTCTAGTCTAGTCTAGTCTCAAAGTTGTACTTAATGTCAAGTTTCTGTCTAGCCTTATTTTTTTTCCTGTCTAGCCTGTCCTTTTAGTTTATCTAGTCTTTTGTTGCTTTGCCCTCTCATGGGTTTTGATTCCTGTTTATTAATCAAATCAGTGTTCATTTAAATCTGCATTTGAGTTTGTCTCACTATCTCCACAGACGATCAAAGATTCACTGCTCCAATATGCCTTCTGTTACGCAGAAAGATATTAAAACTATTTCAAGGCCAAATTCAATAATTTATGTGCAGCATAAAACTGAACATTTTATGCAGTACATCCATTTTAAGCACAGACCTGTGCAGACCTGGGGCCCATTTCAGAAAGGTGGTTAAGTGAAAACTCTGAGTATGTTAACCCTGAAAGGAGGGAAACTCTAAGTTTTCCATTTCAAAATGGGAGGTAGGTTAAACCTGAGACAGCGGGGTGAGTCAAGCCTGTTTCAGAAGGAGAGGTAACTTGTTCTCAGAGTCTCAAATGTCATGTACTTTTATAGAGGATCCTGTAGATGATGATGTTGCATTTATTTGTAGAAAGTTAGATTTATGTTGTGAGTTTTTTGTGACCCCAAGTGGATTTTTGTCATAAACACTTTTATTTAGGTGAGTGGTATTATTTTTCTTTGCAGTCATTTTAGATATATAAATATCCTTACATGACTAATAATGACTTAATGACCTTACAGCCTTTGTGTGCTCTTACATCTGAACAGTTGCCTTTACATTTCTTATGAATCCACTTATCAGAGTCGCTGGTCTAGTGGGTAGTGCTGTGTGCAGTATTTAGGGCAGATGTACTGTCTGTGACCTGAGTTTGAATACCGTCTCGGCATGAGTTTTGAATACCGGTTTTATTCATGACAAACATTTGTAAAGTTCGTACCTTTTATGCCAAAGTCTTAGGCCTATTTTTTTTAGCTAAGCTGCTGTCATATTCTTTTGTCCATGGCATTGCATCTTCATGAAAATGAATTTTAGGTGTAATAATGTACAGTCCTCCTCAGTTTATTTACTTCTGATATTTTAACAGTGATGAAAAATTAAATGTATTTATTTACTAGAGTAGCAATTTCCAACAACAACTCTTTTCTTTAAAGTATATGCTCGTAGTTGCTGTACAGTTGCAGCAACACATTCAGTTTTAGTAGTAAAAACGATTTAGACCTCTTTTTTACGTGCTTTGCCATGGCGAATCGTAATATCGGCTTTTCATAGTTGTTGTGCACGCGCTTAACTCAGAGTCAACCTACTCAGAGTCAATTAAACTAACTCAGATCAGCTGTTCTGTAACCGAAAACTCAGATTTTCCCATCTCAGAGTAAGTCAACTCAGAGTTTTAACTCAGGTTGAACCTCCTTACTGAAACGGGCCCCTGGTAAGATTCATCATGTTGGACAAGTTTTATGGTTTTACGTTAATACAATATTTATTTCTTTAACCAACCCAAAGCATTTGTGTGTTGTAAATATGTTCTGGAGAGGCAGCCATGTGGCATACCTGTCAAGTATCCCGTTTTGGCCGGGAAAGTCCCGTATTTTACCCTTCTTTCCCGCCGTCCTCCCTTATTAGTATTTTCCCGTAAATCTCCCGTATTTTAACCTGCGTTATTACAAAAATAATAATGCCCGGGGGGAGTAATAAAAAAACATTCCCAATCCCAGATCGCTAAAGATCCACTGATTCCGCTAATCCACTTTGCGTTTTCCCGCCCGTTCCGCAGCATCTCTGTGTGCACTCTCTGCCTGGAGAGCAAAGACGACAGTTTCTGAAGTTCGTTGCATTAACAGGTAGATTTATTACATTATATCAGTTGTTAAACCGGATATTTGGAAGTTTGTTTATACATTTTTTCCGGTAATGATTTGCTGTCTGTGTTCTAAAAGTGCTAACAACTTAGCAAGCAAACAGCAACAAAATATCCACATTCTTAGTATTATCGTTACAATGCTTGTCTAATGAATTAAATGTTCCCAGTCAGACCTAAGTTAATATAAACACTAAATTTGCTGTTGTTGGCACACTTTGTAGACAAAAAATACAAAAAACACCAATGCCTTCACAAAATAAAGACGAGAGAACGGAAAGGGAGGCTGGTAAAGGCAGTTCAACATTCCAAACATTGATTCAAAGCTCCATCAAGCCAGCAGGCATGTGTGTGTGTGTGTGTGTGTGTGTGTGTGTGTGTGTGAGAGAGAGAGAGAGAGAGAGAGAGAGAAAGAGAGAGAGAGAGAGAGAAGGAGAGAGAGAGAGAGGTAAGAATGGAGCCCACGTCGAGAAAACTTAATAGAAGACTAGAAACGTGTTAAGGACTTACCCCCCAGTCACATTAGCTACAAGCGACAGAGACAGAGCGACAAGCTACCATTCATTTTCAATGGAAGTGGCCGTTTGCCAGCTACGAGCTCGCCGCTGCGCGAGCAAGGCGGGGCCAAAATAGACAAGCAGGCTATTTTATGCAAATGCTGAGCGATGCGACAAAGCGACTGCCAATCGTAGTGAAGGAGCAGCGTGACGTAGGTCTGTGGTCGAGTCTGAGAAAATTATTCAAGATGGCGGAAAATGCGTATTTATGTATATATCTGATAAGTTTGGCATTTTATCTCATATATTTTGTTACTTTTATCGAGAAATAAATACTTTTAAATCCAAAAACACCGTTCTTGTAACTTAACAATACCTCTAAAGTGACTTTTGATACCACTTTTAGAAACTAGCCAAGGAACGCCCATCAACGAGCGCGTGTCGCTCTGTGTCGTTCACTTTTGTAGCTAGACAGCCAGCGACCAGCAGTAGCAGAGCGACGCGATCTCATTCATTTCAATGGAAAACGGGCGACTTCCGGCGGTACGAGCGAAACCGTATGGGCGTGTCCAGCGACGCGAGAAAGTTAAGAAAATTAACTTTATGCAAATGTCGAGCGAATTTCGGGAGCGACTACCAATGAGAACGAAGCAGTGGAGTTCACATCATCCTTCTCTCGTCAGTTATTGGCATGGATGGTACTCATTTGTGTATGACAAGCAGATTTAGAAACGACTCATTGAAAAAGACGGGCGATACACAGCGATAACATCGCTGGCTGTCTGAATGCAGCGTAAAGTATGTATGTCACTCTGTTGTATTCGTAAATCAAATGGAGACGGTGATTTCTTTCAACACTTTACTTTAACTTTTTTGCATCACTTATTACACTCATAGCACGCTCATCGTCACACTTCTTCTCCTCTTACCACTACACATATTGCATTCATTTGACCCCTCCTAGTGCCACCTACTGGTGGGGAGCATATGCATAAATGTCAGTATCTGCAAACACAACATTTCCCCTGTTACTCATAGAAATGCTATAACCTCATCATGAACAGAACACACTAGACTTCATTCAACACTTCACTATTCTTCTCTAATCAAACCTTTCCAGGTGCATTTAATTACATACAGCTAAACATTCTAACTGGTATGATAACATATCAACCAACAGTGTTACCAGCTAGTGTTAATTGCATGAAATATAAGGCTTTTATAATAACTCAAAATCAACCTGGTATTAAAGCAAACATTGTCAGGTACTGTAAGTGCAACAGGAATACATTCAACTGAAAACATTCTAGAACATAGTAACCGAAAATTCACATTGTCACTTGGACTCACATTCACCTTGAATCCTTTTTTTTTCACATTACATTTTTTCTTTATATATATAAAAATTAATCTAATTAATTAGAGGCTTTGTAATTAATTAATCGAAATTAATCTCATTTTAATCACATATAAATATTTGACCTGAGAACATTGAGAAGTTATTTTTTCACATGGATTTTTAGTATACCATGAATAATGACTGAATAAATAAGCTTAAGCAACAAAATATTGTTTATTTTTGTTCAACCAAGTCGTTGTACCTGGAGTCGGGCTAACGTCCACGCTAGCTCAGGGCTCGCAAAATTTCAAAATCCCTGGTAGCCCTTCGGGCAGGCACTCTTCAGTTTTTGGTAGCCCGAAATGAATGCAAGTAGCCCGAATTAAAAATACATAACTTTTAATGTAGAATATTAAGACAAAACATCTATCAAAACACAAATAACACATGTCAATTTTAGTACATATCAATCATCAGTACAAATTTTTCTTATAACCGAAGTGAAATATCTATAAACTTCAGATTCTGAATCTGAAATATTAACTGAAGTCACAGATAAGAAAATGCCACTTGACTTTGTAGGCATAGCACAGGGTTCCTCAAAAAAAAAATGGATTTCCATGTAAACCAACTGTTCCTGCTCATCCCCACACCAGATATACTCACCATTTAAAAGTTGTTCAGTGGGTCACAAAACTCAGTTTGGATCATCCAGTTAGAGATTGGATCATTTTTTCGATCAGAAAAACAGGGGCTACTGTCGCTTTAAGAGCGATTCTGCACAGAGTTACTCTCTTCACTGCCCATACAATCTATATCACTTTAAAGCTTGCTGGGAGAGATTTAATTTTCTTACTTGAGGATAGTAATGACTGACAAGACGAAGTTGGAGGATTTGCCCAACAAATCCATGACAAATCAGTACGGATTGCTTCCTGTACTGCGGCTTCGCGCGAAAGTGAAAGTAAAACTCGAGCGTGCGCTCAAACGCAATTTAAATACCCAAATGCATGAATTTCATACACCACAATTACCCATCCAATCTGTGAGAGAATGCATAAGCATTTCAAATATATTTTTTCCTACCTATAAGTCAAGGTAGCCCGACGGGCAGGGCGGGGATGCATTTTAATAGCCCGACTGCAAAGCACAATAGCCCCGGGACGTCGGGCTAGCGATTTTGCGAGCCCTATATGTTTTGCATTGAGATTATACTTGAGGATCGATGTGCTGTGGTGATATGTGAATTCCTTGTTGCATAGCTTACACACAACCATGCTCTTATCAACGCTTCCATCCGTTCGTTTTTTATAAAAAAAATTCCATCCACGGGGCCAACCAAAGCGATCTCATCAGCTTCTTCGTTCATGTTCACTGTGGTTTGTTGTTGTCTGAAGTCATGAACGCTAGTTGGTGCTCCAGTATAATCTGTCCGCCAAAACTCATCCAGTGAAAAATGTTCTGCGGTGCAAAAATAAGTGTGATTAAAATGCGTTAAAAATGTGTGTAGCTTTTTGGCCTGCTGTTGAATGACTCTGGACCGGATGTGCTCATATTTCTCCCGTTATTGTGGTGTTAGGACATTGAGCTTTGTGCACATTGGTCTCCCTCTCAGCAGCTGGAATGGTGTTTCGCCAGTGATTGCATGAGCCGTGGCACGGTAGCTCTGGAGCATTTCAGTTATTGCTGTCGTCCATGGCCGATGAGCTACCTCTGCCGCTTGAACACAGTCTTTCAACACCCTATTACAGCGTTCAACACACCCATTTGCTTGCGGGTGGTAGACGCTCGTCCTGATGTATTTAATTCCCCTTTCTTTTAGGAAATCAGCAAAGTTCATGCCGCACCAGGAAGTACGGCTGTAAGTCCTTTGGGAGAGCTTTCTTTACTTTAGGCCACCTGGAACGGGCAGTGCAGTAAGAAGAGGGGAAATCTCAGCTATCTCTGTGTATAGGTCTTCCTCAGACTCCACTTCAGTGATGGAGTCGGTAAGGGGAACACGTGAGAGGCAGTCAGCCAACACATCCGGTGCTGCACATCATACTGGAAACACATGAGTCTAACCGACCCTCTTGTAATCCTCATGCCAGCTCTGTTCATGCCTTTAGTGTTGAGAAGAGTCGTGAGTGCTTGGTGATCTGTTCTGAGTGTGAATCTGTGTCCCCACAGGTAGGTACGCCATCTCTCCACTGCCCATACACAGGCTAAGGCCTCTTTTCTGTAGTTGAATATTTTCTCTCGGCCACTGACAGCGTGCGGGAAGCAAAGGCCACAATGAGTTCATTTTTGTTGTGTAGCTGAGTCAGTACAGCCCCTAACCCATAATCTGAAGCATCTGTCGTGACGCAGGCAGGTAGCTTGAGGTCATAGACAGCCAGAGCCGGGCTTTTCAGAAGCATCATTTTTAATTTCCCAAAGCACTGATCTGCTGTGTCATTCCACTGTAGCTCAGCCTATGTGTCAGTTCTGAGCAGCTGTCGCAATGGCTCCACTAACGTAGCATAGTTTGGCAAGAATTTACTGAACCAGGAGGTTAGTCCCAGGAAGGAGCGCAGTGTTGCCATGTCTTTCGGTGCTGGGGCTTCAGCAATGGCAGTCAGATGATCTGGGCTTGGGCGTAGCCCTTCTTTGGAGATTGCATGCCCCAAAAAGAGAATGATGGTTTGACCAAACAAACTTTGTCAAAGTTGATCTAAAGGTTTGCATCTGTAAGACGCTGAAGGACTGCTCGCAGGTTGATGTCATGTTTTTCTTTTGAATCTCTGTACACAATTATATCATCCAAGTAATTCTGCACTCCTGGCAGGTCTTTCAGGACTGTCTGCATCATTTTCTAGAAGGCAGAAGGAGCGGAGGCAAGACCAAAAGGGACTCGTGTGAACCTGAAGACGCCATCATGTGTTATAAAACAGTTAAGTTGCGGCTTTCAACACGCAGCGGTAGCTGATGGTAAGCAGAACTCAAGTCAATCTGGCTGTAGTGTGTGGCACCGGTTAGCGCTGAGAACAAGTCCTCCATATGAGGAAGAGGGTAGCAGTCCATGATCACGCTCTTAGTTCTTGGTTCTTGGTTCACAGAGGTCAACACACAACCGTAGCCCTCCTGAACGTTTCCGCACTACTACTAGGGGACTCACCCATTCAGATGCATCCACGTGTTCTATGATGTATGCTTGGTTTAAGCGTTTGAGCTCCGCTGACACCTCCTCACGGATACTCAATGGTAGTCGTCTCAACTTTTGGCGTACTGGCTGCACAGTTGATGGGGTGAGACAGAATCAACATTGTACACTGTGGAGTTTTGTTTGGCGTTGTCATTTTCATCAACTACTTTGCCTTTGCATTCATCAAGTCAAAGGCGATCCTGCTTTAACAATGTAAAAGTCTGTACAACTCCCCTTTAACATATGTGACTAGTTTGACTCTAGGTTCATAGAGTGGGTATTTTGCAAAATATTGTTTGTACATTGACTCTGGCAAAATAGATACAGCAGCGCCAGTATCTACAATGAGCTCCACAGCGTGCAAATTTCCCTTTGGTGCTGCAATGTTCACAGTACATTATACACCATACAATTTTACATCCATAGACAAATACAAAATATACATATATAAATCTACATATAGGATATATTGCACCATGCCCGTGTAAAACATATTACATATTACTCAAACGTACTAACTGATTATACTATATACATGATACATGGAGATCTTGATTCTCACATGTATATACAGTACATATACTCACATATACATACTAACTCGGAGAGTAATTTTTTAGGGGAAACGGACGGACTACATGGAAGAAAAAAGAAAGTTAAAGGAAGTGCCGACGTGGGAAACGAACGACTCCCCCCGAGGAACAGATGGAATCTCAGGAATAGAATGTGATCAACCTATCCAGTAAGCCTTTATCTCATATTACTTATACGGCTTTGAGTAGAGGTCTCTCTTTTGTACCAACTACCGGTGTTAATGAGTTTAATACCATGATTGACTTACAGAAATTTTACCGTAATTTAAGATTGAAAGAATGGTTTAAAAGCCCATCTGTGTCTGAAGTAAATTCACGAAACATGAAAACAGTATCGACATTGAATATTGATGAAGACACCCCTGATACATCCACTGCTAGACAAACTACTACTCTTTTTAGAGGGAAATCGACCTTCATCCCACCGAAATATAGGAACTCGTCGCTTGACACATACTGCAGACTGGTGGAAAGAGATGTTACTACTATCCTTAGGAATAAAAGGGAATATAAAGTAATGGACAATTTAAGTAAAGAACAAAGACATGCATTAAAGGTGTTACAAGATGATAAATCTGTGGTAATCCAAAGTGCTGACAAGGGAGGTGCAATTGTAATCCTTGATCGGACTGCGTATGATCGGGAAGTACGAAGACAATTTGCCAAGACAACCTTTTACCAACAACTAAAATCGAATCCAACCAATGAATTTAAGAAACGCATTCATAGTTGTTTGGATAGCCTGTTGGAAGGGGATATGATTACCAAACAGGAACATACTTTTATGCTGGTTGAATTTCCGATTACTCCAGTTTTTTACATTTTACCAAAGATTCATTAAACATTTACGGATATACCTCCGGGAAGACCTATTATCTCTGCTATTGGTTCATTGACAGAGAAAATTTCGGCTTTCATTGACCATTCTTTGCAACCGTTGGTGACGAGATTCTATGGATTTTTTAGAGATAATTAAGTCAATTGAGAATGTTGAAGACTCCCACCTGTTAGTCACTATGGATATGGAATCCCTCTATACCAATGTACCTTTTGAAGACGGGATACGCGCTACACAGATATTTTTAAATAATAGAGCTGAGACATATCCGAGTACACAATGTTTATTGGATCTGACTAAGGAGGTGCTTACTTCTAATGTCTTCCGATATGACAATGATTTTTTTCTTCAGATTTCAGGTGTCGCTATGGGATCTAAAATGTCACCCAGTTTTGCATCTCTATATGTTGGACTGTTCGAACAGGAGTACATCTACAATACTCAGGCGAACCCCTTCATTGATTACATATCCATCTGGAGAAGGTATCTTGATGATGTGTTTTTTATTTGGACAGGTTCTGAAAAATTATTGGAGGATTTTTTTACATTCGATTCACAATATCATTTGACAAAGAGAAAATGAATTTCTTGGACATTTTGGTAACTAAGGAGAACAACATACTGAAAACGGACCTGTACCGAAAACCTACTGATAGAAATTTTATCTTACATGGTGAATCATACCATCCTATTCATCTTAAAAGGAATTTGCCTATCTCTCAATTTAACAGGATCAGACGCATTTGTAGTTCTAATGATGATTTTGCCCGACAAAGTGTAGAAATGCAAAAACGTTTCAGAGAAAGAAGGTATAAGGAATCTTGGATCAGAGATGCATCAACTCGTTTTGCACATTTGTCTCAGTCGGATTGCCTCAAGAAGAAAAATAAGACCAATACTGATGACAAGAGAATAGTGTGTTCTATACAGTACTCACCGGTAGCTAGAGCCATTGAAGGTGCTATCAAAAGACACTGGCACATACTTGATACGGACCCCACACTAGGATTGAGCTTTCAAAATCCTCCTCGAGTGGTTTTTAAAAAAAACACCTAATTTACGAAACAGACTAGTGCGAGTGGACCTACCTTCTACAAAAACTCCTCACTTTTTGAACACTATACCTGTTGGGAATTACCCTTGTGGAAGATGCCAGCAATGCCATTTTACCTATAAAACTGATACTTTTAACCACCCACATAATGGCAACAGATATAAGATTAAAGAGGTGATTTCTTGCTCTACTACTAATGTGTGATTTATATGTTGACATGCCCCTGCGGACTATCATATATAGGCAAGACTACTAGAACATTAAAAACCAGGATTTCAGAACATCACAGTGCTATCAGAAATGGTATTACATCTAGTCCTGTGGCTGTACATTTCATGAATGCTAAACATAATGTGTCTAGTCTGAAATATGTGGGAATTGAGTCCATTAAGTGTCCACGTAGGGGAGGTAATGTTGACAACATGCTTTTAAAGAGAGAACATTTTTGGATATATACATTGAACACATTAGCCCCTAGAGGTCTGTATGAAGAATTTGATATCAGACCTTTTCTATTGTAAAATATCTCTGAAAATATCCCTGATTTATATATGTATATTTTTAATGGTATTGTATTTGTCTATGGATATGTAAAATTGTATGGTGTGTGTGTATATATATACAGTTCATTCCAGTTCTCGAATCTGATTGGTTTATTGACCGCTTCACCTTTCATATCATTCCGCCACCTAGTGAATGGAGGTCCTCTAAACAGGCTCATCTCTAAATGGAAAAACTGCAGGCACACACGGACACACACAACCGTGCTGTTTTGAATCACTCTCCGTGTGTCTCATTAGTTCACTAGCTCGTAAATCAGTCTGTGAATCCCCAATCGGAAGTTATTTTTCCGTCAAAGATCAGCGCTCTTGGATGTTACGTTAAAGTTAATGGGAGTAATGTCTTGTCACATCGTGTGGACGATTAACACTTGGAAAGAGGAATGTAAACACATTTTTTTCTGGAGCTATATCTCTTATCAGAACGCGAAAAAACACAGTGGAACTGCAGGTAAGCACCGCAGCTTTTAAATGTGGACATTGATCATTTATTTAATTGCGACGTGACTATTAAAACATGTTATGAGATATCGCCACTGGTTTATTTATAAGCAGCATGCAAAAACAAAATGCAAAAAAATGCAAAAAATAAATGTAAGGAATTAAAAACATCTCTCTGACACTTATAAAAAAAAGTTTTATATAGTACTGACAAGAACGAAGTCTAATAATAAACGAGTGCTCGTATTGCATTAAGATGAAATGGTAAACCAATAGTAACATTATAAGTATAGTTTTATTAACTTTTACCTTGCACCAAAACAATAACAACACAAAAGACACTAAATATGAATAAAAAACAAGTAATAGTTTGATCATGACACCAAATCCTGCTGATTTGATCTCATTTTGACCATCAAAAACAAACCAGCATGAGAGCAAGGGAATCCCTGTCAGAGATGTAGCACAGAGAGGGCGGTGGTCAGCGGGGCGAGTGAACACTGACGTCCGCTCATGCTTTGGTTCTCATACGTACCGAATCTCACTAACAAACAGTTCAAACAGGCGCTATCTTTACTAATCGACTCTAGATTTAAATATAATACATATATATTCTCGACTGAACTAATCTTAAAACTACACTTTGTGACCAAGAAACGTTAATATAAAGAAACGCCTATCCGTCCATTGAGTTATTATGAGATTCAAAGCAGCCGAAAGTGTTACCTGTCATTCTGGCTGCCCTCAAATCCGTGGCGGAAGAAGTAGTTCTCAAACAAAGAGGCTTTTAAAATAACTTCGTTGTTGTTTTCTAGTTTTCGTTTTTCAAACGTGTGCCGTCGAACTGTTGTATAAAAGCAATATCGCTCTCGGAGTCGTGTGATATAGCTCTATATCATCACGGCTGTGATTGCCTCCAGCACTCGGCCTACGGCCTCATAGCTCTATATCATCACGGCTGTGATTAGGCCAGAGGCACATCACACTCCTACTCGAGCGATATTGCTTAAATATATGTTTTTGTGAATGATGAATATTGTGTATATATTTAATGGTGTTATGTGAGTGTGGTGTAATCACATGACACATTGACTATAAAAAAGGCAACTGTGTTAACTTCCGGTTAGTCTGAGGAAGGGTTGTAGAGACCCGAAACGTCACTCCAATAAAATATGTGAAAGGGAGCTTTTTTTGGTGTGCGGATCCTTCTCTTTTGTTACCTATTTATTGATTTGATCCTGCAACCGCATTCAATTTGGATGTGCGTGATTCTATCGTTTCAGCTTTTCTCATTAGCCAAGTGCTTATTGGATCCGCATCTGAAGCATCTGCGTTGTTGCTGGTTAAAATTTGTATGTGCACGACGGTCTGATGCAGCCATAGGCTTACGCGCTCCTCTTTTCCCTCGAAAATGCGCATTCGTGGCTCTGACTGCTTGCACTGACGCAGTCAGAATCGTTTTGTCCGAAGACAGCAGTGTAGCACTTTTAACTGCCTCCTCTTCTACCTGGCACGCAATTGTCTGAGCTCTCTCCAGTGTAATATTATTCTCCAGCAGTAATTTGTCTCGTACAGCACTGAGATACGCATTCGAAAATAGTTGATCTCTTATCATTTCACTCTTCATTTGTCCAAAATCACAATGCATGGCTAAAGCTCTCAAAGCAGTCACATACTGAGAAGCGGTTTCATCTGCTCTTTGAAAACGTTGTCTGAATGTATGTCTACTGGCGACTACCTTAACCTTCGGTACAAAGTGCTTTTCGAGAGCGGCCATAGCCTCAGTGTTATAATGTGAGGTTGTATGAGCTGCTGCAAGTAAATATTCCTATAGGGGGCAGTCTAGTTCTGTTCAATGTAGATGTTAAAAGCAGCAAAGAAGTACTCATTTGGTCATAATGTATTCCACCTGTTATGCCTGTCTCTGCGGTGTGTTGTGGCTTGGAGACACTAAAGAACTTAGCATGATTCATTTGTGGTATTCCTCTTAAGTTATTACACTCAGCAAATGTCGTACCTTGCTCCGGCAGACTGTAGAAAATAAGTTGTCCCTCCGGACCCAGGCTATGAAGTAAAACTGCACGTTTCCTAGCATTTGGCCACGCATTTCCAGTAGCATGTATGGGTAACATGTAGTTGTCGAAAATGTTCCTCCATGTAATAAACGGTATTGGTGTCTCACCCACCTGAGGAAGGAACTGCGGTAGACTCAGCATTAAGATACACTTCCTCGTCGCCAAATTGTTGTATTCGTAAATCAAATGGAGACAGTGATTTCTTTCAACACTTTACTTAACTTTTTTGCATCACTTATTACACTCATAGCACGCTCATCGTCACACTTCTTCTCCTCTTACCACTACACATATTGCATTCATTAGACCACTCCTAGTGCCACCTACTGGTGGGGAGCATATGCATAAATGTCAGTATCTGCAAACACAACACACTCGTCTAATAACAGTATGTTAATTGGAAATCACTGGATATAACTCATTGTATAGTTTAATAAAATAATGTATTTTAATTACACAAATCAAATGTTGATCGATCGATACTCATCTTTGATAGATGAATACTATTCCACCATCTGATCTTTAAATTATTTTTATTTGTCTATAGCAGAGGTGTGGACTCGAGTCATGTGACTTGGACTCGAGTCAGACTCGTGTCACGAATTTGATGACTTCAGACTCGACTCGACCAAATGTACAAAGACTTGCGACTCGACTTGGACTTTAACATCACTGACTCGTGACTTAACTTGGACTTGCGCCTTTTGACTCGAGAAGACTTGCTACTTCCCATGAAAACCTGGGAAAAAAAATTTTTACACGGCCGCGCCGCTGTGTATCTGCATCTGTGAAAAAAAATGTGCATCACCTGCATGCAGAGAGCACGCGCGCTGCCTGCACGACATCCAATCCCCCCAACGTTGTTTTGATTCGACAGCATCTAATCAGGCAAATTGCAAGACAACCACTGAAGCGCAACAAGCAACAACGCGCCAGTTGGCAAAATGATACCGAAGATTGTATCATTTGGCTATAAAAATTACGTGGTAGTCGACAAAAAACGAGTTGCAATCTGCAAAGCATGCGGGTCGAAGATTACAGACGGAGCTGCCACAACCTCCAACTTTGTTCGACACCTGAAGCTGCACAAAGAAAGGTAAGTTTTGAACGATTGCTAAGCACCTTATCGGATGTACCGAAACTTACTAGCTGCTGCTTATTTACTGTATCAACGAGATACAGAGTAAACGTACGTCTCCCTTGCTGGTTTAGCTAACAAAATAGGGATTTTTGAACCCGGATTATATGAGGTACATGAGTGTAGCACACTCAGATGGAAAGCCTCGCCAACATCATGTCAACGTCCATTTTAAAGTACCATTTCTACCTTGCTGTTAGATGGATAAACACAAATGTATATCTCAGTCTCTCTAACACACATAAGACAAAAACAGGCCTTCAGGTTTTACTCTTTAAGTATTCAGTTTCGGTGTGCTGCTGAAGAAGTTTGTTTTAATCCGAATATAAAGGAATTAAGTATAATCTTACTTTACCATTATGTTTTTCTATATGAATATAACCATAGTTCACCATTGTGTGTATGAAATTTACCAGCATGCATTGCAGTATGTTCTTATACATGGCGAAGGTTGTTACATGTCGAAGGCCGAGACAAAAGACGTACTGTACTCTTGACAAAGTGATGCCATATGTTTTCCATATGATACAAACCATATGTTACTGAATATTAGACCATATATGGAGTACATGGGGTGGGGAGGCCCCCTTATATATATACCACTTGGGGTACAGTAAAACTTTAGTGGATCTTGCAAGATCTCCTCACGGCTTTATTTTGCTGACAATAAAGTCCATCTTTGAAATCAAAACCTAAGATTGAAGATTGTTTCATCTGAAAAAGGGAAACCACAACATTTTGGCGTCACGAACAGGATAGAAAAGGGCTGAAGTACCGAACCACCTGGGCGGACCTGACGAACAACACAAACAAGACTGGCCATATACTAAGGTAAGCACTTTTTGCTTATAAATTAGGTTTGTGTTGTTTGCCAGAACTGCCCAAAGTGGTGAGACATTTAAGCTCTTCTAAATTTAAGAACCATATATGTGAAAGGGGTTTTGATTTCAAGGGTACAATTTAACAAAGGCATGCATGCATGAATCTGTATTGACTTACTGATGGGTTGGCTATTAAGACCATAGTGATTTGACACAGATTTGTAAGTGAAGAGAACGCGTGTAAGGTAATATACAGTGTTGAGGAAGTGTTTATCTGTATATTGTTTATGTGTCCTGTCGAGGAAGTGTTATGGACACATAAGGTAATATTGTGTGGAGGAAGTGTTATCAATATTACGAGTTGATATACAGTGTTTATCTGTATATTGTTTATTAATCATGTGGATGGAGGTGAAATGATTAATGGTTTTTAATGCATAAGGTAATATTGTGTGGAGGAAGTGTTATCAATATTACGAGTTGATATACAGTGTTTATCTGTATATTGTTTATTAATCATGTGGATGGAGGTGAAATGATTAATGGTTTTTAAGTTATAAGGTAAACTGTGTGGTTTTTTGGTTTTAAGTGTTGGAGTACTCTGTGTCTGTGTCTGTGAGCGTGGGAATTTTGAGTGAGGCTGCAAGCTGCTGTGAGACTGTTAAAATAAACTTTGCATCTGGCAGGCAGTGAGAGCGTTTCCCTTGGACAGGCCTTTGGGCTGAAAAAGGGGGGTGTAATTACTGTCTGGTGGGTGTAGAGTGAATGTTTGATAAGCCCTATTAAAAAGGGATACTTATGAAAGTTTGAGAAACCCTATAAAATAGGGATACTGATGAGTGATGAGCCCTGTAGATAAAGGGACAAAAGACTGAATGTATAAGCCCTAAAAATAATAAAGGGTTAGAGTGTGCGTTATGAGCCCTAAAAATGAAGGGAGCCCAAACATAAATAAAGGGATTGATACGAATGCGAGTTTCTTACTGAAGGTTTGGTCAAAACAAAGTTTCTGTATGAAAAATAAAGGTTTAACTAAGAAATAAAGATGGCTGATATTGTTGTTTGATATGTTTTGGATTTGAAAACATTTTATACAATCTCCTTTCAAAGCATAAAAACCTGTGGGGACGTATAGGAGAATAAACAATTGAACGTATAAAATTCAATAAACCCACAAAGTGTACTAAGGGTTTTTGTATTATGAATAAAGACATGGCATTCAGTCCTGTTGAAACTTTGGGATCAAAGTATCCATTGTGTAAGGATCTTATAAATAAAGTGTCTAAAAAATGGCAAAAACGTACAAAAAACATGGTCACCAGATGGCCAGAAGAGGGGACTTTTGATGTGGCATTGTGTGAGGAGATGGAAACATTGGTTAAAAATTACAAAACCAAAGAGATGAGTAAGAAAAACAAAAAAAGAGAAGAAAAACGTGAAAGGGAGCAGGAGATTTTAGCATTGTTCAAAAAAGAAGGGGAAAGTCTGCGTAAACATTTAAAGCAGGCCAGAAGGCTGTTGAAAGACTTGGAACAAGAAACCAAGGCTAAGGAACAAAAATATGCAGACCCCCCTCCTTATTTGAGCTCTGAGGGTCAGTTTCCATTGCTCAAGGGAACTGTTGGGATTTTGGGTGAGATGCAGATGAAAGGAACTGTGGAAATAGAAGATGATGAGGAAGAGGAGGAAGAGGAGAGAGAGCCAGTTGTAAGACCTAAAACCAAATCAGCTCTTGCAACAAAAGAAAAAACATTACAGTTAGACTGTTACAAACAAGCACGAACGGCACTAGAAAAGATGAAAACGCAATATAACATAAAAACACCAAGTGCAAAGCAATCATATGAGCAGGGAGAAAAAGAAAAACAAGAGAGTAAAAAAGAGACCTTACTAGACAGAGCAGTAAGTGAAGAAAAATGTTTATTTGATGAAACATATGAGAAAAGCAGGGAGAGCGAAGAGAGAGCGGAGTCCCTGGTTGATGTGGGGAAATGGTCACGCGGGGAAGAAAAATCACTTAGACCTTTAACAAAACAGCTCCCCATATTAATTAAAGGAGCTCAAGGGAACTACGTCCCCTGGGCTTCACAAGATCTTCAAGGACTCGTCAACCGACTCCCGGACATCCACGAGGGGGCTGGCAAGTTCATCAGGATTTTGGAGGAGGAATTAGCTGGAAAGCTGATTGCAGTTGGAGACATCAAAGCCCTTCTAGCGAAGATCGTAGGGGGAGCTAAGACTGATCAGATCCTCCAAGACGCTAATCTACACAGAGCCGTGAATTCCTACGACATGGATGGAATAGTTTTTGATGCATACCGCCCCGCGGTGTGGCGAGTTTTACGAACTGAGTATGAAACCAGAATCGACCCCAAGGCACTGAAGGGGGAGGAACTGGGGGAAACAGAAAATCCCCTCACTTACGTTCAAAGGCAATTAAAGAGATGGAAACAAGAGACTGAGGGAGACCCCGAGGGGGATCCTCTAATGACCACCCTCTTTAGAAATGCCATAGTGGATGCTATGCCACAGACTGTAAAAAGCAAACTAGAAGATGTGGTAGGTCTAAACTCTAAATCACACAAAGAGTTTTGTGACCATGTGTCTCATGCTGTGGACTTATTCAGAAAAAATGAACAGAAACTGAAAACACAAGAGAAAGAACTGCGAAGAAAACTGACACAGTTACAGCTGGAAGAACTTTCAAACAAAAACAAGAGAAAGATTCAAGCAGCCGTGCAGAAAGACGAACACAACCAGATGTCAATGATGGCTCCTGTGACTTCTCCTCCACCAGCTGTTCAGCCGACCCCTCCCGCAACAAACCCTCCTAATGCACACCAGACCCCCGTGCCCATCATCAATGTATACAATCAACAGCCAGGGCCGATGGGGTGGACAAAAAATCCACCACAAGGGGACAGGAGAGGAACAGACAGACTTTCTGACATCATCTGTTGGGGGTGTAAAGAAAAAGGTCATTTGAAGCGTGCTTGTCCGAGCCATTCATGGACCCAGTCCCCCGGGGGTAGAAGGGGGAAGAATTGGCAGAGGTCTGTGCGGGGTCCTGTGAATCCCTGGGTAGGTACAAACCCAGATTTTTAGGGATGCCCAGAGAATCCTATTGGGGAGAGACAGTTACCAATTTTAACCACTAATGCAAATCAAGAGCCAATTTTACAGGTTAAAGTAGAAGGAAAAAACATACCCATGATGGTAGACACAGGAGCGGTTTATACATGTGTAAATTCAAATTATGCATCACATCTCCCCATGTCTGGCAAATTTGTAAAGACAATAGGATTCTCGGGACAAATTCAGTTAATTCCAATGACCGCTCCGATTTGTCTACAAACTAAAAACAACCGTGTGACCTTACCAATCCTGATATCAAACCAGACTCCTATTAACCTTTTAGGAAGAGATGCTTTGTGTAAATTGGGTCTTAAAATTTGGTGTTCTGCAGAGGGAGTATATGTGGATATAAAAGGAACTCAAATGATGATCTCTGAGCCAAAAGCTAATGTGTACTGGTTAGGACAGATTGAGAATGATGTTAAACAAGCACTTGATAAATGGGGTAAATTCATTGAAGCACAGATTCCTGATGCACAAATACCAAAGTCACAGTTCCATTGTGCAATGATGTATGATCCTTTAAGAGGTACAGAACTTGAAACGAGATGGCAGGAAGAAACCAAAGGGCAACAAATTGAGTTAATCTCAGATTCTATCATAATAGGCAAACAGGGAGCAGCTATAACCTTAAAGGAGAATGACTTCACAAACAAATGGTTTACTATAGCTGATTCTGTACCACATATATCTCTGTATGTAGGGGAAAATTGGAAATCAAAAGATGTGGGGCCTATGCTGAAAAAGGCCTCACAAAGTCAATGGGAGGTAACAGAAAATCCCTTGATTTTTCATTCTGCTGATAAAAATTACATTAAAATTCTGTATGGAACCTCACTGTTAGGAATTCCTCAGGAAGTAATTATTAATCAGCAGAAACAAATTCAAATGATGACAAAACTTGAAACAGAAGAGAGTTATATTGCTGAATTACTACAGGATGTGGAACGACAAGTCCCACCAGAGCTGTGGTCTAAACATGAAACAGATGTGGGCTTGGTAAAATCAGCCAGCCCAGTGAAAGTGAAACTTAAACCAAACATTTGCCTTCCCAGGAAAGCACAATACCCATTACGCCCAGAGGCTGAATTGGGTATAAGGCCTACTATTGAAGGATTATTGAAAGCTGGGGTACTTTTTGAAACAAGCAGCTATTGTAATACTCCAATTTATCCTGTACTTAAAGCAAACAAAACTAAATGGCGCCTCGTACATGATCTACGAGCAATAAATGACATAGTAGAAGATAGTGAAGTTGATGTGCCAAACCCACACACTCTGCTAACAAATGTCCCCCCTGATGCCAAATACTTCACTGTGATTGATCTATGTTCTGTTTTTTTCAGTGTACCAATTGCGGAGGAAAGTAGATATTTGTTTGCATTTACTTATGCTGGTAAACAATATTCATATTGTAAATTACCCCAGGGGTTCAAATTATCACCAACAATATTTAATCAGGTACTCAAAGCTGATTTGGAAGATCTCATAATAGACAGCACTTTGCTGCAATACATGGATGATTTGATGATTTGTTCAACATCACTGGAACAATGCCATAGAGACTCAATAAAGGTACTGACTAAACTAGCTCAAGGAGGTCATAAAGTATCCAAAACCAAACTACAATATTGCCAGCCACAGGTGGAATATTTAGGGAGGATAATCTCATATGGAACAAAGGCCATAGCCCCAGCACACCTAGAAGGCATAAGTAAAGCACCATTGCCACAAAAAGTAGGACAGATGATGACTTTTTTGGGCATGACAGGTTTCAATGCTGATTGGATAGAAGATTATGCAATCAGAACAGCACCATTGAGAGACATTATGAAACAGGCTGGGCTACAAAATCTTAGTGCTCCCTTAAAGTGGACTACAGATGCATTAGCAGCCTTTGAGTCAATTAAACAGGAGCTTCAAAAAGCACCTGCTTTAAGTACACCTGATTATACTAAACCCTTTCACCTGTTTGTTGCCAACAGAGCTGATGGATATGCTTCTGCAGTATTAATGCAAGAAACCTGCAGTGGTAGGAAAAAGCAACCAATAGCATACTACAGTACTAAACTAGACAATGTAGCACAAGGATATCCACCTTGTTATCAGCAAGGTCTGGCAGCAGTATTTCAAACATATGAAAAGGCCTCTTCAATAACTATGGGGTATCCAGTTATCATATATACCCATCACAAAATTGCAGAGTTAATTGAACAGGGAAAATTTGTTTTGACACAAGCCCGTATTTTGGCATATTCGTTACTACTGACACATCCAGATGTAACAATCAAACGGTGTAACACGGTGAATCCTGCAGAGTTGATTCCTTTGGCTTATGAAGGTGAGCCACATGAATGTGTTGCTGACTCGTTAGCATTCACCAGGTTACGACCCGATCTCGAATCTACCCCAATTACTGAAGCAGAAGTCACTTACTTTGTGGATGGATCAAGTTTCAGGGATCATTCAGGAATTCACACTGGTTATGCAGTAGTGAAAAAAGAGGGAGAGGATTTTGTGTCTGTACTGTCCCAACACTGCGCACAGCCGTGCTCAGCTCAATTGGCAGAATTAAAAGCTCTTACAGCAGCATGCAAATTGGCAAAAGGGCAAACAGCAAACATTCTGACAGACTCAGCCTATAGCCATGGCGTCTGTCACCACTATGGGGCAGTATGGAAACAAAGAGGTTTTAAAAGAAGTGATGGCACACCTATTCAACATGCTGAACAGATAGTTGAATTAATCTCAGCTATGATGTTGCCAAAAAGACTGGCCATTATCAAATGTCAAGCTCACAAAAAAGGAAATAGTTATGTCATCAAGGGTAATAACGCAGCAGATTTAGAGGCCAAAAAGGCCTCCGGGTGTCAGGTGTCAATAATAGCTCCAGAAGTTCTTATTGAACCCAACCCAACCATTGATGATATTGCTCGGATTCAACAACAGGCAGGACCATATGAGCAATCTATGTGGCACAGAAGAGGGGCCACAAAAGACTCCCAAAACATTTGGCGGTCGCATGAAGGTCACATTGTTGCACCAACAGCACTGTTAAATGTTCTAATCACAGACGCGCATGGATTTGACCACTGTGCTCGAGCAGAAGTGATTAGAAAAATTAAAGAACAAGGATATTGGTCTCCATACTTGTATGCAACAGTAGAGGAGTTTTTGTCAACATGTGAAATTTGTGCCAAGTACAATGTCAGAAAAGGAATAACAACAGCAATAGGTCATATTCCTGTACCAGAGGGACCATTTAAACACTTGGTTATGGATTATGTGGATATGATTAAGAGAGTGCAGGGTAAGAAATATTTGCTTGTTGTTATTTGTAGGTTTAGTCGTTGGGTGGAGGCTGTACCGTCGGCTGACGAAGGAGCCGGAACAGTAATCAAATTTCTGACAAGAGAGGTTATTCCTAGATTCGGAATACCATCAGAAATAAGTTCAGATAATGGATCAGCGTTCATTCAAAAAACAGTAAAACAAGTACTACAACATTTAAGAATAAAGCAAAGATTGGGATGTGTTTATCATCCACAATCTCAAGGGATGGTTGAAAAAGCCAATGGAATCATTAAGGCAAAACTCAACAAAATATGTGCTAGTACTAAACTTAACTGGATTGATGCTTTACCTCTTGCACTAATGAGCTATCGCATGCAAACTAACAGAACTACACATCTAACACCGCATGAAATGCTTACAGGTCGACCTATGCCCGCTCCACACTGCAGAGGTCCATATTCTGGGCCTCCATTAGAGCAATTGCAAATGGAATTAAGGTCATACATGAAAAAGCTAACTGCTATCCATAAAGCTATTTTTGTGCAGGAAAAGAGAAAGCAGCCTAGTGAGGAGACGGAGACCACATGTCCAATTGTCCCAGGGGACCAAGTCTATCTGAGGGTTTTCAGGAGGAAATGGAACGAAGCCAGAAGGGAAGGACCATATAAAGTGGTGGCCTCTACCCCAACAGCAGTCCGAGTGGAAGGCAGCAACACGTGGTACCACTTAAACCACTGCACTAAAGCTCATAAAGAAAAAACAGTGACTGGAGAGGACAGCCTTGGAACAACCAGCCAAGAAACTTCTGCTAAAAGCAATGAGGCACAAGATGCGGCATCAGGAAATGACCATGGACAGAACACATCTGACGACATGCCTGATCATCATATGCTTGTGGCCAGTTCATGCTTTAAACAACACCACGACTCCGCCTCCAGTTATTCAGGCCCAGAATCACACCACCCTGCCATTGACTTCAACACATGTAACTCCAATGCTGAACCACACTTCCCTGTCATCAACTTCACTTTCAACCACACAGCCTTTTAATCTTACAACTTTTAAAGCAACGGAGCGTGCAACCGCACAGACTCTGAACCATACCTCCTTTACATCAACTACATTTGCAACCACACAGACTCTGAACCATACCTCCTTTACAACAACTACGTTTGCAACCATACAAACTTTGAACTCTACCTCCCTTACGTCTACAGCGTTTGCAACCACACAAACTCTGAACTTTACATCCCTTACGTTAACAGCGCTTGCACCCACACAGACTTTGAATCACACATCCCGTATGTCAACGCCATATACAAACACAGAGACTTTGACGAACACATCCCTTAAGTCTTTAACGTTACTACCGTCAACACAAACGCCTAACCATACATACTTGCCATTGATTGTTGAACCCTCAAAAGGACTGAGGAACAATACAATCTCAAATACAACTGAACTAACATGGAGAGGAAAACAACGTAGAGATATTGAGGACGATTACAGTATGTACGGAGAAGATACCCAACTAGACATTTTATGGGAAACAGCAAAAAGTAATCAATGGTATGAATGGGCAACTTTTACAGCAACAGATTTACAAGAAAAAAACTGTTTGTTTTGTGCTAAATCACCTGCAAGTCAAGTAATAATAGTGCCAAATCCATTTGATTTTGAAAAATGTGCTGAGATTAATAGACTCCATTGTAATGTGAAACTGTACAAACCTATTTGTCCAGCAGAATGTTTAGGTTCACTAAGTAATAGCAAAGAAAGACTTATGTATCGACACATACGATCATTAGCAGCTAGATGTCGAGGTATCGGTGTATCAAAAATTATGCAAATACAAAATGATCAAATAGAAATCCCACAATGGTACATCATAGATTATAGTAAGGAATATGAGTGCTTTGTAAAAACCACAGGGAATATTAATATGGGTAAATTTAAAGGAAAATGCAAAGTAATTTGGACTTTAGATAAGACAAAAATTCGACACGTCAGCGATACCTTAGATCTCCCACCTATGAGGTCATCAGGAATAAGAAATGGGAAGATAATAATTCCAGAAAAAACCTGTGAAAATCAAAGTACAGCATTCCCCGATGTAGACACCTTTACTGATCAAACACAAGCAATAGCAGATTTTTTCTGGATTTGCGGACATAGAAAACTTTTACCTTCTTTGCCTTTAGGATGGAAAGGAAAATGTACAAGAGTACGACTAATACAGGAGATTCATATAATGGAATGGGATTTTGATTACAAGTCAGAACCAAAGGACACAAGTAACCGTAGAGTTAAGAGAGGTTACGAATCAGATCCTACAGTATACATAGACGCAATAGGTCAACCCAGAGGTATACCAAATCAATTTAAGGCCCGAGATGAAGTTAAAGCAGGTTTTGAGTCAATATTCATTTGGATTTCACAAAATAAAAATACAGAATGGATCAATTATATATACTACAACCAGCAGAGATTCATTAACCACACCAATGAAGCTTTAACTTCACTTGGAGAGCAACTAGATGCAACCAGTAAAATGACATGGCAAAATAGACTCGCGCTTAATTGGATATTAGCGGATAAAGGAGGAGTGTGTATTTTATTTTCTAATTACTGCTGTACTTTCATACCTAATAATACAGCACCAGAAGGTACGTTTACAAAAGCTATGACCAAACTCAAAGAGTTACAGATTGAAATGGCAACTAATGCCGGAAGGGATGAGAAAATGTGGGATTGGTTCGATTTAAAACTAGGAGCATGGGGAGCTTGGTTAGCAAAATTAGGAATATTTGTAGGAGTAGCGATCGGCATCGGAGGATTATTATTTTGTTGTGTCATACCGTTATTAAAATCCCTCGTTATCAAAGCTACTGTTAAACAAATGGAAATGACAACTTATCAGGATGATAAAAAACTAAAGGCACAAAATGATCAGTCCATGCTTTACCAGGACTTACTTTACAGAACAGTAATGAACCTACAGTTAGTAAATGAATATTCAAGCACCTCTGAGGAGGATGAAAACGAGGAATAAAAGCAAATCTCAAGCGCATGTAGGTTAAGTATAATCAAAACGTATTACACGAATCTTACTTAAAATTTATTATTAGGTAGTACTTTTGTTTTATTGATTTGAGTTTACTTTTTGTTTTGGGTTTATATGTATGCTTAGCTTTAGTTTATATTGGGTTTTATATGTATGCTTAGCTTTAGTTCATATTGGGGAATTTTATATACACTTGTGTTATTCAATTTAATTTACATGTCTCTCGTGTTTATCATGCATACATAACTTAGATTGTAGTATCAATTATTTCAATTTACTTATTTTATTTGGTTTGATTTAAATTTACATTTTACTTTATGGTTATCATACATACTTAGTTTTGTTGATTATTTCTGGTTACTTATTTTTTGATTTAACTTTATATTTACCTTATAATTATTATAATTATTATGCATGCTTTACTTAATTTTGTTTATTTCTACTTACTTGGTTTGATTTTACTTTACATTTATTTGTTCTCTATGCATACTTTATTTTTGTTTTAATTACTTACTATATTATTGCTTTTCATTTGCCAACATTTATATATACGGTATGATTATCATATATTTTGTACCATGTATTTACCCAGTTTTACCACATATGTTCAATATAACTACAACAGCCGCAGACAAGTGCAGAACCAATTGCACACAAACTGTTTATGTAGGACTTAAGTTCTTTTACTTTTACATTCAAAGACAAAATAAGAATGGAAAGATGTTTGCTCTTATTGTCCATAGTTCGAAGTGCAGTGGCATAATTTAGTAATTGGTAATGTATAGTGGTTTTCTTTAACCACAATATATAGTGATAACTGAGAAACTGAATTATGAAACGGCACTCCGGATTAAAATAAATAAACAGGAAAGTGAGGCTAGGTAAGCCTCAGAGCGGGGATTATGATGAAGTTTGTTTTAATCCGAATATAAAGGAATTAAGTATAATCTTACTTTACCATTATGTTTTTCTATATGAATATAACCATAGTTCACCATTGTGTGTATGAAATTTACCAGCATGCATTGCAGTATGTTCTTATACATGGCGAAGGTTGTTACATGTCGAAGGCCGAGACAAAAGACGTACTGTACTCTTGACAAAGTGATGCCATATGTTTTCCATATGATACAAACCATATGTTACTGAATATTAGACCATATATGGAGTACATGGGGTGGGGAGGCCCCCTTATATATATACCACTTGGGGTACAGTAAAACTTTAGTGGATCTTGCAAGATCTCCTCACGGCTTTATTTTGCTGACAATAAAGTCCATCTTTGAATTCAAAACCTAAGATTGAAGATTGTTTCATCTGAAAAAGGGAAACCACAACACTGCCTCATTTGTTTGTCATTTTGGTTAATCACAACTAAACTGAACTGTATGGAAGCTTATGTGTAGCAATATTCAATTTGAAATGTAATATGCAAAATGGCAATGCATTTCTGTATTTAAATTTTAATTTTCCAATACATTTGTGCAATGTGTGGTGCAAAATGAAAATTCAATAATATATTTACATTTGCCATTTCATACACTAATTTTAATATGTAAATTGAATAATAATTTTAACGCTTTATAAGTTGCAAAATTAAAATGTATTACATACAGTATAGTTTCGTATACTGTAGTGTACAATAGACAATAAATATTAACACAACAACATTGATATGAGTAAAGAGTAGTTTCAAATACAACATGTGTGGCTATAAGGGATTTTCTGACATCTGTTTTATATTCTTACAGGTATGAAGAATACCAGATGAACAAAAGCATCGTAGATGATTCACAACAGCCTTCAATCTCACAATTCCTGGACACTCGTGTAGGGCGTTACAGCATGAGCCACCCACAGCAGAAGGCCAACTCCAATGCGATACTGTCTGACCTGATTATTGACTGCAATTTTTCTCTGTCAATTGTGGAAAATAAGAGCTTTCGTCACTTTCTGGCTGTGCTGGAGAGCAAGTATACCCCAGTCTGTCGCCAAACGCTGACCACAAAAACAGAGAGCCTTGCTGAGGAGAGACGTTCAAAGTTAAAAACTGAATTGAGCAACACTGACCATGTTTCAGTCACTGTGGACATTTGGTCTGATCGAAAGATGAGGGGATTCCTTGGTGTCACTGTGCACTGGATGGAGAGAACTGTCATTCACACCATGAGAGTGGAATCTGCTGAAGGAGTTGGTGGACATTTTGAAACCTTTCGGAGAAGCAACTGATTTGACACAGGGAGATAAAGTCATAACAATCAGTGCAGTTGTTCCATCTGTCTTGTCCCTCAATCACCATCTTGAGAAGCTGAAGCCTCAAGTTCGTTTCCTGAGCGGCCTGGTCAAAGGTTTGCAGGTATCCCTGAAAAAAAGATTTCTTGGGATCTTCATTAATGTGAAAATGGCCCAGTCTCAAGAAGGGATCACTGCCCCCTTTTCAGATACAGTCTATCTGAAAGCAGCTGCCTTGGATCCAGCCTTTTGTCTGCTGTGGATTGAGCCCCATGTGCTGGCCAACCGTGACATCAAGGCAGAGGTGGCACAACGAGTTAAAGGTAAATATTATTGACTTGTAATGCAACTTAAATGCAACGTAAAATATTTTGATCTTAATCTGATCTAGGATCAGATATTAATCTGACTTTACCAATAATAACAATTTTCAGTCTTGCACAGTAACATCAACATCAGTAATGGTAATAAGGGGTCTTTTGTTTCTACTGTTGTGACACATTTATTTTTTTTTAATTTTTTAGAATTGATCCTGCAAGATGCGGCAGAGATGGAGCATCCTGTGCCTGTGTCGCTGCCTGCTGAAGATGAACCAGAGGACATGGACGGAGAAGGGCTGTTTGCTGCATACCATAAGAGGCAGAAAAGGGATGTTGGGACCCCACCAGCAGTACAGCTAAGTCACTATATTGACATGGCAGAAGGACAGAATGCCCTTTTGTTCTGGGCACTGAACAGTAAGACTCTTCCTGCCCTCTTTCATGTAGCCATCCGAGTCTTGTCAGTGCCTGCTTCTAGTGCTCCAGTGGAGCGAGTTTTCAGCCATGGTGGCATCATTCTGCATCCACATCGCGCACAAATGACTGACAGACTTTTGGCCAATGTGATATTTTGCAAATGCAATGCAGTGTAGGGGCCTCCCTCCACCTGTCCACAGCACGCATGCGCACACACACTCACTCTCTGCTCATCACCTGTCCACACATTCTCTCTCTCTCTCTCTCTCTCTCTCTCTCTCTCACACACACACAAACACACACACACAATCACGTTGGTTCAGTTTTTCAGTAATAATTTTGAGGATTTTATTGATAACATGTTTAAGTTAGCCCTAAGTTTAGGCTAAAAGGACCCATGTCTATTTGAAAGTTAAACTGTTATATGAGGCAATATGAGGTCAAAACAATACATGACTGAAGCTGCTGTGCATTGTTCTAGTGCAATATGCTGTTGAAATGCAAGCATTTTTTGTAAAAATTTTAATTTTAATTTTTTTACTGTATTTGATTACTGTAAGTGTATAAAAAGAGGTTTAAATAAATACAAATCTTACAGACATACATGATTTGTATAAATTTTATTTCTGTAGTAAGATGACTTGAAATGACTCGAAACTAAAATGGTAGGACTTTGGACTCAACTTTAGACTTGTTGGCTTTGACTTCTGACTCGACTCGGGACTTGCCTCATCTTTGACTCGACTTGACTCGGGACTCGAGGGCAAAGACTTGAGACTTACTTGTGACTTGCATAACAATGACTTTGTCCCACCTCTGGTCTATAGTAAATCATACACTAGTAATAAATAAGAATAACTATACTCCAAGTAGTATTAAAAGCAAAGGGAAAACTGTTTACCATTAGATTCAGGCATAATACATTTTTTTATTGTGCCACCCTAAGATTTGTACTGGCCCCTTTGTGCCCCCCAATAAAACAATAATGGGGGCGCCGGGTAATCTGAAGCGCATGGCCGCATAATCGCGCCATCCCGTTTGGTCGGTGTTTATTCCCCAATTAATATATATTCATGACTTAAATTTTGTTTAATCTGGTGATGGAAGGGGACAAAAGTAGTAAAGGCAAAGGTAAGCAGCCCAGGAAAACGGAGAAGAGTGATAATACGTCGATCGCGAATGTCGTGTCTGAGGAGCAAGCAGAGCCTCATGGTCTGAGCACGAGACTAACGAATGTGGATATGGATGACAATATCGCTGTCATTCGATCAGATATAAAGATGATGACTACAGAGATGAAGTCTGAGCTGAGTCATTTTCGAGACAAAATCAGAGATGACATGAAAAAGGAGTTAGCGGACTTTCGGGAGGAAGTTCAGCGGGGTCTAAATGAGGTTGCAGCTGAGCTAAAATCCACCACAGACAGGGTGAGTGAGGCTGAGGCCCGGATAGCCGATGTGGAAGAATGGTCTGTGGATTTCAGAGAGGCTTTGAGTCTATAGGTGTGTTCGACATCTGCTGTGGCTGGATGTAACCGATCGGCGAGATTAGCCGCGTGCAGGCGGGGAGGAGCTGAAAACGGAGACGTGAAGTCGGATGCGCTGTGGTTCCTGTAGTTTGCTGCATTTACATCAGGCATGGCTGATCACGTGCCGTTTGCTTGCTTAATCGCATTAAACATGATTTGTAACATGTAAACTACATAAAAAGTGAATTATACTGTTTTGGATGTCCGTGTATGAGCATGAGTGGAACTGAAGAGGCTTACAGCATCTGTTTTTACAAGAATAAAGTTTAACAAAAGCATATATTTTTTAAATACCAATGTAGTGGGGTCTACGTTTTTTATCCATTTTATTTTGATGAAGATGGCACAATATAACATCGCGACTACATGAAAAGAGCTTTAACTGTTATAAAAATACAGATTTGTGAGCATTTGTGGAACTGAGGGCGTGAAAATACACACGGAACACACGTGATTGTTGTCATGTGGTGAATCCGACCAATCTTGAAACAGCTGTGTCGTCATTACAGACCGTGCAGCTCCTCTTCGGGAACTGCGCTGGCTAACTCAGGCGGCTGATCTCGAATCGCTCTCGCGGTACTTAAAAACCATATGACGCAGTCACGTGCCTGCAGCGCCAGCTTAAGTCGGACAAAGTTACTAACCGGAATGCACTGCTTCAAGTCAGCCACCGATCGGTCTGCGCAGCGCCGCATGAAGTCGAACACACCTAATCACTTCAAGTTCAGGAAAGTTTACAGTCGAAATTGACGGACTTGGAAGCACGCACGAGGCGCAACAACCTCCGCATCTACGGCATCCCAGAGGAATCCGAGGGGAAAAACATCTTTCAGTTCATTGAAAACTTAATTAAAAAAGAGCTGGAACCCCTCGCCGACGTTGACCTCGGGATTCAGAGATGCCACAGATCCCTCGGCCCTAAACCACCTAGAGAGGCGCAACCCAGGTCAGGGATTGTGTACTTTCAGCAGTTTAAAACCAAAGAGACGGTCCTGCACTCCGCTTGGAAGAAAAAGGAGATTTACTGTAGTGACAGGAGGATCTACTTTGATCATGATTACCCTGCAGAAACGATTGCAAAAAGAAAAGAGTACGTGCAGATCAGGAGAATTCTCCGTGAAAAAGGAATACGGTTCCAGACTCCACCACCTGCGAAACTGAGAGTATTCTTTGATAATGGGTCACACACATATGAAAGTGCATCGGAGGCAGCAGAGGATTTAAAGAAGAGGGGACTCCTAAATGGTGAAGAGAAAATTGCCGACACAACGGAAAAGATACGGAAGACTCACTGGCACCGATCAACGAACGCGGCAAACCGACAGTCCCACCGGGATAGGATTAAAGAAAGGCTGCGGGTTTTCAACGCCCGAAATAGACACAAGCACAAAGTCACATGCATCACAAGAATACTGCATCGGAAGAACGGCGTGTGAACATGAGCTGGGGCAGTAAAGAGTTAATGACACTTTTATAGAGTTTTAGTAATGAATACCCTCACTGCACAAAAAAAAGAAGATAACAATTGAGGAATCGACTCCGTGAGACTTCAAACAATTGAGTTAAATAATAAATAAAAACTCTGTCTTAGCCGCTACCTAAGAGTATAATTGACCAACAAATACGGGTAAGAAATTTGTTGTTGACGTTTTTAAGTGCATATATTATATCCTTGAGGACAATATAGTTTGCACTGTAGGGGGCTCTCGCGGACAGCTAGACTATTCCCCCGATATTACGAAGTGGTTATTACTTCAAAATGGAAGCTCACTTACTGTTATTATTTTTATTTTTGTCTTATGACTCGATTGTTCTTTGTGAAGTTCGGTTTTTGTTCTATAGTTCTAATTTAGCTCGAGTTTGGTCACCAAATATACGTGGTCTTAATGTCAATGGTCTGCACAATCCAGTTAAGAGAAGCAAAGCTATTGCAAAAATGAAAGGGAAAAGATGCAAGTAATATTCTGGCAAGAAACCCACCTTAATAATGCTGAACATGAAAAATTAAAAAAACAAGGGTTTAAGAACGTATTCTATTCATCCTATAAGAAAGGGAAAAGAAGAGGGGTAGCAATACTAATTTCAAACAGTGTGAATTTTCAGTTGACTTCTGAATTCAAAGATAGAGAGGGTCGCTATGTTTTAGTTAGGGGACTGTTAGATCAAAAAGAGGTAACATTAGTCAATGTATATATTCCCCCTGAACAGGACAACTCCTGCATCAGAGAAATCTTCCAACTAATAGCCTCTGAAGCCTCATGGCCTATAATATGCAAGTCAGAATGTTTTTTCAAGAATTGATTACTTCTTTATAGGTAACTCAGATAGGCATAGGATTATTGATTGCAGATTGGAGCCAGAGATATCTCTGACCACTCGGCGGTTTACTTGACTATGCACCTAGACACTAAAAAGAAGTTCAAGCTGTGGCGTTTAAATACAAGTATTTTGAATGACTCTGCATGTAAGGAAAACATTCAAAAGGAATTGGGAGAGTTTATGGAACACAATGATAATGGGGAAGTATCACCAAGTACCCTATGGGATGCCTTAAAAGCAGTGATTAGGGGGAAACTTATACTCCTTACATCCTTAAGAAAAAAGGCGAGACATAAAAGGTTGCTTGATTTGCAAGAAAACCTGAACACTCTGGAGAAAGAACATGCAGAGAAGGCAAAACCTCATATATTAGATCAAATAAACAAGGTCAAAAAGGATATAAATAAAATATATGAGGCAGAACTAGAGAAAAAGGCTAAGTTTGTCAGACACAGGTATTATGAAAATGGATCTAAGGCATTAAAGTTGTTATCTTGGAGATTAAGGAAGCAACAAGCAGAGAGTACAATATATGAAATTAGAGACCCCAAAACTAAAAAAATTCCCCATAAGCAAGAAGACATTCAAACTATTTTTGAAAATGATTATAAAAATTATATAAAGAACCAAATACAACCAGCTCACAGGAAATAAACCTATTTTTGGAATCACTGGATTTACCCTCCATAGGAAAGGTACAAAACAATGCCCTAATGGCAAAGATAACAGAAGAGGAGATAGGGAAAGCCATATCTAGATTAAAGGCTAATAAAGCACCAGGAACAGATGGCTTCCCAACTGAATGGTATAAGGTTTTTAAAGATCAATTAATCCCCATACTACTTGATTGTTTTAATCATACACTTAAAGGAGGCGTCCCACCAAGAACATGGAGCGAGGCAATAATCTCAATTATTCCCAAGGAGGGCAAGGATAAAAGGAAGTGTAGTTCTTTCCGGCCAATTTCAGTGCTAAATATAGACTATAAATTATATGCATCAATATTAGCCAAAAGATTAGAAGATATAATAATAGATGTGGTTGACTCGGATCAGACAGGATTTGTACGTGATAGACAGACACAAGATAATATTAGACGAGTACTGCATGTAATTGACCACATCACAAAAGAAAATACCAAGGCAGTGCTAATTAGTTTAGACGCCGAAAAGGCATTCGATTCAGTCCGTTGGGAATATTTGTATTTGGTACTGAAAAGATTTGGCTTTGAAGAAGATTTTTTTAACTGCATTAAAACCCTGTACTCATCACCAAACGCTAGAATACGGATCAATGGGCATCTCACCCAGCGATTTATCTTGGAAAGAGGCTGCCGCCAAGCATGCCCTCTCAGCCCAGCTCTCTTTGCCTTATTTGTAGAGCCCATAGCACAGTCAGTTAGGGAAGAACAGGGGGTAAAGGGAATTGGGATAAGAGGATTTGAGCAAAAAATATGTTTGTATGCCGATGATGTGCTGTGCTTCGTAACATCGCCAGAAGTTAGCATTCCCAGGTTGATGTCCATCCTAAAAAAAGTCGGTTCTTACTCGGGGTATAAGTTAAATGTTCAAAAAACACAAGTCCTAAGTTATAATTTTGCCCCTCCGAAGGACATGGAGCACAAATTGAAATTCAAATGGAATACATCCAGCATTAAATATTTGGGGATTGTAATACCAAAGGATATTACTAAACTATATGAGAGTAATTATGGTCCAATAAGTAAAAGTATCAAATCAGATATAGACAGGTGGTCTCAGCTGCCTTTAGAGATGCATAACAGGATAGATACAGTAAAAATGAACATAGTCCCTCGGCTTCTATATTTCTTTCAATCACTGCCAGTGGAAGTTAAGCAAAAGCAGTTTAATGAATGGGATAAATGGATCTCACGATTCATATGGGAAGGAAAGAGGCCAAGAATTAGTTTTAAAATACTACAGTTGCCTAAAGAAAAAGGGGGTAGAGCCCTACCATCCCTCTCAGACTATTTCAAAGCATCCCAAATAAGACACCTAGCATGTTGTTGTAACCTAAAATACACAGCAAAGTGGAAGGACTTGGAAATTTCACAGCTAGATATTCCACTCCAGTCGGTACTGGGTAGCAAAATTCTATATGAACAGTATTCTAAAAGTTTAAATCAATGGACTAAGGTTTCTTTAAAAATCTGGTTTCAAGAGTGTAAATCACCATTATTCGAAAAGCAATCTAGGTCATTAAGATGGGTCGCCTTTGACCCAGACTTTAAACCAGCAAAGACAGATGGGAGGTTTCAGCTCTGGTATAGGCATGGTATCACGTCTTTTAGGGCTAATTCATTGACAGGAGATCTAGACAGCTTCCAGGTGATTTCAGATAAATACAGTCTTGAAAAATCTGACTTTTTTAGATATCTTCAAATAAGGACCTACTTTAATAAAGAAATAAGACACACTGAGAAACATGACACCAATCTAATTGATATATTACTTGACCAATACAAAAACAAGGACAATAGACGTCTTGTCTCTAAACTATATCAAGCTATCCAGTCCTTTAAAAAACAATCATCAGATAAGGTTAGAGTTAAATGGGAGCAGGAGTCTGGCCTAACCATAATTGAGGAAGACTGGCTGAATATTTGTAGGGTACAGCTTACCTCTACCAGTTCGGGTGCATGGAGAGATTTCTGTTGGCGCAACCTCATTAGATACTTTGTGACCCCCAAGTTAAAATCTTTTCAGACTGGGGAGAAGGGGAGAGGCCTGTGTTGGAGGAAGTGTGGAGAACAACTGGCAGACCACTTTCATGTTTTCTGGGGGTGCCCAGCCATTCAGATATACTGGCAGGAAGTAACACAAGCATTGCATACTGTCTTTGGAAGCAAAATTAACCGCTCATTCCTAACAATGTACTTGGGTAATTTACCAAAAAATCTGAGGAAGGGGGACAAATACTTGTTAAAGATTCTGTTAGCAGCCAGCAAGAAAGCTATAACACGGAAGTGGTTACAACCTGATCCCCCAACAAAATCGGAATGGCAGAATATTGTAACCAGTATTCAAAGCATGGAGTGTATGTCATTTTCACTAAATATGAGGATGGATAAGTATCTGCAATATTGGGAAAAATGGATTGTGTTTTTGGAGCCATGATGTAAACTGACCACATTATATGACTTGTTTTCCTGTCAATATGACTTGTGTACGAAAGTATAGGTGACCAAACCATTTGTTTTGTTTGTATAACTATGTTTTGTTTGTATAATGTTTCAAAAAAATTTAAGAAAAAATAAAGTACAAAAAAAAATAATGGGGGCGACACTGACATACACACACACACACACACACACACACACACACTCCATTAAAAAGAGATAATCCGTGGAGATGTGGCTCTGCGCTGCGTAAGACAAAACATGCAATATAGCCAAAGTCACCTGAAATATATCTGCTATTCAATTTAAATATTTAACAATTTCCTACCTATCCCTTGCTGCCACTGGAAAAAAATAAAATAAATTCCCTACCGACCCATGACCTAAACTGACAACCAACCAGAACCAACTATTTGTTTTATGCCTCATAGGACTGACCTATGTTTACTGCACTCTGAAATCCGTGTTGGTATATGTTTATTGCACTCTGTGTTGGTTACTGGACTGACCTGTTTATTGCAGACTGTGAAATCTGTTGGTTACGTGACTGTTCTGACTTCACTATTAAAATGTTTTGTTAAATTTATTATAACCCTTTAAAGCTTTGTTTCATTTTATAAAATGTTATTTGTTATGTTAATGTGGACCTGTTTTCAATGTTGAAAAGTTGGACAAATTTGACGTCTTTTCAATTTTCATTTTCAACCTTCAGTTGACCAAAATTAGACGTTGAAGATCTACCTGTTTTCAACGTTAAAAAGTTGGACAAATTTGACGTCTTTTCAATTTTCATTTTCAACCTTCAGTGGACCAAAATTAGACATTGAAGGTTTAAGTCTATTCAACGTCTAATAGACGACTTTTTGCTAGCTGGGAAGCTTCCATGACTGGCATGGATCTGTGGCCAGTGGAGCCTGACGCCTCCTGCCCCCCCCCCCCCAAAAAAAAATGTTTGGGAGAGACATCCCTTCACTCCACAGTAAAAGAGAACCCATTAACAAAGCTTGGTCCAAAAATTGTTCTAGCAATCCTCAAGGACCATTGCCAATGAAGGGATCTTTCAGTGGGGGACTAAATCTGTAAAAGAAATCAATAGGTACACAGTCCAGGAGATCTGATAAAAGTTCAATACATTTAAATTCCTTATAAGCTTTTTGCATGGGGACAACCATTTGTAGTCCAGTATTCTGTAATGATGTTGACAAAAGAGCAGTGACGGGAACTGATGGTGTTGCTTTATTCAGTAATTAGTTATTAAACAAATTACTGTTTCACGGTTAATGCCGTTGCCGTAACTGAGCTGAGCGTTACTATAATTGATCTCACTGAAGCGACTTTCATTTGAATAGGCTCTCTGCAAAGTTTTTTCTCTGAAGTGTGTGTGTTGGGGGTAGGACAATTTAGGGCTGCACGATTAATCGTTTTTAAACCGAAATCGCGATTTGGATGGGCGCGATTTTCGAATCGCAAAAGATGTGATTATTTCAATTCAGTACTATCAAATATAACAATCATCTAGTACGCAGTTTTTGACAGTTTGCTTCATGCGCATTTAATCGCAGTTTAAACCAATAGAGGGCATTAACACTGAGGTGCTGACTGAACGTCAGATAACGCCATTGCGCAAGCAGCAGTTCAACTCCCCAACAAAGTGTACGGCCATATGATTTCCGCGATGCGGAAAACAAGGACAGAATCGCTAAATGCATACAAATGGAATTAACTGCACAACGCGGAATGTCATGGAAGTTGGCAGATTTTGGATTCAGTCATTTTTAAAACCCATTATAACTCATTAACCGGCAAATGACAGGACAGAAATGCGCGAAAACATTTCCCTTTTGTGTAATGTTGGACTTAAAGAAAGGTGTATACGTCCGTTTCTCGTCATGCATCGCAAACAATGACAAGCGCGTCATCAGACTATAAGCAGGTTTCATTAAAGCCCGGAACACAGCAGACGAAAGAGGTTCAGTATACTTTCTTGCACGCGCACATCCGCACCGCTTTGAAAGTATATGTATTATATTACATGCATGAGGGTTCATGAAGCGCGCACACAGCAAGTAGTCAGCACACGCGTGATCACTAAACTTAAGTTTTCCTTCTTGTCTAATTGAACATAAACAGCTGGATGTTTATCAATACATTAAAGCAGAGCAGTTTTAAAGCTGTCTTGTGTCTTAAAGTGACAGACAGTAACCTGGTGCTTTCTGTGTCAGAAATGTTTATTACGCACCAAAAATTAAAATCAGTCCTTACTCTTAACTGAACAAGCTTCTGCAGCAACACATTTAAAATTGTACAGTGAGGACTGTGCAGTGTTTTATTTGTATTTTTTGCTTATGTTAAATCATAGATTCTAATAACTAATATATTTACATTTATTACAGATGCCTGAAAGGTAAAACAAGATGAGTATAGTCTTATGATTAAAAGAAAAAAAAACATTTGCTTGTCAGAAGCATTGTTGTAGTGACAGCCAAAATACATTGGCCTATAGCCCTATATGTTATTTAAAAAAAAACTTTCAATAAATTTTTGTTAAACTGTATTTTGTTTAATGTTCTTAGATTAAAAAAAAGTGTGTCTGCAGAAGAGCAAAGTCTTGCAGACACGTTGGTACAATGTTTAAGAGGTCTTAAATAAACAGTAGCACAGCATCTTTCTTTGGTGCCATTACAACCACCACAACAAACCTGGATGTAGCTTTTTTATTATATATACACCAATGAATCGCACTTTAAATTGCGAATCGCAATTTTGATCAGAAAAATCGCAATTAGATTTTTTCTCCGAATCGTGCAGCCCTAGGACAATTAGCTGCTGATGATTGGTGTGTGCGAGTTAGAGGGGGTGGGAGACAACCACATAACTGATGATAATTGGCTTAATTTCCATTGTTAACCAAGCACATGCACAAGCACTTGTTGTTCACACACTAGCACATGCACAGTCCGAGCAGTGTTGCAAACTTGGTGACTTGGAGCACTGAGGATAGCAAGCTGCTGAAACGTTTGCTCAGGTTTCTGTTTTTAATTCACATTTTTGCACTATGCACTTTATAAATAAATGTTGTACTTTCTAGGTCTTTTGAGTCTTTTTGGATTCAGTGTGCGGTCAGCCATTTTTTCTACCTCAAACTTGGTGACTTTGTCACAAGATTTAGCAACTTTTTAGAACCCTTTAAGCGGCTTTATTTTAAAAAAGCATCTACGACACGTCTAGCGACTTTTTCTGACATGGTTAGAGACTTTTGGAGACTGACGTGAAAGCATGTATCGTTCTCTCTTCTCAATGAGCAGAGAGTGCTGCTGCTGTGGGCAACATACCTGTTCCAAAGCACTCACAGGCAGCCCAGTCCTCACACAGTCACACACATCGGCAATTGCAGAGCGATGGCAAGTATAACAAGCCCAAATGTAGTAGGAAAGAATGTTTATGGAATGTGCAACTTAGAAGAAAGAGTCTCTCCACATTGGTGGCAAGTAATTCTAATCTAATGAAGCACCTCACATTGTCACATGCTGCCACAAAATAGTGGTTTCCCTTTAGTGTCCATTTCATTTATTTAACATATTTAATATTGGGGCATCCAAGTTATTTAAGAAATTTTAACCTTTTTTAAGTAACACAATAGTTACTTTCCCTGTTGATTTGTTATTTTTATAATGATGTAATGCAGTTGCTAACTCAATTACTATTTGTGAGAAGTAACTAGTAACTATAACTAATTGCTTTTTAAAAGTAGCATGCCCAACAATTCACAAGAGCAGAATCCAAATGCAGTAAAAAATATTTTATCCAAGAAACACAGAGAACTAGAACCAGGACATATGAAAACACACCACTACTGTATTACTTAAAGAGCCACACAGATCAAAAATTGAAAATTACCTGTATTGCAGTGTATGATGTACAGTAGCTGTCCATCAATGTAAACGATGTGCAAAGTAGTTAAACCAAAAAGTGCACGATTAATAAAGTTATTGGCTTCTAAAGTAGGAAGTCTACTCTGAATCACTGAAATGAGTTGTCATATGTATTGAATCTCCTGCCTGTCGCTATCTACGTAGATGCAAACACTTTGTATAATAATTTCCACCTACAGTCTTGCCCGGGAGAAACAAAAACTCTAACCAAAGGACAAATCTGTACATCCTCCCACCACCAAAATGGACTTAAAATCATCAACCATTGACTTCATACTCGTCTAGCATTCTGAATTAAATCCCTTCATTATGAAACTGTTCAAATAATCACAGTTATTAACATATGAATGAATGCATGTTTGATATGGTAACATTTTGCTGTCATGTTTATACTTTTTACACTCAGGACAATGCCAATCGTATTTTGGAAATGGTTTGGAAAGTGGAAAATGCATAAATGAAATTCGAAAGACAAAGTTAAACTCTGTACGTTATGCAATGCAAATGAGTTCCTTACAGTGAAGAAAGGTGGACCACCTTCTGTGGCCTTCCTCTGACATCAACAGCCAATCACGGTTCTGCATCAGGAAAGCGCCTTGTCTAAAGTTATAAAAGTCATTTTTTTCCAGACATTCCTCGCTCTGAGTCTACCACCTGCGTGCTAGAGACGTTAACAGAGTAACCCGGCTCTGAGTCTCACCCCTAAAAAAGAGAGACATTATCATAGTATACCCAAAACTTCAAGCTCTGAGTCTCCCCCTGAAAAGAGAGACATTAGCAGAGTACCTCAAGGCTCTAAATCTCTAGCCTGCATTCTAGAGATTGTAACAGAGCACCCAACTTCTTGTCTCCCGCTGAGAGAGACAATAACAGATCATCGAAAAACCAGCAAAGTTTGTGAATCTCTCTTTGAGATTTTACAGCTACTCGTTCTGAGTTTGACAACAGAGACTAAACCAGATTGACCACAAGTTCTGAGTCTTTGGCCAGTGCTGAGCGGATCACACCACGTTTCGAGCCTCACGTCCAGAAAGAATAACCTACGTCTGCAACAAGGTGAAGCTCAGGGGGCGTATTACAGAAAAATTCTAACTTTAAAATCTTATCTTAACTGTTTGGTAACCATGGTAATTTCAGTTAGGACCTCATTTAAGACAAAAGCTATTACAGAATGATGTTCCTAAATGCATTATCTTATCTTAACTGCAGATAGGAAAGTGGTATTACATAAGCATCCTAACTTGACAAAACATCCTAAAAACGGTCTTAACTTTAGGGTAACCTCACAGGTGTCCTAACTTAAAACTTTAATGAGAGCCAGCTGAAACAATCACATTATGATAGAGCTGCGGGATGACATTACATTTTTAACAAAGTGGAGGATGAAAAACATCAATGTTTGTTTTTGGATTACTCTTTGAATGTTTTTACCTTCACACATTCACATACAGTAATCACAATGTTTCTAGTTTCTACTAGTGGAGCGATCTTTCAATTTCTGTCATCCCTCATTATTAAAAAACAGTTATCTTATCCGTGAACACTTGATGGGATTATAGTGAATACAGTACACACTTGACTCAGCATCTATTTCTTGTCATGTCTCTATCAAATGTTGAAATGTACAATAGAATCCTAGCACTTAGGAAGAATTTTTTTTATTTTTTGTAAGTCACATTTGCTAACTGATAGATGATGTGCTAAAACACTAATAAAAAAACACAGACTATGATTACTATGAATTTAATAAAATGTATTTTTCTGCCCAATGAAATTAAAAGGACAATTCTTTTGTTTACTGTAGCAGCAGCTCACGCATTGCTGGTTGCTTGGTAACAGACATGACAGTTGATAGCCGAACATGATTAAGCGATTTGGGATTTCCTAACTAGAGATGAGATCAGATTTGGCGAGATAAGATGAGAATCCTAAATCAATTTAAGATTTGCTTCTGTAATATGAATTTGTGAAAAATCTTAACTTAACACATCATATCTTAAGTTAAGACCTAAGATAGAAAGTTTCTGTAATACGCCCCCATAAGAGCAAACCTACACTTCAAGAGGCCTTTATCTGTGTGTTCCAGATTAGACCTTCTGCACTGACTACAGGATCGCATCTGCGTGTTCCAGACAGCTAGGAGCCTCTGTGTGCTTCCTGGAGAACAGCATTTTTCACAGCACTTTGTGTTCAAGGCTGTTGAACTGAACCGGACTCTTTCCTCATTGCAGAACGGAAAAGGCCTGTAATATATATATAACACAATCAAATCTTTCCTGAAACCATTGCATTGGTGTATTCTATCAGTAACTGTTACCATATATGATTTTCAATATTGCATAACTGATTTCTTTAACGTTTATCAGTTAATTCTTTGATTATTTGGGTTATTAGAAATAAGGTTTTCATTTGATCAGAAACAGAAAACATTCTGCCATAAATTCAACTCAGTCACTTAAAGGTAGGGTAACACATTTTGAAAAATGCTAACGGTAGCCGCCTAACAATGAAATCGCGATCCCGCCCTCAAGTCAAATTGCCATCCAAAGTCACGCCTCTTTTAAAACACATGAACACGCACAGATCAGACGGTCACATCTCATGTCTCATTCACCAGTGAGAAAACTTTGCAGTACAAAGTGAATAACACTTCCAAATTAACCAACATAAACAACTGGTTTACATCAGAATTAGTTTAAGCACACGTTCGGTTGTGTAGACGTTAGTAACCATATCGTTACGCTAATCCGTAAACGAACATATTTCATAAGCAACACAATGTTTCATCAAAGTAGAATATCTGAATCCATCTCAATACAAACATATAGCGTACCTACCTTACCAAAATAAACAGTGCAACGACCCTTTCAGACCCTTTGCCTCCTGCAGCTGTTTGCATCTTGTGGTAAAGCAGTAAAGTTACCAATGTTAATTTGGGTTTTTGCTCTTTGCTGATCCAGGCAGTTTTTGCTGTTGTTGTTATAAAATATGGCTTTCGTTTTGTGGCTCCTGTACAGGTTGTCAATTCAGCAGAAAAGTTTGCTGTTCTCGCTGTTTACAGACAGGAGGTGAGCGCACGTGAACGCGCCAATGACGTATGGTGTCTGCGTGGACTCGCTGCACGGTGGGCATTCAAATTACGCTTACGTATGAGTGACAAAAAAGGAAACATCCGTTTGGACAGAAATCTATGATTATTTGAACATTTTTTGGTCCTACGCCTTTCACAGATGACATAAATTTCTACAAATACATTTAAACAACTTAACATAGTGATTGCTATCAGGATGTGAGGAGACTTTTAACCAGCATAACTTAAAATGTTTCAGGATCAAATCTGTTACCCTGATTTGTATGGATATTTAAGATATAAAAAGAAATACATATGAATATATCCATAGTCTAATAAGTAACTTTATACTGTATATTGGTTCAGTAAGAGGCGAATTCTTCTTAATACCCAGCTAAAATAAAAACAAAAAAAAGTTTTCTGGAAGTTGTTCTGTAGTTTTTTACAGTTAGGGTTTTTGTAATGTTGTGTTGTCTTTTTAATTTTACTCTTTAGAGAAAGCAAAACTGTTATCCCAAAAAGGTGGTGTTTTAAATAAATGACTGCATCGACAACAACAACAAATTTGACTTGCCTTAAAATGTTTAACACATGTGGTTTTCTAAATAAATTTTAACAAAAATTAAATAAATTTGTTAACTTGATAAAACAGAAAAGTAATGGGGAAAACATGTTTAATCCCTGAAGTGCTTAAATAATTTCTTACAGGGTAGAAAAAACACTTTCTCATATTATTAAATATCTATCTATTTTAAAGTATTTTAAATACAACATTGATGATGTAATTGTCAGGATCCTGTCAGGGTCTTGTCTTGTATTACATCTAGTTCATTGTGACAGGGTTCTGACAGTACCATTTTTTGTGTGGGAACACTTGGCTAGGGATTATTCATTATCAGGCCACATGTTTTCCTTGTCCCGTCACTTTTTACCCGCTCCCTTACCCGCCATTATTTTCACCTGTTCCCCTCATTAGTTCTCCTATTTAATGTCAGTGTGTTTGGTGTTCGTTGCTTGTCCATTGTCTATTTTCCTGTGAGTACTTTGTCCCTCGATATACCTAGTCTAGTCTAGTCTAGTCTAGTCTAGTCTAGTCTAGTCTAGTCTAGTACATTTGTAGTTAGTGTTCTGTGTTATGTTTTGAGTCTAGTCTAGTTTATTCTGTGTTTTGTTTATCTTGTTGGTGTTCCATTTTGCCCCCTCGTGGGTTTTGTTTTTCTGTTTTTATTAAGTATCAAGTGTATTATACAAAAGAAACAAATATTGTGATAGCGATAGGGACGGGACAAGACAAAACACTAAACGAACGGACATTAACAGTACAGTTGGAGATAATAAAGACATTTAACAACACGCTAATATTGACAGCGTATAATTAGTCTTCTCCATATGTGGCTACCCTACATTATTACGATCATAACTTAATGCAATTCATTCCCTGTCATGTCTATATATGATCTTTTTCTATAATTTTCTAAGTTTTTATGTATTGTGCATTACCCAAACTTATTTTTTTACAATAATCTGAGTTAAAATAACAAACTCTTTAGTCACCCATAAATATGCAAAAAATGTGTTGAGTGAGACAAAGAAACTTTGTCTCACTCAGTTTATACAAGTTAATAAACAGTGCTTAAGCTTGTTTGGTTAATAATTGCTGCAATATAACTGAGGTAATATATAATTTAAAGATGACATTGAACGGAGTATTTATCCTTGTTCTGTGATGTGGACATGTAGACAAAAAAAATTTGTTTGGGTCGGTAATGCCTTAGAAGCTTCTTAAAAACCTCTCTCAAATAGCTCTATTAGGGTGGGGGATCTTAAACAAGTGGTTTTGCACCTATTTGGCTCCCTCTACTGGCTTAACTTGCAATCTCATTACTGATTGGCTGACTTTGCTGCCACTCAAAAAATTTAGCCAATTATTTTAAAGTGGAAGGGCAGTTAGATGCCTGTGATGTCATAAGCATCAGTTTTTCAGATTGGGCAGTTTTCTGGCTGACATTTCTAAAAGAGGAATTTCTATGAGACTGAGATGTTCAACATGTCTAGCACTTTTTGTATGTTTGTGAATGCGGTTAGACTACCATTATTCAACAAAGACAAGGTAAAAATGTTTTTTCATTCTCTGTCCCCTTTAATGTATACATTTTTCTGCGTTATCATTAGCTTTTCTTGTGCTCCCCCTTGTGGTCGACTGTGAGTGACGTCGCTTCCAAATACAAACACGCCCTATAATATAACCCCACCCCCAACACTGTGATTGACAAGTTTAAGTACAGGCATTGGAAATGCAAAGAGGATTGCGATTTCATTTTTGCAAGATCCATACGCGACGCTAGAGGAAGTGAAATAGCAAATGATGAATTGGAACTGAGATTGAAATATGGCAGGGTCATAACTCGAAAGACACAGGAAATTCAATTGCAAATGGACTTTGATTTTACATTTGAAATTTGGCATATATTGTACGTTCGCGTAAACGGATATGCAAACAGTTTGCATTTGGGTTTGAATTAAGCAGTGTTGTATAAAGTACTAGAAAGCAATACTTGAGTAAAAGTACAAGTATTGTACTAGAAAAAGACTTTGGTAGAAGTGAAAGTTGTCTTTTAAAATATTACTCAAGTAAAAGTCTTAAAGTATCTGATATATACTGTACTTAAGTATCAAAAGTAATTTTCTGATATTTAATGTACTTAAGTATTTGAAGTAAAAGTAAAAAGTTTTTTTTAAAGCAAGCAGTTAGAACTTTGATTGTGAACTTTATTGTGGCTTTCTTAAAGTAAAGATTATTCAGGGTTCCCATTATCTTCTTAATCTCAATCATCAAATAAAAATCCGTCTTTTCCAGGACTTTTCAGGCACAATTCTCTCAAGTTCAAAGAGCAAACAGCATATTTTTAGAGCTGACATCAAATAAAAAAGCAGAAATTTCACTTTTGTATGAACTACAGGTAAAAATGAAAAAAAAAAAAATAACTTATTTATTTCAAAACATGAGCATATTTTTGAAAAAAGTGGAGTATCCCTTTAAGTTAGCTGCTCTACTAAGAAAAAAATGCCAACTCGTTGTGTGGCAATGAAAGCACTGTGACTTTGATCAACAATGCAAGCGTACATTCACAATGTATAACATTAGCACAACATTATCCTATAACCACTGAGTTTTGAGTTCAATTCAATTCAATTCAATTTTATTTATATAGCGCTTTTTACAAGTGTTAATTGTTGCAAAGCAGCTTTACATGAGAAGACGCAGAGGAGAACACAGAAAATCAATAGATAATATAAGAAGTAGAGATAGCGGTTAAACCGTACAAGCGAGCATATTAATAATGCAACGTATACAGTAAAGTGCCAAGTTAAGCCAAAGTTGCCCGACCCTCCCCGGGACGAAAAAAACCCCTAGGAAAAAACCCAATGGGAAAAACTCCTAGAAGGACAAAAACCCTTGGGAGGAATTAATATATATTTATATATATATATATAGATACGGTAGGGATAGGAGGCGGGTAAGCGAATTAAACTGGTTTAGCCGGTGGTCGTTGGTCGGGAGTTAATTAACATAAAAGGAAATCTCAAGTTTGACAAAACGTATCATGCTTTTGAAGATGTGAATACAGTCCTTAACACTTTCTTTCGAACCTGCCACTGATTAACTAGCAGTTAAAAAAAAAAAATCTCAATCTTAGCCTACCGGAGGGAATATTCGGCCGGCAGTTATGCTATAATGTTACCATAAACAGTCAAGCGCGTTTCATTTGAGAGTTCTCTGTGAATTAAACGTGTGCCTGGCCATCACATTAGACAGATAATTATCTAATACGGCTTATGATAACTAATGTTTAATCACATTGACATTGTGGCTTTACTTAATAACTATTATTTTAAAGTACCTTGATGTGATTCTTCAGGTTGGACGGAAAGTTTTTAAATGACAAAATGTAAGTGATTTTCGGTAGGCATAAGAGGCAGTTTATTCGGTAATCGGGAATCTTTAATTCCAATGTACAAAAACATTTCTTACAAATACGGCCACGGATGTATAACGTTAGCTTTCGCACCCTGTTCATCGTCGGGGTGGTCGATTACGATAACGGGAGGTCCTCCAGTAGGTGCTTTCATTGCAGTTACAGTTGTGCTTCCTCATCCTTTGGCAACACTACGCTAAAATAGAGTGTGCGTGAAATAGAGGGTGCGGAGCGTGCGTAAATCAGTCTAGAAGCACAGATTCGCCAAAACCTCCTTTTTTGAGGTCGCACACATTTCTTGATTTTATTTTGTAGTAACGAATATGCTTAGTGGAAATATATCGGAGTAAAAGTATACATTTTATCTAGAAAAAGAGTGAAAAGTTGACATAAATTTAAATAGCGAAGTAAAGTACAGATACGTGAAATTTCTACTTAAGTACAGTAACGAAGTATTTTTACTTCGTTACATTACAACACTGGAACTAAGTCACAGTTTTTACACCCAAAAGTAGGAAACGCAATTGCAAATACCATTTGCAATTCCTTTTTTAATAATGTCCGGAATATCATTCCATAGTATATTGTCTGGAATATACCTGGTATATCACTACCGGTCATATTAAAGCAATAAACCCCGCAAAGCAGTGGGTTACCAGTGCATTTTATAACAGCTAAGGGGCGTTGTTAGGCAAGCGAAGCATAAAATGCACTGCCACTGCTTTGCGGGGTTTATGGCGTTTATAAAACGGATACATCATATGCATAGCAGGGTTTCACAAAATAAAACACAAATAAGTTGTAATTATATAAGTACAAATATTAGTCTTCCGCCAAACAAAATATAGTCCTCAGAATCAAGTGTGGCTGCAACAGAGCGCAGTTCACAAACAACACAGACGCAGCAAAGACACAATGAAAATATGATTAAAGACTGTGGTGTTTATTTATATATATCAACATTCATCTAAAATATACATTAACATTTATACCGTGCAACTGTTAAAGTGATGATCAAATATGGAAGCATGCTTAACTCTTTCCCTGTCAGCGTTTTTTTTTAAGTTGCCACCCAGTTTTAGTTTAATGCCTTACAGAAAAATTATCTTCTTTAAATAAACATAAAATATCAGATGAAAGAACAGACCATCCGCTTTCCAACAACAACAACAGAAAAACTTTCATCCTACCTTCATTTGTTCTCTTATCAGTTATCACCTCTCAAATTTTCAGCTAAAAGCGGGGATAATTCCATTTTTGTGAAGAACTTTTGTAAGAGATCAGATTCAGAGCCTGATCAAAACATACACGTCATGCTAAATCCACCACAACGCTGTTGTGTAGAGTGAATGCGTCAGTGTTTAAGTTGGGTAAGATTGCCATCTAGTGGATAATAGCGGAAATATCAATAAGACAAAAACAACTCAAAGAACGTTTTCTCTTTATCGTCGAGATGACTCAACAATATTTATTGACATTTATTAAAATGATTAAAGACTGTGGTGTTTATTTTCATAAATCAGTACGCAGCAACAGTGCCACAGTGATACTTGTGATGCGGTCTGAACCGTGGGTTTACCGGGGTATTTTATCACGGCTTAGAACGCGTTTCAACCAATCAGAATGAAGAACCAGAACGAGCCGTTTTATAACATATATTTAACCTCATGAAAATATGCAGTTTAGTAAGGCATAAATAGAGTACCGTCTAATGAATATGATAAAAGTGGTGCAGTGTTTCTAAAGCACTGACTTTTTATTCTGGACCAAAACACAGCATAATAAGTCATAGAAATATTTAATTACCTGTGATTACGAGGTTCTCTGTTCCAGCAGTCTGCCCAAATTCACCTTCAGTCATTGCATATGGTTGAGATTCATTTTTCCTTTCCTGTGGTGGGACTTCTTTTGTTATCCTTTCAATTACTGTATTAACTTTTAACGTTTCTGTTTTTTTGCCAATATTTGACACTTTTTCAGGTTCTTTGATCACTGTTGATATTATTTTCGTTCTGTTATTGCCAACAGTAGCTGTCTGCATTTCTTGTGTTCCTTGTTGGGCTGTTGTCTCCAGACTTTTTTCTATGTCATTGCTATCAACAGATTCTGTGTTCTTTTCTGTGCCTATAGTATCTACTTTATAAAAAATGTTTTCTTTATCATCTTCAGTAAAACTTAATATTGTGTATCGGGGACCATCAGTTATTTTTTGGTCTTTTGTTTTATTTTTTCCTGTCTGATTGGCCCTCTTACTATCAATCAACACAATATCTACAAAGTCTATTTCCAAACCTTTTGTTGGACTTTTTGCAACTTTCTCTGTGCTATCTAGGTTATCAGTGGGTTTCATGTTATCCTTGTGTTTTTCTGTTTCCTTCTTAATAATTGTATTAATGCTGCTATCAGTATCTTTATTTGCTTCTTTGTCCTTAGATTTTTCTTTTTCAACTTCCTTCCTAATGTCCAAATCTACATCTTGTCCAACCTTATCCTTTCCAGAGGTAGGTTTTTGTAGTTTAATTTCTTTGTCTTCTTTTTGTAGTTGTAACTTCTTTTCTGCTTCTCCAGTGGGTTTGCTTGAGTTTTGTTTATCTGATGCCGGATTACTGTCCAGCTCTAGAAGGAAAAAGAGCACAGTGGTTAAAAACAAGGCTCTACACTTTAAAAAAACAACCAAACGAATTACAAGATGTCCAAAGTAAGTAACGGTTTTGTATGCTTAAGTTTCAAACTCTAATGGTAATAAGCAGAGACAAGCTGACTAGTTCATAAATATTAAGACTGCATAGCTTGACCAGGTTTTCTGATCAACAACCGACACATGCTCATTAATTGATAATTAAAATGTTTACACTAAAAAAAGTACTGTTTACACTTAAATTCCAAAAAGAAGTGCCAACTTATGAAAGTGACGTGTAAGCCAAGTATGGTACCCCGTGATTGAAATTTAGCCTCTACATTTAGCCCATCCAATGGGAAGTGAACACATGCACTGGAAGAGGTGAATACACAAACATCTGGAGCAGTGGACAGCTATCACTGCCGGCTGTGAGAGTTGAACCACAAAACCTTCACGTTACAAGCCCAACTTTGCCATTAGGCCACGACTGCCCCCTCATTCAACCAAAAGAATGAAGTGTGGAACCAAAAACACTTCACATGCAGTTTTGCTTACGCAGTGGAAATGGGGCAGGCATATCAGACCGTGTAAGGGGAAAATTCACCTGCAGACTTTGACTGTGTCTAAGCTTATGTTGGGAAAAACAGATAACACTGACATCCAAAGTAATATGACCAAACTGATTTTTATTGACTTATATTGTATAATCCCTAGGCCTGAGCCTGACCCATCAAATAATACGACTTTTTTCCAAAATTGAAAGTTTAATTGAGCAGTTTGACAATATCCCTCCAAAAATCATTTAAAATCATTATATTTTTGCATTGTATTTGATTTATTGGGCCTTGGGAAATTATTGATCATAACAATATTTGATATATAGCCAGTTTTGTCCCAAGTGGTATTCAAGTAGTACACTTAGAAGTACACTACTAGAACATGTCACGGTTTTAACAAGAAACGAACCCAAATGCAGACGTAGACGACCAAACAGGAAAAACAAAATCCACGAGGGGGCAAAACAGAACAAGGAAAACACAACACTAAACTAACGCTAAACTTAACATAACCCAACAATAAACTTTTTAAAACATAAAACAGACTAGACTAAGATAATACTGAATACTCACAGGCAAGACACTGAATATACAACAAGACGAACGTGCACAGAACAGCAAACACAAGGACAATAAATAGGGAGAACTAATGAGGGGCACAGCTGAAATCAATGATGAGTAAGGGAGCGGGGAAAAGTGACAAGACAAGGGAAACATGTGGCCTGATTCTAAATAATCCATGGCCACGTGTTCCCAAACAAAACATGGTACTGTCAGAACCCCTAATACAAAACAAGAGCCGTTTCTCAATACCAAGTACGCCAAACTCGGACTTGTGTCCTTCGTAGTTCGAACTTGCAAGTTCAGACTCAGAAGAACGAACTTCTGACGCGAAATGCATTCTGGGAAACTTCGCTGTCATAAGTCCACACAAGTCTCCTCCGATGCATCCTCGATAAAATGGGCGGATCAAGAACACATCCGGGGATTTTATGTGAACTTGGGCTTGATGCGAACTTTGAATTGGAACAGTACTTGGGCCGCGACTGATGACGTTTCACAAGTCCACAAGAACACAAGTACAGACAAGAACGCATATTGAGAAACGGCTAAGGATCTGTCAGGACCCTGACAGAACATAGATGTTAGTTCACTTACTACATAAAGTATACTTAAAACTATACTCCAACATTACTTAAGTATACTTAATAAAATTAACTGGAAGTATACTTCTTTTTCGTAAGGGGTGCCTGAAACCATAGCATGCCCATGTGTTTTATTTTTTTCTGATCTCTTCTGTAGAGGTTCCATACACTGTTGACTGCCACCATTTGTGTCAAAGTGAATCAGTTTAAAAATTTTCAGAAATCGATCCTGAGACACCCTTACTAAAAAGTATACTTCCAGTTAATTTTATTAAGTATACCTAAAGGTATTTTGCGGAGGATTTTCTGTTTCTGGGTGGATCATCAATACTATTGGTCCTCCTAGTTGTCAATCAGGAGTGTTGTGCAATTGCATTTTTTTAAAAAGTGGAGAAGGCGGTTCTTTTCTAAAATTCGAGAAAATCCTCTGCTATACCTTTAAGTAATGTTGGAGTATAGTTTTAAGTATACTTTATGTAGTAAGTGTACTAACATCTGTGTTATCGATCCTGAGACACCCTTACTAAAAAGAAGTATACTTCCAGTTAATTTTATTAAGTATACTTAAGTAATGTTGGAGTATAGTTTTAAGTATACTTTATGTAGTAAGTGTACTAACATCTATGTTGTATTAGTATACTTGTAATTGCAATAATTGAATACCATTTGGGACAAAATTGGCCCCTTTTTTTGTTTAATAAAAGTATACTTCTAAATGTACTATAAGTGTAAGAGCAACTTTAAGTGCACAACTATTTCACAATTACGTTTTTCATTTGTACTGCAATTGAACTTATACATATACTAGCTACCCTGTTGAAAAAAATAGCATCAAACCAGCATGGACCAGCATGGGAATTATGCTGGTTTAGCTGGTGGTCACCAGCATTCCAGTACCAAAACACAACATATGCTGGTCTTGCTGGTATGACCAGCATGGGATGCTGCTGCTAATGCTGGTTTGGTGCTGGTTTAGCTGGTGCTAATGCTGGTTTGGTGCTGGTTTAGCTGGTACTAATGCTGGTGTTGATGCTGGTTTAGCTGGTGTTCACTAGCAAACCAGCACAAAAACACAACATATGCTGGTCTTGCTGGTATGCTGTTTTTTCAGCATGGAGAAGTTTACTACGGTTATACTTGTAGTAAATGATTAAGTACACTGATGTTTACTCTTACTAAACTACTATTTTACTAGTTTTATACTCCAATTGAACTCAGTCAACTAGTAGTTGTCAGGAAGAGGCAGGAGATGAACCCAAGCGCAGACGTGGATTAACAATGAACACTTTAATTATAGAAAAACAAGAAAACAAAAACTTACGATGGAGCAAACAACAAAACAATACAATAAACTGGAGACAGGCAAAACATGGGACTTCATAACAACTACACTTGATTACAAATAACATACAACAGGAAACTAGACTTTGACTTCACTAAATTCTCTTACAGAGTATTCACAGTAACAGAACAAAACGAACCAGTCAAGAACACTAAACACAAGTACTTTAAATAGGGAGAACTAATGAGCGGAACAGGTGAATGTAATAACAAACAAGGGAGTGGGTAAAAAGTGACAGGACACAGGAAATACGTGGTCTAATATAACCTATAACTATATGCACGTGATGTCACCTTTGGCAAAAGTGACCGCGGTTACGCCCCACTGAGTGGCAAAAGACAGAGCGGCAGAATGAGTGTACATTGTGAAAGCAGCGAAAAGACAGTGAAAACACGTCTAAATGGAAAACAGCTGTTGTGCGAGACAGTGAAAACACGTCTAAATGGAAAACAGCTGTTGTGCGAGACAGTGAAAACACGTCTAAATGGAAAACAGCTGTTGTGCGATAGACTGTAATAACAGATTAACAAGAATTCGGAACTATCGTTTCACAGACTGCAAAAAGCACCGAAAGCAGAAGTAAATTGATCGTTCATGCCAACGTCCACAAACCACAGGTGGGTTGATAAGTTGCTAGGGTCACTATAAAGCAGAGGCTTTACTTTCTAATTAAAAGTATTTTTCAAGTATTTGTATTTTATCAGTGTTTTTCTTTTGAAAACATACATTTCAAAGCATATTATCATAATTTTTACTCTTATTACATTCCATAAATACACGTGTTTGTTTTACATTTAATATTAAAGTACATTAACATACTTTTACTCAAGTAAAAGTACACAATTTTAATGTATTTAGGTATTAAATAAATTGTAATATGCAATAATAAAGAATACACCGTATGATTATATGGTTTAGAATGTAGTGAAGTAAATTTTTTCCCAAGTCAAACAGCCTAATAAAGCACAGATGCTTGGAAAATGTAACTAATGTAACTATGTATTGTCCACCTCTGCTATCAAGTCCAACTAAATTCAATATAAGCTGATAATAGTCAGTTTTACTGGCATTTTCGCAGCAGTCGCTATGAAAACCAGCCATTTTGTTGAACGTTTGCCACTCAACAGGGCGAGTTCCGGCGTGGTCACGTGGAAAAGTGACGTCAATGCATACCCTCTATACTGAGGCCACGCATTTCCCACACAAAACATTGTACTGTCAGAACCCTGCCAACAAGACTAGATATTAATACAAAACCAGATTCGGGCAGGATTCTGACAGTAGTTTGCTAGACTTCAAGTGTACATGCTAGTGTTCTGTTAGTGTACTCTTAGTAAACTAGTAGGTTACTAATTGTGTGCTGCAGGTATACTTGCAAGTATTCTTAGAATATTTGCTGTAGAATGCAGACAGCGCCACCCAGCTGTGGACTGGATTAAATTTTTGTCTGCGGCCCCCTGGTATGTTTTTATGTTAACAGGTTTTTCAAACATCTGGTTAATCAGTTTATTCCACTTGTTGGGGGGTCAAGACCCCCACTTCTCATACATCAAACAACACCCCCTATGGTAGGTAATACGTATAAAGCACATGGCAAAGATTACAGTATGTATATCTCTCTGATGTCATCACTATTGGCTTGACTTAAACTTCGAACATCAAGAAAAAAAGCTATTTTTAAAGACTTCAAGCTAGAAGATAAAATGGCAACGTATCTTAAATGAAAGTGTTTTTAATATCTTATTTAATATAAGTTGGGTGTGCAATAAATTACAATGGTGAACGTTTTTATTAGTTTATGTAATGATCTAGGAGCTCTGAATGACCCTGAATTCAGAGCTGTTGTCGGAGAAATTCAGGATTTAAACATCGCCTCCGGTATGTTTAATGTTTTCTATATGTTGTATAGCAGTATCGCATAATGCTGTGTAAATATAACATTCTCTAATTTGCCAATAGGATCGAGACAAGATGTAGCTACTACATCATCTGGAATAGAAACGAAAACAGTAAGTGGACCGACCCGTGTGTTCGGGTTGGGGGCATATATTTAAGTGTGAAGTATTCACGCCCCTACTATTTCTGACATGTTGTAGACTTGCCACACAAATCTGCTGGTCAACATAACGTTATTTTGTGTAGACGCGGCGGTGTTCAACACAACTTCTTAGTAAGTAAAATGTGTTTACTGCATCGTTTCAGCAATACTTTTGTTTAAAATCTTTATTAAAACGAACCCTTTATCATTGCAGGTGATTTAAGCATTTAGTCATTTAGCAGACGCCTTTGTTCAAAGTGACTTACAAATGAGGTAAACAATAGAAGCAATTATAGCAACACAAGAACAGCAATATATAAGTCTCATCAAGTCTAACACAGTATACATAGCTATTAGTGATGTGCGGGTCGGCGTTTTCTCCAACCCGCGGGTCCCGCTTTTATGAAATATTTGGACCGCCCCAACCCGCCCCGCACCACTGTATCTTTTTTTTACAACCCGTACTGCCCCGCGACCATTACAATAGACATACTAGGCATTTTTAATGTAAATAAAAAGAGGCTTTATTTCAGCCTAAAAGTGCTTGGAAACAGCCATTAGATTACATTGCCCTGCACCAACATACGCGAATGAACCATAGAAACCAGCATGGTCATATTAATATAGAGATAGGATAATGATGAACATTTTTAACATTTACAAAGCAGCGTTTGTATTATCTATTCATAAATTCCCTACCTTAATTTCTCCCTCAGATCATCTTTCATCCTTTAATTCTCCATTTGTTTTGTTGTTGTGGCTGGCAGAGGGAGCTACTTGCCGCTTCTGTGACGTGACGCCAAAGGTTTGAGGATATCAAGTTACGTTGCGCAAGTTACGTTGCGGAAGTTACGTTGCCACGTAGGCCTACGTAATTTAACCTTATCAAAGAACCTAATAAAATATGTATTCCCAAATATTTAATATATGCTACAGGGAATTAGACGCAACATACTTGTTTTTATATTTTGTTTTTAATGACCCACCCCGCAGTAAAGTTACAATTTCTTTACCCGCCCCTACCCGACCGCAGGTTACCCGCGGGATAGTAAGTCATATATTAGGAAGTGAGGTAATGGCGGAAGAGATGGGTTTTTAGCCGATTCTTAAAGACAGCTACAGAGTCAGCAGATCGTGTCTTGACCGGCAGATCATTCCACAGTTTTGGAACAGCTCCAGAGAAGGTATGCAATAATGTTTTTTTCGCTTTTTGAGATGGCATCACAAGCTGTCGCTTGGTGACAGAGTGCAGGGATCGAGAGGGTGCAATGCAATGTAGTGATTTTGTGAGTTACCTTTCACACAGGTAGGTGCCATCCCACTCCAAGTGTTGTTGCTCAGGCAGATTCTCTGATGAGTTCCATTTAGTTTGTATGGTTTATAGCAGTAAAACTGGACAGCGATGAGTACATCATTTGGTCCATAAACAAGGAAATTATCACCATTCTCTGGCTTTGGAGGAATCCCACAGTTTTGGTCAGACACTGGATCAAAAGGTCAGAATCATGCATTAGCTGTTTTTATTTAATTTGCAGCTTATAAATGCTGAAGCAGGAACTTCTTAACATAGGATTCTTAGTCAAAAATATATTCACTAAAGCACGCCCGTCGACAGGGGGGGGCAAACGGGTCTGTTGTCCTGGGCCCAGGGTGGACGGGGCCCAGAGGGGGGCCCAGAACTGGAACCTATGGAATAATTGTTAAAAAATAAAGAAGATATTTGATTCATTTGATTTGAAGTTCAGTCCGCTCAAAATGTCCGGTCAGACTCAGCACAAGTCCGGTGCTCAGAAAATAAAAGGAAAAGAAGAAAATATAGGCCTTATAGAGGAAAATAGAATTCCTAATTCTCCCCATTAGGAATATGTGACCGCAGATATAGTCACTGCATCGCGTGTGTTTGTGAATAGAAGTTTGTGCTGTTTGCTGTGAGGTTTTTATGAGAGAAAGCACAAACTATTTAATATGTAAAACTTGAATTTGAAATAAAACTTACCACGGAGAAGATAATGAGATCTATATCGTCTCTATTCCTAAGTGACGCGACAATTATTTATTATTTCAAATCCATTTACAAGATAAATATACATGGTGTTGTTAAACAGATGAAATTATCTTGATGTAGGCTACATTCATTATGAGAAGCCTTTTGTTTTTACTGTTACACTGTAGACAGTAATATATGTATTTTATATAAAACTCTATGGTCGTGACAGCACATTATCCATTATCTGTTGGTTCATGTTGGTCCAGTTTAATTCAGGGTCATCCTCTAATAAAATGTCATTTTAAAATATTTTATTGTTTTGTAATATTCACAGCGCACATTCTCTCAGATTGTTTTAAAACATTTTAAATCATTCTGCAAAATTCCGCATAGATTTTGCAAAAGAAATCCGCAGAAATAGCAAAAAAATAACTCCTTACACAGAGTCCTTACACAGCTGTACTACTCTTGCAGCAATTAAAGCAGTTCAGATTTGTTTTAAATGGCAAAATAGTTATATTTCTATGTATTTTCTAGTATTTTTGTTTGCTGTCAGCCAACAGCAAGTTGACGACATGTTTGATGAATTGAACTCTCAAATCAACACTTCACTTGCCTATAATAACAACTATATAAAATATATATTTTCAGCATATCACAGTGTTAGTTTAAACGTTTATTATCAATACACACTATTTTTAAAAGCGGAGGCAGGTTGCTGCAACGGGTGCAGAGATAAAAAAATGAAAAGGGCTATAGCTACAAAATGAAACCGAATTAACATATACATATATATATATATATATATATTATATATATAATAGATTATGTCTTGAATGCTGATTGCATAGATTATGCGCAGTATCCAAGGTTTTAATCTATAGTCCTCCATTAATATTTTTTCCCGGTGCGCTGAAGGTCCTGCTGTTAAACACGCAACAGCTGCATTTTAAATGTGTGGCTGGCTGTGCTTATAGCGGACTCGTGCTATAGGTTAAAAGTCTTACTACGTTTGTTTTGCAATCATCGTCTGTCAAAAGGTTATTTTAATTAAATTGAAAAACATAAAAAGATGGAGAAGCCTAAATGTGTTTATGTGCTCTAAGATTATCTTGTCCCGGGCCCAGGCAAGACTGTCAGCTGGCCTGCACTAAAGAATCATTTGTAAACATTTTAGATAATTCTCACAGATCTACACCAGAGATTTTGGAATGGGTTTGCAGATTTCTTACCACACTGTGGAGTCGGTGTACTCCATGAGCCATCCAACAGGCAGCTGGCCACCTGAAAGCCCTGTAATGTGTATCCAGAGTCACAGCTGAACATAGCATGACCTCCAACCCTTACATCGAGATGCTTTGTTGTCCCATGGGCCGGACTCAATGGCCTTCTGCACTCAAGCACTGAAATATCAAACAACTGTTACAAATACAGAAGTGATAAATGGAACAATGAAATGCACAAGGCATGCCTTTGTCTAAGAAATTTATTTAAGAAAAAAATCTTAAAAATTGAATACATTTTTGTGGTACTGGTAATTTATTAATGCCACAGTTCTTTGATTCAATCAACTTGTAGATGTCTTGTTTAAGAGCATAATAATGCTGAGCCAAAGGAGAAAGCGACTCATCTTCAGGTGACCAAAGTGGTGTGTGAGTTTGCTATATACTTCGTTTACCTTGCTTTTTATTGCTTTGTTATTTTTTATTTTATTGTTATTTAAGAATAACTTTGCTTGTTTGTTTAGTTCAGTGCCTCCGAATCCTGGTCCTCGAGGCCCCCCTCCCAGAAAGCCCTATGCCGCGCCCCAGGCAACCCGTAACCCGTAAATTACGACTTCAAAACCACGAGTCACGACTCTGAACTGGGAGTACATCGATCTAGTACGAGTTCACGGGTGGGAAGTCACGGGTTTGACTGCCGTTCTTTCACAGGTAGAAGGTTGTAAAAACACGGGTTACAGGCTGCCTGGAAAGCATAGAGTCGTGGCTTTGAAGTCACAACTCACGGGCCCAAAAACCTGCCTGGAACGCAGCATTAGATGCCTCCCCACCCAAAACACCCGATTCAACCCATCGGCCTCCTTCCAAAATGGTAAACATGTCTCCCTAACAAGCTGATGAGTTAAATCAGGTGTGTCAAACAAGGAGACATCCAAAACTCTCTGGGAGGGGGGCCCCGAGGTCCAGTGGCCGGTTGCATAAACATAGCTGTGACGTTAAGACTGCGTCTTAAGAATGATTCTGACTAACTAGCAATTAGTTATGGCTAATCAGACTTATTATTTGGATTTAAATTAGACCAATCTACCTTTCTATGTAACATACTTAAAACAGTTATGATCAGTCTTGAAGAAAAAAATGAATGACTAACCTTTAAGACTAGTCTTAAAGGTTTATGCAACCAGTCACAGGATTGGGAAACACTGGTTTAGTTAATATACTCATTGACCGACTGTTACAGTTTTTCTCAGTTGCTCAAACACATCTCCTAAAACTACGCCCTTATATTCCCAAAACAGTCAACACAACTGCACAACATCCCACCCGACACTCCAAACACATCCTCAGGTCAAAATGAAGCTCCACACTCAAAACCATTCACTTTTACTGAAAAAACAGACTTTCCCTCAGACATCACACACAAGCTTTCAAAAACACACACACTACAACATAGTATTACACACCGGTGCAATAAATTCTAAACAATATACCCAAAACCAATTATGTTGCTTGTGGTTCTCCCCCCAAAAACCTTTTCACATGACCAAAACAGACACAATCAATGCATGCATCAGCACATCCCCACTCATTCATATGCCACACAGCACAACCGTAAAACAATTTCCCAGATAGCAAAAAATATCCGCATGGCTTCTATATGCCGCCAGCCCCAAGCTGTCGGCTATAGGTGCGTTCCGCTGGTGGGGATGAAACTTTTGCCGCCGAATATGTCACTCTCATTTGTTGCGAGATGCCGCCAGCATGCAGCCGGCGGACCGACTGCTTAATTTATGCAAAAGCGGCTGCCGCGGCGGTCCGCCGTCAGACCTGTTTGCGATTACGCCCTTATGACGCTTACCGCCGCCAGAGCACCGCCGGTGGTCCGCCGACTCATTGCTATCTGGGTTGTAAAAAACTATTCCTCCCCAACGTCTTTGTTCTGGGTCAGGCCAGAGAATCTCACCCACACCACAGGCTATATTCGACCTAGCCAAACAGCGAGGATAAAATCATCTTGCATGATCCACCCCTGGCATTCATCTACTGATATGTCGATCTATATGGAAGGCAATTTGATGCATTTCTTTATTCCAGTAGCATAGTCCAACAGTGTATGCACACTAAAGTTACTGTACAGAGCAGTCTAATTGTAAGTACATCTATCTGTTTTCTTCCCTGAAGGCTCCGAAGACGGAGGCAACAGTGAAGCGACCCAAATGAGGCTTTACTCGTTGCTCAGCCTCCCTCATAGTCATACCATGGACAAGGACATGGTCAACTAGAGTGGCTCGAATTTCATCTGAGACTGCTTGTCACCTTGCCCTTCGTCTCCCTCCTTCCTCCTCCACCACGTCCTCTTCCTCCTCCTTCACCACGTCCTTCTTTCCCTCCTCCTCTGCCTCCTCCTCTCCCTCCTCCTTCTCCTCGACCTATTCCTTCATTTCTCTGCGGATCCACTGTTCCAAAGCCCAGCGAACTAACCCAGGCCCCCCCATCCATCCACTGAAGGATCTGATTGATGTGTGTTCAATTTTGACTCTTAGTGTTTCCACCTTGGTAATTGTTTGCTAACTAAGCCTAAGCTGTGCTGACTTAAGTGAACAGTTTTGAATGCTAGTGCTTTTCATATGACCAGATGGTGTAAGCACTGAGAAATGTAAGGAATTGTGTGTAGAGTTTCGAAGCAAAAGTTCACCAAATCCGACCCATGTGCCAAAGCAGGGGAGTACCGTCCACAGCTCAGCAAAATGACTGTGCTTCTCGAAAAATGACGTTATGGTTTTGAAATTCTAGTTCAAAAGTCTGGTTATAGTGTTTTAGCAATCAAGAAAAACTGTAATGCCGAGTTCAGACTGCATGATTTTCAAACTAGTTGGGTCACCTGTGGTTTCACACTGCGTGATTATCTGGGGTAGCGTTCAGTCGCTGCTGTTTCAGACTGCATGATGGATTGGCGACAGGGGTTTTCATACTGCATGACTTTACCGTAAGAAGAATCGCCGATAACTTTGTCCCGGTCCACAAACTACGTCTCACAACCAAACGCACGCGAGAAGTGACGCGAAGGAAACAACGCGAGGTCACGCGTGTAAGACCGGAGTTCTCACGGGAGACTGGGATTATTATTAAAAATGGTGGCTCGGAAGAATCATACCATATATATTGCATGTGCGCTCATTTGCAGCAGAAAGAAGAAGAAATAAAGATTATGAAGGAGTAAATGTTTTGAGAGACTCCTCCCCGAACTTCCAGCTGTCCTGTATGTTGCTCTCTCATTGGCTGTAGGTCATCGCTGATGTTATTGTCAGTCAAAACACATTTCACACGGCATGATTTTGAATCGCCGTTTGTTCCAGATATTAAGCATGCCAAATATCTCACGGGTGTCGGCGACTCGTCTGTGATTCTCTCCGAACGCGTTTTTTATAACTCACACTGTGTGATTGTCACTCGCGTGCACGAGCATCGATTTGCCTGTGATTTCGGGCATTTGTCGGCGATTTCTCAAAACCTGTCGGCGAGTCAAAATCAGGGCTAAAATCGTGCAGTCTGAACTCGGCATAAGTGTTATGGTTGACTTTGTTTGTGTTTGTTAGCTTCTGTTAGTGTGTTTGTTAGCCTCTGTTAACAAGTGCTTCATTAGTTTACTTCATCAGCTCTATCCAAAAAGTTTGTTTTTTTCACTTTTGTAGTTTTGGACTTAAGGCGCATAACGACTAGATCAGAGGTCCCCAAACACCGGGTTGTGGACAAGTGGCCACCGAGTCGCAAGAACCTCCTGAAAAAAATTGTATAATAGCCACGTAATAGCTTAATCGGGTATTTTGTACTTTAAGAGACGATTTCAAATAACATAAATAATTTCTACTTTTGTCTACTTTTTCTCGGTCTCTCTCTCTCTACCAGTGCATCAGCGATTACATTGCTGTCGTTAGAGTTTTGAGCATAAAGTAGGCTACTTCTAAAACACAATCTATCAAAGAATTGCAGAGGTATGACTTTATGAATCATTTGAAAATGTACCTCGCAAATAATGTAAATATGCGGAGACATTAAACTGTGTGACACTGTAAATGACTAAAAAGTAATTATTTTATTCTTCTTTAAACAACTTTAGAATTATCCCGCGATTGTGGCACCATGATCAAAATAAACTATTATAAACACTTTTAACGTAGATTTGAAAGGAACCTAAACAGTCCTGTGTCAATCATTGATAAAGTAACCACGCCCAGACGCAATTATTCTGGCATCTCTCCTCCCTCACTGCATTTTTTTCTGTTCTGTTACTTGGACCAAGATTCGAGCTGCCTTCGAGAACAGCAAGCCAAGTTCGTTTACCATTAATAATTAAGTTAAAGAAAAAACATCCGCCAAAATATGGTTTTACATGTCTATAAAAATATACTATAAATAAAGCAATTATTAATTTTCCTAATGCATGGTTGTTATCTTTACTTCCGTTTAAAACGTTATACATTTTGAAAAGGAGAATTTTCAGCACTTTGTTTTAAACAACAACTCAGCAACCCCCCCAAATCCTGAAACCGGTCCGTGATGTAAAAAAGGTTGGGGACCCCTGGACTAGATTGCAGTTTCGATATGTGTACCAGTGACATCATTCAGGCTTCTGTTTTGCTTAATGTATTCAATTAGCGACTGTTTAAGCTCTTTTTTAAACTGTGCCAGCGCAGTGTCAGCAGTAGTGTCAGCCATCATGTGCAGCCCTTCTCATGTAAAGACCTACCAGTGTAAAGACCTGTGACTCTACCTACACAACTCCACCAAGTATGGACACCGGCAAGGCACTTGTGTATTTTATACTTTAATTCAAATTTTCTTTACCTTTTCTACTTTCTACTAACAACATGTGTTTCCAGTACATTCCTGTCATTCACAACAGACACTGCCCGCATCTTAGACGCAAGACACGATGCACTCACTCCATTGTGTGACCAATCATCACCTTCTATACCTCCATCTTTCTTTGTGGGACTCTGGAACTGCCAGTCCACTGTAAAAAAAAACGACTTCCATGGCTTTGCCACTTAGTCAGCCTTCAACATCCTAGCTCTGACATGGATTCACCCATATTAACAATAGCTGGAAGTACACTCCACTTACTTTACTACAACCCCAAATCAGAAAAAGCCGGGACACTGCAGAAATCCCGAGCAAAAAAGCAATGGAAGAATTCCCAAATCTCACAACCCATATCTCATTCACAATAGAATATAGATAACATATCAAATGTTGAAAGTGATACATTTTGAAATGTCATGCCAAATACTGGCTCATTTTGAATTTCATGAGAGCTACACATTCCAAAAAAGTTGGGACAGGTAGCAATGAGAGGCCGGAGGAGTTGAATGTACATGTGGGGAACAGCTGGAGGAGGACCAATGTTTAGGAATAGGAATGTTGTCCTATTCTTGTCTAATACAGACTTCTAGTTGCTCAACTGTCTTAAGTCTTCTTTGTCACATCTTCCTCTTTATGATGCACCAAATGTTTTCTATGGGTGAAAGATCTGGACTGCAGGCTGGCCATTTCAGTACCCGGATCCTTCTTCTACGCAGCCATGATGTTGTAATTGATGCAGTATGTGGTCTATCATTGTCATGTTGAAAAATGCAAGGTCTTTCCTGAAAGAGACGACGTCTGAATGGGATCATATGTATCTAGAACTTGGATAAACCTTTCAGCATTGATGGTGCCTTTCCAGATGTGTAAGCTGCCTATGCCACACGCACTCATGCATCCCCATACCATCAGAAGTGCAAGCTTCTGAAATGAGCGCTAATAACAACTTGGGTTGTCATTGTCCTCTTTAGTCCGGATGAAATGGCGTCCCAGTTTTCGGAAAAGAACTTCAAATTTTGATTCGTTGGACCACAGAACAGTTTTTCACTTTGCCACAGTCCATTTTAAATGAGCCTTTCCCAGGGAAAATGCCTGTTGTTTCTGGATCATGTTTAGATATGGCTTCTTTTTTGACCTGTGGAGTTTTAGCTGACAACGCCGAATGACACGGTGGATTGCGTTCACTGACAATGCTTTCTGGAAGTATTCCTGAGCCCATGTTGTGATTTCCATTACAGTAGCATTCCTGTATTCGCTTTAGCATTGGGGGAATTGGTGATTCTCTGCCCATCTTGACCTCCGAGAGACACTGCCACTGCCACTCTGAGAGGCTCTTTTTATACCCAATCATGTTGCCAATTCACCTAATAAGTTGCAAATTGGTCATTCAGCTGCTCCTTATCTGTACATTCAAATCCTCCGGACTCCCACTGCCACCCGTCCCAACCCGTCCCGGAATGTATAGCTCCCATGAAATCCAAAACGAGTCAACACTTGGCACGACATTTCAAAATCTCTCCCTTACAACATTTGATATGTTATCTTTATTCTACTGTGAATAAAATATAAGTTTACGAGATTTGTAAATTATTCCATTACTTTTTTACTCACAATTTCTATAGTGTCCCAACTTTTTCTGATTTGGGGTTGTAATAAAACTAATAACACAAATAACACTTTTGAATACCAAGCTGTTACAGTTTTTCTCTATTGCCAAAACACCACAACCAGGCCCTTGAACTAAAATTCCAAAACCATAATGCCACCCCTCAAAAAGCACAATCATTCTGCTGAACTATAAACACTATTCCCCTGCTTTAACACATTGAGTCAAATTTGGTGAACTTTTACTTCCAAACTCCAAACACAAATCAGATCCTTCAATAGATAGACAAAAGGGCCCGAATCAGCTCACCGAGCCCAGGAAAAACCGATCCACAGATCAACGAAGGAAAATCCCAATTTGAGTCGCTTCAACGCCGCCCCCATCCCCAGAGCCCCCAGGGAGGAAAACAGACAGATGAACTTACAATAAGACTGCTCTGTACAGTAACTATAGTTTGCATACACTGTTGGACTATGCTACTGGAATAAAGAAATGCATCAAATTGCCTTCCATAAAGATTGACATATCAGTAGATGAATGCCAGGGGTGGATCATGCAAGAGGATTTTACCTTCGCTGTTTGGCTAGGACCAACAGCCCGCGATGTGGATGAGACCCTCCGGCCCGACCCAGAACAAACACAGGTGCCGAGGAGGAATACTTCTTTTAAATCATAGTTGTGCTGTGTAGCACATGAATGAATAAAAATGTGCTAATGCATACATTGATTGTGTCTTTTTTGGTCAAGTTTTGAGGGAGAGAACCACAAGCAACTGTTTTGGATATATTGTTTTGAATTTATTGCACCGGTGTGTAATACTATGTTGTACTGTGTGTGTTTTTGAAAGCTTGTGTGTGTTGTCTGAGGGAAAAGTCTGGTTTTTCAGTAATAGTGAATGGCCTTGAGTGCAGAATCCAATTTCGATGTGAAAATATGATGTTTGGAGTATTGGGCGAGATGCTATGAAACCGTGCTTTTCTGCCCCGAGAACTTGAGGCACAGTTTCAATAAATGCGCCCAAGCAACTGAGAAATACCGTAATAAACCTCTTTTTGACTTTTTTAAAACATCATTTATCAGTAACCAATTTTCTTCGCCACAAACCTCAAAATACATTACATTTACATCTGACTTCCACTTCTCCTCTTTTTCTGACTGTCACTGAAGTTCCTATGCCCCCTTGACTCAATCCCTTTTTATTACAGGCCATTTCAGACATGCTCACACCAGCACTCACACATATCACCAACACCTCTCTGCCCACCAGCACTTTCAGTGCAATACTTTCAAGCAGGCACTGGTCACTCCATAGCTTAAAAAAGCAACGCCGAACCCCTCTCTTACTGACAGTTATAGACCCGTCTCTTTCCTTCCTGTCATTGCAAAAACACTTGAGAGAGCTGCTTTCAACTAGGTATCTTCCTTTCTATCTCAGAATGACCTACTCGATGACAATTGCTATTGGTCATGGAAGCATTATGGCTAGCTAAGGCAAAATCCAAATCCTCGATTCTGATTTTATTAGACCTGTCAGCAGCCCTTGATACTAAATTATCAGATCCTGCTGGCCAACCTATCATCGCTAGAGATCACAGGTACTCTCCTCTAATGGTTCAAATCTTATCTCTCAGAAAGATCCTTCAAGTTGTCGTGGAATGTGTGCTGTCCACAGCTCACCAAATGGTCACTGGGGTCCTTCAGGGATCAGTGCTTGGTCCATTTCTTTTCTCAATCTACACAACATCCTTTAGACCTATCATACAAGCACATGGCTTTTCCTACCACTGCTATGCTGATGACACCCAGATTTTCTTCTCATATCACCCAGATGATCCCACCGTAGCAGCACTAAGCCTGCTTAGAAAACATTTCCCTGCTGGTGGAATGATATTCCTATTACAATCCTTTCAGCCACATCTCTTGCAACATTCAAGTAACAATTAAAAACCAATCTTTTCCAAATATACTTGACATAGATATTGACCACATTTTTATCTCTACTATCTTTTATCTAAAAAAAAACCTAACTTTCTCTTTCTCTCTCAACAGGTATTGTTTCGGAGTAGTGATAATTTGTATCTTGGTATTAGCATCTTTTGTACTATTGCCTCCCTGTGACAAATCACTTTATTGTTGCCTAAATGTAAATGTGACCATTCTTAATCAGAACACAGTTGCAATTAGAAATATTCAACCCCCTCATCTCAAAATACATTATAGTGATGTTGATAAAAGATAATGAAAATCAATGGTGAAAAAAACTTGTGAAATAAAAAATGTTTATTGATACATACAAGTTATTTTGAAAACAGAAGTTGACTTAACTTTGAAGTTCAAATTAAAATTGTAACTCTTGTAACACATGAGCATGTGCATTATTATTCAACCCCCAGCTTCAGTACCTTGTGGAGTGTCCTTTATTTTTTATAACTTCTAACAAACGGTTTTGATAAGTGCTGACAAGCTCTCTCTTCACCTCTCGATTGGAATCTTTGCCCATTCTTCACATGCGAAAGTCTGTAACTCAGTTATGTTTGTTGCTTCCATGCTGCAACTGCCTTCTTCAGATCCCACCAAAGATTTAATTGGATTTAAATCTGGTGACTAAGAAGGACGCTCCAGCATCTTTTCCCCAACCCATCTTTAGGTGATTTGGAGGTGTGCTTGGGATAATTGTCTTGCTGGACGATCCAATGATTACCAAGGTTTAATTTGTCAACAGAAGGCATCACGTTCTTCTTTAAAATTACCTGGTATTTCTGTGAATCCATGATGCCAGGTAGATTGCCAGTTCCTGCAGCAGAAAAACAGCCCCACATCATCAATGCCCCACCTCCATGCTTGACCGTGGGGATGGTATTCTTTTGGTCATAAGCCTGACCTTTTGCACGCCAGATGTACCGCTGGTCCATATGTCCAAAAAGTTCCAGTTTGGTTTCAACAGTCCATAGAACTGTCTCCCAGAACTCTGTAGTTTTATCCAAATTCCTCCTGGCATATTCTACTCAACTCCTGATGTTCCTTGAGGTCAAGAGTGGAGTGCGTCTTGGGGTCTGGCCATGAAGTCCTTGCTTATTCAGTGCACGTCTTATTGCCACTGAAGCACTTGTACCAGCCTTCATCAGGTCATCCTGTAGCTGTCTTGCTTTGAAAAGATTTTTATTTATAAATCCTTAAAACTCTTTGGGGATTGAATATTTCTGATTGCAACTGTATGTGGTTAGGGATCCATTTTAATTGTAAATTTATCACCAAATCAGTAATTCTTTCAGGGGACTGTACTTACCATGTTCACATCTTTTGCCAGTATATCCAGCCAGACAGGTGCAATAAAAAGAGTGTGAGGACTCTGCGATGCAGGTGCCATCATGAAAACATGGAGAGGATATGCATGCTATACACATACAGACACACACACATGTAAGGAATAATTGGCGACGGCTGCTAAATTAGTAAGGAATAATTGACGACGGCCCGTCTAATTATTTGAAAATAATGCACACCCAAGATGTTAATGCTGGTGTGTATTATTTTCAAATAATTCAAAGAACTTGAGTCAATCATTCTGCTTATACCATGGTTAAACATTGCTCTGGTGGTTATTTTAAGACAGGTCAGTTGTGCATTTAGCAGGAAAATAATCAACACCCATGGAACATTTCTCAACCAATCAGAATAAAGCATTTAGGCCGTATATATATATATATATATATAAAATTTCCACCAGATGTAGCCATCAAGCCAAACATTGAATTCATACAAAGAAATCAGAACATTTAAAGGGCGTGTTGCAGGTTAACCACCACTGTCGATTAATGGGTACATAAATCACTCAAGATATGTAAATAATTTTTAAAATGTCTCAAAAATGGTCTTAAAGACGTTTTTTGTATTAACAGTTTTTTTTAACGCAATTCGGCGATGTCGTGACGTTGGGGAGAAGTGGAGAAAGCCTCAGCCAGAGCCATAGAGATAGATGAGACATTTATTGCAGTTTAATACTTACGTATATAATATGGAAATCAAATATACATAGTAGGAAATATATAATGTGGTATACTGCAAAGTTACCATGCTAATTATTATTTGATATATGTGGACATAAATAAAACTTTGCAAATCTGCTGATTTGATCCATTCATGTCCTGACCACCATGCAGGCTAGATTTTTAAACATCTTTAATCCACACTTACTAGTCTATCAAATAATATCTAAAATATATTGTTTTGTGAAATAAAAGGATGCTTTGATATATTGTTTATGCGATCATAACGAATCACACGATCATTTTACGTAGTAGCAGCGGTCAGCAGCTGCAGCACACTCGGATCCGACTGCATACATACTGTAATAAACAGGCGTTCGTCGTCTTTTTACATCAAATGATCTCAAATGTTATGCCATTTGAGGAGGAACCGCTCATTGATCACCGTATTTTTATAAATCCTGTACATGGTTGTACCTGCCGAACGGGTTGAGCACTTTTATATACTTTGTTGAGCAGAGAGGCTGCACAGTTTGACCAGTGCTCTGCGGGAACCGGCCGCACATCACGCCGCCAGACAGTAACTCGAAATGTATAACTATTATTAGTCCTGACTCTCCCGATTGGCACTCCGCTACTGTAAATGCGTTTTGGTCCCTGGTCTACCCCGCGAACAGATGTGACGTGCCTCACTCAGCTTCCAGGATTGCCTGAATCCGTTTGTGCTGAAGATAGCATACACCCATTTCAGGCAGGATCATGGTCTGCGCTATCAGAACTGTACTTTACTCATCTCTCTAGTCACTCTCAATGCTCTCAAGGCAGCTTTGGTAAATTCTCTCCCCAACATGAGGTCATACAGTGCGTTGTGGGGGAAAGGAGAATCATTGCAAACCGCTGTACTTTTTCGTATTATATTCTGTTTTGTGATACCCAACAACATAAAATACAATGGATAACAGTTCAAATGTTTATTATCAACAAGCAAATTGCACAAATTCGTTGAACAATTTAACCTGCAACACGCCCTTTAAGTATACAAGTTTAGTTAAAGTGAAATAACACAGTGAATAAGTATTGAACACATAAAGAGAACACAGTGCAAAATGGCATAACCTGAAATCTGTCAGTATTGAGAGAGTACCTTGCCCCCTATCAGTACTAATTGATATCAGCTGCTTTAGTCCAAATTGATGGCCTATAAAGGCTTCTCATTACTCAGGAGGCACACAGGAAAGGCTTCATGATGGGTAAAAGCAAAAAACTCTCCATTTGAACTCAGACCATTTGTGTGGAAGAATGGGCCAGAATGAGCAATGCAGATGACTGGTCTCTCCATACAAGAGGCGTCTAGAAGCTATAATCACTAACAACGGCTTTTCTAGATAAAGTGTGTTCAATACTTATTCCCTTTATTTATTATGAATCAACCTGTATACTTAAATGTTCTGATTTCCTTGCATGATTCAACACTTGCCCCGATGACTACATCTGGTTGAAATTTTGTGTCAATAGCCCACTTAGAAATCCCCTTACTGATAAAAATGCTGATGTGTCAAATACTTATCTTCCCCGCTGTATGTGAATGTTTTTCCTGTGACAGTAATTTCTTACTACTTTAAAACAGCTTGAATGTAACTGTACACCCTATCCTATTTTAATATACATATGTGGATCCATAAATATGCGAATAAGTCCCTCTGACCATAGATATATATGTACATACTGTAGATGCTACATTTGGGCAGTTTTAGACACATCGTTGGGTTTTACAATGCATATGTGAGCCGCACGTTTGCAACACTATTTTTGCACTGATGTTAACAGACTAGAGCATTCACACTGCATGTGTGAGCATCACAGAAGTAGAGCTAAAGCTGTTGTGCTGCAGTCGCTTTTTCACAGAGTCTAATTAGTTTCCATACATATCTATGGTCAGAATGCCTAATCCACTTGTTCAACTGTGTTTGATTGGTGATTTGCGACGTAGGAAACTGAGGCGATTACAAACCGTAGTTTTGAGTCTTTGGAAAAAAACTTTAAAAAAAATTATAGCGAAAATACTTTTGCTGTTGATGATTAATTCGTACATGGTTTGTACCATATTAAAAACTCCTCATAGACATATAAACAACCATAAAAACTTGATTTTCACCACAGGTTTTTAAGGTATTGCACTGAAATACATAATATGACTATATCTGTGGTGTTTATGAATTTAGTATGAGTGGGAAATTCCCTTTTCTTAGTCTCTAGGTCTAGGAAAAATGCTAAAGGTACTAATGCTCATTCACTGAAGTAGTGCCCATGAAGTGTGTAATTATTTATCGGCAATGTAATTATGTTTTGTAATCAAAATTTATAAATACAGTTCTCCTTACAAAATGTTTTTCTATCTAGTATATTATCAAGTTGATAAGGTGAATTAGGTGTTTATTCAGTGAGACATCGAAAACCTTCTAGGGGTTGGATGAGGATATAGTTAATTATATAATACTTGATATAATATTGTCTTTATGGTTTCCTACCTGAGCTCTCCTGAAAGGTGACAAAAAACCCATCAAAATTCTTGTAACCATCAGAGACAAACAGAATGTGGAGAGAATCGCCAGTGCTTTTAATTGGAGGAGGTATCTCATTTCCACAGTAGCGACCAATTACACGCGAGTTCAAGCTGTCTCCATCCCTTACTTCCACATAGTCATACTGACAGCTGTAATCAAACTCCACGCTCAGCATCAGAAACCTGTGTGAGAGAGAATGAAACATTGGCCTATTTATGTAGTTTAAACTCCCATGCAACAATAATTTGTTTTCAAATATTGTCAGTTATCTCTACATTTTCCCCCATTTGACCGTTTCTATTTTTATTTCTAATATTTTTTCATTAAACATTTAATTCAGTGACTAATTCAATGACACACTGTTTCTCGTTAGTCAGTGTTCATGTTTTTTTTAAACAAACGCTGCTTTGTTTTCTGATGATAATGTTTTCCTGGCTCTATAACACTGTAACAGTAACATTAAATTGCTGTTGGACATTTTGAGTTTGAAAGATTTTTCTAATTTGTTTTGGAAATAAACACAAACTCAGCACTGTGGATTTCTGGAGCACACCAGGTCCATCCTCTGGCAACAATTCAATACACTTCAGAGAGATGAGATCACATTATTATTTCAATGTGTGACTTAATTACTGTTTTTAGATGATAGTTGAGGCACTTTCATTAGGTCTTGGTCTAGAGACGCAAGAGAGAGACGCAAGAGAGAGACGCAAGAGAGTGGAAACACTGTTATCGGAGCTCCGCCGAGTTCATCATCTAAATCTTACTTTCTTACTATCTTGTTCCTATCTATATAATATAACTTACTAGTTCATCTTAGGAATACCTTACCGTGACGATTATTCAACAGTTTCAATAAGTGAAACGATTTATCACTGGTAAACACCCAGTATTAGCATATAGCCCGGTAGCATTAGCAAACGAGGAAACGCTGCTCCGTGCATTGGAGCTCCTTCGAGTTCATAATCTAAATCCTATTTTCGTACTATCTCGTTCCTATCTATATAATATAACGTACTAGTTTATCTTAGGAATACTTTACCGTGACGATTTTTGAACAGTATTAATAAGTAAAACGATCTATCACTAGTAAACACCTAGTGCTAGCATATAGCCCACTAGCATAAACAAACGTGCACTTGCTCACTGTCTGTTTACTGTAAATCTGCCTTCTTTTTCGATCTAATGGCGGACTCATCCGATGTATGTTTTTAAGACCTTTCCTCACCAGAGCGGGAAGCTGTGGAGGAGTTGTGTCCCGGCATTAGCACCAGGCGGTACAGCGTGCCTCACATCACCTTGGCTCCAGGCACCCGGAGACGACCGAGGCACGCAACGAGCGAGCACCCATCTCGATGCAGCTTCACGGACCGCGGTCTGGCGAACGGAGACGCCATCGCCCAGCATGAAAACGGTAAGACTCCGCTTGTCATTGTAACCTGCACTACTTGCCACATGTACAGTTTAGCTTCTTCCGTCAGCATAGAGGGGTTTACATGTGCTAAGTGTATTGAAGTAGTAAGGCTGACGGAGAAGGTTGCAGAACTAGAAGCGCGCATCCGAACGCTAGTTGAGGACAGTAAGACCGCTAATGTTAATGTTACAAACACTGTTTCGGGTGCGCCTAGTGTTAAGCGTAATACACTTGGCTCGGTTCCGACTTCAGAGTCAAGGCGGCTGACTAACTGGGTGACTGTCAGGCGGCCTAGTCGCATTCGGCATCCAAATCACGTTCCTGTTTTAATATCAAACAGATTTTCTCCACTCAGCAATACACCGGCTGAGACATGTGTTAAAGGTGCCCTGGTTATTGGAGATTCTATACTCAGGAACGTTGGCATTGAGGCACCAGCCACCATAGTCGATTGTATACCGGGAGCCAGAGCGTCTGACAATATATACAAACTTAAAGTGCTTGCAAATGCTAACCGTAAGTTTTATAAGATTGTTATTCACGCCGGCACGAATGACACCAGACTCCGCCAGTCGGAGATCACCAAAGATAATATTAAAGAGGTGTGTGAAATTGCAAAAACAATGTCAGACAATGTAATTTGCTCTGGTCCCCTCCCCGCCTACCGGGGGGATGAAACTTACAGTAGATTAGTGTCTCTTCATGGCTGGATGTCAAAGTGGTGCCCTCAGCATAACGTAGGGTTTATAGACAATTGGAAGCATTTCCGGGGAAGACCTGACCTGCTAAAGAGAGATGGCCTCCATCCGTCTCCGGAAGGAAGTGCTATACTCTCTAGAAATCTGACCAATAGTCTTACTTTTGATATTGTCTGACTATCCAGGGCCCAGGTCAGGAAACAGACAGATCGGCTTACCCATCAGTCTGTTAGCTGCCTTGACATGTCAAGATCACATATATCCCAGCACATAGAGCCTTTTTTAACAGAGTACCAACACATCTCGACTGTGTCTGTTCCTCGAACAAATAAATACAGAGCACCGTTTACCTCGTCTCGTACAAATCTTATTAACATAAAACTAGAACATAATACATTAACAGATGAAACTCAAATGTTAAAATTCGGCCTTCTTAACATTAGATCACTTACCAACAAAGAACCAATTATCAATGAAATAATTACTGACCAAAACTTAGATGCACTCTGTTTAACAGAAACCTGGCTTAAAGCAGACGATTACACCAGTTTAAACGAATCCACCCCACAAGACTATTATTATAAACATGTTCCTCGTCTAATAGGGAGAGGGGGTGGTGTAGCTACAATATACAATAAAGTATTCAAAGTAAACCATAAATCCAACCTAAAATTTAATTCGTTTGAAATAATACTGTTAAATATGGAATTAACTGATCGCAACAACAAACGACTTTCGTTCATTTTAGCTACCATATATAGGCCTCCAGGCCACCACACAGATTTTCTTAAAGAAATAGCAGACTTCCTATCTGAGCTTACAGTCACTGTAGATAAAGCCCTTATCGTTGGTGATTTTAATATCCATGTGGATAATCCAAATGATGCATTAGGACGTGCGTTTATGGATGTTCTAAATTCTCTCGGCATTAAACAAAACGTGTCAGGGCCCACGCATACTCGTAATCACACACTAGACTTAATTCTGTCGCTCGGACTCAATATTAATGACATCGAAATATCACCCCAGAGCGATGCCGTTTCAGACCATTGCCTTGTGTCATGCACAATACTTCTAGATAGGACCGCTCAGTCCACAACATGCTACAGATTAGCCAGAACAATAATTTCCACCACTAAAGATAGCTTTATTAGCACTCTTCCAGACCTGTCTCAAATGAAACATGTAGCAGATAATCGTGAAGATCTAGATATTATAATAGAAAACCTGAACAACGTCTGCTCTAGCACGTTGGATGCCGTTGCTCCCATTCGAAAAAAGAGAATCAAAGAAAAACCGCCAGCTCCATGGTATGACCATCATACTGCAGCCCTTAAAAAATTAGCTAGAAAAATGGAAAGAAACTACCGAAGCACAAAGTTAGAGGTATGGCGTTCAGCATGGAAAGAGAGTGTTCAACACTACAGACAGGCTATTAAAACTGCCAGATCTACCTATCTCAGTACGCTTATTAAAGAAAATCATAACAACCCTCGTTTTCTATTTAGCACAGTTGCGAAACTGACTAGAAACAAAGAACAAACAGAAACCAATAGTAAACTCCAACACAATAGTGATGACTTCATGAACTTCTTTACTAACAAAATTATGTTTATTACTAAAAGAGGTATTTCATGTTGTGTCAGACACGGTACTTAATATCTTTAACTCATCTCTAGAATTATGATACGTTCCAACAGCTTTCAAACTAGCAGTTATTAGACCGCTCATTAAAAAGCAAAACCTTGACCAGGGAGATCTTAATAACCTTAGACCAATCTCAAATCTACCTTTTCTTTCTAAAATATTAGAAAAAGTAGTGGCAAGCCAGCTACGCACATTCGTAGAAAATAATGATACATATGAAAAGTTCCAATCAGGATTCAGGCCCCACCATAGCACAGAGACAGCGCTGCTTAGAGTTACAAATGACCTCCTATTAACATCCGATCGTGGTGAAATCTCAATCCTTATATTACTAGACCTTAGTGCAGCCTTTGACACAATAGATCACACAATCTTACTCAATAGACTAGAAAACTATGTTGGCATCAGTGGTCAGGCGTTAGCCTGGTTCAGATCGTATCTAACCAATCGATATCACTTTGTTTATGTAAATGAGGAAGAGTCATATCACTCCCCCGTTAAATACGGCATACCTCAGGGATCAGTTCTAGGCCCTATCCTATTCTCGTTATATATGTTACCTCTAGGAGACATTATCAGGAAACATAACATAAGTTTTCACTGCTATGCGGATGATACCCAGCTTTACATCTCGTCGCATCCTAGCGAAACCCACCAGTTTTCTAAGCTAACAGACTGCATTAGTGACATTAGGGACTGGATGGCACAAAACTTTCTTATGCTAAACTCCAATAAAACAGAGATACTTATTATTGAACCGAATCGCTACAAACATAATATGTCAGATTACAAGTTGCCCATAGATGGCTGCACGGTGGTGCCATCTTCCACGGTTAAGAATTTAGGCGTAATGTTCGACAGCAACTTATCCTTCGACAGTCATATCGCCAACGTCTGCCGCACAGCATTCTTCCATCTTAGAAATATCTCAAAAATACGCCATATGCTGTCTGCATCAGACGCAGAAAAGCTTATACATGCTTTTATGACCTCTAGAATAGACTATTGTAACTCGTTACTCGGGGGATGCCATGCAAATCAGGTAAACAAGCTACAGCTGGTTCAAAACGCCGCCGCAAGAGTGCTTACTCGATCTAAAAAGTATGACCACATCAGTCCAATTCTGGCATCTTTACACTGGCTACCAGTTAAATATCGTATACAATTTAAAATATTACTAATCACCTACAAAGCCTTAAATGGCCTAGCGCCTTCGTATATTAAAGAACTACTATCAGAATACAATCCATCACGTAAACTGCGCTCACAAAATTCTGGTCACTTAATTATACCTAGAATATCAAAAGTGTCTAAAGGTGGTAGATCCTTTTCCTACTTAGCCACTAAGCTCTGGAATGATTTACCAAATAATGTTCGAGTATCAGACACAGTCGATCAATTTAAATCTAAACTTAAGACATTCTTCTTTAACAAAGCATTCACATAAAATGTCCAGTAAATGTACATTTCCCGCAGTAGTTAGTTTGTCTAGAACAAAGCACTCACATACCTCATATGGGTAATATACTATTGCCGCAATAGTTAGCCTGTCTGGAACCGAGCCGACTTGAACCACTATAATGTTTGACACTTGCATTGCATGCGAACGAGTCTGTGGAACAGATCGTGCATCGGAGCTCCGTCGAGTTCTTCATCTAAAAGCCTTTTTTTACTATCTTATTCCTATTTATATATTAAGTTTTACCTAGGAATACTTTACCGTGAGGATTATTGAGCAGTACTACCACGTGAAACTATTTATCACTAATAAACACCCACAGTGTTAGCATATAGCCCGCTAGCTTCAACAAACGCTGCCGACTGAAGCTAGCATTTTCCGATCTAATGGCGGATTCATCTGATATATGCTTTTCTGACCTGTCCTCGCCTGAGCGGGAAGCTACGAAGGAGTTGATCGGTTTGAGCAGATCCAACGCGAGCTACAGCGCCCACTTCACCATGTCTCCGGACGTCCACAAGCGACCGAGGAATGCGACAAACGAGTACTCCACGCGATGCAGCTTTACGGACCGTAAGCGAGTGAACGGAGACGCCATTGCCCAACATGAAAGCGATCGGGAAGCTGTGGAGGAGCCGCTGCCCGGCCTTCGCAGATTCAGCATGCCCAACATCACCCTGGACCCAGACGTTCGCAGGCGACTGAGGCGTACCACAACCAAACCCCCAACGCGATGCAGCTCCGCGGAGCGCGTTCGGGTAAACAAAGACGCCATCGCCCAGCATGAAAGCGGTAAGACTCCGCTTGTTATTGTAACATGTACTACTTGCTACATGTATAGTTTAGCTTCTGCCGTTAGCATAGATGGGTTTACATGCACTAAGTGTATTGAAGTATTAAGATTAACTGAGAAGGTTGCTGAACTAGAATCGCGCATCCGAACGCTAGTTGAGGATAGCAAAACCGCTAACGTTACTGTTGTAAATACTGTATCGAGCGAAAAGACTAATGGCTCGGTTCCGACATCAGATGCTAATGTAAACATTACAAACAATGTATCGAGCGCACATAGTGTTCCGACATCAGATGCTAATGTAAACATTATAAATACTGTATCGAGCGCGCATAGTGTTTATCATAATACACATGGCTCGGTTCCGACATCAGAGTCAAGTCGGCGGTCTAACTGGGTGACTGTCAGGCGGCATAGTCATATACGGCGTCCATCTAAGACCCATAACGTTACGGTACTTTCTAACAGATTCGATCCCCTAAGGAATACACTAGCTGAAACACCTGTTAAAAGTGCCCTGGTCATTGGAGATTCTATACTCAGGAACACTAACATTGAGGCACCAAACACCCTAGTCGACTGTATACCGGGAGCCAGAACGTCTGACATTAGATCCAAACTTAAAGTGCTGGCTAATGCTAAACGGAAGTTTTCTAAGATTGTTATTCACGCCGGAACAAATGACACCAGACTCCGACAGTCGGAAATCACCAAAGATAATATTAAGGAGATGTGTGAAATTGCAAAAACAATGTCAGACAATGTAATATGCTCTGGTCCCCTCCCCGCCTACCGGGGAGATGAAACACATAGTAGATTAGTGTCTCTCAATGGCTGGATGTCAAAGTGGTGCCCTCAGCATAATGTAGGGTTTATAGACAATTGGAAGCATTTCTGGGGTAGACCATTTCTCCTAACCCGAGATGGCCTTCATCCGACATCAGAAGGAAGTGCTATACTCACCAGAAATCTGATTAATATTCTTAATTCTGATATAGTATGACTATCCAGGGCCCAGGTCAGGAAACAGACGGATCAGCTTAACTGTCCGTCTGTTAGCTGGCATGATATGTCTAGATCACATATATCCCAGAACTTCGAGTCGATCTTACCAGAATATCAACACATTTCAACTGTATCTGTTCCCCGAACAAGCAAATACAGAGCACCGCTTGCCACATCACGTACAAATTTGACCAACATAAAATTAGAAAACAATACATTACAAGATGAACCTCGAATGTTAAAATTCGGCCTTCTTAACATTAGATCGCTTACCAATAAAGAACCTATTGTTAATGAAATAATTAATGACCAAAACTTAGATGCACTCTGTTTAACAGAAACCTGGCTTAAAGCAGACGACTACATTAGTTTAAACGAATCCACCCCACAAGACTATTATTATAAACACGAACCTAGGTTAAAGGGGAGAGGGGGTGGTGTAGCTACAATATACAACAAAATTTTTAAAGTAAACCAAAAATCTGAACTAAAATTTAAATCATTTGAACTAATGTTGTTAAATATGGAAATAACTGATCGTAACCACAAACAGCTCTCTTTTGCCTTAGCTACAATCTATAGACCTCCGGGCCACCATGCAGATTTCCTTAAAGAAATAGCAGATTTTCTGTCTGAGCTTGTAGTCACTGTAGATAAAGCTCTTATCGTTGGTGATTTTAATATTCATGTGGATAACCATAAAGATGCTTTGGGACGTGCGTTTATGGATGTTCTAAATTCTCTCAATATTAGACAAAACGTGACAGGGCCAACGCATACTCGTAAGCACACATTAGACTTAATTCTGTCACTCGGGCTTAATATTAATGACATCAAAATATCACCTCAGAGTGATGCAGTTTCTGACCATTACCTTGTGTCATACACTGTACTTCTAGATAGGATCACTCAATCCACAACATGCTACAGATTAGCCAGAACAATAATTTCCACCACTAAAGATAGCTTTATTAGCACTCTTCCAGACCTGTCCCAAATTAAACATGCAGATAACTGTGATGATCTAGATATTGTAATAGAAAACCTAAACAATGTCTGTTCTAACACATTGGATGCCGTTGCTCCCATTCGAAAAAAGAGAATCAAAGAAAAGCCGCCAGCTCCATGGTATGATCATCACACCGCAGCTCTTAAAAAGGCAACTAGGAAAATGGAAAGAAATTATAGAAGCACAAAATTAGAAGTATGGCGTGCAGCATGGAAAGATAGTGTTAAACACTACAGACAGGCTATTAAAACCGCCAGATCTACCTATCTTAGCAAGCTTATAAATGAGAATCATAATAACCCTCGTTTCCTCTTTGGCACCGTTGCAAAACTGACTAGAAACAAAGAACAAACAGAAACCAATAGTAAACTCCAACACAATAGTAACGACTTCATGAACTTCTTTTCTAACAAAATTACGGCTATAAGGGAAAACATCGTAGCTACACAGGCAGCCACCACTCTACCCGTTAGTTCACTTAACACTAGACTACCACACGAACATCTTGATTCATTTAAACCTACTACAATAGAAGAGCTCTCTAAACTAGTAACGTCATCCAAATCATCGTCCTGTATATTAGACCCCGTTCCCACAAAACTACTTAAAGAGGTATTTCCTGTAGTGTCAACCCCGGTTCTAAATATCTTTAACTCATCGCTAGAAATAGGATACGTTCCAACATCCTTCAAACTAGCAGTTATTAAACCGCTGATTAAAAAACCACAGCTTGATCAGGGAGAGCTTAATAACTTTAGACCAATCTCAAATCTCCCTTTTCTTTCGAAAATATTAGAAAAGGTAGTGGCAAGCCAGTTACGCACATTTTTGACAAATAATAGTACATATGAAAAGTTCCAATCAGGATTCAGGCCCCACCATAGCACAGAGACAGCGTTGCTTAGAGTTACAAATGACCTCCTATTAACATCCGATCGTGGTGAAATCTCAATTCTTATATTATTAGACCTTAGTGCAGCCTTTGACACAATAGATCATACAATCTTACTCAATAGACTAGAAAACTATGTTGGTATCAGTGGTCAGGCGCTAGCATGGTTTAGGTCGTATCTAACCAATCGCTATCACTTTGTTTATGTAAACGAGGAAGAGTCATATCACTCCCTGGTTAAATACGGTGTACCGCAGGGATCGGTTTTAGGTCCTATCCTGTTCTCGTTATACATGTTACCTCTAGGAGACATTATCAGGAAACATAACATAAGTTTTCACTGCTATGCGGATGATACCCAGCTTTACATCTCCTCACATCCCAGCGAAACACACACGTTTTCTAAGCTAACAGACTGCCTTAGCGATGTTAGTGACTGGATGGCACATAACTTTCTTAAGCTGAACTCCAATAAGACAGAGATACTTATTATTGAACCGAATCGCTACAAACATAATATGTCAGATTACACGTTGCACATAGATGGCTGCACTGTGGTGCCATCTTCCACGGTAAGGAACTTAGGTGTGATGTTCGACAGCAACTTATCCTTCGATAGTCATATCGCCAACGTCTGCCGTACAGCTTTCTTCCACCTTAGAAATATCTCGAAAATACGCCATATACTGTCTACATCTGACGCAGAGAAGCTTATCCATGCTTTTATGACCTCTAGAATAGACTATTGTAACTCGCTACTCGGGGGATGCCATGCAAATCAAGTAAACAAGCTTCAGCTAGTTCAAAACGCTTCCGCAAGGGTACTTACTCGATCTAAAAAGTACGACCACATAAGCCCAATTCTGGCATCTTTACACTGGCTACCAGTTAAATATCGCATACAATTTAAAATATCACTACTCACCTACAAAGCTTTAAATGGCCTAGCACCCTCATACCTTAGAGAATTACTATCAGAATACAATCCATCACGCACACTACGGTCACAAAATTCTGGTCTCTTGATTATCCCTAGACTATCAAAAGTGTCTAAAAGTGGAAGGTCATTTTCCTACTTAGCCCCTAAGCTCTGGAATGATTTACCAACCGATGTCCGAGAATCAGACACAGTCGATAATTTTAAATCTAGACTTAAAACTTTTCTCTTCAACAAAGCATTCGCATAATTTGTCTAGTAAAAGTACTTAACTCGAAATAGTTATTTGTACCGAACAAAGCACTCGCGGTCATAAAACAGACCAACCAAATAAATAAATAAAAACCTTATCTTAACGTATAGTCGGATTGCGATTTTGGAACTTTCGTGTTCTTGTGAATAGTATGCCATACAAACCCGTTTGCCACTGATCGTGCATTAACGGCGTCAGTGGGGCATCCAGCCTTAGTCAAACGGGTTGCCACGTATGGTTGGGTTGGGCTTTTGGCGCTTTCTTTATATTGCGAATACTATGCCATACAGACCCGTTTGCCACTGAACCTGCATTAACGACGACAGTGGGGCTTCCAGCCTTAGTCAAACGGGTAGGCACGTATGGTCGGGTTGCGATTTTGGCCCTTTTTTGTGTCTTGTGAATAGTAAGCCATACAGACCCGTTTGCCACTGAACCTGCATTAACGACGACAGTGGGGCCTCCAGCCTTAGTCAAACGGGTTGGCACGTATGGTCAGGTTGCGATGTTGGCGTTTTCTCATGATCTTGTAAATAGCATGCAATATAGACCCGTTTGCCACTGAACCTGCATTAACGACGATAGTGGGGTTACAGGCCTTAGTCAAACGGGTCGACAGGTTTCATTTTCTCTTTCTCTTAAAAATCAGAAGGTGACCCTTAGTTACCATATATAGCGTCGCAGTGGGCCCCCAATTTGCAAAATCCTCAACTGTGGATAATATAATTATGCCGCAATAGTTAGTCTGTCTGAAACTAAGCTGATTAAACCACATCACTGTGTGACACTTGCATTACATGTGAACGGCCCCTACGCTAATATGATTTTGTTTTTCTCTCCCTGTCCTGTCCTCGACCCTGAGGACAATGGGACAAACAGACCCAGTTCCGGTAGATGTGAAAGTCGACTCACCTCTGATCTACTGGTCGTCCATCACTGTGATGCCCAGCTGATGCCTGACCAACGACCACCGGCAGAACCCGCTTAAACCCCGCTTAATCCCCGCTTAATCTCCTTATCCGTCTATATGTGTTTATATACATATATATCTCCCAAGGGTTTTTCCCTCCTAGGACTTTTTATTTTTTTTCCTCGGCTCAACAACCCGGGGTTTTTGTTTTTTTTCTCCTAGGGGGTTTTTTAACCCGGGGAGGTAGCCTGCTTGGGCTTAATTTAGCATCTTCTCCTAGACGTTACATTAGTAATACGCTCGTTCATAATGTCGAGTCATAGCCTCAGCAAATTTGACAGCTTATGCTATTGTGTATTATGTTGTACTATCTGTCATTTTTCTGTGCTTTTACTGCTTCTATTAATGTAAAGCTGCTTTGAAACAATTGAGTATTGTGAAAAGCGCTATATAAATAAAATTGAATTGAATTGAATTGAATTGAACGGCCCCTACGCTAATAGAATTCTGTTTTTCTCTCCCTGTCTCGTCCTCAACCACGAGGACCATGAGACAAACAGACCCAGTTCCGGTTGCTGTGAAGATCATTGCATCACTGATCCACTGGCTGTCCTTCAACGTGATGACCAGCCGATGCCCGACCAACGACCACCGGCTAAACCAGTTTAATTCGCTTACCCGCCTCCTATCCCTACCGTTTTTATATATATATATAAATATATATTAATTCCTCCCAAGGGTTTTTGTCCTTCTAGGACTTTTTCCCATTGGGTTTTTTTTCCTAGAGGGTTTTTAATCCCAGGGAGAGTAAGCCAACTTTGGCTTAACTTAGCACTTTACTGTATACGTTACATTATTAATATGCTCGCTTGTACGGTTTAACCGCTATCTCTACTTCTTATATTATCTATTGATTTTCTGTGTTCTCCTCTACATCTTCTCATGTAAAGCTGCTATGCAACAATTAACACTTGTGAAAAGCGCTATATAAATAAAATTGAATTGAATTGAATATTCCTCAATAAAAACGCAGAGGCATTTTTTGGCTTTCTGTGTTATTTGTCATACTGCCGTGCAAAGGCAAAAGGCCTGGTTTTGGCTAAAAATTAATTATTGATTTTTTGGGATATTCAAGACCTTTTTAATTATGTGGATAAGTATTTTGAAATAGTAAGTATTCTTTTATTTATCTATTTATTTATTTATTTATTTTAGAAAATAATGGGTTGTCTTTAACAGTAACTTAGTCCAGAAGAAACCAAGGCAGAACACTGCAACACCAGTTACCGCTCTTTGACTTTGCTTTGGAATGCTCAAATTTAGTTCGGGAGTTCTGCCTTTGCTGCCATAACTTTAAGCAATAAATAATCATAAATACATGTAACATTATTTTTCTTTCTTTTCATAATTCATATTTTTCACTTTGTGCCACCCTGTCAGTGGCAGACTGGGACTGCCCACTAGTTGCACTAGTTGACTTGAAAACCATGACAGCGGTACATGTAGCACGATTACACATAGAATCATTATAACAGTTTGCAATTAAATCCATGTCCTACCTGTTCTTGTAACCAGATAAAATCCATGGCAATGAAAGTCATCTTATACATTTAATCCACAATAATCCACAAAACAATATTTAAATGTGAAAGTATTATTAAATTATAATTTTTTATTTTGTGCTACCATACTTACTTCAAAAAACAGTGGTGTTTTCTTTAACTGCCTTTTGCCTATGCATGACATCTCACGTTTAAGCTTAAGATTTTTTATGTAGATAATTTTTATTACTAAAACATATAATTGCCAGATTTCCAGTCTCTTAATTTGGCTGGTATTGTTTTGGTACTTAACAAGTTATTAAAAATATCTCATAAATGAAGCATGTTTTGCCTGTATATTTTTACTTAATTCATTTACATTTGAAATGTTGTGTTAGTGCTTCTGTTGTTTGTTCAAAGCAGTGTCAGGATCCTGTCAGATTCTTGTTTTGTTTTAATGTCTAGTTCATTTTGACAGGGTCCTGACATCCCTGTATACTTGTATTGTGTCTGTGTGGAGAGTTCTGTCATGTGAGTGGAGGACAGAACCCAAATGCAGACAGCTCATGGTAAAATACTTTTATTTTATAACAAAAACTCTTAAGGGGGTAAACGATGACAAGAATCAAAACATGACTCACACGACATGTCAAAAGACACACAATGATCTGGCACAAGACATCAGAGTCAATGGCATTAAATAGGGGAGAACTAAACCAGGGAACAAGGACACACAGGTGAAGGGCATAAACTAATAATGAATAATTAACAAGGAAACAAGGGGGCAGGGTCAAGACTAAAGACAGGAGAGCATGAGGTACACGAAACATAAACACAGGCCATGTGACTCTACACACAAAACAAGACAACAATAAGGGCTGCCATGATCCTGTCACAAGCAGGCTGTTCATTTTATTTAAACAAAATGCCATTTTACTACTGTAAATTCTCACCTTAGATCAATGGTAAATGGCTGGTCCACTCTCAGTGTCCATTCACAGCGGGCGTTAGTTGGGTAACTCTCTAGCACCAGGTGACCCTGCCTCCTATGAATCACCCCTCCACATGCTCAAATAGGAGTCAGTGAAAGAATTTTGTCAAAATATGAGACTTAAAATCTGCATGGATAGAGGTTATAAAGGTTATCCATACAATGATTAAATGTTTACAGAGGTGAAGCCATGGGTTTTTGTAATGTTTTGTTTGAGATCAGCTTTTAACATGACCTCAAATCTCTTATGAACACACATACAGTTGTAGTTTATAACATTTGAAATTAAATGTTTTTTTAGAAAACCCACTCCGTTGCCTCAGAAGACATTTACCTTTGTGGATTAGTTTAAGCATGCATGTGCTTTTTGTAGCTAAATAAATACAATCCAATGCAATTATAAAGCTGAAAAGAGTCAGGTATTATTTACATCAGCCTGATCTCACAGGAATTCATACGTTTTTTTACAAGTTGGCTAATTCATATGAATTTGTACAAAGTGTTAATAAGATAATTCTAAGAATATGAAGTAATGATTTGAAAAACAACAACATTGAAACCCCAACCCTAAACCCAAAAGCAATTAAAGCAAATTATTAAAAAACATATGAATGTGGTCATACAAATTACAAGTGAGCCACCTAATAACGAATTGCCATGAGATTGTTGTATTTATAATTCCAACTGTGATTTTTCTTTCCTTATGAGCCTTTAATATTTCTTTCTAGTGCAGGGGTTGTCAATCCTAGATGTGAAAAGCCACTATGTTGTAGAGTTTAGTTCAAATGTTAGAAATGCTCGTATAGTCAGTATATATATATATGCAAGCACTCATTGTACTTTTATCGGTGCGCTTTCGTCATTAAGATGCGATTGTTTTGAAAAAAGCAGGAAGTAAAGTGCTCTCTTAACACTGGAACCCATCGTAACGTTAAGTCTGTGTTTTTTATTCAGAAGTTGTTTGGTGCACGATTTCAGACAGCCCTCTCACATGTCATCATATTGCTTAGTTAATCTGTCACATGTGCAGCTCTGACATTCACATAACCCTGCTGCGTGCATCAAAAGGTTTTTATGGAGGCAGATGAAGATAAGTGGTCGCGCAATTGACGTCATCACCTTTTGAATCGCGCTCAGGCGCGATTGCGCTCACACCATAGCCTTCCACACATTCTGCAACCCGGCCAGGGCACGATTAACCAATCCGTGCCCGGGCGTGGTACAGAGCGATCACACTAGTCAAACAGTGTTGTTTTCGCCAACGATGACGATAACGAAATGATTTCGTTGACGCACATATTTTAATGACGCTAACGCGACGATGACTAGCTAAAAATGTCTCTAAGGTGACGAAAACATGACGAGACGCTTTCGAGTTTTTGTTGACGAAACGAGACGGAACGAAAATGATAATAAGTGTGACATTCATAATGCATGTCATTTCTGCCTATTTTGCGTGAAATCAGTCTGTTTTTAGCTCAAAAGTATCAGCAATGCTGCCGCTTTCTATCCTTGTTTTGGGTCAACACAGTCTCACTCACGCTCACGCCCACCACCCGGCTGCCGCCATGCCGCGCAGGCGCACAAGATTTCAAACAACAACAACAACACACCTGCGGCTGTGGCGAGTTCGAAGGACCGTAGCGGTGACGCCAATAAACGGAAACGACGAGATGATTTATGGACATACTTTCAGTATAACCCATCAGACAGAAAAACGGAATGCATATTGGGAGACGACGGTAAATGTGTCCACAAACTAGGTGGGAAGAATACCACCAATCTCAAGCGGCACCTGAAGGCTCATCAGGCTAATATTTTTTAAAGGTAACTAACAAGTCACGCTGTTAACATATCATATACATTCAATTTTACTCGACAATCGGCTTGTGACACATTTCATGGTAAGCTTAAGGTTTTACATGTATCTGCTTGTCAAACCTAAGCCCATTTCCAATACTTTTTGTGGTGTATTTAAATAAGGCAAGGCAGGCGTTTCTCAACTTTATAAGCGAGGTCTCAGCGTAACACACAAACTCAACATGATGGTATATTGGCTAAACTTTTTTCTTCATAACTTTTTGTTATGACATGCGCAGAAGGCACATCGACTAAAACAACGGCAAGCCCTCAGGGACAACCTTAATGCACATTTTAATTGTATTAAACAACCACCACACTTTTTAACCTAAATTCATTGGTTAAAAAATACTTTTTTTACTAAAATTGACTTAAACTTGACCAAAACCTTTTTGCGTTTTCGTCGACTAAAACTTGACTAAAACCTTTTTGCGTTTTCGTCGACCAAAACTTGACTAAAACTATAAATTTTACAAGTGACTAAAATGTGACTAAAACTAAAAGCATTTTCGTCCAGAAGACTAAGACTAAAACGAAAACTAAAAGGGCTGCCAAAAACAACACTGTAGTCAAACGAACCAGGCTTTGGGGGTCAAACGCGCCCGAGCTCGGTTTGGATAGTGTGAGTACACCATAAAACATTTTCAAACGCATTTTTTCCGCAAATTACAGAAATTTAGACCCGGCGGGAGATGTATACTGCTTGTGGACACCATGCTAATTGCTAAAAGCTAGCGGGATTTGTTCCGTTTAGTAGTTTTTGGAGAGGCATCCAGCTGCAGCCCCGCAGACTCACTTCTTGCTAGACACCAATGGCTGGACACCAGTGGATGGACAGCTGACGTAATTTCCGTATGGCCATTCACTTTTCAAATTTGACGCGCCATGCACATGGCAGCGGTAAGAAAAAATAATAAACTGTCGATGATTTATCGGTCATGTCAGAATTCCATTCTGATGGTAAGATTTGTCTAATTTTACTAAGATGTGTGTAATTTCCAATAAATATTGCAAAACCACAAAGTGTTAATTTGATTTGCATTGTTTGGTAAATTGTCTGATCATGTGAATCTACGTATATTTTAAACACAGAAGTGGTTACATAAAAAAAAAAACTGTGGTCAATTAACATGTAAAGTTACAAGTCTGTTGTATTGACAAAACGTTATATTCCATTGATCTGGCTGAATTTAAGTCACAAAAAAATAGTGAAATGATCTGAACAATATATATTTTCAAGGTGGTTCTTGTGAATGCAGTTTGCATGAATTATTGATGTTATAATATTAAGCATATTATTGAGAATTGTTTTATGTAAAGAGATATGATAAAGATCATATTTCAATTTGCACACATTTTATATTATATATTTTAAGTCATTAAAGTAAAATGACAATACGGAAAAGACGTGTGCAATTAAGCCTACAAAAAATGTCTATCCACTGGTGAAAACCGAAAATAAATATGCTGTCTATCCATAGGTGAAAATATAAAATAAATATGCTGTCTATTCAGAGATGAAAATATAAAATAAATATTCTGTCTATCCAGAGGTGAAAATATAAAATAAATATGCTGTCTATCCAGAGGTGAAAATATAAAATAAATATGCTGTCTATCCAGAGGTGAAAACCGAAAATAAATATGCTGTCTATCCATAGGTAAAAATATAAAATAAATATGCTGTCTATCCAGAGATGAAAATATAAAATAAATATGCTGTCTATCCAGAGGTGAAAATATAAAATAAATATGATGTCTATCAAGGGGTGAAAATATAAAATAAATATGCTGTCTATCCAGAGGTGAAAATATGAAATAAAATTGCTGTTCATTCAGCGGCGAAAAAGGAAATTAGCAGCGAAACGGAAATGACGTAGGCTGTCTATCCACTGATGTCCATCCACTGGTGTCTAGTCGGAGGTGAGTCTGCGGGGCTGCAGCTGGATGCTATTGAGTTTTTGGACTTCCTTTATTGAATAATATTAAAATACCTTATGGTAGGGCTGCCTAATTATTTAAGCTACTGTATTTGCAATAAATTGGAAATGATACATTTGAAAAATACAATAAATTGCAAGGCTGCAGAGAACACTGCAGCAGACTTATTTAGGCTACTGAGGATTTAATTATTTTATTTTAAAATACTTAGTCGTGAACTAAAGTGGGCCGGTCTAAGGCATGAAACTCCAGGGCTGGAAATGAGTCCAGCCCTGGATTAATATGTAATGTTCAATTAAAAGCAGCATACGCTCAGCTATCATGATTATGTTACATATGTTTAATGTCACTTAATTTACTGTTGAACCATCTATTGATGGTTTCATCATGCTTAAAACTTTGTGCTCCTGTAGAGCTCAGTGGTAGAGCATTACATTAGCAGCGCAAAAGGTCAAGGGTTCGAACCCAGGAAAAACACAAGATATCTATACCTTGTAATGCACTGTAAGTTGCTTTGGAGTGCCAATACACAAATGTAAATGTAAGAAGTAAAAATAATTGAAATGTGATGATCGGGTGCAAATTTCTAAGTCTGAGAAAATTTTGGTGCGGGTGGGTGACATCTTTGAAGCAGTAGATTTGAGTGACATTTAAGCCGATCCATGGATCTCTATTGAACGCTAATCAAGCACACATGAAAAATCTAACTAAAGCTCTCAGGTTTACTTGTAATGGACATCAACATTCAACAGGACAATGGCCCTCCAGGACTAGGACTGCCCACTCCTGTGCTTGTACTATAACCTTCCCAACTTTTTCTGTTCAGCCCACTGATCTATATAAATGACTGGATTGCGCGTGACGTCACAACTGTGAAGCCACCGCGCCGCCATGTTGGTATACCCAAACATTCTATTAAATCAATGGACGCGATCAGATTTTAATGATAAAACATCACTTTACTAGTCTTCGTTTTTAGGCCATATCTGAAGTTATCCTGTACATTATTACAACACAAACGCCCTAAGCATGTACATAGTTATTTACTGAAAGTTGTACATTTTAGTTTTTAATCAGTTATTATACATTCATCTTCATTAAAGTATCAGATCAGCAGACAAACCGCAGCATATTTAGTATTAATGACAAACGTGCTCATTTTGAAATCTAAATAAATAATCATACTTTGTACCGTATGTGCATGCAATAATTTGCTGGTTTTATGTTATCTAAACTTACAAATTACCTAAACGTATTTAGAGAAATAACGCTGACCGTGTAGCTGAATGTCAAAAAACTTTATTTATACCCGTGTCATTAACAGAACGCAGCAGACACACTCACCTTAAAGTTTTTTATAAATCCATTTTCCTGCCCGATTAAAACATAAACATTGCAAATAACACCAGAATTAACAGTTAATTTATGTTACCAGCCGGAGCGGGCTACTAAATGCTCCTCCGGCGCGTTCCACCTCGAGGAGGTCCCCAAAAGCACCCCAATGACCAATAAGATGAACACAGGTAAGTAAAGTTAAAACAAGTTTTATTTAAATTATTTAAAATGCTTATGAGCAGGGGGAAAAGGGCAAGGGGAATTTTTTTAAAAAGGTCTCTCCTTCTGTCTTCCACAGATCCTTCGGGGATAGGGGCCAAGTGCCGTGCCAGACACTACTGAGCAAGGGAGGGGGGGGGCGAGGGGGCAGAGTTCCTCTCCTTGGTCCTTCTACCCGTGGCGTGCTCCTTTGCTCCTGGAGGCAGATCAAACAGTGGTTTGGAGAATGCAACGGGGCTTTGTGACAACTACCTGCTTGGTCTTCCATCGGTCGTCTCACGACTCACTCCAGTGACTTCCCATCAGGGAATCAGGTAAGTATAAGGACTTTCTCCTTGTCCGTGAACTGACTCTCCTTTTCCTCGGCTCCTTTTCTGCAGGGCACCGAGGCCGCTCCTCTCCGTCCGCAGCCGGCTGAAGTCCCCTCCTGAACCAGGAATCAACTATAGTCACAGGCACACAAGAAACAGGTTAGAGGGAGACTCACTGTGTGACAAGGCCTCTCGTTGGCCTGAAGGGTTTGGAGAGCAGGCTTTTGTAGTGACCACCACTCTACTTTACACGGTAGGTTACCTCGAGGGCATCACTCACCTGAGCCAGAGAATGTGACAGGTGGATGGAGACTTTGCTCAGCGTGCAAGACTGGACCTATGGGATACTCAGGTAAGGTAAACTTTAGTTCCGTGAGTACATGACAGGTCGGATTTAGGTAGCTCTTAGCTCGGGCTCTATAGTGGCTCTTCAGTCCAGTGGCATACAGTGCTGTAACGACAAGACAGTTTCACACACAAATAGCTCTTAGATCTATTCTTCACTGACGTACAGCTTTTGTGATTTCAGGACCCTCTGGGTGCGTGTGGCTCTTAGCATGGACTCTAAGGTGGCTCTGTGGCTCGATGGCGTGCAGCTCTGCAATGACAAGACGGTTCAGGGAAATATAGCTCTTAGCTCAGACTCAGTCGCTCAATGGCGTGTCGATCTGTGTCAGCAGGACCATACAGGTACGTATACTTTTACTTTAGGTTCTAATTCCAAAGGTTCTTCAGGTAAGTATGACTCTTAACTTTACTCCTTCCTCCCTCACTCTAGACACAACACAGCAGTATTACAGCATAGGTGAATGAAAGGATGTACATCACCTGGCCTTGGTCCACGGCGAGAAACAGGTAGGACGGGGAAGTGATCTCCGTAACGGACCTGGCGCTTTTGCTCTGCCTCGGGGTCAACACCCAATGCCTACACTGGTGAGACAGGCGGCTGGACTTCCTATCTCCGCACAAGGTTGCACACCACAGACAGTAGGTATCTCCACAATGCTTCTACTTCCTGTACTTTCCACTATGGTCCTTCCCACAGCATACAGGCTCAAGACATGCAGGCGGGGGGAATAACAAGTACGTCCACAATGATAGTCATGTACCAGTGGCTCCACAGTGTGCCTCACAGCAAAACTGGCATTCCCTAGGGGCGGTATGAGCAACAGGGACACGGCACAGCACTGCAAATGCTTCAGGTGCACACACGTCAATAATGCACTCTCACACACGGCACTTCACACTTCTAATAGTGAAAATTAAGGCTCATACCTCCACACTGGGTCATTACACTTCACTGGGGAACTGATGTTTACACTTGCGGCCGCGGGCGCTCTGGACGGATTACACGGGTCCCCGCACTACGCTCTGGATATCCTTCAATCCACTGGCTCACCCACCGGCTTCGGTGTCCACGGTAGTGCCACTACGTAACAACACACTCTTCACACGGCAATGACTGTCCGTAGCTTCAAGTTTTCAACGTAATACATGAGGCATCTGTACTCACAATTCTGTTATGGTGATCTCTCCCCTTTAGGGTTGTCCTCTCTGCTCTAGCGATCTCCCAAGAAGTCGCCAAACTGTGCGCACTCTCCTTCAAAGATCGTCCTGTGTATCGGCCTTCAATTCAGATAAGCACATTCACGTGAACACATATCCTTAAATCAGATGTATGGTGTTTCAAACCTGTTTCCATAACCAATTCCTCCGTCTTTGTTTTCTCCAACAGGTCCGCTCTCTCTCTAACTCCTCTTCGTCCACTTCAATGCCACTTGCCACAACGCCCGCTGCAACCACCGCCAACAATGGGACAAAACAATGCGCCCCAAATTGTGTTTCACATGCTCCTTATATACTTCCTCTTCCTCCAAATCCTCCAATCAGCGTTCGCCACGCCGAGGCTCTCACCTGTCGCTGGTTTCTGCTGATTTCGTTGCCCGGGGCAACCCGGAAGTGTCGGTGTTTGAATAAATCGGTCCGGGCGGAACCATTCTCCCAACTTTTGGTTCCGCCCCGATAGTCACTCGTGACATTTACGTACACATATCCTAAAAATAATCTTGCGTGACTGATACGCTGTAAAGCGGGTAAATTTAAAAGATGATTTTGAATGGAAGTCAATGACACCCTCTGCCGGTTGGGTATACCAAGATGGCGGCTCGAACTCTGCGCTGGCTTCACCTCACGCTGTTTATATAGAACACTGGTTCAGCCACATCCTTTACAATGTGATTACTTGTCAGGAACATGGTTAATGCTTTGCCCAAAAAAATTTACTCTGTTGAGCGAAGCACTATTTAGTGCCACCTAATTACTTTACTTTGCCCCCTTTTGATAACAGCATCTGTTAAATGTCTAAATGTAAATTCCAGCCATGTTTTATCACATGTTTGCTTCCACGAATGGACAGTATTTTTGATACATGTATTTTAAATACGTATTTCAAATACAAAATACTATTTTGTAATTTGTATATGATAGGGTTGATAAAACTCTGTTTATATTTTGTATCAAAATACTTTAGTGTTTTGTATTTTTGTATTTTTAAAAGAAGTCTACGACATCTAGTCTATGACATCATAAAAATGTAGCTCTGATTGGTGCCTACTTAGAAGTTTGCCCAGCCCCAGACCAGAAAACTGATCCATATGAAAGGTGGTGGTCAAGGTAAGAAACGTGCAAGCTGCCAGCTTTTCAAAAATATTTTGCATAATTTGCTATAATTTTTAACAGTTCACGTTAAGTTTTTGTGTTTGTTGTAGTAGCCTTGAATAAATATTTTAGGTGCTACTTTCAGCCTAAGTTGGTTGTGCAGGAAAAACAAAGCATTTCAGTGTTGTACAACAACGACAACAACTGGGATATTAATGTGAATTTGGACTGAACAGCATGTCTAAAACACTGTTTGTAAAATAAACAATTGTTCAATAAATTGTAATAATTTGACCCTTTTCTGTCATTTTTTTATACTAATGTTTTTCTGAAATTTTACATTTCATATAGTAAATTTACCATAAATTGCTAATGTTATTTAAATACAGTTTACTTTAGTATTTTTTTAACCATTCTATAATATAGTATTTGCTAGGGTAATTTTACTTCATTTCCTATAATACAGTTAACTGTAATACATTTACTATAGTATGGTTCAAAAACACTATAGTATTTAAACACTATAGTATATACTAGAGTAATTTTACTTCATTTTTTATAGTTAGATTGCTATAAATTACTATAGTACTTTTTATACAGTTTACTGTAGTACATTTACTATAGTATGGTTCAAAAACACTATATTTACTTACTAGAGTAATTTTACTAAATTTTTTCTATGATAATTTTACTATAATACACTATGTATTTTTTCATTTGGGAGAGCATAGCAGAGCTGCTTATAGCAGCAGCTGTGTATTGTAAAGCCTGTTTCAAACCATACGTCGTCGTGCATGTTAACGAATGACAACTGATTCATACTGCACGTTGCAGCAGAGCAGAAGAAGAGTGCATTTTTTCCAGTATGCATGTTAACAAATGAGTGCACTTACACCGGACGCAGCAAGCAGCTCGGTAGTGGTTTTGGCATTGAGTCTCAGCAGTAGGCTTAAAGCGCCAGTACAAGGTTGAAGGATAATTTGAAAAACTTTTTAGTTGACACAAAAAAGTATATATTGCAAATAATAAGCATGTACTTGTAGAGTAGTATGATTACATTCAACATATCCTCCAACCCATACGACTGTTTTGGTCGTTTGTTCATTCTTTCAAATACGACCAACAGAGGCGTTAACTAAATTAGCGCCTCTACCGGCCACAGGTGAAACTTTATGAAAGTAAATTTTGGGGTATCATTTTGCTGTTATGACATATATTTGGATATGATTTTCAGTTTAAACTGCCAGGATTCATTGTATTTTATTACACATTACACTATTCAGGCATTTAGAGCAAATAACGTACCCATTTATTTATTATATGATATAAAACACATCGTACAAAACAATCACAACTTTTTTCAAAAAGTACTTAAAGGTATAGCGGAAGATTTTCCCGAATTACTTAAAAGAACCGCCCCTTCACATTTTTTAAAAAATGCACACGCGCAACACTCTACCTCCTCTCGAGAGGGAACCCCTGTTAAACGCGTGCATGAGACAGAGAGAGCATGCAGGTAGTTCTTCTCTTCGCTCTGTTTACAAGTTGCTGTCGACATGTTTACTGTGTCTGTGCGGTTCGTAACTTGTGCCAAGGCTAGCATTGCTAATCATACCTTACATCAACTTTTACTAGCAATGATTTTAAATGGATTTCTCCAAATAGCATGATAAAATGTACCTTTCCATAGAGACTTCGCATGGGAAGCACAACCTGTCCTATTACCTCACGCCAGCGTGTAAAATAGTCTCCCATAAACACTCTGGTCTTGTTTCTTTCTTCATAGTCCTTTCTCTTCTTGTCATACAATTCATAGACACTTTTTTTCTTGCGACCCTCAGACATTTTGAAAAAAACACAGTGAGAACATGAGCTTCAATTAATGGTTGAAACCGTAGCACAACACACATATACACGTGAAAGTGCGCATGTGCAGAAAGCGAACCTAGGGACGAGCACGTACGACGGTTATACGTCAACATATCTTCAGAATGATTGACATCTGGGATGACCAATAATATAGATGATCTACCCGGAAAAAGAAAAACTTCCGCTATACCTTTAAAATATTCCAAGTGTACCGAGGCCAAACGATCCATTTAGATGAAGAAAAGACACAAAACTGATCACAATCCACCATAGATATCAAATCCTCTGTATAAATACTGCCGCCAGAAGAAGAAATTTTACGTCATCTTTGATTGTGAAATAGAATTTGCCTCTCTTGTGTCTCGTGACCGATTGCATCATTACGTTAACTATGAAACTGAAGCGCTATTGGATGTCGTGAGCGACTCCATCATGATCTATGTTCCGGTTTATATTTGAATGAGATCGGACTGTTTGTGTTGCATTCATGGATTTCTTCATATAAAGTGATCTTATGGCTTCAGTTCACAAGGTTTCCGACGCGAATGGTTTGTAATACTTTTATACTGCTGTTTTTTCTGGTCAATTTATGCAATAAATATTTATGTCCGATGTTTGCATGACTTAACCAGAGTCAATTGAATGGTGAAGCCATAGATCAAATAGTCCAAATGATGGAAGGTTTGTGAAGAAATGACATGCTCCCTTGTAAAATATTTTTTGGTATTTTCAAAATACAAAAATACAGTAGTTTATTTTGATACATGTTATGGATGCTGTATTTTGTAGTTTATTTTGATACACTTAAAACTAAGGTATTTGGTATTTTATTTTAAAATACATTTTGTTGCATCTTTGCCCAACCCTGCTTGCTTCTACCATTGTCGTTAGTGCTATCTGTTATTATTGATACAAAAATTGTGTCATAGCACAATCATTAACTCATATTTAAAGTAAGCAATGTTCAAAAACAAAAAAATTCCTAGCAGCACGTAAAACATGTCATTACTCTTAATACAACAGATTAAAGATTGTTAAAGAACTTACTTAAACAATCCCCACCAGACCATCCTGGCCGGCACTCTGCACAGTACTGCCCTTTCACAAAAAAGTCATCCCTTGGGCCCCAGGTGCCATTGTTACAGCGCTTGCAGTTTTCAAATATGCTGCAGCCTGAAGTGGATAGTAAAAAATAGAAAGAGGCACTAAAGAAAGTGAAGGAAATGGAGCTGAAAAAAATAAGTATTAAAAGCATTGCAATAAAAGCATATAAAGATACTCAATTTAAATACAGAAAGCATTACTAAAAGTATTTACAGACAAAAAAGTATACATAAAAGTGTAAATACAATTTTATATTCACACATAGCTTAACTAATGGTTAAGGTCTGTAGTCCAAAATTCCACTGACACATCAAGGCAACTCACCAATGAACTGATAAGATGCTCTATGATGTATTCATATGATATGGCCAAGATATGGATCTACTAACATTCAAATAATCAAATAATAGGTGGGGACGAACCATCAAGGCACCAGAGTCCTTTTCTGTAACACTTTTAATTAATCTTATCTTTGGTAAGAGTTTGTGATTGGCTTTCAGTTTGCCACCATATTTGATTTGTCACATAATTACAGTAAATAAATCTGTATAAATGGAATACATTATATTATGATTTTAACTAAACTAACCATAAGAATAAAGTATTAAAGGGGTTTACCCCCATCAAAAATATTTAAACAATGATTTATGTTAACATACGTACAGTTCACACTTCAACCACTACAATGTTCAAACCTACACCCTTGGCCACAACCCCACAAACCAAACCCCACCATCCTTACCAGGGTGTATTATGCAGGGATCACATTCATTTATGATGTTACGGCAGCATGGCACTGCATAACCAACCGGGGTCCCTTGAAGAGGACATTTACAGTGGATGACCTCATATTCACAGCATCCCCTGCACATTATGCTCCACTCTGGCCCCGGACAGTAGTTATACAAGAACCTGTAATCTATCAAACAACACGCATTATCATAGGAAATACATACTGTCTGCACAAGATGTTTATCAAAAGACAGTGACATCATGGATTGGTAATCAATCTACATTTAAGGCATTTGAGGTTCTAATATTACTAATAGCCAACCAGTTGCAGAAATCACAGACCAAATTCACTACAGAGTAGATCCCCAGACAGGGTTTAGATTAATCTAGGACTAAACCTTAGTTATATTAGGACATTTAAGAAATGTTTACAAATATACCTTACAAAAACTACTGGTGTGCATCTTGAGACAAAATAATGGCAATGATATACTGTATTTTAGGATATGTGAGTGCAAATTGTTTTAAAATTAAGACACCTCAAACATGCATTGTAGTCTGGGACTATTGTTAGGGACTATTATTCTCAAAACAATGTCTGCCATGGGTTCGTAGCATCTCTGTATGTTTCACGAGTTCACACTTACAAATAAGTTGGATAGATTAAATTAGTAAACGTATTTGGCGTGCTGTCCGATAGAGGGCTCTGAGCTCGGAAATGGGCCCGAACACAAAGTCCCCCCCCCCGGTTTAGAAAAAAAACCTGGGGCCTCATGTATAAAACTGTGCGTAGGATTCTTACTAAAAGTCTATGTACGCACAAAAGCCAAAAATGGCATACACCAAAAATTATGAAGACTTATAAAACAAAGCAATGTTCCCTTTATAAATCAGAGATCACCTGCAAGTGTGCGTACATGAATCATCCTAATATCCCACCCTGCAAGCCCATTCTCCCATCAAGTTTGTTTTTTTATAAATCACAACCTTTGCGTGGGAACTGGCATGCTTTATACATGAGGCCCCTGGTGAGTGAGAGGAGACGGGGTGGTGGAGCGATTCTGGAGACTGCAGAGGATCTTTGGAGAGTTAAACTGTGACTTATATATGGCTTGCCTTTGTGCTGATTGGGTAGATATGATGATTACTGATTGAGGACAGCTGGTGGTACTAGAGTATTTGTTGATTACTGATTATAGACAGCTGGAAGTACTTAAGTGGTTTATTTGACGTGCTCCTCCTGAACTACGTTAATAAAACATCATTTCACGAGTTCACACTTACAAATAAGTTGGATAGATTAAATTAGTAAACGTATTTGGCGTGCTGTCCGGGGGGAGAGGGCTCTGAGCTCGGAAATGGGCCCGAACGCAGAGTATCCCCCCAAAAAGCAAAATTAACTTATCCGGACAGCAGCCGGAAACTGTACCCCCCCAAAAATAGAAATGATGAGGCTGATGTTTGCTGTGTTTGCTATGCATCCGATGGGAGTTCAATACTCTCTGCGATTGGAACCGTCTGACGGAAGTTCAATACTCACTGTGATTGTACAGGAAAGCCTTGGTTGAAAATTATGTGGACGGTTTATATTTGGAGGACTTTTTTTGCGGCCTCAGATGGGAGTTCAATACTCCCTGAAATCTGAGTCATCTGACGGGAGTTCAATACTCACTGCGATCGGAAAGCCCCCGCTGATGATGGGGTGGATGAATTATATTGGGAGAGTCTTGCAGCATCCGACGGGAGTTCAATACTCACTGTGATCGGAACCCGTCTGACGGGAGTTCAATACTCGCTGCGATCGGACAAGTAAGCCCTCACTGATGATGGGGTGGGCGATTTATATCAGGAGGGCTTTGTGGCATCCGACGGGAGTTTAATACTCGCTGAGATCGGAACCCGTCCGACGGGAGTTCAATACTCGCTGCGATCGGACGGGTGAGACCCCATTTGTCGATGAGGTGGACGATTTGTATTGGAAAGGCTTTGCGGCATCCAACGGGAGTTCAATACTCACTGTGATCGGATGGGTAAGCCCTCCGTTGGCGATGAGGTGGACGATTTATTTGGAAGGGCTTTGCGGCATCCGACGGGAGTTCAATACTCACTGTGATCGGAACCCATCTGACGGGAGTTCAATAATCACTTCGATTGGGCGGGTAAGCCCTCCGTTGGCGATGAGGTGGACGATTTATTTGGGAGGGCTTTGCGGCATCCGACAGGAGTTCAATACTCACTGCGATCGGAACCCGTCCGACGGGAGTTCAATACTCGCTGCGATCAGACAGGTAAGCCCTTGCTGACAACGAGGTGGATGTTTGGTTATATTACATTTGGAGGACTTTGCGGCGTCTGATGGGACTTCAGTACTCACTGTGATCGGGCGAGTAAGCCCCCGCTGTCGATGAAGTGTACATTTGGTTATTTTAGATTTGAAGGGCTTTGCGGTGTCCAACGGGAGTTCGATACACGCTGTGATCGGACGGGTAAGTCCTCGCTGACAACGAGGTGGATGTTTGGTTATTTTAGATTGGGAGGGCTTTTGTGGCATCTGATGAGAGTTCAATACTCGCTGCGATCGTATGGGTAAACCACGCCGACAATCGAACGGGTTAGAGTTTTTGGTTTTGCTGATAATGGTTTGGTGCGCTTTTTTGATGTGGAAGTGGTTAGAGCAAGCATCACCACCGCAGCAGTGGAAAAACTGACCCTCCGTTGGAGCATAGGAAACATCACTGCGGCGGTGGAAAAATGAAACTTCTGCGGGAGCAGGAAAAACATAATTGTTGCAGCAATAGGAAAATTATTGAGTATATATACAATATAGCTGTCTGTGTGTAAATGTAGTTGCTTTAAGAATTCCTTGTACCTACGTCGATCAGACTTTTGAATTGACATTGGTTAATAATAATGATAATAATGATATTTATAAATTGTAAATGTTTTGTGCACTTGTATAGTTTGTATTGTACGGTATATTGTGTTATGTTTTATGGTCAGTGTATGTGTACTAGGGGTGAGCAGCCATGTCGGTATTTGTATTCGTAACGATCTAAAAATTGTTTGAATCTGAACACAGCAAAATCACCAGCGTCAAATCCACTCCACCGGCGCACACACGGGCACCCCCAGGTCTGGTGGCACTTGTATAAACACCAGCAGCATACATCCAAAACCAGTGACTCCACTGCGTATTTTTTGTTTTGAAAATAAAATGCAGGACTTGCTTTATGTTAAAAAGGGTTATTAAGAGATAAAGTTTTATAGATTTATAGATGTATCTGTTTCTCTGAAGATTATTAAGATAGATGAGGCAGTGCTGGGCAGAGAGTGAATGACAGCGCAGTCTTCTGGCTATAATGTGTTGCTTTCTTTTAAATTGCTCATGACTGTTTGAAACACAATTGGCCTCAAATTCGTGAGTTTACTGTAAAAGTACACTTTTTCGCGTCAATCCACGACCATTTAAAGCATAAACCATTCACTGTCACTTTAAATGAACGTGAGCAGTGCAGCAAAAATAGAGCCGACGGCGAAACGATAGCAGCACTGCTGCTTCAGCTACGCTCCTGCCACGCGATGTGTACATGCTTTAACTTGTTGACATGGGTGCAGGAAAAAACACGCTCCGCTTACGCGCTGCTCACGCTTGCGGTGTGAAACCGGTGGAAGACTCTTGCTAATACCCGTTTCTGATCACACAGTAGCCTTTACATAGTGATATTGTTGTTAGCAGTAAAGTTAGAAAAGTAACGTTAGATAGACAATGACATATAAGTTGGCTGTTCTCAAAATAAAACAACTGTTAGCTACCGAGTTACGTTACCACGCAAGCCTGTTGCTGTAAAGTTATTCGATGGTCGAGATAACCGCAGATATACTTGCGAGATGTACATTATTAATTAAATAATATTTATGCTTGCTACAGGTAAATACCATTGCATTTTATCTGTAAAACTGTAAAATATAGTAATATGCAATTTATCATTGCATATTACTGTATTGCATATAATTTTTATAACTTTAGTTACTTTGAATATTCATATTCAGACTTTATTGATCCGGTGGTGAAATTCAAAAACTACCTGCAAAGTCAAACTTCCGCTGTTATTTTGGTGAAAGAAATGCAAAAGTATTGTTCTGCATTTACTCACAGGTTTCCGGAAGAAGATGCAGAAGAAGGGGAAAAAAGAACAATGAAATCCTCCTTGCATGGACCAGGTCAGTGTTGGTTTGTAATGTGTTTTAATGATCATGTTTTAATTTGTTATATCCCTTCTTTCTTTCTCTTTATATAATTGCACACAGGGCCGCTGGAAGTCCTTCACAGCGTACTTTTGAAATACCTCCCCAATGTTAGTTCCTGCACTACAATGGTACCACACTGCCCATAGCTGTACATATCTTATCTATATGGTTCTTGCTGAATATGAATATTTATTGTGTTTTCTTATAATATATTCTGTTTATACACTGCATAAATCAATATTATTTATAGTACTATTAGGTTACTGCTACTACATCGCACATATCTGTACATGTTGTTCATACATGCTTCATATTACATATCCATATTTATTCTGCTCTTACAAGGTAACAGCTAATAAACTGCACACATTTATATTTTGTTTATATTACTCTAAACCACCTTCTGTACACAAACAGTATACTACTGTCTACAATGCACTATACTTTTTGCAGTTCTGGTTGGACACAAATTACACTGTTTTTTTTTTGTACTTGTACTCTGCAAAATGACAGTAAAGCTGAATCTAATCTAATTTCCTACCCTATTACAGGAGAAGCACGGTTCAACCAAATGTTCTGCAAGAGATCCAAGCAGTGAGTCTTGAAGAAAATCTTCATACCACACACCACACAGTTTGTAGACAAACTCATCCAGGAGGCCATTGACAAGACTCAATCCAAACATTGTGTTCAAGGTGCCAACCTCCTCACTTGCCCTGCCACAGCCTGCGCTGCCACCCAACATTGCACCAGTGCCTAAACCATCAAAGGAGGCTCCCACGACTTCTTTCAAAAGTCACTTCTGAGACTGACACTTTCTAATAATAATAATAATCACCTCTTCCCCGAGTCCTATTGCTGTATCTAATCAGATTCTGCCACCACTCTTTATATTTATATTATTATATACTGTGTCTATATACACACATATAATAATTATTATTATTTTTTTGCTTTGTTTTTATTTTGTGCAGGACATTTATAGATGTAAATTATGTCCTTGTTTATTTTAATGTGTGCTTTTCACTGGTGGCACAATATTTTTCCTTTGTGAATAATAAAATAAAAAAAATACCGTTTTCCTCAGCTTTCAAATGCATGTTCAACAAGTGTTGGCTTCATCCTTAAATAGGGGCCCCCTGATTCACACCTGTTTCTTCACAAAATTGATGACCTCAGTGATTGAATGCCACACTGCTATTTTTTTTAACACACCCCTTTCAACTAATTCAACTAATTGCCTAATTGCACAGCCTTAAGAGCGTGCATATCATGAATGCTGGGTCTTATTTGTTTTCTGAGAATCTACTGAACCTACTGGTAACTTGTTTGCCACGTAGCAATAAAAAAATATACTAAAAACCTTGATTATTCTGGTTAGTCACATTGTACTGCTATTACTTTGAACAATACTGTATAATAGGTATGTTTGATCAATTAAGTATGCTAAAAAAAAAATTCTTAATTGCGTAAAACTGTTATAGTAAAAAGCTTTAGTGTACAGATGGTTATTTTGGGAATTATGCGCTTAACCAGAGTTGTATGCACATTCCGGGTGCAGAATTGATGCGCCTAAATCATCCTGTATACTACGCTTATGGGCTTTCTGAGGCAGAATTGATGCCCTTGAATCATTCTCTCATGAGAATCCTCGCACCGCTATGGAAAGTTCATAACTGTTACAACACAAAGAGAATAGATGCATCGTGTGCTTAGCACAAAGTGAATTGCATCCATCCAACGGCTTACTGAGACTTTATAAAATCAGATCTTTAAAATAGCCTACAGTTATCTTGTTTGTGTGTGCGTGTGTGTGAAAGACCGGCTTCATCCGTCCGCTTCACCAGTGGATTAACCCAGTTTGCGAGTAAGTTACAATGTTACTGTGATCTTAAATATCTAAGATTTTGAATATAGTGCATAAAACGTTTATGGTGCTTTTATAATATGTTGTCCTTTTAGTAGCTTAAAGCTTATCAGTAACAACCACACTAATGCACATATCGGAATTGAATCAGTCTTGTTGTTGATCGTCGATCTGATGTCCGATTTAGCCAAAAAGCCCGGATCGGCCACGATACCAATCCAGTATATTGGATCGAGACATCCCTATGGGAGATCACCAAAGACAATGTTAAAGGTTGTGTAAAATGGCAAAAACAATCTCAGACTTATAGTAGATTAGTGTTACTTCACGGCTGGATGTCAAAGTGGTACCCACAGCATAACATAGGGTTTATAGACAATTGAAAGAATGTCTGGAGGAGACGTGACCTGCTAAAGAAAGATGGCCTCCATCCATCCCGGGGAGGAAGTGCTATACTCTCTAGAAATCTGACAAATAGTCTTACTTGTGATAATGTCTGACTATCCAGGGTCCAGGTCAGAAAACAGACAGATCGGCTTACCCGTCCATCTGTTAGCTGCCTTGACATGTCAAGAACACACATATCTCAGCACAGAGTTTGTATTACCAGAGTATTAACACATTTCGACTGTGTCTGTATCTTGAACAAACAAATACAGAGCACCGTTTACCTCGTCTCGCACAAATCTTCTTAATATAAAAATAGGAAACAATACATCAGCAGATGAAACTCAAATGTTAAAATTCAGCATTCTTAACATCGCTTACCAATAAGGAACCTATTATCAATGAAATCATTACAGACCAAAACTTAGATGTGCTCTGCTTAACAGAAACCTGGCTTAAAACAGATTATGTAAACAGATTACATTAGTTTCAATGGATCCACCCCACAAGGCTATTATTATAAGCAAGAAGCTTGCTTAAAGGGGAGAGGGGGTGGTGTAGCTACAATCTAGGGCTACACAATTCATGCTAAAATGAGAATCACGATTTTTCTCCATGGGAATTGAGATCCCGATTCTCTCACCCGATTCTCTTTTTTTTTACAAAAACATTTATTATACACTTAACTTAAAAAAATGTGCTACAGGACTTTCAGTTATAATAACATGTCTTAAAAGTCTTTTATCTTATTTTAGACCCCTTAAAATTTGACTAATTTAAAATTTGTTAGCTGTTAAATAGCACCTGTGCTTTTTGTAAACTGGCCAACCTTAAAACTGTAAAAACACTAAACCTTTTAAAGAAAATGATCAACATTTTGAGGCATCACAGAGAAATGCAGACATGTTGCAATGCTCCCCTCGTGCTAAAATCCCTTTCAAATTGGGAACTTGTGGCGGTGACACAGAGGTCGTTTCTCACTCTGAAGGCTGCAGCCTCTGGAGGTCACATTTCTAATCTGAGCATCATAAAGACTGTCTAATTTCAGAATATTAACAATTAACGTTATAAAGTTGACTACTATTTTTAATTGATCATAAATTGTTGTAGTATGTTTATGACTTGCAAATGTAATGCTCCCTTAACTCTAATGAACCAGAATTGATGACGTATGCAGCCTGCATATGCGACCTCCGGAGGCTGCATCCTTCCAATTTAGAAACATCCGGAGATAACGAATTTACTTCTTTCGGAACCAATGTTTGTTGCATTGTCACTTTCTCCGTCGCCACCAGGATTTTTTACAAAGACGCTTGTTTATCCTCGCTTTTTTGTGAAAATTGCCCAAATCAACCAAGTAAACGACTGTGTTTATGTCTGCCGCTTTGTTATACGTCAGACGAGTAACAGCGGAATGCCGCAAATGAGATAAGAGAGGAGAGAAACGTTAGGGTCTGATTGGTGAATGAATAGGGTTTGGTTATACCCTGTATGAGTGTGTGTTAGCAAGTTTGATTGATATTATAGCATCTTAGATTGTAATGTAAATAAGTGAACACGTGAATGCAGCATCTGAATACAGGGAAATACTGTATATGCAAGTGAATTACCGTCATTTTTAATTTAAAGAAATTGCAGAATTCCTGTCTGAGCTAGTAGCCACTGTAGATAAAGCTCTTATAATTGGTTTGATATCCACGTTGATAGCCCAAAAGATGCATTAGGAATAGCGTTTATGGTATTAGACAAAACATGACAGGGTCCACACATACTTGTAAACATAGATTAGACTTAATTCTGTCACTTGGGCCCAATATTAATGACATAGAAATATCACCTGAGAAAGCGAAGCTGTTTCAGACCATTGCCTTGTCTCGTACACCATACTTCTAGATAGGATCGCTCAGTCAACAACATGCTACCGTTTAGGCAGAACAATAATTTCCACTACTAAAGATAGCTTTATTAGTACTCTCCCAGCCCTGTCCCAAATGAAACATGTAGCAGATAACCCTGAAGATCTGGATATTGTAATAAAAATAAAGAACGTTTGTTCTAGCACGCTGGAAGCCGTTGCTCCCATTAGCTCAAAGAGAATCAAAGAAAAAACGCCAGCACCATGGTATAACCATCATACCGCAGCCCTTAAAAAGGTAGCTAGAAAAATGGAATTAAATTGGAGAACCCCAAGCTAGAGTTATGGCGTGCAGTATGGAAAGAGAGCGTTCAACACTACAGACAGGCTATAAAAAACTCAGCAAGCTTATTGAAGAAAATCATAATAACCTTGTTTCCTCTTTAGCACAGTTGCAAAATTGACTAGAAACAAAAACAAACAGAAACTAGGGATGCACGATCTTGATTTTTCAGGGCCAGTTTTCATATACATAAACAAGATTTGGTATTAATTAGGCTAAACTTGGTTTTGGCTATTGAAAACAATAACTGTAACCATCTGAAATTAACAGCAGTAACTGTGCAGTAGGCTACATTCAATACAAACATAAGTGCTTAAATGAGACAGTAGCCGTTTCTCAATGTCAAGGATACTTCCTTAGCAGGACTAGTCCTAAGTCACTTCCTTCAGAGGCTAGGTGAGGCTCCTTTTAAGCATTCGGAGAACACGTTAAATGGAATAGGCTAGCAAGTGCACGTCATTACGTCATTGCGTGATTGAAAGGTGTGCTTTCGGTGCAGCGCACATAGGATTGTGGGTGATTTCAGCGCGTGAAGGATACAAATATGCATCCTTTCCTGTATATGGGATATTTCTCGAACGAAGGACTCAATCCTTGGCTGAGATTTCGAGGATCCTCAACATTGGAACAGTCCTTCGGCGGACGTCGATGACGTAGCATCCTCGAAATTCTAGCTTCCAAGGATCCTTCCTTGACATTGAGAAATGGCTCATGACATGGATGGTTGAGTTAGGGTTAAAGGTCTTGCCTGTTTTGCATTATCAACAAACGTTGATATTCATTGTGTTCTATCAAGGTGATGAACTTAAATGTCTGACCAAGTTTGTTGGGCCGAATGCAGGGCTCTCAAGTTTTATTTAAAAGTTTTGAGTGAGATAACATCTATTAGGGGAGGCGCCTGCTTCCCTGCACCTCGTCCATTAATTGTGTATAGCAGGAAAAGTTATCAGTCTCTTAGAAATACAAGGTATGAGTGTGTGAACTGACTGAAATGCGTGTATCTCACAGTGAATGAGTGAGACTTGAGAGCCTGTACTGAGAATGTACTGTTGTTTCTCTGCGATTAACTTGTCCTTTGCAGACATTGCAGATTGCAATCTTAACGTCCTGCGCACAGATTTCGAAATACTTTCACACAAAAGACATCGGTTCCGATTTATGGCCGGTCAACGGGTGCATCCCTAACAGAAACTCCAACATGATAGTCATGACTTCATTAACTTTTTTCCTAAAAAACTATGGTTGTTAGGGAAAACATCGAAGCTATGCAAACAGCCACCATTTTAACCAATAGTACAGTTTATACTAGAACATCTTCAGTCATTTAAAGCTACTACAATAGAAGAGCTCTCAAAATTAATAAAATCATCGAAATCATCATTATGTATATTAGACCCCATTCTCACAAAATTACTAAAAGAGGTATTCCCTATAGCAGGGCTATTCAAATCTTACCCTGGAAGGCCGGAGCACTGCATAGTTTAGCTCCAACCCTAATCAAACACACCTGAGCAAGCTTCATGAATCATGATCACTAGAAAATCACAGGTGGTTAAGTTTGATTAGGGTTCGAGCTAAACTATGCAGTGCTCCGGCTCTCCAGGGTAAGATTTGAATAGCCCTGCCCTATAGTGTCAGACCTAGTACTAAATATCTTCAACTCATCGCTATAACTAGGATACGTTCCAACAGCTTTCAAACTGGCAGTTATTAGACTGCTCATTAAAACAACGCACCTTGACCAGGGAGAGCTACTTAATAATTTTAGACTAATCTCAAATCTCCCTTTTCTTTCTAAAATGTTAGAAAACGTAGTGGCAAGCCAGCTATGCACATTTCTAGTGAATAATAGTACATATGAAAAGTTCCAATCAGGATTCAGGCCCCACCATAGCATAGAGACATCGCTGCTTAGAGTCACAAATGACCTCCTTTTAACATCCGATCGTAGGAAAATCTTAATTCTTATATTACTAGACCTTAGTGCAGCCTTTGACACAATAGATCACATAATCTTACTCGATAGACTAGAAAACTGTTGCAATCAGTGGTCAGGTGTTAGCATGGTTTAGATCATATCTAACCAACCGCTATCTTTTTGTTTATGTAAATGAGGAGGAGTCATATCAAGCCCCGGTTAAATACGGCGTACCACAGGGATCAGTTCTAGGTCCTACAATAGACTATTGTAACTCGTTACTTGGGGGATGTCACGCAAATCAGGTAAATAAGCTTCAGCTGGTTTAAGACCCCGCTGCAAGAGTGCTTACTTCATCTAAGAAGTATTACCACATAAGCCTAATTTTGCTATCTTTACACTGGTTACCAGTTAAATATCGCATACATTTTGAAATATTGCTAATCACCTATAAAGCCTTAAATGGCCTAGCACCTTCGTATCTTAGAGAATTACTATCAGGAAAGAATCCATCAGGTACACTTCGGTCGCAAAATTCTGGTTACTCAGCATCATCTATGCTGAGCGTAGCTGCGTCTGGTCGTAGTTTCAGATGGTGCAACAGGTGTAAATATTTTTCACAATGTCGGACGTACAACCGGCACCTGGTTATTTGCGCATGATTAAACATGAGTCTTTATGGCGAGAAAACAAAGCTTTTTGCATTTTTTTTTGAAGTGAGGATTGGGGTGCGCCAACCAGGTTGGGACATAGAAGGGGGTGCGCAGGAAAAAAATTCGGGAACCCCTGCCCTATAGAGTATCAAAAGTATCTAAAGGTGGTCGATCCTTTTCCTACATAGCCTCTTATTGATTTATTGCATTTTGTGGAAAAAATAATACGTTTTAATAATAATTCTTTAAAAATCAAATTATGGATTCAAATTATTTATGTTTTTATAACCTAAAGATGCTATGAGAAAGTTTGTAACTAAAAATAGTGGTTTTCATCTCGTCACTTTCTAGGTATAGAAAACGTTTATACCGAAATTAGTCAAAACCCCTGGGGAGTCAGCTGACATTGGCTTAACTTAGCACTGTAGTGAGAACGATGAAGCGGCTGAATCCATTTGCAGATGTTTAATAAAACCAATGGAAGCACACAAATCCAATTCTCAAGGTAAAGGGGTTGTCAGTAAACAGGCAGTCAATCAAATAACAATAGGCAGTCCAATCCAGGCAAACAATACAAAAGGGTAATCCAAAAGACAGGCTATAGTCACAACAGGTAAACAGAATGCAATGTAATAACGTTTGGTAAGGCAGGTAAACTGACAATACTTTGCAGTGAAGTGATGGCGTGAGCATGCTTTATAGCGCTCCGCTAGAACTCCGGCGAGGGCTCCTTCTGCTGGCTTGGCGTTACAAGCACCCTCTTCTATATGTTACATTATTACTAGCTCACTAGTATGGTTTAATCTTAGCCGCTGTATTCTGCTGCTTATGTTATCCATCGTTTTTTCTGTGTTTTCTCGTGCATCTATTAATGTAAAGCTGCTTTGAAACAATTGTGAAAAGCACTATATAAATAAAATTGAATTGAAAAAATTTTATGATAAGGACGCACTTCCTGGTGCTTTCTAAACTCGCTCTGTGAGTTATTCCTGCTCCACCAGTCAAGCTGCTGGGTTGGGTGCTAAGGGAGGGTGACACGTCGCCTCCACTTTCAGGTTGTGGTGTGTGTCTAATTGGTTAATGCATATTCACGATGTGTACCGCATGTTGGCAGTATTTTTCAATTCAATTTTGTTTAATTGTTTCAAAGCAGCTTCACATTAATAGATGCAGGAGAAAACACAGAGGAGTACTGCTGTGTTACTGCTAATGTTGAGATATGGAGCTGTATTCGCTTCATCCTTGTTCCTTTCACACTAGCTATCCTAGTGTGCATCTTATGCTACACCAACAGATGCCGAACGCAAGTATGCTTGCTTTGGTCATTTGTTGCATTGTGCTTATCTGCTGCCCTGTGTAGTGCAGCAATAACATCTATATGCTGGCTGTGTCTGTATGTACTCTGTCCAGGGTCGCAACGAGTTTCTGATTGGGTCCCTAGAGGCTCTGGCATTCAATCTTTTTCATGCTGGCTTACACAGACTGGGCTAAGACTGTACTATGTGCTACTGCTAAGCGTTGCGGCGCATAGGTTTGAGTAAGCTCCACTGGGGCTGCTCTTCACTGTTCTCACGCGTGGTTCTAGCGTCAGCTACGTCGAGAGATCGTTCCCTGAGAAATGGGAACGAGACATTGCATAAACTGCCGTGTCACTGCTCAGATCAGCTTTTGTTATTCAGTTAAAAGAATCTGAGAATATGCCTTAAAGAAGGTCATTATGTAGCGGCGAAAGCCACGCCTCTATACGTCGTCATGGTAGGGATTGATCAGTTCACTGGCATTGTTCTATAAAAAACTTCAGAAAATCGAAAGGGGGAGGATCTCCCATAGCCTCATTTACTTACGCATTGTCTTGTTCCCGTTTCTCAGGGAACCAAGGTTACGATAGTAACCGAGATTTCATTTGGTATCAAAACCTAAAGTTGGTAAAATTTCACCATCTGATGGATTTTTCCAGATCACATCACATGTGTTATATAAAGACATATATATTTTTTGTGTAAAATTAAAAATTTGCAACTTTTCTGTGTCTTGGCAGGGCTTTCTTTCTAAACATACATTCTTAACCTCTGTTTGTGAATGTACTGTCTTTGGTAGGCTTTTGCAGTCTTAAAGGCAGGATAGGCAGGAATTATCTAAAAAAACTTTTTTACAAATATGTTTAAACTGTCTTTATATATCAATACATAAGTAAAATGTAAGTACTCTGAAAAAGAGAGTATAAAAATCGAGTGTCTGTAGACCTCTCACCACTGTTTTAAACACAGCTCATTTTTCCATTCACTCCGCCCCTCCCTTCTGGGTTTCTTCTAAAGCCACGCCCCCAAAACTAGGGTTGGGTATCGTTTGAATTTGAACGATTCCGATTCCAATTCCGATTCCTTGTTTCGATTCCGGTTCCTATCGATTCTCGATTCCGATTCTTTTAAGAGGCAGGGTCAAAAATGTTTAGGATATTTTAAATGAGCTAGCTAACCAATGGTCTTTCTGAAGGAAATAGTCTGACCTTCTCCATCAATTTTAATTTTATAAACTTTTGACTTTTTATGAACTTTACTATTAATCTCTCACATGGCTGTTTTCAACCATATAAATATCAAATCTATGAACTTGAATATAAATATTATAAATTATGAATATATTTTTAAGGGGGTACACTTTCCTCAAGAGAGCTTTATTTTTAAAAACCTCATGAAAACACATGAGTGTATGATGCTACTGCAGGTACTTGAACATGTTACCGTGCTCCCACTGATGGGCTAACTAACATTCGCACTCTTAGCTCATAAATTGTCTATGAAAAAATACATGGGCTAATTTGTTAGCTCAATGTTGGTGCAAGGCATTCTTTTCAGGGCCCGCAAAATCGCTAGCCCGAAGTCCCGGGGCTATTGCGAATTCCTGTCGGGTTATCAAAATGCATCTTCGCTCTGCCCGTGCGGGCTATCAAAGGAAAAATATTTTAATGTTTTTGCATTCTCTCAGATTTTGTTAGGTAGTATGTCATTACTATCCTCACGTAACAAGAAGTGAAACTGAAAGCATAATTAAACCCATTATTCCTTTCGTGTTCACGTCTGAGATGCGCGCTCCTGGGTCCTGGGTCCGCTCTTCACAAATACGCGCTTGTTCTTGTGCTCAGCAAAAAGCGCGAACTCAAGTAATTTAAAAATAATAAGTCCTTTTGTTTTCAGAGACTAACATTGTTTTAGCGTTTCTTTTTCTACCAGGGATTTCGAAATTTAGCGAGCCCTCATTGTATAGATATTGTTTTACTTACTTGATACGGACTGCAGTGCAGTCACTGCAGTGCCAAGCTGGGGGTCATAAACAGAGGAAGAGGCAGCAGAGGATGGTCGGCGCAGCGCGTCAAAGACGGGGCACACATTTATTTCTACTCAATGAACGAGGTGCTTTATTACGTTCGACGTGCACCCTCCTATGCACGAAACAGACGCTTCTTCATTGGTGTTCAGCGGTTTCTTTATCCGGTCGGCGGACTGTGAATCGAAACTAGGAATCGAATTTTAAACTTTTGAACGATTCTTGGAAAATCGCAAGCTAGTCCCGGTTCCAATCGATTCTCGATTCTCGATTCCCAAGCCTACCCAAAACACATGAACGCGCGACACCGACAGCTTTGCTGGGAGAAGGATTTACCTCAGACGAGCGGAGAGGAAGGAGCGCGGTGCATGTACAGATGTGGCCTTTAAAAATGCGCGTTTTCTCCCGCGGCATTCGCCAAATCGTCTCGCGGAGTCTCGCAGAATTCTGCAAGTGTTTTCGGGGGGGCTACTTTGCCTTTTCCCTTAATGTTTTTCGCTTCACAGAAAATCCACCAGGTGGCGCATAAAAAACTAAATTTTTATATGCGTTGTCATTGCGGTTGTTTCCAGAAGTTAATAAGGGCATTGCCGAATATTTAACATCGCTATTAAAACAGCAAAGTGACGTCAACCCCTTCTTGCCAGCATAACAGCGCATACAACTAATAAGATGACTGTATGTATAATGCATTTATACTAAGTGCAACTGAGAATTTAGTGTGAGCCTATACACGTAACTCTATTTACAATTAATATCTTAATTATTTGTGTCGTTGAATTTTGACATCGTTTCATTGTTTGTTCATAATATTTATAATTATGTCAGTTTTTCTAAAAGTATCAATATTTTAAAGAGATTAATGTGGTATAAAAATACATGTTTTAAAGTTAAAAGTGTTGTAAAAATATATTAGTATTCTTATATATTAAGAACAATAATATGACACATGTATATTGCGCTAAAATGCTTTACATATGGAAAGAGGAATTCTTCTCAACCACCACCAATAAAGTTTAAAAATTATTCTTTAGAAAAACAGTGTTTAAACCCACGCAGAGCGAACAAGAAAACATAGGCCTATGCATACTGTACAGTTGGCATATGATATCTTTGTTTAGTTTTACATATTTATATTTATAATACCTTTAATAATACCTTTTTTGCGCATATAGGCAGTCTTGTGATTTTTTTAAATCCTTTCAGCCGTAATTCATATCTGTAAAAATATCCAGTGGCTTTGTAAATATCACTAAAATAATGGATTAAAATAACTTTATAAAATCTCAATGTCACTTTTGTATTTTTTAGTTGGTCAAACCAAAATAAATGACTAGAAATAGAACAGACATTTTTATTTAAAATTTACTTTATATGTAGGCTATACTACATCTAATAAATTAGCAAACAGAGAAACTGCGCCTTTTAAAACACCCGCGAACGAAGTGTTGAGTTTATGAATATTTACACTTACAATATGTACTTTGTGAAATGTGTGTGCAAAATAATCAATTTAATAACATGTGGCTTTATAGACAAACACGCAGCGTCTCCTTCCAGATATCTTATCTCAGACATTCGCATTCAACACTTTTCAAAACTTATTTATATAAAAAGTGTATTAATTAACTTAATAAAATCTCCTAATGTCACTTATGTATTTTTTATTTGATCAAACCAAAATAAATGATTAGAAATAGAACAGACATTTTAATTTAAAATGTACATTATATTATAAGCGTATGCTACATCTAATAAAATAGCGAACAGAGAAACTGCGCCTTTTACGGACGGAAAACACCTCCGAAGTGTTGAGTTTATGAATATTTACAACTACAATTTATACTTTGTGAAATGTGTGAGTAAAATAATAAATTTAATAACATGTGGCTATATAGACAAACACGCCGCGTCTCCTTCCAGATATCTTATCTCAGACATTCGCATTCAACAGTTTTCAAAACTTTATATAATCTAATTTATAAATTAAAAAAACAAAGTTTTAAGTTAAGACAATATTAAATATGTTTATCTTTATTGAAAGAAAAATGTAGAAAATGTTATTATGGGTATAGTTGATGCAAATAAAGTGTACAGTATACAAAAAAAATGCAAACAAATTATTTCTAAAAGTAGTAATATTTTAAAGAGATAAAGGTGGTATAAAGAAAGACATGAGAAAAGTTGAGGTATGCAAAAGAGTTCAGATATTGTTAATTCAAATGGGTTTATACACCTTTCAGCTTTGTTTGAATTGACAAGCATTTTATTCGGCACTGTCAAAACATTTTGTGATTGATTTACTGATTTATTACAGAAACTTGTAGTCAGAAGCAAAGCTATTGTACTAAGCATCTTTATATGTATGTTTTAAAGTTAAAAGTGTTGTAAAAATATATGATTATTCTCTTATATTAAGAATAACAATATGATACATTTATATTGCGCTAAAATGCAATATAAATTATTCTGCAAAATATTATTCTCAACCACCACCAATAAAGTTTTAACATTATTCTTTAGAAAAAAAACGGCGTTTAAACCAGTGGAGAGAACAAAAAACCATATGTTTATATGCTCATTCGGCATATCATATGATCTTTTTTATGTAGTTTTACAGTTTTAAAAGTGGCAAAAAAGTTCTTAAAATCCTGGATACTGGATTCAGTTCACCTATTAAGAAATATGAGAAGCGATGATTTGTGATTGATTGGGGATAATAGAATGACTGCCACACTCAAAATACACCAAACCAAATGAGCACTTTATATTAAACTAAAGCAACACACAATGTGCAAGTCATGACCATATAACTTCATTTTGTATATAAATATATTATTGTTAATAGACGTCAAATATCAATTGATTTTTTATATTTTTATTAAAAACTGTCACAGCAAATGTCACGCTGGCTTCTACTACTTACAAACATGCACACGTGGGTGAGGGTTAATGAATCTGCCGTTTTCTGAGGGTATCTGCGTGCGTGGGTTCCGGGCAGGTATTAACGAACATTCGTTATTCATTTACGTGCGTTTCCCAAAAATGCACGTTAAACGATCGCTCGCAGCTGGGTTTTAATTGCTTTTGGGAAACCGGGCCCAGACCTTGACGCTTTGTGTGTTCGACTGTAAATGGTGCGGCGCTGACTGGTCGGCGTATGACATCAGAGTACCGCGAGAGCAAAGGTAAAGTCGGACCATTTGTAACATTTCGACTTGCTCTCGCGGTACTTTGATGTCTTCAGTGCCGAACTGTCTGCGCAGCGCCACATAGAAACGCCCTTTGACTCTTTACAGCAGAGTACCAGCAACATGAAAAGTGGTGGCACGCAAAAGAAAGTGAAGGTACGCAGTATGCTAAAATATAAAGTGTCTGTACTGCGAGCACTGGTTTAGTTATTTACATCGTGTGTTGCTCTTTCACCATTGTGCACCCGCGCACTCGCTCTGTAGTTTGTAGCTCGCGCTCCGGCTTCTGTAAACAAGGGCCGTTTCTTAATACCAAGTAGGGGAGAGTGGGGCAAAATAAGCCAGTGTGTAAGTTGACCCACCCCCTTTATCTACACTGAAAAAACGAACTTTTTGGTGTAGTAATATTTATTAGATTAACTCTCATAATTTCTACATAATAATAATAACATTTATTGAGAACTAGATTTTCCTAAGTAAAATGATAATAAATACACAATTAATGCATGTAAAAAAATGAACTGTGTGGGAATAGTAAGTCTTATTAGATATTATAAGTAAAATTTACTTACATTTATTTGCACATGTTGTAAGGAATACCCACAATTCTTTGCGCCTGAATATTTTTATTTTTTAAGCTTTATCACAGAATAAGAACTGGGGCCGTATTCACAAAGAATTTTATCTTACCACTAAGAGTACTCTTAAATCGCACTAAAAGATTTTAGCTAGGAGTTTTCTCTTAAAAGTTATTCACAACGCCTTTCAGACCTACTTTTAGTAAGGAAAAAGTATAACTCCTAAACTAAGAGTGAGTCTCCGTTGCTACGGATGATGTCAGTTCTCATGCACGAGCTGCCTCGCAATGACCACGGTGATTGGCTGTTAGATGACAGGCTGTCATGCGGAACATAACACAGACGCACCAAATCATGGAATTACAACATTAAAATATGTAGGCTATGTGTCCTACACAAAATAAGAATAGTAATGCCATCGAAATATATAAAAGAAAAGTCGTGAATGAAATTAAATTAAATCAAGGTAGCTAATACCCAAATGAAAACCGCCAATTGCCTCATAATAAAAAATGACATTGCATTAACACTTGCTTGATTAATTTACATCATGTTAGCCTAAATAGACTACTTAAAGCAAGGAAATGTTGCCCATATTGAAGAAGCCTAATGTAATAAATAAATGACGGTGGATTATGAACTCGCCAAAACGGAAAAGAAAGCCCAACTAGATGCAGGATCAGCTACTGTTGCTGCTGTCCCAGTTAGTGCTGGAAAAAGAAACATAATAAAAGGGAAATTCAACACTGAGATATCAAGCAAAACTAAGCGTGAGACGTGGGAGACAGTGATGCACGGATATGTACAACAAAACAACCGGCACCCGACCAACGTTTTCAACTAACCCGCTCGCAACTCAGACCGCAAAATATATATATATATATATATATATATATATATATATATATATATATATATATATATATATATATATATATATATATATATATATATATTTATTTTTTTTTCAAACGACCCGACCGACCGCGACCCAAATATTATTAAAAATTATTTTTGGATGACTCGTAACCGCAGGCAAACGCTCATTTCGGATAAACCCGCGCATGGGGAGAGGATTTGTTTGCAGATCAATGCAGCATTCCCGCTTATGTCGCGGACTCGGACGTCTGTGAGAGGCGGTGGTATGCATTACAATCGCAGTCAAGGGTTGAGATTGCAGCCTTTAAACGGGCAAGCATGGCAACAGGTTGGTGTACAATATTAAATATAAAATATCATAATAATATTATTGTTTCATGTAATTCTAAAAACTTCCTGCTTGTCATGAATGTAATGAATTGTAAAAAACAAATGTCATAAACAATATGCTTACATTAAAGTGTGCTTTTAAGTCTTGGCAATGCTTTTGAGTTGGTGAAACTGTCCGTGTTAAGGAGGATATAGCACCTAAGCCATTTAGGATTCTTTGTGAATAGGTCTTAGTGAGTTAGGAGTCCTCTCGACTTCTTTTAAGCTGTCCCAGACTTAGGTGCTACTTTTAGGGCTAAAATGCTTCGTGAATTACTTTTAGTGAAAAAAATTAGAAGTCCTAAAGTTAAGAGTGACACGCCCATTATTTTTAGGAGTTGCTCCTAAATTCACCAGTTAAGAGCTACTTTTAGCCTTAAAATTCTTTGTGAATACGGCCCCTGATCAGAACTTTAACTACTTAAATATTTGTTAGCAAAATGTCATAAAGGTTTAAGCTCTTATATTATTGATGTTGTTTTGTTGTAAATAATAATTTTGTGAAGTCACCGTTTAGGTGATCAGTGTTTCTTTACATGAACCCTGTTCAGAACATTGTATTGTAATTTTCTCCACAGTGCTGATAATGCATGTCAGAAACACAGTTTGTGTGCGTTTCTGTTCCGAATCAAGTTTATTCAATGACTGACTTGTTGTCAGTCATGAATTTTGTGTTATAATGCAATTTATAACACTAAAAATAACTAGGTCCACAGGAATATGTTAAAGAAAATAACAAACAGAAAATACGATTTATTTAATAATATTAGGACAGCAATGCTTCAATTTAAAAAAAAACCTAATAGACTTTACCTAAACGATTAAAATAAATCTAACTTCTAAATAAAATAATTAAGTAACATTTAATTAATTATTTAACATATGTTTTATCATGCAATTTTAAGTAAATTTTATTTGATTTTAGTAGGTAAGTTTTACTTATAAAAAAGCAGTAAATTTTACTTTAAAAAAAGTTCGTGCAAATTGTTACGAGGATTTTTTTAAGTAAATTTTACAAGTTGTTTTTTTCAGTGTAGGCAACCATACAGATTTGTAGCCGTATGACCACAAATACAGGTATCAATCATAATTTCTATTTGGCTATGTTAAAGAGAAGGACAAACAAGAGTTTTTATTCTATCAAAGTAAAATTTATACATACCAGGTTGTTATGTCAAAGTAGATTTATTCAGGTCTAAATATTTATACCATAAATATTGGTGATAGGCTAATGTATAAAACCATGTGAATGATTTAGCTAAAGATTAGCCTGAATTACTAAGCTAGGCAGTTTTCCCAAAATGTTGGCTGTGGGGCAAAGTGAACCAGATGGGGTAAACTGAACCAGCGGTTCAACCCCACCACGAGGCACTGAATCCACTGAATATGTTTCATTAAAAAAATATATCTGTGTAGTTTCGCACAACTGATTTGTTCATTTTTAAACATTTTAGAAAACATATCATGCCAAGACATTACCATATTACTACATTTTTATTTTATGCATTTGGCGTTTTGGTCCATACTGAAAAAACAAACTTACCACTAAGAAACGTCCATTGACAATCTCCAAACAATAAGTTGTTCCTCAAAATCTGAATTTTCATTTTTCTCGCGGTACTCTGATGTCATCTGCTTGTCTGGTCTTGCGGCGCTGCGTAAAGTTGACAACACCTAAAAACTGTACTGCTAAACTCGACAGGAATGCTCTGTGTATACCAGCACCTCCTTTATTAATTGGAAAAGTTCTATTTTACTTCCCAGCGTGAGAAATAGCTTACACGGTTTGGCGTGTGACCGTGTGAACTGACAGAAATGCCTGTGTCTCATGGCGAATGCGTGGGACTTGAGAGCCCAGGTTATATCAACATATGTCAAATTACGTTACCCGATATCCACTTAATTTTATACGTTATAAACATTCATTTAAAATAACTTACAGCGTATGTAGTAGGCCTAGATTTGCATTTAAACAAAGGAACTGCAAGGGTGGGATTAAAACGCCACACGCTGGTGAAAGCTTGAAAAACCGTTTTTCTTTTGATTCCGTGAGAGGTGATCGATTAGAATTGGGGGTTGGCAAAGAATTGGCAGACCTGGGGGTGGGTGGTTTTTAATTTCTTGACTTTCTGTGTCAATTGTAGCTGCTAAAACTAGACGCATTACATTTTGGAATGAACTTCCTTCATGTCGTTTTATTTATACACTGTAAAAAATATTTTCTGAATTTGTAAGTAAAGTTAGCATTAAATATGTTTTACAATTTTAAATGAATTTTTGCTTTTATTATAATTATAACTTAAATAACTGTAAATATTTATTAAAAATAATATTACACATTTTTTATCAAAAAGACAAATAACTTGATTCTCATTAATAATAGGCATGGAAAACAAACTTCTAATTTTCAAAGCCTCATACAGCTTGTGCCTATCTGCGTTGAACTTGAGAGCGCTTTAAGCGTTTATTGTGTCTTTCAGCACATTACATGTGACCCATTCTGTCTAAATGAGTGGGATGTTTTCAAATACTCTATTAATTAAACATCTAATACGTTTTCTGAGAGTGAAATGATTAATACTAAGATGCATGTCATGTCTGACATCTTGGTTTCGGTTTAAAAACATGCAGGAATTTGAAAATAAAATGCAGGACTTGCTTGATGTTTAAAAAGTTATTAAGAGACATAAAGTTCGGGACTGATTTATGTTAAAAAGTTATTAAGACCAACAAGACTCGCGCTGACTGACAGATCCGAAACGCAACGCACAGACACGCAAGTACCTGCACTGACAGAATAGTAAAAAAACATCTGTTTTGGCAAGAATTTACGAAAGCATATTAAGCATTACAACAAACTTGCTAAGCTCATTATTAAATATGTCCATAGCCTACAGCGTTTCCGCGAACAAAATGAACTGTTTAAAAAAACTCTCTCATTAATCTTAATATTCTTAATAATCAGATATTCGTTTATAATTTCAAATAACAGTATGCTATATTATTTAAAAGTCAGTTTTGACTTAGTTCAAAACAAGCAAAATGATTTTAAACAAGGTAATTAGAAAGATGTAATTCAAATGTTTCAGTTGTTATTTACAAACTTTTTTAATGTTAATTGCAATTCATGTCATAATAATCTTCAGTATAAATTTTGCTTTTAAAATGTTACATTTTCATATTTTTATCTATTTACTTGTTTATTTTATATTCACCTAGATTGACATTGAAGCTGGCTTTAACTTGAAGTAATTAAAAGATCATCTGTGACCGAAGTCACGGAGACACGGAGTTATTAACGAATATTTTATTATCAGAGTGCAGCATTTTATCAAGGTTTTCTGGTCTAGTGTAATTAAATAAAACAAAAAAACTAAAAGGGTAATTTTTTTACAGTTGGATTAAAAGAAGTTTGATATTAGCAGCATTTTAAAACTAATTCCAAAACATCTCGAGTTTCTAAATAAGGGACGCGCAGAAAATGTCATTCATGTAATTTTATAGATTACACTCATTCACTTCACACACATATTATACGTGCTTTAAGGGCTTTATAATTTAGCTGTTACAGTAAACACTTGATTATGTCTGGCCGAATATTTTTTCTGTTATTCGAATGAATTCCTTATTCGTTTTGAAGCCATTATCCGTGCCCTTCCGAATAACGTATTCGGCTTCGGGCACATCCCTTATATATATATATATATATATATATATATATATATATATATATATATATATATATATATATATATATATATATATGCTTATCAGTACATTACTTTTTTGTTTCTTCAACTTTAAAGATGAATATTCTCCTTTAGAGATGGGCAATTTTTTGCAATAGCACATTATATTCAAAATTTTGAGCTCATAAAAAAGATTTTTCGCTTATTTAAATGACTTGTTTATGTTTTTATGCACGTTTAGTTTTGGTGCAATTTCCCAAAAGCTTATAATTAGGAAATACACACAACACACTTACCTTATATTTTCTTATATTTCTACTTATATTCCTACTGTACAGTAATGCAGAAAAGCGCAAGACAACCATTTTAAAGCTATTAAAACATTCAGATGCAAAAATGAACTAAAAGTAAAGTTAGATAAACTAGTTAATGATATTGCGTAAAAGCGCTCGGTCTCTTAAAAGGTCTTCGCGAGTTATTTTGTTATAAGACTCAGTTATCATACATCACGTCTCTTGTACTGTAAGTACACGGAAAAAATAAGACAAATGATGCGCGTTTGAGTCTGATTTTTATGAAGAATATATGACTATTTATGTAACAGGCAAAGAAAACTTCGCCAACGAGATTTTTTCCAAAAATGCGTGCATTTGTATGATATCAAAGTCTATTGCCTAAACACAGAAATTCCGTGTCATGTTACTTCAATATCATACAGTATACGCTCAGCATAAAGTCAAGCACACAAATTGTCGTCAGTATGGCCTACATGAAACACGACTGCCATCTACAGGTTTTTGTATTTCCTGCGTCCCCCACCAAACCCCCCTTCTGCGGGATCTCGCAGAATTTCGGAAGTGCTCGTGGCATTCTGCTCTCAGAGACGCGCATTTTTAAAGGCCAAATCTGTAACAACATCATGTCACAATCACATGTAATAATACACCTAACTTTATCACTATGAATTTAAACAGACAGGATGCCTTTTAGTACTCACTATTAAGCCAGTGTTTTGCATGGAAGAGTTTCCGTGATGAAAGCATTGTTGACTCTGATGAGGACTACACTCAGGAGACAATACCGCTACCGCATCATCGACTCAAGGAAAAGCCACGTGATATTTACTCTCGTTTGATTGCTTCGTTTATTCCTTTTTTTTTACCTTGTTTGCCTTCGCTGACTGGATATGCCCTTTCTGTAAGTTCTGAATGCACTTTCTCTGCCATACTTTTGCTCTTCCTAGAGTGTCTCGTGCACGTTCAAATCAATCAAGTGTGCGCATGTGTGGGCAGATCCCATAGCAAGCTAATCATTTGTTTCGTCCCGAATGGAAATAATTAGCTGTGTTTAAAACAGTCGTGAACGGTCTACAGACACTTGACTTTTGTCCTCTCTTTTTCAGAGTGCTTGCATTTTGGTTGTGTATTGGTATATAGGGACAGTTTCAGCAAATTTGTAAAAAAGTTTTTTAGATAATTCCTGCCTACCCTGCCTTTAACTAGAGTTGTGTTTAAAATATTTAAAACATTAAAATAAAAAATGTGACTTTGCTCTCTGATGTGGGAGGGTAAAGTGTTCCTCAAAAATGTATTACTCTTCCCTTTTTTGACTGTTGCCCTTATGTCCCTGTGCTCACCACCCATTGGCAAAGATTGATTTGTTTACATCCAACCAAAATGAGTCACAGAATGTATCAGCTGATATATCCTTTGTCCTACCACTTTATTAGTTTTGTCTGAGAAGAGTATTGTAACATCTTACAATTAAAATTCTGATAGAAGAAAACACAAGACAACAAATAAATATTATATGTTCACAGAAAATAACAAGTCATTGTTCGGTAAGTGTCCCTGGGTAACCCTATGATTTAATGTAATCCAGCTGTGATTTAAAAGAATGTAAACATTAGCCAAACATTAAGGGCCTAAAAAACAAATTAAAGACAGAGACAAACAACTAATAAAAACTCTCAAAGAACAACAAACTGAGACTCGGTTGGTGTCAAACTCACCATATGGCCAGGCTGTCCCTTGAGCCAGCAGGAGGATAATGAAGAGGGTGATGCCGGGCAGACAGCTGTAGTTCGAGGAGAGAATGCCGCATGCCCGCAGGCTGCACCCCTGAAGCACTCTAGATAAACACATGCTGCAGTCTCAAGTTCTGTTTACTCTCTGAACTCAGCTGCTTTGACATCATCTCTCGTATTCTCTCCCATCTGTCTCTCATTCTTTCTCTCTCTCTCTCTCTCTCTCTCTCTCTCTCTCTCTCTCTCTCTCTCTCACACACACACACACACACACACACACACACACACACACACACACACACACACACACACATCCTCTGTTCACTTTCCTTTCTCCCACAATCTCTCTTTAAATTGGTTATAGTCAAACTTGTCTCTCTATCTGTTGCTATGTTTCTCTTCCCTCCCCTGGTTTTAGGTTTCAAAGTCCAGCCTTCAAAGGAGGATCTACATTAAAAAAGCTCTACTGCTGGAATACCCACACTGCTTTAGAACAGAATAGAGTGCAGTACTCTACACATATTCTGTTCAGTTCTACACTTTCTACTTAACACTACTAACTAACAGACTTGCCTGGTTTATGTTCAGTCTTAAAAGTATTTAGTAAAAGTAACATGTTCCGTTATTATGTAGTCATAGGAACACTGAAAACAGATGGTACCCGAGAATGACCCCAAAGGAAATCACATACAATTAAAAATGTTGAATGTTCATTGTTAAATGACAAACATTGATTCAAAGAGCATATGTTCCTGTGTCCCATGTAAGGCTTCAGTCAGTGTGATTTCAAAGCGTGTTCCTGGACATGTTTTTTGTTGGTTCTGGGATATTTCCAGAAAGCATGGTTAAATTACTGTCACAAAAACCCTGGACTCTCAGTTGATTAACCTACAGTTTGCCTAGCTGGCCCAGCCAAAGAGATTTGTTTAAATGTCATTAGATTTTCAACATTTAAAGAGCACCTATTATGGGATACACGTTTTTAAACATCCTTTTGTGTGTAGGTGTGTATTAGTACATGCAAACGATATTCAAAAAGTACATACCCCAAAGAAAACAATGACGCGAGTTAGCGTCTCTAACGTTCTAGGACTACAAAAACTCGGATTGTAGGCAGCAGTTTACTTCCTGGGATTGGTGACGTAGACAAGACCAACATTATCATAGTTCAGCCCTCTCTGCTTTGCTTGGGTACGCCCTCAAAGACGAGGGTGGAGAGCTCTGAGTCCGAAGAGAGCTGAAATGGCGGAGGTTGGGAGTCCCTGATTCGAGTGTTTGTAAACTCTTGTTTCATTGTTTAAGCGATTAAATCTCTCGAGTAGACGCTGTCTCTTTGGATGCGTGGGCAAAATAGCACTTTATGGCCTTCCACAGAGGACATCAGGAAACATTGGTTAGAATTAATGTTTGATACGGTTCCGGCACGATCCAGTCAGAAGTTATTCACGGAGTTTTCACAATGACTGCTTCATGAACCGAAGCTGGATTTGCACAACGTCTCCTCCTGAAAGTCGGATTACCGTGCACTTCTGGATCACAGGCTGTAAGTATTCATGTTTATTATTTGCCTTTTACGTTAACGTTACTGGTAACCGGAGCTTAACATGTGCGTGTAGAGCGAGCTTACAAGCTAATTGTTTTGTGTTGTAATACTGTATTTCATAAACAACGTACCATATTTATCCACGTGTATGTTGAATTATGCAGACTATCGTTTTTTTTATTGATGTTGATTTAGACGTGTTTACAAACTTGTTACCAGCTAAACTGTTACCGGTAAAGTTTGTTCTCATGATCAAAGTCAAGAAACTCTAAGTACAGATGATTTGTTTTTTACTATTGTATTTACTTGAAGCTTTCTTAGATTTTGAAACGAAGTAAACACGTAATGTGTGTTCAGCGCCGGTTCTAGATATTTGGAGGCCCTAGGCAAAATTTATGTTGGAGGCCCCTCACACCCCTCTAATTTTCATAATAACGTGAGAAGTGTTTTTTCTACCCTGTTAGAAATCATTTAAGCACTTCAGTTATAAAACATGTTTTCCCCATTACTTTTCTTTTTTTCAAGTTAACAAATTGATTAAATTTATGTTAAAATTTGATTAGAAATAATGCAAAACCACATGTGTTAAACATTTTAAGGCAGGTCAAATTTGTTGTTGCTGTGGACGTGGTAACTTATTTAAAGCACAACCTTTTTGGGATAACACAATATAATGGTTTTGCTGTCTCCAACGAGTAAAATTAAAAAGACAACACACTGCAAAAACCCTAACCATAAATAACTAGATAACAGATGAACACCTCTTAGAATTCTTTTATTGTTTTTTTATTTTAGCTGGGTATTACGAGAAATTCCCCTCTTACTGAACCAATATACAGTATAAAGTTATTGAGTCTATGGATATATTCATATGTACTGCAATACCTTTTTAGAGGCTACCTTAAATATCCATACAAATCACAAACAGACAAACTACTAAGCAGAATAATTAAATCGTTTTTTTTTTTTCAATAAATATGCATCATGTTTCATGATTTGAAAACTAAAAAAAGTGTAGAGGACTTACAAGATACAGACAGTTTACTTTAGGTAAAGGCAGTGTTGCTGTTTGACTTTAAATACAAACTTTTTTTAACTTGACCATTTTGATAGTAAGCTCCCCACATGATGCTCGCACGCATTCAAAGTGTCTGAACAAAGTCAGCAACGCTCAAGTTTGATCTGTCCTGAAATTACATTGATACACAGAACAAAGCAAATGCATTATTTCAAGTTGCACTGTCTTTGCATTTCGCTTTTGCTAAGCAGGAAACAAAGGACGTGATAGCCGCTTTCAGCATCACTTAAATCAGTCAGCTGCAGAGATTTGAATGCTGTTCATCTGGGCTTCTTCAACTTCATGCGGCGCTCCAAGAACCGTCAGGCGGATGACATCAAAGCACCGCGAGAGCCAAAGGAGAAACCATACAGAGGAGTCTGCTTATCAATCGATCTCGCGTTACTTTAATGTCATCCGCCTGCGCTTCTTGCGGTGGCGGCACAGCATTAAGTCGAACTCACCTTAAAACTTTATCTATTGCTATCAGTAGTGGTTGTTGGATTAGCGCACATTGATTTAGCAGTTATGGAGGCCCCCCTCTAAGCTTGAGGCCCTAGGCATTTGCCTACTCTGCCTATAGCTAGCGCCGGCCCTGAGTGTGTTGCTAATGTTGGGGCATGTAATATGTAATACATGAACGTTTTAATGAATAGTCTATCGATTTATAGTGGTTGTACCCAATTGTTATAATATGTCTTTTTGACTGAATACATGTTTGTTTTATTTGTCTATGTCCTAGATTTGCAGCAGGACACACTCTTCTACACTGTAGGCAGCAGTAGACGTGATGTATAATGCCAAACATGCAACATTAGTGGGCACACAGTACAAGGAGTCTGACTGGCATATGAGGAGCAAAGGTGTGTAACACATATGATGTATTTAGCTAGTGAAACCACTACCAGTCTTAAATGTATAACTGATGATGACAACATTTTTCTCTGCATAATCATAGGAACCCAGGCAGTAGCGTCGTTTCACAATGTTTCTATCACCATCATCAGTGGATGCCTTTGCCGTCCGTAGCCTGAGATTTCAGATTTGCAGCAAAAAATTTGATTTTCCAATTTATTGGAATGCTGTGCAGGTATTTAAGTATTTTAGTAACTGTGTTAAATAAAGTAGTATTTACTTTTATAATAAATGTATTGCTTGTTAATATTTTTACAGGTTGTACCTTGCAGCCATCCATTACAATGTCACCAAGCCAAAACAAAAGCAGGAGAGGGAAAGTACAAGGTTAATTTCCCAAAAAACACAAGCGACATACTGTAAGCATGTGTTTTAATTTTAAATATATTCATAAATAAAAACTTAATGTATGAAGCAGGGAAATAAATGATCAAAACAAAAGATTTATTGACTGCATGTTATATGTTTACAGTTATGTGGATGATGTGATCAGGCTTGTGTTTGATGAGGTATTTGAAGATAAGCTGAAGGAAACCCCGATTCCAATGGACCTGGCATCACAGTTCGAGAGACCTTCAAAGGAGGACGTGATTGCATGCCATCTCACTCGCTTCAGTGTGGGGGTCGTCGGAAGCCAACATACTGACCAGTCTGATCATGAAACTCCAAGCGTATCTGGAGAACAGCACACGACAGGATGATAACATCTTAAATCCTAATAAGTAATAACATAGCACTAATAAGTAAGTAGTCTTTCATAATAAAGTTTACCATAGTGAAATAATGTAGAACTAACATTCATTTCAACAAATACTTTCTATGTGCTACATTTGGTGTTTCCATATAGTTTGCACAGTAATATTGTCATGACTTCTGGGTGATCGATGGTTGTGTGTGGGATATGTGTTTGTTTATTTACCTGTGGTGACGGTTCCTCATGTGTTCACTAGCCCCGCCCGCTCGTTTCGGTAATTGTTCACCGGTGGTGTTTTGTTTACATTTCCCTTTATATTGCATGCCGTCTTGTCTCTCGTTGCACGCTCATTGTTTCGGTCACAGTCTGGCTGCCTTGCCTTGTCCTGTCGGACGTTTCTGTGCTTTCTCTCTTGTTTACCCCAGGTTTGGGTTTCGGCATCCGGAGGCTCGTCTTCGTCCGGAGTTTACTCGCCTGTGGATTTGTGAACTCTATTCAGCCCTGACTGTTTCTCGGTGCAGCTGGTTCGCTTCGTTATTAGGCGGTGCTTCCGGGTTTCATCGGCAATCACCTTCACCAGTGAATGGATCTCCAGGTTGTTGAACATTGTGGATTATATGAACTTGAACTCTGTTTGTTTCTCGGAACAGCTGGTTCGTTTCGTTATTAGGCGGTACACCAGCTACTTCCGGGTTGCATCGGATACATCTGCATCCGCAGTGGATTATCTCCAGTCTTTGCCAAATTTTGGATTTAACATCTTCCATCTCCGCCTTTCACCCACCATCAGTCGAGTGTGATTCATACCGTCTGTTGGGTGTGGTGATTGCGCTGGTTGTCATCGGCTGTGAGCGTGGGTGGCTCTCTCTTCGAGATCAGAACTGGACTATTTATCTGCAGTACCGGCTCACTCTCTCCTACTGTTGTGTGTGCTTCATACCGGCAGTAGTGATTACATCCAGAGTGAGTCGAGGGTGATCGTCGTGTGTGGTTTCTTGAACATTGACTTTTGCTCAACACTATCTATCCCATTTTCTAAATAAACATTGTTAACTTGCTATTGACTCCGAGACTTTGTGTGACAAATATAGTATGTAAGCAGTCTTTTATAATAAAGTTTACCAAGGATCTGTCTCTCTGTGAGCCTTCTCGTAAGCTGGCTCCGCAATTCATTGGGCCATACAGTATTTCTAAGGTCATTAATCCGGTGACGGTAAAGCTTAAGTTTCCCCTTTCTCTTGGTCGGGTTCACCTTGTTTTTCATGTATCCAAGGTTAAACCTGTGATATTTGCTCGTAATAATCCTCCCGTCTCTGCCCCTAAACCCCCCGCCCCTCGTCTAGTGGATGGTGCCCCTGTCTATACAGTTAAGAGGTTACTAGACTCTCACCGCAGGGGCAGAGGTTTTCAGTATCTAGTGGATTGGGAAGGATACGGACGCAACACTCTCTCCTACTGTCGTGTGTGCTTCATACCGGCAGTAATTATTACATCCAGAGTGAGTCGAGGGTGATCGTCGTGTGTGGTTTCTTGAACATTGACTTTTGCTCTACACTATCTATCCCATTTTCTAAATAAACATTGTTAACTTTCTATTGACTCCGAGACTTTGTGTGACAAATATAGTATGTAAGCAGTCTTTTATAAATAAGTTTACTATAGTAAAATAATGTTAACAAATAAATTAACAAATGAAATAGTTTTATAATCATTTCAATTAATACTTTCTATGTGCTACATTTGGTGTTTCCATATAGTTTGGACAGCAATGTAGTACATTATAATTACCTTTTGGATGTCTTTGCAACACATTTTCGTCTTTGTTTAGCATTCTGTAAGAGCTAAAGACACCTAAAAAAGTTAAATCCAATTGCGTTCATTGACGGACATCGTTTATATCGTAACGGCCGTCTGAACTCTCTGGATCGAGCTCGAAGTGGTAAGGCAGTACAGACACCATCGTTATAGAGAAATATAACTGCTTGTTTACATTCATGCCTGTGAATCTCAGTCAGAACTGGAAAACATACACGTAGTCAGGGGCGTAACCTTTCAAACACACGCTGAACCCAGTTCACCTGTAACAGTTGAGTAGGTCATCTGACCAATCCGAGTACACTAAACATTTTGGGAGGCGGAGACAGGATCTAAATCCGAGCGTTTCACAGACGGAGAAAAATCTGTGAGGTATGTAAGCAATTTATTATACTCATAATGCATTGGTTCAAGTTTTAATAACATGTATGGGATATTACAATAACGTGCTAACATGCTAATTAATTAGCATAATAGGTGCTCTATAAGACACTTGACTACATTTAACAGTTTTGTTCCTATAAGATGTAGTGTGTTGGGACTACACACTAAAGGTACATTCACATTATAAGCGACTTTGTCGCTGTGCGTCGCTCGTCTCTTTCAAAAGAGGTGTTCCTAATCTGGTTGTCATAAACAAATGAGTACCGTCCACTCCAGTAACTGACGACAGACGGATGACATGGACTTCACTGCTTCGCTCTCATTGGTAGTCACTCCTGAAAGTCGCTCATAATTTGCATAAAGTAAACATTTCTCAACTTTGTAGCGTGACTGGACAGTCACCAAACTTTCGCTGAAATCAATGAGTTCACATCTCTTTGCTATTGCTAGTCGCTGCTTGAATGCAGTTTAAAGAAGACATTTCACAAGACTTTTTTTAAGATGTGGAAATAAATCTTTAGTGTCCCCAGAGTACAGAGTGAAGCTAAAAATATCATATTTCAATCATTAATATCAATTTATTATTGCATGTTAACATTTTCACTTTGTAGATGTGTACAAAAATGTGCTGTTTTGAGTGTGTCATTTAACATGCAAATGAGCTGATCTCTGTTCTAAATGGCAGTGGCGTGGTTGGATAGTGCAGATTAAGGGGCGGTATTATCCCCTTCTGAAATCACCAGGGGAGCCAAATGTCAATTACCTATTTTTTCACATGCTTGTAGAGAATGGTTTACCAAAACAATCTTCTTCACATTTTCTAGCTTGATAAAAGCACTGGGGACCCAATAATAGCACTGAAACATGGAAAAAGTTAGAAATTATATGGTATGTCCCCTTTAAGAATAGGTTGCACCAACAAAGATTAGGCCTAAATCTGGTTTAAATCAAAATTCATTTAATAATTCTGTTCCACCAAATTTTAAACCTGTTTGAAAATAATCAGGGTTACATTTAAACTAGCGCTGTCCCAGGGGAACAGAGAGCCCTAGAGAGGAGAAACCTCACAGAGCATGATGATTTCCCCCTGACATTCCCTTTAAACAGGTCTGCTCTATCGACGGTCAGCTTCTTCAGCCGGCGCAACTGTTCTCCTATCCTTATTTTGCTATTTTAAAGGATCGATTGTATCGAGTGATCTAGGACACTCAATCAAAGGAGGATACAACCCAGTTATTAGTACCTCAAAGCCGTCGGGAAATGCTTTCCAGGCGGCTCAATCAGCTCCTTTACATGCACACCAATAATGCGATTATTTCCAATAATGCGAGTAAGGACTTAATTGCAGTAAGATGTTTACATGACTGGAGCTAACCTCTTCACTCCGGTTTACATGCAGTTTTTATTTTCGGATTATTCACACATAGCCCAATGCAGAGAACAAATGATGAACTCACATATATGGTCCACTGTTTTAATTTACTTACGTTAAATGACAAACACGTTGTTGATGTATTTAATTATCTAGTGCCGTGATTAAGATATAAATATGACACTGCCTGTAAAGGGCGTTCACATTAAAATGATATAAAAATATAGTTTTAAAAATTGTTTTATATTAAAGATAATAGCAGAGTTCACACAACAACTATAACGATAGCGATTTTGGCACATGATGAACGATGAACCATTGACAGCCAATCAAATCTATTTTAACTTGAAGTGCACGCGCACTTTTGCAGTAAAGCTCATTCATTGCTGAGGTCTATAACAAAAATTACCTCAGGTATCCAGTGCTGATGCAGTTGCTGTGAAATTCACTACTTAATGCTTTTTCTACCACACTGACTACTACGCCAAAAGGTAAGATATTATTACACACTACTACATTCATTGTTTAGTTACATGAAACGCAGCGAGTTGAGGACATCTGCTGGTTTCCCGCTGTGTAAATGCAACAAGAACAGCATATTCAGTGACATGTAAACAATTGCAAAAAAGTTTTTATTACAAGAAATATCCAATATTAGGTAATGTCGCGCTGGTTGAGCGAATTAGCATGAAGTTATCATTATGATGTGGTCAATAATATATTTATGTTATAATTATTGTTATAATGTCCCTTAATGGTTTAATACACTTAGATTTAATCTCAGGTTAAAAGCAATGATTTGGAAGTTTGTGCATGAATAAAAATTGGGATAAACGGGTAGAACCCCTCTTGTTTCGTGTGCACAAGGTCTCCCAAGCCTCCACTGGGTTTTCCCCTTTCGAGCTTCTCTATGGCTGTCAGCCCCGCGGGGTGATAGCTGCTTATGGGAAACTTGGGAGCAGAGGTGGAAAGTAAAGTTACTTTAATAATATTTTACTTAAGTAAAATTAAAGTTACTTGTCTAAAAATCTACTCAAGTAAAAGTAAAAAGTAAGTCATTTTAACTTTACTCCGAGTAAAAAGTTACTTTTTTTACAGTGGGGAGAGGTGGAGGATTCTATTACAAAAACGACAAGGGAATATTAATCTCAAACTAGTTGTTTTTAATTGTAGGAACATCTTTACAATTAAAGTGCAATAACAAAAAGTTTTTTAACTTTTTTAAAACTAAGAAACCTTTATGGAAATGTTTAATGATTTTACATGTGAGTTATGCACTTTTGAAGGTGGACGGCAGCTAGTAAATACAATCACTAGGTTGTAATTGATGTATTGCGGGTAACACATTATTTTATTAAACTATATATAGTTTAAATGAGCATAAAATGAGATGAGTGCCTTGGCTATATACTTTTGACACGTTTATTGTCTTCTAGCTTCCCTGACCTGAGTACCTGATGTCAGACCTTTATTCTTCTCTCTCTCTCTCTCTCTCTCTCTCTCTCTCTCTCCCTCTCTCTCTCTCCCCTCTCTCTCTCTCTCGTTACGTGTGCATTCTCGAGGACGTTCTGAAGCTGTGTTTGACTTATTGCCGCGAAGCTGCTAGACCCCGGAAGATAATGCGCATGGATGTTAAAAACGCGCCGTGCAAGTGAGCGGTAAAAACCCGGTCGGCAATTTCGTACTCAAGGGAGCATGAATCCTACCTTTCATATGAATGAAACACTCGCTTCGCTTCGCATCAGTGGAAAGTGGCTTTAATATGACCTTTCATAAGATTTGAAGGCGGGTCTGCATTAGCACGCGCCTGTTTCGTCCGTCTTCATGGTTCTTTTTGCGCGTTCCCCCGCCCATCAATCATCCGTTGCGTGTCTTTATCACTTTGCTTTTTTTAAATATTTTTTACTCAGTAACGGATATGATTTAAAATGTAGCGAAGTACAATACTTTAAACAAAACATACTTGGGTAGAAGTAGGGGTACAGATTTTGAAAACTACTCAAAAGAAGTAAAAGTACACAAAAAAACTACTCAATTACAGTAACGTGAGTAAATGTAATTCATTACTTTCCACCTCTGCTTGGGAGGAAGGACCTTTGGAGAGTAAAAACAAAATTTAGTATGTGCTGGACCTGAGAACAAAACTCCACACATTGGGACGGCTCTCTATGGAAATTTTGTTACAAGCCGAGGACAGACAAAGCTGGCTGTACAACAGGGGAACTAAGCTACGGGAGACCGGGAGATAAAATCCTGGTATTGCCTTGTATAACTTCTAGTTCGAAATTACTTGCAAAGTGGCAAGGACCCTTTGAGGTTACACAGCGAGTCAGAAATCTCAATTATGAGGTTGTGCGCGTGGACAGGGGCGGTGCACATCAGATTTACCATCTCAATTTTCTTAAAAAATGGAATGAGGCGGAATCAGTGTTGCCAGCGACGGTGGTGAGTGGAGAGAAAGATCTCGGGCCAGAAGTGAATAGGAAAACTCAATCTCTCGCTCTACCCCCAGGGGGAGATCATCTCTCGCCCTCGCAGCTCACTGATAAAGCCAGGTTGCAAGCAGAATTTGAATCTTAGCACAATATTACGACAGAACCGGGCGTGGTTGTGCGCAGCCGGCCATATCGCCTACCTGAACACAAAAAAGTTGTTCAGACTGAATTGGAAGCTATGCTAGATATGGGAGGAGACCAACAGTGATTGGGCAAGCCCGATAGTTTTAGTACCTAAGACGGACGGCTTGGTTTGATTCTGGGTGGACTATCGCAAGATGAATGCTGTGTCAAAATTCTACGCATATCCAATGCCCAGGGTTGACAAGTTGCTTGATCGGCTGGGCACTGCTCGCTTTTGTTCAACACTGGATCTAACGAAAGGGTATTGGCAGATCCCCTTATCACCAATATCCAGAGAAAAAAACACTTTCACAACGCCGTTTGGATTACACCAATTTGTCACCCTTCCGTTCGGATTGTTCGAGACGCTGGGCATTTTTCAGCATCTCATGGACTGAATACTTCAGCCGCACTCTGCATATGCATATTTAGATGACATCATCATTTACAGTAATGATTGGCAGTGGGATATGCAGCATCTGCGGGCCGTCATGAGGGCGCTGGGGGGGGGGGTTAATGGCCAATCCTAAGAATTGTGCGATTGGGCGTGTGGAGGTCAGGTATCTGGGTTTCCACTTGGGCCATGGGCCTCAAATTGATAAGACAGCTGCATTTGCGAATTCACTCTCTGTTCGGACCACGCACCCCTGCAGTGCCTCCACCACATGAAGGATGAACATGTGATCCACACGTTGGTATCTGGCTTTACAGCCATTTAAATTCAAGGTGATTCACATGCCAGGTGTACGGTTGGTTGTAGCTGACTTTCTCTCCAGAAATGGAGGGGGGGCTGCAGGCCTGAGGGCTCCCTGGCCTGAGATGGGCGGTGGGGATATGTGAAGGGGGTCGTGGTTCAGCGAGGTCTGCACCAGAGGATCAGAGGACGAGCAGTCTGTAAGTAGGTCAAGTGCAAATGATTCTCACCTGTGTGTTGTTGCAGTAATTGGCCTGGGGAGACGATATAAAGCCACTACCTGACATACAGAGGAGAGAGAGAGAGACGGGCTGGGAACTCGTTTGGGAAAACTGGCTGATTCCAGGACAGCACAAGAATGCAAAAACTTTAGGTTGTTTATTTATTGTTTTGTGTGAGCGCAGTCGCGCTAGTTTTGTAAATACCTGGCAAATAATAAAACTACGAGTTCCAGCCCTGAGAATTCTGTCTTCTTCCCTCACTAGTGACAGCCAAATGAAGTGTTTCGAAGCATTATTGGTTTCCGATACAATTGTGTCGAAAATGGTTCATTACTCGAAGCTTCATTTAAACAAAAAATGCACACCACCATCTGCTGGTGAAGTAAATGTAATGCAACAAAGCTGACAATGTGAGTAGGCTAATGTACCCGTCAGGGCCGGAGTGGGGCCACTTTTCAGCCCGGGAATTTCAGGCCCAAGACCGGCCCACTTTTTCCATTGTGTTATTCCAAATTAGCACTTTTTTTAAATTGGACAAATAAAGCAACAGTTCAGCTCTTACTATAGTTTTTATTAAAATAATGGTTAAACAAATAAGGTAACAGTTAAATAATATTTCACTTAAGATGAGAAGTTAATAAAAATATTCCTCTACACTCTAAAAAAGGCTGTGTTATTTTTGACCCATAATGGGTAAATATTGGACAGAACACATGCAGGGTTAAAAATAACCCAATGTTGGGTTGTTGTTATGCAACCGTGAATTATAATAACCCAACAGTTGGGTTAAAACAACCCAGCATTGGGTAAATTTTGACCCAGCAGCGTGTTCTGTCCAATGTTTACCCATTGTGGGTCAAGAAGAATCCAGCCCTTTTTGGAGTCTATTCCACAAGGAAAGGTTGATAAATTATTAGCATTGCTAATGCTTTGAGGCCTATAATTAATCAGATGCAAATAGAAATATAAAACCCAGTCCTAATTAAAAAAGAAAACAATTGGACAAAAATATTGAATCCAATATTGGGTAAATATATAGCATAACAAGTGATTTATAAGCTTTTTTTCGGCTGGTCATTTTTGACTGGGAACACAAAAGGTGTTATAGGGTTCTGAACACAACCTGAGGGTTAAATAATTTTAATTCATACACTCTTAAAATGAATGTGTTAAATTAACACATCTTGTGTCTAGTTAAGGACAACACATCTAGTGTGTTGTCCTTAATTTAACACATCTCAGTGTTATTTTTGGAACAACACACTTTGTGTTGTTTTAACACATCATGTGTTGTCCCTTTTATTTTTTATGAACTTAAATGACACTTAATGTGTTAAAAACAACACAAAATGTGTTAAATAGTTTAACACAAAACAACGTGTTAAAATTAACACATCCAGGGTGTGTTAATTTTAACACATTGCTTTGTGTTAAACTATTTAACACATTATGTGTTAGTTTTAACACATTATGTGTCATTTCGTGCTGATTTAGAGTTCATATAAATAAAAGGGACAACACAAGATGTGTTAAAACAACACAAAGTGTGTTGTTCTAAAAATTACACAGAGATGTGTTAATTTAAGGACAACACACTAGGGGCCCTATCTTGCACCCAGCGCAAGTGACTTTGTCAGTGACGCATGTATCATTTCGTATTTTGCAATGGCGCACAGCGGGTTTTTCCCTCCACAGACGCACATCGGCAAACTAGGGAATGAACTTGCGCTCCCTGGGCGGTTCAGCGCAAAAAAAGGAGGCGTGCTCCGGCGCAAACCATCTCTTATGCTATTTTGCCGTTTCAAAAAACAATTGCGCTACTAACCAAAAAAAACTAGTCTAAAGTCAGTGGCGCGTTGCGCGTGGTTTATTATGCTATTTTAAGGGCGCATGCTTGACCATAATGTATAGCGTGCACAACGCGCATTGCTTATCTAATCTACACAGATGCAACAGTTATTTTTGCAAATCATAAATTGTTACAATAAAAAATGTAAGATAAGGGAAATCATTAAATCATAAATTGTTACAATAAAAAATATTAATACATGAGATAAGGGAAATCATTGTGGTGAGCATTGTGGTGATAGTTTTTATTTATTTTGTGTGGCAGCGTTAAACAATTATCATGCAAATAACGATTAAAATATTTTCATAAGTTTGTTGTGTGGCTGTATTACGTTTATTTTATCTAAATAATAATTAAAATGTTTTCATAAGAAACCATGTATGTGAACTTGATTTGTAAGTGTACTTTGGGGTTGAACCTTGCTTGCGTTTCTTGTGTCTGATTTCAAAGCCCCCCAAACCCTTTCAGCGGTGAGGGTGGACGCAGCGTTGTCCTCCTGTGTGCCCGGCGTGCCCGATTTATGCTGGCAAGCTTGGGATCCCCCCGTCTCCTGACATCATTGTAGTGCTTGGCGCAGCTGATGAGACAATTGCGGCTATTTCCTCTCACGCCTGTTTAACTGACGCTGATTTGGGCGGGTTTCTCCCATCCCCATACAAAACAACTTCTCTGTCTTTGACTGCTCTTACAAGAACGTCGGTCTCCTCGGCTGTGAACCGCTCTTGGCGTGCGCCTGTCAAATCTGTCATAATAATAGCAACCCGCCATGGAACTTGCGCCCTTGCGTTTAAAGGGAATGTTGGATAGCGCTCCGATTGGTTTATTTGACGTTACGCCCAAACCACACCTATGAATAATGAACCTACTTCAGACCAACCCCTTATTGATTTGCGCCCGGTGCAAGACTTATTTCTCCCGCCGGGAAAATAGCAACAGCGCCCAAGATCCGCCCACAAAGTCACTTGCGCTTTGCGCTTCGGACTTGCGTTTCAGATCGTTAAAATAGGGCCCTAGGTGTGTTGTCCTTAACTAGACACAAGATGTGTTAATTTAACACATTCGTTTTAAGAGTGTATTGTTTACTCATGGCATCCTCATTTTCAGCGGGGAACTGGCTTATCTACTGCTCAGAAGCTGCTTGCATAATATTTGCAAAGTCTATGAATCGCCATGTATACACAAAAGGCTAATATTTTAACAAAAAAAAAATGTTGGCTTGTAAATACACTCTTAAAACGAATGTGTTAAATTAACACATCTTGTGTCTAGTTAAGGACAACACACCTAGTGTGTTGTCCTTAAATTAACACATCTCTGTGTTATTTTTAGAACAACACACTTTGTGTTGTTTTAACACATCTTGTGTTGTCCCTTTTATTTATATGAACTCTAAATCAGCACGAAATGACACATAATGTGTTAAAATTAGGGCTGTGAATCGATTAAAAATTTTTTTTTAATTACATACTCTGTGATTAATTAATCTAAATTAATCGCCTACATAATTTTTGCTGTGAAAGTATTAAATATTTCTTTTTAAATAAATCTGTGAATAATCAGCATTAGTGACATTGAAGCTCAAAAACTCTTTTATTATTACAGTATTTTCACTGTTCAAATAATGGCCATAACAATCAACAAAAATAACCTAAAGTAATATGCTAAGGAAATAAAGTGCTTCAGGAAGATTATTTACCAAAAGTTTAACAGTGCAAGATCAATTGCAGGGCTTTTTTGTGCAATTGAACATAAACCTTAAATAAAGAACCCGACAGGTGCATGACATCAAAGTACCGCGAGAGCATTTAGGAAGCAGTCTTCTGTTATGATTTCTCGAACTGCTCTCACAGGATTTGGATGTCATCTGCTTCTTGGTTCTTGTGGCGCCACATAAAGTGTACTCACTAGTTTAACAAACCCGTTTTATCAGCCACTGGTTAGATCAACGTAGCAGTCAAAAACGGGACGCGAGTAATCACGTACGAGAGAAATCGTTTACCCACAAAGTACAGGACACCTATACTGTGCTATATTTGGTTTTCTGATCCCAATCTTCATCATTCCGCTAAGCCAAGACAATCTCCATTGGTCTTTTACACCTTTATCGATCTCCAAAACTTCGGAGCCTTCCTGCATAAGTATGTCCATGCTTGCTGAAATAAAGTTTTACCTCATCTTACGCGCTACAGCCAGAACACCCGGAGTGGATCCGGTGCGTAGTGATTACAGAAAGCTTACAGTGGAGAGAGGAACGTGATTTTGCTCCACTCCAGGCTTTGATCACATCCCACTTAAAAAGCTGAATACACGTCGTATTTATGAAAAGTTAATTTAATAATTTTGCAATTGACGGAAATCCGTGTAACGACGGAGAACTTTAATCCATGTGCTTTGTATGATGTGGTACTTTAGAGTGGACGAACTCTATGATATGCAAATTCTTTGCTGCAGACGTTGCATACTTTATTTTTATCATCACTTCCATCAGGCTGTTTTTTTATAAGTAAATGTTCCAGTCAATGATCCAGTCACCGCCAGCGCGTTCTCGTCTACCTCCTTTATTTTACAGTCAAATGGTGGCTAGAATGTATCCAGGTTCAATACGGAATAGATTAATCTGTGTTATTTTTTTTAACGCGTTATTTTTTCTCAGATTAATTAATTAATGCGTTATTTTCACAGCCCTAGTTAAAATTAACACATAATGTGTTAAATAGTTTAACACAAAGCAATGTGTTAAAATTAACACACCCTGGATGTGTTAATTTTAACACATTGCTTTGTTTTAAACTACCCAACACATTATGAGTTGTTTTTAACACATTAAGTGTCATTTAAGTTCATAAAAAATAAAAGGGACAACACAAGATGTGTTAAAACAACACAAAGTGTGTTGTTCCAAAAATAACACAGAGATGTGTTAAATTAAGGACAACACAGATGTGTTGTCCTTAACTAGACACAAGATGTGTTAATTTAACACATTCATTTTAAGAGTGTAGTTTGACAACGGTATTAGCCGAATAATTACATTGCTAATGCTAATCATTACTAGGCTTATTTCTCTTTAGGTTACCTGTTGTCACTTTTGTTTGTCCTCTTGAAAATAAATCTGTAAGTTTGGCACATTTGGCAGCATCCTCCTCCAATAGATTTTTTCTTCAACCTGTTTTTACGCCCTCCTCCTCTCAGACGCGTATTGTTACGGTAGGGCCGGCCCAGCCTACCGGAGAAAAGTTTTCTGGGACGTGCTATGGACCGAACCAACTCTATGGGTGGGGAGGGTAAAACTCCTTCACATGGTAAAACCCTGGCAGAGGGTGCGCGCTGAATTGTCAATGGGAAACGTGTGATGTGTAATTTAATTGAAGATAGACTCACTAACGTGAAAAAGGTAAAAAAAAAAAACTCGACCGGCCCAAAAGTTAAGCGTCCCACCGGGAATTCTCCCGGTTCTCCCGATTACCCACCCCGGGCCTGGTACCCGTCCCATTTGGGCTGTCAGAGCTTTGACACTGTGTTCATGTTTCAAACCCTCAATAAAACATTGAGCCTGAGAAGTGTTTGTGTGTGAATATTAAGCTGGAGAATACAGCACTCTAGAACTTACTAACTGGACTTTTTAAAAATTTATTTATAATATGGCAGAGGGCAACTGGACAGGGCTTGGACAATGCGGAGGAGGGTATTCATTAAATGTTGTGGTTTTTATTTAGAAATATAATTTTATATTAATTATAATATATTTTTATATTTTTTAATAATTTTATAATAGGCTATACATTTGGTGATGTGGGCGATTTCTTTCTTTTTTTAACAGATTCACCAGCTTTGGAGATTATTCTCTCGCATGAAACAGATGATGCTGGAGTACACAAAAATAGTTTAGAAAGCTTTTCTATGGTTTGGCTTCACAGTGACGTAACGATAGAAGCTCCGAAACAGTGGTTCATTGCAAGGAATTTTCGAGTCTGAAGCAAGCATCGAAGCTTCGGTGTCAAACGTAACATCACTATCCCTCACTACAAAACGAACCACATCACACCACCCTAACAGATTTCATTCACAAACAGACAAAAAGAGTTCACACTGTGAACATAGCAAATCTTGCACATTCTCTTGCAGTCTGACTTTAAAATCAGACTTCTGTCATGCCCCCCCCCCCCCCTGTGTAGAGTGTATCCATTAATGTCTCCCCCAAAACATATTAAAGCATAACACACACTGTTTCTGCATTTCTGATGTTAATCTGCCCACTAAACATGAGACGTCCGCACGACGTGCAGATCATGTCTATATTAGGTCGGTTGGTCCAGGCCCTTATCTGTATGTCTATACAACGTGCAGATCTGGTCCAGTATCTGGACGTCTGACTATGACCCCTCTTGGACGTCATGTAGACGTCCAAAAGGGGTTCGGGAAATCAAAACAAAAATATTTTATACAAATGTGGTCTATGAGTTCTGAGTCAAAAAAAACATGTATTTTTGTAGAATATTTTGTTAAGCTGTTAAAATCATGTTATCTTTATATATGAATGTGTGTTCAAAAACATAGCACTGCTCATAGATAAAGTTCCACCTTAAATGCTGTCTCTCTCTCTCTCTCTCTCTCTCTCTCTCTCTCTTTAATTAACAGAGATGTATTAACAGAGATGTATATGCTGACGTTTTATTGAAAATCTTTTGTCACCATAATGACGCTCAGTGATTCCTTTAGTTGGGTAGTTTGACTCTTTGACTTTTTATAATAGTGTTTGCTAAAGCATGTTATTTGTTGCAAAGAAAATTTGTTATAAACAAAACTCACATGTGGATCTTACAACTTCACTGAACGTTTATCAACAATAATTCCACATATGTAAAGTCTGTAAGTTAATCTTGTAAACCATGTAGTATTGTCTCAATTTCTCAGTTGATTTGAGGTGTCACATCCAACTTATTTAGGTTCATACCACCACTGTGAAGCGCTTATATAAAATTTAAAGTCCAGATATTGTTGCCACATATGCAGAAATCAAGAATCACTCCATGAATCACAACAGTGGTGACACTCTCTGGACTCATAAGTTTTTATAATACGCTGGTGCAATGCACTGCAACATTTAGAAAACTCACCATCCTTGTGATTCATGGGCTGATTCTTGATGTCTGTATCTGTGTCAAAAAGAAAAGAAACAGCCACAAGGTTTCAATCTCCATTACAGTAGGCAGCAGTATGCACCAAAGTATGTTTATTGCAGCTCCAAACAAAACTGAGATAGAAGTTTACTTTTAAACAAAACATATAATGTTTTATCTGTGTTGTTAGTTCAGTTATATTATACCACCACTTCTGACCATCAATGTAATTAATGGGAAGCCACAAGCATTGGTGACTAACACTTGGTGCAATAATAATTTGTTTTAAAAACACCATCATCAAGCACACATATTATAATATAAAAACGAGGAGTCAAACTACCCAACTGGAGGAAGCACTGATCACCATGATGGTGACAGAACATGTTCAATAAAACATCAGAATCTTGTAAATTCTCAAAAATGAGCCGTAGAAATTACAAAAAAATAAAGTAAATTTGGTTTGTTTAGTATGGTCCTGCTTCAAAACAATGCTTTGTTAAAACAACAGTTTGTAATGGTGATGACATTGTTTTAGAGAATGTACATGTAACAATTATCCAGCAAGAGCAAGCGTGGGAGGAAGAGTGAAGTTCACGTCACTTCAATTATTGAACGATAGAGAGAGAGAGAGAGAGAGAGAGAGAGAGAGAGAGAGAGAGCAAGATTGCAGACACAGATAGTTAAGGTGGAACTTGTATATTTGGGAATTGTCTATAAGCAATATTTTTTTACATTTATTCATATATAAAGATTATATAAACAAATATAATGTCTAAAATGGCCACATTTTAAATAGTTTTACTTTGTGTGGAGGTCCCCTTGACATCAATATTGGATGTTCAGAACAGGTCAAAAAAAGACGGCATAAAAACTTTCATTCTGGCTCCTCATGGGACGTCGAAATGACGTCTTTTTAAGACGCTTTGCTCAGTGGGTGGAGTACCTATAGAGTAGTATTACTGTACATCCTTATATCTCCAAAGAGTCTTTAGTTTAATCAGATTTATAAAAGAAAGATTAGCTTTACCGATTCTTTCCGATAACATATGAAAAAATTAAGAAGGAGGAGTTATTCAATTCAATTCAATTCAATTTCAAGTTTATTGTCCACAAAAAGTGGAAATTTGTCTTTGGCTCCACAGGTGGATTTCTAAAACACATACACAATGAATAGACAATAAATACAACATGCAAACATCACAGTAACCCTTACAAACAACACTAGATAACACCTTCGTCACACACCAATAGATATCATGGACTATTGTGAGTTCAGTAATAATATAGCGCTCGGTATAAATGACTTTTTGTAAATATTTTTTGTTGCTAATGCAGCTGTGTACCTCCTTCCTGATGGTAATTTCCTAAATTCTGTGAACAGAGGATGCACTGGGTCAGACACAATGTGGTGGGCCTTACGTCTCATATGTGTAGTATATAAATCTGCCAATTGTCCCTGTCCTTTACCAACAATTTTACTGCCCAGCTTAACAATTCTGGATAATTTGTTTCTGTTCTTAACCCCCAGGTTTCCAAACCAGGTACACAATTATTACCGCGGGAGATGCAACACTATACAACACTGTTTATAACTCACATATCTGAGCATCAATATTTCCACCAAAGTATTTGAGTTGTTTAATCTCAACTACATGCCACTTCTAAAAAAGATAGATGATTTTAAGTGTTGGACAACCTTACCATTATCACTTATGGGTCGCATTGCAACAGTTAACATAAAAACCCTTCTGCAAGTTAATTATTTGTTTTCAATGCTCCCTATTACACCCACAGACAAATGTTTTAAATCAATTGATTCATTAACATCTCATTTCTATTGGAAAAAACAGAACACCCAAAATATCACAAAAAAAAAACTAACTACAGGGTGGTCTAGAAGCCCCAAACTTTCATCTTTATTTCCTAGCAACTCAATTACAATACTTGGTCAAATGGACTCACAAAATCAATTATTGTAACTCATGGATAGATTTGGAACAAATCTTGCTTTCCTACCAGCCTCTATTAAGAAAATGCAGCTGTTTTTAAATATTACATGTACAATATTAAATGTACAATAAACTTATTCACTTTCAATCATGGAAACAAATTTTATTTAAAAATTATCAATTCATATAATTTAATACACTGGTCCAGAAGTATGGTATTGGTCCAGAACAGTATTTTAAGTATCAACAAATAAAATCCATAAACAAATCAAATTTTAATATAACAAATAACCCACCCTATCCCCCTCAGTTGATGGAAGAGATAACGAAAATGACTAAGTAAAAAAATAATATCTAAACTTCACAAACTTATATCAAATACTAATATACTAACAAAGCTACCAATAGAAAAATTTCAATGTTTTGCAAAGAAAAGAAACGTAACCAGAAACTTTCCAAAAATATATGTTCTGGAACAGAACCGTTTATTGAAAATAATGGTAACCGGTAAATACAATTATTTTTCCCATTCTTTGACAAGATTTCTGTGCAAAATGACTCGATGAAGTTCACTTCAGGTTGTCGTTGACTCATCGGAGAAATGAGAAGCTTGCCACCAGCAAGTAGCCTACTCAAGCCCAAGTCTCTAATGCTCAATCATTAAGGTAAATATTGTAGTTTACCAATCATCTCAAGATGTTTGTTTTTTAATACTAATTAGTGGTTTAACAGATCGCAGTTGATCCATGATCAGGGCTGGACTGCTAATCTGGCACACCGGGCAAATGCCCGGTGGGCCGACGTCCTTGGGGGCCGGTGAATATAATATGATATATATATTTTTTAATTGGCCAACGACCGGCCTCATAAAGCATGGGCAGCGGCCCATTGGTTCATTTTCCATACTGACACTGGGCTGGCCCAATCATCTCTTAACAAGCTCCACCCCTCCCCTTCTGTTTCTTGTGTCAGATGGAAACAGAGAGCGATGATCTGACACACACAAGAAACAGAGAGCGAGTATCATACAGACGTATCATACATCTCGCACTATTTTTGTCTGACCAGCCCATAACACTCGTTCATCGCGCAACGTAGCCCGTTGCTTTCTTTCTTTGTTTTAATGTAATTCATTAATGGCGCTAAAAGGTGCGGTGGCAATGTTCTGCATTTTCCAAAAAAGTTAGCGTAAGATGTTTTTTTTTTCGGACAGACCGGCCCAGGAGACACCTAATCACCAGCCCATTGGTTCTTTTTGATTTGACATTTGGCTAGCCCAATAACAACTTTTAGGGCATTTTATGAAGCATGCAGCGTCAGTGTGCGTCTGTCAAAATAAGAGACGACTGAGAAGCGAGTTGACATGCGGTAAGCAGAACTGCTTTTAAAACACTGTTGTTAGATATCCTCTTAACTCTTTCCCCGCCATTGACGAGATATCTTGTCAATTAAGAGAAAACGCTTCCCCGCCAATGACGAGATTTTCCGTCTTTCCACAATACCGCTATTATCCACCAGGTAGCGCCCTTCCGCAACTTTTTTAAACCCGGAAGTATTGCCCTATGGCAAGATCGCTCTGAATGGGATCTCTATGAAAAGTCCGTCACAAACATGGAATTATCTCTGCTTTTTGTTCAAAATGTGGTGTTTTTGTAGAAACCTACCCATATTCAAAAGCTGATTACAAAAGAACTACTCAAGGTAGGATGAAACGTTTTTTTTTGTTTGAAAGCAGAGGGTCTGTTCTTTCATTTGGTATATTGTATGTTTATATATCTGAAGAAGAACATTTTCTGGAAGGCATTAAACTTTGGTAAAAATCATGAAAAACGCTGGCGCTGGCTGGCAACTTTTTTAAAAAATGCTGGCGGTGAAAGAGTTAATAAAACACAGTCAAAAACACGCACAAATGATAGATCAATGGCTGTTTGCAACATGACAGTGATTACACTGAAATAAAATACAGTGTGGGCAGAATTATTACATCAAACTTTTGATCACAGTTCTTATCAAACATATTTTACTAATTCCAAACCAAATAAATTTTAATAACTACCATTAATTTTGTAAATAAAGCATTTATAAGTAATACATTATTGTTAATAATGGCTGACTGGAGAAAAAGCACCTTATATTTAAGTGTGCAGAATTATTAGGCACATTTTCTTTTAAAGGAAAAGTCTACTCATTTTCAATATTAAAATATGTTATTACCTTAACTAAGAACTGTTGATACATCCCTCTATCATCTGTGTGCGTGCACGTAAGCGCTGGAGCGCGCTGCGACGCTTCGATAGCATTTAGCTTAGCCCCATTCATTCATTTGTACCATTTAGAGATAAAGTTAGAAGTGACCAAACACATCAACGTTTTTCCTATTTAAGACAAGTAGTTATACGAGCAAGTTTGGTGGTACAAAATAAAACGTAGCACTTTTGGGAGTACTTCGCCTCGGCCCAGTAACACCCTCCCTCTCCCATTATGAGAGTGAGAAGGGGAGCGGACTTTTCAGGCGAGTCGAGGTGCTCCCAAGGGTGCTGTTGCGCCGTGCAATGTGGTTCCTCTTTTGAATCCGCTTGGAGGAGCGCTGCGTTTTATTTTGTACCACCAAGCTTGCTCGTATAACTACTCGTCTTAAATAGGAAAAACGTTGATGTGTTTGGTCACTTCTAACTTTATCTCTAAATGGTACAAATGAATGAATGGGGCTAAGCTAAATGCTATCGAAGCGTCGCAGCGCGCTCCAGCGCTTACGTGCACGCACACAGATGATAGAGGGATGTATCAACAATTCTTAGTTAAGGTAATAACATATTTTAATATTGAAAATGAGTAGACTATTCCTTTAAATTTAAAATGGGCCAAAAATGTTTAACACACACTGGACATTCATTATTTATGTCCATAAGAAAGATGCCATGCATGGAAATTGCAAAATAGAGGTATGACCATTATACAAGAAATTCTGATTCGGGCAGCAAGGGCATAAAATAGGATGAAAGGAAAATATAAATACAAAATTAATGTTGGTTATTAAAATTACTTTGGTTTGGAATTGGTAAAAGGTGTTCAGAAAAAAAGTTATCAAAATTTTCTGCACACACTGTAATGGGGCTTGTGGCTTGCCATTGTAACATTTATCTTGTCTCAGTGTTATCATAAGGTGCACACCATTGTGCACTCACTGGCTTATACTATTATTTTTAAAACCTGCAAAGCCTTTTACAGCGCTTACATTTTTGTAATGTCACGTGTCAGCGCTTATACTTTTCTACTTAATCATTATATGGAGTTATAGTCAAGGTTGCACAAAGATTTGTGATCCTATGTAGTGGGCCGGTCTGGGCCAAAATGCCAGGGCCAATTTTTTGTCCTAGTCCAGCCCTGTCCATGATCCGTACATATCACGGACCCCGGTTCAGCTTGCATTTGATTCGTGGATTAATCATACGTGATTTCCATATGCCCTTCAAAGATCAGAACGCTGGATGTATAAAATACATTTGGCGAATAAAGCACTGAAAAACAACGTAATTTTCACTTTATGTGGAGCGACTGTTTATGCTGCATCTTCTTCCCGAAGCACTGTTTATAATTCGTCCTCCGTCTGTGTGTGTTTGCGTGTTTAAGTGCATTCAACAAATGTAGGCATGTCAGAATTACAGTTATGCCGCTTACATCATGTACCCTTTTTAATGTTTGATGACAAGCAGAGCCGGCCCTAGACCTTTGGGGGCCCTAAGCAAAATTTGGTCCGTTTTAAGTAAGGCCTAAAGAAAAGCAACGACTACCTTATGACTATACTGCACATATTATATCCACTATGTTATTTTTTTTTTATGTGTCTATTAAAATATGTTTTAATTATTCTATGTATACTGTATGTTAATGATCTTTTTTACATTGCTGGTCCTGAGTACATATTTTGTTCTTATGTGGCAACTTGTAGCCTACAGAATGACAATAAAAGACCTTAGGGTGGTCCCGGACAGGGAATATCTTAAGACAGGACTCGGCCTTAGTTTAATTAGAAAACATAACTAATTTTAACAAAAATGCCTTACTAAAAACATTATTTCTGTGGATATTGAGGCAAAACAAAGGGCACTGGTGTATTTTAAGATATGTCAGTGCAAGCTTTTTTCAGTTTGGACAGCTCTTAGCCTACTTTTATTTTAGTCTAGGTCTAGTTTAATTCCTGTCAGGGAAACTGCCCCCTTGAGTTCTTGATTTCAGTTCCATGTTTGATGTCTAACAGGAAAAATATGATGCCACTGACTGAACTGAATGGCAGTGCAGTGCAACAAATACACACGGATGAACTTGCTGAATAAAAAGACTGATAAAGTCATTTTCACTGACCATTAAAGAAACATTTTTAATTGACAGCAGAGTTTAAGAGGAACATAGATTTGTGAATAATAACAATTAACTTGCAAATAATATTAATAATTGAAGATTAACAATTAACATTGCATTCATAACATTAATCTAACAAAGCTGGCTACTGTATGTCATATGCATTGCTATAGTTTAAATATTAAACACTGAACAGTGACATGACATTATACACTTTTGCAAAGGCTAGCAGGTGGTTTAACAACGGTGCGCTGTCTGGACATGTTACCACGCATATGCGCATGAGTTTGTTTACTCTTACACATAAAACACTTTAAATTCAGACGTTTAACAATATAATTACACAAATGACATAAATATGTAGAAATGACAATGGCATACGTGAAATATAAGCGTAACAGAATTAATTCACCATGTTAAACCGTTTAAATATTAATTATTAAGCTTAATAAACCAATTCACGTTATGATTGCAAATATAAGAAAGAGAAGTCAAACAGAACACAGGTTTGGTCATTACCGAAGTCAAATAAGATACACTTACTTCACATTTATGCACAAACACACATAACATTAAAGAAATTGTCCTTAAAGCAACAGCAAAAGTTCGCGTCTGTATCAGCGATCCGGCTCAACTCAACTTTGCGTTCTGTGGGCGGGATGCTCGCCTGCACATAGATCGCGGGCACTGATTGGCTGCTGTGCTGGATGCTGTGTGTCAATCAATCTCGGCAAGAAAGAGATCTTATTAGCGAACTTTCATGATAACTATAATAACAAGTAACAGCCTTTTTAACATTGCCCTAATAATAAATAATTAATATTTATATTTATTTTATGTAACTTTTGATGAATTATTTTTTTCAACCACCAGCTAAGTGACTTTAGGGGGCCCTCTGCTGGCCACGAGGCCCTTTGCAATCGCAATGGTCGTTTAGTGGCTGGGCCGGCTCTGATGACAAGATAGAGACTAAAGGAAAATTATGCAGACTAATAATTTAAGTTTAATATCCTAATGATCAGCCTACTGATTTGTATGTCCCACATCTGACATGGAACGTTATTAACCGGTTTGGGAACTTTATTTTTTGTTCTAACCGCTTCAGGAACGTCAACTTTAGGGTTGAAACGAAGATCGTTAAAAGACTGTTTCTGTTTGGAACGAACCATTTTGAAAAAAATCCGGTTCAAAGCCCTGCACAGGACTCCCGTCACTTAAAGGAAAAACTTCAAAATGGGCCTAAATGACACAGATATTTCAACCCATTCTCACCAAAAAGCATACAAATGACACGCAGTGTGATTATCGTGCAATAGATACGCCAAATTCCGATTTTGCGTGCATATGATACGCCAGTCCTTCCCCTGCAAGTAAGACTACAATGGCCCTCAATGGGACCACTTAGGGCTAGTCTAAGGGCCCCGCGCAGGTTTGCTCATTGGCAAAACGTTGGCCCTTTAGCGCTGGCCCTGCGCAGGCAGCCCCCACCCAGCCCCCAGGAAGCCCTCACACAGAAAAATCCCCAGAGTCAAATAAACACCGCTGGATGTAAACACTGTCCCATCCCACAGAGTGCCAAAAAGTAACAATGAAGCAGAACCAAAAGCTTTGTTATCCTCTTTCTCAACATCTCTGTCTAATATATAAAATTGCATTTCGCATCTTGTAGAGTCATTTTCTTAACTTATGTTGAGATGTTGGCTGTTTCATTTGGAGTCGCCATAGTTGTGATCGGTGGTTGTTTTGGTTGGACTTTGACTCTTGTCCGTTGGCTTGTTGGTGTTTTCTAACTGCTGTGTCTAAGTGTGTTTGAAACACATGTTATAGCAAAGAAAAGGCAATTGTAGTTGAATATTGATGGTTGATACATAAACATTGTCAAACATAATCATTTAATGAACAGATTTATTAATATAGTTTTCCCCCCTCATCCGAAGCATCATTTTCCATTAATAATGAAATACTGCAGTGTGGGGTCCGGAACTCTCATAGCAGTTTGTCATTCTGAAGGATTTTGATAGTTTGCACATAAACATTGACCACTGCACAATGTGGATGCACAGACGTCGGGAGTCTGGGTGTGGGTCTCAACGATGGTGACAAAGAAAATGGTAAAAAAGGTTATTATTTATTCATGCCGCAGTGCATTCTGGGAGTTCTGGATGAGATTTGTAATTTGTTGATACCCAGCATGCATTGCAGCATGAAGCTTTTCGTTTTATTGTCACCATCATTGTGATTCATACTCTGATTCTTAATATTTGTGTGTCTACATTGTAGAGCAGTTAATCTTAAGTGTCAGTGTTTCAAAATTCTTCAGAAAGATAAACTGCTAAGAGAGAGAGCTCGATCTCATACTATAGTATCACATTGTCAGAGAAAGATCCATCTGTTAAGTGTGCAAACAATAAATTAATACATAAGTTTTTATATGATGATGTTCAGACTTTATTTACTGAACTGACCACCACCAAAGGATCGCATGCTGCCATAACAAACATGTTTTAAACACACAAAGTTATAGCAATCAAAAGACGGAACAAAGCAAGAGTCAAGTTTAACTAAATCAAACACTGATCACAATAGTGGTGACTTTAAATTAAACAAAATCTCAACCTAAAGTAAGAAAATGACTCTACAAGTAAGATGTAAAATGCAATTTTAGATTTCAGACAGAGAAGGTGAGAGAGAGGATAACAGCGGTTTTAATTCTGCTTCATTGTTACTTTTTAACACTCTGTAAGATGGGACAGTATATACATCCAGCAGTGTTTATTTAACTCTGGGGATTTCTCTATGTAAGGGCTTCCTGGGGGCTAAGTGAGGGCTGCCCATGCAGGGCCAGCGCTAAGGGGCCAATGTTTCGCCAGTGAGCAAACCTGTGCGGGGCCCTTAGGCTATGCCCATACAGGCCCATCGTAAGCTTACTTGCAGGGATCCCATTCACTTATATGGCGAATCGTTTCGTGACGTTTTATTTATTGTTTTCTAATTTGTTTTCTGTTTTTTTTACCATTTTCACTTGGGTTTAGGGTTAGAACAACTTTTAGTTATATAAAAATTACATCCTAACCCAAACCCCAACTCTAACCCCAACTCCAAGCGACCATGGCTTAAATATAGATAAAAACATAGAGAAACATGTATATTAAATTACCTGCTTATATAAATGTGAAATCTAACCCTAAACCCAAGCGAAAATGGTTTAAAAAACAGAAAACAAATTAGAAAACAATAAATAAAACATCATGAAACGATTCGCCATATAAGTGAATGGGAAGGACTGGCGTATCATATGCACACAAAATCGGAGTTTGGCGTGTCTATTGCACGATGGTCACACTGCGTGTCATTTGTACGCATCTTGGTGAGAACGGGTTGGATATTTGCACACAATGTACATTCGGTAGTATTGATGATTATTTACATGCTACATGGATATATATATTCCAACCTGTTTATACATTCTGGATATCAGTAAAAAGCTCTTTTATAGACTGTAAGATTCCTCTATCACCATCACTTTGTTTACTGGGTAACACCATAGAAGTTGAAAACCTTCATATTAAGTACAAAAATCCACTCCTCATTTCTCTAACTATCGGCAAAAAAATGTTCTGTTGAACTGGAAATCAAAAAAAGATATGCATATCAATCACTGGATGAATCTTCTTATAGAATATGTCACACTAAAAAAAAACATACATAAATAAGAAAAATATATCTCTATTTACTGACATTAGGAATTCATTTTTGACATATCTAAATATACGTTAGAAGCTGATAGACTTGCGCGTCCCCATTCGCACAAATAGCACTTTATAAATTCTAGAGAGAGGGTTAAAGGAATAGAATACATATATATCAATGATGTATATGTTTTTTTTAGGGAGGTATGGTTTATATGTGTACACATGTATTGAGCTACACTACTGAGACAATTTATAGTTTTAAATTGGTTTATCCCCTCTTTCTCCTATCTCAATGTAACAAAGGGCTGCTTTCACAAACCGAGAGAATCCAAATGCAGAGAAGGTTTATTAGAAAAATCCCAAAGGGCAGGCAAATACATCCAAATAGGGTAATCCAAAAACATAATCCAGTAAACAGGCAACAGGTCAAAATCCATAACATCAAAAACAGAATACAAGACAGGATACAAGAAACAATGAACCAGGGGCCCGTTTCAGAAAGGTGGTTAAGTGAAAACTCTGAGTTTGTTAACCCTGAAATAAGGGAAACTCTGAGTTTTCCGTTTCAAAAAGGGAGGTAGGTTAAACCTGAGACAGCGGGGTAAGTCAAGCCTGTTTCAGAAGGAGAGGTAACTTATACTCAGAGTCTGTTTCCGGAGTAACATACTCTCTGAACCTAACCTGGTCGGGAGCAGGTTTTATCCTGTAAACTCTGAGTTTCTTGTGGTCTCCTCCCCATTTTTAAAGTAGCAGCGGTGTTTAACCTTGTTGGTTGCTTTAGTACATTCATTCATTGTGCACATTTTTATCATGTACACTGTAAAAAATTTTTTAGCTGTCTTTAAGTTATAATTAAATTGCCAGTGCAAACCATTTTAACTTACGACTTTATATTTTTATATATTACACTAAACTTTCAACTAAAAAAAATTAAAACAGTAAATTGAAATGACTTGTAAAGCTAATATGATATACTTAGGTGCATAGATCGTCTTAGTGACTAAAATGTCATGTATTTTTATAGAGAATCTTGCAGATGATGATATTGCATTCACTTGTAGGAAGTTAAATTTATGTCGCTCGTGGATTTTGAGACACCGAGTGGTTTTTGTCATATCCGCTTACATTTATGTGAGCGAAATTATTATTTTTTGCAGTCATTTTAGATATATAAATATCATTATATGACTAATATCAGTCTTTGTGGTGCTCTTACATTTATACAGTTTCCTTGACATTTCTTACGTATCCACTTGTCATTACCGCTGGTCTAGTGGTTAGTGCTGTGTGTAATAGTTGGGCCAGACGTATCATCGGCGATCGGAGTTCGAATCCCGGCTGGGTGGATTTTTGTTTTATTCATGACAAACATTTGTAAAGTTCGTAGCCTTGTATGACAAAGTATTATGCTTAATTTTATTTTAGCTGAGCTGCTGTCATCTTTTTGTCCATGGGATTGCATGTGCATGTAAATGAATATAATAACGTACAGTCCTCAGTTTATTTACTTCGGATATTTTAACCGTGATGAAAAATTAAATGTACGCATTTACTAGAGTAGCAATTTCCAACAACAACTTTTTTCTTTAAAATATATGCTCGTAGGTGCTGTACACTTGCAGTAACACTTTCAGTTTTAGTAGTAAAAATGATTAAGACCTCTTTGTCACATGCTGTTGCCATGGTAAATCGTAATATCTGAGCTCCAATGATGATGGCCTTTCATTGTGGCTGTGCACGCGCTTAACTCAGAGTCAACCTACTCAGAGTCGATTGAACTAACTCAGATCAGCTTTTCTGTAACCGAAAACTCAGAATTTACTATCTCAGAGTAAATCAACTCAGAGTTCAAGTTTAAACTCAGAGTTGGTTGAACCTCCTTATTGAAACGGGCCCCAGAACGCTTAGGATTGCAGTGTTACACTAACAATACTTTGCAGGGTGTGATGGTGAATGAACATGCTTTATACCAGTGTTTCCCAATCCTGGTCCTCGGGCACCCCCTCCCAGAAAGTTTTAGATGTCTCCTTATTTAAAACACCTGATTCGACTCATCAGCCTCCTTCTAAAATGGTAAACATGTGTCCCTAACAAGCTGATGAGTTAAATCAGGTGTGTTAAATAAGGAGACATCTAAAACTTTCTGGGAGGGGGTGCACGAGGACCAGGGTTGGGAAACACTGCTTTATACAATACAAACAGTAAAGTAAATAGTGAAGTGAGACATGACATGATATCAAAATAACAGACCAGAAACAAGACTTCAAAATAAAAGAGCCAAACAACAAAACACAAGACAAAAACATTACACTCAATTCTACTTTGTTAGACTCTATTTTTTGAGGTTAGTGTAGAATGGAAGAGACAGAATCTGACTACACGGTTGGGGCTTTGTATGAAGGAACACATAGTATGGGTGGAGCAATCGCAGTGTAACACTGCAATCCTAAGCGTTCTGGTTCATTGTTTCTTTTATCCTGTCTCTTGTTTCTTGTTCATGGTTTCTGTTTTTGATGTTCTGGATTTTGACCTGTTGCCTGTTTACTGGATTACGTTTTTGGATTACCCTATGTGGCATGACGAGGGGGATTAGGGGATAGCTTTGTGACGAAAGCAAAGATTTTACATAAAACTCCGACTACGCCACCCCGGGACTTACACCCAGGGAAATAATCCTCACACCCAAAAAGGGTGGTAAGGCACACACGTTCGTTCCTCAGTAAAAAAAGGAGAGTAGGAGACGTAGGTATAATACAAAAATACACATTTATTGTACAATATTCATTGCAATCTAATTAAAATATTTCTAAAAAAAACAGAGAACTGTGTTACTCCAAACAGCTCTCGCACGCTCTCGTACTTCAATCATAACCACAAAACATGAAGACATCACATGATCACAAAACCAGTTACACAAAAAAAACTCCAAATAACATCCCCACTGCTAAAGTGCAGTGACTGGCAATGTATAAGCAAATAATAAACAAATGAATACAATAAACAAACCTAGGGGCTGGGGCTACCCACAGGAGTGATCACTGGCGTACGTTATCCAAAAGCACACTTTCACACACCACACCGTGAACTCAAAGTACACATTCTTATACACTTCAAATGTGTAACACGGCAACCGTTGAGCAGTACCACCACCACCACAAGATCCTTCACCCGTGGGGACCCCAGCTCCTGAAAGGATATTAAACAAAATAAATATTCAAAACAATAATACACAAATATTTCCAAAAGAAACAAAAAAAACAAAGATAACTGGCAGCTGAAGCTACAGGAAAGTCATCTGGCGCAAACATTAAAGTCCATACGCTGGCTCCAAGGCGCTAGACAATCCTCCACTTCAAGAGAATACACATTCAAGTTCAGAAACCAGACAGTGTACAGTCCGGTTTACAGCGGTGACAATAATGTAATGTTACAGCGGTGCGATAGAGCAGGACGAGACTTAAACATGCAGCAACAAGAGGAAACCAACGTAGAACAAAAGGGAGAACCCTAAAGTAAACAAACATAACATTAAAAATCTAAACACATCATACACTAACATTACAACTACGTGCTGGACACTTACCGCACAGTGGCATCACCTCAGACACCTTAACGTCTTTTACGGCACCGTTTAACCTACAACAGGTCAACCACAGCCAACTGAGGGTACACAGTCATGTAAGCCACTAACAGCACAAGGGCACCAGTACGCTGGACAAACACACTAAAACCAACACAAACTAGTTTTAAATAATATACAGATTATGCTACACCTATTTACCCAATTCTGGTCACTTGATTATCCCTAGAATTATCAAAAGTGTCTAAAGGTGGTAGATCCTTTTCCTACTTAGCCCCTAAGCTCTGGAATGATTTACCAACCGATGTCCGACAATCAGACACAGTCGATAACTTTAAATCTAGACTCTATAGGCTTTCTCTTTAACAAAGCATTCACATAATTTGTCTACTAAAGGTAAATATCTCGCAATAGTTATTTTTTACGGAACAAAGCACTCACATACCTCATCTGGGTAATCAGAGGGGGTCTTAACATAGAGGCATAGGGTGCCCCAAACCAACCTAAATAAATAAATAAATAAAAACCTAATCATCATGAACACTTCAAAATTAATTGCGGTCAGTGTTGTATAAAGTACTAGAAAGCAATACTTGAGTAAAAGTACAAGTATTGTACTAGAAAAAGACTTTGGTAGAAGTGAAAGTTGTCTTTTAAAATATTACTCAAGTAAAAGTCTTAAAGTATCTGATATATACTGTACTTAAGTATCAAAAGTAATTTTCTGATATTTAATACTTAAGTATTTGAGGTAAACGTAAAAAGTTTTTTTTTAAAGCAAGGGGTTACCCAGCTAGAAATAAAAAGTTCTAAGAACGTTCCCTGAAAGTTCCCAATGTTCCTAAAAACATTCTGCTAACGTTAAAAGTGTCCAGTTTTTTTTAAGTTCTAGGAACGTTTCTGTTGTCTGAACGTTGGAGTAATGTTGCGTTTTGCCATTTTTAAACGTTGTGGCGGTGTCATGTTTTGATGTTCACACAATGTTTGGAGCAACGGCTGTTTGTTGTATTGACTTGTTTAATTGTTGTGTGAATGATGGAGAAGCATTGCATTTTGTTATTTTAGAAAGCATTATTTCTGAATGTTCAGTTTATATATTGCTGTAGAAAACTCAGTTCACTTACTAGGTTTAGATGTTGATGTTTTGTTTCATTTTAAGTCACCCTTATTGTGATAAGTGTTTGTTTTAGTTGGACTCTTGACACTTGACTTTTTGCTTACTAGTTTTTTCCTAGTTGTGTTAACTTTGTGTTAATGCACCACATTTGTTATGAAAAGTTAATAGTGTAATTCTGTGGTGCTTGGTTCATAATGGTAAAGATCATCACCTAATTAATTTACTAATCAAAAGTTTATTTCTGTCAAGAATGTAGGTGAGATCCAGTGCTTTCGCAGCGGTTTGTCATTGTGGAGTTTTGGAAGCTTTGGACAAAAATATCCGCTGTATAATTGGGATGCACCAACATCAAGAATCAGAGTATGGATCTCAATCATGGTGACAATTAAATGAAAAACTTCTTGCTGCAATGCATGCTGGGTATTAACAAATTACAAATCTCATTCAGGACTCCCAGCATGCACTGCAGCATGGATAAATAAGGATTTTTTTTAACGATTTTATTTGTCACCATGGTTGAGATTCATAGTCTGATTCTTGATGTTTGTGCATCCCAATTATATAACGGATATTTTTGTCCAAAGTTTCTAAAACTCCTTAATGACAAACTGCTGTGAAAGAGGTGGATCACATTTGCATTATTGACAGAAAATAAACTTTTGATTAGTAAATTAATTAGGTGATGATCTTTACCATTATGTACCAAGCACCACAGAATTGCACTGTTAACTTTGCATGTTCATAACAAATGTGGTACATTAACACAAAGATAACACAACCAGGGAAAAAAAGTAGCAAGCAAAAAGTCAAGTGTCAAGAGTCCAACTAAACCAAACACTAATCACAATAAGGGTGACTTAAAATGAAACAAAACATCAACATCTAGACCTAATAGGTGAGTTGTGTTTTCTGCGGCATTGTATTTGCTGAACATTCAGAAATGGTGTTTTATAAAACAATAAAATGCAATATTTCTCTATCATTTACATAAAAATTAAACAAGTCAATATAATAAACAGCTGTTGTTTTAAACATTGTGAACATTAAAACATGACATTGTCATAATGTTTAAAAATGGTAAAATGTAACATTACTCTAACGTACAGACAACAGAAACGTTCCTAGAACTTAAAAAAAAACTGGACACTTTTAACGTTGGCAGAATGTTTTTGGGAACATTGGGAACTTTCAGGGAACGTTCTTAGAACTTTTTATTTCTAGCTGGGAAGACGTGCGCTGACATGGATATGTGCGTGCACGCGTCAATGCTTTTACAAGCGTAAATTGGGTAACTACATTGCATATAGACCCGTTTTTGCCGCGATTGTCTTTGCAAAGGATTGCACTAGTTAACTGCTAAAATGTAAACTTGAGATTTACACCGGGGCACAAAAGATTTACACTGGGGCATATCATGCCCCAGTAAAAGGGGTCTAGCGAAGCCCCTGGTCTTCGGGCAACAAACACACTGTCAGAAGTCGCTCGTCTTTTGTACCCCACAAAGATGGGTCATTTATATTTCCACAGGTTGTGTTGAGCTGTTGGCACTAACCTCTCGGACCGTGTCGCATGTAGCACTGCTTGCTCCAGGTGGTGGCGAGAGACTCTCCGGCGGCTCGGGCTCGCAAGCCGGACTGGTGGTCTCACAATCAGCATCATTGTTACCATTAGCAACAGGTGCCTTCTCTAATGAGCAACTAGCAACCTCCTTTTAAAAAAGCTGTCGATAGAAGGCACACTTTGTAAAAGAGCTGCTCCTCTCGCTTCTTTCTCATTTTTTTTGCTTTTGTTTAATGTTTCCGGTAGGAATGCGTCGATCCATTATGTTTGCACGTAGGAGTTTTCCTTACTCAAACATGTTCTGAGGGCAGAAAGAATGTGATTGGTTCACAAAAACGACCAATCAAAATGCTCATTACTGGTTTAAGCCCTCAGCGGAGCCTCCAAGGCAGCTTGTGAAGCAGTTCGAGCTCACCGTTGATCAGATGAGTAGCGCAGATATGGTAAGATAGGAATGAGACTGTTTTTGAATTCAGCTCGAAACGTTTCGAGTATTTAAGTGACGCGTTTTCACGTTTCCGTGGCACGACTTTCTTTTTCGTGCCAGTTTCACGTATTGGTTACTCAATTGTTTTTCCTATTTTCTTACCATTGTCGCTTGGGATTGGGGTTAGAACAACTTTCTGTTACAAAAATGACATCCTCACCCTAACCCAACTCTAACCCCAACTCCAAGCAAGAACAACTAAATTTTCTGACAAATAAATGTATAAACAATGTCATTTTAACCCAAACCCAACTTTATCCTCGCGCGAGAATAGTTTAAAAATGTGACGAAAACCACAAATCTAACCCCAATCCCAATCGACAATGGTTTGAAAAAAGGAAAAAAAATTGAGTAACCAATCCGTGAAACTGGCACGAAAAAGAAAGTCGTGCCACGGACACGTGAAAACACGTCACTTAAATACTCAAAAACGTTTCGAGCTGAATTCAAAAACAGTCTCAATCCTATCTTACCATATCTGCGCTACTCATCTGATCAACGGTGAGCTCAAACTGCTTCACTGCAGAAGCTGACTTGGAGGCTCCGCTAAGGGCTTAAACCAGTAACGAGCATTTTGATTGGTCGTTTTTGTGAACCAATCACATTCTTTCTGCCCTCAGAACATGTTTGAGTAAGAAAAACTCCTATCTACATTATGTTTTCTGGTTTTGCGGTCTAGCTACGTTTTTTTTCTTAATTTTGTCAAGAATTGACATTAAACACGCCCTCCCGTACCATTGTACCAATCGTAAAGGGCATATCTTCTGGTAGAAAATATTCACACTATTTAATTGGTCAATTTGTCACGCTTATACAGTGAGTGTGTAAACATTGGATTGTTGACTTGCACATTTTAATTTATTTTAGTGGCATAAATGCACATTACATCAAAATAAGTTTTTTTTAAATGTGTTTTTTTTGTATCTGATGTCGTTGTGCAAAAAAAAAACTGTTTGATTTTAACATTGAATAATTAAACTTACATTATCTTTACCCAGAAACCTCTTCAGCGTCACATGGTACATGACCTCTGTAAACATAAACATGGATAGACTTCATATTTTAAAAGATAAAGAAATGCAAACATATAACGTTAAAATAAATTATGACTCGAAGCTTCTTTACAATAGCATCTAGGTTATGTCAAAGTGAAGCTGGCTTTGTTACAAATCAAATAAAGCTATTAAAACAGTCTTGCAAAATAAGCAGAATCTACCAGAACTAAAGCAATGAGCTTTTAAACAACAGAAGATCGTCTGTATAATTTAAAATAGCAGAGAGCCACTTGCTAGCTGCTAACATTTCCAACACATAAGTTACTGTTGTTTTGTTTTTAAGCAAATCACATCTCATCTTGGCTTCTTTAAAGTTTTGTTTTTAAAAATTTAAACATCGAATTGATTCTTTTAACAGCCCGTTATGCATGTAACGTTAACTTTGCATATTGTTAACCCTCGTGTTTACTATTGTGTACTGTGTATACCCTTAATGTTTTACTGTGCGTGATTTAAATTCAAACACTTTAAAGACAAAAATGAATCACAGTAAATAACATACAATGAACAAATAAGTAACCAATCAGCGCGATGCAGACAAATTAATTAAATCAAACTTACCGTACTGTTCAGCAAGAAACAAAGACCGAGTCTGGTAACGATTTAAATTTTTCGACGATCCTACCATTTTTTACAATCACTTTGCTACTATTTTCAGAACCTTGATGTCATTTTCACAACTCTAGACACAAAACTCACAACCAATGATCAAAATGCACATTTTTCAAAACACATGCGTATGTGTAACATTATATTAGATCTGGACTTTGGTCTTAAAGGGAAGTTACCTAATTTTGCTCCTGTCTGTCACTCGTAATAATCAAACAGCATTGAGAGAAAACTATCTTTAATAAGATTTGTACGTCGAATAGGCTTTGTGCCCAGCTGCAGTACTTTCTGAACTTCAGCCAGCTTCTTGTTTTCTGTCTGCCATTGTTGGACAGGCTGATTAATCCAGGTGTGCCTGACCTCAGTAGTCACAACAACAATAATCGGGCACACCTGGATTGGTCAGTTTGTCCAGTGATGGCGGACAGGAGACGGGGAGCTGGCTGAAGTTCAGGGAGTAGTGCAGCTGGGCATAAAGCCTATTGTACACGAGTTTGATTCGAGTTGCTTGTTCAGGGTTCATATTGATACTGTATTCGAGCTATGACTATAAACAGAACAAACCCTGAATTATTTGTTTAAGTGTACTGATTGAATAATATGAAATACAAATTTCTTTAACACAAATTTGGTTGCAAGGTTTACAAAAACGTTGTATTTGTTCACATTAGTAAATGCATTATGAACAAAAAATTACAATATATTGTATATAAACATTTATTTAATTCTTGTTTATGTCATTACAGTTAATTTATGTTAGTTTGATGTGCATTATCTAATGTTAACAGTTTCAAATTTGATTTAAAAATTAAAATGCTAAAATTAATAAGATGTACAATTAATAAATAAATAAATAAAATAAAAATTATAATTGATATATAAACTGTGATATATTTTATATGTGTGTATGAACGCTTGTGTCTTTGTCACCTTTTTCACCCCTGATGAGTTTGCACCCCTGGGCTAAGAGCTATGGTTAACTCAAGGGCTAGGGTTAAGACAAGGAAAACTGAAACTCAACTAGACACTACAAATTAAAAAAAATTATTGACAACGACAATACTTAATAAACACAATTAAACATTAGTGTACCTAATATGTATGATGGGTGTGACACCTTTTAGTAAATGTTGTTTTGCATACCCCTCCCACACCTCCAAAAAACGGGCTGCTGCTTGATGTCGTGTTGGTAGTAAAAATATTTTGGAGGTGGTTAAAAAAGTAGTAAAAGGTAGTAAATTAATCTCTATGATTCCTGCATATACCTTGTTAGTTTTCATTTAACATTCTCTTTTATTTATTGGTTTTTAATTTCTTTTTCATTTTCTTGTATGCAAATTCAATGTCAATCAGTGGGATTTATTTGCTCAAGAAACAGGGATTGGTTGAAGCAATGTTGCCAATTTAGCAGTAGGGGTTCAGATGTAAAATTGGCAGCTGGCACCCGGAAGTGGCTGCCATTGACAGCCGGAAGGCAGTTACTGGCAGCCTGAAGGTAGGAGGGACTTGACACTCGCTAACAGCCAATCAATATCGACCAACATGGACACAACCAATCACATATAACTACGACAGCAGCCATTGCTTCTTAGAACGTTAAAAGCATCCAGTTTTCTTAGACGTAGTATTAACATTATTGTTCAAAACATTTTTAGAAAGGTTCAGTCTGTTGTTATATTAATGTTCTAAGAACGTTTTTAAAAACATTATTACAACATTCCATTCGCCATTATATCAATGTCCTAAAAACACTTTCCTAACATTTATAATAGGTTATAATAACATTATGTTTTAAACGTTCTTAGAACGTTAAAAACTACAATGTTTTGACATTTTTATAAACTTTATTGTTTGGTTATGATAACTATTAGAAAGTTTTTAGAATGTTCCAGTCTTGTTATAAAAATGTTCAAAGAACTTTATTTAAAACATTATTAGAACGTTCTATCCCCATTAATATTAACATTTTCCTAACGTTTGCATTAAATTATAAAAACTTTGTTGAAGTTTTTTTTTTTGACATATGTTATTTTTTGGTTATAAGAACATTATTAAAAACATTTTAGAGGAACATTCAAATCACTTGTCAGGGACAGAAGTCAACAGAGGCAGAGAGTAAAATCAAACAGTTTATTGAAATTTGTGGTCAATTGTAATGGTAATAAATGAAAGTCCAGGGGCCTCATTTATCAAGCGTGCGTACGCACAGAAGTGTGCGTAAAGTGTGCGTAGGAACAGTTTTACGCAAAGTGTGGAATTTATCAAATTGCACTTATACTTAGAAATGTGTGTAAATATACGCACACCTCGGAGTATCCGTACGCAGAGCATCTAGTGGTAGAATAGCGATACTACACAGGACCCTGTTCCAGTGAGTATAAAGAAGTGTCTATTTATTATCCACAAGCAGGTGTTAAAAATGATTAATGTCAGTATGGTAACAGCAAATAAGTAATGATGTATTTGTGATATGTATCTGTATCTGTGAAAGCACATGTGATTTGTATTAATGAAGTCTCCGTCAAATGCTTGACACAGTGCAATGGCTTATCTTGCGTTATTGGAAGACTTGGCAAATAATCCATTCTGCCGGTAGCGCGTTTTCAAAGATCGCGCCAATGATGCTGGTTATATATGCTGCTGTCCAAGGTGGAAAGTTGTCTGTCCTCCTCCAGTTGCACTCGTTTCACGTCGGTGTGCTGTGACGTGTTTTTTTTTTTGGCTGATAATTTAATGTCAAACGACTTTTTTATTTTTTAAAAGTGTTCTCATGCCCAACGGAATTAAACTCACTGGTAACATGTTCCCATGCAGATTTGTTTTCTTTTGTTAGTCATTCCTCCCATACTAAGTGAACCAAACAGGATGTGTTATTACGATTTAACCTCATCCACAGGTAACTCAATTTCTGCGTCTGTAAAGTTTCTCTTTTACGCTCTCTTTGCCATTATTGCGATGAGGGAAAACGCACAACCACGTGACTTATAACGGGAGGTGTTGTCACCATATATGGTTCATTGGAGGCGTTTCGAAATGCAAATGAACATGAACGTGCACGAGCATGGTGCTTAAGAACAAGTGGGATTTATCATCATGGATTACTTACTGATGTGCGTACGAACCACGTGCGCACGTTTGATAAATCCCGATTTTTTTGTACTTAGGCACATTCTAAATTTCATTCGTAGGTACAAATATAGAACATTTTCTACGCAATGTTGATAAATGAGGCCCCAGGTGAAGAGCAGGCACAAACACACCACCCAGTCACAGGTGTATTCCTGTAACATGTTGTCCCTGTGTTCATTTGTATTTGTGTTTTGGTTTAATTCACATGTCTCTGTGTATTGTGTGGTTTACTTGTGTACCCTTGTTTCTAGTTGTATCTCCTCATGTTGATTAGTGTCTCCGCCCCCTTGTTTGCTACCATGGTTACTCATTGTTCTCATGCTCTTCCCCTTGTTTGTTCTCTTAGTTACTGATTGTGTCTGCTCTGTTTATTGGTCATTAGGTGTGTTCGACTTCATGCGGCGCTGCGCAGACCGATCGGTGGCTGACTTGAAGCAGTGCATTCCGGTTAGTAATTTTGTCCGACTTAAGCTGGCGCTGCAGGCACGTGACTGCGTCATATGGTTTTTTTTTTTTTTTTTTTTTAAATACTTTTTATTAAGTTTTACAGGTACAATTACATTACATTAACAACAACACATCCTGCCCTTCCCTTCCCCCGCTTACACACGACTTTAGAAAAGAAAAAAAAAAAAAAAAAAAAAGGGAAAACAACCCTTCATAAGAAACATATACACACATTGAGAGTACAAGTCCAGAATACATATTGAAGTTATTTAAATGGTAACTGCTTTGTGAGAAGAGGAGCGTTAAGGCATAATATTCACATTAATGGATAGATGCATAACATAGATAGTGAGCTTAATGGCAATTATTAAGAAAAAATAATAATAATAAAATAAAATAAAAATACTTGTGTACAAGTATGGAAAGATGGAGCATAAAGAAGTAAGTGTTAAGATAAATAGTTACTACCTTAGAGGCTGGGGAGCTTTTCAAAATATTGTATAAAGGGGGACCATATGCTATGAAACTTGCGTGTTGAACCCCGAACAGCGTATTTGATCTTTTCCAATTGAATGTGTGACATTACTTCTTTTATCCAGTTACTATGTGTAGGAGGGTCTTTCCTTTTCCAATGGAACAATATTAGACGTCTCGCCAGAAGTGTGGTGAAGGCTATGACAGAGCAAATGTCATTGCTGACTTTAATACCCTCAGGTATAACTCCAAAAATGGCCATTAAAGGATCCGGATCAATCTGAATACTATATATATGATTATATGAATCAAAAATTCCCTTCCAGAATTCAATTAAAAGAGGACACAACCAGAACATGTGGGCAGATGTGGCCGGAGACTGCGAGCATCTGCTGCAGGCAGGGCTAACATCGGGGTAAATCTTGGCTAGTTTGGAGTTGGTAAAATGGAGCCTGTGCAGTACCTTAAATTGAATTAATCCATGCCTAGCACAAGATGAGGAGGAGTGCACCTGTTTTAACGCATTTTCCCATTCTCCGTCTGTAATTTCTTTGCCCAACTCACTTTGCCAGGCATTACGAATATTGTCACTGTTCTGTGGATTTATAGATGTTATAATAGAGTATATGCTTGAAATGAGTCCCCTACCATGGGGACTCAGATTAAGCAGTGTTTCAATAGGAGATGAAGGTGGTATACTTGGAAAGGAGACAAAAAACTTTTTGACGAAACTCCTAATCTGCAGGAATCTAAAAAAGTGGGGTCTAGGTAACGCAAAATGACTTCTAAGATCTTCAAAAGAACGAAAAGTATTATCCAAATATAGATCTTTTAGATGCCTAATTCCCTTCTCTTCCCAGAGACAAAAAGCTGAGTCCATATAGGATGGAGGGAATAGACAGTTAGATACAATGGGCCCTAGAATAGAAGCTGATTGTAAACCAAAATGTCTTCTAAATTGGACCCAAATTTTTAGAGTGTGAGCCAGTACAGGATTAGGAGAGGATATATAATTTTTTACCAATAGGGGGAGTGAAGAGCATACTATTGAGCTAAGTTTAAAATTAGTACAAGACTGTTCCCCTCGCACCCACAAAGGGGTGTTCGGAGAGTCTACATCAGATAGCCAATAAGTGATTTTCTGAACGTTACTTGCCCAATAATAAAATAAGAAATTAGGTAGTGCCATCCCTCCTTGGGATTTTAATCTCTGTAAAAAAGTCTTCCTAATGCGCGGAGTTTTATTCTCCCACAGGAAGGATGTAATTAAGCTATCCAATTTAGTAAAAAAAGCTTTCCTAATAAAAATAAGGATATTTGAAAATAAATAAAGAAACCGAGGAAGGACAGACATTTTGATTAGGTTGGTACGACCTGCTAAAGACAAAGGAAGAGAAGACCATCTAACAAGATCTTTTTTACATTTATCCAAAAGTGGGCAAAAATTTGCCTTAAACAAATTATAAAATGATCTTGTTACTTGAACACCCAAGTATTTAAAGCCTTCATGTACTATTCTAAATGGAATAGAGGAGGAGTCTTTAGGGGAGATTGGAGTAATTGGGAAATATTCACTTTTACTCATGTTAAGCTTATAGCCAGAGAAATTGCCAAACTCTTTTAGGAGTGAAATAATTTCAGGTATTGAGGCAGTTGGGTTTGTTACATATAACAAGACATCGTCCGCATATAAAGAAATTTTATGCTCTATACCATAACGTGTAATTCCTTTGAAATTAGAAGACTGACGGAGCGCAGCAGCTAGGGGTTCAATTGATATAGCGAATAACAAGGGAGAGAGAGGGCATCCTTGCCTGGTGCCCCGTTGTAAGGAGAAGTACCCTGAGTGTACATTGTTTGTGCACACTGAGGCAACTGGGGAGGTATATAACAGTTTAACCCATGAGACAAGGTCTGGAGGGAAACCAAACTGTTTGAGTGTGGCAAAAAGGTATTTCCACTCTATCGAACGCCTTTTCGGCGTCAAGAGAGATCACTGCTTCATGGTTACCTGGGGGAGAGTTTGTGTACATTATATAAGCGTCGTAAATTATTAAAGGGGTTACGCCCTCTGATAAATCCTGTTTGATCATTTGAGATTATAGTAGGGAGAATGGGTTCCATGCGTAGTGCAAGGATTTTCGATAGAAGTTTTAAATCTGCTTTCAAAAGCAAAATTGGTCTGTATGATTCGCATAAAGTGGGATCTTTGTCTTCTTTTGGGATAAGGGAAATTGAAGCTTGCATAAGCGTTAAGGGAAGAGTACCTTTATTAAAAGATTCGTTGTAAACTGCCATAAGAAGTGGGCCCAGTAAAGCTGCAAACTTCTTAAAAAACTCTATCGGGAAGCCATCGGGCCCCGGAGCTTTATTACTCTGCATTGCCGCAATAGCTTCCGTGATTTCGGCTGCATCTATGGGTCTGCCCAATTCAGAGTGAGCTTCTGAATTAATAGTGGGTAAGCTTATTTTATTAAAGAAGGACTCTAAAGTTGCAGAATCATTAGGATACTCTGAAGTATATAAGTTGGAGTAGAAATGGACAAAGCTATCATTAATATCCTTTAGAGTATATGCCATGGACCCAGAGGGGGTCTTAATACAGGTAATTATTTTTGAATTAATTGATTGGCGAGATTGAAAAGCTAATAATTTACTGGCTTTGTCCCCAAATTCGTAAAATGAATGGCGAGTTTTTAATAACCTCTTTTCTTCTTCTTTAGTAGACAACAAATTATATTTTGATTGTAGGCTTAATCTTTCTTTATACAAGGGGGGGCTAGGAGAAATGGCATATTGTTCATCAAGCCTGTTTAAGGCTTCTGAGATATCCTTAAGCTTTAAGAGTTCTTGTTTCTTGGTATAGGAAGAGAAGGATATAATTTTGCCCCGCAAGTATGCTTTTAATGCTTCCCACAATATACTCCTAGATATGTCAGGTTTATCATTTAACTCCAGGTAAATATGAATCTCATTGGTTAAGTAAGTGATGAATCCTTCATCTGCCAGAAGTAGCGAATTTAATCTCCACGGTTTAAAAGATGAATGTTGAGTTGGTAATTTCAGCACAAAAGAGGAGGGGGCGTGGTCAGAGATGACAATGCTATGGTACATACTAGATGAGATAAAGGGCATAAGACTCTTTTCAACTAAAAAAAAATCAATGCGGCTATAAGAGTGATGAACAGGAGAAAAAAAGGAAAATGTTTTGGTAGAAGGAAAAAGAAATCTCCAGGGGTCTATTAATCCAAATTGATCACAGAGATTTTTAATATTTGTGGCTGCCTTGGAAGGCTGTATAGCTTTAGAGGAGGATCTATCCAGTGACGTGTTTAAAACACAATTGAAGTCTCCACCTATTATTAATGCGTAATCGTCAGCTGGTGGAATAGATGTAAAGACCTTGGTGAAAAAATTACTGTCATCAAAGTTTGGGGCATAAATGTTTTACTCGTTTGTCCAGCAAGCGGCCTGTAACAATAACAAAACGACCAGCGGAGTCACTGATAACCTTTTCACTAGTGAAGGAGATGCCCTTTCTAATGAGGATAGCCGTACCTCTACCTTTTGCGTTAAAACTCGAGTGAAATACCTGACCTCCCCAGCTCCGTCTTAGTTTAATTACATCTGAGTTAAGGATATGGGTTTCCTGTAAAAAGGCTATGTCTGCGCAGAGTTGCCGTAAGTGAGAGAAAATCTTGTTTCTTTTAATGACATTGTTCATGCCTTTTACGTTCCAGGTTACAAAATTAATATCAACATTATTGAACTTGGACATATTTTCAATGTGTTGTTCTAAGTAGTAAAGAAAATAGTATATAATCTGTTATAGCAAACCATGTGTGTACATTGAATCCGGACAATATTAAAAAAAAGAAAAAAATAGAGAGAGAAAAGGCCGTGCAATTATCCCCACCCCCCCCCCCACCCTCGTCGCAAACGACATATTAACACCCTCAAACAGCAAACATTCGCTGTTATACTAAGAACCATAACTCACCAGCTCTAGTTTCTGCTCCCTATGAACTAAATTGTCATCAAAAACACCAACAGCAAAAAGAAAAACACACATTTTAAGTGTGACACTAGGGGTGTGGATCAGTTCAAACTAAAATGAGTTTCTCAATTTCCATCGCATAACGTAAAGCGTGTCTTGAAAGGTTACTCGAGCTGAACAGACAGGCACAGACTCTGACGCGGTGATCGCTCCTATTTACTTGCGGATGAGGGGACAATTCCCTTCACAAATTCCAAAGCCCGTTGTGGACAGTCAAAGAAATGTCTTGTTCCGTCATGATTGATCCGTAGCCGTGCTGGGAAAAGCAAGCCGAATTCAATTCCGGCTCCTCTGAGTTGAGCTTTGACCTGGTTAAAAGCTGCTCTCCGCTTTGCGACTTCAGCGCTGACATCGGGATAGAAGTGTATACGCGATCCTTTGTACAACACCTGTCCCCTTTCTCGTGCCAAACGAAGAATAAGTTCCCTCGTCTGATAATGATGTAATCGCACGATGAACGGTCTGGGAGCTTGATTAGCTTTCGGCGGCGGGGCTAGGGAGCGATGAGCTCTGTCCACCTCCGGTTTCCTGGCAAAACTCTGTTCCCCAAATACTTCAAGTAATATTTCTTCAATAAATGCAGAGGGATGCGTACCTTCGGATCCTTCGGGAATACCAATCACACGGACGTTATTTCTTCTAGATCGATTCTCCAGATCGTCGATTTTGGCCCTCAGCTTTTCATTATCTTTCGACAGCGTTGAGCACATAGATTCCAGGGCAGTAACACGACCATCCACGTCGGTAAGAGAGTCTTCCACATCTTTTAGCTTTGTTTCTTGTTCTAGTAGTGAAGTTTTCACCGCAGAAATAGATGATTTGAGCTCTGCTAGAATCTCAACTCTGAGCGCAGCTACCTCGGATCGAATACCGCCTAGGAGATCCCTAATATCACCTCTGCAGATGGCAGTCTCGTCCACACTCTGTGTATCACCTGCATCCTCAGTATTTTCATTCGTTTTTTTAGTATTGTGTCTAGGCATGTTTTCTGTTAAGGCTTGCGAGTGGTATTTTCAAACTGTGTCACTCAATAAGTGCTAAATAAGCCGTTAATTGGTAAGAAATGTGCGGAGCAGAAACTTTACGACTTCTCACGCCGCCATCTTCCCGGAAGTCCGCGTCATATGGTTTTTAAGTACCGCGAGAGCGATTCGAGATCAGCCGCCTGAGTTAGCCAGCGCAGTTCGTGAAGAGGAGCTGCACGGGCTGTAATGACGACACAGCTGTTTCACGATTGGTCGGATTCACCACATGACAACGATCACGTGTATTTCGTGTTTATTTTCACGCCCTCAGTTCCACAAATGCTCACCAATCTGTATTTTTATAACAGTTAAAGCTATTTTCATGTAGTCGCGATGTTATATTGTGTCATCTTCATCAAAATAAAATGGATAAAAAACGTAGACCCCACTACATTGGTTTAAATAATATATGCTTATGTTGAACTCTTTATTCTTGTAAAAACACTGCTGTAAGCCTCTTCAGTTCCACTCATGCTCATACACGGACATTCAAAACAGTATAATTCACTTTTTATGTAGTTTACATCTTACAAATCATGTTTAACGCGATAAAGCACACAAACGGCACGTGATCAGCCATGCCTGACGTAAATGCAGCAAGCTACGGGAACCACAGTGCGTCCGACTTCACGTCTCCGTTTTCAGCTCCTCCCCGCCTGCTAATCTCGCCGATCGGTTACATACAGCCACAGCCGATGTCGAACACACCTAATATCATGCATTTATACCTTGCCTGTTCATTCATTGTTTGTCGTTCGTTGTATGATGTTGCCTGTCTCTAGTGTGCCCGAGTTTATGTTTAGCTTTATTTACCTGTATAATTTGATGATAAACTTCATTTGGATCCGCCTTCTGCCTCATCGTGTTGCTACCCGTGACAATTCCAGAGTATCCAACACAGACGACGACAAGAACTGGAAGCCTCTGGTAGAGCGCGATAGAGTCATGTTAGTCCACTCAGCATACAAGCGTTTTTAAAAACGTTTATTAAACATTAATATAACAACAGACTGAAGCTTTCTATAAACGTTTTGAATAACATTCTTATAACCAAACATTAACGTTAATACCACGTCTAAAAAACTGGACGCTTTTAGACGCTTCTAAGAACGTTAAAAAATAAACATTTCCAAACTTTCCAAATTTTTATAATGTTCCACTATGCAATGGTAATGTTGTAATGCTTACATTTTCAATGTTAATGTTTTTAGAACGTTCTGCTAACAATACAATTATAATGTTTTCAATGCTACCATTTTAAAAAGTTACATTGCATACACAATTGTAAAGTTTTCAATGCTACAGTTTTAAGAATGTCACATTACATACACAATAGTAATGTTTTCAATGCTGGGTATGAAGAACGTTCTGCTTACTATGCAATTATAACGTTTGCAATGCTACCGTTTTAAGAATGTTACATTACATACACAATAGTAACGTTTTCAATGCTGGGTATGAAGAACGTTCTGCTAACTATGCAATTATAATGTTTGCAATGCTACCATTTTAAGAATGTTACCTTACATCAGAGATGCTCACGAGTCTCTGAGCTCGAGTCCAAGTCAAGTCTCAAGTCTTTGAGCTCAAGTCCAAGTCAAGTCTGAAGTCTTTGAGCTTGAATCCAAGTCAAGTCTCAAGTCTCCGGGCTAGAGTCCAAGTCAAGTCTCAAGTCTCGTTGTAACAAATAAAACTCTAATAACAAATATAGAAATTACAAACATTTATAAAAAAGAACAAAGTTGCACATTAAATAAGGTCTAAAATTAGCATTAGGTACAAAAATCGAATTAAATGAATAATAACACTGTCTTTATTGTATAAATTAAATATTATTATTATAATTATTAGAGCAACATATGTGATTTTCTGTTTGTCTTGGGTTGTTTGATTAACATTAATGACACAGACTTAAGTAGGTTGATTGAGGTTACTGACTCTTTAAGAACAAATAAGCCCAGACTGGTTTCTGACTGGTTTCTTAAGACATAAAGAAATGTTTTTATTAGAAAAAGAATACTGTGAGATAATTTTGTGTGTATGTGCCCGGTCAAGAACAGAAAGATTTTATGTTGGCTTACTTTTTGAAATACTTCTCTCATATGCACTACTGAGGGCACTTAAACGCGTGCTCACACACAGGCCGAGCACTTCATGAAGAAGATGCAGCATAAACAGCTTCACATAAAAACGTTAGGTTGTTTTTCATTGCTCTATTCAGCAAATGTATGTTAATGGACTACAGTATAACACAAAGTAGCGCAACTCTGGACTTGACTGGAGCTGGACTGGACACATTTAACCGCATGTGCGTACAGAAATCTTCTCACTTTAGCGCCTTTTTGTGGTTAAATTGTTTAACCATTTAAACATTTGCAAGCCTTAGAAACACGTTAATGATAAACGTAACTTACCCTATTTAAATTTAATATTAATCTGCGAATCGCATCCGAGGTGAACCGCGGATCCATCACAGCATACCCAAAGCTTCAGATGAATGTCACAGCAGCGGCCGGTGCAGTCGACATGTATGTTCGCTAATGTGTGGCCGCGCGTGCGGAGCAGATACGTCACGTGTTACGTCCTGGGCAGGGTGTAGGTAACGGAGCGAGGGGAATAACAGCGAGCTCATCAGACATTTCTTAAAAATAAACATTGTTCACGAGTCCCCCGGCTCGAGTCCGAGTCGAGTCTGAAGTCTTTGAGGACGAGTCTCAAGTCGAGTCTGAAGTCACTGTGTGTGCGACTTAAGTCGCACTCGAGTCCGAGTCTCAAACTCGAGTCCCCATCTCTGCCTTACATACACAATGGTAACGTTTCAATGCTACAGTTTTAAAAATGTTACATTGCATACACAATGGTAACATTTACAATGCTAGGGTGTGTAGAACGTTCTGCTAACAATGCAATTATAACGTTTTCAATGCTACCGTTTTAAGAACGTTGCATTGCATACACAATTATAATGTTTGCAATGCTACAGTTTTAAGAATGTTACATTACATACAATAGTAACGTTTTTAATACTAAGGTATGTAGAACGTTCTAATAACAATACAATAATAAAGTTTCTAATGCTAACATTTAAAGGACATTTATTAATTGCAGATAACGTTAGAGAAACGTTCTACTAATGTTATTGCAAGAACGTTTTTGGATAACTATAGGAGAACCTTTAGAGAATGTTAGCCAAAGTTGCAGGGACGTTCCCTGTTAGCTGGGTTAATTCCTCTGGTGCTCTTCAGCTTGGAGATCCAAAATGTAACACAAGTAAACAATAGTTCTAAGGCACTCACAAGGAATATAAGTTAAAAGCCTTTATTTTAAACTTGGCTTTCCATTAAAAACATGCCAACATGTTTCGGCCTATGTGGCCTTCTTCAGGGCAAATTCAAAATCCCTTCCAGTTTGCTTATAGATCAAAGCGGGGTGTGGAAGAGCAACAGCTACTTTATTTAACTTGGTTTTAAAGCATCTGGAAGGAAGTAAAACACATGTCAAGCTTTTGTTTGTGGATTTTTCATCCGCTTTTAATTCTTTAAAACCTCATATCTTGGCAAACAAACTGATCGCTGATTTTGGTCTTGATTTTAACTTGATTGGTCGCTTGGATCTTAGATTTCCTAAAAGATAGGACTCAAACAGTGAGAGTAAATAGAAGTTTTTTATGTCCCCTGAGAACATCTACAGGTACCCCTCAGGGTTGTGTTTTATCCCCTTTATTGTATATTTATATACAAACAACTGTGTAAGCAATCACAAGAACAGTTTTTTTTTTAAGTTTGCTGACGACACAGTCATTGTGAGTCTTTTAGAAGATAGTGAATCATGTCATGGTCCTGTGATTGAAGACTTAGTATCATCTCTCTTTAACAGAAATGTAATGAGTTGTGCCAAATATGTAGTCTTAGACCGTGACAATTCCAATGTATCCAGAGTTTACAATGCTGCCCTCAGGTTTACGTTACAGAGTTCCTGTGATGAAATGTAACTTGTTAAAAAAAACGTTTGCCTTTCTCCCTCTAATGAAAGGGAAAAAATAGGATGACATAACCCCTTAAAAAGCCTGGACTACAACAGTTATGAATCACTGGCATGCTGTGAAGAAAAGTGTTGGGGGAAATGTCTCTGAGATAATGGAAAACGCAGACATGGAAAGCTGCAGCGAGGAATAGCCCACAGAGCAGGAGACTTTCTGTCTGCTGAACACAGAAAACAAACACCACATTCATAACAGACAATTAAGCAGAAGCAGCAAACTATCGCAAATTATTTTGAATACACAACAGAACAAAACCAATGGGTGTATAGAATGAACAGATGTTTCACCAACAAAATATTGTTTTGTAACTCCATAGAAACTTGGGGCGATGTTTGATTTGTGTTTTGTAATGGGAATTCCTTTCACTAATTATCGTGCGACAGCATGACTTCATCTGTTATGAACAAAATAAACTCTCTCTCAATTTTAGTTATGTAGCATTAATACACAGCAAAATCACTAGTCTTAAATGTACACTGCTGGTGTTTATATGAGTACCACCAGACCTGATGATACATATACCAGCAGTGTACAGTTAACACTGGTGATTTTGCTGTGTATGAGGAATTCTAATAATTTTATTTGACAAACAAATATAATGTAAATCACAATGTAAATCTCCATGTTCATGTTTTTTTTCCCTGTAAATACAAACATAGCATTAGATTTCATTGCTATGGTGTTGATGGAGTCAGCTCTCATCAAAGCCTGATACCTACAAATTTTTAGTAGCAGACCGTATTAATTCAATGAATCCCTAGGGGAAAACTAATAGGAAAATTGGATTGCCAGTACTTTTAATGAATTCTGATTAAAAGAGGTATTACAGCAACACTTTAAAACAAGGTTGTATTTATACAAACAGTGTTTACGAAGATAATTGCGGCACTTTGAGATAATTTTGTGCAAACATGTCTGTTCAAGTGCATACATGTTGACATGTGGTTTACGGGGACAATTCCATAGACACATTGCATTTTATATTGTACAAACTGTATTCTATTCCCCTAACCTACCCTTGTCCCTTACCCCAACCATCACAAAAACCTCAGTCTTTAATCTATGAAAATTTACCAGTATAGTTTAGTATGTTTTTTAAGACGTTCACACTTCCTGTGTCCCCGTAAACCATTGTTATACTGTAGCATAGTAAACAGGGGCCTCATTTATTAAACTGTGCGTAGGATCCTTACTAAAAGTCTACATACATACAAAAGCCAAAAATGGCATATGCCAAAAAATATTAAGACTTATAAGCATTGTTCCCTTTATAAAAATCACAGATCACATGCAAGTGTGCGTACATGAATCACCCTGCAAGCCCATTCTCCCATTCAGTTTTTTTATAGATCGCAACCTTTGTGTGGGAACTGGCTGGAAACTGGGCTGGAAACGTGCGTACACCAGTTTCCACGCAAACGTTTATAAATGAGACCCCTGGTCATTATACACTATTCATGTCTCCGTAAACCACATATACCATGTTAGGATTCGGGACGCGGAAGAACCCAAGTGCAGACATGGATAACAACACAAGACTTTATTTAACAAAACTGGGTAAAAAAACAGGGAAAACAAAACCCACGAGGGGGCAAACAAAACAGAATAAACACTAAATACACTAAACTACACAATGATCAAACATTAAACATAAACTGGACTAGATATTCTCAATTACAAGGTACTCACAGACAGAACGAAACGGACCCGTACAGAACACCAAACACAAGGACTTTAAATAGGGAAAACTAAATGACACACACCTGAAAAGAATAACAAGTAAGGGATCGGGGAAAAAGTGACAAGACCCGGGAAATGCGTGGTCAGAATAAACCAATACTAAAACCACACATCTCCCACATGAAACATTGTACTGTCAGAACCCTGCCATGCTGAACTAGATCTAAATACAAACAAGGATCTGGCAGGATCCTGACATACCAACCAGAGAAAACGTGAACTCAGTATTTGTGCCCTGTCTTAATCATTGAGATGTGGCTTTCCGTGCGCATGCTTGGGACATGGGAACACGCAAAACTTTGTAAGGAGCAGGGCCGGATTAACCAATGGGCATTATGATCACAGGCCCAGGGGTCCATGTGCACTTGGGGCCCAAGCAAAGGGAAGAAAATTACATTTAAAAAAATCTAAATAATCATATAATTGTTTAAGCGCAAATAACCTCACAGCAGTGCACAGTGAATTTATCAGACGTCCTCTACTCTTTCATCTATCCTGAATTTGTATATGTCCTGTAAATGCAGCCGTCCGCGTTTGTCCATGGATAAGTATCATTTGGAAGCTGCGCAGATACCTGCATGCGAGACAAAGATAGACGCTGAAAGTTTGTTGTATTCCGATCCCCTCCCTCTGCATACTTTGCGCAGCAGAGGTTGGCACACATTGCCAACAGACAGACAGGTAGGCAGGCGCTCCTTACACGTTGTATACCAGCTGTGTTTTTTTTATTGTGTGGAAGTGAGTGAAGATCAAATGACTTAAAGGGGCAGTATGTAGGAATTACCCCCATCTAGTGGTGAAATTGAATTCTTGCATTCAAACGAAGTGTGCTCTTTAGCGCCTCGCTTTTTCAAATGCGTGTTGCAACTACGGTAGCTGTTATGTACCAAGAAGCTATGACAACATGTTTTCCAATAGCACTTCATCAAGTTTTCTTTCTGGTGCTGATTCTGAGGTTCGTTATTTGAAACAAACTGCAAATTGACTCTCAACGAAAAAAATAATGTTACAGTATGAATCACAAACCGTAAATAGCATTAACTATGTTAATTATAATAATTATGAAATATTGTCGATGTACGTGCATTTAGATATCTTTAGTTGATCCTACGGTAGTGAGAGGAAGAGGTAGAGCGAGAGGACAGAGAGGCAGAGGATCGGTCGGAGCTAGGCGAGGAGCAGGACGACGAGGAAGAGGAGGAGAACGGGAGACACAACCACGTCGGGGTAGACGCCCGTCAGCTAACGTTACAAGAGACGATCTTGAAAGAATTGAAGGTTACCAAAGGCAGAGAAGAGAAGCGACAGAGGTTTGTACAATTTATTTGGCTAGCAGCAGTTATGAATATTAATTTTCTGCCCAATCCTATGCACGTCGCGAAATAGTCACAACGTGAGCTAATTGAGTGTTTTTGTAAACAAAGACCTATAGAAAGTATTATAGAGAATGTTTTCAATAGCCACAACGTAATTCAATGTTTTTGTAAACAAAGGCCTATAGGAAGTATTATAGAGAACAATGTTTTCAATAGCCACAACGTAATTCAATGTTTTTGTAAACAAAGGCCTATAGGAAGTATTATAGAGAACAATGTTTTCAATAGCCACAACGTAATTCAATGTTTTTGTAAACAAAAACCTATAGAAAGTATTATAGAGAACAATGTTTTCAATAGCCACAACGTGAGCTAATTCATTGCTTTTGAAAATGAAGACCTATAGAAAGTGATATAGAGAGCAATGTTTTCTTGTGCACCCTGATAACATTTTATATTGTTAACACTGATAAATAAAATCCCAGCATTGCCTACAGTACACATACAGCAAAACATGTTCAAACTGTTGGCTATATAGATCTACCCTAATACATACCTGTATATCTAATGGCCTAACACAATCTTATTTCCTTTCATATCTTCAGAGACTTCTGCAGGATATGACCCTAGATGATCACAGACGCCTTACAGCTGGAATGTTGGAGAGGCAGCCGGGACTGATCTTTGACCTATTGTTTACACATCAGCAAAGACATGGTGCCTATACATTTGCGGAGGTACCAGGACTACCTTGGTGTACCTGTAGCCACTGCAGAGACATGCCAACTGACAGGGAGCGGAAATGCTGTGGACAAGACCCATTCCACTGTGTGAGCCTCCTGCCACATTTCACGCAATACTGCTTGGATGAGGGTTATCTGCGGATACATAGGCAATACAGGGAGGACCTCACAGCATTTGGAAATGTTAGGGAGCCCGGTGATGACAACAGGGAATACAGATATGCAGCTTACAGACACTTTATTTTCTGGCAGCATGGTGCATTAGGACAGGGGAACAGGAGAGTGATTCCTAACTGCTGTGTTTCCAGAATTAGGGAAAAATTCCCAGACCCTCATGGACAATACACCGGCTACATTCCAGGGATCTAAAAGATTGCCATTAGAATTTTTGTAAATAGTTATTTTTATATATATTTTGTATTCACTTCTACCTTTGTGTTCACTTTTAAGTTTGTTATAAAGAATAAAAGTTTTTTATTTGACTCAGTGCTGTATTTGTCATAAAGTAGAGATTAGATTGCAATAACAAAATTGATACACAAAAAGATTGAAATAAATGTTGTAGATTTATTAATATTTACAATTTTTTTGCACATGTGCTAATAACTCGAATACAAGCAAAACAACAGCTTAATCTGCCTCCAAGTTGGTAGTAGCATGAAAGGCTGATCCTGTAAAAGACATGATTGCCATTAGTCATTTGCGCACAATTCAATATTAGTTAGAATTACGGCATGTAAATGTTTCTCACTTACCTAAACCTCTGCTGACGTGTGTACGCAACAACTCTGATGTCGGTGGTGGAAGTATCGGGGGCACAACACCAAGCCGCCTTGGATCATCGGGGCATAGAGTCCTCTTTCGTGGCATCCCAACTCCGCTTATAAATCTCCCTTTTAAGATGCGTGCTTGCAACTCAGGGATGTAAGCATATGATTTTTCACACTTTACAGTGTAAAGGCTGTATCTTCTTGCATTTTTGTTGTACTTCTTCTTAAAACTAAATAGAAACATTTTTAAAGATCATCTACTTTTAAGACAATTATTAATATGCAATTATTTGAATACAACTGTTATGATTTGCAAGAGGGAACCCAAGTGCAGACAGAGGGATAAACACTAAAGACTTTTATTGATAATATAAACAGAAAACAAAACCCACGAGGGGGCAAAACAATATAAACAGGAATACTAAAGAACACTAAACTAGACAGGACTAAACTGTGACACTAAACTGGAAACACTAAACAATAAACTAGACAAAACACTTAATATATAAACACTAGACTTGACTTGACTTTTAAACAGAGTACTCACAGGTATTGGGAACACAGAAACAATGCACAAGCACAGGACAATGAATACAAGAGGATTAAATAGGGTAACAAATCAAGAGGGGAACAGGTGATATAAATCAAACAATAATGGGATAATTAATGAGGAAACAAGGGGGCGGGGTCAAGAGACGAGACTGAGAGCACATGGCTAGGAATAAACAAAGCCAGTGCTCTCACACAAAACATGGGTCTGTCATGGTTCTGCCACAAGACTAGATAAAACAAAGGACAAGATGGCAGAACCATGACAGAACCCCCCCCTTAAGGAGCGGCTACCAGACGCTCCCCAGGGGAACACTAAACACGAGACATGACAGACTGGAAACTAGACAGAACCCAAAAAAAACATGACAAATAACAGCAATGGCAAACAATGAAGAATTACAAAAGGGTTGGGGTGACACAATAAAAACAATAAACAAGGGAGGGGGGGAGGGGGAACAGAGTTTATAGGAGGAGGTCCAGGTAGGGTGGGATTGGGCGGGCAAAAAGTCTTAGGTCCAGGGGAATCAGACGAGGGCTGAGGATGAGAAGTACGGGCAGGTTTAGTGGGGGTCTTGGAAGTAGGTCTGGGAGAAGACACATGAGGAAAACTTTCAGACTGGACAAACTGGGACGGGACAGCGGCCGGATTGACAGGGGGAACGAACGGGAACATGGTTGGGTTCCATGGAGCAAAGGGGGCGGACAGGGAAGCAGACGAGGGCGAGCCAGGACTCACTGGGTAGGGGAGAGAGTACAGAGAGGACATGGAGACAGTAGCAGGGGACCAGGCAGACGAACAGGATGACTGTGCTGGGGACGAAGCAACATAAGGAGCCGGTGAGACAGGGGGCGCTGTGGCTGGCAGTGGTGACGAGACAGGGACCGTGACAGGGGGCGCTGCGGCCGGCAGCGGAGACGCGACAGGGACCGTGACAGGGGGCTCTGCGTCCGGCAGCGGAGACGAGACAGGGGGCGTTGCTTCCGGCAGCGGAGACGAGACAGGGTCCGTGACAGGGGGCGCTGCTTCCGGCAGCGGAGACGAGACAGGGTCCGTGACAGGGGGCGCTGCGTCCGGCAGCGGAGACGAGACAGGGTCCGTGACAGGGGGCGCTGCGTCCGGCAGCGGAGACGAGACAGGGTCCGTGACAGGGGGCGCTGCGTCCGGCAGCGGAGACAAAACAGAGTCCGTGACAGGGGACGCTGTGGTTGGCTGCGCAGACGGCAGGGACTGCAGCGGTGGCTGCGCAGACGGCAGGGACTGCAGCGGTGGCTGCGCAGACGGCAGGGACTGCAGCGGTGGCTGCGCAGACGGCAGGGACTGCAGCGGTGGCTGCGCAGACGGCAGGGACTGCAGCGGTGGCTGCGCAGACGGCAGGGACTGCAGCGGCGCGGGCAGAGGGTCCACAACCCCTCTCCTCCTCCTCTTCTTTCTCGGGCGTGGTGCGGAGACGAGACAGGGTCCGTGACAGGGGGCGCTGCGTCCGGCAGCGGAGACGAGAGAGTTGCCGTGACAGGGGGCGCTGCGTCCGGCAGCGGATACGAGACAGGGTCCGTGACAGGGGGCGCTGCGTCCGGCAGCGGAGACGAGACAGGGTCCGTGACAGGGGGCGATGCGTCCGGCAGCGGAGACGAGACAGGGTCCGTGACAGGGGGCGCTGCGTCCGGCAGCGGAGACGAAACAGAGTCCGTGACAGGGGACGCTGTGGTTGGCTGCGCAGACGACAGGGACTGCAGCGGTGGCTGCGCAGACGGCAGGGACTGCAGCGGTGGCTGCGCAGACGGCAGGGACTGCAGCGGTGGCTGCGCAGACGGCAGGGACTGCAGCGGTGGCTGCGCAGACGGCAGGGACTGCAGCGGCGCGGGCTGAGGGTCCACAACCCCTCTCCTCCTCCTCTTCTTTCTCGGGCGTGGTGCAGATGCCAGGGCAGGCGAGGGGAGAACTGTGGTGGGAGCGGCAGGTTCCGACGAGGACCCCTCGGACGGTGACTCCCACGAAACTCTCCGCTCTCGCTTACCTCTGAGGTCAGGGGGTTGGACATGGGTGGCAGGAACAGGAGTGGTGATCGCTGGGTCCTCCAGCGCCAGCACTCCAACGGTGAGGCCCTCAGGTATAGGAGGCAGTGGGGCAGGTGGAGATGCAGCCCTAGCTGAGGGCCTGGGCTCTGGCCGATTACTAATATAACGCACCAAGTCCTCGAAGCCCAGGTACTTCAGCAACCTCATCTCGCCGGGGTTGAGAGGCTCGTTGAGGCAACGACTAAAAATCAACTTAAGTTCATCCTCGGTGAAATTGGTGCCTCTTGCTGCTCGCCTGAAGTCCACCGCAAAGGGTAAGACTTCTGCCTCCTTCTGGCGGAGGCTGAATAATATGTGAGCTTGGCGGGCTCGCTCAACTGGGTCCACTCTGTCTGCTGGGTTCATTTCTGGCTTGTGCATTCTGTTATGATTTGCAAGAGGGAACCCAAGTGCAGACAGAGGGATAAACACTAAAGACTTTTATTGATAATATAAACAGAAAACAAAATCCACGAGGGGGCAAAACAATATAAACAGGAAGACTAAAGAACACTAAACTAGACAGGACTAAACTGTGACACTAAACTGGAAACACTAAACAATAAACTAGACAAAACACTTAATATATAAACACTAGACTTGACTTGACTTTTAAACAGAGTACTCACAGGTATTGGGAACACAGAAACAATGCACAAGCACAGGACAATGAATACAAAAGGATTGTTGAGGACGATATCCACTAGTGCTTTGTGACTCTTGGAATCTCTTTCAATCCACTCTTTATCCTGAGTGTCTTCAAGGTGATCGTGTTGGCAGCTCCCTGTTTCCCAGGTGTGATTGTTGCAAACATGATGTAGAACTCCAATCCAAAGTCCCTGAGTAAAATAAAACAAATAAACACACACACACACACACACACACACACAAAATTATCATATCACAGGTATTTTAATTATCAAAATATTGTTGAAATTTTTTTCAATCTTACAAGAAATTCCTGAAATGTGTCTGCTGTCTTACAACACCACCAGAAATGATTCACTATATCCCTCAGCCAGTGAAGGAGAACAGCCTGTCCTTTCATCTTTGCAGCCTTATAGACAAAACAAAACACAAACATAGCAAGTTATTCCATGCATTTATTTTGCATGGAAACCCAACATAATATGATGATTTCAGAGATATGCAGGCAGGTACAGGACAGTGTTATTAATTACATTAGATGTATTTGAACTTACAGTAGAGATCTTTTTGGCAAGACTTTTTGCACCATGCCACATGTCCAGGCTGTGGTGAATTCTCAGATCCTTATATCTGCCTTTGTCTGGGTCTGTGAATTGATGAAACATTTTATTCCCAGTGTCTCGATCAGCATTTCAATATTTTTATTTCATTTTATCTGATGACCACTTACTCAGGAGGGCTCCAATCTGGACATGAGCATCCGTGCAGAACTCCACGACCTTTATCTCTTGGGTAAGCTTGTCCACTGTCTGTATAAAACCTTCCTTCTCCATTATATTGGAGTTCCAGTTGGTCTGCCGCTTGTCTATAGTGGCCACATGCACGATTTCCTTAGAGTCAAGCTCCATGGTCGTGTAACTACAGTATTGTGCAGAATGTCCTGGTGAGTCATTTCTGCCATCACCTAAAAACATTCAGAAATTTCAAAATACAACACGTGTATTTTAGGTGCTTGCAAAATTAGTTTCATTTTATAACAGTGGAAAAAAGCATGTAGAATCAAATATTAAACTGAATGACGAAAATAGAAATTTTCCGCGAGAAAAAAAATTACAACTTGATGGCAGGCGTAACACAATCATGAAAAGTAACTTAATAATCTAAGTGGGCGTGGCATGAAACGCTTATTAATTTAACTTACAACAAACATAGCCCAAATAGCTATTCACCACACAACTTTAATACACGTTCTACTATTACGCTGCCTATGAAAAACACAACCAAGTAATGAAAAAAGATCGTGGTGATATTGACTTACCTGTCGAGAAGAAAGCAGGCAACTTCAGCATCCCTTTGGAATTCTTTCGCCTTCATCAGCTCTTTCCACCTGCTAAAAGCTATCTCGATATTTACTCTACTTTTTTGAATTCGCCTGTCACGTTTCCTTTTTAATTCCTTTTTGGTTGGCTCGGATAATTCCTTACTCTTTGCCTCAGCGTAAGTATGATCATCCATTGTGATGTGTTGTTCGTAACCGTGCTGTGCAAAGCGGCGCATGCGCATCGCAGTAATCTCGTCGTCCGTTTCAGCTGGATCACGTGACGCTGGCTCACGTGATGCTGGCTCTGAAAGAAAACGCGTTGTGGAAACGCGTTGCTGTAGGCTAGTGCTTTTTGTCCCTCTCTGCTAATTGTAGTTTTTTAATATGGCGTAACTACATGGAAGCCTACTTGAGCTTACCCGTCCAATGTAAGTAAATAGAAGAAATTCTAAGCTTACAAAGGAAAGTCAGATCATCGGCAGAGGTCATTTGACACCAATGACGACATATTTATGAATAAAGACATTGATTTCCATTAATAAAGCACATAAATTATTACATACTGCCCCTTTAACTACCTGCACCAGTGCATCAGCTTTACAGCTAATTAGTCAAAAGGTAACTACAGTTAACGTGTGTCTTGCTAACATGAACTTTTAAGTTTTCTAAATATTAGATAAGGCAAAAGTAGGAGTTTAGTTTAAAATGTAAAACTTTTTGTAACAACAATTGGGGAAGGTTGCATACAGTAGCAAACTGGTATCGGACATTTTCAAAAAAACTGTTACGTAAGTAATACCCTACCTTATTTGTTTTTTTAGGGAAACACAGAAAGGGACATTTCAGACGAAACTTGTGTCATTTACTGCGTTACTTATTCCATTGTTTTCAATGAAAACACACAACGAGTAATTAATGTGTATTTAATATATTAATATATTATACAAAATCAAAGCATTTGAGGAAGACAGGGATATCTGGAGATACAAAAATGTACGATATGTGGAAAATAATGTGTTTTTTGATCCATAAACCACGCAAACACATTATTTTCCACGTATCGTACATTTTTGTATCTCCAGATATCCCTGTCTTCCTCAAATGCTTTGATTTTGTACAAAACTCGTTTTCAAAAGCACTGTGTCCCTGAATGGTCAGTAATCTGTACGTTGTGATTGGTCAAAATCAGGGCTGGGCTGGGACAAAAAATTGGCCCTGGCATTTTGGCCCAGACCGGCCCACTACATAGGATCACAAATCTTTGTGCAACCTTGACTATAACTCCATATAATGATTAAGTAGAAAAGTATAAGCGCTGACACGTGACATTACAAAAATGTAAGCGCTGTAAAAGGCTTTGCAGGTTTTAAAAATAATAGTATAAGCCAGTGAGTGCACAATGGTGTGCACCTTATGATAACACTGAGACAAGATAAATGTTACAATGGCAAGCCACAAGCCCCATTACAGTGTGTGCAGAAAATTTTGATCACTTTTTTTCTGAACACCTTTTACCAATTCCAAACCAAAGTAATTTAATAACCAACATTAATTTTGTATATATATTTTCCTTTCATCCTATTTTATGCCCTTGCTGCTCGAATCAGGATTTCTTGTATAATGGTCATACCTCAGTTTTGCAATTTCCATGCATGGCATCTTTCTTATGGACATAAATAATGAATGTCCAGTGTGTGTTAAACATTTTTGGCCCATTTTAAATTTAAAGGAATAGTCTACTCATTTTCAATATTAAAATATGTTATTACCTTAACTAAGAATTGTTGATACATCCCTCTATCATCTGTGTGCGTGCACGTAAGCGCTGGAGCGCGCTGCGACGCTTCGATAGCATTTAGCTTAGCCCCATTCATTCATTTGTACCATTTAGAGATAAAGTTAGAAGTGACCAAACACATCAACATTCCTCCCATTCAAGACGAGCAGCCACACGAGCAAGCCTGGTGGTACAAAATAAAACGCAGCGCTTTTCCAAGCGGATTCAAAAGAGGAACTACATTTTATGGCGTAATAGCACCCTTGGGAGCACTTCGACTCGCCTGAAAAGTCCGCTCCCCTTCTCACTCTCATAATGGGAGAGGGAGGGTGTTACTGGGCCGAGTCGAAGCACTCCCAAAAGTGCTACGTTTTATTTTGTACCACCAAACTTGCTAATAATTCTGCACACTTAAATATAAGGTGCTTTTTCTCCAGTCAGCCATCATTAACAATAATGTATTACTTATAAATGCTTTATTTACAAAATTAATGGTAGTTAAAAATTTATTTGGTTTGGAATTAGTAAAATATGTTTGATAAGAACTGTGATCAAAAGTTTGATGTAATAATTCTGCCCACAATGTATTTTATTGCAGTGTAATCACTGTCATGTTGCAAACAGCCATTGATCTATCATTTGTGTTTTTGACTGTGTTTTATTAACTCTTTCACTGCCAGCATTTTTTAAAAAAGTTGCCAGCCAGCGCCAGCGTTTTTCATGATTTTTACCAAAGTTTAATGCCTTCCAGAAAATGTTCTTCTTCAGATATATAAACATACAATATACCAAATGAAAGAACAGACCCTCTGCTTTCAAACAAAAAAAAAACGTTTCATCCTACCTTGAGTAGTTCTTTTGTAATCAGCTTTTGAATATGGGTAGGTTTCTACAAAAACACCACATTTTGAGCAAAAAGCAGAGATAATTCCATGTTTGTGACGGACTTTTCATAGAGATCCCATTCAGAGCGATCTTGCCATAGGGCAATACTTCCGGGTTTAAAAAAGTTGCGGAAGGGCGCCACCTGGTGGATAATAGCGGTATTGCGGAAAGACGGAAAATCTCGTCATTGGCGGGGAAGCGTTTTCTCTTAATTGACAAGATATCTCGTCAATGGCGGGGAAAGAGTTAAGAGGATATCTAACAACAGTGTTTTAAAAGCAGTTCTGCTTACCGCATGTCAACTCGCTTCTCAGTCGTCTCTTATTTTGACAGACGCACACTGACGCTGCATGCTTCATAAAATGCCCTAAAAGTTGTTATTGGGCTAGCCAAATGTCAAATCAAAAAGAACCAATGGGCTGGTGATTAGGTGTCTCCTGGGCCGGTCTGTCCGAAAAAACAAACATCTTATGCTAACTTTTTTGGAAAATGCAGTACATTGCCACCGCACCTTTTAGCGCCATTAATGAATTACATTAAAACAAAGAAAGAAAGCAACGGGCTACGTTGCGCGATGAACGAGTGTTATGGGCTGGTCAGACAAAAATAGTGCGAGATGTAAGATACGTCTGTATGATACTCGCTCTCTGTTTCTTGTGTGTGTCAGATCATCGCTCTCTGTTTCCATCTGACACAAAAAACAGAAGGGGAGGGGTGGAGCTTGTTAAGAGATGATTGGGCCAGCCCAGTGTCAGTATGGAAAATTAACCAATGGGCCGCTGCCCATGCTTTATGAGGCCGGTCGTTGGCCAATTAAAAAAAATATATATATCATATTATATTCACCGGCCCCCAAGGACGTCGGCCCACCGGGCATTTGCCCGGTGTGCCAGATTACCAGTCCAGCCCTGGTCTAAATACCTCTGACATCAGACGGAAATGTGACGCTCCTTACCATATTTGAAAGATTTGCTCACAATGCAATGCTAACGTTTTGGTTACATATGTAACCCTCGTGCTCTGAAGGAATGGAACAGAGACGTCATGTCGTGACTGACGAATTGGGAACGCGTCTCGTGGGACCAATCTACTTCGAGAAACTTCTAAAACGCGATTGAACTTGGCATGCAGATATTTGCATCTGCCTGTGCCACCCCGCCGTGCAAGTATTTAATAAGAGGCAGGTGCAGTTATCATATGTAACTGAGACGTTCCCTTCCAGTCAGTCACTACGACATCACGTTGTGACCGACAAATTGGGAATCCCTACCAAAGCATCACTGAAGCTGACCCTTCCAGTACCTGCGAACTTTTTGGCTCTCCTGTTTTTGTGACGTTTTTGCACTAACGGCCTTCCATAATGGTACAGTCATGCAACACCAAAAAGAAGGCTGCAAGCCAACACAGGAGACGTTCCTAAGTGTTCTCACTGATCTGAGGAGAGAACCCGAGAGGATACCAGCTCGATACAAACACTGTAAAATCTAGTGAACGTGTCACAGGAGTGACGATCTTTTAGGCGGAACCAAAAATCGGGCAAGTTTGGTTCCGCCCGGATGTTTCCGCCCGGGCCGGTAAGAGCAAACACCGGACATCCGGTAGCGCCGCGAACGCTGTAATCAGCCGAATTACATACAGCTGGGAGTTATTAGGAGGAGCGCCGGGTGATTGGAGGAGGACAACACTCAGGAGAGTATTTTAGAGCAGTTTGAACCACAGTCTGGGTGCTTATTATCCCTGTTGTTGGTGTGTATCGAGCGCTGAGTTGGGCTCACCGGGTACGCTAGTCTGGATTGCTGTATTTGCTCTCTCTCTCGTTTGGATTATAGACTTACATTGAGGAAGATACCGAAGACCTTATAGGTAGGAGGATTAAACGAATACTGACCTTGGATGAAAGAAACGAAGGCAAGACGCACCGTTGTGAGTAACTTATACGTCTGTGGAGAAGTGTTGTGGTGGCTGGAAAACGCCCTGTCTGTGCATCTGGAATTACTACAGCGTGAAGGCAACCTAGGGCGAAGAAAGTACAGCAGTTGTGAGTAATCGAACCTTCTTATGAAAGTGTTGTGCATGGATCTGACCTGTATGTCTCTCTGAGTGTTCCGAGAGAGAGTAGACGGCCCTATCCTTGAGCCAGCGCGGTAGGTGAGCCGAAGGGTCTTTGTGTGGAAACAACTCCAGTGACGAAAACAAATACTAGGCCGTGTTGCCATCTCCATATTCTCGTCCAGAGCGAAGTAAAGGAAGACGGGCGGCTATTGTGTGCACCGAGTGGTGGGTGAGTCTTGGATGTAGAAATTTTCACTTGAAGTGGTGCTGTGTAATGCTGTGTATTGCAGTGGGATTGCTGTTGTCTTGTCTGACGTACCCCCGCCTCCAGTCACTCGCTCCCGAGACGACGAAGAGGAAAGAACGGTCCTAGAGTAAGACCTGTACATGATTATGCTGTGAGTGTGTTTCAGTCTTAAAATCACGGAGTGGCATCTCGAAGTATTTTCCCAGCCAAACGCTCGGCGGGCTTGAGTTTAGGAGTGGCGGTGAAGAACTGTGCTATTGACGGTGTGTGAGTATTACCTATAATATTGCTACCTTACCTGTGTCTTTTGATCATCACAGAGCTTGAGGCGAAGGAGATCCGCCGCCCCGAGGTCTCGACGAAAGGGCGCCCCGGTCCAGTTTTCGATCGACCAACGGGTCTCGAGGAAAGGGCAGCGCTCGACCCGGTGTGCCGGCGTGACGATCTCGCCCCTCTGTAGACCAACGAGCTCGCCGAGAGGGTTTTGGCCCCCGGCGCCACCTAGGAAACCACTGTCCAGTTGACGCATCACGTAGCCAGCCATCGTAAGTCCGCCACCCTGTTGAATGAAACATAACCTGTTAAAATTGCTAAATCAACAGGAAGAGGAGTGTGTCGTGAAGGTTGTGCAGAGAGCCATACCTACCTCGAAGCGGTGGCCAGCAGACATCTGTGGAGAGAGAGAGAGACAGCGTGAATGTCAAGATAACGAACTGTGAAGAGAGCCATACGTACCAGAAGCTGTAGCCAGCGATGAGGTGAGAGAAACCATTGGAAACTGATTCACTGTGCCTTTGTGTCCCAGCAGTCATCTGTGGAGAGAGAGAGAAAGCCAGCGTGACCGCTGAGATATCAAGCCGTTCAGAGAGCCATACGTACCAGAAGCTGTAGTCAGCGACGAGGTGAGAGAAACCATTGGAAACCGATTCACTGTGCCTTTGTGTCCCAGCAGTCATCTGTGGAGAGAGAGAGAAAGCCAGCGTGACCGCTGAGATATCAAGCCGATCAGAGAGCCATACGTACCAGAAGCTGTAGTCAGCGACGAGGTGAGAGAAACCATTGGAAACCGATTCACTGTGCCTTTGTGTCCCAGCAGTCATCTGTGGAAGAGTAGAGAGAACCAGTGTGAGTGTTGAAGGAACGAGCAAGGAAGGAAAGCCCATACTTACCAACAACCGTAGTCGGTGAAGAGGTGAGAGTACCCTTTGAGGTCGATCCATCGTGTCCTTGTGCCCCGGCTGTAGTCTGTGGAGAAAGAGAGAACAGGGAAGGAGAGTGAGTCGACCAGCGAGGAGCTGTGCGAGATAGGCGGTGAACCGCCTCGAGCGAGCTACAGGTACACGGATACGAACAAGTCTATACCAACACTGATTTTGATTTATTCTGCCTCCAGGAAGGAAGAGGAGCGCGCCACGGGCAGAGGGAACCAGAGGCGGGAGCCCGTTCCCCGACGAAACCCCCCTACCCCCTGTCACTAACTTGCTCGTGGCCCCCCTGGAGGGCAGAGCTGGACATTAGTTTTAATTTCCCTTTCCCCAATCCCCAGTACTTTTTAAATATTTAAATAAAGAATATTTTTATACTTACCTGTTCCTCGTTGTTGTTTGGTCATTGGGTTGGTTTTGGGGACCTCCTCGAGGTGGAAATTGAAAAGGGGCGTGGCCTAACCATTAGCAGCCAGCCCCGGGCTTGTGACAGATTTTGGCGTAGTCAGCAGGATTCCACCTCGAGTTGAGTAACCAGACTAGCCCAATGACCGACAACGCGGGGCCCGCAGCCCAACCCCGTGCGGTGCCTGTCTTTATGGGCAGCCCTTGGGTCCAAAAGTATGGAGGGACAGAGTCGGGAGTACGGCTAACGGAATGGAAGGCCCAGTTAGAGTATCTAGCCGACCTACAAGGCCTTAGTGTAGCCCAGCGGCTCCAGTTCGTGCTGAACTCCCTAGAGGGAGAAGCGCGGCGAGAAGTACAGGCCGCCCCTGAAGCTGTCCGAACCAATGCCCAAACTATATTCCAGTTTCTCACCGAGCAATATGGTGACCACACCCCTGTAGCCGTCCTCCGTTTCCAATTTTTTAATATTAAACAAGGCCCCCGACAACCCATTATAGCGTTTGCCCTGAGACTGCGTGAGCAGTTCACCCGGCTCCAGACCCGCCGCGATCATGGGCTGGGCGACGGAGAGACTTTGTTGCGCGACCAGGTCCTTCTGGGGATGAAAGAGGGCCCCGTGAGACAAAGCCTGAGGGTCCAGTTTCGGAGAGACCCCAACCTCACATTTGAAGATCTAAGGAAGGAGGCGCTAGCTCTGGAGGGCGATGAGGTTGAAGTAAGTGAGACCCCAATATGCGCGGCTGTAAATGAGAGCGTGCCAACACAACCAGAACGCACGGATTGGAAGCAGGCTCTGAAAGCAGAACTCTTGAAGGATGTCCGGGAGCAGATGTCAGAATTATCTAAAACTCTGTTGGGAGAGCTACGCCAAGGTAGGGCGCGGGAGGAACCAAGGCCGGCACCCCGAGAGCGAGTATACCCGGAGAGGAGCCGAGAGCCACCTGGACGCCCAAACCGCTATATTCGGCCCCGTTTCGAATGGGATGAGCAGGGATGGCCGATCTGCAACCGGTGTGGTGAGCCAGGGCATTATAGCCGTCAGTGTGGGCCCCGCAGGGCATCTGAAGGGGGTTTTTAGGACGACCGGCCACAGTGGGTCTTGTGGCCGGGACCCCTCGAGAAGACCCGGGAAGAAGGGACAGCTCTAGGCAACAGATGGTCGGGCATAGCCCGGTGGCAGAAGTAAAAGTGTGTGGAAAGTGGATTCAGTGCCTGGTAGACACGGGCTCACAGGTAACGATGTTCGCAGAAAGCCTCTCCAAGGAGATATTCGGACAGGGAGGAACACAAGGAGCGGAGGCCCCCTGGCTGACGTTGAAGGGCGCTAATGGCCTCGAAATCCCCTAGTTACTGATTCTAATCATGTTCTGCACAATGAATTTGAATTACTACCATCAAACCGAAGATACAGAGTTCCAAAATTTAACAAAGTGAAGCTGAAAAATTCTTTTGTGCATCAGGCAACCCTAGAACTGAATAAGACGCTTAACCAAAAGTCAAGAGTACTGTGATGTAATTGGAGAAGGGTATGTAATGTATAATGTGTCTTGTGTCTCTGTGAAGTGTATGTCATTGTTTAACGAATGTTAATTGTTGTAAACCTGGATACTGTGATGCAAGAAAAATTTCAGACTTTGTCTGACAATAAAGTACCATATCATATCATATCATATCATACATTGGCTATCGCCTGACGGATCTTGAGGTGCATGGGGTAGTCGTCCCCCAAAAAGGTGTGATCATTGTTGAAGATAGGTGTTTGGGCGCCCACCGAGCCCTATTGGGCATGAATGTCCTCTCTGAATGCTGGGAGGAGATATTCCAGGCTAGGCCTGGTCCGAGGATCTCACCTACTGAGAGACCCAAGTGGGAGCGTGTAGTGGCCGACTGCCGTCGGGTCCAAATGAACCAGGTTCGTAGAGATCGGGAGGAAGTGGGAAGAGTAATGTGTCGTTTTGCTTTGTCTATTCCCCCTAGGAGTGAGGCTATCGTATGGGCAAGAGTGCCCCTTCGGGAAGCGAGCCCAGAGGAGTGGGTGTTGGTAGAGCCACATACAGATTGCCCACAAGTGGAGGTAGCACGGGGACTAGCGGCGGTCCACCGGGGGAGAATCCCGGTAAGGGTACGAAACGAGCACCCCTATGCAGTACAGTTATACCGGCATCAACGACTGGCTCGGCTGACGATGGTCACACCCCACCAGGTGAGGGAAGAGAGGGACGTCAGTTTTCGTCAGGTGTGCCCCACTGTGATCGAGGTGGCCCTGACCCAAATGGATGCCCCAGCGAGTAACCAGGGGAGAGGTGTGCCACAACACCTAGCGGGTGAGTCACTGCAAGGGGACGACCTGGGACAGGTACAGGCACAGAAACTGCAGGCACTCCTTCAGAAGTGGCAACATGTGTTTGCGAGGCACGACGAGGACTACGGGTGCACCAGGGTGGTGGAACACCACATCCCCACTGGGGATGCAGTGCCAAGTAGGGAGAGATATCGACCGATCCCACCTACCTTGTATGCGGAAGTACGTACACTCCTGCAGGGCATGTTGGGCCGGGGCATTGTTCGAGAGAGTAGTAGTCCCTGGGCGGCCCCCATCGTGCTCGTACAAAAGAAGACAGGAGCTTGGAGGTTCTGTGTGGACTATCGCAAGCTGAACTTGGTAACTAAGAAAGACGCCTTCCCCTTACCACGAATCGAAGACTCCTTGCTAGCCTCACGCAGTCGGCCTGGTATTCCACCTTAGATCTGGCCAGTGGATATTGGCAGGTGCAAGTAGCCGAGGCGGACCGGGAGAAGACCGCCTTCACGACCCCGTTCGGACTGTTTGAATGGGACCGGATGCCTTTCGGGCTCTGCAACGCTCCGGCCACCTTTCAACGCTTGATGCAACGCTGTCTTGGAGGTCAGTTGATGGAGTCAGTGTTGGTATATTTGGATGATGTGATTGTGTATTCCCCAGATTTCGATTCTCACCTCCGGCACCTAGAGGAAGTCTTCCGAGCAATGGAAAGGTACGGGCTGAAGCTGCAGCCGGACAAATGCCACTTGCTGCGGCGGGAAGTGAAGTTCCTGGACCATGTGGTCAGCGCAGCGGGGGTGGCCGTGGACCCCGAGAAAGTCTCTGCAGTGAAGGATTGGGACGCGCCTAGGACTGTAAGGCAAGTACGATCCTTTCTGGGGTTCGTGGGGTATTATAGGCGATTTATTAGGGACTTCTCGAAGATTGCCAAGCCCCTTAACCAGTTGCTGGTTGGCACGGGACGAAGCCGGGGCCGTGGATCGCCCCCTATTAACTGGGACAATGATTGTGAGATGGCTTTTCAGAGGCTGAAGCAGGAGTTGTTACAGGCCCCCATCTTGGCGTATGCTGACTTTTCTGAACCTTTTGTCTTATATACAGACGCGAGCAACCTGGGACTGGGGGCAGTATTGGCCCAACGGCAAGAAGGAATGGAGCGGGTGATCGCTTATGCGAGCCGGAGTCTCCACCCGGCAGAGAGGAACGACGCGAACTACAGCTCCTTCAAGCTGGAACTGCTGGCCCTGAAGTGGGCCTTGAGCGAAAAGTTCAAGGACTACCTTTGGGGAGCTAAGGTAACAGTCATCACCGATAACAACCCTCTAGTACATTTACAGACGGCGAAACTGGGGGCCGTGGAGCAGCGATGGGTGGCTCAGCTGGCCAACTTCAATTACAAGCTGCAGTATCGGCCTGGACGAGAGCATACGAACGCGGACGTCCTTTCCAGACTACCAGAGGGAAAGAGCCCCAGACACCAGGGGTATCGAAGGGAGAATAGCCGTGAGGAGGGCTACATGATAGGGGCCGTGGAGGTGCCAGGAGGCCAGCAGGAAGCTGCACCGGGAAACTGGGGGTGGGACCCCCGCCGTTGGATAGAGAGGCAGGCCCAGGACCGGGACGTGTGTCAGGTGAGGACGTGGGTAGAGCAGGGCCGACGGCCCACGCCGGCGGAAAGGCTGGCCCAGACAGAGACTGGGAAAAAGTTACTGGGACAGTGGGAGAAGCTGGAGCTACAGGAGGGAGTGCTCTGTAGGAAGACCCGCGATCCGAAACTGGGCGAGGAAGTGTGCCAGATCGTGGTGCCTGCCAACCAGGTAAACGCACTGGTCTCAGTCTATCATGACCAGTTGGGACACTGCGTAGATTCTTCTATTGGCCGGGATTGGAGGCGTCTGTGCACGACTTAATTCAAGCTTGCCCCCGGTGCACGCTGTTTAAATCCAGACGAGAGGCCCGAGCACCGATGGTACCCATTCACGCGAAAGCCCCCCTCCACATAATGGCAATGGACTTCCTGACGCTGGGCCGCCCTCAGGATCGATATCAAAATATTCTGGTAGTCACTGACCTATTTACCAAATACGCCTGGGCAGTCCTGACGCTCGATCAGACAGCCAACACCACCGCCACAGCTCTATGGCGAAATGTGTTCCAGACATTTGGATGTCCCGAGTTTCTGCACTCTGACCAGGGGCCGAATTTTGAATCCAAGGTAATCCGTGAGTTATGCCAGTTGTATGGATGTACCAAAACCCACACCACGTCGTATCATCCCCAGGGGAACGGAAGCTGTGAGAGGTTCAATCAGACCCTATTGGGGCTACTGGGGACTTTAGATCAACGGCAGCAGAGCGATTGGGTGAGTGCTTTACCAAACCTTTTGCAAGCATATAACAACAGTGTTCATAGCACGACGGGGTATCCCCCTACTTACCTGATGTTCGGCAGGCACGTACGGATGCCCACTGACCTGGTCCTGGGAGTAGCAGCAGACCGGGAAGAAGTGAGTGTGACAGAGTGGGTGGGGCGCCATCACCAGCGCTTACACTTTGCGTACGAACAAGTTTCTAGGAAGATACAGATGGCAGGAGAAAGGAATAAACGTTTGTATGATCGGACTGCTCGAGATGCCCCCCTGTTACCAGGTAAGAGGGGCCTGGTGAGGGATAACCTAGGTTAAAGGGGAGAGGGGGTGGTGTAGCTACAATATACAACAAAATTTTTAAAGTAAACCAAAAATCTGAACTAAAATTTAAATCATTTGAACTAATGTTGTTAAATATGGAAATAACTGATCGTAACCACAAACAGCTCTCTTTTGCCTTAGCTACAATCTATAGACCTCCGGGCCACCATGCAGATTTCCTTAAAGAAATAGCAGATTTTCTGTCTGAGCTTGTAGTCACTGTAGATAAAGCTCTTATCGTTGGTGATTTTAATATTCATGTGGATAACCATAAAGATGCTTTAGGACGTGCGTTTATGGATGTTCTAAATTCTCTCAATATTAGACAAAACGTGACAGGGCCAACGCATACTCGTAAGCACACATTAGACTTAATTCTGTCACTCGGGCTTAATATTAATGACATCAAAATATCACCTCAGAGTGATGCAGTTTCTGACCATTACCTTGTGTCATACACTGTACTTCTAGATAGGATCACTCAATCCACAACATGCTACAGATTAGCCAGAACAATAATTTCCACCACTAAAGATAGCTTTATTAGCACTCTTCCAGACCTGTCCCAAATTAAACATGCAGATAACTGTGATGATCTAGATATTGTAATAGAAAACCTAAACAATGTCTGTTCTAACACATTGGATGCCGTTGCTCCCATTCGAAAAAAGAGAATCAAAGAAAAGCCGCCAGCTCCATGGTATGATCATCACACCGCAGCTCTTAAAAAGGCAACTAGGAAAATGGAAAGAAATTATAGAAGCACAAAATTAGAAGTATGGCGTGCAGCATGGAAAGATAGTGTTAAACACTACAGACAGGCTATTAAAACCGCCAGATCTACCTATTTTAGCAAGCTTATAAATGAGAATCATAATAACCCTCGTTTCCTCTTTGGCACCGTTGCAAAACTGACTAGAAACAAAGAACAAACAGAAACCAATAGTAAACTCCAACACAATAGTAACGACTTCATGAACTTCTTTTCTAACAAAATTACGGCTATAAGGGAAAACATCGTAGCTACACAGGCAGCCACCACTCTACCCGTTAGTTCACTTAACACTAGACTACCACACGAACATCTTGATTCATTTAAACCTACTACAATAGAAGAGCTCTCTAAACTAGTAACGTCATCCAAATCATCGTCCTGTATATTAGACCCCGTTCCCACAAAACTACTTAAAGAGGTATTTCCTGTAGTGTCAACCCCGGTTCTAAATATCTTTAACTCATCGCTAGAAATAGGATACGTTCCAACATCTTTCAAACTAGCAGTTATTAAACCGCTGATTAAAAAACCACAGCTTGATCAGGGAGAGTTTAATAACTTTAGACCAATCTCAAATCTCCCTTTTCTTTCGAAAATATTAGAAAAGGTAGTGGCAAGCCAGTTACGCACATTTTTGACAAATAATAGTACATATGAAAAGTTCCAATCAGGATTCAGGCCCCACCATAGCACAGAGACAGCGTTGCTTAGAGTTACAAATGACCTCCTATTAACATCCGATCGTGGTGAAATCTCAATTCTTATATTATTAGACCTTAGTGCAGCCTTTGACACAATAGATCATACAATCTTACTCAATAGACTAGAAAACTATGTTGGTATCAGTGGTCAGGCGCTAGCATGGTTTAGGTCGTATCTAACCAATCGCTATCACTTTGTTTATGTAAACGAGGAAGAGTCATATCACTCCCTGGTTAAATACGGTGTACCGCAGGGATCGGTTTTAGGTCCTATCCTGTTCTCGTTATACATGTTACCTCTAGGAGACATTATCAGGAAACATAACATAAGTTTTCACTGCTATGCGGATGATACCCAGCTTTACATCTCCTCACATCCCAGCGAAACACACACGTTTTCTAAGCTAACAGACTGCCTTAGCGATGTTAGTGACTGGATGGCACATAACTTTCTTAAGCTGAACTCCAATAAGACAGAGATACTTATTATTGAACCGAATCGCTACAAACATAATATGTCAGATTACACGTTGCACATAGATGGCTGCACTGTGGTGCCATCTTCCACGGTAAGGAACTTAGGTGTGATGTTCGACAGCAACTTATCCTTCGACAGTCATATCGCCAACGTCTGCCGTACAGCTTTCTTCCACCTTAGAAATATCTCGAAAATACGCCATATACTGTCTACATCTGACGCAGAGAAGCTTATCCATGCTTTTATGACCTCTAGAATAGACTATTGTAACTCGATACTCGGGGGATGCCCTGCAAATCAAGTAAACAAGCTTCAGCTAGTTCAAAACGCTTCCGCAAGGGTACTTACTCGATCTAAAAAGTACGACCACATAAGCCCAATTCTGGCATCTTTACACTGGCTACCAGTTAAATATCGCATACAATTTAAAATATCACTACTCACCTACAAAGCTTTAAATGGCCTAGCACCCTCATACCTTAGAGAATTACTATCAGAATACAATCCATCACGCACACTACGGTCACAAAATTCTGGTCTCTTGATTATCCCTAGACTATCAAAAGTGTCTAAAAGTGGAAGGTCATTTTCCTACTTAGCCCCTAAGCTCTGGAATGATTTACCAACCAATGTCCGAGAATCAGACACAGTCGATAATTTTAAATCTAGACTTAAAACTTTTCTCTTCAACAAAGCATTCGCATAATTTGTCTAGTAAAAGTACTTAACTCGAAATAGTTATTTGTACCGAACAAAGCACTCGCGGTCATAAAACAGACCAACCAAATAAATAAATAAAAAACCTTATCTTAACGTATAGTCGGATTGCGATTTTGGAACTTTCGTGTTCTTGTGAATAGTATGCCATACAAACCCGTTTGCCACTGATCGTGCATTAACGGCGTCAGTGGGGCATCCAGCCTTAGTCAAACGGGTTGGCACGTATGGTTGGGTTGGGCTTTTGGCGCTTTCTTTATATTGCGAATACTATGCCATACAGACCCGTTTGCCACTGAACCTGCATTAATGACGACAGTGGGGCTTCCAGCCTTAGTCAAACGGGTTGGCACGTATGGTCGGGTTGCGATTTTGGCGCTTTTTTGTGTCTTGTGAATAGTATGCCATACAGACCCGTTTGCCACTGAACCTGCTTTAACGACGACAGTGGGGCCTCCAGCCTTAGTCAAACGGGTTGGCACGTATGGTCAGGTTGCGATGTTGGCGTTTTCTCATGATCTTGTAAATAGCATGCAATATAGACCCGTTTGCCACTGAACCTGCATTAACGACGACAGTGGGGTTACAGGCCTTAGTCAAACGGGTCGACAGGTTTCATTTTCTCTTTCTCTTAAAAATCAAAAGGTGACCCTTAGTTACCATATATACCGTCGCAGTGGGCCCCCAATTTGCAAAATCCTCAACTGTGGATAATATAATTATGCCGCAATAGTTAGTCTGTCTGAAACTAAGCTTATTAAACCACATCACTGTGTGACACTTGCATTACATGTGAACGGCCCCTACGCTAATATGATTTTGTTTTTCTCTCCCTGTCCTGTCCTCGACCCTGAGGACAATGGGATAAACAGACCCAGTTCCGGTAGATGTGAAAGTCGACTCACCTCTGATCTACTGGTCGTCCATCACTGTGATGCCCAGCTGATGCCTGACCAACGACCACCGGCAGAACCCGCTTAAACCCCGCTTAATCCCCGCTTAATCTCCTTATCCGTTTATATGTGTTTATATACATATATATCTCCCAAGGGTTTTTCCCTCCTAGGACTTTTTATTTTTTTTTCCTCGGCTCAACAACCCGGGGTTTTTGTTTTTTTTCTCCTAGGGGGTTTTTTACCCCGGGGAGGTAGCCTGCTTGGGCTTAATTTAGCATCTTCTCCTAGACGTTACATTAGTAATACGCTCGTTCATAATGTCGAGTCATAGCCTCAGCAAATTTGACAGCTTATGCTATTGTGTATTATGTTGTGCTATCTGTCATTTTTCTGTGCTTTTACTGCTTCTATTAATGTAAAGCTGCTTTGAAACAATTGAGTATTGTGAAAAGCGCTATATAAATAAAATTGAATTGAATTGAATTGAATAACCGGCGGCAAGGAAAGGGAAAGCTAAGCGACCGCTGGGAGGCTATCCCGTATGTGGTTTGCAAGCAGCAGAGACCGGGACAGCCGGTGTACACCATCCGGCCTGAGGGAAAACCTGGCCCCGAACGCGTAGTACATCGGAACATGCTCCGCCCCTGTCCGAATTACCCCGAGGCTGTGATAGAGGGGCCCACGGAGCCAGTACCGGCGGCCCCCTGGATGGAAGGATGGGCTGTGGTACCAGGTCGACCTGTGGCGGCGCTACCCCCGGCCGCCCAGAGGCAGCCAGAGGTAGTACCCGAGCCAGTCGAACCCGAGTCACCCGTGAGACGCTCCCAACGGGAGAGCCGAGGACGCCCCCCTGCCCGGTACGGTGAGTGGACAACGCCGAGGCATTCCAGGGACTAGAATGCATTGGCGGGGGAGGATGTCACAGGAGTGACGATCTTTTAGGCGGAACCAAAAATCGGGCAAGTTTGGTTCCGCCCGGATGTTTCCGCCCGGGCCGGTAAGAGCAAACACCGGACATCCGGTAGCGCCGCGAACGCTGTAATCAGCCGAATTACATACAGCTGGGAGTTATTAGGAGGAGCGCCGGGTGATTGGAGGAGGACAACACTCAGGAGAGTATTTTAGAGCAGTTTGAACCACAGTCTGGGTGCTTATTATCCCTGTTGTTGGTGTGTATCGAGCGCTGAGTTGGGCTCACCGGGTACGCTAGTCTGGATTGCTGTATTTGCTCTCTCTCTCGTTTGGATTATAGACTTACATTGAGGAAGATACCGAAGACCTTATAGGTAGGAGGATTAAACGAATACTGACCTTGGATGAAAGAAACGAAGGCAAGACGCACCGTTGTGAGTATACGTCTGTGGAGAAGTGTTGTGGTGGCTGGAAAACGCCCTGTCTGTGCATCTGGAATTACTACAGCGTGAAGGCAACCTAGGACGAAGAAAGTACAGCAGTTGTGAGTAACAGAACCTTCTTATGAAAGTGTTGTGCATGGATCTGACCTGTATGTCTCTCTGAGTGTTCCGAGAGAGAGTAGACGGCCCTATCCTTGAGCCAGCGCGGTAGGTGAGCCGAAGGGTCTTTGTGTGGAAACAACTCCAGTGACGAAAACAAATACTAGGCCGTGTTGCCATCTCCATATTCTCGTCCAGAGCGAAGTAAAGGAAGACGGGCGGCTATTGTGTGCACCGAGTGGTGGGTGAGTCTTGGATGTAGAAATTTTCACTTGAAGTGGTGCTGTGTAATGCTGTGTATTGCAGTGGGATTGCTGTTGTCTTGTCTGACGTACCCCTGCCTCCAGTCACTCGCTCCCGAGACGACGAAGAGGAAAGAACGGTCCTAGAGTAAGACCTGTACATGATTATGCTGTGAGTGTGTTTCAGTCTTAAAATCACGGAGTGGCATCTCGAAGTATTTTCCCAGCCAAACGCTCGGCGGGCTTGAGTTTAGGAGTGGCGGTGAAGAACTGTGCTATTGACGGTGTGTGAGTATTACCTATAATATTGCTACCTTACCTGTGTCTTTTGATCATCACAGAGCTTGAGGCGAAGGAGATCCGCCGCCCCGAGGTCTCGACGAAAGGGCGCCCCGGTCCAGTTTTCGATCGACCAACGGGTCTCGAGGAAAGGGCAGCGCTCGACCCGGTGTGCCGGCGTGACGATCTCGCCCCTCTGTAGACCAACGAGCTCGCCGAGAGGGTTTTGGCCCCCGGCGCCACCTAGGAAACCACTGTCCAGTTGACGCATCGCGTAGCCAGCCATCGTAAGTCCGCCACCCTGTTGAATGAAACATAACCTGTTAAAATTGCTAAATCAACAGGAAGCCAGCAGACATCTGTGGAGAGAGAGAGAGACAGCGTGAATGTCAAGATAACGAACTGTGAAGAGAGCCATACGTACCAGAAGCTGTAGCCAGCGATGAGGTGAGAGAAACCATTGGAAACTGATTCACTGTGCCTTTGTGTCCCTGCAGTCATCTGTGGAGAGAGAGAGAAAGCCAGCGTGACCGCTGAGATATCAAGCCGTTCAGAGAGCCATACGTACCAGAAGCTGTAGTCAGCGACGAGCAGTTCATCTGTGGAGAGAGAGAGAAAGCCAGCGTGACCGCTGAGATATCAAGCCGTTCAGAGAGCCATACGTACCAGAAGCTGTAGTCAGCGACGAGGTGAGAGAAACCATTGGAAACCGATTCACTGTGCCTTTGTGTCCCAGCAGTCATCTGTGGAGAGAGAGAGAAAGCCAGCGTGACCGCTGAGATATCAAGCCGATCAGAGAGCCATACGTACCAGAAGCTGTAGTCAGCGACGAGGTGAGAGAAACCATTGGAAACCGATTCACTGTGCCTTTGTGTCCCAGCAGTCATCTGTGGAAGAGTAGAGAGAACCAGTGTGAGTGTTGAAGGAACGAGCAAGGAAGGAAAGCCCATACTTACCAACAACCGTAGTCGGTGAAGAGGTGAGAGTACCCTTTGAGGTCGATCCATCGTGTCCTTGTGCCCCGGCTGTAGTCTGTGGAGAAAGAGAGAACAGGGAAGGAGAGTGAGTCGACGAGATAGGCGGTGAACCGCCTCGAGCGAGCTACAGGTACACGGATACGAACAAGTCTATACCAACACTGATTTTGATTTATTCTGCCTCCAGGAAGGAAGAGGAGCGCGCCACGGGCAGAGGGAACCAGAGGCGGGAGCCTGTTCCCCGACGAAACCCCCCTACCCCCTGTCACTCACTTGCTCGTGGCCCCCCTGGAGGGCAGAGCCGGACATTAGTTTTAATTTCCCTTTCCCCAATCCCCAGTACTTTTTAAATATTTAAATAAATAAAGAATATTTTTATACTTACCTGTTCCTCGTTGTTGTTTGGTCATTGGGTTGGTTTTGGGGACCTCCTCGAGGTGGAAATTGAAAAGGGGCGTGGCCTAACCATTAGCAGCCAGCCCCGGGCTTGTGACAAACGTATTAGGTGTCGCCCAGACAGCAGCTCTACAAATGTCTGTCAGCGAGGAACCACGAGCCAGAGCCCAAACGCTTCTGGTCGAATGGGCTCTTAACCCAAAGGGGCAAGGAATACCCTGTCTCTCGTAAGCCAGGGCGATTGTGTCTACAACCCAATGAGACATCCTCTGCTTGTTGACAGCTTTCCCTTTCTGCTGACCACCGTAACAGACAAAGAGCTGTCCTGACGTCTGAAAGCTTCAATCCACATACACACATAGTGCACGTACAGGACATAACAAAGCCAGAGCTGGGTCTGCTTCCTCCAAAGGCAGCGCTTGCAAGTTTACCACCTGATCTATGAAAGAGTGGTTGAAACTTTAGGCACATGGCCAGGCATGAAGGTCCCCTATCCTCTTAACAGAAGCCAATGCAAGGAGCGTTAAAGTTTTCATAGTGAGAAACGTAATACTTACAGTCTGCAGAGGCTCAAGGGGAGAGTTCTGCAGGGCTTTTAGCACCATGGACAGGTCCCAAAGAGGAATAGAGAGCGTAGCAAACTCCTCCCCCTTCCTTCCGTGCTTTCATGAACGCGGCCAACCCCCACCCTCAAATCCTTCTTGTCGTTTATTGGCTGGAACACTTTGTTATGGGTTCTGTATGCAGGTTTGACCACTTTGTTTTTATTGCAGTTTGTGAGCCTGGGCTGTCTACAGAGACCGCGTTTTTTTACAGTTTGATCAGTGGACAGGCACCAAGCAGATAGTGAGGAGATGTTTGCTGTATGTAACAAAAAATGTTTTATGGTCTAAAATGTGTGAATTCGCTTAGAGCACCTTTAAAAACCTAACGACCAGGTCGTGCTGACCCACTGTTCTAAGGTCTATCGGTGCGTGGTGTGCGTATATCGCCACAATATCTACCTTAATAGTAAATGGTGAAAGTCTCCTCTCCTGCTAGAGATATAAAAGCACAACTCTGATCCGGCATTCTCGGGGGTCTTTTCATTGAGAAGTACATCAGTCAACAAACAGGTTCCATTTCAGTGTATACGCCTGTTTCGCAGACGGTGCTCGAGCTGCAGCAATGGTGTTAGATACCGCTTGGGGTAAATCACCTAGAACCTCTGGTGTAGTGCCATAATGTGCCCCCTTCTTGAGCAAGAAGGTTCTTCTTCAGGGGAATCCACTAGGTAGGGGCTGTCACGAGGAGCACGAGCTCCGGAAACCAACTCCTGGTGGTCCAATAAGGAACAACTAAAAGAATGCTCTCCTCGTCCTCCCTGACTTATTTGTGCAGACCCCGTGGCCAGCTGTGTGCCAGTGCATCCACACCGAGTGTGCCCTTGGTTAGTGAATAAACAGGCCACAACGGGTTGTCTCTGGAGATGCAAACAGATCTATCTGTGCTTTGCCGAAACGTTTCCAAATCAGCTGAACCGACTGGGGGTGGAGTCGCCACTCGCCGGGGTGCGCTGCTCGTGAAAGCGCGTCTGCTGCTGTGCTGAGCGACCCGGGAATGTGAATGGCACAAAGGGACCTCAGATTCTTCTGACTCCAAAAGAGATGACGGGCGAGATGCGACAGGTGATGAGAGCGCAAACTGCTTTGGCAATTGATATACACAACAGTCGCTGTTTTGTCGGTGCAAACTAATACATCTTTGCCTCGCAACTCACTGCTGAAGCGGACAAGAGCAAGATATACAGCCCACAACGGCCAAGGTGTGCTGCGAGCACCCGTCTCGATGCAGCTTCACGGACAGCGTTCGGCCGAACGGAGACGCCATCGCCCAGCATGAAAACGGTAAGATTCCGCTTGTCATTGTAACCTGCACTACTTGCCACATGCACAGTTTAGCTTCTTCCGTCAGCATAGAGGGGTTTACATGTGCTAAGTGTATTGAAGTAGTAAGGCTGACGGAGAAGGTTGCAGAACTAGAAGCGCGCATCCGAACGCTAGTTGAGGACAGTAAGACCACTGATGTTAATGTTACAAACACTGTTTCGGGTGCGCCTAGTGTTAAGCGTAATACACATGGGGCGGTTCCGACTTCAGAGTCAAGGCGGCAGACTAACTGGGTGACTGTCAGGCGGCATAGTCACATTCGGCATCCAAATCACGTTCCTGTTTTAATATCAAACAGATTTTCTCCACTCAGCAATACACCGGCTGAGACATCTGTTACAGGTGCCCTGGTTATTGGAGATTCTATACTCAGGAACGTTGACATTAAGGCACCAGCCACCATAGTCGATTGTATACCGGGAGCCAGAGCGTCTGACATTAGATCCAAACTTAAAGTGCTGGCTAATGCTAAACGTACGTTTTCTAAGATTGTTATTCACGCCGGCATGAATGACACCAGACTCCGCCAGTCGGAGATCACCAAAGATACTATTAAAGAGGTGTGTGAAATTGCAAAAACAATGTCAGACAATGTAATTTGCTCTGGTCCCCTCCCCGCCTACCGGGGGGATGAAACTTACAGTAGATTAGTGTCCCTTCATGGCTGGATGTCAAAGTGGTGCCCTCAGCATAACGTAGGGTTTATAGACAATTGGAAGCATTTCCGGGGAAGACCTGACCTGCTAAAGAGAGATGGCCTCCATCCGTCTCCGGAAGGAAGTGCTATACTTTCTAGAAATCTGACCAATAGTCTTACTTTTGATATTGTCTGACTATCCAGGGCCAGGTCAGGAAACAGACAGATCGGCTTACCCATCATTCTGTTAGCTGCCTTGACATGTCAAGATCACATATATCCCAGCACATAGAGCCTTTTTTACCAGAGTACCAACACATCTCGACTGTGTCTGTTCCTCGAACAAATAAATACAGAGCATCGTTTACCTCGTCTAGTACAAATCTTATTAACATAAAATTAGAACACAATACATTAACAGATGAAACTCAAATGTTAAAATTCGGCCTTCTTAACATTAGATTGCTTACCAATAAAGAACCTAGTATCAATGAAATAATTACTGACCAAAACTTAGAGGCACTCTGTTTAACAGAGACCTGGCTTAAAGCAGACGATTATATCAGTTTAAACGAAGGGGTGTGGGGGTGGTGTAGCTACAATATACAACAAAATATTTAAAGTAAACCATAAATCCAAAATAACATGTAATTTGTTTGAAATAATACTGTTAAATATGGAAATAACTGATCGTAACAACAAACAGCTTTCGTTCATTTTAGCTACCATATATAGACCTCCGGGCCACCACACAGATTTTCTTAAAGAAATAGCAGACTTCCTATCTGAGCTCATAGTCACTGTAGATAAAGCTCTTATCGTTGGTGATTTTAATATCCATGTGGATAACCCAAAAGATGCATTAGGACGTGCGTTTATGGATGTTCTAAATTCTCTCGGTATTAAGCAAAACGTGTCAGGGCCCACGCATACTCGTAAGCACATATTAGACTTAATTCTGTCACTCGGACTCAATATTAATGACATCGAAATATCACCCCAGAGTGATGCCGTTTCAGACCATTGCCTTGTGTCATACACAATGCTTCTAGATAGGACCGCTCAGTCTATAACATGCTACAAATTAGCCAGAACAATAATCTTCACCACTAAAGATAGCTTTATTAGCACTCTTCCAGACCTGTCTCAAATGAAACATGTAGCAGATAACCGTGAAGATCTGGATATTATAATAGATAACCTGAACAACGTTTGCACTAGCACATTGGATGCCGTTGCTCCCATTCGAAAAATGAGAATCAAAGAAAAAACGCCAGCTCCATGGTATGACCATCATACTGCAGCCCTTAAAAAAGTAGCTAGAAAAATGGAAAGAAACTACCGAAGCACAAAGTTAGAGGTATGGCGTTCAGCATGGAAAGAGAGTGTTCAACACTACAGACAGGCTATTAAAACCGAAAGATCTACCTATCTCAGTACGCTTATTAAAGAAAATCATAACAACCCTTGTTTCCTCTTTAGCACAGTTGCGAAACTGACTAGAAACAAAGAACAAACAGAAACCATTAGTAAACTCCGACACAATAGTAACGACTTCATGAACTTCTTTACTAACAAAATTATGTTTATTAGGGAAAACATAGAAACTACGCAAGCAGCCACCACTATACCCAATAGTACAGTTACCACTAGATTACCATATGAACATCTTGAATCATTTAAACTTACTACAATAGAAGAGCTCTCTAAATTAGTAACGTCATCCAAATCATCATCCTGTATACTAGACCCCGTTCCCACAAAATTAAAATAAAAGAGGTATTTCATGTAGTGTCAGACACGGTACTAAATATCTTTAGCTCATCTCTAGAATTAGGATACGTTCCAACAGCTTTGAAACTAGCAGTTATTAGACCGCTCATTAAAAAACCAAACCTTTACCAGGGATATCTTAATAACTTTAGACCTCAAATCTACATTTTCTTTCTAAAATATTAGAAAAAGTAGTGGCAAGCAAGCTACGCACATTCATAGCGAATCATAATACATATGAAAAGTTCCAATCAGGATTCAGGCCCCACCATAGCACAGAGACAGCGCTGCTTAGAGTTACAAATGACCTCCTATTAACATCCGATCGTGGTGAAATCTCAATCCTTATATTACTAGACCTTAGTGCAGCCTTTGACACAATAGATCCCAGAATCTTACTCAATAGACTAGAAAACTATGTTGGCATCAGTGGTCAGGCGTTAGCCTGGTTTAAATCGTATCTAACCAATCGCTATCACTTTGTTTATGTAAATGAGGAAGAGTCATATAACTCCCCGGTTAAATATGGCATACCACAGGGATCAGTTTTAGGCCCTATCCTATTCTCGTTATATATGTTACCTCTAGGAGACATTATCAGGAAACATAACATACGTTTTCACTGCTATGCGGATGATACCCAGCTTTACATCTCGCCACATCCTAGTGAAACCCACCAGTTTGCTAAGCTAACAGACTGCATTAGTGATATTAGGGACTGGATGGCACATAACTTTCTTATGCTAAATTCCAATAAGACTGACATACTTATTATTGAACCAAATCTCTACAAACATAATATGTCAGATTACAAGTTGTCCATAGATGGCTGCACGGTGGTGCCATCTTCCACGGTTAAGAATTTAGGCGTAATGTTCGACAGCAATCTATCTTTCGATAGCCATATCTCCAATGTCTGCCGCACAGCATTCTTCTATCTTTGAAATATCTCAAAAATACGCCATATGCTGTCTGCATCAGATGCAGAAAAGCTTATCCATGCTTTTATGACCTCTAGAATAGACTATTGTAACTCGTTACTCGGAGGATGCCATGCAAAACAGGTCAACAAGCTTCAACTAGTTCAAAACGCTTCTGCAAGAGTTCTTACTCGAACTAAGAAGTATGACCGCATAAGCCCAATTCTGGCATCTTTACACTGGCTACCAGTTAAATATCGTATACAATTTAAAATATTACTAATCACCTACAAAGCCTTAAATGGCCTAGCACCCTCATATCTTAGAGAATTATTATCAGAATACAATCCATCACGTGCATTGCGGTCACAAAATTCTGGCCTCTTAATTATCCCTAAAATATCAAAAGTGTCTAAAGGTGGCAGATCCTTTTCCTACTTAGCCCCTAAGCTATGGAATGATTTACCAACCGACGTCCGAAAATCAGAGACAGTAGATAACTTTAAATCTAGACTTAAAACTTTTCTCTTTACAAAGGCTTTCAAATAGTTGTTTTAACAATGGTACTTATCTCCTAATAGCTAGCTTGTACAACCTAATAAATAAATAAATTAATGAATTAGGGTTGGGCGATGTCCCCATAAATTGGCAGTTGACGATGGTTACGTAAACCATCGCGATGGACGATGATATCGTTAGGTGGGGGGGTATTTAAATTTTTCGTTATTATTCGTTATTATATAATTATTATTCGTTATTTTACTTTATTACTTCCACTTAAGAAGAGTTGTGCACTTTTTATTTTTATTTATTATTTTACATAAATACTATTCTGTACTTAAAATCTATAATTTTGTTATTTTACTATCCCAACTAATGTCTCTTTCCTATAGGTTGCACATAAGGGGAAAAAGTAGCTTTAATCCACTGAAGAAGAGTTGTGCACTTTTAAGCACTTTTTAATCTCTTTACATAAATATTTTTTTCTATTTAAAAGCTATAATTTCGTTATTTTACTAACCCAACGACTCCTCCGCGCTTTCCAAATTTTGCATATGTGCCACCAGTACTCCGTCAGAGAGCGGGTCTTCAGCACCGCGGGGAGCAGCCAGCACTTCAATCCGCAGCTTATTAAAACTAGACAAAGTGAACAGGGCCAGACACATCGAAATTTAAACATGGTCTGTGTATGTAAATCCCGCGTTTCGGTCGGAGTGTTGTTCCCGTTTTATTGTTCTTGACGTTCGCTGAATTCTGGGTTTATATCCTAATCTGCCGCTTCAGTGCAGTATAGCCTCAATGTAACAATGAGCACGATCTCCCGAGACACTACAATAGGCTACTAATAAATGATTAATATGGGCTGTTTTCTTGTACAAAATTAATTATTTTAAGATAAATGTACAACATGTAAAAAGACAAGATTCTAGCAATGTCAAGATTAGGGATGGGCATTTTCCAGTAACTTACACTTACCAGTAATTTACTATTACTTTTAATATTTAATTTTTCGAATATTTAAGCTCTTAAAGAACGAATATTCGTTTATTTAAATTATGTTTATTAAGACATGCGTGTTTTGTATTTTTCATTTTGTCATAATTTCACAGAAGGCTTAATTAGGAAATATCCACAACAAGCTAAACTTATATTCTGTATGTGTATATATATATATATATATATATATATATATATATATATATATATATATATATATATATATATATATATATATATATATGTATGTATTTTTAAGTTGAAAACATTGTAAAAAAATATATTTTATTTATATATATTTTAAATTCATTAAAAAAAATATCCTACAGAAAAAAATGCGTTAAAACTTAATGCGGAGCGAAGTCTAGTCAAATCCTTAGTTTCAAGTCGGTCGTTAGTATTAATTCATTACTGTTTGATCTTACATACATTATATTATACCAAATATTATACACTAACCCCAAATCTAAGCGAAGTTTGAGGACTTGCGAAGTTTAAAGTTTGAGGACTTGACAAAGTAGGCTATCATCATTTAAACAGACTCAAAACACCAAGAGCCCGGAGCAAATGAAAAAACACATCTACATAACCGACTGCTCAGTCGCCATATAAATATCTTCTCAGTTTAGTTTGACATGTATATGTGAATAAAGAAAACCGTATTTATCCTACCTGCTTCGGTGAAAGCCCGTTCTTCTGACTAGATACAATAATGCTTTGCTTTAAACTGCCATGTGCAGTTATCCGGTTCATTTTCAAAAGAGCACCGCATATAATAAATGTTCTCCGTTTCATTTCGTTCTCCGTGTCTGTCTCCTTATTAACAAAATAAAGTAGACTTTATAACAAAAGCTTACAAATCTCTCATGATGTGTTGATTCGGGCGGCGGAGAAGCACGTTTAATAACACGTGAGCCCTCACTGAGCCAGTGGCCAAATACGGCGCGGCGCGGACAAACCCGGAGATAAAAGGAAAAACTTAAATTCGTCTGCAATCTGCATTGCCAAACAATCAGAAATACATACAAATTAATGTTCATGTATATTTTACATTTAAGTCTGTAAAAGACAGTATAGATGAAGTGAAAAAGCATTAAATAAGTTGTTACCCTTTGGTGGCACATTAAAAACAAACAAACATTCGAATAGCATTTTTTAAATTCGAATTATTATTGCCATTCGAATATTCGAATATCCGTGCCCATCCCTAGTCAAGATCAAATGCCTGACAGGATATTTTCACAGACTAACACACGTCACGTCTCAGGCATAGACTACAGTATTTAAAATAGCATTAGTTATATTTTCTATTTAATTTATAGAGCAATTCACGCAAAGATATTAGGTTAACTATAGTCTATATAGAAGAGAGTAAGTGTATGTCGACTCGCAGCGGAGTGGGGAGGGGGCGTGGCATCACGATGGTGTCTCTCCATCGTGATGTCAGTCAACCATCACGATGGACGATGATATCGTCTATCGGCACAACCCTATAATGAATAAATTAAAACCTTTTTTTTTTTTCGTCAACACTCCAAAGCATGGTAAATCTCATTAATACTCTTTAGTAATATGCTGAAACTTTGAATTGGTTTTCGATTGAGTCTTAACTGCCAAATATGGCCGGCTTGCAATTTTGGCCTTTTCCCATGACCTTAAAATAGTATGCCATATAGAACCGTTTGCCACTGTACGTTAGCATTAACGACGGCAGTGGGGCCTCTGGCCTTAGTCAAACGAGTTCTGTTTCCGTTTCTAAAATCATTAACTATATGTAATACACTTAACCAGCAATAGTTAGCCTGTCCGGAACCGAGCTGACTAAAACCACATTACTGTGTGACACTTGTTTTCTATGTGAACGGCCCCTACGCTAATAAGATTTTGTGTCTCTCTCCCTGTCTCGTCCTTGATCCCGAGGACGAGACAAACAGATCCAGTTCCGGTACATGTTCCGGCACACAACTGATCTACTAGCTGTTCTTCAACGTGATGTCCAGCTGATGCCTGACCAAAGACCACCGGCAGAACCCGCTTAATCTCCGCTTAATCTCCGCTTAATCTCCTTCCTGTAAGGAATGCTCAGGAATACTGGGATCCATTTTGCGGTGTTTATTAAAACAAACCAATCTGGCAAACAAATCCAAGACGTAGGCAGAAGAGTAATCAATATACAGGCAGGCAGATCAAACACAGATAGGCAGTCCAAACCAGGCAACCAATACAAAGGGCAAATCCAAAGGCAGAGAAACAGATAAACAGGCAGATGGTCAATATCAGGCAGTCAGAATAATCACTCAATAAACGCACGGTATGCAGGGGTAAGCTGGCAATACTTCACGCTAGCCCTAGGCTAGCTTGAGTCTTAAGTAGGGACAAACAGGAAACAGGAAGAGAAGCAGAGGCGGCGCCCCGTCAGTACTCCGGCGAGGGCTCCCTCTGGCGGCGTGGCGGTATGGACGTTACACTTCCGTTTCAATGTGTAGATATATATATATACCTCCCAAGGGTTTTTTCCTCCTATGACTTTTTTTACTTCCCCGGCTAAAATTCCGGGGGTTTTTTCTCCTAGGGGGTTTTTCAACCCGGGGAGGCAGCCTTTTTGGGCTTAACTTCTATACGTTACATTAGTAACACGTTTGCTTATAATGTTGATTTATAGCCGTAGCATATTTAACTGCTTGTGCCATCGTTTATTATGTTGTGCTATCTGTCGATTTTCTGTGCTCTTCACTGCATCTATTATGTAAAGCTGCTTTGATACAATTACCAAATTGTGAAAAGCGCTATATAAATAAAATTGAATTGAATTGAATTGAACACCCCTCTCGAATCTATGTAAATGGTACGACCCGCAGGTCAGGTAGATACTTCTGCTGCGGACCTGCGGTGAATTAGTTGTTGAAGAGACAGGAGCTGGAGTGAGCCGTGATAGGAACTAGGAAGACAGGAAAGGACTTAAGAAAGGAATACCAGGGGCTCAAAAACTAAAAAGAAGATTAATGAGAGAAAGGCAAATGAGGGCAAGCAGTTGCTCACTCAGTTTTTTGAAAAGAAAGGTAAGCTCCAAATGCCTCATCGAGCATTGACATTGTTTTTACATAAATATCTACTCCAGGTAGAATAGCATACATTTATGTTCGTACTCTATTTGAATACTATACCAATACTTTATAGTATCACACCCTTCAATAGCGAGCAAACAATGTTTCTGGGTAAATAACAAAGTGCGCAGCTGCGCAGCTTGTCTCCTCTTCTGCTGCAGTTCTCCACAGAGTCACAAGTTTACATGAAAACACTGTTTATTTCCTCCATTGTCAAAATCTAACACCCGCAAAAAGATAGATTGTTAGCGCCTATTTTACAGCATTGTTATGCAAATTAGCTTGTGCATGCTCTTACATTAAGTACAGGATTGTTCTCAGTTTATTGCACATCTTAATGATTGAATGACTTATTTTAAAACGTAATTCAAAGACTGAATGTCTAGTTTGGCGGTTGGTGTACCCTGTGATTCTATAGTCCGCATTTATTTTAAACAGACAAATAATCATCAATTATTTTGTACTTAGCCTACACTTTAAAATTAAAGGTATTGTGACAATAAAAGATATTTTAGCAACCATTTGAAGCCTACTCAGTTGGCCAAAAAACTGGACTTTAAAGACATTTGGTATGGTCATTGTTCAGAACTGCTTTACAGTTTATTTGATTTAGTTCAATTAATTCAATTCAATTTTATTTATATAGCGCTTTTCACAATTGTTAATTGTTTCAAAGCAGCTTTACATGAGTAGATGTAGGTGAAAACACAGAATAATCAATAGATAATATAAGAAGTAGAATACAGCGGCTAAAAATAAACCGTACAAGCGAGCGTAGTAATAATGTAACGTATACAGTAAAGTGCTAAGTTAACCCAATGTTGGCTGACTCTCCCAGGGATGAAAAAAACCCTAGGAGAAAAACCCTGTGTGAAAACTCCTAGAAGGACAAAAACCCCTGAGAGAGATTAATATATATTTATTAGGGCTGTCCTCGACTAAGGATTTACATATTCGAATCAGAATTGTTGAATCTTTTCATAGTCGACCGATAGTCAAATCATCTATGTGTGTGTGCATAGGTTGGGAGGGGGTCAGACCAGGTACAAATTGATAACTTTTATTTTCTTTCACAAGCAGCACACATAAATAACTTTCTGATAAAGTGACCAAAAACTGTCTTTCAAGTGATGAACGAAGACAAAACTGACGATGCATTTATATATTTTTAAGGTAAAATGTAAGGCAACATTTGTTTAATTATTCCTTATAACATTTTAAAGCCACGATCTACAGAACATCACACAAAAAAACATTTTGATAACTAAACCTAAAAATATAACAAAGGTGATCCTGCCTTGGAAACCTTGGCTAATTCAGTGTTTTTATTTATTTTGGAGATTAAGCGCGTCAAAGCAGTCATGACCAAAAAAACGACAAATGAGAAATGACAAATAATTTGTGATTGTTACTGCAAATTATAAAAACTAAGCTTTATATACAATTCATAAAAACACTTAAATTAATGATTTTATAGACACTACGCGTTATTATTTAGCACATAAATACCTGCTTGCTTTCACTTTGATCATCTCCATTCACTTTAGATACAACTGATGATATTATTTATTTCAGGAATCTCTTTTCTATCATTTGAAAGTGAACACCGACCATATTATTAAATCACAAGAAAGACAGTCGTGTCAGGCATAACTATAGGTTCGGTGCAGATATTTTTCGTTTCATCACCGAAATTTAAAGAAACGGCTTACCTGTTTTGTAGTTTAACTTTTGACAAGATAATCACTATGTTTGAAATACATTTTAAAAACGTATACCCGTCGAAAACATCAGTTTTTTAATGTTTAGTTTGATGAACTTCTAAATATGAGACGAAGAGCACCTAGCCCGTTCGGCTAAATTGCATGCGCAAGCATGGCCAGCACGCAATAGTGCAAAATTTATACAACGAAAAGCAATCAAAAATGTACAGACTTAAATTAGATCAGAATTTACGTTTATAATAAATACATTTTTTTTAATAAAATAAGGTCAGAAGTAACAAAGTGCAGAACAAATGTGCAAAATGCCTCAAGTGCACGAAAACAAAACACAAGCAAAATAGATAAATTTGATAACCCAAAGTGATTTATAAATAAAATAAAGAAATTATTAAAAGAATGAAAGTATAGCCAGAATTGCCAGCTTTTTCTTTTAAATGTAGAAACAAAGAGGCAATGGTTTATTAACATAGGAACCTCTTATGGACGTGTAGCCCGGTCACAGGGGTTGCTGGATTTATTAACGCATTTTAAAAATATTTATTGAAAGCTGATACTTCACATATTATTTGCAGAATTATAATAATATGCTGTATATTAATATATTGGGAGAAAGCTGTTATATATGAAATCAGATTTGTGCACAGTGCACCCATATACGGCCAAAATTAAAGGATCCTCATTTCATAACACATCTGCGACGATTCGACTGTGAGATTGGTAGTCGAATCAGGCTTCTCCTATCGATGCATCGAATCTTTGACTATTCGGGGTCACCCCTAGCAATTTCCCACGCTTTATGAAGATGCTCATGAAACGTACTTAAGTACTCCAGAACTGGTTTACCGTGAATATTTTTAGAAAGGAATTGTTCACTGAGTAACTTAAGCGGACCCCGAACTGTGTGCCCGAACACTAGTTCGGCAGGACTAAAACCTAATGACTCCTGCATTGTACTCCGCACAGCCAACATTAACAAAGGTAAGCCATCCACCCACTCTCTACCAGTTTCCACACAGTATGTTTGTCACAGGTCAGGGCAGACCCCTTCCTAGTTCCCACCTCGAGGAGGTCCCAAAGCCACATCAATGAATAGACACACAAGTGAAGAATTATAATTAAAACAATCTTTATTAAATTATTTAAAATAATGGGGAAATGGGGAAGGGCAGTTTAAAATAATAGGTTCTTCGCGCCTCTAGGCGGGGCTTCCACAGGGGGTAGGTGGTCTTGAACCCGTGGCGCGCTCCCCTTCTCCTGGAGGCAGATCAGAGAAAAGGATTAGTGTACTGGTTACTAGGCTTGGGTATCGAGTATCGATTGGAACCGGGACTAGCTTTCCGATTTTCCCGGAATCGTTCAAAAGTTTATATTTCAATTCCTAGTTTCGATTCCTAGTTTCGATTCAGTCCGCCGGCGCCGACCGTAAGAACAACCTGCTGGTACAAGGTTGAGAAGTCAAACATTATTACAGAGCTCAGTGAAGTCAGCGCTGTTGCACTCACATGTGATGGCTGGAGTAGCATCACACAGGACCACTACCTCACCTTCACAGCACACTACATAAAAGAGGGAAAAATGCAGCAAAAAGTGCTAAAAACAAAGGCTGTTTACCAATCACAGACCGGTTGTGTTGTTGCAGAGGAAATTAGTGATGTTCTGTCCGAGTTTGGCATATCTGATAAAATTGCAGCAGTCACTGTAGATAATGCTGCCAATATGAATGTGGCTATTAAGCGCCTGCAATTTGTGAAACTGTGTTGTTTTGCCCACACACTTAATTTAGCAGCACAAAGTCTATACTCCCTAAATTCAGTGAGTCAGTGGGTGGCCAAAGTCCGAACCATTGTTGTGTGGATGAAGAGGAGCTCAATGGCCAAGGTGGTTCTTGGAGAGAAGCAACAACTTCTACGTAAGAAGTTCACTTTCTTTAACTGTTGTACATTGACACGTAATGACTTTACATGTCTTATCTATCTTATTTATGAGCTCTGCAGCAGAGTAGTACTACAGTATTTAAATCCAACTTTACAAAAGTATTTTTGTCTCCTGGGATAAAAAGCATCTGTTATATGACTTAAAAATAAAAATTGATGTTATTGTTTTTGTCAGAGCTCCCCGATGTGAGAACACGGTGGAAGTCTCTGTACCTAATGCTGTAGAGATTCACAGAGCAGTACCCTGCGATTCAAGCAGCCAGCTTGGATCAACGTCTGAGAAAAAATATGGATAGGGACAGGTAGAGATAGATAGACAAGTTTAGACAAAAACACCAGTACACACAAAATACAAATTCAAAGATACAGTATTAGAGTGAATCTGATTAATCTGCTAATTTAGGGAGTGCATATGTTAGGTGCTTTTTTTAAGAAAAAAATATAATATTTCTAAATCCATGTGTTTTTAATTATTTTACATACAGACTTGCTCGGCTAACTGAGGAGGATTTTAGGAAAGCTGAAGACTTCATCAATGTGATGAAGATGCTCTACACCTCTACACTCTGCGTGTCTTCCGAAAAGAGTCCCACATGTGGACAGATTCTGCCTATCCTCAAAAAGCTTGAGGCACACCTGGCAGTAAAAGAGGAAGACACAGACTTTGTTTCAAACCTTAAAAAACAGGTTTGGGCAAACCTATCAAAGCGTTACCAGGTAAGTGACAGAGGCAGGGCACCTGGAAAGGAATTGTTCAAGAATAGAAATATACTGTGGCTTGTTAAAACATTTAAATGTGTTTTGCAGACTGATGAGATCAGGAACTTTCTCCAAGTGGCCACTGCGTTGGATCCACGCTTTAAACATAAACTGGATGATGACACGGCTGACACCACCTGGGACCAGATCCAGAGAAATCTAATTGAACAGGTGAAATGTCATTCATGCACAACTGTTCTTTTCAGTTATTACAATCTATGATCTAAATGGTAATTATTTTCTTTGTAGTCAACAGAGGAAGACGGTGGAGCTGATGGGGACACCATGCAGTCTGAGAATGAGGATGAGCAGGAGAGTGTAAGTGTACGATAGCTGATATTATATAGGTTATATATAGTTTAAATACTGATCATTCCTTTAATGGAGGTTTTCCCTTTTTTTTGTGATAATACTTTGTGCTGATGAAGCTTTTGTGTTGTTTTTTAGCAACAGCCTCCCTGCAAACTGCCCAGGAAGACTCCACTGGAGGAGCTGTTCGCTGAGGAAGAGGCACAGAACATAGTGTCACAGCAGAGCTCCATGTCCATCAAGCAACAAGTGGAGAGAGAGCTGCAGATATACCAGGAAGTTCCACCGGTCCTTATGTCTGAGGACAAGCTTCTTCTACACCCAGTGAACACGTTTTCTCCACAGCAGGAGATACTATATGTCCAGAACGCTCACGCATTTTGCCTGAGAAGGCAGATATGATCATTTTCCTAAACAAAAACTGTTTTTGATTTTATACTGTACCTGCTGCTAATCTGGACTGGGTTTTACCAGTTGTTTCTTATTGTTTATTTGATATTCTGACCAGGTTAGCCCATCAGTGGGAGCACAGTAACATGTTCAAGTACCAGCAGCATCATAAACTCATGTGTTAATGTGTTTCATGAGGTTTTCAAAAATAAAAATTCTTGAGGAAAGTGTACCCCTGTGAAAATATATTCATAATTTATTATATTTATTTCCTTCAGAAAGACCATTCGATAACTAGCTCATTTAAAATATCTTAAACTTTTTTTGACCCTGCCTCTTAAAAGAATCGGAATCGAGAATCGTTAGGAACCGGAATCGAAACAAGGAATCGGAATCGTTCAAATTCAAACGATACCCAACCCTACTGGTTACTAACCTCGGCCTTCTTTTTCCTTCCGCAGGCCCGCTTTGCAAGTGGGGGCACGTGTACAAGTCTGGACTCCCTTCTCCTCTGAATTCGTGCTGTACGCAAGGGTAAGTGTCACACAAGACTAGGCTTTCTCCTCTCCTAGGTTCGTGCTGCGGGCAAAGGTAAGTGGTACACGACTGGGCTTTTCTCCTCTTCTAGGTTCGTGTGGTAGCAGGTAAGTAGTACAGGTAAGTGGTACACAAGTCTGGACTTTTTCCTCTTCTAGGTTCATGCTGTGAGCAAAGGTAAATGGTACAGGTAAGTAGTACACAAGTCTGGACTTTTCTCCTCTTCGAGGTTCGTGCTGCAAGCAAAGGTAAATGGTACAGGTAAGTGGTACACAAGTCTGGACTTTTCTCCTCTTCGAGGTTCGTGCTGCAAGCAAAGGTGAATAGTACAGGTACGTAGTACATAAGTCTGGACTTCTCTCCTCTTCGAGGTTCATGCTGCAAGCAAAGGTAAATGGTACAGGTAATTATTACACAATGCTGGACTTTCTCCTCTTCAAGGTTCGTGCTGCGAGCAAAGGTAAGTGGTACAGGTAAGTGCTACACAAGTCAAGACTTCCGCTTTTGTTCTACTCGGGGATAGTGGACTTAACAACAAGGAGGTTTGCACCATGTGCTTCAACTTATGGCCTCCCGGGTCGGGGGACAAGATGCCGAGATCAGCAGTGTAGAGCTGAACGCTTCCCTGGTTCTTCCTCCACCCATGGCGTCAGATGTATCGAACAGGTGCGAACCTTTGGAGAGGCTCCACACCAGGGTACTTGTTTCCCACGGCCGTCAACCCCACAGCCCCTTGGCATGAGTCTTCGTCGTCAATTACTCACTCCAACCGTCCAAGTGCTTCACCACTGCCCATCCACTAGTCAGGGGAAGAAGACTCGCTCACACACGCCCCAGGGGGACCCACTCTATAGGTCTCTCTGTTCCACACTCCACGGTTCTCAACCGTTAGGCTCTCCAAACGACTCCTCTGGTCTCAAAAATGGCTTCTCTCTCTTCGGACACAGCACGACACTGCAAACTATCAAGTGTACACACACAAATGAAAACAAGGACTCACCCACCGCACTGCAAACACACTTCGTGAGTTACGGACAAAGCCAAGCTCGACCCGGGCCCGCTGTGTGGTCGGCTGAGTGGTCTTTCTTGGTAGAGGGGATGCGATGGATAGAAAAGGAACACGGGGCCCCCCGGTGGCGATTCCGATGTGTGACCCTCACAACACAAAATTAGGTAATGCTTTAATATCCACCATATACATCCAGGCGGAAGTACTACTCACTTATAGGCTTTTACTCCCGGGATGGTCCCTCGGCTCACCCACTCCTCTTCCTCTCTCCGGTGGGGCCGAAATGCTACGTGGTTGCTTACAACACAGAGTCAGGTAATACTTTAACATCCACCATACACAACACTGGCTGAAATACTACTCACATATAAGCCTTGACTTCCAGGATGGTCCCTCGGCTCGCCCACGCTGCTCTCTCGATCCCGTGGGGCCGAAATGCTACGTGGTTGCTTACAACACAGAGTCAGGTAATACTTTAACATCCACAATACACCACACAGGCTGAAATACTACTCACATATAAGCCTTGACTTCCAGGATGGTCCCTCGGCTCGCCCACGCTGCTCTCTCGATCCAGTGGGGCCGAAATGCTACGTGGTTGCTTACACCACAGAGTCAGGTAATACTGTAACATCCACAATACACCACACAGGCTGAAATACTACTCACGTATAAGCCTCTACTTTCGGGATGGTTCCTCGGCTCACCCACGCCTCTCTCTCTTCCTCTTCGGTGGGGCCGTAGTAATACACAGCACAAGATCAGGCGATACTTTGTACTAGCAACTTTCAAATGATCAAGTTCGTTTACTCACACTTGTTGACGTTTCCCAGTTATCCGTTTTCAAAACAGCAACTATCTTCGCTTCGTTGGCTAAACCACTCACTTTAACGATCTTCCTTCACTCAGTTCTTTACCTTCCAATCCCTCCGTGGCAACCACAGCAACTAGCACAACATGACACCGCCGACAGAACACAGCACAATCAAACAGCAAAAAAAAGCACACCGTCTGCAATTTCAAAGTCCCTTTTATATTCCTCCCCTTCTTCTCTTCAGCCAATCGCTAACCGCTGTGTTAACTCTACACACCTGTGTCAACTCTACACACATGTGTCCCATTTAGCTTGATTTGTGGTTGGAAAAACTACAGGAAGTTCTGGGGTTTCTGGTAAGTCGTCCGGGCGGAAACTGTCTCCGGGCGGAACCAACCTTCTCGAATTTAGGTTCCGCCCCCGAAAAAGGTTCACACCGTGACATGTTCGTAACATTGAGTTTAAAGTCTGGTGGAAACGCTCGAGTGCACCCTGTGACTCCGGGTGGTACGCACTTGACATTTGGTGTTCAACTTGCAACTCTTTCGCTAACTGTTCAAACAAATGCGATGTAAAGTTTGTTCCACGATCTGTTTGAATTACTTTAGGTAACATGAACATTGAACAAAACTTAACCAACTCTTTAACAACAGTTTTCGTAGTAATTGAACGTAGAGGAACAGCCTCTGGATAACGAGTGGATGCACACATTATCGTGAGGAGATATTGATGGCCAGATTTAGATTTAGGTAAAGGACCTACACAATCAAGGATGAGCCTTTCAAAAGGCTCTCCCATCACCGGAATTGGTTGAAGTGGCGCTGGAGGGATCACCTGATTTGGTTTACCCGCAAGTTGGCAAACAGGGCATGCACGAACAAAAGCAGACACAGAAGACTTAATGTTTGGCCAGAAAAAATGTTTAACAATCTGATCATGTGTCTTTGTAACACCAAGATGTCCAGAACAAACGTGTTCATGGGCCAGCTTCATGATTTGAGTACGTTAACCGGAGGGAAGAACGATCTGACGAACACACTCACGCACAGCACCGGATGACTTCCACCAACGCATCAAAACGACGTCATCCCAAAAATATCCTACTGGCGTATCTGTAACTTGTGCATTATCACCAGCAGCACTAACACATTTACTCAATGTTTCGTCAGATTTTTGAGCCTCAATTAACTGTTCCCTAGTTGCTTTTAAAGGAGGCAAGTTATGTCCAAGGTGTTCACCATCCAGTAGTGGTGGTAGTGGGACAGACAATTCACATTTTACACTATTTGGAGATGAACACAAAAAAGAGGTGGACAGATCAATCACGTCACTGAATTTTTTTGCTTGTGTCCGCGTCACGGCGCATGACGGAAAAACAAAGGAGGACTGTGAAGCCGCTATTCGGTCGCTAACATCAGGCTTTTCAGACACAATCGGATACAGGAAAACCTTTGCCCCAGCCAAATCATTACCCAGGATTAAACTCACACCATCCACGGGTAGTTGTGAGGAAACCCCGACACTCACGGTGCCCGACATAAGGTCAGATCGCAAACAAACTGTATGAAATGATACTGAAACACAACCCATCTCAACACCACGGATAAGTATGAAAACGGTAACGCGCTTTCCAGTATCAGTGACTGCGCGGACCCTGTATCTCGCAACATCACTATAGATTTAGGTTTGGAACCCTCCAACGATACAGTACATTTTTGTATAAACTTCTCAAAGCCGGAAGAATTTGATGGTAAATTAACACCTTCAGAATTAGAAATAAATGCTACCCCTTTAGGTTTATTAAATTTGAAATCAAATGATCAGAGTCAAGGCAGTAAAAACGTACCCTTTTTTTATCAGGTCGTTTCAACACAGTTTTTGACTCACTATAAGACCTCGATGGATTATGTGCTTTATGATCTCTACCTATATCCACAACGGATGCAGGTTTAGGAGCGCGCACGGGAGAAAAGACGGTTTTGTGTGTAAGCACAAATTCGTCGGCTAAAATTGCAGCATCAAATCATTTAGAAGCTTTTTGCTCGTTTAAATGTACTACAATACTCTCAGGCACACATGTCTTAAAATCTTCAAGTAAGATCAACTCCTGTAACTCCTCAAGAGAAGTGATTTTAGTTGAAAGACACCATTTCTCAAACAAAGCGCTCTTTTCTCGCGCAAACTCCACGAACGTTTGCTTGGCTGTTTTTGAACAAGCCCTGAACTTTTGCCGATACGCCTCTGGCACTAATTCATATGCTCGCAGGACGGCCAATTTTACAGTGTCAGTGTTACAGTCTAATGAATCCTCAATTGGCAAAGCCAGACAAACCTCTTGGGCTTTGCCAACGAGATTACACTGCAACAATAATGCCCACATATCCTTGGGCCATCTTAACTTAGCCGCTACCCGTTCGAAGGCCACAAAGTACGAATCCACCTCTGTTTCACGAAAGGGAGGTACAAGTCTAACGTACGTACTTACATCAAAAACAGGAGGATCAGGATCGGAACGACCAGAAGGGAACCCGGCAGGCAGCTCTGGAGCTGGACTGTAACGCAGCCGCTGGGCTTCCAGCTCCAGTTGCTGTAACTTAATATCCCGTTCCGCGGTTATCTCCAGCTCTTTTAATCGAAGTAGCTGTGTTTCGTGCTCCTGTTTTTCATCTCTAGATCTAATTCCTTTAAACGAACAGTAACCAATGGATCTACTAACGGAATGGGCTTCGTCTCACTTAGGGGTGCACCGAAATTTCGGTCGCGGAAAATTTCGGCCGAAAATGGCATTATCGGTTTCGGCCCGAAATAAAAAATCCAGCCGAAAAAGTCAACCGAAGATGAATGTCAACCGCACCTTCCCATCCGTGCGCTAGCGCTTGGGTTTCACTCGCTGTGATCAGTCGTCTCCCACCCCTCCCCTTCGTGCTCAAGCAGGTTTCACTCACGGTCGAGCTGTTTGCATGCGTCTGCAAAGATTAAGCATGTCTTGATGTGTAAACTTTTAAGAGAGTCGCGCATTAGCGCATTAGACACATTAGTGTCTCATACTGTAATCCATTAACATACATTTGGCGAATAAAGCAACGAAACACAACGAAACGTTTTTATGTGGAGCGACTGTCGCGCTGTTTGGGATCACCCTCGGTCTCTGTGTGTGCGAGCGTTTAAGTGCCCTCAATAGTGCACATACGAGAGAAACACGTTTAAAAAAAACAAGCAAACGTAAACTCTTTCTGTTATTGACAGGGCACATATAAACAAAATTATCTCCACAGTATTCTTTTTCTAATAAAAACATTTGTTTATGTCTTAAGTGTATGTATAGATTACAGTCAGATTAACCTACTTAAGTCTGTGTCATTAATGTTAATCAAACAACCCATGACAAAGAGACAAATAGCTCTAAAAATAATAATATATTTAATTTATTGTGTTATGATTCATTTAATTTGATTTCTGTACCTAATGCTAATTTCAGACCTTATTAATGTACAACTTTGTTCTTTTTGTAAATGTTTGCAATTTCTTTATTGTTTATTAGATTTTTCCCACATGCTTTTTGCTGATCCGAAAAATAATCTGATCTATGCCTCAAAAACTGTAATGTGATCCGAACTGTGAGTTTTTTTATCCGTCAAACACCCCTAGTAAAGTTAGTACACAGTGATAGCCATAAATGCAATTGTACTAATATTTGGCATAATAATTTCTTTCGGTGTTTCGGTTTCGGTTTTTCTGCCTTGGTTTCCTTTTTTCGGTTTTCGGTTTCAGCCAAGAATTTTCATTTTGGTGCATCCCTAGTCTCACTTACTGACTCCACATCATCAGCCATTTCTTCTTCAGCCCCTGCCTCAAAATCTTCCATTGCAGCGCACTCAGGAAAAATGCTCATCTCTACCAACTTACTATATAGCTTATCTCTAATAACTTGCTTCTTTTGCTCTTTAGAAATAGCTACATTAAAAAACTCAGCTATCATGATCAAATCCTTCTTTCGGCAACGATCGAATTCTTCCACTGTTGGCGAAAGACTAAACTTTACCAAGTCAAATTCCATATTAAACCCTGTATATTTCCTCCCTTGCCAAAATTCAAAACAGCCAAGCAAAAATGATCGCAAAACAGATGGACGAGCCCCCAATTGTCACAAACCCATCACGTCTAGGGTGGGAAAGGTCCGATGACAAAATATTAAGAAGCTAAATTTAAGTTTTCCCCCTCCCGCTCCTGTCCCATTTAACCACAAACACAAGAATACGTTCAAGAGTTTTATTTACTCTGTGTGATGCATCTCTTCGGAAAGGGATAAAGGCCAAAATAACAAACATAACAGGAATCTAACTTAATTTTAGATTATTAACTTACCTACAAAAAAAATACAAAAGAATAACACTCTTCTTCCCTCACTCCCTAACTAAGCAAAACCAGGAGAAAAGAAGTAATACAAACTAAAACGGCCATCCCAGACCTACAGCTCGTAAAGTAATAAATTTAACAGAGGAAACAATAACTGAATGAAATGACACATACAAACAATTAATAAGAATTAGAAACGAATAGAAAAGTCTTTACAAAACGCTGATATTTTATCAGGAGCCGATCTTAAAGACTCTATAAAGAGAACCAACTCTTGAAGCTAATAACCTACAATTATTAGTCCACACATGAGTCACAATAGACCCTTAAAGATGAGACAGGAGCTGGAGGGTAGAACGACCAAACATGAGCTCCGCAACTCGCTCTACGGAAGCTCCCGTACACGGTCTTCTCTCGTGCTTTATCCCGTTCTCACTCATTAGTTGCAGATGCTTCCAATCACGCGACACTGCCAGGGATAATGAGAAACCAAGGGAGGGGAGAGAAACACATATAGGACAAGGCAATTTTTTCAAACACATCACATCTCTCAACTTTAAGCTTTTCAGAATCAGTACCCCTGAATTTTGACGTTCGGGGGCACGGGGTTTGCAAGGCGAATGTAACTTTGACTTCTTACAGGTGATACTCCCTTTCATCATTAGATTGTCTGTTCGTGACTTACGAGGCTTATGAGGTAGGTATGGCTTTTGGGCTTGTTGTAGGCAAGGCTCTCTATCGTCGCCGGATCGGCTATTCGGGGCTTGCAGGGCTTACATGGTAAGTATAACTTTTAGCTCTGACTCTACAGGACCTCAAGGTGAATATACACAGGGAAACCCATACATCACCTCTTAACTCTGTTTTAGGGGCAGGGGGTCCTACCAGCTCCGCGTTACTGCTCGTTGGGCAGACTACGGCCAATGTCGTCGTAGTGGGGGGGTTCACGTAGAGCTGCGTGGTTCACCGTAGCGGAAGTTCAAGGTTGCTGGCAGAGCCGGTATTCAGCTGCCGTCCGTAAAGTCCACAATATAATCTCCGTTGCCTTTCAACTCTTCGGCTCACCCACCCGTCTCGTCATCCACGGTGAGGCCGCTACTCAAGAGTAAACACTCCAACACAGGTAATTATGTCCGTTCTCCAGATGAAACAACAATGTAAACAAAGCGCTGTACTCACTACTTCCTGTTTATTGATCTCCTTTCTTCTTCGTCTCTGGTTCTCCCTAGAAAACTCACCGAACGCCCGGCAGTAGTGTTTATATTTCCGTCCTGTGATCGTCTTTCCAGTCAGCTTTTAGCACACACACCATAGGTAAGTGCATATCTCATTCAACTTTACTCACTTCAAACCTGGTTTGATCGTTGATCTCCCTCCGCTTCATCTGCTTAATAAATCCTCCCAAATGCCTCGGCCTGTTCGCCTTGCCCCTACATCCAAAGTCACCGATCTGTCCGTCGTATTGCTTTCCAAACAATAGCGCACTTCCTGTATCTTACACGCCTTCTTTATACTCCTTCCAGCGTGTGAACTGCCCCGTCAGTGATCGCCACATCATTGCACACACCTGCTACCGATTTTGCTTCATTTGGGTTGCCCGGGGTTACCCGGAAGTGACAGGTGTTTGTAGAATTCGGTCTGGGCGGAACTTTTCCTTCTTACCTTAAGTTCCGCCCTGCAGTCACTCCGTGACACAAACATATTCAACACAGTTTTTACATTAGCCAGGGGATGAAAGAGAAAAAAGAATTAAATAAAAACATGGAAATACTTACATACATTAATACATTTAGCAGCGTTCTTGTTTATCAGATTATAAATAGAATTGAGCTATTGCTTAATTTCTAATAAAAAATACGGAATAATGGTTTATAATCTCCATATTTACACTTATGTATATTAAACTTTGCCAACAAAAGTAACATATTAATCAAATAATATTCCTTATGTAAGGAGATATCATAAGAGAAAAAGCCAAATAAAATATTTTCAAAACAAAGTTTAAAGCTGGGCAAAATATGAAGTCTAACAAAAGAGCACAAATCTAACCAAAAATGTTTTGAATAAGGACAACTCCAAAACAAATGAAAAAATGTTTCTGTATCTTTACCACAAAAAGTACAAAACATGTCAATTTCACATTTAAATCTATTTACAAGGAAATATTTACTGGGGTAACATTTATAAATGAGTTTATAAGAGATTACTACGGTGGCCGTCAGGGGTCACTGCCTTGCAATGAAAGAAAACACCAGCAAATAGAAAAAACACCAGCAAATCAAGAAAACATCTTCATCAGTTTGACAACACATACGCTGCAGATATGGCAACACATCCAAATACAGAAATGCGTTGCAAATATCACAACACAAACAAAAACAGAAAAGCCTTCCAAATCTCACAACACGAACAATAACAGAAACGCGTTGCAAATATCACAACAAGAACAAAAACAGAAACGCCTTCCAAATCTTACAACACGAACAATAACAGAAACGCGTTGCAAATATCACAACACGAACAAAAACAGAAACGCGCTGCATTAACAGAAACACACTGCAAGTAATTCAAACGACAACGGAAGTGTTTCAGGGGGGACACAAAAAGTGATGCACCGGTCTGAGAAGTGTTTTCGGTTTACATTCAATTCGTCCGTGGAGCTTTTGTGAGTTTACTTCGATCAAATGTAAGTTTTTCGAGAAAATTAGTTAAAAAAATGGTTCCATGGTGGAATAGTGAGTGTGATGATGTAGTTAGGGAAAGGAATAGAGCTTTTAGATGGTTAAAAAGAACTCATAATTTCCAGCATTTGATTGAGTATAAGCAAGCAAAAGTGAGAAGGACTATAAGGCAAAGGAAAAGATCATATTGGAGGGAGTTTTGTAACTCAATTGGAAATAGTACTGATTTAAATTATGTGTGGCAAATGATCAAGAAAATGGAGGGCAATAGGTAGGTAGGTAGGTAGTTTTTTATAGAAGAGAGTGGAGTTACCCAATCCTTTCAGAGGGTGATCAGGTGGCTATAATGAATCTAGAGAAAGCAGAAATGATGGTGAAGACGCTGAGTAAAGTTAATAGCTCTTGTAATCTTTCAGAAGAAGAAAGAATAGGTAGGGAAGAAATGAGGACTCTATATGCTGATGTTATTCAAAAGAAGGGGAAAATAGAGGATAGATATCATGTTCCATTAACAATGAGAGAATTAAGAAATTCATTGGATAAGTGTAAGACTTCAGCTCCTGGTAAAGATGAAATCTGTTATAGCATGTAAGAAAGTTGAGTGATAAGGGAATTCAAAAGGTTTTAAATGTATTTAATAAAGTTTGGGAGGAAGGAAAGATCCCTACAGGATGGAAGGAGGCAGTTGTTATTCCAATAAGAAAACCGGGAAACGACCCTAGTAATCCAACAAGCTATAGACCAATAGCGTTAACCTCCCAGTTAGGTAAGTTAATGGAAAGGTTGGTAAATGGTAGGTTAATGCATTTTATTGAAGAAAGGGGACTGATGGCAAGTTATCAGAGTGGTTTTAGAAAGGGGAGAAACACTATTGATTCTATTATATGTCTTGAGGATGAAATAAGAAAAGCACAGATAAAAAAAGAGGCTGTTGTAGCAGTATTTTTAGACGTGGAAAAAGCATATGATATGCTATGGGTGGAGGGTCTTTTAATCAAAATGCATATGCTAGGAGTTAGGGGAAATATGTTTAACTGGGTAATGGACTTTTTGTCATGACCTGATCTCTCGGTTTCTTGTCTTATCCGAGTTTGAGAGAGATTAGGTTGTGACAGTACGTGTCTGCCCTGAGAGAGTTGTGTGACAGGCCCTTCCGCGGTCCACGTTTCTCTCAGGGTTCGTGAATTGTTTCCCGCTCCCTTATGTTTGATTTAGCTACAGGTGTATGTTGTTAGTATTCCCTATTTAATACCCTTCTGTCCTGTCCTCCGTGCGTTGGTATTCTTCTGTGTTTCCTGCAAGTTTCCCTGATTGTTTCCTGTTCCTGATATCCTGTGTAAGTTTATGTAGTTTAGCGTTCTCAGTGTTTATGTAGTTAGTTAGTTCTCGTGTCTGTTTATTGTATGTTTTACCCCCTCGTGGGTGTTTTGGTTCTGTGTGTTTGTACATATTAAAGTATTCTTTATTTTAGTCTGCGTTTGGGTTTTCCTCGTCTCCTTTGTTTCCCAGTTGTGACACTTTTTAAATAATAGAAGTATTCCGGTTAAAATAGGGGCAGAAACATCAAGAAGATGTTTGGTAGAGAATGGGACGCCACAAGGCAGTGTTATTAGTCCACTGCTGTTCAATATAATGATTAACAATGTTTTTCTAAAATTCAGCCAGAAATTGGAAAGTCCCGATTTGCTGATGATGGTAGTTTATGGAAAAGGGGGGAAAATGTGAAGTATACTGTGAAGAAGGTACAGGAAGCATTAACCCTAGTGGAGGATTGGGGAAAGAAATGGGGTTTTAGATTCTCTACTGAGAAAACTAAGGTGATGTTTTTTACAAGGAAGAAAGTTTATGAAAATATTCAATTGAAACTGTATGGTAGGAATTTGGAAAGAGTTAAAAGTTTTAAATTTCTTGGTGTGATTTTTGACATTAGAATGACATGGAGAGAGCATATCTCAAAATTAGTAGATAAATGCAAAAGGGTAATGAATTTAATGAGATATTTGGGTGGAACAGAATGGGGAGCAGATGTAGGTTCCTTAAAACAAATCTATATTTATTTAATCAGAGCAAGAATTGAATATGGGTGTTTGGTATATGGATCTGCAGCCAGATCAGTTTTAGCTGAATTGGATATAGTTCAAGCTAAGGCACTGAGAATATGTATAGGAGCTGTGAGATCGTCTCCAGTATGTTCTCTACAGGTAGAAGTAGGAGAAATGCCTCTCCATTTACGAAGGAAGCAGCTGCAGGCTAATTATTGGGTCAACTTGATGAGTCAAAGGGATGATCATCCAGTTAAAATAGCAATCCAGTCAAGTTGGGAGAGAGAGGTGGCAAGTCTTCCAAGTTTTGGATGGACGTGTGAGTCAGTGGCACAGGAAATGGCTGTATATGATAAGAGATTTTGTCCAGGAGTAATGTGGCCATTAATTCCTATATGGCAGTTGGAGGCACCAAAAACTGATCTAGAGATACTTGAGATTAAATTAGTAAATCCAGAGTCAAATTTGGTGCATGAGTTCCAGTGTCGGGTAAAAGAAAGATATCAGGAACATGTATTAATTTTCACTGATGGATCAAAGGATCAAGAAACAGGTGCTACAGGAGCAGCTTTTGTGGTTCAGAGGTGGAATGCCCAAGCATCTAAGAGAACCTCAAATTTTTTAAGTGTATTCACAGTTGAGTTGTATGCAATTTTAATGGCAGTGCAATGGACGGAGCAAATTAAAAATCATAAAGTGTTGATATGCAGTGACTCTGTGTCAGCTATTAAGAGTATTGAGAAAGGGTCATCAAGGAGTCGACAAGATATTATATAGGAAATTATTTTGGCAATTAGAGATGTGAAAATAAGAGGGGTAGAAATATCATTGATATGGGTGCCAGCTCATGTAGGTATTGTATCAAATGAAAAGGTTGATAAGTTGGCCAAGGAAGCTGTCCAAAAGGAAAATATAGATGTCATCATAAACCTTTTTTTTTGCACAAGTAATGTATCAATATCATTCAAATGTGCGTTCCCAACATGTTTTATATTATTTGTATCATTATTAGGGCAAGAAACACAGTTTATGTCCATATCAACAACGTTTTTTGCAATGATCAATTCTGCTGCGGATCAAGTGAGCTGCGTGCGTGACAGCCTGCCGTAGCGAAATGCCAGGTGGATTGTCTGTGACTTCTGAAAATCTTTAAAATTATAAAACTATAATTAAGAATAACTGAGGAATAATCACTCGAAGTTAAGCAACAATTTCTTTATTAGGGCAGGTATATTTCTCTTTTAAATAAATATAGGCTACAAGTTTTGACTACCCTAAATAAAAGCAAACGACCCACAGAAAAATGCAACTGTGCACGGCAATAATTAAAGACAGGGCCATGCCTAGGGTAAAACAGAATTGAAATAATAATTTAAAAACTAAAACAAACGCATAAACAGTAACACTGCTGCAATAGGGCAATTACAAGCGAAAGTGTCTATCACAACATCAGCATTGCATTTCAAACCATTTTTATTTCTCACCTTGCCCTTCATTTATTTTATTTTTTTGGAAATGTGCTTTTAAAAAGCAGAGAGCGTCGATGGACTCAGGCGGTTTCGTATTTTTGTAACAAATTGGCCGCAAATAGAGAACGCTCTCTCCGCCTCCACAGATATAGTGCTAAGAGCATCAAACAGCTGTTGCAGGTGGGGTGGTCTCCTTTTGGTGGCTTTGAAGAGGGAAAACTCTTTGTTTAGAATGCTCATGAAGTCACCGTCTTTCATTTTCTCTGAGGCTGGCTTAGTGGTCATTGAAAAAGCCAGCTGCAAATCTAATCTAGCGCACGTTTATATAAAAATATATATATACATTTCCCGTTTCCCGTCATAACTTTTCCCGGGAATCGGGAAATAGTCTTGATAAGATTTCCCGGGAATCCCGTTTCTCGGGATTAAACCCTAGTCTAGAATGAGGATTGGGCACACATTTCTGAACAGCACTTTATTGATTTTAGGAAAGCATCAGAGTGGCATGTGTTCATGTCAGGAACTTGAGACGGTTCAACATGTCTTGATGTATTGCAGAAATTATGATCACCAAATACAAGGGCTTATAAGAGAGTTGTCTGAAGTTGGTTTGGAAGAAATATCACTGAAAAGTATTTTAGAAGTAGGATCAAGCGGGAGGGGAAAACATTATTTTTTCAAATTTTTGATAGACACTGGGTTATACTACCGAATATAGTGCAGTAAGTGTTAGTCCAGTAGATGGCAGCAATGCAACTTTTTTGGATGCCGGCTGCTGTAAAATCTCAAAGAAGAAGAAATTTAAGTTTTTCTTGTTTATTTTAATATCCTAATCGCATATTTGTTTTAGCCTTTCCATTATTATTAGCCTATAGACCTAAATAATTTGACGAAATACATAATAAAACGTTGTGTTAGCTGGCTTAGTTACATAAATGTCACTAGATAGTGTTCTAGGAGGACAATAAATACCACATTCTTCATTAAAACAAGTAAAAATAACGCGCACGTGTGTACACGTGTTTCTATGTGAGGTTTTTGTGCTAATAATAGCTAATAGAACGTCTAACCAAACGTCGTGTGTGTGTGTTTTTTTATTTTCAGGCAGCAAACATACTGTTTATAACTATATACAATAGTGTTAATTCAAGTTGTTTTTCATATTTTATTAAGTTGGCTTGAGAAAGCCAACTTACTGAAATGCTATTTAAACTTATTATTATTCTTCTGATCCAAAATTTTCTAAATCTAACTCCTCCTAGAGCTTTATCTCTACATACTCCAAACTCAGGTCAGACCTTTAGGCTATGTCCACACGAAGCCGGTGCATTCCCTATCCGATCATTTTTTTTCCTTGCTCTAAAAAAATAATCCGTAAACACGAAACCACTGAAACCGACTGAAAGCGGTGTAGTATATATGCCGGACCAGTATGGGGCGCTGTAATTCTGCCACAGATATACACTATACACGGAGAAGAAGACTTTGAGCATGCGCATAATCAACGTATGGTGTTGTCCATTATCGCTTGTTGCTCACCACAATTGCATAGAAGCAATAGATTTTGCTGTAATTAAGCTAGTAGGCTTTAGTAGCTTCTGTAGTACGAACACAATCACGTAGTCTGCCGTTATTGTTGTGGCTGTTACGTGTGACGCTTCCGACACGTGATGTGATGACGTTTTCGCTTCACAAAATATACGGATTGGCTGTACAGACGAAACCGCAAGGTTGTCGGTTTCAGATTTATCCACTTTAGGACCCGGTTTCAAAAAATAGCGGATTCAGTCTCCCAAAACGCCGGATCCGTGTGGATGAAACGCCAATACGATAACAAATTTATACGTATGCAGTGATACGCGTCTCCGTGTGGACAGCTCCTCAGTCTGATCTGACTTGAGTTGCTATATCTTTTCTAACTGATGGGACCTTCCGAATTCCTAAACGGGGCGCTCAAACACCCCAAAATTCCCATTGACTTAACATTGAGACAAACTTTGACGGGTCATAGCTGCGAGTGAGAAACTTGTAAAAACTTGTGACTTACCACATCTAAGGAGTCTGACAGGCTGTGTCACGGCTAGTCCGTGACATGTTTTGTGTGTTGCACTTATCCGTTTCACCTGGAATCTCATGGACTCATTACGCCAACACACCACACCTGTTGTATGTTTGATTGTGTTTGTATTTGTCGAAGATTCCCAGTTTTATTATTAAATGTTATTTATTTGTCTGAACTCTGCGTTTGTGTCCTCCCTCCACTCCCGCGTCGTGACAGGCTGTGTAAGAACATACATCACAATGGGGTGTAAGCTGTACCCCTGGGGTGTAAGGGGCCCCCAAAATTTCCCATTGACTTATAATGGGGCAGGAAACATGCCCATATAAGGGAATAAAAGCGTCCCAGATGGAATATCTTTACTTTAGAGTGTCGTAGAGACATGGGGGTGGGCTCATTTTACTCAGTCATCCAATCAGTCTCTCAGGATTGTCTCAGAGCTATTAAGCCACGCCCCTATTAACAATTTTGGGTACCCTAGCAACATCTCCCATAGACTACCATTATAAAAAGCCAAGATGGATATCTTTGCACCAGAGTGTCATAGAGACATAGGGGTGGGCTCATTTTACTCAGGCATCCAATCAGTCTCTTAGGATTCTTATTGAGGTATTAAGCCACGCCCCTAGCAACCAAATATGAGCACCCTAGCAACATAATAAACAAAGCCTTATATCTCTGGATCTGAACATCATAGAGACATGGGGGTTGGGTTTTTGGGTCATGTTAGCCTCATGCTAGCTTCATGCTAAGTCATACTTGTTTCATGCTAGTTTCATGCTAGCTTTATGCTAATTTCATAATAAATCTTGGTAACTTCATGTTAGCATCATGCTAGCTTCATGCTAATTCATGTTAACATCATGCTAGCTTCATGCTAATTCATGTTAGCATCATGCTAGCTTAATTCAATTCAATTCAATTGTATTTATATAGCGCTTTTCACAATACTCAATTGTTTCAAAGCAGCTTTACATTAATAGAAGCAGTAAAAGCACAGAAAAACGACAGAAAGCATAACACAATAGCATAAGCAGTCAAATTTGCTGCAGCTATGACGCGACATTATGAGCGAGCATATTACTAATGTAACGTCTAGAAGAAGAAGCTAAGTTAAGCCAAAGCAGGCTACCTCCCCGGGGTATTATGCTGGCTACCTCCCCGGGGTATTATGCTGGCTTCAAGCTTAATGCTAATTCATGTTAACATCATGCTAGCTTCATGCTAATTCATGTTAACATCATGCTAGTTTCATGTTAATTCATGTTAGCATTATGTTAGCTTCATGCAAATTCATGTTAGCATCATGCTAGCTTCATGCTAATTCATGTAAGCATTATGCTAGCTTCATGCTAATTCATGTTAGCATCATGTTAGCTTCAAAGCAGACTACCTCCCCGGGGTATTATGCTGGCTTCAAGCTTAATGCTAATTCATGTTAACATCATGCTAGCTTCATGCTAATTCATGTTAACATCATGCTAGCTTCATGCTAATTCATGTTAACATCATGCTAGTTTCATGTTAATTCATGTTAGCATTATGTTAGCTTCATGCTAATTCATGTTAGCATCATGCTAGCTTCATGCTAATTCATGTAAGCATTATGCTAGCTTCATGCTAATTCATGTTAGCATCATGTTAGCTTCATTCTTATTTATGTTAGCATCATGCTAGCTTCATGCTAATTCATGTTAGCATCATGCTATCATCATGCTAATTCATGTTAACATCGTGCTAGCTTCATGCTAATTCATGTTAGCATCATGCTAACTTCATGCTAATTCATGTAAACATTATGCTGGCTTCATGCTAATTCATGTTAGCATCATGCTACCTTCATGCTAATTCATGTTAGCATCATACTAGCTTCATGCTAATTCATGTTAGCATCATGCTATCATCATGTTAATTCATGTTAGCATCATGCTACCTTCATGCTAATTCATGTTAGCATCATGCTACCTTCATGCTAATTCATGTTAACATCATGCTAGCTTCATGCTAATTCATGTTAGCATCATGTTAGCTTCGTTATGTCATGTTATCCTCATGTTAATTTTATGCTAATTCATGTTAGCATCATGCTAGCTTCATGCTAATTCATGTTAGCATCATGTTAGCTTTATGCTAACTTCATGCTAGCTTTATGCTAATCATGTTAACATCATGTTAGCTTCATGCTAATCATGCTAGCATCATGCTATCTTCATGCTAATCATGCTAGCATCATGCTAATCATGCTAGCATCATGCTAACTTCATGCTAATCATGTTAGCATCATGCTAGCTTCATGCTAATCATGTTAGCATCAATTCAATTTCAATTCAATTCAATTTTATTTATATAGCGCTTTTCACAATACTTAATTGTTTCAAAGCAGCTTTACATTAATAGAAACAGTAAAAGCACAGAAAAATGACGGATAGCACAGCATAATACACGATAGCATAAGCAGTCAAATTTGCTGCGGCTATGACTCAACATTATAAGCGAGCGTATTACTAATGTAACGTCTAGAATAGGGTTTAATCCCGAGAAACGGGATTCCCGGGAAATCTTATCAAGACTATTTCCCGATTCCCGGGAAAAGTTATGACGGGAAACGGGAAATGTATATATATATTTTTATATAAACGTGCGCTAGATTAGATTTGCAGCTGGCTTTTTCAATGACGACTAAGCCAGCCTCAGAGAAAATGAAAGACGGTGACTTCATGAGCATTCTAAACAAAGAGTTTTCCCTCTTCAAAGCCACCAAAAGGAGACCACCCCACCTGCAACAGCTGTTTGATGCTCTTAGCACTATATCTGTGGAGGCGGAGAGAGCGTTCTCTATTTGCGGCCAATTTGTTACAAAAATACGAAACCGCCTGAGTCCATCGACGCTCTCTGCTTTTTAAAAGCACATTTCCAAAAAAATAAAATAAATGAAGGGCAAGGTGAGAAATAAAAATGGTTTGAAATGCAATGCTGATGTTGTGATAGACACTTTCGCTTGTAATTGCCCTATTGCAGCAGTGTTACTGTTTATGCGTTTGTTTTAGTTTTTAAATTATTATTTCAATTCTGTTTTACCCTAGGCATGGCCCTGTCTTAAATCTTTCTGTGCACATTTACACATTTCTGAGGGTCGTTTGCTTTTATTCAGTTAAAATTGTTTAATGTTTAAAAGAAAAATATACCTGCCCTAATAAAGAAATTGTTGCTTAACTTGTAAGTGACAGTTTTGCGCGAAATTGCCCTATTGCGGCAGTGTTACTGTTTATGCGTTTGTTTTAGTTTTTAAATTATTATTTCAATTCTGTTTTACCCTAGGCATGGCTCTGTCTTTAATTATTGCCGTGTACAGTTGCATTTTTCTGTGGGTCGTTTGCTTTTATTCAGTTAAAATTGTTTTATGTTTAAAATAAAAATATACCTGCCCTAATAAAGAAATTGTTGCTTAACTTGTAAGTGGCAGTTTTGCGCGAAATTGCCCTATTGCGGCAGTGTTACTGTTTGTGTTAATGCTTTTGTTTTAGTTTTTAAAATATTATTTAAATTCAGTTTTAGTCTACATAGGCATGGCCCTGTCTTTAATTATTGCCGTGCACAGTTGCATTTTTCTGTGGGTCGTTGGCTTTTATTTAAGGTAGTCAAAACTTGTAGCCTATATTTATTTAAAAGAGAAATATACCTGCCCTAATAAAGAAATTGTTGCTTAACTTCGAGTGATTATTCCTCAGTTATTCTTAATTATAGTTTTATAATTTTAAAGATTTTCAGAAGTCACAGACAATCCACCTTGCATTTCGCTCCGGCAGGCGGTCACGCACGCAGCTCACTTGATCCGCAGCAGAATTGATCATTGCAAAAAACGTTGTTGATATGGACATAAACTGTGTTTCTTGCCCTAATAATGATACAAATAATATAAAACATGTTGGGAACGCATATTTGAATGATATTGATACATTACTTGTGCAAAAAACAGCTATTTCCCGGGATTCCCGGGAAATGGGTCGTCTTTTCCCGGGATTTGATTTGATCTAATTTTCGGGAAAAATATTAAACCCTAGTCTAGAAGAGGAAGCTAAGTTAAGCCCAAGAAGGCTGCCTCCCCGGGGTAAAAAACCCCCTAGGAGAAAAAAACCCCGGGCTGTTTAGCCGAGGAAATAAAAAAAAAGTTCTAGGAGGGAAAAACCCTTGGGAGATGTATATGTATATACACACATATAAACGGATAAGGAGATTAAGCGGAGATTAAGCTGGTTCTGTCTGTGATCGTTGGTCAGGCATCAGCTGGGCATCACGTTGAAGGACGACCAGTAAATCAGAGGTGTGCCGACTTTCACATCTACCGGAACTGGGTCTGTTTGTCCCATTGTCCTCGGGGTCGAGGACGAGACACGGAGAGAAAAACAAAATCATATTAGTGTAGGGGCCGTTCACATGTAATGCAAGTGTCACACAGTGATGTGGTTTAATCAGCTTAGTTTCAGACAGACTAACTATTGCGGCATAATTATATTATCCACAGTTGAGGATTTTGCAAATTGGGGGCCCACTGCGTCGGTATATATGGTAACTAAGGGTCACCTTCCGGTCTTTAAGAGAAAATGAAACCTGTCAACCCGTTTGACTAAGGCCTGTAACCCCACTGTCGTCGTTAATGCAGGTTCAGTGGCAAATGGGTCTATATTGCATACTATTTACAAGACCACGAGCAAACCCCAACATCGCAACCTGACCATACGTGTCAACCCGTTTGACTAAGGCTGGAGGCCCCACTGTTGCCGTTAATGCAGGTTCAGTGGCAAACGGGTCTGTATGGAATACTATTCACAAGACACATGAAAGCGCCAAATCGCAACCCGACCATACGTGCCAACCCGTTTGACTAAGGCTGGAGGCCCCACTGTAGTCGTTAATGCAGGTTCAGTGGCAAACGGGTCTGTATGGCATACTATTCGCAAGACAAAGAAAGCGCCAAAATCACAACCCGACCATACGTGCCAACCCGTTTGACTAAGGCCGGGAGCCCCACTGTCGTCGTTAATGAAGGTTCAGTGGCAAACGGGTCTCTATGGCATCCTATTCACAAGACACACGCAAGTTCCAAAATCGCAACCCGACCATACGATAAGATAAGGTTTTTATTTATTTATTTGGTTGGTCTGTGTTATGACCGCGAGTGCTTTATTCCGTACAAATAACTATTTCGAGTTAGGTACCTTTACTAGACAAATTATGCGAATGCTTTGTTGAAGAGAAAAGTTTTAAGTCTAGATTTAAAATGATCGACTGTGTCTGATTCTCGGACATCGGTTGGTAAATCATTCCAGAGCTTAGGGGCTAAGTAGGAAAAGGATCTTCCACTTTTAGACACTTTTGATAGTCTAGGGATAATCAAGAGACCAGAATTTTGCGACCGTAGTGTGCGTGATGGATTGTATTCTGATAGTAATTCTCTAAGATATGAGGGTGCTAGGTGTTTAAAGCTTTGTAGGTGATTAGTGATATTTTAAATTGTATGCGATATTTAACTGGTAGCCAGTGTAAAGATGCCAGAATTGGGCTTATGTGGTCATACTTTTTAGATCGAGTAAGTACCCTTGCGGAAGCGTTTTGAACTAGCTGAAGCTTGTTTACTTGATTTGCATGGCATCCCCCGAGTAGCGAGTTACAATAGTCTATTCTAGAGGTCATAAAAGCATGGATAAGCTTCTCTGCGTCAGATGTAGACAGTATATGGCGTATTTTCGATATATTTCTAAGATGGAAGAATGCTGTGCGGCAGACGTTGGCGATATGACTATCGAAGGATAAGTTGCTTAAGAACATCACACCTAAGTTCCTAATCGTGGAAGATGGCACCACAGTGCAGCCATCTATGTGCAACTTGTAATCTGACATATTATGTTTGTAGCGATTCGGTTCAATAATAAGTATCTCTGTCTTATTGGAGTTGAGCTTAAGAAAGTTATGTGCCATCCAGTCACTAACATCGCTAATGCAGTCTGTTAGCTTAGAAAACGTGTGTGTTTCGCTGGGATGTGAGGAGATGTAAAGCTGGGTATCATTCGCATAGCAGTGAAAACTTATGTTATGTTTCCTGATAATGTCTCCTAGGGGTAACATATATAACGAGAACAGGATAGGACCTAAAACCGATCCCTGCAGTACAACGAATTTAACCAGGGAGTGATATGACTCTTCCTCGTTTACATAAACAAAGTGATAGCAATTGGTTAGATACGACCTAAACCAGGCTAGCACCTGACCACTGATACCAACATAGTTTTCTAGTCTATTGAGTAAGATTGTGTGATCTATTGTGTCAAAGGCTGCACTAAGGTCTAGTAATATAAGAATTGAGATTTCACCACGATCGGATGTTAATAGGAGGTCATTTGTAACTCTAAGCAACGCTGTCTCTGTGCTATGGTGAGGCCTGAATCCTGATTGGAACTTTTTAGGGGTCAAGCCCAGAATGGGCGAGACCCCTATTGGGATTGTTAGTTTTCTTCTTCTTCTTCTTCTTCTTCTTCTTATTATCTATTTTTCTTCTTCTTCCGCCATTGCGTCTATGGCAGCCCATAGAACCGTACGTAGGAAGTTATGAAATTTGGCACACTCAAAGAGGACATTCCAAATAGTCAACACACCAAATTTGGAGTGTCTATGTGAAACCCAATAGCGCCACCAACAGTCAAAATTTTCACTTACATTTTTGGTTATAACTGGGGATCCGTACGTCATAGAAACGCAATTCTTGTTTCTTCTGATTCCTTGGCTCATGGCGATTCGATTACACCATATGATGTCATTTCCGTTATGCTAATTATTTCGATATTTTGAATTGTTTGTAAAACCTACTTTTTCTAACTCGTCCTAGAGCTTTTGTCCAATTTGCGTAAAGAATGGGTGTGTAGCATCTAGAGACACTCATGGCAAAAAGTTATGGAATTCGTGTTGATTTGCCAATCCGTTTCCGTATACCGCACCAACGAATTTTACGTAGAGTGCGAACAAACGGATTTGAGGCTGTATCTTCACCAAAGTTAAACGTATTCACTCGAGATTTGGTAGTTTTGATGGCAGTCATGACCTGAGGGTGCGTGCACAGTTTCGGGACAGCGCCACCTAGTGTTCATGAGATTTGAAAGATGGCTATTTTTGCTTATAACTACTGCAAACTTGAGTCTAAAATTATAAAAGTGCTATTGTTAGATTCCTTGACACATGCCGAGTCAAACGATATCAAAATGTTTTCTGACGGCCATTTTCAATAACAAAGCATACCAACTTTTTCAAAACTCCTCCTACGGCGTTCGTTTGATGGGCTCTAGACAAAAAGTTATTGTCAGTTGTTGTATAGCACATCAACAAATATAATGGCGAGCACGAAAATGGATTTGAGGCTATATATTCGCAAAGGTTTTGCACATTGATTTGTGTATTGGCAGTGATTCAGTGGTTAGTGAATGTTGTCTACAAATCGGAAGGTTGGTGGTTCAAACCCCAGCTCCACCTGACCAAGTGTTGGGGTGTCCATGAGTGAGACATCTAACCACAAATGCTCCCGATGAGCTGGATGGCTCTTGTGTGGCTGACACTGTATGAATAGGTGAAAGTTTCACAACTTGTAAATGTCATGAAGTAAGGGTGTATGGCATGGGTCTTCAACCGGGGGTCTGCGGCCCCCAGGGGGTCCGTGACGGAACTGCAGGGGGTCTGCCAAATGATGTTTAACAACAAGCTATTTTTTGGTTAAAACGTAAAATATATGTACAAAACGTTACATGTCCCCTTTAAGTTGTGCACGTGCGTGGCCGCATAGGTTTGAAGGCGCACGTTCAGTTTAGCCAGCGGACCAAAATAAAATATCTAAAGATTATAAATGTCCACTCAGGAAGCAGCAGTAGCGACAGAAAAGTCATCATAAAACAGGTAAATCTTACGTGTGTCTTTCTTTCAGAATTTTAGAATCATTGCGACATGTTGTCTCATCTATATTTCTGAACTTGGACGGCTGTTTCACGCGGGTTGTGATTTAAAGCGCTAATTCAACAGGCAAATGACACCACACCGCGTCTGCAATTTTAAACTGTGACAAAACTATCGCTCGCATTTAAAAATGAATGAAACGCGCGCTGTGTTGGTGCTTTGTGCAAGATTCATAGTCAGGCTGAAATCCGCCTCTCAAAAAGTTGCCCCAAAGAGATGCGCTCGGACTCATTGCATGTTCTTCTCCTGAGTCTGATATGAAGCTATGCAGAAATGCGTTACTCAAACCGGTGACAATGATGATACACGAGCAAGGCAGCAGACCTCAAAATTATAAAGTAGCACAACCTCCATCCCCACCAGAATAGACAGTCTTTGTGCCATTCACCATGATCAGTCATCTTTATAAACTGAAAGCCCTTGTCTAAATCACAGTAAAATAAAAATCTATTACACTGCAAATACATTAAAATAATATTTTAATATTATTATTATTATTTTAATATAAAAACAAAATCTACTTCAAATAAAAAAATATGCATGTTAATATAGTATGGCTGTGTGACAATATGGTTTGTTTATATTTATAAAACAGTTCCAGTCCTTGATTCTGATTGGTCATCAGTTGTACTTTACTCCACTTTGCGTTGTGCCTAATAGGAAAAGGCAGCCTCTCGTACCTTACTGCTTACTTAAATGTCTCTGTTTTACACATTTAGTATTAGGAGGTCCCTGCTCCATGCCTTTCTCATCTAAGGGGTCCCTGACCCAAAAAACGTTGAAGACCCCTGGTGTATGGAATGTTTTGTTACAGCACCACCTAGTTCATCAGTGACATTTTTTTAAATCCCTTGTAAACTTTTCAGTGCCCCCTACTGGTTAAGAGTTTTGAGGCTTTATCTCCAGATTGCTTTATCGTATGTACACCAAATTTGGATTTGTCATCACAATCATGACCTGAGGCACCATCTATTGTTTCGGTGCAGTGCCCCCAGTGGTCAAGTCATTTGAGGCTATATTTCAACATTGCTTAATCATATGTATTTCAAATTTGGTGGGTGTCATCACAATCATGACCCGAGGCATCATCTATTGTTTCGGTGCAGTGCCACCTAGTGGTCAAGTGATTTGAGGCTATATCTAAACATTGCTTAATTGTATGTATATCAAATTTGGTGGGTGTCATCACAATCGTGACCTGAGGCACCATCTAATGTTTTGGTGCAGTGCCCCCTAGTGGTCAAGTCATTTGAGGCTATATCTCAACATTGCTTAATCATATGTATATTAAATTTGGTGGGTGTCATCACAAACATGACCTGAGGCAAAACCCATTGTTTCTGCACAGCACTCAAGATTTGAAAAATGGCTATTTTTGCCTTAATCTACTAAAAACTTCTTAAATCTTAAATCATGACGGTCATCACCGATACTTCATTCTGTGGCCTTTTTAGCTTGACCCCCGCATCGCTGCTTTGCAGCTATATTCATATGTGCTATTATTTGTCAAGAATGTGCGTAACTGGCTTGCCACTACCTTTTCTAATATTTTCGAAAGAAAAGGGAGATTTGAGATTGGTCTAAAGTTATTAAGCTCTCCCTGATCAAGCTGTGTTTTTTTTAATCAGCGGTTTAATAACTGCTAGTTTGAAAGCTGTTGGAACGTATCCTATTTCTAGCGATGAGTTAAAGATATTTAGAACCGGGGTTGACACTACAGGGAATACCTCTTTAAGTAGTTTTGTGGGAACGGGGTCTAATATACAGGACGATGATTTGGATGATGTAACTAGTCTAGAGAGCTCATCTATTGTTGTAGGTTTAAATGAATCAAGCTGTTCGTATGGTAGTCTAGTGTTAAGTGAACTAATGGGTAGAGTGGTGGCTGCCTGGGTAGCTACGATGTCTTCCCTAATAGCCATAATTTTGTTAGAAAAGAAGTTCATGAAGTCGTTACTATTGTGTTGAAGTTTACTATTGGTTTCTGTTTGTTCTTTGTTTCTAGTCAGTTTTGCAACTGTGCTAATGAGGAAACGAGGGTTATTATGATTCTCATTTATAAGCTTGCTAAGATAGGTAGATCTGGTGGTTTTAATAGCCTGTCTGTAGTGTTTAACACTCTTTTTCCATGCTGCACGCCATACCTCTAACTTTGTACTTCTATAATTTCTTTCCATTTTCCTAGTTGCCTTTTTGAGGGCTGCGGTTTGATGGTCATACCATGGAGCTGGCGGTTTTTCTTTGATTCTCTTTTTTCGAATGGGAGCAACGGCATCCAATGTGTTTGAACAGACATTGTTTAGGTTTTCTATTACAATATCTAGATCGTCACAGTTATCTGCTACATGTTTAATTTGGGACAGGTCTGGAAGAGTGCTAATAAAGCTATCTTTAGTGGTGGAAATTATTGTTCTGGCTAATCTGTAGCATGTTGTAGACTGAGCGGTCCTATCTTCAAACTTTACTATCTAGTTAGTTTTATATAATCTCTTTTATAAACTCTTATTATGTCTCAAACTTGTTTAATTTATATTGTGTGCTATGTGATTTTACAAATAGTTTTCAAAGTCTTTTATGTCATGGGACCATAATGTCATTAATTGTACATTAACTTTGCATGGTATAGGAACACTGAGAAAGTCACTGTTCAGATTATTCAGTAAATGTTGTGTTCATTTTTACAATGATTATGTCCCCAGCCTTCTGCTATAGGCCTATTCTCTGGGCTGGTAAATGAGATTTAACATCATTATTCTGTATTTTGTCTTTTTATTCTTCTAGGAAAGCTAAAGGACCTGTTATTACATTGAGAGCATCCTGACCAGATGCATAGTGTGATATGATAGCACCATAGAAATAAACTGCAAGAGCATGTAGAGAGGAATAAAGACTACTGAGAGGAACACCACTGCTTTCCTGCAAGTCTACCAGTACAGAAAGGAGCCGGTTCCATTGTTAAAATGCCCACTTATACCAAACTGTTTCCACCTACATCCTCTGGCAATACATACAGAAGTGTAAGCTATAGGACGTAAAGATTAAGGAACAGTTTTATCCAGCAGCCATCAAAAAGTTCAATATGTCAAAAACATTAATTGACCCCTATATCACTGTCATTATTTTAATCTCTACACAAACATTAGTTCAATACTGCAGTTTTTGATACACATAGTCATAGCTCTGTGTGTTTTCACCACTTACTTGGATGGGTTAATTGCAGAGGTCAGATTTTGAGTATGCATTGCATACTTGGCAAGCATGTCACACTTACACTGCACAGACAACATTATATTGTATAACAGGTTTCTTTATACTTTATTATTTTAATGACAATCACAGTTGAATGTAATGTGGTAATAAAAAAGGAAGAATGTCATTATACAGGTATCTACACATATGAAAATAATGGCTTTAAACTTCAAACGCATTTTTCATTTGCATATTCAAGAGAGAATATTTAAAATAATTTCTTTAATTCCTTTTAAAACACTCTTTCATTTTAGGGAAGAAAAGGAAACAGCAAGATTTATAATCTTAAAATGTAAGTAATGTGATAAAAAGAGAAAATAACAACCTACCAAAGATGATAGAAAAGAAACAGTTTTGTTACTGTATTTGCATATAGCCATGGTATTTGTAGTAAACAAATAGGCAATCAATCAGCTTTACTGCAAGTTTATTTACAGCATTGTCCTTTATGAGAAGTTCTAAGCAGGAACTAAAAAGAAGTATCAACATTTTAAGATGTTATAGTAACTGTATTATTCATTCAAATAAAAGTCATACAGTACATGTCAAAGTGATAAGATTGATGTTTTGGTTGTAGTAAACTTCACTACATTTAAGGTTTAGCTGGTTGAGGTGGCCAAATATGAACCAGATTCCAGTAAGAAAATCAGGAGAGGAGTCTTTGAACAAGATGTTTAATGTTAATCCAATTTATGCATCTTCATATGCCGCTGATATAATATGAAATACAATGCAATGGTCTACAAAGAAACAAGATAAATAATTACAAATAATCACCATTCTCAGATTAACATTAACATTATAAATCTGTATGACCAGATTATCACCTACCAGCATCCAAAACTGTCAGAAGTTGAGCTACAAAACATAAGCTGTTCCTAATGAAAAATACAAATAATGGCCCTGATGCTTAACTTTAACTTACAATTGTGTTACAATTAGAAAATGTGTTATATGTTATGTTGTTTTAAGCTAGTAAACAAATGTTGTTGTTTTTTAAATACAATTTAATTTATCTTTAGTTTGCAGTAAAAATTTCATAACTTGCTCTGGAATAGATACAATGATAGACCAGTCTGACCCAAGCCCCAAGCTCAAATTTAAAGCTACCTAACAAAACTCTGGTTAATTTTGGTGCGTTAGTTTGTAAAATGTGTAAAGGTAGGCAGTTGTGTTCCTCTCAGTAGTCTTTATCCCTCTCTATAGGCTCTTGCAGTTCATTTCTATGGTGCTATCATATCACACTATGCATCTGGTCAGGATGCTCTCAATGTAATAACAGGTCCTTTAGCTTTCCTAGAAGAATAAAAAGACAAAATACAGAATAATAATGTTAAATCTCATTTACCAGCCCAGAGAATAGGCCTATAGCAGAAGGCTGGAGACATAATAATCGTAAAAATGAACACAACATTTACTGAATAATCTGAACAGCAACGTTCTCAGTGTTCCTATACCATGCAAAGTGAATGTACAATTAATGACATTATGGTCCCGTGACATAAAAGACTTTGAAAACGATTTGTAAAATCACATAGCACACAATATAAATTAAACAAGTTTGAGACATAATAAAAGAGTTTATAAAAGAGATTACATAAACCTAATAAAATATGAAAAACAACTTGAATTAACACTATTGTATATAGTTATAAACAGTATGTTTGCTGCCTGAAAATAAAAAACACACACACACAACGTTTGGTTAGACGTTCTATAAGCTATTATTAGCACAAAAACCTCACATAGAAACACGTGTACACACGCGCGCGTTATTTTTGTGGTATTGTGTCGAATGTGGTATTTATTGTCCTCCTAAAACACTATCTAGTGACATTTGTGTAACTAAGCCAGCTAACACAACGTTTTATTATGTATTTCGTCAAATTATTTAGGTCTATAGGATAATAATAATGGAAAGGCTAAAACAAATATGCGATTAGGATATTAAAATAAACAAGAAAAACTTACATTTGATCGAAGTAAACTCACAAAAGCTCCACGGACGAATTGAATGTAAACGAAAACACTTCTCAGACCGGTGCATCACTTTTTGTGACCCCCCGAAACACTTCCGTTGTCGTTTGGATTACTTGCAGTGTGTTTCTGTTAATGCAGCGCGTTTCTGTTTTTGTTCGTGTTGTGATATTTGCAACGCGTTTCTGTTATTGTTCGTGTTGTGAGATTTGGAAGGTGTTTCTGTTTTTGTTTGTGTTGTGATATTTGCAACACGTTTCTGTATTTGGATGTGTTGCGATATCTGCAGCGTATGTGTTGTCAAACTGATGAAGATGTTTTCTTGATTTCCTGGTGTTTTTTCTATTTGATGATGTTTTCTTTCATTGCAAGGCAGTGACCCCTGACGGCCACCATAGATTTCTTTTACTTTATTTGTTAATAAATATTTGTGAGGCAATTTCCAAATTGTATGCCATATCAAACCATCAACACGGCTATTCCAAAAACTTATTATAGGAGGTCTAGATACAACATCCCTTTGAAAAAGAGCGCGAACCTGTCGATTATCATGTTTAAAGGCGCTCTAAGCGAATTGAAGCATTTTAGACCATAAAAAATTTTTTGATAAATACCGGAAACATCTCCTCACTATCTGCTTGCTGCCTGTCCGCTGATCAAACTGTAAAAAAACGCGATCTCTGTAGACAGCCCAGGCTTCACAAACGGCAATATCAACAAGTGGCCAAACCTAGCATCACAAAACAAAACAAAGTATTCCAGCCAATAAACAACAAAAAGGATTTGGGGGTGGGGGTTGGGCGCGTTCATGAAAGCACGGAAGGGAGGGGGAGAAGTTAGCTACGCTCCGTCTGTTTGAAAACAGTTTCAAACGTCAACAATAACTAACGTCTCGCAGATTCGCTTAGAGCGCCTTTAACAGAGGAAGAAGGAAAACAAATTCGACCAATAGCAGTGTCAGCGGGATTCAAATATTGCAAAGAAGTTTGGGGAGATGTATTCTTACAAAGCATTTTTAACCCAGAGGGGACAGCATCCATGACTATAGCATAGCCTATTCTTTAGGAGTGATTGGGAATTTAAATTTCAACAAAAATTCAGCATAGGATAAAAGAAAACCTTCTTGGTTGAAAAGTTGACTCATCCTCACCAGTATCGTCATTGCAGGTGGAAATGGGAGAAATGCCTCTAGACATCAGGGGCCCGTACCATGAAAATGGTTAAACAAACTCAGGGTTACAGGATTAGTTTCAGGTTGACAAAACCAAGCCAATGTGCAGGCCTTGTTGGTAAAAGCTATTTTCATGGTACCCAAAACCCAGGATTTGCACAAACTAATCCTAAACAAAGCTGGCTAACCAACTAAACCAGCTTCATGGTATAGGCCCCAGAAGAATGAAGTTAATGTTGGCATATTGGATAAATATCAGAGGACAAAAGGTTTCTCATCCTGTCAAAAGTATATTGAAAGAATGCTGGGAACATACTGAGACTAACATCAGAAGTTTTGGATGGATTGGTGATGCTGAGGCTAAGAATATAGGTTTACATCAAATACAGTACAGCAATACAGTATCAATATCCTTAATTCCTCCCTGGTTATTTCCCTTGCCAAATGTTGACCTCAATGTACAACAGGAAATAAAGGGAAAATCTCAAAAAATTCCAGTGTGGTATGTAGTGCAGAGTTATTTTGAGATCAATTTCAAAGGTTTAGTAATTTTATATACAGATGGGTCAAAGGATCCACAATCAGGAATTGCAGGTGCAGCTGTATATATTCCAAGATATGATCATTATATTAAAAAAAGAGTTACTAATCATATTTCTGTATATGCTGTAGAACTATTGGCGATATTAATGGCCCTGCAGTGGATAGAGGAGAAAGGAATAAATAACGCAGTCATTGCATCAAATAGTTACTCTGCACTGGAAAGCATAAGATCTGGCAGATCTTCTTATAGGATGGATATAATCAATGAAATATTTCATAAGTTATATAATTTAAAGAGTATAGGCATATCAGTTCAATTCATTTGGGTTCCTGCTCATGTTGGCGTAAAAGGAAATGAGAAAGTGGATAAAATGGCTAAAGAAACTTTTAAATTAAAACAGGTAGATCTACAAGTTCCATTAAGTAAAGCCGAAGCTAAAGTACACATCAGGAATTATGCACAATCACTATGGCAGGAATATTGGGATGACACTGAAAAAGGTAGACATTTATATAATATACAAAAACAGGTTGGTGCTGGGAGGAAGGAAAGCAGGAATCGAAAGGAATGGAATATAATAACTCGTTGGAGAATAGGTCACACAGGACTTAATAATACTTTATTTAAAATTGGTAAACACCCAACTGGGGAATGCAATGATTGTAGTCAACAAGAAACTGTTGAACATGTTCTGCTTCACTGTAGGAAATATAATAAATAAAGATGTCAGTTTATTCAGTCATTAAAGGATGTGGATCACCAAGACTTTTCTATAGCAGGTATTCTAAGGGAAAGGAAAATATATGACTACATCATTAAATTTATAAGAGAAACAAAGTTAAGCAAAAGAATTTAGATTTTCGTGTTTTTTGTTCTTTTTCTTTTTTAATTAATTCACGTATCTCATAAGCATGTATCCTGTTTCACACTCCAGTCTAGTTAGTGGCGGTAATGCACCTACTAGTTGGTTTGCCAACCGCCAATAAACACCAAAGAAGAAGAAGAAGAAAAGTTGACTCACCAGCTGAGTCCCAATTCGCCTACTTATACTACGACCTAAAAGTATGTACTGTTTTTGTGAGGAAAATGTACATACTTTTGAGTCATAGATATATACACTAGATGTCGCCTTGGGGCTCTGAGCATGCGTCAAAACTGCCGCCATCTTAGGACAGGGGTCTTGTCATAGGAAGTATCTAGGTAAAGCAGCTCTCCGCCTGTACTTCGAATTCATGAACGATGCCGGACTTTTGTGCTGCGCATGGATGAAAGGGCTACTAGCACTATGCATTACAGTTATAAAAAGTACATTTTCATAAAATCAAAACTTTTATTTTTTCCTGTACTAAATGCTAAATACATGTCTGACTGTTAAAACGAACCAAAAGAAAACCAAGAAAATCGCGTTCATGCCGATTTATGGTGATTTTATTTCTGTTACACCATTGCCTACAATGACGCTGATGCGGGATTCCCCTGTTTCAAGATGGCGGCTCTGTTTGACGCATTCGGTACAATGAACTGCCATAGCCAAGGCGACATCTAGTGTACATATCTATGCTTTTGAGTGTGTAGCAAAAGAGTATGCACGTTCTGGGACGTACTTCGATGACGTCATGCAACGTGAACGAAAACGTGGTTGCCTAGCTACACACGCCACGACTGTTAACAATATTTCATTCATTCTTATAACTTATGTCAAATATTATTTTATTTACTATTTCCATCTTTTTTTCTCATCGTTTTTGTTCACAATACATTTTACAATGTGTTCTACCAAGTTGAGGAGTGAAGCAGAGCGTCATACCAAACGCAGGTCGTTTGTGAGGCGGCTGGTTCTGACGTTCATGTGCAATGTGTGTAACGAAAACTACTTATTTTAAAGTCAAAATATTTAAAGTTTATAGTATAACTATTGTTTTACGTATTTTATAGTTAATTTTATACTTATGTATATGACTCAAAAACACTCAGATGAAAATGAACCATGTTTTTACAATAGTAAAAGTGTAGTAACCATGTTTGTTTCGTTGGAGTAATAAAGTTAACATTTGTACAGCCACAGTATTACTACAAATACGCAAGAGGGTCAGTGTAGTTAAGCTCCTCCCTCCCGCACGCAATGGGTTGTGGGCAATATTAGCCATTAGAGTGTGGATCGATCTGCACTTCGAATAGGGAATGTGGAGTTGACGTCACGCGGTGTTGCATTATGGGTAATCCGCCATATTTGCAGGATCGCGTCCTATCTCGCTGTATTTGAGTTCATGTGTTGGAGGTTGTTCTTGTATTTTCTGTCGAGATTTTAATAAACTTTGATATGTTTGGTCAGTACTGCTTGATCAAGCAGGTCACGCGATCGTTCAGGGAGGAAACTGAACAACGGAATACGTTTTTTCAGCTTTTATTTGTGGAAAAAACAAAGGAAGCCGGTGCAGGAGCTGACGAAAAGACGCCGGATCGCGTGGTTTGCCTGCTGCAATCAGGAGAAAAACGTTTACTTTTCAAAAAAATCCCTGCATCAGCAAGAGTGTGTTCGCTGCATTTTCAGTCATTCAGTAATTTGTGATTAATAAAAGCAGAACCACTTAAATTGTCTTGTTTTTATGCTAACACTGTCAAACTAACTTGTAAATATAAGTTATTGATTGATTCATTCATTCATTTCTGATGACCCTAACCACATGAGTTATAAAAATAAATATTTAGACAATTTTGACGATTGTAACACATTTTTTATTAAATGCAACTTCTTAAACCCACTGCTTGTGACTCTTTAAATAACATAACGTTAGCTAAATATTTAGCATTTTGTTTGTTTTAATAACTTGGCCAAAACAGAAGTGCCATCTTATGAACATGCATTGATTCATCGCACAGAATACAACGGAGAAATTATTTTATAGAATCATTAAGATACGTAGGTATTAACACATTGTCAGTAAATAGCTGGTTTGCCAACTGTCATAAGACTCAAAAAGAAGAAGTGTCATCTTACTATAAGCTTGAAGGGATTTATAGCTCTTAAACTCCTGCAAAGTGTAAATAAAGTCCTGCAAAAACAAGGTAATTGACCAGATATGTAAGCGGAGGTAGTGCGTCTGGATCCGTAATCCAGTCTTGGGCTACTAAATCATATGGATCTATGTTGTTTATTTGTCCAAATAAAGTTTTTTGGCAGTAGCATTTAGTTTCTCCCGATAGGGTCCCTTCTCTTTTTCTTTCAACTTCTCGATTTCTTCCGTTCTTCTTCAATTTTACATAGTTTTAGATTAACACACCCACAATTAAATGGCATAGCGGTCGGCGGTGCCTCTAAACATGGCGCCCACGTCCCATAATGCAACACTGCGGTGACATTAGAGCTGTGTCCCAATTCAGGGGCTGCGACCTTCTAAGCATGCGACCTTAAATATGAGCACTTAAATATGAGTCTTTCAAGGTGGCAGCCTCAGAAGTTCGCGAAGAGAACTGGGGCACGTTCAATGTCACACCGGTGCACAACGTTTTGTTATGGTTTCGGGGCTGAACGACATGTTTCCTGGAAACGGTGTGCAACGGAATGCAACAGGTTTTAGAACCGTTTTCTCTTGTTTGGTGGGTGTGTCAGAAATGTCAGCCCAATCAGCGGCAAGATGTATAAAACCACGCGATAGTAAAGAGACAGCTCGCTCAATGGGTTCAAGTTGGAGTGTTGTCTTTCATTCTGGACACCAAGGTCAGTGACTGTAACATCGAGGGTATTTTACAGTATTAAACACACATTTATAACGATTTCATCAGTCCTTAGAAACATTTAAAAAGAACACAAATAATGGCCTCTCAGCTACCGTAGTTGCAACGCTTACGTCATCACAACAGGGCGTTCAACGCATCACCGTTTCTGTTTAATAAACGTTGTACAACGTTTTGTCGGGGCTGAACGCAGCCCTGAAATGAGACGGTCTAGCCTTCGGACGACCCATAATTGGCGTCACCTGCTGCGTCTGTCAGCAGGACATAGCGGAAATGTTCTGACTTATTAAAATAAATATGAAATCAGAAAAATATTAATTTAGTTTAGAAAATATGACACGTTGATGTAGATTAAACTATTCAACAGTATATTAAATTAAATTAATCAACCTTAGAAATATATGCATCATAAAAATAATACTATTAACACAAAACATAACTTATAATACTAAAACAGTGACAAACTTTTTTTGATAAATACACACTTTTATTTAATGAAGGTTTTAATTGTTTATTTTAGAATATCCAGCCGCTGTTGCAGGCGCGCAATGCATCTTGGGATATCCTCGGCTGTTAAGGATCCATTCGTTCTAATAGCGCGGAGAAATGAGGACGCATTTTGAGGTTTCATTCTAAGCATCCTTCGAATTGGGACGGCCTTACCAGCCTGAAGTCGCGCTGCTGTGACGCAATCGGTCTTAAAATACGTCCTTAGAAGGTCGCAGCCTTGGGATTGGGGGGCGCTCAAGATGGCGACGTGAGTGGTTGTGTTTTTCGAGCTGAGACAGAATAATAGGGTCCACCTAATTTAATAACTCTTTAAACTCTAATGTTGCTTAATTTTGTTAACGGAACGTTTTAAAGTGACCTTCCTCAAACTTTTGTGACTTGCTGTGCATTTTAACAACTCTTGATAAGCACGTGTTTGACGGCGTCAGTGACATGGAGGATTCTACGATGGAGACGCAGACTGTGAAGGAAAAGAGAGGTATTAAAGATATCCACTCTTACTCTTGCAAAATTCCTGAAGGCGGTGTCTGTAAAAGTGATCCAAATAGTCCAACGAAACACCAAACAAAAAAAGCTAAGAATGATGATGGTAATGAGTTGTCATTGAAAGAAATGCAGGAGAACATCATCCGCATTTTGACTGAAAAAATTGACCAAAGAGCTGACCAAACTGACTTGGCAGTCCAGCAAAACACTTTACAAATCGAAGGACTTGATTACTGTTACCAAGACATTGCTGATTTAAAGAAGGAAAATGCAAATCTTAAGACACAATGCATGGAATCTCAAAAGAAGATGGAAGAAATGGAACAGAAAATTAATGATGCAGAGAGGTATAACAGGCGGTGGAATTTACGTCTTTACGGAGTACAAGAGAGATTTGATGAAGACATTAAATCAACAATAAAAGAAATCTGCAGAGAGATTCTCCCGGAGGCTGACTGCATTTCGGTGATGGGTGGCATCGACGTGGTCCATAGGATCGGAAAAGTCCCGGAGCAGAGAAAGAACGTCAAACCGCGACCAGTGATCATCAGGTTTCTGTCCAGGACGGCCAGAGATTTAGTGTGGAGAAATGCCAAAGCCAACGAATATTTGGTGAGGAAACATCTTCGTTTCAAAGAAGATCTTACTGCTGCAGACAAAGAGGCACGCATTAAGCTGTGGCCTCTTGTGGAAAAGGCACGCAAGGAAGGGCAACGAGCATATTTTGTAGGTAACAAAGCTTACGTTGACAAGAAGGAAGTTCGAATGACCTAATGTCTTGAATTATGTTACTATTGCACAAGCAATATGTGTGATGTGTAGGTAACAAGTTGTAGTTATGGCAAAGACTTGTTTGGGTTCCGCCACATGGCATAGCACTGTTAAAAAAGACGTTACATGGAAGGGTTGCAACAGAAAAAATATACTAAGAACCTAAGTTAATGGTTTATACGTTAAAAGAGTAACTTGCATTGTAAATTGGTTAAGTTAAATGTCTATTTCGGTTGTATCCATAAATGCCAGAGGTTTACGTAATTTGTTGAAGAGAAAATCTTTATTTTTGTATTGTAAAGGGAAGGGTGTTGATTTTTATTTTATACAAGAAACACATGCTTGTAAAGATGATGAAAGGTTCTGGAGGAGTCAGTGGGGAAATGATGTATGGTTTTCACATGGTAGTACTAGATCTGCAGGTGTCGCAATACTAAAAGGTAATTTCAAGGGTCAGATACTCAGCCATGAGAGTGATTGTTCAGGAAGAATGGTAATATTACATATTATTATCGATCATACTCAATACACTCTTGTTAACTCGTATGCCACCAATGATAAACAGCTTAATTATACATTTTTTACAAATATTGAAACTAAATTAAAACATATTAAGAACAAATTCCCATTGACAAAGATAGTATGGGGGGGTGACTTTAATAGTGTGTTTGATGAGGACTTAGATCGGTGGCCATCAAGAAACAGAGACACTCACAGTATAATTAAAGATGTATGTACCCGAGTAGGCTTAATTGATATTTGGCGACTTAGAAATCCAGATAAAAGAATGTACACATGGAACAATAAGGATTATTCACAACAGTCACGCATTGATTTTTTCTTAATATCTGATGATTTAGAAAAGTTTGTCCAATTAATCTCTATAGACCCATCTGTTTTGACTGACCATAAGGCTATAAACATTTCCATTAATTCACGTGATTCTGCTGAATCTAAATTCAAAAAAGGTTACTGGATACTGAATAAAAAATTATTAGATGATGATCATTTTAAAAGAATGGTAACAAAGCTAATTGACAAACACTGGTCTCAGGCTAAATTAAACAAGGTTTACGGTGAACAATGGGAGGTAATGAAATATGAAATCAGAAAGTTGGCTATTTCATTAGGGAAATCGATTGCCTTGACTAAAAGATATAAAGAAAATGAAGTTATTAAAGAAATAATGCACTTATCTAGCAAAGGTACTTTAAATGTTCATGAATTAACAGATTTATCATCATTACAAGTTCAATTGGATACAATATATGAAGAAAAAGCAGAAGGTGCATTTATTAGATCAAGGTATAAGTGGATAGAACAAGGGGAAAAAAACACTAAGTATTTTTTTAATTTGGAGAAAAGAAATGGTGAAATGAATTCAATTAGTAAATTATTAATTAATAATGCAGTGGAAGAAGATTCAAAAAAGATATCACAGTTTGTTACTCAGTTTTATAAGGATCTATATACTTCGCATGTAGTACCTTCTGATCTAAATAGCTTTCTGAATAATTTGGTAGATAAATCTAAAGTTATTAGTGATGATTTTAAGCACTTTTGCGATGAAGAAATAGTGCTGGATGAAATTAAAGAATGTATCGGAAATCTGAAAGACAATCGATCTCCAGGCAATGACGGTTTTATTTCTGAATTTTATAAGGTCTTTCAAAATGAATTAGCCCCATTTTTGTTGGATGTATATAAAGAATCTATAGAAAAAGGAGAATTGCCCACTTCTTTAAAACAAGGTGTCATTACCCTAATCCCAAAGCCAAACAAAAATCATTTTCATTTAGAGAACTGGAGACCCATTAGTTTATTAAATAATGATGCAAAATTGTTCGCCTTAATATTTGCCAAGAGAATGAAAAAAGGATTAAAAGATATTATAGATGAGGAACAAACTGGATTTATACAAGGAAGACACATTAGTAATAACATTAGACTGGTTCTGGATATGGTGGACTATAATGAATATATTTTAGATGATAGTTTTATTTTATTAATCGATTTTCACAAGGCATTTGACACAATAGAGCACAATTTTTTGTTTAAAGCAATACATTTTTTTGGGTTTGGTAACTATTTCTTAAATTCTATTAAAACTTTATACAAAGGTTGTACCAGTTCTGTTAAATTAGCAAATGGGACATCTGGAAGATTTGAAATGGGTAGAGGAATAAGGCAAGGATGTCCGATTTCTCCTTTTTTATTTTTGTTGGCAATGCAGATAATGTCTCTTCATATTAAAAAAGGTAATTTTCAGGGTATTACAGCTTTAGGGAAAGAATTTCGGTTGTGTCAGTTTGCAGACGACACCACTTTGTTTTTAAAAGACAGAAATGAAATCATTAAGGCAGTGAATTGTATGAAAGAATTCTCCATTGCATCTGGGCTAAGAATGAATGTGAATAAATCAGTTTTGTTTCCTTTGAAAGAATGTTCGGTTAACCAAATATGTAATATTCCAGTTGAAAATCAAGTAGTGTATCTTGGAGTGGTGATTTGTAAAGATGAACATTTACGGAATAATTTAAATTTTAACCCAATTATTGATAAAATTAGTAAGAGGTTTAATATTTGGTTGCAAAGGGACTTGTCAATTCAGGGACGGGTATTATTGTCAAAAGCCGAAGGGGTTTCTAGGTCAGTGTATACATCTTTATCATTGGATGTTCCTCCCAAAGTCACAAAAAAATTAGATCAAATGCTTTTTCAATTTATTTGGAGGAATAAACCACACTATCTGAAAAAAGAAATCTTATGTAATTCCAAAGATCACGGTGGCTTAGAAGTACTGAGTTATGACACATTAAACAAGGTATTTAAAATAAATTGGATTATTCAATATCTAAAGAATAAAGATAGTATATGGAATTCGTTTCCAAACTATTTGTTTAAACAAATGGGTGACCTTGCATTTTTATTAAAATGTAATTATTCAATTGAAAAACTACCAGTTAAACTTGCTAATTTTCATAAACAAGCTCTCTTGGCTTGGACTCTGGCCTATGAATACAACTTTTCCCCTAGGAGATTCTACATTTGGAACAATAAAGATATGCTGTATAAAAACAAAACACTTTTCTTTGACCATTGGTATGAAAATAATATTGTACTAGTTAGCCAGTTATTAAATAAAGATGGTCATTTATTAACGTATAAGGAATTTTTGGATAGATTTAAAATACCAATTAAACCCAAGGAATTTGCTGTTGTGATGGATGCGATTCCCCAAAAGGTATTAACTCTTTTTAAGAATGCATCACAAGATGGAGATCCAAACCTTATTGACATAAAGAGCAAAATATTTATTGGTGACATAAATATATTGCAAAACAGAATCACAAATAACTATATTAGAAACAAATTAAATAGAATCGTTTATCCTCCAGCTCGTTTTTTTTGGACTTCTGTTTTTGGGAATGTGAATTGGAGGAAAGCTTGGCGAACAGTGGACAAATTTTTTATTAATAATAAAATAAAAGAAGTCTCTTTTAAAATAATGCATAGGATATACCCGGTAAAGCATGTGTTAGAAAGGTTTAAATTGGATATTGATTATTTATGTTGTTTTTGTCAAGGTGAAAAGGAAACCATTTTTCATTTATTTTTTCATTGTATACACACAAAGATGTTTTGGGTTGAATTGGAAAGATTTATTATGAAAAAACTGAACATTGTTTTACAGCTAACTGGACTGGACATATTAATATACTTCAATGATCAAACACTTGACAAAGAAAAGGAATATCTTATTCAGATGTTGATTTTACTGGGGAAATTTCACATTCATAAGGTAAAATGGTCTGACTCCAAACCAAACTTCATTCACTTTAAAAATGAGCTTAAGAATTACTGTACTATGCTAAAGAACTGTAACAGTAAAAAATCTGACAGAGCTTACATGATTACAAGCAAATATGATATTGCTAGTTGAATGACATTATTTTTCTTTTTTTCCCTTCTCTCTCTCTTTGTTAATGTATTTATTTTAAATAACTCTGGCTTGTTTATTTAAAAATTGTATACTTTTGTTTAATTGTATATTTCTCATTGTACTACTGTTGACTGCAAATAAAAAAAAATAAATAAAAAAATAAAAAATAAAAAAAAAGGTCGCAGCCTTTGAATTGGGACACAGCTTATCATTCCCTATTCCAACCGGAAATAGTAGACCATCCGGGTATCTTTGGGATACTTATTTCAACATACTACGATTTGGGACGTACTAATTCTAGTTTCGAATACTATTTAGGACGGATAGTATGCGAATTGGGACTCAGCACAAATTTTGAACGTTTGCCACTCAACAGGGCGAGCTCCGGCGGGGTCACGTGGAAAGGTGACGTCAATGCATATCCTCTATAATTTGGTTTCCGAAACAAAACAAGGAAGTGTAGGTGTGAATGTGCAAAGAAACTAAAGTGTTAGTACATAATCAACTGGCGTAGAGCTGTATGATAACAGGACAACTAAAGTTAGACAGAAATGTAAAAAGAAGTGACAACATTTCTTTACATTTAACTTGCGGAAGTGTAATCGAACGACCGAGGCGAACAGTGTACTTCCCGAGTAAGGTAAGACTGAGGAGAAAGACAAGAAACAGAAAACATTCATGAGCTTTCTGGTGTTGTGAGGCAGAAAAGAAGAAAAGTTACAGCAATATCAGAAATAAACTGGCAAAGATCAATGGAATGTGTCGTTTGCATGGGCGAGGCTAGCCCCTTTTTAGGGGTGCTTCAGCACCCCTAAATATGAGCTCAGCACCCCTAAAACTTGGAGCAAGAAATGTATTTAATCTAAAATGTTCGTTCGTCTTTGACAAGGTTAAATAATGTCCAAAACATACTCCGTAGTTTGTGGTTTAAAATGTATATGTTAAGGTAGAAAATGAAAACCTCCCCGCTTAGCAAATGGTGTCATCCTCTTCTTTTACTTCTCTGTACCTGCATCGACCGTCATTCAGCGCGAAAAGTTTGTTAAATATCTGGAATAATTTATGTTGCTCTTTCATAACTCGGAGATCAAAAACTTGCGAGTCCAGTTGAACAAACACAGACTTGCAGAGTATATTTTGAGTTGACAAAACCAAACTAATCTATCCCGTTTCTGCGCTAAAACAGATTTTATGTGGAAAATGCGTAATGTGTACACTACATTAATGTGTAGTCCTTATTGCATCTAAAGTCGTAATTTCGTTTACAGACATAAGTTTTTGTTCAATCGCGAATTCCAACGTAAAAATGTGCAATTGTTTTAATACATAATGGTAACGTATGTTTCTCACCAACACAACCAAGTCATTCATGAATAATACATTCAAACGTCAAGAGACTTCATGTGTGGCATTGCACATCAGCCGTTTCTTAATGCCAAGTTCGGACTCAAGTGTTTAAACGGGAAAACCCAGTCCAGCTATATTGTAAAGGAACATCGGAGATGTGCGTAAAGTTGGCATCCAACGCAAAACGTCGCTAAGCTAGTCTTATCGTTTGTATTCCGTTTTGGCTGGTTTGCTGTAACAGTGTTCGTTTGTGCTGCTTTAGTTTTTCAAATATGAAACAATAATCATTTTTCTGTTGTGTCTGAAATGCATGTAGCCTACATTTTCCTTGTTTATTTCCTGGTTGCAATATTTTGTCAATCTGTTACTTGCTGTTTTTGATGTTCATTTAGGTCTGCGGCTGTTAGTCAGTTGTTGTTGTTGTTGTTGTTGTTTGTTGTTCTTGTCTATCTTTCATTCAGTGATTTGGTTGTTAACAGCAGGTATCATCATTAAACGGGGCTTAAAGGGCCATTTCATCGATAGAAACATTAATCTTTATTGAAAGTGGGTCATATTTGTAGTCGAAATGTAACATAAATTTAGAATTTTGTGCCTATTTGACAGAGAAAAGAAAGAGCGTGACTTTAGGGCACATTTGTATGAAAAACTACATCTCCCAATGTACCACTATGCACAGCTCTGCAAGCCACTTCCATTAATCGAAAACCGCTCAGATATGCTATTGTGTACATAAATGCCACGTAAGTAAAACAAAGAAAATGGCCTCCACTGTTTCTGACAGACACCAATCTTGACTTACTTTTAAGCGTTATGTTACGTTGTGTTAAACACAATAACACTCTGGTCTGGTGTTTAGCAAAGTCTTATTCAAACAGTAACGTCCCTGCTGAAAAAAACAGCATACCAGCAAGACCAGCATATGTTGTGTTTTGGTGCTGGTTTGCTAGTGAACACCAGCTAAACCAGCATCCAACCAGCATTAGCACCAGCATCAAACCAGCATTAGCACCAGCTAAACCAGCATTAGCACCAGTATCCCATGCTGGTCATACCAGCATATGTTGTGTTTTGGTGCTGGTATGCTGGTGACCACCAGCTAAACCAGCATAGAGCAGCATAATTCCCATGCTGGTCCATGCTGGTTTGATGCTGTTTTTTTCAGCAGGGAGGTGTCAGATCCGCAGTACAAATGTCTTATCAAGTACTTAAAAAAGGGTATGCATATTAAATGTTTATTTAGTTTTACCAATTTTCTTTTTGTCTCTTGTTTACTGTAATTACATCTGTGTTATATCAGCCTCATTGCTTTCACAATATAGACATATAAAACATCACTCAGATATATGCTATTGTGTACATAAATGCCACGTTAGTAGTGGTGGGCAGAGCGAGGCTTCGTGAAACACTGAAACAGTTTAATCAATTGTGCCGGATGTTTCGAGGCTTCGAAACATCAATCCGAAACCGCCTCCACAGTGACACCTAGCGGTCGTTTGCATGTCTTTACATGAAGCAGCCTTGACAAGATTTTAGACGAGCGCTGACAAATTGTATCCCACATGTTGTTTGTTTGACACACCAGTGATAGAATGGGAGAGTGGATAGTGCTCTCCACTCTCATGCGTAGATCTTAGGATCGAACCCGGGAAATGATGCGCTACATCATCATAATAAAATGCTTTTTGTTGTTGTTTTAACATTGTTTTACATGAGCTTTTAGGCTCACAATTGTCGATAACTATAGGCTATTCGGGTCTATTTAATAATAAAAAAATTGAATAGAGATATACCAAATAAATAATAAGAGATTCATAAAATATATAAAGCCATAATATGCCACTTTGTTTTAGGGATGCACCGAATCCAGATTTTTTAGGTTCCGAATACCGAATCCTACTTGCATCCTTATTCCATTAACACAGTAAAGCACATTAATGAAGTAAACAACGTCCACAGCAGTGTATTTTTCATTCTATTTAATTTTAACTGTACATTATGCCAGGATGACAAGTTGGAAAACTATTTTGACAATTACCATAAGCCTATGCATAATGAAAGCGATGCGTTGCGACACGCTCGTTTTTCCAATAAGCAAGCAGCTCCGCGCTGAAAACTATATACTTTAAGTTAGAAGCTCCGCTCGTCAATGTCACAGTCTTCACACGGCCGTCCAATTACAGTGGAGGAGGGGCGGGACATTACCACAGCAACCAACCGGCTCACAGCTGAAGCATCACTGCGACCAAGCGCTCGGCTGAAAAACAGCTGGCATTTGGCGTCCTCAAGGCGTTTTCGGCCGTGTTTAAAAGTTTTGGTGTGTCCAGCCCCTATGGTTTACCGAAAGAAAAAGCTCATCTCCACGTCAGCACCCGATGTGTGTAAACAACGGCCGCGTGACGTCGACCAGCGTAGCGCAAGCCAAGGGTTCGGTTCGGTGGAGAAAAAGTCTAGGATTCGGCCGAACCCGAACCCCGTCAAAAAGCCCAGTATTCGGCTGAATCCGAATCCTGGATTCGGTGCATCCCTACTTTGTTTACTTTATTCAAATATATAAATTGTTATGTGTTGATAAACTCAACCAGCTTCTTTTTTACATATAATTTCTCCAGCCTTTGAAAACATTCTCACACAAGGGACACTTGTTGCTGGCATGCATTTTTTGTAAGTAGCCTAAGTACATACCTATGAAAAAAAATTACTTCTTTTCAGTAATTTATAGTATTTGATCTTGCCAAAAATGCATCTATGAGGTATTGTCAGATTTGTTTCCTACCCTGTCAGTTTAAGATTCGACGCAGATTCGACATGTACGCCACCTTTCGAAATACTTGTGAAATGCACCGCTTGGTGTTTCGAATCACTTCATCATGTGACATGGGTGTTTCGAATCACATTTCGGAGCAGTGTTTCGAAACATTTACGCTTCGGGATCTCGACACAGTGTCAAAACGTCAGTTTCGCGGGAGCCATCCCTACACGTTAGTATAACAAAGAAAATAGAAACACTCACTTTATAGTCAGACATCCGTTAGGGCTGGGACAACGCGGCGACGTCATCGACAACGTCAACGCAAAATATACGTCAAAGTCAAATATGCGCATCGATTCGTCAGACCCGAAATGGCGGAGCCGTAGCAGCAACGTGGCTCCAGTCCACGCCAGTTTCACACACACAGCAAGTGTGAGCAGTGCATAAGCGGCACGTGTTTTTTCAGCGCCCATGTTAACAAGCATGCACCGCGCCGCATGAGCAGCACAAGCTTGCGGCGCTGTAGCAACACTGATGTGATCGTTTCTGCATCGGTTCTATTTTTGCTGCGCTGCTCACGCTCAATTAAAGTGACAGTGCTTTGTTTATAGTTTAAATGCTCGTTGATTGATGCGAAAAAGTGTGTTTTAAACAGTCATGACTCTGAGCAATTTAAGAGAAAGCAATGAAATTTGTTAAAACACACTGTTGCCAGAAGACTGCGCATTCATTCACTCTCTGTCCAGCAGTAAAGTCCTCATCTATCTTAATAAACTTAAGAGAAACAGATTTAATAATGTATGTGCTTCTTAAGTCTATAATTGTGTTTATATCTGTCATTACATGGACTTGAACAGCACGAAAACAATGTGGATTAAACAAATCAAGTTATAGAATTTACACTGACCATCAAAAGGCACATTAAAGAGGTTTTGCTCATAAATGCATGTAAAATAAAGTAATGTGAACTTGAGATTTTTATACTGTTACTAAACTGCACAGTATGCGCTGCAAGCGCTTTATAGATTGCTACCTCTGATTAAGAATGGATTATTTTGCACTTGTATGTCTTTTTATTTTGAAATTTTAAGAGCAATAAACACATATTGAAATGTATCCATTCAGATATGTAAATCAACATGTATAAATTGCTATTAGTTAATTAATGGGGAGATAATCGAGAATCAAAGTCGAATCGGACTGATAAAATGAATCGTTAGATTAATCGATGCATCGAAAAAATAATTGCTAGATTAATCGTTTAAAAAATAATCGTTTATCCCAGCCCTAACGTCCATTTATCCCTGTATCCAGCACACAAACGCGTCCACCGCACAATATCTCCACAGACGTGCTGGCTCAGTGCTTGTGCTCGTAAGCCGAAACACGTCTTTAAAATAAACATGCGCAAAGTTCCCGGAAACATTCACAAAACAAACATTCATATCCTGATCTGATGCAGAAATGTTATACTGAAAGCACACAGCGAGAGCACAGGCACTACTAGTCCGTCCAAGCTCATATACTCCACCGAAGCGCTTGTGCTTGTAAGCCGAAACACATTTGTGAAATAAACATGCCCAAACATGGCTAAGTAGCTCTCTTGCCCGGAAACATTCACCAAACAAACGTCCATATCCTGATCTGATGCAGAAATAGAAAGCACACAGCGAGTTTTCGAATTTAAACTAGTGTAATGTCTGCCAGGTTTCTGTTAGGCAGAGCACATCTAAGTTTTGGTCTAAAATTATCTCATTGATAATAGGTTCTTTATTGGTAAGCGATCTAATGTTAAGAAAGCCGAATTTTAACATTTGAGTTTCATCTAAGGCTGTCACTTTTTATTCGATATTCGCATATGCATTCGAACATGACGTGAAATATCCGTATTCAAACTATAAATAAACCATCCGGTTTTTAAAATGGCATGTGTAGCACATTTTTTTACAGTAACACCTCGTAATGGGAAGGAGGCTGAGAGTGAGACCAACGACAACAACTGTGCGCAAGAGAGGGAATCAAATTGGACAAACATGAACCTAATGTGCATAGAATTATAGTTTGTATATAAAATGACACATTAATGTTTATAGTGTTAAATATTATAGCAGAATAAAAAGCTTGTGTTAATACGTTCGCATTATGAAATTAGCATGTATGAAGATAATTATTATTTTTACAACGTAATGTAAACTTTATATTAAACAACAACAGCATTTGTCTTGTAAATGGATTTTAAATGATCATGTGCTGACTGTCACGCGTCACATAGACGACAGAGTCAAGTGAGATCTGCTTAACTATAGCGGTAAGTTTAATTTCATCTCAAATATCAAATGGTTTGTGCTCTCTATCATTAAAAACGGTCAAGCACACTGCACGTGCAGGGTTAATGTAATTGTCAATGACGGCTCACAAATGCGTGGGATAGCCTATGTAAGTGTGCTTGTTGTCAATGAGATTTCTTCTCACAAACACGCTCAAGTGCGTGATATGTGTGCTTGTCAATGACAGGCATAAAATCAGCGGAATTCCGCAGAGTTTTACGCCGAAATCTGCGGGCGCGGATTTCGTTTGGGCTTGGCTATATGCCTTACTCCTGCTGCTAAGTTGTCACCTGTTCTCAGTCGTTGTTATTCATAAGTTGATAACCTGCTGTTTTTTAAACATTAAGCAAAAAAGTAATCCAGACAGCGATGTTTATGACTGTCACGGTTAATAAATCGAATCTCCATTACGTTTTTGTTTTTTTGATGCGCGCAGGGGGACCTAGATATTCGAATATATTCGGATACATTGCGTGATATTCAATATCGGTTCGAATTAGATTTTTCTCAAAAGTGACAGCCCTGGTTTCATCTGTTAATGTATTTTTTTTTTCAAATTTTATATTAATACGATTTGTACGAGACGAGGTAAACTGTGCTCTGTATTCGTTTGTTCGAGGAGCAGACACAGTAACATAAAAATATATGTTAATTTGACAGAAAAAGCTGCATATTTTACACTGCATACTAAGAATTGCATGATAATTACGCTATAGCACAAGTTTAAGGCTTTCCCTGACATCCATGGCCCTGTGCTTATTTCTGTTCACGCTCTGTTTGAAGTCCGACGTGGAAATAAAGTATACCCGACCCTTTAAAGGTTTCTACTTACTGTGATTTGTGGTGTGGTGGGGTCACAGTCTTAATGTCAATAAATTGTTATTTATGTATGGAGGAACCTGATGCTGACGTCAGATAACGGGTCAGGTGTTCTGTTCACTGCGTGTGCGGCGCAAACAGGACTATGCATGACTATGCAACAGGGAACTGTAACATGAGCACAAACTTGCACATAAGATTAAAACTACTATTCAATATGCTAACAAAGCTACAGTATGTAGCCTAAGAAGACATTTTTAGAAAATAGATTTTAGAACAAATATAGAAAATAGGGCTGTCAAAATTAACGCGTTAACCCAAATTCATTTTAACGGCACTAATTTTATTAACGCACGATTAACGCAACACATAATTTCTGTTTCCACAGCTGGATGAATTGAGGCGCAGCAAGTGACCTGTCTAGATAAGTCAGTTTTCATAAAAGAGAACATTAAAGAGCCAGTAAGATGACAATTTTAAGCATCCTGTCACTATTTATAAGTCCCGGACAACAGGTTTAAATGCATGCAAGGTCAAAAAACACTGTAATTTTCTCAAAATATAAATTTAAAATTACCCCATTTCTCAGAGATCCCCAAACGATTCGTGTGAAGCCATTCAACGACTCAGCCTGCCTACCCCACCTTTCAGTAGCCTACTCTGCTCTGATTGGTCAACTGACAGAGTGTCTTTGCACACAATGCACAGATCACAGATCAGTCTCACAGACCACAGATCGGTGGCACAGACCAACAACAGTGCAACATGTATTGACCTCGTGCTAACATGATTTGCTGAGAAGACATTGTCAACATCAATACTCATCATTAATCCAAGCAATAAAAACGACGATTGAAACTAACATTTTACACTCATTTAAGCATTTATCTAAACTAACCGGGTCATAGCAAAACCGTAAATAAGCATTAGGGGTGGAACAATACATGTATTCGTTTCGAACCGAATCGGTACGGGGGTCACGGTTCGGTGCATGAATTTAAACGGAGAATACACGGTATGAAAATAAAAAAACTTGCGTGCAAAATAATGAATGTAATGCGGAACTACTGTTAGATACGCGGGTTCTTTATGGACAGCTAATCTGTTGCCCCGCTTTAGCTCTGAAGCTCTGATTGGCGCCAATGCAGCCGAGCTCCGCCTATGTATGCGCTCTATCAAAGCCCGTCTACATTCTCTGGCACTCTGCATTTTTTTGTCACGTTGACGCCGACAATTGATGTCTTTTAAATGATATGTTTCATATAGTAGTATATAAATGAGCCTATAGGTGGGAGATCTGATCTACACATTGCTTGTGTCATTTTATTATTTAGATTATTATACTGTACCATTTCCACTTTTGACTGTCTACATACAATTACTTACTCATTAATTACTTATACAAAACATGATTACTACATAGTTGAATCACACATTTAAATCATAATTATAAGCCATGATTACTACACTTTTACTATTAAAAATATATATTCCGTAAGGTATGTTAATAATTTACAAAAAATAAAAGTATTGTTTTTGTAAAGCAGATGATGACACAAAAGTACTGACGTTTCTGCAACATGAATATTAGTTTATTGTATTGTTTTTTAGTTAACTTTTATTTTTTTAAAATGTAATGTTTCTATTTTGTACAACATAATTAGCTTACTAGCCGCGTATGCAGACGAGATATTGCAATGACACATTTTTGAGCAGGCATTAGTGTAGATACCAATCGGGGTCCTAGGGGAGACCGAATTGCTCGGGGGGACTGGATTGCTCATGACACCGGTCCAGTCAGTGAATGAGCAGCCGACAGCGAGTATGGCAAGTGGTGGTGTTCCACAAGAGTTAGACGTTCCGCCAGCCTCTTTAAGATCGCAAGTTTGGCAAAGCTTCAGTTTTCCAGTCAGTTACAGTAGTACAGGCGAGAGAGTGGTGGAAAAGACGAGGACTTTGCGTCGGCGTTGTTCAGCAGTTGTTAGGTATGTGAGTTAGTGTTGGGCGATATGCCCTATTTTCAGATCGTCCTATCGTAAGCCTGTGAGATCGGCGATACACGATATTATCGGGGGGCGTGGCAGTAGTTTACTCTTTTTTAATTTGTTAATTTTTACTCATTATAACAAGTCACTTGATGGGTGGACAAAAAAAAACCAAGACCGTAACACCGTCATGACCGCAACCTTCTTAAAACTGATGCCATTAAAGCGAGTGCGTCATTAAAACCCTATCATGATTACTTAATAACTGTAAAAACATGCATCTGCGCACGCACACACACGTGCGCGCACATACAAACTATTCAATGCATTTATTTAGTGCTGTTGCAGAAGACTACACATGTCAAGCAGTGGTGCTCTCATGAGGTGCCTTTTTAAACGCATCGGTCCAGCGGAACGCGATCATATTTTAAACACAATCATATATTAAACACGAGGGACGTGTTGCTACAACTCATTGAAATGCATATCATTAACAGGATTAATACCTAGTGATCTGACTTTAGACAGAGCGCAGCTCTCTGCACGTACGCGAGAGTGAGAGAGAGGCGCTAATATGCAGCGGGTCATATTTTAAACAAAAAGTAAAGTTTGCCTCAGCTCGCATGAAACGCATTAAACTGAACAAATAAGGGTTACTACTTTAGTTTATGTTTAGACTGCGGACAGACGCGAGAGCGCGTGCACGTGAGACAGAGAGAAGCGCAGCTGCTCATGACGCGGCACGCTGGATTTAGTGGTAGAAGGAGACCAAGACGCGCGCATTAAGTGCAGGTACGTGCAAGAAGGAATACTCTCTTTACAAGCTCTCCGCGTAAAGTGAAGCCCACAAACCCTCCTGTGAGGAAAAGCATGCATTGTCTGTGTTAATATAAAACTATGATGATAATAATAATAACCATTCGCCAACTATCGTCGTGACTATCGCCATGAAAGCCTGCCATTGGCGATATGTCTGAAGATCGTCGATACACGATACTATCGTTTATCGGCACAACCCTAATGTGAGTGGAAATACATCTAATCAGGGCTCTCAAGTCTCATGCATTCACCTTGACAAACACGCATTTCAGTCAGTTCATACGCCACACTTTGTATTTCTCACGCTGAGAAGTAGGAGATAAATTGTCCTGCTATATACAACAAGCATACGCAGGGCAGTTCTGTCAAGTTCAGCTGCTTTCAGTTTTTTAAGCGTGCTCAACTTTAGTCAGCACCATCAGCGTCAGAGTACCGCGAGAAATCTTGCGGAGGAGGCTGATTTCAAATCGCTCTCGCGTTACTCTGACGTCATCCACTTGTCGTTTCTTGCAGCCCCTCGTGAAGTCGTACACACCTATTAATTCATCCTACAAGCCTATTTTTTGTTCTTTAGTACATTAATATGAAATAAGGCCAAAATGTAATTTTAAAATGTATTTAGGTAACATTTGTAATACATTTGAACCCATATTTGTATGAAAGATGAGTACAAGATTACTTAAAGAGGTATACATTTTTGAAATACGAGATAGTATGTTAAATGCATTTTAGTTCATATTCATGACATCTGAAAATAACACTGATAAGGACACCTGTTTTTAAGATTAGCTTAAGTACTAAAAAAAATGCCTTCTTCATTTTTGTTTTGCTTTTCCCTCCATTGTACCGAAAGTGAATCGAACCGTGGCGCCTGAACCGAGGTACGAACAGAACCGGGACTTCTGTGTACCGTTCCACCCCTAATAAGCTTTTTTTTTTTAATTAGTTCTTTATTTGACAGGGACAATGGACAGTAATGATACTACCCCAGAATTAGCTACAAAGCTAAATTTCATCTGCTGTCCCTGGGCAGGATTACACCAATTCATCAGTAAAGTACAATACAATTTAATCACAATAAAATAAAATACAATTTAAACAGTAATATACAGAGAAATATAAAAACATGTTCACTTCATTATATAATTAATGATCACAAGCCTGACATGCCTTCAACCAACCTTTTAAATGTGATTTAAACTGCACAAACGTGGTGCTTTGTCTAATGTCAGTTGGTAAATTATTCCAGGTATTAACTATTGTTACAGAAAATGCTGATCGACCAAACTCAGTCTTTGCAAAATGCGCCTCACAAGCATGCATTAGCCGTTTGCTAACGTGACTCTCTGACAGTAAATTAACAGTTTAAAGTTAACACACAACATCATTCATCATTAATCCAAACAATACAAACGACGATTGAAACTAACAATTTTACACTCATTTAAGCATTTATCTAAACTAACCGGGTCATAGCAAAACTGCTTGCTATCGTGGCTCTGACAGTATATAAGTAAGAGTTTAAACAACGATATCATTCATCATTAATCCAAGCAATAAAAATGACTATAGACATTTTACGCTCATTTAAGCAAGTATGTAGCTATAATCATACTTACAGGTTGTGGTTAGGAGACGCATGTTGTTCCAAATAAAGTGGGTACTGAACCATCTTTCATTGCCAAACGTCTAAATCCCTCCATTAAAAATTAATTTTAACCACTGATTCTTCACAGCCAGACACGTTTAGAATATCCCTACTTGAAAAAGTCTCCTTTGGTAGTGAAAACAACAAAAGCGGAAAACAGCGTGAGCTGATGTTTACACTCACACACTAGCTAGCTGTGGGCGGGTCATAGTTTTTGTTTCTCCTGCAGGCAAGGCTGTAGGCGGAGATTAGTATCTCATGTGACGTGGATAAGTTCGTGTGACGTGGATAATATCAGGAAGAAGAGTCACTCCCTATAACGACTCGTTTCAGCGATTCAGAGTCGACTCCCTGCTTTAGAAGCCAATAACTTTATTAATCGTGCACTTTTTGGTTCAACTACTTTACACGTTGTTTACATTGATGGACAGCTACACGACACACTGCAATAAAGGTTAGTTTCGATTTTGGATCTGTGTGGGTCTTTAAGCTCTCGTCTAGCTAATCCAATGCTGTAAATGGTCATTAAATATCTAAAATAATCTTTATCTGCACGTTTCCTGAGAGGTGTACCGTCCCAAATCCATAATCTAAAGCAAAGATGCGTCATCATTCACTTTTTGGTTTCGTTTTTAAAGCATTCAGAAATGATAGAAAAAATAGACTGCAGGACTTGCTTGATGTTAAAATAATTATTAAGAGAGATAAAGTTCAGGACCCGTTTGATGTTAAAAGAGTTATTAAGAGTGACAAGACTCAAAAGCAATGTCTGACGCAGACATCTGAAACGCATGCATACAAACGCGCGAGTGCGTGACCCCGATATATATAGACATCTAACACAAAATTACAGTTTTAAAAATATATGTTTTGACAAGAATTCATGCAGGTATGACCTATAATCTGTTATTTCTGAAGTGAATGTTTGGATCATTATATTAAACCTTTGCATTAGCCTACAGGATCTTAAAGTGGTCTGGCTCAATGTCAAAATTAAACAATAAAAGAAAAACATATATGTAACATATATTGATATTGTTTTTGCTCTTCGTAAACGGGTGTAGTTCTGTCATGCTTTGTCAGATTCCAACAATTGTTCCAATTGTATTGAAATTTTTTAATAGAGAATGTTAAAATATAAATGACTAATTTTTGAAAATTTGCTCATCCCAACTAAATTTGCCAGCACAGGTCACAAATGATCAGCAGCAAACAGAAATGGAGAAGGTCTTCTAAAGGGAAAATCATATATAAAACTATGGTTGATGGTTCCGTTGAAAATGTAAACAGGTTGTTGTAGACATACATTTGCATATAGCATATATATTGACCAAATCCATGCTGATTAGAGCATTAAAAACTTGAAAAGTGTTATATTTAGGTAAATTTAGAACAGCTAAAATGTGCAGTTAATTTGCGAGTCATCGTGAGTTAACTCATGAAATCATGCGATTAATCTAGATTAAATTTTTTAATCCATTGACAGCCCTAATAGAAAAGCAATAGGCTATACATATAGGGAAAAAAGAATCACATCATGAAAATGACAATATACATGTTGGTTTATATTCTGTACATTTTACCACCATGGGCGCTTGTAAAACTGTGGTGTTATAGTAATGCAATGCAGTAAAAAAATGAAATAAATAAAGTTGATTTGAAATTGAATGCGTAATGTTAGCAGTCATACATTTTGCTGATATGTCTTTCGTTCACAATTAGGTTTATTCTCTTGCCCACCCACTTTCCCCATTGACATGGATGCATCAGGAGGATATTGGGACAGTTGCCTGAATGATGAGGACCTGCCTCAGATGGATGGTACATGTGATGCTTGTGAGCCAGACGAACCTCAGCCAGCCTGTCTGGTATGCCCACTATGTTGCTTCGCCTTCTGCGTCAGCCATGCAGATGAACATTCACAACGCTCTGGTCACCTGCTCCAACCGTACCTTCCTCTAGACCTACAGCTAGAGAAAAGACCCCTGAGAGATCAAGAGGCATCTGAAAACAGATCAGAGGGGGCAGAGGCTGCTGGAGGTGAAGAGAATAAACTGGTGCTTCAGCATGGGGTTGGCAAAAGAGACACAGTGACGGTGGAGAGACTAAAATGTAAGGAGCATGGACAAGAGGGCTCACTTTACTGTAAAAACGATGAGAGGATCATTTGCGTGGTGTGTGCTGTGCAGGGAGAACACAAGGAACATGAGATCATTACTCTCAAAGAAGCATACCTGTGGCAGAAGGTCAGTAAACAGATACACAGAGACACAAAATATCCAAAAACCACTAGCACAGTTTTATATATTTTGTTAATGTTCGTACTTGCATTATCCCACATTTCCTTGTTTGAATCCAGTGAAATTTGCAGTTTTATCCAGTGTAACAAAAAATTGCTACAGGTTGCTGGTCAAGACAAAGATATCTCAAAAAAGGCACTTAATCCACCTGTTTTACTTTATAAACTATGTACAACATGCTGCCAACTCTGCTATACTATTTTCTCGGCCGCTCCATTACACTCAAAAAATATTTAGGCCTAATTCATAAGATTTATGTATTTTGATTACATGTAGAATTTCCATCCATTTGGATTACATACTTTAAATCTAAAAAAACAAATAAACTTTATATGATAGATATTTTTTAGATATATGTAAATGAAACCAGTAAAATTTATGTAATAGTTTTACTTAATCCAATGTGTTTTAAATGCATTAAAAAATGGATTATGTATTCTTTATTAATAAACACAATTCACTTAAAATGCATTACATTTAGGTATCTTACTAATAAACCATTTATACATTTGTATACATTACTCCCACATTCACCCTCCTAAATCACAATATGCTATAACAAAATAACACAAAAAAGAATAGCCAGACCACTTGGTTTTACATTTTATCAATTTATTTAATAATTCAAGGCATTACTCATAAGGCAGCAAAAAAGAGCAACTAACAACTAGCATGACACTATGGCTTATACACCTCGTATTGTGTGCAAAAATAAATAAGTGTGTTTCAGACATTTCAGCCACAATTAACCTCATTCCACAAATAAGAGCAAACATTTTAACAGGCTGCAGAAATACAAAAAAAAAACCCTGTAAAACTCGAGGTAGACATAAATCAGGTAAATCATAATTCGACCTCAAGTTTACAGTTTCAATGCAGATTTAAAAGGGCTCTAAATTATCCCAAATAAGGCATAAGGGTCTTATCTAGCTAAATGATTGTCATTTTCAAAAATAAAAATAAAAGAGGACTTTTAAATCACAACATTTTGCACTAGCTGTGTAACACGCTAGCATGACATAATTGAAACTACCGCTCCAGCAGAGGTGGGTAGAGTACCCAAAATCTGTACTCAAGTAAAAGTACAAGTACTTATACAAAAATGTACTCAAGTAAAAGTAAAAGTATCAATCTAATTATTTACTTGAGTAAGAGTAAAAAAGTATTAGATGAAAAAACTACTCAAGTAGTTAGTTACTCGTTACTTCTGATCTGATAGAGAAGTAGCGCAAAAGCACTGAATTTCAGACTTCTTGGAGGGTTTTCACAAACCTCACCTTAAGAGTCTCATTGTTCTGCTTATATACAAGTAAGCAGCCTATCTCAGTCCTGCAATGGGTACATTAACATCACATAATGTGTCGTTTGAGAAAAAATTTCAAACACACACACACAGATGTTTTTCTGACGGTTAACTCTGTATTTATTTTCATGTTCACAACACAAACTTGTCAGCGTCTGCCTTTAAACATGCAAACAGTAAACAAATAAGAACGTGTGTGTCTGTTTGTTATCATGTTTTTATATGAATAGGTTATTTTCATTGCCATTAAAGTGCAATTACTGAACATAAACAGGAGTTTAATAAAAATGATCATTTTAGAATTTCATATGGAACTTACAGTATCTGTTTTTGTAAATCATATCTACATTTATTGTAATTTATAATACATGTTTCTTTCAAATCAATCTTTATTCTTTTATTTTTATTCATTCATTCTTTAGGAAGGATTTAAATAAAATACAATCCCGTTTTTATTTGAATGTATTTTCTACACATTAGTGAGGTGTCCGGATTTGTGTATAAATGCAGTCATTACATTATGCTGTTAAGTTTAGTTGTGGGGAAATGATATGGAATTGGCAGATGTGAACGTGCTGTTTGTATGGTTTAACTTACATTAGGATTTGTAATCGCTTGCACAAGAGTGCATATGGCAAAAAAACTCCGACAGTGTGTGAAATGACCATTAATACTGTTCAAATAGACAATACTGTGACACTTACTTCAGGCTGGATCTTGAATTCCTGTTCGCTGAGATGTCAGCTTGTTTATTGAACAAAGCACGCATCACATTATGAAACTATTCTTTTTGACCTCTTGGAGTGAAAACATAGACCGAACTTGAAGCCACGCATGATCTGCCTCCGATAACTCGCACAACGCACACGCGCCCTCATCTGCTTCTCCTATCCTTTACGCGGTCGCGCGCGCTAAAAGGGTGACCTCGGGGTCGCGCGCTAAAGGGTGACGCAGCCTTTTTCGCGCAACTTTCGAACACGCCCTATAAACTTTAAAAAAATATATATATTCATTCATTATTACCATGTGACAGTAGCGCAGTAACGCCGCCGAATGTAGCGAAGTAAAAGTACAGTTTTTTCACTAGAAATGTACTTGAGTAAGAGTAAAAGTACCCATCCTTAAATTTACTCTAAAAGTACTAGTTACCCGAAAAATGTACTCAAGTAAATGTAACGAAGTAAATGTAATTCGTTACTACCCACCTCTGCGCTCCAGTGTTTACAAGTGAGGAGAAAGAGGAGCGTTCAGATGTTGTTGTATGTGGAATGATACTATTAATGTCTTTGGGTCTGTTTATTATTTAAAATGGTCCACAAATGTGCATTTCACATTTGTGATGTGTAACCATTCGACGTTATTATGTAGTACGCAATGTCGCACTGGTGTGTCACATGGATAATGCAAGACAAGAAGTTGTGTTTTAAAAGTTTTCTTGCAGAAAATGACAATCTTCTGGATAGACAAAACCCCCACGCCCCGGTTGGGATCGCCCAGAGCCCTCCAAAGCCGCCCTGAAACTGCAATTTTAAACTGCATTGAAACTAAACTGTTGAGGCCCAATAAGGTCCATTCAATTAAGAAAAATCCTGGAGTGTTTTTCTCAAAAAACATAATTCCCTCTCGACTGAACAAAAAAGACAAACATCTTGGATGACAGACAGTAAATTATCAGGATTTTTGTTTAATGAAAGTGCAATATTCCTTTAATGTTAAAAAGTTCACTTATAAATGTACAAAAATGTACCCACTTTGAGGGGGATGTATCAGCGTGTCTGTCAGATATTCACTGAAGCATCTTTCAGTGATTGCTTGGTTGTATCCAGTCCAGTTTCATTAGGATTTTTTGAAACGCGTCAAAGGTGCACTTGAGGTTCTTCAGGTAGTTCAGTTTAAGTGCATAAATGAGTCCAAAAAACAATTTCACACCCATGTCTGACACCAAGTAGGTTTTGCAGAACTTCCACTGTCTGTGCAATCCCCAACTCACAAATTTCACAATTCTGGAGAAGAACAACAACAAAAAATCAGTCCCAATAGTAGTCACAGTGAAATTTTCAAAAATGTTCAGGCAAATTGTTTTACAAACTCTGATATTTAAAATATGTAGACTAATTCAAACGCGTAAAATAATAGAACATTAGTCACAAAACCATCAAAAGACCTGAAAACAGATAATCACCTTGTTTTAATATCTAGTTATCCAGAAGATATTTATATATATGCACGTACACATACACGCACGTACACGTACACATACACACACGTACACATACACGCACGTACACATACACGCACGTACACATACACGCACGTACACGTACACGCACGTACACGTACACATGCACGTACACGTACGTAAATAGATAAATATAAAAATAGAGTAGGTTGACATACACTTACCACATATACTTTAATGTGTTTCTCCTTGCCTTTTTTGAGGTAGATACAGATGCCTTCATTCTTAAACTAGAACAAGACAAAAAACCCCACATGATTTAATGATTTTCTTTAACAATATTTTATGTAGATAATAGTTTTTATAGAGACAGATAAAGATTTTGTGAGACGAAGAGTATGTATTTTTCTGCTTCAGAAATATTGTGTCCCAGATGTGTGTACACTACCGGTGAAATGTTTGGAAAGAAGTCTCTTATGCTTATCATGCCTGCATTTATTTAAAAAATCCCACCTGTTTCCAATATTGACAATAAATCATCATATTAAAATTATTTGTAGCATAACTAACATACCCTGTCTAGCAGGTTGTCCCACCGTATAGACCAGGGATGGGCATCGAGGGCCACAGTCCTGCAGAGTTTAGCTTCAACCTTATTAGAACACACCTGAATGTCATTTCCAAACAGTCCTGAAGACTTCAATTAGATTTTTCAGCTGTGTTTGATTAGGGTTGGAGCTAAACTCTGCAGGGACACCGGCCCTCAGGACCAGGAGTTGCCCACCCCTGGTATAGACGATGATATGATGCTGTATATGTAAACAAAAAAGTTTTAATTAGACACACACAATGCACTCAACAACGTAGTATAATTGTAACATTCTTTTGTTAATAAAGTCACAGAGATTATATGATTATTTTATTTTTTACAGGATTAGCCTACAGTAGCCTATGACTTTATTTATTTCTTAGGTTTCAAACATTAAACCACAAAAAAATAACGAATAAAAGCAACAGACACTGACATGGTAACTTACATTCCAACAGACCGTCTGTTGATGTCTGACTGTGTAGTGAGGTGTATTTTACTCTGAAACATGCAACGCGTCACACATGTAATTAAACAACAGACAATTATATTTTAGATAGTCACATCAAACTTGTTAACTTTACTCACCCACAATTTGGCGATCGTAGACTATTACGTAGATGACGATCCAGTCCAATGCAAAATGGCAAAGTCCATGTGCTGTAGCGTCTGTTTTTTATTTTGGCGCCACCTCCTGACTGGAGTGTGAATAGGCATAATTTTTGCTTCTACTAAAGTCAGTTTCCTGAAATTTGTATGTAAACCAATCTCATAGAATTTATCCGGTTTGTTTCACAGCTAGCTTTATTTAATCCATATTCATACATTTTAACTGATTAAATCTAATAGTTTTTACATTGAACTGATTTATATATATTCTAATAAATCGGATTACATACATTTTGAAAAACAAGTATTTAAATAAAATCTAAATGATCCAAATACTTAAAAGTAAATATTGCCAGGAATCGTTTTTTTTTTTAGTGTACCTGGCAACCCCAACGCGATCAAATCAGATCGCTTTGGATCAGTCCATTTCTGACGAAATGATAGAGGTGTTTGGGAAAGTCCATGTATTGGGAATATAGTTTCTACATTATTCATTATTCACTCTTTCAGACCCCTCTATTACTTTGTATGCAAAGAGGGAGTGATTGTGATTATTATTATTATAAGGGTTTGTTCAGTTCAGTAGTGTTGCAGTAAGTTGTCAAAAACAGAAGTATAACAGTAAATAAAAATCGGTTCAGCATATCGGTTATCGGGCACATAAGCAGCCAAATATTTGTTATCGGTATTGGTTTTTTAAAAAATCAGTATCGGTCGATCTCTAAATGATATGTGTGCCCCACGATTAGTTAAAGACAATCGTCGCGATTAATGTGAAAAGACCAAGCAGAAAGCAGACGGTCTAAAATCAAGCAATGTGTTTGTTTGATATGGACGGAGTCAGAGTATATGGAGTGGATATTGGCATCACAAGATTTACAGTCATTTACCTTGAATAAACATAATGGCAGAGCAACAAGAAGAAAGTGCAGAAATACGTATGTTACTTTCCAAAAAGGTTCATAAACTCCATTGTTTGGATATTTCGGATTTGAGAAAAGTGATGTTGATTAGGTAAGTTAAGAGTCTTGTGCAAACTGTGACTCTGTTCCGTCCAAACGTGAAGTGTCAAGAGTTTTAAAAGCTGAAGACACAAGCCACAACCATAAAAAATCCCCGACCATCCATGACACAGGACCCACTGTAATTCAAGTCTCCTGGCTCAAATGGCTTAATGTAATTCACCTCCAGGTGGAAGGTGAGTCTATGGAATTAGGAGTCCGAAAGCTTCCAAAGTATAAAAGTATTTTAAGCCAAGTTATGATAAAAGAGTGGTCTGTTACACTGTGCCAAACGTCGCTGCCTTATCACGGGAGCACAAAGACAATGCATGAGCATCTCAAACGAAAACACTCGGGAGTTTTTGACGATGCACCCACAGAGAAGAATAGGACTACGTAAGTAACTGTTATATAGTGAGGAAAATAAGTATTTTGCAAGTTCTCCCACTTAGAAATCATGGAGGGGTCTGAATTTGTCATCGTAGGTGCATGTCCACTGTGAGAGACATCATCTAAAAAAAATCCAGAAATCACAATGTATGATTTTTAACGAATTATTTGTATGGTACAGCTGCAAATACGTATTTGAACACCTGTCTATCAGCTAGAATTCTGACCCTCAAATCCTACCTTTAAAATGTCCACCTCCACTCCATTTATTATCCTAAATTAGATGCACCTGTTTGAGGTCATTAGCTGCATAAAGACACCTGTCCACCCCATACAATTAGTAAGAATCCAACTACTAACATGGCCAAGACCAAAGAGCTGTCCAAAGACACTAGAGACAAAATTTTACACCTCCACAAGGCTGGAAAGGGCTATGGGGAAATTGCCAAGCAGCTTGGTGAAAAAAGGTCCACTGTTGGAGCAATCATTAGAAAATGGAAGAAGCTAAACATGACTATCAATTAGGGGTGGGAAATACAGCCCAAAAATTATATCATGATATTTTAAGAATTTCGGCAGAGGTGTATAATACTTGAGTATTTTAGTTACATTTTCCAAGCATCTGTGCTTTATCAGAGTGTTTGTCTTGGGAAAAAAATTTACTTTTCTTTACTAAAAAATGTTCACTACATTCTAAAGCATAGAATCATACTGTGTATTCATTATATATTGCATATTAAAATTGATTTAATGCCTAATTACATAAAAATTGTGTACTTTTACTTTCTTGAGTAAAAGTACGAAAATAAGTTTTACTCAAGTAAAAGTACAAAAAAATGACTAGATGTTTAATGTACTTAAATATTAAATATAAACCAAAAACTTGAAATTATGAAATGTAGTGGAGTAAAAATTATGATTATATGTTTTGGAATGTATGTCCAAAGAAAAACACTAATAAAATATGAATAATTGAAAATTTACTTTTATGTAGAAAGTAAAAATACTTAAGTACTATACAACTCTAGACGGTATAAAAAATTATGGAAAAGGAAGTGCATTTTTCATCCAATGAGCTATCATTGATGACAAACGACCTTATTCGAAGTGTAAATCCATTGTCATAAGGTGGCAGAAGCAGCATTAAAGTGCAATAGTAGTGACATGATCACACAGCATGAGTCAAATGTAAACAAAGTACAAACTAGAGATAAAATGGTATGAATATTTTAAATCACTTTGACACTACCACAGATTGTCAGTAATTTTCACAGATCCCAGTAACTTAAGTCATTAGCTAACTAATCAAAAAAATTATTTTGCATGTACGTGCACTTTTGTTCGCATGAATGTCAAATAAATAAAATTAACATTAATCATGGCACTTTGGGGGTCATGAGATAAATGTTTATCCAGTGCAGATAAAATGCAAGTGAATAAATCAGATTTTGATATAAACACAGAAGAAATCTACAAGTCATCTATCTGTGTCTATGGTCTGTATGTTGTGAGAAATTGGGTGTACTTTAGGACCCACTAGCGGACGATGTGCTCGCGCCTTGCGGCACTCGCTGAAGAAACAAACAGGGCAAAACAGTGCTTTAAACTCATCAGATCACATTTTAATGGAAAATGAATTGAAAAGATGGATCTGTCTATTTAAATATTAAGTAAACATGCGTCAGTACAACTAGAATGTGAATTAATTTAATGTGGATTTAAATTCAGTCAGTAAAGTAAGTTACTGCAATCACAGTGGTACGATTTGGCAGTATTTTCCCTATATAACACCTTAACACTTCGGTTTAACAGTATCTAAAGTAATTTACACAGCGATGCTCCGTTGAGTCATTAGTTCACTTTTTGGCCGCACATCAACCGCTGCTAGTTCAAGTCAATTCAATTTTATTTATATAGCGCTTTTCACAATAGTTAATTGTTTCAAAGCAGCTTTACATTAATAGAAGCAGTGAAAAGCACAGAAAAACGACAGATAGCCTGAAGCCCCACTGTTGTCGTTAATGCAGGTTCAGTGGCAAACGGGTCTATATGGCATACTATTCACAAGACCGCAAGAAAACGCCAAAATCGAAACCCGACCATACGTGCCAACCTGTTTGACTAAGGCCAGAGGCCCCACTGTCGTTGTTAAAGCAGGTTCAGTGGCAAACGGTGGCAAACTATTTAATGCAATTCATTTGAAGTTTTCATGCTGATAAGGTTTTTATTTATTTATTTATTTATTTATTTATTTATTTATTAGGTTGGTCTGTGTTATGACCGTGAGTGCTTTGTTCCGTAAAAATAACTATTGCGAGTTAGTTTTACTAGACAAATTATGTGAATGCTTTGTTGAAAAAAAAAGTTTTAAGTCTAGATTTAAAGTTATCGACTGTGTCTGATTCTCAGACATCGGTTGGTAAATCATTCCAGAGCTAAGTAGGAAAAGGATCTTTAGACCCTTTTGATATTCTAGGGATAATCAAGTGACCAGAATTTTGCGACCATAGTGTGCGTGATGGATTGTATTCTGATAGTAATTCTCTAGGGCTGGGTAAAAATATTGATTCATCAATGCGTTGCAATTATTTGTTTCTCAATTCAATATCGATTCATCAAATCCTATGAATCGATTCAGCCCCCCGGCAAATGGCGCCGCTGTGGGCAACACTCTAGTGAGAGCGTTCAGCGTTGTACAAGACGCGCTTTATCAAAACAGAAAGATCAAAGATGGCAAACAGCAGCACTTCTTTCAAGCCTTCACCATCAACGTGATCAAACATTAGTAATACTACACACATTATTTAAAAATATACTCAGGTACTTAATTGCTTGTGTATTTACTTATTATTGAATCGATATCGAAGCAAGTAAATCAATATTGAATTGAATCGAATCGAATCGAAGCATCAAGAATCGAAATTGAATCGAATTTTGACATTCCTAACAATACCCAGCCCTATAATTCTCTAAGATATGAGGGTGCTAGGCCATTTAAGGCTTTGTAGGTGATTAGTAATATTTTAAATTGTATGCGATATTTAACTGGTAGCAAGTGTAAAGATGCCAGAATTGGGCTTATGTGGTCATACTTCTTAGATCGAGTAAGTACCCTTGCAGAAGCGTTTTGAACTAGCTGAAGCTTGTTTACCTGATTTGCATGGCATCCCCCGAGTAACGAATTACAATAGTCTATTCTTGAGGTCATAAAAGCATGGATAAGCTTCTCTGCGTCAGATGTAGACAGTATTTGGCGTATCTTTGAGATATTTCTAAGATGGAAGAATGCTGTGCGGCAGACGTTGGTGATATGACTATCGAAGGATAAGTTGCTGTCGAACATCACACCTAAGTTCCTAACCGTGGAAGATGGCACCACAGTGCAGCCATCTATGTGCAACTTGTAATCTGACATATTATGTTTGTAGCGATTCGGTTCAATAATAAGTATCTCAGTCTTATTGGAGTTTAGCTTAAGAAAGTTATGTGCCATCCAGTCACTAACATTGCTAATGCAGTCTGTTAGCTTAGAAAACGTGTGTGTTTCGCTTGGGTGTGAGGAGATGTAAAGCTGGGTATCATCCGCATAGCAGTGAAAACGTTATGTTTTCTGATAATGTCTCCTAGGGGTAACATATATAACGAGAACAGGATAGGACCTAAAACTGATTCCTGCGGTACATCGTATTTAACCAGGGAGTGATATGACTCTTCCTCATTTACATAAACAAAGTGATAGCGATTGGTTAGATACGTTTGAGATTTCGCCAAGATCGGATGTTAAGAGGAGGTCATTTGTAACTCTAAGCAACGCTGTCTCTGTGCTATGGTGGGGCCTGAATCCTGATTGGAACTTTTCATATGTACTATTATTTGTCAAGAATGTGCGTAACTGGCTTGCCACTATCTTTTCTAATATTTTCGAAAGAAAAGGGAGATTTGAGATTGGTCTAAAGTTATTAAGCTCTCCCTGATCAAGCTGTGTTTTTTTAATCAGCGGTTTAATAACTGCTAGTTTGAAAGCTGTTGGAACGTATCCTATTTCTAGCGATGAGTTAAAGATATTTAGAACCGACGTTGACACTACAGGGAATACCTCTTTAAGTAGTTTTGTGGGAACGGGGTCTAATATACCGGACGATGATTTGGATGATGTAACTAGTCTAGAGAGCTCATCTATTGTAGTAGGTTTAAATGAATCAAGATGTTCGTATGGTAGTCTAGTGTTAAGTGAACTAATGGGTAGAGTGGTGGCTGCCTGGGTAGCTACGATGTTTTCCCTAATAGCCGTAATTTTGTTAGAAAAGAAGTTCATGAAGTCGTTACTATTGTGTTGAAGTTTACTATTGGTTTCTGTTTGTTCTTTGTTTCTAGTCAGTTTGGCAACTGTGCTAAAGAGGAAACGAGGGTTATTATGATTCTCATTTATAAGCTTGCTAAGATAGGTAGATCTGGCGGTATTAATAGCCTGTCTGTAGTGTTGAACACTCTCTTTCCATGCTGCACGCCATACCTCTAACTTTGTGCTTCTATAATTTCTTTCCATTTTCCTAGTTGCCTTTTTGAGGGCTGCGGTGTGATGTGTCATACCATGGAGCTGGCGGTTTTTCTTTGATTCTCTTTTTTCGAATGGGAGCAACGGCATCCAATGTGTTAGAACAGACATTGTTTAGGTTTTCTATTACAATATCTAGATCGTCACAGTTATCTGCTACATGTTTAATTTGGGACCGGTCTGGAAGAGTGCTAATAAAGCTATCTTTAGTGGTGGAAATTATTGTTCTGGCTAATCTGTAGCATGTTGTGGATTGAGTGATCCTATCTAGAAGTACAGTGTATGACACAAGGTAATGGTCAGAAACTGCATCACTCTGAGGTGATATTTTGATGTCATTAATATTGAGTCCGAGTGACAGAATTAAGTCTAATATGTGCTTACGCGTATGCGTTGGCCCTGTCACGTTTTGTCTAATATTGAGAGAATTTAGAACATCCATAAACGCACGTCCTAATGCATCTTTTGGGTTATCCACATGAATATTAAAATCACCAACGATAAGAGCTTTATCTACAGTGACTACAAGCTTAGACAGGAAATCTGCTATTTCTTTAAGGAAATCTGCATGGTGGCCCGGAGGTCTATAGATTGTAGCTAAGGCAAAAGAGAGCTGTTTGTGGTTACGATCAGTTATTTCCATATTTGACAACATTAGTTCAAATTATTAAAATTTTAGTTCAGATTTTTGGTTTACTTTAAAAATTTTGTTGTATATTGTAGCTACACCACCCCCTCTCCCCTTTAATCGATGTTCGTGTTTATAATAATAGTCTTGTGGGGTGGATTCGTTTAAACTAATGTAGTCATCTGCTTTAAGCCAGGTTTCTGTTAAACAGAGTGCATCTAAGTTTTGGTCTGTAATTATTTCATTGACAATAAGTTCTTTATTGGTAAGCGATCTAATGCTAAGAAGGCCGAATTTTAACATTCGTGGTTCATCTGTTAATGTATTGTTTTCTAATTTTATATTAATCAGATTTGTACCAGATGTGGCAAGCGGTGCTCTGTATTTATTTGTTCGGGGAACAGATACAGTTGAAATGTGTTGATATTCTGGTAAGATTGACTCGAAGTGCTGGGATATAAGTGATCTTGACATATCACGGCAGCTAACAGACGGACGGTTAAGCCGATCCGTCTGTTTCCTGACCTGTACCCTGGATAGTCAGACTGTATTATAAGACTATTGGTCAGATTTATAGAGAGAATCGCCCTTCCTTCCTGAGACGGATGGAGGCCATCTCTCTTAAGCAGGTCAGGTCTCCCCCGGAAATGCTTCCAATTGTCTATAAACCCTACGTTATGCTGAGGGCACTATTTTGACATCCAGTCGTGAAGAGACAATAATCTACTGTAAGTTTCATCCCCCCGGTAGGCGGGGAGGGGACCAGAGCATATTACATTGTCTGACATTGTTTTAGCAATTTCACATATCTCTTTAATATTATCTTTGGTGATCTCCGACTGGCGGAGTCTTGTGTCATTCGTGCCGGCGTGAATAACAATTTTAGAAATCTTGCGCTTAGCATTAGCCAGTATACCGGGTATACAATCGACTATGGTGGCTGGTGCCTCAATGTTCACGTTCCTAAGTATCGAATCTCCAATAACCAAGGCACTTTTAACAGACGTCTCAGTCAGTGTATTGCTTAGAATATCGAACCTGTTAGAAATTACCAGGGGGGTCTTGGGTGGGCACCGGATACGACTTTGCCGCCTGACAGTCACCCAGTTAGTCGGCCGCCTTGACTCAGATGCCGGAACCAAGCTATGTGTATTACGTTTAACACTAGGCGCACCCGAAACAGTGTTTGTAGCATTAGCGGTATTAGCGTTTGTAGCATTAGCGGTATTAGCGTTTGTAGCATTAGCGGTATTGGCGTTTGTAGCATTAGCGGTATTACTGTCATCAACTAGCGTTTGGATGCGCGCTTCTAGTTATGCCATCTTCTCCGTCAGCCTTACTACTTCAATACACTTAGCACAAGTAAACCCCTCTATGCTGATGGAAGAAGCTAAACTGTACATGTGGCAAGTAATGCAGGTTACAATAACAAGCGGAGTCTTACCGCTTTCATGTTGGGTGATGGCGTCTTCGGTCACCTGGACACGGTCCGTGAAGCTACATCGCGAGGGAAGCTCACTTGCAGCACGCCCCAATCATCTGCGGACGTCTGTAGCCAGGGTGATGTGAGGCACGCTGAATCTGTGAAGGCTGGGCAGCAGCTCCTCCACGGCTTCCCGATCGCTTTCATTCTGGGCGATGGCATCTCCGTTCCCTCGAGCGCGGTCCGTGAAGCTGCACCGCGTAGGGTCTTCGCTTTTTGCACGCCACGGTCGCTTGTGGACGTCTGGAGCCTGGGTGAACTGGGCGCTGTACGTCGCGTAGGATCTGCGATAACCGGGTATCAACTGCTCCACAGCTTCCCGCTCAGGTGAGGACAGGTCTCAATAGCATACATTGGATGAGTCCGCCATTAGATCGGCAAATGGTAACTAAAGCCCGTTTGTTGATGCTAGCGGGCTATATGCTAACACTGGGTGTTTATTAGTGATGAATCGTTTCACGTGGTAGTACTGCTCAATAGTCGTCACGGTAAAGTATTCTTGAGATAAACTAATATGTTATATTATATAAATAGGAACAAGGTATTCAGAAAATAGGATTTGGATGATGAACTCGACGGAGCTCTGATGCACGATGCTCAAGGTGTGTCGACTCCAACCGGAAGTTTCACTCCTAATGTCACAAAGGTTGTCATTACTCAGAGGGGGAGAGAGAGTGGCTGAATCCGAAATCGCATACTTACTGTGTAGGTACTGAATTTCACTGGGTACCTACTTAACGTGGCAAGAATATAAGGCAAGAATGGGACCAAATTCCAACACCAAAACTCCAGCCACTCATAGCCTCAATGCCCAGACGTCTTCAAACTGTTTTGAAAATAAAAGGAGATGCTACACCATGGTAAACATGCCCTGTCCCAACTATTTTGAGACCTGTAGCAGAAATCAAATTTGAAATTAGCTCATTTTGTGCAACAATTGTAAAATTTCTCAGTTTAAACATTTGCTATGTTTTCTATGTTCTGTTGTGAATAAAATATTGGCTCATGTGATTTTGAAAGTCTTTTAGTTATCATTTTATTAAAGTTTAAAAAACGTCCCAACTTTTCTGGAATTCGGGTTGTATGTTGTTATGCAATTTTAAAATACAACATTTGAACGTGTCTGGATTGACATCTAACAATGGACTAATGTTGTTGAATGCAGTTATAAAATACATGTTTGTAGAAAAGCCTATTGTACAATGCACTGATTTTGTTTTTATGCAGTTTCAAAATAAAACATTAGTATGTTTAAATGTAGGAAAATGTAGTCATCATCACTGTTATATTTCCGGCCCCTCATTTGAGATGCTTTTCATGAACTGGGCCCCACGACAAACTAATTGAATAGCCCTGCAGTACAGTATGGAAAACACTAATTATTATGTTTTACGTAGTACTGACAAGATCAAAGTCCGTTAAAAAAGATTTTGCCCATAATTGAGCAGTCCTATATCAACCACAATATTTTTTAATATAAGCTGTATGATACAACACGGAACAGACACATACTGTACAGAGATGTGTCCCCCGCTTTTCTTGTGCAGCTTTCTTTTCAGCTTTTAAAGTCTTATCAGTCTCTTCTCCTGCATTTTTCATAATTAATATTTATAATATGCAGAACCTTTAAATGAGATCTCTAAGGCAAAGCTGTCAGGTGCAACATAAAATAACATCTAAAATAGCATATAAACAGCAGTCTTTTCTTTAAAAATGAAAAATTTAATTAAATTTAGGATATATAAATTAGAGTAAAAAAATGAATAAATAAATATGCAGCAATTTCAAACATCAAATGAAATCTGAGGGTAGAACGCAACGTGAAAAATGCTATCATGTCCGTCACATCACATTTCCTAAATCAGCATAGTTTGTCAGTACAGTCGGTAACAGATTGAAAAGTTTATATATTTCTGCAGTCCTGTAGACTGAAGTACCGTGATGACTTGAATCTGTTAAATGATTTAACTCTATGTTGTTACCTAGCTGGTAAGACACATGCTATATTAAATAAACAAAGTCCCCGCCTGTTACTCGCACAATGTGCTTATCATACTTGTTTTCTACATAAGTAGGCTATGATTTCTGCAGAGCAGAAAATTCTGATGGAATTGCGTAATCTAGTCATAAGAGCGGAATTTACTGTATAATCTGGAATTTCCTGAAGATAAATGGACAGCTATTGTTGCAGCTTGAGTTAAATATCACCCATCTTTGTTTTTACCGTCACAAGTGGAAATCTGTATGAGGAACTGCAAAACAGATTTTTTTACCTGATGGGAGGGGTTTTAGTGGACAAATCACAGCGCTTGCAGTTCGTGTAGAATGTACTCGCTCTCACATTTTTGTAGCCTATGGCATAGCTACTAGGGATGCACCGAAATTAGAATTCTTGGCCGAAACTGAAAACCGAAAAAGAGGAAACCAAGGCCGAAAAACCGAAACACCGAAATAAATGATTATGCCAATTATTAGTACAAATGCATTTATGGCTATCACTGTGTACCAGTGTTGTAATGTAACAAAGTAAAAATAATACTTCGTTACTGTACTTAAGTAGAAATTTCATGTATCTGTACTTTACTTCGCTATTTAAATTTATGTCAACTTTCACTTTTACTCCACTACATTTTCTAGATAAAATGTATACTTTTACTCAGATATATTTCCACTAAGCATATTTGTTACTCTTTACTACAAAATAAAATCAAGAAATGTGTGTGACCTCAAAAAAGGAGGTTTTGGCGAATCAGTGCTTCTAGATTGATTTACGCATGCTCCGCACACTCAATAAGGGAGGTTTTTTGCGAATCAGTGCTTCTAGATTGATTTACGCACGCTCCGCACACTCTATTTCACGCACACTCTATTTTAGCGTAGTGTTGCCAAAGGATGAGGAACTGCAATGAAAGCACCTACTGGAGGACCTCCCGTTATCGTAATCGACCACCCCGACGATGAACAGGGTGAGAAAGCTAACGTTCTACATCCGTGGCCGTATTTGTAAGAAATGTTTTTGTACATTGGAAATAAAGATTCCCGATTACTGAATAAAGTGCCTCTTATGCCTACCGAAAATCACTTACATTTTGTCATTTAAAAACTCCCCGTCCAACCTGAAGAATCACATCAAGGTACTTTAAAATAATAGTTATTAAGTAAAGCCACAATGTCAATGTGATTAAACATTAGTTATCATAAGCCGGATTGGATAATTATCTGTCTAATGTGATGGCCAGGCGCACGTGTAATAAACGTTAACGTTGCACCGCTGATTTTCCCATGGATTTATTTAATTCACAGAAAACTCTCAACTGAAACACGCTTAACTGTTTATGGTAACATTATAGCATAACTGCCGGCCGAATATTCCCTCCGGTAGGCTAATGTTAGATTGAGAAATATTGTTTTTTTTAAAACTGCTATTAATCAGTGGCAGGTTAGAAAGAAAGTGTTAAGGACTGTTTTCATATTTCAAAAGCATCATACGTTTTGTCAAACTTGAGATTTCCTTTTATGTTAATTAACTCAAAACTCAGTGGTTATAGGATAATGTTGTGCTAATGTTGTACATTGTGAATGTACGCTTGCATTGTTGATCAAAGTCACAGTGCTTTCATTGCCACACAACGAGTTGGCATTCTTTTTCTTAGTAGAGCAGCTAACTTAAAGGGATACTCCACTTTTTTCAAAAATATGCTGATGTTTTGAAATAAATAAGTTATTATTTATTTTTCATTTTTACCTGTAGTTCATACAAAAGTGAAATTTCTGCTTTTTTATTTGATGTCAGCTCTAAAAATATGCTGTTTGCTCTTTGAACTTAATAGAATTGTGCCTGAAAAGTCCTGGAAAAGACAGATTTTTATTTGATGATTGAGATTAAGAAGATAATGGGAACCCTGAATATGCTTTACTATAAGAAAGCCACAATAAAGTTCACAATCAAATTTCTAACCGCTTGCTTTAAAAAAAAACTTCTACTACTTTTACTTCAAATTCTTAAGTACATTAAATATCAGAAAATTACTTTTGATACTTAAGTACAGTATATATCAGATACTTTAAGACTTTTACTTGAGTAATATTTTAAAAGACAACTTTCACTTCTACCAAAGTCTTTTTCTAGTACAATACTTGTACTTTTACTCAAGTATTGCTTTCTAGTACTTTATACAACACTGCTGTGTACTAACTTTACTAGGGGTGTGTGACGGATCACAAAACTCACGGTTCGGATCACATTACAGTTTTTGAGGCACGGATTGGATTATTTTTAAGATCAGCGAAAAGGGGGTGGGGAAAATCTAATAACAAATAAAGAAATTGAAAAAAATAACGAAATATAGAAATTTAAAAAAAATCATCAAATAAAGAAATTTATAAAAAAAAACAAAGTTGCACATTAATAAGGGCTAACATTAGCATTAGGTACAGAAATCGAATGAAATGAGTTATAACACTGTCTTTATTGTATAAATTAAATATATTATTATTTTTAGAGCTACAGAAGTGATTTTCTCTTTGTCTTGGGTTGTTTGATTAACATTAATGAGACAGACTTAAGTAGGTAAATTGAGGTTACTGTCTCTTTAAATAAGCAGAGACTGGTTTCTGACTGTAATCTGGTTTCTGAGTGCTCTGGCGATAAGGAAAAGTTTTCACTAGAAATGTCATTAAAAGTTTTTGTTGAAAGTTAAAATAAAACCTTTTTTATCAATTTAGAAAAATAAAATTTTCCTGCTTGATCTAAATGAATTACCTTCTCCACAGACAGAATTATGGGATATTGAAGGCAGTGAAGAATACATCTATTCTGCCCTCAAGATTCTAAGAGACGGGCAACATTGCATTCGGACATGCCTTGATACCTTCCTACTTGGAATATGTCCGCTAGGGATGCTCCGATCGATCGGCCAGAGATCGGTATCGGCCGATAACGGCATTAAATGACTCGATCGGTCCTCGTTAAATTTGCCGATCGCGTGAACCGATCTTTCTGTTTACTTTTGTCATCATATGGCTCCTCAATGCGGCTGCAGTTAGAGACCAGTTTTACGCAGTGAGAGCATTTTTATAACCCGTGTCTCATGAGCGACGTGCAGATTTGCATTTCTCTCTTTGCCTTTACAGAGATATGTGTATTTTCTATGAGGACGCGGTCCGGTCCTAACAGCGCGACGCCGCGATCCGTCTTCACATCCCCATCAAACAGCGTATACAACACATATCTATCGCGGACAATTGCATCCTCATGTCAAAAGTGTATTATTTGCATGCGTTTTAAAGTTTTGAGCGTTTAAACTTTAATTTTCCTCACAGCTGCTCTCGTCTGCATACACCCGCCGCGCGCACACACAGCAGCCTGTCATCAGTGCACGTGAACAGAGCGATCTCTGTCAAGTCTTAAAGCTACAGTAACCTAATTCATCTCTCAATAAAATCACTCTCTGCTCTTCACTAAAGAACTGTTGTACTTCATACGAATGAGTGTATATTTAATTCATACAGTAAAGACTGTTAACTGTTTTATTAGGGGCCAAGCCCGCAGGGCGGCAGGCCACTATTGCGTTTGATGGTTTTCTTATTATTATTATTATTATTATTATTATTATATTTCTTCTTCCCCAATGGGAGTCTATGGCAGCCCTATGAACCGTACATAGGAAAATGAAACAAATTTGGCACACTTGTAGTGGTGGTCCTAAATAGTCATGTGACCCACTATGGGGTCTCTAGCATTAACTCTATAGCGCCACCAACACTTCAAAAATTCAATATTCAAATGGTTATAACTGTAGAATCATTTGATCAACAAAAACTCTACCTAGTACATCTGATTCCTCTCCTCACGCTCATTACAATGACCACCTTACATTAAGACTCCACCCATTACAGTAGCAGCCATTTTGAAAAGTACAGTATTTCGTTTTTTCGCTACTACTTTTGCAGCGTTCATTGCATTGTTACGCAATTTGGCACAGATAATCTTTGAACCGAGCCGCAGAGAAATGACCAAACAGAATTTTGATTTTTATCTTTGTTCAAAAGTAATAAATGCGTACATTTATCGATGTGGACCCAAAATTCGTTCTGAGTCATTATCTCGGCCATTCTTTGATCAATTGAAATGAAACTTGGTACCCTTCATAAGGACCATGAACTGGGGTACCATGCCAAATTTGAGGACAGCGCCACCTATGGGTCATGAGATATGAAAAATGGCTATTTTTGCCCATAACTATTGAAATGTTTGATAGAAAATTATGATCTTGGTGTCTATGGATTCCTTGGCTCATGACCAATCTGTAGATATATATTATGCCGGAAATGACCAAACCGCCTGTCCACTATTTTGAATTTTGTTTTAAATTGGGATAACTACTATTCTATATAATGTATCAGCACAAAAATCGGTAGGAAGCATCGGTATGATGTCCTGAAGGTACCTGGGAAATCTGAAGACAGCGCCACCTAGGGTTCATATACTATATAAAACAGCCCATAACTTCTGAAAACTTTGTCTGATATTCATTTTCTTTGTGAATTTTTATTCACTGGTTTATGTCAATTGCAACGATATCTCATTTGTCAGTTTTCAACATTCTGTTCATATCTTACTTCATAGCATATGTGAAGTAGTTTTTTCGCTACTACTTTTGCAAATTAAGTCTATTTTATGCCAGGCTGTGCTCACATAACCTTTGGAGCAATCCGCACAGAAATGACCAAACACATTTTTGATATTCTCTGCCATTCCCGAGAAATACCTGTCCAAAGTTGACTGTCCCTGTGACATTGTCTCTTTGTCATATTAAATTATTATGACTATAATATTATAACATGTTGTGCATTCCTATACAACATGTTTTTCTTGACTTAAACTTTAACTCTTCTCACTTAAACTATCTGATTCTCATATAAATTGTAATTTTGTTATTTCTGCTCTGCAATGTCATGTCTGCACCTTCCTTCCTCCATTTGAATGGTTGCAGCTCTGAAAAAAGCTTGGCTAGCTACACTGCCAGTGTAGCTCAGTCTACTAAATCGCATGCATCAAAACTCAGAGGTTAAGGGTTCGAATCCCGTCTGATGCATTTGTTATGTTTTTCTATTAATATTTGTTTTGAGTTTATTCTCACCTATTATTCTCAACCAGTCTGTTTTCCATGTTCTGCACGGCTTGCAATTTGGTGGCCAAGCATCATCACCAGTTCAAAAATGCAGTAGCGGCCATTTTAAAAAGTACAGTATTCAGTTTTTTTGCTACTACTTTTGCAGTGTTTGTTGAATTGTTACACAATTTGGCTCAGATTATCTTTGGACTGAGCCACATAGAAATGACCAAACAGAATTTTGATATTTATCTTTGTTCAAAAGTAATAAATGCGTACATTTATCGATGTCGACCCAAAATTCGTTCTGAGTCATTATCTCGGTCATTCTTTGATCAATTGAAATGAAACTTGGTACCCTTCATAAGGACCATGAACAGGGGTACCATGCCAAATTTGAGGACAGCGCCACCTATGGGTCATGAGATATGAAAAATGGCTATTTTTGCCCATAACTATTGAAATGTTTGATAGAAAATTATGATCTTGGTGTCTATGGATTCCTTGGCTCATGACCAATCTGTAGATATATATTATGCCGGAAATGACCAAACCGCCTGTCCACTATTTTGAATTTTGTTTTAAATTGGGATAACTACTATTCTATATAATGTATCGGCACAAAAATCGGTAGGAAGCATTGGTATGATGTCCTGAAGGTACCTGGGAAATCTGAAGACAGCACCACCTAGGGTTCATAAACTATATAAAACAGCCCATAACTTCTGAAAACTTTGTCTGATATTCATTTTCTTTTTTCATTTTCTATTAATATTTGTTTTGAGTTTATTCTCACCTATTATTCTCAACCAAGTCTGTTTTCCATGTTCTGCACGGCTTGCAATTTGGTGGCCAAGCATCATCACCAGTTCAAAAATGCAGTAGCGGCCATTTTGAAAAGTACAGTATTCAGTTTTTTTGCTACTACTTTTGCAGTGTTTGTTGAATTGTTACACAATTTGGCTCAGATAATCTTTGGACCGAGCCACATAGAAATGACCAAACAGAATTTTGAATTTTATCTTTGTTCAAAAGTAATACATTTGTCAACAGGAATAACTTTTAAACCATTTAATCAACTAAACTTCTACAGAGTATATTTGATGGGGTAGTCTATGCCTTCCCAGTAGCTCAACCAAATGCGTGATGGCCATGAAATCCAGAGGTTGCGGGTTCAAATCCAGCGTAGGGCAGCAATTAAAATGGTTGACAAATTTGTGTCATGTAAAGTCAAATGTTCGAACAGGTTTGACTACCTACATGGGATTTAAAAAAATTATTCTGTTCTTGAGAAAGATCTCTCCAAACTTGAACATACACATTGTCACTACAGCAATCTAGCTTAAGCAGTTGTCTGTATGTAGGTCTCCCCTGTAGCTCAACCAGATGAGTGACAGGCATGAAACCTGGAGATCATGGGTTCAAATCCTGGCTAGGGCAGCAATTGATGTCTCTTACTTAAGAGTCAAAAGCTTCAATTCATTATTTGTATTTTACTTTATTATTTTTACAGGTATTATTTCGTTTGTGCTCTTTTGGTTTAAGTCTCATGTGTAACATGTATGATGCTTTGGTGGTTCAATTGTTTTCTAGGTCAGCATTGGACTAATCGGTCCTTCTTTCAGCTTGCAAATAAATATTATACTTCAAAATTTTTATTTTTTCATTATGTTCATTCTCATCTTTGAGTCCTGTGTGCTGATAGTTCCCATACATATCTGCTACATTGCATTCTTCAATTGCATGTCCTTTCAGCTTCGTTGCGTGTTGCAGGACCATTGTTGCTTGGCCCCGTATCGCTGTCTACAGCTATATTTTTCATTAGTTTTTACAGACATAAGCCTTTTTAAAGGCATATTAAATTTCTCTTTGCAGAAGAAATATTTGTTGTGCTAATTTATTTGATTCTCCATTAAAACAATAATATACCTAATTACTGCAAGTAATATAACAAAGGCAACATCTGTGGTATTACTTTATCTAGAAAAAATGTTAAAAGTTACAGTCATCAAAGAGCTTGCATATCAGCTTGAAAAATCGGTATCGGCATTGGTATTGGCCGATCACGAAGACAACAAATCGGTGATCGGTATCGGCCTGCAAAAATCTTGATCGGAGCATCCCTAATGTCCGCCACATGATAATTAATATTAAAGCTCCCGTTCTGTCTGTGATTTTGTAGCTTTGATTGTGTTTATAGTGGGCAATATAACATGTGTTCATGTTTCATGTGTAAAAAAACACGGTATTTTTCACACAATTTACTTATCTGTATAGCGCTGTTTTCACTGTCCTCAAAACAGGCTGATGTCTTCCTTGTTTTGTGAAGTACCTCCTTCAGAAATAAGTAACAACTTCTGATTGTGTAGTTTGTTTAGTGTGTTGTGATTCAATAGCAGCTTAGCTTAGCAGAGCCGTTTGAGCCAAAGCTGGTGACGGACGTATTCATGTGGGCGGAGTTTAGTCAACTAACTGTTTTACTGACTTCATTAAAGCAGGAAATAGAGGGCTGTAGTTCGAAAGCGGCCGTTCGTTGTAGGCTTTTAAAGAGAAATTTTATTGAAGAAAATATATCGCCTGGCAGTGAACTTTGAGCTTTATCATTTTACAGGTATTATTTATGCTATTATAGCAACATTGCACACTAACTAGGGTGTAAAAAATGGTATCAGGAAGAACGTGACCTTTAAAGGATCTTATTTTAGAGATTTTGTTTAAGCTGCTAGAACAGAACTTTTGTAAACCAAGTTGACTGGTGAGTTACATTTTAATTTGTGAGAAGAATATAAGAGGAAAATATGTTGCTGTGTGCATAATCTCACTTTCTAAACGTGTATCTTTTGTTTTTCAGAGCAAAGAAGGTATTGACCTTTTGGAACAAACTCAAGTAATGGCTGAGAAAATTAAAGTCAAATGGACCTGTCCAGATATGAGTAACAATTTATACATTTCAATAATCATAGTTCATGTAATTAAATGTTGCTGAACACACCTCGTTTTCAGACCAGCGCGCCCATGGGCGTACAAATGGGCGCAAATGCATTTGTTATTTAAACAACGTGACACTTGATGTGAAAATGATAACTGCGCTGTGCTGAAACTAGCAATAAACACTTGTTGTGCGCTTTGCACTGCATTGCGCCGGGTTTATGATAGGGCCCTAAGAGATTACAGTTTTTTTTCGATTTGCTAAACGACAGTGGGCACAACTGGAGTCACATGTGCAAAACTCTAACTACAGTCTGCACAGCAGCAGTTCATGTGGACCAAACTCTAGTTCATTTTTCATTGCTTGAACACAGTTTTCAAAACTCTACACACTTATCCCATGACTTTAAAGCAACACTAAAGACTTATGGCTCTTTGCTCCCCCTACAGGTTAGAAGCGTAATTGTTCATTACCACTGTCGTAAATACTGCAGCATAGCTGGCTCTGATTGGATTGTAGGTCTGCCGTAAAGCAAGTTTTTGTAGTTTTCACTCGAACTACAGGACCACTACCCGACGGTTGGAAACTTCTTTAGTGCGGTTTTGGCCGATAGAGGGCTGCAAAGCGAATGTGAAAGTGCCATTCATCCTGTTTTGAGTGGATGAACCACTGAAACTTTTTTGGAAACGTTATTTTAAGGTAAAAAAAAACTCTTTGGTGTTGCTTTAACCACAACCTGCACAACACTGTGGATTTACAGCACTTTGTTCAAATGCTAACACACTGCTGTCAAAACAGTGAACCACATATTCAAAACAGAATTGATTTCAGCCTTGTGCCTTTCAAACACTGCTGATTGCAATTTCATATAAATAAAATTCCAATTTCATATATATATATATATATAGATATATAGATATATAGATATATAGATATATAGATATATAGATATAGATATATATATATATATATATATATATATATATATATATATATATATATATATATATATATATATATATAGATATAGATATATATATATATATATATATATATATAGATAGATAGATAGATAGATAGATAGATAGATAGATAGATAGATAGATAGATAGATAGATAGATAGATAGATAGATAGATAGATAGATAGATAGATAGATAGATAGATAGATAGATATATATATATATATATATATATATATATATATATATATATATATATATATATATATATATATATATATAGAGAGAGATATATAGAGATATATATATATATATATATATATATATAAAATATTACTTTTTATATAAATATGTTTGGTAGAGAGTGATGCTAGAGAGAGGCAGGATTAGTCCCTTATTTATTTGTTTGAATAATATGTACTTTTAGTTTCTACCTTTTTTCTCATTACTGTAATTCCATAAATGACTACAGACTATTGAAGCAAACTGCTAATTTTTATTTACCTTAAAGAATTGTTCTGTTCTAAAAATTTCAATAAATCATGTGATAAATCAATCAATAAATAATTAATTCTTTGAAGAAAACATTACTTTGTATGAAGTCACTGAAATTGTTGAAACTGTAAAGATAAAAAGTTAGTATTTTGTGTATTGGTGTTTGATGTTAGTGTTTTTCCTCTCAGTGTGTTGTGAGTGACAGTGTGTGTTATCTCAGTGAGGGTTGTGTTTAGTGTTTGGCTGCACTGAGCTGTTTTGAGTCATGTGTTTAGAGTTGTGTTGCTTGAAGTGAGTTTTGCAGGTGATATGTACAGTTTAGCTCAGGTGACACTTGGTATTGCAGACTGTAGTTAGAGTTTTGCACATGTAGTTCCAGTTGTGCCCACTGTCGTTTAGCAATCGAAAAAAACTGTAACATCTACAGTGGTGTAAAAAAGTGTTGTCCCCTTCCTAATTTTTTTTTTTTTTTTGCATGTTTGTCACACTTTAATGTTTCAGATCATGAAACAAATTTTAATATTAATCAAAGATAACAAAAGTAAACACAACATGTTGTTTTTAAATGAAGGTTTGTATTATGAAGAGAAAACAAAATGCAAACCCACATGGCCCTGTGTGAAAACATGCTTGCTCCCTAAACCTAATAAATGGTTGGGCCACCCTTCGCAGCAACAACTACAATAAAGCGTTTGTGATACCTTGCAATGAGTCTATATAGCTCTGTGGAGTAATTTTGGCCCATTTATATTTGCAGAATTGTTGTAGTTCGGCCACATTGGGTGGTTTTTGAACATAAAATGCCTTGGTGTGTTGTGGATTATTGTCGTGCTGCAGAACCCAAGTTCGCCTCAGCTTGAGGTAGGGATGTTAACAATCGATATTCGATTAATTGACGATAAGAATTAAATCGATAAAACTTAACGATTGCTCGAAAAAGCAAGCACGTGTGCACAGTGCCTGCGCAAAGCACATACACCAGGTAAAAAACAAGCTGTAGAAGTGAACCTAGCCATGATCACATTGATGCTCGATGCCAAACACACACCTGGGCTTTTTAACATCATGCGAGACGAGGCTGACTGCTTACGCAACGACATCCGCAGTGGATCTGAGAGGGTCCGATACAGAAAATGCAAATACGGTTAGGATACTGAAAGCAAAAACCCTCTTTAGGCAAGCCTACAAGATTAGCATAGCAACGCTGCTATACACAGGGAAGGAGGCCAGAAGCTGTTTTTAATAAACATTAAAATGTAATCTTATATTCTGGCAAGAAACTAAAATGTAAACTGTAAATGACTGTCGTTACACTCTGAACACCCGCACAATATATCATTGATCATAATTATTGACTGGCTGAGGCGCTACATGCTAAACACTGTTGCAGGTTTTCTAATAGAAGGGTTAAATCTTCATAATATAGGCATCTTTGCTAAAAGTACGCCACAGGTCTAAGTTGAGGTGACAACGGGAAAAGTGCCCTTCGTGTGCTGCTTGGATATAATTACAACAAACGGTGTATCAACGACTCGGAAAGCGAGGTGAACAACTAGAAAATAACACTTGATGATAATGAAACTTTTATTTTGTCATGGACGCACAGACTTTCATGCGACTGTGCAGAATGCCCATATGAGGTGAAGTTATACTGTTTCTATTAGTCATTATATTTCTTTACGAGATTAAATAGATTCTTTTTTATCAAAACACCAACTACATTTTTGTATTTTTTATCAGTTTATTTTTTTATCAAAATACCAACAACTTTAACCAGAAACACTATGCCACATGCACTGGTCCGACAATACTTCTTTCAACATTTAACAAATGTATGGGGTTTCCAGTCATCTGATTTCAGGGGTGCTAGTGTATATCGTCTACCTATCCAAAGGTCCGAATGATATTAATGACTGTGTTTATTCAGTCCCCATACCTAGATGTTTGACAGCAGCATGCAGAAGACGAAGGATGTGTTTGGGCAAATATTTTGATTCCTACGTTAATAGTTATACTAGTCTTAAACATTTAACAAAGAACATGAACAAACGGGTGTTATTTTCAATAATGTGTTTTGTATGACATTTTTTTATTATCTCTTTATATTATGGGGTAATGAAAGGTTTGCAAATCCTGTTTATCAAAAATGGTAAAACAAATATAACGTTATTATAATGTAGATTTTTAAAAATAGTTTTTCACCAACTTTTGTAAATTTAAACAAAAAGTTACTTTAAAATTCCAAATTCCAAAACAGACAGACTTACCATGAACACAGGTCATGTCATATCTGTATGGTATTTGAGCACGGAGCCTCAGCGATAATAGGGACTATAGGTATGTCTTTTAAAAGCTTAAAAAATCTAAAAATATATTTATTTAGTGTGTTTTACGTTTTAAATTTTTTATTTTATTAAAAAAACTTTTTTTTAACACAATGAGAGCCTTGTGTATCTTTTCTGAACTACAGCTTCACCTGTTCCACCCCATTGCTCTAGATAAGATCTTAAAGCGGAGTGCACAATGCTTGAAAAACACTTTGGAAAAGGAGACGGGCCAACTACCAAAACACACTTATAGCCAATCAGCAGTAAGGAGCGTGTCTACTAACCGACATCCTTGCCGGGTTGCGTATGTGTGGGGCGGGTCTTTTAAAAGAAGGTCCAGATTCTATTTGGGTAGGGGCCTGTTTGTTTAGGTGATTTCAAATATCAACATTGGCTTTCAAACATTGTGCACTCTGCCTTTAAGACAACGTGTTAGTCAAGCGAGATAATTGTGCTCTTCTATAAGTGTTAATAATTACAAACAAAACAAAAACATTTAACAAGAAGTAGCATAATCTATTCCTGCTAACTTCTCCAGGCCACATTTACTTTTTCAAAGCAGTCCTCTAAAACTTTGTTTTTAAATCATAAACTTTAAATTTTCTCTTTACCTCTTCACACTAGGGATGGGCACGGATATTCGAATTTTCGATCAGCAATAATAATTCGAATTTAAAAAATGCTATTCGAATGTTTGTTTGTTTTTAGTGTGCCACCAAAGGGTTACGACTTATTTAATGCTTTTTCACTTCATCTATACTGTCTTTTACAGACTTAAATGTAAGATATACATGAACATTAATTTGTATGTATTTCTGATTGTTTAACAATGCAGATTGCAGACGAATTTAAGTTTTTCCTTTTATCTCCGGGTTTGTCCGCGCAGCGCCGCATTTGGCCACTGGCTCAGTGAGGGCTCACGTGTTATTAAACATGCTTCTCCGCCGCCCGCATCAAAACATCAGGAGAGATTTGTAAGCTTTCTGTTATAAAGTCTACTTTATTTTGTTAATAACGAGACAGACACAGAGAACGAAATGAAACGGAGAACATTTATTATATGCGGTGCTCTTTCGAAAATGAACCGGATAACTGTACATGGCAGTTTAAAAGCAAAGCTCCGTCTTTATGAAATGTTGTTAAATTAAGCTAACGTTAGTAACTTTGGACAGTCAACAATAATGTAATGAGCCAACATATGTTATTTGTAAAATAATGTTAAATACAGATATTCAATCCTGTTTAATCCGTCTGATGTTTTTATCGGATAACCATCATCACGAGGAAGAGTTTTCTCCGCAGCACCGGCATTATTGTATCTAGTCAGAAGAACGGGCTTTCAACGAAGCAGGTAGGATAAATAGGGTTTTCTTAATTCACAAATACATGTCAAACTAAACTGAGAAGATATTTCATATGGCGATAATGTAGATGTGTTTTTTCGTTTGCTCCGGGCTCTTATTTGGTGCTTTGTGTCTGTTTAAATGATGATGGCCTACTTTGTCAAGTCCTCAAACTTCGCTTAGATTTGGGGTTAGCCGTGTTGGGGTAGTTACTCAAAAAATGTAATTAGTTACTAGTTACTTCTTTAAATTGTAATGAGATTACTTTACTAGTTACTGCATTTGAAAAGTAACTTCACTACTTATTACTTTACTTTCCTTTTTCTTAATTTACCACTTAGATACATGGACATGGTTTAGGCAGGGTCGGCTGATGATGAGTGACTCCTTTAAATCAGGGGTCCCAACCTTTTTTTCCATCACGGACTGGTTTCAGCTTTTAAAAAAAATTTGCGGACCGGATGGTTGGGGTCGCTGAGTTGCTGTTCAAACGTGCTGAAAATCCTCCTTTTCAAAATGTACGTTTTAAAGGGAAGTAAAGATAACAACCATGCATTAGGAAAATTAATAATTGCTTTATTTAGGCTATAGTATATTTTCTATTGTTTTTTACTTTCATTGTTTTTACTAGTTTGCCTGCCCATTTAGTCTTATTAATTAATGGAACCTAAACGAACTTGGCTTGCTGTTCCCGAAGGCAGCTCGAATCTTGGTCGGGCTCGAGACCCAATTCCAAGTAACAGAAGAGAAGAGAAGAAAAATGCAGTGAAGGAGGAGAGATGCCAGAAAAATTGCGACTGGGCACAGAGGCACGGAGACTCACGTTTACCATGATTAATGATGATTGACAAGTTAAGGTTCCTTTCAAACCTACGTTAAAAGTAGGTTAGTATATAATATTTGGTATAATATAATGTATGTAAGATCAAACAGTAATGAATTCATACTAATGACCGACTTGAAACTAAGGGTTTGACTCAGACTATGCTCTGCATGGGGTTTTAATGCCTTTTTTTCTGTAGGATATTTTTTAAAAAGGATTTTAAAAAAATATATATTTTTTACAATGTTTTCAACTTATATATATATATATATATATATATATATATATATATATATATATATATATATATATATATATATATATATATATATATATATATATATATACAGTGTTGGGGGTAACGCATTACAAGTAACTTGAGTTACGTAATAATATTACTTTTCTGAAGTAACGAGTAAAGTAACGCATTACTTTTTAAATGTACACATTAATATTTGAGTTACTTTTTCAAAAAAGTAACTCAAGTTACTTTTTTAGTTTAATTAATTTGATTCAAAAATATGTACTGAATTAAACTAAACGTATGCACTCTCTGTGCCTGTGTGGAAACAGTTTGAGTCAGAAACTGAGATGGCAAGCCAGAGCTAAACATTTTTGTGATGAAATATGCAATTTCTGAATGCAGAACTTTTCAGTCATAAAAACACCTGCAAGGCCTGAAAGAGATCAAACTTTAGCCAAGAAAAAGTAACGCAAAAGTAACTAAAAAGTAATGTAAGCATTACTTTCCATGAAAAGTAACTAAGTAATGCAATTAGTTACTTTTTTGGGGAGTAACTTAATATTGTAATGCATTACTTTTAAAAGTAACTTTCCCCAACACTGTATATATATACATTCATACAGAATATAAGTTTAGCTTGTTGTGGATATTTCCTAATTATGAGCCTTCTTGTGAAATTATGACAAAATGAAAAATACAAAAGACGCATGTCTTAATTAACATAATTTAAATAAACGAATATTCAAATATTCATTCTTTATGAGCGTAAATATTCGAATAGTAAATTACTGGAAAATGCCCATCCCTACTTTACACCCATGCTATTTATTTAATACGTTCTGGTTAGTGGTGCACGATATATCGGCCGCCGATATAATATCGGCCGATATGGTCATTTTTTTTACACATCGGCATCGGTCCGATGTCAAAATAGGGCCGATGTGAACAGGCCGATAATCATACCTGTGTATTTGACGTGTGTGTAGGAGACGTGAGTGTGGGGGCGAGTATATTTGTTTTTGCACAAGCGCATAAGTTACACATGTGCTGAAGCAGGTTCTGTCGTTTGCCTGGTCGTTCTTCAAAGTGTCTGAAGAAGATCTTCGCTATGCTGTGTGACAGGGGTGTCCAATACGTCGATCGCGATCGCAAAGGCAATGCCGATAGATTGCACATAAGTTAACTGTGTATCCTTATGCTGCTCAATGCCTCCAAGAGTAATTGTGACACACGTAAGTCTTGAGTTGCTGTGCCTTTCTTCTCAAATGTGTTTTTATAAATCTTATGCCTGCCCACCAGAGCATGTAAGCGGTGCGGTAATATTTCCATCGGAGCGCAGAGCGCATTTCCGAAATTTCCGCTCTGCTCGCTCAATACGCTCAGCACCGCTCGCTCATCCCAGAATGCCCTTTGGTAATTTGCTAGTTCGAGAATCTGTAAAAATGGCTAGCAATAAGTTATGGAGTTCAAATATTGTTTTAATGAAGTTGCCAGCCTTACATAGAAATGAAAGAAATAAAACTAAGACAGAATAACTGTAGTGTCGTCTGCATCTAGATGCAGTTTTAAAGATTAAAATTAGGCTACTTTAATCTAACTGATCAACACAAATACAAAGCGCCATAATATAGGCTAACTGATTGCTTACCAGCATTAAAACCACTTAAAATAAGAACCTTTATAGTTCTCCGCTCCGTGGATGAGAAAGCTTCAGCCAAAAACGCATTTAATATTCACTGACTGAACACTGGACTCTTCCCTGGACATTTAGATATTATTTTTTTCATCAACAGCATGCGTGGAACATTATAAACATTGATGATAATCTGCCGACTCGACTGATTCAGCACGTCCTCTATTTTACAGAGAGTTCGCTTAATTAACGGCTTTTCATTCGGTCCGTGTGAGCTAAACATGTTTGTGCTATAATTTGCTCTCGCTGCTATATTTCTAAATATTTTTGACCAAGTAACACTCGGGATAAAATGTAAGTTGTTTTAGATAGCATTTAAGCTTCTGAAATGATGACAAATCAGTCTGACTAAAATGATATATCCAGATGAATTTAGCCAAAATAATGATTTATTCGTTTTCATACTATATAGATACACGTTAATTTATCTACCAATATACTATTGAAAATGCCATAAATAAATACTCATGGCCTTCTGTATTGCATTCGTTTTGTACATTTACAGGTTCATAAATACTGTCTAATTTTAATTTCTTTAAGACAGAGCTGTGTTCTGTATTTACTGATGCACTGTAAATTTGCACTTTAAAAACCTTCTTGTTAAGAAATTGTTCTTAAATTTATTTTAGTTTTTTCAAATAATATATTTATATAACAGAATAGTTTGTTAATCTTTCTCATAAGGGGAACGAATTATTATAATATTTCGTAATTACTTATTACATTTATTATTACTTAAAATTAGTAAAACATGTGAATGTCGTGGAATCAATTTGTTAATTTTAATTATATCCGGAGCTCCGTATCAGTTAAACTATAATAGCCAACACACAACTGTACATAACTGCGATTTATCAGCTAATACTTTAATTAAATGCAATTATCCAAGAAAACAATTAGGCTTACTAAAAAAAATTATATCGGAGCGGGATCTGAGCGGGAATTGGTTTATTTGCGAGCGTGAGCGGAAAGTTAACGGAGCGCTTGCTTGGGCGGCGAGTGACTGAGTGGAGCGCTTGAACAGTAGAGCGGAATATTTAGCGGAGCGTCACACCGCTCTGCTTCACTCACATGCTCTGGACAGCCCTAAATCCAATGTAGAGATATACAAGTAGTCCACGCATTTAAAGTGTTTTTAGCATGTAGAACTTGTCGGCTAAAAGTCTGGACACTACTGTCTTAGAGTAATTGTGAAACAAAGTCTTTTTGAGTTGCTGTGCTCTTCTTCTCAAATGTGTTTTTTATAAATCTTATGCCTGCCCGCTGCAGCTTAGTCATGTAAACTTCCGAAATTTACCAGGATGCAATCGCATTCTTGCCTTCATGCAGCTGATGCACGCGCCCGGTGTGTGTACGCGCCCGAGGGAACGAGGGAGGAAGAGAGAGAGAGAGAGAGAGCTGCATTGTGCTGATTTATATGCTTCTGATACTATTGTCATTTTCTTTCTAGTTTGTTTTACTAAACCGTATCTCCGCTATTTTATACAGTACTCGACATGAACTCCAGGATTTTTTTAACTTCTGTAAGTAATGGTGACAGCCCTAAATCTAATGTAGAGATATATGCAGTATAGTCCACGCATTTAAAGTGTTTTTTTAGCATGTAGATCTTGTCGGCTTTATCATCTTAAAAGTAGATCACCACACAAAAAAAGTCTGGACACCCCTGCTGCTGTATGCAATGAGAGTGAGGGCCGGGTGATACGAGGGGGAGTTCGGGACAAATTGTTCAACACAACCAATTTGATCACCCACTTAAAAAATAAGCATCCCGAAGCTTACAAAGAATAAGCTTACATATCAATCAGCTAATTGATGACATTTTGCACATGGGTAAAGGTGCCCAATCAGTCATTTCTGGGAATAAATTACAAAAGTAAAAAAAATGTTTTGGAAAATAGCTCTTTATTTGATTATCATTAAAATGTGTTTTTTATACAGAGATATCGGCATCGGCAAATATCGGTATCGGCCATAACAGACAAGGGTCATATCGGTTATCGGCATCGGCCAAAATTTTCACATCGGTGCATCACTAGTTCTGGTTTAAGCTCTTAGAAAGTCCTTGTTTAATGCTTGTGTGTAATGTTACCATTAGAGTCATTAGGTCATTTGGACATCTTGTTCAGACAAAGTGTGTCGCTGTTCATATTTAGGGCCCGAGCACTGAGGAGCAGGTCAGAATGGCCTGCACCGAAAGGTGCGAAGCCCTATTGGTTTTGCTCGAATTTATTTTTAGGGCCCGAGCACCGAGGAGCAGGCCAGGATGGCCTGCACCGAAAAGTGCAAAGCCCTAATGGTTTTGCTCGAATTTATTATTATTTAGGGCCCGAGCACCGAGGAGCTCGAAAACTCTTGAAATTTAGCACAGACGTTAGAGTCATCAGTCATTGCGAACGGGCAAAGGCTGGAACGCGGGCGTGGCACAGGGGCTCTGTAGCGCCCCTGTAATGCAAAAAAAAAACATTGGTGCACAGATCGGGCAAATATGTACGCACATGTACGAGAGTTGGTACGCATATAGATCTCATCGACCCGAACAACTTTCGCCCTCTAACATTTTAGCTCCGCCCAACAGGAAGTCAGCCATTTTGGATGTTTGAAAAGTGCATGCTGTGAACTTTTAAATACTCCTCCTAGGGATTCATGGGATTGACACCAAACGTGGTGATCATGATGTCAAGACATTGGACTTGCTAAATTGCGAAGGGATTTTTGATATCTTGAACGGTTCTGCCATGGCGAGGCGACAAAGTCATGGCGAATTTAGAGAAACAGGAAGTGTCTAATATCTAAGCCAAAAAATGTCTTATTGGGATGCCATGCGGGGTGTTTGTTCGTCTGAAGATTCCGATCGCATCGATGTGCCTATTGTGACTCCGGGGTATAGAGTTTTCGAGATTGATGTGCTTGACTCCAGACGTGGTGAACATGATGCTGAGACATTGTAGATGATAAATTGCGAAAGGATTTTTGATATCTCAAACGCTGTTCCCATGGCAACACGTCAAACTTTACTTTGATTTCAGGCTTATTTAAGTGTGCACAAAAAGGTCAGACATAGGCGTGTCTCTTAAGTGGCCCCGTTGGTCTAAAATGTGGGGTTTCTTTTACCTACAGTCCCCAAATGGGTCAGTAACAACATAAAATAGTCCTCTGATATTTACCCACTTGATGCCCTTGCCCACCGTGTATCGTTTTCTCGGAGGCAGTGGTAGCGGTAAAAAAAACGTGCCAAGGCCCGCCATTGCTGCTTGGAGCTATATTTTTATCTTTATTTTCAATTACTCGCAGAGAAACATAAAACAAATAATATATATATATTATGTATTATATATATAATTAATAATTAATAAACATTACATTAGCCTTAGCTAGTCAATATGATTTTAAAAACATTTTAAAGGTGTAATTTGTAAGATATTTGCAGTAAAATATCCAAAAACCACTAGGCCAGTGTTAAATATCTTGTCCAACTGATTACTATCAATATCTCTAATGTTTTCAACTACTTGTAAATCATGAGAAAATTGGCATTCAAAACATTGATACGGGGCAGTGCAGTCTAGTGTCAATGACGTTAATATCCACGTGACCCTTTGTTACCGCCTTTACTGACGTAAAAAGCACATGACAACAGTGTCGTGTACAAATGTCGGGCTGCGCGCTTGTTTATGGACTAAGATTACTCTTTACCGTCTGCCGCTGGTTTTGTCAGCAGAGACAGCTCCCGTAAGCGTACGGGCCAATCAAACGACCCAAGAAGAGTTTGGAACAAGACGGGAAAAAGAATGAGGATTAATATGGGTGTTGCATTATCTGGATAGAGCGAGCTTCACGACAACATTTAACTAGACAGAGATGCTGATCTTGCTTGTGTTTTACGCGATGGGTGAGTTGTTTTGATTCGTAACTCTTTAAAAATCGTATACTATTATATCGATCACAACATTGGTGTGTAGACTGTAATCAGTGCGTCTTCCCATGGACGATATATTGCACATCAAGTATTGTACAGCAATAAGACACTTACTAATGGAGTAGAGTTTGGTACTGTTCAGTCTATCATAATTTTACTTAATAACTTCACAATAAGATTTGTACTGTCAATACATTATGTGAAAAATAATTTTAGATTGTAAGTTTGAACACTTAATTCTGTGCTGTTTGGACTCATACCGTAACATCTATGACTAACAATTTTGTTTTAAACATCAAATATAACATTTAAATTGAAATAAAACGATGTCATCAAAGGCAACATTTATAAGACTTAATTACCTTATCCGTCAACATGATTTTTTGTTCGCGTCTGATTAATGGCCATCAGCGGTTGAGTTAAAGACTACAAATGCCATAATTCCACGCTGCTTCAGAGGGTCATTAATCAAAGTCGTTTGTTGTTATTGCCGTTTTGGCGCCATCTAGTGGAGAATTCTATGTATTCCATCTTTAACATACATTCATTTATTTATAAAACAGGAATGATCTTGACATTAACGTTAGCAGTTTCCAAAAATGTCAGACTTTATACAAACCTTTGTTTAACTAGGAAAGTCACATTGAGGTTGAAACCTCTTTTACAAGTGTGACCTAGTCAAGACAGGGTCAGATAGCAGGATTAAACAAAATAACAAACCACAAACAAAACCAACATCATAAATAAATACAACGAAGAATACAGCAGCATAAACATTTAGGTAATACCTAATATCCTATATAGCTCAATACTGTTCACAGAAACGAAGAATTTAAGTGCAAGACAAGTGCAATTTTCAAAACACCTACACTTAACAATGACCAATTCTTTTATTCTGTGTTTAAGGTCACCTAGAGAGATGAGGGACTGCAGCTTAAGTTTAGTCTGCACGTCATTCCATGACCAGGGGCCATAATAGAACAGGCTTAAAGGAATAGTCTACTCATTTTCAGTATTAAAATATGTTATTACCTTAACTAAGAATTGTTGATACATCCCTCTATCATCTGTGTGCGTGCATGTAAGTGCTGGAGCACGCTGCGACGCTTCGATAGCATTTAGCTTAGCCCCATTCATTCAATGGTACCATTTAGAGATAAAGTTAGAAGTGACCAAACACATCAACGTTTTTCCTATTTAAGACGAGTAGTTATACGAGCAAGTTTGGTGGTACAAAATAAAACGTAGCGCTTTTCTAAGCGGATTTAAAAGAGGAACTATATTTTATGGCGTAATAGCACTTTTGGGAGTACTTCGACTTGGCGCAGTAACACCCTCCCTCTCCCATTATGAGAGTAAGAAGGGGAGCGGACATTTCAGGCGAGTCGAAGTACTCCCAAAAGTGCTATTACGCCATACAATATAGTTCCTCTTTTAAATCCGCTTAGAAAAGCGCTACGTTTTATTTTGTACCACCAAACTTGCTCGTATAACTACTCGTCTTAAATAGGAAAAACGTTGATGTGTTTGGTCACTTCTAACTTTATCTCTAAATGGTACCATTGAATCAATGGGGCTAAGCTAAATGCTATCGAAGCGTTGCAGCGCGCTCCAGCGCTTACGTGCACGCACACAGATGATAGAGGGATGTATCAACAATTCTTAGTTAAGGTAATAACATATTTTAATATTGAAAATGAGTAGAATATTCCTTTAACCTTCCAGCCTCTGATTTGATAGCCGGCACTTTAAACTGTAACCAGTTATGTGACCTGAGATTGTGGCATCTTTGAAGTGATAAGAATTTCCTATATAAATATTTTGGAAGTTTCGCTAAAATAACTTTATAAATTAAAATGTACCAATGTTCATTTCTATACCAACTTTACATTTCTATACAGTGTTTTGGCTTCATGTACACACCACGCTAAACCTAAGTGTATCTAAACAAGGTAAACTTAAATACATTTGTTTGCTAAGAAGTGTTGTTAAGATCATTAATTTTCTGACATGAACACAAAAGATGACAGGGAATTCAAGTCAATTCAATTTTATTTATATAGCGCTTTTCACAAGTGTTAATTGTTGCAAAGCAGCTTTACATGAGAAAAATCATCAAACATTATACGCCCTTTTTTAGTTTCTGAAATTAACTTTCATATGACAGAGTTTCAGTTTATACAATGTACTATTTAAACATTATTAGGATGTCTTAGTACCGTTTTTACTATTTGAACTCATTTGTGCATATTTTAAAAGTTTTCCTGTTAGATAAAATCACTATGATGTGAGGTCTTCAAAACGTTTTTTTTTTTTTTGTTTATAAACTTTTAGGATCATGGTATGATTAGAACTGTGTGTCAGGAACACTGGTACAATTACTGATTTAAAGAAAGAATATAAATCCTTATATTAAAGGTGGTTCTATTTTGAGAAGTTTCTCTGCAATATCGATTTTATACCAATTTAGAACACACAGCAACATAATTTAGAGCATACGCAATATAGACATGACATAATTCTTGTACTAACATAATATACATGTTGGCTCCAACAGTAAAAAAGGCTTGTTATACCAGCACTTACTCTTGCTTGCTTAAAAGTAAAATGTTTCATGATTTGTGTAAATGTTAGTACTTTGAGAAGTTTCTGAAACTTTCTATAAAAATCTAGCCCCAATCAAAACAATGTTTAAATCAAAGTAAACTGGTGCATACCTTTAACAGTTGCACACATGTACAGTGATACGTTTTGACAATGATGTAAACTAAAGCAATAAACCCCAAGAAGCAGTGGGTTACCAGTGCATTTTATAACAGCTAAGGGGCGTTGTTAGGCACGACGCGAAGCGGAGACCCCCCTAAAACCCCCTTAGCTGTTATAAAATGCACTGGTAACCCAACGCTTCAAGGGGTTTATAAAACGGTTTCTTCATATGCATAACGTTAGTGGGATTTTATAAAATAAAACACAAATAAGTTGTAATTATATTAGTACGAATATTACTCTTCCGCCAAACAAAGTAGTTCCTCAGAATCAAGTGTGACTGAAACAGAGCACAGTTCCCAACCAACAGAGATGCCGCAAAAAGACACAATGAAAATATGATTTAAGACTGTGGTGTTTATTTTATATATCACCAGTCATCTAATTTATACATTAATATTTATATTGTGCAACTCTTGAAGTGATGATCAAATATGCTTGGAAGCATACGCACAACCGGCGCAACATCATAGAATGTCTCTGAACAGGTTCACGCCCACTTTTGGGGGACATCGCACTAGACGTTCCATTGGCTTCCATTCAAAATAGCGGAACAAAGCAACCTTCGTACACAGCCGGCAGGCGTAAATAACTTATGAAATCACTCAGATTAAACATGTTGAGTAATTATCTGTCCACCCTGCCGGCCATAGAGCGCGAAAGATAAATTAACATATTTAATATGGTCAATATAAAAACATGTCTCTTTCATTCTCCCAGCATCAAATTTGTGTAACAACGCTCCCTATTGGCCAGAGGGGTCTTACCCGGACATTTACTCGTACCTCATCGAGTCAACAGGGAAGCAAGTGAATGATTTTACTTTGTATTTGAAAGTTACTTCGTATTTATTTATTATGTCTTTATATTTAGAGTAATGAGTGCACTTTTCCGTCCAGCCATTCCACTAACTGGCTTAGCGATATTTCCAGCAATCACTGGATGGCGTTGTTACACAAAATTTGACGCTGTGAGAATGAAAGGGGCATGTTTTTATATTGACCAAATTAAATGTGTTAATGTACCTTTCGCGCTCTATGGCAGGCAGGATGGACAGATAAATACTCGACATGTTTAATCTGAGTGATTTCTTAAGTTAATTACGCCTGCCGGCTGTGTCCGCTATTTTGAATGGAAGCCAATGGAAGCGCTGCTTTTTTATCCCCCGAAAAGGGGCGGAGACGAAATTTACAGTCCAGTTCCCGGATGTGCCGGTAGTCCGTATGCTGAACTCTTTCCCCGTCAGCGTTTTTTTTTAAGTTGCCACCCAGTTTTAGTTTAATGCCTTGCAAAAAAAATATCTTCTTTAAATAAACATAAAATATCAAATGAAAGAACAGACCATCCGCTTTCAAACAAAAACAAACAAAAAAAGGTTCATCCTACCTTCATTTGTTCTCTTATCACCTCTCAAATTTAATTCAATTAAAGATAATTCAATTTTTGTGAAGATCAGATTCAGAGCCTGATGAAAACATGCTGTTTTCAGTGTTGAGTGAATGCGTCAGTGTTTAAATTGGGTAAGATCGCCACCCAGTGGATAATAGCGCACGTATGAACTTGAGTTATAAACTCCTCAGACAACGTTTTCTCTTTATCGACGAGAAGACTCAACAATATTTATTGACATTTATCTGGATATCGCCATTAATTGTGCAATTGTAGACAAATTAAAAATATGATTAAAGACTATGGTGTTTATTTTCATAAACCAGTACGCAGCAACAGTGGCGCAGTGATAATTATGTAATGTGGTCTGAACCGTGAGGTTACCGGTGTATTTTATCATGGCTTAGAACGCGTTTCAACCAATCAGAATGAAGAACCACAACTGCCCATTTTATAAAAAATAATATTACATACACAATAGTAAATGATAGATAAGTAATAAATAAATTGATGACATTAAGACAAAAAAGTCAGAGGTTTTGGATGTAAATAGGTGTTTTATGAGATCAGAGCAAACATACAGGAAACACTTAATCATTGGGGCACACTCAGTGAGAAAACCATGAACAACTTGATCTTAACAACATTACTATGGAAATATTCTGGATAAATTGAGTTGAGGCAGTAAATCAATTAAATGATGAGCATTTATCTTAAGATAAAAAGAAATAGTTGACATTTACATATCAATACATGAAAACAAATACCTAAAGCTATAGTTTTTGTTAAAGTATACGATTATTGATGAACATGGTTTGTTTGCAAAAATGTGTGTGATAAGTAAAACTAGAAATAAATGAAAAACTTTCGGAACACGACCTGTGTTCATGGTAAGTTTGTCTTTTTTGGTATTTTGAAGTAAACCTTGTGTTCATGGTAAGTTTGTCTTTTTTGGTATTTTGAAGTAAACCTTGTGTTCATGGTAAGTTTGTCTTTTTTTGGTATTTTGAAGTAAACCTATCTATTTTGGAAATTTAAAGTAACTTTTGTTTACAAATGTTTGTGAAAATAAATTTTAAAAATCTATATTATAATAACGTTATCTTTGTTCTAGCTTTTTTGATAAATAGGATTTGCAAACCTTTCATTAACCCATAATATAAAGAGTTAAAGATATGCAACGTTTGTTCATGTTCTTTGTTTAAATGTTTAAGACTAGTATAACGACACAAGAACCGAAAGAAGCACCCCCAAAAATATCCTTTGTCTACTGTGTGATGCTGTGACAACCCCCGCATCTTCTCAGCCAGGAATTAAATCAGATGGATGAAAACCCAGTACATTTGTTAAATGTTTGATTCTTTGTCACCAGTCTTTAGATTTGTGTCATAAACGCATCTTGGGGCCATCTGTGAAATTTTTAAAGTAACTTTTTTTTGTTTTAATTTACAAAAGTTGGTGAAAATCAATTTTTAAAAATGTAAATTTACTGAAGAGGCCAAAAGTTCTCAATAGGGTTTAAGTGAGGTGAAGAAGGGGGCCATGTCATTAGTTTTTCATCTTTTGGGCCTTTACTGGCCAGCCACGCAGTGGAGTACTTTGATGCATGTGATGGAGCATTGTCTTGCATAAAAAAAGTCTTCTGGAAAGATGCAAACTTTTTCCTGTATGACTGATTAAAGTCTTATAAAAATTGCCAGTAGGCCTGAGAGTTGCTTTTTATTTCCATTTTCAACTCAAAATAGTCCAACTAGCTTATCTTTAATAATACCTGTTTGTGCCTGTCTGTCTGTAGTGTAGAAGACACTTTCTTCAAACAGTGGTAAAGCAAAAAGTCTGCATCTTTCAAGAATGCAAGACAACGCTTTGAGGGTTCAGGTTTGTTAACATTTTGAATTCAAGAGATTCAAGATTCAAGAGTTTTATTTATTTGTCACATACACAGTTATATACAGAATATACAACCGGCAGTGAAATGTAAACAGGTCCGCTCCATGGACAGTGCAATATAACCAAAAAATAAATAAATAGATAACAAAAGTACGGAAATATAATGTCCTGAATTGATCAAGAGCACTGTACTTGTACAATAACAAAAGTAATCCTCAAAAATACAACTTGCCTAATAATTGTGCACACAGTGTATATGACTGTAATATGTAAATCTAAGAAGAAAACTGGCCGTCTGGTTTCTTGCGAAGTTATTTTCTCCACTAATACACCTTTCAGAGTTTCTTGCTACAGTTTTCTCTAGGTATATATTCTGGTGTTTGCTTTTACCAGCCAATCTAAGAGTGAGCTGTCAATGTTTCAGATGAGTACAGAAGAACTGGAGCAGTATGTGAATCAGCAGTTTGATGAACTGCACAGGCTTGTTCGACTAGAGGAGTGGCGAGTCCTGCACCTGGTGGATCTGAAGGAGGCATTCCTTACTGCCCAGGCTGCTGAAAGTATTTCTGAGATCAGTGTCCACACTGAAAAACTTCAAGAAGAAATGGATTCTATCACTCAGCAGCTAGTCATGTTGGATAAAGTAGAGCAAGATGGAGTTGCCCCCAAATCTCTGGGCCCACTGCTGACTGCCAGAACACCACCTTCCCTTGGTGCTGTCATAGAGCCTGGACGACTGGTAATGTCATATTAAATATTTCATTACAGCTCTACTGTAGTTTGAGTTAACTTAATGAGTACTATGCACGATGTCTTTTATTTATGTGAAAAAATAAGTTCTTTTAACTAAATACATGATGGGTTGTGTCTAATTGTGTCCTCAGTGGTTGGGAAGCTTGCTTTTCATTGTTTATGTTTCTATTGCTTTGTTGCAGCAAAACATTTAACCCAGTTATTCAGGTCAATAAAAACAGTACAGACTTTGTCACACTGCTCGTAATCCCAGGTTATCTTCATTCTAAACCTGCTTTTAACCCTGGGTTAAGGAACGCTTCACACACTTGTAATTTTAAAGCGAGGTTATCATTTAGTGCTCTGAAACAGAGTTAGCCCTGCTTTTGCGGGGTTGACCTCACATTGCGTTGCCAGACATGTACAGTGTGAAACGAAGTGCTTATATATAAAATAAATATACTTTTACTCAAGTACATTTCTAGTGAAAATTTTTTTAGAGAGACTAAGAAATTTTAAGAGAGTATTGGACTTTGGAGAGGAAAAGTTAGGTCTATTTTATATGTGTCAAAAAGAATAGTTTCATAATGCGATGCAAGCTGTGTGCACCAAAACGAACTGAAAGCTCAGTGTACAGGAATTCTAGCTCCAACTCAGAAAAAATATGTAACGGTAAGTGTCACAGTGATGCCTATTTGAACACTATTAATGGTAATTCGTTTTTTATTCGTCATATGGGCTCTTGTGCAAGCAGTTACAATTCATGCAAACCTTAGAAACAATACACGTTCACATCTGCACATTTCCATATCCCACAAAACTACACAAATTGAACAGCATAAAGTGACGTCTTGCATTTATACACAAATCCGGACACCTCACTAAAGTGTAGAAAATGCATACAAATAAAATGGGATTGTATTTTATCTGTTCCCTTGATTTGCAAAAACTAGGGCTGTAACAATAAATCGCGTGTCCCATTAAAAAGACCTGTGAATCGCAAGGCTGCGATTCTGTATTTCATGCGCAGCTTGTGCGTGTACTATGGCGTTTTGGTCAGTAGGAAGTCTATCTTAAATAGTTGCTGATAATGTGCATATAAAAATGCAACACTCGTCAAACACAATCATTCAAAATATTAAATAAATGTTTTTAATATTTTAATAAATGTTGAATGATTTCACCTATATTTGCTCTGTTTTAATTTTAGGACCCTGAAGTGAGGCTGAGGTAAGGCATCTATATTAGTAACTGTTTTAGTAACTGTCAGGTACTGTTAAAGATCACTATTGTAATTTATACTGCAGTTACATTTTGCATTTTATGTATCCAGCAGATGATTTTATTCAGAGTGACTTATTTTATACATTTTATCAGTACACTCTAAAAATGGTTGGGTTAAAAACAACCCAATTGGCAACCCAGCGCTGGGTAAATATTGGACAGAACACATGCTGGGTTAAAGTAACCCAACACGTTGGGTAACACATTTTAACCCAGCAGGTTGGGTTGTTGAGAAAACCCAACATGTAGTCATTTTAACCATTTATGGGATTAATATTCTGGGTTTTGGGTTGTTCTTGCCGGGTTATTTTTATCATGTGCTTTATTGTAAATCAAGACCATTTTTAACAGCAAATAAATGTTTATTTGACTGCAAAATAACTACAAACTCTTACATTTTTACAGTTGTAAGTTGCAAAATCATTTAAAGTACTGCTTACTGACTCAAGTATAAATATATTTATTAAATATCATAAATTATGCACATTGAAGTAACAATGTAACGGGTTGAATCAATTTGTTTGAATTTAAGACAGAATTTGTAATTTTACAGTATATGAAATACTGAAATGTACATAAACAAAACTACAGCAGTGTAAGAAAAGAAACAATGTAATTGTTAAATTAAAAGTAAAATCATTCATAGATGTGTAAAGTTTTTTACAGAACAAATGTTTTAAGTTTCACAGAATGGAATGTATTTGACTAAAAATACTTCATTTATTAAAGTTACTCGTCGCGAACAAAGATGTACAAAGGAAACGAACAGGAGAGGATTTATCCATTTGAAAAATGACAGACTACAGGAATTCCCATAGAAGCACATTGCCTGGGGTATTTATTTTCAAGCACTTAAAATGCCTTTAAACCAGAGACTGTAAAAAATATGCAAGTAGTGTCTGTGACGTCACCCATTGGTTTGTGAAGAGCATTTTTGAAGCTTAAAGTAGGCGGTGCGTACCATCGCCATCTTGGCCGAATTGCAGTTTAAGTCACTTCCGTATTCAGAGAGACTGATTGAGAAAAAAGATTGAGAGATCTGCTGCATGTTTCCCATGGCCAGGACGAAAGGAAAGGGTTTCGAGGATTCTGTCCAGAGAAGAAATTCCACCACATTTGTTGCAATCTACAAAAGAGGAAAAAACTTTTAGTGGTCTGAACTTAATTATCAGATTTAAGTATTCAGAAAACCATGTGTGCCAAGTGAATTATACATTTTATAAAAATTATATGGCTTTCTTTTGCATCCCTGGCCGCATTACCACCACGTGTGAGATTTTTTTCCAAAAATGCAATGGCCTGTTGTCGGTTTGCATAAGACTTTGGTGTTACACTCCTTTAACTGATGTGCCAACAACAAAGGCTACAAACCACACAGACTGACAAATAGGATGATCTGACTATACAGAATAAAGTACTGCAGAACTAAAATGTAGCAGATAATTAAGACATTCTCAATATATTTTAAATAGGAATTATTAAATGTTATACTTACTGGCTGAAGTTGTATGAAGGTCTTGCTAGCCTCATCAATGGATGGACGTAAAAACTCTGCACACTCTAAAAAAAGAATTGGAAAACAACATCACATCTAATCTCTGCTAAAAACATAACATCTCTGATACAGTATCAGCCACAGATCAGAGGGTTGGTCAATATAAATTTGAAATCACAGGAGACAAACCAAAAATATTATTAAATTAATATAAAATAGTAACTAAATACGACTCAATAACACATCTAAATTCATATAACATACAGTGGGGCAAAAAAGTATTTGGTCAGCCGCCAATTGTGCAAGTTCTCCCACTTGGAGAGATGGGAGAGGCCTGTAATTTTCATCATAGGTACACTTCAACTATGAGAGACAAAATGAGGAAAAAAATCCAGAGAATCACATTGTCTGATTTTTTAAGAATTTATTTGCAATTTATGGTGGAAAATAAGTATTTGGTCAATAACCAAAAAGCAAGATTTCTTTCTCTAACAGACCTGTAACTTCTTCTTTAAGAGGATCCTCTGTCCTCCACTTGTTACCTGTATTAATGGCACCTGTTTGAACTTGTTAGCAGTATAAAAGACACCTGTCCACAACCTAAAACAGTCAGAATGCAAACTCAACTATGGCCAAGACCAAAGAGCTGTCAAAGGACACCAGAAACAAAATTGTAGACCTGCACCAGGCTGGGAAGACTGAATCTGCAATAGGTAAGCAGCTTGGTGTGAAGAAATCAACTGTGAGAGCAATTATTAGAAAATGAAAGACATACAAGAACACTGATAATGTCCCTCGATCTGGGGCTCCACGCAAGATCTCATCCCGTAGGGTAAAAATTATCACCAGAATGGTGTGCAAAAATCCCAGAACCACATGGGGGGACCTAGTGAATAACCTGCAGAGAGCTGGGACCAAAGTAACAAAGGCTACCATCAGTAACACACTACGCAGCCAGGGACTCAATTCCTGCAGTGCCAGATGTGTCCACCTGCTTAAGCCAGTACATGTTCGGACCCGTCTGAAGTTTGCTAGAGAGCATTTGGATGATCCAGAAGAAGAGTGGGAGAATGTCATATGGTCAGATGAAACCAAAACATAACTTTTAGGTAGAAACTCAACTTCTTGTGTTTGGAGGAGAAAGATGCTGAGTTGCATTCAAAGAACACCATACCTACTGTGAAGCATGGGGGTGGAAACCTCATGCTTTGGGTCTGTTTTTTTGCAAAGGGACCAGGACAACTGATCCGAGTTAAGGAAAGAATGAATGGGGCCATGTATCGTGAGATTTTGACTCAAAACCTCCTTTCGTCAGCAAGGGCATTGAAGATGAAATGTGGCTGGATCTTTCAGTATGGCAGTGATCCCAAACATACCGCCCGGGCAAAGAAGGAGTGGTTTCGTAAGAATAATTTCAAGGTCCTGGAGTGGCCTAGCCAGTCTCCAGATCTCAACCCCATAGAAAATCTTTGGAGGGAGTTGAAATTCCGTGTTGCCCAGCGACAGCCCCAAAACATCACTGCTCTAGAGGAGATCTGCATGGAGGAATGGGCCAAACTACCAGCAACAATATGTAAAAACCTTGTGGAGACTTACAGAAAACGTTTGATCTCTGTCATTGCCAACAAAGGGTATATAACAAAGTATTGACATAAACTTTTGTTATTGACCAAATGCTTATTTTTCACCATAATTTACAAATAAATTCTTAAAAAATCAGACAGTGTGATTTTCTGGATTTTTTTTTTCTCATTTTGTCTCTCGTGGTTGACGTGTGCCTTTGACGGAAGTTGCAGGCCTCTCTCATCTTTTTGGGTGTGAGAGCTTGAACAGTTGGTGGCTGACTAGATACTTTTTTGCCCCACTGTATATACATGTTTGTTGACTGATAGTCACTTCCACGCAGCCTCCGTCTTGGTAACAAATACGTTTATGTTTTCAAGTTCATGTACAAACACTTAAATTATTGTTTCATTTTAAAAGAGAGGAACAATAATACATATAAGACACCGGTTCTTGGAAACGCTGTTTCGTTTTAATTTATCGACGCATTACCTGCCGTACCGACGGTGAAGTAAATTTGCTGCTTGTCCTGACCCTGCCTCAGTGACAGAGACGCCGGCTCCGTGATCCTCCGCCGCCGGTTAACATGTGCTCGCGTCTCGCGGTCTGTCTTTACATATTGAATGACAAGAAAGCAACTCGTTTGTCGTTAAATTTAATTTAACAGCGTCGCTATCGCTTGTTAAGCTGGGTAAGGGAAAACTGCGCGTGTGTGACACAAGAAGCCGAAGTGGGGTTGCGGAGGTCGACTCGGTACTGGTTTTGACTCGCTTTGTTAAAGGCTTACAGAAATTGTCATGAGTGAACGTAATCAACCGTGTGATGGGGATTTTGTAACATCTATTTTATTAATTTTATTATACATATCAAACATCTTAGAACGATTATTCGAGTCAATTTGTGTAAATGGCGATCTGAGGTAACAGTCGTCATTCCTCCAAATTACACCCGTCGTCTTAGTCTCTATAAATTAACACGTTGCTGTCTCGCAAAATGTTATAATCTTGTTTATATTCATGAAATGTTCACAAAAACATATAAACTTACCTTGAAACAACCGCTTCCAGTGACTCTGTCCTTTCACGACGACACATTCAAACATCAAAGGCGCGAAGCACATGAGCCTCTTCAAACAACCCAACATAATAACCCAGCAGTTTTAACCCAACACCTAGAAAACTGAAACTACCCAAAAAGTGTTTAAAATGTAAAAAAATAACCCAGCAAAACAACCCAACAGACTCAACCCAGCATTTGGGGTTAAAAAATAACCCAGCCATTTTTAGAGTGTACACTCTAAAAAATGCTGTTTTTTCAACCCAGAATTGGGTAAAAACTAGACTGAACACCAAGATGGGTTAAAATTTACCCAATGCTGGGTGGTTGTTACCCAACCATGGGTTATAATAACCCAGTCGTGGGGTTGAAACAATCCAGCATTGGGTAATTTTAAACCTATCAATGTGTTCTATCCAATATTTAGCCAACACTGAGGTTAAAAACATCACACCATTTTTAAAGTATATGTGCGATCATTGGGATTGAACCCATGATCTGTGAGCTGGTACGATAGTCTGTTAGGGTATTGTTGTTTTTGTCTTCTAATATTTATTTTTTAGTAGCCTAGATGTAGAGATCATGGATGTTTTTTCCCACTTACAGAGCAGGCAATCAAATGAGGGACCCAGAAGATCATTCAGTTGATGAAGAGAAAAGAGAAGATGCACATATGGGGCATGTACCCTAAAACTAATGGACATTGAGACGTTCTTTTCTGCATTAATTAAATGACACTAGTCTCATTGTATCATAAAAATGTATATGGATAATACTTGACTACCATTTTTCTTAAGAATGTAATGAAATAAGACTAAATTATTCTATTTGCTTGAATGTGGGAAATTTGTTTTTCCATCCTATTTTAACCTGATAGTTTGATTATTTTCCAGGTGTTTTTATATTAACCTCCTAAGACATTTTTTTGTTGTTTGCACCATAATAATTCATTTTGTGTAACTGGAACCTGTGGCTTCATGTTCAAAAAAAATATTTGGTTATTATACTTACTGATTCTTACTAGCCAAATAGCTGAAAGAAATCTGAAAAAAAACAAGCTTGAGTCTTAGGAGGTTAAAATAAAATTTACATGCAGTACTGGTGGAGGGATTTAATTAAAGGAATTTAATTTAAAAAAGTTTAAGGACCATCACCACATCATGCTTCTCTAATTATTTTAACTATTAAAGGGACAATGTGAAGTATTTTATTAGTCAAAATGAATGTCTTTATTCATAAATATGTACTCATTGGTGTCAAATGACCTCTGCCAATGATCTGACTTTTCTTTGTAAGCTTAGAATTTCTTCTCTTTATTTATATTAAACGGGTCCAAGATTTACATTGAAAGTCCAAGAAGGCTTCGTTGTCATTTTGCCATATTATGAAACTATAATAGCAGAGAGGGACAAAAAGCATTAGCCTACCGCAGCACGTTTCCACAACGCATTTTCGTTCAGAACACGTGAACCAGCGGAAACAGACAAGGAGATCAGTGAGTACATAATGGCTACCGTAGTTGCATCACGCATTTGGAAAAGCGAGGCGCTAGAGAGCACCATTCGTTTGAATGCAAAATACAATTTCACCACTAGATGGGGGAAATCCTACTTACTGTCCCTTTAAACCAGTGTTTCTCAAACTTTTTCAGCCCAAGGACCACTTTATCTTCCAATTTCTTTCTGAGGACCACCTAACAGAATCTCACTCTAACACGCCCCCAAAAAACAACAAAATAGGGAATGCAATGCTAGTATGCTCAGAAATTACTATATGAATTTTATTTCATTAGAACATGTAAATGTGAAATGAGTTACAGCTTAATATGAACAACAACTGCACATATGAAAAAACTGCAATTAAACACTATGGGGCGGTTTCCCGGACAGGGGTTAGACTAGTCCTAGACTAAAACATTTTTAAGAGCTGTCCAAACTGAAAACAACTTGCACTGACATATCTTAAAATACATCAGGGCCCTTTGTTTTGCCTCAAAATGCATACAGGTAATGTTTTTAGTAAGGCATGTTTGTTAAAACTAGTTATATTTCCTAATTAAACTAAGGCCTAGTCCTGGATTAAGATAATCCCTGTCCGGGAAACCACCCCCATAACAGCCTAGGTCCCACTTAATGTCATTCCAAAGAGCCCTTAGTTTAAAACTGAGGTGGTGGGTATAAGAAGTCTTGTAACTATGGTAACAATAAAATGCTGAAAAAAAATTTCCCCTTAATGTCCAAAATCACTGAAATTACAGGGATTTTACACATGAAACAAAAACTAGTACATTACTAAACTAATAGATCTGTGGATTTCAGTTGACGCTTGATCCTTCTTTTGACTCCTCTTTGGTTTAGCCACCGATCCATTTTTACGTTATTAAAACAGAATGGCAAGAACTGATATCACAGTTTTGCAAGTGCATTAAAAATCTACTTAAATAAGTGACAATTTGACAAAAATAAGTGACACTTGCCTAGTTTAGGTCATCTTTTGGCGGACCACTGGGGGGGGGTTTGGCGGACCACTAGTGGTCCACGGACCACACTTTGAGAATTACTGCTTTAAACACAGTAGATGATGAAATATTTGGCATAGGTACTGTGGTACTGTACAAATAGACCCACTGTATCCTTCTACTTTGCAACAGAAAAAATTAACTTAAAAAAGCAAGTCATAAAATATTTGCATGTTTGTATTCTGTATACAAATGTATAGCTACTGTTAATTTCCACATTTTTGTTTGATTTTTTTTATTCTATACACCTATATATGGGTCATTCTACAAAAAAGGTGGAAATGCTTGTCCCTTGCTTTTGCAGACCCCTTAATCATTTAATTTGACCCAATAATCCCATAATGATATATATTTAATAAATATAGACTGTCCTTAAAATGATGACAGAGTTTATTTATTTAATTTTCTTTTTTTCCTTTTTTAAAACTTTTTAAATGTCTGGTCTAGGGATGGGCACGAGTACTGGATTGCTCGAGTACTCGAACGTGGCATCGATGATCGATCACGAAAACGATGATCATGTGGGTTTATTTATTTATTTATTGTGGTTATGGCGGCATATGGGTGTCTGGGGCCTGTTGCACAAAAGTAGAATTAAGACATCCAGGATAAATGACTGAGCTGAGCTCAATGAAGCCAAAACAAGTGTGTCCAGGCTTAATTGGTTGCACAAGACCAAGCCAGAATGAGCAGACACGGATTAATTAAGCCAGGTGAAACCAATCCTGGATAGGTGCGCACTCACCAAGGGCGGAGTGGGACCAAAAAATCTACCGGGAAATGTCGTATACCACCGGCCCTCCGTGGTAAAAAATTTTTTTCGTAGCCTATTTGTAGTAAAACTAGGTTAGGCTAATACAAATCGTAATCAATTTGCCCCCCAAAAAAACTTTTTCATAATAATAATAAAATCATTAAATCATGGCTAATTTTCCTAAATGAGTAACTATACAAAATGATACCTGGTTGAAAGACGGAGATGCGCACCTCAATCAGCTATTACATAACAGAGCGAGACCAGAGATGAATGTGCTCATCAACGTGAGTAATATGGAATAATTTGTGCATCTTTGAATAACTGTAAGAATATTTCCTTTAAATATCATTTTTGTCATATAAAGTTTTGAGAGAAAGCCTAATAATGTTTTTCCACGGTTATTGCTTATTTATTTTAACGTGTTTGGCGCATTACCTCAGAGTTTATTTCAGTAATATTGCTTTTTTCCCACTAATAATATTGCAATTTACATGCCAATCCTGCTTCCTTGTCTTTTTATTAATTTCATTATGCTGTAATGTTAATTTATATGTGGATATGAGACGTTTATTGCCGTTATATAATCTCGTCTAATATTAAAATCATATCTGGAATAATTTGTGCATCTTTGAATAACTGTAAGAATACAGTTCATTTGAAAATAATTTTTGTCAAAGTTTTAAGAAATAATAATGTTGTGAGGATATTTATATATTCAAGTTGAATACTCTCGTCTATTAATATGGAAATCTAATAGAAATCTAATAGAAGGAAATATAAAATGTGATACTGCAAAGTTACCCTTCTAAATTTTATTTATGATATATAGCCATATGGAGATAAACCTTTGCAAATGTGCCGATTTTATCCATTCAAGTACTGACCACCAGGCTAGAGATTTTAAACATCCTTAATCCACACTTTCTATCAAATAGTCTCCGCTTGATGGATCAATCCGACCGCATATGTACTGCAATAAACAGGTATTCGGCGACGCGGCTTTTCACATCAAAGGCCGACAGGCTATGCAATTTGGAGAGGGGCCGTTCAATAATCCCCCTGCCGAACAGGTTGAGCACTTTTATATAGCCTACTGTGTTGAGCAAAGAGGCTGCACAGTTTGACCAGAGGGAAGCGGCCGCACATCAGGCCACCAGACGGGGTTAACTTGCAATGTATAACTATTATCAGACCGGCCCTCGCAGCCTCAAAACACTACCGACCCACCGGGAAATGTCCCGACTCTCCCGATGGCCACTCCGCTACTGGCACTCACGGATCACTCAAATAGACCCGCCACCGATCACAGATTCACCGATTCACCATGGCAACTAGAGCGGCGTTCTTTTTCCCGTCAGAGGCACAAATCCATACGAGGAGGTAAAAGACATAATTAAGAAGAATGGCAACACCGCCACAGTGATAAAACAAAGAGAAAAGGCGTCGGAAAGCATTGCAGACCACCTGAATGCGTAAGTAGTGCACAATTACACACTCACCGTTCCGCTGAAACATCACAATTACAATTAAAATATTTAATTCACATCTCCAAAAACGCAATTGTACTCTGATTATGAAACAATATTTTTTTTATTGAAATGGACTGCAAATATTAGTGAAATTGTGTAAAGTAACTCCATCACACTGGATAAGGCTTCAATAAATTATTATGAAAGCCTTACATTATTACTACGCTCATTATGTACTCTGCTTCTTATGTTGTCCACCGTTTTTTTTTTCTTTTTTTTCTGCTTTTATTAATGTAAAGCTACTTTGAAACAATGAAACAATTGTGAAAAGCGCTTTATAAATAAAATTGAATAAATAGATGAGCTATTAATAATAATCAATTTAATTTATAAAGCGCCTTTCAAAGGACCCAAGTGGTAAAGAATACCCAGAGACAAGGCACGGGTGGCGGGTCACCAAAAGCTGACCTCACCCCAGCAAAGGCCAGCTTTGGAGCCTAATAAAGGCAGGCCTGTTGGAGGGGATCCCTGGGGGAAAAGAGACAAGCATAGGTCCCTCCCAAGATGCCACCCGCTTCATACAAGGTATGTTCTTTCATCTCTACATGGGACACAATCACATTCATATTGAATCTATTTGGACTGTCTGACTTTGGTTTGCCTATTGCCTTGCAGTGTCTGGCAGCACTGTGTTACTGTTAAAGCCACACTGTAAAAAATTTGCTGTAATTATGCAGCTGGTTGCCAGTAACTTACTGTAGAAGATAAAGACTGAAAATGTTTCCTTTTCATTTAACTTTGAACAAACTGTTGCCAGTAAATAACATAAATGTAAAATCTACAGTAAGTTACTGGCAGCTAGTTGCCAGTAACACCCAATAAGTCTGTAATTTCTACAGAAATTTTTTACAGTGCACCAGCACGAGCACCAGACGATGCTGATCCAGTGAGTTCTCCATCAAAGGCATACTGTAGGCCTGGCAGGTCTTGTCTACTAGCTTCAATATGAATCCGATTAAATGTGATAGGGTCAAGGCCCCATTTTATCAGCACATAACGGCGATGAGGAGACCATCTCTCTGGATTCCAGAAGGTATAAGTTATCATGTCAAACTTGTGAAAGTACTATTCAGTCTACAATGGTGAGGAGTCATCATTTGGAGCCATCACAAAATCTCATTTCTTTTACAGGACCCAGTGTCATTGGTGCACTGGACTGCACACACACATAAGGATAAAAGCCCCCTCAGGTGCACATGAGGCAGATTTTGTAAATATGAAATCTTTTCACAGCATTAATGTTCAGGTGAACATAACTTTTTGATCTTTTCCATTGAACACTGGCAAAATGGTCTGGCTCAGTCCATTACTCCAGAATCTTTGGGACCTCTGAAATCTATCAGCTCCTATCATAAGGTGAGCCACACAACCCCTGTTAATAACAACTTTTTACATAATGGCTGTGTCAAGAATATCACTGTGTTTATGAGGTAGTAATGATGAGATTTTGTGTTGACAGGTGAATTTTCTGGTGTGTTGCTGGGAGACGGGGTATGGCTGCCAGCCTTCTTTCATGACACCTTTCACAGACCCCCAGGAAGCACAGCAGGCCTACAACTATGCCCATGCCAGGACCAGGGCCAGAGTTGAAATGACTTTTGGCCTCCTGAAGGCACGCTCTCACTGCCTTCACAAATTAAGGGTCAGCCCTGTGAGGGCATGTGACATTACTGTGGCTTGTGCTGTCCTCCACAATGTTGCCTGCCTGAGGAAGGAGAGGGCCCCCGGAGTGCCGCCAGCCATGGACTGGGACAATCCGGAAATCTTCCCTGATGACAACAGTGGTCGGAGGGACCAATATGTGTTGAATTATTTTAGTTAGTATGTGTACTTTAATTTTGTTTTTTTTATTGATTTGGCCTCTTTTGATGTTTGTGCTATATATACTGTGTGTATACTGTTTGTAATACAAGCTTGCAGGGAGGCTACTGCATCCATTAATTGTCTTGTTTTCAGTTGTCTGAAATTGTCTGTTCAGTTAATGTGTATGGATTTGTCCTGCATTTATTTCAGTGTGCAGACATGCAGGGTGTGTTATATACAGACCTTTGAACTTGTATTTATCCTTTGGTTGTATAATATGATTTTATTCTGTGCTTTCCATCTTGTAGAGTCACTGTGTGACTTCAGTTTCGAAAGGAGCTGATGGTTTACCTGCTTTGTTTTGTCCTTATTCAATAAAGAAACATAATGTTACACTTTGTGCTTTTATAATTATATGGAATATGTATTTTATACGACAGAGTATAAGGGCCACACAGAGGAAAGGAGAAAGTCATACATTTGAGGCTGGTTCTTTCTGTGTAAAGATGCGTATTGTTTTTACAGTCCTGATACTTATAACAATTTGATGCTGATGTGCCAAAAGATGAAGTATGTCCTTGTTTCTGAAACCATACTGAAGTACAATTCCACAAAACTGTTATTGTAACAACTCTCCTCCTCTAAAACAAGAAGTTACAATATTACGACTTCATTCTCTGTCTGTTTTTTTTCCTCTGTGGCCCTAATGTTCTATCATTTTATATAGCCTTATAGTCTATTGGAAACTGTAAATTATTTAATGATAGCAACATCATCAAAATAAAAATTATTCAAAATTATTGAAATTAATGATCACAAACATTTAAAAAATGACAGTGGGTCTAGTTATATGTGATAACAATGTATATTGGGCAGTGAAATAATTATTGGTTTCCATTTGTGGTGACTGCTGACATAAGGGATGAGATTAAATAGATCCTGGAATTTAGCCTGGTCTGGAGCAGGCTAGCTCCACAGAATAGATCACCATGGTAATTTATACCATAACATATCCTCCTGCCCCCTATCCAGCTTTAGTGCAACCGGATCACGGATCAATTGAGCCAGGATCACCAAGATATCCCGGCTTGATCCCTTATACTAGTTTTGTGCAATAGGCCCCTGGTTAGCGTTACAAGTGCCTGTAGTAGTAAAGACTGGGTCTGGAGATGCGTGTTTGACGTCGTGTTGAGCTACACAGACCGGCGTATGACATAACATTACCATGCATGATTCAAAAACAAACAGATATTTCCGCGCACCGGCCATGCGGCAACCCGCGGATCCCGTGAAGCCTGCCACACCTCACATCACTGAGGCGATAGGTGTGTTCGACTTCATGCGGCGCTGCGCAGACCGATCGGCGGCTGACTTGAAGCAGTGCATTCCGGTTAGTATTTTTGTCCGACTTCAGCTGGCGCTGATGCAGGCACGTGACTGTGTCATATAGTTTTAAATACCGCGAGAGCGTTTCGAGAGTAGCCGGCTAGCTTAGCCGGTGCAGCCAATAGGCTTGTTTGAGATGAAGCTTGCCTTGCCTGAAATTCAGACGAGAACAGACGGCTGCAGTGAGGGGAGGAGTGAAAAAAGTAGGGATGCTCCGATCGATCGGCCGCCGATCGGTATCGGCGGATAATGGCATTAAATGACTCGATCGGTGCTCGCTAAATCTGCCGATCTCATAAACCGATCTTTCTGTTTACTTTTGTCATCAAAAGGATCCTGAATGCGGCTGCAATTAAAGACATTTTTTACGTAGCGCGAGCATTTTTACAACCTGTTGCTCATGTGCAGCGTGCAGATTTGGATGTCTCTCTTTGCCTTTACAGAGATATGCGTATATTCTATGAGGACGCGCTCCGGTAAACAGCGCGAGGCGTTTCACATCCCCATCAAACAGCGTATACAACACATATCTATCACGGACAATTGCATCCTCATGCCAAAAGTTTCTTATTTGCATGCGTCTTAAAGTTTTAAGCGTTTAAACTTTTATTTTCCTCACAGCTGCTTGTCTGCGTTCAGCCGCCGCCCACACACACAGCAGCCTGTCATCAGTGCACGTGAACAGAGCGATCTCTCTCTCACGTCTTAAAGCTGCAGTAACCTAATTCATCTCTCAATAAAATTACTCTGCTCTTGACTAAAGAATTTTTATACTTCATACGAATGCGTGTATATTTAATTAATACAGTAAAGTCTGTGAAGTGTTTTATTTTCAGTACTTTTAGGAGACATAAGCCTTTTTAAAGCCATATTAAATTTCTCTTTGCAGAATAAATATTTGTTGTGCTTATTTATTTGAGTCTCTATTAAAACAATAATATACCTAATTACTGCAAGTAATATAACAAAGGCAACATCCGTGGTATTATTTTATTTAGAAAGATTGTAACAGTTACAGTCATCAAAGAGCTTGCATATCAGCTTTAAAAAAATCGGTATCGGAATCGGTATCGGCCGATCACGAAGATTACAAATCGGTGATTGGTATCGGCTGCAAAAATCCTGATCGGAGCATCCCTAGAAAAAAGAGCTTTTAAAGGAATACTTCACCAATTTAGCATTCAGCTTTGTATCAGTAGAAACCTGGCAGTATTTCTGAATGACCGTGTTTCCCTACCTCATGTCCCTGTGAGAGGAGAGATATCTGTATTCTAGTTGTGCAAAAAAGTCCTCCGATGACGCAAAATGACGATTTTTGCGTCATCGGAGGAGATTTTGGCCAGAGGCAAAGACTACAGCCAGTATTAGAAGCTACTTCCGCATGTTTTCTCCCCACCCATAGGGGTTGGACTGCGAGTCTATTCGGAAAAGCCCAAATCAAAACAAGAGTCAGCCATCTTTAATCTTCTCTAAGCTAAGCTAGCCTGGATCTTGCTTTGTGGAGAAAGCAGAGAAAAACAAACCACGACGGCAGAGTGTAGTTTTGAAAACGGATGGCAGAAGGGGATTTTGTTGCTCAGGATGACCTGTTGCTCGAATCTGATGGTCGTGGTTACCTGTACGAGCCGCAATACAACGAGGAGCAGAACGGATGATCGAGGAACAAGAGGCTGCCACCGCGGCTGCTGTAGCCGAGGTGGGGCCGGTCTGGTGGTTTTACGTGCTCTCGCTGTGCGCCTCGCTGTTGCTCGAATCTGATGGTCGTGGTACCTGTACGAGCCGCAATACAACGAGGAACAGTTACGGATGATTGAGGAACAAGAGGCTGCTACCGCGGCTGCTGTAGCCGAGGTGGTGCCGGTCTGGTGGTGTGAGCGCTCTCGCTGTGCGCCTATAGACACCGAAAGAGAATCATATTGCTGTCGCGAATTTCAGTGATGGCATTTTCTTCTTGAACCCTGCAAGGAGAAACGGAGGCATGGGTATAAAGTGAGTATTTTGTTTTTCACGTCCGTCAGCTGAGCTATGGTTGTTATATTTACACCTATGTTAGCCTATTGTATGTGAAAATAGCTTGCATTGCTAACGTCGTGCTTGCTGTTTTTAGACAATCGACTTACATCCTATCGTCATTTCTTGGAATGAGTTTTGCAAGGCGAAAGATTGGGGAAAGGACATCGACTTGTTTTTACCTGCCTGTGTTCGTTGTCCAGGACATCAGACCTAGATATCCAGCTCCTCACGGACATTATAGCGGCTATAAATAAACGGATGAAGCTCTGGATGAGCTATAAGTGTGAATTGTTTATGTTTTTTAATAAAAAGTTAAAACTCACATTGATTGTGGTTCGTGTTATAGTCCTTATTGCTGCTACATTAGAGTGACTGCAATTTGAGGAAAGCATTCTTGCATTTTTTTAAAAGTTTAAGTCTAAATTGTGTAACAAACATAATATTTGGCTTTATTTTTAACCCAAATGATTTTGTAAAGTAAGTAATGACAGCTAAATCACAGCAACAGTAATTATTGCGCCTCTACAAGTCTATAATGTATAAATTTGGTGTACAAAAGACAGGGTTAGATGAAGAAATTTATTTTTTATTATTCACAAAGGAAAAATATTGTGTCACCAGTGAAAAGAACACATTAAAATAAACATTGACATATTTTACATCTAAAAATGTCCTGCACAAAATAAAAACAAAGCAAAAAATATATATAAAAACACAGTGTATAAATATACACAGTATATAATAATAAAAATATAAAGAGTGGTGGCAGAATCTGATTAGACACAGCAATAGGACTCAGGGAAGAGATGATGATTATTATTATTATTAGAAAGTGTCAGTCTCAGAAGCGACTTTTGAAAGAAGTCGTGGCAGCCTCCTTTGATGGTTTAGGCACTGGTGCAATGTTGGGTGGCAGCGCAGGCTGTGGCAGGGCAATTGAGGACGTTGGCACTTTGAACACAATGTTTGGATTGAGTCTTGTCAATGGCCTTCTGGATGAGTTAGTAGCAGTAACCTAATAGTAGTATAAATAATATTGATGTAGTGTATAAACAGAATATATTATAAGAAAAACACAATAAATATTCATATTCAGCAAGAACCATATAGATAAGATATGTACAGCTATGGGCAGTGTGGTACCATTGTAGTGCCGGAACTAACATTATAAGAGTAGTAAAATAATATTATGTTCAATATATGGTGTAGAATGGACTTCCACCGGCATTTCAGTACCTGCATGAAAATATGATTATTATCAATAAGTCTAGAAAAATCTTTTTTCCTAAAAAAAGAAACTAATTAGAATCAAATGTCTTACCTCGACTTCCCCCTTACTGGTTGCACAGGAAAACCACATATGATTTATGACAGACCTATGAAAGATAATACAATTAGTAACTTTGAACCTTGCAGACCAATGTAAAGTCTCCCACATTACAAACCAACACTGTTCTGGTCCATGCAAGGAGGATTTCATTGTTCTTTTTTTCCCCTTCTTCTGCATCTTCTTCCGGAAACCTGTGAGTAAATGCAGAACAATACTTTTGCATTACTTTTACCAAAATAACAGCTGAATGTTTGACTTTGCATGTAATTTTTGAATTTATCAACACCACCTTATCAATAAAGTCTGAATAAGAATATGGTACGTGTAGCAAGCATAAATATTATTTAATTAATAATGTACATCTCGCAAATGTATCTGCAGTTATCTCGAATAACTTTACAGCAACAGGCTTGCGTGGTAAAGTAAAACTCTAGAAGTAGCTCGGTAGCTAACAGTTGTTTTATGTTGAGAACAGACAACTTATATGTCATTGTCTATCTAACTTTACTGCTTACAACTGTATCACTATGTAAAGGCTACTGTGTGATCAGAAACGAGTATTAGCAAAAGTCTTACCTCTAACGTAGACGAATGCGTTTGATACCAGATGGCTCCGGCTGTTCGTCGTGTCTGTGAAGGTACATATGGACGGAATTGCAGTGTCCTTTAGCGTGTTTCGCTTCATTCCGAGTACATTGGGTTCGATATCTTCCAGCTTGAAATGGAGACTGCAAACCCTCAGGTTTTTCAATTTTACCGCATCGTTGTCTTCTCTGAACTTTGCGTGGTTGATAGCCCGCAGCCATTGTTTACACCGCGGCAAATTATGAAAACTTACTGCTTATCCTTTCCCGGTTTTGGTTGAACTTTGGTTGAACATCCCGTTACAACGCAACGTATCATCATTTCAATGTGGAAAAGGTAGAATTTATAATAATATATCAACTAAATCGTTGCAGACGTGTCTGTAAAAGTTGTATTTAGCCGAGTTGAATATCCCTCCCTCCTGCCGTCTCGAACCGGTAGGCGTGACTAGGGAGTGGCCTGGTAGAGCAGCGAAGCAATGCATTCTGGGACTTGGTGTTTTTCATCCACATGAGCCAAAAACCACATTTTCTGACTTTTCTCGGCCTAGAAGGCACCAATTTCTAAAATAACTTCACAGTTCTACTACATAGGTGACACAATTTAAAAATATATTCAAAATTCAATTGGATGAAGAAATCCTTTAAGTCAGACACTTCACCAATCTCGCCGTCCGGTCGACTACAAACGTCAGCAGAGGCAGAGATCACGTTCACGGATTTTATCGCGGATTAAATAGTGCAACTTAAATACCAATAAATGCATTTACATAAAGATGTTTATAAGGAGAATCAACGAAGGTGAACTGTTCGTTACTGGAAAAGGTTACTTAGTAAATGTTGGGATGAATAAATCTTAGTCTAGTGGTTATACAAATTTGTTTCTGTTGTGTGAAATATAAACAGCTCACAGTACAAATAATTCAACACCAATACAAAAATTTACATGAATTCATAAAAAATATCACCGGTGATCGATTCTGCCCAGAATTAGCTCATCTCAAACAAGCCTAATAGGTGTGTTCGACATCGGCTGCGGCTGGATGTAACCGATCGGCGAGATTAGCAGCGTGCAGGTGAGGAGGAGCTGAAAACGGAGACGTGAAGTCGGACGCGCTGTGGCTCCCATAGTTTGCGGCATTAACGTCAGGCATGGCTGATCACGTGCCGTTTGCTTGCTTTATCGCAATAAACATGATTTGTAAGATGTAAACTATATAAAAAGTGAATTATACTGTTTTGAATGTCCGTGTATGAGCATGAGTGGAACTGAAGAGGCTGACATCATCTGTTTTTACAAGAATAAAGTTAAAAATAAGCATAAATTATTTAAATACCAATGAAGTGGGGTCTACGTTTTTTCATTTGTATTTCCATTTTATTTTGATGAAGATGACACAATATAACATTGCGACTACATGAAAAGAGCTTTAACTGTTATAAAAATACAGATTTGTGAGCATTTGTGGAACTGAGGGTGTGAAAATAAGCACGAAACACGTGATTGTTGTCATGTGGTGAATCCGACCAATGGTGAAACAGCTGTGTCGTCATTACAGCCCGTGCAGCTCCTCTTCGCGAACTGCGCTGTCTAACTCAGGCGGCTGATCTCGAATCACTCTCGCGGTACTTAAAAACCATATGACACAGTCACGTGCCTGCAGCGTGAGCTGAAGTCGGACAAAAGTACTAACCAGAATGCACTGCTTCAAGTCAGCCGCCGATCGGTCTGCGCAGCACCACATGAAGTCGAACACACCTATTACTGTGCATTCAGACCGCCACCGGCGAGAGCGTCAAAGTGGCTGGAAGTCATTCATTTTCAATGAGAGCTGGCGGCGAGCAGCGGCGCATCATGTACAGCGTGAGCGTCGAGGAGAATTTGGCTAGTAGGAAACATAAATTAATTATATAAAATTTGCCTGTATTTTCTTTCAAGCAATCAAATAATCCAAAAAAGACATCTTTAAGACAAAAGGAGAAATCACTAATGAAAGAAGATTGAATAAACAATAAGACTTCTGTCCAGAATTTCTCAGTATATGTACATTGCCAAAAGAAATGTATAACATCTTCTTTGGACGAGTGACAAAAACAGCAGGAAACTTCAATGTCTGGCTTATATCTTCTAAGAAAGGATTTAGACGGGTAACATTTGTGAACTAATTTAAATGTTACTTCTTTTACTTTATTGGTAAGCAGATACTTGTGAGGCAAAGACCATACTTTCTCCCATGGTATATCTTCCACAACATTATTCCAAAAGGGTATTACATAAGGAATTGTAGTTAATTCTTTCTGAAAGAGAGCTCTTACTTTATAATTCTTTTTTTGCTGCTCTACTGAGAAGCATATACCTCCAATTGTTGTGTCAGTTAAATCAAAACAATAAGTACATGGCCATGGAAATGAAGATCCTTGCATTAACAAAAATACACCAGAGGGAATAGCATTAGAAACAATAGCATATTCATTAGCTGTTATATTAATTTTGTATTTCTGTAAAAAATCAAAGTAGTTATAGAGTCTGCCATGCGAGTTGAAAAGTTGTCCAACTAATACAAGATTGTTTTTGAACCAGTTGTCAAAGAAAAGTGATTTGTTCTTGTAGAGAATATTCTTATTGTTCCATAAGTAATATTTGTGTGGAGAAAAGTTATGTTTGCATATTAGAGCCCAGGACAAGAGCATCTGCTTATGAAAATTAGAGAGTTTGATGGGAATTTTTGTGACATCATAATTACAAAGTAGAAGAAAATCCAGGCCACCAAGTTTAGAGAAAATAAAGTTAGGGATTGTATTCCAGAGAGAAGATGGGTTTTTAGGAAATGTTTAATCCAATTAATCTTAAATGTGTTGTTTAGAGTAGTGAAATCTAAAAAATCCAAACCACCCTGTTTAATTGAATTCATCAGTACTGATTTTCTGATAAAGTGGGTTTTATTTTTCCAAACAAAGTTGTTTATTATGCTATCAACCTTTTTTAACGTTACTTTATCAACCTCTAAGGAAAGAACTGCATAAATAAGTCTAGATAGACCTTCAGCTTTAGAGAGCAAAATTCTTCCTCTTATTGACAAATCTCTCTGTAGCCAAGAGTTGAGTTTTCTTTGAGTTTTTGTTATCAGGGGATCAAAGTTTAGTTTATATCTTTCTTTTTGGTCTTTACTGATTACAATTCCTAAATAATTAACTTTGTTCTTTATAGGAATGTTGCATATAGAGGGAACATTACAACCTTTAATTGACATTAATTCACATTTGTTAATATTTAGGTAGAGACCCGAAGCTCTAGAGAAAGAATCAATACATTTTAAAGCTAAAGGAACTTGAGAGGCATCATTCAAAAATAAGGTAGTGTCATCAGCGAGTTGGCTGATAATAATGTGTGTATTGTCAATCGTAATCCCTTCTAAATTACTGCTGGTAATATGTAAAGCTAAAAATTGAGAAGCAATTAAAAATAAATATGGAGATATGGGACAGCCCTGTCTGACTCCACGAGACAATTTAAATCTAGGCGATGTTCCAGATTTTAATTTAATCACACTATTGTTATTTTTGTATAAAGTCCTAATAGCTCTGCAAAATGAATCTCCAAAACCAAGTTTGGTAAGAGCTTGAAACGTGAAATTGTGCTCAAGCGAATTGAAGGCTTTGTAGAAGTCCAAGAAGAGCATGTAACTGTTATTTGGGCTGAGATCCTCATAATCTAAAAGATCTAGGACTAGCCTTACGTTATTTGTGATGTGACGGTTTTCCATAAAGCCCGATTGCGATTCATCAACAATAGAGTTAAGAACATCTTTAATTCTTTTGGCTAAAGTTAAAGCTAAAATTTTATAGTCGTTATTTAGGAAGGTAATTGGTCTCCAATTGTCTAGACATTCTTTATCTTTGTTGGGTTTGGGTATCAAGGTGATGATACCTTGTGTCATGCTTGGGGGATGTTCCTCCTGTTCAATACTTTCCATAAATACTTTTAGCAGAAAGGGAGATAAGTCATCAGCAAACATCTTGTATAATTTGGATGTTAAGCCATCACATCCAGGGCTCTTATTATTTTTTAGGCCTTTAATAGCCTGTAGAATATCTGATTGGGTTAAGTTATTATCACAAGCTTCTTCGGCCGAGATTTCGCAATATCTTGAGGTGTATAAATTATTATAAAAATTGGAGCAATAGGATGCTATTTCTTTCGGATTATCAATAGTTTTATCATTTATGCAAAGACAATCAATAGAGGAATTCACCACGTTGGATCTTTCTAGTCTGAAAAAATAGGCTGAATTCTGCTCTCCTTCTTCGAGCCATTTCTTGCTGGTTCTAACATAGGCTCCTTTAGCTTTATATAGGTCATATAACTTACTTTGCAAATTAGAATATTCAAGTTTTTGGTTATCTGTCAACGGTTCCTTAAGTGATAAAGAAGACAGTTGTGAAAAAATTTCATCTTCCTTTAGTCTGCTTTGTTTTGCTAAATTGCTTCCAAATGTTCTTAGAAATTTTCCTAATTCAAACTTAAAAAGCTCCCAATTACGTCCATAAGCTTTTTGTGATTCAGCCTTTTCCCAGTAAGTTTGGATACATTTTCTAATTTGTTTTTTAACTTCTTCATATTTAAGAAGGGAGCAGTTTAATTTCCAAAGTAATGCTTTAGAAGTATTAATTGTACCCTTTTGAGATAAATCAATACGAATACTGATAGCTTTATGGTCAGATAAAGGACTGTTTAAAATATTAACAGATATATCATTTTTGCATAATGTTTTAGAAATTAGCCAATAATCAATTCTGGATTGCCTCGAAAAGTCTTTGTTACACCAGGTGTACTGTGTTAAGTTTGGATACTTTTCTCTCCAGATGTCAGTTAAGTCAAATTTGTCCATAAAAGCTATAAGATTGGAGTTTGAAGAGTTTGATTTCCTTGGAGGGTGCCTATCTAACATGTTATTTATTGCTATATTAAAGTCACCACCTAAAATTAGGAGGGCAGTAGGATATTTACTTAAAACATATGAAAGTTTTTGATCTAATGTGTTAAGGGAAGTACTGTTTTCTGCAACAGAGTTGTAACCATAAATGTTGATAATAACTAAAGTGAATTGGTTGATAGCAAGTACCATTAGCAGGAAGTGCCCTGAGGGATCAGTACTAGTTTCTAAAATATTACCATTAAAGTTATACTTAAAAATCCCTACTCCAGCAGAATGTTCTGACCCATGTGATAGCCATATTTCATTGCCCCATTGTGATCTCCAAAACCTGGTGACTTCAGAAGTGGAATGACTTTCTTGGAAGAAACAGAAATCAGCTTTGTGCCTTTTAGAAAACAAAAATAAAGCCTTCCTTTTAACATTGTTTTTTAACCCCCGGCATTAAAAGAAAATAAAGACAAAGACATAAAAAAATAAACAAGTGTATATAAAACCTGAAGAACTAGATATAGAACAGGATAATAGAAATACTTAGAACACTATATGAGAATGAAACTGTGCCAAAATGCCTGACTCTGCTGCATAATATAGAACAATATAACAAGGGCATGAATTATTATTCGTTTTAGATTTCCTTTGTTTCTTATGTTTGTCCTTTCTTTATATTCATATTTTAGTCAATGGTTTTAATGTCTTATTGCATAAGAAACAAACAGTCTCTATGACAGTAAAAGGATGCTCCACGTGTGAATATTCCACATTTATGATCACTGTCAAAGCCATAAGTCCCAAAATCAAATAACTGCTTGTATTAAAAATTAAGCATGTAAAAAAGCGTTCAAGATTCCGCAAGAAAAACAAAACCACACTATGAGTGGGTGCAAACAGCACAAAACCTATTTTCTGGAAAAGAAATAAAGACAAAGGCAAATCGTGCCTACCCGTGAGTGTAACCGAAGTCGTAAGTTTTAATAAGCCTTCTGTGAGGATGCAATAACAACGTTCAGTCTAATTGGTCTTTTGCAGAAATCCTTTTGCCATCAATATAAGCGAAGGGACCTCTAAATCCTGCTCTTTTCCCGTCTTTCCTTGCACGTTCAACGAGAGGCCAGAGTTTGTTCCTAGCGTCTTTGGTACTTTGAGTTAAGTCTTCAAAGATTTTGATTTTTCTCTCTTTGAGAACGGCCGCGGTTCTGGCATCCCTCCAGATTTTGTCTCGGACGTGGCGTGAGTAGGGTTGCCACCCATGTCTGATAAAAAACCTGGACATATATGACCCGGCCAATTGGTTTGCTCACAAGCCCCCCCCCCCAATAGCATAATATTTCTATAGGCCTATGCAATTATTGGCAAAACTTTACAATTCTCTTTTTTTTCAATTCTTATTTGTTAACATTCTTTAATGTATTAACTAACATGAACTAACCGTGAGCAGTACATTTGTTACTGTATTTGTTAATCTTTGCTAATGTTAGTAAATAAAAATACTGTTAATGGTTTATTCATGTTAGTTCAAAGTGCATTAACTAATGTTAACAAGATTTAAATAAATGTATTATTAACATTAACAAAGATAAAAAAATTGCTTTATGCTATAAGTGCAGTTTATTATTAGTTCATGTGTTAACTAATGAACCCTATTGTAAAGTTTTACCCAATTATTTGTTCATTATGTTAAAATATGTAAATCATTTTTACAATTTATTAAAGCTGCTAATACTATTTATGTAAACTGTTTTTATTTATATTCCATTGCAACTTTAAACAGGTCTAAATAGCAACTAGCAAATATGCACATGAAATTAAACTTGTTGAACTCACCTCAACATGTATTTTACAATCATTTAACCCACCATGGGAAAAGCTGAAGTCACTGTTACAAACTCTACACCATGCAAGATTTTAACTCTTTTAAGAAAGGGATACACTTTCGTGTAGTCTGGTGTAAAATGTGTCTTATATTTTCGCTTTTGGGGCACTCTCCCTCTGCCATGGCGGTCCTGTTTCTAGATACACTGATTAATTCGGTTCGAGAGAAGAGATAAAAGCCCGCCCACACTGACAATTGATTGGTTTATGTCCTGACACAGCCCAATCAGGATGCTCTCTGTCTTACATGCGCTAAATGAGGCAAACACACACACAGACGCAAGGTCTCCCTCTCTGCCGTGCGCGCGCTAAATTTCATATTCACATAGCGTTTCGAAAACCGGGACATTCAGGGTCCCGGGAGAGTTGATAAATTTCCCGGGACAGGTTATTAAAAAGAAGGACAATCCCGGTAAAACCGGGACAGGTGGCAACCCTAGGCGTGAGAGAAATTGAACGATAATGCGACGGTTTGAGCGAGAACCTTCAGAGCGTGGACCCAGTCTATGTGCTATGTCAACCGCGTATGAGAGCTGGTCAGCTGATCTCTGGTGAAACTATGCTGAACAGGTCGATTAGGATTTTCCGGACATCATCTCCTCTCTGCTCCTGAATGCCGGCCACTTGCAGATTCCATCTCCGTTTATACGCGTACATTTCCTCGCATCTGTCACGTAGCACACAGTTCTCTTTTTCGAGCGATTCCACTTTGTTTTGTAATGAGCTCACCTTGGTTGTCACTTTTCTACTTGGTTGTTCATAAACTCAATCGCTTCTGTCACACTGTTTAACGAGTCTGTGTTTTCCTTCACGGTAGTCTCGATGGACACCATACAATTCAAAAACTCCAGCTGCATTTTTTCAACTCTCTCCAAAACTTCCATCAGGTGCAAGTTAGAAACCATCTGGGTATCCGACGCCGTTCTGTCACCCATTTTAGATTTTTTAGAAGGCGGTTTAGGAGTTTCGGGTAAGGGAATCTTAAATCCTGAGGTATTCGGCACATAATTTCCTTTGAGCGCAGAATCCAGCGATTTCCTCGCGTAAGAGTGCATGGCAGCTGTGGTATTCTTATCTTCTTCCATTGCAATCATTGAAAAGTTAGAAAAACTTGCTCAGATCAATAAATGCGTTGATGTTAATGTTTTATGCCCTTTTACATGTTCAGTCTTAGGTTAACTATAAGATTAAAGCAGAGCTCCGCCACATGAGTGTTACACAGTCGCCATCTTGCGACTTTTTTTTTAAGTAAATGTTCACCTCAGACAGTTTAATATGTATTAAACCAAGATGAAATTAATTTGCAAACTTGCAAAGACTTAATTCTTTTTAAGTTTTAAGAGGAATCTACAGAGCTCACATGGTTTTATAAGAAATGGCTAACAGATAACATCTGGTGATATTGTAAAGGTTTATAAAAATACTATTCACAACAGGTAACATTGTAAAGGTTTATAAAAAAATAACTTTTCACAACAGGTAACATCTGGTGACATTGTAAAGGTTTATAAAACTAACTATTCACAACAGGTAACATCTGGTGACATTGTAAAGGTTTATAAAAATAACTATTCACAACAGGTAACATCTGGTGACATTGTAAAGGATTATAAAATAACTATGCACAACATGTAACAACTGGTGAGATTGTAAAGGTTTATAAAATAATTATTCACAACAGGTAACATCTGGTCACATTGTAAAGGTTTATAAAAATATCCTTTCAGCAAGATCACCCTGCAATAAATTATAACACAGCATTATGAGAGGCATCAGGAGCTGATCCCAAGTGTATAGCTGGAAGCTGTTGACTATGTACAGTATTGGTAAAGTGCACATGAATGCATTTTATAATAATAAAGCATCCAATGTCAACCCTGTGTAGAGCTGAGAAATGTGGTTGTTACTCAGCATACTTATATTAGTTTTATCGGAGAAAGGACATCTAGGATGCGATCTATCCAGATGAGATTCTCTCCAATGCCAGCAAACCGACAGTGAAGACACGAGCCAGCACTTCTCCCCCCACATTGCCTCAGGCTTTTGAGATTTCCACTTATAACTGCTTCTCCCCTTTCATGAGACCGGATGCTATGTTGGGATCACCGGGGCCTCCATCGCCCGGCATGTACACGCTACATCAGGTGTAGGTAAGACGCACACTCAAAGCTTCCCTGGAGCTTGTGTTCTCAATGTTTCTGTGCAGGTGCCTGGGATAATGAAGACAATTTGGGTTGTGGTGTTACACGCCAGGTGAACAACATCAGAGTGCGGCAGTCAGAGATCCTAAAGAAGGACTCCATATGTTTAGTCGAGACAGTACGCCGTACATCTCTTACGACGAGGATATTTGTTTCAGGACCGCTTTCCCGATACTGACAAGGACATTTAAGGTTCAATGGACAATTTGCTTTCAATGAATGGTTAATGTCTGTAGCCCTTTTCACACACATATTACGGAAAAAATACAGAGTACACATCCGGGAGTTGTTTGGGATTATTTGATTTTGGTTAATTCATGCTGCCAATAGTTTTTTGAATTTGTGTGTGCTTTCACACACATGCCATAAAGACATGACATATTTAAAGTCTTGCACTTGGTAGGTTTTTTGTAGCATCTGTAGTTTGCTTATTCGTGATTTCTCTCTCGAGAAACCACACGTGTATTTTTTTGTTTATGATAAGATTATAAAGGAGTGCGTTACACTAGTGCTTCCCAATCCTGGTCCTCGAGCACCCCCTCCCAAAAAGTTTCAGATGTCTCCTCATTTAACTCATCAGCTTGTTAGGGAGACATGTTTAACATTTAGGAAGGAGGCTGATAACTTGAGTCAGGTGTTTTAAATAAGTTTTTGGGAGGGGGTGCTTGAGGACCAGGATTGGGAAGCACTGCATTACACGCTGTTTTGTTATGCTGGTGAATGTTCATAGCTGATAGTGACGAGCCCCCTGATTTCTTCTCCAGTCCAGTTTGCAGATATTTCTCATTGTGAATGTTAATCTGCATTTAAATCTGCCATGTCAAAGGGGAAAAGGCTATATTTTTGTCATGATGACACAATATTTATGTTGACTAATTATCGACAATGAAATTGACACCACCGAGTCTATCGACCAAACGCAACAGCTCTAAGTCTAGCATACACATAATTGCATTCACTAACCTTTGCCTCAGGTTATAAATAACCTAAAAAGCTATGAACAGCAGTCATGCAAATTTTCTCAATTTGCTTTTCCATTTCTACTAGCAATTATGTGAGCTGCAGTCTGGATCGTGCCTCTGTCAGATGACCTAACACAAATGGAAAGATGACATCGGCCCTTGCAAGGACTTCAGACGATGCCAGCACTGGACTACATACAGTGGTAATCATGTGCGTTTCATGTTTAACTTTATGCCTTTTGGAGATCATTATATCTTCCCCTCACTTAAATGTTTACATTAACAGAATTTTTTTACCAGGGGTGCCCAAACTTGTGCATGTCACTGTACTGATATATATACTATACAAATAATGTAAGTTGAATTTACTTATTTAAAACACATTATACTAAGCACTATACTGCAATGTTGTTCTGAACATTTGTGCGTAATATATTATTTTTTGTCTTTTCATTCATTAGATTTTCAGTAGTCCGTGTCAAATTTTATTTCAAGGTAAGATAGCTTTACATGTCTTTCATTGTGCTTTAGGGATCACACAGGCCCTGTTTATGTTATTAACCAGCACGAGTTTCTTTATTGGGGTATACACAAAACAAGATATTTTGATAAATGATGTTAAGTACACAGCTGCTCATTTACTTCAATAAAAAAAATCCTATTATGGAAGTCAATGGGTACAATCAACTGTATGATTGACATCATTTATCAGATTAAAGAATTTTTGGCAAGTTTATAACAACATGAAGGTGAGTAAATGATACAATTATAATTTTTACATAAACTTTTAGCTTTGAAGGATTATTTACTCAACCCCATGTCATCCAAGATGTTTGTTTTTATTTCTTTAGCCAAACACAATTAGAGTTATATTAAATACTGTCCTGGCCAGTGGCGGCTCGTGACTGCTCTTCTGAGGGGTGCAAATTCAAAATAAGTGTTCAGAGTGTCATGTGTGTTGCTCGTGTTCACAAAATATGTGTTTGTTGCGTCATGTAAACCATGTGCATCACTTGTCTTGTCAAAAGAAGTGCCTGCTGCACACGCGTCAAAGCCGTTTATGATAAAAGAGTTACATTCACACATTCACAAATTGTCACATTCACAAAATACACGCAACACATTCCTTTAACAGTAAACTCTGATTACGCATGAGATGATGCAGGTATCTTTTATCGTGGACCCTTCAGGCGTGTGTGCAGCGGGCACTTATTTTGGCATGACACGTGATTCACATGCGTTTATGCGATACGCCTAACACATATTTTGAAAATGACGAACCACACACTTGACGGGCTACATACATGTTGGGCCAAGCTTCACATTGCATTGTGCGCCCTCGGAGGATAAGTCATTGTCCGCCACTGGTCCTGATTCTTCAATGCTTAATAATGGCATTGACTGGGCATCAATGTTTTGAAGTTCCAGGGGTGCATCCGTCCATCGTTGGGGTGATCCATATATAGCCTAGTGGGTCTTCTGATGCGAAATGATAGGCTTGTGAGAAAGGCTTTATATTTTAAGCGTTAAGCGAGTTACGATGCATATGCAATGTAAACAGACTACAACAACTCAATCGCATTGTTTCTCATGTGTCTCTACTGTGTTTCATCACAATTCATATTACGACTAGTCATGAGATACATAACATCCAATGCGATAAAAACACGTGCCGGCATATTTAATTGTCTTTTTAACTTTGTAAATGTCTTGTCTCTATCACAAAAAGCTATAAATATGAATAGTTTTTCTCACAAACGTATTGTTTCGCTTTGGAAGACATTTATGAACCCACTGTGTTATATATGGATTACTTTGACTGGGATCAATGTTTTTCAAAGCTCAAAAGTATATCCATCCATCATTAAAGCCATTATAAAGCAAAAATATAAATACAATATATAAATGTAAAGAACCAGGAGATTATTTAATATAACTCTGATTGTGTACTGTTAAAAAAGTAATAGATAACTTCTTGGATGACATGATTGTAAATAATCAGTCAATTTTCACTTTGGTGGGAGGAGTAATCCTTTAACTCATTAGAGTCATCAGACAGTCATCTTGTTGCTTTGACTGATTTCATTTACAGATCAAAATACCTGGTGGTAAATCAACACTGCTCAGTCTTATCTATTTAAGTACACTGACGATCCTGAAGGTGTGTTTAACATTAAAAAAATTATGAAGTAATGCATAAAGTGATAATTGAACATTACTGATGATGTGTGCTGTTAACAAGCAGAAGGGTAAAGATAAACTAAAACAAAGACGTCAAAGCAACAAGATGACTTGGTTCAGACAACTCAACCCTTTTAAAATGTCTTTTATTTAACAGGGCATTTTATCCTTTATCTTAGACAAAGCAGGCCATGTTAATTTCATTGAATACATTCTGGAACAAATCTGGGTCCACTTATCATTTCTACTTACAAATTAACGTTTCTGTTCTGCTCCGTTTACAGTGTTTGGGTGAGATCTAGACCGAGGACTAAGGCGTAAACTAGGACAGAACTAAGTGTTTAGTGAACTATCTGTGTTTATGCCGTAAAGACACGTGATGTGTTTAAAGTCCTGCACTTGATAGGTTTTATCCACAGTGTCTGAAGGTTTGTTATTATTGGTTATTTCTCTCTGCAGAAGACTGCATTTTAAGGTTATACTTATACATTTTAAGGTTATACTTAATAAGGTTATAATTTACTCGATTACACGAACACTGATGCAAGCACTTGTTCAACACAGTTTGGTAAGCAACTGGGTGACTGTTATCTTTAGATATCTCTAACAATAAAATGTATAATTTTCAAGACATTTGCATTTATTCCTCCTATAGCACTCATTTTAAGTATAGCTGAGGATGCAAAGAAGAATTAACACTGTTTATAATGCACAGCCAGACACATTCAGGAATGCAACAACACAGTAGACCAGATGTTTTATGCTTACATAAAGTACTGTATGCTTTGTGGGTCCACTTTTTGATTATCTATCCAATATACACAATTGTTCATGTTTGCCATAGGCACCTACATTTAAATATAAAAGTGTGATCGTATGATTAATAATTTTTTTTGGATGTTTCCATTTAGGTGATCCTAAAGCAACAAAGAGGAACCATGGAGAGGAAGAAGTGGTGTCCAGATGTTTAAAAGGCGGTGTTCGGGACAGGAAACAAAGGCAACCAAGAGAAACCTCTAAGGTTTAAAGGCGCTGCTTGCAGAGACAACAAAGAAAGACGACCTGACGAGAATGTTTTATGATTAAATGTTTTTGTTATGTACATGCACATTATTATTTACAATATATTTCTAAGATAATGTTGTGGTTGTCCTTTTCCTCAAATGAAACAATCTTCAGTCTTAGGTTTTGATTTCAAGAGATAGACTTTTATTTTCCGGACAAATAAAAAGCCGAGGCCGCCCTGGTGAATCCCCCCAGACCCAGAGTGTGGTCCTGGGAGGATCCTCCAAAATCAGTCTGACCCTCTGAGCCATGGCTTGGTAAATATATAGGTTTTGGTTCACTCCCCTCCATGCTTAAAACAATATGTATCTGTTCAGGCTTGTTGAAGAACCACATGACATTCCTCAGACCAGTGTCTCTGTCCCATGACCTATTTGACTCTAGGCTATTCATTATACTGAGACCCTCTGTGACCTTTGACATGAAACTATGTGTATATACACAGCTGGGTTGTAATAGTTATCTCATGGTAAACTCATGACACACATACTGCATAACTCACACACATACTGCATAACTCATGATACACAAATTGCATTTGATTATAATGGTAAACTCATATTCATGTAGATTGGGATTAAAATAAACTTCTTCATAATCCCAGCTCTGAGTTATTTTTAAAAGTAAAATAACTTAAGTCCTAAACAGTTTGTGTGCAATTGGTTCTGCGCTGCTGTTGGTTGTCACCATTATGTAAATATATAATACAATAAAGTAAAATTAACCAAAATAAAACCCAAAAAGCAAATAAAACAAAATTACTAAAAATAAAAACAAAAAGCAAATCATTCATAATAATAAATATTTGTTTCCATACAAAATACGGCTTATTCCTCATCATCATCATCAAAGGTACTTGAATATTATCTACCAGTTGTAATTCCATACTGTTTTGTAACATACGTCCTGATAACATTCTTGTTGATTTCAAATTTATTTTTCCATCATATTGATATTTTAACTTCTGTTTGGTTTTCTAAAAAGATACATACACCTCATTTACCCACTAACCTCTAATTAAAATTGATTCATTATATGTTGTTATATGTATTTCTAATGGCTACATCTAGTTGTTATCCTAAGATAAATGAATGCCTTATTGGTAAACTTAATAATCTACTTTTGATTGTAATACTGTACATAATTCATTTATTTTGTATTTTTATTCTGACAAAACTTTATTAAATTCCGTATTTAGCTTAATCCCATACCTTAATCTAGTTTGGTACCCATTTGGTTGATCGACATAATCTATATACAATTTTATGATTAATTGTTTTGTTCATCCTTTAATGAGGATCCTAAATTCCCTTCTATTGTACACAGTAAAATTCGCAGTGTTAAATTAACTCTATAAGAGTTTAAATTAACACTGTGCCCGAGTGTATTTGGTCCCACTCAGAATTGGTGATAAACTAACTCTAGACATAGTGTTACATTTTAAGAGTAAAATTAACTCTATTTTGAGTAGAAATGTAACACTAATCAACACCAAACAGTGTTACAACAATTAACACTATGGGGAAATTAACTCAGTTTAGTGTTAATTTGTCACTAATGTAGAGATAATTTACACTTTTAATGATGAAAATTAACTCCCTAAGAAAAATATTTTAACACCTATTTTGTGTTATTAAAGGTTAAAGGTTAATAAAATAAACACCATTAAGTGTTAGTTTTTCACTCTGTAGTGTAATTATGTTAATCTGTTACAGTGTAAAATTAACTCTAAAAGAGTGTTTTTTATTGTCAATGACACTTTAAAGTGTTACCAAAAATATTTTAGTAGTGTTAATTTCTACACTTTTAAAAGAAATAATAAGTCTAATACGATGTCAAATTAACTCTTAAAAACATTTATTAAAACACATTTAGGCTTTAGAAACATACACATACATGCACAAAAATAAAAAACACATACATGCACAAAAATAAAAAACACATACATCAAGTCTGCATGAAATGACAGTACGGCACTACATGCAGTGCAGAATCTGTTGTACCGTATTTCATCTGGATATCAAATGGTTTAAAATAACATAACTCCTCAACATTCACAACCTTTAAAACTCTGTCTGGGTGCAGTCTGACTTTAAATGAATGATAATGCTCATCAAAACATACAGTTTCCAGTAGTGTTCCACATAACAAAACATTCTCATCTTTTACAGCAATGGTCTTAATCTTGCAGAACACTGGCATCTCACATGCTACTTGAGTACAGACTATAAAATCAGGGCGATACTCTGTTCCATGGTGCTTGATCCACTTTACAGAATAGATGAGATCTGACATTACCGCTCCAAGTCTGGAGGCCATCTCTTTACCACCTTTAAGTTCACTGAGCGCCATCATCTTTCCTGGGCCAAGAGACAATCTATCATGGCTAAAAGACTCCCAATACATTGCCATACAACTCTGGTGCTTTTTGGCTAGTGTTTTAGTGATGTTTTTGAAGCTTTTCAATTGTGTTTTAAAAAATGTGTGTTTAGCTTCATAACGCATACACCACATGTGGAGAATTGGTCCAATTTCTCTTATGCTTCGTGGGTAGTGCAGCATGAAGTGATGTTTGGGTAAAAGATTTCGTTCTGGAAACAAGTTTTTAAACAGTTGGTGATGTTCAGCTATTAAATGTTTAAGATAAAAGGTCATGCCTTCTGTTAGGACTGGAGAAAATATGATGTTAACATTTTGAAGAAGTAAAAGCAAAAGATGCCAGTACTTATCATCTTGCTGTATTAAATCACCAAATAATAGGGGCATGTTGCGCAACAAGCACCAAGATTGGATGGCATTTAAACCCAAATCATTGCTTCCATCAAACAATTTGACCATTGGAGGACGGTTCCGCTGCTGATTATAACCATAGTCAAAAGCATGTATTCTGCCAGCAAGATCATTAGCACTCAGAAAATGAAGCTGAATGTACTGCAAAACAAGTTTAACCTCTAACTGTGCAACTCCTTCTAGAATGTCGTGCATTATATCCACTGAAAAATTGTTGGTAGTGTTGAAATATTTGAGAGAATTTAACAAACACAACCGTTTAACACCATAAATGTGAGGTAATGAAGAGGCAGTCTGTATAGTCTCACAGTGCAAAGAATGCATTTCAGTAGTTCGAAGTACAACTTCTGGGTTATCTTCACAGAACACAGATTGGAAGCGATCTTTTTCAAGGAGACAGAAACGACAGCAATATCGAGCACCAAATGACTCAAGGAACCCAAACAAGGCATGTCAGCCAAGATTATCCCCAGTGACTTGAACAATCGTACCCCTAATACAATTTCCAGATACTGGATTCTGAATCCCTTTGATCTCAAGCACTTTCAAATCATTAACAAGAGGTTCAAGTATAGAATTAAAACCATAACGCCTAATGTCCTGTGCATGAAAGGGGGCACATAAATGAATATTTACTAATGAGGAGTTAAAAATTGGGGGAAAATTCCTTAATGTAAAATAGATTGCACCCAATTTGTGTACACCCTTTTTGGGACCCAAAGGATTAGCCGTCTCAAAATCATCGTAAAATAGCTGAATTTGTAAAGCATCCTTTTCAGTTACAAATAAGGGATTACTTTTAAAATATGATGCATCACTTAGATCAACATAAACACCTTCCTTTGGGACATGTCTGGGTTTAAACAAATTTGTTAGTTGTGGATTTTGTAAAATGGCCTTAAGTGTTTCTAAAATGGGAATATAAGAATACCTATCAGTTACAATAACTTGATTAAACGTTCCTGTGGTTTTATTTCTCCTGCTGTCAAATCGTGTTCCAAGAACTATTTATCTTGGTTCAACAGTTCCTCAAAAGAATGTTCTATTTTCCTTTTAGTACCAGTGTCCTGTGAAGATAGACAGAGCAAAGCTGCATCCTTAGCCTGACTATGAATTCCAGAAACAACTTCTTCCATAGATGAAACAAAACTATTTATAGCAGACTGACTTAATCCAGCAACATTTAGTTGGGCAACAGCAGACGCACACATATCCAAAGTGCTCTTATTTGACTTTAACAACGCAGATGTTGTGGCCACTTCTCCAGCATTGCTAACCTGATCAAATGTTGCAGAACTACTCTCTGCATCTGCCACTGCAGTGTCCAAGTTGTCAATGACGTCAAAACTCTGGTCACTTTCTTCGGCATGTTTTATGTGTAGATGTTTCCGAAAACCTGAAAAACTACCAAACACTGAACCACATTCTGACTCTGCACATTTAAGGCAAAGATTCTTTCCAGGAACAACACCATGAACTAATCTGAAGTGCCTAACAAAGTACTTTTGAACCATTGAACTCGGCCTGACAAGCAAAACACTTCATCTGGTCTGGATACCTTAAGCCACCTAGCTAAGAAGCCTTGCTCTAACCTCCGCAACACAAGGACTCTCTTTTACTTTGCCAACATCTATGTTGTACACAGTCGTCTGAATGAAAGTGTACATGTTGTGTAACATAGTGTTGTAATTAGTGCCAAATACAAAGTGTGCCTTAAACAGTTCGTCAAAGGCACCAAGAGAAGAGGTTGACTTGCACGGAATGGCATGCTGATCAAGAATGATGAAGTACTGATGAACTGCGTTCTACAGACAAAGAATCTTCCATGTTTACTGAAAATCATGAAAGTTTCAAGATAATGAGGTTCATTGTAACCAATAAGCATGGAGCATGAACCAATTATCACTGTACTGTATAGATGCAGGCCCTTGTAATTGCTTGTCCAATTCCGCCAACTTGTTACTGATGATTGAGTGCAGATTGTGAAATGATGTGACCTATGTTGTGATTGTACTGTAGTGTTTTCATCAATACATTACAAACTTTGTTCAATGATTCCAATGTGTCTGTCGTATTCTCTCTACTACTGCAGTACTTTTACAGATCTGTATTTGCTCTACATGTACCATAATGAAATCTGTATCACCAATTTTGTTCTACAATATTTAATGATTGTACAAACAATGACTTAGTGAAACTATCAGTTGCTTGTGTGTGGGTGATCTATAGTTATGTTTCCATGGTATTTCACAGTAAATTTGTGTTTTGAAACAATGATTGTGCAAGTGCAAGATGTCTTTTAAAGATGTGAATGCACAATGCAATGTTTTGAACACTAGACAGCCTGTGTTACAAGTGATTACCGTTTTGAGTTTTGTATCTAGAGTTGTGAAAAATGACATCAAGGTTCTGAAAATAGTAGCAAAGTGATTGTAAAAAACTGTAAGACATTTCATTGCAATTCCAGCATAATTTAAAACAATTAATTAACGGTATCTATTCTAAAAGTTGTATTTTTCTTTTTAAACTCCAATCACAGATATAAAATGTTAACACTTCTCAAAATGCTCAGGTATTAAAATCTCGATCCCCACCCTTTTGGCTTCGGAATCTATCCTCATTCGTTTACTGGAAGGGCTTTCCGCAATGATGACTGTATCACGTGATTCATTGGAGTCAGTGGACGAAGAAAGTGACCGATCTGACTGCACAGGAGAGGCTTGTGGAGAGGCAGATAGTACACCTGGGTGCATATACATTCATGTGGTTAAAAAAGTTTGCATGTTAGTAATTAAGGTTGAGGAAATGTCTATAACCTGTCAGATACAAACCTGCACCATATATGATGGTGAGAACTCCAAGTGAGGGATCCTTAATTACGTCCTCAAACACATCATCATCCACCTCAGTCCCCGATTCATCAACAACCTTCACTCCCTCAGGCACAGTTGGGACACCAAATTTTAGAAAGGCTGAAAACAAGTTAAAGAGAAGTTAAAGAGAAACTAAACTGCTTACATTGTAGTTTTGACATGAATGGTCTTTAAAAATCTAACTTTAAGAAGCTTGCTGCTAAAATACAGCTAAATACACCTAAATAAACAATTTTTTTACCTGCAGACAAAAAATCCTTCAGTCTTAGCTCAGATATTTTGACAAATTTTTGGGCATCCCCTAGTTTCACCTTAACCAGCATCTTTTGTAAGAATTTCACAGTTAACAAAAATGAAAAGATTGTGCTATGCATATAAATAAAGAGATAAACTGGTTCAACAATTTGCATAAACATGACAGTATGTGTAATTGTGTCCACAAGATAACAAAAAATAGTGTGTTTGACTTGCAACAAAATATATATTATAAGTAGTAGCATTACAATATATTTTTTAATACGTTTACCTTCCTACTTTCCAATCATCAAGTTTAAGCTTGCCTGCAATAGAAAAATTAAAAGGATACCATATTAATATATGTACTATGCAATATTGCCACAGCAACTTCAATTAAACTGCTGCAATACATTGAGCTAACGTTATAGCTGTGTGCGGTTTCATTTTCAATATTAACACACATTTCATTTACCTTCAACACAGCATGCAAACACTGCCATTGCTGACAAAAGAAGCTAAAGTTCAAATTGAGTTATTTACACAACTTCTGCTGTGATTACGTGAAGCAATTGTAACAGTAATAGCGTCAAATAATACAGCTTTTTTTTTATAACGGACTATTAATGATAACGGACTGTTTACAAAAAACAATCATCTAAAAACTCTGTGTAACCAAAGTTTTTTTTTCGTATAACCAAAGTGAAGCAACAGAGCACACGCAGAGTAACGTTTACAGCATTCTTCTTCGTCTTAGTGCAACAGTACGACCACATCGCCCTCTATCGGGCGTTAATATAACTGCAATTATGAAGTTTGACCATGAGTTCGACCCAAGAAAACTATGTTACACATTGAATCTATCTAAACCACCAAGATTAACGTTATAGCGATCTGTTTTATGATATTATTTGTTCCAGTTATTTACGCTAAACTCGAGTTAACGTGTATGACGTCATGCATGGCAACTCGACACATTTAAAACAATATTGCCTTAATTACACGTGTTAAACATGTATATTTCAAACGGATGCAAACATAAGCCACATAAATACTTGAACATGGCAATTTCAACCGCCATAAATCTTTAATTAGCAGGTATTTTATTTGAAACAACCATCTTCAGACATATACATTAAGAAATACGTTAAAAAAATCTTATTTTAATAAAAATAAAAAAACAACAACTACATATAGCAAAGAAAAACTGTGAAACAACATAAAAGCTAATCATTACCACATTATCTATTGAATGAATTTGCCGCGAATTTGGTCAGTTGCCTATTCAAAATGTAAAAGTTTAAACCAACATATATTCAACAAAATTAATCAAACTAAAACGTATGAAGTAGAAAATAACACACGTATTCACATTTTTTCACACAAAATGGAAAAATTACGTTTTAATAGGAGCTTACCTTTCGACGAGAGTAAAAAGAAAATGGCGCCGACGAAACTTATCTTCAGAGAGCTTGAGGGGCGGAGCTTGACAGTGTAAAGTTAACGAAGCAGAACATAGCACTCAAAATTTTCACCAACACTAGGGGGTATCTTTCACTATTTGTTGTTACCATAACTCCAAAAGAGTAAATTGAAGTAACACTGCGGAATTAACACTGTCAATTTTACTGTGTAGTGATTTCCTGTCTCCATCATATTTAAGCACCTTTTCTCTCCCTCCTAATGATACCGAGGTCAAACATTTTCTTTTTCTACAAATCCAAAATAATTCTCCAATCGATATATTTGATCTTCAAATATCTTCATTGTATATGTTGCTATGATTTGATTATAGTATTCTTCTAATAGCATTTCTCTTCTCACTTTTACACCTTAAGCTAGACCCTTTGATGTCTTTATAATATAGCTAGAGTTTTTATAGTTGATTCGTTCAAGATTCCTGTTATAAAGCATTTCCTATTGACTTTCCTTAAGTCTATAATTCCACAAGGCTTACATTTTCTTGATTGTAATTTAACTGTACCATTCAGAATTTTTACTGTACCATTCTGAAATATCTATCCTTCCTTTTTTTTATTTTTAATGTTTTGTTATTTACTACCATTGACACAAATTTCCAAATTGTGGCCTACAAGATGTATTTTTAAACTCAGAATTTCCCAAAAGACCTAAATATTATCCAGATAAGTTGACTTTAACTTTTTCTCTTATCCATAAGAATTCTTGTTGAATTTATCACCTTTATCATATTTATGTGGACTTGAAATTGTTATTACCTTATTAAAAGCTGGTTTAGTTTAAAGCATAAAAAGCAACTTTGCACACCTATTTTCTTGACTTTAAATATTCCCCATTTGTATTATTTGTTATCTTTGGGATGTTTCCCATAAAATGTCCCCCTTTTGTTCTCTGTTCAATGTCTCTGTGTTTTCAGTCTTTCTTTCAGATTCTGTTCCTTTGAGATTGTTACAGATCTTTCACTGGGCCTTGTTGAGGCAAAAGTCCATGGCCAGGAAGTTTAATTGACTGTAGCCATGCAAATCTTCTGTAGTAATCAGCTTCGTTCTTTTTAATTCAAATTCTGTTGACAATTCTCTTTTTCACTTCTCTCGGTGCTTGAAACTTTGCTCTCCATCCGTCGGTACACTTGAAATTTTGTTTGGTTTCGATGTTTCTTCTTTCATAAAATGTAGTCGTTCTCCTTCTCTCCAACTGCCATCCTACGAGCTCTGATGCATTGGTTGCTCCTCCCACTTGGACATTTCTGGGGCTGGTCTCATCCTTCTGTCTCCCCCCGTTAGGCCCCCTGTGGCCGTGTTTAGGCTCCTCCGACCTATCGACCCTCAGATAAGCAAGATCATCTCGCACAAAGACGCAAGAGAGAGACGCAAGAGAGAGACGCAAGAGAGAGACGCAAGAGAGTGGAAACACTGTTATCGGAGCTCCGCCGAGTTCATCATCTAAATCTTACTTTCTTACTATCTTGTTCCTATCTTGTTCCTATATAACTTACTAGTTCATCTTAGGAATACCTTACCGTGACGATTATTCAACAGTTTCAATAAGTGAAACGATTTATCACTGGTAAACACCCAGTATTAGCATATAGCCCGGTAGCATTAGCAAACGAGGAAACGCTGCTCCGTGCATTGGAGCTCCGTCGAGTTCATAATCTAAATCCTATTTTCTTACTATCTCGTTCCTATCTATATAATATAACGTACTAGTTTATCTTAGGAATACTTTACCGTGACGATTTTTGAACAGTATTAATAAGTAAAACGATCTATCACTAGTAAACACCTAGTGCTAGCATATAGCCCACTAGCATAAACAAACGTGCACTTGCTCACTGTCTGTTTACTGTAAATCTGCCTTCTTTTTCGATCTAATGGCGGACTCATCCGATGTATGTTTTTCAGACCTTTCCTCACCAGAGCGGGAAGCTGTGGAGGAGTTGTGTCCCGGCATTAGCACCAGGCGGTACAGCGTGCCTCACATCACCCTGGCTCCAGGCACCCGGAGACGACCGAGGCACGCAACGAGCGAGCACCCATCTCGATGCAGCTTCACGGACCGCGGTCTGGCGAACGGAGACGCCATCGCCCAGCATGAAAACGGTAAGACTCCGCTTGTCATTGTAACCTGCACTACTTGCCACATGTACAGTTTAGCTTCTTCCGTCAGCATAGAGGGGTTTACATGTGCTAAGTGTATTGAAGTAGTAAGGCTGACGGAGAAGGTTGCAGAACTAGAAGCGCACATCCGAACGCTAGTTGAGGACAGTAAGACCGCTAATGTTAATGTTACAAACACTGTTTCGGGTGCGCCTAGTGTTAAGCGTAATACTCTTGGCTCGGTTCCGACTTCAGAGTCAAGGCGGCTGACTAACTGGGTGACTGTCAGGCGACCTAGTCGCATTCGGCATCCAAATCACGTTCCTGTTTTAATATCAAACAGATTTTCTCCACTCAGCAATACACCGGCTGAGACATCTGTTAAAGGTGCCCTGGTTATTGGAGATTCTATACTCAGGAACGTTGGCATTGAGGCACCAGCCACCATAGTCGATTGTATACCGGGAGCCAGAGCGTCTGACATTAGATCCAAACTTAAAGTGCTGGCTAATGCTAACCGTAAGTTTTCTAAGATTGTTATTCACGCCGGCACGAATGACACCAGACTCCGCCAGTCGGAGATCACCAAAGATACTATTAAAGAGGTGTGTGAAATTGCAAAAACAATGTCAGACAATGTAATTTGCTCTGGTCCCCTCCCCGCCTACCGGGGGGATGAAACTTACAGTAGATTAGTGTCTCTTCATGGCTGGATGTCAAAGTGGTGCCCTCAGCATAACTTAGGGTTTATAGACAATTGGAAGCATTTCCGGGGAAAACCTGACCTGCTAAAGAGAGATGGCCTCCATCCGTCTCCGGAAGGAAGTGCTATACTCTCTAGAAATCTGACCAATAGTCTTACTTTTGATATTGTCTGACTATCCAGGGCCCAGGTCAGGAAACAGACAGATCGGCTTACCCATCAGTCTGTTAGCTGCCTTGACATGTCAAGATCACATATATCCCAGCACATAGAGCCTTTTTTAACAGAGTACCAACACATCTCGACTGTGTCTGTTCCTCGAACAAATAAATACAGAGCACCGTTTACCTCGTCTCGTACAAATCTTATTAACATAAAACTAGAACATAATACATTAACAGATGGAACTCAAATGTTAAAATTCGGCCTTCTTAACATTAGATCACTTACCAACAAAGAACCAATTATCAATGAAATAATTACTGACCAAAACTTAGATGCACTCTGTTTAACAGAAACCTGGCTTAAAGCAGACGATTACACCAGTTTAAACGAATCCACCCCACAAGACTATTATTATAAACATGTTCCTCGTCTAATAGGGAGAGGGGGTGGTGTAGCTACAATATACAATAAAATATTCAAAGTAAACCATAAATCCAACCTAAAATTTAATTCGTTTGAAATAATACTGTTAAATATGGAAATAACTGATCGCAACAACAAACGACTTTCTTTCATTTTAGCTACCATATATAGGCCTCCAGGCCACCACACAGATTTTCTTAAAGAAATAGCAGACTTCCTATCTGAGCTTACAGTCACTGTAGATAAAGCCCTTATCGTTGGTGATTTTAATATCCATGTGGATAATCCAAATGATGCATTAGGACGTGCGTTTATGGATGTTCTAAATTCTCTCGGCATTAAACAAAACGTGTCAGGGCCCACGCATACTCGTAATCACACACTAGACTTAATTCTGTCGCTCGGACTCAATATTAATGACATCGAAATATCACCCCAGAGCGATGCCGTTTCAGACCATTGCCTTGTGTCATGCACAATACTTCTAGATAGGACCGCTCAGTCCACAACATGCTACAGATTAGCCAGAACAATAATTTCCACCACTAAAGATAGCTTTATTAGCACTCTTCCAGACCTGTCTCAAATGAAACATGTAGCAGATAATCGTGAAGATCTAGATATTATAATAGAAAACCTGAACAACGTCTGCTCTAGCACTCCCATTCGAAAAAAGAGAATCAAAGAAAAACCGCCAGCTCCATGGTATGACCATCATACTGCAGCCCTTAAAAAATTAGCTAGAAAAATGGAAAGAAACTACCGAAGCACAAAGTTAGAGGTATGGCGTTCAGCATGGAAAGAGAGTGTTCAACACTACAGACAGGCTATTAAAACTGCCAGATCTACCTATCTCAGTACGCTTATTAAAGAAAATCATAACAACCCTCGTTTTCTATTTAGCACAGTTGCGAAACTGACTAGAAACAAAGAACAAACAGAAACCAATAGTAAACTCCAACACAATAGTGATGACTTCATGAACTTCTTTACTAACAAAATTATGTTTATTAGGGAAAACATAGAAACTACGCAAGCAGCCATCACTCTACCCAATAGTACATTTTCCACTAGATTACCAAACGAACATCTTGAGTCATTTAATCCTACTACAATAGAAGAGCTCTCTAAACTAGTAACGTCATCCAAATCATCGTCCTGTATACTAGACCCCGTTCCCACAAAATTACTAAAAGAGGTATTTCATGTTGTGTCAGACACGGTACTTAATATCTTTAACTCATCTCTAGAATTAGGATACGTTCCAACAGCTTTCAAACTAGCAGTTATTAGACCGCTCATTAAAAAGCAAAACCTTGACCAGGGAGATCTTAATAACTTTAGACCAATCTCAAATCTACCTTTTCTTTCTAAAATATTAGAAAAAGTAGTGGCAAGCCAGCTACGCACATTCGTAGAAAATAATAATACATATGAAAAGTTCCAATCAGGATTCAGGCCCCACCATAGCACAGAGACAGCGCTGCTTAGAGTTACAAATGACCTCCTATTAACATCCGATCGTGGTGAAATCTCAATCCTTATATTACTAGACCTTAGTGCAGCCTTTGACACAATAGATCACACAATCTTACTCAATAGACTAGAAAACTATGTTGGCATCAGTGGTCAGGCGTTAGCCTGGTTCAGATCGTATCTAACCAATTGATATCACTTTGTTTATGTAAATGAGGAAGAGTCATATCACTCCCCCGTTAAATACGGCATACCTCAGGGATCAGTTCTAGGCCCTATCCTATTCTCGTTATATATGTTACCTCTAGGAGACATTATCAGGAAACATAACATAAGTTTTCACTGCTATGCGGATGATACCCAGCTTTACATCTCGTCGCATCCTAGCGAAACCCACCAGTTTTCTAAGCTAACAGACTGCATTAGTGATATTAGGGACTGGATGGCACAAAACTTTCTTATGCTAAACTCCAATAAAACAGAGATACTTATTATTGAACCGAATCGCTACAAACATAATATGTCAGATTACAAGTTGCCCATAGATGGCTGCACGGTGGTGCCATCTTCCACGGTTAAGAATTTAGGTGTAATGTTCGACAGCAACTTATCCTTCGACAGTCATATCGCCAACGTCTGCCGCACAGCATTCTTCCATCTTAGAAATATCTCAAAAATACGCCATATGCTGTCTGCATCAGACGCAGAAAAGCTTATACATGCTTTTATGACCTCTAGAATAGACTATTGTAACTCGTTACTCGGGGGATGCCATGCAAATCAGGTAAACAAGCTACGCCGCCGCAAGAGTGCTTACTCGATCTAAAAAGTATGACCACATCAGTCCAATTCTGGCATCTTTACACTGGCTACCAGTTAAATATCGTATACAATTTAAAATATTACTAATCACCTACAAAGCCTTAAATGGCCTAGCGCCTTCGTATATTAAAGAACTACTATCAGAATACAATCCATCACGTAAACTGCGCTCACAAAATTCTGGTCACTTAATTATACCTAGAATATCAAAAGTGTCTAAAGGTGGTAGATCCTTTTCCTACTTAGCCCCTAAGCTCTGGAATGATTTACCAAATAATGTTCGAGTATCAGACACAGTCGATCAATTTAAATCTAAACTTAAGACATTCTTCTTTAACAAAGCATTCACATAAAATGTCCAGTAAATGTACATTTCCCGCAGTAGTTAGTTTGTCGAGAACAAAGCACTCACATACCTCATATGGGTAATATACTATTGCCGAAATAGTTAGCCTGTCTGGAACCGAGCCGACTTGAACCACTATAATGTTTGACACTTGCATTGCATGCGAACGGCCCCTACGCTAAGAGAAGTCTGTTTTTCTCTCCCTGTCTCGTCCTCAACCACGAGGACCATGAGACAAACAGACCCAGTTCCGGTTGCTGTGAAGATCATTGCATCACTGATCCACTGGCTGTCCTTCAACGTGATGACCAGCCGATGCCCGACCAACGACCACCGGCTAAACCAGTTTAATTCGCTTACCCGCCTCCTATCCCTACCGTTTTTATATATATATAAATATATATTAATTCCTCCCAAGGGTTTTTGTCCTTCTAGGACTTTTTCCCATTGGGTTTTTTTTCCTAGAGGGTTTTTAATCCCAGGGAGAGTCAGCCAACTTTGGCTTAACTTAGCACTTTACTGTATACGTTACATTATTAATATGCTCGCTTGTACGGTTTAACCGCTATCTCTACTTCTTATATTATCTATTGATTTTCTGTGTTCTCCTCTACATCTTCTCATGTAAAGCTGCTTTGCAACAATTAACACTTGTGAAAAGCGCTATATAAATAAAATTGAATTGAATTGAACAATGAGGCATGTTGTCTCATCTCCTCCTCCTCCCCTCCTTTTATTTCCTGTACACAAATAACTCAATAGATAGACAATTAGTTTCTTCATATAACACTTAATTCCAGATGTTTTTACAATACGCATAGGTCGATCGGCGAATATTTCATGCAGTGTTAAAGGTGTACTTTTGTTAGTTTACATGCTCATTAATACAAGGTAAAACATCAATTCTATTAAGATTAGTATTTTCACACATTTTGTTAAGTATGGCTTTGAGGATAATTTCTTTTCTATACCTTTTTATCTACCATCCCTTGTGAATGTAGATGATAGTCAAATCATGACTCTTATCAGTCAACTCAACTTTTTCGTTCTTATAACAACTCAGAATCTTCATTCTTATCAGAAATCAAATAAGACATTTTCATTCCACTTATTCGCCCCATGTACATCTATGATAATAATATTTATGACTGAAATTTTTCACTTCTATACAATCTAAAAAGATCTCCTGACACTCTGAGGCCCTTTTTAGCTTCAGAAAAGACGCAGAAAAGCTTATACATGCTTTTATGACCTCTAGAATAGACTATTGTAACTCATTACTCGGGGGATGCCATGCAAATCAGGTAAACAAGCTACAGCTGGTTCAAAATAAAGTTTAAAATATTACTAATCACCTACAAAGCCTTAAATGGCCTAGCGCCCTCGTATATTAAAGAACTACTATCAGAATACAATCCATCACGTAAACTGCGCTCACAAAATTCTGGTCACTTAATTATCCCTAGAATATCAAAAGTGTCTAAAGGTGGTAGATCCTTTTCCTACTTAGCCCCTAAGCTCTGGAATGATTTACCAAATAATGTTCGAGTATCAGACACAGTCGATCAATTTAAATCTAAACTTAAGACATTCTTCTTTAACAAAGCATACACATAAAATGTCCAGTAAATGTACATTTCCCCGCAGTAGTTAGTTTGTCTAGAACAAAGCACTCACATACCTCATATGGGTAATATTGCCGCAATAGTTAGCCTGTCTGGAACCGAGCTGACTTGAACCACTATAATGTTTGACACTTGCATTGCATGCGAACGGCCCCTACGCTAAGAGAATGCTGTTTTTCTCTCCCTGTCTCGTCCTCGACCACGAGGACCATGAGACAAACAGACCCAGTTCCGGTTGGTGTGAAGATCATTGCATCACTGATCCACTGGCTGTCCTTCAACGTGATGATCAGCCGATGCCCGACCAACGACCACCGGCTAAACCAGTTTAATTCGCTTACCCGCCTCCTATCCCTACCGTTTCTATATATATATAAATATATATTAATTCCTCCCAAGGGTTTTTGTCCTTCTAGGACAGTGTTTCCCAACCCTGGTCCTCGGGCACCCCCTCCCAGAAAGTTTTAGATGTCTCCTTATTTAACACACCTGATTTAAATCATCAGCTTGTTAAGGAGACATGTTTACCATTTTAGAAGGAGGCTGATGAGTCGAATCAGGTGTTTCAAACAAGGAGACATCCAAAACTCTCCGGGAGGGGGCGCCCGAGGACCAGGGCTGGGAAACACTGTTCTAGGACTTTTTCCCATTGGGTTTTTTTTCCTAGAGGGTTTTTAGTCCCAGGGAGAGTCGGCCAACTTTGGCTTAACTTAGCACTTTACTGTATACGTTGCATTACGATTATGCTCGCTTGTACGGTTTAACCGCTTTCTCTACTTCTTATATTATCTATTGATTTTCTGTGTTCTCCTCTACATCTTCTCATGTAAAGCTGCTTTGCAACAATTAACACTTGTGACAAGCGCTATATAAATAAAATTGAATTGAATTGAATTGAATCATGTAGATTGGGATTAACATAAACGTCTTCAATACATAAATATGTGACCTTGTATATGAAATCCAGGCTACTGTCTTAACATCTAAAGTTTGAATTTACTGATTTAACATTGAGTTCAGTCTTTGGCATGACCTTACTCAGTCAGTATTGAAGATGTCAAGATTATATTTTCAGAGAATGTTTTCTGTATTGTGTAGGATGATTTATGTAGAAAACAGTAAGTCATAAAGAAATACTTTGCTGGGTTTTCACAGGCCATGTCCCATTTACAACATGTGTGAATTATCTTGAGACTAAAACTTCTGAAATCCAAACTGTTATATTTTAGCATTTCAAATGCAGCCACCCTTTAACCTAGAATTTAAAATGTATACCCTTGGGTTTCTTCAGTAATTTTTTGAGATCTCACCCTGAGATATTTTTAAAGAAATTTCCATGTATTATGGGCTTAAATTACTTGTTTATTTTATCATTTTGTCCAAGTAATTTGAAAAAAGTTTTAAATTAAATTTTAGTTTTCAATTGATATAAATGTATATGTTGACACTATATTTTTTTCCACAAACGTAATTTAATCATATACCTTAAGAGTATATTATTTTGAAGGGTATAAGAAATATTTTAGTTAAGTGTTTAAAAACGTTTACACAGTAGTATAGCAGTGTATAATAGTTACAGAATATGTAATTTATATTTATGTGTGACACATCTAAATATTCTGTTACTGATTTATCCAAGTTGTTTATGTGTTATATGTGTCAAATGAATAAATTTGCAACGGTTATTGACAGTGGTGTACTTGTTTTTAGTTATTATTGCACAGAAGCACATTATTCTGAATAAGTGTGAATGAATAAAGGTTTAAGTTAATAAATAAATGCCCATAAGGCCCGTGCAGAGCGGCTGAAATTGCATCGTTTAAACATCGGCCCGAGGGCATTTGAGACGAGATGCCGACATCTAGAAGACATCTTCCCAATTAGCAAACGCTCCCTGAGCGACATCTTGCCGATGGAACTTTGAAAGCCGGCACAACGTCGGCCAGATGTATGTGTGCTGTCTGGGATACAGCTGTAAGATAATACACTATGTGGTTAGTTAACAACTAACTAACAGCAACATTGAATGGATTTTATGAATGCACTGACAGAGGGCTCCTCACAAAGGTTTGCTTATGTGGCAATGCTAACTAATGATTTGTACCAACTACGCCACCCGGGGGCTATTTCCGGGATTGCCCTCAATTTAACAGTACAGAGGTTCGTCACGACTGGGAAAGGTATTAGACAAGAGTTGAGTAAATCAGAAAAGCTTTATTTAAAATGAATTCAATTTTATTTACGGTATCAAATAGTAAAAGCAGAAAATAAAAGAAAAAGACAAACAATACTTCAGGGTGGGAGAAGGCCCGATGTTCTTTAGCAGAAAGCACACAGCACTCACACGTGCACACACACACCACAGCACACTACAGCATGGCACACATCACTGTGAACAAAGCACTGCAACCAAGTAAGGAGCCCATCCCCTTAAAGGAACAATCTGCTGATACAGCCAACCCACTCCTGAAGAGAAAGCAAAAACAAATAAGTAATCTTTAAAAGACACAGTAAAAAAGGATATCACCTCTAACAATCTGGGTTTTTGTTATAGAATCAACTGCCCCAAAAGTTGTCACCGTAGGCGCCGCGTCCAGTCACCCCAGCTACCAAACAGCCAGCAGGCTTTAATAGGCAGGAAGCCAGTACACTGGTTACAGAGGCAATGAGAACTATACTGAGGGGAAACACCTCACATGTCACCAAAATAATTAGAAAACAGTTAACTTGGCTAATAAAGAAAAAAACACAAATTATAGCTCAAGACTTAAACCAATAAAGAAATAAAGACAAAAAGAATTTAGATTCCATTAAAGTAAGGTAATCAAAACAATAATCAAAAATGAATAAAGAATATTTATGCTAATAAGAATAAATGACAAAAAAGATAATACAAAAAAACAAACAAACAAACTAGTAAATCAAAGCCAAAAGAGTTCAAAATAGAAAAATAATGCTAGTGACAGTCAGGAAATGACTACTCTGTCACACGCCAGTGTTGAATCAGTTACTCACGCTACAGTTGGATAACACCACGCCCCAAGTTCAGACCACGGTCCAGCTGATCCTGTAAATACTGCAATGCTGCAACAATAAACTATTAGCATATGAGCAGCGCAATGTTAATCAGCTGGTATAACCCAGCAATCGCCGCAAACAGCGCAGATCAGCAGCAACACAGAGCGCCACACATCAGAAATGTAAATTAGAATGCCCAGCTGAACAGGGCCGGATTAACCATACGGGCAACTGGGCAATTGCCCAGGGGCCCAAGACCTTCAAAGGAACCAGGGCAGCAAGGGCACGAGCAAAATACTGTATCTGGTAATCTCCCACTCGCCGCTTTATATTAAACAAACTGTCAACACGGGCTTTTGCGCTGCAAAGAGAGACGCTGCGCTTATTACTTTGAACGTGAGTTGAGAGCGGTTGAGTCTCATGCGGACTGACCAATGAAGAGAGGGCCTCAGGTTAAGACCCTCTCCTCATTGGTCAGTCCGCATACGCACAACCAGCGCAACGTCATAGAATGTCTCTGAACAGGTTCACGCCCACTTTTGGGGGAATTCAGACTAGGCCAGTGTTTGTCAAACTTTTTCAGCCCAAGGACCACTTTATCTTCCATTTTTTTTCTGAGGACCACCTAACAGAATCCCACTCTAACACTCCCCCAAAAAACAACAAAATAGGAAGGATAAGCTAAGATTAAGTTTAATATACAACTGTTTCAAGTCAAACACAATTTTTTAAAAAACAAATGCAATGCTATGTTCAGAAATTATTATATGAATTTTATTTCATTCGAAAAAATAAATCTGAAATGAGTTGCAGCTTACATGAACAACAAACTGCACATGGGCAAAAATGCAATTAAACATATTATAACAGCCTGGGTCCAACTTAATGTCATTCCAAAGAAACATTAGTTTAAAACTGAGGTGGTGGGTATATGAAGTCTATGGTTGTAACCAGGGTTCTAAATTAACACCCGCCAACCCGCCAAATGCGGGTTAAAATTCATTTTGGCGGGTATTAATAAAAACTTACTAGCCAGTTTGGCCGGTGATGCATGAGGCATTGCAAGCATGATACATAAAGCTCCGTTCTCGGTCATTTATCCCTCTGGCAGTACTTCCTACATTTCCCATAAACACTGTGCCGTAATGCTACGTGATAATGTTTCATACGCCAATTGGCTGCGCGCAGTTTGCAGCGAAACCAGCGCGAGAAACTATGGAAACTAACGGACCGTCCACCAGAAAACAAAAGGAAGAAGGAGAACGAACGGGCAGAGCAAGGAGGATAGACTAAAAGACAGCGGTGTCGCCACACCCCTTTACTGAGGCACGTGCCCCAGTGTAAATCTTTTGTGCCCAGGTGTAAATCTCAAGTTTAAATTTTAGCAGTTAACTAGTGTATTCAGATCTATATGCAATGTATTTACCCAATGTACACTTGAAAAGCGACAAAGCAGTCGCACTGACGCGTGCACGCATGTATCCATGTCCACGCGCGTCTTTGCGTTCATCCGCGCGCGCAACTGCATCCAAAAGAGGACGCCACGCGAATGAGTAATTATGAAAACATGACGAGAAGTAAGTTTCTAAATAATAATGATAATCTTATTTTGACTCGATCATTATTGGCTTCTGTAGATGGACATCAGAAATGTTTTGTGCAAAGCAGTGAAAAGGAAGCAGAAAGGATAGGTGATGAGTTTAAGGGAGGTAAGACAAACTACATCCACACTCAGTCAGTTCTCAAATATTAGAGGAAAAATCTCAGGAAAACCTTTTGTCAAGTCTATAGGATTGCATTGTTGCTGAGAAAATCAACAGATGTATGTGTTATACTGTTCTGTATTTACAGATATGAAATTAATATTTAGTTTACTAATATTTAACTCTAGGACACTACATAAACAGTTAGCAGTAACTGTGACTGAGATTATTTAGTATAGCAGTCATAAAAAGTCTGATTTCTTAAAATATTCTTGTAAAAATAAGTTATTATTCATTGCTATCATTATATAATGTAGAAAATATTTCTCCGCTGTCATTATTACCAAACATTTTATGCCATTAATGCCTCCAAACATGATAATAATGTTAGGTATGATGAAGATTATACTTAAATATTTTTAAATACATATTTATCTTTCGCAGTACCTGTTGCACTGTAGAATAGTGGGTTAAGCAAAGGACATTGTATAGAACACCGCAGGCTTTCAAAAAAAGTCAGCAAAAAATGGGGGGCCTGTGCCCCAGTTAGGCTTTATGTCTATCAACAGAGAAATTAAGAAAGCTTACGTTTCATCACAAAAATGTTGTCATGTTTTGTCAGGATTGTCGCATGCACGCGAAAGAAAAAAACGAATCATTGTTGCATTCAGTAGCACTCATAATTTCTCTTATTTTCACCGGAAAAAATTTGGCTAGTGGAAATGCTGATTGGCTAGTAACTTTAGAAAGTTACCAGCCACTTTGGCTGGTGGTCAAAAAAGTTAATTTAGAACCCTGGTTGTAACTATGGTAACAATAAAATACTGAAAAAAAATGTTCCCCTTAATGTCCAAAATCACTGAAATTACAGGGATTTTACACATGAAACAAAAACTAGTACAAAACTAATAGATCTGTGGATTTTAGCTGCTTTCAGTTGACGCTTGATCTTTTATTTTGACTCCTCTTTGGTTTAGCCAACCGATCCATTTTTACGTTATTAAAACAGAAAGGCAAGAACTGATATCACAATCTACTTAAATAAGTGACGATTCAGGGCTCGCAAAATTTCAAAATCCCTGGTAGCCCTTCGGGCAGACACTCTTCAGTTTTTGATTTCCATGTAAACCAACTGTTCCTGCTCATCCCCACACCAGATATACTCACCATTTAAAAGTGGTTTAGTGGGTCACAAAACTCACAGTTTGGATCATGCAGTTACAGATCAGAAAAACAGGTGCTACTGTCGCTTTAAGAGCGATTCTGCACTGAGTCACTCTCTTCACTGCCTGTACAATCTATACTTTAAAGCTTGCTGCGCCTGCGAGAGATTTAATTTTCTTACGTGAGGATAGTAATGACTGACAGGGCGAAGTTGGAGAATTTGCCCAACAAATCCATGACAAATCATTACGGATTGCTTTCTGTACTGCGTCTTTTCGCGCGATCGCGAAAGTGAATGTGAAACTCGAGCGCGCGCTCAAACGTAATTTAAATATCCAATGCCTGAATTTCATACACCATTACTACACATCCAAATCTGTGAAAGAATGCATAAGCATTTAAATATATTTTTTCCTCCCTATAAGTCAAGATAGCCCGACGGGCAGGGCGGGGATGCATTTTTATAGCCCGACTGCAAAGCACAATATATAGCCCCGGGATTCGGGCTAGCGATTTTGCAAGCCCTGCCGATTGTATAAACACTTGCCTAGTTTAGGTCATCTTCTGGCGGACCACTGGGGGGGTTTGGCGGACCACTAGTGGTCCGCAGACCACACTTTGAGAATTACTGGAGTAGACCTTTCATTGACTTCCATTCAAAATAGCGGAACAAAGCAACGTTCGTACACAGCCGGCAGGCGTAATTAACTTATGAAATCACTCAGATTAAACATGTTGAGTAATTATCTGTCCACCCTGCCTGCCCTAGAGCGCGAAAGATACATTAACATATTTAATTTGGTCATAATAAAAACATGTCCCTTTCATTCTTCCAGCGTCAAATTTGTGTAACAACGCTCCCTATTGGCCAGAGGTGTCTTACCCGGACATTTACTCGTACCTCAACGAGTCAACAGAGTCATTATTTAGAGTAATGAGTGCACTTTTCCGTCGAGTCATACAACTAACTGGCTTAGCGATATTTCCAGCAATCACTGGATGGCGTTGTTACACAAATTTGACACTGTGAGAATGAAAGGGACATGTTTTTATATTGACCAAATTAAATGTGTTAATGTATCTTTCGGGCTCTATGGCAGGCAGGGTGGACAGATAATTACTCAACATGTTTAATCTGAGTGATTTCATAAGTTATTTACGCCTGCCGGCTGTGTAAAAACGTTGCTGAATGGAAGTCAATGGAAGGTCTGTTTTTTATCCCCCAAAAAGGGGCGGTGACGAAATTTACAGTCAAGTTCCCGGATGTGCCGATAGTCCTTATGAGGTGGGTCAAAGGTTCGCCAAGCATTACGTGACGCAAGGCTTTGGTACAACAGAAAAAAACGAGACACGGGCTGAATCCTAAACCCCCTATCTCCTTTGAATCACTCTCACGGTACTTTGACATCATCAAGAGGTCTGCTTAGCGCCAAATGAAGTCGAACCTGCAGTGTAGCTGTTCACGCGACACTGTAAACAAACCAACCATGTGGAGAAGTGAACGAGTGAAGCAGTGCACAACATAAAATCCGGAGAGTTAACAACGCACATGTGAGTAAACAACATTTAAATCATCAATCCAGTTTATTACTTTATCTGGAGGTAAGGCTCCAATAAAATAAAATAAGCCCGTGTTTATGTCCTGATAGTTTTTAGCTGCTAGTGTTAAACTTCCTTTCCCTGTGTTCATTTATATATCTACGTTCAAGATGTAGCCTATATGATCTTAAACTTCTGAGAGGAAAATCATGTCTGCGTTGATGTTCAGTTCAGGTCAGACTTCAAATTAAAGATAATGTTCTTCACTTTAGTTTGGGTGTCTAATATTAGGCTATATGATGTTCTTGTAATAATAATTAAGGAAAAGCCTATTTTCATTTTTAGACAATGCTTGTATATGCAAAAAATACGCTTTTTATATCAATGACTATGCAAATTAAAGTTAATCCATGGTCATCTTAAATGTGTATTAAATAGGGCTGTCAAATTTAACGCGTTAATAACGCGTTAACGCAAATTCATTTTAACGCCACTAATTTTATTAACGGCGATTAACGCAACGTGCAATTTCTGTTTGACCCTTGGTCCAGCCCATAGTTGAATGAATGAACAGAGACGCAGGCAAATGTGAACCTGTCTAAATGAGTCGAAGGTTTTCATAGAAATGAGAACATTAAGCAAATCGTCTAGCAAATCCAATGCTCTATCGTTGGACATCTGAAATGATCTTTATTTATACATCTGAGAGGTGTAACGTTACCGTCCTCCTAATGCTTAATCTAATACAAAAATGCGTCTCAATTCATTTTGGTTTCGCTTTTATGCATGACTTAGAAAATAGACTGCAGGACTTGCTTGATGTTAAAAGAGTCATTAAGAGAGATAAAGTTCGGTACCTGATTAATGTTAAAGAGTTAAGAGCGACAAGACTCAAAAGCGATCTCCTCACGCTGACTGACTGACATCTGAAGCGCGTGCACGACCCGGATATATAGACATCTACACAAAATTACAGTTTTAAAAATATCTGTTTTGATAAGAATTCTCGCAGGTAGGATATATAATCTGTTATGTCTTAAGTAAATGTTTGGTTAACTGTTGGGTAAAAATATCTGATGTGTAACATTATATTAGATCACTTAGATTTTAAGCAATCTGTCTCAATGTCAATCAAACAAAAGGGAAAAAAAGGTTGAACATACATTGATGATGTTTTTGCTTTGCTTTGTGTGTGCTTTGCTTTGTGTGTGCTAGAAGTCTTACTTCGAATACAGTCTGACTATCCAGGGTACAAGTCAGGCAACAGACGGATCGGCTTAACCGTCCATCTGTTAGCTGCCGTGATATTTCAAGATCACTTATATCCCAGCACTTCGAGTCAATCCTACCAGAATATCAACACATTTCAACTGTATCTGTTCCCCGAACAAATAAATACAGAGCACCGCTTGCCACATCTGGTACAAATCTGATTAATATAAAATTAGAAAACAATACATTAACAGATGAACCTCGAATGTTAAAATTCGGCCTTCTTAACATTAGATCGCTTACCAATAAAGAACCTATTGTCAATGAAATAGTTACAGACCAAAACTTAGATGCACTCTGTTTAACAGAAACCTGGCTTAAAGCAGACGACTACATTAGTTTAAACGAATCCACCCCACAAGACTATTATTATAAACACGAACCTCGATTAAAGGGGAGAGGGGGTGGTGTAGCTACAATATACAACAAAATTTTTAAAGTAAACCAAAAATCTGAAGTAAAATTTAAATCATTCGAACTAATGTTGTTAAATATGGAAATAACCGATCGTAACCACAAACAGCTCTCTTTTGCCATAGCTACAATCTATAGACCTCCGGGCCACCATGCAGATTTCCTTAAAGAAATAGCAGATTTCCTGTCTGAGCTTGTAGTCACTGTAGATACAGCTCTTATCGTTGGTGATTTTAATATTCATGTGGAGAACCCAACAGATGCACTAGGACGTGCGTTTATGGATGTTCTAAAGTCTCTCAATATTAGACAAAACGTGACAGGGCCAACGCATACTCGTAAGCACACATTAGACTTAATTCTGTCACTCGGGCTCAATATTAATGACATCAAAATATCACCTCAGAGTGATGCAGTTTCTGACCATTACCTTGTGTCATACACTGTACTTCTAGATAGGATCACTCAATCCACAACATGCTACAGATTAGCCAGAACAATAATTTCCACCACTAAAGATAGATTTATTAGCACTCTTCCAGACCTGTCCCAAATTAAACATGTAGCAGATAACTGTGACGATCTAGATATTGTAATAGAAAACCTAAACAATGTCTGTTCTAACACATTGGATGCCGTTGCTCCCATTCGAAAAAAGAGAATCAAAGAAAAACCGCCAGCTCCATGGTATGATCATCACACCGCAGCGCTCAAAAAGGCAACTAGGAAAATGGAAAGAAATTATAGAAGCACAAAGTTAGAGGTATGGCGTGCAGCATGGAAAGAGAGTCTTAAACAATACAGACAGGCTATTAAAACCGCCAGATCTACCTATCTTAGCAAGCTTATAAATGAGAATCATAATAACCCTCGTTTCCTCTTCAGCACCGTTGCAAAACTGACTAGAAATAAAGAACAAACAGAAACCAATAGTAAACTTCAACACAATAGTAACGACTTCATGAACTTCTTTTCTAACAAAATTACGGCTATAAGGGAAAACATCGTAGCTACCCAGGCAGCCATCACTCTACCCGTTAGTTCACTTAACACTAGACTACCATACGAACATCTTGATTCATTTAAACCTACTACAATAGATGAGCTCTCTAGTTACATCATCCAAATCATCATCCTGTATATTAGACCCCGTTCCCACAAAACTGCTTAAAGAGGTATTCCCTGTAGTGTCAACCCCGGTTCTAAATATCTTTAACTCATCGCTAGAAATAGGATACGTTCCAACAGCTTTCAAACTAGCAGTTATTAAACCGCTGATTAAAAAACCGCAGCTTGATCAGGGAGAGCTTAATAACTTTAGACCAATCTCAAATCTCCCTTTTCTTTCGAAAATATTAGAAAAGGTAGTGGCAAGCCAGTTACGCACATTCTTGACAAATAATAGTACATATGAAAAGTTTCAATCAGGATTCAGGCCTCACCATAGCACAGAGACAGCGTTGCTTAGAGTTACAAATGACCTCCTATTAACATCCGATCGTGGTGAAATCTCAATTCTTATATTATTAGACCTTAGTGCAGCCTTTGAAACAATAGATCATACAATCTTACTCAATAGACTAGAAAACTATGTTGGTATCAGTGGTCAGGCGCTAGCCTGGTTTAGGTCGTATCTAACCAATCGCTATCACTTTGTTTATGTAAACGAGGAAGAGTCATATCACTCCCTGGTTAAATACGGTGTACCGCAGGGTTCGGTTTTAGGTCCTATCCTGTTCTCGTTATACATGTTACCTCTAGGAGACATTATCAGGAAACATAACATAAGTTTTCACTGCTATGCGGATGATACCCAGCTTTACATCTCCTCACATCCCAGCGAAACACACGTTTTCTAAGCTAACAGACTGCCTTAGCGATGTTAGTGACTGGATGGCACATAACTTTCTTAAGCTGAACTCCAATAAGACAGAGATACTTATCATTGAACCGAATTGCTACAAACATAATATGTCAGATTACAAGTTGCACATAGATGGCTGCACTGTGGTGCCATCTTCCACGGTTAGGAACTTAGGTGTGATGTTCGACAGCAACTTATCCTTCGATAGTCATATCGCCAACGTCTGCCGCACAGCATTCTTCCATCTTAGAAATATCTCGAAAATATGCCATATACTGTCTACATCTGACGCAGAGAAGCTTATCCATGCTTTTATGACCTCTAGAATAGACTATTGTAACTCGCTACTCGGGGGATGCCATGCAAATCAAGTAAACAAGCTTCAGCTAGTTCAAAACGCTTCCGCAAGGGTACTTACTCGATCTAAAAAGTGTGACCACATAAGCCCAATTCTGGCATCTTTACACTGGCTACCAGTTAAATATCGCATACAATTTAAAATATCACTAATCACCTACAAAGCTTTAAATGGCCTAGCACCCTCATATCTTAGAGAATTACTATCAGAATACAATCCATCACGCACACTACGGTCGCAAAATTCTGGTCTCTTGATTGTCCCTAGACTATCAAAAGTATCTAAAAGTGGAAGGTCATTTTCCTACTTAGCCCCTAAGCTCTGGAATGATTTACCAACCGATGTCAGAGAATCAGACACAGTCGATAATTTTAAATCTAGACTTAAAACTTTTCTCTTCAACAAAGCATTCGCATAATTTGTCTAGTAAAAGTACTTAACTCGAAATAGTTATCTGTACGGAACAAAGCACTCGCGGTCATAACACAGACCAACCAAATAAATAAATAAAAACCTTATCTTAACCTATAGTCGGATTGCGATTTTGGAACTTTTGTGTTCTTGTGAATAGTATGCCATACAAACCCGTTTGCCACTGAACCTGCATTAACGACGACAGTGGGGCCTCCAGCCTTAGTCAAACGGGTTGGCACGTATGGTTGGGTTGTGATTTTGGCGCTTTTTTTGTATTGCAAATAGTATGCCATACAGACCCGTTTGCCACTGAACCTGCATTAACGACGACAGTGGGGCTTTTGGCCTTAGTCAAACGGGTTGGCACGTATGGTTGGGTTGTGATTTTGGCGCTTTCTTTCTATTGCGAATAGTATGCCATACAGACCCGTTTGCCACTGAACCTGCATTAACGACGACAGTGGGGCTTCCGGCCTTAGTCAAACGGGTTGGCACGTATGGTCGGGTTGCGATTTTGGCGCTTTCTTGTGTCTTGTGAATAGTATGCCATACAGACCCGTTTGCCACTGAACCTGCATTAACGACGACAGTGGGGCCTCCAGCCTTAGTCAAACGGGTTGACACGTATGGTCAGGTTGCGATGTTGGCGTTTTTTTCGTGATCTTGTAAATAGTATGCAATATAGACCCGTTTGCCACTGAACCTGCATTAACAACGACAGTGGGGTTACAGGCCTTAGTCAAACGGGTCGACAGGTTTCATTTTCTCTTAAAAATCGGAAGGTGACCCTTAGTTACCATATATACCGTCGCAGTGGGCCCCCAATTTGCAAAATCCTCAACTGTGGATAAAACAATTATGCCTCAATAGTTAGTCTGTCTGAAACTAAGCTGGTTAAACCACATCACTGTGTGAAACTTGCATTACATGTGAACGGCCCCTACGCTAATATGATTTTGTTTTTCTCTCCCTGTCTCGTCCCTGGGTCCCATTGACCCTGAGGACAATGGGACAAACAGACCCAGTTCCGGTAGATGTGAAAGTCGGCACACCTCTGATCTACTGGTCGTCCTTCAATGTGATGCCCAGCTGATGCCTGACCAACGACCACCGGCAGGACCCGCTTAATATCCGCTTAATCTCTGCTTAATCTCCGCTTAAGCTCCTTATCCGTTTATATGTGTGTATATACATGTATATCTCCCAAGGGTTTTTCCCTCCTAGGACTTTTATTTTTATTTCCTCGGCTAAACAACCCGGGGTTTTTGTTTTTTTTCTCCTAGGGGTTTTTTTACCCCGGGGAGGTAGCCTGCTTGGGCTTAACTTAGCTTCTTCTTCTAGACGTTACATTAGTAATATGCTCGCTCATAATGTCGCGTCATAGCCGCAGCAAATTTGACTGCTTATGCTATTGTGTATTATGTTATTGTAATGGGGTGTCTTAGGTGAGGATTGAACCCGGGTCTCCTATACTCAAAGTGACTGTTCTTACTCACAGAGCTAACTCCCCACTGGTGAATCGAAGAGCAGAGATAGCAAAACAACACAGAGACCTGGATCTTGATTAAACTGATAATTTTACTGAATGAAAAAGTACAACAAAATAAAGGAAGCCGTGCTTCCAAAAAACAGGGAAAAGAAAACAGACACAAGGGTCAAAAACATAAGCTTACAAGAGTAGCATACAGACTGGCAACTGGTAACAAAAACTCAAGACTGAACAAAGAAGGCATGGCAAAACTTCACTTATATAGAACAAAAACAGGTGTAACACATCAGGCTTAATTACTAAGTGTCAGAGAAAAGTGCCATCTGCTGGCCAGGAGGAAGCTAACAGTCCAAAGATGAGAATCTTACAGAAGCCCCCCTTCTAAGAACGGCTCCTGACGTTCCCTTGACAGGGTTTCCGCGGGGTTGTAAAAGGTAGTAAAAGGTAGTAAATTAAATTATGCCAAATTAAGGCCAGTAAAAAGTAGTAAAAAGTAGTAAACGTCATCTGACGAGGTAGTACATTTTCGATTGCCTTTTGTAATGTTATGATGCCTGGAAATTAGTTCAAATCACCCGCATATCTGGGCAAATAATCAAAAATCTTTCGTCTCTGGGATGTGATCAAAGCCTGGAGTGGAGCCAAATCACGTTCCTCTCTCCGCTGTAAGCGTTCTGTAATCACTACGGACCGGATCCACTCCGGGTTTTCTGACTGTATCACACTTTTATTTGAGGTAAAAGTTTATTTCAGCTAGCATGGTCAAACTTATAATGCAGGAAGGCTCCGATGTTTTGAAGGTCGATAAAGGTGTAAAAGGCTTAGCGAAATGATGAAGATTGGCAAGCCTTTCAGTTCGTGGGCTAAGAAAACCAAACAGGTAATTGCGTGTCTTTGCACAGTATGACTAACGTAAGGGGTCCTGTATTTTGGGGGTAAATGATTTCTCACGTTACTGATCATCCGCGGCACGCTTTTTAATGCTATGCTGATATAGCCAGTGGCTGGTACAACGGGTTTGTTGGTAAACTTCATGTGGCGCCACAACAACCAAAAGGCAGATGACATCCAAATACAAACAATAGTGCGTCCGCTGTTTCTGTGTCAGAGGAGCACGCTAGCCGCGCATTCGTTTCTCATTGAGCTTGTGTTGTACGTATTTTTGCCGCTTTATTGGCCTTAAATAACACACATGCTTCAAAAATCCCGTCTTTGCAAATATCCTCATGTAAACACGACCATTTAGGTCTTAAGAGAAAGTAAACAGCAGAAACATTGCGCACAAACTAGCACATCAGCGCTGCCTCTATTGTAACATAATATTTTGTTGATAAAGGTACAGTCATTCAATTTCGTTCACTTTTGTTACAGACATCCTGTGCGATTTGTACACTACTTTAACTCGAGTTACTCGTTCAGGGTTTATATTCATACATAACGTTTGTATAGCTGTGACTGTAAGCTGTTGTGTGAACAGAACAGACCCTGGATTATTTGTTTATGTGTACTGAATAATATGATATGAAAAAGTTGTATTTGTTCACATTAGTAAATGCATTATATAACATAAACAAACAATGAAAAATATAGAGTATATAAGCATTAATTAATTCTTGTTTATGTCATTACAGTAATTGACGGTGGTTCATGGTGCATTCACTAATGTTAACAGTTTCAACTTTGATTAAAAAATTATTAGTAAATGCTAAAATAAATACATTTACAATTAATAAATAATTAATAAAAGATTCATTAAAGGTGGTGATATTCATGTTTTCTTTTTATACAGTATAGTGAGTTATTTAGCTGTTTCGCCTGAATCTGAAATGCCCTGCAAACTACAGCTACCTATATGCCACATGAGACTTCAATATGGAATTTATGGCAAAAAAATCTCCTCTTAAAATGCTATTGGTCTCGCCTACATAAAGTGTTAAAGGAATATGACTTGGCCTGAAAAATATTTCAGTCAAAAGAATTTTTTTCACTTTAATTCTTTTTTGTATGTTATATATGTCAAAATCTGTGTAAATAATAGAAAGGTCGCTGATTAACACTTGCAATTCAGTGTCGTGATGGTTTTAAAAAATATTCTGAAGGTAGTAAAAAAGGTAGTAAAAAGTAGTAAATTTAACTCAAGGATTTCTGTATAAACCCTGCTTGAAGGCCTTGGTGGGTACGGTGAAAAGTTGAAATGAGTGTTGGGTCCAGAATGTCTTTAGCAGGTACCCATGAGCGCTCTTCTGGGCCATAGCCCTCCCAGTCAACCAGGTACTGTACTCTTCCCCGTACTGTGCGAGAGTCCATCAGCCGACGGACAGTATAGGCTGGTTTTCCATTGATGATTTGAGCAGCTGGGGCAGGTTTGCAAGCTGGGGACAGAGAAGAACAAACAAAAGGCTTTAACCGAGAGACATGAAATGTTGGATGGATTCTCATTGATCTGGGCAGAAGCAACCGGTAAGATACTGGGTTTATCTTCCTGAGGATCTTAAAAGGACCAATATAGCGTGGAGCCAGCTTGCGAGATTCCACCCGCAGGGGGAGATCTTTGGTTGCCAGCCACACCCTTTGGCCAGGACGAAGCATAGGCCCCAACCTCCGGTGTCGGTTTGCCTGCCTCTGTTGTAGTTGAGAGGCCTTCTGTAAAGCTGTCCGGGCCTTCTGCCAAACCCGACGACATCGACGAACCAATTGAGCAGCGGCAGGAACACACACCTCCGGCTCCTGTCCAGGGAACAACAGCGGAGGGAAGCCGTACTGGCATTCAAAAGGGGACATGCCTAGGGAAGAGTGGTAGAGAGTATTATGTGCAAATTCAGCCCAGACTAATCGAGAGCTCCAGGTGGTCTGATTTTCTGCCACTAAACATCTAAGAGTCTTCTCTATCTCCTGATTCACTCTCTCTGTCTGCCCATTAGACTGGGGGTGAAAACCAGAAGAGAGGCTGATGTCAGACCCAATGAGACGGCCAAATGCCTTCCAGAACCGGGATGTAAATTGAGACCCTCTATCAGAGACCATATCTTGTGGGAACACATGATGCATAAGGTGCTCTGCAGTCTGGCTTGCTGTGGGAAGTTTGGGTAAAGGCAAGAGGTGACATGCTTTTGAAAATCTGTCCACCACCACCAGAATTACTGTATTACCTTGTGATTTGGGCAAACCTGTTACAAAGTCCATAGATATGTGCGACCAGGGATGTTTGGGGATAGGCAAAGGGTGCAGTAGTCCTAGGGGGTGGGCTCTGGGTTCCTTGTTCTGGGCGCATATAGTACAAGCGGCAACAAAATCCAGAACATCTCTTTGTAACTTGGACAACCAAAATCTCCTTTGGATGAGTCTGCAAGTTCTTGTGGCCCCAGGATGACCAGAGGGGAGGGAAGCATGTGCCGACAGCAATACATCAGAGCGGTATCGGTTAGGTACAATGAGACTTCCTGGTGGACCATTACCTGGATCTGGCTGCTGCCGATGGGCCTTTTTGATGGCAGCTTCAATGCTGCTACTATTTTGGAGGTGTGTAGTATGGGTTCCGGTCTGAACTCCTGCTCTGGGATATCAAATTGCCTTGAAAGTGCATCTGGTTTCAAATTCTTGGAACCTGGGCGGTAAAAAAAGAACAAATACAAACCGATTAAAAAACAGAGCCCAGTGAGCTTGGCGGGAATTTAATCTCTTGGCTTCCCGAATGTAAGTAAGGTTTCTGTGGTCTGTCCAGATGAGGAAAGGATGCTTGGCCCCCTCCAACCAATGCCTCCACTCCTCCAGTGCAACCTTAACTGCCAACAGCTCCCGATTTCCAATATCATAATTCCTCTCTGCTGCAGACAGTCGACGAGACAGAAAAGCACATGGGTGAAGTTTGTTGTCAGACCTGGCTCTCTGGGACAAGACTGCTCCTACCCCTATGTCAGAAGCATCCACCTCAACCACAAATGGCAACTCTGGGTCTGGGAGAGTTAAGATGGGAGCAGATGTAAAGAGTTGTTTCAACTTGTTGAAAACCTGGTTGGCCTCTTCTGTCCATCTGAATGGCTGAGCAGACTTCTTGGTGAGAGCGGAGAGAGGTTCTGCAACAGAGCTGAAATTTCTAATGAACTTTCTATAAAAATTGGCAAAGCCAAGAAAGCGTTGTACCTGCTTTACAGAGCTGGGCTGAGACCATTCCCGTACTGCCTTGACCTTGCCAGGATCCATCTGAAGATTCCCCTTGGACACAATGAAGCCGAGAAATGGGACTGAGGAAACATGAAACTCACTTTTCTCCAACTTGACGAAGAGGCTGTGTTTAAGTAGCTGGGACAAGACCTGTCGAACATGTTGAACGTGTTCCTGGTAGTTTTTAGAGAAAATAAAGATATCGTCAAGATAGACAAAAACAAACTTGTCCAGCATCTCTCGTAGTACATCATTGATTAGAGCCTGGAAAACAGCTGGGGCATTGACCAGGCCAAAGGGCATTACCTTGTACTCATAGTGACCAGTGGGAGTGTTGAATGCGGTCTTCCATTCGTCACCCTCTCTTACTCTGACCAGATGGTAAGCGTTTCGCAGATCCAATTTAGTGAAAATTGTGGCACCTTGTAGAAGCTCGAAAGCAGTGGTCATCAGAGGCAGAGGGTAGCGATTTTTGATTGTGATGCGGTTAAGACCCCTGTAGTCAATGCAGGGCCTGAGGTCGCCATCTTTTTTCTCAACAAAAAAAACCCTGCCCCAGCTGGTGAGGTTGAAGGACGAATGAAACCATTATCCAAAGCCTCCTTAAGATACTTCTCCATAGCAACCCTCTCAGGAGCAGAGAGGGAGTACAGCCTACCCCTTGGAGGGCATGCCCCTGGGACCAAGTCTATAACACAATCAAATGGTCTGTGAGGAGGAAGGGAGGTAGCACGGGACTTGCTGAAGACCTCTCTGAGATCAGCATATTCAGGAGGAACTTGGGACACTTCAGGGAGGGACCCAGAGGGTGCACTTATAGTCTTTACGATAAGAACCTTGGGTGTTTCCGCTGTCTGAAGGACTAGAGATGACTTGAGGGGAAAACTTTGAGACTTAGCATTATCAGACTTGACCTGAGATACAGGTAGTCCTTGAGTAAAAGGTATGTTATGGTTGAGGGAGGCAGGCCACCTGGAGAGTGTTGACAAAGGTCCTGGAAATGCCTTCAGAAACTCGGGAGAATGACAAAAGGAGAAATTAGAGACACAACAATTAATTCCCCAGCTCTTAACAATACCCCTGGCCCAATCTATATGTGGATTGTGACAGGATAGCCATGGAAATCCAAGAACTAGGGGAAGCTCTGGTGATTGGATCAGAAAAAATTGCATTAACTCCTTATGGCCCCCAATTTCAAACTGAAGAAAAGGAGTACAGTGACTAACCTGACCTGAGCCAAGGGGTCTGCCATCAAGAGCAGTGATGGTTAGAGGCTTCTGGAGAACCAAGGATGGAATACCCAAACGTCTGGATACGTCTAGATCCAAAAAATTCCCAGCAGCCCCAGAATCAATGAATGCTCCCAGCTGATGATGTTGATTGTCTCTGAGGATGGTGGCTTGGATAGTAACTCCAGAGGTAGCAGGATGGGGGATGACTTCTATTCTCGTTCCAGCTCCCCCTTTCCTGGACGAGAGCTGGCTTTTCCCGACAATTCAGGACAGCTGGATCGGAAATGGCCAGACTTGCCACAGTACAGACAGCGTCGCTCCCTCATCCGTCGATCTCTTTCCGTCTGGGTTAATCTAGTTCTACCCAGCTGCATGGGTTCTTCCAAATCACAGGGCCTACAAAGTGGTTCAACAGTATTGGAGAATTCTGGAGGGTGACGTGGCCCAGGATCTCGGCATCGTTCTTGCCGACGATCTCGGAGACGATGATCTACTCGGATTGCCATATCGATCAGGGATTCCAAGTCCGGTGCCGGGTCCCTAAATGCCAGCTCATCCTTAAGTTGTGGAGACAAAGCTTGGTGGAATGCTGCCCTCAAAGCACGTTGGTCCCATCCACTTTCAGACGCAAGAGTACGAAACTCTATGGTGAACTCAGCCACACTCCGATTGCCCTGACAGAGTTGAAGTAAACGATAATCCACATCACCTGTGCTGGCAGGGTGGTGGAAAACCCTCTTCATTTCAACAATGAAATCTCTGCTGTTGGCTGAAAGTGGAGACTGTTGGTCCCACAGAGCTGAGGCCCAGTCTAAGGCCTTGCCGGTGAGAAGTGTAATCATGTAGGCCACTTTGCTGCACTCTGTAGGAAAGCTTCCAGGTTGTAGTTCAAATACTAGGGTGCACTGTGTAATAAACCCACGGCACTTTTGGGGATTCCCATCAAATCGTTCTGGTGCTGGCAATTTGGGTTCTGACAGGGGAGATAACACTGCTCGAGGAGGATCTTCAGGTGGCTGAGGGTCTTGGGGTGGAGGAACAGAAGGCTGAAGACTTAAACGTTGAAGAATTTCAGAAAGGATCTGCTCATGTTGCTGGATGGCTGCAGCTTGCCCAGAGAGGGCAGAGAGAATGCGGTCCACATTTGAAGATGGTGGGTGGAGTCTCCTCTGCTGGATTCATGTTGATGGTTCAGTCTTGCTGTAATGGGGTGTCTTAGGTGAGGATTGAACCCGGGTCTCCTATACTCAAAGTGACTGTTCTTACTCACAGAGCTAACTCCCCACTGGTGAATCCAAGAGCAGAGATAGCAAAACAGCACAGAGACCTGGATCTTGATTAAACTGATAATTTTACTGAATGAAAAAGTACAACAAAATAAAGGAAGCCGTGCTTCCAAAAAACAGGGAAAAAAAACAGACACAAGGGTCAAAAACATAAGCTTACAAGAGTAGCATACAGACTGGCAACTGGTAACAAAAACTCAAGACTGAACAAAGAAGGCATGGCAAAACTTCACTTATATAGAACAAAACCGGTGTAACACATCAGGCTTAATTACTAAGTGTCAGAGAAAAGTGCCATCTGCTGGCCAGGAGGAAGCTAACAGTCCAAAGATGAGAATCTTACAGTTATGCTATCTGTCGTTTTTCTGTGCTTTTACTGCTTCTATTAATGTAAAGCTGCTTTGAAACAATTGAGTATTGTGAAAAGCGCTATATAAATAAAATTGAATTGAATTGAAATATGGATGTGGTAATTTTGTGGTAATTTGACTCTTTCAACTTCAAACAGGTGTAGTTCTGTCATATTTTGTTATATTTCAACAAATTATGCATTGTTCTATGTTTTAATAGAGAATGTCAAAATATGAACAACTATTTTTTTTAAATTAGCTAATTCCGACTCAACTTGCCAGCACAGGTCACAAATGATGCAGCAGAGAAAGAAAATTCTTCTGAAAGGAAAATTCATATACAAAACAATGGCTGATGATTCTGTTAAAAATGTAAACAGGCTGTTGTTAAATTTGCATAAAGCATCTTGTATATATGATTAGAGTTTTAAAAACCTGAAAAGTGTTAAATTAGGGTAAATTTTGAATGGATAAAAATGTGCGATTAATTTGCGATTAATCGCGAGTTAACTCATGAAATCATGCAATTAATCTAGATAAATTTTTTAATCCATTGACAGCCCTAGTATTAATTAAAAAGTTCTGTTAAGTGAGCTTCCGTCAATGACGAGGACAACTCAGCTAAGTTAGCCAGGACTTTTCTACACCGCCAGCTTACTTTTACAGCCGGAGATTATACAGATGCTGATGTGTTTTGTTTTCATAGCATCATATGTGAGTGAATGTCTTTGATAGGGGACATAGTAGTGCATTTGTATGAGCATTTAAATATTTGTAAATCAAAATACACCTGATGACAGTTAGAATTTAAGGTATTGAGTTTATGTACTGTATAATACAGTAATATATTCTGTATATGACCATATTATGGTGATCCTGGGGTCGTGATGATGGGGCCCTTGAATATTGTTGCCCAGGGTATAACAATGTGTTAATCTGGCCCTGCAGCTGAACCAAGCGAAGCAGACAATGCAGAGCGATGCAGGCAAAGCAGAGCACAGATGATGTAGTGCAAAACCCCTTCAGTAGAATTAGTACAGCCCAGATGACCTAGCGCGAAGGGGCTGCAGTTGAAAGCAGATGGTAAAGCCAGCAGTGTAAGCGATGCACGTAGCGCAAGAAAGCCACGCAGCCAGCAGCAAGCCCACTACAGCAACCCACCAGGGCCGGTTCTAGACATTTGGAGGCCCTAGGCAAAAGTTATGTTGGAGGCTCCCTGCACCACTCATTTCTTCCACTTTTTAGAATAAACACAAAGCACCAGAAAAAAAACAGTTCTTAACCTTTTTATTATATATCTTTTATTACTATTTGTACATTTTCACTAATATATATACACACACACATACAAGAACTGTATGTTTTTTGTGTACATGTCTCCCCTGTATTTGAGTTTCTTCACAATCACTATTGCTCCTCTCTCTCTTTGCCCTGTTGTTTACCTGACTCTCCAGTGTTCTTCAAAAACCTCATCATTGATCCTACAACATATTTTAAAAAGTGTACCAGTAATGTCATGAGAATGTCTACTTTGTTTTCTACAGAGTAAAAATAAACTTTAGTACTGTAAGTTATGACATGTACTTCAAAATTATAAAAAATTTAAAGGGCCATTTCATCCATAGGAACATTAATCTTTGTTGAAAGTGGGTCATATTTGTAGTCGAAATGTTACATAAATTTAGAATTTTGTGCCTATTTGACAGAGAAAAGACAGAACGTGACTTTAGAGCACATTTGTATGAAAAACTACAACTCCCACTATGCATCACAGGGGAGGGGCCGCAAGGGCTCAAACCTCTGCCCCTTTTGTCTCAAAATGGAATGTGCCCCTCTCCAATAGTAAATAATAATGATTATTATTATAAAAATTAAAATGAATAACAATACGTGTCTAGTATATACAACTGCCACTAACAATAATAATACAAAAAATATATAATGTTTTATCCTTTGGTGGAGGTGGGGCGGTAGGCGGAGTTTCCTTTGCAGCAGGCACTATGTAGCAGTAGCCGCGAGTCTTCAAAAATAGCTACACAAGTGTCATGAGCAGCAGGGCAGCAGGTAAGCTAATAGGGAAAATATACATTTATCCTACATGCTGCTACTGTAAGGTTTGCGAACTAATTCGTAAAACTAGATTTCAGCTGCTTTCTGAAATTGTTCTCATACTTTCTGTTATGTTTTCATCGAAGGCCAATGTTATGTTACATCCTCGTGTTATTAGTTTGGAGAAATTCATCTAGTGCAATGAAATCTAAGACCATCTCTAAATTGTAAGGATGGAACTTATTATTGATTTCCTGGTAATGCTTTACATGAATGCTGTATAAGCAGGGCTGGACTGGGACAAAAAATTGGCCCTGGCATTTTGGCCCAGACCGGCCCACTACATAGGATCACAAATCTTTGTGCAACCTTGACTATAACTCCATATAATGATTAAGTAGAAAAGTATAAGCGCTGACACGTGACATTACAAAAATGTAAGTGCTGTAAAAGGCTTTGCCGGTTTTAAAAATAATAGTATAAGCCAGTGAGTGCACAATGGTGTGCACCTTATGATAACACTGAGACAAGATAAATGTTACAATGGCAAGCCACAAGCCCCATTACAGTGTGTGCAGAAAATTTTGATCACTTTTTTTCTGAACACCTTTTACCAATTCCAAACCAAAGTAATTTTAATAACCAACATTAATTTTGTATATATATTTTCCTTTCATCCTATTTTATGCCCTTGCTGCCCGAATCAGGATTTCTTGTATAATGGTCATACCTCAGTTTAGCAATTTCCATGCATGGCATCTTTCTTATGGACATAAATAATGAATGTCCAGTGTGTGTTAAACATTTTTGGCCCATTTTAAATTTAAAGGAATAGTCTACTCATCCTCAACACCAAAATATGTCACCACCTTAACCAAGAATTGTTGACACATCCCTCCACCATCTGCGCGCGCGCACGCAAGCGCCGGAGCGCGCCGCGACGCCCCGACAGCATTCAGCTTAGCCCCATTCATTCATTTGTACCATTAAGAGATAAAGTTAGAAGTGACCAAACACATCAACGTTTTTCCTATTTAAGACGAGTAGTTATACGAGCAAGTTTGGTGGTACAAAATAAAACGTAGCGCTTTTCTAAGCGGATTTAAAAGAGGAACTATATTTTATGGCGTAATAGCACTTTTGGGAGTACTTCGACTCGCCTGAAAAGTCCGCTCCCCTTCTCACTCTCATAATGGGAGAGGGAGGGTGTTACTGGGCCGAGTCGAGGTACTCCCAAAAGTGCTATGTTTTATTTTGTACCACCAAACTTGCTCGTATAACTACTCGTCTTAAATAGGAAAAACATTGATGTGTTTGGTCACTTCTAACTTTATCTCTAAATGGTACAAATAAATGAATGGGGCTAAGCTAAATGCTATCGAAGCGTCGCAGCGCGCTCCAGCGCTTACGTGCACGCACACAGATGATAGAGGGATGTATCAACAGTTCTTAGTTAAGGTAATAACATATTTTAATATTGAAAATGAGTAGACTATTCCTTTAAAAGAAAATGTGCCTAATAATTCTGCACACTTAAATATAAGGTGCTTTTTCTCCAGTCAGCCATCATTAACAATAATGTATTACTTATAAATGCTTTATTTACAAAATTAATGGTAGTTATTAAAATTTATTTGGTTTGGAATTAGTAAAATATGTTTGATAAGAACTGTGATCAAAAGTTTGATGTAATAATTCTGCAATAAAATACAGTGTGGGCAGTGTAATCACTGTCATGTTGCAAACAGCCATTGATCTATCATTTGTGTTTTTGACTGTGTTTTATTAACTCTTTCACCGCCAGCATTTTTTTAAAAAGTTGCCAGCCAGCGCCAGCGTTTTTCATGATTTTTACCAAAGTTTAATGCCTTCCAGAAAATGTTCTTCTTCAGATATATAAACATACAATATACCAAATGAAAGAACAGACCCTCTGCTTTCAAACAAAAAAAAATGTTTCATCCTACCTTGAGTTCTTTTGTAATCAGCTTTTGAATATGGGTAGGTTTCTACAAAAACACCACATTTTGAGCAAAAAGCAGAGATAATTCCATGTTTGTGACCGACTTTTCATAGAGATCCCATTCAGAGCGATCTTGCCATAGGGCAATACTTCCGGGTTTAAAAAAGTTGCGGAAGGGCGCCACCTGGTGGATAATAGCGGTATTGCGGACAGACGGAAAATCTCGTCATTGGCGGGGAAGCGTTTTCTCTTAATTGACAAGATATCTCGTCAATGGCGGGGAAAGAGTTAAGAGGATATCTAACAACAGTGTTTTAAAAGCAGTTCTGCTTACCGCATGTCAACTCACTTCTCAGTCGTCTCTTATTTTGACAGACGCACACTGGCGCTGCATGCTTCATAAAATGCCCTAAAAGTTGTTATTGGGCTAGCCAAATGTCAAATCAAAAAGAACCAATGGGCTGGTGATTAGGTGTCTCCTGGGCCGGTCTGTCCGGAAAAAAAAACATCTTACGCTAACTTTTTTGGAAAATGCAGTACATTGCCACCGCACCTTTTAGCGCCATTAATGAATTACATTAAAACAAAGAAAGAAAGAAACGGCTACGTTGCATGATGAACGAGTGTTATGGGCTGGTCAGACAAAAATAGTGCGAGATGTATGATACGTCTGTATGATACTCGCTCTCTGTTTCTTGTGTGTGTCAGATCATCGCTCTCTGTTTCCATCTGACACAAGAAACAGAAGGGGAGGGGTGGAGCTTGTTAAGAGATGATTGGGCCAGCCCAGTGTCAGTATGGAAAATGAACCAATGGGCCGCTGTCCATGCTTTATGAGGCCGGTCGTTGGGCAATTAAAAAAATATATATATCATATTATATTCACCGGCCCCCAAGGACGTCGGCCCACCGGGCATTTGCCCGGTGTGCCAGATTACCAGTCCAGCCCTGCCTCCGGGCCATCATGTAGATTTCCTTAAAGAAATAGCAGATTTCCTGTCTGAGCTTGTAGTCACTTTAGATAAAGCTCTTATCGTTGGTGATTTTAATATTCAGGTGGATAACCCAAAAGATGCACTAGGACGTGCGTTTATGGATGTTCTAAATTCTCTCAATATTAGACAAAACGTGACAGGGCCAACGTTTACTCATAGGCACACATTAGACTTAATTCTGTCACTCGGGCTCAATATTAATGACATCAAAATATCACCTCAGAGTGATGCAGTTTCTGACCATTACCTTGTGTCATACACTGTACTTCTAGATAGGATCACTCAATCCACAACATGCTACAGATTAGCCAGAACAATAATTTCCACCACTAAAGATAGCTTTATTAGCACTCTTCCAGACCTGTCCCAAATTAAACATGTAGCAGATAACTGTGACGATCTAGATATTGTAACAGAAAACCTAAACAATGTCTGTTCTAACACATTGGATGCCGTTGCTCCCATTCGAAAAAAGAGAATCAAAGAAAAACCGCCAGCTCCATGGTATGACCATCACACCGCAGCCCTCAAAAAGGCAACTAGGAAAATGGAAAGAAATTATAGAAGCACAAAGTTAGAGGTATGGCGTGCAGCATGGAAAGATAGTGTTAAACACTACAGACAGGCTATTAAAACCACCAGATATACCTATCTTAGCAAGCTTATAAATGAGAATCATAATAACCCTTGTTTCCTCTTTAGCACCGTTGCAAAACTGACAAAGAACTGACAAAGAAACAAAGAACAAACAGAAACCAATAGTAAACTCCAACACAATAGTAACGACTTCATGAACTTCTTTTCTAACAAAATTACGACTATAATGGAAAACATCGTAGCTACACAGGCAGCCACCACTCTACCCGTTAGTTCACTTAACACTTGACTACCATACGAACATCTTGATTCATTTAAACCTACTACAATAGAAGAGCTCTCTAAACTAGTAACGTCATCCAAATCATCGTCCTGTATATTAGACCCCGTTCCCACAAAACTACTTAAAGAGGTATTCCCTGTAGTGTCAACCCCGGTTCTAAATATCTTTAACTCATCGCTAGAAATAGGATACGTTCCAACAGCTTTCAAACTAGCAGTTATTAAACCGCTGATTAAAAAACCACAGCTTGATCAGGGAGAGCTTAATAACTTTAGACCAATCTCAAATCTCCCTTTTCTTTCGAAAATATTAGAAAAGGTAGTGGCAAGCCAGTTACACACATTCTTGACAAATAATAGTACATATGAAAAGTTCCAATCAGGATTCAGGCCCCACCATAGAACAGAGACAGCGTTGCTTAGAGTTACAAATGACCTCCTATTAACATCCGATCGAGGTGAAATCTCAATTCTTATATTATTAGACCTTAGTGCAGCCTTTGACACAATAGATCACACAATCTTACTCAATAGACTAGAAAACTATGTTGGTATCAGTGGTCAGGCGCTAGCCTGGTTTAGGTCGTATCTAACCAATCGCTATCACTTTGTTTATGTAAACGAGGAAGAGTCATATCACTCCCTGGTTAAATACGGTGTACCGCACCTAGACGTTACATTAGTAATACACTCGCTCATAATGTCGCGTCATAGCCGCAGCAAATTTGACTGCTTATGCTATTGTGTATTATGTTGTGCTATCTGTCGTTTTTCTGTGCTTTTACTGCTTCTATTAATGTAAAGCTGCTTTGAAACAATTGAGTATTGTGAGAATATATATATAAATAAAATTGAATTGAATTGAATTAATGTCCCGCCCCTCCTCCACTGTAATTGGATGGCCGTGTGAAAACTGACATTGATGAGCGGAGATTTTCACTCAAAGTTGAATTTTTTTTAAACTCTCGGCGCTCAGCGCGGAAAAAAACAGAGCGCCGGTTTATAGCGCGGAAAAAACCCGCTAGCTGCTTGCTTATTGGAAAATCGAGCATGTCGCAACCCATCGCTTTCATTATGCATAGGCTTATGGTAATTGTCAAAATAGTTTTTCCAACTTGTCATCCTGGCATCCTTTTTATACAGTTAAAATTATATAAAATGAAAAATACACTGCTGTGGACGTTGTTTACTTCATTAATGTGTTTTACTGTGTTAATGGAATAAGGATACGAGTAGGATTAGGTATTCGGTTTTGGCCGAATCTTAAACAGCGGATTCGGTATTCGGCCGAACCCAAAAAATCTGGATTCGGTGCATCCCTAATTAAAACCGCCAGATCTACCTTTCGCAGTACGCTTATTAAAGAAAACCATAACAACCCTCGTTTCCTCTTTAGCACAGTTGCGAAACTGACTAGAAACAAAGAACAAACAGAAACCAATAGTAAACTCCAACACAATAGTAACGACTTCATGAACTTCTTTACTAAGAAAATTATGTTTATTACGGAAAATATAGAAACTACACAAGCAGCCACCACTCTACCCAATAGTACATTTACCACTAGATTACCATATGAATATCTTGAGTCATTTAAACCTACTACAATAGAAGAGCTCTCTAAATTAGTAACGTCATCCAAATCATCGTCCTGTATACTAGACCCCGTTCCCACAAAATTACTAAAAGAGGTATTTCCTGTAGTGTCAGACACGGTACTAAAAATCTTATCTCATCTCTAGAATTAGGATATGTTCCAACAGCTTTCAAACTAGCAGTTATTAGACCGCTCATTAAAAAAACAAACTTTGACCAGGGAGATCTTAATAGCTTTAGACCAATCTCAAATCTACCTTTTCTTTCTAAAATATTAGAAAAAGTAGTGGCAAGCCAGCTACGCACATTCATAGTGAATAATAATACATATGAAAAGTTCCAATCAGGATTCAGGCCCCACCATAGCACAGAGACAGCGCTGCTTAGAGTTACAAATGACCTCCTATTAACATCCGATCGTGGTGAAATCTCAATCCTTATATTACTAGACCTTAGTGCAGCCTTTGACACAATAGATCACAGAATCTTACTCAATAGACTACATGATCTCACAAAGTTTTAGGGGATAGTCACGGAATTTTTTGCTCATTCATCTCCACATATTTCCGTGGCCCTGCCACAGACTTTCTTTTCCGTGGCATTCTCACGGATTGGTTACTCAACTGCTTTTTCCTATTTTCAAACCATTGTCGCTTTGGTTTAGGGTTAGATTTGGTGTTTGCGTTAGTATGTAACTTTAAGTATTGGTTTATACTATTTTTCTGATGTATTCTTTTATATTTTCTAAACTTTAATCAACTGTCGCCTGGTGTTGGGGTTAGAGTTGGGTTTGGGTAGGGATGTAATTTTATGTAAATCTAACCCTAAACCGAAGCGACAATGTTAAGAAAATAGGACAAAACAGTTGAGTCACCGTGACTATTGCCACAGAAATTCGTGAGATCAGGTTGCAATAGACTAGAAAACTATGTTGGCATCAGTGGTCAGGCATTAGCCTGGTTTAGATCGTATCTAACCAATCGATATCACTTTGTTTATGTAAATGAGGAAGAGTCATATCACTCCCTCGTTAAATATGGCGTACCTCAGGGATCAGTTCTAGACCCTATCCTATTCTCGTTATATATGTTACCTCTAGGAGACATTATCAGGAAACATAACATAAGTTTTCACTGCTATGCGGATGATACCCAGCTTTACATCTCGTCACATCCTAGCGAAACCCACCAGTTTGCTAAGCTAACAGACTGCATTAGTGATATTAGGGACTGGATGGCACATAACTTTCTTATGCTAAACTCCAATAAGACAGAGATACTTATTATTGAACCAAATCACTCCAAACATATGTCAGATTACAAGTTGCCCATAGATGGCTGCACGGTGGTGGCATCTTCCACGGTTAAGAATTTAGGTGCAATGTTCGACAGCAATCTATCTTTCGATAGTCATATCTCCAACGTCTGCTGCACAGCATTCTTCCATCTTAGAAATATCTCAAAAATGCGCCATATGCTGTCTGCATCAGATGCAGAAAAGCTTATCCATGCTTTTATGACCTCTAGAATAGACTATTGTAACTCGTTACTCGGGGGATGCCATTCAAATCAGGTAAACAAGCTACAACTGGTTCAAAACGCTGCCGCAAGAGTGCTTGCTCAATCTAAAAAGTATGACCACATTAGTCCAATTCTGACATCTTTACACTGGCTACCAGTTAAATATCGCATACAATTTAAAATATTACTAATCACCTACAAAGCCTTAAATGGTCTAACGCCCTCGTATATTAAAGAACTACTATCAGAATACAATCCACCACGTAAACTGCAATCACAAAATTCTGGTTACTTAATTATCCCTAGAATATCAAACGTGTCTAAAGGTGGTAAATCCTTTTCCTACTTGGCCCCTAAGCTCTGGAATGATTTACCAAATAATGTTCGAGTATCAGACACAGTCGATCAATTTAAATCTAAACTTAAGACATTCTTCTTTAACAGAGCATTCACATAAAATGTCCAGTAAATGTACTTTTCCCGCAGTAGTTATTTTGTCTAGAACAAAGCACTCACAAACCTCATATGGGTAATATAATATTGCCCCAATAGTTAGCCTGTCTGGAACCGAGCTGACTTAAACCACTATAATGTATGACACTTGCATTACATGTGAACGGCCCCTACACTAATAGAACTTTTTTGTCTCCCTGTCTCGTTCTCGACCCCAAGGACAATGAGACAAACAGACCCAGTTCCTGTTGCTGTGTAGGTCATCGCACCACTGAACTACTGGCTGTCCTTCAACGTGATGCCCAGCCGATGCGCGACCAACGACCACCGCTTTTAATCCGCTTACCCGCTTCCTATCCCAACCGTATCTATCTATCTATCTATCTATCTATCTATATATATATATATATATATATATATATATATATTTAGATAGATAGATAGATAGATAGATAGATAGATAGATAGATACACGCCCGCCGACAGGGGGGACAAATGGGTCTGTTGTCCCGGGCCCAGGATGAGGGGGGGCCCAGAACTGGAACCTATGGAATAATTCAGTGTTTTCCATACATTGATTTATCTGCCATAGAATCAACACTGGCCGCCACAAATAGATATTTCATGATTACCATTTACATTTTAATTTTACTATATTTATTGTAGTGAGCGCTCAGTGCGCCTCCCTCCTCCCTCTCTCGTTGCATGCAGCGCCTCAACAGCGCGCGCCCCTCCCCTCTCTCTCCTGTTGCAAGCCGCGCAGCTCTCTCTAACTTACAGTCAAAAGTATTTTAACTCCGCGTTCCTTTAACTTTCTTTTTCGCGTAAACGTCAACAGTCACGGATATGTCACTGATAGAGAAGATGGCTGATGGAGTTCATCATGAGTGACTTAACAAAAGGTCAGCATTACCACACATACCCGTTCTGGTGTGAGTCTGTGTCCGAGCTCTCTCCCTACCTATGATGCGGTATGCTCGTGCACGTGTTCTGTAGTAACACCAGTGGCGGCTGGTGCTAAAAAAATTTTGGGGGGGGGGGCACAAACTTTTACTGTAGTAATGCAGTACTCTTAATATCCATTTATCAGGTGATGAGTATCATTAGCATTTAATGCTGAAAATGTTACAGTTGAAATCAAACGCACGAAATAAATGTACTATGAATCTGTAATTAACTAATATCAAGGTAATCATTCACATGCACGCACGCACGCACACACACACACACACACACACACACACACACACACACACACACACACACACACACACACACACACAGAGCAACGAGAGATAGTGAGAGAGAGAGAGAGAGGTTGCGATAGACCTTTTCATTCTTCGTCATTTTTTTTGATAAACAGCGTTGTAAAGAGTCCTTCGCAGTCATTTATAATCCGTCATTTCATTTTTTATTATTTTCATTTTCGTTCACATGTCCATTTCTAATCATAAACTTACAAGACGAGCATACAAGTCAAATGTGTTTATTCATTTGTTTAGAGAACAGATGAACGGAGACCGTGCATCACTTTACCATCACACGAAGATGAATTAATGTTTTTTTTCTCACAGTGATGGCGGAGGCAATAAAACACGGAGCTTTATGCTGAACAGGCAAATATGAACAAATCAAATAACAAAATACAACTGCGATTAAAATATCAATAAACATGTAAAAATCTGAATTGAACTAAACTCATCTGAAACCATCTTATGTAATAAACGCATGAAGGCAGATTAATGCAGACTCTTGTCATTAGATTTTGTATCTTTATCTTAGACAAAGAGTATAGAAGCCCAAGAGGCGATCCTCTGTTGTGTTATGGGTAACAGTCTGTAGATGACGCTGCGGAGCCACGGCCGCCATTATGGACTGAAAGCTGCTGAAATCGTTAGCGCGCCTCACAACTGTGAATATAAGCAAGTGGTCGAAACGAAAGCAGTGTTCTGCAATTAATTGCAAAAACTATCAGTCCACCAGAAGTGATGTGGCATTTCATCGCTTCCCAAAGGATGCTCAAAGGTAATAACTCATTTAAGTGGAAATATTTTAATGATGTCGTGGTTTAACTTGAATGTTGAACGCATTGTTAACTTTTGTAAATCTGCTTGAATGTTAGGCTAGTGCATCTGTCAAGTTTGCCTTATAAACTAATGATTGACGGATTTTTTAGATCGCATTTATTTTCCATAGCATAGACATGTTTTTTAAGAAAAAAATTGCTGTTTTGAGTGTGGTGGATGAAATAGTGGTAGCTGCTAACAATTTTTAGGCTCAAAGTGGCGGGAATTTCTTTAACAGGGAATGCTAAATGATAGATGCTTGCATGAGTTGATTAAAACCCGCACCAGCTAATGTTAATGAAATAACAGAAATAACAATATACTATGTTGATGGTATGCGACAGGAGAAGTAGTGATTACTTAATTTTGCTTAATGCCTGACCGAAATGAATGGTACATTTAACTGAGGCAAAGTGTTTGCACCCAGATAGCAATTGCCATCTTGTGCGTGCCTTATAACGTTAGATGAAAATGCATACCAGGTGCAATGCCATTTTATGTTCGCATTATAAATAGATTTAAGTGTAACAGAAGTTTTCTATTTTTGTTCAAAATAAATTTGACACTTGAAAACATTTATTCATCATGTTTCATATGTATACATTGCAGGTGTGCCAGGTGGGTCCAGAATTTAAGGAATGCATCCCTTCATGGCATACCTTTGGATCAGCTGCATCGGACCTACAGGGTGTGCAGTGCCCATTTCCACAGCAGCCAGTTTAAAAGACCATCTGATGTGTATGTGTAATATAAAACTCTAATACTTCTTGAAAATATGTTTAAATGTGTAGCTCTTCTATCTATAATATCTAGCTCATCTTAAAGTACCTTCTAACATTTCATCTCATTCTAAAACTGCAATTTACTTTACTTCATTTTCTCCTTTTTCTAAACTCCTACTCCATCATGTCATTGTCTTACAGCCATGGTGGGCTGAACTGGGATGCTGTGCCCACAAAAATACAGGCCCCTAACCCACCTCCCCCACTAGATGTCGAGAGGAAGCGTAAACCTCCGAAGACACGCCAGGAGTTGCCACGTAAAAAACGTAAGATGCTCATTTATTTCTATTTCACAAACACACACAATATATATATATATATATATATATATATATATATATATATATATATATATATATATATATATATATGTATATATATATTAGGGGTGGAACAATACATGTATTCGTTTCGAACCGAATCGGTACGGGGGTCACGGTTCGGTGCATGAATTTAAACGGAGAATACACTGTATGAAAATAAAAAAACTTGCGTGCAAAATAATTAATGTAATGCGGAACTACTGTTAGATACGCTGGTTCTTTATGGACAGCTAATCTGTTGCCCCGCTTTAGCTCTGAAGCTCTGATTGGCGCAGATGCATGTCTACATTCTGGCACTCTGCAGTTTTTTGTCACGTCGAAGCCGGTCCAGTCAGTTAGTGAGCAGAGATAGCGAGGATGGCAAGTGGTGGTCCACAAGAGTTAGACGCTCCGCCAGCCATCGCAAGTTTGGCAAAACTTCAGTTTTCCAGTCAGTTACAATAGTACAGGCGAGAGAGTGGTGGAAAAGACGAGGACTTTGCATCGGCGTTGTTCAGCAATTGTTAGGTATGTGAGTGGAAATACATCTAATCAGGGCTCTCAAGTGTCACGCATTCACCTTGACAAACACGCATTTCAGTCAGTTCAAACGCCACACTTTGTATTTCTCACGCTGAGAAGTAGGAGATAAATTGTCCTGCTATATACAACAGGCATACGCAGGGCAGTTCTGTCGAGTTCAGCGGCTTTCAATTTTTTAAGCGTGCTCAACTTTACGCAGCGCCATCAGCGTCAGAGTACCGCGAGAAATCTTGCGGAGGAGGCTGATTTCAAATCGCTCTCGCGTTACTCTGACGTCATCCACTTGTCGTTTCTTGCAGCGCCTCGTGAAGTCGTACACACCTATTAATTCATCCTAAGAGCCTTTTTTTGTTCTTTAGTACATTAATATGGAATAAGGCCAAAATGTAATTTTAAAATGTATTTAGGTAACACTTCTAATAGAATTGAACCCATATTTGTATGAAAGATGAGTACAAGATTACTTAAAGTGGTATACATTTTTGAAATACGAGATAGTATGTTAAATGCATTTCAGTTCATATTCATGACATCTCAAAATAACACTGATAAGGACACCTATGTTTTTAAGATTAGCTTAAGTACTAAAAAAAATCTTTAATTTTTGTTTTGCTTTTCCCTCCATTGTACCAAAGTGAATCGAACCGTGGCGCCTGAACCGAGGTACGAACCGAACCGGGACTTCTGTGTACCGTTCCACCCCTAATATATATATATATATATATATATATATATATATATATATTCAGGTAGACTGATTCTATTTATAAAAGATGGAAGTTCAGACTTCTCTTATGTTTTACAGCAAATGTATCTGAAATTGTATTTATTAATATTGTTCTGCAGTGAAATTATATTTAATTTTTTTTGTGTGTGTGTGTGTCAGGCAAGCAGAGTCAAGTTCCTCCTCCCTCCAAAGACCAGCATACCAGGGAAGCTGTAGCGGGGCCTTCATCACGGGCGCAGTACACTGAAGAAGCTGTAGCGGGGCCTTCATCAATGGAAGAGGGAGACATTGAGGATGTGTCAGCAGCACCTTCATCCGTACAACGCCATGTTCGTACGGCTGCTGTGAGGGAGCATTCGCTCACAATGAAGATCAGGGCTCTGAAGACTCAAGTGAGTAAACTGCGATCAAAAGTGAAACAGCTGCGACAAACAAAGGTCAGCAGGGCAGGTGATAAGGAGCGAGTGATGAATGAACTGCAACGTTTGCTTTCTGCTAAAGTTTTTGCTTTTGTGCGCACACAATTACGCATGTCTCAGCGAAAGTGTCAAGGTTACAGGTGGACCACTCAGGATAAAGCTTTTTTCCTGTCCCTGTGGCACGCAAGTCCAAAATGTTATTGGCTTCTCTGCAGATTGTTTTCCATGCCCTCTGTCCGCACATTGCAAAAAACCATCCAGGCTGTTGACTTCAAAACTGGTTTCAATAACACTGTTTTAGCCACCATGAAGAAGGCCATGGAGACCACCAAGCCCATCGACAAGCTGTGTGCCATCATCACAGACGAGATGTCATTAAAAGAAGCATTGCACTATGACGAAGCTGCTGACAGGGTTGAGGGCTTTGAGGACTTCGGCAGAGGTCAGCGCACCCCTTATGTGGCCAACTATGCCTCTGCTTTTATGGTAAGAGGCCTGTTCACAAAGTGGAAGCAGCTCTTTGGCTACTGTTTTACTAGTGGGCCTATACCACACAAGCGACTCCAGTCAATGCTTGTTGATGGAATCCGCGAGCTGAGGAAGGCAGGAATGGAGTGCTTGGTGTTTATATGTGACCAGGGTGCTGGGAACCGTGCCATGCTTTCTCGCCTTGGAGTGACCAAGGAACAGCCATTCTTCAGTGTTGATGGCGTCAGAGTGTTTTGCCTTTGGGATCCACCTCACCTCATAAAAAACATCCGGAACAATTGGCGTCATCGTGGCTTCACTTTGGATGGTGATGAAATTATCTGGGGAATTTTGGAGGATCTCTACACTTATGACTAGGCAAGAAATACGTTTGTGCTGTCGTCTTACCAAGAAGCATGTCCATCTTCCTCCATTTGCCTCCATGCGGGTAAGGTTCGCCACACAGGTCCTTAGTCACTCAGTTGCAGTTGGGATCAAGACTCTGGCAGACATTAAGGGTCTTACAGGCCAACGTCAGCAAAACTATCTTGCGGCTGCCCGTTTCTGTGAAAACTTCAATGGCCTCTTTGACTGCTTCAATTCCAAACTGCTAAAGGATTCTCAGAAGTTGAAATGTGCAATCTCAGATGCATCTTCACATTTTGCATTTCTGGACAAATGCATGGAGTGGCTCCCACGCCTGAGGCTTGTTGGTGGTAAATGTAACAAGAAGCAGATTCCATGTGTGGAGGGGTGGCAACACAACATCGTGTGTCTGAAAATGCTGTGGTCTGACCTTCGGCAACGTCATCCAGTGTCCTTACTCTTAACAAATCGTCTTTATCAAGACTGCCTGGAAAATGCCTTCTCAAGTATCAGAGGTATGTTAAATACACTTTATATTCATAATACATATGTGATATATTCAATGTTATCCATATATAGTAATTGCCAAGTCTTGCTGATTTCCTTACTTTGAAAACCGATGTTGGTGTGTGTTTCAGCCGTGGGGGGAATCGTGATAATCCAGACTCCATTCAGTTTGAATGTGAATACCAAGCTGTGGCCACAGGTTTAATGTTCAGCAACTCCGAAAAGACCAATTGTGAACAAGACCTTGACATGTTTCTGCTGCAGTTCAGTGCATATGCCTCTCAAGAGAGTCCCCTGGTCAACGTTGACCTTAAGAGCATTATGGAAGAACATGGCTACTGTAGAGTGGCCACTGATTGTGGTGAGTAATTATGTTGAGTATGTTATGTTTTCCAATAGGGCTTGGCGATATAGCCCAAAAAATTTATCACGATAATTCGTTCCGCTTTTGGTGCATAAACATTATTGAACATTTATCGAACTCTTGATACCGCTGTATCGAGAAAAATTATATTGTGATAATTATTGTTTTAGCCCTACTTTCCAATTACATTTGACTTAATAATGCTTAATTATCTTCTATCCTTCATTAAAAAGATTCAATGGACTTCACTGAGGTCAGGGAGAGAGAGAATCTCTTGTGTGAGTCAGATAAGTCAGGGAGAGTAGTCAGCAGGGACCAGCTGTCTACTGCTGGAAACTCTGAGGGAGAGTGCTCAGCCAGGACCAGCTATCTCCAAGAACATCAGGTCTAGACCAAAAGACAGAACTGAGGATTTTCAATCTAGCACACAACCTAATTATTGACAGTATTGTCTTATTGTTAATGTTATATTTTGTTGTTTTCATTTCTAGAGTAGTGATGCTGTCCTGAGGTCTCACATCGGCCCACCTGAAGTTGTTCTGGATCTACTGACTAAGCCTTCAGCACAATCATCTCCAGCCTTTGACCATGATGGAAATGTGTTAGTCTACATCGCTGGATACATTGCTGACAAGGTTCTAGGAAAATTTACTGATCCAGAAGGTCCCTGTAAGGAGTGCACACTTCTTAGCACACACATTCCTACTGATAGTAGATACACTTTCCTTAAAGACAAACAGTACACTGACCTCGTCTTAGGAGAGAAGGGCCTGAAAGTGCCCAGCACTGCACTGGTGGACTTACTCACAGCCCTGGAGTCTAACTTCCGGAAACACATCAGCAGTGTTATTCACAGTGTTGGCATGGGAAATAAATTATTTACTAGCAGCATGGAGGTTGTCAGTGAGTGCAGGGAAGTAGTGTGTAGCAGGGAAGAGTGCAAGAAATCACTTGTGTACTTGGTGAAATTATTCAACAGGATAAGAATTCATCATGTATTGCGCACCCAAAATCGGTGCATCTCTCAGCCTAATCAGAAACGTAACAGAAAATTCTTGAAGTTAACTCATCAGTAAAATGTTGGCTCCTCACACACTCTTAATGTCACAATCATCCTTTTCCACGTCTACTCCTTCCTTGTTACATTAAAGGAATAGTCTACTGAATATGTTGTTACCTTGACTAGGAGTTGTTGATGCATCCCTCTATCGTCTGTGTGCGTGCACGTAAGCGCTGGAGCGCGCTGCGACACTTCGATAGCATTTAGCTTAGCCCCATTCATTCAATGGTACCAATCAGCGATAAAGTTAGAAGTGACCAAACACATCAACGTTTTTCCTATTTAACACGAGTAGTTATACGAGCAGGTTTGGTGGTACAAAATAAAACGTATCGCTTTTCTAAGCGGATTTAAAAGAGTAACTATATTTTATGGCGTAATAGCACTTTTGGGAGTACTTCGACTCGGCGCAGTAACACCCTCCCTCTCCCATTATGAGAGGGGGAAGGGGAGCGGACTTTTAAGGCGAGTCGAAGTACTCCCAAAAGTGCTATTACGCCATAAAATATAGTTCCTCTTTTAAATCTGCTTAGAAAAGCGCTACATTTTATTTTGTACCACCAAACTTGCTCGTATAACTACTCGTCTTAAATAGGAAAAACGTTGATGTGTTTGGTCACTTCTAACTTTATCTCTGATTGGTACCATTGAATGAATGGGGCTAAGCTAAATGCTATTGAAGTGTCGCAGCACACTCCAGCGCTTACGTGCACGCACACAGATGATAGAGGGATGTATCAACAGTTCTTAGTTAAGGTAATAACATATTTTAATATTGAAAATGAGTAGACTATTCCTTTAACACTTCCATTCTATGTCAATGTCCTCCATCTCAGGCATCCACCACTACCAGCCTAGGTCGTCTAGGAGCACTTCACTTCAATCAGTTAAATCAGCCGTTCTTTCAATCAGTTCAAAGGATCAGTTCTTTCAATCAGTTCAAATGATCAGTTCTTTCAATCAGTTCAAATGATCAGTTCTTCCAATCAGTCATTGTTCATTTTTAGAAATCTATACAAAACTTGAACTGGCTAGTAGCTGACAAATGCTTCCATTCTATGTCAGTGCCTCTTCTCTCACAAAAAGAAAAAAAACAACAAAACTTCTCATACACAAATGCTCACACAATAGATGGTGGTGTCTGATTAATTACTGAGATCTTATGGCTCCATTTTAGTACTGTTTATAGTTCATGTGTGCACTTGCTAGATTGCACATATTTTTTGTACCTTTCCGCCTGTAATAGGACATTCACAGATTGTTTTTGTTCTTGCCATTGAAACTTTCACTGTGTGCACTTTCACTGAAGAAAAAAACTTGTTCATATTTTTGTGATATTCTATGTAAAAGATTAACTCTTAAGAAATGTTCATTTATAATTTTATTTATTTATTTTTCCAAATCATATATATGGTGATGTTAACTCATTTCAAAATCAACATTTGAATAAATATGTTATTACTGTGTGTCTGCCTATATATTATTTCATGAATTTCTGTTATTCATATAACAAGGAAACTGCATAATAGAACATAAATATTGATAGATTAAAGGTTTGCAGTAATTTTATAATTGTATCTTTGCAAACCGTAAGTGGTAGGCTAATGAAGCCGATATGGTGGGGGACATACCCTTACGATAGGAATCTTATAGTATTTTGGGACAAAATAGAATAGTAATCTTATAGGAATACTATAATAATTTGGGACATACTATAGAAGTACGATAAGACTACTATAGAAATACCATAGCAGCTTTAAAATATTATAGAGGTATTAGGACATCACAGAAGTATGTTATGTTCTGTAATACCTCTATAATATCCTAGAGCCGCTATAGTATTTCTATAGTAGTCTTATCGTACTTTTATAGTAATATTTTGTAAAATACTATTTTCCTAAGGATAATTAGGCCATGCATAACCACGTTGTTTTCGTATTTAGATATAACAACCAAAAAAAAAAGTTATGCCAAGTTTTTGTTATGTTAAGTTGTTTCAGTGCCATTGACTCTCATTATTTTTCGACGTTTTTCTTCAGTTTTCAGTCCATAATGGCGGCCGCACCGTCACGTCATGGGGGCAACTGTTGCTATGGAGCGTTCTATTGAGTTTCGCCTCTTGGGCTTCTATACTCTTTGCCTTAGACAGGCGTCTTGTTGCAGCGCTCCTGACCTGTAGTGTTTAACTTCAGCAGCCATGCGAGAATATCTAGAAACCAGGGCGTCATTTGAGCAACACACTGCCATCAACTGGACATACATAGGAATTACATTCTCAAGTTGAGTTGTATGGGCATCTGCCAAAATGGCGCTCATATTTTTCTTTATCCTGCTTAAATTTTCTCCGTCAAAGACTTTTCGTTTAACGCGACCGAATACACACAAAAAGAGACACTAAAGTTGCCTAATCACAGGCTCGTATGTTTCTTTTTGCTTTTATAGCCATAGCACAAAGCACATTTTTCCCTCACAACAGGGAGTACATACAGTCCATCAGCTCAATATGCACGGTTCGTGAAGTTTCCTTAAAAACAGTCGCTTTCTCGTGGGTGCTTTTTAAACTCTACAACACTGTACAACAACAAAACTAACAACAAAGTTGACCAAGCCACGTAATATATTGGATTATATGAGCAGCACTCGCTCTCATTATGTCCACGCAACACAAGCTCAAAACAGCAAACAGGGAAAAAATAAAACTCAAGAAGACTTACATGATATCCAGCTAGCCAACTCCGTTTGCCATGAGAAGTGGTGGAGAACACAGACTGCCATACTCCGTTGGTCGATCTGATACAAGCTTCTTAATCCTTTATTTATTAATCAATTAAATAACTTGTAAAGGGTGATTTTGTAAGGATAATAGCATCTTTTCCTTCATCTCAAGATATTTCACTTGCTTTCACCGATATGTACTGTAGCTATCAGTTAACACAGCAATCTCCAACGCGGTTATGAGACTCTTCGAACCATCCAATCACAGGAGGTAAAAAACATTAAAAGCAATATTGATTCGCTTTCAACATAAGTGGGAGTGTTTGGGGCGCACAGTCCTGCGCCCCAGGGCGGATCCGAAACCAGCCACTTAGAGCTCAGCCTCAGGTCACATGTTTTTACCCTTTTTCCTGACCTACATAGACACTCATTAGGGGTGCGCCCCAGACACACAAACATGACACACACACAACAAACTCAGTTTTGATTTTTAATTGTTTTAAATAAATTATAACATGACTAACAGTGAAATAGTACAACTAAATGAATTTATTTTGTATTCATTTGCACTATATATTTAACTTTTTGGTAACATGTTAAAGTAGCTTTCCTCTCTGGCCAGCTTTCCTCTCTAAGCCGCCACTGAGTAACACTAACCGTGTATATTCATATTCTGAATTTGCAACAAATTCTCTGCGCTATACGCCATGATATACAATAAAACTACCACTCGTGTTTAAAATAAAAAAGCGCTCATAACGCAACAACACTGAGGCTGTACTAATGTTGCTCTTCTCATCAATGTAAATGTATGATGATTTTGTCAGATGAGGGCGCGTTTTTAGCAGCAGTTAAAGAAAGAGCTGATTGGATTTACATTGACATTAACATACATTGACAATGAGTCATTGGGTCGTTACTGGGTCCTGTTTAGTCACTATTTTATAAACAACAGAACAAATAATATGTAAAAATAGCATTCAGTTGTGTTAAAATGCTATACTCCCCTCCTCACTCTTCTATTTAATTAATTATCTATTTTAAAAAAAGTATATTATTATTATCATTATTATTACTAGTAGTATTATTGTTTTTGACATTATTATTGTTGTTTTTCTCATTTTCTCCCCCAAACACATTTCTGAGAAGAGGGAGAGACATTGATGATGTTATTAGTAGTATCAATTAATTATTATAATTATTAATATTGTACTGATTATAAACATATCGACATTTCATTCTCTTTTCCCCCATCTTCCTTCTGTCCCCAGTCCCCCCCCCCCTTTTTTTCCTCTCCTCTGATTTTCTGCCTGATGATGGTGGATGGATGTGGCATTGAGTTTGAGGAAATTGCCACCTGGTTGTCCCCATAATCTTTCCTCTTCTGTTCCCAGCCTCAGTCTGACCCAGCTTTTTGTGCCTCCTCCATTTATTATTATCATTATCATTATCATTATCATTATTATTATTATTATTATTGCTATTATTAAAACACTTTAAAAATATAATATCGACACCATAACCAAAATATAGGGCAAGTGTGGCGTGTGTGCTGGCAAGGGCTTTACTATGACCTGGTTCGGCACTGCACATCACACTGTTTTTAATTCACTAAACACCAGTAGATTTCTTGATCGACATATTAATTCAGTATCAACCTAATATTACAAATATAACATAGGGTAAGTGTGACGTGTGTGTTGACCTGACCACTACCCGGGTCTGGATCTCCACTGCATGTCCATTTTTTTAAATGCACCACACATTAGAGGTTTTGATTTTTCATTTATCATTATTCAAACAAAACAGGGTAGGCCTGAGGTGGGAACTACCCTGTGGGACCATGAGGGGCTGCTCCTTGGGCCCGATGCCACATCTGTCCCCAATACCTCAAAACACACAAGGCTAGGTGCTTGTGGTGTTTGTATTTTCCTCATCTTTCAACCCCTCTGTTTGTGCTACCTCCCCCCTTTTTATTTATTGGTATATATATATTTTTTTTGTTCTTTCTTTGTTTATTTTTTTATTATTATTATTATTTTCTCTTTCTTTCTTCTTCTATTCTAACCGTATGAATTTATCTAAATGTATCTATTAATTGGATTACCTACTGTTAAACGTGTATGCATTACTCTAAATATCCCCTCATTCTTTACACACACATATACTTACAACATGATATGTATGGGCAATGGCTGTATTTATTATTTGTTTGTCTTATCTGTTTTTCTGTTTTCCGTTTTGTTCTATTCATTGTTATTTACCACATGTAAATAGAGTCACTTTCTGTGTTTGCACTATATAAATAAATAAAAAAAAAGCAATATAATGTGACAGATTAAAGAGTAAAACACGACGCAATGACGCCACATATATGCTAATCGGCGTGTGACGTCATCGCCGCCACAGTCTCTCAAAATCCTGGTGGAAACACTGCAATTGTTAAAAAATAAAGAAAATAGGCATATTTGTGGAAAAAATCTAATACAGTCACCTCCATAAATATTGGAACAGAAGCACATTTTGTGTTATTTTAGCTGTTTACCAAAATGTATTCCAGTTCAATTCAATTCAATTCAATTTTATTTATATAGCGCTTTTCAGTGTTAATTGTTGCAAAGCAGCTTTACATGAGAAGATGTAGAGGAGAACACAGAAAATCAATAGATAATATAAGAAGTAGAGAAAGCGGTTAAACCGTACAAGCGAGCATATTAATAATGTAACGTATACAGTAAAGTGCTAAGTTAAGCCAAAGTTGGCTGACTCTCCCTGGGACTAAAAACCCTCTAGGAAAAAAAACCCAATTAGAAAAAGTCCTAGAAGGACAAAAACCTTTGGGAGGAATTAATATATATTTATATATATATATATATATAGAAACGGTAGGGATAGGAGGCGGGTAAGCGAATTAAACTGGTTTAGCCGGTGGTCGTTGGTCGGGCATCGGCTGGTCATCACGTTGAAGGACAGCCAGTGGATCAGTGATGCAATGATCTTCACAGCAACCGGAACTGGGTCTGTTTGTCTCATGGTCCTCGTGGTCGAGGACGAGACAGGGAGAGAAAAAGAGAATTCTATTAGCGTAGGGGCCGCTCGCATGCAATGCAAGTGTCAAACATTATAGTGGTTCAAGTCGGCTCGGTTCCAGACAGGCTAACTATTGCTGCAATAGTATATTACCCATATGAGGTATGTGAGTGCTTTGTTCTAGACAAACTAACTACTGCGGGAAATGTACATTTACTGGACATTTTATGTGAATGCTTTGTTAAAGAAGAATGTCTTAAGTTTAGATTTAAATTGATCGACTGTGTCTGATACTTGAACATTATTTGGTAAATCATTCCAGAGCTTAGGGGCTAAGTAGGAAAAGGATCTACCACCTTTAGACACTTTTGATATTCTAGGGATAATTAAGTGACCAGAATTTTGTGAGCGCAGTTTACGTAATGGATTGTATTCTGATAGTAGTTCTTTAATATACGAGGGCCCTAGGCCATTTAAGGCTTTGTAGGTGATTAGTAATATTTTAAATTGTATGCGATATTTAACTGGTAGCCAGTGTAAAGATGCCAGAATTGGACTGATGTGGTCATACTTTTTAGATCGAGTAAGCACTCTTGCGGCGGCGTTTTGAACCAGCTGTAGCTTGTTTACCTGATTTGCATGGCATCCCCCGAGTAACGAGTTACAATAGTCTATTCTAGAGGTCAGAAAAGCATGTATAAACTTTTCTGCGTCTGATGCAGACAGCATATGGCGTATTTTTGAGATATTTCTAAGATGGAAGAATGCTGTGCTGCAGATGTTGGCGATATGACTATCAAAAGATAGATTGCTGTCGAACATTACGCCTAAATTCTTAACCGTGGAAGATGGCACCACCGTGCAGCCATCTATGGGCAACTTGTAATCTGACATATTATGTTTGTAGCGATTCGGTTCAATTATAAGTATCTCTGTCTTATTGGAGTTTAGCATAAGAAAGTTTTGTGCCATCCAGTCCCTAATATCACTAATGCAGTCTGTTAGCTTAGAAAACTGGTGGGTTTCGCTAGGATGCGACGAGAAGTAAAGCTGGGTATCATCCGCATAGCAGTGAAAACTTATGTTATGTTTCCTGATAATGTCTCCTAGAGGTAACATATATAACGAGAATAGGATAGGGCATAGAACTGATCCCTGGGGTATGCCGTATTTAACGGGGGAGTGATATGACTCTTCCTCATTTACATAAACAAAGTGATATCGATTGGTTAGATACGATCTGAACCAGGCTAACGCCTGACCACTGATGCCAACATAGTTTTCTAGTCTATTGAGTAAGATTGTGTGATCTATTGTGTCAAAGGCTGCACTAAGGTCTAGTAATATAAGGATTGAGATTTCACCACGATCGGATGTTAATAGGAGGTCATTTGTAACTCTAAGCAGCGCTGTCTCTGTGCTATGGTGGGGCCTGAATCCTGATTGGAACTTTTCATATGTATTATTATTTTCTACGAATGTGCGTAGCTGGCTTGCCACTACTTTTTCTAATATTTTAGAAAGAAAAGGTAGATTTGAGATTGGTCTAAAGTTATTAAGATCTCCCTGGTCAAGGTTTTGCTTTTTAATGAGCGGTCTAATAACTGCTAGTTTGAAAGCTGTTGGAACGTATCCTAATTCTAGAGATGAGTTAAAGATATTAAGTACCGTGTCTGACACTACATGAAATACCTCTTTTAGTAATTTTGTGGGAACGGGGTCTAGTATACAGGACGATGATTTGGATGACGTTACTAGTTTAGAGAGCTCTTCTATTGTAGTAGGATTAAATGACTCAAGATGTTCGTTTGGTAATCTAGTGGAAAATGTACTATTGGGTAGAGTGGTGGCTGCTTGCGTAGTTTCTATGTTTTCCCTAATAAACATAATTTTGTTAGTAGAGAAGTTCATGAAGTCATCACTATTGTGTTGGAGTTTACTATTGGTTTCTGTTTGTTCTTTGTTTCTAGTCAGTTTCGCAACTGTGCTAAATAGAAAACGAGGGTTGTTATGATTTTCTTTAATAAGCGTACTGAGATAGGTAGATCTGGCAGTTTTAATAGCCTGTCTGTAGTGTTGAACACTCTCTTTCCATGCTGAACACCATACCTCTAACTTTGTGCTTCGGTAGTTTCTTTCCATTTTTCTAGCTACTTTTTTAAGGGCTGCAGTATGATGGTCATACCATGGGGTGGGCGGTTTTTCTTTGATTCTCATTTTTTCGAATGGGAGCAACGGCATCCAACGTGCCAGAGCAGACGTTGTTCAGGTTTTCTATTATAATATCTAGATCTTCACGATTATCTGCTACATGTTTCATTTGAGACAGGTCTGGAAGAGTGCTAATAAAGCTATCTTTAGTGGTGGAAATTATTGTTCTGGCTAATCTGTAGCATGTTGTAGACTGAGCAGTCCTATCTAGAAGTATTGTGTATGACAGAAGGCAATGGTCTGAAACGGCATCGCTCTGGGGTGATATTTCGATGTCATTAATATTGAGTCCGAGTGACAGAATTAAGTCTAGTGTGTGATTACGAGTATGCGTGGGCCCTGACACGTTTTGTTTAATGCCGAGAGAATTTAGAACATCCATAAACGCACGTCCTAATGCATCTTTTGGATTATCCACATGGATATTAAAATCACCAACGATAAGAGCTTTATCTACAGTGACTGTAAGCTCAGATAGGAAGTCTGCTATTTCTTTAAGAAAATCTGTGTGGTGGCCTGGAGGCCTATATATGGTAGCTAAAATGAACGAAAGCCGTTTGTTGTTGCGATCAGTTATTTCCATATTTAACAGTATTATTTCAAACGAATTAAATTTTAGGTTGGATTTATGGTTTACATTGAATATTTTATTGTATATTGTAGCTACACCACCCCCTCTCCCTATTAGACGAGGAACATGTTTATAATAATAGTCTTGTGGGGTGGATTCGTTTAAACTGGTGTAATCGTCTGCTTTAAGCCAGGTTTCTGTTAAACAGAGTGCATCTAAGTTTTGGTCAGTAATTATTTCATTGATAATTGGTTCTTTGTTGGTAAGTGATCTAATGTTAAGAAGGCCGAATTTTAACATTTGAGTTTCATCTGTTAATGTATTATGTTCTAGTTTTATGTTAATAAGATTTGTACGAGACGAGGTAAACGGTGCTCTGTATTTATTTGTTCGAGGAACAGACACAGTCGAGATGTGTTGGTACTCTGTTAAAAAAAGGCTCTATGTGCTGGGATATATGTGATCTTGACATGTCAAGGCAGCTAACAGACTGATGGGTAAGCCGATCTGTCTGTTTCCTGACCTGGGCCCTGGATAGTCAGACAATATCAAAAGTAAGACTATTGGTCAGATTTCTAGAGAGTATAGCACTTCCTTCCGGAGACGGATGGAGGCCATCTCTCTTTAGCAGGTCAGGTCTTCCCCGGAAATGCTTCCAATTGTCTATAAACCCTATGTGATGCTGAGGGCACCACTTTGACATCCAGCCATGAAGAGACACTAATCTACTGTAAGTTTCATCCCCCCGGTAGGCGGGGAGGGGACCAGAGCAAATTACATTGTCTGACATTGTTTTTGCAATTTCACACACCTCTTTAATAGTATCTTTGGTGATCTCCGACTGGCGGAGTCTGGTGTCATTCGTGCCGGCGTGAATAACAATCTTAGAAAACTTACGGTTAGCATTAGCCAGCACTTTAAGTTTGGATCTAATGTCAGACGCTCTGGCTCCCGGTATACAATCGACTATGGTGGCTGGTGCCTCAATGCCAACGTTCCTGAGTATAGAATCTCCAATAACCAGGGCACCTTTAACAGATGTCTCAGCCGGTGTATTGCTGAGTGGAGAAAATCTGTTTGATATTAAAACAGGAACGTGATTTGGATGCCGAATGCGACTAGGCCGCCTGACAGTCACCCAGTTAGTCAGCCGCCTTGACTCTGAAGTCGGAACCGAGCCAAGTGTATTACGCTTAACACTAGGCGCACCCGAAACAGTGTTTGTAACATTAACATTAGCGGTCTTACTGTCCTCAACTAGCGTTCGGATGCGCGCTTCTAGTTCTGCAACCTTCTCCGTCAGCCTTACTACTTCAATACACTTAGCACATGTAAACCCCTCTGTGCTGACGGAAGAAGCTAAACTGTACATGTGGCAAGTAGTGCAGGTTACAATGACAAGCGGAGTCTTACCGTTTTCATGCTGGGCGATGGCGTCTCCATTCGCCAGACCGCGGTCCGTGAAGCTGCATCGAGATGGGTGCTCGCTCGTTGCGTGCCTCGGTCGTCTCCGGGTGCCTGGAGCCAGGGTGATGTGAGGCACGCTGTCCCGCCTGGTGCTAATGCCGGGACACAACTCCTCCACAGCTTCCCGCTCTGGTGAGGAAAGGTCTGAAAAACATACATCGGATGAGTCCGCCATTAGATCGAAAAAGAAGGCAGATTTACAGTAAACAGACAGTGAGCAAGTGCTAACTTCAACCGGCACGTTTGTTTATGCTAGTGGGCTATATGCTAGCACTAGGTGTTTACTAGTGATAGATCGTTTTACTTATTAATACTGTTCAATAATCGTCACGGTAAAGTATTCCTAAGATAAACTAGTACGTTATATTATATAGATAGGAACGAGATAGTAAGAAAATAGGATTTAGATTATGAACTCGACGGAGCTCCAATGCACGGAGCAGCGTTTCTTCGTTTGCTGATGCTACCGGGCTATATGCTAATACTGGGTGTTTACCAGTGATAAATCGTTTCACTTATTGAAACTGTTGAATAATCGTCACGGTAAGGTATTCCTAAGATGAACTAGTAAGTTATATTATATAGATAGGAACAAGATAGTAAGAAAGTAAGATTTAGATGATGAACTCGGCGGAGCTCCGATAACAGTGTTGCCACTCTCTTGCGTCTCTCTCTTGCTTCCCAGTTACAGTTATGATGGTTTTTCTTTATAATGGAGAGGATAATGCGATCATCCACCACTGTTATCCCATTTAGACATACAGGATTTTAATGTTGCTAAGCTCACCACTCTGTTGTTTTTTATCTGGATGTGTCAAATTGTTGATGTGGCCACTCTTAATGTTCCTGCCATCTCTCTGATGGATTTGTTGTGTTTTTGAAACTAATTATGGTCTGTATCACTTGCATGGAGATGTCCCTGAATCAAAGGATTTGGGTTCACAGCCACAGCTTCCAAATGCAAGTACCACACTTAAAATCAACTCCAGACCTTTAACATCTGTCATTCATGAGGAAATTATTTACCAAATAGACAATACCTGTCCATAAACCAGTTTTTAAGTCAACTGTCCCATTACTTTTGAAAAGGGGGAGGTACATATTAAATGGCTGTAATTCCTAAATCCTTCAGCCATTATGGATGTGAATACCCTCAAAATAAAGCTGAGAGTGTGGAATGTGCTTCTGTTCCAATATTTATGGAGGTGACTGTATTTGAGATACATAAAAAAACGTTTTATTTGTTTTCTTCCTATACTTGAAATAGTGGTCAAGAAACCCCCCGCCCAACACAAAAATGGTTTGGCCACTGATCAAAATTTTATGATGTCATTTGATTTGAAGTTCAGTACGCTCAAAATATCTGGTCAGACTCTGCACAAGTCCGGTGCTCAGAAAAGAAAAGAAAAGAGAAGAAGAAAATAGAGGTTTTCAAAAGAGGGGGTTGACGTTATATAAATTAATAGTTATTTTGTGTCAGTATATAGTGTCAGTACTACATTTATTTACTATATAAATGTTGAATACAATGTATAATAATGCAATATTCGTGGGCCATGAATCTGATAATGCCAAATGTCTTGTTACCAGTAAAAAGTAGGGGGGCCGAGGGGCCCTCCAAGATTATCTTGTCCCGGGCCCAGGCAAGACTGTCAGCTGGCCTGTATATATATATATATATATATATATATATATATATATATATATATATATATATATATATATATATATATATATATATATATATATATATATATATATATATATTTATTTCTCCCAAGGGTTTTTGTCCTTCCAGGAGTTTTTCCCAGCGGGTTTTCTCCTAGGGGTTTTTTCATCCCAGGGAGAGTCAGCCAACTTTGCTTAATTTAGCACTTTACTGTATACGTTACATTATTAATACGCTCGCTTGTACGGTTAAACCTTAGCCGCCATATTCTACTTCTTATATTATCTATTGATTTTCTGTGTTCTCCTCTACATCTACTCATGCTGCTTTGCAACAATTAACAGTTGTGAAAAGCGCTATATAAATAAAATAACATTGAATTGAATTGAACATACAAACACGCACACATACATACCGTTCAGCATTGGAAGAAGGTAAAGGTTTAAGTAGAGAAAAGAATAAAGCATAAAGTTATGGCAGTATTTGTAATTCAGCAGATCAAAGCCTAAAACGAACCATCAGTTACTTAATTTGAATGCACCTTAGTTAAAAGAGGATAATGATTCGTGATGCATTGGTGAATAAAACCGTATGATACTTGCATGTCTTGACCGTTAAAAGAAAGTTGTCACACAAAGTCTCGGAGTCAATAGCAAGTTCACAATGTTTATTTAGAAAAATGGATAGAGAGTGCAGAGCAAAAGTCAGTATTCAAAAGACCACACACGACGATCACCCCCGACTCACTCTGGATGGAATCACTACTGCCGGTATGATGCACACACGACAGTAGGAGAGAGTGAGCCGGCACTGCGGATTAATAGTCCAGTTCTGGGGTCTCATTTATAAAATGCTGCGTAAAAAACATCCTACATTTGATCTTATGATCATTTATCAAAAATGCGTACGTGTGATTCATAAACCGAATGTACGCGCAGAAAACGCGCGTACCCCTTTCAAATCTATAAATCGCAAATGAACCTGAACCTGAACTTGTGCGCGCAGCCGAGCAGTTTCAGATCTCCGCCTTTAAACAATGCCTAAGTAATGTCATGGACATATAAAAGAGCGCTTGTCAATGTTTAAACCAAATTTCAAACAGCATGCAAAAATGGTTTATATATCCAAAAACCTGCAGCAATCAGACAAGCAAAAGTGCGTACGTCTGCTCAGACCCTGACGTGGCGCTAAGCACTTTTCCACGTCAAAGACAGTTTTTATAAATATGAACTTTGCCGTATATTTTTGCATACGCACACTTTACGATCAAATCTGTGCGTACACATGCTTTATAAATGAGGCCCCTGATCTCGATTGGAGAGCCACCCACGCACACAGCCGATGACAACCAGCACAATCACCACACGCAACAAAGGGTTTGAATCACAATCGACTGAAGGTGGGTGAAAGGCAGGGATGGAAGATGTAAATTCGACAATGTTCATAGACTGGAGATATATCCACTACGGATGAAGATGTAGCTGATGAAACCTGGAAGCAGCTGGTGTACAGCCTAATAACGAAGCGAACCAGCTGTACCGAGAAACAGTCAGAGTTCAATCAAGTTCATATAATCCACAATGTTCGAAGACTGGAGATATCCACTCACGGATGAAGATGTTAGCCGATGAAACCCGGAAGCAGCTGGTGTACCGTCTAATAATGAAGCGAACCAGCTGTACCGAGAAACAGTCAGAGTTCAATTGAGTCCAAGTTCATAAATCCACAGGCGAGTGAACTCTGGGCAAAGACGAGCTTCTGGATGCCGAAACCCAAACCTGGGGAAAATGAGAGAGAGCACAGAAACTTCCGACAAGACAAGGCAAGGCAGCAAAACTGTGACCGAAACAATGAGCGCACAACGAGAGACAAGACACCGTGCAATATAAAGAGAAACGTAAACAAGACACCACTGGTGAACAATTACCGATTATTATGAGCAAATATCACAGGTTTAACCTTGGATACATGAAAAGCAGGGTGAACCCGACCAAGAGAAAGGGGTAACTTAAGCTTTACCATCACCGGAGTTAATGACCTTGGAAATACTGTATGGCCCAATGAATCGTGGAGCCAGCTTACGAGAAGGCTCACGGAGAGACAGATCCTTGGTAGAAAGCCATACCTTTTGACCACAAACGTAACGGGGTGGAGGTCGTCGATGACGGTCAGCCGCAGCTTTGGTTCGTCTGGAATTAGATATTAATAGAGGTTTAGCTCTCCTCCAAGTGCGTCTGCACCTGCGCACGAAAGCTAAAGCAGACGGAACCGCTGCCTCTGGCTCCTGTGATGGAAAAAGGGGAGGTTGATAACCGATGGATAACTCAAACGGGGACATATTAGTAGACGCAACGGGAAGAGAATTATGAAAATACTCAACCCACGGAAGGTGCTCGCACCAGGAATTCGGATATTGTGGCGACAGACAGCGAAGCGTTCGACCGAGATCCTGATTAGCCCGTTCACATTGCCCATTGGTCTGCGGGTGATAACCAGAAGACAAGCTGGCCGTAGCACCAATCTGTCTACAAAACTCCTGCCAAAAACGAGAGACGAACTGAAGACCCCTATCTGACACTACATCAGTTGGAATACCGTGTAACCGAAAGACGTGATTGATCAAAACCTGAGCCATCTCTTTGGCAGAAGGAAGCTTGGGTAAGGGAATAAAATGAACCGCTTTAGAAAAGCGATCCACCACAGTCAGAATTACAGGGTTACCATTAGATGCCGGTAAGCCGGTGACAAAATCAAGGGCTATAAGAGACCAGGGGCGGGAGGGCACGGGCAAAGATTTTAGCAGACCAGCAGGGGGTAAATTAGATGCTTTATTGCGAGCACAGACTGTACAGGCTAATACAAACTGTCTGACGTCCGTGGTCATAGAAGACCACCAAAAACGTTGACGGACGGCAGCCAATGTTTTCCGAATTCCCGGATGGCCGACAAATTTGGATTCTTGACCCCACCGGATGACATCGGAACGTAAACGCTCAGGAACCCACGACCCGCTGGACACCCCTCTGGAACTTCACCCTCCCGACCGGCCTCTCTCACCCGCTGTTCGATTCCCCACACGAGGGCACCGACCACTCTCCCCTCCGGGAGAATGGTCTCGGTTCGCTCTGACTCAGACTTCTCGAACAGACGGGAGAGAGCGTCAGGTTTCGTATTATTTTGAGCCAGGCCAGTACGAGAGGGTTAAGTTAAAACGATCAAAGAAAAGTGCCCAACGAGCCTGCCTAGATGTTAGTCTTCTGGCCGAATGGATATACTCAAGATTCTTATGATCCGTCCAGACCAGAAAGGGCTCCGAGGTTCCCTCCAATCAGTGACGCCACTCACCCAATGCGAGTCTAACCGCCAACAGCTCCCGATTACCTATGTCGTAATTTCACTCTGCTGGGTTTAACAATTCAGAGAAAAAAGCACACGGATGCACTTTCCCATCAACAGACGATCGCTGAGATAAAACGGCGCCTACCCCGACATCAGATGCATCCACTTCCACTATAAATTGTTTAGCCGGATCGGGAATAGAGAGGACAGGCGCAGAGATGAAACAGGACTTTAAATCATGAAAGGCCTCCTGAGCCTCCCTATTACAACGGAAACACACGTTAGGGGAAGTGAGAGCGGTAAGAGGTTTAGCGATCTGACCAAAGCTTCTGATGAAACACCGGTAAAAATTGGCCAATCCCAGAAATCGCTGAAGCTCTTTACAAGTGTTGGGTACTGGCCAATCGGCAAACGTCTTAACTTTAGCGGGATCGAGACGAATCTCTCCCTCGGGCAATAACAAAACCCAGAAACGAAACCGACTCCTTGTGGAACTCGCACATCTCGCCTTAACAAAAAGCTGATTCTCTAAAAGCCGTTGCAAAACCATGCGAACATGCTGAGTGTGATCTGCATGGAGGGAGAAAAGATGAGAATATCATCGAGATACACAAAGACAAATCTGTTAATCATGTCACCCAGCACTTCATTGACCATTGTCTGAAAGACAGCCGGAGCGTTACAAAGCCCGAACGGTAGAACGGAATATTCCCAGTGTCCCAAAGGTGTATTAAAGGCTGTCTTCCACTCATCGCCCTCTTTAATATGTACCAAGTGATAAGCGTTACGCAGATCTAACTCGGTGAATACTCGCGCTCCCTGTAACAACTCGAATGCTGATGACATTAATGGCAAGGGCTACTTATTCTTAACAGTAATGTCATTCAGCCCTCGATAATCAATGCACGGACGAAGAGACCCGTCTTTCTTCTTAACAAAGAAAAATCCAGCGCCGGCTGGAGACGAGGAGCGGCGAATGAGACCGGCTTTTAAAGCTTCAATAATGTACTTATCCATAGCCTTTCTCTCAGGTTTAGATAGGGAAAAAATATGACCCTTAGGCGGAGAAGTGTTAGGAAGGAGTTTGATCTCACAATCATACGACCGGTGAGGAGGCAGAGAAGTGGCCCGAGCTTTACTGAATACCTGGTGCAGATCAGAGTAATCCGCCGGGACTCCCGAGAGATCGATAGCCGGAACCTGAGAAACAGAACAAGAGACAGGAGAGGGAGCAGGACCAAGAAAAGAAACATAACACGAAGACTTCCACGACAACACAACATTGTTCTGCCAATCAACGTGAGGATTATGTTTGGATAGCCAGTGAATCCTCTAACAGGAAAAATTCAATCTCCTCACGATGATTGCCAGAAACAAACAAACTCACAGGGGGTGTGCGATGCTTGATCACAGCCATATGCTGACCCTTAAATGTCCAGGCAGAAAGAGGAAAGGAAAGAGGAATAAATGGAATACCCCAGGACTTGGCCAACCCAGCATCCAAGAGACAAGCCTCCGCACCGGAATCCAACAGCGCCTGCGAATGGAAAGAATGGTTATAATTTATTATCACAGGTAATGTAGTGCTGCTTACTGGAGATTTAAATGACGATACGCCCACCGAGACTCCCAAACTCATCGGCGGGCGGAATCCTTTTACCGGACATGTAGCCGCCATGTGCCCCGGTCTCCCACAATAAAGACACAGACCATTAGACAGGCGACAATTTCTCTCACCAGCAGTGATGCGGAACTTGCCCAGTTGCATGGGTTCCTCGGTGGGTATAACTGATGCAGACTCCTCTGGTTCTGATGACAGATGACGAAAAGACCGGCAAAGATCTCTTTGGCGGTGGCGGGTCTCGATAAATAAACAAACACATATCCCACACACAACCATCGATCACCAAGAAGTCATGACAAAAGTGTCCTGATGTAGTTTGGTGAGGCTTCAGTTGATCTTAGCTGAAAGGATTGATGAGAGAAAAACCAGCTTGATGCAGATGATCCTTGGTAAAATGAAAACACAAGGCCAAGGCCTGGCAGGACTCCAAATGTATCCAGAAAGAAAAACTTAAGAGATGTGTGTGTTCCACACACAAAACTCAGATTTCTTTTAGTGAAAATCTTTCACATTATGTCTAAAAAGTATTCAAATCATTGCTATGATCATTGCTAACTCGACTGTTTTTGTGTATATTTTATTATTATTTGGCACTGAAATATACAAGCCTTTAATATTTCATTTTTTGAAATATGAACTTGCATATCAGAACATCTCCCCGCAACTCCTCAGAACTGTCTCTCTCACATAAGAAAAAACACAGAGTGTGTTCTTAGGTAGGAGTTTTTAAGCTGTGAAGAGGTGTCTGACCCAATCAGAGGTCACACTTTTAGAGGGAAAGTTAACTGTCTTTGTCTTCCAACATGCTGTTTGCATATGGAATTAAATTGGATGTTGAGGTGGAAATGTTATCCCCCTGGGGTCCAAAAACGCGGCGCCGCGTTTCGACGTGTTTTCTCCTTATCATGGCAGAATCAACTTAAAATACTCCATCATTAATAATCATACACTTACGTGTTTGACATCATTTGAAACTGTAAAGGGTCTTCTTTAGTATGCATTCACAATAATAACAGATCTTGGCGTTTTTGTCAAATAAAGAAAATAAACAGGGTGTGCATCCAGACATTTCTGTCTCCGCCAGCTGTCTCTCAAAACATGTTACAAAAATCAATTGAAACTCCGCTTATACTCGTCACACAAACATGATACACATATCCAAAGAAAGCCTGAAATGTCTATTTTTAAACAAGCTAATTATAATCGAAAACAAATAATGCCTGTTTATATAATCTGCATTGAAGTAAAGAGAGTACAGTTTTTCCTGGCTGACTTCATTATCTTTAATGCGGTCATGCCCACAGGCGGTACGCGCTGTTGACATGGTAATGAAGAAGGCTGTTCAAACCATAACAAGCAAAGCATAAAGTTTTATCGGATTTAAAGACTTTACCGCATATTTGGATGATAAACTTTACACACAGGCGAGGAATATCTTCATTTATGTCTGGGCATTGAGGAAGAGAAGCATTTATCTTTAACATTACCTAAGAAGAACAATTGAGGACGCACTGGAGAAGGATATTTGAAGTAAGTAACAGTTAATTTATACCATTTATATTTGCTATCATGTAATATGCTTTATGGCTTGTGCAGTTCAGCCTACATACAGTAAGCAACCTCAGCAGACTGCACGCTTTAGATTGAAAAACTTTCGCATTGTTTACAAATGAGGATGCGTGATCTCATGTAATAGCGGATTTCACTGTTATATGCTGTACAGTGTTAAACACAGTTATTCACTTATATCCTTCATGGCAACTTTCAGTAAGGCTGCACTGCTGTATCTTTTAAGTGTGTGCTATAACATGATTCCATGTTTACATGTTATTTACAAATGAGTATGCGTGACCTCCTGTAATGGCGGATATCTGTTACATGTTGTACAGTGTTAGACACAGTTATTCACTTTCGTATCCTGCATGGCAACTTTGAGTAATGCTGCACTGCAGGATCTGCTGTAATATGATTCCATATTGTTTACATGCAAGGCAATTCCATACATTGCGCTTTACACGCGACCAGTGTTGGGTAAGTTACTGAAAATTAGTAATTAGTTACAGTTACTAGTTACTTTTTTTAAAAGTAATTGAATTACTCTACCAGTTACTGTATATCAAAAGTAATTAGTTACTATGGAAAGTAACTTTTAAGTTACTTTTATGTCTGCTTTTTAAATGTAAATATGAACAGGACTGAACAGTCAAACAATAACATGATATGGATGGGTTATTTTACACGTAAGACTCTAATATATCACATACTGTAGGAGCCTATTTTGCTTTAGATTCAGCCGTTGAATATTTTTATTAGAAATTATCTTAATATGTAAGCTTAGTTTATTTATGTATATCATTTAGACAAATATTCTGTGTGTTTACATTGAAAATATATAGTGTGTTAAAATTGTGTATTGTCTCTTTAAGAATTTGGATCATATTCTTAAATATTTTCATATTTTCTAAAAAAAATTATCATTTTTCTGATTCCATATTTATTTTAATAAGCCAGAAACGTCTCTGATGTGTCCTGCTGACAGGCGCGGTGTGCGCGTCCAGCAGCTGACGCAAATTATGGGTCCTCCGAAAGTTAGACCGTTCAGTTTTCTTCGCGAACTTCTGAGGCTTCCACCTTGAAAGACCGAGTGCCACTCACTTAGGTCGCATGCTTAGCAGGGCGCGGCCATGGAATTGGGACACAGCTTGTGAAGCTTGCGGTGGTAGTGCGCTCTTTGGTCATATTTGGTCTTTGGTTTGTATATGTTTTCTGTTGGATTTAAGTGATACACAGGATTAAAGGAAGATATTTAATCAGAAAACGGACTACATGGATTGTTTTGTCCGACGGACACACAGCGAGTAGATTGTTTTGTCGGATACGGAGCAAGTGAAACTGAAACTAAAGCGCACTCACACATACTATGGAGTTTTAACACGTTTTAACAGTTATTATTATTAGTTACATTTATATAGTGCTTTTCTCAGTACTCAAAGCACTTTACATATGAATGGGGGAATCTCCTCAACCTGGATGATGCGACGGCAGCCATATTGCGCCAGAACGCCCACCACACACCAGCTTATTAGTGGAGAGGAGACAGAGTGATGTAGCCAATTAGTATGAGGGATGCCGGGGCACACCCCTACACAGATCACAGAATCTTACTCAATAGACTAGAAAACTATGTTGGCATCAGTGGTCAGGCGTTAGCCTGGTTTAGATCATATCTACCCAGACAGCAGATGACTCTGGGCCGGATCCGCTCCGGATCTGTGCCAAAGTCAACACCTCTGGCGCTGATCCGGTGCGGATCCGGCCCAGAGTCGTCTGCTGTCTGGGTAACCAATCGATATCACTTTGTTTATGTAAATGAGTTAGAGTCATATCACTCCCCCGTTAACTCTTTCACCGCCAGCATTTTTCATGATTTTCACAAAAGTTTAATGCCTTCCAGAAAATGCTCCTTTTTAAATATATAAACATACAATATATGAAATAAAAGCACAGACCCTCTGCTTTCAACCAAAAAAATCCGTTTCATCCTACCTTCATGTGTTCTATTTTTATCACCTCTCAAATATGTGTAGGTTTCATCAAAAACACCAAATTTTGAGCAAAAAGCTGAGATAATTCCATTTTTGTGAAGGACTTTTGATAGAGATCAGATGTAGAGTGATCTTTAAAACACACACGGACATACAGCTGTTTGCCCTAGGGCAATACTTCCGGTTTTTATAAGTTGCGGAATAATAGCGGTATTGCAGATTGACGAGATATCTCGTCAATGGCGGGGAAAGAGTTAAATACGGCGTACCTCAGGGATCAGTTCTAGGCCCTATCCTATTCTCATTATATATGTTACCTCTAGGAGACATTATCAGGAAACATAACATAAGTTTTCACTGCTATGCGGATGATACCCAGCTTTACATCTCGTCGCATCCTAGCGAAACCCACCAGTTTTCTAAGCTAACAGACTGCATATGTGATATTAGGGACTGGATGGCACAAAACTTTCTTATGCTAAACTCCAATAAGACAGAGATACTTATTATTGAACCGAATCACTACAAACATAATATGTCAAATTACAAGTTGCCCATAGATGGCTGCACGGTGGTGCCATCTTCCACGGTTAAGAATTTAGGCGTGATGTTCGACAGCAATCTATCTTTTGATAGTCATATCGCCATGTCTGCTGCACAGCATTCTTCTATCTTAGAAATATCTCAAAAATACGCCATATGGTGTCTGCATCAGATGCAGAGAAGCTTATCCATGCTTTTATGACCTCTAGAATAGACTATTGTAACTCGTTACTCGGGGGATGCCATGCAAATCAGGTAAACAAGCTACAGCTGGTTCAAAATGCCTGGTTCACTAACACCTCTACCAACAGCAACCTGGTTTTCCCAGGTGGTCTCCCATCCAAGTACTGACCAGGCTCAGCCCTGCTTAGCTTCAGTGGGCAAGCTGTCTTGGGCTACAGGGTGATATGACTGTTGGTACAGCCCAGTGTGAATATTTTTCTGGAAACAACAATCGTGGAATGTCTTCCATGAAGGCCGATGTAAACATCTAAGAATATATTAACATTTCTCAGATTTATTGCTTTTGTGGACTACAAATGCAAGTTAATGTCATACTGGGATTGCTTGGCAAAGATAATTTACAAACATGAGAACGGATGGATTATGACTTGCGCACAATTTTTAAACAAAGGTATGTTGTCCCGTTTAGAATTTTCATGTTCATTCTATATGCACTGTCAGCCATGAAGTTTAATGATTTATTGTGCCGCCCACCACGGTCCTGCGACGTTAAATCAGAAATGTCTTGTCTGTAAGTGTTCTTTTTTACAAAATAGAGTAACGCGAATAACAAACTCATTTAAATTTCAGTAATTGTAATTGCGTTATTTGATTTAAAAAAATACTTCGTTACATGCTCGTTACTGATAAAAGTAGTGGAATTACAGTAACGCATTACTCCCATCACTGCACGCGACACCGTTTTTATGAACGCCGTGTTGTTTAGGCGGAGACACAAGCTCTCGCACATGGACGCCATATGCAATGTTTTTTTAAAGTTCATACACACTTACAGAAACGCGTTTAAAACAGAAGCTAGACGATAAGGGGATGGGCATCTGAAAACAGCTTTTTATATAACTAATCAATTCAATTCAATTCAATTTTATTTATATAGCGCTTTTCACAATAGTCAATTGTTTCAAAGCAGCTTTACATAAATAGAAGCAGTAAAAGCACAAAAAAACGACAGATAGCACAACATAATACACAATAGCATAAGCAGTCAAATTTGCTGCGGCTATGACTCGACATTATGAGCGAGCGTATTACTAATGTAACGTCTAGGAGAAGAAGCTAAGTTAAGCCCAAGCAGGCTACCTCCCCGGGGTAAAAAACCCCCTAGGAGAAAAAAACAAAAACCCGGGTTGTTTAGCCGAGGAAATAAAAAATAAAAAGTCCTAGGAGGGAAAAACCCTTCGGAGATATACATGTATATACACACATATAAACGGATAAGGAGATTAAGTGGAGATTAAGTGGAGATTAAGCGGAGATTAAGCGGATATTAAGCGGGTCCTGCCGGTGGTCGTTGGTCAGGCATCAGCTGGGCATCACATTGAAGGACGACCAGTAGATCAGAGGTGTGCAGACTTTCACATCTACCGGAACTGGGTCTGTTTGTCCCATTGTCCTCAGGGTCGTGGACGAGACAGGGAGAGAAAAACAAAATCATATTAGCGTAGGGGCCGTTCACATGTAATGCAAGTGTCACACAGTGATGTGGTTTAATCAGCTTAGTTTCAGACAGACTAACTATTGTGGCATAATTATATTATCCACAGTTGAGGATTTTGCAAATTGGGGGCCCACTGCGACGGTATATATGGTAACTAAGGGTCACCTTCCGATTTTTAAGAGAAAATGAAACCTGTCGACCCGTTTGACTAAGGCCTGTAACGCCACTGTCGTTGTTAATGCAGGTTCAGTGGCAAACGGGTCTATATTGCATACTATTTACAAGATCACGAGAAAACGCCAACATCGCAACCTGACCATACGTGTCAACCCGTTTGACTAAGGCTGGAGGCCCCACTGTCGTCGTTAATGCAGGTTCAGTGGCAAATGGGTCTGTATGGCATACTATTCACAAGACACATGAAAGCGCCAAAATCGCAACCCGACCATACGTGCCAACCCGTTTGGCTAAGGCCGGAAGCCCCACTGTCGTCGTTAATGCAGGTTCAGTGGCAAATGGGTCTGTATGGCATACTATTCACAAGACACATGAAAGCGCCAAAATTGCAACCCGACCATACGTGCCAACCCGTTTGACTAAGGCTGGAGGCCCCACTGTCGTCGTTAATGCAGGTTCAGTGGCAAACGGGTTTGTATGTCATACTGTTCACAAAACACATGAAAATGCCAAAATCACAACCCAACCATACGTGCCAACCCGTTTGACTAAGGCTGGAGGCCCCACTGTCGTCGTTAATGCAGGTTCAGTGGCAAACGGGTTTGTATGGCATACTATTCACAAGAACACGAAAGTTCCAAAATCGCAATCCGACTATAGGTTAAGATAAGGTTTTAATTTATTTATTTGGTTGGTCTGTGTTATGACCGCGAGTGCTTTGTTTCGTACAAATAACTATTTCGAGTTAAGTACTTTTACTAGACAAATTATGCAAATGCTTTGTTGAAGAGAAAAGTTTTAAGTCTAGATTTGAAATTATCGACTGTGTCTGATTCTCGGACATCGGACATTCCAGAGCTTAGGGGCTAAGTAGGAAAATGACCTTCCACTTTTAGACACTTTTGATAGTCTAGGGATAATCAAGAGACCAGAATTTTGCGACCGTAGTGTGCGTGATTAATTTTATTCTGATAGTAATTCTCTAAGATATGAGGGTGCTAGGCCATTTAAAGCTTTGTAGGTGATTAGTGATATTTTAAATTGTATGCGATATTTAACTGGTAGCCAGTGTAAAGATGCCAGAATTGGGCTTATGTGGTCGTACTTTTTAGATCGAGAAAGTACCCTTGCGGAAGCGTTTTGAACTAGCTGAAGCTTGTTTACTTGATTTGCATGGCATTCCCCGAGTAGCGAGTTACAATAGTCTATTCTAGAGGTCATACAAGCATGGATAAGCTTCTCTGCGTCAGATGTAGACAGTATATGGCGTATTTTCGAGATATTTCTAAGATGGAAGAATGCTGTGCGGCAGACGTTGGCGATATGACTACCGAAGGATAAGTTGCTGTCGAACATCACACCTAAGTTCCTAACCGTGGAAGATGGCACCACAGTGCAGCCATCTATGTGCAACTTGTAATCTGACATATTATGTTTGTAGCGATTCGGTTCAAAAATAAGTATCTCTGTCTTATTGGAGTTCAGCTTAAGAAAGTTATGTGCCATCCAGTCACTAACATCGCTAAGGCAGTCTGTTAGCTTAGAAAACGTGTGTTTCGCTGGGATGTGAGGAGATGTAAAGCTGGGTATCATCCGCATAGCAGTGAAAACTTATGTTATGTTTCCTGATAATGTCTCCTAGAGGTAACATGTATAACGAGAACAGGATAGGACCTAAAACCGATCCCTGCGGTACACCGTATTTAACCAGGGAGTGATATGACTCTTCCTCGTTTACATAAACAAAGTGATAGCGATTGGTTAGATACGACCTAAACCAGGCTAGCGCCTGACCACTGATACCAACATAGTTTTCTAGTCTATTGAGTAAGATTCTGTGATCTATTGTGTCAAAGGCTGCGCTAAGGTCTAATAATATAAGAATTCAGATTTCACCACGATCGGATGTTAATAGGAGGTCATTTGTAACTCTAAGCAATGCTGTCTCTGTGCTATGGTGGGGCCTGAATCCTGATTGGAACTTTTCATATGTACTATTATTTGTCAAGAATGTGCGTAACTGGCTTGCCACTACCTTTTCTAATATTTTCGAAAGAAAAGGGAGATTTGAGATTGGTCTAAAGTTATTAAGCTCTCCCTGATCAAGCTGTGGTTTTTTAATCAGCGGTTTAACAACTGCTTGTTTGAAAGCTGTTGGAACGTATCCTATTTCTAGCGATGAGTTAAAGATATTTAGAACCGGGGTTGACACTACAGGGAATACCTCTTTAAGTAGTTTTGTGGGAACGGGGTCTAATATACAGGACGATGATTTGGATGATGTAACTAGTCTAGAGAGCTCATCTATTGTAGTAGGTTTAAATGAATCAAGATGTTCGTATGGTAGTCTAGTGTTAAGTGAACTAACGGGTAGAGTGGTGGCTGCCTGGGTAGCTACGATGTTTTCCCTTATAGCCATAATTTTGTTAGAAAAGAAGTTCATGAAGTCGTTACTATTGTGTTGAAGTTTACTATTGGTTTCTGTTTGTTCTTTGTTTTTAGTCAGTTTTGCAATGGTGCTAAAGAGGAAACGAGGGTTATTATGATTCTCATTTATAAGCTTGCTAAGATAGGTAGATCTGGCGGTTTTAATAGCCTGTCTGTAGTGTTCAACACTCTCTTTCCATGCTGCACGCCATACCTCTAACTTTGTGCTTCTATAATTTCTTTCCATTTTCCTAGTTGCCTTTTTGAGTGCGGCGGTGTGATGATCATACCATGGAGCTGGCGGTTTTTTTTTATTCTCTTTTTTCGAATGGGAGCAACGGCATCCAGTGTGTTAGAACAGACACTGTTTAGGTTTTCTATTACAATATCTAGATCGTCACAGTTATCTGCTACATGTTTAATTTGAGACAGGTCTGGAAGAGTGCTAATAAAGCTATCTTTAGTGGTGGAAATTATTGTTCTGGCTAATCTGTAGCATGTTGTGGATTGAGTGATCCTATCTAGAAGTACAGTGTATGACACAAGGTAATGGTCAGAAACTGCATCACTCTGAGGTGATATTTTGATGTCATTAATATTGAGCCCTAGTGACAGAATTAAGTCTAATGTGTGCTTACGAGTATGCGTTGGCCCTGTCACGTTTTGTCTAATATTGAGAGAATTTAGAACATCCATAAACGCACGTCCTAGTGCATCTTTTGGGTTATCCACATGAATATTAAAATCACCAACGATAAGAGCTTTATCTAAAGTGACTACAAGCTCAGACAGGAAATCTGCTATTTCTTTAAGGAAATCTACATGATGGCCCGGAGGTCTATAGATTGTAGCTAAGGCAAAAGAGAGCTGTTTGTGGTTACGATCAGTTATTTCCATATTTAAGTTCAAATGATTAAAATTTTAGTTCAGATTTTTGGTTTACTTAAAAAATTTTGTTGTATATTGTAGCTACACCACCCCCTCTCCCCTTTAATCGAGGTTCGTGTTTATAATAATAGTCTTGTGGGGTGGATTCGTTTAAACTAATGTAGTCGTCTGCTTTAAGCCAGGTTTCTGTTAAACAGAGTGCATCTAAGTTTTGGTCTGTAACTATTTCATTGACAATAGGTTCTTTATTGGTAAGCGATCTAATGTTAAGAAGGCCGAATTTTAACATTCGAGGTTCATCTGTTAATGTATTGTTTTCAAATTTTATATTAATCAGATTTGTACCAGATGTGGCAAGCGGTGCTCTGTATTTATTTGTTCGGGGAACAGATACAGTTGAAATGTGTTGATATTCTGGTAAGATTGACTCGAAGTGCTGGGATATAAGTGATCTTGACATATCACGGCAGCTAACAGACGGACGGTTAAGCCGATCCGTCTGTTTCCTGACACCTGTACCCTGGATAGTCAGACTGTATTAGAAGTAAGACTATTGGTCAGATTTATAGAGAGAATCGCCCTTCCTTCCTGAGACGGATGGAGGCAATCTCTCTTTAGCAGGTCAGGTCTCCCCCGGAAATGCTTCCAATTGTCTATAAACCTTACGTTATGCTGAGGGCACCATTTTGACATCCAGTCGTGAAAAGACAGTAATCTGCTGTAAGTTTCATCCCCCCAGTAGGCGGGGAGGGGACCAGAGCATATTACATTGTCTGACATTGTTTTAGCAATTTCACATATCTCTTTAATATTATCTTTGGTGATCTCCGACTGGCGGAGTCTGGTGTCATTCGTGCCATCGTGAATAACAATTTTAAAAAACTTACGCTTAGCATTAGCCAGTACTTTAAGTTTTGATCTAATGTCTGAAGACCTGGCTCCCGGTATACAATCGACTATGGTGGCTGGTGCCTCAATGTTCGCGTTCCTAAGTATCGAATCTCCAATAACCAAGGCACTATTAACAGACGTCTCAGTCGGTGTATTGCTTAGAATATCGAACCTGTTTGAAATTACCAGGGGGGTCTTGGGTGGGCACCGGAAACGACTGTGCCGCCTGACAGTCACCCAGTTAGTCGGCCGCCTTGACTCAGATGACGGAACCGAGCTATGTGTATTACGTTTAACACTAGGCGCACCCGAAACAGTGTTTGTAGCATTAGCGGTATTAGCGTTTGTAGCATTATGGGTATTAGCGTTTGTAGCATTAGCGGTATTAGCGTTTGTAGCATTAGCCGTGTTGCTGTCATCAACTAGCGCTTGGATGCGCGCTTCTAGTTCTGCAATCTTCTCCCTCAGCCTTACTACTTAAATACACTTAGCACAAGTAAACCCCTCTGTGCTGATGGAAGAAGCTAAACTGTACATGTGGCAAGTAATGCAGGTTACAATAAAAAGCGGAGTCTTACCGCTTTCATGTTGGGTGATGGCGTCTTCGGTCACCTGGACACGGTCCGTGAAGCTACATCTCGAGGGAAGCTCGCTCGCAGCACGCCCCGATCGCCTGCGGACGTCTGTAGCCAGGGTGATGTGAGGCACGCTGAATCTGGGAAGGCTGGGCAGCAGCTCCTCCACGGCTTCCCGATCGCTTTCATTCTGGGCGATGGCGTCTCCATTCCCTCGAGCGCGGTCCGTGAAGCTGCACCGCGTAGGGTGTTTGCTTTTTGCACTTCTCAGTCGCTTGTGGACGTCTGGAGCCTGGGTGAACTGGGCGCTGTACTTCGCGTAGGATCTGCGATAACCGGGTATCAACTGCTCCACAGCTTCCCACTCAGGTGAGGACAGGTCTGAATAGCATACATTGGATGAGTCCGCCATTAGATCGGCAAATGGTAACTAAAGCCGGCACCTGTTTGTTGATGCTAGCCGGCTATATGCTAACACTGGGTGTTTAGTAGTGATAAATCGTTTCACGTGGTAGTACTGCTCAATAGTCGTCACGGTAAAGTATTCTTGAGATAAACGAATATGTTATATTATATAAATAGGAACAAGGTAGTCAGAAAATAGGATTTGGATGATAAACTCGACGGAGCTCTGATGCACGATGCTAGTGACTGCAGATGTTTATATGAGATGTTCTGAATTTAGTTTATGTACATAATAGTTTATCTGAATGTAGTGCTATCAGTGATTACCCATCAGCTATATATGTATTTCTGTGGACAATTTATGCTAACAGCTGTTAATATCTCTCTTACAGGTCTGCATCCCTCTCATCAGTACAAAACTATGAAGTGGAAAAACACTTTTTGGACATAAAGTTATATGGTAACATGAGCCACATGAAGTTTACAGCTCTGGGCCCGGTTCCCCAAAACGTTCTTATCGCTAAGTAGTTCTTAACCTATTTCTTAACCTCTCTCTTAACTCTATGGCACGATTCCCAAAACGTTTGTATGCTAAGTATATATATATCTTCTGTAAGTCACACTTTCGTAAGGTTGGTCTGGACCAGGCACGTGCACAGATAGCGCTCAACCTGTGCAGAACACATGCCCTTTTTGTCATTACACTGCGAAGTGCCCTTTTTTTCTAGAGAATTTGATTAGATTTTTTTATTTTCTTTAATAAATCAATGCTATTGGTAACCCTTTACGTATGTCTGTCTGTTTTACAAATATATTTATCAAATAAAAGTTATTAAAAAAAAAATCTTTTTGGTTCCGCTCAAACTGTCAGTCAAACCTCTTAACTCCGCCCCCTGATTGCGACGAGCTGAAGTTCTACAGCAGAGCAGCTGAATGTCTTGCAAAGGTAAATAAATATCTTGTTGTTTGAGTAAAACGTCTCATTACGAAAGAAACACTAGTATGTCTATAACTGCGCATGTTTTATACATTTGAGCAGGGCCAGTTTAGACGAGATTGGGCGAGAGGGCAATCAGGGACAGGGGCGTGTCTAGAGGGGGGGCATGGGGTGGCACCGGCCCCCCCTGGAATATGATCGCCCCCCCTCGTGCCCCCCTCCAATCTCATTGGGCCAGCTAGATTTACTGTCAACCTGAACATGCATACCGCACCATTGGACCAGAGAGCTGTTAATCACTGTTTGATTTGAGACTTGTGCGAACGCTAAGAAGAAGCAGCATATTAGTTAAGCGTTTTTAAAACAGGAGAAAAGAGACACCACGACACCATTGGACCAGTTGTCAATCACTGTTTGATTTGAGACTTGTGCGAGCACGAAGAAGATGTTACTGACAGAGAAGATTTTGATCTTAAATCTCATATTTCCTCTCTTCTCAATGACATACATAAACATGTTAACCAAATAATAAAAATTAGCTTATAAAACCAAAAAGAATAGCTTTTTTTCCCTCAAACATATTTTTATTTAACTTTATGTATGCAAAGCAAAGGGAAAAAAATGAAAATCAATATATTGCACAATTAAATAAGAGGGAATACACGAGCAGTTCACAAACACATGACTACAAATGACTAATACAGACAAACACCCAGGAGGCAAATTGTTAAAGTCAACTTAGAAGGCCAGATATCCTTTGTTTGCACTGTATAATGCCAATATATCATAAAATGTCATTTTTCATTCATTAATAGGGAATATTTCAATCATTAATAGTAAATAAATATAAAGTTTTTAAGACGATTATTATGTGCTATTTATTTGGAGGGGGGTGCCCTTTTTCAGTTTCAGCACATGCCCCTCAAAAGGTCTGTGCACGGCCCAGGGGCCTCATTTATAAACGTTGCGTACGCACAAAAGAAGGCGTACGCCACCCTCTACGCAATAGTTGTTATTTATAAAAAGCAAACTTGACGGGAAAATGTGCTGTCCGTCACGCAAGCTCTGACCCAGGCGTACGCACAAAAACGGGTGAAATGAGAAATGGCGACACCGACGGCAGATGGAAGAAACACGTGAAAGTGAAAGTAAAAATGACAACACTACCCCTCATAAATAACATGAAGACTTCACAAAGCAAGTCTTACAATTAACAGCCTACACGAACACCCGTTTGATCGATCAGCAGTGAAACAAAATAAATAAATAAATAAATCGAAAATGACAACAAAAATTCGAATGAACACATATTTGCTAAAAGAAAAGTGAAATATGTTCTGCAATAATATTGGCATGTTGTTCAATTCATCCTCAAAGAATATCGTTAACAGAACGAAATAACGTACAAAACTGATATTCTCGTCAATGTGTCCGTCTGGCGGAGCAGATATAGATGCAATTACATAGACAGATAGATAGATAATTAAGGAGATATATAGATAGATAGATGTATTAATTGTCCACTGGGGAAAGTTGTTTTCATAGTAAACCATATCTTCATAATCTACGGAATTATGGTATTCATGCATATGCCTTTAGTGTGTTTTATTTTTGATAAAACAATGTATGGCGTATGTCTCAACCATTCAGGAAGCAACAAGAAATTACATTTGCGCTGAACAATGTCCCATTTCCACGTCGATTATTAGAGACATCTGTAGCTTGTCAGATGCAATTAAATGAATGGAAATAAAATGCCCCATCACAATGCGTAATGCCCACACTGTGCCCTCCAAACAACGTTTTTCTCCTCTCTTCCCCCTCGCCAACGATAACTTCTACTTCACATTGAGTGAATTTACGTATTTTTTTTAATTTCCTCTCAATTTCGCAATCAATGCATATTAACTTGTGGGCGTTTCACGGACTATTTATGGGCAACTATGGGCGTGTCATGAAGCCGCAAAAGCTGCGCTACATTTAGAATTGATTGTGATTTATTAAGGGAAAAATGCGTAGGATGTGCGTGCGCACGGTTTTATAAATCCGAATATTTCTGTGCGTACGCCCGTCCTATGTTTCATCCGTACGCCACTTCTGACGCAAATCCTACGCAAAGTTTTATAACAGAGGCCCCTGGTCTGGACCATTCGTAAGCTCTCTCTTAGCGTTGTTTGAGCGCAAAACGCTATCGCCGCCACTGTGCAGCAGTCTTTAGTAATCAGTGCAGCGCAGTACAAGTCAAACTATGGTATATTGACAATGATTTTATGCTATGGACATTTTAAGACTTATAATAAAATATGTTTGCAATGGATACAGGACTATTTATTCAATTCAATTTTATTTATATAGCGCTTTTCACAAGTGTTAATTGTTGCAAAGCAGCTTTACATGAAAAGATGTAGAGGAGAACACAGAAAATCAATAGATAATATAAGAAGTAGAGATAGCGGCTAAGGTTAAACCGTACAAGCGGGCATATTAATAATGTAACTTATACAGTAAAGTGCTAAGTTAAGCCAAAGTTGGCTGACTCTCCCTGGGACGAAAAAAAAACCCTAGGAAAAAACCCAATGGGAAAAACTCCTAGAAGGCAAAAACCCTTGGGAGGAATTAATATATATTTATATATATATAGATACGGCAGGGATAGGAGGCGGGTAAGCGGATTAAACTGGTTTAGCCGGTGGTGATGAAGTTTGCTTTAATCCGAATATAAAGGAATTAAGTATAATCTTACTTTACCATTATGTTTTTCTATATGAATATAACCATAGTTCACCATTGTGTGTATGAAATTTACCAGCATGCATTGCAGTATGTTCTTATACATGGCGAAGGTTGTTACATGTCGAAGGCCGAGACAAAAGACGTACTGTACTCTTGACAAAGTGATGCCATATGTTTTCCATATGATGCAAACCATATGTTACTGAATATTAGACCATATATGGAGTACATGGGGTGGGGAGGCCCCCTTATATATATACCACTTGGGGTACAGTAAAACTTTAGTGGATCTTGCAAGATCTCCTCATGGCTTTATTTGGCTGACAATAAAGTCCATCTTTGAAATCAAAACCTAAGATTGAAGATTGTTTCATCTGAAAAAGGGAAACCACAACAGTGGTCGTTGGTCGGGCATTGGCTAGGCATCACATTGAAGGACACCCAGTAGATCAGTGGTGCGATGACCTCCACAGCAACAGGAACTGGGTCTGTTTGTCTCATTGTCCTCGGGGTCGAGGATGAGACAGGGAGACAAAAACAGAGTTCTATTAGCGTAGGGGCCGTTCGCATGTAATGCAAGTGTCATACATTATAGTGGTTTAAGTCAGCTCAGTTCCAGACAGGCTAACTATTGCGGCAATAGCATATTACCCATATGAGGTATGTGAGTGCTTTGCTCTAGACAAAAATAACTACTGCGGGAAAAGTACATTTACTGGACATTTTATGTGAATGCTTTGTTAAAGAAGAATGTCTTAAGTTTAGATTTAAATTGATCGACTGTGTCTGATACTCAAACATTATTTGGTAAATCATTCCAGAGCTTAGGGGCTAAGTAGGAAAAGGATCTACCACCTTTAGACACTTTTGATATTCTAGGGATAATTAAGTGACCAGAATTTTGTGATCGCAGTTTACGTGATGGATTGTATTCTGATAGTAGTTCTTTAATATACGAGGGCGCTAGGCCATTTAAAGGGCCATTTCACCGATAGGAACATTAATCTTTATGGAAAGTGAGTCATATTTGTAGTCAAAATGTAACATAAATGTAGAATTTTGTGCCTATTTGACAGAGAAAAGACAAAATGTGACTTTAGAGCACATTTGTATGAAAAACTACAACTGCCACTATGCACCACAATGCACAGCTCTGCAAGCCACTCTCATTAATCGGAACACGGCTCAGATATGATATTGTGTACATAAATGCCACGTCAGTAAAACAAAGAAAAAATAGCCACCACCACTGTGTCTGACAGACACCAATCATGATTTACTTTTAAACGTGATGTTACATTGTGGTACACACAATAACACTCTGGTCTGGTGTGTAGCAAAGTCTTATTCAAACAGTAACGTGCGGTTTCAGATCCGCAGTACAAATGTATTTTCAAGTAGTTAAAAAAAGGGTATGCATTTTAAATGTTTATTTAGTTTTACCAATTTTCTTTTTGTCTCTTGTTTACTGTAATAACATTTGTGTTATTATTGGCCTCACTGCTCTCACAATATAGACATATAAAACACCGCTCAGATATGCTATTGTGTACATAAATGCCACGTTAGTATAACAAAGAAAATATAAACACTCACTTTAGTCAGACGTCCGTTTTTACCATGCATCCTCCACACAAACGCGTCCCCTGCATAATATCTCCACAGACGCGCTGCCTCAGCTCTTGGAGCTTTTGCTCGTAAGCCGAAACACGTCTTTTAAATAAGCACGTGACCAGAAACATTCACAAAACAAACGTTCATATCCTTATCTGATCCAGAAATGTTAAACCGAAAGCAAACGGCGCGAGTCCGTCCAAGCTTATATACTCCGCAGCGCGTCTGCTCGTAAACCGAAACATGTCCGTGAAATAAACGTTCCAAACGCGCGCAAAGTTCCTCTCTTGCATAGAAACTTTCACCAAACAAACGTCCATATCCTTATCTGATGCAGAAATGTAATAAAGCAAGCACACAGCGAGAATACAGACAGTAGTCTGTACAAGCTTCTCTACGCAGCAGAGGCCGATGGTTGCTGCGTCTTCACCGGGCTCCTCTACCCAACCGACGCCCAGGCTCCGGCTTCTCCTCGGGCTTCTGTTCCTACATCTGCCTCAGCTCTTTGCAGTATTGTGGCTCATAAAGGTGCAATGAACAGCGGATTAGAGCATCACGCTTGTAAAATCACCCTCTTCCATGTAATATTGATTAACTTCCACTGTTATTGTAACATGAATTCGGCTCGCTCCACAACTTCTGTTTAGCTTAGCTTAGCATAAAGATGGCGGCTGATCGTTTTTTTTCGGTCTGTGTTCGTATATTTTCGTAAGTCCCACCCACTTATCTGTAATTGGTCTGAAGCGCGAGTGGGTCCCACCCATAGCCCCCACCTTGGAAAAATGAAGAATGAGTGTCTGTAGTCTTTCACACTCAATAGAGATACAGGATTTCCTTCTTTCAATGACGCAAAATGACGATTTTTACATCATTGAAAGAAGGAAGTGCCTCACTGAAATCAGTATTTCTCCCCTCTCAGGGGAAACTGAGGGAATGGTGCACGACCATTCAAAAACATGAATGGGGTTCTAACGGTACAAAGCTTAATGCAAATGGGTGAAGTTTCCCTTTAAGGCTTTGTAGGTGATTAGTAATATTTTAAATTGTATGCGATATTTAACTGGTAGCCAATGTAAAGATGCCAGAATTGGACTGATGTGGTCATACTTTTTAGATCGAGTAAGCACTCTTGCTGCGGTGTTTTGAACCAGCTGTAGCTTGTTTACCTGATTTGCATGGCATCCCCCGAGTAACGAGTTACAATAGTCTATTCTAGAGGTCATAAAAGCATGGATAAGCTTTTCTGCATCTGATGCAGACAGCATATGGCATATTTTTGAGATATTTCTAAGATGGAAGAATGCTGTGCGGCAGACGTTGGAGATATGACTATCAAAAGCTAGATTGCTGTCGAACATCACGCCTAAATTCTTAACCGTGGAAAATGGCACCACCGTGCAGCCATCTATGGGCAACTTGTAATCTGACATATTATTATTGTAGCGATTAGGTTCAATAATAAGTACTCTGTCTTACTCCAGATGTAACTGACAGAGAAGATTTTGATCTTAAATCTCATATTTCCTCTCTTCTCAATGACATACATAAACATGTTAACCAAATAATAAAATTAGCTTATAAAACCAAAAAGAATAGCTTTTTTCCCTCAAACATATTTTTATTTAACTTTATGTATGCAAAGCAAAGGGAAAAAATGAAAATTAATATATTGCACAATTAAATAAGAGGGAGTACACAAGAGCAGTTCACAAACACATGACTACAAATGACTAATACAGACAAACACCCAGGAGGCAAATTGTTAAAGTCAACTTAGAAGGCCAGATATCCTTTGTTTGCACTGTATAATGCCAATATATCATAAAATGTCATTTTTCATTCATTAATAGGGAATATTTCAATCATTAATAGTAAATAAATATAAAGCTTTTAAGACAATTATTATGTGATATTTATTTGGAGGGGGGTGCCCTTTTTCAGTTTCAGCACATACCCCTCAAAAGGTCTGTGCACGGCCCTGGTCTGGACCATTCGTAAGCTCTCTCTTAGCGTTGTTTGAGCGCAAAACGCTATCGCCGCCACTGTGCAGCAGTCTTTAGAAATCAGTGCAGCGCAGTACAAGTCAAACTATGGTATATTGACAATGATTTTATGCTATGGACATTTTAAGACTTATAATAAAATATGTTTGCAATGGATACAGGACTATTTATTCAATTCAATTCAATTCAATTTTATTTATATAGCGCTTTTCACAACTGTTAATTGTTGCAAAGCAGCTTTACATGAGAAGATGTAGAGGAGAACACAGAAAATCAATAGATAATATAAGAAGTAGAGATAGCGGCTAAGGTTAAACCGTACAAGCGAGCATATTAATAATGTAACTTATACAGTAAAGTGCTAAATTAAGCCAAAGTTGGCTGACTCTCCCTGGGACGAAAAAAAACCTAGGAAAAAACCCAATGGGAAAAACTCCTAGAAGGACAAAAACCCTTGGGAGGAATTAATATATATTTATATATATATAGATACGGTAGGGATAGGAGGCGGGTAAGCGGATTAAACTGGTTTAGCCTGTGGTCGTTGGTCGGGCATTGGCTAGGCATCACGTTGAAGGACAGCCAGTAGATCAGTGGTGCGATGACCTTCACAGCAACAGGAACTGGGTCTGTTTGTCTCATTTTCCTCGGGGTCGGGGACGAGACAGGGAGACAAAAACAGAGTTCTATTAGCGTAGGGGCCGTTCGCATGTAATGCAAGTGTCATACATTATAGTGGTTTAACTCAGCTCGGTTCCAGACAGGCTAACTATTGCGGCAATAGCATATTACCCATATGATGTATGTGAGTGCTTTGCTCTAAACAAAAATAACTACTGCGGGAAAAGTACATTTACTGGACATTTTATGTGAATGCTTTGTTAAAGAAGAATGTCTTAAGTTTAGATTTAAATTGATCGACTGTGTCTGATACTCGAACATTATTTGGTAAATCATTCCAGAGCTTAGGGGCTAAGTAGGAAAAGGATCTACCACCTTTAGACACTTTTGATATTCTATGGATAATTAAGTGACCAGAATTTTGTGATCGCAGTTTACGTGATGGATTGTATTCTGATAGTAGTTCTTTAATATACGAGGGCGCTAGGCCATTTAAGGCTTTGTAGGTGATTAGTAATATTTTAAATTGTATGCGATATTTAACTGGTAGCCAGTGTTAAGATGCCAGAATTGGACTGATGTGGTCATACTTTTTAGATCGAGTAAGCACTCTTGCGGCGGCGTTTTGAACCAGCTGTAGCTTGTTTACCTGATTTGCATGGCATCCCCCGAGTAACGAGTTACAATAGTCTATTCTAGAGGTCATAAAAGCATGGATAAGCTTTTCTGCATCTGATGCAGACAGCATATGGCGTATTTTTGAGATATTTCTAAGATGGAAGAATGCTGTGCGGCAGACGTTGGAGATATGACTATCAAAAGCTAGATCACGCCTAAATTCTTAACCGTGGAAGATGCCACCACCGTGCAGCCATCTATGGGCAACTTGTAATCTGACATATTATGTTTGTAGCGATTCGGTTCAATAATAAGTATCTCTGTCTTAGGATGCGACGAGATGTAAAGCTGGGTATCATCCGCATAGCAGTGAAAACTTATGTTATGTTTCCTGATAATATCTCCTAGAGGTAACATATATAACGAGAATAGGATAGGGCCTAGAACTAATCCCTGAGGTACGCCGTATTTAACGGGGGAGTGATATGACTCTTCCTCATTTACATAAACAAAGTGATACCGATTGGTTAGATACAATCTAAACCAGGCTAACGCTTGACCACTGATGCCAACATAGTTTTCTAGTCTATTGAGTAAGATTCTGTGATCTATTGTGTCAAAGGCTGTACTAAGGTCTAGTAATATAAGGATTGAGATCTCACCACGATCGGATGTTAATAGGAGGTCATTTGTAACTCTAAGCAGCGCTGTCTCTGTGCTATGGTGGGTCCTGAATCCTGATTGGAACTTTTCATATGTATTATTATTCTCTACGAATGTGCGTAGCTGGCTTGCCACTACTTTTTCTAAAATTTTAGAAAGAAAAGGTAGATTTGAGATTGGTCTAAAGTTATTAAGATATCCCTGGTCAAGGTTTGTTTTTTTAATAAGCGGTTTAATAACTGCAAGTTTGAAAGCTGTTGGAACGTATCCTAATTCTAGAGATGAGTTAAAGACATTTAGTACCGTGTCGGACACTACATGAAATACCTCTTTTAGTAATTTTGTGGGAACGGGGTCTAGTATACAGAACGATGATTTGGATGACGTTACTAATTTAGAGAGCTCTTCTATTGTAGTAGGTTTAAATGACTCAAGATGTTCGTTTGGTAATCTAGTGGATAATGTACTATTGGGTAGAGTGGTGGCTGCTTGCGCAGTTTCTATGTTTTCCCTAATAAACATAATTTTGTTAGTAAAGAAGCTCATGAAGTCATCACTATTGTGTTGGAGTTTAATATTGGTTTCTGTTTGTTCTTTGTTTCTAGTCAGTTTCGCAACTGTGCTAAATAGAAAACGAGGGTTGTTATGATTTTCTTTAATAAGCGTACTGAGATAGGTAGATCTGGCAGTTTTAATAGCCTGTCTGTAGTGTTGAACACTCTCTTTCCATGCTGAACGCCATACCTCTAACTTTGTGCTTCGGTAGTTTCTTTCCATTTTTCTAGCTACTTTTTTAAGGGCTGCAGTATGATGGTCATACCATGGGGTGGGCGGTTTTTCTTTGATTCTCTTTTTTCGAATGGGAGCAACGGCATCCAACGTGCTAGAGCAGACGTTGTTAAGTTGTTCTATTATAATATCCAGATCTTCACGGTTATCTGCTACATGTTTCATTTGAGACAGGTCTGGAAGAGTGCTAATAAAGCTATCTTTAGTGGTGGAAATTATTGTTCTGGCTAATCTGTAGCATGTTGTAGACTGAGCGGTCCTATCTAGAAGTATTGTGTATGACACACGGCAATGGTCTGAAACGGCATCGCTCTGGGTTGATATTTCGATGTCATTAATATTGACTCCGAGTGACAGAATTAAGTCTAATGTGTGATTACGAGTATGCGTGGACCCTGACACGTTTTGTTTAATGCCGAGAGAATTTAGAACATCCATAAACGCACGTCCTAATGCATATTTTGGATTATCCACGTGGATATTAAAATCACCAACGATAAGAGCTTTATCTACAGTAACTGTAAGGTCAGATAGGAAGTCCGCTATTTCTTTAAGAAAATCTGTGTGGTGGCCCGGAGGCCTATATATGGTAGCTAAAATGAATGAAAGCCGTTTGTTGTTACGATCAGTTATTTCCATATTTAACAGTATTATTTCAAACGAGTTAAATTTTAGGTTGGATTTATGGTTTACTTTGAATATTTTATTGTATATTGTAGCTACACCACCCCCTCTCCCTTTTAGATGAGGAATGTGTTTATAATAATAGTCTTGTGGGGTGGATTCGTTTAAACTGGTGTAATCGTCTGCTTTAAGCCAGGTCTCTGTTAAACAGAGTGCATCCAAGTTTTGGTCAGTAATTATTTCATTGATAATTGGTTCTTTATTGGTAAGCGATCTAATGTTAAGAAGGCCGAATTATAACATTTGAGTTTCATCTGTTAATGTATTGTGTTCTAATTTTATGTTAATAAGATTTGTACGAGACGAGGTAAACGGTGCTCTGTATTTATTTGTTCGAGGAACAGACACAGTCGAGATGTGTTGGTACTCTGGTAAAAAAGGCTCTATGTGCTGGTATATATGTGATCTTGACATGTCAAGGCAGCTAACAGACTGATGGGTAAGCCGATCTTTCTGTTTCCTGACCTGGGCCCTGGATAGTCAGACAATATCAAAAGCAAGACTATTGGTCAGATTTCTAGAGAGTATAGCACTTCCCTCCGGAGACGGATGGAGGCCATCTCTCTTTAGCAGGTCAGGTCTTCCCCGGAAATGCTTCCAATTGTCTATAAACCCTACGTTATGCTGAGGGCACCACTTTGACATCCAGCCATGAAGAGACACTAATCTACTGTAAGTTTCATCCCCCCAGTAGGCGGGGAGGGGACCAGAGCAAATTACATTGTCTGATATTGTTTTTGCAATTTCACACACCTCTTTAATAGTATCTTTGGTGATCTCCGACTGGCGGAGTCTGGTGTCATTCGTGCCGGTGTGAATAACAATCTTAGAAAACTTACGTTTAGCATTAGCCAGCACTTTAAGTTTGGATCTAATGTCAGACGCTCTGGCTCCCGGTATACAATTGACTATGGTGGCTGGTGCCTCAATGCCAACGTTCCTGAGTATAGAATCTCCAATAACCAGGGCACCTTTAACAGATGTCTCAGCAGGTGTATTGCTGAGTGGAGAAAATCTGTTTGATATTAAAACAGGAACATGATTTGGATGCCGAATGTGACTAGGCCGCCTGACAGTCACCCAGGTAGTCAGCCGCCTTGACTCTGAGGTCGGAACCGAGCCATGTGTATTACGCTTAACACTAGGCGCACCCGAAACAGTGTTCGTAACATTAACATTAGCGGTCTTACTGTCCTCAACTAGCGTTCGGATGCGCGCTTCTAGTTCTGCAACCTTCTCTGTCAGCCTTACTACTTCAATACACTTAGCACATGTAAACCCCTCTATGCTGACGGAAGAAGCTAAACTGTACATGTGGCAAGTAGTGCAGGTTACAATGACAAGCGGAGTCTTACCGTTTTCATGCTGTGCGTTAGCGTATCCGTTCGCCCGAACGCGGGCCGTGTAGCTGCATCGAGATGGGTGGTCAATCGTTGCATGCCTCGGTCGTCTCCGGGTGCCTGGAGCCAGGGTGATGTGAGGCACGCTGTGCCGCCTGGTGCGAATGCCGGGACACAACTCCTCCACAGCTTCCCGCTCTGGTGAGGAAAGGTCTGAAAAACATACATCGGATGAGTCCGCCATTAGATCGAAAAGGAAGGCAGATTTACAGTAAACAGACAGTGAGCAAGTGCTAACTTCAGCCAACTTCGTTTGTTGATGCTAGCGGGCTATATGCTAACACTAGGTGTTTACTAGTGATAGGTCGTTTTACTTATTAATACTGTTCAATAATATCAATCTGTTCAATAAAATCGTCACGGTAAAGTATTCCTAAGATAAACTAGTACCTTATTTTATATAGATAGGAACGAGATAGTAAGAAAATAGGATTTAGATGATGAACTCGACGGAGCTCCAATGCACGGAGCAGCGTTGCCCCGTTTGTTGACGCTAGCGGGCTATATGCTAATACTGGGTGTTTACCAGTGATAAATCGTTTCAGTTATTGATACTGTTGAATAATCGTCACGGTAAGGTATTCCTAAGATGAACTAGTAAGTTATATTATATAGATAGGAACAAGATAGTAGGAAAATAGGATTTAGATGATGAACTCGACGGAGCTCCGATAACAGTGTTGCCACTCTTAATTGCGTCTCTCTCTACTTAGCCTTCTTTTTTCAATTTATGAAAAAAGTCAATTTATGCAGTTGACTTTATTTGGTATTGGAACTAATGAATCAAAGAAGGTCGCCAGTGTTGTGTCAAAGTTTGTTCCCCATCCGAAGTCTGTTCTCTCTATGTTTATAGCGTTTTCATCATGTTACATTTATAATTTATTTAGAAAGATTAAAAATTGAATTGGTTATACTAAAAAACAATAATATCATGTATTCTATAATACAATTTATTAAATATACATTTGACAGTTTTATATTAGGGTATGTCTTTTAACATCATATAACATCTTTACTGTTTGTTTTAAAAAGTTATGTTTGCATACATAATAAATATATATTATACATATAATATGATTCATACTGTAAAAATAATTGACTTACCATTAAGAACAATAAAGATACATTACATAAATGCACACATATACATCTCAGTAGCCAATAAAACTTTCAATGTATATAAAGAATAAACGTATAATGTGATAAAAACGCTATAAAAACACTACACTTAAGGGAAACAAAGGGGGAACAGACTTCGACACAACACCGTCCGCGTAGCCGTTTAGTCCATGCCAATTTTTTTTACTCGGCAACACTTAAATCCTTTTGATATTTTGCCTGACGTGGCTAAATAAAAAAATAATAAGCCTACCAAGACAACTCATTATGGAGCTGCTGGATCTTCTCAGACCATATTCTGTATTTAACTCTCTCTCTCTCTCTGTTCATTTAGGTTGCTTTTTATTGAAAACATTAACCAATGGCAAGCATTACCGCATTAAACAGAAGTAACTGGAGCTGCTTGCCAATCAATTTTGATTGTAAAGTACCTTAACATTAGTATAAAAGTGTATTTCTTTTAAAAGTCGTTCAACCCACGTCAAGAAGCGGCACAAGTGGCACAACGAGATAAGGAGGGTGAATGATTAGCGAGGGATACCCGGTTCGTCTATCCAGGGTTCTTGCAGGTTTCAGCAAGTTAAATTTAAGACCTTTTTAAGACCTTTTAAGACCATTATGAGTAAAATTTAAGACCAACACGACACATTACTAGAAGCATTCAAATGATCTCAGAAATTCTTAAAACTTTCTATTTTTATTGATTCAGTTATAGAAAAATATAAAATGAACGCAGTTTTAAAACAGATAATCAAAATACATGGAAATACATTATGCTTAACTCTATTAGACCGCGAGTGTTGGCGCCGACAAATTTTACCCATAGCCCTTTAGGAAGAGACTTCTGACAATGGAAGCCCAAAAATGGCTCATAGTGAGCCATTGATATACATTGAGTTAGAGGCAAAGAGCTGTGATTTTTCTTAATTAATAGTCAAGAAATGCATTGATTTACAATATTTATACATCACACTAAAATGTGTAAGTAGTATTTTTATAAAATTCTATCAACAATGTTTTTTTGACAAATAAAATTCACTAATATTAGATCAGTTAGTATGGTCAGCTGCTGGTTTGTGCCTAGTTTTACACTGCCTCATACAACTTTAAAGCTTTAAAATGCATCACACTCTGTAGTACGTAAGCTTATAGGGGAGGTTTCCCAGACAGGGATAAGAGCTTTTCAAACTTGAAAACAATTTGCACTGACATATCTTAAAATACATCAAAATGCACACAAGTAATTGTTTTAGTAAGGCATGTTTATTCAAACTAGTTATATATGTCATAATTAAACTAATCCCTGCCCGGGAAACCACCCCATAATGTTTAATGTACAACTGACTGTGTGCTGTGTATATATCTTGTGCCTAATTATAAATATACAAAGAACAAAAGATCACTTTCAATTATTATTAATCCCTAAAAGCATTAATATATGCATTTTATTAATACAAGTTTTTAATAAATTAATGTATTGCATTTAATTGAATACAGAATCACAGAGCCAAAAAAACACTCCACCCATACGTTTTATGCATAAATATGCACTATATACTGCCATCAGGTTTAATAGCCTCTCTAATTACACAATAACGGATGAATCTGCATTAAGAAAATGAAATTTACCATTAAAATGCTGTTTGATATGTGCTGCTAACGTTATCCACTAAGACCGTTTCTCAATCCGAAGGCTGTAGCCTCCGAAGGGTCGCATTTCTTATTTCAGAAATGGTCTTATTTCAGAATATTAACTTTGAAATTAACTTTAAAATATTGATTACTATTCTTAGTTAATCGTTAATTGTTGTAATATGCTTATGACTTGCGAATGTAATGTTCAGTTAACTTAAATAAACCAGGCGATGCCGTATGCAGCAGCCTGCCTATGCGAAAGGGCTCTGATTCTACCGCTGTTCATTTAACCGTAACTCCTGAAGCATTTGCGCAATCAAAACGTTTGAATTGTTCCTAAAAGACAATTGCACTTTTTTGAAATATATGGTTTATTACGGTACTTTCTTGCTTTCCGTCTGTCAATCGCTGATGTTTGTGGAGAGCTGAAGGGAAAGCGTGTTAGGTTCAAGTGCATCGCAGCAGAGAGCAATATTAAAGTCTAAAATATAAAACTGTGTAACACTAAAGTTGACACGCCGACTGTTTAAGTTGATTTTCAATAAAGCAGCATTGATTTTTGTTCGCTTCTGTGTCCTCTATGTTTCAGAACCTGGCAAATGCTCAGGTAAGCCACGGGCTTATAAATTACCCCGAAAAAGATTTTTGCTTATACAGAACTAAGTTTAAGGATTGTTTCTCGCCAAACCCACAGTAAACAGTCAGATCACAACACCTGAAATATAGCTTATGGCACGATTTGCGTGGATTATGACAAAGGGCGGAACGTTTCTTTTTAGAGACCCACCGCCACTGATTAAGTTAGTTCTTCAGCGTTTTAAATTACTATTTTATATTCTGCGGACAACGCTTTTTGGGAATGAAAAGAGGTAAGAAATTTAAGACTTGGGTAAATTAAATTTAAGACCTGGGATAAAAATCTGGGAGTTTTTAAGACTTTTTAAGGCCTTAAATTTAACATTCTGAATTTTAGACTTTTTAAGACTTTTTAAGACCCCGCGGGAACCCTGTCTATCCGTATTACTGACAATTAGATAATTTAATTAATAGTCTATATTTTACGGATAACTTAAACTATGTTAAAATAAATGTTACTGGAATAATTTGAGTAATGTTTCCTTTGTATAGAACGTGTTGTCTTTCTTGCACCTTTGTGTGAATTGGAAAATCGATCCCTGAGCGATCGATCCCAAATAATTCAGCACCTTCACTTGGAACAGCGCTATTGTTACGTCGAACTTAGAGGCAGCGTGTTAAGAAGCTTCCTAATAGAGACTTCGGGGAACACACTTAGGAACATAAACAACTTTGGTAAGATATATCTTTTTTTTTAAAACCACGCATAAACATTTTTCTCTCAAAAATACAAACATGTACATACATGTAGCTCATATAATATTTTAGCCCAGTTTGTGCTGAACGCAGTGTTATGAGACAGTTGCCATTATTAAGCAACTGAAAAAAGACCAAATGTAAGAGCATGTCAGAACCTCTGAGGGTTAAAGAGTCTCATAATATTCAATTCAATTCAATTTTATTTATGAAGCGCTTTTCACAATAGTTCATTGTTTCAAAGCAGCTTTACATTAATAGAACCAGTAAAAGCACAGAAAACGACAGATAGCACAACATAATACACGATAGCATAAGCAGTCAAATTTGCTGCGGCTATGACTCGACATTATAAGCGAGCGTATTACTAATGTAACGTCTAGGAGAGGAAGCTAAGTTAAGCCCAAGAAGGCTGCCTCCCCGGGGTAAAAAAACCCCTAGGAGAAAAAAACCCCAGGCTGTTTAGCCGAGGAAATAAAAAAAAGTCCTAGGAGGGAAAAACCCTTGGGAGATATATATGTATATACACACATATTAACGGATAAGAAGATTAAGCGGGTTCTGCCGCTGATCGTTGGTCAGGCATCAACTGGGCATCACGTTGAAGGACGACCAGTAGATCAGAGGTGTGCCGACTTTCACATCTACCGGAACTGGGTCTGTTTGTCCCATTGTCCTCTGGGTCGAGGACGAGACAGGGAGAGAAAAACAAAATCATATTAGCGTAGGGGCCGTTCACATGTAATGCAAGTGTCACACAGTGATGTGGGTTAATCAGCTTAGTTTCAGACAGACTAACTATTGCGGCATAATTATATTATCCACAGTTGAGGATTTTGCAAATTGGGGACCCACTGCGACGGTATATATGGTAACTAAGGGTCACCTTCCGATCTTTAAGAGAAAATGAAACCTGTCGACCCGTTTGACTAAGGCCTGTAACCCCACTGTTGTCGTTAATGCAGGATCAGTGGGAAACGGGTCTAAATTGCATACTATTTACAAGACCACGAGAAAACGCCAACATCGCAACCTGACCATACGTGTCAACCCATTTGACTTAGGCTGGAGGCCCCACTGTCGTCGTTAATGCAGGTTCAGTGGCAAACGGGTCTGTATGGCATACTATTCACAAGACACATAAAAAGCGCCAAAATCGCAACCCAACCATACGTGCCAACCCATTTGACTAAGGCTGGAGGCCCCACTGTCGTTGTTAATGCAGGTTCAGTGGCAAACGGGTCTGTATGGCATACTATTCACAAGACACACGAAAGCACCAAAATCGCAACCCGACCATACGTGCCAACCCGTTTGACTAAGGCCGGAAGCCCCACTGTCGTCGTTAATGCAGGTTCAGTGGCAAACGGGTCTGTATGGCATACTATCCGCAAGACAAAGAAAGCGCCAAAATCACAACCCAACCATACGTGCCAACCCGTTTGACTAAGGCTGGAGGCCCCACTGTCGTCGTTAATGCAGGTTCAGTGGCAAACTGGTTTGTATGGCATACTATTCACAAGACACACGAAAGTTCCAAAATCGCAACCCGACCATACGTGCCAACCCGTTTGACTAAGGCCAGAGGCCCCACTGTCGTCGTTAATGCAGGTTCAGTGTCAAACTGTGGCAAACTATTTAATGCAATTAATTTTGAAGTTTTTATTTATTTATTTGGTTGGTCTGTGTTATGACCGTGAGTGCTTTATTCCGTACAAATAACTATTGCGAGTTAATAACCTTCACTAGACAAATTATGCGAATGCTTTGTTGAAGAGAAAAGTTTTAAAGAAAAACTTAAATACAAAGAGAAAATAGAACATGAGTTTTCTACAATGAACACAAAACAAGCATTCAAGAAAATAAAAATATTGACAGGACAGGATGTGAAACAGGATTATAGCACAATCACTGACCCCATGACCTTTGCAAACAGCCTAAATACTTTTTATTCCAGATTTGACATCACTGATTACTCAGCTGTCTGTAGTGAGCTACTTAATGCTCTCCCTCTTGATCCACCAACATCTCCTCCCTTTACAGAGGTAGATGTTCGACAGGAGCTGAGTAGATGCAAAGTTGGCAAGGCCATGGGGCCGGATGGCATCCCTGCCAGGGTGCTCAAGCTTTGTGCAGTGGAACTCTCCCCGATTTTCTATTCAATAATGCATGAGTCATACAGTACAGCATGGTGGCCAACCCTATGGAAAATCTCTACCATCATTCCTCTACCAAAGAAACCCCGCCCGTCAGAGTTCAACCATTACAGGCCTGTTGCTCTCACACCGATAGTAAGCAAATGCTATGAAAAACTGATTCTCCGCATCATCTTGTCAACTGTCAATCCACAGCTGGACAAATATCAGTTTGCATACAAAGCCAGGCGAGGGACGGAGGATGCTGTTGTATGTCTCCTTCACACCCTCCTTCAACATCTGGAAACATCTGGTAACTCTGCTGCAGTTTTCTTTGTGGACCTAAGCTCAGCCTTCAACACAATCCAACGTCATCAGATGATTAGAAAACTACACCAACTCAATGTTGCACCTAATTACATCCATCTGATTCACAGTTTCTTGAGCAACAGGCCACAGGCTGTGAGTATAGGGTCTGTCATATCGAACACCATTATAATTAACACTGGAGCTCCTCAAGGCTGTTTCTTATCACCCTTCCTCTACACGCTGTACACCAATGACTGTATTAGTCCTTCACCCATCACAACATACTACAAATACTCAGACGATACTGCCATTCTGGCTCTTCTCAATGATCATACCACCATTGCTGCTTACCACGATACAATATCACACTTCACACACTGGTGCACAGACAACTTTCTCCATCTCAATGTTGAGAAAACAAAAGAACTGGTCTGCAACGCACCCAGTCTCAGTCAGATCTCCATTCATGGCAACATCATAGAACGGGTGGAGAAATTCAAATACCTTGGACTCACCCTGGACAATAAGCTCACCTTTGACCATCACATAACAGACATCCAAAAACGCTCACAACAACGTCTACATGTTTTACGAAAACTCAGCTCCCTTTGCATTGCCCCTCGTCTTCTGTTACTTCTGTATATGAGCATCATCCAGCCCATTTTGTTATACTGCTCCACTAGTTTTTACACTATGCTGTCAGTCACTAACAAAAACAAACTCAGTAAAATCACACACATAGCTTCAAAAATAATACATTCCTCTACACCTAACATTTCAGAACTTAATGACAGAGCAATAGCCCGCCTTGCCCACTCCATAACAACAGACCCAGAGCACCCCCTCAACTTCAACTTCACTCTCTTGCCCTCAGGCCGCAGGTATAGGACCCTGACATGGAGAAGGGCTCGTTTCAAAAAGAGCTTTGTACCATCAGCAATCTCAATCCTCAATAAGTTACAAAGCTGAACTTTCACCATCTTGTGTTTTGTTGTTGTTGTTGTTTTTGTGTATATATGTTTGTACTACCTCCATGTACTGTATGACAGTTTGTGAAAACAAATCTCCTGTTCACAGGACAATAAACTATCTATCTATCTATCTATCTATCTATCTATCTATCTATCTAAGTCTAGATTTAAAATTATCGACTGTGTCTGATTCTCGGACATCGGTTGGTAAATCATTCCAGAGCTTAGGGGCTAAGTAGGAAAAGGATCTTCCACTTTTAGACACTTTTGATAGTCTAGGGATAATCAAGGGACCAGAATTTTGCGACCGTAGTGTGCGTGATGGATTGTATTCTGATAGTAATTCTCTAAGATATGAGGGTGCTAGGCCATTTAAAGCTTTGTAGGTGATTAGTGATATTTTAAATTGTATGCGATATTTAACTGGTAGCCAGTGTAAAGATGCCAGAATTGGGCTTATGTGGTCATACTTCTTAGATCGAGTAAGTACCCTTGCAGAAGCGTTTTGAACTAGCTGAATCTTGTTTACTTGATTTGCATGGCATCCCCCGAGTAGCAAGTTACAATAGTCTATTCTAGAAGTCATAAAAGCATGAATAAGCTTCTCTGCGTCAGATGTAGACAGTATATGGCGTATTTTCGAGATATTTTTAAGATGGAAGAATGCTGTGCAGCAGACGTTGGCGATATGACTATCGAAGGATAAGTTGCTGTCACACCTAAGTTCCTAAACGTGGAAGATGGCACCACAGTGCAGCCATCTATGGGCAACTTGTAATCTGACATATTATGTTTGTAGCGATTCGGTTCAATAATAAGTATCTCTGTCTTATTGGAGTTGAGCTTAAGAAAGTTATGTGCCATCCAGTCACTAACATCGCTAATGCAGTCTGTTAGCTTAGAAAACGTGTGTGTTTCGCTGGGATGTGAGGAGATGTAAATCTGGGTATCATCCGCATAGCAGTGAAAACTTATGTTATGTTTCCTGATAATGTCTCCTAGGGGTAACATATATAACGAGAACAGGATAGGACCTAAAACTGATCCCTGCGGTACACCGTATTTAACCAGGGAGTGATATGACTCTTCCTCGTTTACATAAACAAAGTGATAGCGATTGGTTAGATACGACCTAAACCAGGCTAGTGCCTGACCACTGATTCCAACATAGTTTTCTAGTCTATTGAGTAAGATTGTGTGATCTATTGTGTCAAAGGCTGCACTAAGGTCTAGTATTATAAGAATTGAGATTTCACCACGATCGGATGTTAATAGGAGGTCATTTGTAACTCTAAGCAACGCTGTCTCTGTGCTATGGTGGGGCCTGAATCCTGATTGGAACTTTTCATATGTACTATTATTTGTCAAGAAGGTGCGTAACTGGCTTGCCACTATCTTTTCTTATATTTTCGAAAGAAAAGGGAGATTTGAGAGGTCTAAAGTTATTAAGCTCTCCCTGATCAAGCTGTGGTTTTTTAATCAGCGGTTTAATAACTGCTAGTTTGAAAGCTGTTGGAACGTATCCTATTTCTAGCGATGAGTTAAAGATATTTAGAACTGGGGTTGGCACTACAGGGAATACCTCTTTAAGTAGTTTTGTGGGAACGGGGTCTAAGATACTGTGAGTGTAAAGTTTCTAACTTTCAAAACTTTAACACTCATTGCTTTGGCTTCGGTAAAAAGGATAGGGGATCTTCATGAATTTCCGGACAACGATTCGTGCCTACAGTTCGGGCCAGCTGAATCCATTTTAATACTGAGACAGCCTGGCTACGTGCCCAAAATTCCCACTACTCCATTCAGAGACCAAGTGGTGAACTTGCAAGCGCTGCCCCCGGAGGAGGCAGACCCAGCCGTGGCTTTATTATGTCCGGTGCGTGCGCTACGTGTGTATGTAACTCGGACACAAAGCTAATTAGAACCTCAGAACAGCTCTTTGTTTGTTACGGTGGTCAGCAGAAGGGGAATGCTGTCACCAAGCAGCGGATGTCCCATTGGATTGTGGACAATATTACCCTTGCGTATGAAAAGCAGGGTATTCCTCGCCCGTTTAATCTGCCTGCACATTCGACAAAAAGTGTAGCATCATCTTGGGCATTGGCTCGTGGTTCCTTGCTAACAGACATCTACAGAGCTGCTGGCTGGGCGACACCTAACACGTTCACTAGGTTTACAGTGTTCGTGTTGGGTTCTTTATTCCAATCAGAATAGACCACTAGAGACCGGCTCGTGTCGGTTTGGAGCCTCTATTTTGGTGCTCCACAACCGCACCATTATGAAGGCCTTTACAGCAAAAACGTCGCAAAATAGCGTTTTTCACTCCTCCACTGCCTTGACAGCGGATGTTGCAGAGCTTCTGCTGTAAGCCACTCACTAGCAGTGGCGGCTGGTGCTAAAAAAATTTGGGGGGGCGCAAACACACTCAAAATCAAACTTTTACTGTAGTAATGCAGTACTCTTAATAGCCATTTATCAGGTGATGAGTATCATTAGCATTTAATGATGAAAATCAAACGCACAAAATAAATGTACTATGAATCTGTAATGAACTAATATCAAGGTAATCATTCACACGCATGCACGCATGCACACACACACGCACGCACGCACACACACACACACACACAGATTGGTTGCGATAGACATTTTCAATCTCCGTCATTTTTTTGATTAACAGCGTTGTAAAGAGTCCTTCACAGTCATTTATTATCCGTCATTTCATGTATTAATTATTTTCATTTTCGTTCACATGTCCATTTCTAATCATAAACTTACAAGACGAGCATACAAGTCAAATGTGTTTATTCATTTGTTTATAGAACAGATAAACGGAGACCGTGCATCACTTTAACATCACACGAAGCAGATGAATTAATGTTTTTTTTCTCACAGTGACAGCGGAGACAATAAAACACAGAGCTTTATGCTGAACAGGCAAATATGAACAAATCAAATAACAAAATACTACTGCAATTAAAATATCAATAAACATGTAAAAATCTGAATTGAACTAAACTCGTCTGAAACCATCTTATGTAATAAACGCATGAAGGCAGATTAATGCAGACTCTTGTCATTAGATTTTGTATCTTTACCTTAGACAGGCGTCTTGTCGCAGCGCTCCTGTAGTGTTTCACTTCAGCAGCCATGCGCAGACCAATCAGTGTATGACATCAAAATATCGCGAGAATGTCTAGAAACCAGGGCGTCATTTGAGCAACACACTGCCACCAACTGGACATACATAGGAATTACATTCTCAAGTTGAGTTGTATGGGCAATCTGCCAAAATGGCACTCATATTTTTCTTTATCCTGCTTAAATTTTCTCCGTCAAAGACTTTTCGTTTAACACGACCGAACACACACAAAAAGAGACACTAAAGTTGCCTAATCACAGGCTTGTACGTTTCTTTTTGCTATTATAGCAATAGCACAAGCACATTTTCCCCTCACAACAGACTAAGTAACTGTTACAGTCCATCAGCTCAATATGCACGGTTCGTGAAGTTTCCTTAAAACAGTGGCTTTCTCGTGGGTGCTTTTTTAAACTGTACAATAACAAAACTAACAACAAAGTTGACCAAGCCACGAAATATACCGGATTATATGAGCTCTCGCTCTCATGTCCACACAACACAAGCTCAAACGTGCCACAAAAGTTCATGTCGTGCACGTCTATCACGCATTCAGACTTTAAAACAGCAAACAGGGAAAACATAAAACTCAAGAAGACTTACATGATATCCAGCTAGCCAACTCCGTTTGCCATGAGAAGTGGTGGAGAACACAGACTGCCAATCATTTGACTCCGTTGGTCGATCTGGTCTAAGCTTCTTAATCCTTTATTTATTCATCAATTAAATACCTTGTATAGGGTGATTTTGTAAGGATAAAAGCATATTTTCCTTCATCTCAAGATATTTCACTTGCTTTCACTGATCTGTACTGTAGCTATCAGTTAACACAGCAATCTTTCACGCGGTTATGAGACTCTTTGAACGATCCAATCACAAGAGGTAAAAAACATTAAAAGCAATATTGATTCGCTTTCAACATAAGTGGGAATGTTTGGGGCGCACAGTCCTGCGCCCCAGGGCGGATCCGAAACCAGCCACTTAGAGCTCAGCCTCAGGTCACATGTTTTTACCCTTTTTCCTGATCTACATAGACACTCATTAGGGGTACGCCCTAGACACACAAACATGACACACACACACAACGAACTCAGTTTTGATTTGTAATTGTTTTAAATAAATTATAACATGACTAACAGTGAAATAGTACAACTAAATGAATTTATTTTGTATTAATTTGCACTATATATGTAACTTTTTGGGAACATGTAAAAGTAGTTTTCCTCTCTGGCCAGCTTTAAGGGGGCGGCGCCCCCTAGTGACCAGCCGCCACTGCTCACTAGATGTTTCCATGTGAACCTGGGTTAGGTTAGGCACCCGCATTGCGCCCCCTGTGGGTCTCTATGCGTGTATTTCTGTGGACATTCTTACCACATTCCCCAGGTGTGATGATAGTATTTTTCCATAACGAGGGGACCGTATGATGGTCTATAGCAGGGGTTCTCAAAGTAGGCAGAGACACAGACCTAAATTAGGGGTGCACCTATAAATTGGCTGATAATGCTTACTATGCTTCTCAATGAATTATGGTGAAATGCCGCTACATCCAAAAGCCAGGGGGCGCTCTCGGGCAGAAACTTAATATGCGCTGCAGACGAAGAACCAGACACACGCAGCTCCAGGAAATGTCTTAAAGCGTAACTAAACCCCGGGTCAGAGCCTGACTCCACCCACTGGTAATATTTGAAAAATGCAAGAAAAGTGGGCAGATCCCAACAGAGATAGAGAGGACGAACTGAGCTTGTACCAAGTGTGTGGTGAGATCGTAACAAGAGCTTGAACCTGCTTACGTCACGAGTTATTTTTTGGACCCAACATCCAATAGGAAAATTCAACTGCAGTAGCCACTGTTCAACCTGAAGAGGGCAGCACTCAGACGTTTTTACACCATATATTGTAGTATTGAAACACTTTATATTCAAATGTCAAAAAACTTACTAAAATCAATGAACAGCACTAATAAAACATCATTCTTACAGATCAGTAACTAAAAAAAGTTGGTTTAGGGTTTAGTTACTCTTTAAGGATATATTTATATTGCTGTTCTTCAAACCTTTTCAGGTATTTTCATGATAATAAAGAATATGTAGAGTGATTATGTTTGATGACTCAAACCAACATTGATTTCAGATTGATATGGACTTACTGATCAAAAGCCGTAGTACATGTAGCTGTGCATAATATCTGGGTGTGATGGCTACAGCGTCACACAGGAATTTTTTAAATAACTTGTTTTATTTTCGGACCAGGAATACTCTTAAATCTAAAAAGAAAAAAACGAAACGAATGGTTTACAAGTTTAATATGCATTTGTAAATTAGCAAATGCGCACATTTAGCAATCACATAGAAATTAATGCACTTGTAATATGAAGTGGACGCGGGTCCGGATCAAGTTCCCGTCGGGTCCGGATCCGGACCGGAGTCCGGACTTTGAGAAACCCTGGTCTAGAGATTGCTGGAAGATTGGACACCAAGCAGGGGTTAACTCTTCTGCACATTCTCGCAAAAGATAAGCTGAGATCCCATCTGGACCAGACGATTTCTTTGCAGAAATTTTACGAAATAGTGAAGTGATCTCTTGAGGGTCCACAAGTAATCTAGCTTCCGCTGTACATTCAACAGATTTCAAAACCTCTTCACATTCTTTGATAGGATCTGCATTATCGAACCGTAGAAAAAATAATTTAACTCATTTGCTTTCATAAAATCATCAGTTGTAATAAGACGCTGTTTCTTAGAGACCATATTAGAAATGGATCTCAGAGAGTTCCACAGTTTTTTAGTATTCGAGGATGAAAAGTTTTGTTCAATATAATCCCTTTTTCGTTTTCTAGCGTCCCGTAATAGTATGTTCAGTTCCTTTTGAACAACTTTTAACTCCACCTGGTCCTTTTTCATGAAAGCTGCTTTTTTCCTGTTGATGCAGGCTTTCACTTCCTTTGTTAATGTGGGGCTTATTATTAGGGAACACCAATATTTCTTTTTTAGGTCAAATAGAATCCACGCAGAAGAGAATACACCCACATAATGTTAAGCTCTGGTTAGCGATAACGTAACTTACAGTAAAAGGCAAATAATAAACATGAATACTTACAGCCTGTGATCCAGAAGTGCACAGTAATCCAACTTTCAGGAGGAGACGTTGCGCAAATCCAGCTTCGGTTCATGAAGCAGTCATTGTAAAAACTCCGTGAACTTACAAACAACTTCTGACTGGATTTTGCCGGAACCGTATTAAACATGATGTCCTCTGTGGAAGTCCATAAAGCGCTATTTTGCCCTCGCATCTAAAGAGACAGCGTCTACTCGAGAGATTTAATCGCTTAAATGATGAAAGAGTTTACAAACACACTCGAATCAGGGACTCCCAACCTCCGCCATTTCAGCTCTCTTCGGACTCGGCGCTCTCAACTCCCGTCTTTGAGGGCGTACCCAAGCAAAGCAGAGAGGGCTGAACTATGATAATGTTGGTCTTCTCTACGTCACCAATCCTGGCATAAGTGCCACCAGTACTCCGTCAGAGCGCGTCTTCAGCACCGTGGTGAGCAGAAAGCACGGCAATGTGCAGCTTATTAATACCAGACAAAGTGAACAAGTTGGTATTTCTGTGCAGAAACATTGAAATTTAAACATGGTCCGTGTAACGTTGTGTAAATTCTGCTTCTCGGTCTGATTGTTGTTTTCGTTTTCTTGTTCTTGATGTTCGCTGAATTCTGGGTTTATATTTTAAACTGCCGCTTCAGTGCAGTATAGCCACAGAGCTATTTAACAATGAGCACAATCTCCCGAGACACTACAACATGCTACTAATAATTCATTAATAAGAGCTGTTTTCTTGTACAAAATTAAATATTTTAAGTTAAATGTACAGTGTTAAAACATGTAAAAAGACAAGATTTTAACAATGTCAAGATCAAATGCCTGACAGGGTATTGTGTGTGTGTGTGTGTGTGGTAATTATCACGTTGTGGGGACCAATTGTCCCCACAAAGATAGGAATACCAGTGTTTTTGTGACCTCGTGGGGACATTTTGAAGTCCCCATGAGGAAACAAGCTTATAAATCAAACAAAATGAAGTTTCTTGAAAATGTGAAGTAGTAGAAGGGTTTCTGTCAGAGGTGGGTAGAGTACCCAAAATCTGTACTCAAGTAAAAGTAGAAGTACTTATACAAGTAAAAGTAAAAGTAACGATCTAATTATTTACTTGAGTAAGAGTAAAAAAGTATTAGATAAAAAAACTACTCAAGTAGTTAGTTACTCGTTACTTCCGATCTGATTGAAAAGAAGCGTAAAATCCCTGAATTTCAGACTACTTGGGAGGGTTTCACACACCTCTCCTTAAAAGTCTCATTGTTCTGCTTATATACTACTTATAAACCTAGGTTAAAGTAAAGCAGTCTATCTCAGTCCTCCAACGTCACATAACGTGTCATTAAAAAAAAATCTTAAACACACACTGACAGTTAACTGTGTCTTTATTTTCACGTTCACAACAAAATTTGGCTGCATCTGCCTTTAAACAAGCTTACAGTAAGCAAAAAAGAATGTCTGTGTCTGTTTGTTATTATGTTTTTATATGAATAGGTTATTTTCATTGCCATTAATGTGCAATTAATGAACATAAGGAGCTTGATAAAATGCTTATTTTAGAATTTCAAATGGAACTTATATGTTTTTGAAAATCAACTCTACATTTATTATAATATATATAACATGTTTCTTTAAAAACATACTTTATTCTTTTATTTTTATAAGTATATAGATTCTTTAGGAAGGAATTAAATAAAATACAATCCAGTTTTTATTCGTATGTATTTTCTACATTTAATTCAATTCAATTCAATTCAATTTTATTTATATAGCGCTTTTCACAAGTGTTAATTGTTGCAAAGCAGCTTTACATGAGAAGATTTAGAGGAGAACACAGAAAATCAATAGATAATATAAGAAGTAGAGAAAGCGGTTAAACCGTACAAGCGAGCATATTAATAAAGTAACGTATACTGTAAAGTGCTAAATTAAGCCAAAGTTGGCTGACTCTCCCTGGGATTAAAAACCCTCTAGGAAAAAAAACCCAATGGGAAAAAGTCCTAGAAGGACAAAAACCCTTGGGAGAAATTAATATATATTTATATATATATATATATATATATATATAAACGGTAGGGATAGGAGGCGGGTAAGCGAATTAAACTGGTTTAGCCGGTGGTCGTTGGTCGGGCATCGGCTGGTCATCACGTTGAAGGACAGCCAGTGGATCAGTGATGCAATGATCTTCACAGCAACCGGAACTGGGTCTGTTTGTCTCATGGTCCTCGTGGTTGAGGACGAGACAGGGAGAGAAAAACAGAATTCTATTAGCGTAGGGGCCGTTCGCATGCAATGCAGGTGTCAAACATTATAGTGGTTCAAGTCGGCTCGGTTCCAGACAGGCTAACTATTGCGGCATAAGTATATTACCCATATGAGGTATGTGAGTGCTTTGTTCTGGACAAACTAACTACTGCGGGAAATGTACATTTACTGGACATTTTATGTGAATGCTTTGTTAAAGAAGAATGTCTTAAGTTTAGATTTAAATTGATCGACTGTGTCTGATACTCGAACATTGTTTGGTAAATCATTCCAGAGCTTAGGGGCTAAGTAGGAAAAGGATCTACCACCTTTAGACACTTTTGATATTCTAGGGATAATTAAGTGACCAGAATTTTGTGAGCGCAGTTTACGTGATGGATTGTATTCTGATAGTAGTTCTTTAATATACGAAGGCGCTAGGCCATTTAAGGCTTTGTAGGTGATTAGTAATATTTTAAATTGTATACGATATTTAACTGGTAGCCAGTGTAAAGATGCCAGAATTGGACTGATGTGGTCATACTTTTTAGATCGAGTAAGCACTCTTGCGGCGGCGTTTTGAACCAGCTGTAGCTTGTTTACCTGATTTGCATGGCATCCCCCGAGTAACGAGTTACAATAGTCTATTCTAGAGGTCATAAAAGCATGTATAAGCTTTTCTGCGTCTGATGCAGACAGCATATGGCGTATTTTTGAGATATTTCTAAGATGGAAGAATGCTGTGCGGCAGATGTTGGCGATATGACTATCAAAAGATAGATTGCTATCGAACATTACGCCTAAATTCTTAACCGTGGAAGATGGCACCACCGTGCAGCCATCTATGGGCAACTTGTAATCTGACATATTATGTTTGTAGCGATTCGGTTCAATAATAAGTATCTCTGTTTTATTGGAGTTTAGCATAAGAAAGTTTTGTGCCATCCAGTCCCTAATATCACTAATGCAGTCTGTTAGCTTAGAAAACTGGTGGGTTTCGCTAGGATGCGACGAGATGTAAAGCTGGGTATCATCCGCATAGCAGTGAAAACTTATGTTATGTTTCCTGATAATGTCTCCTAGAGGTAACATATATAACGAGAATAGGATAGGGCCTAGAACTGATCCCTGAGGTATGCCGTATTTAACGGGGGAGTGATATGACTCTTCCTCATTTACATAAACAAAGTGATATCGATTGGTTAGATACGATCTGAACCAGGCTAACGCCTGACCACTGATGCCAACATAGTTTTCTAGTCTATTGAGTAAGATTGTGTGATCTATTGTGTCAAAGGCTGCACTAAGGTCTAGTAATATAAGGATTGAGATTTCACCACGATCGGATGTTAATAGGAGGTCATTTGTAACTCTAAGCAGCGCTGTCTCTGTGCTATGGTGGGGCCTGAATCCTGATTGGAACTTTTCATATGTATTATTATTTTCTACGAATGTGCGTAGCTGGCTTGCCACTACTTTTTCTAATATTTTAGAAAGAAAAGGTAGATTTGAGATTGGTCTAAAGTTATTAAGATCTCCCTGGTCAAGGTTTTGCTTTTTAATGAGCGGTCTAATAACTGCTAGTTTGAAAGCTGTTGGAACGTATCCTAATTCTAGAGATGAGTTAAAGATATTAAGTACAGTGTCTGACACTACATGAAATACCTCTTTTAGTAATTTTGTGGGAACGGGGTCTAGTATACAGGACGATGATTTGGATGACGTTACTAGTTTAGAGAGCTCTTCTATTGTAGTAGGATTAAATGACTCAAGATGTTCGTTTGGTAATCTAGTGGAAAATGTACTATTGGGTAGAGTGATGGCTGCTTGCATAGTTTCTATGTTTTCCCTAATAAACATAATTTTGTTAGTAAAGAAGTTCATGAAGTCGTCACTATTGTGTTGGAGTTTACTATTGGTTTCTGTTTGTTCTTTGTTTCTAGTCAGTTTCGCAACTGTGCTAAATAGAAAACGAGGGTTGTTATGATTTTCTTTAATAAGCGTACTGAGATAGGTAGATCTGGCAGTTTTAATGGCCTGTCTGTAGTGTTGAACACTCTCTTTCCATGCTGAACGCCATACCTCTAACTTTGTGCTTCGGTAATTTCTTTCCATTTTTCTAGCTACTTTTTTAAGGGCTGCAGTATGATGGTCATACCATGGAGCTGGCGGTTTTTCTTTGATTCTCTTTTTTCGAATGGGAGCAACGGCATCCAACGTGCTAGAGCAGACGTTGTTCAGGTTTTCTATTATAATATCTAGATCTTCACGATTATCTGCTACATGTTTCATTTGGGACAGGTCTGGAAGAGTGCTAATAAAGCTATCTTTAGTGGTGGAAATTATTGTTCTGGCTAATCTGTAGCATGTTGTAGACTGAGCGGTCCTATCTAGAAGTATTGTACATGACACAAGGCAATGGTCTGAAACGGCATCGCTCTGGGGTGATATTTCGATGTCATTAATATTGAGTCCGAGTGACAGAATTAAGTCTAGTGTGTGATTACGAGTATGCGTGGGCCCTGACACGTTTTGTTTAATGCCGAGAGAATTTAGAACATCCATAAACGCACGTCCTAATGCATCTTTTGGATTATCCACATGGATATTAAAATCACCAACGATAAGAGCTTTATCTACAGTGACTGTAAGCTCAGATAGGAAGTCTGCTATTTCTTTAAGAAAATCTGTGTGGTGGCCTGGAGGCCTATATATGGTAGCTAAAATGAACGAAAGTCGTTTGTTGTTGCGATCAGTTATTTCCATATTTAACAGTATTATTTCAAACGAATTAAATTTTAGGTTGGATTTATGGTTTACTTTGAATATTTTATTGTATATTGTAGCTACACCACCCCCTCTCCTTATTAGACGAGGAACATGTTTATAATAATAGTCTTGTGGGGTGGATTCGTTTAAACTGGTGTAATCGTCTGCTTTAAGCCAGGTTTCTGTTAAACAGAGTGCATCTAAGTTTTGGTCAGTAATTATTTCATTGATAATTGGTTCTTTGTTGGTAAGTGATCTAATGTTAAGAAGGCCGAATTTTAACATTTGAGTTTCATCTGTTAATGTATTATGTTCTAGTTTTATGTTAATAAGATTTGTGCGAGACGAGGTAAACGGTGCTCTGTATTTATTTGTTCGAGGAACAGACACAGTCGAGATGTGTTGGTACTCTGTTAAAAAAGGCTCTATGTGCTGGGATATATGTGATCTTGACATGTCAAGGCAGCTAACAGACTGATGGGTAAGCCGATTTAAGTAAGGTGTCCGGTTATGTGTAGGGGAGAACGTCTCGGTTACATATGTAACCCTCGTTCCCTGAAGGAAGGGAACGGAAACGTCACGTCGTGACCGACGAATTGGGAACCGCTTCGCGGGTGACCTATCTGCTTCGAGAAACCTTTAAAACGCCAATGAACTTGGCATGCAGATAATTGCATCTGCCGGCGCCGCCCCGCCGCACAGGTATTTAATGAGCGGCAGGTGCAGTTATCAAATCAGCTATTTTTTTGCTGAGGAAGCTGGACAGAAAGAAAGTGTCCGGCCGATATCAGCAGTGGAACAGCAAACTGTGGCGACGGGACGTGACGTCTCCGTTCCCTTCCTTCAGGGAACGAGGGTTACATATGTAACCGAGACGTTCCCTTTCAGTTGGTCACTACGACGTCACGTCGTGACCGACGAATTGGGAATCCCTACCAAAGCGCCACTGAAGCTGACCCTTCCAGTGCCTGCATAAACCCTCTGACTCTCCTCTTTAAGGGAACGGAAATGGGGTTGAAGCAGAGGCCAGTCACTACTTGTTCCTTAACCCACGATAGTGACTAGGCGAACTGGGAAGCGAACTCGTCAGGCGGGACTAAGATCGCTGCGGAAGAAAAACCCTCTAGGGGTCTACCACTAAGGTGATGGATAAAAAGACACGAGGTCTATAAAAATACACTCTCTTAGCAACACTAGAGAGGCGCGGAACGAACTCCGCTAAGGGAAACGTGGTAAACCATAAACTTTCCACGGAAATACTCACAAAGAAACCACTAGGGGGCGCAATGTGGGCGCTAGCCTCACCCAGATAGTCAAGAATACATCTAGTGAGAGGCTGGCAGCCGATGCTCCGCAACATCGGTCACCAAGTGGTGGAAAAGACAAAAAACATTTTTTGTAACGTTTTTGCCTTAATGGCCTTCCATAATGGTGCGGTTTCTGCGCAGCCAAAAAGAAAGGCTCCAAGCCGACACAGGAGCCGTTCCTCGATGTTCTCACTGATCTTACGAGAGAACTCAAGAGGATACCGGCTCAACACGAACACTGTAGAATCTACTGAACGTATTAGGTGTCACCCAGCCAACAGCTCTACAAATATCTGAAAGCGAGGAACCACGAGCCAAAGCCCAAGATGAAGCCACGCTTCTGGTTGAATAGGCTCTCAAACCAAAAGGGCAAGGAATGCCCTGTTTCTCATAAGCCAGGGCGATTGTGTCTACAATCCAATGAGACATCCTCTGTTTAGTGACAGCTTTCCCTTTCTGCTGACCACCGTAACAGACAAAGAGCTGTTCTGAGGTCCGAAAGCTTTGAGTGCGATCCACATACACACGTAGTGCACGTACAGGACATAACAAAGCCATAGCTGGGTCTGCCTCGGAAGGCAGCGCTTGTAAGTTCCCCACCTGATCTCTAAAGGGAGTGGTGAGAACTTTAGGCACGTAGCCCGGCCGGGGCTATTAGTTTAACACTGGATTCAGCCGGCCCGAACTGAAGGCACGAATCGTTGACCGAAAATGCATGAAAATCCCCTATCCTTTTAATAGAAGCCAATGCGAGGAGCGTCAAAGTTTTCATAGTGAGAAACTTGACGCTCACCGTCAGCAGAGGTTTGAAAGGGCAGTGCTGAAGCTTTCAGCACCATGGACAAGTCCCAAGGAGGAATAGAGGGAGGCGCCAAGGATTCAGCCTCCGTGCCCCTCTTAAAAACCTAATGACCAGATCGTGTTGACCCACATATCTACTTTAATAGTAGATGGTGACAGCCTCTTCTCCAAGCGGTGCTGGAGATATGAAAGCACAATACTGATCGAGCATTCTCGGGGGTACACCAAACAACAAACAGGTTCCATTTCAGCGTATACGCCTGTCTCATAGACGGCGCTCGCGCTGCAGCGATGGTGTTAGATACCGCCTGGGGTAAACCACCTAAAACCTCCGCACCCCGTCCAAAGACCACACATGGGGGTTCCACAGATCAGGGCGAGGGTGCCATAATGTGCCAGGGAGTCAGCCAGGGAGGGACTGTCGCGAGGAGAGTGAACTCTGTAAAACCAATTCCTAGTTGTCCGGTACGGCGCAACTAATAGAATGCGCTCCTCGTCCTCCCTGACTTTGCACAGTGTCTGCGCAATAAAGCTTACTGGGGGAAACCCCGCGGCCAGCTGTGTGCCAGTGCATCCACGCCGAGTGTTCCTTCGGATAATGAATAAAACAGGCGACAATGGGTTGTCTCTGACGAAGCAAACAGATCTGACTGCGCTCTGCCGAAACATTTCCAAATCAGCTGAACCGACCGGGGGTGGAGTCGCCACTCGCCGGAGCGCGCTGCTCGTAAGAGCGCGACTGCCGCTGTGTTCAGCGACCCCGACATGTGAATGGCACGAAGAGACCTCAGATACTTCTGACTCCAGAGGAGGAGAGACGGGCGAGATGCGACAGGTGACGAGAGCGCAGACCGCCTTGGCGATAGATATACGCTACAGCCGCAGTGTTGTCTTAAGCACTATATCTTAAGCATCAAATCACGTTGATGAAACGGACGAGCGCAAGATATACAGTGCACAACTCGAGGCAATTTATGCTAATGTCGCTAGAATGTCGACCAGACCCCCGAAGTGACGAGCCCGCCGTACGTGGCTGCCCACCCCGTGGTAGAGGCATCTTTGCCAACAATAGCATGCCTGGAGACCTCTCAGTGGCACCCGCACCCTGAGAAACGCTGGGTCTGACCACGGGGTGAAAGTGTGACGGCATCTCGATGTAATTATAATACTGTGAAAGGCGGTGAGCCACGCTCTCCTCGGGACTCGGTCATAAAGCCAACACTGAAGCGGTCTCATATGGAGCAGCCCGAGCGGTGTCACGGCCGCGGCTGCTGTCATATGCCCCAGAAGTTTCTAAAATTATTTCAGTGGAACCGCAACCCTGCCTTTAAATGTTGAGGCAAGCCAGAATTGACTGAACACGCGCTTCTATGAGACGTGTTGTTAAATCGACCAAATCCCGTTACTTTCCGAGAAAAGAGATCCTCTGCACGGGGCAAAGTTTACTCTTTCCCCAGTTGGCCTGAAGACCGAAACGAGCGAGGTGTTTAAGTACACGATCTATGTGTGTGCACAGCATCTGACGAAACTGAGCTATTATGAGCCAATACGCCAAAACGCAAACACCGCTCTCTCTCTCAGGGGCTGCAGTGCGCCATCCGCAACTTTCATGAAGACACAGTGAGAGAGAGAGAGAGAAAGCCCGAACGGTGAGACTTTGTACTGATATGCCCTCCCCTCCAACACAAAGCGGAGAAACGGCCTGTGTCGGGGGAGTATGGAGACATGAAAGTATGCGTCCTTCAGGTTGAAGGCTGCGAACCAATCCTATGGGCGGATGCATTAAAATATGCTCCTCTGCGTAAACATTTTGAACAGCATTCTGTGAATGTGAATTCTGTGGATCGTGCGTAAAAGCCAACGCGACGGGCTGGGAAGCTCTTCCCAGGCCCCCAGATACCGAGCGAGAGGAAATTAACGGCACGATGTGTGTACCCGTGGCGAGCGGAGACGGGGAACTCAACGACGCGTGCTCTTTGGCCGCATTGTGAGATGTTGTGTGTAATGAAACACTCACCCGAAACCGCTGATGGATGCTGAGCAAAGGCTCCTTTGTAGATGTCCCGCTCGATACATCCGCTGGCGAAAGAGGAAGAGGAGAACTTAGGGTTTTGAGCCCGTCCGAAACTCCTATATGCCTCCGGTGATCTGGAGAAAGAAGAGGAATTCGCTCTTTGAGGTTAGTGGGTGCCCATTGAAGTCGGCGGAACACAAAACGAAACCAAGGATTCCCCACCCGGCCCTCCTCCGGGGTGGGGGGGGGGAATGATGCTTTCACCATCTCCTGAAGAGCGATCCTCTCCATCTTCAGATCGCCCGACTCAGAGCCGCTAAGTTTCATTTTCCACCTCTGTAGCGGGCTGAGTGGGCGGGTGTACTGCTTACGACAGGTTCCTCAGAGCTGCCGGGATGAAGGAACAAAAAAAGCCGTAGCAGGACGCCCTCGGCGAAAAGCAGACCAATATATTGACGTAACGGAGGGGGCAGCTAGGCTCCGACGTGGCATGATGCCTTAGTCTGTTCTAAAGCGGCCGATCATTGTTGGACACTCTCAGCCGCGTCGCCGAAATGGCTGGTCTAAAATGGAACATTAGGACGATTATTAACGACCTACTTAATGCCCGCAAGACACAACCAGAGATGGCGTTCCCAGTCGCTCGTAGCGCCAGGTCAGAGCCACACAGGATTCTTTAGTTGCCGGACCGTGACCTCACCTGTGCAGATCCTTCAGTGCCTTAGCCTGGCGGACCTCCATCACGCCATGGCATGCACGGCAGAGGCCGCCTCTCACAAGCCCGTGGGTCTGTGAAGGGAGGGAAGCTGGTCTCTTGAAGCAGCATAACCCTTAGCGGCCCCACCGTCAGGAGAGGTGAGAGGTGATGGCTGAACGATCGGTTCCGGGAGGAAAACGAGTTTTCCACGACCGTGTCAACCAACATGCACCCCGGGAAGAAAGGCACAGAAGGTTGGGGCTGTTCTTGCAGTCCTGAAGTGCCAATCATCTAGGCGGGACGGTGCGGTGGGAGAGGAGCTCTCCGCTCCACACAGACCGTCTCCGTGCTCCCGAGCGTACATGGCCGCCACTCGGGGTCGAGCACGGGAGCCCCTACCCAACCCGAAGGCGGGAGTGGGTCCGAGTCGGCGACCGAATAGACGACCCCCTCTCCGATGCTGTGACAGACATAGAATCCTTGTGAGGACTGAAAGAGGACGAGAGCGCGTAGAACACGCGCCACCCGTCTCTTACGGCACCTCTGGCTGTGGATGGGGGTGCTGAGAGTCACTGGACGAACCAGCTAACCGATTCAGCACCGTCTATACGGAGATAAGATTTCCGGAGTTTTGCCACCGCACCTTTAACGGGGCTCCGCAACGGAAAAACGGGGTGACGTTCCAATCATGCAGGTAATAGTATGACAGGAGGTAGTAGAATCTTACAGTCAATGTTTCTTGACGAAATAACTGAAACTGAAATCTTAGACATTGTGAGGAAGTGTAAAACTAAAACCTCTTGTGATGGGGATGGAATAGATATGACTATTGTAAAAAAAACAATAGATTGTATACTCCAACCTTTAACTTATATCTTTAATCTTTCCTTTAGTTCAGGTGTTTTTCCACAAAATATGAAGACTGCGAAGATAATACCTATTTTTAAGAAGGGTGACAAACACGAGTTTAATAATTATCGACCTGTTTCAATACTTTCACAGTTTTCAAAAATAATAGAAAAATGGTTTATTTATAAATTGGATTTATTTTTGGAAAAAAATAATTTACTTTTTGAATATCAATACGGATTTCGTTCTAATAGATCTACCGCTGTTGCATTAATTCATTTAACAGATGAAATTCTAGCTGCAATGGAAAAAAAGCAGTATTTTGTAAGTATATTCCTGGACTTACAGAAAGCGTTTGATACTGTCAACCATAATTTATTGTTGTCAAAATTACAACAATATGGATTAAGGGGTCGGGTATATAAATGGCTTGAAAGTTATTTAAGTAATAGAAGTCAGTATCTACAATTTAAAAACTATAATTCAAATCATAAAACTGTGGTATGTGGAATTCCTCAGGGTTCGGTAATTGGTCCTAAGCTTTTTATATTGTTTATTAATGATATATTTGAGGCCTCCAAAGACATGAATTTTTTATTGTTTGCAGATGACACAACAGTGTTTAAGACAGGGGCAGATTTAAATAAATTAATGGTTACTATTGAAAGAGAAATGACAAAATTAAAGAAATGGTTTGATTATAACAAATTGTTTTTGAATTGGGATAAGACAAATTATATGGTTTTTGGAAATAAGGGAAAACAAGAATGTACAAATTTAGTTATTCAAGATGTAAACATTGAACGTGTTTCAGAAATCAAATTCTTAGGGGTTATTTTAGACAGTAAACTAAGTTGGAAGTCTCATATAGATCATATCAAAATTAAAATAAGTAAAAACATTGGTATTCTTTATAGAGTTAAATATATACTGGATGAAGACTCATTAAAGCTTTTATATTTAACTTTAATTGTCCCATATTTAACGTATTGTACTGAGGTGTGGGGTAATGCAGGCACCAGTTATACAGAAAGGTTGTGCTTACTCCAGAAGAAAGCAATAAGAATTGTGACGCACAAAGGTGTTCGGGACCACACTAATAAATTGTTTATCAAATTGCAGACCTTGAAATTTTATGAGTTGGTCAAATTTAAAATATTGCAAATTATGTGGAGAGTGAAAAATAATATGGTGCCAATACATATTCAAAAAAAATTTAAGTTAATTATAGATAGTAAAAATAGAAGAAAAGGCAACTTTTGTGTACCATATTCACGTACCTCAAAAAAACAAAAAGGGTTTATGGTAATTGGGATCAATTTATGGAACTCTTTGGATAATGAGGAAAAATCATGCTATACGATTGTTCAATTTAAAAAAATATATATAAAAAAGGTATTTCGAAAATATGAAGAAAGTGAAATATAAGAATAAATTTTTGATAAATATGAAATTGTTAATTATATACATGTGAAGTAAATTTGCACTTTGATATAGAGAATGGGAGCAATACGAGCTATATATTCTGTGCTAGACTAGATATTTGGAAAAAGGGGCATGAATTTATAAGACGATGTCTTCCTCATGCTCCTATTCAGCATTGGAAGATAATATTTATTTATTTGTGTATGAGATTATTTTGTGTTTGTAACAATATCATGGCTGAATAAAAGAATTTGATTGATTGATTGATTGATTGAACCCGTCTCCGCCATCCAAGAGGTTCATGCTCTCTTAGGAGTATGAACCCTCCACGATCGCAGCCTCAGCATGCACTCTTGCGCACGAGAGAAAACGATCATGGCCACCCGGGGACCCATACATTTGCCGCATCCAGAAACACGGACGGAAAGACATCTTTAAAAAGACGCTCCCGTCTCAGTGCAAGTGAAATGCTGTCTTTAAAAAGACGCAGAACACCGCAATACTCTTTTAGAGGAAATACTCTTTTAATGTGCTGATGTTGATGAAGCACACAGGGGAACGGCTACGCACACACTCAACTAAGAGTGAGAAAAAAGTCAAAAAATTAAAAAGAGAGGTGGAACACCCGCGAGCCTCCGCTGAAATGCCTTTGCCCAACCAAATCGAACACGCAGAGTTTTCCAAAGAGCAGAGAGTAGCTTCTCGTGAGCAGTCAGTCTGCCAGCTTTCGAAGCTAAAAAGCTGATTTGATAACTGCACCTGCCGCTCATTAAATACCTGTGCGGCGGGGCGGCGCCGGCAGATGCAATTATCTGCATGCCAAGTTCATTGGCGTTTTAAAGGTTTCTCGAAGCAGATAGGTCACCCGCGAAGCGGTTCCCAATTCGTCCGTTACGACGTGACGTCGTAGTGACCGACTGAAAGGGAACAGGCGAAAAGTACAATTATTCAGAATTATTTTTTTTTAGTGTTTTTTAATTTTTAAAGATGATGTTTCAGACAGAGTTATATTTTTGCTGTGGTCAGTAACTATCAATACCAGGTGGAATTTTGAACAAATGTAAAATGACTAGTATAATTTCACTTTGAACATAAGTGGTGAATTGTTTTTTTTAACACAACAAAACAATGTAGATTTTCGTGTTACACTTGTTTTTATTAACTATACATGACTATGACCTCTTTAACATGTAACTGCAAACATATTTTGTAATTTATCTTTTCAAAAAATAATGAAATTACATTTTCATTTTAAATGTCGGTTTAATCAAATGTTTCAAAAGCAACCGACAGTACAAACTTTTTGAACACTATGAAAATGAAATTAAATCAAATTAGAATAATATAAATGGTACAAAAGTAAGTGTTACTTTCGTCCCGACAGGATCTCCTCACATTTAAACCTGATTTACTTTTATTTTGAAAAACTCTTGAGAAGTCAAACTTCAGGATGTGTTAGAGCACTAAATTATCTGAAGATTGATGAAACGAGAAACACAACGCATTATAAGAAAACAATGACCGCTTTTGGAATTTACTTATGGTTGAAAACACCTTTCTGGATCTACACCCGGAAAATGGTGAGTAAATAACGCGATATTTGTCAGCTCTGTCAAGGGTTGCAAAGATGCTGTCATAGTTTGGGATGCAAATGTTATCAGTCCTCTGTGAAAATCGCTTTGTTACTTTCGTCCAGCGTTACTTTTGCCCCGGTTCTCCCGTATTTTTAATGCAAGACTTAACATTTTGCTGTTCAATTTTAGTTTTATGAGGAAATGATATGGAAATGTGCAGATGTGAACGTGTGTTGTTTGTAAGGTTAGAGTAATTTTCATTGCTTGCACAAGAGCGCATATGACAAAAACAGTGCGTAAAATAATATTATAATAAGGCACTGCACAAAGTGACACTTACCACCGTGTTGTTTCAGGTTGGAGCTTGAATTCCTGTACGCTGAGATGTCAGTTCGTTTTGGTGCACAAAGCATACATCGCATTATGAAACTATTCTTTTTGACCTTTTGTAGTGTAAACATAGACCAAACTTGAGGCCACGCGTGATTTGCCTCCGATAGCTTGCATAGGTCATCCTCCGCTTCAGTCATCTCCTTTCATCTACGCGCGCTAAAGGGTGATACGTAGCCACCCCTCGCAACGCACGCAGCCTCTCTAACATCTCGCAAGACTTTCGAACAAGCCATATAAACTTAAAAAATAAAATATATTCATTAATTATTACCATTTGAAAGTAGCATAGTAACGCCACCGAATGTAGCGAAGTAAAAGTACAGTTTTTTCATTAGAAATGTACTTGAGTAAGAGTAAAAAGTACCCATCCTTAAATTTACTCTAAAAGTACTAGTTACCCAAAAAATGTACTCAAGTAAATGTAACGAAGTAAATGTATTTCGTTACTACCCACCTCTGGTTTCTGTGATGGTGAAGAAGTTTATTTTAATCCCATCTACACATGAATATGAGTTTACCATTATAATCACATGCAATTTGTGCTGTGTGGGTCAGGAGTATAAAAGCCATCTGTGTGGTGTCTTATGTGTTAGAAGTTTAAAAGCCATCTCTGTGTGGATTTAAGAACAGCTGTGTGTATTCAAGTTTCATGGTAGTTTAAAGAGCCATCTGGACAGGCACAAAGGGTTTTCAGCCAAAGGGCAAATAGGTCATGGGAAGGTCTGAGGAATGTCATGTGATTCTTTGGATTACAAATCCTGTGTTGTTTTGGCCATAAGGGGAGGGAACCAGGACCTGTATATTTGCCAGGCCCTGGCTTGGAGGGGCAGACTGATTTGGAGATTCCTCCCAGGCCGGCAGACTGGTTTTGGGAGGATTCTCCGGACGGCCTCTGCTTTTTATTTTGTCCGGAAAATAAAAGTCTATCTCTTGAAATCAGAACCTAAGACTGAAGATTGTTTCATTTGAGGAAAAGGAAAACCACAACATTTGGTGCCGAAACCCGGGATAGAAAAGAGCTGGACAGTCACACCACCTGGGCAAACCTGACGAGCAACACAAACAACGTATGGCCATATACAAGGTAAGCACTGTTTTGCTTATTAATTGTGTTGTTTGCCAGAATTTGCTCCAGGTGGTGAGAAATTTAAGCTCTTCTAAATTTAAGAACCATAAAGGTAGGGTTGGGCATCGTTTTGATTCGAACGATTCTGATTCCGATTCCGATTCTTGCTTTCGATTCCGGTTCTTTTCGATTCTCAATTCCGATTCTTTGAGGGGTGGAGTTAAAACATGACACAGGCTCATTTCACAGAGGAAATGTTTATTCTGATTCAATGAGTTTTAGTTTTGGGAACTGCAGCTTATGTAGGAGAAAATTAGGAACGCACCAGACCAAAACACACATATATTTATATATTACAGAACTTGCACCCTGGTCTGGACATGTATAAACTAACTCATTAAATTAAAAACAGTTCTTGTTCAAAAATATGAGCATGTCTGCCTTCTCAGGCAGTATCCGTGAACGTTCAGCACAGATTGTGTCACCGGCAGTTGAGAACACCCGTTCACTAGGTGTAGAGGAGGCCTGAACACACAAATACGAAAAGGCAGTGTTTGACATTAAAGGATAAGTCATGCGCTGGTTCCACCACCAGGCAGCAGGGTCATCAGACGTAAAGGTTGGTGGTGTCTCCTTATACATCTGGATCTCCTTCTCTGCCTTGTCCTGGATGGACATGGTTCTCCTATGAGATGACATCTTTTCTGCATCCTCATCGGCAAAAAGCTCCTCCAATGGAGACTTTCTTGGATGTTTGCTTGGAGGTTGTTGCTGCAAAAACAAAGAATGGACATGTTCGCTAAAAGAAAAACATATACTACTAAAGGGCAAAGGCTAAGATCCTAAATATAATTTCAACATTTCTGTGCTTACATTCTCATCTTCCTCCTCCACTTCGTCATTCTCATCCCTTTTCTCACTACCTTCTCCACAATCGTCCTCTGTTGACTGCTAATAACATAATTGGCATTTATAGACCAAATATTTTAATGACTGAATTGGAGACTTCAATGACATTATATAACCTGCTCATGCTCGGAGTCTTTCATCATGTCTCTTTTGATTCGGTCCCAGACAGCATCATCATCACCACCAATATTTAGTTTGAAGCGTGGGTCTAATGCTGTGGCCACTTCAAGAAAGTTCCTGATGTCCTCACTCTGCAAAATAAAAATGTTATTTAAATACACAATGAAGTCACAGGAATATAATTATTTAATGTATTGTTCTTTAATGAAAGTTCACATATTTTTTACCTGATATCGCTTGGACAAGTTTGCCCAAACTTGCTTCTTGAGATTGGTTATAAAAACGGTGTCTCCCTCAACAGCAGTAAAGTGCATCTCAAGCTTTTTCAGAATTGGCAGGATCTGGCCACATGTGGGGTTCTTCTCAGTTGAAACGCAAAGCGTGGAAGTGTAAAGAACTCTCATCAAGTTGATGAAGTCCTCTGCCTTCCTGAAGTCTTCATCACTCAGCCGGGCAAGTCTGTGACAATTAGGATACATTTTATAATATAAAATGAATAGTTATTCTTGCTTACACTTTATTTTTAATGATCTAATCTAACATTAGACTCTGACTTGAAGTTGACTGAAACTTGAGCTGCTTTGTGTTTTAGGCTGTTTTCACATATGTTGGTGCGCACCGTGGTGCGGCCTCGGAGCGCACCAAAATACATTGTATCATTTTTCAGTTAGTGCGGTCCGTGTTCACATATACATATTTTTTACTTTACTTGAAATGCCGCACCGTACACCATGTGACAACGGTCAGCGCTGTCATTGGTCTCTGACAGCTCTTACCGTCTCATGACCACCCCCACGTTTCCACGACAACCAGCCTGACAGAGAGAGCGCAGCTATCAAGATGTGGAGATAAACGATGCACGTCTTTGTGAAGTTTCTTTGCTTTAACGCGAAATTGCGTAGCTGTTCTATTAAAACCTTTCTCACGGAGCCGTTTGCTAAAAAGCCTGTAATGTCACTATTTGTGTGTGGAGGACAGCTATGCATTTATAAAATCATCAGCTCAAACGTCAAGGAGACAGCGAATCTCTCTGCAACGGACCAGATTGGCTTGTTTGTTGTTAACCCACAATATAACACCCGGCTCACGTCACAACGGAAGCCCAGTGGCTCAAACATGTGGAGAACTTCCTGTATTTGGTTCGGTCCGAGGTCCGGCAGTGTTCACACCACAGGTGGGTCGCCCCAGAGTTCGGCAACAGCCGCTCCGAGACCACCTGTTTAGAGCGGTCTCGGAGCGGCCGTTTAGTGCGCACCCGAGTGCGGCTGTTGTGTTCACACTGACCCAAACGCACCGTACTCGGAGCGACACGTCATTTGGGCCGACCTAAACAGTGTATATGTGAAAACACCCTTATTTATCTTGTGTATTGGTGCTATGTTGAGTAGGATACCCAGATTTTCCTCTCTCCTATCTAGACTAGCTCTACCTGTCCCTCTCCATATTCTTTCTCAGCCGTTGATCCAAGCTGGCTGCTTGAATTGCCGGGTATTGCTCTAGGAATCTCTCCATCATAAGGTAGAGAGAGTTCCATCGAGTTCTCACATCAAGTGTGAGTGAGTGTTGAGGTAGCTCTGACACAAACAATAAAATCACAAATACAGAAAAAACATAACATCACACAACATGTATGTGATTGTGTTACATTCAAACATCAGCTATTGTTGTACATTACTAAAAAATACATATTAATTATATAGCATTCACAGTGGTAAAATGAAACAAATTCAGTGATTCTTACTGAGGAGATCTTGCTTCTCTCGCAGAACAACTTTTGCCATCGAGGACCTCTTCATCCACACGATGATGGCACGGAGCTTTGCAGTCCACTGAGTCACTGCAGTCAGGGAGTAGAGACTCTGTGCTGCAAGATTGAGTGTGTGTGCAAAGCAGCCCAGTTTTACAAACTCTAGTCTTTTTATAGCTACGTCCATATTTGCAGCATTATCCACAGTAGCAGCCACTACTTTGTCAAAAATGCCATAATCTTTCAGGATGTCGACGATCTCTTCTGCCACGACATGTCCGGTCTGGGCTGTGTAGACAGCTTTCGTTTGCAGCACTTTTTGCTTCATTTTGCCCTCCACTAAATAGTGTGCTGTGACAGTTAGGTAGTGGTCTTGAGCAATGCTAGTCCAGGAGTCACAAATGAGGGCAACAGAGTGGACCTCAGCAAGCTCAGAGATTACATTAGATTTTTCTATTTTGTACCAAGTTGGGATTAACTGGTTTGCCAAATAGTCTCTGGTAGGGGGGGTGTACTTGGGGTTGATAGAATGGATCATATCCCTGTGAACATAAAAACACAATTATAGGACCTAATGTTAACTTCGAAATCTTGCTTCCAAAGTTCAACCTATCTTTACTTTTTGATTAACGTTAACCCTTTTAAACCAACATGTAATTTTTATGTGTGAAAAAACAAAACTGTGCAACCCAATGTCACAAAAAAGACTTGTATACATGTATTTTTTGTTCATTTTTCAACTTTAAAGTGTTAAAAAACTTTCTTTTGTGATTTTTCTGTATTTGTTTTATAAAAATCAGTACATTTATTCTCTTTTTTTGTCTATTTAAATTCTATTTACAAACTCACCACACACAGTAATGGTTACTGTAATTTGTTGAATTCGTTCTGAAAAAGATGACAACTTGCACATGAAGATAGCACATGGCTTTAGAATTTTACAGTAAAAAAAACCTATATATAAGCTTTAGGTTTAAAGGGTTAACTAACAATAGTTACCTGAACGTTGGCGATTCTACGTCAGAGAAGGGATGCAGTCTTTTCACCACATATGCGGTAACTTTTCTGTGGCACTCTTCCACTTTCTCTGCTGGCATTTTCCCCTGCTTTGCTGCAAAGGTGAATGGAGTTTCACACCGAGTCTCCACCAGTTTAGCATTTGCAGCAGTAACATTAGGACTGCTACTAGCGTGGGCAATTTGCGTAACACTACATTCATCTACAAGTGGGAAAAAAACAGTCACGTTGTTGTTCACCACAACTAGCAATTTGGTTAAGCGCTTTGTTACACTACAATCACTTACCTGATTGTGACGACGATGTAACGTTTGTTGGCACAGGGTTGCCCGAGGAGGACGAGACCGTTGACCTGCGCAGCACGTCGAACACGCTACAGTCCTTGTTAATTTGTACACCATGCAGGCGTAGGTGTTTAGTCATGTTTGTAGTGCATCCTCCCGTGCAAGAAATAAGTTTATCACATGTGTTGCACTGTGCCGACCCAGGCTTTTTTAATGTGAAATAAAGCCACACTTTTGAGCGTCGCTTACCGTGCTCCATGACTGCAACAAAACAAGCGGGCGCGTGCGCGGCAAGCACTTCCGGAAATACGGTGGCCACTATGGAAACCAAAACTTGCACGTTTGGAACCGATGATCGGAATCGAAAACAAATTTTATAAATGATTCCAATGGCATCGTTATTTTGGAACCGGTTCCAGTTGGAACCGGTTCTCGATGCCCAACCCTACATATAGGTGAACTGGGTTTTGATTTCAAGGGTACAATCTAATTAAGGCATGCATGCAGGAATCTGTATTAAGTTACTTTGGCTTTGATGATCAAGGTGAATTGAAACAGATTGTAAGTATAGAGAACGCGTAAGAGTTGCCTGTATCTGTTGGTTGTAAGTGTATGATACAGAAGTCTATACCAGTGGAAGGAGGTGCATGGTATAGAGGTCAATGTCGTGTGGTTGAAAGTTTTATTGATATTGACAGTATACCGTGTAAAAGTGGTATATTTTATTGTTTTAGTTAACGACCGGGTTGATGGAGGTGTACTGGTCATTCGATTTGGGTATATAAGGTGATATCAAAAGGTGGCATATAAGGTTTTATGTATGAAAATATATGTACTCTGTGTGTTTGAATTTTGAGTGTGTATGCAGCTGTAGAATGTGTGTTAGTGAGAAAAATGTGAACGTGCATCTGGTAAAGCAGGGAGAGAGTTTCCCTTAGGCAGTCTCTGTGGGCTGTTAAGGGGGGTATATCCTGTGAGTATAGGGTAAATTACTGTGTTATAGTGTGGAAGAATGAGCCCTAAGGAAATAAATAAATAAAATAAATAGAGCCCAATTAAATACATAAAGGGTTGTACATAAATGCTAATGGGTTATTACTGAAAAATGGTTGGGTTAACAATTTGGTTTATAGGTTATCAAACATACACTTGAAATTTAAGGTCTGGTAAAAACAATTGACACCAGATGGGACATCAAAAAGAGCACAGAACCAGAGACCACAGCTGGCTCTCTCAATGGACAATGCAATCAGGTGGCCACCTAAAGAGATGAGCAGATTTGCTTGTTAAAAGATTGTATTGTTCACCTGAGATGGCTCGTGGGGGTCAAATCACAAATGCTCTTCCAAATTTAAGAATAAAAAGGGGAAATTAAAGATTACTAGATTAAATGATAAGAATAAAGGGTTTCATTTTCAAGAGGAATGTGTACTAGGACAGATGATGGTTTATTGTGTGAATGAGTTTTATTTTTTGTCGTTGAGTGGCTTGGATAAAGATTTAATGTTAAGTTGAGAAAATGCCTAAAAAGTTTCGCGAACCTGAGTGTTACCGTGTCGGGGCAGACACGTTGGGGTTCGGAGAGAAGAGTTATTAAGTCCTGCAGGTCAGGTACGGTCTATGTGTTATTTGTCTTGTTGTTTTGGAAGGCCCGGGCTGATGAGAGATATTGTTTTTGTTTTATTTGTCATGTCGGATTGGTAAATTGTGTAAGTGAATCTTTTCCATGTCGACTGAAGTGTAGTGGAAAGATGAACTTGGCCAGGTAGTCTAGATAGAGTTGTTTTATTTTATTTGTGTGAGAATGCAATGTGTCTGTGCTAGCATGAGTCTGTGAGAGCAAGTCTGATATGAGGAAAGGTGGGGGCTGAGTGAGCAGTGGGTGTGTCTTTCTTCTGTTGCTCTGTAGAGAGCACAGAGAGGTGTTGTGTTACGGGAGTGAAGATTGTTTAAAACTATAAAAAAGGAGATAAAGTTTGAAAGTATGTGAATATGAGTAAGAGTATGGATAAGAGACAGTTATAAATGTTGGGTATTAAAGATTAGATTTGAAGACATTGTGGTTCTGAGGTATTGTAGCCAAAAATATTAGTTATTACAGTGAAGTATACAGCTACTTCTAGAAATTAAATAATTCATTTAAATGATTGATTAAAATAAAATATTGTGCTCAATAGGAAAAGATTGCTTGTGCAAAAAAGGACAGATGTTGGTGATGGTATTTGATTCTATTTGACAAAACATTACAAAATATTATAAAGGAAATTTTATTTTAAAGACACATTGGAAATCTAAGTAACTATTTGGAGAATATATAAATTGGACAAATAAAAACAATAAGTTTGTGAAGTGGTTAAATGAGAAATAATTATAAAATATAAGGTGTGTATATTGCAAAGAAAAGATTATGGCAGTCACATCAATGGAAAAATAAGGAAAAATAAACAATTGTTGTGTGGAGAATTAGAAAATAAAATAATTGGAGTTCAAATGAGGAAACATTTGATGTGACATTGTGTGAGGAGAGATACAACTAAATAAACATATAAACTAATGAAAGATAAGAGGAGATAATTAACAGACAAAGAAATGCTCAAAGGGAGAAAGAGAGAGAGAGAAAGGGAGGGGGAAGGTCAACTCTCATAGCTCGAGGGAATTGTGGGATTAAGCAAAATCTAGCAGGAAGACAGAAGTTAAGCTTTGAAAGAAAAACAACAAATTAGAGAAAAAAAAGAGACCAAGTTATTAAAGGTGGAAATAAAGAGGAAAATAAAAAGGACAGGAAAATTATTAAAAGGTGAATGACACAGATAAATTATACAAAGATAAATTATTACAAAATGAAGAGGAGTCTTCATCTGATGATTGAAGGTGGTCACAAAATAAATTTTATTTTAAATTAAACGGCAATATTTTGCAATGGGTTAAGTTAAACATTGAAAAGCTGAAAGCTCTCATCCTTTGACATTCAAGAAAGTGAATAAAAGCTGGCGATGAAAAGACAATGGCAAAAACTGTGTGACATCAAAGTGTTGGAGTTGCAAAGAGAGGAGAACTCATAAACTAAGCTGTGGACACATCCTACATGAATGGGACTATAACTGATCTCAAGCAGTGAAGGGGGCACTGCGCATATGATCATTACAAAGAGAAACACCGAAAAGACTGAGTGGAGTCCAGAAAGAGACCCACAAAGACAATATTGTTCTTGGAGACAAGAGAAAAACTGGACTATACTTTTTCATTTTCATACGAGCCTTTGAGTGAAAGAGGGGAAAGAGTAAACAGCCGTTCAATGTTTGGCTAGGACCTTATAACTGTAGGGACACATACAATCTTTAGGTGAAAATCAGCTAGACAAATTTAAAGGCTGATCAAGAACTTATGTTGTTAGGTGTGTGACTACCTTTTCTGAAATCAAATCAGACTCCTATTAATCTGACAGGAAGAAATGCATAATGAAAATTGGGGGGGTTTGAATTTGGTATTCTACAGAGGAAGTTAGAACTCCAATGATGGTACTAAGGTAAAAAGCAAATATAAATGGCATCAAACAGCTATGGCAGAAAGGAAAATAAAATAGATAAAAGAAATAAATTGAAAAAACACCATAGGATACTATAATAGGTAAACAAGAAAAAGCTGTGAGAATAGAAAAAAGAAATAACTAATTATTGTAACAAACATACGATTTAAGGAAATAAATCTAAATTGTATCTAGTCACGATTTAAGAGCAATTAATGACAAGAAAAGATTGATGATCCAAAAAATTAACAGATCCAAGAAACATCAAAACCAAATCAAAGTTAAAGCAATTCAAGTATACCGACGGATGGAGAGCAAAGTTCTGAGCACCGAGAGGAAAAAGTGAAAAAGAGAAATTGTCAAAAGAAATTGAATTGAAAAGAACGAAGCCGATTACTACAGAAGATTTGCATCGCTACAGTCAATTAAAGAACGAAACTGATTACTACAGAAGATTTGCATTGCTACAGTCAATTCAACTTCCTGGCGATGGACTTTTGCCTTAAACGAGGCCCAGTGAAAGATCTGCAATAATTTCAAAGGAACAGACTCTGAAAGAAAGACTGAAAACATAGAGACATTGAACAGAGAACATAAGGTGGACATTTTATGGGAAACATCCCAAAGATAACAATGATACAAATGGGGAATATGTAAAGTTAAGGAAATATGCTCACAAAGTTGCTTTTTATGATTTAAACTAAACCAGATTTCAATAATGCAATAACAATTTCAAGTCCACATAAATAGGGTGATAAATTCAACAAGAATTCTTATGGATAAGAGGAAAAGTTTAAGGTCAACTTATCTGGATAATATTTAGGTCTTTTGGGAAATTCTGAGTTTAAAAATACATCTTGTAGGCCACAATTTGGAAATTTGTGTCAATGGTAGTAAACAACAAAACACTAAAAATAAAAAAAGGAAGGATAGATATTTCAGAATGGTACAGTAAAAATTCTGAATGGTACAGTAAGAGTACAATCAAGAAAATATAAGCCTTATGGAATTATAGACTTAATTATATGGAATTATAGACTTAAAATTAAATAGGAAATGCTTTATAACAGGAATTTTGAATGAATCATCTAAAAAACCTCTAGATCTATTGTGAAGACATAAGTATAAATTAAGGTGTAAAAGTGAGAAAAGAAATGCTATTAGAAGAATATTATAATCAAATCAGAGCAACATATACAATGAAGATATTTGAAGATCAAATAATATCGATTGGAGAATTATTTTGGATTGGTAGATGCTTGACCTCATTAGGAGGGAGAGAAAAAGTACTTAAATATGATGGAGACAAGAAATCACTACAAAAGAAGGGTATTTAGAATCCTTATAAAAGGATGAACACAACAATTAATCATAAATTATATGTAGATTCTGTTGATCAACCAAATGGGTACCATATTAGATAAAGGGATGGGATTAAGCTAAATAAGGAATTTAATAAAGTTTTTTCAAAATAAAAATACAGAACAAATAAATTATGTACAGTACTACAATCAAAAAGTAGATTATTAAGTTTACAAATAAGGCATTAATTTATCTTAGGATAACAACTAGATGCAGCCATTAAAAAATACATGATAACATATACTGAATCAATTTTAATTAAAGGTTAGTGGGTAAATGAGGCGTAGGTGTCTGGTTAGAGAACCAAATGAAAGTTAAAATATCAGGATGATGGAAAAATTTACTTGAAATCAACAAGAATGTTATCAGGACTTACGTTACAAGACAGTAATGAATTTACAACTAGTAAACGAGAATTCAAGCACCTCTGATGAGGATGGAAAAAATTTATTTAAATTATTATCAAGAATTATTATGCATGCTTTACTCAGTTGTATTATTGGTTATTTCCATTAATACTAGTTTTATTTGAATTAATTACATTTATGTGTGTACTATGCAATCTTTACTTAGTGTATTATTGGTTATTTCCATTTACTAGTTTTATTTGAATTAATTATATTTATGTGTCTATTATGCAATCTTTACTTAGTTTATTATTGGTTATTTACATTTACCTGTTTTATTTGGAATACTTTACTTTCATTTGTGTTGCAATCTTTACTTAGTATATTAGTGGCTCACATTTTCTTATGTTATTTGAGTTAATCTACATTTATTTGTGTTTATTATGCCATCTTTACCTAGTATTATTATTGGTTATTTTTATTTACTTTGTTTATTTGAATTTACTTACAGTTATACTTGTTTATTATACTTAATTTTTGAGTTTTTATGCTTCAATTTAGTATCAATTAGTTATATTTACTTGTTTTGAATTTGAATATTGAATCTTTAACATTTCTTTTGTGTTTGTTATGCATACTTTACTTTTGTTTTTATTATTTTTTACTTGGATTCATTAACGTTGACTTTACATTTACGATGTTTTTCATATACTCTACATAGCTATAATGATAACTGTACGCACAGAACCAATTGCGCACAAACTGTTTAGGGCTTAAGTTCTTTTACTTTTACATTCAAGTCAAAATGAGAATGGAAAGATTATTGTCTTATTGTCCATGGTTCGAAGTGCAGTGGCATAATTTAGTAATTGGTAAGGTATAGTGGCTTTCTTTAGCCACAAGATAGTAATAATTGAGGGCTGAATTATGAGACTGCACTCCGGATTAAAATAAACAGAAAAAGTGAGGCTAAATTAAGCCTCAGAGCGGGGATTATGAAGAAGTTTATTTTAATCCCATCTACACATGAATATGAGTTTACCATTATAATCACATGCAATTTGTGCTGTGTGGGTCAGGAGTATAAAAGCCATCTGTGTGGTGTCTTATGTGTTAGAAGTTTAAAAGCCATCTCTGTGTGGATTTAAGAACAGCTGTGTGTATTCAAGTTTCATGGTAGTTTAAAGAGCCATCTGGACAGGCACAAAGGGTTTTCAGCCAAAGGGCAAATAGGTCATGGGAAGGTCTGAGGAATGTCATGTGATTCTTTGGATTACAAATCCTGTGTTGTTTTGGCCATAAGGGGAGGGAACCAGGACCTGTATATTTGCCAGGCCCTGGCTTGGAGGGGCAGACTGATTTGGAGATTCCTCCCAGGCCGGCAGACTGGGTTTGGGAGGATTCTCCGGGCGGCCTCGGCTTTTATTGTGTCTGGAAAATAAAAGTCTATCTCTTGAAATCAGAACCGAAGACTGAAGATTGTTTCATTTGAGGAAAAGGAAAACCACAACAATGGTTGGGGTTAGGGAATGGGGTAGGTAAGGGGAATAGAATATACAGTTTGTATGGTATAAAATGCATTACGTCTATGGAATGTCCCCACAAAACATGGAAACAAGAATGTGTGTGTGTGTGTGTTTCCAAAATATTATTAATATATTATTTTAAAATAAAGAAAAACAAGACAAAGCTGTGCAGTTTGTTTCTGTGTAAGTTTATGAATAAAATGATTGGAACACAATTGTCTGTGATTCTAGGGGCACCAGGTGAAATCTTGCCTAGGGCAGCAAATTGGCCAGGGCCGGCCCTGCTTGTTTCATCGGGTGCAAGTGCGGTGACGTGATAAATGTCTGGTCTGAACTTTAATCCGGTTTCTGTTTGTTTAATGGTCTGACTAGTTGCTGAATCTGAACTCTTAAACAAATACCTCGTCCCAACATCCAACTCAGAGTTACCCCATGTTCATTGACCTCACTTAGTCAATGATCTCCAAACACCACAAAACCAACTTACTGTTTCTGTGCCATGATGAAGATGAGACACATTTTCACTCTGTTGCTTCTTTGCCATGTATGTCTTCATAATATGGTAAATACAAGGACAGGTATGTGTGTGTATATACATGTTGAAATGGGAATTACAGATCAATGTTTACATTCTATATTGAAAGAAAGGGTTTAATTAAATATTTTGTGTAGAAATAACAATGTTTAAGACTACGTGAATGATTCCTGTTAAGTTAAAGTATAACATTGCTAATGATTTCCAATTCTCAGCATGCTTGCATGGAACTAAGTGAGAGCAAATGTGAAAATGACATGCTATTTTTTGCATTTGAATCAATATGAGAAAATTGTTTGTTACATTGGTTGGTTATAAGAGGTTACTATTGTGCTAAAGGGTACATCACTTGTTTAGGAGGAGGGTCATTTTAGCCTAGTGTAAATGTTCCCAGATAGCACACATACATCTCAGAATAGTCTTTTTAATGTTTGCATTTACATCTGCAAGTTTTTTTCTCTAAGACATATCCTGACAGATGTCATGTCAAATCCTGACACATTTAGAAGATGTTTCTAAGATGTTTATGATTGTAAAGACATTTTCCGGATTACACAGCAGATGTATTCCAGATGCTTTCTGAGTTAAGGTCTTTACACACCGGGACATTTTTCGTGCGCATTTATCGTCGACGTTTAACGTCTCATGACTCAAGAACGAGCGCCAATGTGAGTGCGCAGACCCATGCGTAAAGCGCCAGGCGCAAAAGCGTCATTTTCAGAAAAACGTCTCGGACGCGTTTTTTGGTTTGACGCGGCGCGTTAAAAGTTGGCCGACCAATGAGATTGGCGCTTTTGTTCACGTGCCTGGCCCTGCTGAGGTTCCAGTAAAACACTTGATGGCGCTCAAGCACAAAATGGTCTTGCGGAGCACGTGGAACAGGTAAACACACAAAGAAGATGAATCGAGGCTGTGAAGGTTTATGAAGGTGTCGGAGTTCCTCACATCATCGACTGAATTTCGAAGGTAACGTGATATATATAAGAACATTACAATACATAGCTGTGTGGGCTATATGATTAAATTAAACTTTATTGTCATTACACAAGTACAAGGCAACGAAATGCAGTTTAGGTCTAACCAGAAGTGCAAAAGCAGTATAAAAAGTGCAGGATATCAAAGTTAATTGCATAGGTGCAGGATTATGTAATACGATGTAACAACTTACTATGGGTGGTACTATGAACATAATATACAGAAATGTACAAATGGATGTGTACATAATAAACTAAACAGAACAGTAGTGAAATTAATATATTAAGTAGTGCATTAATGAATTTGGATTGTAACTAGTCAGTTAAGAGTGCAATGGCTTAAGTTATTGTGAATAGTTATTCTAATATTCAGTACACAGGGGTGCAAACGATGCAATTCAAGTAGTCCAGCAGTGCAAATGAACAGGGAGTATGAAATAGACAGTCCAGTAGTGTATTGAACAGACCAGTAGTGCAAATCTACATTATAACTGTGCAAGTAATAACAAATTATTATTGGTGCATTACATTACGATATGTAATGCACTGACATTGAACACTTCATACCATGGCATGTTCCCTGTACACCGTGATATCACATGTTTTGTTGTTTGCACCATAGTATTTCATTGTGTGTAACTGGAACCTGTTGTACACAAACGTGGACAATTACACTGCTTCATGTTCAAAGAAAAATATTTGGTTATTATATTCATTGCTTCTTCCTAACCCCAAATAGCTTGGAGAAATCTAAAATGCAAGCCAAACCAAAGGTGGGGTTTTAGGAGGTTAATTTGTGTTCTGTGTATAGGTAACATCTGCTGCATTTGTTCAGCCAGATAAAATACAATAAATCTAAATTACATTTGTAATCAAATATTGACCTCATGGATATCGTGGCATGGCCCTCAGTGTGAAAGATTGTTTCTGATGAAAACTAAATTTATCTTTACAGTGTTCACAGCAATATTTCTGCTAAAATTATGTGAGCAAAAGTGAGGAGGCCCCAGCAAGCACGTCTTCAGGATCATCCAGCACCAGCCGTGACAAGGTCCAATCTAAACAAAAGAAAACAGTCAGAGACAAACCTCTGGAGATGTACCTCTTATCAAAAGATGCTAAAGGGAAAAAATTGAAAGCGAAGCACAGAAGAGAGAAAGAAGAGCACAGAAGGAGCGCTCTGCCAGTTTTGGGTCACACCTATAGATGTTTATTATATACCATTTTATGTAGTTATTTTTTTAATGCTTATACATTCAAGAAATACAGTTGAACATGTACATTTCATAGATATGTTTATTTGCACTACAGTTCACTTAGACTTCTATCCTTGTGACTTATTTGCTCTACAGCTCTGCCAGTTCTTGTTCACACAAATTAATGTTTATTATATACCATTTTACTTATGTATTTTAAGTGTTTATACATTTAAGAAATACATTTGAAAATGTCTAATTTCTAAATGTTGATTTGCACTACCGTTCAGTTGCACTACTACAGTCATTGTGACTTTTCTGGAGTGGACCAACATTTCTGAATCCTGTTGTATTTGATTTTACTGTCATGTCTCTGATTGTTATTGCAAACTGCAGTTCATTCACAAAAATAAATGTTTGATTAAAAAAACTAATTGTAAATAACGTGACATTTTGGCACTATGCATATATTTGTACATTAGTATTGTTGACCTCTTATTGTAATAACTAAACACCTAATTATTGCATCATTATATTTATAGGCAACACTTACCAATTTGCAGGAGTATTAAAATTTTTGGGCACAACAAAAATGGTGGTTCCTTGTTCTACCCACCCAACCTCTATAAAACGAGTATATTGGTTAAAATGAGAACTTGCATCTTTAGCCAAATCACAAAATACAATACATTTGGCAGGAAATTTGAGAAAATTGTTAACAGAGAAAGTGCTTGTAAAAGATTTGTTAAAAGTACACACATCGGATCACCCATTACCTTATATTTTGTGAAAGAGTTTTAATTTTGATATAACGTGTTCTATCAAAAATAGTTAATTTTATGTGGAGATGCTGATATATTAACTGATGATAAAAGAATCAAATCAAAAAGATTTCATTTAAAAATGTATTCAAGTTCACGGAGATATTGTTTGTACAAAGATTATATATAAATTCAAGAGTCATGTTTGTTTGTTTGCCCGTATATGAATGGTTATTGACTACACGCGAGTGTAAATACCGGCTCTCTTCTTCTGTGTGACAAGTGAGTGACGCATAAGGTCTCGGAGCGCCACCCTGTGTACCGGCATATATCTGTTTTGTATTAGGCGCCATCTAATGTCCAGGGAGTGAAATTGCACCTCACTCGGCTCAGCGCCAGTAAAAATCGTTTGGGTGTGAAAGCAGAAAAAGTCCCTGCGGCAAGCTTCACAAGCTGTGTTCCAATTCAAGGGCTGTGCCCTACTAAGCATGCGATAAAAGGTGAGCACTCGGCCTTTTAAGGCGCTCAGAAGCTCGCGAAGAGAACTGAAATGAGACGGTCTAACCTTCGGAGGACCCATAATGTGCGTCACCTGCTGCACGCGCACCGCGCCTGTCAGCAGGACACAGCGGAGACGTTTCTAACTTATTAAAATAAATATGGAATCAGGAAAATTATAATTTTTTTGAGAAAATATGACATGTTGATCAAATTTTTAAAGAGACACTACACAATTTTAACACTTTATATATTTTTGTAAACACACAGAATATTTGTCTAAATACATAAATAAACTAAGTTTACATATTAAGATATCTAACAAAAATATTCAAAGGTTGAATCTAAAGCAAAATAGGCTCCAACATGATGTTATATATTAGAGTCTTATGTGTAAAATAGCCCAACCATATCATTTTATTTTTTGACTGTTCAGTACTGTTCATATTTACATTTAAAAAGCAGACATAAAAGTAACTTAAAAGTTACTTTTCTTAGTAACTAATTACTTTTGCTATACAGTAACTGGTAGAGTAATTCAGTTACTTTTAAAAGAAGTAACTAGTAACTGTAACTAATTACTAATTTTCAGGAACTTGCCCAACACTGAAATGCCTAAGTGCAATTTAAAGGCAAAGTCCACAATGTTTGAAAAACGCTTTGGAAAAGAGAGTTGGGCCGACTACCAAAACACACTTGTAGCCAACCAGCAGTAAGAGGCGTGTCTACTAACCGACATCCTTGCCGGGGTTGCGTATGTGTGTGGTGGGTCTATCAAAAGAAGGTCCAGATTCTATTGGGGTAGGGGCATGTTTGTTATTAGGTAATTTCAAATGTTAACATTAGCTTTCAAAAATTGTGCACTCCGCTTTTAACCAACTTAAGATAAACCTATAAAAAGCTGAACCAAAACACAAAACAGTTTAGATGTCACATGTTTAAGTGGAGGGTCACTTCTTCTTGCAATTCAGACACCATAGTAATTGAAGACTGCTTTATCACACGGTCTGTGAAAAGGAAACAGAATATACCAATTAACCAATAATGAATGAACATTTGGCTATCCATGTTTGAAATAAATTGGCATAGATATGCATGTATGGAAGTTTTGTTAACTTCTCAGTTTACCTTTTAAAGCTTTGACTGTGTCCTCATTAAGCGTGTCAGTTTATGTGTCACTCTACAAGTGGGAATGAAAATAGGATTAGAACAGGCTCATGATATAAAGCAACCTGTGTGTATTACAGGATATGTTTTATATTGATAATTGTGTTTTATTTGAACCTAGATCATTTTCCATTGTTTGTCTATTGTGGTCTTGCAAACTTAAAGAGCACCTATTATGCTAATAAATTAGCACGTTGTTGTAATATCCCATAGTACATACATGTTATTAAAACTTGAACTAATGCATTGTGAGTCTTATAAATTGCTTACATACCTCACCGATTTCTCCCTGTCTGGGAAACGCTCTGATTTAGTTCCTGTCTCCGCCTCCCAAAATGTCTAGTGTGCTCGGATTGGTCAGATGACCTTCTCAACTGTTATTGGTCAACTGGGTTCGGCGTGTGTTTGAAAGGTTACGCCCCTGACTACGCGTGGGTTTTCCGGTTCTGACTGAGAGTCACAGGCAACGTAAACAAGCGTTATATTTCTCTATAAACGTTGGTGTCTGTACTGCCTTACCACTTCGAACTCGATCCAGAGGGTTCAGACGGCCGTTACGATATAAACGATCTCCGTCAATGAACGCGATTGGATTTAACTTTTTTAGGTGTCCTTAGCTCTGCCAGAATGCTAAACGAAGACGAAAATGTGTTGCAAAGAAATCCAAAAGGTAATTATAACGTACTACATTACTTTGCAAACTATATGGAAACACCAAATGTAGCACATAGAAAGTATTTGTTGAAATTATTATAAAACTATTTCACTTGTTAACATTATTTTACTATAGTAAACTTTATTATAAAAGACTGCTTACATACTACATTACTGTGCAAACTATAAAGAAACACCAAATGTAGCACATAGAAAGTATTTGTTGAAATGATTATAAAACTATTTCATTTGTTAACATTATTTTACTATAGTAAACTTTATTATAAAAGACTGCTTACATACTATATCACTGTGCAAACTATATGGAAACACCAAATGTAGCACATAGAATGTATTTGTTGAAATGATTATAAAACGATTTTTTTATCTGGATGTTCTCCAGATATGCTTGGAGCTTCCTGATCAGACTGGTCAGAATGTTGGCTTCCGATGAACCCTGCAATGTAGATGGCATGCAATCACGTCCTCCTTTGAAGGTCTCTCAAACTGTGATGCCAGGTCCATTGGAATCGGGGATTCCTTCAGCTTATCTTCAAATACCTCAGCAAACACAAGCCTGATCACATCATCCACATAACTGTACAAATATTGCAGTCAATTAATCTTTTGCTTTGATCATTTATTTCCCTGCTTCATACATTAAGTTTTTATTTATGAATATATTTGAAATAAAAACATTACTGCTTACAGTATGTCACTTGTGTGTTTTGGGAACATAACCTTGTACTTTCCCTCTCCTGCTTTTGTTACGGCTTGGTGACATTGTAATGGATGGCTGCAAGGTACAACCTGTAAAAATATAAACAAGCAATACATTTATTGTAAAAGTAAATACTACTTTATTTAACACAGTTACTAAAATGCTTAAATACCTGCACAGCGTTCCAATAAATGGGAAAAAATATTTTTTTGCTGCAAATCTAAAATCTCAGGCTATGGACGGCAAAGGCATGATGATGGTGATGGAAACATTGTGAAACGATGCTACTGCCTGGGTTCCTATGATTATGCAGAGAAAAAAAAAACGTTGTCATCATCAGTTATACATTTAAGACTGGTAGTGGTATCACTATCTAAATACATCATATGTGTTACATACCTTTGCTCCTCATATGCCCGTCTGACTCCTTGTACTGTGTGCCCACTGATGTTGCATGTTTGGCATTATACATCACGTCTACTGCTGCCTACAGTGTAGAAGGATGTGTCCTGCTGCGAATCTAGGATATAGACAAATAAAACAAGCATGTATTCAGTCAAAAAGACATATTATAACAATAGGGTACAACGACTATAAATCGTTAGACTATTCATTAAAACGTTTATGTATTACATATTACATGGCCCAACATTAGCAACACACATTACGTGTTTACTTCATTTCAAATTCTAAGAAAGCTTCAAGTAAATACAACATTAAAATACATATAATGTTAAACAAATCATCTGTACTTAGAGTTTCTTGAGTTTGATCATGATAACAAACTTTACCGGTAACAGTTTAGCTGGTAACTTAGCAAGTTTGTAAACATGTCTAAATCAACATTGATAAAAAACAATTGTCTGCATAATTCAACATACACGTGTGTAAATATGGTACGTTGTTTATGAAATACAGTATTACAACACAAAACAATTAGCTTGCAAGCTTAGCTTTACACGCACATAATGTTAAGCTCCGGTTACCGGTAACATTACAGTAAAAGGCAAATAATAAACATGAATACTTACAGCCTGTGATCCAGAAGTGCACGGTAATCCAACTTTCAGGAGGAGATGTCGCGCAAAGCCAGCTTCGGTTCATGAAGCAGTTATTGTGAAAACTCCGTGAACATATTTAACAACTTCTGACTGGATTTTTCCGGAACCGTATTAAAAATGATGTCCTCTGTGGAAGTCCATAAAGTGCTATTTTGCCCTCGCATCTAAAGAGACAGCGTCTACTCGAGAGTTTTAATTGCTAAACGATGAAACAAGAGTTTGCAAACAGAGTCAAAGCAGGGACTCCCAACCTCCGCCATTTTAGCTCTCTTCTGACTCGGCGCTCTCCACCCCCGTCTTTGAGGGCGTGCCAAAGCAAAGCAGAGAGGGCTGAACTATGATAATGTTGGTCTTCTCTACGTCACTAATCCCAGGAAGTAAACTGTTGCCTTCAATCTGAGTGTTTTTTTGTAGTCCTAGAACGTTAGAGACGATAACTTGCATCATCGTTTTCTTTGAGGTATGTACTTTTTGAAAATCGTTAGCATGTACTAATACACACTTACACACAAAAGGATGTTTAAAAACGTGTGTCTCATAATAGGTGCTCTTTAAGGTTCACCTCTGTTTAAGGAGATTTAAGGAAATTAGAAATGTGCGACCTGCAAATTTGACCTTTTTTTGTGATATGACACTGAATTTGAAACAGCACATTGTACTTTCTGAATCTATAATTAAAGTATTTATTAGTTATACAGTGGAAATTAGTAGACATGTGAATAGTTGGTTATCATGTTGATTTACCGTGTGTGCCCCTAAATTTTCTGGTTGCCCCCCTAAAATTTTCAGTTGGGGGCCACTGTGCTCCTGGTAAAAAAAGTTAGTCTGGAGCCCTGCCAAATGGTATATGCAAGGATGACTAGGCCAAGTCCCTTACAGCTTTACAATAAAAAAACTGGTTTTTACATGAATAACTCAAAAGGACATAAATTAGCCACCTTGAATGGATGTGCTGCAAACGTTTTTCTTCCGAATCACTCCACATTTGTCCCGATTCAAAAATGTCAATAGCAGTTTATCTGAAAAACAACAGGCAGGTAAATGATGATTAATGATTTGTTTTCTTTTTAAGAATTACTTACCCCGAGTACAATATATTTAAGACAATATAATATAATCAAACCCAGCCTCGACAGTTTTACAATCTCTCATAAAAGTATCCCTTCTTACAATGTAATTTTTGTGTCCATATGTAATTAGAAAAACATTTAAAAATAAACAAAAAGACAATAAGGTTGTCAAGATTGAACTGCTATACATTAGCCATTGAACATTACTAGAGTTATAATAACCATATGGTAATATCATGGTATTTTCAGGTAAGACAGCTCAAACATTCATTTTAAACTAACGTTAGCATTGCAAGAGAAGCAATAGAAAAACTTAAACGTGAACTTAATGTTATTATTAACAAACTTACCACCAAGAATAAGTATTTTTATGGGCTGTATCTTCATTTGTTCCTGTCTACTTTGCTCTGGTTGGTCATATTTATGTCGCTGTGCTAAAAAAAATGAAAGGTTTTAATGATTTCTGAAATGCTTAAGAGAAATGCCTAGTCACACAATAACGATGTTCCAATTACCACACGAGACACCGACAGAACGTTACATAAAGAAGCTGGGTAATTGGTCATCACTTACCTCCTCGTGTTGTCTCGTTCATCTCAAAACAAAAAGCAAAATACTTTTTCCCTCGACGTCAGATGCACTAAAACTGCTCACATTTTAAATCGAGTTGTTTTATCTAAGTCCTCTGGTGAAACATGATCGCCAATTAATTTAGTTTATACGTTTAATGCAAGCAACCGCATGCACGTTGGGAACTTACTGAACAACAGCTTTCAGATAGCACCATGGCGTGTTACTATGACAACAACCATTCAGGTTTAGTCACGTGTGTCACGTGTGTTGTTTGAAAATAAACACTAAACTTATATAGATTTTAAGCAAATCTTTGAAAAATTAGTTTATTATGCAATCGGAATGATATAATGTTTCACGTATGTTGTTTGAAAAATAAACACTAAACTTATATACACACATGCTTGAGGAAATTTCAATGTAAGTTTATTACAATTAATGAATCACGTTTTGAAAATAAGTATGTTTTATCCAAATATACTAAAAATTCACTAGAAGTACATTTGTGTTTACCATATTTCTTAAAAGTGTAATTACGCACATATTTATTACCAGCATACTTCTAGAACACTTATTATAAATATATTAAAAATATTCTTAAGTTTAGCATATTTCTTTAAAATGTAATTAAGTATATATTTATTACTAATGTACTTCTAGTACACTTAATATAAATACATTAAAATATTCTTAAGTTTAGCATATTTCTTAAAAATGTAATTAAGTATATTAAATATATTTATTACCAGTGTACTTCTAGTATACTTTTAAAAAATACGTTTAAACGGTTTTTACGTATTTTAAATACACTTCAAATAAGTATGTTGGAAATACAAATGTATTATAAACATACTATTTGTATTTTAAGTATATTTTTAATACATTAAATACTACGTCTTTTTGACCTGGGATACCATGGTCCTTAAACCAGGTACTGGTAGCTTTGGCACTGTGTGCAAGAAATAAACATTTGAAATATATCAGTCTTTTAGTAATGAATGAATATAATATACCAGTTTCACTTTTTGAATGTAATTAGTGACATAAATAAACTTTTTGACGATATTCTAATTAAATGACCAGCACCTGTAGGGGGACAATAATGTGGATTTAATCTGCTGGCCCCCTTTTTAACGCTAATTATTCACAGCGCATCTTTAGTAAATCCCGAAATCGCTATTTATAGCCAAAATTATGGTTTGCACTGGCACTGTTAGTAAATCTGGCCCCAGGTCTCCTCCAGAAATGATTCCAATTGTTTATAAAAACCCATGTTATGCTGTGGGCACCACTTTGACATCTTGCCGTGAAGGAACACTATTCTTCTATACATGTCATAATCCAGACGGGGAGAGGAGAAGAGCATAGAGGTAAACCGATAATGTATTTTGCCGATAACGATAACCAAGGTGGGCACTAACTGCTGATAACCAATAAATTAACTAATAGTTTTTGACCATTTACTGAATTCAAACACAACACTTATAACTCATTCACTGAGCTCAAACATAACACAACAAAGTTGTGTTAAACTTTATTACCAAATTAGAATACAGAACTGACAAAATAATTTGTACTTTTAAGTAAAAAGTAAATATGAATATATATTAACTAACAACAAACATTAAAGTAAGCAAACTAAAATAATACTAAACCAAAGTAGCACACCAAAGAACAATAAAAACAGATTCAAAGAACAATAAAAACAGATTCAAAATACTGTTTATATATTTTGAATCTGTTTTTATTGTTCTTTGGTGTGCTACTTTGGTATACTTAGCATGAACTAGAGCTAGGCGATATGGTCAAAAAAATTATCAAGAAAATGTTTTTTCATATCAGTCAATATCAATAATTGTCATGATAAATAAAAAACTTTATTCCTGTCAAATTTAAAGGCAGATTTTTGCTCCTGAATGAAAATTGTAAAAAAATTGTAAAAACCACACCAGACCAGTTAATAATGGTTTTAAACTACTTTTTATTCAGAACATGACAAATACTAAAATCTTGTTTTAATGTTCAGGCATCTGTATTAAATGTAAATCTATTTGTTATGAAATCAACATTTCTGTAACAGAAAGCAGCAGGTTACTGTCACGGATGAGACCGGGTGAAACAGGATGAGGCAAAAGGTACGGATCCAAGTGCAGTTTATTCCAAATTAAAAGTGAAAACAAGGCAGAAAACAAAACCAGGGAAACACAAGGGACTAGCGACATCTAACAACAAACCACAAACACAGAAGGAACCAGCAGGGTATATATGAATGACCAAGACCAATGACAAAGCAGAAACAATCAGTAACCAGGACAACACACAAGGGGAGAGGCATGAACACAATGAATAACCATGGTTACAAACAAGGGGCCGGAGACACTAATTAACACAGGGAGACACAACTAGGAACAAGGGTATACATGAACACAGGTCAAACACAGAGACATAAGTATAAACTCAAAACACAAGTATAACAAAACACCAGAATGACAAAACACAGGGACACAGGGGGCACTACGTGACAGTTACTGTCACTTTAAGACTAGGCCTGGCAAACTCGATTCCTTTTTAAGGATCCGGGTTATTGTGAGTCACTCACTAAAGTGATCTGGGTTGTGTGAGTCACTTGAGTCAGTATTGCTAAATCTGAGTGAAAATCTTGAGTCAGACAGTTCGCGCGGATCACCCGGAGCCGGTTAGTGGATCTATAGAGTGGCAGAAGTCTCCTCAAAAGCAAATCCACAACAAAAGCCTCTCACTTCTGAAATAACATGCTTATAGGTTTTAGGTTGGTGTGTATGGTCGACCATTTAAAAAATAGGCCTAATAATAATAGCATAATAATATAGAGAAAATATAGAAAAAAACTTTGCAATTTAAATCACCTTTTTTTATGTTATATGTCCAATAACAGCCAGAGTCGAGCCGGAGATTCTCAAGTCTGCAATGTTTCCGGCAGATCTGCGAATCTGCAGTATTTCTGGCTCTTTCGTGCGGATAAGCCGGTTACAAGTTGAGAGATTCTTGTGTCAGAGCCGGAAACATTGCAGATTCACGTGTCTCTCGAGTCCGCAATGTTCCCGGCTCTGAGTGAAAATCTCAGGTCAGTTTGCGGCTCGTGCGGATAAGCAAGTCTCTCGGGTTTCCAATGTTTCCGGGTCTGAGTGAGAATTTCGGGTCAGTTCTCGTGCAGATCAGCCGGTTACGAGTGGATCTGTAGAGCGAGCGAAGTCTCATCACTAATGTTGCAAGAGGTTTGTGTTTGTGGTGGCGCCGTTTATGGTTTTACATTGAATTGTAGTAGGACTCAACTGATCCGGGTTAATGATACTAGAGACTCGCGACTCATGAGTTAATTTAAAGATCAGGGTGAAAGATCCGAGTGAGTCACAACTCAAACAGGTCTATTTAAGACCCAAGACAGACTGCTTTAAGTTTCAATAACATCCAGCTGTTTATGTTCACTTAAACAAGAAAGTAAACTTAGTTCAGTGATCACGCGTGTGTTATACATATACCAGCTATACACGCTGATAAACAGTTGTCAAGAGCGTCACGTTGCTGTGGGAGCGCACACTCATACAGTATATTTACTGCAGTGGTGGATTTGCTGTTTTTCTTCAGTTTCCTGAATTTGTGAATGTCCTGTAAATATACTTTAAAGCTGTGCGGATGTGTGCGCACACAAGGCGGAAGCTGAAAGAAAGTACATTATACTGTACCTATTTTGTTTGCTGTGTTCCGGGCTTTGACAAACCCTGTTTGGGCGTCCAACGTTACACAAAAGGAAAATGTTTGGATTCTGTCCGCATTATCCGCATCGCAAAAATCATAGGGCTCTACTAATAAATGAATAACTTGCCTCATCTTTCACTCCTTCAAGTCTAACTGACACTGTGATGCACAACATTACGCACAGTGCGTAAAAATTTTCGACCACTTATTGAATTGACGTTATCGTTTTATCAGAAAATTGTATATCAGTAAAATTATTGTTATCAAATCAATGCCCAGCACTAGCATGAACTGTTGTAAAAAAGTACAAATTAAATGATGTCAGTAAAAAAAATTTGGTCGGGCATGCTACCCTGAGAAGTTGCAAAACAAAGCCAGACTTTATAAATGTTTAAAGACGCCGCATATTTATTTTTGTCCAATGTTGGGTAAAAATTGGACCAACGCTGAGTTAAAAATGACCCAATATTGGGTTGTTGTTATTCAACCATGGTTAACAATAGGCCTTTATCACACTTCCGCGTGTCGTCACTTCCGATAGAAAATAATAGCGTAAACCAACTTCTGGCCTAGTCTAAAGCAATGGCGGCGAGCACAGCGAGGAATTGTTGTTGCGTTCCTAAGTGTACTAATGGTTCTACTAAACAGCTGTATCTCAGTTTCCATTCTTTTCCAAATGATAAAGAAGCAAAGAAAGGGTGGATTCATGCTATTTGGCGAGATGAAGGCAAACGTTTTGCAGTTTTAAAAGGGAGTATGTACGTATGCGGGCAACACTTCACAGAATCTGACTACTCTTCAACTGCCGCACGTAAACGTCTGAAACGTGGAGTTATACCGTCAAGATTTTAATGGAATAACTGGGGGAGTGTTTGTCAAAAACGACCCAATGTACTAGATAAGGTAAAGCGCCAACATTGCAGTGAATCAGAGATCAGTGATGAATAGCCTAGTCTATTAAGGATCCGTCCCACCCACAGACCATGACTACTTAACACCTCGGTGTCCAGGTTTTTTGGATGCTGCAGCAGAAAGAATTAGAGAGTTGGAGGCTGAAGTGCGAGCTTTGTCTGTCTCCCGCATTCAAATAAATAGATTTTGTCTCTCGGATGATGACTTCCGATTTTACACACGCTTTCCTTCAGAGAAAGTTTTCAGGATTTTCTGGGCATCAATAGAACCATCAGCACTGAACCTTGCATACTGGACTAAGGCACAGAGACATGGTCTAGAGACGGTTCCAGGACCAAGTCCAAACAGAAAGCTTCAGCTTATCGGAAGATCTTTGTATGCATGCGCGAATGGTTGTGTGGCAACTAAACAAACAGTACGGAGGGCTGTAAAGACGCGACGAGCACTTTCAAGAGAGTTAACGGGCGAAATCCACAATATATAAGCTCTTTAACCTTAGAAGACCGGAGGAGGTTTGGAGAGAAGCTCAAAATTTGTATTGGTGACAAAATTGAAGTTATTCAAAGCCCATATGAGATCTGGGATGACAAAAAACTTTAGTCTGACTCGCCAATGTCTTGGCCACCAATCTGCTGGGGAGACATTTATTCTTATTTAATAGAAACCCCTGGACCCTTCACTCAACTTTTTGTTTCTCGAAAAGTTTGGCCAATCTTTTCTGCCAAAAAGAAAGCAGTGATCGTGGCCAAGCAGAGTCACAGCGTGATTCGCATCTCCCGTGGGTAATCGGCAAAGAGAACGGCGAAATAATCACTGCTCACTGCGACTGCAAAGGCAGGTAAGTCTTCATTGATCAGTGTTCTTATTTATTTATTTATTGAAAATGTAGTGACTGTTGTACCAATTCAATTGTGTTTAGTATGAGACTTTCAATGGCGTCTGTACTAGAGCCCTGCACGGGCCAAAAATTCCAGCCCTAACCTGGCCCTGGCCCGAAGTGTTCAAAGCCCTACCCGACCCTAGCCCGACAAGGCCTGCAATTTTTTCAGCCCGAACCCGACCTGACCCGAGACCAATATCAATCACTTTTAAGCTCTCTCTGACGCGCGCGCTCTTTGATGCACGCTCTCTCTCTCGGATGCGTAATAAGAGGTGAAGTATAGCTTTAGCCTACAGATTAGAAATGCTTATTGCTTTAATGTAGGGAGTTAATAGTTCATTGTTCACAGTTCATCTTTATGATCTTATAGTCCATTTGAACATTTTTGTACGAACTGACTGTATTCTTCAGAAAAACACTAAATAACTTATCTTCCCTTAACTGTCGCTGTTCAGTGTGCAATTAATAAATAAAAATTAGTATGACGTTAATTTTTAAAAGTGTGCGAGATCCGTGCACGTCCTCCGCTATAGCAAAAAGCGCAATCGGCTAAACAAGCATTAAATATTAATATGACATTGATTTTTTGTGTTTATTCATTTATATTCACAAAACTTATCAACAAAACATCGATTAAAATTAAGAGACAAATAATATGAAACGAAATTCATTTTAAAGTAGCAAGAAAAACTTAAATTAAACTCGAAAATAATGTCTCACCCATTACAATTCTCCCTTCAAATTAATCTTTACAACGCGTATGGCGTTTAAAATTACAGTCTATCTTTCGTAATAAGCTAAATAAATTTAAACAAAACAACAACAACATTACAACAATATTCAAACCTAACAATACTCAAACATAAATATAAAACAGACATTTTCTATAAGGATACATGTTAAAACAATCTGATATAGCGTTTATAATAGCTGGTTGGTATAGATGTTTACTATTGCAAAACCTCCGTTGCAAACCTCCATTTACCTGAATAAAAATAATTTTTACTTTGAAAATGATGCGCTGTCACTGACAGCGCCTGTCACATTAACATGAGCTATTCGTTTACATAAGACTCCATCTACGTTCCTTTACACTGCAGCGCAACGTCTTGAGTTCTCAAACTAAAACAGGGTCTGCAGCTTTTGCGAACGAATCCGTTTATGAGGGTCGAAAACGGTGGTGTGTAAATGAAAGGAGTAAACGTAGCAAAAGTAACGTTTAAAGGATAAACCCATTAATGTAAGCCTCAGATGCACGCTGTCTCTGCTACACACGCAAACACACACACAATGAGGAGAGACGTTAAAATAAGCCCGACCCGAGCCCGGTCTGTAAAAAAAAAGAACGGCCCGAGCCCGGCCCAAATGGGCTTAGCCTGTCGGGCCCCGACGGGCTTGCAGGGCTCTACTCTTGGGCTTAACTTCTATATGTCACATTAGTAATACGTTCGCTTATAATGTTGATTTAAAGCCGCAGCAAATTTAGCTGCTTGTGCTATCGTGTATTATGTTGTGCTATCTGTCGATTTTCTGTGCTTTTCACTGCATAAACACATAGGACAAAAATACGGTCTGACGTTGTAATAATTAATGCGTAAAATAGTTTATAGCCGTTTACTATACCTGAGTCCTGGGCCTGTGCCAAGTCTGTAGAGTGCTTGTGCTAGGTATAGTGGGTGGTACCGTCTTCATCATTGCTGTAGTTTCATCATGCTGTAGTGTGCACTCTGAAACAAGCAAGCCAACCAAATGGTTGCATAGCTCTTTCCCAGCCAGACAGGAACAGCGGAAATTACTGTTCATTGGATGATTCTCATCGACTTTAAATGAAATCTACATAAATAAAACATTATTATGTACTGTTGAAAATTAGAATACAGACGAAACATGAACATAACTTGACTGCAACAGCATTATAACATTTTTTTTAGGGCTGTCAAAATTAACGCGTTAATAACGCGTTAACGCAAATTCATTTTAACGCCACTAATTTTATTAACGGAGATTAACGCAACGCGCAATTTCTGTTTGACCCTTGGTCCAGCCCATAGTTGAATGAACAGAGACGCAGACAAATGTGACTCTCTCTAAATGAGTAAAAGGTTTTCATAGAAATAAGAACATTAAGCAAATTGTCTACCAAATCCAATGCTCTAAATGCTCGTTGGACATCTGATACGATCTTTATTTATACGTCTGAGAGGTGTAACGTTACCGTCCTCCGGCTAATGCTTAATCTAATACAAAGATGCGTCTCAATTCATTTTGGTTTCGCTTTTATGCATGACTTAGAAAATAGACTGCAGGACTTGCTTGATGTTAAAAGAGTCATTAAGAGAGATAAAGTTCGGTACCTGATTAATGTTAAAGAGTTATTAAGAGCGACAAGACTCAAAAGCGATCCCCTCACGCTGACTGACTGATATCTGATGCGCGTGCACACAGACGCGCGAGTGCGCGACCCGGATATATAGACATCTACACAAAATTACAGTTTTACAAATATCTGTTTTGATAAGAATTCACGCAGGTAGGCTCTATAATCTGTTATGTTTTAAGTAAATGTTTGGTTAACTTTTGGGTAAAACTATCTGATGTGTAACATTATATTAGATCACTTAGATTTTAAGCAGTCTGTCTCAATGTCAATCAAACAAAAGGAAAAAAAGTTGAACATACATTGATGATGTTTTTGCTTTGTGTGTGCTAAATCTATTAGTTTTACCAGTGATTTTAAGGTATTGATGTGGTAATATAATGTATGGATGTGGAAATGTTTGTGGTAATTTGACTCTTTCAACTTCAAACACGTGTAGTTCTGTCATATTTTGTTATATTTCAACAAATCATGCATTGTTCTATGTTTTAATAGAGAATGTCAAAATATGAACTATTTTTTAAAAATTTGCTAATTCCGACTCAACTTGCCAGCACAGGTCACAAATGATGCAGCAGCAAACAAAAATGGAGAAAGAAAAATCTTCTGAAAGGAAAATTCATATACAAAACAATGGCTGGTGATTCTGTTAAAATGTAAACAGGCTGTTGTTAACATACATTTGCATAAAGCATCTATATATGTATATATGATTAGAATATTAAAAACCTGAAAAGTGTTAAATTAGGGTAAATTTAGAATGGATAAAAATGTGCGATTAATTTGCGATTAATCGCAGTTAACTCATGAAATCATGCGATTAATCTAGATTAATTTTTTTAATCTATTGACAGCCCTAACACTTTTTTAAACAAACTGCAACCGCAGTATAACACGCTACAACCGTAGCAACAATAAACACATAATAAACTATAATTCATCCTGAACCAGGTAACCTGAAGAGACTGTGGCTCTTCATTTTTTCTTCATGGTCCAGTAACACCGTGCCCTGATAATCACCCAACTCTTTTCAGATACTATCAGATACTATTGTACACAAACAGCATTCTAACGTTAATCACAACACTATATCACAGCAAAGTTGTATCGTTTTGCGTATTTGTAAGTTTTATGTGTTACGGATTTAATCAAAGACAATAATGGTTTAACGTTAGTCAGCTAGGTAGCATGTTAGCTATTAACGTTAAAATTAAACTTACCTTCATAATTAAAGAAGTTTTCAAAGAAGAATTGGTTGCACTTTATTTTACAGTACGTGTACTTACCTTGTACATATATGGTAAATAAGTTGTTCTTACCGACGAATGTGTGGTACTTACTTTTAGGTATCTACATGGTAATTAATTGGTATCATTACTGTACTTACCAGTAGTACATACTTGGTAGTTATTATGTAACTAGGTAAGTACTGGGTAATAACAGATACATACTTATAGTGTAGATATACTGTAACTAACAAGAAACACTACTGTACTTACAAATAAATGTACAATTTAAGTATTTTGTATTTACAGGAAAGTTAGTGTAAATGACAGGTATTTATAGTGTACATATATGATAACTAATTTTAAACACTTCTGTACTTACAAATTGTATATACATGATAAGTGTGTGGTACCTGTGGGCCAGTGTAAGTTAATGAAAGGCACATATGGTGTATGTATACTGTAACTAACAGGAAACACTACTGTACTTACAAATTGTATATACACGATAAGTGTGTGGTACCTGCAGGCAAGTGTAATTGTTTAGGTCGTATCTAACCAATCGCTATCACTTTGTTTATGTAAACGAGGAAGAGTCATATCACTCCCTGGTTAAATACGGTGTACCGCAGGGATCAGTTTTAGGTCCTATCCTGTTCTCGTTATATACGTTACCCCTAGGAGACATTATCAGGAAACATAACATAAGTTTTCACTGCTATGCGGATGATACCCAGCTTTACATCTCCTCACATCCCAGCGAAACACACACATTTTCTAAGCTAACAGACTGCATTAGCGATGTTAGTGACTGGATGGCACATAACTTTCTTAAGCTCAACTCCAATAAGACAGAGATACTTATTATTGAACCGAATCGCTACAAACATAATATGTCAGATTACAAGTTGCACATAGATGGCTGCACTGTGGTGCCATCTTCCACGGTTAGGAACTTAGGTGTGATGTTCGACAGCAGCTTATCCTTCGATAGTCATATTGCCAACGTCTGCCGCACAGCATTCTTCCATCTTAGAAATATCTCGAAAATACGCCATATACTGTCTACATCTGACACAGAGAAGCTTATCCATGCTTTTATGACCTCTAGAATAGACTATTGTAACTTGCTACTCGGGGGATGCCATGCAAATCAAGTAAACAAGCTTCAGCTAGTACAAAACGCTTCTGCAAGGGTACTTACTCGATCTAAGAAGTATGACCACATAAGCCCAATTCTGGCTACCAGTTAAATATCGCATACAATTTAAAATATCACTAATCACCTACAAAGCTTTAAATGGCCTAGCACCCTCATATCTTAGAGAATTACTATCAGAATACAATCCATCACGCACACTACGGTTGCAAAATTCTGGTCTCTTGATTATCCCTAGACTATCAAAAGTGTCTAAAAGTGGAAGATCCTTTTCCTACTTAGCCCCTAAGCTCTGGAATGATTTGCCAACCGATGTCCGAGAATCACACACAGTCGACGACAGTGGGGCCTCCAGCCTTAGTCAAACGGGTTGACACGTATGGTCAGGTTGGAATGTTGGCGTTTTCTCGTGGTCTTGTAAATAGTATGCAATATAGACCCGTTTGCCACTGAACCTGCATTAACGACGACAGTGGGGTTACAGGCCTTAGTCAAACGGGTCGACAGGTTTCATTTTCTCTTAAAGATCGGAAGGTGACCCTTAGTTACCATATATACCGTCGCAGTGGGCCCCCAATTTGCAAAATCCTCAACTGTGGATAATATAATTATGCCACAATAGTTAATCTGTCTGAAACTAAGCTGATTAAACCACATCACTGTGTGACACTTGCATTACATGTGAACGGCCCCTATGCTAATATGATTTTGTTTTTCTCTCCCTGTCTCATCCTCGACCCCGAGGACAATGGGACAAACAGACTTAGTTCCGGTAGATGTGAAAGTCGGCACACCTCTGATCTACTGGTTGTCCTTCAACCTGATGCCCAGCTGATGCCTGACCAACGATCACCGGCAGAACCCGCTTAATCTCCTTATCCGTTTGTATATACATATATATCTCCCAAGGGTTTTTCCCTCCTAGGACTTTTTTTATTTCCTCGGCTAAACAGCCCGGGGTTTTTTTTTCTCCTAGGGGGTTTTTTACCCCGGGAAGGCAGCCTTCTTGGGCTTAACTTAGCTTCCTCTTTTAGACGTTACATTAGTAATACGCTCGCTTATAATGTCGAGTCATAGCCGCAGCAAATTTGACTGCTTGTGCTATCGTGTATTATGTTGTGCTATCTGTCCTTTTTCTGTGCTTTTACTGCTTCTATTAATGTAAAGCTTCTTTGAAACAATTAACTATTGTGAAAAGCGCTATATAAATAAAATTGAATTGTTAGTTATACTTATACCATACGTATATGATAACTAAGAACAAACATTACTGATGTGCCATTTTGGTACTCAGACTCAGTATCTTTGTCCTTTAAACCAAGCATTTAATAACCGTATGCATTAACTACTAGGTACATTCACTAGTACGTCCATGGTTACTGCATGGAAACAGGACTGTAAAATAAAGTGATGCTTTTACACAGTTATTACATAGGATCTACCACCTAAGATATAGCATCATATACATGTCACTGTCCGGCAAACCCAACCATTGACTATCATACGCATTAACTACTGGGTACATTCAATAGTACGTCCATGGTAACTGCATGGAAACAGGACTGTAAAATAAAATGTTGCTTTTTACACAGTTATTACATAGGACCTAACACCTAAGATATAGCATCATATACATGTTACTGTGAGGCAAACTCAAACATTGACTATTATACGCATTAACTACTGGGTACATTCACTAGTACACACTTATTGTGTGTATATACAATTTGTAAGTACAGAAGTGTTTGATATTAGTTATCATATATGTACAATACCTGTCATCATCCCTAACTTGCCTGTAAATACTAAATATTTAAATTGCAAATTTATTTGTAAGTACAGTAGTGTTTCTTGTTAGTTACAGTATATCTACACTATAAGTATGTATCTGTTATTACCCAGTACTTCTCTAAAGTTACATAATAACTACCAAGTATGTACCACTGGTAAGTACAGTAATGAAACCAGTTAATTACCATGTAGATACCTAACAGTAAGTACCACAAATTTGTCGGTAAGTACAACTTATTTACCATATATGTACAAGGTAAGTACACGTACTGTAAAATAAAGTGCTACAGAAGAATTTATATCCTTTCTCAAGTTTGGACACTTTCGTTTGTGAAAGATTTTCCACAATCGTGTAAACGTTATTTATCTGGGGAAGATTCCGCAGTAAGATTGAAAACCTTCGCGCCTCCATTGCTCCAACAAACCGGAAGCCGGTTTACACCACTATTTTCTATCGGAAGTGGCGACACGTGCACTGTGATAAAGGTCTATAGCCTATTTTTAGCCTATTACAAACGTTACAAATGTGATTGGTATTAACTAAGGCAAAACGCAGGAACAATCAAGACATGTACACATTGGGGCTGTTTACACTTGGTATTAAGATGTGTTTTCGTCGATCGGATCACAAGTGGACGAGAGAGACACATCACGTTTAGACCTGGTATTTAAATCCGTCTCTTTTGTCCACTTTCCACCTGTCTCTCAGCTATCATTTGAACGCGAGCGGGAGTAATGATTTGTGATAGGGCACATGGCACACAGTGTAAGGTTGCTGGCTAGTTTAAAAACATGAGTAGTCTCTGAATGAGCTACATAACAGTAGTGGTAGAGTTGTGAATGAAATCGTCAACAATGCTTCCCTTATCTGTTATGGTGGTTGGACCAGGGCACTGGTATTAAATACTAAATATAAAATATAAATCAGATTAACAAAAAGTACCCAACTGAAAAATTCAGCTAAGACCAGCATAAACTGGTAGCTGGTTTAAGGTGGCAGTAGCTGGTTTAAGGTGGTTCTCCCAGCCTGGCAAAGCTGGGGAAGCTGGTGAAGGTAACACTTTAAAATAATGTTCCATACTTAATAGGTAGTTACAAAGGAAGTAATGCAGAACAAATGTTAGTGCTGCATTAACACTGTTATCACTACTGGTAACTAATAAAGAAGAGCAATTAACTAATCAGTAGTTAATAGCATACTAATGTTTGGGTTAAGTAACATTTAGTTGACTACATATGAACAGTTGCTGTAAATTAATTATGATGTGTGTGTGTGTGCCTGTGTGCGTGCGTGCGCGTGTATGAGCAATATGATCACATTTTGATCCTTTATGTTATCTATATTTATTCATGATTAAATCAAATCCAGAACGTAGAATTAACGTAAGAATAGAAATGTAAGAATTAAACCCATCTTAATTATTTAATTATTATGCTTGCTTTTATGGTAAATAGTTACTTTAAGGAGGGGGGATGTGCATGATGTCAAAAGTATGCGGAAGTCACTCAGACAGCAAGTGCGCGCTGCCCAGCTAATATTGGAAAGAGCTTTTGTGTAATTAACTGAACACATCGATTCAACAAGAAATTGGAGTTATCTTTTCACAAACTGCTAAAGCTTACAGAGAAGAGAAACGAAACAGAGAAGAGATTTTGCTGCATCAAAGAAACATCCAAAGCCAGGCACATGGATTTACAGTTGCCATTTTGTGTTAAATAAGTAACATTAGCCTTTTTGAGTAAAATCTTATGTAAAATATGGCACTGACTACTCATAAATTAAATATTTAACATTTAGCAATCTGTGTAACTATTAAGTATTTTTAAAGAATTTATAAAAATATATACATTATTATAAGTCGTAGGTTTCTACATGGATGCAGACAAAGGTCCACTTTACTGTTTGTGTTGTTACTCGCTTCAGGTTGCATAACGTTACTGTATGCCTTTACAGTACCATTTATTTTATTTGTAATAGTGTTGTTATTATAAAAGTACAGGATTGTGTCTCTACTAGGGGGTAACCATGATTTGTACCTCAGAATACAGTTTCTTATAATTCATTGTGCTAATTACTAGTACATTATAGGGGTGCAACGGATCAAAAAACTCACGGTTCGGATTGTTTCTCGGATCAGAGTCACGGATCGGATCATTTTTCGGATCAGCAAAAAATAAAAAATACAGACAAGACAAATAAACATAAGTTTTGTCTTTTTGTTTATTAACACTTTTAAATAAAAATATATAAAATCAACTTAAAGTGCGCAAGGCATAATATCTTCTTTTTAATATAATTAATGAAAAACAACTTAAAGTGCAACATAAAAGGCATGTCTCCTTCCTTTAAACATGGACCAATAAACAATGACCATTGACCATTAATAAAAAACAACTTAAAGTGCAACATAAAAGGCATGTCTTCTTCCTTTTAACATGGACCAATGAACAATGACCATTGATAAAAAACAACTTAAAGTGCAACATAAGAACTGGCACATCATCTTCCTTGAAACATGGATAATGAAATAAAGCCTATGTCCACATAATCAAAGATAAATAAAAGAAAGAAAGCAAAGCATACCTGAGCTTATAATTTCAAATTATTTTTCAAAAAGACAAGGATGTCTACATTGTCTGGGGAGAGTGTGGACCTCTTTGCAGTCACTATGTCCCCTGCTGTTGAGAACACTCTTTCAGAAGGAACTGAAGAGCCTGGCACAGCAAGATAGCATCTTGCCATCTTCGCAATATGAGGGTATTTACACTCATTGCTTTTCCACCATGTCAGTGGATCACCATCCACTGTAATGCAGCTTGCTGCCAGGTAGGATGCCACCTCCTCTTTGATGATGTCAGCAGGAGTTTTGCTGTCCATGTCTTTGCTGGCAAAGGTCTCTCCAAAAAGCTCTTCCATCGCTGACTTCTTTTTCGGAGGAGATGTGTCCAAGTTTGCTCCTGTTGGTTCTGTAGCTTGACCCTGCAGACAAAAAAATTGTTAATTAATTAAACCTATTATTAATTTTCATGTGTCATAGACATGAAAAATCTGGCAATAACATTTTATAAAACAAAGCCATTATTACTGAAAATAAAAAATGTGTTTAGATTTTAAATTTAAATATTTAATTAATTATTTAATTAATTTAAATTAATCATTTTTAAATAAAAATAATATTTCTTTACCTCATCACAGTCTTCAGTGCCCAGACTGCTCACAATCTCAGTGGTGAGGTCACTGTATGTCCTCTGGCGTAGAGCAGGGTCCATGTGAGACAGGGACTTGAACCTCGGATCCAGGGCAGTAGATCTGTGAAGGTAGTGCTGTAGAGTAGGGGGTGAAGTGTATCTGGGCTCCAGGTCCTCTCTAATGGCAGTCTTGACATCTCGAGTGATCGTGCTGTCGTCCACACTTGGAGCCATGGATTGTAGAATCCTTGTTTTCAGAGGCAGGATCATTGACACAGATGGTGAAGTTTCAGTGCTCAGCAGAGATGTAACAGTTTTGAGGGGTTTAAGCACCTGGAGAACCTCCTCTGCCACTCTCACATCATCATCTGATAGGGTGATGATGTCTTTGATATTTTTCTTTAGGGTCTTGTCGGTCAATGCAGAGTATATAGCTGCCTGCTGCTCCAGATAACGCTCCAACATATCATAAGTGGAGTTCCACCTTGTTGGAACGTCATGCATGAGCTTATGAGTAGGCAACTTTAGCATTTCTTGCTTTGTCTTAAGCACATGAGCAGCTGTTGTGCTTCGGTGAAAGTAGGAAACCACCTTCCTGATCCTCCCAAGGAGGCGGTCCATCCTATTGACTGAGATTCCCTTTTGTGATGCCAAATTTACTACATGTGCAAAGCACCCTATCTGTGGGCCCAGTCCTGCCTCATTCACTGCATTTATTTGATTTTTGGCATTATCAGTTGTGACTGGGATATTAGTAGTGGGCCTCTTTATCTTCCTTTCCTCCACTGCTTGTGTTAGTACCTGCGCAAGATTAGTGCCTGTGTGACTTTCGTATAGGGGGCGTGTCTGCAGCACCGGACTTCTCATCTCCCAGTCTGCTGTGATGAAGTGAGCGGTTATCGTCACATAGCTCTGCGTTCCTCTGGACGTCCACCCGTCTGTTGTAAGCGAAATAGAGGATGCTTGCGCTAGTTCATCCACAACTTTTTTCTTCTCCTGCTTATAAAGATCTGGCACGACCTTTTCCCTGAAGTGGGTGCGCGACGGGATGTTGTAACGTGGCTCAAGCACTTTCAGCATGTGTTTAAAGCCCTCGTTTTGCACAACCGAATATGGCCTCATGCCTGCACCTATAAACACACCGATACCGTTTGTGATGGCTTTAGCCCGGTCTGATTGTACATCAAGGGGCTGCTTAAATGCCGCGGTGATAAGCGGTTGTTGAGCAGCCTTCGTTTTCACTCCTGTCAGTAAAACACCGGGATGATGTCGCTTCAAATGCGTCGCCATGCTTGATGTGTTACCGCTGTCATATGGCTTTCTTGTGCCACAGTGCCTACACGCCGTCACGGTTTTATCCACTAACCTCTTTCCTTCATCATTATATTTGACAGGGAAGCCAAAATGCTCCCAGACAGGGGATTTAAATGATGCGGGGCGTTCAAGCTCCTCCGTTCCTCCGCTCGCCATGATCACGCTGTGTGTGGACTGAAAATGCGCACAACTTTTTTACATAAATCAATCCGCGGATCACGTGTGTGCCGAACCGAAGACAGTGATCCGAACGGATCACGCATCAATGATGATCTGTTGCACCAATAGTACATTACCATGTTTTTCACTTTAAAATAATGGTCAAAATTTTAATTAATTTCTTAAGATTTATGTCTTAAGTCCTTAGTAATTAATAATAAGTTACCGTGTTTTTCACTTTAAAATAAAGGTCAAGATTTTAAGTAATTTCTTAAGATTTATGTCTTAAGTCCTGAGTAGTAAATAATAAGTTACCGCGTTTTTCATTTTAAAATAATGGTCAACATTTTAAGTAATTTCTTAAGATTTATGTCTTAAGTCCTGAGTAATTACTAATAAGTTACCGTGTTTTTAACTATAAAATAATGGTTAAGATTTTAAGTAATTCATTAAGAACAGCGTGGTAATACTTGAATAATTACTAAAGGGTTACCACAATTTTCTCAATATTAAGTCAGTCTTCCACACACTTATAAACATCAGTAAGGAGGGATATATCTAACAGAGGTTGAAAACATGGAATATATATTTTTTGAGGTAAGATAGTTAGAGATTAAGAGGTGTATTCCTTAGGTTGTTTATGGTTAAATCAATAAGATAGAAAACAGAATAAAAATGCAAAAAAAATCAATATATAACATAAGAATTGAATCCTACATATTTACCATATTTTACCCTTTCAGTGATGATAGGTAACATGAGTAATTCAGTAAACATATATTTTTTTTCAGATTGTATTATTATAGTTACAGCAGTGGTTCTCAAACTGGGGCCCCCAAATTTTATAACATAAAATAAAGTTAGGGATGGGAATCGAGGTTCTTCTTAAGAACCGGTGCCCAGTGAATCGATTCCTTTGAACCTTTAGCAAGCCTGCTTAACGATTGCACTTATCGTTTCCACTCGTTGCATGTGTTAATGTTAATGTGAGCGCCATTTCATTATGTAAACTTTTACTATACGGATAATCTCCGTTGTCATTGTCCATCAAATTGAGTCTGGCTGGCTCTCACACTGACTCAGAGGCTGCAGAAAGTATCTCTCGTGCACCTCTAGCTACTCAGTTTACAATTCAATTCAATTCAACTTTATTTATATAGCGCTTTTCACAAGTGTTAATTGTTGCAAAGCAGCTTTACATCAGAAGATGTAGAGGAGAACACAGAAAATCAATAGATAATATAAGAAGTAAAGATAGCGGCTAAGGTTAAACCATACAAGCGAGCATATTAATAATGTAACGTATACAGTAAAGTGCTATAAGTTAAGCCAAAGTTGGCTGACTCTCCCTGGGACGAAAAAAACCCCTAGGAAAAAACCCAATGGGAAAAACTCCTAGAAGGACAAAAACCCTTGGGAGGAATTAATATATATTTATATATATATAGATACAGTAGGGATATGAGGCGTGTAAGCGGATTAAACTGGTTTAGCCGTTGGTCGTTGGTCGGGCATCGGCTGGTCATCACGTTGAAGGACAGCCAGTAGATCAGTGGTGCGATGACCTTCACAGCAACAGGAACTGGGTCTGTTTGTCTCGGGGTCGAGGACGAGACAGGGAGACAAAACAGAGTTCTATTAGCATAGGTGCCATTCGCATGTAATGCAAGTGTCATACATTATAGTGGTTTAAGTCAGCTCGGTTCCAGACAGGCTAACTATTGCAGCAATAGTATATTACCCATATGAGGTATGTGAGTGCTTTGTTCTACTAACTACTGCGGGAAAAGTACATTTACTGGACATTTTGTGTGACTGCTTTGTTAAAGAAGAATGTCTTAAGTTTAGATTTAAATTGAGGTAGGGAGGAATAAAATGCACGAGGCGAGGATAACAAATTATCCTCACCTACAAATATCAAATTTCACCGAGCAGCAGAGGCGGACACTACTTAAGTATTTCTACTTAAAAGTACATTTTTAAATTTGTATGTATCAGTGTTTTTATTTTTTTTAAACATACATTCCAAAGCATATTATCATAATTTTTACTCCACTACATCTCATAACTTTAAGTTTTTGGATTATATTTAATATTTAAGTACATTAAAAATCTATTTAGGGGTTCAAGCACGAAGTGCTAAGGATTTTTATCATTATTATTTTTCTTCCCTAAAACTGATCGTGCACACCAGAGTATGTGAGCGGAGTGGAGTGGAAAGAATTTGCGTTTCATAATAACTCCGCTCAAGCTCCGCTCTGGGTGTACAATATTCCGCTCCTCGCTCCCTCCCCACGCCCTCCTTATTAACGCCTCGCTCTGCGTTCGCTCCATTGTAAATTGTAATTCTCTTTTGAAACAACACCAACCTTGTTGGCTCATTAAAATATCAGAGTCCATTGCAGTTCTGTAGCAAAATGCGCAATTTACTGTCCAACTCTAATAAAGCATATGGCATAAGTGTATCACGGACCACGCTGTGGCAAGGTAAATGACGCAAATTATTTACAAATTTAAATGTCGCTATAGCGACAACAAACACGTTTGTGCTCATAACTCGCGCAATTTTTGTCCAATTGTCAAGTTGCTTATATCATTGGAAAAAATGTATATCTCCGATTTTATTTTTAAATTTTGGATTTTGTTGAAAAAATTAAAAACAAACTAGTCCTAGGGTTTTCGCCAGATTGGAACCAATCCAGTGCTAAAATATTCCTTGGAGTGTGAATGTGAAAAGTTATGAAATAAAAGTTGAATTTTAGACTCACAGTCATCACGCCACGCCCAAACGTACGATGTGAGTGGAGCCACTTGGACTTATTTGGCTATAACTGGGGATAGGAATGAGATATCGACACCAAATTTTGTACACATATACATGGGCCCAATCTGTGTGCAAAAAATTCCGCCACTTGACCACTAGTTGGGGCTATAACATGACATACATTTTGAAGGGCTATAACTACATAATGTCAGGACTCTGCCTTAAAGTCTTGTTATATTTGTATTTTGTCATGGTGGCAGAGTTCTGGCAGTCCCTGGCCTTGTGTGGAGGTTCATGCCTTGTTTTTGTGTTTGGGCATGTGCCTCCGGTGTCTTGTCATTTGTCCCCGCCCCCTCGTCCTCCTGCTTATTGTTATTATTACTTATTCCCATCACCTGTTCCCGCTCGTTATCTTGTTTGGTTTTCTCTCTAGAAATCTGACCAATAGTCTTACTTTTGATATTGTCTGACTATCCAGGGCCCAGGTCAGGAAACAGACAGATCGGCTTACCCATCAGTCTGTTAGCTGCCTTGACATGTCAAGATCACATATATCCCAGCACATAGAGCCTTTTTTAACAGAGTACCAACACATCTCGACTGTGTCTGTTCCTCGAACAAATAAATACAGAGCACCGTTTACCTCGTCTCGCACAAATCTTATTAACATAAAACTAGAACAGAATACATTAACAGATGAAACTCAAATGTTAAAATTCGGCCTTCTTAACATTAGATCACTTACCAACAAAGAACCAATTATCAATGAAATAATTACTGACCAAAACTTAGATGCACTCTGTTTAACAGAAACCTGGCTTAAAGCAGACGATTACACCAGTTTAAACGAATCCACCCCACAAGACTATTATTATAAACATGTTCCTCGTCTAATAGGGAGAGGCGGTGGTGTAGCTACAATATACAATAAAATATTCAAAGTAAACCATAAATCCAACCTAAAATTTAATTCGTTTGAAATAATACTGTTAAATATGGAAATAACTGATCGCAACAACAAACGACTTTCGTTCATTTTAGCTACCATATATAGGCCTCCAGGCCACCACACAGATTTTCTTAAAGAAATAGCAGACTTCCTATCTGAGCTTACAGTCACTGTAGATAAAGCTCTTATCGTTGGTGATTTTAATATCCATGTGGATAATCCAAAAGATGCATTAGGACGTGCGTTTATGGATGTTCTAAATTCTCTCGGCATTAAACAAAATGTGTCAGGGCCCACGCATACTCGTAATCACACACTAGACTTAATTCTGTCACTCGGACTCAATATTAATGACATCGAAATATCACCCCAGAGCGATGCCGTTTCAGACCATTGCCTTGTGTCATGCACAATACTTCTAGATAGGACCGCTCAGTCTACAACATGCTACAGATTAGCCAGAACAATAATTTCCACCACTAAAGATAGCTTTATTAGCACTCTTCCAGACCTGTCCCAAATGAAACATGTAGCAGATAATCGTGAAGATCTAGATATTATAATAGAAAACCTGAACAACGTCTGCTCTAGCACGTTGGATGCCGTTGCTCCCATTCGAAAAAAGAGAATCAAAGAAAAACCGCCAGCTCCATGGTATGACCATCATACTGCAGCCCTTAAAAAAGTAGCTAGAAAAATGGAAAGAAACTACCGAAGCACAAAGTTAGAGGTATGGCGTTCAGCATGGAAAGAGAGTGTTCAACACTACAGACAGGCTATTAAAACTGCCAGATCTACCTATCTCAGTACGCTTATTAAAGAAAATCATAACAACCCTCGTTTTCTATTTAGCACAGTTGCGAAACTGACTAGAAACAAAGAACAAACAGAAACCAATAGTAAACTCCAACACAATAGTGACGACTTCATGAACTTCTTTACTAACAAAATTATGTTTATTAGGGAAAACATAGAAACTATGCAAGCAGCCATCACTCTACCCAATAGTACATTTTCCACTAGATTACCAAACGAACATCTTGAGTCATTTAATCCTACTACAATAGAAGAGCTCTCTAAACTAGTAACGTCATCCAAATCATCGTCCTGTATACTAGACCCCGTTCCCACAAAATTACTAAAAGAGGTATTTCATGTAGTGGCAGACACTGTACTTAATATCTTTAACTCATCTCTAGAATTAGGATACGTTCCAACAGCTTTCAAACTAGCAGTTATTAGACCGCTCATTAAAAAGCAAAACCTTGACCAGGGAGATCTTAATAACTTTAGACCAATCTCAAATCTACCTTTTCTTTCTAAAATATTAGAAAAAGTAGTGGCAAGCCAGCTACGCACATTCGTAGAAAATAATAATACATATGAAAAGTTCCAATCAGGATTCAGGCCCCACCATAGCACAGAGACAGCGCTGCTTAGAGTTACAAATGACCTCCTATTAACATCCGATCGTGGTGAAATCTCAACCCTTATATTACTAGACCTTAGTGCAGCCTTTGACACAATAGATCACACAATCTTACTCAATAGACTAGAAAACTATGTTGGCATCAGTGGTCAGGCGTTAGCCTGGTTCAGATCGTATCTAACCAATCGATATCACTTTGTTTATGTAAATGAGGAAGAGTCATATCACTCCCCCGTTAAATACGGCATACCTCAGGGATCAGTTTTAGGCCCTATCCTATTCTCGTTATATATGTTACCTCTAGGAGACATTATCAGGAAACATAACATAAGTTTTCACTGCTATGCGGATGATACCCAGCTTTACATCTCGTCGCATCCTAGCGAAACCCACCAGTTTTCTAAGCTAACAGACTGCATTAGTGATATTAGGGACTGGATGGCACAAAACTTTCTTATGCTAAACTCCAATAAAACAGAGATACTTATTATTGAACCGAATCGCTACAAACATAATATGTCAGATTACAAGTTGCCCATAGATGGCTGCACGGTGGTGCCATCTTCCACGGTTAAGAATTTAGGCGTAATGTTCGACAGCAATCTATCTTTTGATAGTCATATCGCCAACATCTGCCGCACAGCATTCTTCCATCTTAGAAATATCTCAAAAATACGCCATATGCTGTCTGCATCAGACGCAGAAAAGCTTATACATGCTTTTATGACCTCTAGAATAGACTATTGTAACTCGTTACTCGGGGGATGCCATGCAAATCAGGTAAACAAGCTACAGCTGGTTCAAAACGCCGCCGCAAGAGTGCTTACTCGATCTAAAAAGTATGACCACATCAGTCCAATTCTGGCATCTTTACACTGGCTACCAGTTAAATATCGTATACAATTTAAAATATTACTAATCACCTACAAAGCCTTAAATGACCTAGCGCCTTCGTATATTAAAGAACTACTATCAGAATACAATCCATCACGTAAACTGCGCTCACAAAATTCTGGTCACTTAATTATCCCTAGAATATCAAAAGTGTCTAAAGGTGGTAGATCCTTTTCCTACTTAGCCCCTAAGCTCTGGAATGATTTACCAAACAATGTTCGAGTATCAGACACAGTCGATCAATTTAAATCTAAACTTAAGACATTCTTCTTTAACAAAGCATTCACATAAAATGTCCAGTAAATGTACATTTCCCGCAGTAGTTAGTTTGTCCAGAACAAAGCACTCACATACCTCATATGGGTAATATACTTATGCCGCAATAGTTAGCCTGTCTGGAACCGAGCCGACTTGAACCACTATAATGTTTGACACTTGCATTGCATGCGAACGGCCCCTACGCTAATAGAATTCTGTTTTTCTCTCCCTGTCTCGTCCTCAACCACGAGGACCATGAGACAAACAGACCCAGTTCCGGTTGCTGTAAAGATCATTGCATCACTGATCCACTGGCTGTCCTTCAACGTGATGACCAGCCGATGCCCGACCAACGACCACCGGCTAAACCAGTTTAATTCGCTTACCCGCCTCCTATCCCTACCGTTTCTATATATATATATATATATATATATATATATATAAATATATATTCCTCCCAAGGGTTTTTGTCCTTCTAGGACTTTTTCCCATTGGGTTTTTTTTCCTAGAGGGTTTTTAATCCCAGGGAGAGTCAGCCAACTTTGGCTTAATTTAGCACTTTACAGTATACGTTACTTTATTAATATGCTCGCTTGTACGGTTTAACCGCTTTCTCTACTTCTTATATTATCTATTGATTTTCTGTGTTCTCCTCTACATCTTCTCATGTAAAGCTGCTTTGCAACAATTAACACTTGTGAAAAGCGCTATATAAATAAAATTGAATTGAATTGAATTGAATTGTATTTAATGTCAGTGTATCTTTTGTTCTGTGCAGGTTCATTGTGTTCTGTTCCCATGTTTGGTGTTCGTGTCAAGTCTAGATACCAAGTAAAGTGTTTCATGTTTCATGTCGTGAACCCCCTCGTGGGTCTTTGTTTTGTTAAGTGTAAAAATAAAAGTGTTTTCTGTTTTCCCCGACATCGTCTGCATTTGGGTTCATCTGTCCTGCAAATCCTCACACATAAATTTTGGACCGATTGACTTGAGATTTGGCACGTGTGGTCTTTGTCCAAGGTACTTTGAACGACTAAAAGGTCATTTGTGTCTACCAAAAAACATGGTAGCCATCGACCAATCAAATAAAAGCAGCTATTTGACAAGGTTAACGGAGGCCTATCGGAACGAAACTCTGCGGGCATGCTTTACTCTTGGCCCTGAATGTCTGTACAAAGAATGAAAACAATCGGCCACAGGGGGGCGCTATCACATTTTTTCAGTATTTATGTGATTGTGTATTACGCAGTATTTTAGATATAAACACACTTTTCATATCAATGCATAGATCTCCTAATTTTGAATAACTTGCCTCATGAACCACTTGTCTCAGTCAAATCATTTGTTATATATTTAGCAACATGGCTGATATCTACTTTCGCAAACTAGTCCTAGGCTTTTTGACCGATTGCAACCAATCTACTGCTGAAATTTTCTTTAGACACTGAATAATAATTATTATCAAAAAAAATTTGAACTTTAGTCTTGACGACGCAACACCATGCCCAAAGTTAAAAGGGGCATGGCCACTTATACTTAAATGGCTATAATTTATCAAAGGAATGAGATATTAACACAAAACGTTCTACACTTCTGTATGGGCCCAGGCTGAGCTCATATGCAACATATTGCAGAGCTTAACCCCTAGGTGGCGCTATAATGCAATTCCAAGTGGTTACATATTCAAATAGTTTATATGATCAAACTTGCAAGCAGCATTTGATCAATTGTTATTGGCAAGCACGCCCAAATGACCAATGTGGGCGGAGTCAAACATTTATTTGGCTATAAATCAGGACAGGAATGAGCTATCAATACTAAACTTGGTAAACATATGTGTGGGCCCAATCTGGGTCAGATAAAAACGTTGCACTGCTTGACCACTAGGTGGTGCTATAACACAATTCCAAATGGTTATATCTTCAAATCCAAATGTTGTAAATGTAAGTGGGTTAATTTATATGATTCAAACTTACAAGTAGCTTTTTGGTGCATTGGTATTGGCAAGCACCCCAAATGTTCATTGTGAGCAGAGCCACACATTTATTTGGCAATAAATCAGGACAGGATTGAGCTATCAATACCAAACTTGGTACACAAATGTATGGGCTCAGTCTGGGTCACATGCAAACATTGCACCACTTGACCACTAGGTGGTGCTATAACACAATTCCAAGTGGTTATATATCTTCAAATGTAAATGCTGTAAAGAAATGTGGGCTAGTTTATATGATTTAAACATACAAGCAGCATTTGGTGAATTGTTACTGGCAAACACACGCAAATGACAATTGAGGGCGGAGCCACACATTTATTTGCCTATAAATCTGGACAAAAATGAGCTACCAATACCAAATTTTGTACACATATACATGGGCCCAATCTGTGTGCAAAAAATTCCGCCACTTGACCACTAGTTGGGGCTATAACATGACATACATTTTGAAGGGCTATAACTACATAATGTCAGGACTCTGCCTTGAAGTCTTGTTATATTTGTATTTTGTCATGGTGGCAGAGTTCTGGCAGTCCCTGGCCTTGTGTGGAGGTTCATGCCTTGTTTTTGTGTTTGGGCATGTGCCTCCGGTGTCTTGTCATTTGTCCCCGCCCCCTCGTCCTCCTGCTTATTGTTATTATTACTTATTCCCATCACCTGTTCCCGCTCGTTATCTTGTTTGGTTTTCTGTATTTAATGTCAGTGTATCTTTTGTTCTGTGCAGGTTCATTGTGTTCTGTTCCCATGTTTGGTGTTCGTGTCAAGTCTAGATACCAAGTAAAGTGTTTCATGTTTCATGTCGTGAACCCCCTCGTGGGTCTTTGTTTTGTTAAGTGTAAAAATAAAAGTGTTTTCTGTTTTCCCCGACATCGTCTGCATTTGGGTTCATCTGTCCTGCAAATCCTCACACATAAATTTTGGACCGATTGACTTGAGATTTGGCACGTGTGGTCTTTGTCCAAGGTACTTTGAACGACTAAAAGGTCATTTGTGTCTACCAAAAAACATGGTCGCCATCGACCAATCAAATAAAAGCAGCTATTTGACAAGGTTAACGGAGGCCTATCGGAACGAAACTCTGCGGGCATGCTTTACTCTTGGCCCTGAATGTCTGTACAAAGAATGAAAACAATCGGCCACATGGGGGCGCTATCACATTTTTTCAGTATTTATGTGATTGTGTATTACGCAGTATTTTAGATATAAACACACTTTTCATATCAATGCATAGATCTCCTAATTTTGAATAACTTGCCTCATGAACCACTTGTCTCAGTCAAATCATTTGTTATATATTTAGCAACATGGCTGATATCTACTTTCGCAAACTAGTCCTAGGCTTTTTGACCGATTGCAACCAATCTACTGCTGAAATATTCTTTAGACACTGAATAATAATTATTATCAAAAAAAATTTGAACTTTAGTCTTGACGACGCAACACCATGCCCAAACGTTAAAAGGGGCATGGCCACTTATACTTAAATGGCTATAATTTATCAAAGGAATGAGATATTAACACAAAACGTTCTACACTTCTGTATGGGCCCAGGCTGAGCTCATATGCAACATATTGCAGAGCTTAACCACTAGGTGGCGCTATAATGCAATTCCAAGTGGTTACATATTCAAATAGTTTATATGATCAAACTTGCAAGCAGCATTTGATCAATTGTTATTGGCAAGCACGCCCAAATGACCAATGTGGGCGGAGTCAAACATTTATTTGGCTATAAATCAGGACAGGAATGAGCTATCAATACTAAACTTGGTAAACATATGTGTGGGCCCAATCTGGGTCAGATAAAAACGTTGCACTGCTTGACCACTAGGTGGTGCTATAACACAATTCCAAATGGTTATATCTTCAAATCCAAATGTTGTAAATGTAAGTGGGTTAATTTATATGATTCAAACTTACAAGTAGCTTTTTGGCGCATTGGTATTGGCAAGCACCCCAAATGTTCATTGTGAGCAGAGCCACACATTTATTTGGCAATAAATCAGGACAGGATTGAGCTATCAATACCAAACTTGGTACACAAATGTATGGGCTCAGTCTGGGTCACATGCAAACATTGCACCACTTGACCACTAGGTGGTGCTATAACACAATTCCAAGTGGTTATATATCTTCAAATGTAAATGCTGTAAAGAAATGTGGGCTAGTTTATATGATTTAAACATACAAGCAGCATTTGGTGAATTGTTACTGGCAAACACACGCAAATGACAATTGAGGGCGGAGCCACACATTTATTTGCCTATAAATCTGGACAAAAATGAGCTACCAATACCAAATTTTGTACACATGTATGGGTCCAATCTGGGTTACAAACAAAATATTACAGAGCTTGACCACTAGGTGGCGCTATAATGCAATTCCAAGTGGTTATAATTTAAAATATAAATATTGTAATAAAATGTGGGCTAGTTTATATAATTCTAACTAACAAAGAAGCCTTTTGGAGCATTGGTATTGGCGAGTACCCTCAACTGATCGTGGGTCGAGCCACTTTTATTAGATTGGCTTCAAAGCAGTACAGGAGTTAGCTTTTGACGCCAAACTTTGGACATATATTTATGTGCATAATCTGAGTCTCATGCAAACATTGCACCACTTGACCACTAGATGGTGCTATACTGCAATCCTGAACAGTTATATCTTCAAATCTGAATGACAATGAAATTGGGACTTGATTAAGTGCTTCAAACTTACAAGAAGCCAAAGTAAGTAAGTAAGTAAGTAAGTAAAGTTTATTTATATAGCACATTTAACACAGCTGCGCTGACCAGAACCATAGAACATTATACAGACATGCGGGTTGGGTTTTATCATTCAAACTGTGTGTCAAGGTCCTAAACGATTAAACCTCGGCAATCGCTGCTTGCAGCTATATTTTTTTTACTTTTACTTAAGTAAAAAGTACTTTTGTACTTTTACTCAAGAAAAGTAAAAGTACACAATTTTTATGTAATTGTGTATTAAATCAGTTTTAATATGCAATATAAAACGAATACCCAGTATGATTCTATGCTTTAGAATGTAGTGAACATTTTTTAGTAAAGTTAAGTAATTTGTTTTCCCAAGACAACACTCTTGCACAGATGCTTGGAAAATGAAACTAAAATACTCAAGTAGTGTCCACCTCTGCCAAGCAGTAAAGTGATAAAGGGTTTGCATCCGTTTGCCACAGTAGATGCCTCTGCATTTCGGTAGGTTAATTTGCTGTATTTTGTCTAGCATCATGTCTTTTCAAAAGAAAATAACAAATGCATGCATGACCAAAAGTTGCATGTTTTATGTCAGTCTAGTTCTGTTTGTCCTATCACATATTTACTGGTTGAGAAACACTGCCCTAGGCTATAGGTCCCTGGACTTCACTTTAAGAAGTAGCTCACCTACTTTTAAGTTTGTTCTGAGGTTGCTACACATAATTTGTGTATACTCTGTTATGTGTCTTCTGAACATATATTAAAGCGAGTTAATACAAACATACAAATTTGTACTTATTTCCTCACCCAATGAGAATCGATAAGAGAATCAATAAGGAATCGGACCGATAAGCAACATCGATAATAAAATCTGAATCGTTAAATTCTTATCAATTCCCATCCCTACATAAAGTACACGCACGCCAAAAAAGTAAAAAGTATGCGCACGCCGAAAAAGTTTACAGGATCAGACTTTATGTATTGTGACTGTTAATATGTAGTTAATTCATAGTTACTTGAAATAAGTCTTAGTTAACTCATTCACCGCCAGCCTTTTTGAGAAAAGTTGCCCACCTGCATTTTTGTGATTTTCAAAAAATTTTCACAAAATTCTTTGCAGGAAAAATTATTTTCTATAAATATATAAGCATACAAATTATATCAAATTAAAGAACACACCCTCTGCTTTCATACAAACAATAAACAAACAAACAAACAAACAAAATGGGGAAAAAACGTTTCATTATATATTTACTTTTTCCACTTAATTTAACCACTGAAATATGGATATTTCTCTTCAAAAATACAACATTTTGAGCAAAAAGCTTAAAAAATTGCGTTTTTTAAAAAGGAATTTATGTTAGAGATCAGACTCAGAATGACTATCAAACATAAAGGCATTTAAAATAAATCTTAAAATCTTTTTAACATCCGTTTTTGATTAATTCGTTTTGGCGCCATCTGGTGGATAAAAGCGGTATTACACTTTCACTTTGAAATTCGTCCAGAAAGGCATTTTTATTAGTTAAATATGAACTCATAAATGACGAGATAACTTGTCAATGGCGGTGAATGAGTTAATGTATTGTTCACCAGGATTTTTCAACATTGCAGTAGTTTATATGTAACTAGTTGTTACTTAACCCAAACATTAGTATGCTATTACCTACTGATTAGTTAATCGCTCTTCTCTATTAGTTTTCAGTAGTGATTTCAGTGTTAATGCAGCACTAATCATTTGTTCTGAAAGCTCTGAAACTCTGATTAGAGCCAATGCAGCCGGGCTCCCCCTATGTATGCGCTCCATCAGAGCCCGTCTACATTCTGTGGCACTCTGCAGTTCTGCAGTTCTCTCGGGTCGACGGTAGAGTGAGTGAGTCAGAGATAGCAGTGACAGCAAGTATGGCAAGTGATGGTGTTCCACAAGAGTTAGAGGATCCACCAGCCTCTTTAAAGTGCCCATATTATGAAAACTCACTTTTTCTGGGTTTTGGGGTGTTCATTTGTGTCTCTGATGCTCCCACACGCATACAAACTTGGAAAAAAATCCACCCATGCATGAGTGAGATACAGGTTTCTGAATGTCCTCTGCCTTGAGTCTCAGATTACACGGTTTCAAACTCAGCCCCGAAGTGACGTAACTAGCCGTTTCGTCACATTCAGTTTGAATTTTCCCGCCCACCACCCCACTTGCAGGTCTCCACCCACCAGGTAGCTAGAGAGCACAGAGAGCAGTCACTTCACTGATACCCTCTGTGCTGTCATCATTTCTCACGGAAATAACAGCGCTATTTGGATATTATGGATTATTCAATTCAATTCAATTCAATTTTATTTATATAGCGCTTTTCACAATACTCAATTGTTTCAAAGCAGCTTTACATTAATAGAAGCAGTAAAAGCACAGAAAAATGACAGATAGCACAACATAATACACAATAGCATAAGCTGTCAAATTTGCTGAGGCTATGACTCGACATTATGAACGAGCGTATTACTAATGTAACGTCTAGGAGAAGATGCTAAATTAAGCCCAAGCAGGCTACCTCCCCGGGGTAAAAAACCCCCTAGGAGAAAAAAACTAAAACCCCGGGTTGTTGAGCTGAGGAAAAAAAAATAAAAAGTCCTAGGAGGGAAAAACCCTTGGGAGATATATATGTATATAAACACATATAGACGGATAAGGAGATTAAGCGGGGATTAAGCGGGGTTTAAGCGGGTTCTGCCGGTGGTCGTTGGTCAGGCATCAGCTGGGCATCACAGTGATGGACGACCAGTAGATCAGAGGTGAGTCGACTTTCACATCTACCGGAACTGGGTCTGTTTGTCCCATTGTCCTCAGGGTCGAGGACAGGACAGGGAGAGAAAAACAAAATCATATTAGCGTAGGGGCCGTTCACATGTAATGCAAGTGTCACACAGTGATGTGGTTTAATCAGCTTAGTTTCAGACAGACTAACTATTGCGGCATAATTATATTATCCACAGTTGAGGATTTTGCAAATTGGGGGCCCACTGCGACGGTATATATGGTAACTAAGGGTCACCTTCTGATTTTTAAGAGAAAGAGAAAATGAAACCTGTCGACCCGTTTGACTAAGGCCTGTAACCCCACTGTCGTCGTTAATGCAGGTTCAGTGGCAAACGGGTCTATATTGCATGCTATTTACAAGATCATGAGAAAACGCCAACATCGCAACCTGACCATACGTGCCAACCCGTTTGACTAAGGCTGGAGGCCCCACTGTCGTCGTTAATGCAGGTTCAGTGGCAAACGGGTCTGTATGGCATACTATTCACAAGACACAAAAAAGCGCCAAAATCGCAACCCGACCATACGTGCCAACCCGTTTGACTAAGGCTGGAAGCCCCACTGTCGTCGTTAATGCAGGTTCAGTGGCAAACGGGTCTGTATGGCATAGTATTCGCAATATAAAGAAAGCGCCAAAAGCCCAACCCAACCATACGTGCCAACCCGTTTGACTAAGGCTGGATGCCCCACTGACGCCGTTAATGCACGATCAGTGGCAAACGGGTTTGTATGGCATACTATTCACAAGAACACGAAAGTTCCAAAATCGCAATCCGACTATAGGTTAAGATAAGGTTTTTATTTATTTATTTGGTTGGTCTGTTTTATGACCGCGAGTGCTTTGTTCGGTACATATAACTATTTCGAGTTAAGTACTTTTACTAGACAAATTATGCGAATGCTTTGTTGAAGAGAAAAGTTTTAAGTCTAGATTTAAAATTATCGACTGTGTCTGATTCTCGGACATTGGTTGGTAAATCATTCCAGAGCTTAGGGGCTAAGTAGGAAAATGACCTTCCACTTTTAGACACTTTTGATAGTCTAGGGATAATCAAGAGACCAGAATTTTGTGACCGTAGTGTGCGTGATGGATTGTATTCTGATAGTAATTCTCTAAGGTATGAGGGTGCTAGGCCATTTAAAGCTTTGTAGGTGAGTAGTGATATTTTAAATTGTATGCGATATTTAACTGGTAGCCAGTGTAAAGATGCCAGAATTGGGCTTATGTGGTCGTACTTTTTAGATCGAGTAAGTACCCTTGCGGAAGCGTTTTGAACTAGCTGAAGCTTGTTTACTTGATTTGCATGGCATCCCCCGAGTAGCGAGTTACAATAGTCTATTCTAGAGGTCATAAAAGCATGGATAAGCTTCTCTGCGTCAGATGTAGACAGTATATGGCGTATTTTCGAGATATTTCTAAGGTGGAAGAAAGCTGTACGGCAGACGTTGGCGATATGACTATCGAAGGATAAGTTGCTGTCGAACATCACACCTAAGTTCCTTACCGTGGAAGATGGCACCACAGTGCAGCCATCTGTGTGCAACGTGTAATCTGACATATTATGTTTGTAGCGATTCGGTTCAATAATAAGTATCTCTGTCTTATTGGAGTTCAGCTTAAGAAAGTTATGTGCCATCCAGTCACTAACATCGCTAAGGCAGTCTGTTAGCTTAGAAAACGTGTGTGTTTCGCTGGGATGTGAGGAGATGTAAAGCTGGGTATCATCCGCATAGCAGTGAAAACTTATGTTATGTTTCCTGATAATGTCTCCTAGAGGTAACATGTATAACGAGAACAGGATAGGACCTAAAACCGATCCCTGCGGTACACCGTATTTAACCAGGGAGTGATATGACTCTTCCTCGTTTACATAAACAAAGTGATAGCGATTGGTTAGATACGACCTAAACCATGCTAGCGCCTGACCACTGATACCAACATAGTTTTCTAGTCTATTGAGTAAGATTGTATGATCTATTGTGTCAAAGGCTGCACTAAGGTCTAATAATATAAGAATTGAGATTTCACCACGATCGGATGTTAATAGGAGGTCATTTGTAACTCTAAGCAACGCTGTCTCTGTGCTATGGTGGGGCCTGAATCCTGATTGGAACTTTTCATATGTACTATTATTTGTCAAAAATGTGCGTAACTGGCTTGCCACTACCTTTTCTAATATTTTCGAAAGAAAAAGGGAGATTTGAGATTGGTCTAAAGTTATTAAGCTCTCCCTGATCAAGCTGTGGTTTTTTAATCAGCGGTTTAATAACTGCTAGTTTGAAAGATGTTGGAACGTATCCTATTTCTAGCGATGAGTTAAAGATATTTAGAACCGGGGTTGACACTACAGGAAATACCTCTTTAAGTAGTTTTGTGGGAACGGGGTCTAATATACAGGACGATGATTTGGATGACGTTACTAGTTTAGAGAGCTCTTCTATTGTAGTAGGTTTAAATGAATCAAGATGTTCGTGTGGTAGTCTAGTGTTAAGTGAACTAACGGGTAGAGTGGTGGCTGCCTGTGTAGCTACGATGTTTTCCCTTATAGCCGTAATTTTGTTAGAAAAGAAGTTCATGAAGTCGTTACTATTGTGTTGGAGTTTACTATTGGTTTCTGTTTGTTCTTTGTTTCTAGTCAGTTTTGCAACGGTGCCAAAGAGGAAACGAGGGTTATTTTGATTCTCATTTATAAGCTTGCTAAGATAGGTAGATCTGGCGGTTTTAATAGCCTGTCTGTAGTGTTTAACACTATCTTTCCATGCTGCACGCCATACTTCTAATTTTGTGCTTCTATAATTTCTTTCCATTTTCCTAGTTGCCTTTTTAAGAGCTGCGGTGTGATGATCATACCATGGAGCTGGCGGCTTTTCTTTGATTCTCTTTTTTCGAATGGGAGCAACGGCATCCAATGTGTTAGAACAGACATTGTTTAGGTTTTCTATTACAATATCTAGATCATCACAGTTATCTGCATGTTTAATTTGGGACAGGTCTGGAAGAGTGCTAATAAAGCTATCTTTAGTGGTGGAAATTATTGTTCTGGCTAATCTGTAGCATGTTGTGGATTGAGTGATCCTATCTAGAAGTACAGTGTATGACACAAGGTAATGGTCAGAAACTGCATCACTCTGAGGTGATATTTTGATGTCATTAATATTAAGCCCGAGTGACAGAATTAAGTCTAATGTGTGCTTACGAGTATGCGTTGGCCCTGTCACGTTTTGTCTAATATTGAGAGAATTTAGAACATCCATAAACGCACGTCCTAAAGCATCTTTATGGTTATCCACATGAATATTAAAATCACCAACGATAAGAGCTTTATCTACAGTGACTACAAGCTCAGACAGAAAATCTGCTATTTCTTTAAGGAAATCTGCATGGTGGCCCGGAGGTCTATAGATTGTAGCTAAGGCAAAAGAGAGCTGTTTGTGGTTACGATCAGTTATTTCCATATTTAACAACATTAGTTCAAATGATTTAAATTTTAGTTCAGATTTTTGGTTTACTTTAAAAATTTTGTTGTATATTGTAGCTACACCACCCCCTCTCCCCTTTAACCTAGGTTCGTGTTTATAATAATAGTCTTGTGGGGTGGATTCGTTTAAACTAATGTAGTTGTCTGCTTTAAGCCAGGTTTCTGTTAAACAGAGTGCATCTAAGTTTTGGTCATTAATTATTTCATTAACAATAGGTTCTTTATTGGTAAGCGATCTAATGTTAAGAAGGCCGAATTTTAACATTCGAGGTTCATCTTGTAATGTATTGTTTTCTAATTTTATGTTGGTCAAATTTGTACGTGATGTGGCAAGCGGTGCTCTGTATTTGCTTGTTCGGGGAACAGATACAGTTGAAATGTGTTGATATTCTGGTAAGATCGACTCGAAGTTCTGGGATATATGTGATCTAGACATATCATGCCAGCTAACAGACGGACAGTTAAGCTGATCCGTCTGTTTCCTGACCTGGGCCCTGGATAGTCATACTATATCAGAATTAAGAATATTAATCAGATTTCTGGTGAGTATAGCACTTCCTTCTGATGTCGGATGAAGGCCATCTCGGGTTAGGAGAAATGGTCTACCCCAGAAATGCTTCCAATTGTCTATAAACCCTACATTATGCTGAGGGCACCACTTTGACATCCAGCCATTTAGAGACTCTAATCTACTATGTGTTTCATCTCCCCGGTAGGCGGGGAGGGGACCAGAGCATATTACATTGTCTGACATTGTTTTTGCAATTTCACACATCTCCTTAATATTATCTTTGGTGATTTCCGACTGTCGGAGTCTGGTGTCATTTGTTCCGGCGTGAATAACAATCTTAGAAAACTTCCGTTTAGCATTAGCCAGCACTTTAAGTTTGGATCTAATGTCAGACGTTCTGGCTCCCGGTATACAGTCGACTAGGGTGTTTGGTGCCTCAATGTTAGTGTTCCTGAGTATAGAATCTCCAATGACCAGGGCACTTTTAACAGGTGTTTCAGCTAGTGTATTCCTTAGGGGATCGAATCTGTTAGAAAGTACCGTAACGTTATGGGTCTTAGATGGACGCCGTATATGACTATGCCGCCTGACAGTCACCCAGTTAGACCGCCGACTTGACTCTGATGTCGGAACCGAGCCATGTGTATTATGATAAACACTATGCGCGCTCGATACAGTATTTATAATGTTTACATTAGCATCTGATGTCGGAACACTATGTGCGCTCGATACATTGTTTGTAATGTTTACATTAGCATCTGATGTCGGAACCGAGCCATTAGTCTTTTCGCTCGATACAGTATTTACAACAGTAACGTTAGCGGTTTTGCTATCCTCAACTAGCGTTCGGATGCGCGATTCTAGTTCAGCAACCTTCTCAGTTAATCTTAATACTTCAATACACTTAGTGCATGTAAACCCATCTATGCTAACGGCAGAAGCTAAACTATACATGTAGCAAGTAGTACATGTTACAATAACAAGCGGAGTCTTACCGCTTTCATGCTGGGCGATGGCGTCTTTGTTTACCCGAACGCGCTCCGCGGAGCTGCATCGCGTTGGGGGTTTGGTTGTGGTACGCCTCAGTCGCCTGCGAACGTCTGGGTCCAGGGTGATGTTGGGCATGCTGAATCTGCGAAGGCCGGGCAGCGGCTCCTCCACAGCTTCCCGATCGCTTTCATGTTGGGCAATGGCGTCTCCGTTCACTCGCTTACGGTCCGTAAAGCTGCATCGCGTGGAGTACTCGTTTGTCGCATTCCTCGGTCGCTTGTGGACGTCCGGAGACATGGTGAAGTGGGCGCTGTAGCTCGCGTTGGATCTGCTCAAACCGATCAACTCCTTCGTAGCTTCCCGCTCAGGCGAGGACAGGTCAGAAAAGCATATATCAGATGAATCCGCCATTAGATCGGAAAATGCTAGCTTCAGTCGGCAGCGTTTGTTGAAGCTAGCGGGCTATATGCTAACACTGTGGGTGTTTATTAGTGATAAATAGTTTCACGTGGTAGTACTGCTCAATAATCCTCACGGTAAAGTATTCCTAGGTAAAACTTAATATATAAATAGGAATAAGATAGTAAAAAAAAGGCTTTTAGATGAAGAACTCGACGGAGCTCCGATGCACGATCTGTTCAGCGTGAAACCGGAAACACAACTGATTTCACTTGAGCCTACGCCTACTTTTAAAAACAAAGTTTTAACGCGTGGTTATTGGAACCCGGAGTAATCTTATATACAGTGTGTTACAACACAAATAGTCATCAGATTGTAGGCGATAAGACGTTCATGCGAAATCTGATGTAAACAACAGATCTATCTATATTTCACGGATTATATGCATTTGTGGACAAAAAGGGTCATTGGATGTATTTTATTGGACTTTCATGGATCATTCACACATCTGAAACAGACTGGATTCGATTCGCGATCGTTGTATCAACACAAAAGGTAAGAAGTCACGTTATATTTTGCATGTTGTCATCTTCTGTCACAAAATACTACATTTTTGAGCTAGAGCATCTGTATCTCAAAACAGAGATCATACATTGATGCTAATCCTGAAATTATACCTTTTAAATGTATAGTGATGTTAAAATTGTTTAGATAGTTTACAGCGTGGTTTCGAAAGTTAAAAAAAATTGAACGGCTTTATTTTACAATTCTACAAGAACTAAGTAATAGTGCTTTGCCAAACTAAAAGTTTTATGCCAAACTAACCGAGACCGGGCCTTACCGCCCCGGCTTTTCTGACGAGGCTAACCCCCGAGCCTCTTATAACTTTACGGTCCGGACCTCCCGCTAGCTTCTAGCAATTAGCACGCGGTCCACAAGCAGTATACATCACCCGCCGGGTCTTTATTTCTGTAATTTGCGAAAATAATGCATTTGAAAATGTTTTATAACGGGAATATGTTAGTATTGTCCAGGGAAAATTAGTGTATTGTTGAGACTGCTACATCACAATTTACGCTGGAATCTTTGTGTGTCATGATGAGTTTGACACACCGCCCCGGCTTTTCTGACGAGGCTAACCCCCGAGCCTCTTATAACTTTACAGTCTGGACCTCCCGCTAGCTTCTAGCAATTTGCACGCGGTCCACAAGCAGTATACATCCCCCGCCGGATCTTAATTTCTGTAATTTGCGAAAATAATGCGTTTGAAAATGTTTTATAATGGGAATATGTTAGCATTGTCCAGGGAAAATGAGTTTATTGTTGAGACTGCTACATCACAATTGACTCTGGAATCATTGTGTGTCATGAGTTTCTTCTCCTGGAGTGTACATATTAGTGATACTTTTCTGCATAATTTGTCTGTTGGCAACATAAACCGTCAATAATAATAATAATATATAAAATAATAACACAGTATGGTCTGTACTGCTCATGATATCACTATGCACGTGCACATGACGTTAGTAGTGGGGCGTGATCAAAGGAGCAGCAGCTCATAAATATGTAATGACTAGCTCAAAACAGCACAATCTGAAATGCCCTCCCTGCTGAAAAAAAACAGCATACCAGCAAGACCAGCAGCATTGTGTTTTGGTGCTGGTTTGCTAGTGAACACCAGCTAAACCAGCAACAAACCAGCATCAGCACCAGCATTAGCACCAGCTAAACCAGCACCAAACCAGTATTAGCACCAGCTTAACTAGCATAGACCAGCATAATTCCCATGCTGGTTCATGCTGGTGTGATGCTGTTTTTTTCAGCAGGGCTGAAAAAGAGGCTCCTAGAGATGGGTAACAATCTTTTCATACAAGCTATTTCGAGCAAACAACTTTTGAAACATGCTTTATGGAACTCATACACCTATTTAACTTGTGGAAAAGCAGTCATAAGATGGGCACTTTAAGATCGTAACTTTGGGAAAACTTTGGTTTTCCAGTCAGTTACAGTAGTACAGGTGAGAGAGTGGTGGAAAAGACAAGGTCTGTGTGTCGGCGTTGTTCAGCAGTTGTTGGGTATGTGAGTGGAAGTACATCTATCAGGGCTCTCAAGTCTCACCTATTCACCATGAGACACATGCATTTCGGTCAGTTCACACAGTTACACGCCACACCTTGTATTTCTCATGCTGAGAAGTAGGAGATAAATTGTCCTGCTATATACAATTAATGGACGCAGCGCCATCAGCGACAGAGTGAGAAATCTTGCAGAGGAGGCTGATTTCAAATCACTCTCGCGTTACACTGTCGTCATCCACTTGTTGTTTCTTGCAGCGCCTCGTGAAGTGAAGTCGTACACACCTATTAATGCATCCTATAAGTCTAAATTTTTTTTGTTCTTTAGTACATTAATATGAAATATGCTAAATTTTTTCACTTCTTTGAAACCGATGAAACACATGAAGTGTGCTATTTGCAGCCTCTCTATCAGGAAGCTACACAAATGTAATCAGTACGGTCAGACTGAAATGGATTTATGGAAATGCGATTTGAAAAGGATTTCAAACCACCTCTGGATGTAACCTACAACCAGGGGCGGAGTGGGACCAAAAAATCTACGGGGAAATTTCGTATACCACCGGCCCTCCGTGGTAAAAAAAATGTTTCGTAGCCTATTTGTAGTAAAACTAGGGTAGGCTAATAAAAATCGTAATCAATTTGCAAAAAAAAAATTTTTTTCATAATAATAATAAAGTTATAAAATCATGGCTAATTTTCCTAAATGAGTAACTATACAAAATGATACCTGGTTGAAAGACGTAGATGCACACCTCAATCAGCTAATACATAACAGAGCGAGACCAGAGATGAATGTGCTCATCAACGTGAGTAATATGGAATAATTTGTGCATCTTTGAATAACTGTAAGAAATATTTCCTTTAAATATAATTTTGTCATATAAAGTTTTGAGAGATAGCCTAATAATGTTTTTTCCACGGTTATTGCTTATTTATTTTAAAGTGTTTGGCGCATTACCTCAGAGTTTATTTCAGTAATATTGCTTTTTTACCGCTAATAATAATACAATTTACATGCCAATTCTGCTTCCTTGTCTTTTTATTAATTTCATTATGCTGTAATGTTAATTTATATGTGGATATGAGACGTTCATTGCCGTTATATAATCTCGTCTAATATTAAAATCATATCTGGAATAATGTGTGCATCTTTGAATAACTGTAAGAATACAGTTCATTTGAAAATAATTTTTGTCAAAGTTTTGAGAAATAATAATGTTGTGAGGATATTTATATATTCAAGTTGAATACTCTCGTCTATTAATATGGAAATCTAATAGACATCTAATAGTAGGAAATATAAAATGTGATACTGCAAAGTTACCCTTCTAAATTTTATTTATGATATATTGCCATATGGAGATAAAGCAACCCAACCCAACCAACTGTAAAACCTTTGCAAATGTGCTGATTTTATCCATTCAAGTACTGACCACCAGGCTAGAGATTTTAAACATCCTTAATCCACACTTTCTATCAAATAGTCTCCGCTTAATGGTTCAATCCGACCGCGTACTGAAATAATAGTGATGGAAATTTTCGTTCATTTAGGTGACTCGTTCATTTTCAGTTCGTTCACCAAAATGATTCGTTCAGTCTCGTTCACTGATTCGTTCAGTGACCATTTCTTAATTTTACATAAATACACCAATAGGTGGCGAAGATGTGTGTCATTATGTGTTATAAGACAATGAAAGACTTTTTGCAAAAACTCATTAGTTAAGTGTGCTTGCAAAAGCACACTTATTGTTCTTCTTAAGTTTTATTAAGTGTGCTTGCAAAAGCACACTTATTGTTCTTCTTAAGTTTTATTATTCTTATTATTATTATTATTATTATTATTATTATTATTATTCCCGGGTAGATTTTTTGTGTCAGCTCTAGCGACCAGACCGTTTGACGCAGAGACACCGTTCAAACTTTAAAATGTTCGGGCAGTACCGGTGTAAGTTGCTTGAGAGGATGAAGTCACAGATCCATGTCGTTCGGCCGCCATATTGGAAAGAACACAAAACCTTAAAAAAGTTTCACAGGTCACAAATTTTGTCCAAACTTCATGAAATTCCACGTACGCGATCCTTGGACCGAGCCTCACAAAAGTTACTAGAAGGATTTTTGATTTTCGGAAGCGTTTGCGCGCCACAGCCCAAACTAAATGTGCGTCAACGCCGCCAAAACAGGAAGTAGTTCAAATCTCAATATGTCTGTAACATTTATTAACCAAAAATTTTATATGAACTCTTTACTCCAATGTGAAGATGCCCAAGATAAAAAAACATTGCAGTAACATGTCTATATTATGTTATTTTCACTTTAAAATGTCCAATTAAAACCTGTGTAAAAAATAAAAAATGTCATTAGCCTTTACCAGTAGAGGGCAGCCTTTACGTTCAAACGTGTTTTTTAGACAGAATGTAAAGATAGCGGCAGCCATCTTTAGAAGCTAAGCTAACAGGCTATTGCTCCGTGGAAAAGTTTGAATAACAATGGCGGGATGTAGTTTTAATGTTAAAATGGCAAAATGGAATTTAAAAGAGCTTTTCAGAGAATCGGTGTTCCTTTAAGAGCCACAATACAGCGAAGAGCTGAGAAAGACGGAGAGCAGAGAAGCCCGGAGAAGAGGCCACAGCCTGAGACTCTGCTGCATAGAGCCCGTGGGGCACGCAGCACCATCGGCTGGCACCCAAGCTTCGTATCGTATATGGACAGCGGAATCCTGGATACATATTTTTAAAATCCTAAAACTTCATCTTATTCACTATACAGTATGCGGTTTCGGACGCAAAACTGCAAATGGATTTTATATTCTGAATGCTTGAATCAACGCGAGCTCTCTGGAGAATGTGCATTTTCACATACAGGTAGGAATTATATGATTCAGACATATTTTAATCCCTTTCTTTTATTTCAGTGATATATGGCACGACAAGTTTAATTCCCCTTTTCATCAATGTAATACATTGTAAACGTATTAGTTTCGCTCGCGTCAGTATCGCGTCCTCGCTCGCGTGATCGTTTGGCGTCGGCTCTATGACAGCTGCATGATTTAAATGATTGTGAATTGACGCGAAAAAGTGTCACTTTACCTTAAATCATGCATGTGATGCCAAGTGTATTTAAACAGTCATGACTTTCAGAAATGTATGACACATTTAAAAACACAGCTTTTGCCAGAAGACTGCGTATATGCCATTTACATGATCTTCAGGTAAGAAGATACATTTATCTAAATCGTATGCTTAGCTACTGTTGAACGGGAACACGATTGATTGCATTATGCTGTCAATCACTGAGGGAAATATTTTCTTTTATCATTAATTTCACAGTCTGGGTCGACAGAGGCGCGGGCGCCGCAAAATCTTTATTTTTCAATCACTCCGCAAAGAGACTTAGATAACTGCTGATTTTGGACTTACATATATGATTTATACATCATTTAAAACTTTAAAGTGTCTAGTATTTTTTCTGTCCACTCCCATTAAAAACAGAATGTTGTGCTTTTCGCAAAATTAAGAAAATAAACATAATGCGGGTTTGCTCTCTCTCTTAGTGACGTCCTTTCAGAAACACGTCAGAAAAATGAGCTGTAACTTAACGAATTGTTTTCATAGAAACATAAGATAAATGTCTACATAATGCTTGGAATGTCTGCTTTTAAATGGTGTAAGTGAAATCGAAAACAAATATTGTACTTCGTTGTTAACTGTATTAAAAGAGGGAGATGTACCGTCTCTCATGTTACTGCATTATTTATAAAGAGCCACGCCCCGCTCCATTGAAGAGAAGAACAGAGATCATCCATATTCATTAGTCAACGCCACAACGAATGTTTTCTCTGTGCTTGCTCATACAGCAAAGGCTCAAATATTATGCGAGTCATCGTTCTCACAAAAGAATGCAATTTAAACGAGTAAGTTAATCGGCCATCGCTCACAGCCCAGCATCTGTCCTGCACCACTGTATGCATATCGCGCTGACAAACATACACGTGATTTTACTGCTCTGATGAAATCTAAAAGTATAATTTCTCTTATTAGAAGCTAGCCTAATGTTTGCCAGTTATTAAGATGGCGGTTGTAGTTTAAATAAAGGGTTGTGAAATAATAAGCTTTGACAAAAAACTGCATAAAACAATTTTATGTTCCATATTATAAACTTTTGGTTATGTGTACTTAAGTGAGTAGATATGGCTCTTATTTACACCTTTAAATGTAGAATAAGAATAGAACTCGGGTATCTTACAATGCACTTATGTTGTTATGCAGTTTTAAAATACAAAATACAAACATGTCTGGATGTAGATAAAGCCTACTTGGTCATATTACAATGCACAAGTTTTGTTGTATGCAGTTTGAAAATACATGTTTGTAGAAAAAGTATATTGTACAATGCACTTATTTTGTTGTTATGCAGTTTCAAAATACAACATGAGTATGTTTAAATGTATATGTCGTCATCATCACTGATATATCTCTGGCCCTCATGACAAACTAATTGAATAGCCCTGTCGTAGACGCTCAACACACAATCATATTCATAAATAGTAAAGAAATGAAACGATATTAGGCTATCAGTGCTGCTGTCGCTCTTTCCTATCGCTTATTTTAAAAATGAGCTTATGATCAATAAAATGCAGCTTATATCTGCTGCTTTTTGTGACGTGAACTCTGGCCTACATTAAAGGTGCAGTGTGTAATTTTTAGAAGGATCTCTTGACAGAAATGCAAAATAATATACAAAACTATATTATCAGGGGTGTATAAAGACCTTTCATATGGCTCTTATATGGCCGTTATGTTTTTATTACTTTAGAATGAGATGTTTTTATCTACATACACAGAGGGTCCCCTTACATGGAAGTCGGCATTTTGTGCCACCATGTTTCTACAGTCTTAATGGACAAAATCATGACATGTTTGTCCTGTGGTGGCTACCGTAGCTTCTCTATGCATTTCAAAAGCGAGGGGTGAGCTGTGAACTGAGCTTTTGGTTGCAATTTGGAACCTCACCACTAGATGCCGCTAAAATTTACACACTGCACCTTTAAGTCTCATGTTTTTAAGATTATCTTAAGTACTAAAGGATTTTTGGTATATTATGTACAAAATTAGTGTGTAAAATATGGCACTTCAAAGGGATTGTTCACTCAAAAATTAAAATTATTTAAATTACAATTCTAAAAAAAATGTAATAAGAAAACACTGAGGGCTTGACATTAACTTTTTGAGGAACTTGTCCTTCGGACAAGTAAATTTGTGTTTCACTTGTCCATGCACAAAAGTCACTTGTCCGGGTAAAGTTTTATAATATAATGTATTTTTTGTGTTTTGATAATCAGTGGCAGAGCAAGGGATTTTTCATAGAGGAGTCGGACAACTAATTTTTTCTTACACTTGTCCTACAAAAAGTCCACTTGTCCCGGACAAGCGGACAAGTCTTAATGTCGAACCCTGAACATGTGCAGCACAGCCGTTATAGTTGGTTCTAGGCTAGCTAGCTATCCCTGTATTTACATAAAATGGTCTGTGCTAAGCCCCGGATGTCCTTAAATGCTGGAAGCACCCCTGGTTACAAGCCTGTATACATTTCTGTGTGTGTGTGTGTGTGTGTGTGTGTGTGTGTGTGTGTGTGTGTGTGTGTGTGTGTGTGTCAGGAATGCTTTCACGTATTGAAACCAAACTTTGTACATGAACTTGGGACTCCAATGCGAGGATGCACAAGATAAAAAACATTCTAAAATGTAACATTTCACAAATCACGTTAGTGACCGCACCAGAGCAAGCACACTTTTGCGGTTCCTCCGGAAGTGCATTTTCTAGTTATTATTATTTTTCCCGGGTAGATTTTTTTGGCCAGCTCTAGTGACCAGACCGTTTGACGCAGAGACACCGTTCAAACTTTAAAATGTTCGGGCAGTACCGGTGCAAGTTGCTTGAGAGGATGAAGTCACAGATCCATGTCGTTCGGCCGCCATATTGGAGAGAACACAAAACCTTAAAAAAGTTTCACAGGTCACAAATTTTGTCCAAACCTCATGAAATTCCACGTACGCGATCCTTGGACCGAGCCTCACAAAAGTTACCAGAAGGATTTTTGATTTTCGGAAGCGTTTGCGCGCCACAGCCCAAACTAAATGTGCGTCAACGCCGCCAAAACAGGAAGTAGTTCAAATCTCAATATGTCTGTAACATTTATTAACCAAAATGTTTATATGAACTCTTTACTCCAATGTGAAGATGCCCAAGATAAAAAAAACATTGCAGAAACATGTCTATATTATGTTATTTTCACTTTAAAATGTCCAATTAAAACCTGTGTAAAATTAAAAAATGTCATTAGCCTTTACCAGTAGAGGGCAGCCTTTACGTTCAAACGTGTTTTTTAGACAGAATGTAAAGATAGCGGCAGCCATCTTTAGAAGCTAAGCTAACAGGCTATTGCTCCGTGGAAAAGTTTGAATAACAATGGCGGGATGTAGTTTTAATGTTAAAATGGCAAAATGGAATATAGAAGAGCTTTTGAGAGAATAGGGTGTTCCTTTAAGAGCCACAATACAGCGAAGAGCTGAGGAAGAGAAAGCAGAGAAGGCTGGGGAAGAGGCGACAGCCTCAGACTCTGCTGCGAGCCCGTGGAGGACTCAGTAACCTCGGCTGCCACCCAATCTTCGTATCGTATATGGACAGATTCCTGGATACATATTTTTAGAATCGTAAACTTCATCTTATTCACTATACAATATGCGGTTTCGGACGCAAAACTGCAAATGGATTTTATATTCTGAATGCTTGAATCAACGCGAGCTCTCTGGAGAACGTGCATTTTCACATACAGGTAGGAATTATATGATTCAGACATATTTTAATCCCTTTCTTTTATTTCAGTGATATATGGCACGACAAGTTTAATTCCCTTTTTCATCAATGTAATACATTGTAAACGTATTAGTTTGTAAAGACGTCAGTTTCGCGTCCTCGGGTAGCAGTGATCGTTTGGCATCGGTATTTTAATTAATTACGAAATTTGTATTTTATTTTTAAATTGCTATCTTGTGTTTCTGGCGCATTCGCGGATTAATGACTCATTTGAGTCGTTTTCATTACAAAGTGTTGCAAATAAATGAGTCTTTTGAGTCGACTCTTTACAAAGCGAATGGGCCAAATGTTTTAAAATGGTTCGCGAATCAGTTTGAATGAATTGTTCAGATCGCTTCAAACACGGAATCGTCCGAAGCTGTTTTACTCGTATGTAGAAACACGCAGAATATAACCAGTGTTGGGTGACGTGGAAATGTATTTACCAATCTTTTAACTAAAAGCAAAACTTCACACATGTACCCGCCATTACATACGCGCGACCGCCGACCTGTTCGTCGTCAGACACAGTTAAACGCGTGCAACCTCCAGAAACACTGTAGCACAGATTGAAGAAAATCCATCGATGATTGACGTCTGATTCGCTGTTTAATGTACTGTATGATGTAAGTGATTCTCACAAAACACACGTGACATGACAACGTAAGAAAACATGAGTTTTGTCTAAGTGTAAACTGTCAATGTCCTCAGACCATCTTAGGAGATTCCAACTTTATACATATACAAAACAAAACTGTTGTCAGTTTACTTGTCTGATATTTCAGCTACAAGCTACATTTTTCTGTAAACTGTTGGTGTATGTTGCAGTTTTACACATACTGTAGAAATGCCCTTCATAAGTATTCTTCTGTTTGCTGTGGAGTCAAGAAATGTCTAAACATTAAAAGATGAACATGAGACAAAAGTACAGAATCTGTCGCATTATTTTTTTTTAATGGGCACTGAGCTGTGTCCTGATTGTTTACACATGAAAAGCATAAAATATGTAGGATCAGTTTGATTCACTTATGTGCATTTGTGTACAATACACATAAGTCAGCATTTAATGCTGTTGTTCTTTGTTGTTAAAGCATGTATGTGTTGAAACATAAACAAAGGTTAATAAAATGTGACATTCTAAACTTCTGGTATACTGATATTTATCTTACCAATTTCTGGTCTCCACATCAAACAGAAAAATCTTGTCTTTATTGTTCTGATACTTATGGAGGGCACTGTGTGTGTGCGTGTGTGTGTGTGTGTGTCTGTGTGTGTGTGTGTGTGTGTGTGTGTGTGTGTGTGTGTGTGCGTGTGTGTGCATATATCTAGATTTATTTTTTCATGAGTAACTAGTAACTCGCTACTTGAGTATTATTTTCATTGCATACTTTTTACTTCTACTTGAGTAATTATTTATTTAGTTACTTTTACTTTAACTTAAGTAAAGTTTTTGGCTACTCTTTCCACCTCTGTTAAAATCTTCATGAATCTAGGCTGAGTTTGCCACGTTGAAGCCTAAATAATCAGACAGATAGTAAGTTAATCGCCCATCGCTCACAGCCCAGCACCTGCACCACTGCATGCGTATCGCGCTGACAAACATACACCTGATTTTACTGCCCTGACGAAATCTAAAAGTATAATTTCTCTTATTAGAAGCTAGCCTAATGTTTGCCAGTTATTAAGATGGCGGTTGTAGTTTAAATAGAGGTCGTGAAATAATTAGCATTGACAAAAAACTGCATAAAACAATGTTATATTCCATATTATAAACTTTTGGTTATGTGTACTTAAGTGAGTAAATAAGTTAAATTCTCAATAAGTGTGATATGGCTCTTATTTACCCCTTTAAATGTAGAATAAAGCTTACTCGGGTATCTTACAATGCACTTATGTTGTTATGCAGTTTTAAAATACAAAATACGAACATGTCTGGATGTAGATAAAGCCTACAACATGAGTATGTTTAAATGTATATGTAGTCATCATCACTGATATATCTCTGGCCCTCATGACAAACTAATTGAATAGCCCTGTCGTAGATGCTCAACACACAATCATATTCATAAATAGTAAAGAAATGCAATGATATTAGGCTATCAGTGCTGCTGTCGCTCTCTCCTATCGCTTATTTAAAAAATGAGCTTATGATCAATAAAATGCAGCTTATATCTGCTGCTTTTGGTGACGTGAACTCTGGCCTACATTAAAGGTGCAGTGTGTAATTTCTGGAAGGATCTCTTGACAGAAATGCAAAATAATATACAAAACTATATTATCAGTGGTGTATAAACACCTTTCATAATTAACCGTTATGTTTTTATTACTTTAGAATGAGACGTTTTTATCTACATACACCGAGGGTCCCCTTACATGGAAGTCGCCATTTTGTGCTCCCATGTTTCTACAGAAGCTCTTAATGGACAAACTTTTTTATTAAGTTGTCTCCAATCATGACATGTTTGTCCTGTGGTGGCTACCGTAGCTTCTCTATGCATTTCAAAAGCGAGGGGTGAGCTGTGAACTTAGCTGTTGGTTGCAATTTGGAACCTCACCACTAGATGCCGCTAAAATATACACACTGCACCTTTAAGTCTCATGTTTTTAAGATTATCTTAACTACTAAAGGATTTTTGGTATATTATGTACAAAACTAGTGTGTGAAAATAGGGCACTTTAAAGGGATTGTTCACTCAAAAATTAAAATTATTTAAATTACAATTCTAAAAAAAAATTAATAAGAAAACACTGAGGGCTTGACATTAACTTTTTGAGGAACTTGTCCTTCGGACAAGTAAATTTGTGTTTCACTTGTCCATGCACAAAAGTCACTTGTCCGGGTAAAGTTTTATAATATAATGTATTTTTTGTGTTTTGCTAATCAGTGGCAGAGCAAGGGATTTTTCATAGAGGAGTCGGACAACTAATTTTTTCTTACACTTGTCCTACAAAAAATCCACTTGTCCCGGACAAGCGGACAAGCCTTAATGTCGAACCCTGAACATGTGCAGCACAGCCGTTATAGTTGGTTCTAGGCTAGCTAGAGCGGGTTCTCTAGGCTTGTGATCCCTGTATTTACATAAAATGGTCTGTGCTAAGCCCCGGATGTCCTTAAATGCTGGAAACACCCCTGGTTACAAGCCTGTATACATTTCTGTGTGTGTGTGTGTGTGTGTGTGTGTGTGTCAGGAATGCTTTCACGTATTGAAACCAAACTTTGTACATGAACTTGGGACTCCAATGCGAGGATGCACAAGATAAAAAACATTCTAAAATTTTACATTTCACAAATCACGTTAGTGACCGCACCAGAGCAAGCACACTTTTGCGGTTCCTCTGGAAGTGCATTTTCTAGTTATTATTATTATTCCCGGGTAGATTTTTTGTGTCAGCTCTAGCGACCAGACCGTTTGACGCAGAGACACCGTTCAAACTTTAAAATGTTCGGGCAGTACCGGTGTAAGTTGCTTGAGAGGATGAAGTCACAGATCCATGTCGTTCGGCCGCCATATTGGAAAGAACACAAAACCTTAAAAAAGTTTCACAGGTCACAAATTTTGTCCAAACTTCATGAAATTCCACGTACGCGATCCTTGGACCGAGCCTCACAAAAGTTACTAGAAGGATTTTTGATTTTCGGAAGCGTTTGCGCGCCACAGCCCAAACTAAATGTGCGTCAACGCCGCCAAAACAGGAAGTAGTTCAAATCTCAATATGTCTGTAACATTTATTAACCAAAAATTTTATATGAACTCTTTACTCCAATGTGAAGATGCCCAAGATAAAAAAAATTGCAGTAACATGTCTATATTATGTTATTTTCACTTTAAAATGTCCAATTAAAACCTGTGTAAAAAATAAAAAATGTCATTAGCCTTTACCAGTAGAGGGCAGCCTTTACGTTCAAACGTGTTTTTTAGACAGAATGTAAAGATAGCGGCAGCCATCTTTAGAAGCTAAGCTAACAGGCTATTGCTCCGTGGAAAAGTTTGAATAACAATGGCGGGATGTAGTTTTAATGTTAAGATGGCAAAATGGAATTTAAAAGAGCTTTTGAGAGAATCTGGTGTTCCTTTAAGAGCCACAATACAGCGAAGAGCTGAGGAAGAGAAAGCAGAGAAGCCCGAAGAAGAGGCGACACCCTCAGACTCTGCTGCGAGCCCGTGGAGGACTCAGTAACCTCGGCTGCCACCCAATCTTCGTATCGTATATGGACAGATTCCTGGATACATATTTTTAGAATCGTAAACTTCATCTTATTCACTATACAGTATGCGGTTTCGGACGCAAAACTGCAAATGGATTTTCTATTCTGAATGCTTGAATCAACGCGAGCTCTCTGGAGAACGTGCATTTTCACATACAGGTAGGAATTATATGATTCAGACATATTTTAATCCCTTTCTTTTATTTCAGTGATATATGGCACGACAAGTTTAATTCCCTTTTTCATCAATGTAATACATTGTAAACGTATTAGTTTGTAAAGACGTCAGTTTCGCGTCCTCGCGTAGCAGTGATCGTTTGGCATCGGTATTTTAATTAATTACGAAATTTGTATTTTATTTTTAAATTGCTATCTTGTGTTTCTGGCCTTTTCTCGGATTAATGACTCATTTGAGTCGTTTTCATTACAAAGTGTTGCAAATAAATGAGTCTTTTGAGTCGACTCTTTACAAAGCGAATGGGCCAAATGTTTTAAAGTGGTTCGCGAATCAGTTTGAATGAATTGTTCAGATCGCTTCAAACACGGAATCGTCCGAAGCTGTTTTACTCGTAACCTATGTAGAAACACGCAGAATATAACCAGTGTTGGGTGACGTGGAAATGAATTTACCAATCTTTTAACTAAAAGCAAAACTTCACACATGTACCCGCCATTACATACGCGCGACCGCCGACCTGTTCGTCGTCAGACACAGTTAAACGCGTGCAACCTCCAGAAACACTGTAGCACAGATTGAAGAAAATCCATGATCCATGAATTCGATGATTGACGTCTGATTCGCTGTTTAATGTACTGTATGATGTAAGTGATTCTCACAAAACACACGTGACATGACAACGTAAGAAAACATGAGTTTTGTTATAGTGTAAACTGTCAATGTCCTCAGACCATCTTAGGAGATTCCAACTTTATACATATACAGAACTGTTGTCAGTTTACTTGTCTGATATTTCAGCTACAAGCTACATCAACATTGAGACTAAAGTTAATTTGTTAATTTGAAATGCTTGTCTATTCTGTGCTTGTATTCTTTTTCTGTACTGTTGGTGTATGTTGCAGTTTTACACATACTGTAGAAGTGCCCTTCATAAGTATTGTTCTGTTTGTTGTGGAGTCAAGAAATGTCTAAACATTAAAAGATGAACATGAGACAAAAGTACAGAATCTGTCACATTATTTTTTTTAATGGGCACTGAGCTGTGTCCTGACTGTTTACACATGAAAAGCATAAAATATGCAGGATCAGTTTGATTCACTTATGTGCATTTGTGTACAATACACATAAGTCAGCATTTAATGCTGTTGTTCTTTGTTGTTAAAGCATGTATGTGTTGAAACATAAACAAAGGTTAATAAAATGTGACATTCTAAACTTCTGGCATACTGATATTTATCTTACCAATTTCTGGTCTCCACATCAAACAGAAAAAGCTTGTCTTTATTGTTCTGATACTTATGGAGGGCACTGCGTGTGTGTGTGTGTGTGCGCGTGTGTGTGTGTGTGTGTGTGTGTGTGCGTGTGTGTGTGCGTGTGTGTGTGCGTGTGTGTGTGCGTGTGTGTGCATATATCTAGATTTATTTTTTCATGAGTAACTAGTAACTCGCTACTTGAGTATTATTTTCATTGCATACTTTTTACTTCTACTTGAGTAATTATTTATTTAGTTACTTTTACTTTAACTTCAGTAAAGTTTTTGGCTACTCTTTCCACCTCTGTTAAAATCTTCATGAATCTAGGCTGAGTTTGCCACGTTGAAGCCTAAATAATCAGACAGATAGTAAGTTAATCGCCCATCGCTCACAGCCCAGCACCTGCACCACTGCATGCGTATCGCGCTGACAAACATACACCTGATTTTACTGCCCTGACGAAATCTAAAAGTATAATTTCTCTTATTAGAAGCTAGCCTAATGTTTGCCAGCTATTAAAATGGCGGTTGTAGTTTAAATAGAGGTCGTGAAATAATTAGCATTGACAAAAAACTGCATAAAACAATGTTATATTCCATATTATAAACTTTTGGTTATGTGTACTTAAGTGAGTAAATAAGTTAACCGCAAAAACTAAATGTGCGTCGACGCCGCCAAAACAGGAAGTAGTTTATCTCAGGAACGCTTTCACGCATTGAAACCAAACTTTGTACATGAACTTGGGACTCCAATGTGAGGATGCACAAACTAAATCGGCGGCACCAGAGCAAGCACACTTTTGCAGTTCGTCCCGAAATGCATTTTCTAGTTTTAAATAAAGCTCAAATTGTGAAATACTAAGCATAATTTTATCAAGCTACAGAATATATTAAGACACACGTACATTTATAGTACATCTAATCTGGATTTGTTGTAAATAAAGACTCCCGTGCATGCCTACTCTGGTTCAGTCAGTCATCAGATCCTCGTTCACGAATCATATAATTTAGGTCATGTCGTTCAAGACTTCGTTCAGACGCAGATGACTGATTTAAGTTCAGTGAAAGGGTGGATTAAACTATATAGATATATATAAAACTATATTAAACAGAAATGCAAAATTTTTCAGCAGTAATTACCTTGCTTATCATTTGTATTAAGGTAAATAGTCCGCCTAAACTAAGGTGACCAGATTTTTAAAATGAAAACCGGGGACATTTCCTAGTTAAATGGTGAAAATATCATTAAAATCTCATTTGTAGTTATCTATGAATTAAAAAGTTTTCTTTTTTTATTGTTGTCGGTTCACTGCAAAAAAACAAATGACCTTCTTCTTACTTAATAGAATTTTTGTCTTATTTTCAGTACAAATATCTAAAACAAGATGCATTTTCTTTATAAGCAAAATCCCCTAAGAAAAATATAGCTTTAAGACAAAAAAATTAAGTGAATTTGTGCTGAAATGATGCAAAAAAATATTTTGTTGAATTAAGTAGTGGTAGATTTTTTTGCTTGTTTTAAGCACAAATTTGATATTTTGGTCTAAAAATTAGACTTATATTCTTAGCGCAAGTGATAAGTAGCTCGCGGCCCCCTCTGCTGGTGAAAATAATCATTACATGATTGCTCTGGTCTGGTACTACAAAAGCAATGTTGATCGGGTTTTTCTGTGTATTTGCTGGTTGTTTTGGACATGCTGTAAAACGGGGACATTTCCGGGGACAGCTTCAGTCGGGGACAGAACACCAAAAAACGGGACTGTCCCTGGAAAACCGGGACGTCTGGTCACCTTAGCCTAAACATGGTTACTATAACTTTACTAAAATAAAACCACATGATTCTTTCACAAGATTGTTTACGTTGCACTCGCTTTCTATACGATCTCTCTCATTCATTAGATTGTAACTTGTACAAGTCATTCAGTTTGTTTAAGAACGCGTTCTCTCTCTCTCTCTCTCTCTCTCTCTCTCTCTCTCTCTCTCTCTCTCTCGTTCAGACTCAAAACAGCGGCTCAGTCAGTGAAGGGCGTATTCATTCAGTACGTTGAGCCAATCATATGCTCGGCCACAGCTTATACTCGATTGCCATTGGCTCGTAGTTTTGTCACTCTTTGAAGGCGGAAAGAAAGCCGCGCTTCATTTGTCCGTGCTCCTCAAGAAGGGAGGGAAATTTCACTGAACGAGAAATATGAGTCAGTGGATGGCGTGAACGATTAATTCACCTAAAAGATTCGTTCAAAAAGAACGATTCGTTCACAAACGTAACATCACTATGAAATAAACAAGCATTCGGCGACGCAACTTTTCACATCAAAGGCCGACAGGCTATGCAATTTGGAGAGGGGCCGTTCAATAATCCCCCTATATTTTTTTAAAATCCTAAACATAGTTGGACCTGCCGAACAGGTTGAGCACTTTTATATAGCCTACTGTGTTGAGCAAAGAGGCTGCACAGTTTGACCAGCGGGAAGCAGCCGCACATCAGGCCACCAGACGGGGTTAACTTGCAATGTATAACTATTATCAGACCGGCCCTCGGAGCCTCAAAACACTACCGGCCCACCGGGAAATGTCCCGACTCTCCCGATGGCCACTCCGCTACTGCCTACAACCCCAAAACAGAAAAAGTTGGGACACAGTAGAAATTGTGCGTAAAAAAGGAATGGAATAATTTACAAATCTCATAAACTTATATTTTATTCACAGTAGAATATAGATAACAAATCAAATGTTGAAAGTGATACATTTTGAAATGTCATGCCAAATATTGGCTCATTTTGGATTTTATGAGAGCTACACATTCCAAAAAAAGTTGGGAAAGGTAGCAATAAGAGGCCAGAAAAGTTAAATGTACATATAAGGAACAGCTGGAGGAGGACCAATGTTTAGGAATAGGAATGTTGTCCCATTCTTGTCTATTACAGGCTTCTAGTTGCTCAACTGTTCAATTCAATTCAATTCAATTCAATTTTATTTATATAGCGCTTTTCACAAGTGTTAATTGTTGCAAAGCAGCTTTACATGAGAAGATGTAGAGGAGAACACAGAAAATCAATAGATAATATAAGAAGTAGAGAAAGCGGTTAAACCGTACAAGCGAGCATATTAATAATGTAACGTATACTGTAAAGTGCTAAGTTAAGCCAAAGTTGGCTGACTCTCCCTGGGATTAAAAACCCTCTAGGAAAAAAAAACCCAATGGGAAAAAGTCCTAGAAGGACAAAAACCCTTGGGAGGAATTAATATATATTTATATATATATATAGAAACGGTAGGGATAGGAGGCGGGTAAGCGAATTAAACTGGTTTAGCCGGTGGTCGTTGGTCATCGGCTGGTCATCACGTTGAAGGACAGCCAGTGGATCAGTGATGCAATGATCTTCACAGCAACCGGAACTGGGTCTGTTTGTCTCATGGTCCTCGTGGTTGAGGACGAGACAGGGAGAGAAAAACAGAATTCTATTAGTGTAGGGGCCGTTCGCATGCAATGCAAGTGTCAAACATTATAGTGGTTCAAGTCGGCTCGGTTCCAGACAGGCTAACTATTGCGGCAATAGTATATTACCCATATGAGGTATGTGAGTGCTTTGTTCTAGACAAACTAACTACTGCGGGAAATGTACATTTACTGGACATTTTATGTGAATGCTTTGTTAAAGAAGAATGTCTTAAGTTTAGATTTAAATTGATCGACTGTGTCTGATACTCGAACATTATTTGGTAAATCATTCCAGAGCTTAGGTGCTAAGTAGGAAAAGGATCTACCACCTTTAGACACTTTTGATATTCTAGGGATAATTAAGTGACCAGAATTTTGTGAGCGCAGTTTACGTGATGGATTGTATTCTGATAGTAGTTCTTTAATATACGAAGGCGCTAGGCCATTTAAGGCTTTGTAGGTGATTAGTAATATTTTAAATTGTATACGATATTTAACTGGTAGCCAGTGTAAAGATGCCAGAATTGGACTGATGTGGTCATACTTTTTAGATCGAGTAAGCACTCTTGCGGCGGCGTTTTGAACCAGCTGTAGCTTGTTTACCTGATTTGCATGGCATCCCCCGAGTAACGAGTTACAATAGTCTATTCTAGAGGTCATAAAAGCATGTATAAGCTTTTCTGCGTCTGATGCAGACAGCATATGGCGTATTTTTGAGATATTTCTAAGATGGAAGAATGCTGTGCGGCAGATGTTGGCGATATGACTATCAAAAGATAGATTGCTGTCAAACATTACGCCTAAATTCTTAACCGTGGAAGATGGCACCACCGTGCAGCCATCTATGGGCAACTTGTAATCTGACATATTATGTTTGTAGCGATTCGGTTCAATAATAAGTATCTCTGTTTTATTGGAGTTTAGCATAAGAAAGTTTTGAGCCATCCAGTCCCTAATATCACTAATGCAGTCTGTTAGCTTAGAAAACTGGTGGGTTTCGCTAGGATGCGACGAGATGTAAAGCTGGGTATCATCCGCATAGCAGTGAAAACTTATGTTATGTTTCCTGATAATGTCTCCTAGAGGTAACATATATAACGAGAATAGGATAGGGCCTAGAACTGATCCCTGAGGTATGCCGTATTTAACGGGGGAGTGATATGACTCTTCCTCATTTACATAAACAAAGTGATATCGATTGGTTAGATACGATCTGAACCAGGCTAACGCCTGACCACTGATGCCAACATAGTTTTCTAGTCTATTGAGTAAGATTGTGTGATCTATTGTGTCAAAGGCTGCACTAAGGTCTAGTAATATAAGGATTGAGATTTCACCACGATCGGATGTTAATAGGAGGTCATTTGTAACTCTAAGCAGCGCTGTCTCTGTGCTATGGTGGGGCCTGAATCCTGATTGGAACTTTTCATATGTATTATTATTTTCTACGAATGTGCGTAGCTGGCTTGCCACTACTTTTTCTAATATTTTAGAAAGAAAAGGTAGATTTGAGATTGGTCTAAAGTTATTAAGATCTCCCTGGTCAAGGTTTTGCTTTTTAATGAGCGGTCTAATAACTGCTAGTTTGAAAGCTGTTGGAACGTATCCTAATTCTAGAGATAAGTTAAAGATATTAAGTACCGTGTCTGACACTACATGAAATACCTCTTTTAGTAATTTTGTGGGAACGGGGTCTAGTATACAGGACGATGATTTGGATGACGTTACTAGTTTAGAGAGCTCTTCTATTGTAGTAGGATTAAATGACTCAAGATGTTCGTTTGGTAATCTAGTGGAAAATGTACTATTGGGTAGAGTGATGGCTGCTTGCGTAGTTTCTATGTTTTCCCTAATAAACATAATTTTGTTAGTAAAGAAGTTCATGAAGTCATCACTATTGTGTTGGAGTTTACTATTGGTTTCTGTTTGTTCTTTGTTTCTAGTCAGTTTCGCAACTGTGCTAAATAGAAAACGAGGGTTGTTATGATTTTCTTTAATAAGCGTACTGAGATAGGTAGATCTGGCAGTTTTAATAGCCTGTCTGTAGTGTTGAACACTCTCTTTCCATGCTGAACGCCATACCTCTAACTTTGTGTTTCGGTAGTTTCTTTCCATTTTTCTAGCTACTTTTTTAAGGGCTGCAGTATGATGGTCATACCATGGAGCTGGCGGTTTTTCTTTGATTCTCTTTTTTCGAATGGGAGCAACGGCATCCAACGTGCTAGAGCAGACGTTGTTCAGGTTTTCTATTATAATATCTAGATCTTCACGATTATCTGCTACATGTTTCATTTGAGACAGGTCTGGAAGAGTGCTAATAAAGCTATCTTTAGTGGTGGAAATTATTGTTCTGGCTAATCTGTAGCATGTTGTAGGCTGAGCGGTCCTATCTAGAAGTATTGTGCATGACACAAGGCAATGGTCTGAAACGGCATCGCTCTGGGGTGATATTTCGATGTCATTAATATTGAGTCCGAGTGACAGAATTAAGTCTAGTGTGTGATTACGAGTATGCGTGGGCCCTGACACGTTTTGTTTAATGCCGAGACAATTTAGAACATCCATAAACGCACGTCCTAATGCATCTTTTGGATTATCCACATGGATATTAAAATCACCAACGATAAGAGCTTTATCTACAGTGACTGTAAGCTCAGATAGGAAGTCTGCTATTTCTTTAAGAAAATCTGTGTGGTGGCCTGGAGGCCTATATATGGTAGCTAAAATGAACGAAAGTCGTTTGTTGTTGCGATCAGTTATTTCCATATTTAACAGTATTATTTCAAACGAATTAAATTTTAGGTTGGATTTATGGTTTACTTTGAATATTTTATTGTATATTGTAGCTACACCACCCCCTCTCCCTATTAGACGAGGAACATGTTTATAATAATAGTCTTGTGGGGTGGATTCGTTTAAACTGGTGTAATCGTCTGCTTTAAGCCAGGTTTCTGTTAAACAGAGTGCATCTAAGTTTTGGTCAGTAATTATTTCATTGATAATTGGTTCTTTGTTGGTAAGTGATCTAATGTTAAGAAGGCTGAATTTTAACATTTGAGTTTCATCTGTTAATGTATTATGTTCTATTTTTATGTTAATAAGATTTGTACGAGACGAGGTAAACGGTGCTCTGTATTTATTTGTTCGAGGAACAGACACAGTCGAGATGTGTTGGTACTCTGTTAAAAAAGGCTCTATGTGCTGGGATATATGTGATCTTGACATGTCAAGGCAGCTAACAGACTGATGGGTAAGCCGATCTGTCTGTTTCCTGACCTGGGCCCTGGATAGTCAGACAATATCAAAAGTAAGACTATTGGTCAGATTTCTAGAGAGTATAGCACTTCCTTCCGGAGACGGATGGAGGCCATCTCTCTTTAGCAGGTCAGGTCTTCCCCGGAAATGCTTCCAATTGTCTATAAACCCTACGTTATGCTGAGGGCACCACTTTGACATCCAGCCATGAAGAGACACTAATCTACTGTAAGTTTCATCCCCCCGGTAGGCGGGGAGGGGACCAGAGCAAATTACATTGTCTGACATTGTTTTTGCAATTTCACACACCTCTTTAATAGTATCTTTGGTGATCTCCGACTGGCGGAGTCTGGTGTCATTCGTGCCGGCGTGAATAACAATCTTAGAAAACTTACGGTTAGCATTAGCCAGCACTTTAAGTTTGGATCTAATGTCAGACGCTCTGGCTCCCGGTATACAATCGACTATGGTGGCTGGTGCCTCAATGCCAACGTTCCTGAGTATAGAATCTCCAATAACCAGGGCACCTTTAACAGATGTCTCAGCCGGTGTATTGCTGAGTGGAGAAAATCTGTTTGATATTAAAACAGGAACGTTATTTGGATGCTGAATGCGACTAGGCCGCCTGACAGTCACCCAGTTAGTCAGCCGCCTTGACTCTGAAGTCGGAACCGAGCCAAGTGTATTACGCTTAACACTAGGCGCACCCGAAACAGTGTTTGTAACATTAACATTAGCGGTCTTACTGTCCTCAACTAGCGTTCGGATGCGCGCTTCTAGTTCTGCAACCTTCTCCGTCAGCCTTACTACTTCAATACACTTAGCACATGTAAACCCCTTTATGCTGACGGAAGAAGCTAAACTGTACATGTGGCAAGTAGTGCAGGTTACAATGACAAGCGGAGTCTTACCGTTTTCATGCTGGGCGATGGCGTCTCCGTTCGCCAGACCGCGGTCCGTGAAGCTGCATCGAGATGGGTGCTCGCTCATTCCGTGCCTCGGTCGTCTCCGGGTGCCTGGAGCCAGGGTGATGTGAGGCACGCTGTACCGCCTGGTGCTAATGCCGGGACACAACTCCTCCACAGCTTCCCGCTCTGGTGAGGAAAGGTCTGAAAAACATACATCGGATGAGTCCGCCATTAGATCGAAAAAGAAGGCAGATTTACAGTAAACAGACAGTGAGCAAGTGCTAACTTCAACCGGCACGTTTGTTTATGCTAGTGGGCTATATGCTAGCACTAGGTGTTTACTAGTGATAGATCGTTTTACTTCTTAATACTGTTCAAAAATCGTCACGGTAAAGTATTCCTAAGATAAACTAGTACGTTATATTATAAAGATAGGAACGAGATAGTAAGAAAATAGGATTTAGATTATGAACTCGACGGAGCTCCAATGCACGGAGCAGCGTTTCCTCGTTTGCTAATGCTACCGGGCTATATGCTAATACTGGGTGTTTACCAGTGATAAATCGTTTCACTTATTGAAACTGTTGAATAATCGTCACGGTAAGGTATTCCTAAGATGAACTAGTAAGTTATATTATATAGATAGGAACAAGATAGTAAGAAAGTAAGATTTAGATGATGAACTCGGCGGAGCTCAGATAACAGTGTTGCCACTCTCTCTCTTGCGTCTCTCTCTTGCGTCTCTCTCTTGCGTCAGAACTTCAGAACTGTCTTAGGTCTTCTTTGTCACATCTTCCTCTTTATGATCCGGCAAATGTTTTCTGTGGGTGACAGATCTGGACTGCAGGCTGGCCATTTCAGTACTTAGATCCTTCATCTATGCAGTCTTGACATTGTAATTGATGCAGTATGTGGTCTGGGATTGTCATGTTGGAAAATGCAAGGTCTTCCCTGAAAGAGACGACGTCTGAATGGGATCATATGTATCTAGAACTTGGATAAACCTTTCAGCATTGATGGTGCCTATCCAGATGTGTAAGCTGCCCATGCCACACGTACTCATGCAACCCCAAACCATCAGAGATGCAGGCTTCTGAAAAGAGCGATAATAACAACTTGGGTTGTCATTGTCCTCTTTAGTCCGGATGAAATGGCATCCCAGTTTTTCAAAAAGAACTTCAAATTTTAATTCGTTGGACCACAGAACAGTTTTCCACTTTGCCAAAGTCCATTTTAAATGACCCTTGCCCAGGGAAAACACTTGTGCTTCTGGATCATGTTTAGATATGGCTTCTTTTTTGACCTATAGAGTTTTAGCTGGCAACTGCGAATGACACAGTGGATTGTGTTCACTGACAATGTTTTCTGGACGTATTCCAGAGCCCATGTTATGATTTCCATTACAGTAGCATTCCTGTATGTGATGCAGTGCCGTCTAAGGGCCCGAAGATCACAGGCATCCAGTATGGTTTTTCAGCTTTGACCCTTATGCACAGAGATTGTTCCAGATTCTCTGAATCTTTGAATGGTATTATGCACTGTAGATGATGATAACTTCAAGCTCTTTGCAATTTTTCTCTGAGAAACTTAGAAAACTTTTTTTCGCTGCAGCATTGGGGGAATTGGTGATTCTCAGCCCATCTTGACCTCTGAGAGACACTGCCATTCTGAGAGGCTCTTTTTATACCCAATCATGTTGCCAATTGACCTAATAAGTTGCAAATTGGTCTTTTAACTGTTCCTTATATGTACATTTAAATTTTCTGGCCTCTTATTGCTACCTGTCCCAACTTTTTTTGGAAGGTGTAGCTCTCATGAAATCCAAAATGAGCCAATATTTGGCATGACATTTCAAAATATCTTACTTTCAACATTTGATATGGTATCTATATTCTACTGTGAATAAAATATAAGTTTATGAGATTTGTAAATTATTCCATTCCTTTTTTACTCACAATTTCTACAGTGTCCCAACTTTTTCTGTTTTGGGGTTGTAAAACGGATTTAAAAAAAACTGATTTCATGTTGTTTTTGGCCATTCACACATTCTAAATGTTATTGGATTCCTATCAGATATGCACCAAAATCTGATTTGGATTGACTGTGTGAACAAGGTCAAATACACCTCTTCCTGCATCGGCTGCCTCTGAGAGGCTTGATAGAGCTTGAATTTTGAAAATCACCTTCTGCTTAAGTTAAATTCGAGGTTTTAAAACTTTGAGTAGCATGTTTTCCAACTGAAATTAGGTAGTAGTCTTATAGTTTTATAAATAAATACAATTAAATACAAACAGATTTTAAGCCAGATTTAACCTTGTATGTGGTTCATTCACTTTACATTTTTAGAGATTAAAAGCTTAAACAAAAATCTCTATTTTTCATTCTTTCTGTTACTTTTACTTGTTTAAAACTCAAGTACAATTTTAATGTGTTACTTTTTTACTCAAGTATGATTCTGGCCAGATACTTTTAATTGAGTAAAATTTAGAATCACTACTTGTACTTTCACTTGAATAACTTTTGCGTACTTTTTACACATCTGCTTTGATCTAATCACCATTTTATAGTGATTCAGTTGATCACAAGTGATCCAAGTGTGGCGGGAACAGTTTGTTTGCATCAATTTATCAATGTTCAACATAAAAACAATGTATTTTTATTCAGGCTACTTACAGTATATTCATTTTGGGCTACCAGAAATAGAAGAATACCTGCCTGAAGGTACACCAGGGATTTTTAACATTTTGCAAGCCCTTTGTAGAAGCTGCTCACATGTCATCATGTTGAAGGCATACAGTTATACAGTATAATGGATGTGTCTGCCCAGTCACAGTAAAGCTAACTACTGCAACATAAGTTTAGGAGCTGAATTATGTGAATGCTTAGTAGACACGCTCCTTACTGCTGATTGGCTATAAGTGTGTTTTGGTAGTCGGCCCGTCTCCTTTTCCAAAGTGTTTTCAAACATCGTGGACTCCGCCTTTAAAGAGATTAGTCTTTAGTTTAAACTTAAACTGATCAGAGTGTGTCTGAATCCCGAACATTGCTGCAAAGGTCATTCTACAGCTTAGGGGATAGGTAGGATAAAGATCATCTTTAGACGATTTGATTTTTTTTTATTGTGTACTGTAAGCTTCTCACTGCTTCCTCCTCCTTAATAAGTGATAAAAGGAATCAATGAGATGTGAAAGAATAATACAGTACATACAACAAAGAATATTATGATTGAATAAATGCACCCAGTGAGTAGAATACTGTATAATAATTAATAATGATAGAATAAAATTATTGATAAAAAATGGTAAGAAGACAAAAGTTAATAAATTAAAGACAATAAATCAAAAGTTTACAATTTGGTAACACAGCTGTTACACTAAACTTTCAGTTTGTGGTGAGTGTATGTAGGTGCTTGTGTGTGCTTCTCATTGTTATTAAGGGTAAATGTTCTGTGTTCTGTATGTCTGTTATTTGGATGCATGTTCAGTATGTAGTCGTCCCCCACCTGTGGAGGGTTCAGAGGTTTCTGGGGGGCAACGCGTTTTTGAGCCCGGTGAGCAGGCCACTCTAAGATGTATTCAAGGATACACACCTACTGGTGGCTCTCGTAAGATGACATGCACTATTACAGGAAAGTGGACAGATCGCTCACTCAAATGCACACGTATGTCTCCATCACAGTCTTGTGTTATTTTTAATTAAGTTTTAATAAACTGTTAATAAAACTAATAATCATTTGGCTAACTTGATTAAAAAAGGTTTAATAAAGGAAAGTAATGGAACAATCATGCTGTCATAATTTTATACATGCATTGTGTTTACATATAATTTTTTTACATTTTTAACATTCACACAGTAAAACGGTGCCCAACTCCTGACCCTCCTGCCAACGGAAAAGTTTATTTCACTAGCATTGTGTTCCAAAGCACTATCAATTATACCTGTAATGAAGGGTGAAGGATATTACACACACTCGAACATTACACAAGAAATGTAAAATCCCCCTGTGGTCATTTAACTAATTTCTGAAATAACCAGTTATTATTTACTCAGGTATGTCCTACATGGGAACAATTCTTGTGAATGTTTACATACAGCAATATGGAGCAACCCAACCCCTCTTTGTAAACGTAGGTATAAGAGTAATTATATGTGTATACTCATAAAATACCATATGTGTATACTCATTTTAAAACTGCAATTTTTCGAATATAATTCAAATTTTTTAATGAAATTCTAATGATCCTTCTTTTTTTAGCTGTGAAATGCGGGCTTCCAGTGATTCCAAAATATGCCAAAATTATTTACGATAAGGTCTTTACTGGTAACACCACAGAGTTCGGATTAGGTGTTACTTATAAATGTTTGCCACCACTGGCACTTTTCGGTAACGAGAGAGGGTACTGCACTGCTAACAGAACATGGACAGACCCACCCACGTGTCATGGTAAAAGCACTCTTCATGATTTGTTCAATTGACCCTTCACTAAACCCTGCCCCCCTTAGTTACTGTTGCTACCCCTGTCAAGCTTTTGCCTCTGGCAAGTCTATAACAGTATGTATGCACCAGTGTCAGACATTCCCAAGGTGATAATTAGTAATTTTTGGTAGAGGTAGACTCTGATTAATCGAGTTGTGTTCATTGCTTTACAATTAGAAATTTATTAATTTGCTGACTAGATGCTTCATTCGTAGAGAAAAACCGCAGGAACCGCCAGTTGTTGGTCAAGGCTGACAGGACATACATTTTAGCAATACCTCAAACAAAAATACTTTTACCAACCCAAAAAAATTGAACACAAATGTTAATTGTCATGATTATTAAAGGGATAGTTCGGCCAAAAATGATATAAAACCCATGATTTACTCACCCCGAAGCCTGATCATTTTTCAGACGATGACATTTTCAGGTATTTTAGATCTTTTCAGTTAATCAAATGTGATGTTATGGGGTCCACGACCTTCAAGTCCAAAAAATGTGCATCCATCCTTTATAAAATAAATCCAAACGGCTCCACGATGATAAACAAGTCCACGCAAGTGACAATCACACAGTATGAATTATCAAAGACGGGTTCTCAGAGAATCGCAGAAGAGTCGACAACACTTGTGAGATATCTGTCATGCTAGATATCTGAACCTGTCGGCGATTCAAAATCATGCCATGTGAAATGTGTTTTGACTGAAAATAACATTGGCGTTGATGTATACAGCTAATGAAAGAGCAACATACAGGACAGCTGGAAGTTTGGGGAGGAGTCTCTCCAAACATTTCCTCCTTCATAATCTTTATTTCTTCTTCTTTCTGCTGCAGAGCGCACATGCAGTTTGTATGGTAAGCTTCTTGCGAGCTACCATTTTTAATAATAATTCCAGTCTCACGTGAGAACTCTGGTCTTGCATTGTTTCCTTTGCGTCACTTCTTGCGTGCGTTTGGTTGTGAGACGTAGATTGCGGACTGGGACACAGTAACGGTAAAGTCATGCAGTATGAAAGCGCTTAGGTTACTTACGTAACCCCGGTTCCCTGAAATAACGGGAACGAGCATTGCGTCAGTTGCTGACGCTATGGGGGAAACTCCTGTTTACTCCGCGATTGAAGCCTGTTGGTTAACGTCTGTAAAAATTTCAGACCTATTGCGTTCGAGCCCACTAAAGTGGCGGGAATATGCCCTATAATAGTCAGAAAAAGAGCGCCATAACTCACTTGCATTCGACTAAAGCACATAGCCGAATGAAGCTCGCTGCGTAGGCATTTGTTGCACGGCCAACTACGCAATGCTTGTTCCCGTTATTTCAGGGAACCGGGGTTACGTGAGTAATCTAAGCGTTCCCTTTCAATACGGTTCACTTCGCATTGCGTCAGTTGCTGACGCTATGGGGGAACGTAATCCCATCACGCCGTGCATACGCAACGGACTGAAGTGCCTTACCGGAGAGACACTCTATGTGGCCCTATATCCAGCATATTCACAGCTTTAAGGCAAAAGTGTAAGCACTGTATAAAATATTAACACGCATACGGTGGGGTTTTAAATGCACCGGGAAGCACATAACATAGCACAAGACAGTGAGATCACAGAGCGTGCCGCGGGTGTGCGAGAATAAGTAAGTCCAGAGTCATGTTGGTGAGCTCGCTGAGCGCACCCCGATGTACACATAAAACGCATGAATGAGCATGCATGGTTAAGCTGAGAGAACCTGCGCTCGTAGGGCAGGGACGTCTAAGCTGTAAAATCTGACAAACGTAGACGGTGAAGACCAGCCTGCCGCGTTGCAGTTATCAAGAATAGATACTCCTGTAAACCAAGCCCATGATGAAGCCAACTTCGTGCAGAGTGGGATCTAACATCATAGCTCATTGAGGAAGTCGTGAGCCAGTGCGATGGCTTCAACGATCCATCTAAATTGCCACTGTTAGTAACCGGCATACTTAGTGAGTGATCTGCGAGGCTCACGAATGGCCGATCTGACTATAATATGCGGCAGAACGGTTCGTAGCGTGGGATTATACAGATACCACAATAGTGTGAACCCAGTTGAGCCCTCGAGCGCATGGGGATGCATATACAGTAGGTAATATTATAGTGCGCAGGTCAGTGAGCTTCCCAAGCATGCCGTAAATGTGTACTGACAATAAATTGCACGGGCACAGGTGAACACTTGAGTACATCGTGAATGCATATAGATAAATCAGTGCACAGAACGTGCCGTGAATGTGTTGATGAATCAGAGTGTTATAGTGCACAGGCCGGCAAGGTTCTCGAGCACGCCGTCATGTGTCCTGATAATAATTGTGTGCACACAGGTGAACCCTTCAGTGCACCGTGAATGCGTATAGATAAATCAGTGCACAGAACGCGCCGTGAATGTGTACAGATATGATTGATGAATGTAACAGTGGGTACCCAACGCACCGTGAACGTACACAGATGAACAACAACAGTGTGTATGTGTCACAAATGGATAACACAGCCGTGTATACAGGTGAGCTTCTCCAAGCGCATCTTTAGTGTATACCGAAATCTTATAGCATGCATATGTGAGCTTCTCTAAGCGTTCGGTGGACCCATATAATAAAAACCATATCGTGCATACAGGTGAGCTTACAGGAGCACCTTTTAATGCAACAAACCCCAGTAGCGCGCAAGGCAGGGATGTCGAAGCTGAAAAATTGACAACGTGGGCGACGAGGACCATCCGGCCGTGTCACAAATGTCAAAATGAGAGACCTCTAAGACTATGCCCGAGGTAAAGCTAATCCACACATGGAGTAGGTTTAACCACGAGTGAGAATCATTGTGGTGATAACTTCAACGATCCATAAATAACCTGTGTTGACAGGTGCGCTAGTGAGTGATCTGTGAAGCAGACGAACAGCTGATCGTCTGATGTATGTCAGACGTATCTGTCATTCAGGACCTTGGACATTTCCAGAGTGCTGCACCTCGGGCACCGTCCGCATCTGAGAAATGACAGGCTTGTGAATTAAATTAATGGCCGGCCGTAAAAGCGTGGTTCTCTGTTATCGCCGCCGTCCGCATCTGAGAGATGACAGGCTTGTGAATTAAATGAATGGTCGGTCGTAAAAGCGTGGTTCGCTGTTATCGCCGCCACATAGATATAGCGTAGGGGGAGAGAGACGCCGTGCACAAGCCTCTGTAGTGAGGAGAAAAGTGTTCCACACCACAATTCGCGGGTGTTTAGACTTTTCGCTGTCACCAGACAGGGATAGATCAGACTTTGCAAAAGGACGCCTCGCGAAAGGGGTCCTAGCAGCTCATGTCAACGTGTCATAAGGCATGTAGGTCGTGTCTCACGGATGCAATCTCCACACGCCCGTCATAATGGGGGAATATGTCTGCACCTTGGTGGTTTAAGCACGAGATGCGTATCACTCTGATTGAACTTAGCTTATAAAAGCGATGAAAAAGGAAAAAGGAGATGTATAAAAAGGAGATTTATAAAAAGGAGATGACTCGTCAGCTTGTACAGGGGGTGAGATCTCAGCCTGGCTCGGTGAATACAGTAGTTTGAAACCACCGTAGTTTGGTCGACCACATTATCACAATTACACGGTCGAGAGTGCTGCAGTGCTAAAATCACCCACTTAAATGGACTGTATGTACAGTACAAGGTGATTGATATGAGACAAACGGGCATTCTACGCGCCGAAGGCAGATTGCTGTCGCAAGGCGTGTTCAACCCACAGCAGATGCTACCGAGCTCGTAACAATACCACTTCATGCAGCCGTGTGTAACTCAAAGCATAAGCTTCCCGGCCGTCAGCTCAGGGCGGGACCTTTGCTTAGTCAAACTGAAGTGGTCTTATGAACAGAATGCCACAATATTCAGCTTTCTGGGACTCGTTAGGGAGGTACGTGAGCTCGCCATTGTGGTGGGTAGCAAGCTCACTTGAGGTTGATATTACCCTTAATTTCTCAGAGTATTGGAGCGGAGCGGAGGTTGTTGTGGCAAAAAGTCTTAGCTTGAATCTTCATAAGAAAAAATACTCAGGAGACAAAGGTTCCAGGTGCCAAACAAAAATTACTTTATTCGCTCGAGCCAACAAAGTGAGACAATCAATACCCCTTATAGAGGCGCTAAAAGATCATCTGCCCTCCCAACATCTGACTCCATTTTTATACAGTAAGATCAAACACTTCTTATCTGAGATGACGTATATTCTTCTCATTGGTCTCGGTCTGCCACAATTAATTTTATTTGTTTGATGCAGCAGAGGTGCAGCTGCATCCTGCCTCATATCTAAAATGATATATTCTGCTTATTGGTTTTCATGGCCTTGGCCTAGCTTGCACAGATACCTTATTGTTAATGTAGCGAAGTACAGCTATCTAAAATTACGTACTCTTGTTTATCAGTTGTTTCGACCTTGCTTCTCAAGATAATCGTGGCGAGAACAATCGGGGTATAGTCGCAGGATCGCACCTGGACTCTTTTAATTAGGAAACGAAAGTTAACTGAGAAAACGAAAGATAACTAATCTGAAATGGCGTCCTCTTCTTTATCGCTTATGTCGACCTTGGTTCTCAAACTAATCGTGGCGAGAACAATCAGGGTATAGTTGCAGGATAGCACCTGGTCTCTTTTAATTAGGAAACTGAGAAAACGAAAGTTAACTGAGGAAACGAAAGTTTAGCTGGGTGTCTTATATCCTTGTGTAAAAGCAATGGGCCTTAGAAGTTTAACTGGGTGTCATTATAGCCTTGTGTAGAAACAATAGGCCTTAGGTCTAGTATACAGTATATGATCAGTAATATAAACAAAAACCACTATATAATTCCCCCCTCATGGACTACTAAGTCCATCAAACATGAGGGGTTATTTTTGAGAAGACCATCACATAATGAGAGTGCTGCAGCAGAACGTCGTCGCACATGATGTTATACTAGCTAAGAGCGTTCATGGATAAAGGTTCCATGCAGATCCTAACACAGTTAAGATGCAGCACTCACGCCCTTAAGGGAACAAGAACCAAAAACCTTCCCAAAATGGCACCATTCTTGTTTGTTTAAGTGATTATATTAACTTAAAGGAAGGAAAAAAAGATTCTTGGACCCTGTGTATACTAAAAGAACGTAAATATGAAAATGTTCAAAAACAATTAATATCTCATTATTTGTAATTAAGAAAAAGAAAGACACATGTAAAATCAAATTCAGACATTTTAAAATGTGCAAAACTTATCATTACTAACGAATGCAGAAAGAAAATATATCAATCAAAATAAGCCAGTAATCATGATCAGTAGTAAATATATTGATTAATTAAAGATGTGCTCAGTGCAGGTAGAGAGATACAACAGTAATGTAATACAGCAGTGACAATTCAGTAGTGTAATATATCAGTAATCAAAACATCTAGACAATCTACTTTTAATAACATAATGGTGATGTGTGTGACTTTAGTGCAACGATTATATTTCCAGCGACTGCACAATGATGGACCTTCGTTCTCAGAGGAACCCCTAGCTTTTCCGGTCACCAGGGGCGCTATCTGAGACACTCTTTAGTGTAGTCGTTGAGGTGAAGTTGTGCTCCGATATCTGTGTTTCATAATACGAGTCTATGTGTATTATATGGTATATTTCACATCTTTACATTGTCCCCCGTTGTGCGGCCGAGCTAGACAATTTGTCCCCTGGATTTTATATCTAAAAAGACACCAGGACCTACAGTCACCACACAAGAGGGGAAATTAAAGATGAAAACAAAGATAAAAACAAATTTCTCTAACTTCCTGCCTACTCAGAACTAATGATTTGTAACTAATACTGAAAAACAATAAAAGAAATACAATTACAATCTAGCTCCCTCACTTACCAAAAACATCACAAAAAGGGTGTAAAGTAAAAACAAAGTGTTGTGACATTTTAATTCATAGTTTCATAAGCATAGTCGGGTGGTGGTGTAGTGTCAGCTAATGGTGCAATTTGTACTGTATGTTTTAGCATTAGGCCGTCGGTACTTTGGCACAGACTTAGTTCTGTTTGCACCTGCATCTTTACAGCAGCTTTGTCCACCACAGACCTGAGGATAGGTAGAACACAACAGAAGACAAAAAGAAAACAAACAAGTGCAAGATAACATGAAATATTGGTTTTGGTTAGCCAAGCTCCCCAGGAACAGAAGCAGACCAGTTATCAATTTTCACATTAGTACCATCATTGAGTCTTACTTGTTCTATCAGCTTCATTTTATCATCACTATAGTTAATAAATTGATTCTAATTGTAATAGAGATGATTAATCCATTCAGATCCAAACCAGTGTGAATTTAAATCCAAATTTAGAATTCAGATACCATTTGGTATTTCTCTTGGCTGATCAATATAATCTATCCAATCATAAAAGAATTGGCAATTTGATAGGCTCTTTTTATTCTATCATAAAGTGGTCAGGGCTCAACATGCTCATTATGCTTGTTACCACCCAATTGAGGTACTATTATATTAAGCTAATCAAAAAACAGAAAACAAATCATTATGGCGAAGCAAAAGATAATCAATCACTTTTTTTCTTTTTTTTTCCAAAATAAAAATGTAACCGAAACAAACTAATGGAAAATATAATGTCACTAAAGTCAAAGCTAAATACTTAGATAAGGCCAGGGCAGTGAGCTAACTAATCTGAACTACAAGATCTCCTGAGTTAAAGCTTTCCTAACTTCCGAGAAAGAAAATAACAAACACAGGAAAAAGTCTTCCGGTTCAGCTCACTTACCCACACTTTCTCTGAGCTAGTTTAACTAGACAAATTCAAACTCACTGTTTGATACCAAATGAAATGCAAACATACGAAAGGTTTTCAAACCAATTTGTAGCTCTCCTTTGTAAGGGGCCACAACATCTCTTAAATAGTCATACCTCAGGTTTAATATATAATTGGTTTCCGCCCCCTTCCAAATGGACAACCACTACATTTTATTGTTTCCTGTCACAATGGGTACCTCTTGTTTTCTATTTTAATTCTTACAGATTTTGCTAAATTTTTGTTAAACTCACATATGTTTAAGCTTTTCCATAAATTAGTTTGAATCAGCTGCTCTATTTCTGATGTTAGGCCTGCTCTGGGATGACTGCCAAAGAATCTCTATCTTATCAGTTGCAACTACTGCCAGAACCATGGTGCACACAACTTTCTTGTTTCTCCTCTCTTCCAAAATGAGCAGTATAGAACTTTACTGCGTTCCCTATTTTATTTGTCATCATATGGTTAAGATCTTAATACTAAAATTATTTGCCTGCAAAATAGTTACATGTGCTGTAGAGTCAAAAATCCTTTTTTTTTTTTTTTTTTAATTAAATCAAGTGTCTATCTGTGAAGCTGTAACTTGGGGCGCTATTCTATTCTATATGTGGTGAAATCAGGGGAACTTTCTATCCTTCCTTCTTATTTATTCACTCTTTTTCTAGATCTGTTCTGCATAAGGGGTCATACATCATAATACAGTAAAAATTCAGACTGTACCTTCTATGTTAATTAATTTGCTCTTTCACAAACTTTTTCCATTTTGTAATTATCATGTATATATTCTATTCTAAATTTTCCTATCCAATATAAGTTTACTTGTGGTGTCATCATTGTAATTTTTCTAACTACCTCACTGTTAATATAAATTCCAACAGGGGAACAAGATATCTGCAATTTTAATCTAATAATTAATGGGTGTGCTTAGAATCTAATATTGCTAAAAATCACTTGTTTAGCTTTTGCTTACAGACAGACTGGAGCAGTCAGAGGTGTCAGCTGGGAGTTTTCCTTAACATCCTGCTTGTTTTCAAAATTTTTCAAACAGGTGGAGGTGTGTGATATAATTTGGACTTACGCATGTGTAAGTTGCTCCAGTGTCAGTCATCATAGGTTCAGACTTGGCTTCAACTTCAACCCGCAGAGTCAATAATCTCTTGTTAACATTGTCAGTTATCATTGGATGTTGGCCCCTCCCGTTAGAATCCTCTGGGCAACCGTAGTAGCTTTGGTCTGCCCCATGCCACAGATCCACTGGACCACACTGTGATTGTTGTTGTGATTGCTGCTGCTGCTATGGGTGGGCCTTACTGTCTCTGGTTTGGCTACCAGTATTGTTGGTTCAACTGTCCGCCTTGTTGATTCTGCTGTCAGTTTTGTTGATCTTTAATTAGACCATGGGTTATTCGGAAATTCACTTCTGAAGTGTCCATGCTGCCCCAGCTAGAGCTGTAATCGGGCCTTAAAAGTTAGGCCCGAAATGTCCGGAGCCCTACAGAATGCAGCCCGAACCCGCACGTACATTTAGATTGACAGCTTTTTAAAAGCCCGAACCCGTTTACAGCCCGACATTATTTAAATGTGCGCACACACACAGCTTTTGTCAAGAATGAGAAATTTACACAGGTTTTAACATTATTTATTCATGACTAATAATCTACACGCCACTTGGAAGTTGAAACAAAGAAATAAAATAAGTAATCTGTAACATTGTAACATCTCATTCTAAATAGGCTTATGCAATACACTATAAATAGGCCCATAAAATTATTATTTCTTAACGAATTAAATTAAGATAACACATTCTGAATTAAGATGGGTATTTGGCATTCACGAAATTAAGAGAAAGGCTCCGCGGGATTTGCGTCGGCACTTCTCTCCATTACTGCCAACATTAGTCTATATCCTATGTCTAAATTATGTATTTAAGACTCGATTCATATTTAGTTATACATTGAAAAACCTACTCACCAAGATTAGGCTACATGTTTTTGATGAGGAAAATCATTAAATCCACTGTAAATGAATTCAGCGCGGTCCTGCGCTACTGATAGTGCATCCAGCAGCATTGAACTTGACCACTCATTTACCTCACAAAGCCGGAGTGCAAGCCCGAGCCCGGCCCGAGCCCGTGTAAAATGTTAGAAATGAAGCCAGAACCCGCCCGAGCCCGTCGGGTCCCGACGGGTCCCGTCGGGTTCGGGCAAAGATCTTCAGCTCTAGCCCCAGCATCTTCACAGTCCCAGCATCTATCACGTGATCTTTTTGTTCTGCCTTGTCCTCTGCCTCCTCGCTGTTTTTTGTCCATTCCTGCTGTTTTGCTGTTTTGGCTTTGCACAGATAACAATGAGATTGGCTTGCTGTTGAGCATTTCCCAGAGTGGGTTGGGCTGGTGCTCCTATCTGTGTTTGCTGGATGGTGGGGGGCAAGTTTGTTGATGAGCGCCTTTAGAGCTGGTTGTTCCTCCTTCAGAACAGCTTGTGCTTTTTTCGTAGTTTTGCTTACAAAGTCGTCCCGCTGTAACTGTGGCAGCCCCCTTTGCATCTCTCTCTCTCTCTCTGCTGTTGTTGCCTTTAGCTCATTCTTTAGGTGCTGCTCGACTGCATGTGAAACATGATCACAGAACTCCTTGTGTGATTTGGAGTTCAGTTCGACGACATCTTTGAGTTTGGTTTCAACCGGTGGTGGCATAGCTTCCAGTATTGCCTTTCTGAACAGTGCAGCTAAAACAAAGTCTTCTTCCGGGTCTTTTTCCAGTTCTTCACGCCATCGTTTCAGCTGTTTCTGTACGTATGCGGTTGGATTCTCTGTTTCACCAAAAGGATCACCTCTCAGCATCTTCGGGTCAATCTGCATGGGGTATTCTCTGTGTATTGTTGTCCACGTGCTCTTCCTGAAGGGGGCAAAGGTCATTTTATCTCTTCTGATGTTGTCAATTGCAATTCTCAGTCCAGCATCATTCAAAAGTTCATTCAACTTTGTTCCACCGACACACTTTGCCAACAGGGCCATGATATCTCCTATGGCTGAGACACACCCTGCTGTCTTTTGCTCAAAAATTTGTATCCATTTTCCAGCTCCTTCATGTATTTCTGGAAGGCGTGCACCTAGTCCATCAAAATCCTGCATGGCCCAGTGTATATATTGTCCTTGTTGTCCGTTTATCAAAATCAGGCACATTGATGTATTTCTGGGTTCTTCAACATAAACATTGTCTCTTGGCATAAATCCATGCAGCTTGCTGTTCTTATCCAACGTTTACCCAGCGTCCAGTCTCAAACTTTAAATCCTTGCACCCTCTCTCTCCATCCTTGAGATACCGGCTGCTTCCTTGAATTTTCCTCTTGCTTGTAGCTTTTACTGGCCTGGTTTCTCCAGCCTGCCTGGTCCCTACTCTACACTTCCTGTCGGTGTTGTATCATTTACTTTTTCTAAAATGTCATTCCTAAATTTGTCCATCCTTAACTTAAGCCTTTCTGTTCTGCCTACATCTAGGGGTGTTATCTGATGTAGGGCTGTGGCTACACTATCATATGCCTTATGTATCTCAGGGGGTGTTAACATCTTTCCTAATGTTTTGGCTGCATCGGCCTGTGCGTTAAGAACTGGGTTGTGGCCTTGGTTTGCTGTCTTTTTTTTTTTTTTTTTGGGCTTGTGGGCTCATCTGTGTTTGTGATGAGTTTAGGGGTTTGTTAAAGGGGTTGTGCTCTAGCCTGTGATTGGTCTGGCTCTACTTCTATTCTGTCCTCAAATTGTATGTCATCTGTAATTATTGGTAATTGGTTTTCAGATCCCTCATCCCTAGAGGAGGCCTTTTTCTTTGTCTGCAACTTTTTATCATCTTCTTTTAGAATCTCTTTATTCTAAATCTATTTACTCTCAATTTTAAAAAGTTAAGTCCCTCCTTTTTAAATAAATTAAAACAATTATTTTATAATTAGTATCATTATTATTATTATTAATAATATTATTTTCTCATCTCTTCTCATATTTTACTCTTAGGGTTTGTAATTTCTACAAATTTTCCACATCCTCACACACTGTTACCTCAAATGTCCCATCCTCTAGCCATTTTGTCCTCAAGTGTTTGGTACGTTTGGTCCATTTGTTTGGTAGTTCTTGTAATCAAATCCGTGCTGATAGGATGTCTGGACTTCAGCCTTTCCAATGATATGGATGCCATGTCTGTAAACACACTTCACCATAATTAGAATTAATTACATAGGTAAATTTGAAAAATGTATTTCTTCAAGGTTCCTCCCTCAAATTCTCCCACAAATACTCTTATTACACATCTCTGTCACAGGCAATCAAAGGCCTACGTTCACAATGCACCGGTCTTATTTATGCATATACTCTTATCACGTATTACTTTTAATTATTCATTTATTTATTCATAATATTGTTTATTATTGTTTAATATTATGTAATAATTATTGTATATTCTCTAATACAAAATAAGGGGTGACCAATGAATAAATAGACAACTTTACTCACAAATAATATTTCCAAAATATTATTATTTTCAGTTTCAGGCGTACGTGGCCTACTTGATCTCTGAAGGTTGTATGAGCAAACCTCATCTAAATATTCTATCAACATGACATTCCACAAAGGATTCAAATTATTACTTGTCAGGTTATCTATGGCCACTTTTTCTTCACTTCTGGTAACTTTTGTACTTCCACTAATTATCTCAGATACCAGTCTATTCATTTATATTACTGCTAAATATTTGCTAAATGCTTTTTCCAGATGTTATTGTTAATATCTCTTATTTCAGTTTGAATTTAAGCATTTCACACTCTTTCTGCTGCTAATAGGGATGTTCATATCAGTTAATTTTCACAACCGCAGCTTATTAACTGAATATTAACCATTAACTTAAGATTTTAATATTAAATTGTCATTGAGTAAAAATAGTTGACAGTTGTCTGTGACCTGATAAAAAACAAAACATTTTATCTCATTTAAACGTGCAAACAGCAGCAACAGATCAACAACAGAATCAGGATTCATACATTATCAGATATTCAGGCAACATTACCTCATCAAAGAACACGCAATCAGCTCATATGATTATAATCAAAAAGGGCAGATTGTCTCTTTTTCATCTACCACAGAAGTCATTTCTAAAGTAGGACGCATTTCAAAAAGTTTTGCTTTTGCTAATTTGTCTCATTTAGGAGCCAGCTTTGTGTAACCATGCGTTGGCAATTATTATTATATACAATATGAACAAGCTGCTATAAATACACGTCCCTTATATTTTAAGTTATTATCATCCATAATTACTTCATCAGGTATATTAAGGCAAAAAGAAAATGAGAAAATGAAAAATAAGATCAAAAGCTATGTTTTTAAAGATAAAATCACTCATATTTACAGTTTATATTTACAGAGGCCTCACTTTCTCTTTACTAACACACACATATAGACACACACAATGATCTCTCATATGCTCTCACTTAAAACAGTTTTTTATTCACAAAAATCTCTCTCACTCTCTTTCTCATACACCATGAGCCCCTCCTTTCTCTGCCCTCTAAGCTTTTATCTCTTCACAGACACTGTTCTAGCAGGCAGAGCATGTGAGCGGTGCGGAGCGGTGCGGAGCGGTGTGACGCTCCCCTAAATATTCCGCTCTACTGTTCAAGCGCTCCACTCAGTCGCTCACCGCCCAAGCAAGCGCTCCGTTAACTTTCCGCTCACGCTCGCAAATAAACCAATTCCCGCTCAGATCCCGCTCCGACATAAAAAAATATTTAGTAAGCCTAATTGTTTTCTGTACTGACGTTCTTGGAAAATTGCATTTAATTAAAGTTTTAGCTGATAAATGAAGTTCTAAACGTAGGTTCGGGAGGAGCCTAAAACATTCAGTCCTGTCAATCATCCGGATAGCCTATTTAAGCGAGTTAATCTCCACGCCCTACATTGACGATTCATCCGGCATCCCTCCTCCTCCCCAATTCTCCTCCTGTATGTTGCCTATTTCTCTCTCTGCTCAATGTTAAAAAGGGGGGATTTCTGAACTTGGGGCTCGAGGCGAGCCTCGGGATAGAGCTCCCTCTGAGGACGGCAAACCAAGTTTTATTTTACCACCATTCAATAGACTGAATGCGCTGGCGAACTAGTGAAATAGCAGTTATGTACAGTTGTGTGTTGGCTATTAGACTTAGTTTAACTGATATGGATATAATTCAAATTAACAATTTGTTTTCACGACATCCAAGTTATAATAAATGTAATAAGTAATTACGAAATATTATAACAATTCGTTCCCCTTACGAGAAAAAGATTAACAAACTATAATATTATATAAATATATTATTTGAATAAACTAAAATAAACATAACAATTTCTTAACAAGAAGGTTTTTAAGTGCGAATTTACAGTGCATCGGTAAAAACAGAACACAGTGTCTTAAAGAAATTAAAATTAGACAGTATTTATGAACCTGTAAATGTACAAAACGAATGCAATACAGAATATTTATTTATGGCATTTTCAATAGTATATTAGTAGATAAATTAACATGTATCTATGAAAACGAATAAATCATTATTTTGGCTAAATTTATCTGGATAGATCATTTTAGTCAGACTAAACATTTCATCATTTCAGTACAAGAACAAACTTAATGCTATCTATAACAACTTACATTTTATTCCAAATGTTACATGGTCGAAAATATGTAGAAATATAGCCTATACGAGAACAAATTACAGAACAAAAATGTTTAGGTCACACGGACCGAACGAAAAGCCGTTAATTAAGCGGACTCTCTGTAAAATAGAGGACGTGCTGAATCAGTCGAGTCGGCAGATTATCATCAATGTTTATAATGTTCCACGCAGATACTGTTGATGAAAAAAATTAATATCTAAATGTCCAGGTAAGTCAAGTGTTCAGTCAGTTAATACTTAATGCACCGGCGTTTTTGGCTACAGCTCATCCACGGAGTGGCCGCTGTACATACACAAAGAACTATAAATGTTTTTATTTTAAGTGGTTTTAATGCTGGTAAGCAATCAGTTATATTATGTACAAATATATTTGTATTTGTGTTGATCAGTTTAATTTATGAACCTGTAAATGTACAAAAGGAATGCAATACAGAATATTTATTTATGGCATTTTCAATAGTATATTAGTAGATAAATTAACATGTATCTATGAAAACGAATAAATCATTATTTTGGCTAAATTAATCTGGATAGATCATTTCAGTCAGACTAAACATTTCATCATTTCAGAACAAGAACAAGCTTAAATGCTATCTATAACAACGTACATTTTATCCCAAATGTTACATGGTCGAAAATATGTAGAAATATAGCCTATACGAGAACAAATTACAGAACAAAAATGTTTAGGTCACGCGGACCGAACGAAAAGCCGTTAATTAAGCGGAGTCTCTGTAAAATAGAGGATGTGCTGAATCAGTCGAGTCGGCAGATTATCATCAATGTTTATAATGTTCCACGCAGATACTGTTGATGAAAAAATTTAATATCTAAATGTCCAGGTAAATCAAGTGTTCAGTCAGTTAATACTAAAGGCACCGGCGTTTTTGGCTACAGCTTCCTCATCCACGGAGTGGCCGCTGTACATACACAAAGAACTATAAATGTTTTTATTTTAAGTGGTTTTAATGCTGGTAAGCAATCAGTTATATTATGTACAAATATATTTGTATTTGTGTTGATCAGTTGGATTAAAGTTATTTTAATCTTTAAAACTGCATCTAGAACAGCAGACGACGCTACAGTTATTCTGTCATCTTAGTTTCATTTCTTTCATTTATATATAAGACTGGCGACTTCATTAAAACAATATTTGAACTCCATAACTTATTGCTAGCCATTTTTACAGATTCTCGAACTAGCAAATTACCAAAGGGCATTCTGGGATGAGCGAGCGGTGCTGAGTGTATTGAGCGAGCGGAGCAGAATTTTCGGAAATGCGCTCTGTGCTCTGATGGAAATATTACCGCACCGCTCAACGCTCTGCTCCCGCTCCGCACCGCTCACATGCTCTGCTAGCAGGCAAACATTTTCCCACGCTAAATAATACACAGACATGCAAAACACTCTCTCATCAGCCCGGGCCTTCACACAGAACACTCAAACTTCCTATATTACTTCTTTTTGGCAGTGATTGTTGTCTCAACACAATTCACCACAAATTATTACAATGATTGACAAACGCAATGTACAAAGCAACAAAATAATAAAGACCGTACCTATGGCCACCTGGCCTACAGGATTTATGAGCGCTCTTCGCTCTGGGCGCCAACACGATTTATCTAAACCGTGGTCTCACTCACACCCTGGAACCCCAATACGTTTTACCTAAAACGCAGTTTCACTCAGGTTCTGAAACCCCAAGACACCGTAACACTCAGATCTTTATAAAGACCCCAAGGTGCCGTCTAACTCAGGTTTCTCTTGGGACCCCAAAATGCCGTAACACTCAGATCTTTTTTTAAGACCCCAAGGCACTGTAACACTCAGGTCCAACACTGGGTGCCAACACGCCTTGCCTAAGAAGTGGTTACACTCACACCCTTGCAATTTCACTCAAGTTCTGAAACCCCAAGACACCATAACACTCAGATCTTTATAAAGACCCCAAGGTGCCGTCACACTCAGGTTTCTTGTGGGACCCCAAAATGCCGTAACACTCAGGTCTTTTTTAAGACCCCAAGGCACTGTAACACTCAGGTCCTGAAACCCCAAGACACCGTAACACTCAGATCTTTATAAAGACCCCAAGATGTCGTCACACTCAGGTTTCTCGTGGGACCCCAAAATGCTGTAACACTCAGATCTTTTTTAAGATCCCAAGGCACTGTAACACTCAGGTCCAACACCAAAATACACCCACACTCACACGCACACACTTGTTTGAAATCTGGAACCCTTTCTTGTTTTTGCAATTCAATATTTTATCTTTATCTTAATAGAAGCAAATTAATTAGTAGTATAAGTATCAAATCGCTGCGTTCAATTTGGAGAGGCCTAGAGTATCAACACCGCTCAGGGCTTACCTTCGGCAGACCACACAAGCACTATACAGAATAAGCAAGTAAATTTATGCTCACCTCTATAGTGGCGCGCCCTTGTGTGACCTGGCCAACCTCTGCCCGTCTGCAGCCCTCCACTCCGTAGCCTCTGTCCAATCACGTCGTGGTCACCAAGTTATGTTGTGGCAAAAAGTCTTAGCTTGAATCTTCATAAGAAAAAATACTCAGGAGACAAAGGTTCCAGGTGCCAAACAAAAATTACTTTATTCGCTCGAGCCAACAAAGTGAGACAATCAATACCCCTCATAGAGGCGCTAAAAGATCATCTGCCCTCCCAACATCTGACTCCATTTTTATACAGTAAGATCAAACACTTCTTATCTGAGATGACGTATATTCTTCTCATTGGTGTCGGTCTGCCACAATTAATTTTATTTGTTTGATGCAGCAGAAGTGCAGCTGCATCCTGCCTCATATCTAAAATGATATATTCTGCTTATTGGTTTTCATGGCCTTGGCCTAGCTTGCACAGATACCTTATTGTTAATGTAGCGAAGTACAGCTGGACGAATTCTCTAATCTAAAATGACGTACTCTTGTTTATCAGTTGTTTCGACCTTGCTTCTCAAGATAATCGTGGCGAGAACAATCGGGGTATAGTTGCAGGATCGCACCTGGACTCTTTTAATTAGGAAACGAAAGTTAACTGAGAAAACGAAAGATAACTAATCTGAAATGGCGTCCTCTTCTTTATCGCTTATGTCGACCTTGTTTCTCAAACTAATCGTGGCGAGAACAATCGGGGTATAGTTGCAGGATAGCAACTGGTCTCTTTTAATTAGGAAACTGAGAAAACGAAAGTTAACTGAGGAAACGAAAGTTTAGCTGGGTGTCTTATATCCTTGTGTAAAAGCAATGGGCCTTAGAAGTTTAACTGGGTGTCATTATAGCCTTGTGTAGAAACAATAGGCCTTAGGCCTAGTATACAGTATATGATCAGTAATATAAACAAAAACCACTCTAAGGTGTGAGCGTCTTCAGATCCACTGATATAAACCAGCCATATGGCCGAAAAACGTCATAAACCGCTTGACTGTAAGCCTTTGAGTGGCCATCCGGAGAGGGCGCAATTCAAACGCTTGGAGCCATGAAAAAGTCTGAGGCTGCCGTCTCTCTAGGAAGAGAAAATAACAGCCGTAAGACCATGCTCGCTTGCACTGTCAGTATCGTAGCGGAAAAACTGAGGTGGGCTACGAGCGAATTTCAGCAAGAAAGCGTCTGAATTATTGTTTAGAATCCCGGGAATGGATCGCCAAACCGGGGTTTGACGGCGAGCGTCGATACAATTATGGACGGCGGGCTGTGTGTGCGTATATTGACTGCTTGTCTGAAAGGCAAAAAAGTGTTTAGAGACAACGTACAGCCGTAGGGTGTCATTACACAGTATAGTAAGCATGGAAATTGCTCTCAGAGAGGAATTCAATACCGTTCGCCACTACAGTGAGGTCACATAACCGACAGTATTACATGTGTATGTTTCTGGATAAACAGAGCACACAAAAAACATTTCAGGGCAGTCCAGCCGAGGCACAACTTAACCCTTCCTCTCCCAGACAGTCTGTTCTCTGTCGACGCAGCTATGCTGGGGGTAAGACCAGAGCTTGGCCGTTCAGGTGCACAAGCCTCTGTAGTGACGGTGACCAGAGCGGCTCACAGAGCAGAGCAGTATGTCTAGGTGGTTTGATGTCAGACTGGACCCATCACGCAGAGAGGAAGTCTGCCGTGAGGCCCGCGGTTTTGCTGTTTATTAAAAGGGCAGAAAAAGAAATGTACCAATATTCAGCGCACTGATATAGGACGGGACTAAATAAAGGGAGGTGTTCGGGCCTCAGCATATTATAAAACAAATTCGTTCTGCCTCTGATTCTGTCTAAGCCAAAGATAAATGACAGGGCAGACAAACATAGTGAGCTCTACCGAAGTGAGACAGACTCAGGCCAGTTAGGCTCTTATAAGAAGTGTTCTTAGTGCTCCAATAGTGGCGTGTTCGCCCTATTGAACAGACAAATGAGATCGCGCCACTCCAGGAGGGGAGGGGCATGAAGCTCTGTAATCGCTGAACACTAGACAGCTGCACTTAGAGGCAAGGAGCCGTAAGACAGCGTGCTAACTCTAAGTAGCCGCTAAAGAGACCTCGCCACTGCGGAGAGAGGAGCGAGGGACTCCGCGAGCGTAGAGCATGAGTGGCTGTGTTATGACAAAGAACCGGGGCCGGACCCGCCCGTGTTTGCTTGTTCTATTCATCTATCTTAGTTCTACGGCTCTGCCGCTTGTTCGTCTCAACAAGAGAGGAACAGCAGAGGGGAGCATGTAACACAGATAGAACAGCCATGCATCGTATGAGCGGTCATCACCTGGCGATGCACTCGGAGGGAGCACGAAACATGGATAGAACAACCGTGCATAATAGAGCGGTCACGGAGGAAATTCATAGCAGAGGGGCTCACTCGAGCTGCTGTGCTGGACGCTATTACAACAGCGCCTGCTCTTTTAGCTTATAGCTTTAAATTAAAAATATTGATCTTACCGGGCGGCCACAGGGGAGACCTCGTCAGGCATGTGTCCGCTGCACAGGGCTCGTACCACGGCAAGCGAAGGCTATCTTCGGTTCTCAGTGGGAAAGAGGCAGGGGAAGACGCTAGACCTGGATTCTGCTATCTTCGGTTCTCAGCCGGAAAACGGCAGGGGAAGACGTTAGGCCTAGATTCTGCTGCAGGGCTTGTGTCGTCGGAGAGTAAGGCTTCTTCTTTGGAGCAGCGAGAGGTTCGCGCTGAAGGAGAATGCGAATGAGTTATGGCACTCTTTTTCTGACTATTATAGGGCATAGTCCCGCCACTTTCGTGGGCTCGAACGCCATAGATCTGTAATTACAGACGTTAACCAATAGGCTTCAATCGCGGAGTAAACAGGAGTTTTCCCCATAGCGTCAGCAACTGACGCAATGCGAAGTGAACCGTATTGAAAGGGAACCCCTGTCGCCAATCTATCATGCAGTCTGAAACAGCAGCGACTGAACGCTACCCCAGAAAATCACGCAGTGTAAAAACATCTGTGACCCGACTAGTTTGAAAATCATGCAGTCTGAACTCGGCATAAGCATGCAGACAGCTTTTTGTGAAAGAATGGGTAATTTTCAGTAGCTCAGTGAATTCAAGCATGGTAAATTATAGGTTATAGTTATAGGTTGCCACCTGTGCAATAAGTCCATTTGTGAAATTTCCTCACTACTGAATATTCCATGGTCAACTGTTAGTAATATTTATAACAAAATAGAAGCAGCTGGGAACAACAGCCACAAAGTTGTAGGTCACAGAACAGGGTCAGCGCATGCTAAGGCGCACAGTTTGCAGAAGTTGTCAACTTTCTGCATAGTCAATAACTACAGACCTCCAAACTTTGTGTGGCCTTCAGATTAGCTCAAGAACAGTGCATAGAGAGCTTCATGGAATGGGTTTCCATGGGCAGGCAGTGGTGTAAAGCATGCCGCCACTGGACTCTAGAGCAGTGGAGACGTGTTCTCTGGAGCAACAGTGAATCATTTTCAGCTTTGAAAAGCTTCTTTCTCCCATTACTAGCTGAAACGGTTCACCTTATTTTTTACTGAATTCACCTTATTTTAACATTCAACAACTCTGTGAACAAACAGAGCAGTTCTGTAGCATCTCTGCAACAAAGTGTTGTCATGCCGGACGTGTTGATGTTTCTGTGTGGAGTCAAAAGGGTCTAACTCTGTGCCAGCGCATAACTATAGATTTGTTAAAAAATAATGAGAATATATATAGTATATACATATCGTCGCTGCCCGATGAAACTCACGTATGTCCAAAACGGTTACTTTTCAGGAAGTGAATAAAACCACTGTATTTCAAAAGCAGTTGAATGTAGCGTTGTCATATTTGGTACGGCATCTTTACATGTAACCATATTCTTGTCAGTGTAATGATATAATCCACATTTGACCAAAATTTTGTTTAAATGGACATACATGCATATTTTTGATACGCGTCGATACGCGTTCTTCCGATCATTAAAGGCAGGGTAGGCAGGAATTATCAAAAAAAAATTTCACAAATTTGTTTAAACTGTCTTTATATACAAATGCATAATTAAAATGTAAGTACTCTGAAAAAGAAAGTATAAAACTCGAGTGTCTGTAGACCTCTCACGACTGTGTTAAACACAGTTAATTATTTCCATTTGGGACGAAACAAATGATTAGCTTGCGCGAATATCACTCTCTCTCGCGACCATGGCACCACCCGTTGCTATGGGATCTGCCCAGACATGCGCACACCCGGTTGATTTGAACTTGCACGAGGCACTCTAGGAAGAGCAAAAGTGCATTCACTCACAGTACCTGCATATCCAGTCAGCGAAGGCAAACAAGGCAAACAAAGGAATAAACGAAGCAATCAAACGAGATTAAATATCGCGTGGCTTTTCCTCGAGTCGATGATGCGGTAGCGGTATTGTCTGCGGAGTGTAGTCCTCATCAGAGTCAACAATGCTTTCATCACGGAAACTCTTCCATGCAAAACACTGGCTTAACTCATTCACCGCCAGCCTTTTTGAGAAAAGTTGCCCACCTGCATTTTTGTGATTTTAACAAATTTTTCACAAAATTCCTTGCAGGAAAAATTATTTTCTATAAATATATAAACATACAAATTATATCAAATTAAAGAACACACCCTCTGCTTTCAAACAAGCAATAAACAAACAAACAAACAAACAAAATGGGGGAAAAAAGTTTCATTATATATTTACTTTTTCTACCTAATTTAACCACTGAAATATGGACATTTCTCTTCAAAAATACAACATTTTGAGCAAAAAGCTTAAAAAATTGCGTTTTTGTAAAGAAATTTATGTTAGAGATCAGACTCAGAATGACTATCAAACATAAAGAGAGTAAAAATAAAACGTTATATTTTTTAAACTTCCGTTTTTGATAAATTTGTTTTGGCAGTATTACACTTTCACTTTGAAATTCGTCCAGAAAGGCATACTTATTAGTTAAATATGAACTCATAAATGACGAGATAACTCGTCAATGGCGGTGAATGAGTTAATACTGAGTACTAAAAGCCATCCTATCTGTTTATATTCTTAGTGATAAAGTTAGGTATATCATTACATGTGATTGTGACATGATGTTATTACATGCACCGTGCTCCTTCCTCTCCGCTTGTCTGAGGTAAATCCTTCTCCCAGCTAAGCAGTCGGTGTCGCGCGTTCATGTGTTTGGGGGTGTGGCTTTAGAAGAAACCCAGAAGGGAGGGGGTGGAGTGAATGGAAAAATGAGCTGTGGTGAGAGGTCTACAGGCACTCGATTTTTATACTGTCTTTTTCAGAGTACTTACATTTTACTTATGTATTGATATATAAAGACAGTTTAAACAAATTTGTAAAAAAGTTTTTTTAGATAATTCCTGCCTATCCTGCCTTTAATAAGAATGGCCAAGTCGCATTTCATATTGACAGATGAATACGCTCAGTTTATTAAATAGCCTACGTCTTAGTTTATTAAATCTCTTAGTTTGTTTAATATTAATTATACATTTAGTAAATGTCTCTTGCAAACTATGAAGGGACAATAAATCAATACACTGACATGGTAATGCTAGACCAGATGTGTCCAGACTTTTTTGTGTGGCGATCTACTTTTTAAATGGTAAAGCCGACAAGATCTACCTGCTAAAAACGTATTAATTAATAACACTTTAAATGCTTATAGGATTACTGTATACTGCATATTGTTGTGGTTTTCTTTTTCTTCAAATGAAACAATCTTCAGTCTTAGGTTTTGATTTCAAAGATGGACTTTATTGTTTGCAAAATAAAGCCGTGAGGAGATCTTGCAAGATCCACTCGCTTCTTCTGGCACCATGGCTGATATATATATACTTTGGGTCCCTCCCCTCTATGCTTAGAACAAATATAGGATTTGTAATCTAAAGAACCTCATGACATTCCTCAGACCAGTGTCTCGTTCCCATGACCTATTTGACCCTTGGCTGTTTGCTAATACTAAAACTCTTTGTGCCTGTCCAGATGGCTCTTTAAACTACCCTGAAACCTGTATACACCCAGCTGGTCCAGATGGTTCTTTAGACTACTGCATAGTTGGATTATATTAGTAAACTCATGATGCACATTTTTGGATTAAAATAAACTACTTCATAATCCCCGCTCTGAGGCTTACCTAGCCTGAGTTTTCCTGTTTATTTATTTTAATCCGGAGTGCTGTTTCATAATTCAGTGTCTCCCTATTACTATCTTGTGGCTAAAGAAAGCCACTATACATTACCAATTACCCAATTATGCCACAGCACTTCGAACTATGGACATTAAGAACAAACGTCTTTCCATTCTCATTTTGTCTTGAATGTAAAAGTAAAAGAACTTAAGCCCTAAACAGTTTGTGCGCAATTGGTTCTGCGCTTACAGTTATCATTATAGTTATGTAGAGTATATGAAAAACATCGTAAATGTTAAGTCAACGTTAATGAATCCAAGTAAAAAATAATAAAAACAAAAGTAAAGTATGCATAATAAAAACAAAATAAATGTTAAAGATTAATGTTCAAATTCAAAACGAGTAAATATAACTAATTGATACTGAATTGAATCATAAAAAGTAAAAATTAAGTATAATAAACAAGTATAAATGTAAGTTGATTCAAATAAACAAAGTAAATAAAAATAACCAATACTAGGTGAAGATGGCATAATAAACACAAATAAATGTAGATTAACTCAAATAACATAAGAAAATGTGAGCCACTAATATACTAAGTAAAGATTGCAACACAAATGAAAGTAAAGTACTCCAAATAAAACAAGTAAATGTAAATAGCCAGTAATAAACTAAGTAAAGATTGCATAATACACACATAAATGTAATTAATTCAAATAAAACTAGTAAATGGAATTAACCAATAATACAATTGAGTAAAGCATGCATAATAATTCTTGATATCAAGAAAACCTTTTTTTTTTAAATCTTCGTCTCCATCCTCATCAGAGGTGCTTGAATTCTCATTTACTAGTTGTAAATTCATTACTGTCTTGTAAAGCAGATCTTGATAATATACAGATTGATTATTCTGCGATTTCAATTTCCTATCATCTTGATATCTCAGCACTTCCATTTGTTTAACTGTGGCTTTGATAATGAAGACTTTAATAAGGGTATTACACAACAAAATAATAGTCCTCCTATGCTGCTTGCTACTCCCAAGAATATACCTAATTTTGCGAACCAAGCTCCCCATGCTCCTAGTTTTAAATCGAACCAGTCCCATATTTTCTCGTCTCTTCCTGCATTGTTTTCCATTTCTATTTGCAAGTCTTTGAGTTTCGCCATGGCTTTTGTAAATGTACCTTCTGGTGAGGTATTATTAGGAATAAAGGTACAACATTGATTTCCAAATAAAATACACACTCAATTTTTATCTGCTAATATCCAATTTAGAGCAAGTCTATTCTGCCATGTCATTTTACTTGTTGCATCAAGTTGTTCTCCTAATGACATCAACGCCTCATTGGTGTGATTAATGAATCTTTGCTGATTATAATATATGTAATTTATCCATTCTGTATTTTTATTTTGTGAAATCCAAATAAATATTGATTCAAAACCTGATTTCACTTCATCTCTAGCCTTAAATTGATTTGGTACTCCTCTTGGTTGACCTATTGGGTCTAAATATATTTTAGGATCGGGTTCGTAATTTCTCTTAACTCTATGGTTACTTGTGTCCTTTTTCTCCAACTTATTATCAAAATCCCATTCCATTATTTGAATTTCCTGTATTAGTCGTACTCTTGTACATTTTCCTTTCCATCCTATTGGCAAAGACGGTAAAAGTTTTCTATGGCCACAAACCCAGAAAAAATCTGCTATTGCTTGTGTTTGATCTTTATAGGTATCCGCATCAGGTAATGCTATAGTTTGATTTTCACAGGTTTTTTCTGGAACTATTTTCTTTCCCTTTCTTATTCCTGATGACCTAATAGGGTGGAAATCTAAGGAATCGCCAGCCTGTCGAAGTTTTGTTTTATCTATGGTCCAAATTACTTTGCATTTTCCTTTAAATTGTCCCATATTAATATCCCCTGTGGTTTTTACAAAGCACTCATATTCCTTACTATAATCTATGGTGTACCATTGTGGAATCTCTATTTTTTGATTATTTTGTATTTGCATAATTTTGGATATATCGATACCTTTACATCTAGCTGCTAATGATCGTATGTGTCGATACATGAGTCTGTCTTTGGCATTACTTAGAAAACCCAAACATTCTGCTGGACAAGTAGGTTTAAGCATTCTCATATTACAATAGAGTCTATTCATCTCGGCACATTTCTCAAAATCAAATGGATTTGGTACTATTATTACTTGGCTTGCAGGTGATTTAGAACAAAATAGGCAGTTTTTTCCTTGTATGTCTGTTGCTGTAAAGCAGTGTTCCCCAAATCTTACACTGGAGGGCCGGATCACTACAGAGTCAAGGTCCAACCCTAATGAAACTTACCCACCTGTGATTGTCTAGTGATCATGAAGATCTTGATTAGCTTGCTCAGGTGTGTTTGATCAGGGTTGGAGCCAAACTCTGCAGTGCCCTCCAGGGCAAGATTTGGGGAACCCTGCTGTAAAGGTTGCCCATTCATACCATTGATTACTTTGTGCCGTTTCCCATAAAATATCTAGTTGGGTATCTTCTTCATACATGTTGTAATCGTCCTCAATGTTTCTCCTTTGTTTTCCACTCAGTGTCAGTTCAGTTGTATTCGCAATTGTGTTGTTCCTAGGTTCCTTTGTGTGTGCAAAAGTCAATTGCTGGGATGTGTGATTGAGCGTTTGTGTTAAGGGTAGTAAAGTTGATGACAGGGCCATGTGACTGAGGTTTTGTGTCGGTGCAAGTGAGGTTGGCTGAAAGGAGGTGTGATTAAAAGTCTTTGTGGTTGCAAGTGACGGTGATGTAACGGATGTATCGTTCAAAGTCTGTGTTATGGCCGGTGAAATTGATGTTCGAGATGTGTGATCAATTATCTGTGATGTTCCAGGTGAAGTTAATGACAGGGAAGTATGATTCAGAATCGGAGTTACAGGTGTTGGAGTCCATGGCATTGTGGTGTGATTCTGAACTTGAATGGTTGGTGTCGTTGTGTTGTCCGTAGCATGAATTGGCCACAAGCATATGATGATCAGGCATGTCATCAGATGTGTTCTGTCCATTGTCATTTCCTGATGCCACACCTTGTGTCTCATTGCTTCTATCTGTCGATGATTCTTGTTTGTTCGTTCCAAGGCTGTCCTTTCCAGTCGCTGGCTTTTCTGTATGAGCTTTGGTGCAGTGGTTCAAGTGATACCACGTGTTGCTGCCTTCCACTCGAACTGCTGTTGGGTTAGCAGCCACTACTTTATAGGGTCCCTCCCTTCTGGCCTGGTTCCATTTCCTCCTGAATACCCTCAGATAGACGTGGTCCCCTGGGGCAATTGGGCATGTGGTCTCCGTCTCCTCACACGACTGCTTTCTTTTTTCCTGCACATAAATAACCTTATGGATAGCAGTTAGTTTTTTCATGTATGACCTTAATTCCATTTGCAATTGTTCTAATGGAGGACCCGAGTATAGGCCTCTACAATGTGGAGCGGGCATAGATCGACCTGTAAGCATTTCATGCGGTGTTAGATGTGTATTTCTGTTAGTTTGCATGCGATAGCTCATTAGTGCTAGAGGTAAGGCATCAACCCAGTTAAGTTTAGTACTTGCACATATTTTATTGAGTTTTGCTTTGATGATCCCATTGGCTTTTTCTACCATTCCTTGAGATTGTGGATGATAAACACATCCCAATCTTTGCTTTATTCTTAAATGTTGAAGTACTTGTTTTACTGTTTTTTGAATAAACGCAGATCCATTGTCTGAACTTATTTCTGATGGTATTCCGAATCTAGGAATAACCTCTCTTGTCAGAAATTTAATCACTGTCCCAGCTCCTTTGTCAGCCGACGGTACAGCTTCCACCCAGTGACTAAATCTACAAATAACAACAAGCATATATTTCTTACCCTGCACTCTCTTGATCATATCCACATAATCCATCACCAAGTGTTTAAAAGGACCCTCTGGTACCGGAATATGACCTATTGGCGTTGTTATTCCTTTTCTGACATTGTATTTAGCACACACTTCACATGTTGACAAAAATTCCTCTACGGTTGCATACAAATATGGAGACCAATACCCTTGTTCTTTAATCTTCCTAATCACTTCTGCTCTGGCACAATGATCAAATCCATGTGCATCTGGGATTAGAATATTTAACAGTGCGGTTGGTGCAACAATGTGACCTTCATGAGACCGCTAAATGTTTTGGGAGTCTTTTGTAGCCCCTCTTCTGTGCCACATAGATTGCTCATACGGTCCTGCCTGTTGCTGAATCCGAGCAATATCATCTATGGTTGGATTGGGTTCTATAAGAACTTCTGGAACTATTATTGCCACCTGACACCCAGAGGCTTTTTTAGCCTCTGAATCTGCTGCATTATTACCTTTGATGACAAAATTATTGCCTTTTTTGTGAGCTTGACATTTGATAATGGCTAATCTTTTTGGCAACATCATAGCAGAAATTAATTCAACTATCTGTTCAGCATGTTGAATGGGAGTTCCATCACTTCTTTTAAAACCTCTTTGTTTCCATACTGCCCCAAAAAAAGTGGCTGACGCCATGTGCATAGGCTGAGTCACTAAATATGTTTGCTGTTTGTCCTTTTGCCAATTTACATGCTGCTGTAAGAGCTTTTAATTCTGCTAATTGAGCAGAACATGGTTGGGTGCAGTATTGGGACAGTACAGGCACAAAGTCATCTCCCTCTTTTTTCACTACTGCATAACCAGTGTGGATTCCTAAATGATCTCTGAAACTAGACCCATCTACAAAGTACGTGACATCTGCTTCAGTCATTGGGGTAGATTCAAGATCAGGTCGTAACCTGGTGAATGCTAATGAGTTAGCAACACATTCATGTGGCTCACCTTCATAAGCTAAAGGAATTAACTCTGCAGGATTAACTGTATTACACCGTTTAATTGTAATATCTGGATGTGTAAGTAGCAATGAATATGCCTAAGTACGGGCTTGTGTCAAAACAAATTTCCCTTGTTCAATTAATTCTGCAATTTTGTGATGAGTATATATGATAACTGGGTATCCCATAGTTATTGTAGATGCTTTTTCATACGTCTGAAATACTGCTGCAAGACCTTGTTGATAACAAGGTGGATACCCTTGTGCTACATTGTCTAATTTAGTGCTATAGTATGCTATTGGTTGTTTTTTCCTACCACTGCAGGTTTCTTGCATTAATACTGCAGAAGCATATCCATCAGCTCTGTTGGCAACAAACAGGTGGAAGGGTTTGGTATAATCAGGTGTACTTAAAACAGGTGATTTTTGTAGTTCCTGTTTATTCAATTCAAATGCTGCTAATGCATCTGCAGTCCAACTTAAGGAGGCATTTAGATTTTGTAACCCTGCCTGTTTCATTATGTCTCTCAATGGTGCTGTTTTGATTGCATAATCTTCTATCCAATCAGCATTGAAACCTGTCATTCCTAAAAAAGTCATCATCTGTCCTACTTTTTGTGGCAATGGTGCTTTACTTATGGCTTCTAGGTGTGTTGGGGCTATGGCCTTTGTGCCATATGAGATTAACCGCCCTAAATATTCCACCTGTGGCTGGCAATATTGTAGTTTGGTTTTGGATACTTTATGACCTCCTTGAGCTAGTTTAGTAAGTACCTTTATTGAGTCCCTATGGCATTGTTCGAGTGAGGTTGAACAAATCATCAAATCATCCATGTATTGCAGCAAAGTGCTGTCTATCATGATATCTTCCAAATCAGCTTTAAGTACCTGATTAAATATTGTGGGTGATTCCTTAAAACCCTGCGGTAATTTTGCATATGAATATTGTTTACCCGCATATGTAAATGCAAACAAATATCTACTTTCCTCCGCAACTGGTATGCTGAAAAATGCAGAACATAGATCAATCACAGTAAAGTATTTGGCATCAGTGGGGACGTTTGTTAGTAGAGTGTGTGGATTTGGCACATCAACTGGACTATCCTCTACTATGTCATTTATTGCTCGTAGGTCATGTACGAGGCGCCATTTATTTTTGTTTGCTTTAATTACAGGATAAATTGGCGTGTTACAATAGCTGTTTGTTACAAACAGTACTCCCGCTTTCACTAATCCTTCAATGGTATCTTTTATGCCTAACTCAGCCTCTGGGCGTAACGGGTATTGTGCTTTTCTAGGAAGGCATGCATTTGGCTTAAGCTTTACTTTGACTGGGCTGGCTGATTTTACCAAACCCACATCTGTTTCATTTTTTGACCATAGCTCTGTTGGGACTTGTCGTTCTACATCTTGTAATAACTCAGCATAAAAACTCTCCTCTGTTTCAGGTATTGACATCATTTGAATTTGTTCCTGTTTGTTAATCATGATTTCCTGAGGAACACCTAACAAAGAAGTTCCATACAGTATTTGAATGTAATTTTTATCAGCTGAATGAAAAATCAATGGATTGTCAGTTGTTTCCCATTGACTTTGTGTAGCCTTTTTTAACATAGGCCCAATATCTTTCGTTTTCCAATTTTTTCCTACATATAAAGATATATGTGGTACAGAATCTGCTACATTGAACCATTGCTTTGTAAAGTCATTCTCACTTACGGTTATAGCGGCTCCCTGTTTACCTATTATGATAGAATGTGAAATCAATTGAATTTTTTGTCCTTTGGTTCCTTCCTGCCATTTTGTTTCAAGTTCTGTATTTCTTGAAGGGTCATACATCATTGTACAATGGAACTGTGATTTTGGTATTTGTGCATCAGGAATCTGTGCTTCAATAAATTTACCCCATTTATCAAATGCTTGTTTCACATCATTCTCTATCTGTCCTAACCAATACACATTCGCTTTTGGCTCAGAGATCATCATTTGAGTTCCTTTTATGTCCACATACACTCCCTCTGCTGAACACCACATTTTAAGACCTAATTTGCACAATGCATCTCTTCCTAAAAGATTAATAGGAGTCTGGTTTGATATCAGGATTGGTAAGGTCACACGGTTGTTTTTAGTTTGTAGACAAATCGGAGCGGTCATTGGAATTAACTGTGTTTGTCCCGAGAATCCTATTGTCTTTACAAATTTGCCAGACATGGGGAGATGTGATGCATAATTTGAATTTACACATGTATAAACCGCTCCTGTGTCTACCATCATGGGTATGTTTTTTCCTTCTACTTCAACCTGTAAAATTGGTTCTTGATTTGCATTAGTGGTTAAAATTGGTAACTGTCTCTCCCCAATAGGATTCTCTGGGCATCTCTAAAAATCTTGGTTTGTACCTACCCAGGGGTTCACAGGACCTCGTACAGACCTTTGCCAATTGTTCCCCCTTCTTCCCCTCGGGGGCTGAGTCCAAGGGTTGCTAGGGCAACCACTCTTTATATGTCCTCTCTCGCCGCACCCCCAACATGATACTTCAGGAAGTCTGCCTGCTCCTCTCCTGTCCCCTTGAGGTGGATTTCTTTTCCACTGCATCGGCCCTGGCTGCTGAGCGTATACATTGATGATGGGTACGGGGGTCGGGTGTGCATTAGGAGGGTTTGTTGTGGGCGGAGTCTGCTGAACAGCTGGTGGAGGAGAATTCACAGGAGCCATCACTGACATCTGGTTAGGCTCATCTTTCTGTACGGCTGCTTGAATCTTTCTCTTGTTTTTATTTGAAAGTTCTTCCAGCTGTAACTGTGTCAGTTTTCTTTGCAGTTCTTTCTCTTGTGTTTTCAGCTTTTGTTCATTTTTTCTGAATAAATCCACAGCATGACACACGTGGTCACAAAACTCTTTGTGTGATTTAGAGTTTAGACATACCACCTCTTCTAGTTTGCTTTTTACAGTCTGTGGCATAGCATCCACTATGGCATTTCTAAAAAGTGTTGTCATTAAAGGGTCCCCCTCGGGGTCTCCTTCAGTCTCTTGTTTCCACCTCTTTAATTGTCTTTGAACATAAGTGATGGGATTCTCTTTTTCCCCCAGTTCCTCCCCCTTCAGTGCCTTGGGGTCGATTCTGGTTTCATATTCAGTTCGTAAAACTCGGCAAACGGCGGGACGGTATGCATCAAAAACAATCCCATCCATATCGTAGGAATTAACGGCTCTGTGCAAGTTAGAGTCCTGAAGGATTTGATCAGTCTTTGCTCCCCCTACAATTCTCGCTAGGAGGGCTTTGATGTCTCCTACTGCAATCAGCTTTCCAGCTAATTCTTCCTCCAAAATTCTGATGAACTTACCAGCCTCCTCGTGGATGTCTGGGAGTCGGTTGACCAGATTTTCTAAGTCTTGTGACCCCCAGGGTACGTAGTTACCTTGTGCTCCTTTAATTAGAATGGGGAGCTGCTTTGTTAATGGTCTCAGTGATTTTTCTTCCCCGCGTGACCACTTTCCCTCATCAACCAGGGACTCCGCTCCTCTTTCTCCCTCCCTGCTCGGTTCACATTTGACCTCAAACAAATATTCTTCTTCAGATTCTTCTCTTTCTGGTAAGATTTCTTTTGTAAACTCTTTTTTCTTTTCTACCTGCTCATCTGTTTGTTTTGCACTTGGTGTTTTCATTTTATACTGTGTTTTCATTTTTTCTAATGCTGTTCGTGCTTGTTTGTAACAATCTAACTGCAGTGTTGTTTCTTTTGTTTTTATAGCTGGCTTAGTTTTAGGTCTTACTACTTGTTCCATCTCCTCATCCTCCTCTTTCTCCTCATCGTCTATTTCAACATTTCCCTTCATCTGCATCTCACCCAAAATCTCAACAGTTCCCTTGAGCAATGGAAACTGACCCTCAGAGGTCAAATAAGGAGGGGGGTCTGCATATTTTTGTTCCTTAATCATGGTTTCTTGTTCCATGTCTTTCAACAGCCTTTTGGCCTGTTTTAAATTTTTACGCAGACATTCCCCTTCTTTTTTGAACAATGTTAACACTTCATGCTCCTTTTCACGTTTTTCTTCTCTTTTTTGTTTTTCTTACTCGTATTTTTGGTTTTGTAATTTTTAACCAATGTTTCCATTTCCTCACACAATGCCACATCAAAAGTCCCCTCTTTTGGCCATCTGGTAACCATACTTTTTGTACGTTTTTGCCATTTCTTAGAGAGATGCTTTATGAGATCTTTACTCAATGGGTATTTTACTCCCAAGAGTTCAACAGGACTGTCTGCCATATCTTTATTTTGTAATACACCAGCCCTCTAATTTTCTTGTTCTCAGAACACTTTATAATGTTCTTATCTTTTAATTATATATCTCCTAAAAATCCCCACAGTTTCTCAAAATGTTTTAAAATGTTTGTTTTTTTCACATCCAAAACATATCAAACCACAACATCAGCCACCTTTTATATTTCCTAAACTTTTTATATTTGGTACAGAAAATAAGTTTTGACCAAACCTTAAATTACAAAAGTATACATCAATATTTTAGCTCAATAATCTATAAACCACATTGTTACCCAAAAATGTTTCAGTAATGACTCAGCATTCATATCAATCCCTTTATTAATTTATTTGGGCTCCCTTCATAGTTTAGGGCTCATTTCTTGCATACTCCAACCCTTTATTTGTAGGGTGTATAATTCAGTCATACAGTTATCCCTTCATTTATAGGGCTTATCTATCATACTTTATCCCTTATCGGGCTTATTTCAAGCATTCACTTTATACCCAGTAAGACAGCACTTACGGCCCCCCTGCTCAGCCACAATGACAGACCAAGGGAAACGCATGCACCACCCCAACTAGATGCAAAGTTTATAGAACACACACGCACTCTCACACTGCAGCTTGCAAACACACTCAAAATTCAGACACACAGAGTACATATATTTTCATACATAAAACCTTGTACGCCACCCCTTGATATTACCTTATATACCCAAATCAAATGACCATTACACCTCCTTCAACACGGTCGTTAACTAAAACAATAAAATATACCACTTTAAAGCGGTATACTGTCAATTTTGATACACTTACACCCACACAAAATTGACCTCTATACCATACACCTCCTTTCCACTGGTATAGACTTCTATATTATACACTTACACCGACAAATATAAGAAACTCTTACGCGTTCTCTTCAATTAAAATCTGTTTCAAGTCACTGTGATCATCAACGCCAACTCATCAGTAAGAAAATACAGATTCATGCATGCATCCCTTAGTTAGATTGTATCCTTGAAATCAAAACCCAGTTCACATATAGGTTCTTAAATTTAGAAGAGCTTAAATTTCTCACCACGTTGAGCAAAGTCTGACAAACAACACAAACCTAATTAATAAGCAAAAAGTGCTTACCTTATGGCCATACGTTGTTTGTGTTGCTCGTCAGGTTCGCCCAGGTGGTGTGACTGTCCAGCTCTTTTCTATCCCGGGTTTCGGCACCAAATGTTGTGGTTTTCTTTTTCTTCAAATGAAACAATCTTCAGTCTTAGGTTTTGATTTCAAAGATGGACTTTATTGTTAGCGAAATAAAGCCGTGAGGAGATCTTGCAAGATCCACTCGCTTCTTCTAGCACCATGGCTGATATATATATACTTTGGGTCCCTCCCCTCTATGCTTAGAACAAATATAGGATTTGTAATCTAAAGAACCTCATGACATTCCTCAGACCAGTGTCTCGTTCCCATGACCTATTTGACCCTTGGCTGTTTGCTAATACTAAAACTTTTTGTGCCTGTCCAGATGGCTCTTTAAACTACCCTGAAACCTGAATACACCCAGCTGGTCCAGATGGTTCTTTAGACTACTGCATAGTTGGATTATATTAGTAAACTCATGATGCACATTTTTGGATTAAAATAAACTACTTCAATATATATCTACATTGAATTAAGGGCTGTCACCATTACTCTATTCTTTTTGAGGAGCTTTAAAGGTGACATAGAATGATTAAATGGGGTATTTATCCTTGATCTGTGATGTGACATGTAGACAAAATGTTGTTTTGTTTGGGTCTGTAATGCTTTAGAAGCTTCCTAAAAACCTCTCTCAGATAGCTCTATTAGTGTGGGGAATTTTAAACAAGTGTTTTGCACCTATTTGGCTCCCCCTACTGGCTTAACTTGCAATCTCATTACTGATTGGCTTTGCAGCCACTCAAAAATGTAGCCAATTATTTTAAAGTGGAGGGGCAGTGAGATCCCTGTGATGTCATAAGCATCAGTTCCCTTTCAGTCGGTCACTACGACGTCATGTCGTGACCGACGAATTGGGAACTCGCTTAGAGAGACCAACCTGCTTCGTACTCTACTAAAGCGCAAATGAACTTGGCATTGTGATATTTGCATAATGCTGGCGCCGCCCCGCCAGGTACGCATATAAGCCACAGGTGCAAATATGGAAATTAGCTTTTTCGCTTCGAAAGCCAGCATTATCTGCTACTGAGAAGCTACTCTCTGCTCTTCTGGGAACGGTTGCTGAAGTTGATTGACAAGCAGTACTGACACAGCGGACGCTCGCAGTATCCCACTGCTCTGCATATTTTTTGTTTTGAGTTTAGTGTGTGCGTTGCCTCTCCCTGTGCGCATCATCAGCTGAGCACCTAAAGAGTGATTTCCCCAAAGAGTGATACGTGAGAGCTCTGTGTCTTTTTAAAGACAGCCACTCTCTCGTATATTCGGAGATCAGCGTCCTTTTCAGGATAGCTTTTCCTCCGTGCGATCTTGGATGCAAGAAGTACAGGGATTCCAGTGACGGTCACGAGCGCTGTCTTCGTGCTTGGGCATCGAGCACTCCGAGGCTGCGTTCGTGGAGAGCTTTTGTTCTCTCTGTGAGAGCATAACCCTCTTGGATTGCGGAGACGACTGTCGTTTCTACAGGTACGATGTCCGCGCCTTTGCAGTGCTGAACCCTGTCATGGTGCGGCTGTCAAGCGCTCGCAGGACGCTCTTCGCATCACTACGCTGAGTAGGACGGAGGATGCGTCCTTCACCTACCGGCCTTCTCATCCTCAGCCGGTTGAGGCTCCGGTGGAGACTGTAGAGTCGTGTTCTGCGATTTCTGCCGAATCCATTGGACCTCCTTCTGGTCCCGTCACTTCTGCAGCATCAGAGGGGTGTCCATTTTTTCCCTCCGAGGCGGAGTCGTCCCGGAGATGGCGGCCATGCCCGCTCGAGCGGCGGAAATGGTAGAGTTGGAGGGGTTAACCCCTCTCCGCCCAAACCGTCCCGCCCACATGATTGGTACTTCGGAGCTGGCCTGGCCAGCCTTTCCCGACGGCACGAAGAGCTGACGTGATTTGCGGCCATCTCGGCCGTTCAGCTTTCACCCCTCACCTCCCTCACCAACGGAGCCGCTAAGGGGGGATCCCTTCAGTGGAGCGGGGGGTTGCGATGCAGCTGCGTTCCTGGAGGGACCACCCAACCCTTCCCTCCCGTGTTTATATAGACAGTTGTCCAGTTACGGGCGCTGCCCATCAGGCATGCGGAGACGCGGCTTCAGCCCTGCACGCAATAACGTACTACAGGTTCACCAAGCGAAGGCTTTAGAGATATACGAGGGAAGCCGCGACCTTCAGTCGTGCGATGTCCACCACAGTGTTCAAGATCGCCACCTTTGGCTATGTCTGGCTTACATGACGGATTCAGATGAGAACAACTTCTTGAATGCTCCTGTCTCACAGACCGGCCTCTTCAGCGAGCCCGTGGAGTCGTACAGCTCTGCTGCGCAGACTGAGGCGATCTCCTAGGTCATGCCCCGGCGAAAGAGAGCTGCCCTTGGTCCACCACGCCGGCTCCTCAGTCTGCATCTCGCCGTCGGCGTCCTGCGGCGGCCACCTCTGTTCCCCTCCTCGGACCCCATCTCGGCAGCGCAGGGGAACCGGTCGTCAGCAGCTCGCCCCGCACGCTTAGTCGCTTCCCGTGAAAATCGGGAGTTTGTGGCCAGAGACGGGCGACCCGGAGTGGCAGAGGATCACTCTTCAGGAGACGGTGATTCGCTCCTTCCCCCGGTAGAGGGTCGGGTGGAAAATCCTTGGTTTGCATCTGTCCAGCCGGTACCCACTTAACCACACATAAGAGTGCATTCCTCTTCCGTCTCCAGGTCTCCAGAGGATCGAGAGAGCCGTGAGCGGGCACACCAGCTCACCCTACCTATCCTCTATCGCCAGCGGGTGTTTTTTCGGAGTCTGCGCTCTCCGCGCAGGAGACCAGACGACCGTCACCCTCAGCGGGCTCAGGTCAGTGTCACACACACACATACTGTAGATGTTTATGCTGTCACGGCAGACGCACCGGCAGTCCTACCTGTCTTGCTTCGCTGCCCCACAGTGGGTACTTCGGTAGTGTCGTTAATTCTCCTCGTACGGTCCCTGGATGCTTCGCTTCAGTTCCCAGCCCGTCTCGTTGGGTTTTACGCACTATCCGCCTCGGTTACGAAATACAATTACCGGCACTCCCCCAAATTCTTGGGCATCCGTTTCACTATAGTGAAAGCGTCCGATGCACATGTACTGCGTGCAAAAGTCGATGTCCTGCTGGCGAAGGACATTTCGAGCCGGTCCCTCTTACCGAGAATGATGATAAGGTTTTTCCAGCCTTTATCTCATATTACCCAAAATACGCAGTGGGTTACGACCGATTTATTTACGCACCGGCTCTACAAATGTGATCCTTTAGGATGATACGCCGAGGCTCGTATTTCAATATTCAGATCGGTTTGCAGCCTTAGACCTGTAGACGTGTACTTGTGTCCATCTTTCCTCGCCTTAGACCGTTTTTCGCTCTGCGTTCGTGGGGTGGGCATATTAATACTAAGTACACCATTCGAGCTGTCTCTCTCTCCCCGTGTCTCCATGAAAGTGCTAGTCACGGCATTAAAATTAAAATCTCCGAGAGAGAGAGCGTTGTTCGCATTCTGCTTATATTTACGTCAACTATAATGGCTCGTTCTTGGCAGACGTGCGCGAACACAGAGCTTCAGCATCTCGCTCGTTTAAGTCATCAGGTCAGCTGGGAAAAGAGCAACTTTGCCCCGTGCAGAGGATCCTTTTCTCAGTATGGAAAAGACTCAATCGATTTATTGGCGTGTTTTACAAGAGCGCGCAACCAGTCAGTTCTGACTTGCCTCGGTTTAATTCGAGGGAAGTACGCGGTCCCTCTGAAACAATTTCAGAAGCTCCTGGACATATGACAGCATGCTGCGGCTGTGACACTGCTCGAGCTGCTTCATATGAGACCGCTTCAGCATTGGTTTTACGATCGAGTCTCGAGGAGAGCATGGCGCAACGGCATACACTGTGTAACCATTACACCTGCGTGTCATTTCAATTTTACCCCGTGGCAGACCCAGCATTACTCTCCGCTATGGAGATGCGAGGGAAGGATGTATTAGCCGACACCGACAACATTGCGACTGTTGCGTTATTTACCGTTTAGGCGGTTTTTGCGCTCTCGTCACCTGTCGCATCTCGCTCGTCATCTCCTCCTTTGGAGTCAGAAGCATCTGAGGTCCCTTCGTGCCATTTACATCCCGGGTACGCTCAATACAGCGGCAGACGCGCTTTCCCGAGCTGCGCGCACCGGCGAATGGCGACTCCACCCCCAGACGGTTCAGCTAATTTGGAAGAAGTTCGGTCGTGCGCAGATATATCTATTTGCGTCACCGGACGATACCCACTGTCGCCTGTTTTATTCACTAACCGAGGGCAGCCTCGGCGTGGATGCGTTGGCACACAGCTGGCCGCGGGGGACGCGCAAATACGCAATCACTCCAGTGAGCTTAATCGCACAGACACTGTGCAAAGTCAGGCACTACGAGGAAAGCCTTTTATTAGTTGCCCCGTACTGGACGACCAGGAGTTGGTTTTCAGAGTTAATGCTCCTCGCGACAGCCCCTCCCTGGCGAATTCCCCGGAGGAAGGACTTCTTTCTCAAGGAAGGGGCACATTATGGCACCCGCGCCCCGACCTGTGGGATTTCCATGTATGGTCGTTGAGTGCGCGCAAGGTTTAGGTGATTTATCGCAAGCGGTATCTAACACCATCGACGCGGTACGAGCACCGTCCACAAGACGGGCTTATGCGCTTAAATGAAACCCTTTTCGTCACCTGGTGCTCTTTGCAACGCGAGGACCCCAGAGAATGCTTAACATTGTGCTTTTATATATCTTCAACATAGGTTAGATGGTAGGCTGTCACCCTCCACCATTAAAGTTGATATCGCCGCTATTTCTGCTCATCACTCACTTATTAACGGCAGATCAGTTGGCCAGCATGATTTGGTTATTAGATTTTAAGAGGCGCTCGCAGGCTAAACCCCTCACGCCCTCCCTCTATTCCTCCGAGACCTGTCCATGGTGCTGAAGCCCTACTACAGGTACCGCGTTCGAGCCTTTGAAGTTTTTGTCAATGAAAACTCTGACCCTGCTAGCATTGGCCTCCGTGAAGAGAGTAGGGGATTTATATGCATTCTCTGTTGACGATTCGTGCCTTTAGTTTGGTCCTGCTGTCTCACTGAGACCCAGACCAGGCTACGTGCCCAAAGTTCCCACCACTCCCTTCAGAGATATGGTGGTGAGCTTGCAAGCGCTGCCCCCCGGAGGAGGCAGACCCAACCATGGCTTTATTATGTCCCTATTATGTCCCGTACGAGCGTTACGCCTCTACGTGGATCGCACACAAAGCTTCAGGACCTCAGATCAGCTCTTTGTTTGTTACGGTGCTCAGCAGAGAGGGAAAGCTGTCACTAAGCAGAGGATGTCTCATTGGATAGTTGATACTATCGCCCTTGCTTATAATCTGCAGGGCATTCCTTGTCTATTTAATTTGAGAGCTCACTCTACTAGAAGTGTTGCCTCATTTTGGGCATTCGCTCGTGGTTCCTCGCTAACAGACATCTGCAGAGCTGCTGGTTGGGCGACACCTATACGTTCATTAGATTTTACAGTGTTCGTGTCGAGCCTGTCTCCTCTTGTGTTCTTTCCTCGTTAGGGGAAGCACAGAGAACAGGCTCGCAGGTCGGCTTGCAGCCTCTGACTGGTGCTCCAAACTGAGCTCAGTATGGAAGGCCATCGAGGCAAAAACGTGTAATAATTTGTTTTGCCTTCCTCCGCTGCCTTGGCAACCTGATGTTGCGGAGCATCCGCTGCCAGCCTCTCACTAGCTGCATCCTCGCGAACCTGTGTTTGGCTCGGGCATCCACATTGCGTCCCACCAGGTTCCTTTGTGAGTTTTTTCCGTGGGATTAATCCTACTAGCCCACGTTTCCCGCAGCAGAGCACTGCTTTGCTTACACAGCCACGGCTGCCATTTTTACCTCAACTACGGTTGACTTTCGCCCCCACCAATAGCCCTTAAACGGGGCGGTGGCTTCCGCAGCGTCCCTATACCGCTCAGATAGGGCGCTTCCCAGTCGCTGGCACTACTGTGGGGTTAAAGGAACATCTAGTGCCCGGCCTTCTGCCTTAAAACCTAATTCTCCTTATCCTTAAATGGAACCGGAGGGCTTTACGCAGACACTGGAAGAGGTCAGCCCTCAGTGGCGTTTTGGTAGGGATTCCCAATTCGTCGGTCACGACGTGACGTAACGTGGACATTTGTTTTTAAAAGTTTATGCCCGGCTCATGGTTTGCTGCACATATGTAAACGAGTAAGGAGAGATTAAACATTTTTCTTAAGAATATTAATAGCATTTACCATGCTTTGAAGTGTTGACGAAAATGAGGATTTAGTTTATTTATTTATTAGGTTGTTCAAGCTATCTAGTGTGAGAAGAGTACCATTAATAAAACAATTATGTGAATGCCTTGTTAAAGAGAAAAGTTTTAAGTCTAGATTCAAAGGTATCTATTGTGTCTGATTCTCGGACAACGGTTGGCAAATCATTCCAGAGCTTAGGGGCTAAGTAGGAAAAGGATCTTCCACCTTTAGACACTTTTGATATTTTAGGGATAACTAAGAGACCAGAATTTTGCGAACGCAGTGCACGTGATGGATTGTATTCAGATAGTAATTCTCTAAGATATGAGGGTGCTAGGCCATTTAAGGCTTTGTAGGTGATAAGTGATATTTTAAATTGTATGCGATAATTAACTGGTAGCCAGTGTAAAGATGCCAAAATTGGACTTATGTGGTCATACTTCTTAGATCGAGTAAGCAGTCTTGCAGAAGCGTTTTGAACTAGCTGCAGCTTGTTTACCTGATTTGCATGGCATCCCCCAAGTAGCGAGTTACAATAGTCTATTCTAGAGGTCATAAAAGCATGGATAAGCTTCTCTGCGTCAGATGTAGACAGCATGTGGCGAATTTTAGAGATATTTCTAAGATGGAAGAATGCTGTGCGGCAGACGTTGCCTATATGACTATCGAAGGATAAGTTGCTGTCGAACATCACACCTAAGTTCCTAACCGAGGAAGATGGCACCACAGTGCAGCCATCTATGTGCAACTTGTAATCTGACATATTATGTTTGTAGCGATTCGGTTCAATAATAAGCATCTCTGTCTTATTGGAGTTCAGCTTAAGAAAGTTGTGTGCCATCCAGTCACTAACATCGCTAATGCAGTCTGCTAGCTTAGAAAACGTGTGGGTTTCGCTGGGATGTGAGGAGATGTAAAGCTGGGTATCATCCGCATAGCAGTGAAAACTTATGTTATGTTTCCTGATAATGTCTCCTAGGGGTAACATATATAACGAGAACAGGATAGGACCTAAAACTGATCCCTGCGGTACACCATATTTGACCAGGGAGTGATATGACTCTTCCTCATTTACATAAACAAAGTGATAGCGATTGGTTAGATACGACCTAAACCAGGCTAACGCCTGACCACTGATACCAACATAGTTTTCTAGTCTTTTGAGTAAGATTGTGTGATCTATTGTGTCAAAGGCTGCGCTTACGTCTAGTAATATAAGGATTGAGATTTCACCACGATCGGATGTTAACATGAGGTCATTTGTAACTCTAAGCAGCGCTGTCTCTGTGCTATGGTGGGGCCTGAATCCTGATTGGAACTTTTCATACGTACTATTATTTGTCAAGAATGTGCGTAACTGGCTTGCCACTACCTTTTCTAATATTTTCGAAAGAAAAGGGAGATTTGAGATTGGTCTAAAGTTATTAAGCTCTCCCTGATCAAGCTGTGGTTTTTTAATCAGCGGTTTAATAACTGCTAGCTTGAAAGCTGTTGGAACGTATCCTATTTCTAGCGATGAGTTAAAGATTTGTAGTACCGGGGTTGACACTACAGGGAATACCTCTTTAAGTAGTTTTGTGGGAACGGGGTCTAATATACAGGATGATGATTTGGAGGAGGTGACGCGGGTCGAGAGCTCATCGCTGGGAGTAGGTTTAAATGACTCAAGATGTTCATATGGTAATCTAGTGTTTAGTGAACTAATGGGTAGAGTGATGGCTGCTTGGGTAGTTACGATGTTTTCCCTAATAGCCGTAATTTTGTTAGAAAAGAAGTTCATGAAATCGTTACTATTGTGTTGAAGTTTACTATTGGTTTCTGTTTGTTCTTTGTTTCTTGTCAGTTTTGCGACTGTGCTAAAGAGGAAGCGAGGGTTGTTATGATTTTCTTTAATAAGCGTACTGAGATAGGTTGATCTGGCCGTTTTTATAGCCTGTCTGTAGTGTTTAACACTATCTGTCCATGCTGCACGCCATACCTCTAACTTTGTGCTTCTATAATTTCTTTCCATTTTTCTAGCTGCCTTTTTAAGAGCAGCGGTGTGATGGTCATACCATGGAGCTGGCGGTTTTTCTTTGATTTTCTTTTTTCGAATGGGAGCAACGGCATCCAGTGTGTTAGAACAGACATTGTTCAGGTTTTCTATTAAAGTATCTAGATCGTCACAGTTATCTGCTACATGTTTCATTTGGGACAGGTCTGGAATAGTGCTAATAAAGCTATCTTTAGTGGTGGAAATTATTGTTCTGGCTAGTCGGTAGGATGTTGTGGATTGAGTGATCCTATCTAGAAGTACAGTGTATGACACAAGGTAATGGTCAGAAACTGCATCACTCTGAGGTGATATTTCGATGTCATTAATATTGAGTCTGAGTGACAGAATTAAGTCTAATGTGTGCTTACGAGTATGCGTGGGCCCTGACACGTTTTGTTTAATACCGAGAGAATTTAGAACATCCATAAACGCACGTCCTAATGCATCTTTTGAGTTATCCACATGAATATTAAAATCAACAACGATAAGAGCTTTATCTACAGTGACTGCAAGCTCAGACAGGAAATTTGCTATTTCTTTAAGGAAATCTGCATGGTGGCCCGGAGGTCTATAGATTGTAGCTAAGACAAAAGAAAGCTGTTTGTTGTTACGATCAGTTATTTCCATATTTAATAACATTAGTTCAAATGAATTAAATTTTAGTTCAGATTTTTGGTTAACTTTAAAAATGTTGTTGTATATTGTAGCTACACCGCCCCCTCTCTCCTTTAATCGAGGTTCGTGTCTATAATAATAGTCTTGTGGGGTGGATTCGTTTAAACTAATGTAGTCGTCTGCTTTAAGCCAGGTTTCTGTTAAACAGAGTGCATCTAAGTTTTGGTCATTAATTATTTCATTAACAATAGGTTCTTTATTGGTAAGCGATCTAATGTTAAGAAGGCCGAATTTTAACATTTGAGGTTCATCTGGTAATGTATTGTTTTCTAATTTTATGTTAATCAAATTTGTACGTGATGTGGCAAGCGGTGCTCTGTATTTGCTTGTTCGGGGAACAGATACAGTTGAAATGTGTTGAGTTTCTGGTGAGATCGACTCGAAGTGCTGGGATATATGTGATCTTGACATATCATGCCAGCTGACAGACGGACGGTTAAGCTGATCCGTCTTTTTCTGACCTGGGCCCTGGATAGTCAGACTATATCAGAATTAAGACTATTAATCAGATTTTTGGTAAGTATAGCACTTCCTTCTGATGTCGGATGGTTAGGAGGAATGGTCTCCCCCAGAAATGTTTCCAATTGTCTATAAACCCTACATTATGCTGAGGGCACCACTTTGACATCCAGCCATTTAGAGACACTAATCTACTATGTGTTTCATCTCCCCGGTTGGCGGGGAGGGGACCAGAGCATATTACATTGTCTGACATTGTTTTTGCAATTTCACACATCTCCTTAATAGTATCTTTGGTGATTTCCGACTGTCGGAGTCTGGTGTCATTTGTGCCGGCGTGAATAACAATCTTAGAAAACTTCCGCTTAGCATTAGCCAGCACTTTAAGTTTGGATCTAATGTCAGACGTTCTGGCTCCCGGTATACAGTCGACTAGGGTGTTTGGTGCCTCAATGTTAGTGTTCCTGAGTATAGAATCTCCAGTGACCAGGGCACTTTTAACAGGTGTTTCAGCTGATGTACTCCTTAGGGGATCGAATCTGTTAGAAATTACCGTAACGTTATGGGTCTTAGATGGACCCCGTATATGACTATGCCGCCTGACAGTCACCCAGTTAGACCGCTGATTTGACTCTGATGTCGAAACCGAGCCATGTGTATTTTGATAAACACTATGCGCGCTCGATACAGTATTTGTAGTGTTTACATTAGCATCTGATGTCGGAACCGAGCCATTAGTCTTTTCGCTCGATACAGTATTTACAACAGTAACATTAGCGGTTTTTCTATCCTCAACTAGCGTTCGGATGCGCGATTCTAGTTCAGCAACCTTCTCAGTTAATCTTAATACTTCAATACACTTAGTGCATGTAAACCCCTCTATGCTAACAGCAGAAGCTAAACTATACATGTGGCAAGAAGTACATGTTACAATAACAAGCGGAGTCTTACCGCTTTCATGCTGGGCGATGGCGTCTTCGTTTACCCGAGCGCGCTCCGCGGAGCTGCATCGCGTGGGGTGTTCGGTTGTGACACGCCTCCTTAGTCGCCTGCGAACATCTGGGTCCAAGGTGATGTGGGGCATGCTGAATCTGCGAAACCCGGGCAGCGGCTCCTCCACAGCTTCCCAATCGCTTTCATGTTGGGCAATGGCGTCTCCGTTCACTCGTGCATGGTCCGTGAAGCTGCATCGCGTGGAGTGCTTGTTTGCTGCACGCCTGGGTCGCGTGTGGACGTCCGGAGACAGGGTGAGGTGGGCGCGGTAGCTCGCGTTGGATCTGCTCAAACCGATCAACTCCTCCACAGCTTCCCGCTCAGGCGAGGACAGGTCAGAAAAGCATATATCAGATGAATCCGCCATCAGATCGAAAAATGCTAGCTTCAGTCGGCAGCGTTTGTTGACGCTAGCGGGCTATATGCTAACACTGGGTGTTTATTAGTGATAAATAGTTTCACGTGGTAGTACTGCTCAATAATCGTCACGGTAAAGTATTCCTAGGTAAAACTAATAAGTTATATTATATAAATAGGAATAAGATAGTAAAAAAAGGTTTTTAGATGAAGAACTCGACGGAGCTCCGATGCACAATCTGTTCAGCGTGATCTGTTCAGCGTGACGTCACCGTTTGAAATGTGACTTCCCAAGCGAGTTCCCAATTCGTCGGTCACGACGTGACGTCTCCGTTCCCTTCCTTCAGGGAACGAGGGTTACATACGTAACCGAGACGTTTTTCAGATTGGGCCGTTTTCTGGCTGACATTTCTAAAAGAGGAATTTCTATGAGATGTTTAGCATGTCTAGCACTTTTTGTATGTTCGTGAATTCGGGTAGACTACCATTATTCAACAAAGACAAGGTAAAAATGATTTTTCATTCTCTGTCCCCTTTAAAAAAATCCTTGAGTACATGTGGAGTACTCCTTAAAATAGTGGAGATGTGGTTTAGTTAAACAAACTAGAATCAGCGCTATGCTGCCTCTCTGTCTCTCTCTCATTTGCTTGCTCTCACACACACACACACACACACACACACACACACACACACACACACACACACACACACACACACACACACACACACACACACACACGCGCACACACACACACACACACACACACACGCACACACACTGTGCGCGTGGATCAGCTCCTGTGTGAAGGAGAGAAAGAGCATCCTGGTGAATTTTGGTTAAAGACGACTGAGCTGCAGCAGCCTGGCATAAGATTGCAAGACCAAAATGCAAATTTCGCGCGTGGAGCAGGAGTTAACTTATGTTCGATCTACCGGCATTGCCTTTGCGATCAATTGGACACCCCTGTGCTAGACAGATACTTTGTTTGCACAGTCCTACCGTAATTTTGTCACTCCTAGACGTACGTCTGCCGTCAGGGGGGAAACGTTTACCTCGATGAAAGAAAGTCATTGTCTCACCAGGTTATGTTTATTTGGCTATCCAGTGCTGAGCTTTGATGAAACTTCACGAGGGTGGGAGATACGCGGCGTGATTGACAGCTTTGAAACCAGATGGATATACGTGAAAATCAGATGACATGATTTCACAACTTTTCATTGGCCATTTAGATATGTGAAGCATACTGTATACGGAAATGAACCTGGGCATTCAATCCGTCGAAAAATCAAAAAATATGCAAAATGGACATAAGTGGTTTTCATCTGACAGCGACGATATGTACAGACAGGGTTAAATTGGGATTTGTTTTGTGGAGGGGGATTTGTTGGGAGGGGGTGTTTGAGGGGTAACATGTTTAATGCTGATGAGAGCAAAGCCACTGGTGTGTTTCAATGACATTTTGGACCTCTGATAGAATTTTATAATTTTCAGCTTTAAGGCTGAGCCTTTAAAGCCTGAACTTAAAATTATGCAAATCTATGAGTCTGACATCCTATATGCATTTGTTGCACATGTCATCATGCACAATTGATAAAACTTTGAAGGAAGTTATAAGAATCAACCTCCTTGACTAATTCAATGCATAATGTGGCGTTACAAAGAGGGGGGGTAGTTTTAAAGAGAACCTACCCCCAAAACATAGACTACGCCACCCTGGGACTTACACCCAGGGAATACTTGGAGTTAGTTCCTAATTTTGATATTCTAGATACACAATTTAAAACAGATTCATACTTGGGAAGGGGACAAATTATAATGGTTGCTGAGGCTTACCGGTGGAGGAAAAAGGAGTCACAAGGGCTTTAGGGAAATCCAAAAAAACAAAGAAAATCACCCACGTGAACACACACACACACAGCAAAACACAACAGTGAATATGGGGAAATTGGGGTAATTGCCACGGCATGCAGGCAAGGGACACCACCACCCGGGGCACCAATACCACCACCTTCAGCTCTCAGCAACTGAAACAAAAACAAACACACAGGAGGTTGAATCAACAGGCAAAATTCAATATGAAAGCGAGCTAACTAAAGTTCACTTAAATCACAAAATATATAATAAATTGCCAGGGCCAACAATGGCTCCACAAAGGCAGTGCACATAAAGACAGAATAACACAATTAAACTTATCACTAAACAAAAAACAAATATAATTAAAATACAATAAATCAAAGAAAAGAAACTAATAAAACAAAAAAAAAAAACAATAAAGGGAAATACACTTAAATTAATTTGTACTGTAACAAAAGAAAAAAACAAAATCCAAATAAAGAGAGACAACCTTTAACAAACCGGAAAACAAAACAACAAAACACTTAACCAACCAAATTATAACAAAGCAAACCCCTTCAGCTGCATAGAACAGTTAAAATACTAGCCCAATAAACAGGAGGCTCGCCCATGTAAACGAATGGACCAATGGCCGTAGAGGCTGAAGAGCAGTAAAGTGGCTGACACAATGTTCAAAATACGTTCCTCGCTAACAGCAGCAAGTAGTACTCTAATAGAATAACCGAGATGACCGCAAGACATGCACGTCACACCCAGTACTCCAAAGCGAGAGTTTTGCGATTACATGGAATAAAGTGTCTAGTATAATGTTCTCAGCAGGCATGTACATGAACAACAGTACAGGGCAGGCGTGCAGATTGAATGAGGTGTCTAGTATAATGTTCATGCACGTCACACCCAGAACTACAAAGCGAGAGTTTTGCGATTACATGGAATAAAGTGTCTAGTATAATGTTCTCAGCAGGCATGTACATGAACAACAGTCCAGGGCAGGCATGCAGATTGAATGAGGTGTCTAGTATAATGTTCTCAGCACGCACGTGCACACACACAGCAATACAGGGCGAGCGTGCGACAGCCACGTAAGGTGATTAATAAAATGTTTCAAGGACGCACGTTTACACAACCAGTAATCCGGGACAAACGTACAACCATCGAACAGCACAGCTAACACTAAGGTTATTATGACAAAGTATGCATGCTACACGAACAATGATCCAGGCAAAACAGCAGCTAGTGAATGAATGCTCAGCAGCTGAAGTCAGTCTCCAGTTGAACCAGCCCGGTCTCTGTTATTTAACAAAAAAAATTAACCCCAATCAACCATAAATAAAGCTGGCACCAAGTGCCTACATACTGATCAGGCATCGTTCTGTATCACCCAGGAGAAGGCAGCTCAAAGGGTACAAACAGTACAGGTAGCCTTCAGTAACATCAGCTTTTGAATGCGTCAAGCGACCGTATAGAGGATTAACAAACCAACCGGAGATCTACGAACATTCAGTACAAGGTAAACATAACGATAGCTGATAACAGCGAGATACACAGAGACAGCAGAGCCCACGGAGCGAGTGACCCAGAAGTATGATGCACTTCCTTTACCAGTGAGCAAGACAGCAGTCCAAAGGACTACGACGTGCATTTATGGAGAGAGCCAGGGACAGCAATTGGCCACAAGAATGCAAAGTAATTACGAGTTTAACTCATACTGCCACAATCAGATAGGCTACCCAAAAAAGACTCAATTAACAAGAAAAAAACATACAGATTGAGCAATATGTCTTATAAATTAGCCATAGAGATTGCCTAAGCTGGTCAGCAGTCAGTAAAACAATCGTCTCAGTTACGGATGTAACCCTCGTTCCCTGAAGGAGGGAACGGAGATGTCACGTCGTGACCGACGAATTGGGAACTCGCTTAGAGAGACCAATCTGCTTCGTATACTACTAAAACGCCAATGAACTTGGCATTGAGATATTTGCATAATGCTGGCGCCGCCCCACCAGGTGCCTTTATAAGCAGCAGGTGCAAATATGGAAATTAGCTTCTTTTCGCTGAGAAAGCCGGGACAATGTGACCGGTCGATAAACAGTAGGGAGCAGTCCTGTGGCGACGGGACATGACGTCTCCATTCCCTCCTTCAGGGAACGAGGGTTACATCCGTAACCGAGACGTTCCCTTTCTGTCGGTCACTACGACATCACGTCGTGACCGACGTATTGGGAATCCCTACCAAAACGCCACTGAGGGCTGACCTCTTATAGTGTCTGCGTAAAGCCCTCCGGTTTCCTCCGGAAAATTAGGTTTTAAGGCAGAAGGCCGGGCACTAGATGTTCCTTTAACCCCACAGTAGTGCCAGCGACTGGGAAGCGCCCTATCTGAGCGGTATAGGAACGCTGCGGAAGCCACCCTTAGCCAGTTAAGGGCTAATGGTGGGCGAATGGCCAGTTAAGGGCTAATGGTGGGCGAAAGTCAACCGTAGTTGAGGAATAAATGACAGCTGTGGCTGTGTAAGCAAAGCAGTGCTCTGCTGAGGAAAACGTGGGCTAGTAGGATTAACCCCACGGAAAAATACTCAGAAAGGAACCCGGTGGGACGCAATGTGGAGCCCGAGCCAGACACGTAGGTTCGCTAGGATACAGCTAGTGAAAGGCTGACAGCCAATGCTCCGCAACAAAGGCTGCCAAGGCAGCGGAGGAAGAGCATTTCAAACCATTACGCATTTTTGCTTTGATGGCCTTCCATACTAAACTCAATTTGGAGCACCAGTCGGAGGCTGCAAGCCGACTTGCGAGTCTGCTCTCAGTGCTCTCCCTGATGAGGGAAAAAACACGAGAGGATACAGGCTCAATACGAACACTGTAAAATCTAATGAACGTATTAGGTGTCGCCCAACCAGCAGCTCTGCAGATGTCTGTTAGCGAGGAACCAAGAGCGATAGCCCAAAATGAGGCAACACTCCGTGTGGAGTGCGCTCTCAAATTAAAGGGGCAAGAAATACCCTGCAGATTATAAGCCAGGGTGATAGTAACAACTATCCAAAGAGACATCCTCTGCTTAGTGACAGCTTTCCCTCTCTGCTGACCACCGTAACAAACAAAAAGCTGGTCTGAGGTCCTGAGGTTTTGCGTGCGAGCCACGTATAGTCGCAGTGCGCGTACGGGGCACAACAAAGCCATGGTTGGGTCTGCCTCCTCCGGGGGCAGCGCTTGCAAGCTCACCACCTGATCTCTGAAGGGAGTGGTGGGAACTTTTGGCACGTAGCCTGGTCTGGGTCTCAGTGAGACAGCAGGACCAAACTAAAGGCACGAATCGTCAATCAATGCATGTAAATCCCATACTCTCGTCATGGAGGCCAATGCTAGCAGGGTCAAAGTTTTCATTGATAAAAACTTCAGACTCGCAGACTGCAAAGGCTCAAATGGGGGACCTGAAGGCTTCAGCACCATGGACAGGTCTCAGGAGGAAAGAGGGAGGGTGCGAGGGGTTTAGCCTGCGAGCGCCTCTTAAAATGTAATAACTAAATCATGCTGGCCAACTGATCTGCCGTTGATAAGTGAGTGATGAGCAGAAATAGCGGCGATATCAACTTAAATGGCGGAGGGACAGCCTACCATCTAACCCAGGGGTGTCAAACTCAATTTCATCCCGGGCCACATCAGCATTACGGTTACTCTCAAAGGGCCAGTTGTATTTGAACGACTGTATGAATGTATCAACTCTTTAATTACTGTACATTGCATAATTTTCTCTGCATTTGCTTACTATTGGTTTTGTTAATAACTCAATTAATACCCTTAAAAGTAGAAGTTCAGGACAAATACTGACAAAGTGTATAGAGTACAACTATTCTACAGATTATTCTAAAAATAATTGTGATGACAAAACACATGTTGTATGTGAGTAGACTCAACATTTTCTGTTATCCTTCATTGTGCAGGTAAGAAAATTAGAGGAATTTTAAGATACTAATCTGTTTTACAATCTCCACCACAATATGCATTTATTAGACACATATACTCTCACTTGTCATTTCTTGCCCTCTTTACAAAAAAAGTTGTAATTTTTTACCTGCCTTTGAGTGTCTGATTGACTGACGTCTCATGAGTTCGGTGTTGTAGGCTACAGATCAATAGTTTCAATCGTTTATTAAAAGTAATCAGTTCAGATGAGTCATTAGTTCGCGTATTTAGCGGGAATAGATGCGTTGTAAACTAATCCCAGCTGGACATCGCGAAACATTTCTGGAAACGAGACGGAAAACATTTTCTCGCTGGATGCGCGTGAGCGTGCGCGAGAGAGGGAGAGAAAGAACGAGCAGATACTCTGTTTCTATATCCAAAGGCTGCAGCCTGAGGAGGTCGCATATGCAGCGTCATCAAGCCTGGTTTATTTAAATTAACTAACCATTACAATCGCACGTCATACGCATATTACAACTATTTACTATAAACGAAGAATAATATTTAACTTTATAATTGTTAATATATTGAAACAAGACAGTCTTGATGACGTATGCAGCCTGGAAATGCGACCTCCGGACGCTGCATTCTTCGCATTAAGACACGGCCACTCTAGTAGTGCGCGCGTGCGGGACACAGCTCGTTCTCTCTCATGCAATCATCAACATTATCACTGTAATTATATTACAAAAAGACTTTGGCCGGACAAAAATTAGTTTCGGTGGCTGCTAAAAAAAATCAATGTAGGAAATAACCTGCAAAACATAAAACTTATAATAACAATAAAATAATCTGTAAACTCTCGCGGGCCACATAATTAACATAATTTGTAAACTCTCGCGGGCCAGATGAAATGAGGGGGCGGGCCGGATTTGGCCGCGGGCCTTGAGTTTGACACCCCTGATCTAACCTATGTTGAAGATATAAAAGCACAATGTTAATGGGCATTCTCTGGGGTCCTCGCGTTGCGAAGAGCACCAGGTGACGAAAAAGGTTTCATTAAGCGCGTAAGCCCGTCTTGTGGACGGTGCACGAACCGCGTCGATGGTGTTAGATACCGCTTGCGTTAAATCACCTAAACCTTGCACGCTCAACGACCATACATGGAGATCCCACAGGTCGGGGCGCGAGTGCCAAATGTGCCCCTTCCTTGAGAAAGAAAGTCCTTCCTCAGGGGAATCCGCCAGGGAGGGCTGTCGCGAGGAGCATTAACTCTGAAAACCAATTCCTGGTCGTCCAGTACGGACGAATAATAAAAGGCTCTCCTCGTCCTGCCTGACTTTGCACAGTGTCTGCGCAATAAAGCTCACTGGAAGGAATGCGTATTTGCGCATCCCCCGCGGCCAGCTGTGTGCCAACGCATCCACGCCGAGGCTGCCCTCGGTTAGTGAATAAAATAGGCGACAGTGGGTATCGTCCGGCGACGCAAACAGATCTATCTACGCACGACCGAACTTCTTCCAAATTAGCTGGACCGTCTGGGGGTGGAGTCGCCATTCGCCGGGGCACGCAGCTCGGGAAAGCGCGTCTGCCGCTGTATTGAGCGAACCCGGGATGTAAATGGCACGAAGGGACCTCAGATGCTTCTGACTCCAAAGGAGGAGATGACGAGCGATGTGCGACAGGTCACCAGAGCGCAAAACCGCCTTAACGGTAAATAACGCAACAGTCGCAATGTTGTCGGTGTCGGCTAATACATCCTTCCCTCGCATCTCCATAGCGGAGCGTACAAGTCCTAGATATACAGCGCACCGCTCGCGGCAGTTGGGGTGCTATGCACACCCCTGAGACTGCAAGCCCGACATAAGTGGCTGATCATCCCGTGCTGAGGGCATCGCATGCTACAGAATGCCAGGAGACCCCTCAGGGGCATATCTTGCTATCAGAAATGCTGGGTCTACTACGGGGTAAAATTGAAATGACACGCAGGTGTAATGTTTACACGGTGTATGCCGGTGCGCCACGCTCTCCTCGAGACTCGATGGTAAAGCCAACGCTGAAGCGGTCTCATATGAAGCAGCTCGAGCAGTGTCACAGCCGCAGCTGCTGCCATATGTCCAGGCGCTTCTGAAATTGTTTCAGAGGAACCGCGTACTTCCCTCGAATTAAACCGAGGCAAGTCAGAACTGACTGGTTGCGCGCTCTTGTAAAACACGCCAATTAGTCGATCGAGTCTATTTCCATACTGAGAAAAAGGATCCTCTGCACGGGGCAAAGTACTCTTCCCCAGTTGACCTGAAGACTTAAACGAGCGAGATGCCGAAGCATTAACTCTGTGTTCGCGCACGTCTGCCAAGAACGGGCTATTATAAGTCGACGTAAATATAAGCAGAATGCGAACAACGCTCTCTCTCTGAGATTTTAATGTCGTGACTAGCACTTTCATGGAGACACGGGGAGAGAGAGACAGCTCGAATGGTTGTACTTAATAATATGCCCACCCCACGACGCAGAGCGAAAAAACGGTCCTACATCCTTTGCCAGCAGGATATAGACTTTTGCACGCAGTACATGTGCATCGGACGCCTTCACTATAGTGAAACGAAGCCCGAGAATGCCTGTAATTGTATTTCGTAACCGAGGCGGATTGTGCGTAAAACCCAACAAAATGGGCTGGGAACTGAAGCCAAGCACCCAGGCACCGTACGAGGAGAACGACACTACCGAAATACCTGCGGTGGGGCAGCGAAGCGAGACAGGTGGGACTGCCGGTGCGTCTGCTGTGACAGCATAAACATCTACAGTATGTGTGTGTGTGACACTGACCTGAGCCCGCTGAGGGTGACGGTCGTCTGTTCTCCTCTGCGGAGAGCGCAGACTCCGATGAGGGTGCTGGTGGTCCGGTCTCCTCAGTGGAGAGCTCGGACTCCTCAGGACACCCGCTGGCGATAGAGGAGAGGTAGGGTGAGGTGGTGTGTGCCCGCTCACGGCTCTCTCGATCCTCCGGAGACCTGGAGAGGGAAGAGGAATGCACTCTTATGTGTGGTTAAGCGGGTACCGGCTGAACAGCCGGTGGAACACATGCAAACCAAGAATTTTCCACCCGACCCTCTACCGGGGGAAGGAGCGAATCACCATCTCCTGAAGAGTGATCCTCTGCCAAACCGGGTCGGCCGTCACTGGCCACTTAAACTCCCGATTTTCACGGCAACGGCTAAGCGGACGGGGCAAGCTGCTGAAGCTGCACCATGGCGGCGTCAGCACTGCAAAGGTGCGGACAGCATTCCTGTAGAAACGTCAGTCGTCTCCGCAATCCAAGAGGGTTATGCTCTCACAGAGAGAACAAAAACCCTCCACGAACGCAGCCTCGGAGTGCTTGATGCCTAAGCACGAAGACAGCGCTCGTGACCGTCACTGGAACCCTTATACCTCTCGCATCCAAGATCGCACTGACAAAAAAGCAATCCTGAAAACGACGCTGATCTCCGAATATACAAGAGAGTGGCTGTCTTAAAAAAGACACAGAGCTCTCACGTATTACTCTATTAGGGAAATCCCTCTTTAGGTGCTCAGCTGATGATGCGCACAGGGAGAGGCAACGCACACACTAAACTCAAAATAAAAAATATACAGAGCAGTGGAATACTGCGAGCGTCCGCTGTGTTAGTACTGCTTGTCAATCAACTTCAGCAACCGTTCCCAGAAGAGCAAGTAGCTTCTCAGTAGCAGATAATTCCGGCATTCGAAGTGAAAAAGCTAATTTGCACCTGCTGCTTATAAAGGCACCTGGTGGGGCGGCGCCAGCATTATGCAAATATCTCAATGCCACGTTCATTGGCATTTTAGTATTATACGAAGCAGATTGGTCTCTCTAAGCAAGTTCCCAATTCGTCGGTCACGACGTGACGTCGTAGTGACCGACTGAAAGGGAACACTATAGTTAGATCGTAATTGATTTGTATAATCAAGATAATTTTTTATTAAACTATACAATAAGTTGTATCCAGTTATCTAGTTAACATATTGTAATGAGATGAGTGACATGGCTATACATAGGGGTGTGCCGGTTTCAGAATTGGTGATGACGGTTATGACATGAGTCAAATGTGACAGTTCGTAACATAACCGCCGGTGGCTGGGGGGGGGTGCGTTTTGCTGGTTTAAATGCTCGTGGATTGACGCAAAAGTGTCATTTAACCATAAAATCATGAATGTGATGTAAAGTGTGTTTTAAACAGTAATAACTTTGAGCAATTTGACAGAAATCAATGAAATATATTAAAAAAACGCCGTTTCCAGAAGACTGTGCTGTCACTCTCTGCCCAGCATAAATTAATCCTCCATCTATCATCTATCTTATAATCTTTAGAGAAACAGATTTGTGCCATGGACTTTTTATGTCTGTAATTGTGTCTATATCTGTCATTACACGGACAAGCAGGGCTGGCGCCACCTATAGGCAGAGTAGGCAATTGCCTAGGGCCTCGAGCTTAGAGGTGGGGCCTCCATAGTCATAAAATCCCTATACGCTAATACACCAATCAGGATGGACAGCAACAAGTGGTCTCTTTGTCTACTGGCTATAAATGAATTGTCACTCACCTGTAGTGAAACCACTTATGTGGGTCCCGCAGCTCCCGCCCTCTGAACGTGAGATAAGATCGATATGCAAAAAAGTTTTTTTCTGCAAAAAGTCAATGATTTATGATGGTGCCTAAACGAGTGCATCCTTCGGGGGCTGCTAAGCGAAAGGCAAAGCAGGCACGCAAAGAAAGTGCAGCGCGTGATGAAGGTATGTGATTTGTCATCCTCTTTTGAAGTAATTTGTAATGTAACCTGCCAAATACGGATCATTCGCTTTATTTTACTGACTTGGCCGATTTAATTTGACTGAGGCGACCATCGTAACGCGTCCACTCGAGACTGTCAGACGTGATGAAATTGCGCATATAATAACATCGCGTCAGGAACTGATTTGCATTATATTACAGTAAATACATTTTAGTTCCAAGACAAGGAGCAAATACAATAGAGTATGTTTAATTGTTTCAAATAACAACCAACTGTTTTTTTTTTTGCTTAGTTTGTCTGTTTCACTTCCACTAGCAGTTAATTTGTGTATATATAGTGTGTTTAATGTGTTGCAATGGCATAATGTGGCAATATTAAATCATTGTTTTTTAGGGGAAATCCTGTTCATACCCACATAGAAAAAAACTATAAAGGCATTGATGTTTATGAACTGATGTGATGTCCAGCAAGTGTACTTCTGTAAATGTAATGTTGTTCTGTATAGATGTTTTCCTTGTTCTGTGTTATTGCCAGAGGTGGAAAGTAACAAATTACATTTACTCGCGTTACTGTAATTGAGTAGTTTTTTTGTGTACTTTTTCTTTTTTGAGTAGTTTTTAAAGTCTGTACTTTTACTTTTACTTAAGTATGTTTTGTTTAAAGTATTGTACTTCGCTACATTTTAAATCATATGTGTTACTGAGTAAAAAAAAAAAAAAAAACAATGTGAAAAGACGCGCAACGGATGATTGACGGGCGGGGACACGCGCAAAAAGAACCATGGAGACGGACGAGACAGGCGCATGCTAATGCAGACCTGCCTCAGTTCAAATCTTATGAAAGAAACCCCTTGTCATATTTAAGTGAGCACTTTCCACTGACGCGAAGCGAGTGTTTGCCGACTGGGTTTTTACCGCTCATTTGCACGACGCATTTTTAAGACCATGCGCATTATCTTCCGAGGTCTAGCAGCTTCGCGTCAAGTCAAACACAACTTCAGAACGTCCGAGAGAATGCGCAGGTCATTAGACATTGCAGAGAGAGAGAGAGAGAGAGAGAGAGAGAGAGAGAGAGAGAGAGAGAGAGAGAGAATAAAGGTCTGACATCAAGCTAGAAGTCAATAAACGTGTCAAAAGTATATAGCCATGGCACTCATCGCATTATATGCTCATTCAACCATTTAATATAGTTTAATAAAATAATGTATGTTACCAGCAATACATCAATTACAACCTTACTATAGTGATTGTATTTACTAGCTGCTGACCACCTTCAAAAGTGCATAACTCATATGTAAAATCAATAAACAATTCCATAAATGTTTCTTAGTTTAAAAAAGCTTATTTTATTTTATTAACTTTTTGTTATTGCACTTTAATTGTAAAGATGTTCCTACAATTAAAAACAACTAGTTTGAGATTTATATTCCCTTGTCATTTTTGAACTATAATAGAATCCTCACCTTTCCCGCTGTAAAAAAAAGGAACTTTTACTCTGAGTAAAGTTAAAATGACTTACTTTTTACTTTTACTTGAGTAGATTTTTAGACCAGTAACTTTACTTTTACTTAAGTAAAATATTATTAAAGTAACTTTACTTTTACTTGAGGACAATGTTTTATTACTCTTTCCACCTCAGGTTATTGCAAAATAAATAAATTACTGAACAAATTACAGCAAAACTACTACTAAAATCCTGGCTGACTTAAATGCTTACTCGTTTTAAAATGATAATAACCAATTACAGGCCTAATTTTTTATAATTTTGAAGTACATCTCATAACTTACAGTACTAAAGTTTACTTTTACTCTGTAGAAAACAATGTAGACGTTCTCATGACATTACTGGTACACTTTTTAAAATATGTTGTAGGATCAATGATGAGGTTTTTGAAGAACACTGGAGAGTCAGGTAAACAACATGGCAAAGAGAGAGAGGAGCAATAGTAGTGATTGTGAAGAAACACAAATACAGGGAAAAGAGACATGTACACAAAAAACATACAGTTCTTGTATGTGTGTGTGTATATATATATATATATATATATATTAGTGAAAATGTACAAATAGTAATAAAAGATATATAATAAAAAGGTTAAGAACCGTTTTTTTAAGTGGAAGAAATGAGTGGTGCAGGGAGCCTCCAACATAACTTCTGCCTAGGGCCTCCAAATGTCTAGAACCGGCCCTGCGGACCAGAACAGCATGAAAACAATGTGGATTAAAAAGCGCAGAGGTTTTGCTCATAAATGCATGTAAAAGAAAGTAATGTGAATTTAAGATTGTTATAGTGTTATTAAACTGCACAGTATGCACTGGACGCAGCGGGTGTAAAAGCACAATGGCAACGCACAGCAAACGCTCTCCGCAGACGCGCTGCTCAGTGCTCACGCTTGCGATGTGAAACCGGTGTTTGAATAAACTAGACACTAATTAGCTACTTGCTCTACGTTTATTTAAAAATAACACCAAGACAACTAGCAGTGAATGTGCTTTCAGAAGAGTTAGTAGATTAGCATGAGAGGATTTGAACTTGAAAAGCGGAGTGTACTGACGCCTTTCCGCGGTTAAAACAACATTCCTTCTCATGGTAATTCATGTTTATTTGATGCTATATAAACTAGAAGGAAGAGATTATTTGAAAGGTTAGACTTTGTTTAATATGTTTAATATCAAAAGTAACCGAAAGTAAACCTGGTCTGTCCTTTATGTCAGCACGTTGTCAGTGTCTGCTCCGCTCTGTATTATTCACTGCGTGAGAACGTGAGGGGGCGTTTTACACAGACTGTTAACAATTGTTTTAAATAGTATTTAAAAATCTTTATGATAAATAATAAAAAAAATAATAATAACATGGTTTTGGCGGTTATAGAGTTCTAATGGCGGTGTTTAACTATAACCGTCGGTCTCACGGTTATATAATGACCGTCACACCCCTAGCTATACATAATTTATCATACTTTCGACGTGGGCACCATTTTTACCTCTCTCTCTATCTCTCATCTCTACAATGTGTTAATGTCATAATCCTGCGCAAATGCGCGTCCTTGAGGTTCTGAGTGAGACGCGGAGCTGTGTACAGATGTAGATTAACTGAGCACATGGTGTCAAAACGATCGACGCGTCAATTAAATGAGAGGTGAAAACCCGGTCACGCAATCCATTTTTTGTCGTGGGTGCCCTAGCACGCACGAGCGTGAAGCCTATGAATGAAAACACGTCATTATTCACTTCTCGTCAGTTCACACGCACCAGCGCAGCACGTACACTGGCGCGGAGCAGAGGGAGACCTTCAGCCTATGTGCCGATTCCGATCGAGTCTGAAACCACGTGATCTGGCCCGATTTCCAAACACGTGATCGAATTGGGACATCCCTATAAGGAAGTGTAGTGTGTAAACACACAAAAAATTGTATAACTGAATCTTTTTGATAAGTTTGTAATTTATATATTTTTTTCTGTTTTTTGTAGAAGTATCCTGTAAAGTACCCCCTACTATAGAAAATGGATTTATCACATCTGCTGTTCTTAAGCAATATGGTTATATGGCACGGATAAAATATGGCTGCAGTAAGGGCTATGTTCTGGATGGACCTATGGAAGTAGTCTGTAACAAGAGTGGACACTGGTCTGAAAAGCCTGTCTGCATAAATGCTTAGTTCTCTCACAAAGAGTAAAATCAGCAGTGTGTCAAATGATAATAAACTGGAACTAGCTGAGAAACTTGTATGTCTGTACAAATAAAAATATTCATGAGTAATTAAAGAGCACCTATTATGAGATACACGTTTTTAAACATCCTTCTGTGTGTAAGTGTGTATTAGTACATTGCTAAAGATATTCAAAAAGTACATACCTCAAAGAAAACGATGACGCGAGTTATCGTCTCTAACGTTCTAGGACTACAAAAAACACTCAGATTGTAAGCAACAGTTTACTTCCTGGGATTAGTGACGTAGAGAAGACCAACATTATCATAGTTCAGCCCTCTCTGCTTTGCTTGCAGAGGTGGGTAGTAACGAATTACATTTACTTCGTTACATTTACTTGAGTAAATTTTTTGGGTAACTAGTACTTTTAGAGTAAATTTAAGGATGGGTACTTTTTACTCTTACTCAAGTACATTTCTAGTGAAAAAACTGTGCTTTTACTTCGCTACATTCAGTGGCGTTACTGCGCTACTGTCAAATGGCAGTGTTTCCCACAGATCTGAAATTTACTTGTGGTGGTAGCTCGTGAAAAGGGCAATCATTATATCCACCGACAAAAATGGTCTACTATACATGTGACAAAGAACTAATAATGTGTGACACAACACAATACTTTGATTTATTAAACATTAATATTAATTTCACATTATAGTTCATTAATCTAACCACCCCAAACTTTCTTTGCCATAAACAAAGCTGACACTGTTTGTTAAAGCACCACGAAAACGTCTCGGTTACGGATGTAACCCTCGTTCCCTGAAGGAGGGAACGGAGACGTCACGTCGTGACCGACGAATTGGGAGCTCGCTTAGAGAGACCAATCTGCTTCGAATACTACTAAAACGCCAATGAACTTGGCATTGAGATATTTGCATAATGCTGGCGCCGCCCCGCCAGGTGCGTATATAAGGCGCACGTGCAAATAGGGAAATCAGCTTCTGTTCGCTGAGAAAGCCGGAAGGTGACCGGCCTAAACAGCAGGTGGCAGCACCTGTGGCGACGGGACGTGACGTCTCCGTTCCCTCCTTCAGGGAACGAGGGTTACATCCGTAACCGAGACGTTCCCTTTCAGTCGGTCACTACGACGTCACGTCGTGACCGACGAATTGGGAAACCCTACTAAAACGCCACTAGGGGCTGACCTCTTCCAGTGTCTGCATAAAGCCCTCCGGTTCCACTTAAGGATAGGAGAATTAGGTTTTAAGGCAGAAGGCCGGGCACTAGATGTTCCTTTAACCCACAGTAGTGCCAGCGACTGGGAAGCGCCCTATCTGAGCGGTATAGGGACGCTGCGGAAGCCACCGCCCCGTTAAGGGCTATTGGTGGGCGAAAGTCAACCGTAGTTGAGGTAAATGACAGCCGTGGCTGTGTAAGCAAAGCAGTGCTCTGCTAAGGGAAACGTGGGCTGGTAGGATTAACCCCACGGACTAATACTCACAAAGGAACCCGTTGGGACACAATGTGGGGCCCTGGCCAAACACGTAGGTTCGTAAGAATACAGCTAGTGAAAGGCTGACAGCCAATGCTCCGCAACAAAGGCTGTCAAGGCAGTGGAGGGAGCAAATCAAACCATTACGCATTTTTGCTCTGTTAGCCTTCCATACTGAAACTCAATTTGGAGCCTCAGTCGGAGGCTGCAAGCCGACTTGCGAGTCTGCTCTCCGTGTCCTCCCTGGTGAGGACAGAACACGAGAGGATACAGGCTCGATACGAACATTGTAGAATCTAATGAACGTATTAGGTGTCGCCCAACCAGCAGCTCTACAGATGTCTGTTAGCGAGGAACCACGAGCTAATGCCCAAGATGAGGCAACACTCCGAGTGGAGTGCGCTCTCAAATTAAGGGGCAAGGAATGCCCTGCAAATTATAAACCAGGGCGATAGTATCAACTATCCAATGAGACATCCTCTGCTTAGTGACAGCTTCCCTTTCTGCTGGCCACCATAACAAACAAAGAGCTGGTCTGAGGTCCTGAAGCTTTGCGTGCGGACCACGTAGAATCGCAGTGCGCGTACGGGGCACAACAAAGCCTCGGTTGGGTTTGCCTGCTCCAAAGGCAACGCTTGCAAGCTCACCACCTTATCTCTGAAGGGAGTGGTGGGAACTTTGGGCACGTAGCCTGGTCTGGGTCTTCAGTGAGACAGCAGGACCAAACTAAAGGCACGAATCGTCAACAGAGAATGCATGTAAATCTCCTACTCTCTTCATGGAGGCCAATGCTAGCAGGGTCAGAGCTTTCATTGATAAAAACTTCAGACTCGCAAACTGCAAAGGCTAAATCGGAGACCTGAAGGCTTCAGCACCATGGACAGGTCTCAGGAAAAAAGAGGGAGGGCGCGAGGGGTTTAGCCTGCGAGCGCCTCTTTAAAATGTAATAATTAAATCATGCTGGCCAACTGATCTGCCGTAGATAAGTGAGTGATGAGCAGAAATAGCGGCGATATCAATTTTAATGGCGGAGGGACAGCCTACCATCTAACCCATGTTAAAGATATAAAGCATAATGTTAAAGGGCATTCTCTGGGTCCTCGCGTTGCGAATAGCACCGGGTGACGAAAAGGTTTCATTAAGCGCGTAAGCCCGTCCTGTGGACGGTGCTCGAACCGCGTCGATGGTGTTAGATACCGCTTGCGATAAATCACCTAAACCTTGCGCGCGCTCAACGACCGTACATGGATATCCACAGGTCGGGGCGCGAGTGCCAAATGTGCCCCTTCCTAAGAAAGAAAGTCCTTCCTCAGGGGAATCCGCCAGGGAGGGCTGTCGCGAGGAGCATTAACTATGAAAACCAATTCTTGGTCGTCCAGTATGGACGATTAATAAAAGGCTCTCCTCGTCCTGCCTGACTTTGCACAGTGTCTGCGCAATAAAGCTCACTGGAAGGAATGCGTATTTACGCACCCCCCGCGGTCAGCTGTGTGCCAACGCATCCACGCCGAGGCTGCCCTCGGTTAGTGAATAAAATAGGCGACAGTGGGTATCGTCCGGCGACGCAAACAGATCTATCTACGCACAACCGAACTTCTTCCAAATTAGCTGGACCGTCTGGGGGTGGAGTCGCCATTCGCCGGGGGCGCAGCTCGGAAGCGCGTACTGCTGTATTGAGCGATCCCGGGATGTAAATGGCACGAAGGGACCTCAGATGCTTCTGACTCCAAAAGAGGAGATGACGAGCGGTTTTCAAAAACCGCCTTAACGGTAAATAACGCAACAGTCGCAAAGTTATCGGTGTCGACAAATACATCCTTCACTCGCATCTCCATAGCGGAGCGTACAAGTCCCAGATATACAGCGCACCGCTCGCGGCAGTTGGGGTGCTATGCACACCCCAGACTGCAGGCCCGTCATACGTGGCTGAACATCCCGTGCTTAGGGCATCGCATGCTACAGAATGCCAGGAGACCCCTCAGAGGCATATCTTGTTCTATCAGAAATGCTGGGTCTACTACGGGGAAATTTAAATGACACGCAGGTGTAGTGTTTACACAATGTATGCCGGTGCGCCACGCTCTCCTCGAGACTCGATCGTAAAGCCAAACTGAAGCGGTCTCATATGACGCAGCTCGAACAGTGTCACGGCTGCAGCATGCTGTCATATGTCCAGGAGCTTCTGAAATTGTATCAGAGGGACCGCGTACTTCCCTCGAATTAAACCGAGGCAAGTCAGAACTGACTAGTTGCGCGCTCTTGTAAAACACGCCAATTAGTTGATCGAGTCTAATTCCATACTGAGAAAAAGGATCCTCTGCACGGGGCAAAGTTGCTCTTTCCCAGTCGACCTGATGACTTAAACGAGCGAGATGCCGAAGCATTAACTCTCTGTGTTCGCGCACGTCTGGCAAGAACGGGCTATTATAAGTCAACGTAAATAAAGCAGAATGCGAACAACGCTCTCTCTCTGATATTTTAATGCCGTGACTACCACTTTCATGGAGACACGGAGAGAGAGAGACAGCTCGAATGATGTACTTAATATTAATATGCCCACCCCACGACGCAGAGCGAAAAAACGGTCTAAGGCGAGGGGAGATGGACACAAAAGTACACGTCTTACAGGTCTAAAGCTGCAACCGATCTGAATATTGAAATACGAGTCTTGGCGTTATCATCCAAAAAAAGACCACCTCCGTAGAGCCGGGCGTAAATCAAATCGATCGTAACCCACCGCGTATTTCGGGTACTATGAGATAAAGGCTGGAAAAACCCTATCATCATATCATCATCTCGGTAAGAGGGACCGGCTCGATAATCCTTCGCCAGCAGGACATCGACTTATGCACGCAGTACATGTGCATCGGATACTTTCACTATAGTGAAACGAAAGCCCGAGAATTTCGGGGTTGTGCCGGTAATTGTATTTCGTAACCGAGGCGGATCGTGCGTAAAACCCAACGAAACGGGCTGGGAACTGAAGCCAAGCACCCAGGCACCGTACGAGGAGAATTAACGACACTACCGGTGTACCCGCGGTGGGGCAGCGAGGCGGGACAGGCGGGACTGCCGGTGCGTCTGCCGTGACAGCATAAGCATCTACAGTATGTGTGTGTGTGACACTGACCTGAGCCCGCTGAGGGAAACGGTCGTCCGGTCTCCTCAGCTGAGGACGCAGACTCCGACGGGTTTGCTGGTGGTCCGGTCTCCTGAGTGGAGGGCTCGGACTCCTCAGAACACCCGCTGGCGATAGAGGAGAGGTAGGGTGAGCTGGTGTGTGCCCGCTCACGGCTCTCTCGATCCTCTGGAGACCTGAAGAGGGAAGAGGAATGCACTCTGTGTGTGGTTAGTGGGCACCGGCTAAACAGCCGGTGGAACATATGCAAACCAAGAATTTTCCACCCGACCCTCTATCGGGGGAAGGAGCGAATCACCGTCTCCTGAAGAGTGATCCTCTGCCAATCCAGGTCGCCCGCTTACTGGCCACTTAAACTCCCGATCTGCTGACGACCGGTTCCCCCGCGCTGCCGAGATGGGGTCCGAAGAGGGGAACGGAGGTGGTCGCCGCAGGACGCCGACGGCGAGAGGCAGACTGAGGAACCGGCGTGGTGGTTTTTACCAAGGGCAGCTCTCCTTCGCCGGGGCATGACCACAGAGATCGCCTCAGTCTGCGCAGCGGAGCTGTACGACTCCACGGCCTCGCCGAAGAGGCCGGTCTGTGAGACAGGAGCATTCAAGAAGTTGTTCTCGCCTGCGTCCGTCAGCCAGACACAGCCAAAGGTGGCGATCTTGAACCACTGTCGTGAACATCGCACGACTGAAGGTCGCGGCTTCCCTCGTAAATCCTTGGTGAACCCGTAGCAACGTTAATGCGTGCAGGGCTGAAGCCGCCTCTCCGCATGCCTGACGGACAGCGCCCGTAACCGGACGACTATCTACAAACACGGGAGGGAAGGGTTGGGTGGTCCCTCCAGGAACGCAGCTGCATCGCAACCCCCCGCTCCACTGGAGGGTCCCTGCCCTTAGCGGCTCCATTGGTGAGGGAGGTGAGGGGTGAAAGCTGAAGCTGAACGGCCGGATGGCCGCAAACCACGTCAGCTCTTCGTGCCGTCGGAAAGAAAGGCACAGGAGCAGAGGACCGAGAGGCCCGAGCAGCTCCGAAATACCAATCACGTGGGCGGTACGGTTCGGGCGGAGAGGGGTTAACCCCTCCAACTCTACCGTTACCGCCGCTCGAGCGGGCATGGCCGCCATCTCCGGAACGACTCCACTTCGGAGGAAAATTGGACACCCCTCTGATGCTGCAGAAGTGAACGGGACCAGAAGGAGGTCCAATGGATTCGGCAGACATCGTAGAACACGACTCTGCCGTCTCCACCGGAACCTCAACCGGCTGAGGATGAAAGGCCGGTAGGTGGAGGACGCATCCTCCGTCCTCCTCAGCTTAGTGATGCGAAGAGCGTCATGCGAGCGCTTGACAGCCGCACCATGGCGGTGTCAGCACTGCAAAGACGCGGACAGCATTCCCGTAGAAACGTCAGTCGTCTCCGCAATCCAAGAGGGTTATGCTCTCACAGAGAGAACAAAAACTCTCCACGAGCGCAGCCTCAGAGTGCTTGATGCCCAAGCATGAAGACAGCGCTCGTGACCGTAACTGGAACCCTTATACCTCTCACATCCAAGATCGCACGGACGAAAAGCAATCCTGAAAAGGACACTGATCTCCGAATATATGAGAGAGTGGCTGTCTAATGGTGGGCGAAAGTCAACCGTAGTTGAGGAATAAATGACAGCCGTGGCTGTGTAAGCAAAGCAGTGCTCTGCTGAGGGAAACGTGGGCTAGTAGGATTAACCCCACGGAAAAATACTCACAAAGGAACCCGGTGGGACACAATGTGGAGCCCGAGCCAAACACGTAGGTCAGCGAGGATACAGCTAGTGAAAGGCTGACAGCCAATGCTCCGCAACAAAGGCTGCCAAGGCAGCGGAGGAAGAGCAATTCAAACCATTATGCATTTTTGCTCTGATGGCCTTCCATACTGAAACTCAATTTGGAGCACCAGTCGGAGGCTGCAAGCCTACTTGCAGGTCTGCTCTCTGTGCTTTCCCTGGTGAGGAAAAAACACGAGAGGATACAGGCTCGATACGAACACTGTAAAATCTAATGAACGTATTAGGTGTCGCCCAACCAGCAGCTCTGCAGATGTCTGTTAGCGAGGAACCACGAGCGATAGCCCAAAATGAGGCAACACTCCGTGTGGAGTGCGCTCTCAAATTAAAGGGGCAAGAAATACACTGCAGATTATAAGCCAGGGAGATAGTAACAACTATCCAAAGAGACATCCTCTGCTTAGTGACAGCTTTCCCTCTCTGCTGACCACCGTAACAAACGAAGAGCTGGTCTGAGGTCCTGAGGCTTTGCATGCGAGCCACGTAGAGTCGCAGTGCGCGTACGGGGCACAACAAAGCCATGGTTGGGTCTGCCTCCTCCGGGGGCAGCGCTTGCAAGCTCACCACCTGATCTCTGAAGGGAGTGGTGGGAACTTTGGGCACGTAGCCTGGTCTGGGTCTCAGTGAGACAGCAGGACCAAACTAAAGGCACGAATCGTAAACAGAGAATGCATGTAAATCCCCTACTCTCTTCATGGAGGCCAATGCTAGCAGGGTCAGAGTTTTCATTGATAAAAACTTCAGACTCGCAGACTGCAAAGGCTCAAATGGGGGACCTGAAGGCTTCAGCACCATGGACAGGTCTCAGGAGGAAAGAGGGAGGGCGCGAGGGGTTTAGCCTGCGAGCGCCTCTTAAAATGTAATAACTAAGTCATGCTGGCCAACTGATCTGCCGTTGATAAGTGAGTGATGAGCAGAAATAGCGGCGATATCAACTTTAATGGTGGAGGGTGACAGCCTACCGTCTAACCTATTTTGAAGATATGAAAGCACAATGTTAATAGGGCATTCTCTGGGGTCCTCGCGTTGCGAAGAGCACCAGGTGACGAAAAAGGTTTCATTAAGTGCGTAAGCCCGTCTTGTGGATGGTGCTCGAACCGTGTCGATGGTGTTAGATACCGCTTGTGATAAATCACCTAAACCTTGCGCGCGCTCAACGACCATACATGGAGATCCCACAGATCGGGGCGCGAGTGCCAAATGTGGCCCTTCCTTGAGAAAGAAAGTCTTTTCTCAGGGGAATCCGCCAGGGAGGGCTGTCGCGAGGAGCATTAACTATGAAAACCAAGTCCTGGTCGTCCAGTACAGATGATTAATAAAAGGCTCTTCTTGTCCTGCCTGACTTTGCACAGTGTCTGTGCAATTAAGCTCACAGGAAGGAATGCGTATTTGCGCATCCCCCGCGGCCAGCTGAGTGCCAACGCATCCACGCAGAGGCTGCCCTCGGTTAGTGAATAAAATAGGCGACAGTGGATATCGTCCGGCGACGCAACCAGATCTATCTACGCACGACCGAACTTCTTCCAAATTAGCTGGACCATCTGGGGGTGGAGTCGCCATTCGCCGGGGCGCGCAGCTCGGGAAAGCGCGTCTGCCGCTGTATGGAGCGAACCCGGGATGTAAATGGCATGAAGGGACCTCAGATGCTTCTGACTCCAAAGGAGGAGATGACGAGTGAGATGCGACAGGTGACGAGAGCGCAAAACCGCCTTAACGGTAAATAACGCAACAGTCGCAATGTTGTCGGTGTCGGCTAATACATCCTTCCCTCGCATCTCCATAGCGGAGCGTACAAGTCCCAGATATACAGCGCACCGCTCGCGGCAGTTGGGGTGCTATGCACACCCCTGAGACTGCAAGCCCGTCATACGTGGCTGATCATCCCGTGCTGAGGGCATCACATGATACAGAATGCCAGGAGACCCCTCAGGGGCATATCTTGCTATCAGAAATGCTGGGTCTACTACGGGGTATGCCGGTGCGCCACGCTCTCCTCCAGACTCAATCGTAAAGCCAACGCTGAAGCGGTCTCATATGAAGCAGCTCGAGCAGTGTCACAGCCGCAGCTGCTGCCATATGTCCAGGAGCTTCTGAAATTGTTTCAGAGGGGCCGCGTACTTCCCTCGAATTAAACCGAGGCAAGTCAGAACTGACTGGTTGCGCGCTCTTGTAAAACACGCCAATTAGTCGATCGAGTCTATTTCCATACTGAGAAAAAGGATCCTCTGCACGGGGCAAAGTACTCTTTCCCAGTTGACCTGAAGACTTAAACGAGCGAGATGCCGAAGCATTAACTCTCTGTGTTCGCGCACATCTGCCATGAACAAGCTATTATAAGTCGACGTAAATATAAGCAGAACGTGAACAACGCTCTCTCTCTCTCTGAGATTTTAATGCCGTGACTAGCACTTTCATGGAGACACGGAGAGAGAGATATGTCCACCCCACGACGCAGAGCGAAAAAACGGTCTAAGGCGAGGGGAGATGGACACATGAAATACATGTCCTACAGGTCTAAGGCTGCAACCCGATCTGAATATTGAAATACGATCCTCAGCGTTATCCTCCTAAAGGATCACCTTTGTAGAGCCGGAGTGTAAATTAAATCGATCGTAACCCGCCGCGTATTTTGGGTACTATGAGATAAAGGCTGGAAAAACCCTATCATCATCTCGGTAAGAGGGACCGGCTCGATACATCCCTCGCCAGCAGGATATCGACTTTTGCACGCAGTACATGTGCATCGGACGCTTTCACTATAGTAAAAACGAAGCCCGAGAATTTTGGGGTGTGCCGGTAATTGAATTTTGTAACCGAGGCGGACCGTGCGTAAAACCCAACGAAACGGGCTGGGAACTGAAGCCAAGCACCCAGGCACCGTACGAGGAAAATTAACGACACTACCGAAGTACCCGCGGTGGGGCAGCAAAGCGAGACAGGTCGGACTGCCGGTGCGTCTGCTGTGACAGCATAAACATCTACAGTATGTGTGTGTGTGACACTGACCAGCGCCCGCTGAGGGTGACAGTCGTCTGGTCTCCTCTGCAGAGAGCGCAGACTCCGATGAGGGTGCTGGTGGTCCGGTCTCCTCAGTGGAGAGCTCGGACTCCTCAGGACACCCGCTGGCGATAGAGGAGAGGTAGGGTGAGCTGGTGTGTGCCCGCTCACGGCTCTCTCGATCCTCCGGAGACCTGGGGGCATATTACAGAAACTTTCTATCTTAGGTCTTAACTTAAGATATGATGTGTTAAGTTAAGATTTTTCACAAATTCATATTACAGAAGCAAATCTTAAATTGATTTAGGATTCTCATCTTATCTCACCAAAACTTATCTCATCTCTAGTTAGGAAATCCCAAATCGCTTAATCATGTTCGGCTATCAACTGTCATGTCTGTTACCAAGCAACCAGCAATGCCTGAGCTGCTCCTACAGTAAACAAAAGAATTGTCCTTTTAATTTCAATGGGCCAGAAAAATACATTTTATTAAATTCATAGTAATCATAGTCTGTGTTTTTTGTATTAGTGTTTTAGCACATCATCTATCAGTTACCATTCAATTTAAACATTTAGCAAATGTGACTTACAAAAATTAAAAAAATTATTCTTCTTAAGTGCTAGGATACTATTGTACATTTCAACATTTGATAGAAACATGACAAGAAATAGAGTGTGTACTGTATTCACTATAATCCCATCAAGTGTTCACTGATAAGATATCCGTTTTTTAATAATGAGGGATGACAGAGATTGAAAGATTGCTCCACTACTGAGAAACATTGTGATTATGTGAATGTGTGAAGGTAAAAAACATTCAAAGAGTAATCCAAAAACAAACATTGATGTTTTTCATCCTCCACTTTGTTAAAAATGTAATGTCATTCTCCTGCAGCTCTATCATAATGTGATTGTTTCAGCTGGCTCTCATTAAAGTTTTAAGTTAGGACACCTGTGAGGTTACCCTAAAGTTAAGACCGTTTTTAGGATGTTTTGTCAAGTTAGGATGCTTCTGTAATACCACTTTCCTATCTGCAATTAAGATAAGATAATGCATTTAGGAACATCATTCTGTAATAGCTTTTGTCTTAAATGAGGTCCTAACTAAAATTACCATGGTTACCAAACAGTTAAGATAAGATTTTAAAGTTAGGACTTTTCTGTAATACACCCCCTGGAGAGGAAAGAGGAATGCACACTTATGTGTGGTTAAGTGGGTACCGGCTGAACAGCCGGTGGAACACATGCAACCCAAGAATTTTCCACCCGACCCTCTACCGGGGGAAGGAGCGAATACCGTCTCCTGAAGAGTGATTCTCTGCCAATCTGAGGACCACCTAACAGAATCTCACTCTAACACTCCCCCAAAAAACAAGAAAATAGGAAGGATAAGCTAAGTTTAAGTTTAATATGCAACTGTTTCAAGTCAAAAACTAATTTTTTAAAAACAAATGCAATGCTATGTTTAGAAATTATTATATGAATTTTATTTCATTTGAAAAAGTAAATGTGAAATGAGTTGCAGCTTAATATGAACAACAAACTGCACATGTGAAAAAAATAGGGATGCACCGAATCCAGGATTCGGTTTCGGATTCGGCCCAATACTGGGCTTTTTGGCGGGGTTCGGGTTCGGCCGAATCCTAGATTTTTTTTCCACCGAACCGAACCCCTAGGCTTGCGCTACGCTGGTCGACGTCACGCAGCCGTTGATTACACACATCGGGTGCTGACGTGAAGATGAGCTTTCTCTTTCGGTCAGCTGGACACACCAAAACTTTTAAACACCGCTGAAAACGCATTGAGGACCCCAAATGCCAGCTGTTTTTCAGCCGAGCGCTTGGTAGCTGTGACGCTTCAGCTGTGAGCCGGTTGGTTGCTGTGGTAATGTCCCGCCCCTCCTCCACTGTAATTGGACGGCCGTGTGAAGACTGTGACATTGACGAGCGGAGCTTCTCACTCACAGTTAAATATAGTTGTCAGCGCGGAGCTGCTTGCTTATTGGAAAAACGAGCGTGTCGCAACGCATCGCTTTCATTATGCATAGGCTTATGGTTATTGTCAAAATAGTTTTTCCAACTTGTCATCCTGGCATAATGTACAGTTAAAATTAAATAAAATGAAAAATACACTGCTGTGGACGTTTTTTACTTCATTAATGTGTTTTACTGTGTTGGAATAAGGATGCGAGTAGGATTCGGTATTCGGTTTCGGATTCGGACGAATCTTAAACGGTGGATTCGGGATTCGGCCGAACCTAAAAAATATGGATTCGGTGCATCCCTAGAAAAAAATTAAACATACTAAAACTGAGGTGGTGGGTATATGAAGTCTATGGTTGTAACTATAGTAACAATAAAATACTGGAAAAAAATGTTCCCCTTAATGTCCAAAATCACTGAAATTACAGGGATTTTACACATGAACAAAAACTAGTACATTACAAAACTAATAGATCTCTGGATCTGTGGATTTTAGCTGCTTTCAGTTGATGCTTGATCTTTTATTTTGACTCCTCTTTGGTTTAGCCAACTGATCCATTTTTATGTTATTAAAACAGAAAGGCAAGAACTGATATCACAGTTTCGCAAGTGCATTAAAAATCTACTTAAATAAGTGACAATTGTATAAACCAGGGGTTCTCAAAGTTTACATTCAAAGGTCCAAATCTGAATTTTCATCATTTACATAGGTCCGGAAAAACTTTATGTAAATCATTTGTTTATATAACAAATCAACACAAATAGTTTGGGAAAAACATAAGTGTATTTTGCATTTAAACTAAAAATAATTTTTTAAACATAAACACAAGAAATAATGCTTACTATGCTTCTCAATGTCTCAATGAATTACGGTGAAATGACGCTACATCCATAAGCCAGGGGGCCCTCTCAGGCAGAAACTTAATATGCGCTGGAGACGAAGAACTGTCATTAAATCTGTCTATAAACAAAAAGTAGACAAAACTGTAGTGTTATTAGTCAGAAGGATGAATGTTTTATGAACTTTTTTAATAAAATTGACTCGAGTTCACCTACACTGGTCATTTGTGATCAACTCCACTAGTGGTGAATCGTCGGATTTTCGAAACGTTTCGAAACAGTTATGATGTAATGAAGCCTCGTTTGCTAAGATCACGTGACTTTGGCCACTTTGAAACAAGCTCCGAACCAATGATTCGAAACAAAATATTCGTAAATGTTTCAAAAAATAAAATAAAACTTGTTTTATTTTCGGACCAGGAATACTCTTAAATCTAAAAAGAAAAAAACTAAACGAATGGTTTACAAGTTTATGATGCATTTGTAAAGTAGCAAATGACACATTTAGCAATCACATAGAAATTAATGCACTTGTAATATGAAGTGGACGCGGGTCCGGATCAAGTTCCCGTCGGGGACCGCAGTCCGGACTTTGAGAACCCCTGGTATAAACACTTGCCTAGTTTAGGTCATCTTTTGGCGGACCACACTTTGAGAATTACTGACCTAGGAGATCGCCTCAGTCTGCTCAGCAGAGCTGTACGACTCCACGGGCTTGCGCAAGAGGCCGGTCTGTGAGACAGGAGCATTCAAGAAGTTGTTCTCGTCTGCGTCCGTCATGTCAGCCAGACACAGGCAAAGGTGGCGATCTTGAACCACTGTGGTGGACATCGCACGACTGAAGGTCGCGGCCTCCCTCGTAAATCCTTGCTGAACCGGCAGCAACGTTATTGCGTGCAGGGCTGAAGCCGCATCTCCACATGCCTGATGAGCAGCGCCCGTAACCGGACGACAACAACCGGAAGGGTTGGGTGGTCCCTCCAGGAATGCAGCTGCATCGCAACCCCCCGCTCCACTGAAGGGTCCCCGCCCTTAGCGGCTCCGTTGGTGAGGGAGGTGAGGGGTGAAAGCTGAACGTCCGAGACGGCCGCAAATCACGTCAGCTCTTTGTGCCGTCGGGAAAGAAAGGCACAAGAGGAGAGGACCGAGAGACCCGAGCAGCTCCGAAGTACCAATCGTGTGGGCGGTACGGTTTGGGCGGAGAGGTGTTAACCTCTCCAACTCTACCGTTTCCGCCGCTCGAGCGGGCACGGCCACCATCTCCGGGACGACTCCGCCTCGGAGGAAAACATGGACACCCCTGTGATGCTGCAGAAGTGACGGGAACAGAAGGAGGTCCAATGGATTCGGCAGAAATCGTAGACCACGACTCTGCAGTCTCCACCGGAGCCTCAACCGGCTGAGGATGAGAAGGCCGGTAGGTGGAGGACGCATCCTCCGTCCTACTCAGCGTAGTGATGCGAAGAGCGTCCTGCGAGCGATTGACAGCCGCACCATGGCGGCGTCAGCACTGCAAAGGCGCGGATAGCATTCCCGTAGAAACGTCAGTCATCTCCGCAATCCAAGAGGGTTATGCTCTCACAGAGAGAACAAAAACTCTCCACAAACGTAGTCTCGGAGTGCTTGATGCCTAAGCACGAAGACAGGGCTCGTGACCGTCACTGGAACCCTTATACCTCTCGCATCCAGGATCGCACGGACGAAAAGCAATCCTGAAAAGGACGCTGATCTCCGAATATACGAGAGAGTGGCTGTCTTTAAAAAGACACAGAGCTCTCACGTATCACTCTATTAGGGAAATCACTCTTTAGGTGAAACTCAAAACAAAAAATATGCAGAGCAGTAGAATACTGCGAGCGTCCGCTGTGTTAGTACTGCTTGTCAATCAACTTCAGCAAACGTTCCCAGAAGAGCAAGTAGCTTCTCAGTAGCAGATAATGCCGGCTTTCGAAGCGAAAAAGCTAATTTCCATATTTGCACCTGCTGCTTATAAAGGCACCTGGCGGGGCGGCGCCAGCATTATTTAAATATCTCAATGCCAAGTTCATTGGCGTTTTAGTAGTATACGAAGCAGATTGGTCTCTCTAAGCGAGTTCCCAATTCGTCGGTCACGACGTGACATCGTAGTGACCGACTGAAAGGGAACTGAACAGCATAATGTAATGACGTCTTGCATTTATACACAAATCCGGACACCTCACTAATGTGTAGAAAATACATTCAAATAAAAACGGAATTGAATTTTATTTAAATCCTTCCTACAGAATGAATGAATAAAAATAAAAGAATAAAGTTTGATTTTAAAGAAACATGTATTATATATTATAATAAATGTAGAGTTGATTTGCACAAACAGATAAGTTCTATATGAAATTCTAAAATTATCATTTTTATTAACCCCTGGGGTCCAAAAACGCGGGGCTGCGTTTTGACGTGTTTTTCCTTATCATGGCAGAATCAACTTATAATACTCCATCATTAATAATCATACACTTACGTGTTTGACATCATTTGAAACGGTAAAGGGTCTTCTTTAATAAGTGTTCATTCACAATAACAACAGATCTTTGTGTTTTTGTCAAATAACGAAAATAAACAGGGTGTGCATCCAGACATTTCTGTCTCCGCCAGCTGTCTCTCAAAACACGTTACAAAAATCAATTGAAACTCCGCGCAAGCATGATACACATATCCAACGAAAGCCTGAAATGTCTACTTTTAAACAAGCTAAATATAATCGAAAACAAATATTGCCTGTTTATGTAATCTGCATTGAAGTAAAGAGAGTACCGTTTTTCCTGGCTGACTTCATTATCTTTAATTCGGCCACGCCCACAGCTGTTGACATTGTAATGAAGACACACAAGCTGTTCAACCATAACAAGCAAAGCGTAAAGTTTGATCAGATTTAAAGACTTTACCGCATGTTTGGGAGATAAACTTTACACACACGTGAGGAATATCTTCACTTATGTCTGGACATTGAGGAAGAGAAGCATTTTTCTTTAACGTTACCTAAGAGAACGCACTGGAGCTGGATTAGAAGTAAGTAACGTTAACAGTTAATTTATACCATTTATATTTGCTATCATGTAACTTAATAGGCTATGCTCATGGCTTGTGCAGTTCAGCCTACATACAGTAACGTTAAGCAACCTTAGCAGACTGCACGCTTCGGATTGAAAAACTTTCGCATTGTTTACAAACGGACGCGATCTCACGTAATGGCGGATTTCACTGTTGCATGCTATAACAGTGTTAAACACAGTTATTCACTTATATCCTTCATGGCAACTTTCAGTAAGCCTGAACTGCTGTATCTTTTAAGTGTGTGCTGTAATATGATTCCATGTTTACATGCTTATTTACAAACAAATCCGCGTGACCTCCCGTAATGGCGGATATCTGTTACATGCTGTACAGTGTTTCACTTTCGTATCCTTCATGGCAACTTTGAGTAATGCTGCACTGCGGGGAGTGGGTAGGCAGGATGATTTTCACATCATTTTGAAGAAAAGACTCTAGATTCTGATTAGGAAGGTCTTGTTAAGGCGTGTTTGGTGTGGGTTTTGTGGACTTGTATCAGTGACTTAAGAAATCTGCTTTTTTAAAAACCACGCATGGACGTTTTTCTCTCGAGAGTGCAAACATGTACATACATGTAGCTCATATAATATTTAAGCCCAGTTTGTGCTGAATGCGGTGGTATGAGACACTTGCCATTATTATGTTTTAAAGCAACTGAAAAAAGACCAAATGTAAGAGCATGTCAGAACCTCTGAGAGTGTCCCAAAATGGTCTGACCACAGAGGGTTAAGCTCCTGTTTATGTTCAGTAATTGCACTTTAATGTCAATGAAAATATCTATTCATATAAAAACATGATAACAAACAGACACACACGTTCTTTTTTTGTTTACTGTTTGCATGTTTAAAGGCAGATGCTGACAAGTTTGTGTTGTGAACATGAAAATAAATACAGAGTTAACCGTCAGAAAAACATCTGTGTGTGTGTGTGTGTGTGTTTGAGATTTTTTCTCAAATGACACGTTACGTGATGTTAATGTACCCTTTGCAGGACTGAGATAGGCTGCTTTACTTGTATATAAGCAGAACAATGAGACTTTTAAGGAGAAGTTTGTGAAAACCCTCCAAGTAGTCTGAAATTCAGTGCTTTTCCGCTACTTCTTTATCAGATCGGAAGTAACGAGTAACTAACTACTTGAGTAGTTTTTTCATCTAATACTTTTTTACTCTTACTCAAGTAAATAATTAGATTGATACTTTTACTTTTACTTGAGTACATTTTTGCATAAGTACTTGTACTTTTACTTGAGTACAGATTTTGGGTACTCTACCCACCTCTGTTTGCTTGGGTATGCCCTCAAAGACGGGGGTGGAGAGCGCCGAGTCAGAAGAGAGCTAAAATGGCGGAGGTTGGGAGTCCCTGCTTTGACTCTGTTTGCAAACTCTTGTTTCATCGTTTAGCTATAAAAACTCTCGAGTAGACGCTGTCTCTTTAGATGCGAGGGCAAAATAGCACTTTATGGACTTCCACAGAGGACTCATTTTTAATAAGGTTCCGGGAAAATCCAGTCAGAAGTTGTTAAATATGTTCACGGAGTTTTCACAATAACTGCTTCATGAACCGAAGCTGGCTTTGCGCGACATCTCCTCCTGAAAGTTGGATTACCGTGCACTTCTGGATCACAGGCTGTAAGTATTCATGTTTATTATTTGCCTTTTACTCTAAGTAACGTTACCCGTAACCGGAGCTTAACATTATGTGCGTGTAAAGCTAAGCTTGCAAGCTAATTGTTTGTGTTGTAATACTGTATTTCATAAACAACGTACCTAGGGTTGCCACCCAGGTCTGATAAAAAACCTGGACATATCAATGACCTGAACAATTGTTTTGCTCACAAGTCCCCCCCCCAATGTCATAATATTTCTATAGACCTATGCAATTATTGGCAACACTTTACAATTCTTATTTGTTAACATTAGTTAATGTATTAACTTAGATGAACTAACCGTAAGCAGTATGTTTGTTACTGTATTTGTTAATCTTTGTTAACATTACTTTTCATGGTTTATTCATGTTAATTCACAGTGCATTAACTAATGTTAACAACATTTAAATCATGTATTATTAACATTAACAAAGGTTTAAAAAATTGCTTTATAAGTGCAGTTCATTATTAGTTAATTAACAAATAATTGGGTAACACTTTACAGGGTTCATTAGTTTACTACATTAGTTAACATTAAGTTTAAATAGGTAAATCACTTTTACAATTTATATAAGCTGCTTATACCATTTATGTAAACTGTTTTATTTATATTCCATTTAAACAGGTCTAAATAGCAACTAGCCGGCCTGAATAATGCACATATAATTAAACTTGTTGAACTCACCTCAACATGTCTTTTACAATCATTTAACCCATATGTCACTGTTACAAACTGTTCACTGTGCAAGATTGTCATTATTTTTAACGCGTACAAGACAGGGGTACACTTTCGTACACGTGTCTTATATTTTCGCTTTTGGGGCGCTCCTGTTTCTGAGAAGAGATAAAAGCCCGCCCACACTGACAATTGATTGGTTGATTTACCGAAAGAGGCCAATCAGGATGCTCTTTGTCTTACATGCGCTTACTGAGGCACACACACACACAGACGCAAGGTCTCCGTCTCTGCCGCGCGCGCTAAATAACATATTCACATAGCTTTTCGAAAACCGGGACATTCAGTGTCCCGGGAGAGTTGACAAATTTCCCGGGACAGGTTATTAAAAAGAAGGACAATCCCGGTAAAACCGGGACAGGTGGCAACCCTAACACGTACCATATTTACATACGTGTATGTTGAATTATGCAGACTATCGTTTTTTATCGATGTTGATTTAGACATGTTTACAAACTTGCTAAGTTACCAGCTAAACTGTTAGGCTACCGGTAAAGTTTGTTCTCATGATCAAACTCAAGAAACTCTAAGTACAGATGATTTGTTTAACGTTATATGTAGGCTATTTTACTGTTGTATTTACTTGAAGCTTTCTTAGATTTTGAAATGAAGTAAACACGTAATGTGTGTTGCTAATGTTGGGCCATGTAATATGTAATACATGAACGTTTTAATGAATAGTCTAACGATTTATAGTCGTTGTACCCTATTGTTATAATATGTCTTTTTGACTGAATACATGTTTGTTTTATTTGTCTATATCCTAGATTCGCAGCTGGACACACCCTTCTACACTGCACTGAAAAAACGAACTTTTTGGTGTAGTAATATTTATTAGATTAACTCTCATAATTTCTACATAATAATATTAACATTTATTGAGAACTAGATTTTCCTAAGTAAAATGATGATAAATACACAATTAATTCATGTAAAAAATGAACTGTGTGGGAATAGTAAGTCTTATTAGATATTTTCTTGTATTATTTAAGTAAAATTTACTTACATTTATTTGCACATGTTGTAAGGAATACCCACAATTCTTTGCGACTGAAATTTTTTATTTTTTAAGCTTTATCACAGAATAAGAACTGATAAGAACTTTAACTACTTAAATATTTGTTAGCAAAATGTCAAAAAGGTTTAAGCTCTTATATTATTGATGATGTTTTGTTGTAAATAATAATTTTGTGAAGTCACCGTTCAGGTGATCAGTGTTTCATGAAGCCTGTTCAGAACAGTGTATTGTAATTCTCTCCGCAGTGCTGATAATGCATGTCAGAAACACAGTTTGTGTGCGTTTCTGTTCCGAATCAAGTTTATTCAATGACTGACTTGTTGTCAGTCATGAATTTTGCGTTATAATGCCATTTATAACACTAAAAATAACTAGGTCCATAGGAATATGTTAAAGAAAATAACAAACAGAAAATACAATTTATTTAATATTATTAGGACAGTAATGCTTCAATTTTCAAAAAAACCCTCATAGACTTTACCTAAACGATTAAAATAAATCTAACTTCTAAATAAAATAATTAAGTAACATTTAATTAATTATTTAACATATGTTTTATCATGCAATTTTGAGTAAATTTTATTAGATTTTAGTAGGTAAGTTTTACTTATAAAAAAGCAGTAAATTTTACTTAAAAAAAGTTCGTGCAAATTGTTACGAGGATTTTTTAAAGTAAATTTTACAAGTTGTTTTTTTCAGTGTGTAGGCAGCAGTAGATGTGATGTACAATGCCAAACATGCAACTGTATTGCAACATCATTACACACAGTACAAGGAGTCAAACTGGCATACGAGGAGCAAAGGTATGTAACACATATATAGTGATACCACTACCAGTCTTAAATGTATAACTGATGATGACAAAGTTTTTTTTTCTCTGCATAATCAAAAAAAACTATATATGTGAAATATATTCATAAATAAAAACTTAATGTATGAAGCAGGGAAATAAATGATCAAAACAAAAGATTTATGTTCAACATTAAGCTATTAAAAATGTATTTACAATATGATAATTTAAAGAGTTCCTATTACGTTGCTAAAAAGAATGTTATTTTGTGTATGTGGTGTAATTTATCATGGTTCAAAAAACACATTATTTTCCACATACCATACATTATTCTTGCTCCTCTATGCCCTGCCTTCCTGAAACGTGTCGATTATGTACAAAGCTCATTGTTCTAAAAGGCGGTGTGTGCCCGATTGGCCAGCTATCCAGGGTGTTGTGCTGAATACCTTAAACATCTGGTGGAAAAGTGATGCTTCTTACCATATTTAATAGAATATCAGCTCACAATCCAGTGCTGACAGGACTTAATATCGTCTTTACTACCTTATCAATATGAATTTTATTTTATTTATATAGCGCTTTGCACAATTTTTAATTGTTTCAAAGCAGCTTAACATGAATAGATGCAGGAAAAAAAAAAGAAAAATCCATGGACAACATAAGCAGCAGAATACAGCTGCGGAGATTAAACCGTACTAGCGAGTGTAGTAATAATGTAACATATAGGTACAAACCCTAGGATAACCCCCCCCCTGGCTTTTTTGTCAGGAGGGAAAAAAAATCCTAGGAGAGAGCCAGACATAGCTGATTCTATAGGATATACTATATTTTAGATCAGGGGTTCTCAAAGTTTACATTCAAAGGTCCAAATCTGAATTCTCATCATTTTCATAGGTCCGGAAAAACTTCATGTAAATAATTTGTTTATATAACAAATCAAACCAAATAGTTAAGTGTATTAAAAATGTTTTAAACATAAACACAAGAAATATGCCAAAAGTAACCAGGTGCAAAATATAGAGCAACCTAATTAGAGAAATGGCACAGTTTGTTCTTCATCAGATGCATAAACCATGGCAAAAAAAGTGTAGGCAGAGAAACTGACCAAAATTAGGAGTGCACCTATAAAATAGGCTGATGATGCTTGCTATGCTTCTCAATGAATTACGGTGAAATGCCGCTACATCCAAAAGCCAGAAGGGGGCTCTGGGGCAGAAACTTAATATGCGCTGCAGACGAAGAACCAGAGACACGCAGCTCCAGGAAATGTCTTAAGGATATATTTATATTGCTGTTCTTCAAACCTTTTCAGGTATTTTCATGATAATAAAGAATATGTTTAACGATTATCTTTGACGAGTGTTGCTTTTTCAAATGCATGTTTTAAACGGCTCAAACCAACAGTGATTTCAGATTGAAAAGGACTTACTGATCAAAAGCCGTAGTACATGAAGTAGCTGTGCATAATATCTGGGTGTGACGGCTACAGCGTCACGCAGGAAATTTTTAAATAACCGTTTTATTTTCGGATCAGGAATACTCTTAAATCTAAAAAGTAAAAAAACTAAACGAATGGTTTACAAGTTTAATATGCATTTGTAAAGTAGCAAATGCACACATTTAATCAATCACATAGAAATTAATGCACTTGTAATATGAAGTGGACACGGACCGGATCAAGTTCTCGTCGGGTCTGGATCCGGAGCGGAGTCCGGATTTGAGAACCCCTAGTCTCTATTTTATACAATTTTATAAACATTATACTATATATCAGGGTTTTTTGCCCTCGAGTCCGAGTCATTTGATTTTGAGTATCTGCCGATACCGAGTCCCGATCCAATACTTCTATAATACATTAAAAAAAAGAATAAAGAAGAGCAAAAAAAACAGAACCAGGATGTTCCTTATGTCATGCCGCACGCGTTGCTGTTTCTGTGTGGAGTAAAAAAGAGTCTAACTATGTGCCAGCGCATATCTTTAGATGTGTTAAAAAATAATGAGAATATATATAATATATATACAGGGGTTAAATTGGGATTTATTTTGTGGGGATGCTCTGTTGGGAGGGAGGGTTCGAGGGGTAACATGTTTAATCCTGATGACAGCAAAGCCACTGGTGTGTTTCAATGACATTTTGTACCTCTGATAGGATTTTATAAGTTTCAGTTTTAAAGCTTTGCCACAGGTTGACCCAAACTTTAAAACCTGAACTTTAAATTATGAAAATCTATGAGTCTGACACCCTATATGCATTTGTTGCACATATGCACTATTGTTCAAACTTTGAAGGAAGTTATAAGACTTAACCTCCTTGACTAATTCTAGGCATAAGATAGGCTACCAAAAAAGACTCAATTAACAAGAAAACAACATACTGATTCAGCAATATGTCTTATAAAATAGCCATAGAGATTCCCTAAGCTGGTCAGCAGTTAGTTAAAAAATACCTATAGTAAGGTCGTAGTTAATTTGCATAATCAAAATACATTATTTTATTAAACTATACATAAGTTGTATCCAGTTATCTAGTTAACATATTGTAATGAGATGAGTGACATGGCTATACATACTTTAATTCTTTGTTTCTAGACTTCTATTAAGTTTTTCGACGTGTGCACCATTCTTACCTCTCTATTTCTCATCTCTACAGTAATGTCAAATGATCCTGCGCGAATGCGCATTCTTGAGGTTCTGAGTGAGATGCGGAGCTGCGTCTGAGCACATGGTGACAAAAACGATCAACGCGTCGTTTAAATAAGCGGTAAAAGTTTTCCTCATCTACTTTGTACTTCGTGATCAACAAACAAAACAAAATAATACTTTAATTGCATCGCTAAACCTGTGATGGTTTTCTGTGATGGGAAAGAAACGTAAGCCATCAGCATCTAATATTTTCCCTGAGAGGCACTCGGGAGACGGGTGCTTGTTCTCCCGACAGCATCAAGCTTCTCATGCTAACACATCGACCCCAGAGGATCTTATGAAAAACTTTACATAATTTTACTCAAAGTCAACGAAAATCGAGCAGGACCAAAAACATTTTACAGCTGATCGCTGTGAAAGACGTTAAGCAACGTCGTAACCACAATGACAGGGTTCTTAATATGACAAAGTAAGTGTTTTGATTAATGACATTAATGTTTATATTTTTAATTAGTGTGTACAACTAGTCAATTAAATGAATATAACATGGCAAAGATGAATGCGCATTTATATAGGCTATTGATTCAATAGATTTATAGCATTTTGAATAAAATCTTGTCATGATTTATTTCATTTTGTGGAAAAAATAATCCGTTTTTATAATAAATCTTTGAAAATCAACTTATGGATTTGAATTTTTTATGTTTTTATAACCTAAAGATGCTATGTGAAAGTTTGTAACAGAAAATAGTTGTTTTCATCTTGTCAAAAGGCAATCAATCGATTAAAAATGTTAATCTGATTAATCGCATACATAACTTTTGCTGTTAAAATATTAAATATTTCAATTTAAATGAATCAATGAATAATCAGCATTAGTGACAAGTTCCAAAAACTCTTTTATTATTACAGTATTTTCACTGTTCAAATAATGGCCATATCAAATCAACAAAATGACCTACAGTAATATGCTGAGAAAATAAATGTAAAAGTGCTTTAGGAAGATTATTTACCAAAAGTTTAACAGTGCAATATCAATTGCAGGGCATTTTGTGCAATTGAACATAAACCTTAAATAAAAAATCAGCCCCTTTACCTTTGGTATTACGGAACGTTCTTAGATGCTTTACATTGATGTGGTACTTTAGAGTGGACGAACTCCAGAGTTATATGCAAATTCCTTGCTGCAGACATTGGTGACAACTTTATTTTTATCATCAATTCCATCAGGACGTTTTTATAAGTTTATGTTCCAATCAATGAGGCTGTTGAAACGTTTTGAGCTCGTCCACTTTCAACCACATTCAGAGGTAGTCAAAAACCCTTTCGATCGGATTGCTTTTGTAGTGTAAACGCACATGTGGTTGAATGTGTTTGAACAGCCACATGCTGTCACGGTCTTGTCAGACATCTGTGCTAGATGTTGGTCTGAGTGCATCTGACAGGACCGTGGCAGTATCATGTACTGTGTGGGGGCGTGTGGAATCACATTGTGTGTGTGGCTTCCACATGTTCCCGGTGTCTTGTTGCTGTCGTGATCTTGCCAGACCTTAGTATAGGTTCAGGTCTATGTTAGAGGGCAAGATCATGGCAGTATTGTGTGTACGTGGGAACACGTGTGCTTCACATCATATATGTGTGACACGTGTTCCCAGTGTTTTGTGGCTGTCATGGTCTTGCCTGACTTTGGTTATAGTCCAGGTCGGATGTTGGCAAGATTATGGCAGCATTGTGTTTGTGTGGGAACACGTGTGTTTTCACATCATGTATGTGTGACACGTGTTCCCAGTGTCTTGTCACTTTTACCCTACTCCCTTATGTACTCGTGTCTTAAGTGATTAATTATGTTCACCTGTTCCCCATTGATGTGCTGTCTATATAATGCCCTTGTGTTCTCTGTGTGGTGTGTGTGCGTTGTTGTAAATTCTGTGTTCATGTTCTCCGTGACCTGTTCCAGTTATTCCCGTGTTTGTGTTTCATCACAGTGTTTCAGTTATCTTCTGTTTTACCCCCTCGTGGGTGTTTCTGTTATTCCTTTCTGTAAATAAATCATAGTTATATTTTTATACATCTTTGCGTTTGGGTTCACCTTTTGTTTTCACTTCCCGGTGTAGAACCGGTCGTGACACATGCGACCGCCTTCTCTCCGCCCATTTATCTAATCTGAGGTACTGAGCACAATGTTTTATGTATTTTCTGACTTCTGGTGAACACGGTGAACAGCGCTATTTTTAGCCTTTCATTGCTAAACTAAAGCGGCTGATCTCCGCAGTTTCATTTTGCAAGCGTGTGAAAGTTGCGCAATCCTATTTCATCAATTGCGCTGAAAATACAGAGAAAGCTCTAACATATACATGTACAAAACACTGTGCAGCATGTTTACTTAAACACAAGCAGCGGACTCCGACATAATATTAGTTTGCGTCCATATAAACTCTATATATAATCTGCGTTATTTTTTTACGCATTATTTTTTCTCAGATTAATTAATCGAAATTAACGGGTTATTTTGACAGCCCTAATATATAAATATACACTCAACGGCCACTTTATTAGGTACACCTTACTAGTACTGGGTTGGACCCCCTTTTGCCTTCAAAACTGCCTTAATCCTTCGTGGCATAGATTCAGGTAGGCTGTGGCATTGACACGGTGCTCAATTGGTACTAATGGGCCCAAAGTGTGCCAAGAAAATATCCACCACACCATTACACCACCACCCTGAGCCATTGATGGATCCATATTTTCATGTTGTTGACACCAAGTTCTGACCCTCCATCTAAATGTTGCAGCAGAAATTGAGTCTCATCAGACCAGGCAACGTTTTTCCAACTTCTACTGTCCAATTTCTGTAAGCCTGTGTGAATTGTAGCATTAGTTCCTGTTCTTAGCTGTCAGGAGTGGCACATGGTGTGGTCTTCTGCTGCTGTAGCCCATCCGCCTCAAGGTTCGACGTGTTGTGTGTTCAGAGATGCTCTTCTGCATACCTCGGTTGTAACAAATGGTTATGTGGTACTGTTTCCATCGACTATTGAAAAGTGAAAGTGTCGGGGAGTTCTCCGGAAGTCCGCTTGCAAGCAGAATATCACGATCAGGATAAATCCACACTTGTCTCCTCCATCTGGTGTGCTTTGAAAAGCTAAAGCCCAGTGTGTTCACCGCCTGCTGTTAGTTAACCCTCTGGGGTCTAAGGGGTTTTTAGGGCCCTGGGGAAGTTTTGACATGCACTGGCATTTGTGCTTTTTTAAGTTGCTTAAAACATATTAATGGCAAAAGTCTCATAACACTGTGTTCAGCACAAACTGGGCTACAATATTATATGATCAACATGTATGTACATGTTTGTATTTTTGAGAAAAAAAGGTTTATCCGTGGTTTTTGAAAAAGCTAAATATTTAAGTCACTGATATAAGTCCACAGAACTCATTCTAAACATGTTTTCCCAAGACTTTTCAAAATATGATCTAGTAGTCTAGAGTTTTTTCTTCAAAATGATGTGGAAATCATCCGGCCTGCTCATTCACATAAAACAATATATTGATTTACAATTTCTAAGACACATTTGCTTGGGAAAGGCCATATGTGTGGAGGCGGAAAAGCTCCTGAATAATCAGTGATTGACAGCTGAGGAACAAAAGAGTTAAATAATGAGCCACATAATGAACCTTGTGGGGATGTTCAACAGGAATGTAACTTTCTCTGTAGTAAAACCATGATAAGGTTTACTTTGGAATTTATAACAACAATTTATATCTATATAATGTGTGTATATATATATGTGACCAGTCACGGAAAGTAGGGACACAAGTCGGATCTGGGCCATTTTGAGTTATTCACAGATTCTGAAAGTGCACTTTCTAAGCTTTCCAACGATGTGTAACACATGGAAATCTGATAACATATGGAGAAGTTGTGGCCATTTGAATATATGGACTCAGAAATACTAAAACCGAGAAAATCGAGACGAAAGAGACTCTTCTTTCCAACTGGGGGAGACAATAGGGCTCATTTACATCTCATTAAGCTAAGCCATACCCTCTGTAAAGCCGTTTTGGGATACTGATGTTCTAGCATCATGTAGTATTTTATGACAGAAGTCCAAATGACAACATGCAAAAATAAACATTGACTTTTTACCTTTGTGTTGATCACAACTCGAATCCAGTCTGTTTCAGATGATCCAATGACCATTTTGTCCACAAATGCGTATAATCCGTGAAATAAAGATGTATAGTCTATATTGTTGACATCAGATTTCGCATGAATGTCTAGTAATACAACATAATATACAATCTGAGGACTATTTACATCGTAACATGTAAGGGTATATGATTACACTCCGTTAAACACGTGAACCCGCCTTCAAAGTTAAGTTTTTATTTTATAGGTAGTATAACAGATCATCCAAACAGCGCCGTCGAAAACGTGACGTCCTTTAAAGATGTTACCAATCGCTCGCTCGTTCCTCCATCAGCCAATGACTTCATGGAAAATATTGATAGACAAAACATGTAGCCAATTATATAATGAATTCAACAATCTTTATGTAAATTCTGTGTGTTTGGACTCGTGCTGCGCTGCAGGAACTGACAAAGAGATGACGACAAAGTACCGCGAGAGCGACTCGAAATTAAACTACTCCGAAAGATTTCTTGCGGAGCTCTCGCGGTACTTTGACGTCATCCGACTGCGGCGCCGCATAAAGTCAGTGACGCGGCTGACGTACGATGCAGCTGACTGTTATTTGTTCCGCCCCAGCTTCTTTTATTTTTCTTTCGTTTTGTGCGCCCGAGCTTTACAGTCTGGGGAGACGCACGCTATACGCTTGAAAAAACAACAACTTAGCAAACATATCTGAGGAACAGGGCAGCCGCGTCACTACAGTCACGTGACTTCGCGCTCGAGCCGGAAGAGAAGACAATGCTGAATAAAGTCAAAAAAAAAAAAATGCTGAATAAAGTCGTAATTCTGCTATTTTTGGACCAAACTGTATTTTCGATGCTGCAACACGTTCAAACTGACCCACTGATGTCACATGGACTACTTTGATGATCTTTTTATTACCTTTCTGGACATGGAAACCATACATAGATTTTCAATGAAGGGGACAGAAAGCTCTCGGACTAAATCTAACGTTAAAACATCTTAAACTGTGTTCCGAAGATGAACGGAGGTCTTCCGAGTTTAGAACGACATAAGGGTGAGTCATTAATTACATTATTTTCATTTTTGGGCGAACTATCCTTATTTAGTAGTCACGCTGTTCCATTGGGGGCGGAGGCGAAAACACAAGCTTATACAGTATGTAAATATACACAGACAATGACGCCCCCCGCTGCACGCTAGAATCTCTGGAAAAACAAGCCTATTTTAACCGCAAAATGTACGCTTTTAAATATACAAAAACTGCTATCTCAAACATGGAGAGGCTTCTTCGTGATCTCAACTAACAGATTCTCCAATAAAACGAAAATCACAAATTTTGAAAAAAGCCTTTGTTTCTCATTTTCTCGGAACTTGTGCTGCCGACTTGTGTCCCTGGTTTCCATGGCGGGTCACATGTATATATATATATATATCTATATATATATATATATATATATATATATATATATATATATATATATATATATATATATATATAATTAAATAGAAATATTTTCTATGAATTTCACAAGTAAACCTTTAAAAACCATAGTAATCATAGTAAAGGTACTGTTGGCCATTGTAAAAATGAACACAGGGTTAGTGTTAGTTTGGCCAGCGAGAGATTTACTTTTGTGCAGTAAAAAGCTCAAAATAACTACATATCGTTGTCTGGACTCTTGTTTGTGTTTTTGTAATCATTATAGTAGAAACACAAGTGACAAACGTGATAAACTTATCAATGTTTGTTTACAGCCGCCACCATTAAGTTACTCCCTCACGTGCTGATCATGAAACCAGTATGTGTGCACATGCGAGTGATCTTGTGTTTTAATAAACTTGCTGTGCGGAGATAAGCGCCTAGACGCAACTCAATAAGGATTGAGCTGTTTGCAATCCCGTATTTTATAAGAATACCAAAAAGCACGTTGAATTTCCTGACTCGTGAGTTTGTGTTTGTGCGCGTCGCGTTGCGTGAACTGTTTGACGGAAGAACAAAGAAAACACTCGCGTCTGGAGAAACTGACACACATATGCAAGTAAATAAGGATTTAGATGTCATATTTGGTGCACTCGGATGGAACAACAAGGAATGGAGAGACTGGATTCTGGATTGCGTATCAATTGACTGTAGGAGGCATGAGTTATGCATATGGATGTCTCTGCTCATTCACTTCAATGGCGCGGGGGTGTGGCGATCTCATCTCATTACAGATAAACAGGTAACAGGAGAAATACGGTACCTCTCCTCCTTCTCATACAGTTTACACCGAATGACAATATATGTTTTCAATCTAACTTACATAATTTAAAGGCGGAGTCCACGATGTTTGAAAAACGCTTTGGAAAAGGAGACGGGCCGACTACCAAAACACACTTATAGCCAATCAGCAGTAAGGAGCGTGTCTACTAACCGACATCCTTGCCGGGTTGCGTATGTGTGGGGCGGGTCTATCAACAAAAAGTCCAGATTTTATTGGGGTAGAGGCGTGTTTGTTTAGGTGATTTCAAATACCAACATTGGCTTTCAAACATCATGCACTCCGCCTTTAAAAGCTGACATTCCAAGCATTATGTAGACATTTAACGAATACATGTCATAGAAACAAAAGATAAGTTACATTGAATTTTTCTGATGTGTTTTAGAAAGGACTTCACTGAGGGAGAGAGAACAAAACATGCATCATGTTTATTTTTTTAATTTTGTTGTTTGCTTAATCATTCTGTTTTTATTGGAAGTGGATAGAAAAAAACTAGACACTTCAATGTTTTAAATGATATATAAATCCTATTTGTATGTCCTAAATCAGCAGAGTTATCTAAGTCTCTTTGTGGAGTGATTGAAAAATAAAGAGTTTGCGGCGCCCCCGCCGCGGTCAACCCCAGAGAGTTAAGCTTACCAAATACTCACCTGTAAAGCCTCCTTGCCTGCTAAAGCCCAGTGTATTCACCGCCTCCTGTAAGTTAAGCTTACCAAGTACTCACATGTAAAGCCTCCTTGCCTGCTAAAGCTCAGTGTATTTACCGCCTACTGTAAGTTAAGCTTACCAAATACTCACCTGTAAAGCATTCTTGCCTGCTAAAGCTAAAGCCCAGTGTATTCACCGCCTGCTGTAAGTTAAGCTTACCAAATACTCACCTGTAAAGCCTCCTTGCCTGCTAAAGCTTAGTATATTCACCGCCTGCTGTAAAAGTGAACTGTCTGTCCCAAGTTAAAGGTCCCCTGTACCTACCCGACTGTCTACAGTTAAAGGCCCAGTATACTTACCTGCTCATCTAAAGTTAAAGGCCCCATATACTTGCCCGTCTGTCCAAAGTTAAAGGCCCCCGTATACCTACCCGCCTGTCTAAAGTAAAGGCTCCTGTACCTACCTGGCTGTTCACAGTTGAAGGCCCCATATACTTACCTGCTCGCCCAAAGTTAAAGGACCCTGTACCTACCTGGGTGCCCAAAGTTAAAGGCCCTGGGTACTCTTCTGGTTGTTCAAAGCTAAAGGCCCCCATACTTACCTGTTGCCGAAGTTAAAGACCCTGTGTATTTGCCCAGCTGGCCCCAGTTAAAGGTCCCCTCTACTTACCCGTTTGCCCAAAGCGAAAGGCCTGTATACACACCTGTCTGTCCAACGTCGAGAGCCCTGGGAACTTACCTGTTGGCCCAAAGTTAAAAGTCCGGGGTACTCACCTGTATGTTCGTTCGTTCAATACTGAGAGCTGTGATATTGGTCTGCGCACCCTACCGGACCCCTGTCGTAGAGCAAACACAGAGTGATCAGTGGATGGACCGTAAGCCTTTGGATAACCTACAGTTAAGAGTTGTTGTTTCTGTCTACGTACTTACCCTTGCACTTTCATTTGTCATTTCCTCTAGTAAGCCCAGGACCAGAGGTTGAGAGGAAGATACCTGCTGCCGCCTAGTGAAGCGAGGAAGGAAACCCAGGATCACTTACCTGTTGTGTACGAGGCCTATCTAGAGGAATTCCCTTCTCTGCACCCTTGAGTCCGGGAGGACGAGCCTGGGCTTTCACATTAGTTACCCCCAGCTACCCATCTGATTCCAGCAGCCCTTTTAGTATTTCTCTTTTTTAAAAAGAAATAAACCTTGTTTAATTTTATACCTTCTCGTCTGTCTCGTCATTGGGGTGCTTTGGGACCTCCTCAGGGTGGAAACTGAGGGAGGAGCGAGACTCACGATAGGGGTGGTCCGCTCCGACCTGTGACACGCCCACAGAACTGCCGCTCCCTGGATATTTTCTCTTTTTCTGACCATTCTCTGTAAACCCTATATATGGTTGTGTGTGAAAATCCCAGTAGATCAGCAGTTTCTGAAATACTTAGACCATCCCGTCTGGCACCAACAACCATGCCACGTTCAAAATCATTTAAAACACCTTTCTTCCTCATTCTGACGCTCGGTTTGAACTTAAGCAGATCATCTTGACCATGTCTACATGCCTAATGCATTGATTTGCTGCCATGTGATTGGCTGTTTAGAAAATTGCGTTAACGGGCAGTTGGACAGGTATACCTCATAAAGTGGCCGGTTAGTGTATATATATATATATATATATATATTAGGGCTGTCAATAGATTAAAAATTAATCTAGATTAATCGCATGATTTCATGAGTTAACTCGCGATTAATCGCAAATTAATTTTTATCCATTCTAAATTTACCCTAATTTAACACTTTTAAGGTTTTTAATACTCTAATCATATATATAGCTTTATGCAAATGTATGTTAACAACAGCCTGTTTACATTTTTAACAGAATCGTCAGCCATTGTTTTGTATGAATTTTCCTTTCAGAAGAATTTTCTTTCTCCATTTTTGTTTGCTGCTGCATCATTTCTGACCTGTGCTGGCAAGTTGAGTCGGAATTAGCAAATTTAAAAAAATTGTTGTTCATATTTTGACATTCTCTATTAAAACATAGAACAATGCATGATTTGTTGAAATATAACAAAATATGACAGAACTACACCTGTTTGAATTTGAAAGAGTCAAATTACCACAGAAATCACCACATCCATACATTAAATTACCACATCAATACCTTAAAATCACTGGTAAAGCTAATAGATTTAGCACACACAGAGCAAAAACACCATCAATGTATGTTCAACTTTTTTTCCCTTTTGTTTGATTGACATTGAGACAGACTTCTTAAACCATTAGATATTTTTACCCAACAGTTAACCAACAGATCTTTGTAAAACTGTAATTTTGTGTAGATGTCTATATATCTGGGCCGCGCACTTGCGCGTCTGTGTGCACGCGCTTCAGATGTCAGTCAGTCATCGTGAGGAGATCGCTTTTGAGTCTTGTCGCTCTTAATAACTCTTTAACATAGGCTTGGGCGGTATCCAAATTTTGATACCATCAAACCGCCTCCCTATTTTACGGTATACGGTATTACCGTGAATAATTATACAATTATGACGTAATCAGACAGCGTCACTATAATGTTGGCTAAACCCTTCAGAAACTGAATACCAAACACTAATACTGAAATAACAAAATAACATGCACAACAATATTAACAACTTTTATTAGCAACAACTAGCAGTTTATAAAAAAGATAAATACAAAAGGTCAAACAGAATTAACCAGTTGTCGGTTAAAAAAAATTATCTCTAAATTAGGCTATTATAGACAGTGGACTAAACGCGACTACAGTTAGCCATCTCATTCCAATTTCCAGGATATTTTTGTGTGAAGTGAACAAATCCCTCACACTCAATATTTCGTAACTCGCCTGTTTGTACTTATAAACCAATAAAAACATTTGGCGCAAGGTCACGGCATTTGGGTTCTGGCGCGAGGTCACGGCGTTTGGTTTTGTGCACTCACATTGTATCAAGCTAAAATTTTATCAAAGCAACAGTCTCAGACTTGAAGAAAATTGCTGAACATTTAAACCTATTTTCTGCACATTCCGCCATATTTTAATGAAATAAAGAAAGTCCTCCTTCTGTTAACTTATATTTCTGCATATTCCAGCATATAAAATAAAAATATTTTTTGTAAAATCCAGCAATTAAATAATTAAAACGAAAGTCTTTCCTGGTTGTATTCCAAATTATTAACATTCACGTCTGTTAACAGTAAAGTGCAGATTAAGTTTTGTTTTTGTAAATCATTAGACATTTTTACCACTTAATTAGGTTTTGCTTTGTAGAAAGCCTTTCTTTAAAGTGAATTTCGTTTTGTATAAATTGTGTCTTAATTTTAATAAATGTTTTATCAACCAATTGCATTTATTTAATAAATTAAAAGCAAATATAGACAATATAATAACCATGACATGGAGGCGTCGGCATGGCGCGTTCGCTTGCATTGCATTGTTAACTAGAACGCACGGACCTCATCATAAATGAATGAAACTCATACATTAGCATTAAATATCTTTGCTGCATTCTTTCTAAAACAGACAAGGGCTTTCTCGCGGCTCGCATCAGCAAAGCATTGCATCGTGTTGCACTTAACAGAAGTTGACACTTGTCTTTTTGAAAAATGAAAAAGTAATAATAATTATACAAAAGAGTTGTTCTAGTCGTTACTAGAAGGCACAGAGTGAGTTAGACCTGCCTTGGCGGTGCGTCTTTTATGCATTCTGAGGGGCCAGTCACACCAAAAGCGCTTTAAACGCTTGCAAACGCAAGGCGCGACGCACTGCCTTTTTTAAAAAAGAGCAGTGCGGCACGGCTTTTCATATTGCTAAGCAACCACCGAGTCAGCTGTCTTGTCAATCAAATATTGAAGCGTGAGCGCTCTTTTGCTGTTAACTGTCATATTAGCAGAAACTTTAAAAAGAGGGCGCTTGCTCTGACCTTGTTTGAGGGTGAGAAGTGCACAAACACGCAGGAGAGAGTGAGCGAGTCCGGTTCTTAAAAGCAACTGTAAACTTCCCTCAGCACAACGTAAGGCCCGCCTCTCCCCTCATTCGATTGGACAATGGAAGACGCGAATGACGTCAGGCGCTTCTCCGCTCTCAGCGCTCCTTCAAAAACGTGTGCGCGGCAGGCGGCAGAAAACCGCAAGGCGCTCGGCACGCATAAACAGCGCGCAAACGCGCCCTGCCCATAGAATATCATTCAAAAAAGGCGCCTGCAACTGCCATAAACGCTTTTGGTGTGACTGAGCCCTAAAGGTGCCTGTTTTATCGTGTTGCAGTCTATTAGGCAACATTCCGCACAAGTTGGGTTTAGATTTGGAAATACATTACATCTACATTTCAGTGCTAACTGATAAGGTGATGATGATCATCATCTTTCTTTATTATTTTTAGCACTACCTCAAACTTAGGCGGCGTCTGTCATTTTCTTAAATAAGCCGCGGCAATGTTTCAAATGAGCTTCTAATAAGACAAACGCCTTTATTTTCCACGCGATCACTTTACCAAAACCATTTTGAAACTAAGGAGTCATTTGTCCTCCGATTACAAGCAGCATACAAGCTCCGCGGCGACGCGTTTGCGGGAATGATGTTTCGGATGAGCCGGAGGCAGAGCAGCAGAGAGATGCGACAGAGTTGCGAAATTGCAGGCGCAGCTCGAAATGGCTGTTATTATAAACAGCGTAACTTGTTTTAAACTAATCAGTTAATGGCTCGGTGGTCGGTTAAGAAAATGTTTAGTTTTTGCCATCCCTAATTTAATATTTAATCCTTGTCTGCTATATAAGTTCATTGTTTTGTTTTTTTTAATGCCGGTATGGCGGTATAGAAACTGATACCTTTGCTATTTTTAGATCCCGCGGTATACCATATTACCGTATTACCGCCCAAGCCTACTTTAACACTAATTAGGTACCAAACTTTATCTCTCTTAATGACTCTTTTAATTAAAGACCCAGTTCTCTTATCACATTTCAGAAGAAGCATAATGGTGATGATATACAATGCCCAGGAAACTGACAGAAGCGGATCAATGTTGTCACCTGAACAGGGCCGGAGTGGGACTCATTTTCAGCCCTGGAGTTTCATGCCTTAGACCGGCCCACTTTAGTTCACGACTGACTATTAAAATAATATCTTTAAACCCTGAGTAGTATAAGTCTGCAGTAGTGCACTGTTCTCTGCAGCCTTGCAATTCACTGTATTTTTCAAATATATAATTTCATATTCCGTGCAAATGCAATTATAATTTTTGCCATAATCATGCAGCCCTGCCATAAGACCATAATATTACTAAAGTAAACTTATTCAAAAACTAAAGGAAACAAATGTGTTTGTGTTTTCCTCTATATTTATATTTCAAAAAAATGGTGAGTCTTGAGATTAACTGTTGGGTTGATAACGTTTGGAAACCCCTGATATACAAGACACAAGCAAGATTTATCAAGTATGCATTGGAAACAAATGGAAAAAAAGTATTTTAGTACTTAGATCATGTCTATTGCTAAATAACGTAGGCTAAGGTAGGCCTACATTGTGTTAAAAAAAGAAAACATCATGGATATACTTTTGAAACTACTTTTTTTAAATAAACTAATGCGTTTTGCATCAAATAGATTTTTGTTCCTCTTGCAATAAACGATGAATAATGACTATTCATAGAGAATTCATCTATGACTTGGATAAAAAATATGTTTTGTAAATTCTTTTCCTTTTAGAGGCCAGCCTGTTTGTATTAAGACGCGCTCAAGTTTATTTAAAATATAATAGACGCGCGGGCGGCAAGCCCACTCAAAAGACGCGCTCAAGTTTATTTAAAATATAGACGCGCGACCGGCAAGCGCACTCAAAAGACGCGCTCAAGTTTATTTTAAATATAGACGCGCGGCCGGCAAGCGCACTCAATATAGACACGTCTGAAACAAAACTCGTGTTCAAATAAGCGCTTTGAAAACCAGAAGACAGCGGCACGTCCTGCGTTTCCCATGCGTTTTAGGTATCAATGAACCCTAACGCAAGAATTCTTCCAATAAGTGGTCGGGACTCGGGACACAATCAACTTGTGCATAAAGCGGCGGGGACATCTCTCACCCGCAAATACACTTCATCCCGGTGGCATGACAACACCGGCCCTCGTGGCAAAAAAAAAACAGACCGGCCCACCGGGAATCCTCCCGGTTCTCCCTATGGCCAATCCGGGCCTGCACCTGAACAACCTACCCTATGCATATATCATACATGACATGTTCGGTCCCGATGTGTTTTTGTTTACAAACTATTGACTTTACTATGCATTACATTTATCAATAAGGTGATTAAACTTGTTAAAGGGTTTAGATTGAATTTCCCAGTGTTGTTTCATGAAATAAATGGTCTATCGAAAGTAATACATTTATTGCAACAAAGTATAAAAGTATAAAACACATTGAGTCATATTTTACAAAAACAGGCAATATGAATATAGAGCTTTATAGCATTGCATTGTTGTTTGTGCAACTTGAAAACAATGTAGAACATTTGAATGTATATTATGTGGACAGACAAAATATACATTGTTAGAACACATGCAGTGCGCCACATTAACACAATTAAACATTACAAAACTCGCTATGTGGTGATATAAATATCGTAATATAATTGTGTGTGATTGGCTGTTAGATTAATCCACATTGAGTAAAAATGCCCAGAGCTTATCATCACAATCGCCATAAATTTTATCATGATCATCAGATATGTTGATGTTTATCGCCCTAGTATAGAGACATTGTAAATGTTCTGTGAATCAAGAAAGTGTGGATCAAGAAATAAAGTTAGTATAATGCACTTAATTGCAACATACAGATTGCCTTTATTTGTTACATTCCTGCACCTTTTGATTTGTATGCAATTAAAATTAATTGAATAATAACACAACAATAAACAGAATACTCAAAACAATAAATAAGTGAACCACATTTGTGTTCTTTACAAATACAGGACTTTAGAACACACACGAAAACAAATGTCCTAAACTGACAATAACTGACTTTAATCTGCTGTTTGCAGGGATAACTCTACATCAGTTCCTTTTAAAATGTGTTGAACTTGCCAATAAACACTACCCGCTGGTTCAGACAAAGTAGTCCCGCATCAGATTGCGTTCCCACCAAACATGAGACGTCCGCACGACGTGCAGATCATGTCTATATTAGGTCGGTTGGTCCAGGCCCTTATCTGTATGTCTATACAACGTGCAGATCTGGTCCAGTATCTGGACGTCTGACTATGACCCCTCTTGGACGTCATGTAGACGTCCAAAAGGGGTTCGGGAAATCAAAACAAAAATATTTTATACAAATGTGGTCTATGAGTTCTGAGTCAAAAAAAACATGTATTTTTGTAGAATATTTTGTTAAGCTGTTAAAATCATGTTATCTTTATATATGAATGTGTGTTCAAAAACATAGCACTGCTCATAGATAAAGTTCCACCTTAAATGCTGTCTCTCTCTCTCTCTCTCTCTCTCTCTCTCTCTCTCTTTCATTAACAGAGATGTATTAACAGAGATGTATATGCTGACGTTTTATTGAAGATCTTTTGTCACCATGGTGACGCTCGGTGATTCCTTTAGTTGGGTAGTTTGACTCTTTGACTTTTTATAATAGTGTTTGCTAAAGCATGTTATTTGTTGCAAAGAAAATTTGTTATAAACAAAACTCACATGTGGATCTTACAACTTTACTGAACGTTTATCAACAGTAATTCCACATATGTAAAGTCTGTGAATTAATTTTGTAGAGCATGTAGTATTGTCTCAATTTCTCAGTTGATTTGAAGTGTCACATCCAACTTATTTAGGTTCATATCACCACTGTGAAGCGCTTATATAAAATTAAAGGTCCAGATATTGTTGTCACATATGCAGACATCAAGAATCACCCCATGAATCACAACAGTGGTGACACTCTCTGGACTCATAAGTTTTTATAATACGCTGGTGCAATGCACTGCAACATTTAGAAAACTCACCATCCTTGTGATTCATGGGCTGATTCTTGATGTCTGTATCTGTGTCAAAAAGAAAAGAAACAGCCACAAGGTTTCAATCTCCATTACAGTAGGCAGCAGTATGTTTATTGCAGCTCAAAACAAAACTGTGTTAGAATTTTAATTTTAAACAAAACATATAATTTTTTATCTGTGTTGTTAGTTCAGTTATATTATACCACCACTTCTGACCATCAATGTAATTAATGGGAAGCCACAAGCATTGGCAGCTAACACTTGGTGCAATAATAATGTGTTTTAAAAACACCATCATCAAGCACACATATTATAATATAAAAACAAGGAGTCAAACTACCCAACTAAAGGAAACACTGATCACCATGATGGTGACAAAACATGTTCAATAAAACATCAGAATCTTGTAAATTCTCAAAAATGAGCCGTAGAAATTACAAAAAAATAAAGTAAATTTGGTTTGTTTAGTATGGTCCTGCTTCAAAACAATGCTTTTTAAAACAACTGTTTGTAATGGTGATGACATTGTTTTAGAGAATGTACATGTAACAATTATCCAGCAAGAGCAAGCGTGGGAGGAAGAGTGAAGTTCACGTCACTTCACTTCAATAGAGAGAGAGAGAGAGAGAGAGAGAGAGAGAGAGAGAGAGAGAAGATTGCAGACACAGATAGTTAAGGTGGAACTTGTATATTTGGGAATTACCTATAAGCAATATTTTTTTACATTTATTCATATATAAAGATTATATAAACAAATATAATGTCTAAAATGGCCACATTTTAAATAGTTTTACTTTGTGTAGAGGTCCCCTTGACATCAATATTGGATGTTCAGAACAGGTCAAAAAAAGACGTCATAAAAACTTTCATTCTGGCTCCTCATGGGACGTCGAAATGACGTCTTTTTAAGACGCTTTGCTCAGTGGGTTGCACTTTTGCTGTTGCCATACAATTGCGATGTGAGGTGTATTTCATTGGTTGAAAAGCACCTATGATTCTTCCACTGCCCATCAACCATGTTGTGGTCAGCAGTCTGCTACAGCTGGAGTGGTAGCAAGTACCCCAAAGCAATGTGGAAACTGCCACTTCCTTTCGAAGTCCATGGCTATTGTATGCCACTCTCCTTCCGTTGATGGTGTCTAAAACAATAGGACACACCAAATGTCAGTGATTAAATTATTATGGACACACCAAATGTCAGTGATTAAATTATTATAAATTCAAGACTACAGTTTACAATGGATTTATTTGCATAGTTATATGTAGAACAAAATTGGAAAGCCATGCTTTATTGAGTCAAACACCTTGGGTCTCATTTATAAAACTGCGTAGGATCCTTACTAAAAGTCTACGTATGCACAAAAGCCAAAATGGCATACGTCAAAAAATATTAACTCATTCCCCGCCATTGACGAGTTATCTCGTCAATTATGAGTTAATATTTAACTAATAATTATGCCTTTCTGGACGAATTTCAAAGTGAAAGTGTAATACCGCTTTTATCCACTGGATGGCGCCAAAACCGAATTTATCAAAAACGGAAGTTAAAAAGAAGTAATGATTTATTTTAACTGCCTTTATGTTTGATAGTCATTCTGAGTCTGATATCTAACATAAATTCCTTTACAAAAACGCAATTTTTTAAGCTTTTTCCTCAAAATGTTGTATTTTTGAACAGAAATATCCATATTTCAGTGGTTAAATTAAGTGGAAAAAGTATATATAATGAAACGTTTTTTCCCCTGTTTGTTTGTTTGTTTGTTTATTGTTTGTTTGAAAGCAAAGGGTGTGTTCTTTAATTTGATATAATTTGTATGTTTATATATTTATAGAAGATAATTTTTCCTGCAAGGAATTTTGTGAAACTTTTGTTAAAATCACAAAAATGCAGGTGGGCAACTTTTCTCAAAAAGGCTGGCGGTGAATGAGTTAAGACAGAAAAAGCAATGCTCCCTTTCTGCAAGTGTGCGTACATGAATTATCTTCAGATCCCACCATGCAAGCCCATTCTCCCATTAAGCTTTTTTTATAGATCACAACCTTTGCGTGGGAACTGGCCTACGCATGTTTCCAGACCTGTTTTGTGCGTACCCATGCTTTATAAATGAGACCCCTTCTTACTTAATCCATATAAATAATTATAAAGATAAACTAGGGACTAAACAACATGTAGAATAACAAATATTACAATATTAGGTTTGGAAGTCATTTTATATTTATTGCTGTGTTAGTTAACATAATTCATGTTTATACACAAAATACTTTAATATACACATAGTGTAAGCTCAGATAAAATTATGATATTAATATATACAGGTATGTTCAGACCTAAAATAGAATTACTTATGCTTTTCTGAACAATATCCCTGTTTCTAATAATAGTTTTTACTAAAATACTTTTATCAAAGACAGTCAACTGCTGATGTCCACAATGTTATGGGTGTTCTTTTTTTAAATGAAGTAGTATATATATATCTTTATATTTTGTAATAACCCTACCTTCAAGAAATCATCCTTTATAACCTGGTACAGAGCAGAACAGGTATCCAAAACTATTTATGAGATGGTGCTGGTCCCCCATCCTGGACTTGAACCTGAGGGACTTGAATGTGTCACCTGCATGACACAAAAAAGTCCAAAAACATACCCAGACAGAAAAAACGTTATGACAACATTCCGTTCATATTCGTTTGAAATTAAATCACACAAACCTGTTGCATAGAATCGCAGGGTCAAAGTCAAATGCTCTCCAAGTCATGCTTTGCGCCTGTCCTATTCTATTTGAACGATAATTAAATCAAGAAACACAGCTTTTAAGCACAGCTTTTAAGCACAGTAGACAAAACTTTGATATTTTAAATGTGATCATAGCCAAACATAAGCATGCAGCTATATTTCCTATGTAAACAAGCTGTACTCGCCTCCAACTCTTTAATCCCTGCTGTCCGCATGTGGTGCTGATCCACCTCTCCACATCCACATCTCTTTAATTTTTTTCTTTTGCGACTTTGCATCGCGCAAACGGTTTGCAGCACTAATTTCTGTCTGAAGTCTATATACAAACAAAAGTTCCCTTTCAGCGTCAAGAGCTCATTAATTTTCTCCTTCAGCGCGAACCTCTCGCTGCTCCAAAGAAGATGAAGCCTTACCTCGCCGTCGACACAAGCCCTGCAGCGGAGTCCAGGCCTAGCATCTTCCCCTGCCGTTCCGGCTGAGAACCGAAGATAGCAGAATCCAGGTCTAGCGTCTTCCCCTGCCGCTTTCCGGCTGAGAACCGAAGATAGCCTTCGCTTGCAGCTGTCGAGTGTTCAACGATTACAGAGCTTCATGCCCCTCCCCTCCTGGAGCAGCGCGATCTCATTTGTCTGCTCAATAGGGCGGACACGCCGCTATTGGAGCACTAAGAACACTTATTATAAGAGCTTATCCGGCCTGAATCTGTCTCACTCCGGTAGAGCTCACTATTCGTCTATACAAAGCTTCATGCCCCTCCCCTCCTGGAGCGGCGCAATCTCATTCGTCTGCTCGATAAGGCGGACACGCCGCTATTGGAGCACTAAGAACACTTATTATAAGAGCTTAACTGGCCTGAGTCTGTCTCACTTCGGTAGAGCTCACTTTTCGTCTGCCCGGTCATTTCTCTCTGGCTTAGACGGAATCAGAGGCAGAACAAATTTGTTTATAACATGCTGAGGCCCGAATACCTCCCTTTATTCAGTCCCGTCCTATGCAGTGCGCTGAATATTGGTACATTTCTTATATACCCCGGTTTTTCTGCCTTTAAATAAACGGCAAAACCGCGGGCCTCACGGCAGACTTCCTCTCTGTGATCGGTCCAGTCTGACATTAAACCACCCAGACATACTGCTCTGCTCTGTGAGCCGCTCTGGTCACCGTCACTACTGAGGCTCGTGCACCTGAACGGCCGAGATCTGGTCTTCGCAGCAAAGCTGCGTCGACAGAGAACCAACTGTCTGGGAGAGGAAGGGTTAAGTCGCGCCACGGCTGGACTGCCCTGAAATGTTTTCTGTGTGCTGTTTATCCAAAAAACATACTGTGTAATACTGTCGGTTATGCGACCTCACTGTAATGGCGAACGGTATTGAATTCCTCTAAGAGCAATTTCCGTGCCTACTATACAGTGTATTGACACCCCACAGCTGTACGGTGTCTTTAAACACTTTTTGCCTTACCGACAAGCAGTCAGTAATACGCACACACGGCCTGCCGTCCATAATTGTATCGACGCTCGCCGAAAAAAACCCAGTTTGGCCATATACTGTGTATTGACACCCCATGGCTGTACGGTGTCTCTAACACCTTTCTGCCTTACCCGCCAAGTAGTCAGTAATATAATTGTAACGATGCTCACCGAAAAACCCGGTTTTGACGCTTCTCGTTGAAATTCGCTCGCAGCCGAGCACGGTCTTACGGCTGTTATTTTCTCTTCCTAGAGAGATGGCAGCCTCAGACTTTTTCATGGCTCCAAGCGTTTGAATCGCACCCTCTCCGGACGGCCACTCAAAGGCTTACAGCCAATCGGTTTATGACGTTTTTCGGCCATATAGCTGGTTTATATCAGTGAATCCGAAGACGCTCACACCTCCGCTCCGCTCCAATACTCGGAAATATTAAGGGTAATATCAACCTCAAGTGAGCTTGCTACCCGCCACAATAAGTTTCGTTTATGATGCTCGGAAAGCGAGCTCAACACCAAAGCGCGCTCACAGTCAGATGTGCGGTATCTAACGAGCCCCAGAAAGCTGAATATTGTGGCATTCTGTTCATAAGACCACTTCAGTTTGACTAAGCAAGGTCCCGCCCCGAGCTGACGGCCGGGAAGCTTATACTTTAAGTTACACACGGCTACATGAAGTGCTATCATTACGAGCTCGCCCAGCATCTGATGGGGGTTGAACACGCCTTACGACGGCAATCAGCCTTCAGCGCGTGGAACGCCCGTTTGTCTCACATCAATCACCTTGTACTGTACATACGGTCCATTAAGGGGATGATTTTAGCACTGCAGCACTCTCGACCGTGTTATTGTGATAATGCGGTCGACCAAACTACGGTGGTTTCATTATTCACCGAGCCAGACTGAGATCTCACCCCTGTACAAGCTGACGAGTCATCTCCTTTATAAACTCATTGCATCGCTTTATAAGCTATGTTCAATCAGAGTGATACGCATCTCGTGCTTAAACCACCAAGATGCAGACATATTAACCTGTTACGACGGGCGTGTGGAGATTGCATCCGTGGGACACGACCTGCCTTATGACATGTTGACACAAGCTGCTAGGATCCCTTTCGCAAGGCGTCCTTATGCAAAGTCTGATCTATTCTGTCTAGTGACAGAGAAAAGTCTAAACCCCCCGCGCTCGAGAATCTTGCCGGCCTGTGCATTATAACACTCTGATTCATCTATATGCATTTACGATGTACTCAAGTGTTCACCTGTGCCCGTGCAATTTATAGTCAGTACACATTTACGGCACGCTTGGAAAGCTCACCGATCTGTGCACTATAATACTACCTATGTGCATCCCGATGCACTCGAGGGATCACCTGGGTTCACACTATTGTGGTTTCTGTATATACCATGCTACGAACCGTTCTGCCGCATATTATAGTCAGATCGGCCGTTCGTGAGCTTCGCAGATCACTCACTACATATGCCTGTTGCTAACAGTGGCTATTTAGATGGATCGTTGAAGCCATCGCACTGGCTCACGCCCCTCTATGAGCTATGTCCTATATGTTAGAGCCCACTCTGCGCATGTTTGGCTTCATCATGGACTTGGTCTACAGGGGTATCTATATTTGATATCTGCTACGCGGTCGGCTGGTCTTCGCCGTCTACGTTTGTCAGATTGTACAGCTTAGACGTCCCTGCCCTACGAGCGCAGGTTCTCTCAGCTTAATCATGCACGCTCATGCGTTTTATGTGTACACCACGGTGCGCTCAGCGAGCTCACTAACGTGACTCTGAATTTACTTATCTCGCACACTCGTGGCGCGCTCGGTGATCTTGCCGGCTTGTGCTATGTTATGTGCTCCCGGTGCAGTTAAAACCCCACCGTATGCGCGTTAACATTTTATATGGTGCTTACACTTTTGCTTTAAAGCTGTGAATATGCCGGATATAGGGCCACACGCAGTGTCTTTCCGGTAAGGCACTTCAGTACGTTGTGTATGCACGGCGTGATGGGATTACTTTCCCCCATAGCGTCAGCAACTGACGCAATGCGAAGTGAACCGTATTGAAAGGGAACTCGCGTAACCCCGGTTCCCTGAAATAACGGGAACGAGCATTGCGTAGCTGGCCGTGCTACAAACGTCTACGCAGCGAGTGTTATTCGGCTGCACGCTTCAGTCGAATAATAATGAGCTCTTGACACTTGACAATGTTTTAAAGTCATGTAGTCTGTACGAGCCTTTATGTGAATGCTTTGTTCCAGACAAGCTAACTATTGTACAAAAAGTCTTGTGCAAAAGAACTGAGCCCTGTATTTTATGAAATTTATCACCATCATCCTCTGTGACAATGTCAACAATTTCCTCTTGAAAAAGTTGCTCCACCATCTGAAAAAGAAACAATGTGTTGTCCCAGCTAGAAATAAAAAGTTCTAAGAACATTCCCTGAAAGTTCCCAATGTTCCCAGGAACATTCTGCCAGCGTTTAAAGTGTCCGGTTTTTTGAGTTCTGGGGGCGTTTCTGTTGTCTGGACGTTGTAGAAATGTTGCATTTTGCCATTTTTAAACGTTATGACAATGTCATGTTTTAATGTTCACACAATGTTTAAAACTACCGCTGTTTATTATATTGACTTGTTTAATTTTTATGTAAATGATAGAGAAATATTGCATTTTATTATTTTATAAAACATTATTTCTGAATGTTCAGTAAATATATTGCTGTAGAAAACACAATTCACTTATTAGGTTTAGATGTTGATGTTTTGTTTCATTTTAAGTCACCCTTATTGTGATTAGTGTTTGGTTTAGTTGGACTCTTGACACTTGACTTTTTGCTTGCTATTTTTTTCCCTGGTTGTGTTAACTTTGTGTAAATGTACCACATTTGTTATGAACATGCAAAGTTAACAGTGTAATTCTGTGGTTGTTGGTACATAATGGTAAAGATCATCACCTAATTCATTTACTAATCAAAAGTTTATTTTCTGTCAATAATGCAAATGTGATCCACCTCTTTCACAGCAGTTTGTCATTAAGGAGTTTTAGAAACTTTGGACAAAAATATCCGTTATATAATTGGGATGCACAAACATCAAGAATCAGACTATGAATCTCAACCATGGTGACAAATAAAATCGTAAAATAAATCCTTATTTATCCATGCTGCAGTGCATGCTGGGAGTCCTGAATGAGATTTGTAATTTGTTAATACCCAGCATGCATTGCAGCATGAAGTTTTTCATTTAATTGTCACCATGATTGAGACTCATACACTGATTCTTGATGTTGGTGCATCCCAATTATACAGCGGCTATTTTGTCCAAAGTTTCTAAAACTCCTTAATGACAAACTGCTGTGAAAGCACTGGATCTCGTTTGCATTTTTGACAGAGGATGGACTTTTGATTGGTGAATTGGTCGGGCGATGATCTTTGCCATTGTGTGCCGGGCACCGCAGAATTGCACTGTTAACTTTTCATGGCAGGTGTGGTGCATTGACACAAAGTTAACACTACTATGAAAAAACTAGTAAGCAAAAAGTCAAGAGTCAAGAGTCCAACTAAAACAAACACTAATCACAATAAGGGTGACTTAAAATGAAACAAAACATCAACATCTAAACCTGGTAAGTCAATTGAGTTTATTGACTGAACATTCAGAGGTGGTGTTTTCTAGAATAATGGGGTGCAATGTTGCTCTATCATTTACATAACAATTGGACGGGTAAATATAGTGGACAGCTGTTGTTTTGGACATTGTGTGAACATTAAAACATGACATTGTCATAACGTTTAAAAATGGTAAAATGTAACATTACTCTAACGTTCAGACAACAGAAACGTTCCTAGAACTTAAAAAAAAACTGGACACTTTTAACGTTGGCAGAATGTTTTTGGGAGCATTGGGAGCTTTCGGGGAGCGTTCTTGGAACTTTTTATTTCTAGCTGGGATAATGCTAACCAAATTTAGTTTGATAAATTTCTAAGGACACATAATTACATAATGCCAAAGTAACTATATGCAAGTACATGAATGTCAAGAATAAAATCCTGAAATTTACTTTGTCATTCCAATCTCATGTAACATAGGCCCTATTTACACATGGCATTGGATGAGTCTTGAGACCACATTTGCTTTAAGGGGAAAGGGACAGCACACTACTTACTATGATAATGAGTAATGACTTTGCAAAAAAAGTGTTGGGGGAAGGATGTATTATTACAGTGTTTTTGTTGTTTATTAATAGTTTAATGTCATGCCACCTACCCAGCTAGAATTATGAATAAAAATAAAAGATGAAAAATGAAACATTTATTCTTGATAAATATTCTAAAATTAAATCTGGTCTTACAAAATAGGTGCAGTTCACCTGCCGAATCAAGCACTGTCTCTTCTTCCATTGCAGTTCTTCATAGTACAAGAGACGGCTGACCAAACATCACACCATAGAGGCTCAATTCTAAAAAAAAAAGAGAGAAGTATGGTCAAATCGTAGCTTATTTAAAAAAAATTGTCCATAGTAAATCATCATGTGAAGTATTATGGAAACCAAATTAGTGGCATTTCAACATTAAGGGCAGATAGGCTGAATACCACCAGTCGTCATTTACTCACCATCAAGTCGTTCCAAACCCTTAAGACTTTTGTTCATCTTCTGAACACAAGTAAAGATCTTTAAAATGTTATCTTTTCAAAGAGAGCTTTCTGTCTCACCAGTAACAGCAAACATGACTACCACTTTCAAGGATACACATATCTGAGATTACTCACGGCTCTGTTGTCTCTGATCAACACACTCGACTCCCGGCTCGCCCACCCGTTTCACACTCGGTGGGGCCGCTAAGAAAGCAAAACACACACTCCTTTAATGTTGTGCAGTCGTCATATACACACATCTGAGATTACTCACGGCTCTGTTGTCTCGATCGTCGTTTCTCCCTTCTCTAGGAGGCTTCCAATATCATCAACACAGTGAGTGCAATTCGCCCAGACTGTTGTCCACACACAGCGGTAATCCAATGTTCAAAACGGCTTCAATGATTCCAATGCTCACCCCTTTGTTCTCTCTAACGATGTTCTCTTTCTTGCAGGTCTCCAACACTCGCCCACTGTTATCTCCTCTTGCAACGACTCAGCCCGCAGACACTACCAGCGATCTTTTCAGCACAAACGAACACTTCAACTTCCTTCAACCAACCACGCCGTCCTTTCTCCCAGACCAGCCCCGCACTCTTTCCGCTGATGATGCTTGCTATGCTATTTCATATTACCCAAGAAAGACGGTGGGTTAAGACCGATTTTGGATTTGCACGTCCTGAACAGATCTCTTCAGAAGAGGTCTTTCAGGATGATTACACCGAAGCAAATATTCAATTCAATACGCCCCCAAGATTGGTTTGCAGCAATAGGCCTGAAAGACGCGTACTTTCATGTGTCCATTCTCCCTCGTCACAGACCGTTTCTCCGATTTGCGTTCGAAGGTCGGGCATATCAGTACAAAGTTTTACCGTTCGGGCTGTCTCTCTCTCCCCGTGTGTTCACGAAAGTAGTGGAGGCTGCGTTAAAGCCCCTCAGAGAGAGCGGTGTTCGCATATTGGCTTACCTCAACGGTTAGCTTATAATACGTACGACGAGCTTACAGCTTCGGGGGTGTGGACAGCACCCCAGTTGCATTGGCATATCAATTGCTGCGAGTTGTGGGCTGTATATCTGGGACTTGTACGCTTCGCTACGGAGCTGCGAGGGAAGGATGTACTAGTACGCTCCGACAACACTGCGACCGTTGCGTATATCAACCGTCAAGGCGGTTTGCGCTCCCTTCACCTGTCGCATCTCACTCGTCATCTCCTCCTTAGGAGTCAGAAGCATCTGAGGTCCCTTCGTGCCATTTACATCCCCGGCTCACTCAATACAGCGGCAGATGCGCTTTCCCGAGCTGCGTGCCCTGGCGAATGGCGACTCCACCCCCAGACGGTCCAGCTGATTTGGAAGAAGTGTGGTCGTGAGCAGATAGATCTATTTGCGTCGCAGGACAATACCCACTGTCGCCTGTTTTATTCACTAACCGAGGGCAGCCTCGGCGTGGATGCGTTGGCACACAGCTGGCCTCGGGGGATGCGCAAATACGCATTCCCCCCAGTGAGCCTAATAGCACAGACGTTATGCAAAGTCAGGCAGGACGAGGAGAGCCTTTTACTGATCGCCCCATATTGGACGACCAGGAATTGGTTTCCAGAACTAATGCTCCTCGCGACAGCCCCTCCCTGGCGGATTTCCCTGAGGAAGGACCTTCTTTCTCAAGGAGGGGGCACATTATGGCACCCGTGCCCCGACCTGTGGGATCTCCATGTATGGTCGTTGAGCGCGCAAGGTTTAAGTGATTTACTCCAGGCGGTATCTAACACAATCGACGCGGCACGAGCTCCGTCTACGAGACGGGCTTACGCGTTTAAATGGAACCTTTTTCGTCACATGGTGCTCTTTGCCAGGACCCCAGAGAATGCCCTATTATTATCGTGCTTTCATATCTTCAACATAGGTTAGACGGTAGGCTGTCACCCTCCACTATTAAAGTTGATATCGCCGCTATCTCTGCTCATCACTCACTTATCAACGGCAGATCAGTTAACCAGCATGATTTGGTTATTAGATTTCTAAGAGGCGCTTGAGGCTAAACCCCTCGCGCCCTCCTTCTATTCCTCCCTGGGACCTGTCCATAGTGCTGAAAGCACTTCAAGGACCGCCATTCGAGCCTTTGCAGTCTGTGAGTCTGAAGCTTTTATCAATGAAAGCTCTGACCCTGCTAGCATTGGCCTCCGTGAAGAGAGTAGGGGATTTACATGCATTCTCTGTTGGCGATTCGTGCCTTCAGTTTGGTCCTGCTGTCTCGAGCGTAACATTGAGACCCAGACCAGGCTACGTGCCCAAAGTTCCCACCACTCCTTTCAGAGATCAGGTGGTGACCTTGCAAGCGTTGCCCCCGGAGGAGGCAGACCCAACCATGGCTTTGTTGTGCCCCGTACGCGCACTGCGACTCTACGTGGATCGCACGCAAAGCCTCAGGACCTCAGACCAGCTCTTTGTTTGTTATGGTGGCCAGCAGAAAGGGAAAGCTGTCACTAAGCAGAGGATGTCTCATTGGATAGTTGATACTATCGCCCTGGCTTATAATCTTCAGGGTATTCCTTGCCCCTTTAATTTGAGAGCGCACTCCACACGGAGTGTTACCTCATCTTGGGCTCTCGCTCGTGGTTCCTCGCTAACAGACATCTGTAGAGCTGCTGGTTGGGCGACACCTAATACGTTCATTAGATTCTACAGTGTTCGTATCGAGCCTGTATCCTCTCGTGTTCTTTCCTCACCAGGGAGGGCACGGAGAGCAGACTCGCAAGTCGGCTTGCAGCCTCCGACTGATGCTCCAAATTGAGTTTTCAGTATGGAAGGCCATCAGAGCAACAATGCGTAATGGTTTGAATTGCTCTTCCTCCGCTGCCTTGGCAGCCTTTGTTGCGGAGCATTGGCTGTCAGCCTTTCACTAGCTGTATCCTCGTGAACCTACGTGTCTGGCTCGGGCTCCACATTGTGTCCCACCGGGTTCCTTCGTGAGTATTATTCCGTGGGGTTAATCCTACCAGCCCACGTTTCCCTTAGCAGAGCACTGCTTTGCTTACACAGCCACGGCTGTCCTTTATTACTGTTTATTAGTCCACCATTTGCCCTTAAGTGGGGTGGTGGCTTCCGCAGCGTTCCTATCCCGCTCAGGTAGGGCGCTTCCCAGTCGCTGGCACTCTGTGGGATTAAAGGAACATCTAGTGCCCGGCCTTTCTGCCTTATCCTATTTCTCCATTTCCTAAAGGGAATTTGGAGGGTTTTTTGCAGACACTGGAAGAGGTCAGCCCCTAGTGGCCTTTTGGTAGGGATTCCCAATTCGTCGGTCACGATGTGACGTCGTAGTGACCGACTGAAAGGGAACGTCTCGGTTACGGATGTAACCCTCGTTCCCTGAAGGAGGGAACGGAGACATCACGTCCCGTCGCCACAGGTGCTGCTCCCTGCTGTCGGCCGGTCACATTCTCCCGGCTTTCTCAGCGAAAAGAAGCTAATTTCCCTATTTGCACCTGCTGCTTATAAAGGCACCTGGCGGGGCGGCGCCAGCATTATGCAAATATCTCAATGCCAAGTTCATTGGCGTTTTAGTAGTACTCGAAGCAGATTGGTCTCTCTAAGCGAGTTCCCAATTCGTCGGTCACGACGTGACGTCTCCGTTCCCTCCTTCAGGGAATGATCGTTACATCCGTAACCGAGACGTTCTATCCATGTTGGTTGTATTAGTTTAGATTATTTTGGGGGGTATAAGGGTAATTATAATTTTGATTATACTCATGCATTTCTTTAATGAATTTCATGTGAGTTTTCTGCAGTTCTGCTAGGATTTTTAAAGTATTTATTTGTCTTTTCTTTCTTTACTCTTTAGGTTTGAAGCTGAGGAGTCTGTACAGGCACAGGACTGACAACTTGAGGTTTTATCTTGAAGACATTGTTCAATAAAAAAACTTTTATTTACACATTCTGAATTGAAGTCATTTTTTCCCTGCAATTCAAATATTTAGTAGTTCCTTAGACATTAAAATATTAAAGCAACACAAAATCTGTTGATTTGATGCTTTCTTGGTTTGAGAAGGTACTGGTTTACAAAAATTTGAAAGTTAATTTTGTAGAAAAGCACATTAACTTGATCCACATGAATCAGGTTTACTTAATAAATGGGGCCCACTGTGGTCCCACAACCCATATACGGGGTCATTGGGGTCCCATAAGGGTGATGTATGGGACCCACTTTGGGCCCATTAATATTATATAATGTGGGACCCAAGTGGGCCCATAAACTGAACTCCTACATGGGCCCAACTTGGAGCCCACTGTGTACCCATCATTAACCCACAGGGGCTAACACACATGGGGCCCATGTGGAGCCAATGGACAAATTTATCTGGGCCCCATTTGGGTGGCTCATGCGGGGCCCAAGTTACAGCCCATCAAAGACCCACAAGGGGCCCACGTGGACATGTTGGCTGGGATATAGCATTATACAATGTTTTCTTGTGTAACATCTCTGTTTATAATTCACTGCAATATATGTTACTGGAATGACTCAAAATATTGAAGAATTCTGCATCATGTCTATGTCGTTTATTTATTTTTACTTTTTTGCATTGCGTAATTCCAAAATACCATAATTTCTATACACACCATCCACTGATACAGATAGATACAATAGTAATGCTAATCTACTCAGCTGTGGACAGCTGTGTCTGGTCCAGTTGTCAAAGATTTAAAATATATTTCATTAAAATATTACTGTATAAATGTAGCAAATTGCTGTCTTATTCAGTTTTGTATTATGTTAAGTTTAGCCCACATATACTTCTGTTGTGCTCACTGTGTGAAGAGTTTTGCAAAAGTGACCCAAATATTGAGAAATGTGTCCTAGCATCTGTAAAAAACTGTAAAGGCAAAAAATCAGTTGGACCAGATAGTAAAATGGTCTGGTCGTTTGCTGGGTGAGTCTAAACCAGGAGTGGCATCCCTGTATACCAAACAGTTACAAAGGATGGCCATCTCAATCTTAGATGATGATTCTCATCCCCTGCATAGTGAGTTTCAGTTATTGCCATCTGCAAGGAGGTATAAAGTCCCAAGGTGTAGAACGAAAAGATATAAGAGCAGCTTTGTACCAAATGCGGTTAATATGATAAACAAATTGTAGAGGTGTTTTTTTTAAAGATATTTTTTAGGTTCTTTTACAAAGACAATATTTTAATGTTTTGAGAGCACTTTTATTTAGTATGAGTATTTATTTAATTGTCCCTATGTGGTTTGTAGTGTTCTGTGTTGTGTGTTTTTTTTTTTGTACTGGATGTGTCAGGATCCTGTCAGAATCTTGTCATGTTTAGAATCTAGTCTCTAGTGGCAGGGTTCTGACAGTACCATGTTATGTGTGGGGACACGTGGCTTTGGATGTGTGTTTCCAGTCACGTGTTTTCAGTGTCTCGTCTCTTTTACCCCGCTCCCTTGCTGATGTTGTCTATTGGTTTCACCTGTTGTCCTCATCATTTGCTCCCTATTTAAAGTCCTCGTTTTCATTGTTCTGTGCTCGTTTGTCTGACGTTACCAGTCTGTTACCTGTGCCAAGAGCTGTCATTGTTTGAATAATCTTGTGAGTACCCTGTTTAGTGTAGTCTACTGTTACCTGTAAAGTACATTGTTGACTAAGGCCCGGCTGCAGGATGAAATGACTGAGGGGGCATGTGAAATTTTTGAGGGGGCTTAACTTTATACCTATACTTTATATTAGGAAAGGTTTAAAAAGTTGTAAAAATATTTTAGAATTTAAAAGGAGTTACAGAAAGAAACAACTTGAATTATATCAAAATGAATTTTGAATTGGACTGTATGTGATTATTGAAAACATTTAAATAAATGTTTGGGTGATGGTGGAGGGAATAATGCTGTGACATCTACTGTTTAAGTAAATATATTTCTGGTGATATTTATGTCATCTACTATTTATGTTAATAAATTATGGGTGATGGTGGAGGGAACAATGTTAATGCCATCTACTGTTTATGTTTATAAAGGGGACAGAAAAATATAAGAATATTATTCTTCCATCTGCTCCTTTCTGATCATGGAAATGTAAAGGAAAATTCAAATGAATTGTATGTGCCTTGTATAAATAATGCATTTTCATGATAAGAAGAAAAGAGAAATGAATGAATACCATCAATGATACACTGAGATCTTGCTTTGGAAAGACATACTTTTAAATGCAGCGTCCATAAAACACTCCATACGCAACTGCACAGCACAGGTAACCAGAAACTCACTTATGATGATAGATAATGAGATATTATTTGATAGACTAGTAAGTGTGGATTAATAATGTTTAAAATCTCTAGCCTGGTGCTGGGTGGTCACTGGTCAGGAAATGAATGGATTAAATCAGCAGATTTGCAAAGGATTATTTATCTCCACATATAAATTAAAATTAGCAGGGTAACTGTGCAGTATACCAGATTATTTCCTATGTGATTTCCATATTATAGAGGAGAGTAGGCTATTCAACGGAAATAAACGTCTGCAATAAATATCCTAACATTATTTCTCAAAACTTTGACAAAAGTTATTTTCAAAGGAACTGTATTCTTACAGTTATTCAAAGATGCACACATTATTCCGCATATGATTTGAATAGACGAGGGTATTTATATAATGGCAACGGACGTCTCATATGGCAATACATTTCCACATATAACTATGTTAGCAGCATAATGAAATTAAAAAACAGAGAACGAAGCAGGATTGACATGTTAATTTTATTATTATTACCGGAATAACAGCAATATTAGCCTTCTGAAATAATCTCTGAGGCAGGCTAAATGTGCCAAACACGCTGTTAACAGCAAGTTTAAATAAACAATAAAAGTGGATAAAACATTATTATCTCTTAAAACTTTATATGACAAAAATTATATTTAAAGGAAACGTATTCTTACAGTTATGTAAAGATGCACAAATTATTCCATATTAATTCCTGTTTAAGAGCACGTTTGTCTCTGCCCTCGCTCTGTTATGTAATAGCATGCTTGACAGGTGCGCATCTCCGTCTTTCAAACAGTTATCATTATAACCTTTATAACAATAGAGTAAACTTTATAGTTGCTTCCACTGTGTTTGTCTGACATGAATAACACACGTCGGCAAATTATTATTATTTGAAAATAATATTTATTTATTATTTGCAAATTATTATCTTATTTGAATAGATTTTTATTGCTGCTTCCATAGACATCAGTGTGTATTTTACAAACTAAATGTAGGCTATTGTTTTACCAGTGCTTATGTATATTTAAATGTCTGAAATCTAAAATAAACATTATGAGGTTGAAAACACTGCATTGATATATGACAGCGCTGAGCCCGTCCGTCTGACTCAGCGCCAACCAACGCGAAAGACGTTTGAATCTGGCAGTAATGTCACATCACTTAACATTATAAATCCCATATGGGGATAAGTTTAAATTATTACTTAACTCAAAAGGTTGAACATTTTATTTGTAACCATGAATACAAAAATGAAACAGAGGGGGCACAAATCAGATCTGAGGGGGCAATGCCCCCTTTTGCCCCCTCGTGGCGCCGGGCCTGGTCTTGTGTCTAGTGTCAAGCACCGATACTTCCCTTACTGTTTCGAACCATGATTCGAAGCCTCAACGAGGGTGTCGCAAACAGCGCCATCTTTTGGTTAATAAAACCTATAGCAGCTGGAAGAAGCTCCGTCAGTGAAGCAACAAGCTGATGAAATTCAGATGAATATTAATATTATGTGTACAAATAAAGCTTAGGCAACATGTGTGTGAATGGTCAATATAATAAATGTATTTACTCATTCAAGTGTGGCAAAAATGTCAGTGTCACGGAGTGACTTCAGTAGGGCGGAACCTAATGAGAGTGTAGTGGTTCCGCCCGCTCCACGCTCACTGTGTCCCCTGCTGTAGAGAACACTCGCTCCAAGGATGTAGAAGAGGACACAGAGATACTTTTTGCCAAGCTGGCCAGCATTGGCATTTGGTCCGCATGTGGTTGATTGAATGTGGTCGAACAATCACACAGACCGCCTTCTCTCCGCCTATTTATGTAAGCTGTGGTACCGAGCACAAAGTTTTACGTCTTTTCTGACTTTTAGCGTGAACACAGTTTACAGCGCTATCTTTAGTCTTTCATTGATAAAACTAAAGTGGCCGATCTCCGTGTAGTTTCATTTTGCGAGCGCATGAAAGTTGCGCAATCTTATTTCATTAATTGCGCTGAAAAATCAGAAAGCTCCAACATATTCATGTACAAAACAATGTGCAGCATGTTTACTTACAGCACAAGAAGCGCCATAGTATTAGTAAACCCGTCATTACTCCAGCTCGAGTTAAAACGAAAGCAGAGGGACTTCCCCGCAGTCTCCACGGAAAGTTATCAGGACAGAAGCGGTCGAAAGTGGACAAAATAGACGAACTAGTATTGATAAATACCAGGTGTAAACAAAATGTGTCTCTCTCATCCACTTGTGATCCGATCGACGAAAACACATCTTAATAAGCACTCCTGTGCTTTTAATTACACATTGTGTAAGTGCTTCCTCAGGTTGAATGTATTACCACTGCCTGCCTTGCACTTACTGATACAAATATTGCAGGTAGCATTATCTGCATCATCCTTTGTGAAATGTAACCACAGGTTAGAGCGCTTTCTGTTAGCCACTGAGCAAGTTGCAAAGGGGACTCACTTCCCACACGATCGCTCTCTCTCGCAGGCACACACACTTTTGCTATGTACCAGACTCACGCGGCGCGCTGACGTGTTCTCTCAGGTACCGAAATTAAGCACCGATTGATTTTATGTGGATCGATACTCGGTAGTACCGACGCAATTCGGTCGGTGCCTATAAAAGTACAGAGTTCGGTGCCCATCAAAGCCAATGACATAAAAGTGTGCATCTACGTAAAAACGGCAGCTTCCTCACGCGAATTAAAAGATTTTATTTTGTCTTAAATAATATGCTAGTGGGATTGTAAAATAAGTAAATGTAGTTGGTGTTTTAATAAAATCATCAATTTAAACTAATCTCGTAATGAAATATAATGACACAGTATATGACTCAACAGTCGCATGAAAGTCGCGTCCATGACATGTCAAAATAAAAGTTTCATTATCATCAAGTGTTATTTTTAGTTGTTCACCTCGCATTCATAGTCGTTGATACACCGTTTTCTGTAATTATATCCAAGAAGCACACAAAGGCCACTTTTCCCGTCGTCACTTCAGCTTAGACCTCCGGCATACATTCAGAAAGCAACCTTCCATTAGAAAACACGCAACAGTCAACTTGGCTAGCGTGTAGCCAGTCAATAATGTTCAGTGATGTTGCGGGCGTTCAGAGTTTAACGTCAGTCATTTACAGTTTACATTTGACAGTTTCTTGCCAGGATTTAAGATTATAATCTGTACATTAAAAACGGCTTCTGGTCTCCTTCCCCGATAGCAGCGTTGCTATGGTAATGTTGCAGCTTACCCTGAAGAGGGTCTTGGTTTTCAGTAACCTAACCGTATTTGAATTTTCTGTATCGGACCCTATCAGATCCACTGCTGATTTAATTCTTATCGACAACTAATTGAATATCAAGTACAGTAATTGTTACCATCCCTAATACCGACACTGATTCATTGAAATAACAGATAAATAAGGTAACTTACATCCATGTATGCGGAGACATCGCATTAGAAACTGCTTGACCTGATCCGCACTTCAGCAAGTCGAGCGAGACTTCAAATGAATCATTATGTCAGTTTTGTGCAGTTATTCAACAGGTTCACTAAAAAGAACAGATTAAAAAATGAATCGCCCATTGCACGGGAAAACATCACTAATGTTTCTTTAACTACGACGATCAATTTCGATCTATCCCTCAAATAAAACTTTCATGAATACTTAAATTGTGTGTACGAGTAGTATTTATTATTTTATGCGACTTTGGGCTTATGGTTCACATCGGCTGCGAAGCAAAGAAACGTCTAGAAGTGTAATGAAGCATTCTTTCTCGATCATGAGACCGAACGATTATGACAAATATGGTAACGTTAAGCGTATAAATGGCGAAAAGTCGGCGTGCACACTTTTATTATATAACATTTTATAATTAACCAACTTCATTTTAGTTCGCTTTTGTAATTGTTCCATCTCGGCTAATTAACCTATGTTAAAGTTACCTGTAATGATTCCGAAATCTCTAGTTTTAAAAATACTGAGTAAAACTAAGTTAATACGAAAAAAAACGTATAAAAATCTTACCTTGGTGGAGTTAAACAGAAGATATTGACGGTGATGTTCTGGGAACTTGTTGCCAGGAGAGTTTTAGACCGTTGGTGTGGGGTTTTTTTTTAAATGAAAAGCAGTGTTAATTTTGGCAGCAAATTCTGATTTAGTCTTAGTCTTAGTCTTTTGAATAACACACCATTTAGTTTTAGTCTTATTTTAGTCATCTGAAATCTTTTAGTCTTAGTCTAGTTTAAGTCGACGAAATATCATAAGAGTTTTAGTCTTAGTCCAGTCTTACATTTTTTAGTCTGTTATGGAATGGTATCAAGGTTTGAATATGCAATACAGAAACAGATTTAATGGTTGTTATAGAAAACACGTATTATTATTTTATTCTTAATGTCAAAAAACTGACCGTGGCTTTATAAAAAGATAATATCACATAAAACAAGCATAAGGCCCGCTCTACCTAAAAATATACATGGTCCCTGAAAAAGATATGCATTCTCCCTAAATGACATGCACACACAGACACACGCGCGCGCACACACACAGACAGAGACACACACACACGCACTTACGCACGCACTTTGTCCAGTCATGTAAAACCACAACATCTACTATAATAGTAACGTTACACATTTCATTCAATTTGAGGACACTGAATATTTATACTCAGTATTAATTCAGACAAACCAATACAATCAATACAGTTCAGAGGTGTATTCCTTTCGTTTCTATGTTATTCCAAGTTTAGCGAAAACACGGTAGTTTATCTGATAGCGTGTATGCTTACCTTCGCATGTATTTCTGGATGAGTCGTCTTTACAGGCTGTCGTCTTGTCATATTTGAAGTAGGTATGTTGCTAACTCCGCTGTCGCGGCTGACGTTTTGGTTCCACTCAGCGAAACTCAAGATTTTCTCAGGCGGCGCGCGGTGCTGTTGAAAATAATGCTTCTGTTGGTTTGTTGATGGCGAAATTTCTGAGTTTTTATTGTTAACACCACCGGAAGAACCATAGGTGATTCCACCGGGGATTCGAAAAATGGCGGCTTCTGGAGTAAAGGAACGTAGACGTTTGTCTGTTAACCATGAGCTTCAGGCGGTTTGCAACAACTGGACTGTGAATGGGCAAGAGTTAGATAGTGACGGATCAGGAAGTGAGGTAAGAGAGATGGATGTTGGAAGTGGGAATGTGGAAGAGTGGAAAGTAGTTAAAAAAAAGCGCAAAAATAAGGATAGGGATAAGTCGGATGATAGTGACAGTGATAAGGGAACAAATACGGTGGAAAGGAGTGAAAATGAGGTTAAGGTATTTATCAAACTGTTGAAAGAGGGGACTACTTTTGATAAGTGGAGTCCAATTTTACTAACCAAAGCTTTACATAAAGATATTGGGGAGGTAAAGAGTGCTAAAAAATTGAGAAATGGTTCTTTATTGGTAATATGTAGAAATGTGGAACAACAACAAAAAGCAATAAAGATAAATAAACTAAATGGACAGCAAGTGAAGTGTTCAAAGGTGTTTGACAAGAAGCTTGTTAGGGGTGTAATCTCAGGGATTCCCCTAAGTGAATCAGTAGATTCGGTGAAAGAAGGAATAAGCAATGTTAAAGTTAGGGAAGCAAAACGACTAAAGACAAGATGGAATGGAAATATATGTGACAGTCTTTCAGTCTTGTTAACCTTTGAGGAAGAGAAACTCCCAGAAAGAGTCTTTATAGGCTACATGAGCTATGATGTTAGGGTTTACATCCCGCCACCACTGCGGTGTTTTAAATGTCAAAGATATGGGCATGTAGCTGCGATATGCAAGGGAAAACAAAGATGTAGCAAATGCAGTGGTGAACACGAATACGGAAGATGTGAAGAAGGGACAAAACCAAAATGTTGTAATTGTGGTGGAGAACATAGCGCAGCATATGGTGGATGTGAGACTAACAAAAGAATGCAGGAGGTACAGCGAGTTAAAGTAGTCCAAGGAGTTTCCTTTGCGGAGGCAACTAAGAAAGTCCCAAAAGGTGTACCGGTAGAGGCAATAAAAACCAGAACTAAAGTTGTTGGGGAATGTGCAAAGTGTGAGAAATTGAAAGAAGAGACATTGATTGTGAGTAAAGGTGATTTTGTGCTTTTCATGGCGGAGATAATCAATTGTTCGGCACAAACCAGTAGCAGAACTGAAAGAATTAAAATAATTGTTAAGTCTGCAGAAAAATACTTGGATGCAAAAGGTATGCCTTGGGAAAGAGTAAGAGACATTCTTAATGATGAAGCACAACAATCTCAGACATGGGTTGGGGATACATAATGGTTTTAATTATACTCCAATGGAATGCTAGGAGTTTAATCTCAAACGGTCAAGAATTTAAGAAATATGTTGACAATTTCAAAGAAAAGCCTAATATAATTTGTGTGCAGGAAACATGGCTAGTGCCTAGGCTGGATTTTGTAATAAAGGGGTATCATTCTATAAGAAGGGATAGAGAAGTAGGTAAAGGAGGAGGGGTTGTAATATTTATACAAATGGGACTTCAGTATAGACAGATTAAAACGGGAAAAGATTTGGAGTATATAATCACAGAAGTAAGGTCAAGTGAAGATAAGGTGACCATTATAAACTTTTATAATCCATGTAAGCAAATAGAGATTAGACATCTGGAGGATATTTGGAAGGATTTGACAGGGAGAATTGTTTGTTGTGGGGATTTTAATGCACATAGTACATTATGGGGAGAGAGGGATGGTGTTAATGGAAATGTAATTGAAGAATTTATGGAAGAGAAAGAGCTGGTATGTCTGAATGATGGGTCTGGAACCAGAATAGATGTGACAAGGGGTATAGAGACAGCAATAGATCTCACTATTGTCACTAAAACACTTGCAGTAAAATGTACTTGGGAGGTGTTGAGAGGAAATACAGTAGGAAGTGATCACTATCCTATTAGAATTCAGATAGGAGTGGAATTAAGAAAGGAACATGAAGTAAGAGAAGAGAGATGGATTTTGGATAAAGCAGATTGGGATAAGTATAGAGAAGTTAGTGATGAATTATTGACATCTATTGATAATAATCATGAAGTCGAAAGATTATGTTGTGAAATTAGCAATTGTATAATTGTTGCAGCAGGTGATTCTATTCCAAAAACTAAGCCTAAGATGTTAAATAAAATAGTACCATGGTGGTCGAAAGAATGTAAGGAAGTAATAAAAGATAGAAATAAAGCGTTTAAAGAATTAAAGAGAACACATAATTACCAGAATTTAGTTCGATATAAAAGATCTCAAGCAATGGTCAGGAAAACTATAAGACAGGTGAAAAAAGATTACTGGAAACAGTTCTGTGATTCAATTGGTCGAACAACTCCAGTGGAGAGAATTTGGAATATGATTAAAAAAATGAAAGGGAATGGAAGGGAATATGGATATCCAATGCTGATTGAGGGGCAAAGAACTATCACTAGTAGTAAGGAAAAAGCAGAGGTTATGGCAAAAACATTAGCCAAGGTGCACAGCACAGAAAATTTACACTATGAAGAAAAGAGAGGTAGAGAAGAAACAGTTCAAAAATATCAATATGTGTTTGACAATGAGGATAGTGTTGAAGGGGTATTGGATGTATTATTTACAAAGTTTGAACTCAGTAATGCATTGAGGAAATTAGGTAAATCATCTCCAGGGAAAGATAAAATCTGTTATTCCATGTTGGAAAACTTAAGTGATAAGGGGAAGGATGTGTTGTTGAATATGTATAATAAAGTGTGGATAAGTAATTGCATTCCTAGAACCTGGAAGGAATCTATAATCATTCCAATTAGGAAACCTGGGAAAGATCCTCAAAAAGCGAATAACTACAGGCCGATTGCTTTAACATCTCAGATGGGGAAAACTATGGAGAGGATGATCAATGACAGGCTTACATATTGGATGGAACATAAAGGTCTAATGCAAAATTATCAAAGTGGTTTCAGGAAAGGTAGAGGTACCATGGACCCCATTGTATACCTAGAAGATACAATAAGGAAGGCGCAGGTGAATAAAGAATCTGTAGTGGCAGTATTTTTTGATATCGAGAAAGCGTATGACATGTTGTGGAAAGATGGTATGCTAATTAAGTTAAGAATATTGGGAATAAAGGGAAGAATGCTCCAGTGGATAAAAGGGTTTTTATCTGACAGAACAATACAAGTTAAAGTAAATGGAGAACTAAGTAAGAGCTACAGTGTGGAAAATGGTGTCCCACAAGGAAGCATTATCAGTCCACTATTATTTTCAATAATGATTGATGATATCTTTCAGGATATACAAAATTCAGTTGGGGTAGCGTTGTATGCAGATGACGGAGCAATGTGGAAAAAGGGAAGAAATATAGAATTTGTACGGGATAAGATGCAGCAGGCAGTAAACAAAGTCCAAGAATGGGCCTGTCAATGGGGTTTTAGGTTCTCTATAGACAAAACAAAGACGTTATTCTTCTCTAGGAAGAAAATAAGTATGAATGTAAAAATCAAGTTATCTGGAATGGAATTAGAACGAGTAGAAGCTTATAAATATTTAGGTATGTGGTTTGATAAAAAACTGACTTGGACAATGCATATTCAAAAAATTATAGAAAAATGCAAGAGAGTATTGAATGTGATGAGATGTCTCCGTGGAGTAGAATGGGGTGCAAGTAGAACTGCTTTGAAATCCATTTATACAGGGCTGATGAGATCGGTATTGGACTATGGGTGTATAGTGTATGGGTCAGCTGCCAAAACATCATTAAAAAAGTTAGATGTAATTCAAAATCAAGGTTTGAAGCTATGCTGTGGGGCAATTAAGACCACTCCAGTAGCAGCAGTTCAGGTAGAGATGGGGGAGATGCCTCTCGATCTCAGAAGAGACCAATTGTCTCTTGTTTACTGGGCGAATTTGAGGGGTCATGGTGACAAACATTTGAGTCAGTCAGTTCTATGGCAATGTCAAGAAAGAGAGAATGACTTAATTAAAAGTTTTGGATGGACAATAAGGCAGAAGGTAGTAATAATGGGAATTAGTGCACTTAAAATAAGCCCTTCAGTAGTTTACCCAGGGGTTCCTCCTTGGTTTTTGGCAGAGGTACCAGTTGACTTAGGCTTATTGGAGGAAAAAGAGGATAATGAAGTGGATCAGTACATGGTACAGAGATACATTTCAAGGAAATATAAAGGAGGAATTATTATATATACTGATGCTTCTAAGAAGACTGATACGAAAATGGGAATTGCGTATGTTATCCCGCAATTAAACATTCAAGTTGCAAAAAGAATTAGTGATGATTTGGCAGTATATACAGCAGAACTGTTAGCAATATGGCTGGCCTTGATGTGGGTAGAGAGCAACAGACCTAAGCAAGCGGTGATTGCCTCAGACTCCAGTTCAGCTTTGACAAGCCTTAAGTTTCTTCACTCTGAGACAAGACAGGACATAGTGTATGAAATAATGCAACTAGCGAACAATCTGATTAAGTCTGGTATTAGTACTACATTTATATGGGTACCAGCTCATATAGGTGTAGGAGGTAATGAACTGGCAGATATGTGTGCAAAGAAAGCAGCAGAACTACCTGATATAGAGGTGAATGTTGAGTACAGTAAAGCTGAAGTCAAAAGTATAATTAAAGCTAAAACAAAAGAAAAATGGCAGTTTATGTGGGATAATGATCAGTCTGGGAGACACCTGTATAGATTCCAAAGAGAAGTGGGGAAGAGCAGGAATACATGCAGAAATAAGCAAGAAGAAGATGTGTTGTCTAGAATGAGGCTAGGACATACAGGATTAAATGGAACATTATTTATAATGAAAAAGCATGTTGATGGAATGTGTGAATATTGCAATAGTCAAGAGACCATAGAGCATGTAATTATGTATTGTCCTAAATACCATCAAGCTAGACAAAGATTGATCTCACAACTTAGTGAGAGCCAGATGACATTAAATTTACAGCTTTTATTGCAAAGAGGATCAGAGAACATTTGCTTTCAATTTTTGTTTCCTTTTTTGAAGATAACTGGGTTATTAAAAAGGATTTAAGTAAGTGTGGGTTGACCTCTTGATCCACACTCCAGTCCAGATGGTGGCGGTAATGCTCCAAAAAGCTGGTTTGCAATCCGCCATTCAAAATCATAAGAAGAAGAAGAAGAAGAACCATAGGTACCTTCTCGTTTTCAGTCACAACCTTTCATGTTTAACCACTGGCCGTGCGAGCTCGCCAAAGTCGGTTGTTTGAAAAATAGTCGTTGTTTTTGCTGAAGTTGAGTAAAGACATTCTTGAAATTGTAAAGACATTTAGTTTAATTGCTAAACTACAAGTGAACGAAATTTTAAGAAATTTGACCGACTACCAAAGGTGGTTTTACCTCTACCAAAATCTGCTTGAATGGTAAAGAATGGGACGCAGCCGTATAGCCATGTAGAAGATATCTGTATATATAGACTGAATAAAGAGTGTTATTTGGTGTAATTAGTGGTTTGTTTTTTTATATATCTGACTTTTCAGAAGTGGAATATGTAGAGGATATATCAAACAGCTTATCCTGAAAGATTCAGGTCAATATCTTAACGATTTAAAAAGTTATAGCTAAAAACTTCATAATTTTCATGATTCGGTCACACATTTTCTTGAATTTTAATGGAAAACATGGGACCAAATAAAGTGATGATTTTCGAGTTTCAAATGGCCAGTATTTTGTTATTCTTTAACCCATATACATGATCTTGGTCTCATTTAAAAGCTTTTTTCAAGCTCTTTCTATCTGACCAACTCGTTTTAGCATTTAACCATTTTGAAAATTTTAGCAACATACCTATTTGAAGTGTGACCAGTTTAGACGCTACAGTAGCTCTGACATTGACATTTGTTGTTAATGAGACATGTCTTCGGACCGGGTGCACCGCAAAACGTTAGCGTGTTGCTAACGAGCGAAGTCAACTAAAATCAGCCAAAGCTGGGTAACTAAGACGGTAGCTACAACTAAATATAATGTAAACAACCTGTTGTGAAAACGAACTTTGCCGCGGGTTTTTAAAATGGCTCTGCCGACTGCTGCCTCCGTAGATCAACCTACCCTAACAGATTCGCTCTGATTGGATTTCTTTACAACTTGTCCCACAAAATGAGTCGCTCTGATTGGATCTCTTGTCCATTCGTCCCTCCCTAACATTTTCGTCTTATTTTTATTCGTTGACTAAAGTGTCAGTTATATTTCGTTACAGTCTTCGTCATCATATCTGACTTTTATTTAGTTTTTATTTAGTTTTCGTCCGTGAAAAAAGGTTCGTTGACGAATATTTTTCGTCATCGTCTTCGTTAACGAAATTAACACTGATGAAAAGGCGGGAGGAGGCAATCTAGGGCTGCACGATTCGGAGAAAAAATCTAATTGCGATTCGCGATTTTAAGTGCGATTCATTAGTATATAATAAAAGAGCTACATCCAGGTTTGTTGCGGTGGTTTTAATAGCACCAAAGAAAGATGCTGTGCTACTGTTTATTTAAAACCTCTTAAACATTGTACCACGTTTTCTGCAGGACTTTGCTCTTCTGCAGACAAACTTGTTTTTTAAATCTAAGAACATTAAAAAAAATACAATTTAACAAAAATTTATTGAAAGTTTTATTTAAAATAACATACAGGCCAATGTATTTTGGCTGTCACTACAACAATGCTTCTGACAAGCAAATGTTTAGTTTTTTCTTTTAATCATAAGACTATCTCTTGTTTTACTTTTCAGGCATCTGTAATAAATGTAAATATATTAGTTATTAGAATCTATGATTTAACATAAGCAAAAAATACAAATAAAACACTGCACAGTCCTCACAGTAGGGTTTTAAATGTGGAGCTGCAGAAGCTTGTTCAGTTAAGAGTAAGGAGTGATTTTAATTTTTAGTGCGTAATAAACATTTCTGACACAGATAGCACCAGGTTACTGTCACTTTAAGACACAAGACAGCTTTAAAACTGCTCTGCTTCAATATACTGATAAACATCCAGCTGTTTATGTTCACTTAGACAAGAAAGAAAACTTAAGTTTAGTGATCACGCGTGTTGCTGACTGCTCTCTGTGTGCGCGCTTCATGAACCCTCATGCCTGTAAATATTCAAAGCGGTGCAGATGTGCGCGTGCAAGAAAGTATAATGTACCTCTTTCGTCTGCTGTGTTCCGGGTTTTAATGAAAGCTGCTTATAGTCTGATGAGGCGCTTGTCATTGTTTGTGATGCATGACGAGAAACGGACGTATATACACCTTTCTTTAAGTCCAACATTAATTTCAATTTCAATTCAATTCAATTTTATTTATATAGCGCTTTTCACAATTTGGTAATTGTATCAAAGCAGCTTTACATAATAGATGCAGTGAAAAGCACAGAAAATCGACAGATAGCACAACATAATAAACGATAGCACAAGCAGTTAAATTTGCTACGGCTATAAATCAACATTATAAGCAAGCGTATTACTAATGTAACGTATAGAAGTTAAGCCCAAAAAGGCTGCCTCCCCGGGTTGAAAAACCCCCTAGGAGAAAAAAACCCCGGAATTTTTAGCCGGGGAAGTAAAAAAAGTAATAGGAGGAAAAAACCCTTGGGAGTTATATATATATATATATATATACACATTGAAACGGAAGGAGATTAAGCGGAGATTAAGCGGAGATTAAGTGGGTTCTGCCGGTGGTCTTTGGTCAGGCATCAGCTGGACATCACGTTGAAGAACAGCTAGTAGATCAGGTGTGTGCCGACTTTCACATGTACCGGAACTGGATCTGTTTGTCTCGTCCTCGGGATCAAGGACGAGACAGGGAGAGAGAAACAAAATCTTATTAGCGTAGGGGCCGTTCACATAAAAAGCAAGTGTCACACAGTAATGTGGATTTTAGTCAGCTCGGTTCCGGGCAGGCTAACTATTGCTGGTTAAGTGTATTACATATAGTTGATGATTTTAGAAACAGAGCTCGTTTGACTAAGGCCAGAGGCCCCACTGCCGTCATTAATACTGACGTACAGTGGCAAACGGTTCTGTATGACATACTATTTTAAGGTCATGGGAAAAGGCCAAAATTGCAAGCCGGCCATATTTGGCAGTTAAGACTCAATCGAAAACTAATTCAAAGTTTCAGCATATTACTAAAGAGTATTAATGAGATTTACCATGCTTTGGAGTGTTGACGAAAAAAAGGTTTTAATTTATTCATTAATTTATGTATTTATTAGGTTGTACAAGCTAGCTATTAGGAGATAAGTAGCATTGTTAAAACAACTATTTGAAAGCCTTGTTAAAGAGAAAAGTTTTAAGTCTAGATTTAAAGTTATCTACCGTCTTTGATTTTCGGACATTGGTTGGTAAATCATTCCATAGCTTAGGGGCTAAGTAGGAAAAGGATCTGCCACCTTTAGACACTTTTGATATTTTAGGGATAATTAAGAGGCCAGAATTTTGTGACCGCAATGCACGTGATGGATTGTATTCTGATAATAATTCTCTAAGATATGAGGGTGCTAGGCCATTTAAGGCTTTGTAGGTGATTAGTAATATTTTAAATTGTATACGATATTTAACTGGTAGCCAGTGTAAAGATGCCAGAATTGGGCTTATGCGGTCATACTTCTTAGATCGAGTAAGAACTCTTGCAGAAGCGTTTTGAACTAGCTGAAGCTTGTTGACCTGTTTTGCATGGCATCCTCCGAGTAACGAGTTACAATAGTCTATTCTAGAGGTCATAAAAGCGTGGATAAGCTTATCTGCATCTGATGCAGACAACATATGGCGTATTTTTGAGATATTTCTAAGGTGGAAGAATGCTGTGCGGCAGACATTGGAGATATGGCTGTCGAAAGATAAACTGCTGTCGAACATTACACCTAAATTCTTAACCGTGGAGGTTGGCACCACAGTGCAGCCATCTATGGGCAACTTGTAATCTGTCATATTATATTTGTAGCGATTCGGTTCGATAACAAGTATCTCTGTCTTATTGGAGTTTAGCATAAGAAAGTTATGTGACATCCAGTCACTTATATCGCTGATGCAGTCTGATAGCTTGAAAAAATTTTGTGTTTCGCTAGGATGCGAGGAGATGTAAAGCTGTGTGTCATCTGCATAGCAGTGAAACTGTATGTTATGATTTCTGATAATATCTCCCAGAGGTAACATATATAACGAGAACAGGATAGGACCTAAAACTGATCCCTGCGGTACGCCGTATTTAACCAGGGAGTGATGTGACTCCTCCTCATTTACATAAACAAAGTGATAGCGATTGGTTAGATACAATCTGAACCAAGCTAGCGCCTGACCACTGATGCCAACATAGTTTTCTAGCCTATTAAGTAAGATTGTGTGATCTATTGTGTCAAAGGCTGCACTAAGGTCTAATAATATAAGGAGTGATATTTCGCCACGGTCGGATGTTAGGAGAAGGTCATTTGTAACTCTAAGCAGCGCTGTCTCTGTGCTATGGTGGGGCCTGAATCTTGATTGTAACTTTTCATACGTACTATTATTTGCTAATAGACGGTGGGCCGAGGCTCCGTATCTGCTTTACTTTTCGAAATGGATGATCCCCATGGAGGGAGAACCTGAATTTGTAAAGTTTGGACGGTTGTTTTATTCTCAACGATATGAAAAGTGTTGCCACTCGCATTTATTGCACATTTTCCCCCGAAATGATAAAATGCCCCCGTAAATATGCAGGCAAACGCTTTTGCCTACTATATCAGTCAAACCAATAGAGCGGCAAGATACTGACATAGGATTATTATTAACCAATCAGATTTAGGTTAATAGAACAGCTGTTACGGATTCATAAACGAGCTGCAGCGGAATTGACCATCGCCAAGGACATTCTTTGTGTGATTGTAAGTATTCATTTGATTTAATTGATATCTATTTAAAATGTTTGTTGTGTACACTGGTTTGTTCAAACGTATGTATGCATCTCGTTAGTGTCGTTTTACGTAGGCGTAGACTAACGTTAACCATTCAGTACAACAACGATGTTCCGTGCAGATTCACTTTTACCGCCGATCGATCATACACAAAACATGTATATGTGTCGTCTTCATTTCTCTTACATCTCCGTTTAAGAGAGACACACCCCAGCCGGTTGTTCTAGTAATATTTCATAAAGTTTGCGCCCACTGCGCTTGAAAATGACCGGTGGGCAAGCCACACTTCGACAGCTGCTTGGGTGTAGACCAGTAATTCTCAAAGTGTGGTCCGCCATCGCCCCCTAGTGGTCTGCGAAAAGATGACCTATAGGCAAGTGTTTTTAAATCATCTCTTATTTAAGAAGATTTTTAATGCTTTTGCAAGACTGTTTTAATAACGTATAATGGATCGGTGGCTAAACCAAAAAGGGGTTAAAAGAAAAGAACAAGCGTCCCCTGAAAGCAGCAAAACTACAACATCACAAAGGCCTACTGAAGCCGGGATCGATGACACCGAGTCACGGCCACTGGCCACCACACTCCCGCCGACCATGGAGCGAAAACCATGTGAGAAAGTTAAGCGAAAATATAACAATGAGTACATAAAGTTTGGATTTTCCTGGACTGGGGATCTTGAGGATGCTAGACCTCACTGTGTTTTGTGTTATGAAATATTGGCTAATGAAGCAATGAAACCATCCAAACTCAAGCGTCACTTCGAGTCTAAGCACAAAGATTGTACAGATAAACCAGTGTCATTTTTTGAGAGAAAACGTGATGAGCTTGAGCGACACATGAGTAAAAACACTTCACAGTTTTTATGCCCGGTGAAAATGCAAAGGCTACGGAGGCATCATACAAAGTGTCTCTACTCATTGCAAAAACGGGAAAACCCCATTCAATTGGAGAGACGCTAGTTAAGCCTGCTGCCGAAGTTATGGCAAACGTAATGCTAGGGAAGAAAGCTAGTGATGACATGCACAAAGTACCTCTGTCCAATGACACTGTCCAGCGACGCATAACTTCAATGTCCGAAAATATCCAAGAGCAGCTGATCACACGATTACCCAGAGTCCCTTCTTTTCTCTTCAATTGGACGAGTCCACGGACATTGGTAACGAAGCAAATCTTCTGTGTTTTGTCAGATACATCCATGCGCGCTCAGTTCATGAGGATTTTCTCTTCTGTAAATCCCTTCCAACGAACACCACAGGAGAAGCGATCTTTGATGCACTAAATGACTTCATTGTGCATAATAAAATTGACTGGAAATGTTGTGTTGGAGTTTGCACTGATGGTGCAACTGCGATGACAGCCAAACACAAGGGCCTGGTAACGCGTGTGCGTAATGTTGCTCCATCCGCTGTGTCAACTCATTGCTGCATTCATAGAGAACAGCTCGCGGTGAAAAAGATGCCAAGTTGCCTTAAAACTGTTTTGGACGAGGCAGTTAAAATTGTCAACTCAATCAAAGGCAAGGCCCTCAACTCGCGTCTTTTTAAAGTCCTGTGTGAGGAAATGGGGAGTGGGCACACAAAACTTCTGTTCCACACTGAAGTGCGCTGGTTGTCCCGTGGCAAGGTCCTGTGTCGTCTCTTTGAACTGCGCGATGAAGTAAAATTATTTCTGCACCAAGCTGATGAATTGTATGATCGAATTCATGACTTTATGTGGCTTTCAAAACTAGCCTATCTTGCAGATATTTTCAGCACGCTCAATACGCTCAACTTAGCACTGCAAGGAAACGCGGTCACAGTCTTTAATGTACAGGACAAAATTAAAGGGGCGCGCACCAAATTAAAGCTCTGGTGCGCGCATATCGATCGCCGTGAATTTGACTGTTTCCCCACTCTAGCGGACTTTCTTCTCGAAACTAAAGAGACTCTGGATGACGACACCATCACAGCCATAAAGGAACATCTACAAGGCATTCACATGCAGCTGGAAAAATATTTTCCAGAGCTAGATGTGGACTTTGAGTGGATCAGAAATCCATTTGGTGACATCATTGAGCAATGTACCAAGCTCTCAATACAAGAAGGCAATAGTCTTGCGGACATTGCATCAGATGGAGGTCTCAAAATGTCATTCAAACAACAGCCCTTAACAGACTTCTGGGCTCAGCTCCTTCCTGAACATCCAAAGCTTGCAGAATCTGCCCTCAAAGTGCTTATGCCCTTCCCAACTACATACAACTGTGAGGTTGGGTTTTCCACACTGGTTGGTTTGAAAACAAAACAGCGCAACAGACTAAACGTAGAGCCTAGTATGAGACTGAAACTCTCCTCTTTGGAGCCAGACATTCGGAAACTGATGTGTGATAAGCAGCACCACTCGTCTCATTAATATTCACGTTAAGTTTTAGATGGAAATCTCAAAAAATAAAATCCACAGATCTATTTGTTTTGTAATTTACCAGTTTTTGTTTCATTTGTAAAATTCCAGTTATTTCACTGATAGTGGACATTAAGGGGAACATTAATTTCCAGCATGTTATTGTTACCATAGTTACAACCATAGTTACACTTCATATACCCACCACCTCAGTCACTTAATGGCTCTTTGGAATGACATTAAGTGGGACCTGGGCTGTTACAGTATGTTTAATTGCAGTTTTTGTTCATATTAAACTGCAGTTTATTTCAACTTAAATTTTTCAAATTAAATAAAAATGCATGTACTATTTTCTGATCATATCATTGCATGTGTGTTTGAATAATTCGTTTTTGACTTGAAACAGTTAATACATTTATAAAAATAAATTTAGTTTATCCTTCCTATTTTGTTGTTTTTTTGGGTGCGTGTTAAAGTGAGATTCTGTTAGGTGGTCCTCAGAAAAAAATTGGAAGATAAAGTGGTCCTTGGGCTGAAAAAGTTTGAGAAACACTGGTGTAGACAACTAGAGCAGCGAAAATGTACATTACGATATATTTTATGCTTTTCACAGTATTATAGTTTTTATAAGCTGCAATGTTCACTCCCTCTGTTTTTTCCACAGTTTTTTTGAAAAGTAAATTTAGCTTTGACAGTCAAAGTTCACGTTGTTAACAGCCTCTCGTCAATGACTGTTTTGCAGAATTGCTTGTACCCATTTAGTTAATGTTCTCGTGTTTTTGTGTGGTGAGGTACCGGGTATAATCTCGATAGCACCCTTACGAAAATTAACCATGGTTTTATTGTGGTAAAAGTGTAGTAACCAAGGTATTTTGTTGTATTGATAACTATCAGCAAAACTATGGTTTTACTACACTAACCACGATTTAACTATGGTTTTTGAAAACCATAGTTGTCAAAACAATAGTTATTTTGTGGTTACCATGGTTTTACTACAGTAACCATTTTTAACTGTAGAAAAACAATGGTTAATTTTTGTAAGGGCAGGTGAAGTGATACCTTGTTTTTATACTGTTAATTTTATTTGAACCCCTTTACTGCTGTTTTTCTGAACCGTATACTTCTTATGTTTGCAGATAATGCAAGGTGTGGGGCCTGCTTGGATGTGTAAAGACCATGGGCTTAAGACCTTAGAGCCTGTGTTTTTACTGGCGCTGCCTCTCCATCCTCTGCCTCTACCACTAAAAAAGTGCTAAACAATATGTTTAGGTTATGCACATCACTGATTGAAGAAAAATGATTTGTAAAGCCCTTTTCACACAGATATTCCGTAAGATACACGGCACAAGCATCCTGGAATTTTACGGGACCGCTTGATATTTTATTCATTCACACTGCCAAGTTAACCCGGCATATGTGATGGTCCCGGAAAGACACGTGACCTGTTGAAAGTCCCGCCTTCTTTTCTATGCAGCGTCTGAAGTTTGCATATTATTTATTATTTCTCTCTCCAGAAACAACTCGCGTGCATTTTTGTTTATGATAAGACTACAAAGGAGCGCGTGAACGCACAGTTCTATTCTGGTGAATGATCTCAGCTTCAGAGTGGATATTTGACGAACTCCCTGATTTCTGCTTTGATACAGTTTTCAGACATTTCTCATCGTGATTGTTTATATGCATTTAAAACCTGCATTTTGAGGAGCTGAACGATATTATCTTGTTGGGTTGACGTGCGGGTATTTTCGTTAATTATAGCTCAAATGAGCACTTGATGCGATATTCTTTTATGCTGCTGAATGATCTCCGTTTCAACGCAGTAAGTAAGGAGCTAACTTACCTGATATCTGCTTCAGTCCAGTTTGCTGCCATTTCTCGTCGTGAATGTTGTAAATCCCTCATTTTAAAGAGTTGAGCCAACTTCATGTTGCCATGACACACGCGTCCTCACTACGGCACGTACGTCATTGTTTATGCGTCTCATTTATCATTTCCTCATAACTGCTTCAATCTAGTTTGCAACATTTCTCGTGGTGAATGTTTATATGCATGTTATCTTGTTGTACGGAGCTGAACCATAACTTTGTTGTGACTTCGACACGCCCGTTACGGCATTCTTGCAGCTTCTTGTTCACACAGAGGGTTACCCGCGTATCTTACTAGGTCCTCTTTCCGGCAACGATCCCAGAAGATTAACGGAACCAGTTGTTGTTCACACAGACGCTTGTCTGGCAATTTTATGGGTATTTTCTGGGACCAGAGGTCTGTGTGAATGGGGTTTAACTTTCATCAGGGAAAAACTCATGCTACATATATTGGTTCCACCTGTTCCCTTAACATGGGTAATAAACCAATTTCGCATCGTTTAGGGGTCTTATATATAAAACTAGGCGTAGGATCCTTACTAAAGGTCTACGTGCGCACGGGGGCCAAAAGTGGCATACGCCAAAAAAAATATTAATACTTATAAAACAAAGCACTGTTCCCTTTATAAATCACAGATCACCTGCAAGTGTTCATACATGAATCATTCTCAGGTCCCACCCTGCAAGCCCATCTCCCATTAATTTTTTTTTTTTTTATGGATCGCAGCCTTTGTGTGGGAACTGCCGTACGCACAAAACGGGGCTGGAAATGTGCGTACACCAGTTCCCAAGGTTGTGATCTATTAAAAAAAACTTAATGGGAGATGGGCTTGCAGGGTGGGACTTGAGGATGATTCATGTATGAACACTTGCAGGTGATCTGTGATTTATAAAGGGAACAGTGCTTTGTTTTGTCTTAGTATTTTTTGGCGTATGCCATTTTTGGCTTTTGTGCGTAAGTGGACTTTTAGTAAGGATTTATAAATGAGACCCCAGGTGTCTGGTCTTGTTGATAATAACGATGCCATAATTGAAAAGGTAAATTTTGTAGGTTGTTTTTATTATATTACTGTTAATACACTGCATCTACATTTGTACTACTCTTATACTTTTACTACACTGCACATGTGTATGTATATACACTGTAGGGCTGTCCTCGACTAAGGATTTACATATTCGAATCAGAATTGTTGAATCTTTTCATAGTCGACCGATAGTCGAATCATCTGTGTGTGTGTGTGTGTGCATGGGTTCGGAGGGGGTCAGACCAGGTACAAATTGATAACTTTTATTTTCTTTCACACGCAGCACACATAAACAAGTTTCTGATTAAGTGACCAAAACTGTCTTTCAAGTGATGAACGAAGACAAAACTGACGATGCATTTATATATTTTTAAGATAAAATGTAAGGCAACATTTGTTTAATTATTCCTCATAACATTTTAAAGCCACGATCTATAGAACATCACACAAAAAAACATTTTGATAACTAAACCTAAAAATGTAACAAAGGTGATCCTGCCTTGGAAACCTCGGCTAATTCAGTGTTTTTATTTAATTTGGAGATTAATCGCGTCAAAGCAGTCATGACCAAAAAATGAGAAATGACAAATAATTTGTGATTGTTACTGCAAATTATAAAAACTATAAGCTTTATATACAATTCATAAAAACACTGAAATTAATGATTTTATAGACACTACGCGTTATTATTTAGCACAGAAATACCTGCTTGCTTTCACTTTGATCATCTCCATTCACTTTAGATACAGAAACAACTGATGATATTATTTATTTCAGGAATCTCTTTTCTATCATTTGAAAGTGAACACAGACGAGAATATTAAATCACAAGAAAGACCGTCGTGTCAGGCATAAATATAGGTTCGGTGCAGATATTTTCCGTTTCATCACCGAAATTTAAAGAAACGGCTTACCTGTTTTGTAGTTAAACTTTTGACAAGATAACCACTATGTTCTAAATACATTTTAAAAACTTATACCCGTCGAAAACATCCCTTTTTTAATGTTTAGTTTGATGAACTTCTAAATATGAGACGCAGAGCACCTAGCACGTTCGGCTAAATTGCATGCGCAAGCATGGCCAGCACGCAATAGTGCAAAATCTATACAACAAAAAGCAATCCAGAATGTACAGATTTAAATTAGATCAGAATTTACGTTTATAATAAATACATTTTTTTTATAAAATAAGGTCAGAAGTAACAAAGTGCAGAACAAATATGTGCGTGCACGAAAACAAAACACAAGCCAAATAGATACATCAGATAACCCAGAGTGATTTATAAATAAAATTAAATAAAATAAAGAAATTATTAAAAGAATGAACATATAGTCAAAATTGCCAGCTTTTGCTTTTAAATGTAGAAACAAAGAGGCAATGGTTTATTAACATTGAAACCTCTTATGGACGTGTAGCCCGGTCACAGGGGTTGCTGGATTTATTAACGCATTTTAAAAATATTTATTGAAAGCTGATACTTCACATATTATTTGCAGAATTATAATAATATGCTGTATATTAATATATTGGGAGAAAGCTGTTATATGTGACATCAGAGTTGTGCACAGTGCACCATATACGGCCAAAATTAAAGGATCCTCATTTCATAACACATCTGCGACGATTCGACTGTGAGATTGGTAGTCGAATCAGGCTTCTCCTATCGATGCATCGAATCTTCGACTATTCAGGGTCACCCCTAATACACTGTATATGTTGCCATCCCCCAGCGATTTTCTATGTAACTGTTATAATAATCTTAAACCATTTGTCTTTGATGCAATTTTGCTCTGCTATTTAAAGGCTACTGCTAAAACATTGCATATTTAATTTATACTACTGTAAACATGCTACTTTCTTCACTGCATGTCTATACAATATACTACCAACCTTCCTTTGCAGTTTCTTCAATAAAAACTTCCTCTCTTCTCCTTTGTTCACTTTTTATCTTTGTGATATTTGTAAAATAGCTAGGGTTGCCAACCGTTCCGTATAATACGGAATCGTCCCGTATTTGACACATAAAATTCTTGTTCCGTATTGAACTGATACGGGACGCAGTTTGTTCCGTATTTTATGAAAATTAATTCAGTGCAAATACATGACAGACACATAGCTTATAATATGTCAGCCATGAACGAAGACCGCGTCATTTGTATGAGAAAACCCTGACGGTGCGGTAATTTCTCCCTCTGTTTGTCTATCAGCGTATAGCGTTTTAACATCTTGCAGCCCCATCAGGGAATGCCCTTTTATTTGGGCGTTTCAGTCATTGTGATGTCACGTATCATAGCAACGATGACGACAAGTGACAACAGCGGGAAATGTAAAAATGACTGCATCCGAGCAGCCGGCGTAAAAGAAACGAGAACAAAAATATAGAATTGAATGGGAAAATGACTACCCGTGGCTGAAATGCGTGAGGGACAATGAATACAAGGCCAATTGTAGCATATGCCGTCGCGTTTTTTCTGTTTGTCATGGCGGAGTGTGTGATATAAAGCAACACGCATGAGGAGATAATCACAAGAGGAGCGAGAGGCTGCGGGCACAGGATGGAGCAATGTCAAGGTTCATTGTCCAACAGTCATCTCCAGAGGCTCATATGGTATGTAATTATGTGGATTTTTAAAACTCAAATATAGTTGATAAGAAAGTGATTATAATTAAAAGAGATAGTAGCCTAACATATATATCCACATATATATCTCTCCAGTGCTCTCCCTCTGTTCCCGGTCCCTCCCGTCTCATAATGTGTCAATCATTTCTGATGGGTTTCTTATTAAATAATTATGGATTTAGATAGCTCAAGGTTTAAAAAGGGGTGGGGTCTTTGAAGAGGGCGTATTATAAACTTAAATAAAACCATGGTGTTGGCAAAATGATCATGATAGCCTTTATATTTCACATCTATGTGGTTCAGTCTTGTATACTTATTAGGCATACTTTGCTATTCATTAAATATTTAGGCCTAAGAAGTTGTATGAAATATATTTATCTAAATGTATAAATTAGTTTCCACTATTTTCACCAGAAGTCTTTATTTCAGGGGTTATTTTTTTCAAAATTCTCTTCCGTGGGGGCATGTCAGGCAAACCCCCCCAACCCCCCCCCCCCCCCCCCCCGTTCCTTATTTCCATTTCAGAAAGTTGGCAACCCTAAAATAGCTGTAGCACTGCCTGTGGTAGCTAGTGTTAGCTAGTGTGACTAACTTGTTTTTCGGTTCCTGGCTTTGTAACTTATATGCCTGTATTCTTGTATATTGCTTTCTCTGCATTCAAGGTCTTTCCACAGAAACACTGATTAAATCAATTTCTGCCAACTTGTGCCTGTGAAGGGAATGGTGGGTCCACTACCCTCAGATACATGCATGCAGCACTTCATTTTTTGACATTTCTTTCCAGTAAACATGATAAAGCAGGGAAAATAATTGTCTGTCTTGCTTTATGACGTTGTGTTTCCAAGCGATAACAGATATCAGAACGGTGTATTTATTAAAGATTACAGGACATGACAAAGATGGTTACATAAAATAAAAACAGTAAGAATGGGCAACGTTACCTCTACATTCACATTTTGTGTCAAACTGAATATTAAAACTGCATTAGTGGCTAAAATTAGTTAACAAGTTCAATCTTTCATGCGAAACTCGCCAGTGTGTTGACACGCGTCATCACTTTTCCCCGCACGCTATTGGATGAAGGCAACAAATACGTCATGAATTTCGGACCCCAAACGTAGCTGCTTGCTCTATTCGCCGGGAAAATAACCTGAAGAAAGTTACCGATATTATAGTAATGTGCAAGGTATGTAAGTGGCAACAATTTTTATTTGCTTTGTTGAAAAGCGTAGCGGTTACATAAAAAAAACTGGGTTATCCATCACCAGAGATCGTCTGATAACACGAAATCTCCCCTCGGCCCACCGTCTATAAGAATGTGCGTAGCTGGCTTGCCACTACCTTTTCTAATATTTTGGAAAGAAAAGGGAGATTTGAGATTGGTCTAAAGTTATTTAGATCTCCCTGGTCAAGGTTTGGTTTTTTAATGAGCGGTCTAATAACTGCTAGTTTGAAAGCTGTTGGAACGTAGCCTAATTCTAATGATGAGTTAAAGACATTTAGTACTGGGTTAGACACTATAGGGAATACCTCTTTGAGTAATTTTGTGGGAACAGGGTCCAATATACAGGACGATGATTTGGGTGACGCTACTAATTTAGATAGCTCTTCTATTGTAGTAGGTTTAAATGACTCAAGATGTTCGTATGGTAGGCAAGCGTTAAATGTATTACTGGGTAGAGTGGTGGCTGCTTGGGTACCTACAATGTTTTCCCTAATAATCATAATTTTCTTAGTAAAGAAGTTCATGAAGTCGTTACTATTGTGTGGGAGTTTATTAGTGGGTTCTGTTTGTTCTTTATTTCTAGTCAGTTTCGCAACTGTGCTAAAGAGGAAGCGAGGGTTATTATGATTTTCTTTATTAAGATTGCTGAGATACGTAGATCTGGCGATTTTTATAGCCTGTCTGTAGTGTTTAACACTCTCTTTCCATGCTGCATGCCATACCTCTAACTTTGTGCTTCTATAATTTCTTTCCATTTTTCTAGCAGCCTTTTTAAGGACAGCGGTATGATGGTCGTACCATGGAGCTGGCGTTTTTTCTTTGATTCTCTTTTTTCGAATTGGAGCTACGGCATCCAATGTGTTAGAACAAATACTGTTCAGGTTTTCTATTACAATATCTAGATCTTCAGGATTATCTGCTACATGTTTCATTTGGGACAGGTCTGGAAGAGTGCTAATAAAGTTATATTTAGTGGTTGAAATTATTGTTCTGGCTAGTTGGTAGCGTATTGTGGTTCGAGTGATCCTATCTAGAAGTACCGTGTATGAGACAAGGCAATGGTCTGAAACTGCATCGCTCTGAGGTGATATCTCGATTTCATTAATATTGAGCCCGAGTGACAGAATTAAGTCTAATGTGTGCCTACGGGTATGCGTGGGCCCTGTCACGTTTTGTCTAATATTGAGAGAATATAGAATATCCATAAATGCTAATCCTAATGTATCTGTTGGGTTATCAACATGTATATTAAAGTCACCAACGATAAGAGCTTTATCTACAGTGACTACGAGGTCAGACAGGAAATTTGATATTTCTTTAAGAAAATCTACATGATGGCCCGGAGGTCTATAGATTGTAGCAAGGACAAAAGAGAGCTGTTTATGGTTACGATCAGTTATTTCCATATTTAATAGCATTATTTCAAATGAATTAAATTTTAGTTCGGATTTATGGTTTACACCACCCCCTCTCCCCTTTAAACGCGGTTCATGTTTATAATAGTAGTCTTGTGGGGTGAATTCGTTTAAACTAATGTAATCGTCTGCTTTAAGCCAGGTTTCTGTTAAAGAGAGTGCATCTAAGTTTTGGTCAGTAATTATTTCATTGACAATGGGTTCTTTATTGGTAAGCGATCTAATGTTAAGAAGGCCGAATTTTAACATTCGAGGTTCATCTGTAAACGTATTGTTTTCTAATTTTATGTTAGTAAGATTTGTACGAGACGAGTTAAACGGTGCTCTGTATTCGTTTGTTCGAGGAACGCACACAGTTGAAATGTGTTGATACTCTGGTAAGATAGACTCTAAGTTCTGGGATATATGTGATCTTGACATGTCAGAGCAACTAACAGATGGACGGGTAGGCCGATCTATCTGTTTCCTGACCTGGGCCCTGGGTAGTCAGTTTAGAGTATTGGTCAGATTTCTAGAGAGTATAGCATTTCCTTCCGATGACGGATGAAGGCCATCTCTCTTTAGCAGGTCAGGTCTCCCCCTGAAGTGTTTCCAATTATCTATAAACCCTACGTCATGCTGAGGGCACCATTTTGACATCCAGTGGTGAAGAGACACTAATCTGCTATAAGTTTCATCACCCCGGTAGGCGGGGAGGGGACCAGAGCAAATTACATTATCTGACATTGTTTTTACAATTTCACACACCTCTTTAATAGTATCTTTGGTGATCTCTGACTGGCGGAGTCTGGTGTCATTTGCGCCGGCATGAATAACAATTTTAGAAAACTTATGCTTAGCATTAGCCAGTACTTTAAGTTTGGATCTAATGTCTGACGATCTGGCTCCCGGTATACAGTCAACTATGGTGGCTGGTGCCTCAATGTTCACGTTCTTAAGTATCGAGTCTCCAATAACAAGGGCACCTTTAACAGATGTCTCAGCCGGTGTATTGTTTAGAATGTCGAATCTGTTAGAAATTACTAGGGGGGACTTCGATGGGCATCGAATATGACTATGCCGCCTGACAGTCACCCAGTTAGTCGGCCGTGTTAACTCAGTTGCCGGAACCGAGCTATGTGTACTACGCGTTACCGTAGGCGCACCCGAAACAGTGTTTGAAACATTAACATTAGCATTAGCGGTCTTACTGTCCTCAACGAGCGTTCGGATGTGCGCTTCTAGTTCTGCAACCTTCTCCGTCAGCCTTACTACTTCAATACACTTACCACATGTAAACCCCTCTGTGCTGACGGAAGAAGCTAAACTGTACATGTGGCAAGCAGTGCAGGTTACAATGACAAGCGGAGTCTTACCGTTTTCATTTTGGGCGATGGCGTCTCTGTTCACCTGAACGCGGTCCGTGAAGCTGCATCGAGACCGGTGCTCGCTCGCTGGCTGCCTCGGTCGTCTCCGGGTGTCTGGAGCCAGGGTGATGTGAGGCACGCTGTACCGTCTGTTGCGAATGCCGGGCCACAACTCCTCCACAGCTTCCCGCTCTGGTGAGGAAAAGTCTGAAAAGCATACATCGGATGAGTCCGCCATTAGACCGAAAAGGAAGGCATATTTACAGTAAACAAACAGTGAGGAAACGGTAAACAAACTTCAGTTTGTTGATGCTAGCGGGCTATATGCTAACACTAAGTGTTTACCAGTGATAAATCGATTTAGTTATAAATACTGTTGAATAATCGTCACGATAAAGTATTCCTAAGATGAACTAGTAAGTTATATTATATAGATAGTAACAAGATAGTAAGAAAATAGGATTTGGATGATGAACTCGACGGAGCTCCGATAACAGTGTTGCCACTCTCTTGCGTCTCTCTCTTCTCTCATTACACAAAAGGGAAATGTTTTGCTGCATTTCTGTCCTTTCATTTGCCGGTTAATGAGTTATAATGGGTTTTTAAAATGACTGAATCCAAAATCTGCCAACTTCATGACATTCCGTGTTGTGCAGTTAATTCCATTTGTATGCATTTCGCGATTCTTTCCGTGTTTTCCGCATCACGGAAATCATATGGCCGTACACTTTGTTGAGGAGTTGAACTGCTGCTCGCTCATGTTTTCCAAATGGTGTTATCTGACGTGTAGTCAGCACCTCAGTGTTAATGCACTCTATTGGTTTAAACTGCATAAAACGTAAAATGCGCATGAAGCGAACTGTCAAAAACTGCGTACTAGATGATTGTTATATTTGATAGTGTTGAATCGAAATAATCGCAGCTTTTGCGATTCGAAAATCGCATCCATTCACATCGCAATTTTGGTTTAAAAAATGATTAATCGTGCAGCCCTAAGGCAATCCGTATGGGGGAGGGGACAGCGTCATGCAAGTGCTTTTACTCTTTTAGATATATTATTAAAAAACGTTTTTTTTGCACATATATACATTAAAAAAATAAGGCCATGACATTTAAACAAAAAATCTTATTTGACAAACATGCTGTGCATTTTGTATAACATAAACTTAGTAAATACACAATTATGGCAGTTACTTTTAAAACAATTACAAACCAAATTTAATAATTAAAGTTAAGACTTATATAGGCCACGTGGGGCCCAATCAAGACCCACTAATAAATAATAATGGGCAGCCTAACTCAAGCCCACCATCTAAACCAAACTGGGGCCCATAATAACCCCATTAAAGTGCCCACTTTGAGCCCATGCCCACATGACACCCATATAACCCAGAGAAAACCCATGTGGGGCCCACATGGACATGTTGGCTGGGATGTTGTTAGTGTTTTTAGGTCATTGTTTTGTGGTTGACAAAGTGTGTTTGTCGGCTTTCAACCTTTGCTAGTGTTCTGAAAGAATGAGCTGATTTGAGACATGAATAAGGTAGTTGTAGTGGATTTTGAATGTGAAATGAACTGCTTTGCCAAGCTGAAAGTTGGTTAGGAGAACTGTGTGAAGAGTTTAGCAAAAGTGACCTAAGTATTGAGAAATATGTCCTAGATGAGCATGTTCCCAGCTAACAGAAAAAAGTTCTAAGAACGTTCCCTGAAAGTTTTTAACGTTCCCAAAAACGTTCTGCCAACGTTAAAAGTGTCCAGTTTTCTTGACGTTCTAAGAACGTTTTTTTGTTGTCTCAACGTTAGAGGAATGTTACATTTTACCATTTTTAAACGTTATGACAATGTCATGTTTTAATGTTCACACAATGTTTAAAACAACAGCTGTTTATTATATTGACTTCTTTGATTGTTATGTAAATGATAGAGAAACATTGCATTTTATTATATTTATTTTTTATATAATAAATATATAATATATAATAAATATAATAAAATAATATATTATATATCTATTATATGTAAGTTTAGATGTTGATGTTTTGTTTCATTTTAAGTCACCATTATTGGGATTAGTGTTCATTTTAGTTGGGCTCTTGAGCCTTGTCTTTTGCTTGCTAGTTTTTTCCTGGTTGTGTTAACTTTTTCTTAATACACCACATTTGTTATGAACATGTTAAGTTAGTAGTGTAATTCTGTGGTGTGGTGGTTGGTACATAATGGTAAAAAATCATTCCTAATTAATTTACCAATCAAAAGTGTATTCTCTGTCAACAATATAAATGAGATCCAGCACCTCCACAGCAGTTTGTCATTAAAGAGTTTTAGAAACTTTGGACAAAAAATATCCGTTATTTATTTGGGACGTACAAACATCAAGAATCAGACTATGAATCTCAACCGTGGTGACAAATAAATGAAAAACTTCATGCTGCAATGCATGCTGGGTATTAACAAATTACAAATCTCATTCAGGACTACCAGCATGCACTGCAGCATGGGTAAATAAAGATTTTTTTTCCAATTTTCTTTGTCACCATGGCTGAGATTCATAGTCTGATTCTTGATGTTTGTGCGTCCCAGTTATACAGCAGATATTTTTTGTCCAAAGTCTCCCAAACTCCCCAATGACAAACTGCTCTGAAAGTGCTGGATCCCACCTACACCACCGACAGAAAACAAAGCCTTGATTACTAAATTAATTAGGAATGATCTTCCACCACCATGCACCAACCACCACACCACAGAACCACACCACCAACTCAACATGCTCACAACAAATGTGGGAACAGAACACAATGAACCTGCACAGAACAAAAGATACACTGACATTAAATACAGAAAACCAAACAAGATAACGAGCGGGAACAGGTGATGGGAATAAGTAATAATTAACAATAAGCAGGAGGACGAGGGGGCGGGGACAAATGACAAGACACCGGAGGCACATGCCCAAACACAAAAACAAGGCATGAACCTCCACACAAGGCCAGGGACTGCCAGAACTCTGCCACCATGACAAAATACAAATATAACAAGACTTCAAGGCAGAGTCCTAACAAGGCCTTTCCCTCAAAGGACGCCACCTGGTGTCCAAAAAGGGAACACACAAGACAAGAGAACATAACATTATAACATGACAAGACTAGAACACATCAGACTAAAACTAAACAAGAGGTGCCAAAAACAAGATAAAAACAAAACTAAATGATACACACATAAGTCCACAAGATACTAAACCGGACAGTCCACAGGGGTTTGGGGCGAGGACGCAGCTGGGACTGCGCGGGCTGAATCGACAGTGCGGGACGGGTCGGCGGCACGGGCTCTGTCGGCGGCCCCGGCAGTGGCTGCGCGGACTGCGCGGGCTCCGGCTCTGGCTGCGCGGACTGCGCGGGCTCCGGCTCTGGCTGCGCGGACTGCGCGGGCTCCGGCTCTGGCTGCGCGGACTGCGCGGGCTCCGGCTCTGGCTGCGCGGACTGCGCGGGCTCCGGCTCTGGCTGCGCAGACTGGTAGCCAGTGTAAAGATGCCAGAATTGGGCTTATGTGGTCATACTTCTTCGATCGAGTAAGCACTCTTGCCGAAGCGTTTGGAACTAGCTGAAGCTTGTTTACCTGATTTCCATGGCATCCTCCGAGTAACGAGTTACAATAGTCTATTCTAGAGGTCATAAAAGCGTGGATAAGCTTCTCTGCATCTGATGCAGACAACATATGGCGTATTTTTGAGATATTTCTAAGATGGAAGAATGCTGTGCGGCAGACATTGGAGATATGGCTATCGAAGGATAAATTGCTGTCGAACATCACACCTAAATTCTTAACCGTGGAGGTTAAGGTACCACAGTGCAGCCATCTATGGGCAACTTGTAATCTGTCATATTATATTTGTAGCTCTTGAGCGTACCACCACCTCTCCGTGCGCCCAGAACGTGCTTTAAGCGTACCGGAAGGCTCATTTGCACATCTGTTTAAAAATCAGAGGTTTCATTTAATCCTTTGGCTGCGCAGCCGCTTTTCAGAGCGCCCTTCACAATGTACGCTTCCTAATTCCTCCCACCAAGAGCAGAGACTACATTACCCATACACCCTTGCGTTTCCAAGTTAAAAGCACATGCGTCGCTTTTGCCGCTGACTGTCAGTCAGTGTGGTCTGGACTAAAGTGGTGTGTGTTTGTGTGTGAAACGTGCAACCATAGCTGCTCGGTTAAAATGAAAATACAATGAACACTTAATATGTCCTCCTTGTTTTAGACTCTGAGTAGTAAAAGAACAAAGTCAGAATCAGACGACTCGCTGCCTGACATCCCACCAAGCCAGAATGATATCACTGCAGGTCAGACGCAAAGCTTTATCCAATACCCTTTTTGCAGGTACGTGACAAACTCTGCTGTGTCACGGCTGTCAGTTTGGTTCAAGCACCTTCGGATTTCCTCATGTGCAGAGTAAAAACATTCTTGAAATTGTAATAGACATTTAGTTTTATTGCTTAACTACAAGTGAACGAAATTTCAAATAATTTGAACGACGACGACCACGGGAGTTTTAACACCCGCAAAATGGAAAACAATGGGACAAAATAAATTGATGACTTTCTAGTTTCAAATGTCCAGTATTTTGTTATTCTTGAACCCATGGACATGGTCTTGGTATCATTTTAAAGTTTTTTTTCAAGCTCTTTCTATCTTTAACCATGCTGAAAATTTTACTCACATATCTACCTTTTGCACATTTTATATATGTTCAGTAGATATTTCTAGCTCAAGCAAATCCACAAACTTATAAAAGGATTTATTATTTTTTACAAGGTCGTCTGTTGACTGCTGAATATAAACCCCCTTCAATATAGGAGTCGAGTCAGCAAAAAAAAAAATAATAGAGTACCGGCACCTCTTTAGGGCCACTTAAAGCACTGCCCAAGAGTATCAAAAATGTCTAAAGGTGATAGATCCTTTTTTAGACCCTAAGATCTGGAATGATTTACAAAAAAAATTGATAATCAAAAACAGTCGATAAAGTCCAGGGGCGTCATGATGTATATTTTTTTAAGGGGCCATGGTGTGCACAGCTCACAGAAATTTTATAGAGAAATATTATAGAGCTTTCTGTCTTTTTCATGGCATTTACATTTCTAACAATCTGAACACCCCTGCTTTCATGCAGAAACCTCCAAAATAAAAGTGTTGAATAACTTTCATATCAAATACTGTTCAATCGGAAAAATGACATATTGGTATCATATTTACACCTGAAATGGCATGTTTTATCTATTTAAGTTTTAATAAATTATTTGTTTAAATGTGTCATTAATCCATTTTGCACAACAACTGCATTATTCTAATTTTAAGTCCATTAAGTGTATAAACAACAAAAATGACATAAGCTAAAGCCACGTGATTGATTTTAATGTTCTATAATGATTAAAAAAATTAGTAGATGAAATTATTAGAAACGCGTTGCAAATTCTTACAACACGAACAAAAACAGAAACGCGTTCCAAATCTCACAACACGAACAATAACAGAAACGCGTTCCAAATCTCACAACACAACGGAAGTGTTTCAGGGGGGTCACAAAAAGTGATGCACCGGTCTGAAAAGTGTTTTCGGTTTACATTCAATTCGTCCGTGGAGCTTTTGTGAGTTTACATCGATCAAATGTAAGTTTTTTTTTTGTTTATTTTAATATCCTAATTGCATATTTGTTTTTGCCTTTCCATTATTATTAGCCTATAGACTCAAATAACTTGACGAAATACATAATAAACTGTGAAACGTTGTGTTAGCTGGCTTAGTTACACAAATGTCATTAGATAGTGTTCTAGGAGGACAATAATTACCACATTCTTCATTAAAACAAGTAAAAATAACATGTATGTGTGTAGCTTATTGAACGTCTAACCAAACGTCGTGTGTGTGTGTGTGTGTGTGTGTGTGTGTGTGTGTGTGTGCGCGCGTGCGTGCGTGCGTGCGTGTGTGTGTGTTATTTTCAGGCAGCAAACATACTGTTTATAACTATATACAATAGTGTTAATTCAAGTTGTTTTTCATATTTTATTTACACATTTATCAGTTTTATATAATATCTTTTATTATGTCTCAAACTTGTTTAATTTTACGAATAGTTAACATAATTATTCTGTATTTTGTCTTTTTATTCTTCTAGGAAAGCTAAAGGACCTGATATTACAGTGAGAGCATCCTGACCAGATGCATACCCAGCTAGAAATAAAAAGTTCTAAGAACGCTCCCTGAAAGTTCCCAATGTTCCCAAAAACATTCTGCCAACGTTAAAAGTGTCCAGTTTTTTTCAAGTTCTATGAACGTTTCTGTTGTCTGAACGTTAGAGTAATATTACATTTTACCATTTTTAAACGTTATGACAATGTCATGTTTTAATGTTCACACAATGTTTAAAACAACAGCTGTTTATTATATTTACTTGTTTAATTGTTATGTAAATGATAGAGAAACATTGCATTTTATTATTTTAGAAAACATTATTTCTGAATGTTCAGTTAATAAATTGCTGTATGTGGCCAGATGGCAGAGGGAAGGTATGAATTAAATAAATTTGAATAAGTTAATTACCCAAAGGGTTAATAATGCCTGACTACGCCACCCTGGGAATCTCACCCAAGGAATTGATTGAAAACATTATGCACAAGTTCCCCACTCTGTGGCAAATAGGCAATGGAGACAGAGGTACTGGTATAAAAATAGAGTATTTATTGTATTTGTAAAGTCAGGAGAAATTTAAAATGCATTCACAAGATGCATAAACTGGGACCACAATCACACAAATGGTCCAGAAGGACGACACAAGGAGCTGCAGCCTCGGCTAAATGACCGGCCGTACAGGCCTTTACTCTACGTACACTGCAAACTCACACCACTCCAAAAGCCCCAGTGCACACGGCAAATCACAGCACTCCGTGAGGAAACACCATCACCACCTAAAGAAAAACTTTATTTAGCCCTGCTCTTCATCAAAGGTCTGCAGCTCCTGTAAAACAAAATATCACAGCACACAAACACACACACTCAAACAGAAACAAGGAGGATTTACAAAGTTTAGGCAGGCAACACAGCTGACACTTAATGCCTGTCAAACACACAATAACAAAATTAACCAAATTAAATTGAATTAAAGAATAAAGAAACAAAACCAATTGTCACTGAAACAAACAGAAAGAAAACATATGTTCACGCCAGTATGCTGGCAATAATACAAAAATTAACCCAAAACAACAAATAAATCAACTGAAAACATAACTGGACCATATAAGTGCAAAAGCACTCCCACCGCATTAGCGGATTCACAAACGTATCAAAATGGGATTCACGTTCACGAACGCGAATATTCAACCCGGAACAAGACAGCGGTGACGTCACTGCATACCCCTATCACTCTATAACATGGGGAAAACTAATCATGTTAATCAGTCGTCACAATACATTTCTGTAATAAACCCACATGAGTGAGACATACCGAATAACAGGCACAGGGACCCGGGAATCAGTGGAGGTGAAGATAATACTCCATAGTGGCAATGCAACGTTTTAGTTTCAGTTTAATCACTCAGCTGGTGGAGCTCAGGATACACGAGGAGAATAACTTGGCGTATACAGTCGTCATCCGCCCATACGCAGCCTCGTATTGACTATGATAAAGGCATAAGTTACTAATGAAATGCAAGTCAGTCAACACGCCATTAGAACACAACGTTACCTGAATGTGATCGCATAAACAGATGAGACACGCCGCCGTGAAGTCAAAGCCACAATATCTGCAGCCACGGAGATGTTTACAATTGCAGCAATCGTCCTGCACAGCTGCAGAAAACCGAAATGTATAATCCATGTTTTAAAGAGATGCACATAGCGGTAATAGTTTCACATACCCAAGATAACAACAGCCCTCAGTCCATATGCCGGAAGCGAAACGGGATACCGGGAAATGACGCTCGTCTGGGTCACACACACGTATGCTGTTTATATATGCGTAATCCAACCCCCTCTATCGGCCCCAGCCAATGAATAAACTAATACCCAATAATGACCTCCCGATCTCTACATGCCACAGTCCACCCCCAAGGTCTTGCATCGTCGCCCCGACGATCAACTTAATCCCATGGCCTAAAAATTGCTGAGGCTACAGTAGAAGCTGTATGGGCCTCCGACACTACCCTACCTACAGGCCGAGGCAGGCGGTAAACATTAGAGTGGTGGCCAGCGGTGGTTCGTCGCGGCCGTCGACCCTCATTCTCATCCCTAACAGACGGAACGCTTACCAACAAGTCTGCAGATAACTCACTGGCTTCTCTTACCCTTAAATCAGGCGCAACGGAAGGTGTTGGCACAACTCCTGAAGGTGCTAACGAACCTGTGGACGATGGTTCTACACAAGCTAGTTCAGCAAAATGTGATACTCCTGGTACCTAGTTTCCCCCTGGAATAACCAACAACCATTCTGGTTCAGACTCGTCCTCCTGCACACTCGCTTGTTCCAGTGGAGGGTTAATTTCAGAACCTTGATGGGTCTGATTACCCTCAAATACCAGTGACTCCCTCTGAACACATGCCTTTAATGAGGACCGGTGAACATGTTTAACCCTGTCTGGCTCACCCAGTGGTGCTACTGAATAGACAGCGCCACTCGCCTTGGGTGTTTTCACTACCCGATATACAACAGAGCTCCACAAATCCTGAATTTTCTGACGACCCCTCTTAGCATAATCTCGGAGGTACACCAGCTGGCCTTCCTTTAACGGGACATCATGAACACCTTGATCATAATTGGCCTTACGACGGTCCGCAGCCTGCCTTAACCGTTCACGAGCCCCCTCAAAAGCTACCTGAAGTCGGGCTTGGTGTTCCACCACCCAGTCATGTACAGTACCTGGTACCACCTCCTGGACCCTATTAAGGAGGAAATCCACAGGGAGCCGGGGTTCCTGCCCAAACATCAAGAAATAGGGCGTTTCACCGGTGGACTGGTGGGGAGTGGAATTATAACAGAACAACAGTTGTGGAAGACAAGACACCCAATCTCGTTTCTTTGACACTGGGAGAGTACGCAAGAGATTATGCAACGTACGGTTAAATCGCTCACACTGACCGTTTCCCGCTGGGTGATAAGGTGTAGTGCGAGACTTTTGAATGTTATACAAGGCACACAGCTGTTGCATTAGACAAGACTCAAAATTGCGGCCCTGGTCGGAATGAATCCGACCAGGAACCCCAAACTTGTAAAACCACTCCACCACCAATGTTCCAACAACGGTCTCGGCCCTCTGGTCCCGAGTAGGGACAGCCATACTGTATTTGGTGAAGACGTCAGTCATCACCAATACATTTTCTATCCCGGTCCGAGACAGCTCAAGGACCGTGAAATCGATTGCCAAAATCTCGTTAGACCTAGATGCCAGTAAATGACCCATGAAGCTCCGGGCGGCGGGCTGTGTGTCCTTAGCCACTTGGCATCGCTCGCACTCCCTACACCACTGAGCTACCTCCAAAGCCAAACTAGGCCAATAACAGCGCTGCCTGACTAGCTCCGTGGTGCGCTCAATTCCTTGATGGCCATGATCTTGATGCAGCGAGGTCAGCACCTCCATACGCAGTGCGCTAGGTAGCAATACCTGCAGGAACTCCTCCCCACCATTAGGACGGAGAACTCGACGATAGACTACCCCATCCTGTTCCACTAACCTATCCCACTGACGAAGGAGAGCTAAGGCTGGCTTTGACAGCAATCGGCGCTCTTCCCCACTAGGGAACCTCTTACTTTCCCACAACCCCAGGACTTCACTAAACACAGGGTCAGTCCTCTGTAAAGACCGCATCTCCTCACCTGAATAACTGGGAAAAGACATCATAACCGCCTGAGTAACCGGAAGGACCACCCTATCTTCCAAAGCCTGATGTACCTCCACAGGCACGCTAGTGCCCAACGTCTCAATACCCAAACCCCAATTAAGGGAGCATGGTGGGTTCTGTCGTGAGAGGGCATCTGCGTTCTTATTACTTCTCCCTGACCTATACCGGATCTCAAAATCAAAGGAGGCCAGTTGTGCAGCCCAGCGCTGCTCTGTAGCGCCCAGTTTAGCTGACGCCAAATGACTTAGGGGGTTGTTGTCTGTAAACACAACACATTTCTGCCCTAATAGGTATTCCCTAAATTTTTCAGTCATGGCCCACTTGAGCGCAAGAAACTCCAATTTCATTGAGCTGTAATTTGACATATTGCGCTCAGTGGGCCGAAGACTGCGACTGGCGTAGGCAATGGGCCGCACCTGGCCTCCCTGCTCCTGGGAAAGGACAGCCCCCAGTCCTGCATGACTGGCATCCACTTCCAGGATAAAAGGCTGGGAGAAGTCTGCATATGCCAAAACGGGTGCTGATGTAAGTTTACTTTTCAGCCCCTCAAAACTCTGTTGGCACTGATCGGTCCATGCCGCCCTGAAGTCCTGGGAAGCTCGCTTTCTGGGCCTTACCTCTGCAAATTCAGCGACTAGCCGATGTAATGGAGCGGCAAATTTTGCAAAGCCCTCGACAAATCGACGATAGTAACTTGCGAACCCGAGAAAGGAACGCAACTCACCAACAGTCTCTGGTTGACGCCACTGTGACACTGCCTCCACTTTACTGGGGTCTGTAGACACCCCTTCAGAGGAGATCACATGCCCAAGGTATTTTACCGACTTCTGGAAAAACGAGCATTTCTCCAACCTAGCCTTTAACCCCTCCCGTTCTAATCGACTCAAAACAACTTCCAACCGCATCAGATGTTGGGCCACAGATGACGAGAACACAACAATGTCATCAAGATATAACAGCAGCGATTGACCTTGCTGATCACCAAATAATCGTTGCATCAGCCGCTGAAAAGTGCTAGGGGCATTACAAAGCCCAAAGGGCATACGGTTGTATTCGAATAGTCCGAAGGGGGTACAAAAAGCAGTCTTGGGTTGATCTCTCACAGCCATTGGGACTTGATTGTACCCGCTGGCTAAATCCATGGTGGAAAACCAGCGGGCCCCAGTTAGGGAATCTAAAGACTCCTCGATGCGCGGTGAAGGAAAGGCATCCTTACGAGTCTTTGAATTCAACTGACGGTAGTCTACACACATGCGTAGACTACCATCCTTTTTCTTCACCAACACTATTGGCGAGGCATAAGGGCTACTGCTCTCTTTGATCACTTGTGCCTCATGCAGCTGATTTATATGGGCTTTAACAACCTCGTACTCTGAAGGAGGTATTCGTCGATAACGCTGTCTCACTGGGATATCGTCAACCAGAGGGATCTCATGGGTAATCAAATTGGTACACCCCAGATCGCCCTCGTGTGCAGAAAACACTGAATGATAGTTCCGAAGCAGTGCCTTAACCTGAGTGACTTCCTCACACCTGAGCATAGATAAGTCAATGGCTTCAATCTGATCTAATACGGCACTTACCTGAGAGCCCTGACCACTAGCAGAGAGCACTTGGGAGCCCTGGGCATCAGTGGCAGCAACAGACTGTACCTCTACCACCTCAGTGGGCAAGCTAACCACCAAGACACTATTCAGACTACCCAAAATGCTACGAGGGTAAAGCAACACATCCAGCGTCCCTACATTCACTACAGGTACATAAACCGTACCATGAATGACTTTTATCAACTCAGGAGAGGCCAACAATCCAGAAGGCAAACCCTCCTCCAAGGGTTCGAAAAGCACAGTGGTATCTGCAAACTGCCTAGAACATGTTGCAGCCACTAACTTTATAGTACCACCAGGGATACGACATGCGCGACGGCCACGCACTCTAACCTGGCCCACACTACTCTCACTGGGCTGGGTACTAGCTTGCTGACAATGCTGAAGGGCCTGAACCATAATACTTGGGGCTTGTGAAACTGACGGCAAGCTGAATAAGGCGGGGCCATGCTGCCCAAAGAGCTCCTGGTAGCAGCGCCGTAGGATATTCATCCCTAACACTCCTGGGACTCTAGTGCACGGCCCACCCGAAGGATCCCTGACCACCAGGACCCCGCACTTTGGTACCAGCCGACCGCACAGCTCCACCTCCACCTCAATATACCCGACGTATGGTATTGCAAGACCATTAGCGGCACGAAGTTGTAACCAGTGACATGTCTTCATCCCTCCCTGTCCCCACTGGTCGCTATACTCACGGAAACAGCTCTCTGTTATGGTGGACACCATCGATCCAGTGTCCACCAAACAGGGAACTGAAACACCCCCAAAAAGGGCAACGAGATGAGGGCAAGACGAAACTAACTGAGGCACGGAAGTAAAAATAGAGCCATCAAACTCCCCAACCGAACAGTGGCTCTGCAGTTCGGTGGGTACTAGTTTTCCGACCGCTGTACAGAATGAGCTGGTTCTTCCCGGGTTGCAGGCACAAACCTGGAAGAAGGCCTCGACCGAGGGGGAGCACGCTGTCCATCGCAGTCCCTAGCAAAATGACCCTCACGTTGGCATCGCCGACATATTACTGGACCACGACGAGGAGAGGCATTTCGGGACTGAAAGCTCTGTAATCGGGCAAGCCCTTGTGTAAGCTGACCTATTTGCTCTTGCTGCAACTTAAGCATCTCGCGCAATTCTGCAAATTCTGAACGTGAACTACTGCTTTCAGCTTGTGGCTCCCCTTGTACCCCACACTGAAACCCATATGCTACCGGAAGCGATTGGCTCCTAGGTCTCGTTCCCCCGGGCATCCCTTCCCGTTCCCAACGTATCGCCTCACCCCGGACATCCAAAAAGGTACATAATGGCTGCCGGCGCACCAATTGTTTAAGTTCACGACGCAATGCCGGATCTAACACAAATTCAACAAATTGGTCGCGCAACAATATTTCTGCATTTGGCATGGCGGAGGACGACTGCTGCTTAACTTTCTCCTGGAGGCCCATCAGGGCAAGGGAGAACTCCAAAAGGGTCTCCCCCTCCCGCTGCCTCCGTGAGAAAAAGGCCTCTTGCAAAGCCACATATGACAACGAACAGCCATACAATTCACGTAGGGCCTCGACTATAAGAGTTGGATTACTTCTATCGGCGTCAGAACGATGCCTAATTTCCTCCCGAGCCTCACCCTCTAAGTGATCGAACAAAAAGAACGCCTGGTCAGCCGTAGACAAGCAACAGGCCCGGATACAAGCCTGTGCCTCTTCGACCCATTCATCAATACCTATACCTGACGTTCCACTAAATTTTGGACATTTCCGGTCTCTAGGGACAAAAACAAACCTATCTGCTGATGTGGCACCAGCACCTGGCAAAGTAGGCCTAACCGCTGCTACCGCGTCATTGCCCTGTGTGGTGTTACTCGCTAGGGAACTTACTGAAGGTTGGTCCTGCTTCAACCTCTCATTCTCCACTCTCAACTGAGTCACCAGGTCCCGTAGCTCCTGCAATTCTCCCTCCATCTTGAACAGTAAGCAAACAATTAAATTGCCTGCAAAAATAAGATTTGAGAAAACAGTTGAACATATACCGCTGTCTTGTTCCTACATACACGTTACAAAAACAAATACACATATACACACTAAACCCAACCAATACCAATGTCTCCAAAACAGGAAAAACCACAAAAGCAGGACCCTGCCGACACTACGCCAGTTTGTGGCCAGATGGCAGAGGGAAGGTATGAATTAAATAAATTTGAATAAGTTAATTACCCAAAGGGTTAATAATGCCTGACTACGCCACCCTGGGAATCTCACCCAAGGAATTGATTGAAAACATTATGCACAAGTTCCCCACTCTGTGGCAAATAGGCAATGGAGACAGAGGTACTGGTATAAAAATAGAGTATTTATTGTATTTGTAAAGTCAGGAGAAATTTAAAATGCATTCACAAGATGCATAAACTGGGACCACAATCACACAAATGGTCCAGAAGGACGACACAAGGAGCTGCAGCCTCGGCTAAATGACCGGCCGTACAGGCCTTTACTCTACGTACACTGCAAACTCACACCACTCCAAAAGCCCCAGTGCACACGGCAAATCACAGCACTCCGTGAGGAAACACCATCACCACCTAAAGAAAAACTTTATTTAGCCCTGCTCTTCATCAAAGGTCTGCAGCTCCTGTAAAACAAAATATCACAGCACACACACACAAACACACACACTCAAACAGAAACAAGGAGGATTTACAAAGTTTAGGCAGGCAACACAGCTGACACTTAATGCCTGTCAAACACACAATAACAAAATTAACCAAATTAAATTGAATTAAAGAATAAAGAAACAAAACCAATTGTCACTGAAACAAACAGAAAGAAAACATATGTTCACGCCAGTATGCTGGCAATAATACAAAAATTAACCCAAAACAACAAATAAATCAACTGAAAACATAACTGGACCATATAAGTGCAAAAGCACTCCCACCGCATAAGCGGATTCACAAACGTATCAAAAGGGGATTCACGTTCACGAACGCGAATATTCAACCCGGAACAAGACAGCGGTGACGTCACTGCATACCCCTATCACTCTATAACATGGGGAAAACTAATCATGTTAATCAGTCGTCACAATACATTTCTGTAATAAACCCACATGAGTGAGACATACCGAATAACAGGCACAGGGACCCGGGAATCAGTGGAGGTGAAGATAATACTCCATAGTGGCAATGCAAAGTTTTAGTTTCAGTTTAATCACTCAGCTGGTGGAGCTCAGGATACACGAGGAGAATAACTTGGCGTATACAGTCGTCATCCGCCCATACGCAGCCTCGTATTGACTATGATAAAGGCATAAGTTACTAATGAAATGCAAGTCAGTCAACACGCCATTAGAACACAACGTTACCTGAATGTGATCGCATAAACAGATGAGACACGCCGCCGTGAAGTCAAAGCCACAATATCTGCAGCCACGGAGATGTTTACAATTGCAGCAATCGTCCTGCACAGCTGCAGAAAACCGAAATGTATAATCCATGTTTTAAAGAGATGCACATAGCGGTAATAGTTTCACATACCCAAGATAACAACAGCCCTCAGTCCATATGCCGGAAGCGAAACGGGATACCGGGAAATGACGCTCGTCTGGGTCACCCACACGTATGCTGTTTATATATGCGTAATCCAACCCCCTCTATCGGCCCCAACCAATGAATAAACTAATACCCAATAATGACCTCCCGATCTCTACATGCCACATGTAGAAAACTCAATTCACTTACTAGGTTTAGATGTTGATGTTTTGTTTCATTTTAAGTCATTTTAACCTTATTGTGATTAGTGTTTGTTTTAGTTGCAGCAATTCAAGACAAAAATTAATCATTCAGCTTAGAGTACGGTTTATGAAAAAAAGTAGAATTGTTGCAGTAAAGACTTTACAGTATTTACACTCTAAAAAACGTTGGGTTAAAATTAACCCAACTTGGGTTGTTTTGCAACCCAACGTTGGGTTAAATATGGACCAACCCAACACTGGGTTATTTTAACCCAACAAGTTGGGTTGTACAATTAACCCAACCAGTTGGGTTGATTTTTTAACCCATCTGTTGGGTAGAAATAACTTTTTGTTGGGTTGAAACAACCCAACGTTTGGTTAATGTGTTTAAAGCTGAAATTTTGTGGTTTAAATTGCTTTCATACCTTTCATTGTGGTGTCTATAAATAACAAAGCATAGATTTAATTGAAAAAGCATATTTATTGCACATGAACAATAAAAGAGTACATAGCCCTACACAAACAATCAACTTTCTAATAAAAAAAATATTAGTATTATATCTCACAATCTAAAATGACAGATGCCCGGTTAACATTACAATTAGATCAAGTAAAAAGTTGTACAAGTAAGGGATAATGTATTGGCAGCATGTCATCACAGAAAAAAGCCCCAACAGATTCTTCAGAACAAATGTCACAAACACATTGGTTTAATCATTTGTAAATTTAATGTCGGATATGTAATTAATAGACATTGATATTTATTTTTTGTGTAATATAACACTGTACCTGTCAAAATGATTTGCAGCATTGGAGTTTTTAGTTTTGAGCAGTAGTAGAATGTCACGACTGGCCAATCAGAAACTAGCATTTTAGAGAACCGTGTAATAAGAAATGGTTAATGTTTACACATAAGATCAACACTAAGTTGCACAAACAGTCAATATATGATCAACATGAAAAATCTTAGCATGACAAATAACTACACAGACTTCTTATAGAAAGGGATTCCATTCTTGGGAGTTTGTAAACAACAGTCTTCAAAAACACCCACACTGATGTGCACTGCTTAGTAAAATTAAAGTCCAAAACATAAAAAAAGTTTAAAACATGTCAACAACATCACCAAGGAGTGTGTATTGCTGGAGTGACTGTCTGTCAAAAACAACGAAGGCTTGATGGCAGAGATCGTCATCTTCCAATTCAAGGACAAATGGGAATGGTTTTGTCACCTCAGCCTCTCAGAAGAATGCAACCATGTTGGTCCCAACCTGTTGGAAACATACAAAACACTTGTTAGAATGCAGGCAAAGACGCTAAATGCATGATGCAGCATTATTATACAAAACCAAACAATTCATATTTCATACACACAAATGTAATCTAGTTTAATTGTAATGAAATGTATAAATTTATGTTTTATTTCAATAACCTTACAATATACTCTTTGTTCATGCCAATAACTCAGATTCACAGTAATTTCAGATTCTGCCACGTCACTTTACCTGGCAGTAAGCCTGATTTTTTAGATTTTGCAACAACCTACATACTTGCCCTTATTACTTAATATAGCCAACACTTTAATAGTATATGAATACAGGGCTGGACATTAAAGGAATAGTCTACTCATTTTCAATATTAAACTATGTTATTACCTTAAAGGCGGAGTCCACGATGTTTGAAAAACGCGTTGGAAAAGGAGACGGGCCGACTACCAAAACACACTTATAGCCAATCAAATCAAATCAAATGCCGGGTTGCGTATGTGTGGGGCGGGTCTATCAACAGAAGGTCCAGATTCTATTGGGGTAGGGGCGTGTTTGTTTAGGTGATTTCAAATATCAACATTGGCTTTCAAACATCATGGACTCCGCCTTTAACTAAGAAGATACATCCCTCTATCATCTGTGTGCGTGCACGTAAGCGCTGGAGCGCGCAGCGACACTTCGATAGCATTTAGCTTAGCCCCATTCATTCAATGGTAGCAATCAGAGATAAAGTTAGAAGTGAACACAAACACATCAACGTTTATACGAGCAAGTTTGGTGGTACAAAATAAAACATAGCGCTTTTCTAAGCGGATTTAAAAGAGGAACTATATTTTATGGCGTAATAGCACTTTTGGGAGTACTTCGACTCGGCGCAGTAACATCCTCCCTCTCCCATTATGAGAGGGAGAAGGGAAGCGGACTTTTCAGGCGTTGATGTGTTTGGTCACTTCTGGCTTTGTCTCTGATTGGTACCATTGAATTAATGGGGCTAAGCTAAATGCTATCGAAGTGTCGCAGCGCGCTCCAGCGCTTACGTGCACGCACACAGATGTATCAACAATTCTTAGTTAAGGTAATAACATAGTTTAATATTGAAAATGAGTAGACTATTCCTTTAACGTTTGTCCCTAAAGTTAATGTTTTAGAGTTGCGAGTAAAAGACAATTTTTCTTGTCCGAGTTTTCACTCTATTCCTACTTGTAAACATGTCTTCTTGCTAGTTCACAAACAAAATATTAAATGTTTTAGGTTGCTTGCAAAGCAAAGTGTGCAATACTTCCATTACTTACATAAACTTTTCTTCCCACTTTTGTAGACAGGAGTTGGAATATCATCATGGGGTTCTGTAGAGAAAAATGTTTAGGTTAAATTAGTAACTTTACTGTCATAATACTCAGCAAACAACTATTGTATTCCCAAGTGTACCTGGAGGTGATTTGTTGATGCTCTTGGTTCTTGGCTGGGAATTTGCAGGATTCTGTCTGTAAAATGCAGTGCCCAAGTTTCAAATAGCTTTTACGGCATGGTCAGGGAATAACACAGAGAAGTCTTGTGAACTCTGAAAATGACAAATCATGCATTAATTTTCAATAAAACTTTAATGTAAATTTATGCGATAATGAATGCTATATGGGCTAGCTTGTCAGTGAACTACGGCTGCGTGTAGTAAATGGTGCTTCACCTGTTTTCAGATGATGGCATTTTACTTCTAATCACAGAACCGGCTTTACCGATGAGATGGGCTTGACAATTGTACACAATTAAAGAGATAGTTGGGCCAAAAATGATATTAAACCCATGATTACTTACCTCCAAGCCATCCAAGATGCATACGTCCATCACCCTTCAGACCAACACATTTTCAGTCATTTTAGAAAATGTTTTAGATCTTTCAGTTAATCAAATGCAAAGTTACGGGGTCCACTCCTTCAAGTCCAAAAATACTTGCATCCATCCCTCACAAAATAAATCCACACGGCTCCACGATAATAAACAAAGGCCCTCCGAGGGCAATCCGTGCAGTGTTGTTGTAGAATTATAACAAAAATAACTAGCTTCTGCTAATGGCGCCATCCTGGTCGCGTCCGCATTCAAGATGAGAGCTGTCCTGAATACAGAGTAGTCTAAGATGGCGGTATTACTGGAAGCTAGTTATTTTTGTTTATAAAGTTTAAATATAGATATTTTTACAAAAAAACGGCACGGATTACCCTCAGAAGACCTTTGTTTATCATCGTGGAGCCATTTGGATTTCTTTTGTGAAGGATGGGTGCACATTTTTTGGACGTGAAGGAGTGGACCCTGTAACATTACATTTGATTAACTGAAAGATCTAAGACATTTTCTAAAATATCTAAAAATGTGTTTGTCTAAAAAATGATGGACATATGCATCTCGAATGGCTTGGGGGTGAGTAAATCATGAGTTTAATGTAACTTTTGGGTGAACTATTCCTTTAATCGTGCAACCTAACATACCACTTTTGAAAATGACATACTCACAGGAAAATAAGCAGGGATTCTTAATAAAGAAATGCTTTGATATGCCTCATTGTATTATCAACATATCACTTTAAATAATAAAAAACAAGTGCATTTTCATGTTACCTGTAAATAACTTTGTAAAAGCTGGTATCAGAACCTCAAAGTGACATTGTTTTAGCTTCTCCAGGAAAAAAATATCCATCTTTTATCCATCAGGGTCTGAGGAAAAGAGACAAAACTGTGATTTAAGTGGGCATCATCAAAAACATTTGAAAAAGACAAAAATGTCTGTAACTTACACAGACCAAATGAGAGTTCACAATGTGTGACCCTGTCTCTGAACTCAAGGCTAAAGTTTCATGATCTAAACATGATATTAAAAGCATCAGTTTGATTTCAACTTTTACAACAAACGATTATTTATTTAAAACGTACACGTTTCTTCCTCATATTAACGTTATCTGTTTTAAACTGAATTTCTAAACCATTAGAATACGTTACATTCTAACGTTTCTAAAATTATTAAAAGCCATGTTTTAGACATATTTCATAAAACGTTTGATCAAACGAAATATTTAAATCATTTAAAAACAAGCATATAGATTTACTGAGCATTACAGACTAGCCAACGGACGCTAATAAAACTTTTAATAAGAGTTATGTCTTGTGACAGGCCGGTTTTAGTTACCATTTCTAAATATAGCAGCTTCACGGACCGCGCTCGAGGGAACGGAGACGCCATCGCCCAGAATGAAAGCGATCGGGAAGCCGTGGAGGAGCCGCTGCCCGGCCGTCGCAGATTCAGCATGCCTCACATCACACTGGCTACAGACGTCCGCAGGCGATCGGGGCGTGCTGCGAGTGAGCTTCCCTCGCGATGTAGCTTCACGGACCGCGTCCAGGCGACCGAAGACGCCATCACCCAACATGAAAGCGGTAAGACTCCGCTTGTTATTGTAACCTGCATTACTTGCCACATGTACAGTTTAGCTTCTTCCATCAGCACAGAGGGGTTTACTTGTGCTAAGTGTATTGAAGTAGTAAGGCTGACGGAGAAGATTGCAGAACTAGAAGCGCGCATCCAAACGCTAGTTCAGTGTTTCCCAATCCTGGTCCTCGAGGCCCCCCTGACAGAAAGTTTTAAAAAAAGTCTCCTTTTTTTAAAACACCTGATTCAACTTATCAGCCTACTTCAAAAATGGTAAACATGTCTCCTTAACGAGCTGATGAGTATAATCAGGTGTGTTAAATAAGGAGACATGTGGGGCTTTCTGGCGGGGGGGCCACGAGGACCAGGATTGGGAACCACTGCGCTAGTTGATGACAGCAATACCGCTAATGCTACAAACGCTAATACCACTAATGCTACAAACGCTAATACCGCTAATGTAACAAACGCTAATACCGCTAATGTTACAAACGTTAATACCGCTAATGCTACAAACGCTAATACCGCTAATGCTACAAACACTGTTTCGGGTGCGCCTAGTGTTAAACGTAATACACATAGCTCGGTTCCATCATCTGAGTCAAGGGGGCCGACTAACTGGGTGACTGTCAGGCGGCAAAGTCGTTTCCGGTGCCCACCCAAGACCCCCCTGGTAATTTCAAACAGGTTCGATATTCTAAGCAATACACCGACTGAGACGTCTGTTAAAAGTGCCTTGGTCATTGGAGATTCGATACTTAGGAACGCGAACATTGAGGCACCAGCCACCATAGTCGATTGTATACCGGGAGCCAGGTCTTCAGACATTAGATCAAAACTTAAAGTGCTGGCTAATGCTAAGCGTAAGTTTTCTAAAATTGTTATTCATGCCGGCACTAATGACACCAGACTCCGCCAGTCGGAGATCACCAAAGATAATATTAAAGAGATATGTGAAATCGCTAAAACAATGTCAGACAATGTAATATGCTCTGGTCCCCTCCCCGCCTACCGGGGGGATGAAACTTACAGTAGATTATTGTCTCTTCACGACTGGATGTCAAAATGGTGCCCTCAGCATAACGTAGGGTTTATAGACAATTGGAAGCATTTTCGGGGGAGACCTGACCTGCTAAAGAGAGATGGCCTCCATCCATCTCAGGAAGGAAGTGCGATTCTCTCTATAAATCTGACCAATAGTCTTACTTCGAATACAGTCTGACTATCCAGGGTACAAGTCAGGCAACAGACGGATCGGCTTAACCGTCCATCTGTTAGCTGCCGTGATATGTCAAGATCAGTTATATCCCAGCACTTCGAGTCAATCTTACCAGAATATCAACACATTTCAACTGTATCTGTTCCCCGAACAAATAAATACAGAGCACCGCTTGCCACATCTGGTACAAATCTGATTAATATAAAATTAGAAAACAATACATTAACAGATGAACCTCGAATGTTAAAATTCTGCCTTCTGAACATTAGATCGCTTACCAATAAAGAACCTATTGTCAATGAAATAGTTACAGACCAAAACTTAGATGCACTCTGTTTAACAGAAACCTGGCTTAAAGCAGACGATTACATTAGTTTAAACGAATCCACCCCACAAGACTATTATTATAAACACGAACCTCGATTAAAGGGGAGAGGGGGTGGTGTAGCTACAATATACAACAACATTTTTAAAGTAAACCAAAAATCTGAAGTAAAATTTAAATCATTCGAACTATTGTTGTTAAATATGGAAATAACCGATCGTAACCACAAACAGCTCTCTTTTGCCACCATGCAGATTTCCTTAAAGAAATAGCAGATTTCCTGTCTGAGCTTGTAGTCACTGTAGATAAAGCTCTTATCGTTGGTGATTTTAATATTCATGTGGATAACCCAAAAGATGCACTAGGACGTGCATTTATGGATGTTCTAAATTCTCTCAATATTAGACAAAACGTGACAGGGCCAACGCATACTCGTAAGCACACATTAGACTTAATTCTGTCACTCGGGCTCAATATTAATGACATCAAAATATCACCTCAGAGTGATGCAGTTTCTGACCATTACCTTGTGTCATACACTGTACTTCTAGATAGGATCACTCAATCCACAACATGCTACAGATTAGCCAGAACAATAATTTCCACCACTAAAGATAGATTTATTAGCACTCTTCCAGACCTGTCCCAAACTAAACATGTAGCAGATAACTGTGACGATCTAGATATTGTAATAGAAAACCTAAACAATGTCTGTTCTAACACATTGGATGCCGTTGCTCCCATTCGAAAAAAAGAGAATCAAAGAAAAACCGCCAGCTCCATGGTATGATCATCACACCACAGCACTCAAAAAGGCAACTAGGAAAATGGAAAGAAATTATAGAAGCACAAAGTTAGAGGTATGGCGTGCAGCATGGAAAGAGAGTGTTAAACAATACAGACAGGTTATTAAAACCGCCAGATCTACCTATCTTAGCAAGCTTATAAATGAGAATCATAATAACCCTCGTTTCCTCTTCAGCACCGTTGCAAAACTGACTAGAAATAAAGAACAAACAGAAACCAATAGTAAACTTCAACACAATAGTAACGACTTCATGAACTTCTTTTCTAACAAAATTACGGCTATAAGGGACAACATCGTAGCTACCCAGGCAGCCACCACTCTACCCGTTAGTTCACTTAACACTAGACTACCATACGAACATCTTGATTCATTTAAACCTACTACAATAGATGAGCTCTCTAGACTAGTTACATCGTCCAAATCATCATCCTGTATATTAGACCCCGTCCCCACAAAACTGCTTAAAGAGGTATTCCCTGTAGTGTCAACCCCGGTTCTAAATATCTTTAACTCATCGCTAGAAATAGGATACGTTCCAACAGCTTTCAAACTAGCAGTTATTAAACCGCTGATTAAAAAACCGCAGCTTGACCAGGGAGAGCTTAATAACTTTAGACCAATCTCAAATCTCCCTTTTCTTTCGAAAATATTAGAAAAGGTAGTGGCAAGCCAGTTAAGCACATTCTTGACAAATAATAGTACATATGAAAAGTTCCAATCAGGATTCAGGCCCCACCATAGCACAGAGACAGCGTTGCTTAGAGTTACAAATGACCTCCTATTAACATCCGATCGTGGTGAAATCTCAATTCTTATATTATTAGACCTTAGTGCAGCCTTTGACACAATAGATCATACAATCTTACTCAATAGACTAGAAAACTATGTTGGTATCAGTGGTCAGGCGCTAGCCTGGTTTAGGTCGTATCTAACCAATCGCTATCACTTTGTTTATGTAAACGAGGAAGAGTCATATCACTCCCTGGTTAAATACGGTGTACCGCAGGGTTCGGTTTTAGGTCCCATCCTGTTCTCGTTATACATGTTACCTCTAGGAGACATTATCAGGAAACATAACATAAGTTTTCACTGCTATGCGGATGATACCCAGCTTTACATCTCCTCACATCCCAGCGAAACACACACGTTTTCTAAGCTAACAGACTGCCTTAGCGATGTTAGTGACTGGATGGCACATAACTTTCTTAAGCTGAACTCCAATAAGACAGAGATACTTATTATTAAACCGAATCGCTACAAACATAATATGTTAGATTACAAGTTGCACATAGATGGCTGCACTGTGGTGCCATCTTCCACGGTTAGGAACTTAGGTGTGATGTTCGACAGCAACTTATCCTTCGATAGTCATATCGCCAACGTCTGCCGCACAGCATTCTTCCATCTTAGAAATATCTCGAAAATACGCCATATATTGTCTACATCTGACGCAGAGAAGCTTATCCATGCTTTTATGACCTCTAGAATAGACTATTGTAACTCGCTACTCGGGGGATGCCATGCAAATCAAGTAAACAAGCTTCAGCTAGTTCAAAACGCTTCCGCAAGGGTACTTACTCGATCTAAAAAGTATGACCACATAAGCCCAATTCTGGCATCTTTACACTGGCTACCAGTTAAATATTGCATACAATTTAAAATATCACTAATCACCTACAAAGCTTTAAATGGCCTAGCACCCTCATATCTTAGAGAATTACTATCAGAATACAATCCATCACGCACACTACGGTCGCAAAATTCTGGTCTCTTGATTATCCCTAGACTATCAAAAGTGTCTAAAAGTGGAAGGTCATTTTCCTACTTAGCCCCTAAGCTCTGGAATGATTTACCAACCGATGTCCGAGAATCAGTCGATAATTTTAAATCTAGACTTAAAACTTTTCTCTTCAACAAAGCATTCGCATAATTTGTCTAGTAAAAGTACTTAACTCGAAATAGTTATCTGTACGGAACAAAGCACTCGCGGTCATAACACAGACCAACCAAATAAATAAATAAAAACCTTATCTTAACCTATAGTCGGATTGCGATTTTGGAACTTTCGTGTTATTGTGAATAGTATGCCATACAAACCCGTTTGCCACTGAACCTGCATTAACGACGACAGTGGGGCTTCCAGCCTTAGTCAAACGGGTTGGCACGTATGGTTGGGTTGTGATTTTGGCGCTTTCTTTGTATTGCAAATAGTATGCCATACAGATCCGTTTGCCACTGAACCTGCATTAACGACGACAGTGGGGCTTTTGGCCTTAGTCAAACGGGTTGGCACGTATGGTTGGGTTGTGATTTTGGCGCTTTCTTTCTATTGCGAATAGTATGCCATACAGACCCGTTTGCCACTGAACCTGCATTAACGACGACAGTGGGGCTTCCGGCCTTAGTCAAACGGGTTGGCACGTATGGTCGGGTTGCGATTTTGGCGCTTTCTTGTGTCTTGTGAATAGTATGCCATACAGACCCGTTTGCCACTGAACCTGCATTAACGACGACAGTGGGGCCTCCAGCCTTAGTCAAACGGGTTGACACGTATGGTCACGTTGCGATGTTGGCGTTTTCTCGTGATCTTGTAAATAGTATGCAATATAGACCCGTTTGCCACTGAACCTGCATTAACGACGACAGTGGGGTTACAGGCCTTAGTCAAACGGGTCGACAGGTTTCATTTTCACTTAAAAATCGGAAGGTGACCCTTAGTTACCATATATACCGTCGCAGTGGGCCCCCAATTTGCAAAATCCTCAACTGTGGATAAAACAATTATGCCTCAATAGTTAGTCTGTCTGAAACTAAGCTGATTAAACCACATCACTGTGTGACACTTGCATTACACGTGAACGGCCCCTACGCTAATATGATTTTGTTTTTCTCTCCCTGTCTCGTCCCTGGGTCCCATTGACCCTGAGGACAATGGGACAAACAGACCCAGTTCCGGTAGATGTGAAAGTCGGCACACCTCTGATCTACTGGTCGTCCTTCAATGTGATGCCCAGCTGATGCCTGACCAACGACCACCGGCAGGACCCGCTTAATATCCGCTTAATCTCTGCTTAATCTCCGCTTAAGCTCCTTATCCGTTTATATGTGTGTATATACATGTATATCTCCCAAGGGTTTTTCCCTCCTAGGACTTTTATTTTTATTTCCTCGGCTAAACAACCCGGGGTTTTTGTTTTTTTTCTCCTAGGCGGTTTTTTACCCCGGGGAGGTAGCCTGCTTTGGCTTAACTTAGCTTCTTCTTCTAGACGTTACGTTAGTAATATGCTCGCTCATAATGTTGCGTCATAGCCGCAGCAAATTTGACTGCTTATGCTATTGTGTATTATGTTATGCTTTCTGTTGTTTTTCTGTGCTTTTACTGCTTCTATTAATGTAAAGCTGCTTTGAAACAATTGAGTATTGTGAAAAGCGCTATATAAATAAAATTGAATTGAATTGAATTGTGAACCATCATTTTGCATACTTTTGCATTCAGAAATAGTTTAAATGATTAAAAACAATGACACAAACCTTTTCCTTCAAATAAATCAAAGATAAGTCGATGAAAACCCGTTTATGAATCCTGAGGTGATGTAAATTTCCGTGTCAGGTAGCGTGGTTGCAGCTGTGACAGGACTCTGACGCGACTGTGTGGGGGAAGGGAGAAGTTCTCTCTGGGGAAGAACAACACTGACACCCAGTGGTCGCGCCGGTAACATTCCGACTTTTTGAAATTAAACTTTAAAATTGGCGTTCACTTTACAAACCGACTGCAAATTTGAACATTATACATATATATTCTCGCCTGAACTTATGTTTAAAATACATTTTGTGAAAGTAAAATTGAGAAACAGCTATATGTATCTATTAAGTTGGCTCTGCTTCAAAATTACCCAACATATAACCCAACAAGTTGGGTTACACAAAAACTACCCAACACTGATAAAACAACCCAACAAAATAACCCAACGGGCTCAACCCAGCAGTTGAGTTGAAAAAACAACCCAACGTTTTTTAGAGTGTACAACAGGACATTACTGCAAGATAACAAACATATTCAATATTACTTCCTTTTACAGTAAAAAGTAAAAAAAATACAAACAGAAAAAGCCACTGAAGAATAAAGCAAAAAAAGAAAATCTCATCCTCTAATCTATTGCGTTTCTATTTGGCCATATGTTCTCATTCACATCACACCTGATATCTACTAAGAATCTTTTGCCATGTCTTATCCATCCCTGACAGTGTTCAGGTGTAATGTCTGGGAATGCACCATCTATTGCATCCAGGTGGGACTTGAGGAAAACTGTCCTGGTGGTCTTCCGTTGACTTGTGCAGACATATATCTTTTTTTTGTGTGTTGCTCATATTGTTCCTTTTCCACACAAGACCAACCTATAGAGGCCCTCCTTTACACTATTACAGTTTTTTACGATTGCTATGACACCCCTTTCAATACTTTCAACAAATCTTCCAAACTCCCAACACACCAACACACCTAAAACACACAACTGGCAAAACAGTTAATTTTATCCTCAAAATCACACATTGTAAACTAAACTCTCACACTGTTTACAAAAACACTGTAAACATGTTTCAGAATCAACAAGTTATACCAGATCACCAACACATGTTCTCTTCCAACAGAAACATTTAGTCAATCATAACACAATGTCAAGAAAAACACAAACATAAGATGGAAAAACAAAAGCTGCATAAGTTTATGTGTAAGTCTGTCCTTATACAACAAACAGTTGTTTGTATGATTATAGACTGAGTTTTGCACTGCAGTTTCTTTTGAAAACTTTGTTATATTTTTGTTTAGTTGGGTTTAGTAAATGCATGTTTGTTTTGCTGCAGCAATTCAAGACAAAAATGAGTCATTCATCTTAGAGTACAGTTTATGAAAAAAAGTAGAATTGTTGCAGTAAAGACTTTACAGTATTTACAACAGGACATTACTGCAAGATAACAAACATATTCAATATTACTTCCATTTACAGTAAAAAAGTAAAAAATAAACAAATACAAACAAGAATAAAGCAAAAAAGAAAATTTCATCATCTAATCTATTGCGTTTCTATTTGGCCACATGTTCTCATTCACATTACACCTGATTTTTCTCTGGCAAGGCATCTTGTGAAGAATCTTTTGCCATGTCTCTGACAGTGTTCAGTTGTGATGTCTGGAAATGCACCATCTATTACATCCAGGTGGGACTGGAGAAAAACCTCTCCCTTGTCATGGTGGTCTTCAGTTGACTCGTGCAGACATATCTTATTTTTGTGTTGCTCATATTGTTCCTTTTCAACACAAGATCGACCTAAAGAGGCCCTCCTTTACTCTATTGTATACCATATAGTCATCCAATTGAAAGAAACTGAGTGTGTTTCCTAGGTGGGAATCAGCTGTGATTTATATATTTGCATTGGTAATAAGTTGTTTTTCAATCCCAATGGAATAAAATACAGGGGATATATTAATGTTTCAATTCATCATATAAACAGCTGTTAACTTTGACTATAAGTGAGGTTTAGCACATGATGGGCCAGTTGTTCAAAAGTAATTCATTTGGATTTCAGCTATCAGATTATTTCAAAATGGGTTGTTCATAAAAAATTGATTCTGAAATAATTTGGATTGGATCACAAAATCCAATCTGGGTTTTGATCTCGATCAAATCAGGACTTTGTGCTGTTCAAAACTTTTTAGCAAGATTGGGATTTGTTTGATCCCAAAAAGTAGGATTATACTGATCCCATCAGAAGGGTGGATTTCAGGAACAAATGTGTAATTAAACTTCTAAAAAGATTTTACTAAAACATACAAACCTACAGTGAGTGTACAATACAACATTTCTATCATGTAATATTTATAAATGTATCATTTTTTGTTGAAATGTTGCTCTTGATAAGTTCAATCCTTATAATGATAAAGTATAACATTGAGGTATACCAAACGTTCACAGTCAATTAAGAAAGAAAAAAGTCCATATAAATCCCTCATAGAGCAGTCAATAGCAAAAAATTTAATTTTAAGAAAAGTAATCTTTAGCTGTCATTGGGCACTGTAAAGTATATTGATTACAATCACATTAGAGACCAAACAGTCAAAAGTAGTTTTAACAACCGGCATCTCTACAAATGTAAACTACCAGACATTTAGCCTCTTTATGACTTAAAATTCATGTGTTTGGGTATAAACTATATTTGTTTGTTTTTTTGTGGGCCAGAAGAACAGACAATGTTCAATTAAAATAAATTAAGAGAAAAATTAAGGGAAAGTTGTGTTTTATTGTCTCTTCAAGTAAAACACTTAGTGACCTGTTGTATAGCTTATAATCAACATTGACATGTGATCTTATTTAAAACAATTGTAATCCAGATTTGCTAATCTGAAAAAGTGTGAATCTGGATCAGGTTGGTCCAGTCCTATTTTGCTTTGAAAAACCAAGATGAAAGTGAGATGGTTTACCTGATCCTGGATAGCAAAACATGGGATTTCCAAATCTGGATAATTTTGATCCAGATTAAACTTTTTGAACAACTGGCCCGATGTTATCTGTTTTGACATGCTGTGTGAAAGCATTTGTAAATTTGACATTAAAAATCTATTGTTTTGGTCTTGTTTGAGCTTGTCTGTAAAATAAGTTAAAGCATTTTAAATTTGTGTTAATTGTATGCATTTTGTGTTAAACCAACAAGAAATGTGTTAATAGTATAGCTTACATAGGTGGATGTAGTGCTAACTGTGTTAAGAGTTTTGAAATCTTGTTAAAAGTATTGAAAAATCTGTCATAGCAATCGTAAAAAACTGTAAGTTGTTTTTCAATCCCAATGGAATAAAATACAGGGGATATGTTTATGCTTCAATTCATCATATAAATAGCTGTTTACTTTGACTATAAGTGAGGTTTAGCACATTATGTTATCTGTTTTGACATGCTGTGTGAAAGCATTTGTAAATTTGACATTTAAAATCTACTGTTTTGGTCTTGTTTGAGCTTGTCTGTAAAAGAAGTTAAAGCATCTTAAATTTGTGTTAATTGTATGCATTTTGTGTTAAACCAACAAGAAATGTGTTAATAGTATAGCTTACATAGGTGGATGTAGTGCTAACTGTGTTAAGAGTTTAGAAAATTTGTTAAACGTATTGAAAAAAGTGTCATAGCAATTGTAAAAAACTGTATTCATTAAACCTTGTTGATAGAGAGAATAAAACCACACTGCAAACAGGAATAGGGGAAACAGCTGTGTGTATTTAAATATTATTAATTATGAAATATCTTAAATTACAATTAACTATGGGCCACATTTCTATATTTTATATGTGGGCCAAATAATACACGTAACCACTGGCCCATATCCTGTTTGCCACCTTAAAGACGGTCCAATCTCCCCCATAACCGGGCCATGTTCGGTTCACATGCCTCATGCCAGTGCCGACTAAATGCCAGCTGTGCCGGCTTCATGCCAAATCTGGGCCATAATACTTTGCTACCTGGGTGGTTTGGGACGCAGCGAGTTTACTGACAAGCTAAGCAATATCCAATTCACAATCGCTCACATGCGATAATGAATGGGATAACGTTACCGCCTACAGTAGCTTTGAAATGCCTGTTTTAATCGCTTCACCCTAAGTGTGATATTTACCATTCCAAACGCTTTGTTTGGAAACAACATTTTAAAGTACAAAACGTGCTTTCACGACCATGGAAAGTTTGTTCACCAAACAAAATGGGTTAACATGATAAATTCCAATAATGTGATTATATGTGATTAAAAATACGGTTTCAAAACATACCAAGACACCAAGCCATCAATCGGGATATTTGCAAGTTTTAATGGGGCTACCCGCGCAAGTTGACAAATTTACATGTCACATAAAATTAATCGAAAACATTAAATGTATGTTTTTACTCACCTTTTCACGTGTAGCCTCTATCTCTCATCAGCAGCCCGTTATGGCGATCTCTTCTCTTCCCTGGCTAGGTGGCCTTTCTGTGTCCCAGATAGCAATTTTGTTCCGGCCCAGCTCCGGCCCACACAACCAGTTTTTCCTCGGCCCACATACAACGAAGAATGACGGCCCTACATTGGCCCAGTTCTGAATTACAGACAAGGCCCACACATGGGCCATAACTGGCCCATGTCTCTGCCAGATAATAGCCCATAATAGGCCCAAACCTGGGCCAGAACAGGTTCTAACATCGGTACCACTTCTCAGCCATAGGTCAACCATATTAAAACCAGCATTTAACCAAAACTTCCATAACTGAGCCATAACTCAGCCTGATCTTGCCCAAATTATATTAATAAATAAATCACACGAAAAATTACTTTCAAATTGTTTGCCTTTTTATTAATCAATAACACACAAGTCAATAAAACTACAACATTGTATGTGTTAAAACTCTTCTAGTATAAACTGCCAGCAATAAACAAAAATACTAGTTTGTTCAAATACATTATTGGAATTAATCTAACACTAACAACTTAAATTACAAAGCAATTTCATCCTTAGTAAACAAAAACAAAAGTTTAGAACAAACTGATAATAAAAAAAAACCTTTGTGACAGTTACATTGTTGTGTGAAACGTAGTTTGCCCCAAATTACCAGCTATACACAAATACAGAAGTTTTCATTGTATATAACATATTAGCATGAATTTAAATTTAAATGAATTACCATGGGTAAATACAAGTTTAAACCAAACTGAACTTAAAAGTTAATTAGAAACTTCATGTGTATTTGAAACCGACTCTACAGCCAGCCAGCAAAGATACAAGATTCAGTTAAAGTATTAGCATGAATCTAACTTAGGTAATTTCAAATAAAATGAAAAATTAAAACAATACAATTAATAAAAATGAAAAAAAAAAATCAAACACTAATAATAATGTAGAGAAAGTGTTCCTATTGAGGATTGTCCCCAACAAGAAGTACTGCTTTCCAGCCTCTCTTTTCTTCTCAGCTCCTCATATGTAAACATTACAGCAGCCCACTGTTATATAAAAGAAAACAGATGCAAATCAATAATTGTTATGAAGCAAAAGCCATATAATAAAGTAATTAAAAGCATAAAAATATACTTAAAAACAAACAGTTAGATAGAGAATTAGAAGATGAACCTTTTAGGATGAACTGTTTCTGTTTTCTTCCTCAAGTTGCTTTGGATGAAAATGTCTGCGCTGAATGTCTAAATAAAATGTAACATAGCTTAGACCTTAAAGAGGTACTTTTCATTTAGATACAAAGCAAATGAGCAAATGAGATATGTTCTAAGCATGTACTTAAAAATATTATATTAGGAATATCCCCATTATCATTTTCCAAGAAAATTAAGTCAAATCAATATAAATGAAAGAGGAGTGAGTAAACAACAATTTATGAGAAGAACCATATACTGCACGACGTCTAAGGTCTTCACAATTGCTATCATACTTTATCCACCTATGAGAAATTCAGCTTTGCAAATATAATTCTAAAGATTTGTCAAGTATTGATTTTGGAAGCAAACAAATTAACATTAAATTAAATGGTGGCCCTGATGTACTGTCACTAACCTGAATGTCACCTCCTCCTGTCCTGTCAGCATCGTTGTCCCACCTCTTTACCTGAAGCAAACACAGCAGATGATTAACAGAAAATAATTTCACAGTATTCCATATATTCAAAATATTTGTATTTTTACCATTTTCCTTTGTATTCAACAATGCAATTCGGGTAACCAAAGCAATGTTAGGCTATTGTCAGTTCTTACTCACCTAATGAATGAAACCACTGTCCAGCCCTCTGTATTAATCAGCTTTTACTGAAATCACAATGTGACTATTTAGCCATATAGAGCAATCTTTTGATATATAAACACAAAGATGCAAACATGAGCCTCAATATTTAATTTACTTTAATGTGTCTATTGGAATATACACCCCATCATCCTTCTTGATGAACACAGACCTGATACACTTTCACAAAAAAATAAAATTAAACATTACAGAAATACATTTTCCAATAAATATTATTTTTTAAATACATTTTCTAACATCAGGAAGACCAGATAACCAAGTTCGATTACTTCATTATAATATGATCACAGTAATTCTTAACCTTATAGAAAACAGCTAATTTAATATCAATTTATGTCACACGGACAATATAATAATAATAATAATAATAACTTTATTTTTATATAGCGCCTTTAAAGCAGCTTCTCAAGGCGCTTTACATAACAGAAAATAAGAAAACAACGCACACAAAATGAGACAAGTAATGCATACATACATGTAAGAATAAAACAAGTAAATGCATACGTACATGTAAAAATGAGACAAGTAATGCATACATACATGTAAGAACACACAACAAATAAAAGGGTCATAAAAAGGCTATCCTAAAAAAGTGAGTCTTTATATAACGCATTACATTACACATGAATCACGTAAACGTTTGCATCCCTTTATACATTTGTTAGACATTTAGGGGCGGTTTCCCGGACCAGGATTAGCTTAATCCAGGACTAGGCCTTAGTTTAATTAGGAAAATAACTAGTTTTAACAAACATGCCTTACTAAAAACATTACCTGTGTGAATTTTGAGGTAAAACAAAGGGCACTGATGTATTTTAAGATATGTCTGTGCAAGAAGTTGTTTTCAGTTTGGAGAGCATGAAAGTGTTTAAGTCTAGGACTAGTCTAATCCCTGTCCGGGAAACCGCCCCATAAACAAAAACATTATTATGATTGAAAAAGTTTAAATATTTAAGTTCAGGTACTTACTAGTTATCTTTCATCCTTCTGCCTTTGAGATCTGTGGCCGTTATGATTGATTGACGCGACGTAACTGTTACTCCTGTCCTGACGGTAACCCTGCCTATTGGTTAATTTGATTGGCCGCCGCTCGTGTGGGATTTGATTTTATTTTATTAGTCGTGCTGTTTATAATCTTAATTCATGTGTATTTTTAAAACAATGATTTCTGTGCTGAGTACAAGAGAGCTGTCTGTGTGTGGAGGGTTATTGGGGGGAGGTAGCTTGAGTGAAGGAATTTCCAGCTGGTGATGGCCGAGATAAGAGCAAAGCTTTAAGGAGAAAACACACAGACAAAGAAGTGCATGCTTTTGATATTAGTTCACTGGCAATCATTCATTTCCAGATTGTTACATGTAGAGGTGTTTGGATTTATAAAATTACATGTTGCTATGAATATTAATGTGTTAAAATATATAAATGATTATGCCTTTGTGCCCATGACTAATGTAGAAGATTGCCCTGTAATAAGACATTGACATGTAGGGATGAAATGCTCGAGGGCACAAAGTGGCTGATGTGTGTGGGAGCCAGGGGGGCTGTAAAAAGCCCTGAAGGGAAAACATACTGAACAAATGTTTTTTAATGATGATAAAAGTGTTTGCTTAGAAGTAGTATTGCAGTAAAAGATTTAATATGTGTTTATCTATCTAAAGAAGTTAATGTGTGCCTTATTCATATAACCAATTTTACGAATAATGAAATTATGTCATGATATTGAAATGTGTTCTACATAATAATCACTTTTATCTTACAGTTTGTTTTTTATGAATAAATGAATGTTTTATTAATGATTTGTTTTTAAGAAAGCATTATAAAATGCTATGTGAAGTCAATCATATGTAAAGTGGAAAAGTACTGACAAACTGCAGGACTCTCAAAGTTGGGGGAGAGCAGTTGTTTTTTCCTTTGTCTGTGTGTTTATCTTTGCCTATAGGCTAAAACTGGGTGTGGTGAGGGAGTCAGATTCACAAGGAAAAGCAGCCTTTGTGGGTGGAGATTCTAAGAAGAAGATCGACGTCACATACTCTATAAATAGTTGTTTTCCCAAATGCTGGGGGTTGTTGCTTGCCGATTGGGGCCTTGAAACAACCCGGCGCGCTGTAAACTTTTTCATATCTGATCAATAAATATTCAATTTAGATATTTGTGTCTTTCCTCCAATTATGAACATGCAGATGGACGCCTTAAAGTCCAACAATTGGTGATCCCCGACGTTGTTGGAGGGAAAAGAAGATTAAGAGAAGTTTCGAATTGCTTAAGATTGAGTAAGGGAGGGCTCCATTTCAACACAAAAGACCGGTCTTCTAAAACAAAGGTAAGCAGAAGCCTGTTTTATCAAATTCTGCTATTGGACATATACCAAATTAATTGTGTTGATAAGGAGATCCAAACTGAAAGTAATAAATAATTGAATAAAAGATCAGATTGAAAAACTTTAAAAAAAAATAAGGTTAATAGAAAGAGAGAGATGGGTTGAATGGTCCCTTGGATGAAATCCCCATAAAGGTAAATTGTGGTTGGAGTCCATTAATGTATTAGACATTATAAAGTACCAATAGGGTTGAATGGTCCCTTGGGTGAAAATCCCATAAAGGTAAAATTGTGGTTGGAGTCCATTAATGTATTAGACATTATAAAGTACCAAAGTAGGTTAAAGTCCCTCGGATGAAAGTTCCGTAAATAGTGAATTGGTGTGTCCGGATATTTTTTAATTGTTTTAAGTTTTGCTAATACTCGGGTCAGTAGTCGCGCGGGTGCAAGTCCTGAAAACTACTGGTGTTACATATTGTTAATCGCTTTCAATTTTTGTTAAAAAGACGGGTCAGTAGTCGCGTGGGTGAAACTCCTGAAAACTACTGGTGTATATATCCTTTTGTTAGATAAGAGTGACGTTTTGTGCTTTTTTGAAATTTTGAATGCTTGTAAATTGTGTGAAAATGGCTAAATAAATAAAAAAATGTGATGAGTATGGTTGCCTAACAGTGTATGTGCAATGGAAAAAGGGCAAGTAGTTTGGAAAGGGACCAACTGTAAAAGACTTAGAAACAGATTTGAGAATTTGGACGAGATTAGCTCTGGTTGCTGCTGCCATGCAGGCTATTAAATCAAAGAAAAAGGGGAAGTTGACAGTTGTGCTGTGAGCAAGTAAAAGGACAAGGAAACACTGAGCCAGTACCCTCAGCCCCACCCATGGCTCCTCCTCAAGTGAAGTCACTATACCCCTCACTGCACACACCTCCTCCTTATGAGGAAAAGTCTGTTTCGATCTCAAAGCAACAGCCGGTGTTAACAGTAAACAGCGGTGAACTAGATGTTGAATTTGATGAAATAAAGGCCCTGAAAAGAAAAATGGAAAGATTAGAACAAACAATTATGACACAGGGAGAGATAATCACAACTATTACAGAGAAATATAAATGATAACAACATGGGAAAGAGATCTTGTGTATTACACAGACAGGGCCATAAACATACGATTAAGAATGAGCTTTTGAAACTGCAGCTGGAACAGGCAAACACAAAAAAGAAACAAATGCCCCAGCAGGCTCAACCAACACCAGTAGCTATGACAACTAGTGTCCCAGACAACATCCAATATCCCAATCAGCCCATAGATCCATATAAAGGCCCACCCTATACAGGAAACCCGTGGGAGGGATATAACGAACAGAGAAGGGGAAGGCCAAGAAGGAGTAGTAGACCAAAACAGGGAGGTTTTGGAGGTTTTGGCAGGAATACATGTTATGTGTGTGGACAGGAGGGTCATTGGGGACGAGAGTGTCCCATGTATTGGTCACAGCCCCAAAATTCAGGTGCGAGCCCACTTAACGGACCACCTGCGGGGGGATGGGGTCCCCGAGGAGGTGGTGCCGGGCGTGGAGCAGGTGGCTATGGCAGGGGGCCACCGAGATCGCACAACCCATCACAACCAGATTTAATGGCGCCTATGCACCCAACATGGGGCCAAAGGGAGTGATGCGGATGAATAACGGGGCACACAGGAACCCACCATGAAAGGAATGGCTGGGCCTCTCATGGACCACTAAGAGCCCTAGTGGATAATGGGCCTAAATAGTCCACCGTAAAAAAAAAAAAAAAAAAGTTTCAACAACGGTGGGGATAATGGGTTTCTGGTAAAATTGAAAAGTGACTATCAACAAACCACTACCCTATAAGGTAGCAAACCAGTCTAGTTCGCACGCATTTCTGTATTCCTCCAACACACTAGTTATTAAAAGATAGGGACCTAGAAATTACAATGACCTGTCAATGTTGTAATGTGCCCCCGGACGGACGGGGAACAAATGAATGACTAATTAAACTATGGTGAGATAGAGCCTTATGTCTGACCCAGGACCAAAGACTTATGTTGTTATTTATTTATTTTTATTTTATTTTTTGGGCCTTATAAACAACAAACAATAGATAACAAGGTATGCACCAATATATAAAACGGTGTTCTATATAAAGTTTACCAAAAAATCCTGGCCAACCAAACCTGAAATTATGTCCATGAGGGTGTAAATATGACTGATCTTATCACTGAGGGTGAGCCACATGAATGCATACCATTGACTGAAAAAGTAAACAAATTGAGAGATGGTTTGTTCGTGGTACCACTGACAACTCCCCCACCGGTAATCACGTTATTTATGGATGGCTTTGTTTTAGAGCATCAGATGGTATGCTAAAGGCAGGGTTTGCTGTGGTTGACTAGGTTGAGGGTGATTTTGTAACTAGAGTGAGTGGTAAATTGGAGGGTAAGCAGTCAGCACAGACAGCTGAAATGATAGCTGTTATCAAAGCCTTGCACTACACTGGTGAAGAGAGGGTGATTATTTATAGTGACTATGCATATGTGATTGGTGCAGTATATATGGAACTGCCATATGGCAGATAGGTGGGTTTTAAACCAGGAAAGGCCGGCCTATAATAAATGCTAGCGAAGCCTGACAAATAATACAGGCTGTGAAGGTACCTAATGAAGTGGCTGTTGTCAACTGCCTAATAAGCCACTTATATCTCCAACCATGGTTTCCCAAGACAAAGTTAGATCTGACAAAATTGACAAACATGAACTGGAATTGACATATAGTTTCGGGGCTGCTTATCACCCCAATGCCAAAGCAAAGCTGAAATAATGAACCTGACTTTGACACTAAAACTTGACTTGACAAAATCTGTGCACAGACAAAAATAACATGGCTTGACGCATTGCCAATTGCATTAATGTCTATTTGCTCTTCTGTTAACAGGATTTCTGGTTTCACATCCTTTGAATTGCTTACAGGTCGACAGTTTCCAGGCCCACGGAACGCCTTGGTGTAGGATCCAATCCTGCCACTAACTAATGATGTTTATTTCTACAAACTAACTGCTATGATTAAACATTTTTCCTGCCAGGCTACACGACACCGGGACAAAGACCAAGCTGTTACAAATGATGATTGAATAAAAGTGAAGGTGTTCAGACGGTGCTGGGCCGAACCGAGACGGTCCAGGCTACCCAGAGTAAAAGCAAAAACCTAACATTGTGTCCAGCTACAGGTCAAAGGCGACACCTGGTTCCATCTCTTCTTGTGTTACATGTGATTCTCCCAGCAGGTCTCTCACAGAAATCGGTGTGGACCTGAGGACTCAGGTCCAAGAGAGGGAGAGTGTTGAAAGTGAAAGTGAAAGTGAATCAGCTGGAATACAGAGAGAACAAACAGGAAGTGAAACATCAGTGGTAACATATCAGTGGTAACACTCACACAACACCAACAACAAAGTCAACAAACACTCTGTAAAATTGTGCATAATAAAGCTGACATTTTTTTCCTAGCCCAGCAACAGAACCCCTCACACACTGTGTGAGTGCAGATTGTGCCTATGGAGCAGGTATAGCCGTACAATTCAAGACCAAGTACGGAATACAAAAGGTTGTAAGACAGAACAAACACACAGGTGAATGTGCAGTTACTCATGAGGACGACGGCAGACTGATTTTTCATTTAATAACCAAACAAAACTGTACTGATTTACCAACATATGAGAATTTTACCAACAGCCTCAGATGTATGAGAGATTGGTGTGAGGAAAAAGGAATAACAAGTGTATCCACTCCCCGGATGGGGTGTGGGTTAGATAAATTGGATTTCCATAAGGTGGTGGAGATCCTGACAGAAGTGATTGTAAACGTTATATAAGTGTATTTTTTCCATCATTTTACTTCTTTTGCTATACTCTTACCTGTTATTAAGTTTCAATTTAAGAGTGTTTTTTTTTTTTTTTAATTAAGCCAATAGGCATAAGTGTATTTTTTCCACAGAGATGAAGCTATATGGCAATTGGAAGGTTCTGTGGGCCCTAGGGGTTATAACTGCAATTATAATCACCATAATAGTTAGCATAAACAATGGAGGTAATCTGAAAATTGACAAAAGATCCAAAACAACACCACAAGATTAGTGTGTACAGAGATATGGGGGAATTGAATTGAATTACACAAAAAATTCAAGTACGTCATACACCTTTGATTTATGCAGTATGATAGATTGTGGAGGGCAATAGTAACCTCCATAGTACTGTCCATTGGTGTATTCGTGGCCATCCTGGTGACCTGTGGATGTTGTCATACACCTTTGATTTATGCAGTATGATAGATTGTGGAGGGCAATAGTAACCTCCATAGTACTGTCCATTGGTGTATTCGTGGCCATCCTGGTGACCTGTGGATGTTGTTGCATTCCCTGTCTTAGATCCCTGTGCAACAGATTAATAGTATCTGCAATAGAGAAAAAAAGAGAACAATCCACCCCCATGTAGCATGCCCCTATTAGGCTTACAGAACCTGGATGAGGAGGAATAAGAAATTGTGTGACCTCTTTCAGAGGTCAAGAGAGGGAATTGTGGGATTTGATTTTATTTTATTAGTCGTGCTGTTTATAATCTTAATTCATGTGTATTTTTAAAACAATGATTTCTGTGCTGAGTACAAGAGAGCTGTCTGTGTGTGGATGGTTATTGGGGGGAGGTAGCTTGAGTGAAGGAATTTCCAGCTGGTGATGGCCGAGATAAGAGCAAAGCTTTAAGGAGAAAACACACAGACAAAGAAGTGCAGGCTTTTGATATTAGTTCACTGGCAATCATTCATTTCCAGATTGTTACATGTAGAGGTGTTTGGATTTATAAAATTACATGTTGCTATGAATATTAATGTGTTAAAATATATAAATGATTATGCCTTTGTGCCCATGACTAATGTAGAAGATTGCCCTGTAATAAGACATTGACATGTAGGGATGAAATGCTCGAGGGCACAAAGTGGCTGATGTGTGTGGGAGCCAGGGGGGCTGTAAAAAGCCCTGAAGGGAAAACATACTGAACAAATGTTTTTTAATGATGATAAAAGTGTTTGCTTAGAAGTAGTATTGCAGTAAAAGATTTAATATGTGTTTATCTATCTAAAGAAGTTAATGTGTGCCTTATTCATATAACCAATTTTACGAATAATGAAATTATGTCATGATATTGAAATGTGTTCTACATAATAATCACTTTTATCTTACAGTTTGTTTTTTATGAATAAATGAATGTTTTATTAATGATTTGTTTTTAAGAAAGCATTATAAAATGCTATGTGAAGTCAATCATATGTAAAGTGGAAAAGTACTGACAAACTGCAGGACTCTCAAAGTTGGGGGAGAGCAGTTGTTTTTTACTTTGTCTGTGTGTTTATCTTTGCCTATAGGCTAAAACTGGGTGTGGTGAGGGAGTCAGATTCACGAGGAAAAGCAGCCTTTGTGGGTGGAGATTCTAAGAAGAAGATCGACGTCACATACTCTATAAATAGTTGTTTTCCCAAATGCTGGGGGTTGTTGCTTGCCGATTGGGGCCTTGAAACAACCCGGCGCGCTGTAAACTTTTTCATATCTGATCAATAAATATTCAATTTAGATATTTGTGTCTTTCCTCCAATTATGAACATGCAGATGGACGCCTTAAAGTCCAACACTCGGCTTGCGTTAACAGGAAAGCTTGTCTGCTGTTATGTAATTGGCCAGTGGCACTCGCATTTTTTTATTTGATTGGCCATCTCAATCATTTCTGACAAGGTGTTTAAAGAAATGCTGCGTTGCAGGAACTGACAAACGGATGAGGTTAAAATACTGCGAGAGCGATTTGAAATCAGAATCCTGCCCATGATCATTCCAGTCGCTCTCACAGTACTTTGATGTCATCCGCGTGTAGGTTCTTGTTGCACTGCATAAATAAACTGTGCATCCTAAACGTAACGCGAATGTTAACTGGCACAAAGATTTGATCCTTTTAACACTTCGGCAGGCAAAAGCACAGTGAAACATATTGTGTATTTCTACAGTATTGTACATCTGATTGTACACAATGATAGTTTTACTTAGTCATTGAAGTGAGAAATCTTCAGCAGGAATAAACTCCTGCTACAATGAAATCGTGCAAAAGCAAGTTTAAATCAAATCGATTCATTGTGCTTCTCAAAGCAACGTTATCAAAACTTTTAAATTCAGAAAAAAATCTTCTGGAAGTTCAGGGTCATTTGAACAAAATAATCTTGACCCATGATCTGAAGGCATGGTTATGTGATTAAAATGTAGACAAACATTATTTTTTCCAATATTAACTTCTTTTAATACAAAACTAACATTTTATTTAATAAATGTTAAATTAACATTAAAGGGGACATATTATGAAAATCTGACTTTTTCCATGTTTAAGTGCTATAATTGTGTCCCCAGTGCTTCTATCAACCTAGAAAATGTGAAAAAGATCAACCCAATAACTTAGTTTTGGTAAACCATTTTCTGCAAGCATGTGAAAAAATAGGTCATTGTAATTTGGCCCTTATTGTGATGTCAGAATAAGGTAATACCGCCCACTTTATCTTCACTATCCAACCACAGCACAACCATTTAGTATGGAGAGAAAGAGAGAGATAAAATATTTGACAGCACAATAGAGTTTCAATTGCAACAAACCACCATCATTGTGATCAGTGGTTGCACTTCATCCGCTCATTTGCATTTTAAATGACACACCCTAAACGGCACACTTTTGCTCAGACCTATTTTAGACTTAGTTTACATCTTAAAAAAAATCTCATAATATGTCCCCTTTAAGATTAAGATAGCCTGAAAATCCTTCAATTCGTATAATTATTTATTATAAAACACAGTATTTCAAATGTGGCTTACAATCACTAGACTGATCTGGGCCACAATCACTACACTGATCTGGGCCACATACCTCCCACAACTGGCCCAAATGTTATCTGCCATCATGGATCCACACTCTAAAAAAATAATCCGTAAAAAAACGGATAATGTCCTGGCAGAAAATTACCGGCACTTTTTCTGTTGTGTTTACAGAGTTTCCGTTTATTCAAAAACTGAACATTCTGTAGATTTATAGAACACTGTCCGTAAATTTACAGAACATTGTCCGTAACCTTTAGGGACACATCAATCCGCCTATGAAACGCAACAACGGTGCCAATCAACAACAAAGCTTCACGCCACAATGCATGCTGGGTACCAGGATTGTGGAAAACTCTTTCTTAACATTTACTCTCACCATTGTTGAGATTTGTATCCAAAGTGTTGATGTCTCTGAAGCAAAAACCACAGCTGATACATTTGCAGCAATCTTATTAAATATAGAGTGTTTTAGATCAGCGTAGAGTGTCACTCTTATACATTTCAGTTCATTATTCTTATTTTATCATTTCATATTTCATATATGTTAGGCAGCATAACATAAAAACAACCAAGTTTATGACATCATAGACACTTCCCTTACTCAAGCAATAAACAAGTTGTAATTGCTACAAGTAAACACGCTGTTGCAATGTTAAAAGAGCCAAGTCAGTTCTGGAAGGTCAAGGGACAAAAGCCCAACTAAAGGGAACACTAATCTCCATAGTGGTGACTTCAAATGAATCTAAAACAAACACAAACTGTAGATTTAATGTGATAAATGTTGTGGTAAATATCCATTTGACTTACACGTCACGTCAGAAAGAAGATTTGTCTACTAAATCACATGTGTGGATGCTGGAATAGTTGAACACTTGTATCTTGTTCTGACAGCATTTGTTTAGAAGTTAAACATCATCCATGTTAGAAAGAACTCTGCAAGCAAGTTGTAATTTTAGTTTTCAAACAGAGATGGTGATAGAGAGGCAAAAGTGAAAGATTGCAGCAGGAGTTATTGCACCCATAATGCAACATGTTATTAAAAAAACAGATAAATGCCTGTAAAACATAAATACGGAAAATTCCTTCATATTTACACAGTACTTTGTCCGTTTTTTTACGGATTTTTTTTAGAGTGCAGTGCTATCATTGCCACACCTGGCCCATACTTGGCTGATGCCAGCAGTGCCATCATGAGGCCACATTCGGGCTGAGTCCGTCTGCTATCTGGGGTGGAGTTTGGATGTTTTCCCTGTGTCACCGTGGGTTTACTCCGGTTTCCTCCCATTGGCCAAAAACATGCAAGTTGTCAAATTGTCCCTCCCCCAACCTGAGTCTGAATAAAACTTGTTAATGAATTAACCAGTTCTTGCCACCTCTTGGATGTCTGTTGACGTGCCAAAAAGGTTCAGTGTATGAACATTAGACTACCACCCCTTATGGATGTCTGTGGACGTGCCAGAAAGGTTCAATGTATGAACGTCTGTTTGGTTCACCCTATGAATGTAGGACAAAAACATCTGACTAGTGACGTCCAGATACTGACCCTGTTCTGCACGTCCACAGACATCTATAAGGGGTGTAGTCTGACATTCATACACTGAACCTTTCTGGCACGTCCACAGACATCCAAAAGGGGTGCAAGAGTAACGTCCAGATACTGACCCTGTTTTGCACGTCCACAGACATCCATAAGGGGTGGTAGTCTGACGTTCATACACTGAACCTTTTTGGCACGTCCACAGACATCCATCAGGGGTCATAGTCTGACGTTCATACAATGAACCTTTTTGCACGTCCACAGACAACCATAAGGGGTGGTAGTCTGACGTTCATATACTGAACCCTTTTGGCACGTCCACAGACATCCAAAAGGGGTGCAAGAGGGACGTCCAGACACTGACCCTGTTTTGCACATCCACAGACATCCATAAGGGGTGGTAGTCTGACTTTCATACACTGAACCTTTTTGGCACGTCCACAGACATCCAAAAGGGGTGCAAGAGTGACGTCCAGACACTGACCCTGTTTTGCACGTCCACAGACATCCATAAGGGGTGGTAGTCTGACGTTCATACCCTGAACCTTTTTGGCACGTCCACAGACATCCAAAAGGGGTGCAAGAGTGACGTCCAGACACTGACCCTGTTTTGCACGTCCACAGACATCCATAAGGGGTGGTAGTCTGACTTTCATACACTGAACCTTTTTGGCACATCTACAGACATCCAAAAGGGGTGCAAGAGTGACGTCCAGACACTGACCCTGTTTTGCACGTCCACAGACATCCATAAGGGGTGGTAGTCTGACGTTCATACCCTGAACCTTTTTGGCACGTCCACAGACATCCATAAGGGGTGGTAGTCTGACGTTCATACACTGAACCTTTTTGGCACGTCCACAGACATCCAAAAGGGGTGCAAGAATGACGTCCAGACACTGACCCTGTTTTGCACGTCCACAGACATCCATAAGGGGTGGTAGTCTGACTTTCATACACTGAACCTTTTTGGCACGTATACAGACATCCAAAAGGGGTGCAAGAGTGACGTCCAGACACTGACCCTGTTTTGCACGTCCACAGACATCCATAAGGGGTGGTAGTCTGACGTTCATACCCTGAACCTTTTTGGCAAGTCCACAGACATCCAAAGGGGTGCAAGAGTGACATCCAGACACTGACCCTGTTTTGCACGTCCACAGACATCCATAAGGGGTGGTAGTCTGATGTTCATACACTGAACCTTTTTGGCACGTCCACAGACATCCAAAAGGGGTGTAAGAGTGACGTCCAGACACTGACCCTGTTTTGCACGTCCACAGACATCAATAAGGGGTGGTAGTCTGACGTTCATACACTGAACCTTTTTGGCACGTCCACAGAAATCCAAGAGGGGTGCAACAGTGACGTCCAGATACGGACCCTGTTTTGCACATCCACAGACATCCATAAGGGGTGGTAGTCTGACGTTCATACACTGAACATTTTGGCACGTTCACAGACATCCAAAAGGGGTGCAAGAGTGATGTCCAGACACTGACCCTCTATTGCACATCCAGCAGATGTTTAAAAGTGGGTCTGAACTAACGGACGTTATACAGACATGATCTGAATGTCTCCCAGGCGTTCCATGTTTGGTGGGAAGTTAACAACTGATGGCATTGGAAAGGTTTAATATAACTGCATGACAGGTACACTGCAAAATCCCAGGAGTTAAATTAACACTGCTCGGTGTTTATATAGGTCCACTCTCCAGAGTGTTAAAAAAGTAAGACCGGAGAGAGTTAAAAGCTACAATCTGTGACTTTATCCTCTCTATCACCATCTCTGTTTGAAACCTAAAATTAAATTTTACATCTTACTTGTAGAGTCATTTTCTTAACTTAGGTTTAGATGTTGGCTGTTTAATTTAAAGTCACCATTATTGTGATCAGTTGTTGTTTTAGTTGGACTTGACTCTTGACTCTTGACTGTTAACTTGTTGGTTTTTTCTAAATGAAGTTTATTTAACTAAGTTTGGGAGGAGCATGGTCATGTGATCCAACCAATCAGTGCAAAGAGGTGCCTATAAATGGCAGTCCCTCACCTTTGTCCCGTGACAAGATTTTTTGCAGCATTTGGCCCCGCCCATGTGTCGTCACATCCGGTTTCGAGCGTTGTTGTGCGACGACATGCTTTCTCGGCCCGCCACTACTTACCCAGCAAGGATTAATTTCTTTCTACCTGAAAATTTGGGGATATTAACCGACACTTTCCACTTCACACCAGGACGCCGAATCCTACTCTCGCCCCTGCCAGCGAGACGTCCGCCATTTTTCGCCTCGGTTCCTATCCGGCCCAATCGAGCCGAATCATTAAACAGGGACTGATAAAAGCCTCAAAACGATCACTATTGAACTATATCTTTCGCGCAGGTTTAACGCTATGACTAAATGTCTCCTTTCAGACTACTAACCATTTCCCATTGAGCCTCTCATCTAGCAAGCAAGGCCACCGGGCCCAATTTTGCGCCCTCCACCTTCCACCCTACTCCGCCGAGTACCGGGTTTTTTCCTAATACCTCTTACCACCGGTGGCAGGTGCTCGGCAGGTCTGGGCCGCGTCCTAGACCGCCGGTTTCAATCAGTTCCCTCGCCCGCATAACAGTGGCTCCCGCTTCCATTTCACCAAATATTTCTGTTATATCCGCCAGCGTCGCAATCCGTTTTCCTCATCTGTATTTTTGTCCATAGGATGTTAACTTCAGGTGCTTCCTAGCGTGAGGCTGCCTCCGCTAGCGGCTCAAGCCCTGACGCTATTATCTCTCATTCCTATGTTTTTAGTTCAACCTGTTCTAAATATCACCAAATATAACGGGAGATTGCCTCCGCAGACCACCGATCCTTATTCATTCAGTACCTCCCCATGCAATTGTTTTGAAACGCACGGATTATTAACACAGGGACCCAAAATAGTCATTGGTTTTAATCGATATAATATATGCTTCCCCTTTTTATCGATATTTTCCTCCGCAACTCGGATTTCTCGATCTCAATGTAGACCGTGTTGATTTTTCTTTCCACGTTACACTTAAAGTATTGTACTTACATCCTTCGTTTTGTATTGATTTAGCTACTGTACAGAAATAATTTGCTCTGCTTTTCCCTCTAGTTGCAAACCTAATAAGCAACCGCTCACGCTTTCATCACAACGGCTGACTTTTGCGCTATCACCACCGGCCCGAATCATACTATTAAATCAAATCTGTCAGTCAGTTCTGTAGTTTTTCGAGTCGTGCGATCTCACATTTGCCATTATGTAAGTTATCTCCAGCTGCTGGTGATACGCTACCAGGCGGACCTAACTCGCTTATTACACACTATTTTAGAATATATTGCGTATTCTCGTCACAGACCCCCAATACGAACTTACTTTAATGGTTTTTCCGGCTATTAAGACGATCATTTACTGCCGAAACCGTGCCTCTATCGTGCCCGGCATTAAAGTGTCGGCTCGTATGTCCTTCTACAGGACGGTGTTTTGTTCCCTAAGAAGTGCACTAACTAGCTCCATCCTTGCCGCCGACGTTAAAAGCTGTTCCTTGTTCGCGTCATACCCTGATGGATATACAGCTTACCAGGGTTTTTCAGCACCCGCAGCGCGCTCCGCATGTTTCCTTCACGTTAAGGGGTTATTTATTTCAAAATCTAACTCTATATTCGTCACCTGCCAGTCGATTCGTTCTTTTGTAGTCGATGGTGGAGCTATGACGCTGATTTTACCATTTAAATGATGTCTGACATTAATCATTGCTTAATTCTGTCCCAGGATCCCTGCATACTCGAAATATATTATTCCAATCTGCCTCTGCAGATCCCGAGCTGTTTAAATCATATGCCGCACAAGGTAACCTTTAAGCTTTAACCTTTAACCTTTTTAACCAGCCCATAAAATAAAAACCTGCAAGTATAGACCATGGGAAAGTTGACGTTAGTCTAATACCCTGATTCGCAGCATTCATTTAACGCCCGCTGGCGTAATATAGGCTACCGCATTCAATTCCGCATCACGGTTTATTTAACTTGTGGGGAAATCAGTCGCAAAGAAGTTGGGTTTTCGGTTTTATTTAATGTAACTATGCAATTCCCATATTCGCTGAAAAATCTCAATCTAACCACCCGATGCTTTTCCAGCAGATCTCCCTCACAGTTCAAAGAGTTTTAAAGATCCTGGCATTTTGGCATTTTGGCATCGCTGAGTGCAATCGCTTCGGGTTTCTGGGTTTTAAGCTATATTTCGGTCATATAGCGTTGTCGTATTTAATCTCCTTAGCCAGTTTTGTTTTAAATGTAAACTCCTCTCATCTAAAATTTTGTTCTGTCCTACATGCTGCTCTGGTAGCATTCTAAATAAAATTGAAAACGCCCAAATTTTCTAAATTTGTCAACGAAACACTGCGCCCCCTCGCTATGCTTTTACGATGGTCTTCGGAATCAAATTTAACTGCCACGAATGTGCCAGGGAGCAAAATCGTATTAATTTTTTTTTCCCATCACCGGTAGTTAGCCTGCTGGCATCAGAACTGGATGCAAGTCCATCCCTAGTAAGTCATCATACAAAACCGTTTTTACAAAGTCACCAGGTAAAATCTTGATACCTCGATTTATATTCAGATTTATATTCACCCTATCCTCCAAAGGTATTATTCAACGATAAATCATTTAACCATGAACTCTTTTTTCTCTACACTGTAAAAATCAAATTGTTGGCCCAATTAATTATTTTTTAGTAACTAAGAAAATTGTATATAATTTTTTTTTTGCCCGTCCAACATTTCATTAATTGGATTTTTACAGTGTAAGGAAACCACACCTGGAACTAATTAATTTGCTCATTTCCAACACCTGAGCATTCCCGCTGTTACCAATCACATTCGCATGTTCACATGCCAATTCAATCGTGTTTTTTCTAATTGCTCAGCGCTTGCATATCAGCTCTTGTTTCACGTAAATTTGTATCAGCATTTGCTGCTTGTCTAAACCTCATTATATTGTCATTAAATAACAATAGTTTTCTTTTTAAGCTCTGCTATTTGCATTACTGCACATTTCCCCCAATCAGAAACTATGCAAAGTTTCTTTCTTCTGTTTATATTCGTCTTGCCCCTTCAAAGTGCTGGGTGATCCCCATTCGACCGCAGGTGGGACCTACCCTTCTGGTGCTGTGAGCATTCCAGCTAAAGCTCCCGCAGACGCTGCGAGGGTCCTCCCTGTCAAACACTTAAATTCGATGCCCAGTTTTGCTCCAAAAAATTCATTTGTGTTCATTTTGTGTTTTTTGCTTTTTTGCTTTTTTCACTGTTCAGGATTTGCAGTCATCTAAAATTTCAGTCCAGTCATCTACCCTACAACTTCTGATTAAAAAGTTCTAAAACCTTGATACAATCTCGTTTTTCTTCAAACAAAGTAAGACTTTCAAATTTAAGAAGGGGCACTTTCTATTTTCAGTTTACCGAACCCCATCCAATTATATAATTCGCTACTAAATTACCTGCAGTACAGACGATCCTGGTCGAAACTTGTTTTGATCCTCTTTTCATCGACAACCAAATTTAATTGGCTACGAGATTTTGGTAAAATTTGTTTTAATCCAGTCTGATATCCAAGCAATTAAATTTTCATTCAGCTAATTCATTCAGCATCAGTGCTCCAACCACTCCCGCTCCAAACGGCCTCTCTAATCAACAAACTTAGGCCCTCAGTTGCCGTATGTCAGAATCATTCAAATTAGATTCAACCACTTGCATATCAGAAAATCTCGTGTACGCCTAGTTTGTTTTGTTTGTTTCACCTGCACATTCATTAAAATGAATAAATAATTATATGTATATTTATCTGTGTGCGTTCATACTTGTGAGAATACACTGTATGTACAGTATTCGTATATATTTTTTCCCAGCATTTTTTTTCACACACAGTTGCACTCTACCGTGCACGTCGTTGTATGGGCTCCCCGTTTGTAGACAGTGCGGGATTTTCTTTCACCAATTTAAGTTTCGCCCCTTCAAATCGCTGGTCGAGCCCCATCACTCATAATTTTCTTACCTTTATATTTCATGTTGAATTTGCAAAAGGACCTACCCATCCAATGCTGTGAGCATCTCCGCAAAAGCTCCCTTTGGATGCTGCGAGGGTCCTCCTGGTCGGACACCAAATTTTTGCCTTTTTAACCCTATTCTAGAGCCTTCCTGTTTGACTGCAGGCGGGACCTACCCGTTCGATGCTGTGAGTATCTCCGTTAAAGCTCCCTTCGAACGCTGTGAAGGTTCTCCCGGTCGAACACCAAAATTTTTGCTTTTTAAACCTTATATCAAGCATTTCCTTTTTAATACAGGCGGGACCTACCCATCCGATGCAGCGAGCATTTTCGCTCAAGCTCCCTTCGGATGCAGCGAGGGTCCTCCCGGTTGGACGCTTAATTTTGCTTATTTAAAAAATGTATCGTAAAGCATTTCCGTTTGACTGCTGGCAGGAACTTCCCGTCTGATGCCGTGAGCACCTCAGCCAAAGCCCCCGTCAGATGCTGCGAGGGTCTTCCCGGTCAAATGCCTAATTTGAATTTTGCTTGTCTCGCTTATTAAATTTCTCACCGTCCTCACCAGCATTTCCCCTCTGCATGTGGAGACGTCTCGTTCGATGCTGCTAGCATCTCAACTAAAGCTCTCGTTGGACACTGCAGCGGCCTTCCAGTGAATTGGCCTTAACTCGTTTAATTCCGCACCTTGTTCTAGTTCGCAAATGCGCTCCCCGTTTGACTGCTGGCGGGGCTTTCCCGTCCGATGCTGCGAGCATCTCAGACAATGCCCCCGTCGGATGCTGCGAGAGCCCTCCCAGTCAAACCACTAGTTTTCCCACCGCTTTCTATAGGTCTTTACGCTTACACTTTTTGGGGATGTTTTTTCTGGCTGCTGTCTGTCATTTATGTGGCATTTTTGGGGAGTACTCTGGGTTCGGGCTAAAATTCCGAGCTCGGAGCCCTCTCCTCGGACAGCACGCCAAATATGCTTTATCTCATTCCCTATCGATTACATGTTAATGCGAACTCGTGAACTGCTTTATTTTAGCGTGTTCAAAACACATAAGTTATAGCAAAGAAAAAGCAATTGTGTAATTGAATATTGATGGTTAATATATAATGTCAAACATAAACATTTAAATGAACAGATTTATTAATATAGATTTCCTCACTCATCAAAAGTGTCTTTATCTGTTAATAATGAAATGCCACAGTTTAAGCTCGAGAACTCTCATAGCAGTTTGTTATTCTGAAGGATTTTGATAGTGTGCACAAAAACATTAACCGCTGAACCATGTAGACACAAAGACATCAAGAATCGGAGCACGAACCACAACGATGGTGACAAAGGAAATGGTAAAAAAGTTCATTCTTTATTCATGCCCCAGTGCATTCTGGGAGTCCTGGATGAGATTTGTAATTTGTTGATACCCATCATGCATTGCAGCATGAAGTTTTTCATTCTATTGTCACCATCATTGTGATTTATACTCTGATTCTTGATGTTTGTGTGTCTACATTTTGCAGCAGTTAATTTGTAAGGGTCAGTGTTTAAAAATGGTTCAGAATGAAAGACTGCTGAGATGGCTGGATTTCATACTACAGTATCATATTATTAACAGAAATAAACACTTCTAGTAAGAAATCACAGAAGAAATCATTTTTAAAGAGAGTGTTATTTGAAAGTATATCCTAACAACCATGGAAATGCATTAGTGTTTCTTCTTTGGCCACAACAAACACATTTTAAACACATGTAATTATAACAGCCAAAAAAGCTGAAAAGTTAAGACTAAGACTCAAAGTCCAATTAAAACAACCACTGATCACAATAATGGTGACTTTAAATGAAACAGCCAACATCTACTTCCAAGATAAGAAAAAAATGTAGATAGGAGTTTTCCTTACTCAAACATGTTCTGAGGGCAGAAAGAATGTGATTGGTTCACAAAAACGACCAATCAAAATGCTCGTTACTGGTTTATGGCCTCGGCGGAGCCTCCAAGGCAGCTTCTGCAGTGAAGCAGTTCGAGCTCACCGTTGGTCAGATGAGTAGCGCAGATATGGTAAAATAGGAACGAGACTGTTTTTGAATTCAGCTCGAAACGTTTCGAGCATTTAAGTGACGCGTTTTCACGTGTTCGTGGCACGACTTTCTTTTTCGTGCCAGTTTCACGTATTGGTTATTCAATTTTTTTTCCTTTTTTAAACCATTGTCGATTGGGATTGGGGTTAGATTTGTGGTTTTTGGCAGATTTTTATACTGTTTTCGCGCGAGGACAAAGTTGGGTTTGGGTTAGAATGGCATTGTTTATATGTTTATTTGTCAGAAATTTTAATTGTTCTTGCTTGGAGTTGGGGTTAAAGTTGGGTTAGGGTGAGGATGTCATTTTATGTAACAGAATGTTGTTCTAACCCCAATCCCAAGCGACAATGGTAAGAAAATAGGAAAAACAATTGAATAACCAATACGTGAAACTGGCACGAAAAAGAAAGTCGTGCCACGGACACGTGAAAACACGTCACTTAAATGCTCGAAACGTTTCGAGCTGAATTCAAAAACAGTCTAATTCCTATCTTACCATATCTGCGCTACTCATCTGACCAACGGTGAGCTCGAACTGCTTCACTGCAGAAGCTGCCTTGGATGCTCCGCCGAGGGCTTAAACCAGTAACGAGCATTTTGATTGGTCGTTTTTGTGAACCAATCACATTCTTTCTGCCCTCAGAACATGTTTGAGTAAGGAAAACTCCTACGTGCGAAAAAAATATCTCTACAAGTAAGATCTAAAATGCAATTTCAGTTTTCAAACAGAGATGGTGATAGAGAGGATAAAGTCACAGATTGTAGCTTTTAACTCTCTCCGGTGTTACTTTTTTAACACTCTGGAGAGTGGACCTATATAAACACTGAGCAGTGTTAATTTAACTCCCGGGATTTTGCAGTGTACATCTTATCAAATTGTAAAGGTTTAATATAACTGCACAACAGGATATCATTTGATTAAATTGTAAAGGTTTATTATAATGGCATGTAAGGTCTGATCACATTGTAAAGATGTAATATTACTGTAAGGGTTTAAAGTGAACGAACCCATGTGCAGACTAGATTAAACAAACACAGAATTTATTACACACAAACCATGTAATACTAAACCCAGGAGGGGCAAAACAAGATCATACAAAACACTAACAGGACTAGACACGACTAAACTTTAACACTTAACAATAAACTTGACTAAACTAGACTTGAAGATCACAGGAAATAGGTTGGAGCAAGGCCAGGCACAAAGCAAAACGAATTTAGACAGAACACAGAGCACAAGGACTTTAAATAGGGAAAACTAATGAGGGGAACAGGTGACAATTATTAAACAATAAAGACAAGATGATGACAAGGGAGCAGGGTAAAAGTGACGAAACACTGGGAACATGTGGTCTAATATAAACAATTCTGGGACCATGCGTTCCCACACAAAGCATTGCACTCTCAGAACCCCTACTTATTTAGCTGACACTTTTATCCAAAGCAACTTACAATTGCTATAAATGTCAGAAGTCACACACCTCTGCGGCATAAAGGGGTTAAGTGTCTTGCTCAGGGAGACAATGGTGTGTCACAATGGATTTGAACCTGGGTCTCTCACACCAAAGGCTTGTGTCTTAGCCACTGCGCCATCACCACCCAACAAGGAACCCTGCCATTCTGAACTAGATATGAATACTAAACAAGACTCTGGCTTGGGACAGGGGATGAGTTTACTGAAGGCATGGAGATTGTGGCTGATGACCAGGATCCCTTCTTCCTCTTCTTCATCCTAGGGCGCGGCGCAGAGAGTGTGGCAGAAGAGGGAGGATTCATTTGCCGCCGACTGCCACAAAATCCTCCTCCCTCGCTTCTCACAAAAGCTAACAGTCTGGGCAGAGCTTTCCGGAACCGACGTGGTGAGAGCCGGTTCTCCTGAGTCATAACTCCTGTGACGCGACCCTCCGTGATAGGATGGAGCCAGAAGGACCAATCAGCTGGGGTAAGACCCCAAAGCTCACGGTTCTTGATGTATTCAACAGTCTCGGGAAAGAGCAGGTGCTGCAGGGTCTTCTGCTCAGATGCAGAGAGGGGCTTGTCAAGGCAGCTGTTGAAAATCACCTTGAGTTCAGAATCCCCAAAACCGGAGCCATTAGCCCACCTCAGAAACCTCATGGCAAAGTCCTTGATGTCATCTCCCTTTTGATGGAGACCAAATAGAACATGAGCTTTGTTGGCTCTACGCACAGACCAATCTGTGTCCATCCCTTTGTCTGCTGGGTTTTTCTTGCTATGTTCGTTCTGTCAGGTTTTTGTTTTTCTGTTTTATTAAATAAAGTGTTCAGTGTTTTTCTGTGCCTGGGTTCATTCCTCAGCCAATCCTGACAATAACTGCATGTAAGGTAACATCTGGTCACATGGTAAAGGTTTAATATACATGTAATATCTGATCACATTGTAAAGGTTTAATATAACTGCATGACAGGTAACATTTGGTCACATTGTAAAGGTTTCATGTAACTGCATGACAGGTAAAGGTTTAATATAACTGCAATACAGGTACATCTGATCACATTGTAAAGGTTTGATAAAACTGCAAGGCAGGAAATCATCTGATCACATTGTAAAGGTTTAAAATAACTGAACGACAGGTAACATCTGATCACATTATATAGGTTAAATTTAACTGGATGACAGGTTATCTGATCACATTGTAAAGGTTTAAAATAACTGCACGTCAGGTAACATTTGATCACATTGTAAAGATTTATTTTAACTGCATGACAGGTAACATCTGATCACATTGTAAAGATTTATTTTAACTGCATGACAGGAAACATGTGGTCACATTGTAAAGGTTTAATAAAACTGCATGACAGGTAAAATCTGATCACATTATAAAGGTTTAATAAAAATGCATGACAGATAAAATCTGATCATATTGTAAAGGTTTAATATATTGTAAAGGTTTAATATAGCTGCCTGACAGGTAAAGGTTAATATTCCAGCTTGAAATATTGAAATCTCACTCGAAACTGCTTTTCTGAGCTGGAAATGCCTTTAAACTGCCTGTTTCATCATAAGAATTCTCCTGTATAAGCTTTTTTAGCAGATTTGGGCACTTTTGCATGAAAAGTCACATTCCAGCTTGAAATATTGAAATCTCACTCTAAACTGCTTTTCTGAGCTGGAAATGCCTTAAAACGGCCTGTTTCATCATAAGAATGCTTCTGTAAGCTTTTTAAGCAGATTTGGCACTTTTGCCAAATGTGAAAAGTCACATTCCAGCTTGAAATGTTGAAATCTCACTCTAAACTGCTTTTCTGAGCTGGAAATGCCTTTAAACGGCCTGTTTCATCAAAAGAATGCTCCTGTAAGCTTTTTAAGCAGATTTGGGCACTTTTACATGAAAAGTCACATTCCAGCTGGAAATGATGAATTCTCACTCTAAACTGCTTTTCTGAGCTGAAATGCCTTAAAACGGCCTGTTTCATCATAAGAATGCTCCTATAAGCTTTTTAAGCAGATTTGGGCACTTTTGCATGAAAAGTCACATTTCAGCCTGAAACGTTGATTTTTCACTCTAAACTGCTTTTCTGAGCTGGAAATCACTTTAAACGGCTTGTTGCATCGTTAGAATGCTCCTGTAAGCATTTTAAGCAGAGTTGGGCACTTTTGCATGAAAAGTCATATTTCAGCCTGAAACGTTGATTTTTCACTCTAAACTGCTTTTCTGAGCTGGAAATCACTTTAAACGGCTTGTTTCATCGTTAGAATGCTCCTGTAAGCATTTTAAGCAGAGTTGGGCACTTTTGCATGAAAAGTCACATTTCAGCCTGAAACGTTGATTTTTCACTCTAAACTGCTTTTCTGAGCCGGAAATCACTTTAAACGGCTTGTTTCATCGTTAGAATGCTCCTGTAAGCATTTTAAGCAGAGTTGGGCACTTTTGCATGAAAAGTCACATTTCAGCCTGAAACGTTGATTTTTCACTCTAAACTGCTTTTCTGAGCCGGAAATCACTTTAAACGGCTTGTTTCATCGTTAGAATGCTCCTGTAAGCATTTTAAGCAGAGTTGGGCACTTTTGCATGAAAAGTCACATTTCAGCCTGAAACGTTGATTTTTCACTCTAAACTGCTTTTCTGAGCTGGAAATCACTTTAAACGGCTTGTTTCATCGTTAGAATGCTCCTGTAAGCATTTTAAGCAGAGTTGGGCACTTTTGCATGAAAAGTCACATTTCAGCCTGAAACGTTGATTTTTCACTCTAAACTGCTTTTCTGAGCTGGAAATCACTATAAACGGCTTAGAATGCTCCTGTAAGCATTTTAAGCAGAGTTGTGCACTTTTGCATGAAAAGTCACATTTCAGCCTGAAACGTTGATTTTTCACTCTAAACTGCTTTTCTGAGCTGGAAATCACTTTAAACGGCTTAGAATGCTCCTGTAAGCATTTTAAGCAGAGTTGTGCACTTTTGCATGAAAAGTCATATTTCAGCCTGAAACGTTGATTTTTCACTCTAAACTGCTTTTCTGAGCTGGAAATCACTTTAAACGGCTTAGAATGCTCCTGTAAGCATTTTAAGCAGAGTTGGGCACTTTTGCATGAAAAGTCACATTTCAGCCTGAAACGTTGATTTTTCACTCTAAACTGCTTTTCTGAGCTGGAAATCACTTTAAACGGCTTAGAATGCTCCTGTAAGCATTTTAAGCAGAGTTGTGCACTTTTGCATGAAAAGTCATATTTCAGCCTGAAACGTTGCTTTTTCACTAACTGCTTTTCTGAGCTGGAAATCACTTTAAACGGCTTAGAATGCTCCTGTAAGCATTTTAAGCAGAGTTGGGCACTTTTGCATGAAAAGTCACATTTCAGCCTGAAACGTTGATTTTTGCCTCTAAACTGCTTTTCTGAGCTGGAAATCACTTTAAACGGCTTGTTTCATCGTTAGAATGCTCCTGTAAGCATTTTAAGCAGAGTTGTGCACTTTTGCATGAAAAGTCATATTTCAGCCTGAAACGTTGCTTTTTCACTCTAAACTGCTTTTCTGAGCTGGAAATCACTTTAAACGGCTTAGAATGCTCCTGTAAGCATTTTAAGCAGAGTTGGGCACTTTTGCATGAAAAGTCACATTTCAGCCTGAAACGTTGATTTTTGCCTCTAAACTGCTTTTCTGAGCTGGAAATCACTTTAAACGGCTTGTTTCATCGTTAGAATGCTCCTGTAAGCATTTTAAGCAGAGTTGTGCACTTTTGCATGAAAAGTCATATTTCAGCCTGAAACGTTGATTTTTCACTCTAAACTGCTTTTCTGAGCTGGAAATCACTTTAAACGGCTTAGAATGCTCCTGTAAGCATTTTAAGCAGAGTTGTGCACTTTTGCATGAAAAAACATATTTCAGCCTGAAACGTTGATTTTTCACTCTAAACTGCTTTTCTGAGCTGGAAATCACTTTAAACGGCTTAGAATGCTCCTGTAAGCATTTTAAGCAGAGTTGTGCACTTTTGCATGAAAAGTCACATTTCAGCCTGAAACGTTGATTTTTCACTCTAAACTGCTTTTCTGAGCTGGAAATCACTTTAAACGGCTTAGAATGCTCCTGTAAGCATTTTAAGCAGAGTTGTGCACTTTTGCATGAAAAGTCATATTTCAGCCTGAAACGTTGATTTTTCACTCTAAACTGCTTTTCTGAGCTGGAAATCACTTTAAACGGCTTAGAATGCTCCTGTAAGCATTTTAAGCAGAGTTGGGCACTTTTGCATGAAAAGTCATATTTCAGCCTGAAACGTTGCTTTTTCACTCTAAACTGCTTTTCTGAGCTGGAAATCACTTTAAACGGCTTAGAATGCTCCTGTAAGCATTTTAAGCAGAGTTGGGCACTTTTGCATGAAAAGTCACATTTCAGCCTGAAACGTTGATTATTGCCTCTAAACTGCTTTTCTGAGTTGGAAATCACTTTAAACGGCTTGTTTCATCGTTAGAATGCTCCTGTAAGCATTTTAAGCAGAGTTGTGCACTTTTGCATGAAAAGTCATATTTCAGCCTGAAACGTTGATTTTTCACTCTAAACTGCTTTTCTGAGCTGGAAATCACTTTAAACGGCTTAGAATGCTCCTGTAAGCATTTTAAGCAGAGTTGTGCACTTTTGCATGAAAAGTCATATTTCAGCCTGAAACGTTGATTTTTCACTCTAAACTGCTTTTCTGAGCTGGAAATCACTTTAAACGGCTTAGAATGCTCCTGTAAGCATTTTAAGCAGAGTTGGGCACTTTTGCATGAAAAGTCACATTTCAGCCTGAAACGTTGATTTTTCACTCTAAACTGCTTTTCTGAGCTGGAAATCACTTTAAACGGCTTAGAATGCTCCTGTAAGCATTTTAAGCAGAGTTGGGCACTTTTGCATGAAAAGTCATATTTCAGCCTGAAACGTTGATTTTTCACTCTAAACTGCTTTTCTGAGCTGGAAATCACTTTAAACGGCTTAGAATGCTCCTGTAAGCATTTTAAGCAGAGTTGTGCACTTTTGCATGAAAAGTCATATTTCAGCCTGAAACGTTGATTTTTCACTCTAAACTGCTTTTCTGAGCTGGAAATCACTTTAAACGGCTTAGAATGCTCCTGTAAGCATTTTAAGCAGAGTTGTGCACTTTTGCATGAAAAGTCACATTTCAGCCTGAAACGTTGATTTTTCACTCTAAACTGCTTTTCTGAGCTGGAAATCACTTTAAACGGCTTGTTTCGTCGTTAGAATGCTCCTGTAAACATTTTAAGCAGAGTTGTGCACTTTTGCATGAAAAGTCATATTTCAGCCTGAAACGTTGATTTTTCACTCTAAACTGCTTTTCTGAGCTGGAAATCACTTTAAACGGCTTAGAATGCTCCTGTAAGCATTTTAAGCAGAGTTGTGCACTTTTGCATGAAAAGTCATATTTCAGCCTGAAACGTTGATTTTTCACTCTAAACTGCTTTTCTGAGCTGGAAATCACTTTAAACGGCTTAGAATGCTCCTGTAAGCATTTTAAGCAGAGTTGTGCACTTTTGCATGAAAAGTCACATTTCAGCCTGAACGTTGATTTTTCACTCTAAACTGCTTTTCTGAGCTGGAAATCACTTTAAACGGCTTGTTTCATCGGTAGAATGCTCCTGTAAGCATTTTAAGCAGAGTTGTGCACTTTTGCATGAAAAGTCATATTTCAGCCTGAAACGTTGATTTTTCACTCTAAACTGCTTTTCTGAGCTGGAAATCACTTTAAATGGCTTGTTTCATCGTTAGAATGCTCCTGTAAGCATTTTAAGCAGAGTTGTGCACTTTTGCATGAAAAGTCATATTTCAGCCTGAAACGTTGATTTTTCACTCTAAACTGCTTTTCTGAGCTGGAAATCACTTTAAACGGCTTAGAATGCTCCTGTAAGCATTTTAAGCAGAGTTGTGCACTTTTGCATGAAAAGTCATATTTCAGCCTGAAACGTTGATTTTTCACTCTAAACTGCTTTTCTGAGCTGGAAATCACTTTAAACGGCTTAGAATGCTCCTGTAAGCATTTTAAGCAGAGTTGGGCACTTTTGCATGAAAAGTCATATTTCAGCCTGAAACGTTGATTTTTCACTCTAAACTGCTTTTCTGAGCTGGAAATCACTTTAAACGGCTTGTTTCATCGTTAGAATTCTCCTGTAAGCATTTTAAGCAGAGTTGTGCACTTTTGCATGAAAAGTCATATTTCAGCCTGAAACGTTGATTTTTCACTCTAAACTGCTTTTCTGAGCTGGAAATCACTTTAAACGGCTTAGAATGCTCCTGTAAGCATTTTAAGCAGAGTTGTGCACTTTTGCATGAAAAGTCATATTTCAGCCTGAAACGTTGATTTTTTTTTACTCTAAACTGCTTTTCTGACCTGGAAATCACTTTAAACGGCTTAGAATGCTCCTGTAAGCATTTTAAGCAGAGTTGGGCACTTTTGCATGAAAAGTCACATTTCTGCCTGAAACGTTGATTTTTCACTCTAAACTGCTTTTCTGAGCTGGAAATCACTTTAAACGGCTTGTTTCATCGTTAGAATGCTCCTGTAAGCATTTTAAGCAGAGTTGTGCACTTTTGCATGAAAAGTCATATTTCAGCCTGAAACGTTGATTTTTCACTCTAAACTGCTTTTCTGAGCTGGAAATCACTTTAAACGGCTTAGAATGCTCCTGTAAGCATTTTAAGCAGAGTTGGGCACTTTTGCATGAAAAGTCATATTTCAGCCTGAAACGTTGATTTTTCACTCTAAACTGCTTTTCTGAGCTGGAAATCACTTTAAACGGCTTAGAATGCTCCTGTAAGCATTTTAAGCAGAGTTGGGCACTTTTGCATGAAAAGTCACATTTCAGCCTGAAACGTTGATTTTTCACTCTAAACTGCTTTTCTGAGCTGGAAATCACTTTAAACGGCTTAGAATGCTCCTGTAAGCATTTTAAGCAGAGTTGTGCACTTTTGCATGAAAAGTCATATTTCAGCCTGAAACGTTGATTTTTCACTCTAAACTGCTTTTCTGAGCTGGAAATCACTTTAAACGGCTTAGAATGCTCCTGTAAGCATTTTAAGCAGAGTTGTGCACTTTTGCATGAAAAGTCACATTTCAGCCTGAAACGTTGATTTTTGCCTCTAAACTGCTTTTCTGAGCTGGAAATCACTTTAAACGGCTTAGAATGCTCCTGTAAGCATTTTAAGCAGAGTTGGGCACTTTTGCATGAAAAGTCACATTTCAGCCTGAAACGTTGATTTTTGCCTCTAAACTGCTTTTCTGAGCTGGAAATCACTTTAAACTGCTTGTTTCATCGTTAGAATGCTCCTGCAAGCATTTTAAGCAGAGTTGTGCACTTTTGCATGAAAAGTCATATTTCAGCCTGAAACGTTGATTTTTCACTCTAAACTGCTTTTCTGAGCTGGAAATCACTTTAAACGGCTTAGAATGCTCCTGTAAGCATTTTAAGCAGAGTTGTGCACTTTTGCATGAAAAGTCATATTTCAGCCTGAAACGTTGATTTTTCACTCTAAACTGCTTTTCTGAGCTGGAAATCACTTTAAACGGCTTAGAATGCTCCTGTAAGCATTTTAAGCAGAGTTGGGCACTTTTGCATGAAAAGTCACATTTCAGCCTGAAACGTTGATTTTTGCCTCTAAACTGCTTTTCTGAGCTGGAAATCACTTTAAACTGCTTGTTTCATCGTTAGAATGCTCCTGTAAGCATTTTAAGCAGAGTTGTGCACTTTTGCATGAAAAGTCATATTTCAGCCTGAAACGTTGATTTTTCACTCTAAACTGCTTTTCTGAGCTGGAAATCACTTTAAACGGCTTAGAATGCTCCTGTAAGCATTTTATGCAGAGTTGTGCACTTTTGCATGAAAAGTCACATTTCAGCCTGAAACGTTGATTTTTGCCTCTAAACTGCTTTTCTGAGCTGGAAATCACTTTAAACGGCTTAGAATGCTCCTGTAAGCATTTTAAGCAGAGTTGGGCACTTTTGCATGAAAAGTCACATTTCAGCCTGAAACGTTGATTTTTGCCTCTAAACTGCTTTTCTGAGCTGGAAATCACTTTAAACTGCTTGTTTCATCGTTAGAATGCTCCTGTAAGCATTTTAAGCAGAGTTGTGCACTTTTGCATGAAAAGTCATATTTCAGCCTGAAACGTTGATTTTTCACTCTAAACTGCTTTTCTGAGCTGGAAATCACTTTAAACGGCTTAGAATGCTCCTGTAAGCATTTTAAGCAGAGTTGTGCACTTTTGCATGAAAAGTCATATTTCAGCCTGAAACGTTGATTTTTTTTTACTCTAAACTGCTTTTCTGACCTGGAAATCACTTTAAACGGCTTAGAATGCTCCTGTAAGCATTTTAAGCAGAGTTGGGCACTTTTGCATGAAAAGTCACATTTCTGCCTGAAACGTTGATTTTTCACTCTAAACTGCTTTTCTGAGCTGGAAATCACTTTAAACGGCTTGTTTCATCGTTAGAATGCTCCTGTAAGCATTTTAAGCAGAGTTGTGCACTTTTGCATGAAAAGTCATATTTCAGCCTGAAACGTTGATTTTTCACTCTAAACTGCTTTTCTGAGCTGGAAATCACTTTAAACGGCTTAGAATGCTCCTGTAAGCATTTTAAGCAGAGTTGGGCACTTTTGCATGAAAAGTCATATTTCAGCCTGAAACGTTGATTTTTCACTCTAAACTGCTTTTCTGAGCTGGAAATCACTTTAAACGGCTTAGAATGCTCCTGTAAGCATTTTAAGCAGAGTTGGGCACTTTTGCATGAAAAGTCACATTTCAGCCTGAAACGTTGATTTTTCACTCTAAACTGCTTTTCTGAGCTGGAAATCACTTTAAACGGCTTAGAATGCTCCTGTAAGCATTTTAAGCAGAGTTGTGCACTTTTGCATGAAAAGTCATATTTCAGCCTGAAACGTTGATTTTTCACTCTAAACTGCTTTTCTGAGCTGGAAATCACTTTAAACGGCTTAGAATGCTCCTGTAAGCATTTTAAGCAGAGTTGTGCACTTTTGCATGAAAAGTCACATTTCAGCCTGAAACGTTGATTTTTGCCTCTAAACTGCTTTTCTGAGCTGGAAATCACTTTAAACGGCTTAGAATGCTCCTGTAAGCATTTTAAGCAGAGTTGGGCACTTTTGCATGAAAAGTCACATTTCAGCCTGAAACGTTGATTTTTGCCTCTAAACTGCTTTTCTGAGCTGGAAATCACTTTAAACTGCTTGTTTCATCGTTAGAATGCTCCTGCAAGCATTTTAAGCAGAGTTGTGCACTTTTGCATGAAAAGTCATATTTCAGCCTGAAACGTTGATTTTTCACTCTAAACTGCTTTTCTGAGCTGGAAATCACTTTAAACGGCTTAGAATGCTCCTGTAAGCATTTTAAGCAGAGTTGTGCACTTTTGCATGAAAAGTCATATTTCAGCCTGAAACGTTGATTTTTCACTCTAAACTGCTTTTCTGAGCTGGAAATCACTTTAAACGGCTTAGAATGCTCCTGTAAGCATTTTAAGCAGAGTTGGGCACTTTTGCATGAAAAGTCACATTTCAGCCTGAAACGTTGATTTTTGCCTCTAAACTGCTTTTCTGAGCTGGAAATCACTTTAAACTGCTTGTTTCATCGTTAGAATGCTCCTGTAAGCATTTTAAGCAGAGTTGTGCACTTTTGCATGAAAAGTCATATTTCAGCCTGAAACGTTGATTTTTCACTCTAAACTGCTTTTCTGAGCTGGAAATCACTTTAAACGGCTTAGAATGCTCCTGTAAGCATTTTAAGCAGAGTTGGGCACTTTTGCATGAAAAGTCACATTTCAGCCTGAAACGTTGATTTTTGCCTCTAAACTGCTTTTCTGAGCTGGAAATCACTTTAAACTGCTTGTTTCATCGTTAGAATGCTCCTGTAAGCATTTTAAGCAGAGTTGTGCACTTTTGCATGAAAAGTCATATTTCAGCCTGAAACGTTGATTTTTCACTCTAAACTGCTTTTCTGAGCTGGAAATCACTTTAAACGGCTTAGAATGCTCCTGTAAGCATTTTAAGCAGAGTTGTGCACTTTTGCATGAAAAGTCATATTTCAGCCTGAAACGTTGATTTTTCACTCTAAACTGCTTTTCTGAGCTGGAAATCACTTTAAACGGCTTAGAATGCTCCTGTAAGCATTTTAAGCAGAGTTGGGCACTTTTGCATGAAAAGTCACATTTCAGCCTGAAACGTTGATTTTTGCCTCTAAACTGCTTTTCTGAGCTGGAAATCACTTTAAACTGCTTGTTTCATCGTTAGAATGCTCCTGTAAGCATTTTAAGCAGAGTTGTGCACTTTTGCATGAAAAGTCATATTTCAGCCTGAAACGTTGTTTTTTCACTCTAAACTGCTTTTCTGAGCTGGAAATCACTTTAAACGGCTTAGATTGCTCCTGTAAGCATTTTAAGCAGAGTTGTGCACTTTTGCATGAAAAGTCATATTTCAGCCTGAAACGTTGATTTTTGCCTCTAAACTGCTTTTCTGAGCTGGAAATCACTTTAAACGGCTTAGAATGCTCCTGTAAGCATTTTAAGCAGAGTTGTGCACCTTTGCATGAAAAGTCATATTTCAGCCTGAAACGTTGATTTTTCACTCTAAACTGCTTTTCTGAGCTGGAAATCACTTTAAACGGCTTAGAATGCTCCTGTAAGCATTTTAAGCAGAGTTGGGCACTTTTGCATGAAAAGTCATATTTCAGCCTGAAACGTTGATTTTTCACTCTAAACTGCTTTTCTGAGCTGGAAATCACTTTAAACGGCTTGTTTCATCGTTAGAATGCTCCTGTAAGCATTTTAAGCAGAGTTGTGCACTTTTGTACGGAGCCCGTAAGGGGTCACTTTGGTGTATTTTTTTAGACCACACTATTGCGTTCCCACGCAATACTTTTGCGTTCCCACGCAATACTTTTGCGTTCCCACGCAAGACTTTTTGCGTTCCCTCGCAATACTTTTGCGTTCCCTCGCAATACTTTTTGCGTTCCCTCGCAATACTTTTGCGTTCCCTCGCAATACTTTTGCGTTCCCCCGAGAAACCTTTTGCGTTCGCTCGCAAAAAGAGAATACTGTTTTCTCGAGAAAGCACAGCGCTTCACAGCGTCACCTGAGGCAGTTCATTAGGCATTGGCATCATTTATGCCCACTGTTTGAAGATATGATATAACTACTGTTATTAAATAATTATACAGTATTTCTTTGTATTTAAGTCCAAGTTCAAATGAACAGTGGCATGTAAGACTAGTCTTGCATATTTAGTTCACTCCAAAATGGTCTAGTATTGTCACTTAACTTATGCTGCTTGACTTCTCAGCATAAAGATCATTATTAAATTCATATTAAATATTTCAAATTTAGAAATAGGCTACCCCATGCCATCTAATAAAGAAGTGGGTGCTCCGTGTGTGCCGTGTGCCCAGCGCTGCACCATGTGGCATCATTGATGTCCGCTGTTAATAGATATATAACTACTGTTATTAAATAATTATATTGTATTTCTTTGTACTTAAGTCCAAGTTCAAAATAAAACTCTATAAACCTCTCCATTGTGAGATGGTTTATATACATTTACAATGGGGCGGTTTATGGAGTTTTGTTTTGAACTTGGACATGGATACAAAAAATACAATGTGGTTATTTAGTAGCAAAGTTGTATATCTGACGGCGTACATCAATGATGCCATGTGGCCCGGCGTTGCGTTGCCCCTCGGATCTGATTTGTACCCCCTCTGTTTCATTTTTGTATTCATGGTTGGGGTGTTCAACCTTTTGATTTAAATAATAATTTAACCTTATGCCCACATGGGATTCAAAACGTTCAGCGACATCACCGCCAGACTCAAACGTCCCCCGCGCCGAGCCAGACGGACGAGCCCAGCGCCGCCATACAGCAACATGCAGTGTCTTCAAGCTCATAACGTCTATCCTAGATCCCAGACATCCAAACACACACAAGAACCGGCAAAACAATAGCCCACATCCAGCCTGCAAAACACACACCGATGTCTGTGGAAGCAGCAATACAAATCCACTCAAACAAGACAGCAACCTGCAAATAATAAATAAATATTATCTTCAAATAATAATAATAATTTGCCGACGTATCAGACAAACACAGCGGAAGTATAAAGTTTACTTTATTGTTATAAAGGCTATAATGAAAAGACGGGGATGCGCTTCTCCCTTGCGAAAAATAAGCGTGCTTAAATGTAATTTTATAAAGTGTACTTATTACATAAATATAATATACTTTAATACAGTTAAGTGTGAATTAAATGCAATCTTTTCGGCGCACTGAATGCACATTAAATGTAATTAATTTCAAATATATCATATATTAAGTTGAAATAAACTGTAATAAGTTGCCATTAAGAGTTAACTTAATTGTTACTTTATTACAACTTTATATCTACTTTCATAATTGCTTCTATAGTTTTTACAATATATGCTACTTAAAGTGCACTACACAATATAATGACATGAAATTAATGTGACTTAAAATACACTTTAATGTCGGTTAACAATAAACTTAAGTGTGGATTAAATCCGATGTTTTCAGCGAAATGAATACAAATTAAGTGTAATTAATTTCAAATGTATCACACATTAAGTTGAAAATAAAACCAATAAGTTGCCCATTATTGCAACAACTTATGTGGGTCTTTAATACAACTTTATATTTACTTTCATAATTGCTTCTAGTGTTTTTAAAATATAGTTAAAGTGCACTATTCAATCTGCTGTCAAGCAATTAATGTGAAATTAAAAATAAGTTAAAGTATATAACAGTACATTTAATTATTAATAAAATGTAATGTTTCAAATACAAATTTGCCAAATAAATTCAAAAATATAAAATTAAATTAAATCAGTTGAACTGTGATTTCAGTGCAGTAAAGCGATTTCAATGCATCTTTCTACAGTATGTACTTTAACTACTTGTATGTACTTCTCAAAATACTGAAAAACAAATCTAGTTAATTAAATACGTATTCATATCAGTTTAATGCATTACAAACAAACAAAAACCACAATGCTTACACTGACAATAAAACAGGGCTGGGTTTCCCGATAACGATTGAACTTAGCACTTAAGAGCGCTTTCTACGAGCTACTTAACAAACATTCGTTGATCATTTACGTGCGTTTCCCAAAGATGCACGTGAAACGATCGCTCGCAGCTGGGTTTTAAGTGCTACTTACGAGTCGCTATCTATTTGTCAAGTGCTGAAATGTCACCAATAGAATGACTCGAATTCGTAGCAGAAGTTTGTTTAGGCTAATGATCTTCAGCCGATGTGCACTAATATTTTTAATAATATATTTTCATTATTGTTCAATGACTTTTAAATGTTTTAATAATTTATTAAATATTCTTTTCCGTATTTAGTTAGGACTCGTCCCACTGCGAAATGCCTTCTGCGTTTTAGATTATTAATATTATTTGCTGTTTATTATCTATGTTTATTTATTATTATGGATTATTGCATTGTACCGTAAATATTTATTTGGTTTCTTTAATTAGATGCAATTTCCCTTCAAAACAATGTTTAGATGAATTATAGCAGCAATCGGTATGAACCATTTATCAATTTGGTATACCAACTTTTACCAAAATACAAAAAACTTTTACCAACTTGTACAAAATACGTTTTCCTTCTTTATTAATTTATGTTTAGTCATTTAAATTTGATTTCTCATTTGAATTTTAAATATATTATATTATATATTTAATATTAAATAAACAAAGAAGAACCCAATAAATAAATAAACATTTAAAACATTACATTATCGTCATTGCAGGAGTGCAATTTGCTGGTTGTCCTGTAGGTGACATTGTAACTCTGTTGTCTTACGATGCACTTATTAATGAACGATTACTCCAGAGCACTCGTAGATCTACGATGATTTTCAAGTGCAACTTAAGTTACGAAGCTTTTGGAAAACAGCCCGTAATTACCGTAATAAGATGATTCGTACGATCGTTTTTACGATCTAGCCTTACGATGCTTTTGGGAAACCCGGCCCAGTTTGGTAGTCAAATAATTATGAATCGAATTTTTTGTTTTGCAAAAGTACATTTAATAAATGAATAATGAGTTGTATATGTCCAAACAAATACAAAAAATAAAAAAAAATAAAAAAAACTCTTAGTTTAATATTGTAAAATTAGAATCAAACAAGTATCAATATTGAATAATTGCATCCCTTAGAAAAAACAAACAAACTCAAAGTTATTATTTTTTAACATTTTAACAGACAACAAAAAAGAACTGCATGAACTTTAAATTAACAAATCCTTTGGTAGGTCACTTCAGTCTAATTATCATTTATTAAATGTGTTTAGAAATATTGTCATGATAGTGTACTTTCTTTAAGTTAAACTTAAGAAAAGTGCACTTAAGTGTGTTAATAAATAGTGTCATTAAAGTGTATTCCATTTAAGTACATTAAGTGGTCTTTAATTTTAATTATATTATATTATCAGCAAGTGCACTTCTCAAAAAGTATACTCTTATTGTTTTAAGCACACAAAAGTACGCTTTCAATACACTTAAGCACGCTAATTTTTCACAAGGGCTGTCAAGCAGCTATTACATAACAGAGCGAGGCCGACGAACGTGCTCTTAAACAGGAAATAATATATGGAATTATTTGTGCATCTTTAAATAATTGTAAGAATACATTTCCTTTAAATATAATTTTTGTCATATAAAGTTTTAAGAGATAATAATGTCTTTTCCACTTTTATTGCTTAGACTTGTTAACGTGTTTTGCGCATTTACGAGTTTATTTCAGTAATATTGCTGTGTTTAAGGTAATAATAATACAATTTACATGTCAAGCTTCCTTATCCGTTTATTAATTTCATCATGCTGTTGTGTTAAGTTATATGTAGATATTTATTGCCATATGAGACGTAATTGCCGTTATATGAATACTCTCGTCTATTATTCAAATTGCGGAATAATGTGTGCATCTTTGAATAACTGTAAGAATACAGTTCCTTTGAATTTTTTTTAATATAAATAAAAACAAAATAAAGTTTTGATCAATAATAATGTTGTGAGGATATTGCCATTGCCGTGAATACTCTCGTCTACAATATGGATTATTACGCTGTTTAAATTTTGCTGTTTTATGGAGCGCTTCATATAAAAAATATGTCGTTCCAAAGCGAGATCTCAATGTGTATTATTCATTGATGGTATAAATTAAGCCCCCAACAATTTCAAATGCCTCCTCAGTCATTTCATCCTGCAGCCGGGCCTATAGGTACCTTATTACATTTTATTTCAACTTAATATATTTGAAATTAATTACATTTAATGTGCATTCAGTGCGCCGAAAATATTGTATTTAATTCACATTTAAGTGTATTTAAGTTTGTTATATTTATGTAAAAAGTACACTTTATAAAAGTACAGATTTAAGCACACTTATTTTTCGCAAGGGAGGTGCGCATCCCCGTTTTTCAAACATGTATCATTATAAACTTTAAAACCATAAAGTAAACTTTATACTTCCACTGTGTTTGTCTGATACGTCGGCAAATTATTATTATTTGAAAATAATATTTATTTATTATTTGCAAATTACTATCTTATTTGAATAGATTTGTATTGCTGCTTCCACAAACATTAGTGTGTATTTTACAAACTAAATGTAGGCTATTGTTTTACCAGTGCTTATGTGTATTTAAATGTCTGATATCTAAAATAAACATTATGAGGTTGAAAACAGTGCATAGTGTTGCTATATGATATCGTCCGTCTGGCTCAGCGCGAAAGACGTTTGAATCTGACAGTAATGTCACTGAACATTTTAAATCCCATATGGGGATAGGGTTAAATTATTATTTAAATCAAAAGGTTGAACATTTTAACCATGAATACAAAAATGCACAAACCAGATCTGAGGAGGCAATGAATGAATAAACCATTTCAGAATGGAGAGGTTTATAGAGTTTTATTTTGAACTTGGACTTAAATACAAAGAAATACAATATAATTATTTAATAACAGTAGTTATATATCTACTAACAGCGGACATCAATGATGCCATATGGTGTAGTGCTGGGTACACGGCACACACGGAGTACCCACTTCTTTATTAGATGGCATGGGGTAGCCTATTACTAAATTTGAAATAATATTTTATATTAATTTAATAATGATCTTTATGCTGAGAAGTCAAGCAGCATAAGTTAAGTGACAATACTAGACCATTTTATAGTGAGTTAAATATGCAAGACTAGTCTTACATGCCACTGTTCATTTGAACTTGGACTTAAATACAAAGAAATACTGTATAATTCTTTAATAACAGTAGTTATATATCATATCTTCAAACAGTGGGCATAAATGATGCCAATGCCTAATGAACTGCCTCATGTGACGCTGTGAAGCGCGGTGCTTTCTCGCGAAAACAGTATTCTCTTTTTGCGAGCGAACGCAAAAGGTTTCTCGGGGGAACGCAAAAGTTTTGCGAGGGAACGCAAAAAGTATTGCGAGGGACCGCAAAAGTATTGCGAGGGAACGCACAAAGTATTGCGAGGGAACGCAAAAGTATTGCGAGGGAACGCAAAAGTATTGCGAGGGAACGCAAAAAGTATTGCGTGGGAACGCAAAAGTATTGCGTGGGAACGCAAAAGTATTGCGTGGGAACGCAATAGTGTGGTCTAAAAATATTCACCAAAGTGTCCCCTTACGGGCTCCGTACTTTTGCATGAAAAGTCATATTTCAGCCTGAAACGTTGATTTTTCACTCTAAACTGCTTTTCTGAGCTGGAAATCACTTTAAACGGCTTAGAATGCTCCTGTAAGCATTTTAAGCAGAGTTGTGCACTTTTGCATGAAAAGTCATATTTCAGCCTGAAACGTTGATTTTTCACTCTAAACTGCTTTTCTGAGCTGGAAATCACTTTAAACGGCTTAGAATGCTCCTGTAAGCATTTTAAGCAGAGTTGTGCACTTTTGCATGAAAAGTCACATTTCAGCCTGAAACGTTGATTTTTGCCTCTAAACTGCTTTTCTGAGCTGGAAATCACTTTAAACGGCTTAGAATGCTCCTGTAAGCATTTTAAGCAGAGTTGGGCACTTTTGCATGAAAAGTCACATTTCAGCCTGAAACGTTGATTTTTGCCTCTAAACTGCTTTTCTGAGCTGGAAATCACTTTAAACTGCTTGTTTCATCGTTAGAATGCTCCTGTAAGCATTTTAAGCAGAGTTGTGCACTTTTGCATGAAAAGTCATATTTCAGCCTGAAACGTTGATTTTTCACTCTAAACTGCTTTTCTGAGCTGGAACTCACTTTAAACGGCTTAGAATGCTCCTGTAAGCATTTTAAGCAGAGTTGTGCACTTTTGCATGAAAAGTCATATTTCAGCCTGAAACGTAGATTTTTCACTCTAAACTGCTTTTCTGAGCTGGAAATCACTTTAAACGGCTTAGAATGCTCCTGTAAGCATTTTAAGCAGAGTTGGGCACTTTTGCATGAAAAGTCACATTTCAGCCTGAAACGTTGATTTTTGCCTCTAAACTGCTTTTCTGAGCTGGAAATCACTTTAAACTGCTTGTTTCATCGTTAGAATGCTCCTGTAAGCATTTTAAGCAGAGTTGTGCACTTTTGCATGAAAAGTCATATTTCAGCCTGAAACGTTGATTTTTCACTCTAAACTGCTTTTCTGAGCTGGAAATCACTTTAAACGGCTTAGAATGCTCCTGTAAGCATTTTAAGCAGAGTTGTGCACTTTTGCATGAAAAGTCATATTTCAGCCTGAAACGTTGATTTTTCACTCTAAACTGCTTTTCTGAGCTGGAAATCACTTTAAACGGCTTAGAATGCTCCTGTAAGCATTTTAAGCAGAGTTGTGCACTTTTGCATGAAAAGTCATATTTCAGCCTGAAACGTTGATTTTTCACTCTAAACTGCTTTTCTGAGCTGGAAATCACTTTAAACGGCTTGTTTCATCGTTAGAATGCTCCTGTAAGCATTTTAAGCAGAGTTGTGCACTTTTGCATGAAAAGTCATATTTCAGCCTGAAACGTTGATTTTTCACTCTAAACTGCTTTTCTGAGCTGGAAATCACTTTAAACGGCTTAGAATGCTCCTGTAAGCATTTTAAGCAGAGTTGTGCACTTTTGCATGAAAAGTCATATTTCAGCCTGAAACGTTGATTTTTCACTCTAAACTGCTTTTCTGAGCTGGAAATCACTTTAAACGGCTTAGAATGCTCCTGTAAGCATTTTAAGCAGAGTTGTGCACTTTTGCATGAAAAGTCATATTTCAGCCTGAAACGTTGATTTTTCACTCTAAACTGCTTTTCTGAGCTGGAAATCACTTTAAACGGCTTAGAAGGCTCCTGTAAGCATTTTAAGCAGAGTTGTGCACTTTTGCATGAAAAGTCACATTTCAGCCTGAAACGTTGATTTTTGCCTCTAAACTGCTTTTCTGAGCTGGAAATCACTTTAAACGGCTTAGAATGCTCCTGTAAGCATTTTAAGCAGCGTTGTGCACTTTTGCATGAAAAGTCATATTTCAGCCTGAAACATTGATTTTTCACTCTAAACTGCTTTTCTGAGCTGGAAATCACTTTAAACGGCTTAGAATGCTCCTGTAAGCATTTTAAGCAGAGTTGTGCACTTTTGCATGAAAAGTCATATTTCAGCCTGAAACGTTGATTTTTCACTCTAAACTGCTTTTCTGAGCTGGAAATCACTTTAAACGGCTTAGAATGCTCCTGTAAGCATTTTAAGCAGAGTTGTGCACTTTTGCATGAAAAGTCACATTTCAGCCTGAAACGTTGATTTTTGCCTCTAAACTGCTTTTCTGAGCTGGAAATCACTTTAAACGGCTTAGAATGCTCCTGTAAGCATTTTAGGCAGAGTTGGGCACTTTTGCATGAAAAGTCACATTTCAGCCTGAAACGTTGATTTTTGCCTCTAAACTGCTTTTCTGAGCTGGAAATCACTTTAAACTGCTTGTTTCATCGTTAGAATGCTCCTGTAAGCATTTTAAGCAGAGTTGTGCACTTTTGCATGAAAAGTCATATTTCAGCCTGAAACGTTGATTTTTCACTCTAAACTGCTTTTCTGAGCTGGAAATCACTTTAAACGGCTTGTTTCATCGTTAGAATGCTCCTGTAAGCATTTTAAGCAGAGTTGTGCACTTTTGCATGAAAAGTCATATTTCAGCCTGAAACGTTGATTTTTCACTCTAAACTGCTTTTCTGAGCTGGAAATCACTTTAAACGGCTTAGAATGCTCCTGTAAGCATTTTAAGCAGAGTTGTGCACTTTTGCATGAAAAGTCATATTTCAGCCTGAAACGTTGATTTTTCACTCTAAACTGCTTTTCTGAGCTGGAAATCACTTTAAACGGCTTAGAATGCTCCTGTAAGCATTTTAAGCAGAGTTGTGCACTTTTGCATGAAAAGTCATATTTCAGCCTGAAACGTTGATTTTTCACTCTAAACTGCTTTTCTGAGCTGGAAATCACTTTAAACGGCTTAGAAGGCTCCTGTAAGCATTTTAAGCAGAGTTGTGCACTTTTGCATGAAAAGTCACATTTCAGCCTGAAACGTTGATTTTTGCCTCTAAACTGCTTTTCTGAGCTGGAAATCACTTTAAACGGCTTAGAATGCTCCTGTAAGCATTTTAAGCAGCGTTGTGCACTTTTGCATGAAAAGTCATATTTCAGCCTGAAACATTGATTTTTCACTCTAAACTGCTTTTCTGAGCTGGAAATCACTTTAAACGGCTTAGAATGCTCCTGTAAGCATTTTAAGCAGAGTTGTGCACTTTTGCATGAAAAGTCATATTTCAGCCTGAAACGTTGATTTTTCACTCTAAACTGCTTTTCTGAGCTGGAAATCACTTTAAACGGCTTAGAATGCTCCTGTAAGCATTTTAAGCAGAGTTGTGCACTTTTGCATGAAAAGTCACATTTCAGCCTGAAACGTTGATTTTTGCCTCTAAACTGCTTTTCTGAGCTGGAAATCACTTTAAACGGCTTAGAATGCTCCTGTAAGCATTTTAAGCAGAGTTGGGCACTTTTGCATGAAAAGTCACATTTCAGCCTGAAACGTTGATTTTTGCCTCTAAACTGCTTTTCTGAGCTGGAAATCACTTTAAACTGCTTGTTTCATCGTTAGAATGCTCCTGTAAGCATTTTAAGCAGAGTTGTGCACTTTTGCATGAAAAGTCATATTTCAGCCTGAAACGTTGATTTTTCACTCTAAACTGCTTTTCTGAGCTGGAAATCACTTTAAACGGCTTAGAATGCTCCTGTAAGCATTTTAAGCAGAGTTGTGCACTTTTGCATGAAAAGTCATATTTCAGCCTGAAACGTTGATTTTTCACTCTAAACTGCTTTTCTGAGCTGGAAATCACTTTAAACGGCTTAGAATGCTCCTGTAAGCATTTTAAGCAGAGTTGTGCACTTTTGCATGAAAAGTCATATTTCAGCCTGAAACGTTGATTTTTCACTCTAAACTGCTTTTCTGAGCTGTTAATCACTTTAAACGGCTTAGAATGCTCCTGTAAGCATTTTAAGCAGAGTTGGGCACTTTTGCATGAAAAGTCACATTTCAGCCTGAAACGTTGATTTTTCACTCTAAACTGCTTTTCTGAGCTGGAAATCACTTTAAACTGCTTGTTTCATCGTTAGAATGCTCCTGTAAGCATTTTAAGCAGCGTTGTGCACTTTTGCATGAAAAGTCATATTTCAGCCTGAAACATTGATTTTTCACTCTAAACTGCTTTTCTGAGCTGGAAATCACTTTAAACGGCTTAGAATGCTCCTGTAAGCATTTTAAGCAGAGTTGTGCACTTTTGCATGAAAAGTCATATTTCAGCCTGAAACGTTGATTTTTCACTCTAAACTGCTTTTCTGAGCTGGAAATCACTTTAAACGGCTTAGAATGCTCCTGTAAGCATTTTAAGCAGAGTTGTGCACTTTTGCATGAAAAGTCATATTTCAGCCTGAAACGTTGATTTTTCACTCTAAACTGCTTTTCTGAGCTGGAAATCACTTTAAACGGCTTAGAATGCTCCTGTAAGCATTTTAAGCAGAGTTGGGCACTTTTGCATGAAAAGTCACATTTCAGCCTGAAACGTTGATTTTTGCCTCTAAACTGCTTTTCTGAGCTGGAAATCACTTTAAACGGCTTAGAATGCTCCTGTAAGCATTTTAAGCAGAGTTGTGCACTTTTGCATGAATAGTCATATTTCAGCCTGAAACGTTGATTTTTCACTCTAAACTGCTTTTCTGAGCTGGAAATCACTTTAAACGGCTTGTTTCATCGTTAGAATGCTCCTGTAAGCATTTTAAGCAGAGTTGTGCACTTTTGCATGAAAAGTCATATTTCAGCCTGAAACGTTGATTTTTCACTCTAAACTGCTTTTCTGAGCTGGAAATCACTTTAAACGGCTTAGAATGCTCCTGTAAGCATTTTAAGCAGAGTTGTGCACTTTTGCATGAAAAGTCATATTTCAGCCTGAAACGTTGATTTTTCACTCTAAACTGCTTTTCCGAGCTGGAAATCACTTTAAACGGCTTAGAATGCTCCTGTAAGCATTTTAAGCAGAGTTGGGCACTTTTGCATTAAAAGTCACATTTCAGCCTGAAACGTTGATTTTTGCCTCTAAACTGCTTTTCTGAGCTGGAAATCACTTTAAACTGCTTGTTTCATCGTTAGAATGCTCCTGTAAGCATTTTAAGCAGAGTTGTGCACTTTTGCATGAAAAGTCATATTTCAGCCTGAAACGTTGTTTTTTCACTCTAAACTGCTTTTCTGAGCTGGAAATCACTTTAAACGGCTTAGAATGCTCCTGTAAGCATTTTAAGCAGAGTTGTGCACTTTTGCATGAAAAGTCATATTTCAGCCTGAAACGTTGATTTTTCACTCTAAACTGCTTTTCTGAGCTGGAAATCACTTTAAACGGCTTAGAATGCTCCTGTAAGCATTTTAAGCAGAGTTGTGCACTTTTGCATGAAAAGTCATATTTCAGCCTGAAACGTTGATTTTTCACTCTAAACTGCTTTTCTGAGCTGGAAATCACTTTAAACGGCTTAGAATGCTCCTGTAAGCATTTTAAGCAGAGTTGGGCACTTTTGCATGAAAAGTCACATTTCAGCCTGAAACGTTGATTTTTGCCTCTAAACTGCTTTTCTGAGCTGGAAATCACTTTAAACTGCTTGTTTCATCGTTAGAATGCTCCTGTAAGCATTTTAAGCAGAGTTGTGCACTTTTGCATGAAAAGTCATATTTCAGCCTGAAACGTTGATTTTTCACTCTAAACTGCTTTTCTGAGCTGGAAATCACTTTAAACGGCTTAGAATGCTCCTGTAAGCATTTTAAGCAGAGTTGTGCACTTTTGCATGAAAAGTCATATTTCAGCCTGAAACGTAGACTTTTCACTCTAAACTGCTTTTCTGAGCTGGAAATCACTTTAAACGGCTTAGAATGCTCCTGTAAGCATTTTAAGCAGAGTTGGGCACTTTTGCATGAAAAGTCACATTTCAGCCTGAAACGTTGATTTTTGCCTCTAAACTGCTTTTCTGAGCTGGAAATCACTTTAAACTGCTTGTTTCATCGTTAGAATGCTCCTGTAAGCATTTTAAGCAGAGTTGTGCACTTTTGCATGAAAAGTCATATTTCAGCCTGAAACGTTGATTTTTCACTCTAAACTGCTTTTCTGAGCTGGAAATCACTTTAAACGGCTTAGAATGCTCCTGTAAGCATTTTAAGCAGAGTTGTGCACTTTTGCATGAAAAGTCATATTTCAGCCTGAAACGTTGATTTTTCACTCTAAACTGCTTTTCTGAGCTGGAAATCACTTTAAACGGCTTGTTTCATCGTTAGAATGCTCCTGTAAGCATTTTAAGCAGAGTTGTGCACTTTTGCATGAAAAGTCATATTTCAGCCTGAAACGTTGATTTTTCACTCTAAACTGCTTTTCTGAGCTGGAAATCACTTTAAACGGCTTAGAATGCTCCTGTAAGCATTTTAAGCAGAGTTGTGCACTTTTGCATGAAAAGTCATATTTCAGCCTGAAACGTTGATTTTTCACTCTAAACTGCTTTTCTGAGCTGGAAATCACTTTAAACGGCTTAGAATGCTCCTGTAAGCATTTTAAGCAGAGTTGTGCACTTTTGCATGAAAAGTCATATTTCAGCCTGAAACGTTGATTTTTCACTCTAAACTGCTTTTCTGAGCTGGAAATCACTTTAAACGGCTTAGAATGCTCCTGTAAGCATTTTAAGCAGAGTTGTGCACTTTTGCATGAAAAGTCACATTTCAGCCTGAAACGTTGATTTTTGCCTCTAAACTGCTTTTCTGAGCTGGAAATCACTTTAAACGGCTTAGAATGCTCCTGTAAGCATTTTAAGCAGAGTTGGGCACTTTTGCATGAAAAGTCACATTTCAGCCTGAAACGTTGATTTTTGCCTCTAAACTGCTTTTCTGAGCTGGAAATCACTTTAAACTGCTTGTTTCATCGTTAGAATGCTCCTGTAAGCATTTTAAGCAGAGTTGTGCACTTTTGCATGAAAAGTCATATTTCAGCCTGAAACGTTGATTTTTCACTCTAAACTGCTTTTCTGAGCTGGAAATCACTTTAAACGGCTTAGAATGCTCCTGTAAGCATTTTAAGCAGAGTTGTGCACTTTTGCATGAAAAGTCATATTTCAGCCTGAAACGTTGATGTTTCACTCTAAACTGCTTTTCTGAGCTGGAAATCACTTTAAACGGCTTAGAATGCTCCTGTAAGCATTTTAAGCAGAGTTGGGCACTTTTGCATGAAAAGTCACATTTCAGCCTGAAACGTTGATTTTTGCCTCTAAACTGCTTTTCTGAGCTGGAAATCACTTTAAACTGCTTGTTTAATCGTTAGAATGCTCCTGTAAGCATTTTAAGCAGAGTTGTGCACTTTTGCATGAAAAGTCATATTTCAGCCTTAAACGTTGATTTTTCACTCTAAACTGCTTTTCTGAGCTGGAAATCACTTTAAACGGCTTAGAATGCTCCTGTAAGCATTTTAAGCAGAGTTGGGCACTTTTGCATGAAAAGTCACATTTCAGCCTGAAACGTTGATTTTTGCCTCTAAACTGCTTTTCTGAGCTGGAAATCACTTTAAACTGCTTGTTTCATCGTTAGAATGCTCCGGTAAGCATTTTAAGCAGAGTTGTGCACTTTTGCATGAAAAGTCATATTTCAGCCTGAAACGTTGATTTTTCACTCTAAACTGCTTTTCTGAGCTGGAAATCACTTTAAACGGCTTAGAATGCTCCTGTAAGCATTTTAAGCAGAGTTGGGCACTTTTGCATGAAAAGTCACATTTCAGCCTGAAACGTTGATTTTTCACTCTAAACTGCTTTTCTGAGCTGGAAATCACTTTAAACTGCTTGTTTCATCGTTAGAATGCTCCTGTAAGCATTTTAAGCAGAGTTGTGCACTTTTGCATGAAAAGTCATATTTCAGCCTGAAACATTGATTTTTCACTCTAAACTGCTTTTCTGAGCTGGAAATCACTTTAAACGGCTTAGAATGCTCCTGTAAGCATTTTAAGCAGAGTTGTGCACTTTTGCATGAAAAGTCATATTTCAGCCTGAAACGTTGATTTTTCACTCTAAACTGCTTTTCTGAGCTGGAAATCACTTTAAACGGCTTAGAATGCTCCTGTAAGCATTTTAAGCAGAGTTGTGCACTTTTGCATGAAAAGTCATATTTCAGCCTGAAACGTTGATTTTTCACTCTAAACTGCTTTTCTGAGCTGGAAATCACTTTAAACGGCTTAGAATGCTCCTGTAAGCATTTTAAGCAGAGTTGGGCACTTTTGCATGAAAAGTCACATTTCAGCCTGAAACGTTGATTTTTGCCTCTAAACTGCTTTTCTGAGCTGGAAATCACTTTAAACGGCTTAGAATGCTCCTGTAAGCATTTTAAGCAGAGTTGTGCACTTTTGCATGAAAAGTCATATTTCAGCCTGAAACGTTGATTTTTCACTCTAAACTGCTTTTCTGAGCTGGAAATCACTTTAAACGGCTTGTTTCATCGTTAGAATGCTCCTGTAAGCATTTTAAGCAGAGTTGTGCACTTTTGCATGAAAAGTCATATTTCAGCCTGAAACGTTGATTTTTCACTCTAAACTGCTTTTCTGAGCTGGAAATCACTTTAAACGGCTTAGAATGCTCCTGTAAGCATTTTAAGCAGAGTTGTGCACTTTTGCATGAAAAGTCATATTTCAGCCTGAAACGTTGATTTTTCACTCTAAACTGCTTTTCTGAGCTGGAAATCACTTTAAACGGCTTAGAATGCTCCTGTAAGCATTTTAAGCAGAGTTGGGCACTTTTGCATGAAAAGTCACATTTCAGCCTGAAACGTTGATTTTTGCCTCTAAACTGCTTTTCTGAGCTGGAAATCACTTTAAACTGCTTGTTTCATCGTTAGAATGCTCCTGTAAGCATTTTAAGCAGAGTTGTGCACTTTTGCATGAAAAGTCATATTTCAGCCTGAAACGTTGTTTTTTCACTCTAAACTGCTTTTCTGAGCTGGAAATCACTTTAAACGGCTTAGAATGCTCCTGTAAGCATTTTAAGCAGAGTTGTGCACTTTTGCATGAAAAGTCATATTTCAGCCTGAAACGTTGATTTTTGCCTCTAAACTGCTTTTCTGAGCTGGAAATCACTTTAAACGGCTTAGAATGCTCCTGTAAGCATTTTAAGCAGAGTTGTGCACTTTTGCATGAAAAGTCATATTTCAGCCTGAAACGTTGATTTTTCACTCTAAACTGCTTTTCTGAGCTGGAAATCACTTTAAACTGCTTGTTTCATCGTTAGAATGCTCCTGTAAGCATTTTAAGCAGAGTTGTGCACTTTTGCATGAAAAGTCATATTTCAGCCTGAAACGTTGATTTTTCACTCTAAATTGCTTTTCTGAGCTGGAAATCACTTTAAATGGCTTCGAATGCTCCTGTAAGCATTTTAAGCAGAGTTGTGCACTTTTGCATGAAAAGTCATATTTCAGCCTGAAACGTTGATTTTTCACTCTAAACTGCTTTTCTGAGCTGGAAATCACTTTAAACGGCTTAGAATGCTCCTGTAAGCATTTTAAGCAGAGTTGGGCACTTTTGCATGAAAAGTCACATTTCAGCCTGAAACGTTGATTTTTGCCTCTAAACTGCTTTTCTGAGCTGGAAATCACTTTAAACTGCTTGTTTCATCGTTAGAATGCTCCTGTAAGCATTTTAAGCAGAGTTGTGCACTTTTGCATGAAAAGTCATATTTCAGCCTGAAACGTTGATTTTTCACTCTAAACTGCTTTTCTGAGCTGGAAATCACTTTAAACGGCTTAGAATGCTCCTGTAAGCATTTTAAGCAGAGTTGTGCACTTTTGCATGAAAAGTCATATTTCAGCCTGAAACGTTGATTTTTCACTCTAAACTGCTTTTCTGAGCTGGAAATCACTTTAAACGGCTTGTTTCATCGTTAGAATGCTCCTGTAAGCATTTTAAGCAGAGTTGTGCACTTTTGCATGAAAAGTCATATTTCAGCCTGAAACGTTGATTTTTCACTCTAAACTGCTTTTCTGAGCTGGAAATCACTTTAAACGGCTTAGAATGCTCCTGTAAGCATTTTAAGCAGAGTTGTGCACTTTTGCATGAAAAGTCATATTTCAGCCTGAAACGTTGATTTTTCACTCTAAACTGCTTTTCTGAGCTGGAAATCACTTTAAACGGCTTAGAATGCTCCTGTAAGCATTTTAAGCAGAGTTGTGCACTTTTGCATGAAAAGTCATATTTCAGCCTGAAACGTTGATTTTTGCCTCTAAACTGCTTTTCTGAGCTGGAAATCACTTTAAACGGCTTAGAATGCTCCTGTAAGCATTTTAAGCAGAGTTGGGCACTTTTGCATGAAAAGTCACATTTCAGCCTGAAACGTTGATTTTTGCCTCTAAACTGCTTTTCTGAGCTGGAAATCACTTTTAACTGCTTGTTTCATCGTTAGAATGCTCCTGTAAGCATTTTAAGCAGAGTTGTGCACTTTTGCATGAAAAGTCATATTTCAGCCTGAAACGTTGATTTTTCACTCTAAACTGCTTTTCTGAGCTGGAAATCACTTTAAACGGCTTAGAATGCTCCTGTAAGCATTTTAAGCAGAGTTGTGCACTTTTGCATGAAAAGTCATATTTCAGCCTGAAACGTTGATTTTTCACTCTAAACTGCTTTTCTGAGCTGGAAATCACTTTAAACGGCTTAGAATGCTCCTGTAAGCATTTTAAGCAGAGTTGGGCACTTTTGCATGAAAAGTCACATTTCAGCCTGAAACGTTGATTTTTGCCTCTAAACTGCTTTTCTGAGCTGGAAATCACTTTAAACTGCTTGTTTCATCGTTAGAATGCTCCTGTAAGCATTTTAAGCAGAGTTGTGCACTTTTGCATGAAAAGTCATATTTCAGCCTGAAACGTTGATTTTTCACTCTAAACTGCTTTTCTGAGCTGGAAATCACTTTAAACGGCTTAGAATGCTCCTGTAAGCATTTTAAGCAGAGTTGGGCACTTTTGCATGAAAAGTCACATTTCAGCCTGAAACGTTGATTTTTCACTCTAAACTGCTTTTCTGAGCTGGAAATCACTTTAAACTGCTTGTTTCATCGTTAGAATGCTCCTGTAAGCATTTTAAGCAGCGTTGTGCACTTTTGCATGAAAAGTCATATTTCAGCCTGAAACATTGATTTTTCACTCTAAACTGCTTTTCTGAGCTGGAAATCACTTTAAACGGCTTAGAATGCTCCTGTAAGCATTTTAAGCAGAGTTGTGCACTTTTGCATGAAAAGTCATATTTCAGCCTGAAACGTTGATTTTTCACTCTAAACTGCTTTTCTGAGCTGGAAATCACTTTAAACGGCTTAGAATGCTCCTGTAAGCATTTTAAGCAGAGTTGTGCACTTTTGCATGAAAAGTCATATTTCAGCCTGAAACGTTGATTTTTCACTCTAAACTGCTTTTCTGAGCTGGAAATCACTTTAAACGGCTTAGAATGCTCCTGTAAGCATTTTAAGCAGAGTTGGGCACTTTTGCATGAAAAGTCACATTTCAGCCTGAAACGTTGATTTTTGCCTCTAAACTGCTTTTCTGAGCTGGAAATACTTTAAACTGCTTGTTTCATCGTTAGAATGCTCCTGTAAGCATTTTAAGCAGAGTTGTGCACTTTTGCATGAAAAGTCATATTTCAGCCTGAAACGTTGATTTTTCACTCTAAACTGCTTTTCTGAGCTGGAAATCACTTTAAACGGCTTAGAATGCTCCTGTAAGCATTTTAAGCAGAGTTGTGCACTTTTGCATGAAAAGTCATATTTCAGCCTGAAACGTTGATTTTTCACTCTAAACTGCTTTTCTGAGCTGGAAATCACTTTAAACGGCTTAGAATGCTCCTGTAAGCATTTTAAGCAGAGTTGGGCACTTTTGCATGAAAAGTCACATTTCAGCCTGAAACGTTGATTTTTGCCTCTAAACTGCTTTTCTGAGCTGGAAATCACTTTAAACTGCTTGTTTCATCGTTAGAATGCTCCTGTAAGCATTTTAAGCAGAGTTGTGCACTTTTGCATGAAAAGTCATATTTCAGCCTGAAACGTTGTTTTTTCACTCTAAACTGCTTTTCTGAGCTGGAAATCACTTTAAACGGCTTAGAATGCTCCTGTAAGCATTTTAAGCAGAGTTGTGCACTTTTGCATGAAAAGTCATATTTCAGCCTGAAACGTTGATTTTTGGCCTCTAAACTGC